>NC_064921.1:825801521-830626521 GCF_023897955.1 Schistocerca gregaria | reverse complement strand
TAACAGATGGTAATGAGATTCTTTTTCTTTTGGTACCCCAGGTTTTATGCACGCAACACATTTTAGCGGGAAAGTCCCTTAAGAAAATGAAATTACACTGATTTTTTAAATTTTCGCAGGGTTGACACATACAGGTAAACGCAAAAAGCTTTGCACAAGTGCGCGTTGATCTCTTTCGAGCAGGTTTACTAAAGGCTTTGGAGCCAGTCAGAAGAATTACCTCCGATCAGTTTAAACTGGGTGCAACCGTCCATCGGACGCAAAGTGGGAGAATGCCTGTGTCGAACGTATTCGCGCGGTTGCAACTGTGTCTCGAACGGACCTGTTACTCTGACTGGGGAGTGGTGCCCCGCTGCCTTCCAGCAGAGTGTTTGTCTGCTCTTCAGGTCAGCTGTCACGCACTATTATTGTTCTGGCTAACGGGGATGGTTCCCCTCGCCGCGCCCTCCTGCTAGTGTCGTGTGGAGTGGACCGCGATCCGCCGAAACTGGGACCACAGGTCCACTTTTGTTTCCGTTCTAAGCGGCTTAGCCGTGTTCAGACCCACCAGGAGGTCGCCTGTTTGAAAAATGTTCTGAAGGCCCGCTGCGTCAGACCTGTGAGAAACGCGAGTTCAGAGGCCCCCCCCACCTAGCTCCAGAAACCGTTACCATTTGAAGAAATGTTAGATAGAAAAAAATATGGTAAGGAAAACAGGTTGAAGAAGATCGTAATCAGGATGAAACTAACTACAGCACCCATCGCATCTAGTAACCACTCATGGTTCATGATCTTATTAAGACTGGAATGCAGGATTGAATTATTCACACGTGATGTGATTCTACGTTGATTAATAAAGGTGGGGAGAAGGCCAAGCAGAGCCCGACGCTTCAGATGCTTTTACATTCATTTTCAAACGTAAACTTGCTATATAAAACGTTCTGTCGTAGTTTCGGCTTACCAAACGTAACTACGTCTTCATAGCCTGTAATGATGATCCTCGTCCTTTAATATGAGACGCTGGGCGCAGAAACATGCCTTAGACCACGGGATATTGCCCGTAAAAGGACGTCATCAAACATTTACTTCTGTATCTACATAACTCCTCTGCGAATCACACTTAAATGCCTGGGAGAGCGCTCATCGAACCACCTAACTATTTCTCCACCGTTCCGCTTTCGAACAGTGCGCGGGAAAAACGAACACTTAAATCCTTCCGTGCGAACTCTTATTTCTCTTATTTTATTACAATGATCATTTCTCACTATGTAAGACAGTCAACAAAATATTTTATCATTCGGAGGAGGAATCTGGAGACCGAAATTTCAAAAATACATCTCGGCGCAACGAAAAATGCACCTGTTTTAATGTTTGCCACCCATGTCGCATCTTTTATCTGTGACAGTCTCTCACTAGTTGGCGGTAATACGAAACGACCTGCCCTGCCTTGAACTTTTCGATGTCCTCCGTCAATCCTTGGTGATATAGATGATTTCACACTTCATTATTTGGGGGCAATTTCCACTTTTCGCAGAACAAATGTTTTGTTTACATCGTTTTGCATTTACATTTGACCTTCTGATGACTTTACTAAACATCAGAAAACTAAAATGGCTGTTCAGACGGTCTCCTGAATCATTTATATAGGTTAGAAACAGTAGGGAGCCCATAACAGTTCCTATGACTTTCCGTGAAGTGCGAAGAACTGACCTTTCTGACAAATAGCGAGTCGAGTCGCACAACTGAGATGATTCTCCAAGGCAAGCAACCGACTTTGAGGAACAAGAGACGCAAATGCAGGAAGTGAGAACCTGCATTGTAAAACTGCTAGCAGTTTCGAAAACTCCAGGTGAAATGGAGCAGAACGTACTCAACATGTACGGCTGAGCAAAAAGTGTGGAAGGTATGGTTCATGGACAATATCAGGACTGGGATTGGATTGCTGCTGAATATATTCATTTAAAAGTGAGGACACATTCATCTCAAGGTCTATCTACAGATTCACCCTTCGACATTTTTGTGTGAATTGGATCACGAGACTCTGAAATTTTCGAGTAAACAAAAGCCGTGTGCCGGAGAAGGACTAACGAGGAGCCTTGCTTTAAGTAAACAATGTTCTTACTGACTGAGCTATCCAGGTACGACTCCGAGACCTGCCGTCAACTTTACATCAGCCTCTGACTCATCTACTTTTCAAACCTTACCGAAGTTCCCCTACATAAGTGGCGGGATTGATACTTTACTTCTGGACGAAATGGTACTGCTGAGAAACTGCTTATCCACAGCCTCAGGAATTGTTTCTAGAATGAAACTCACTTAAGGGGCGTGTGCTATGTTCCTGAAACTTCCTAAGTGTAGCAGATCAGGCTTCGAGAGCCGTGCCTGGATAGCCCATTAGGTAAGAGCGTTACCCGTGAAAATTTAGCATCCGGGCATCCCAAACATAATTTTATACCTAAAAATAAGTTTCAGAACAGGTCTCACTTCGTTGCAGAGTGGAAGTTCCATTACTGCAAAAGTCACGTTTACGAGAAAAAAATCGACGCAGCTTCCAAACGAATCGAGAATTTAAATTACTTTCAAGGCTGTTTGCTTCTGCTCAGTAAGCTGCACTGAAACTGCGAGACTAAATTTTTTCGAATTATTTTACTTTTGACTGCAACTGCTTTTATATTTTATTTATTTTTTATCTTTTGAGTGAACAGCTCACTGACACCAATATCAATATTAAGGATGCATTTTCTGCTCGCGTTGCTTATGCCAGGCGATCGGCGGGGTATTTATACGATCGTCAGTTTCAGATACTGCCTCTAACGTTATACAAGACAACTTTACATAACTCAGCTATCTGATGCTATAACGAACGAAACCGGTAGTGACGCAATAAACATGTATCAGTAGAGCAGTAGTGATTTTGCTTAGTAATTAAAACTTTTCAGGACACAAAGTCATTATCGGTCGTAGAGTCATCTGTCTTTCTTACTGCACTCAATACTGATTGCATTATCTTCCTCGCTTCACATGTGGCTTTATTTTCTACCACGTGATCTTTGTAAATGCTATCCTCCAAAATCAGTTGGGCTGTGGTATCTGTGGTTCCTCTTGGTGTTGCATTTTGGATGGCCAGTAGTGTAATTAAAACGACAAGTATTCCAATTTAACTCAGGCATAAACAAGCCTTAGTATGAGCATTAGTCGGACCAATGGCTGCATATTCCGGAGTTAGATTTGAGTATGTATCGTTACAATTACGTTTTGTCTACATGACTACGTTCTACATCACTGCTTATAACGCACTGATGACAGCTGCAGTGTTAGTTGAAAGTTAATAAATGAATAAAAATATTCATTCGTAAAGAGAAACAATAGCCAACATGTAATTATACCAACACTTTTCGTCTTTTTAAATGTGTTGTTCAGGTGACACGTTCCAAATAAATGCTTATCGTGGAAATGGAAAGTGGAAATGTCTAACGTTTTATGAGATTTTCACAAAACGCATTTTAAGTGCTTTTGTGTTCTCGGTATTCAGTTGCATGTTCCAAACTTGTTCCATTGGGAGCATTGAGAAAATGTTTCAAACGTTCATAATGGTAAAAGAAAAATAAGCAGGGCCTTTGTTCCACAAGGTTTACAGAAGATTGTCGAGGTAGCTGAGGCTACGAAATCATTCCCTGTAATTCCAGTTCACCCAGCTGCTGCTCAAAGACTTACCAATGCTGTCCGTAACATGTCCGAGTGCAGTATGAGCAAAGCGTCTCACACTCATCCATCTCAATTAGTTATTAAAAACTCTCAGTAACAGAAGAAAAGGGTCAAATCTTCAAAAGAGGAATGATCACAGCTGATGTTTACCAAATAGAATCTTACTTAATCGGAGAGACTAGCCTTGGTTATCGACTGCAAAGCGGAAAGACTTGTTGACATTGCAATTTGCCACATCTGGAATTCTGTTCGAAACAAAAGTCAATACTGAGAGAGTCTTTTTCTTGAATTTAATAGTTATTCTCTTGTAAAAACTAAAAGATATGGTAAATGGCTACAGTTTTACTGGTTACAACAGTGTCGTATTTCTATACATTATCACAAATAAAACAGTCAGTATTAATGGCTCCTGGAGAAAAAACTTTGTTATGTTACCTTACCGTAGGAATGTGGAGGTATTCAACGACTGTGATACCACTTTCAAAATGATGGAGAACAGGAATAAGTCGTCCTTTCATTTCAGACTTTAGTAAGCAAATCTAGATTTCTGCTAGTGCCTAGCCATTATCTATGCCCTATTTCGTAGTTTCAGTGCATTTCCTAGTACGAACTGTGACAGGAGCCCGAACAACAGGGGACTGACGTAGTAGGAAATGCACTGAAACTATGAAATAGTGCATTGATAGTGGTTAGGCACTGGCTTAAATCTAGATTTGCCCAATAAAACCTGAAAGGAAAGGACGACTGATCGCTGTGCTCGAACATTTTTAAAATATTTGCTATTGTTACTTAGAACCAGTGAGTTCTGGGGTACGGCTTATGCAACGTTCTTAATAAATTATTTTTTTTTTCAATTTTGTCTCAGCCTTTTTTGCAGTGGTGAGTAGTATAATTATGTGACATCAGAATACTTCAATTTTTTGGGACGGAAGTAAGTTGTGTACAAAAAGAGATTTTTTCTTTTCCTGACGAAAGAAAAATTTGGCACTTAGAATGTTTGACAACAAAACTCTGCATACGATCGAAGGAACATGTAACTCAGTAACTTAATTCTGTTAACATTAGCTACAGGCTATCCGCCCCGATAGCTGAGTGGACAGTGCGACGGGCTGTCGTACCTAGGGTCGCTGGTTCGATTCCCGGCTGGGTCTGAGATTTTCTCCGCTCAGGAACTGGGTGTTTGTGTTGTCTTCCAAGAGGTGGCGATAGGAACAGCCTCCAACCAACTCTTAAATTAGCCATGCCAAATCCGGCCTTACCCATACAGACCTTGAGAGAATACTGGACAAAGGCACAAGAAAAAAAGATTAGCCTCAGGCTGCAAAGTTGGCGTCAGTCACAGCTGACAGTCAGTCATTATGAACCGAGCCATTAATGATCCAGTCTGACTAATTAGTCATGATTGGGGATGGAATACCCTACGGGGAATCCCGCATTGCACCAAAGAGACGTAATGTTGCGCAACGTTCCAGGAACTTGTAGGCGTTGCTCACACAGAACTTACCGGCCATCCCGTGTGACGCCCAGCGAGACGAGACAGGGAAGTCTGCGGAAGTGTCGGGCGTTTGACTGTCTGCAGAGCGGGAGTTGGCAGCGTCCAGACGACACCAGCGGCGCGGCGAAACTGAGCGCCAGGAGCGAGGACGCGCGACTGCGGTGCGGCCACTGTGTGACGTCGCAGCGCGCCGCTGACGAAACAGCTGAGGCGCACATGGCGGACAGCGGGCCAGCGGCGAGGCGGGGCCGTGGCCTGCATCGCGAGGCTCGCACAATTAGTACAGCACAGGTCTGCTGCATCTCACAGGCTGCAGCGATACTTTTTTGAGTGATCAGTCTTCTGACTGGTTTGATGCAGCCCGCCACGAATAACTCATGCGCCGACCTCTCTTCATCTTAGAGTAGCACTTGCAACCTACGTCCTCAACTATTTGCTGGACGTACTCCAATCCCTGTCTTCCTGTACAGTTTTTGCCCCCTAAAGCTTCCTCTAGTCGTCTTAACAGATGCAGCCGAGCGGTGTAAGGCGCTTCAGTCATGGACTGCGCAGCTGGTCCCGGTGGAGGCTCGATTCCTCCTTCGGGCATGGGTGTTTGTTCCATTACGTTTCGGGTGTGCAGCCTCAAGAAATCTCCTTCTTCTTCTAATATTTCGGCTGTATAACGTTCAGCCATCTTCAGAGTGACCTGCAAGACTCAGTCTTGCGTCTCACTCTGAATATGGCTGAATATTATACAGCCGAAATATTAGAAGAAGAAGGAGATTTCTTGCGGCTGCACACCCGAAACTTAATGGAAAAGTCTTCGCGCCGCCAAATCCTGAAGATTCACATGGGTGTGTCTGTTTGTCCTTAGGATAATTTAGGTTAAATAGTGTGTAAGCTTAGGGACTGATGACCTTAGCAGTTAAGTCCGATAAGATTTCACACACAAAACAGTCTTAACAGATGTCCTACCATCCTATCCCTTTTCCTTGTCAGCGTTTTCCACATACAGAGGCGGACAAAAGTATTCCGACACTGGGAGTCATCAGAGAAGTAAACCTTAAACGTGTTTTTAACCCTAACTATATATTTTATTCTTTACAAATGTGAAATACCTCTGTCAATCTGAACATACGCAGATCAACAAGTAACAAAACACGCCTTATGCTAAAAAAAAGAAAAAAGAAAAATCGAAATAAACAATCGGAAAAACTATTCAGACACTCAGCAGTCAGTATTTGGAGCGTCCCTTTCTCTGTATTACAGCCCTCATTCTTTGTGGCATAGAGTAAACAATCCTTTTCGTTGTGTCCGAACCGATATTCACTCACTCTTCTTCTACTAATGCACACAAATATGTCAAACTGCTCACATCTCGAAACTTTCTGGCAGATTAAAACCGAGAGTCGAACTCGGGACCTTTGCCTCTCGTGGGCAAGTGCTATAACATTTTTCCATTTTTTTTTCCTTTTTGTTCGCTGGGTTTGGTCGTTGCGGACGTCACATGACACAGTTAAAGTTCGTTTGTTGTTCCTGCCACTCAGGTTTTTATTACAAAGGCCAACCAGCTCTCTGACCGCACGCGCTGAGCTACCGTGCCGGCACCATCTGAGTTAACCAAGCACGACTCACGCCCCATCCTCACAGCTTTACTTCCCCCAGTACCTCGTCTCCTACCTTCCAAAATTTACAGTAGCTCTCCTGCGAACCTTGCAGAACTAGCACTCCTGAAAGAAAGCCTGGGGGCTGTTTCCAGAATGAGATTTTCACTCTGCAGCGGAGTGTGCGCTGCTATGGAACTTCGCAGGAGAGCTTCTGTAAAGTTTGGAAGGTAGGAGACGAGGTACTGGCGGGAGTAAAGCGTGAGACGTGCTTAGTAGAACACTTGCCCGCGAAAGGCAAAGGTCCCGAGTTCGAATCTCGGTCCGACACACAGTTTTAATCTGCCAGGAAGTTTCATATCGTCGCACACTCCGCTGCAGAATGAAAATCTCATTCGGCTAACATGTCGTTTGTGTAGTCCAGTTTTTAGTTCATTCCTGATGTTTTCGATGGGGTTGAGGTGCGGAGATAGCGGTGGGATAATAAAGGGATGAGGCGTGTGGTATAGGATAGGATCCACAGTTTGACAATTCCCTCCCGTATGCTTAGGATTATTGTCTTGTTGAAAGTAAAAGTCACCTCCAAGGTCAAACTTCGCAGCACTTTTGGTCAGATTTTGTTTGACTATATCGTGATAGACAGATTTGTCCATGGTGCCTTCAATAAAGGCACGCTCGCCAACACCTCTAGACATGCATCCCCACACCATCACACTGCCGCCTCCATGTTTGATAGTTGCTTGCATGTTTTTGGGCTCCCACTCTGGGTCTGCTTGACGCCACACTCAACTGTTGCCACCCACGTGGCTCAAAGTAAATTTGCGTTCATCACTCCACAGAATCTTGTCCCAAAAGGTCACATTCTTGCCGACAAATTCTTCTGCAAAATCCATCAGCATTTTTGCGTTACACTTACTGACGAATGCTTTGCGCCTTGGCACTTGGTCATTGTACCCAACACTGTTCAGACATCAGCGCACTGTTCTAATAGTAACTTTGGTGCCAACGCCTTCTGCCATTTCTACCGCTATAGCATGGACCGTTTTCCGCGGGACGTTTTTCGCCATCGAACTATTTTCCTCTTGTCTTTGTTGGTTAGTTTCTGAGGACGCCCTGTCGTGCACGACTGATGAGAGTTTCTTCTTCTTTCCATTTCTGGACAATGTTAAATACAGTTTTTCGGCTTCGGTTGAAGACCTTGCCTATTTCTGCATATGATTTTCCCTCACTATCCAGCCGCACAATAAGCCTTCACCCTTCAACTGTCGTTTCCCTACCTTCAAGGGGCATGGCACTACGTTGGTCTTTTTTGACGTGACCTGTGCTTTCCCGTAGTGCGAGTCAGCTGTACTGCGTACACCGCTTGCTGCCACCGAGTTGTGCCTTAAGACTACGGTTACCTTGTTAAGCGGGATGGTGTATGATTACGTGAAACATACGCCTGTGATGGTAACACAGAAGTAATCGTGCCAGGTAGTGGGTACGGTGACATTCGCATAGTCGACGTCTTTCGAAATATTCCCTGCATCGTGGCACATACGGAGATACACAGTCCGAGTATGCATCAGTCACAGTTGACCGTGCGATAAGCGTGTGACCTGTGTCTAAATACTTTTGTCCGCGTCTGTATTCCTTTCCACTTTTATTCCTTGTAGGACCTCCTCATTCCTTACCTCATCAACCCACCTAATTTTCAACATTCGTCTGTGGCACCACATCTCAAATGACTCGATTCTCTTCTGTTCCGGTTTTCCCACTGTCCACGTTTCACTGCCATACAACGCTCCAAACCGACATTCTCAGAAATTTCTTCCTCCAATTAAGGCCTATGTTGATACTAATAGATTTTTCGTGGCCAGGAATGCCCTTTTTGCCTTTGCTAGTCCGCTTTTGACGCCCTCCTCGCTCCGTCCGTCGTTGGTTATTTTGCTGCCAAGGTAGCGGAATTCCTTAACTTCATCTACCTCCTGATCTTCCATCCTGATGTTAAGTTTCTCGCTCTTCTCACTTCCGCCACTTCTCTTTACTTTCGTCTTTCTTCGATTTACTCTCCATCCATATTCTGTGCTCTGTTAATTCCATTCAGCAGATCATATAATTCTTCTTCACTTAACACTCACGATTGCAATGTCATCAGCAAATCGTATCATTGATATCCGTTACCTCGAATTTTAATTCCACTCTTGAACCTTACTTTTATTTCCATCATTGCTGCTTCGATTTACAAATTGAACAGTAGGGGCGAAAGGCTACATCCCTGTCGTACACGCTTTTTAATCCGAGCATTTCGTTATTGGACGTCCACTCTTGTTATTCCTCTTGGTTTTTGTACATATTGTATATTACCCATCTCTCTCCCTATAGCTTATCCAAATTTTTGTCAGGGTTTCGAATATCTTGCAGCTTACACTGTCGAACGCTTTTTCCAGGTCGACAAGTCCTATGATTGATTTTTCTTTAGTCTTGCTTTCGTTTTCACCCCGAGCATCATAATTGCCTCACTGGTGTCTTTACCTTTCCTAAAGCCAAACTGATTGCCATCTAACATATTCTCAGTTTTCTTTTCCACTCTTCTGTGTATTATTCTTGTCAGCAACTTGGATGCATGAGCCTTTAATCTCATTGTTCGATGATTGTCGCACTTGTCCTCAATTACTTGTTGGGTGATTTCAATCTCTGTCTTTTCCTCAAATTTTTACTCTCTACAGGTCTAGTACCATGAAAGTTACTCCGCATTGTCTTAGCTCGTATTCTGTTCTCTTCTCCTGTCCCTTCTTCTTGTCAGTGTCTTTCAACCTAACTTTGTTCGCCGATTCTGCACAGAACCACCTCATTCCTTATCTTACAGGTCCACCTAATTTTCGACATTATTCTGTAGAACAACATCTCACTTCTGCTCTGTTACCGTTTTCCCACTGTTACTGATTTATTCCACGTAATGCTGTCTTCCGACCACACACTCTCAGAAATTTGTTTCTCAAATTGAGGCCTATGTTTGACACCTGTATACTTCTCTTGGCCAGCCATGTCTTCTTTGCCTCTACTATTCTGGTTTTAGTGTTCCCCTTGCTTCACCCGTCGCGGACTATTTTACCTCCAATGCAGCTTAATTCCTCAACTTCGACTAGTTCGTGATCACCAGTTCAGATATTAACTTCCTGACTTCCCAGTTCTGTTACTTATGATCACCTTTGTGTTTAATCTTTCCACTTTTTATTCAATTCAAGAAAGCGTTAATGCTTCTTCATCCTCACTGAGGATGGCAATGCCATCAGCGAATCTTATCAATGATATCCTTTCACCTTAAATTTTAATTCCACCCTTGAACCTTTCTTTTATTTACGTCATTGCGCCTTCGATGTATAGATTGGATAGCAGGGTCGAAAGACTGCATCCTTGTCTTACCCCCCCCCCCCCCCTGTTAATTTCGAGTACTTCGTTCTTAGTCTTCCAGTCCTTTTGTTCTCTCTTGGTTCTTGTATATATTGTATATCAACAGTCTTTCCCCTTTAGCTCACTACTATTATTCTCAGAAGCTCGAACACCTTCCACCATTGGACACCGTACAAACGCCTTTTCTAGACTGACAAATCCTGTGAGCAAATCTTGGTTTTTCTTCAGTCTTCCTTCCATTAGCAAGCGCGAAGTGAGAAGTGTCTCACTGCTGCCTTCGCCTTTCCTAAAGTCAAATTGTTCGCCATCTAACAGTTCCTCGATTTTCTTTTGCATTCTTCTTTATGTTATCCTTGTCAGCAAATTGGAAATTTTTGGTAAGAGCCTATGCGACCAAACTGCTGAGGTCATCGGTCCCTAAGCTTTCTCACTGCTTAATCTAACTCGAACTAAGTTACGCTAAGGACAACACACACACACCCATGCGTGAGGGAGGACTCGAACCTCCAACGGCCGGAGCCGTGCGGACCGAGACAACTTGGATGCATATGAGCTATTAAGCTGACTGTGTGGTAGTTTCCGCACCTATCTGCACTTGCTGCACAAGTACTCCGCAAAGCATCTTACGGTGTTTCGCAGAAGGAACTTCGTGTACCATTGTCACTCAGCCCCCTGCCTTCCTTTCCCCACTTAGGTTTTTTTTTGCCTGGTCATGGATCATATTAATGGCAACGCGTCGCCTATGTAAATATTCCCCAAGCCACACTCTACTGCATAGTGGAGGTGCAAAGTAGCAATGTTACCAGTTTTCTTTCATGTTCCAATCGCGCACTGAACGTTGCATGACTTTCTGTACGTCTGAGTAAGGGTTCTTAATCTCGTTTGTCTTTTTCTCGTGACCCCAACCGGACATCTACACTACTTGCCCAAAAGTTTCTGGATATCGCTATGATCCGCCATTATAAAGGGCGTCATTGACTACTGCGTTGTCATTAGAGAAACTATAACAGCAGAGTGAGTCGGAACTGACGAGAGTTATTGTAAAACAAGCGGAACGAGTTACTCTTGATCCCAAAGTGCTACCAGCAGTCTAGCTAGCTCAATGACTATGCGCAGGGAGGTAGACAGAATGGGGTACAATAGTGAACCAGTTCCTCATGAGCCATACGTTTCTGCAGTACATGCTAAGGCACCCTTGAGATGGTAGAAGGACTTACACAACTAGACAGTGGATGTCTAGAAGCGAGTGATTTGGGCTGAAGAATCATGCTATGTCTTGTGGTAGTCAGATGGAACGAATCGCATTTGGGGGATGCCTGGGAAACGTTAGCTGCCATTATGTCTAGTGCCAACAGTGATGGTGGTGGTGGTGGGGGGGGGGGGAGGGGTGGGTAGGGTTGTTATGATATGGGGTGAATTTAGAGATTATTGTATTTAAGCAAAGACAATTTACAATATTGTCTACTGCGTACAGTGGAGGATCAGGTCACAGAAAATGATCGGCCCAACATGACTCTACACACTGTTATAAAGCAGCGTCTGTGAGGCAATGATTTGTGGGTAATCACATCCCTAAAATGCGCTGGCCTGCACTAGGGCCCCAACCTGAACTCTATGGAACACTTACGGGATGAGTTTGAGCGTCAACTTCTCTCCAGACTTCAGCGTCCAACATCACTACCTTGTATGCTTTCGGCACTTCCTGAAAAATATAAAATCAGTGAAGAGCAGTTCCTGCGACTCAGGTCAACTGACTGTTGCATTACCTCTCATGAGACGTTAGTCCCCTATTTCAACAGAAAACAAAGCACAAGCCTCTATGAACAGTCTACGTGATGTTGAGGTTCTCATCTGGGCAGAAAAATCTCCAGATCTGTCCCCTATAGAACATGTGTGTGACCAACTCGGACGTCCCAAGCTACAAACATCGAGCCACTGCCACACCCTATGACCCACAAACCTGCTGGATACTGATTTATTCGACTAACGGGCCAAAAGGAGACCTAAAATGAGCCCCTTTCAAATTTTATCTGGTGCTGATAATGCTGTCTGAGAAGAGTAGGTAGCATCGCTGTGTGCTTCGTAGTGATCAGTCATCATTTGACGCTGTTCACGACCCTTGTATACCCTACAAGGCTTAACAACAACAATAAACACGAACAACACAAACCCACTACGAAGGCCATTCTACACATCACAGAGCGTTGGAACTCCAATCATCTACATATCCGCCTACGGTGTGTACCTGCACGCAGCGACATGACATCCGGGCATGTCTTCTTGGTGTTTCATTTGTTCTGTCCCCCCGGTAGCTGAGTGGTCAGCGCGACAGACTGGCATTCCTAAGGGCCCGGGTTCGATTCCCGGCTGGGTCGGAGGTTTTCTCCGCTCAGGGACTGGGTGTTGTGTTGTCCTAATCATCGTCATTTCATCCCCATCGAAGCGCAAGTCGCCGAAGTGGCGTCAAATCGAAAGACTTGCACCAGGCGAACGGTATACCCGACGGGAGGCCCTCGTCACACGACATTTCATTTCATTTTCATTTGTTATGTCAAGCAATGTGTTGGAAATACTTATGAAACGCGTACCTAACGCGGCTCGAGACTGATGTACTTCAAGTAAATAATAATTAAGAATAATAATTGAGACTAGAATAATAATAATTAAGACTGGAATATTTACGCGTCTCGCTTAAACCGAAAATGAAATACTTAAGATAGTAAAGCCATTCCGGACTGCAACGCTTAGGACCGCAAGACCATCGCGGCCGGCAGACCCTGATTGGTCAGATGAAAACACAGCCAGATTGTTTTTTTTTTAACCAACTTCGGTAAATTCTAGTAAGAAGAAGTTAGGAGAGAGTTGCTTCCGAGACGGCAAGGTGAGCGGAGCTGTGCTGCTCGCCACCCCCTGATGAACACCAACAAGGTAATGAACGCACGCGATGCCGCATAACAGCGCATAAAGCTTCACTCAGAACTGCAGAAGTCTCATCTGTTACACCGCCTATTTGCGTAATACTAGTGTCGATCGTCAATTAAAGCTCATGGTGTTCACATTTGCCACTTGAAGTAAAAATCTGGAACGCGATGATTTTTCTGTTATATGGTTATTGAGAAGCCACATCAGCCACTGTAATTTACAAGTTAGATAAGTAAAGATAATTGAGGGTCACTGTAGACCATTTTGAAGGTTTTCTCTCTTGTGAAACTTAATTTAAACCTAGATTATAGATGTGATATGGCATAGGTCATCCTTCAATGCATTCTAGAACTTGGAAACCCACTCAGGGAATATTCGTTCACATTTTCGTTGAACGCAGTTGGTTTTTACCATCCTGTATTAAAACATTTCCTTTTATCAATAGTGCAAGTCTCACTAATCTCTTCTGAATTCTACATGCCATGTGTGGTCTGGCGTCTCCTTACCAGCAACAGGTCCCAGGTTCAAACTAGTCAATTCCCTAAAAAACACGCTCAGAGCGTCGTTGCGCGAAAGTGGTAGGGAGACACGATATAGAACAAACAGAAACCACGCAGAATGTTAGACATTGCCCATTTGTAACATTTTGGACACCATACACTGGTGTCCAAAATTAAAGCAACAAACCGCTATTTCCCAGTCCTGTGTCTAAGTCACGTTATTATCGTACATACTGTCAGCAGATGCGCGTACGATCGTGTTCTGCATGGAGGATGGCATTCCGGTGTAACCGGCTCACTCTTAGAGTTTGAATCCCATAGAGCTTGTCTAGGATGCAATATAGAGACGAGTTGCATCACGTCAGCATCCTCCAACTACTACCCGACACTTGCGAGCAGCTCTGGAGGAGGGACGGGCGTTACTGCCTCAACGAGATTGATGACATCACAGCACGCCCCGTAGTTGTCAAGCCTGTATTGCTTCAACAGGTGATCACACATCATACTGACCACATTATTAGATGTTGGAATGGGTGTGAGCAAATCGGCTAAGTTGGAAAAAAAACAAAAGAAACGAACAACATTTTTCTCTACCGTCACACATGTTGCAATTACTTACGTTCTGTATTCTTTACATTGTTTGTACTTTACTATCATCTGTTTATGCTGCTTGGTGGCAAATGAACGCAACCTTGCAAAACTTCCGTTTTTTCCTTTAATTTTGGATACAGTGTAGCTGTGGACATGATGCGCAAACGGTGAAGCTCTCAGTGGTAGTGTGGTTTGCATTCAATCATCTGACAAAGAAGTTGATAAAATGGGAACACAAATATCGCAGAGTCCTTGCTGAGTATGTACGTTGAAGGAAGCAGAAATAAGTAATATCAATGCCCTGTATTTTAAAATGTATTTCGTCGTTTCAAAACACAGCTCAATTGCCTTTAAAAATACGTTTATAGTAATTTTATTGTTTTCACAAATACATATAACAGTGTTATTATCATAAAACCAAATTTACTGTCACTAAGAATCACTGCCTATTTCAAGTCTGTTGTTTTTGCGGCGGCAGTTTGAGGGAGGTCTCTATGGTAGTGTTTTCTGTGCAATGTTTTCAATCACTCTGAAGCGCCTTTATTGTAGTCCAGTCAGCAAGTACACGATCGCATGATGCATCAAGATGTGAACAATCAACCGATGCTCTCTTTTAGTAAACCGATGGTTAATGAAACACTTTGAAGAACGGGTGCAAACTAAAAATTGCAAAATGGCATTTAGTTCAGAAAATGTTCAGAAGATGGATTACAGTTTAGTGTGGAAGGAAATCAAAGACAAGATTGGTGACACTGAAATCCTCAGTGAAAGTGAGAAAGAATTACTCGTGTTGAATAAAAAGATAAGAGGCTCTAATTTCGTCCCTGCTCCTGATTTCGTCCCTCTAGAAATTTCTGGTTTCCAGAGTTGGTAACACGCATGCATGAGTGAACTCAGTCCATAGCTTTCCTGGCTTTCCTGAGAGTGTCTGTCGTAGTTTCTTATCTGGTTCAAATGGCTCTGAACACTATGGGACTTAACTTCTGAGGTCATCAGTCCCCTAGAACTTAGATCTACTTAAACCTAACTAACCTAAGGACATCACACACATCCATGCCCGAGGTAGGATTCGAACCTGCGACCGTAGCGGTTGCGCGGTTCCAGACTGAAGCGCCTAGAACCGCTCGGCCACCCCGGCCGGCCTCTAATCTGGGGTTTGGATTATGTTGCTGTAGCGGCCTTTATAATGACTCTGGAGATGTTCGTGATTTCGTCCCCCGTGCAGTTCCCCCAGAACGAAATTTGTAGCTGTTATTAACAATTAATTTTATTTGCAGTTTTGTACATGGTTTTTACTCAGCAACCTTATGCCAGTTTCAGCATAGTATTATACAGCCAACTCATTGCTACAAACTGATCTGGACACTTACCTAGGTTTCGACACCTACTAAGTGTGTCTTCATCAGAATGTAATTTTGTTAAACCCTGTAAAATAATACATAGAAAATTAAGTACGACGAAAAAGACATTAATCAAGATAACAATTATTATTTCGTGCAAAGGTTACTTACTTAAAACTACGTTGCGAGAGAGCAATAGTCAGAATTTAGAGTAGCTATGCTCAAGTCAAAAATAAAACAAAGCGTTTTAGTCTTCGCCACGTGTGCCTAGCTAGGAACATCAGACTGATCGGCCCAGTGGCTTACATTGCTGCCGCGGAAACAATACGCCTGTCGGGCGCGGACTGTGACATGTGCCCATTTCAAACGTTACAACAGAAACAATTGAAAAAAAGACAGTTAATTTTAAAAACAAAATATAAAAGAAGAGAACTTAATGTATTTTTGATAATGCGCAGTAATAAAGCAGATTAAGTATAACTAAGAGCCAACTGAGAAGCTTTACAGAAATTACTATTACTTAAAGAACAGAATGATATAGAATAATTTTACAAACAGCTGTACAATCCATAAAATATTTGCATGAAGGTAACATTAGTAGCACATATCTATGAGATTCGAAGAAAACGATGAGGCAGGAAAAAATAGTAAAAATAGACAAATCAAAATTCCGCGAGCAGTGGACTGAAACCCTTGAAAAAATTTTTGTTGTGTAGCTGTAACTGTTCACTGAGGGTGAGGCACTCATTCTTATAAATATGTTTGAAAATCTCCAGCTCCTCGAGTACATAGAGCCTATGACCTTTTTCTTCTCTATGACAAATCGAAATTTCTTCGACGTATTTCGGTTTGTGTCCGGAAATTAGCAGATGATGAGCATAAGTGGAATAGTGTACATTAGTGCCTCTTTCTCCCAATAAATGTTTCTTATACCTGATACTTTTATTTGTTATTTGTAAATATTATTTTACTCTTTCAATATGTTGAACTACAACCGGAGAGAAATGTATTCGTTACAGAAATGCTTGGTTGAATATCACTAAAAATACTCTTGATGTACACAGACACACAAATTCAATGCGATACACTTTTATAAGACTGAAAATACATCGAAAACTTAGTTCACTGATGGCCTTCATGTGATTTATAATAGCGAACGTGCTTCGTTAGAATGGAAACATACATTTAAATTAATTTTACTTTTGAGAAATTTTATGGGAGGCGCAATTACAAACTTTTTTGTATTTCTGTTTTTGCAATGTTAATGTTTATGACAAATTATGGCTTTATTGTGTTGTAACAATTCAGTTGTAACTTCCCTACAAGTGGACGATAAATTGAGGAATATATTTTATAATTTGTGCCTTTCTCGTAGCCTTTCAAGGCTTATACAAGACATAACTTAGGAACCCTACCTTATGAACAGCCTACTGAACGCAAAACTCAGACTAGGATTAAACCAAAGTAAGACGAAACTAATGAGGCGTAGCAGAAATGAGATTATCGAAAACATTAACATCCAAATCGGGGACCGCAAAGTAGTCGAAGTTGAGGAATTCTACGACCTTTGCAGCAGAATAATACGTAACGAACGAAGTGAGGACATGAAAAGCAGGTAAAGACTCGCAAAGAGGGCATTCCTAGCCAAGAGGAATCTGCTAATACGAAACTTTGGCTTCAATGTAAAGAAGAAAATTCCAAGTCTGTATTGGAGCACAGCACTGTTTGCTTGCCGCGCGGTCTATTGGTGCGATGCCACGGTTCGCGCGGCTCCCCCCTTAGGAGGTTCGAGTCCTCGCTCGGGCATGGGTGTGTGTGTGTTGTCCTTAGCGTAAGTTAGTTTAAGTTAGATTAAGTAGTATGTAAGCGTAGGCAGTTTGGTCCCATAGGAACTTACCACAAATTTCCATTGTATGATAATGAGTCATCGACTGTGGGATAACCGGAAAAAGTATCGAAGTGTTCGAGATGTGGTGTTACAAAAGGATGATGGACGCAAGTGCACTGGTGAAATAACAAATGAACAAATTCTTCGCAGAATCGGCAATGAAAGAAACCTGTGGGCATGATACGACCTGTATTTAGACGTCAGGGAATAACTTTCGTGGTAGTAGAGCGAGCTGTAGGTATCGTAAAACTCTAGAGGGAGAACAGTAATTGTAGGTTCTTGGAAGTTGGAACTCTTAACATACGGTGGAAACCAACTTCGGGGCGCCCCCTCTGGAGGAAAGTTCTCAGAGACCCCTCACAAACACACACCACGTTCTTGCCTCACTGCACAGATTACTTCCTGCTCGCGCTAGGGAACGCAAGTTCTTTCCTCACGTACGCACTCTGGTTCGGGTCAACGGAGACGGTTCCTGCTCGTGTCGCCACACTCAGAGTTTTAGTTCCCTCAGGAAACACAGCTTCTAATCTCAACTTGTCCAACAACAGCACTTCTCCCAGAATTTGGAAAGCTGTCTCTTATGGTAAAGGGAGTCTTCGGTTGTTACTACAGACAGGCTAAAATATTCACATTCCAAATTATTATCACGTGCGTGGTACCAAATTTTCCGTTTACCTTTATTAACTGTACTGATGCAGTTACAGTTACGTAAAATATAATTCTCCCACTGAGAGGCTCATTCATTTCCTTGCGTGGGTACCACGAAGAAGATGAAAATTTTGTTTTCAATTAATAATCAAACTGAGCAACGGCCTTTTCCGCTTTGTGTTTTGTTTCTTCACTATGGTTCCTTATGCCCCAATATCATTCATATAAAGCTTTGCTTTTCCGTCAAAGTCATTGTTTATATGATTTTCTCAAAACACCATCTCCGCTCGATCTTTTAAAGTCGTCTCTAGCCTAGAAGAGCAGATGGCATCTTCCTCACTATATACTGAGCTAATCTTCGCCCACACAACCATGACGGCCCAACGGTACCAACCGGCCGCCGTGTCATCATTATCCCACAGGCGCCACTGGATACGGGGTATGGAATGGCATTTGGTCAGCATATCGCTCTTCCGGCCCTTCGTCAGTTTACGAGACCGGAGCCACTAATTCTCATTCAAGTAACTTCCTCACATTATAAAACACACATTTAGAGCGTCCCAGAACGAAATAGTAGACCTAAGGCATTAACAGGTCTCAGGCCCTCATAGGAATAACCGAAAAATGAAAAGTCGTGATGACCACGTGGTTTATAAGCTAAATTCTCACAATTTGCTAGAAATTGGCTATTTTGAAGCTGCTGTTTCGTTGTTTCTGTTTATTGTTATCTTTTTCTTACAATGACTTGAGTACACTGATAAAACTACATTCTGCAAGAACAGAGGTTTATTTACAACAATCATCGCTACTTATCGTGCTGATATCTTCCATTGAATGACTGAAACAGACAGCAAACAGACAGCAAACGTGGAATATATTATGTCTTTTTATTTTGCTTTCTTGGACTACGTATATTTTCGTGTCTGTAGGTAACTAGATAAACACCTTTGCACCAGAATACAAAGCTCCACTCTGGACGCTAAACAAGGGGCCAGGCTTTACATAGAAATTATTTTTGTGTCTTGCTGTGCTTGTATCTTTGGTAGTTCACCTGAAACAGATTTTTGTTGTTATATTCAAACAGCATTAATCAGAAAATGTGCTGCTAACTGAGTCAGAATTCCAAGATATTTAAAGTTATCTCTGCAAGACAAGAGTTTATCTACTTCACATATCTGCTTCGTTTCTGAGAAATAAATACTTCACTTATGAGCACTTCAAATGCAATATGTCTGAAAATAATTTCATGAGACACCCCTGCATAAAAGTACTTTAGGTAAAACAGCACCTCGTTTCACAATAAGAGCTACTTATGAGTCGAAGATATGATTTAATCGTACATCTATCAACTTTATTATAAGCTCTCATTCGTATCGACACCGAATATGCGTGGATTAAAATATTGTGTTCTGAAGTAATTTCTTCCTTACAACCTAGAGGAATCTACACTTAAAACTCTTCTTTGTATCTTTAACATCTCACTCATTATCGAAAGATACGCTAAGAAAGAGTAATATTATAAATATAATATTATAGCTGTTAAAATATTTTCGTTTTTACGAAGTATAAGGTTTTGTATGCTTTGGGAGATTAAATAGCGGATTATGGCAGAGAATAAAACGATGGTGGATGGAGGAAGGGGTGGAAGTGAGGAATGAATCGCTAAAAAATGAAAATATATTAATTGATACAGGGGTTGACGCAGTGGACTGTGACACAGTGATATTAAATCATTTATTAAAGGCAGTGTTGACTGCCTCTGAATATGCTGTAGGGTCACCAGATCCCAACCACATAAGAATTCCCTTTCTCTTGGTATGATGAAAGCAGCTCAAATTGAGCACTGCTTCATTCCCATCTGGCAACAGAAACAAACATTTCAGTCCTCGGAATGGATATGAACTGTTTTGAAGCTTCAAACTTGTTAGCAAGTTCACTTTCAACAAAAAAAGCCACAATTGTTAACTCACTTCGCCTCACTAACACTTCACTCAGTTCTTCCTAATTGAGCATCGATTTACTTTCAGTAATGCCCTTGGCAGGTTCCGTACCTGTGGTGTCCTGCTCCTCCTCACTCACATTAACACATGAATCACACTGTACATTTATAGTAACTAATCCTGATTCAGATTCGCCTCTAAATTGTTGTCTAAGATCTACTGTGTGGTCAGCGTGTTCAACCACACTTCCTGAACAGCTGTGACTTTCTCCGAATCACCAAAGCTGGCTGGTGCTGTGCCATATGCGTTCCACTCAGCAGTAACAGTCAGTTGCGTTACTGCACCCGTAAGACCACCAATCCTTGTTGTGTATTTTGGCATCTCCACTTTTCTTCCTCAAACACATTTTTCTGTACTTATCTCGAGTGCTCTATTCCCTGCTCAACGTCTGGCAACAATGTCGCATGATTATTTTCTCTTGAATCATCTGCTTCAGAACTTCTGACTTGGAACAGTATACAACCTGTCTGACAATTCTGTCCTATCTTTTATATGTTTCCCTATCAATGCACTCAGATTTTATTGCAATGGTTTTTTCTGATGTTCCAGGAATTCCCTCAATTTAACATCCGTTCGATTGAAGAAAACCTTTTCTCGACAATAGAGCTTCCCTCGCCAAATTCAGACTAACTTTGGACTCATCTGCCTAGTGAGTACATTAAAACTGATTGAAATGTACTCCCCAATAGATTGACATAAAGCTTCCACGTTTTGGATTTGTTCCTCTAATTCTCTTGTACTAGCCCTATTTACCTCCTGGGCCTTATTTTAGTTATTTTCGACATTTACTAATCGTTATTTTAATCCTTTACTGCGGACCATTTGCTGTTCTTTTAGTCTGTTTGTACCAGTCTTTAAATGCGCCCCTCTGCTAGCCTCTAGACGTATACCTAAGTTACCATTTCTTCTCCTGTGTCAGACTTCTGTTCCTCTTTCAGTGTGTCATTTTGTTCCTTTACAAATCGTATTAATAATGTGGGAGTCGTCTTAGGTTGTTTGCAGATGACGCTGTGGTTTATCGACTAATAAAGTCATTAGAAGATCAAAACAAGTTGCAAAACGATTTGGAAAAGATATCTGAATGGTGCGAAAATTGACAGTTGACTCTAAATAACGAAAATTGTGAGGTCATCCACATGAGTGCTAAAAGGAATTCGTTATACTTCGGTTACACGATAAATCAGCCACATCTAAAGTCCGTTAATTCAACTAAATACCTAGGAATTACAGTTACGAACAACATAAACTGGATGGAACACATATAAAATGTTGTGGGGAAGATTAACCAAACTCTGCGTTTTATTGGCAGGTCACAGAAAATGTAAGAGATCTACTCAGGAGACTGCTTACACTACAAACTTGTCCGTCCTCTTTTAGAATACTGCTGCGCGGTGTCGGACCCTTAACGGATAGGACTGACAGAGTACATCGAAGAAGTTCAAAGGACAGCACGTTTTGTATTATTGTGAAATATGGGAGAGAGTGTCACAGAAATTATACAGGATTTGGGCCGGCATCATTAAAAGAAAGGCGTTTTTCTTTGCGACGGAATCTTCGCACGAAATTCCAATCACCAACTTCCTCCTCCGAATGCGAAAATATTTTGTTGACACCAACGTACATAGGTAGATCACCACGATAAAATAATGGAAATCAGATCTCCTACGGAAAGATATAGGTGTTGGTTCTTTCTGTTTACTATACGAGATTGGAATAATAGAAACTTGTGAAGCTGGTTCGATGAAAATGGGATTTGCAGAGCACACATATAGATGTAGATGTAGATGAACTATGTACTGATTTTGATTACAAGCACGAGTTTGGCCAATTTTTTGCCGTCCACCTTGAACACAACTCTCAACAATGGAACAAAAACTCTGTCAGGCACAGTTTCAGATTTACTATGGGTGTCAATTGGAATTACCAATTCAGAGTAAACTGCGTCTCCACTCGCATTGATACAACTCGTTTACTGGCTAACAACATGACCACTACTAATGTCAGCAGCCTTATTTGACTGTGGAACACCCTACTATAATCATGAAACAAAATATTCTCGTTATCTTGACTGGCAAGGGAAAACAGTGTGAGCCGAACCATTATGTGTCACAGACCTAGGTTTCTCATTACTGTCTATACTTTGCCTCAAACAGTTACTCCTTATCTACCCTCGATTTGCAACTCTTTGCCTTTGCCCCATTTTGTAATTAATATTAAGGAAGACAAAGTAATAAACAAAATTCTTTAATAATATCACACTGAATAACACACAATTGCAAAAATTACGACTGAAACAACTGACAGTAAAAAAATCACAGTGCCAGAAAATTCTCTGTACAGCATCACAAAAACGAAACAGAAAAACAGTATCCAATATTGCACCTCAAGAAACAGCACCGTGTTCAAGAACCAAGAATGAATCCAGATAAACTACCAAAAATCAAACTTTCCCACAAACACACATAAAAAATAAAATAATAAATCACCAAAGCATAAATATTAAATATATACTATGTAGACAATACCTGCAGCATGAGATCTTCTAGTCAAAATCCAACAGCAGCTCATAGCGCGCCTCGGGCATGGATGTGTGTGATGTCCTTAGGTTAGTTAGGTTTAAGTAGTTCTAAGTTGACAGTTGATAGGACATCTGCTAAGACATGAGGGAATGACTTCTATGGTACTAGAGGGAGCTGTAGAGGGCAAAAACTGTAGAGGAAGACAGAGATTGGAATACGTCAAGTAAATAATTGAGGACGTAGGTTGCAAGTGCTACTCTGAGATGAAGAGGTTAGCACAGGAAAGGAATTCGTGGCGCGCCGCATCAAAACAGTTAGTATACTGATGACAAAAATGTTCTAGGGGACTGATGACCACAGATGTTAAGTCCCATAGTGCTCAGAGCCATTTGAACCTCATGGCGCAGCAGCCTACAAAAACAGTTCAGCACGCACTTTCCACTGATAAATAAATTATACCATTTCACAAAAGCTATTAATTTCAAATTATTTTATCTCCCTTAAGATGTGCAAAAATGATTAAACACCCCAATGCAGAGGATTTACAGTTAAGACCAATATGGTGAATTGAGGTGGGATGGGTTAGATCACTTTCTGACACTGACAAAAACCAGAGTTTTCACTACTGCTAAATTGTGGAACTGAAACTTCGTGTCATATTAAAATTGTTTGCCAGACTGAGACTCGAACTCGGGGCCTTCACCTTTCATGAGCAAGTGCTCTATCGACCGCTACACGGCACTACTCACCGCCCATCCTCAGTTTTAATTCCGCCAGTTTCTCATCCCCTACCTTCCAAAATACGCAGAAGTTCTTCAGGAAGTTTCGTGCCAGCGCACACCCCACTACACGGTGAAAAATTCATTCTAGAACTGTGAAACTGACACTCAAACTTTCCTCTACCGTTCCACTTTTGACATAAGCTGCAACAGATCCATTAATGAACTCCACCAAACATATTCAAACCACTAAACTGGTAACAGATTTACTCCATAACCACATGAATATTCCATAACACAGAGACAATTCCACTTAACTAGCAATGAAATTCTCAGGACAAGGTACTACACAAGGATATACGTTGAATTTACATATGTCTATACCACTATATAAAGAGAAGTCGATGTTTAACGCTGTTACCAAAAATCTTGAAAAGTTCTTCACTGATTTACTTCAAATTTTTGCATGATATTCTAATAAACATTCGTACAGGCATGGGCTAGACCCTTTTTCAACATACAGGGCGTCGCAGAAACGTTGTGCCTACTTCTATGGGAGGTGGGGCACATTATAAGAATAGGGGCCTGTGCAGCAACCCATGGCCGCAGACGTGAGGGGTAGGTGGTAGGAGAAGTCGAAGATTGGAAAGGAAACAAGAGCGTGATTCATTTGAAACATTTATTGGACTAAATCGTACACACGGGATACGACACGAGTACAGCACTAATGTTACAGCAAATTCCCGAAGTTCGCACCATGAGAAAAAACGCATGCATGGCACCGACGGAAGATTGACACGAAACCAAGGCTCGAGAAATCCGGTGAGCTTGGGGGCCAGGGAACCGGTCCACCGCGCCCAAACCATCGATGCGGAAACGACCTGTTCAGATGCCTGTAAACAGCCAGTCGAAAATGAGCAGGTGTCCCATCATGCTGGAACTACATGCTGCCTGTCACATGAGCTGGAACATCTTCAGGCAAGCAGGGAAGAACCTGTTGCAGAAAAGTGTGATAATTCACGGCAGTCAAGAAGGATGGTAAAATATACGACCCAGCTAAGCAGCCGCCATCTAAACCTGCCCACGCGTTTTTGAAGCGGTGTTGTGCAACGTGGTACCGTACACCGAGGGGGTTTTCCTGTGCCCACAAATGCTCATGGTGGTGACTGAAAGTGCTAACCCTAGTGAAAGTGGCATCATATGTGAACAGCACTTAAGCTGCTGCAGAAACCACTCTGTGAAATTCCCATGTGGTTATCAGGGGGCAATAACTCCACCCTTTGGAGATGAAAGGCATGTAAGGACTCAGAGTTCAGAAACACCTTAACCACTGTTACGATACATTCTTAAGCCAGAGGCAACGTTAGGTGTGCCGGCGATTTGATTAGTCTCCACGGCATCCAACGCATCTTCGTCCCCAAAGATCGAACGCTCCAATCGTGGCCTGCCTCATTATCCCTGCCACTTTGTAATGACCCGTACTTACACAGATTTCGATGCAGACGTGCAGACAAACTACGGTGCTGTTGATGATGGTCTGCGAAGTGTTCTCGATAAACGCTACTAGCGGCTCATCCATTGCACGCAGGTATTCCATACATTAAGTGCATGTCTACAAGCTCACTGTTCCTGTACCGCTCCAGCCTCCTCATATGCTGGGTAGCACCCGAATCAGGAAATCCTTGCGTTCCCTCCAGTACTCTCGTCTACAGCAGCACCTATCGGCATTCCTCTCCATGACAACGTTCAAGTTTGAAATTTCACGGCAAGATCATGCCACAACGAAAAATGCCTTTGTTTTAATAATTGCCACCATAGTTCACGTACCATACCCGTGACACACTTTTCCCTATTTCGAGATAGTAAAAAACGAGCTGCTCTCCTTAGAAATTTTTCGATTTCTTCCGCCAATCCTGTCTGGTAAGAATGCCATACTGCACAGCAATACCCAAGTAGGGGAACGGTATGTGTTGTACAGGCAGTTCTTTAGGAGACCTGTTGCATCTTCTAAGAGTCTTTGGTTTGCCTTCCCCACATTATCTACGTGATCTTTCCAATTTAAGTTGTTCGTAATTGTAATTCCTAGGCATTTAGCTGAATTGATTTGGGTTGGGTTATTGGGTTGTTGCGAGGGAGGAGACCAGACAGCGAGGTAATAGGTCTCATTGAATTAGGGAAGGAAGTCGGCCGTGCCCTTTCAAAGAAACCATCCCAGCATTTTCATGGAGCGCTTTAGGGAAATCACCTGAATTTATTTGTGTGATTCATTGTGTAACCGAAATTTGACGGATTCCTTATTAGCACTCATCAAGATTATTCCCACTTGTAATTATTTAGGCTCAACTGTCAACTGTCGCAATATTTTGCAACTGTATACATTAAATGTATTCCTAGTTGGAATATGGACATCCGTTAGCTGTAGAATGGAATGACAACAATGAAAATTTGCGTCGGGCTGGGAATCGAACCCAGAATTACCGCTTATTGCGAGTGGTCGCCTACCATTTGGCTATCCGTGCACGACTCACGGCCACGCCCAAACTTCCATATGTGGACGCATGGTTGGCGTCTTCGCAGGTCTTCAGATCTCTCCCCAACTGACAAAGTTTGGAGCAACATGGGCAGGGCCTTCGAACAAGATAGACACACTTTTTGACCATCACATATTTTGACCATCTAACGCGCCAGTTGGTCAGAATTTGGCACGATATCCCTCAGGAGGACATCGAGCCACTCTATCAACGAAGGCCGAGGCGAATAACTGCTTGGGTAAGGGGCAAAAGTAGACCAACACATTACTCACTCAGTTTGTGAAGCTTTTTCCCTGAATAAGTACTTCAGTTTTTCTGAACTTGTAATCATTTGTTTGTCAGTATACGTACATCACATTTGCCAATTCCCGTCCCATTCGGATAACTCCTTTATGGTGCGTCGCTTCTTTGTCATTTTAGATTGTATATAAATACATTTTAAAAATCTAAAATGTAAGCAATGCAATGTAAGCAGTGAAACAGTATGATTGAGCTGAACGACCTGCGCTATATGAAGAAGTAATGATGCGGAAAATGGCAAAATAATAAAAGAATGAGGGTTTGGGAAAATAGGCCTGTACCGCACAGACCTGTAAAAATATCTGATGTATTTGGCAACAAGGTAATGGCACAAAGCGAAATGAGTGAACAGGGGATACAAAAACAGCAAAAAACAGTGATAACAAGTAATGGTAACGTAAGCTATACCAAGGAAATCGTCGTCATATATGTAGTACACATTACTGGCTGAAGTTATGTAAAATGAAATATACAGCCATCATAAAAATGTGAAATGTAAGTGTAGCAATGTTAGCCCCTAATTAAGACAACAACGTGAACAGGATGAAGCTCCCGCATTGTATAACTCCTTACTCATGTGAACAGATTATTAAGAGGCTAAACAGATAAGCGAGAGGGAGTTAATAAAAATGAGATTTAACCTGTAACATATTACATGAGAAATAGTTGTTTAGCCGAGCAGTATGTTTCGACTTCGTTTAGTTACTTAGCGCATATGTGATGTATTAGGTAAATAAAATTGCGTAAATTTTAAGTTTCATCCCTTAAATCAAGGACTCGGCCCTTCCGATGCAGCTGTAGCATATTTACTTCTTTGAACTGTTCAGAAACTGTATCATCTGACGAACTGACAGCATGCTGTAACTGTTCGTTTGCACATTTTGGACATGTTCTTGCTTTTTCGGAAATACCTTTATTGACTATGTTATGATGATCTGAAAATTGGTCCTGGTCCGAAAGTAGTAATCGAAGGAATAAAAAAAGTGTCCGCCGTTGGAAGTTTAGTGGTCAACATTCCAGAATGTCAATCGTAAGAGCCCGGGATCGGTTCCCGGCTGGATGGGAGATCTTCTCCGCTCAGGGATTGGGTGTTATGTTGTCCTAATAATCATCATTTCATCCTCATCGACGCGCAAGTCACCGAAGTGGCGTCAAGTCGAAAGACTAGTCACAAGACATTTATTTAATAAAATAAAAGAGAAATTAAATGGACTGGTTTTTCGTTGTACTGTATCACCTGATTCCGGAGATCGATAAAAGGAACCAGTTACTAATTTATTCCGATTTTAAAGTATAGCCTCTACCTACACTACCTCGCAGGAACTATACTATGTGATCAAAAGTATCCGGACACCCCCAAAAACATACGTTTTTTATGTTGTTGTTGTTGTGGTCTTCAGTCCTGAGACTGGTTTGATGCAGCTCTCCATGCTACTCTATCCTCTGCAAGCTTCATCTCCCAGTATTTACTGCAACCAACATCCTTCTGAATCTGCTTAGTGTATTCATCTCTTGGTCTCCCTCTAGGATTTTTACCCTCCACGCTGCCCTCCAATACTAAATTGGTGATCCCTTGATGCCTCAGAACATGTCCTACCAACCGATCCCTTCTTCTGGTCAAGTTGTGCCACAAACTTCTCTTCTCCTCAATCCTATTCAATACCTCCTCATTAGTTATGTGATCTACCCATCTAATCTTCAGCACTCTTCTGTAACACCACATTTCGAAAGCTTCTATTCTCTTCTTGTCCAAACTATTTATCGTCCATGTTTCACTTCCATACATGGCTACACTCCATACAAATACTTTCAGAAACGACTTCCTGACACTTAAATCTATACTCGATGTTAACAAATTTCTCTTCTTCAGAAACGCTTTCCTTACCGTTGCCAGTCTACATTTTATATCCTCTCTACTTCATACATCATTAGTTATTTTGCTCCCCAAATAGCAAAACTCCTTTACTACTTTAAGAGTATCATTTCCTAATCTAATTCCCTCAACATCACCAGACTTAATTCGACTACATTCCATTACCCTCGTTTTGCTTTTGTTGATGTTCATCTTATATCCTCCTTTCAAGACATTGGCCATTCCATTCAACTGCTCTTCCAGTCCTTCGCTGTCTCTGACAGAATTACAATGTCATCGGCGACCCTCAAAGTTTTTATTTCTTCTCCATGGATTTTAATACCTACTCCGAATTTTTCTTATGTTTCCTTTGGTGCTTGCTCAATATACAGATTGAATAACATCGGGGATAGGCTACAACCCTGTCTCACTCCCTTCCCAACCACAGCTCCCCTTTCATGCCCCTCGACTCTTATAGCTGCCATCTGGTTTCTGTACAAATTGTAAATAGCCGTATGCTCCCTGTATTTTACCCCTGCCACCTTTAGAATTTGAAAGAGAGTATTCCAGTCAACATTGTCAATAGCTTTCTCTAAGCCTACAAATGCTAGAAACGTAGATTTGCCTTTCCTTAATCTTTCTTCTAAGATAAGTCGTAAGGTCAGTATTGCCTCTTGTGTTCCAGTATTTCTACGGAATCCAAACTGATCTTCCCCGAGGTCGGCCTCTACTAGTTTTTCCATTCGTCTGTAAAGTATTCGTGTTAGTATTTTGCAGCTGTGGCTTATTAAACTGATGGTTCGGTAATTTTCACATCTGTCAACACCTGCTTTCTTTGGGATTGGAATTATTATATTCTTCTTGAAGTCTGGGGGTATTTCGCCTGTTTCATACATCTTGCTCATCAGATGGTAGAGTTTTGTCAGGACTGGCTCTCCCAAGGGCGCCAGTAGTTCCAATGGAATTTTGTTTACTCCGGGGGCCTTGTTTCGACTCAGGTCTTTCTCTGTCAAACTCTTCACGCAGTATCGTATCTCCCATTTCATCTTCATCTACATCCTCTTCCATTTCCATAATATTATCCTCAAGTACATCGCCCTTGTATAGACCCTCTATATACCCCTTCCAGCTTTCTGCTTTCCTTTCTTTACTTAGAACTGGGTTTCCATCTGAGCTCTTGATGTTCATAAAAGTGGTTCTCTTATCTCCAAAGGTCTCTTTAATTTTCCTGTAGGCAGTATCTATCTTACCCTTATGAGATAACCCTCTACATCTTTACATTTGTCCTCTAGCCATCCCTACTTAGCCATTTTGCACTTACTGTCGATCTCATTTTTTACACATTTGTATTCCTTTTTGCCTGCTTCATTTACTGCATTTTTTTATTTTCTCCTTTCATCAATTAAATTCAATATTTCTTCTGTTACCCAAGGATTTCTACTAGCCCTCGTCTTTTTACCTACTTGATCCTTTGCTGCCTTCACTACTTCATCCCTCAAAGCTACCCATTTTTCTTCTACTGTATTTCTTTCCCCCATTCCTGTCAATTGTTCCCTTATGCTCTCCCAAAAACTCTATACAACCTCTGGTTCTTTCAGTTTATCCAGGTCCCATCTCCTTAAATTCCCACCTTTTTGCAGTTTCTTCAGTTTTAATCTACAGGTCATAACCAATAGATTGTGGTCAGAGTCCACATCTGCCCCTGGAAATGTCTTACAATTTAAAAACTGGTTCCTAAATCTCTGTCTTACCATTATATAATCTATCTGATACCTTTTATTATCTCCAGGGTTCTTCCATGTACACAATCTTCTTCCATGATTCTTAAACCAAGTGTTACGTATGATTAAGTTGTGCTCTATGCAAAATTCTTCCAGGCGGCTTCCTCTTTCATTTCTTAGCCCCAGTCCATATTCACCTACTACGTTTCCTTCTCTCCCTTTTCCTACACTCGAATTCCAGTCACCACGTTTTTCATATTGCGTGCATTTTGCTGCCACCAACTGCCAAGTACTTGCAACCTCCCCCTCACTTATCGACCTTAATGACAGTGAAAAATTGAACCGCGAGTACCTAATGGAAATTTGGGAAATGCAATCGTCACCGAAGTTTATCTGTCGGTAAAGAGGGAGGAAAGGGTTACATCGAAATGAAAGGAAAAATGCAAATGAAACTAGTGGAAATTAATTTTGAAAAGGGGTAAGGTTAATAAAGAAAGTAAATGTGCGGCCGTTACGTTAACAATTAACTAGCGGTAATTAGATATTTGGGGAAAATTGCGGTCGCCAGTCCATGGACAACTACTATAGTAATTGAAAAAGAAAGGTTATTGCACATATAATTAGCACTAGAAGCGTGGCAACTGAAGACTGACACGTGTAGTGTGAAAACTGAATGTCTGTGGAAGTAATAAATTTCGCTACACTCTGACTTAATTTAGCAAAAGAATTAATAAAACCGGAAAATTGAAAGTTAATTTAGTGACTGAAATTAATAGTGAGCTTTGTTTCTGACACATCGAAATTCAGTAAAATACGGTTACCCTTGGGCTACCTCAACAATCATTTCAAAAGCTACTTGAATCTACGCAACTTAGAAATAAGAGATTTATCTTTGAACTTCAATTAAATGATTCTGAACAATTAACAATAGTAAAATTTAGTAATTACCATGCTGAGCTGCAGTCACATGTAAGCTAAAATATGGTAAGAAAACTAGCACTCTTAATTTGGGCTTGTGTAATCTAAATGTTGAAGCCAGCTATCAATACTTTAACTGAACTTTGAAATTAAAGCAGTGAAAAGGTATGGAAGTACTTTAATGCTGGCGTATGAATTTCAACGACACTCGGCTTCATTTCGGAAAAGGAAGGGACCCTGCTTGGTAATGCAATTGGGACAATGAGCAACAAACGTTCATGCTACGTTGCTGTAATTTTGTGATTTGAACAGTTTGAAAAGCTGAGGTCTGCCATACAGTTCTAAAACTTTACGTGCTTCCAGTCTTCCTTGTTGGTTGATTGAAGGTTTGAAGTCGTCGATCGAGGAGGTGGCGACAGTCACTCATTGTCGGCCGCCGTTGTTGCAGAAGCTAGATGTTGACGCGCCTTCTTCTCGACACGGTCTCCAGCCGAAACGGGATCTTGATGTGTGCCAGCTAATGCTTCCCGTCCGCGACACCGTGTCAGAAACTAACATTGCAAGTCGAGCGCAATTACATGCTGCCAAACCCCGAAAGCGCGGTAACTCGCGGGAGCGTCACACAACACACCTGCTCCACTGCCCTTCTCCCGCCAGACTCTGCTCTGCCCGCGCTCCACGCGTCAGAGTTAACACTCTCAAAGATCGTAAACACTTTGGTTCTCCACACGACCTATCGATGTAATCGTTCGATGTCATAGTTTTCCCTGGGCAAGACCTAGCGTAAAAATACAAATAATATTTACAAAACAAACCAATTATACATCGACATATCTTCAGGTGACAAAACAAGTAAAAATTTGTAGTACAATAGATGGAAATAGGAGGATCTGAATTTCCGGCGTTACATACTCCATATCAGCAACCTCAGTAGTCAGTAGACATCGTGAGAGAGCAGAAAGGGGAGCTCCGCCGAACTCACGGACTTCGAACGTCGTCAGGTGATTGGGTGTCACTTGTGTCATACGTCTATACGCGAGATTTCTACACTCCTAAACATTTGTAGGTGCACTTTTCCGATGTGATAGTGAAGTGGCAACGTGAAGTGCCACATACATACAGCACAAAAGCGTACAGGTCGACCTCGTCTGTTGACTGTCATAGAGCACCGACAGTTGAAGAGGGTCGTAATGTGTAATAGGCAGACATCTATCGACATCACACAGGAATTATAAACTGCATCAGGATCCACTGCAAGTACTATGACAGTTAGGCGGGAAGTGAGAAAACTTGGATGTCGTGGTCGAGGGGCAGCTCATGATTCACACATTACGCCAGTAAATGCCAAATGACGCCTCGCTTGGTGTAAGGAGCGTAAACATTGGACGATTGAACAGTGGAAAAACCTTGTGTGGAGTGATGAATCACGGTACATACTATGATGATCCGATGGCAGGGTGTGGGTGTGGCGAATGCCCAGTGAACGTCATCTGCCAGCGTGTGTGGTGCCAACAGTAAAATTCGAGGGCGGCGGTCTTATGGTGTGGTCGTGTTTTTCATGTTGTTTTACGTGGCACTATTACAACACAGGCCTACATTGATATTTTAAGTACCTTCTTGCTTCCCACTGTTGAAGAGCAATTCGGAGATGGTGATTACATCTTTCAACACGATCGAACACCTGTTCATAATGCACGGCCTGTGGCGGAGTGTTTCACGACAATAATATCCCTGTAATGAAATGGCCTGCACGTAGTCCTGACCTGAATCCTACGGAACACTTTTGGGATTTTTTGGAAAGCCGGCTTCGTGCCAGGCTTCACCGACCTTTCCTCAGTGCAGCACTCCGTGAAGAATGGGCTACCATTCCCCAAGAAACCGTCCAGCACCTGGTTGAACGAATGCCTGCGAGAGTGGAAGCTGTCATCAAGGCTAAGGTTAGGTGAACACCATCCTGGATTCCACTATTACCGATGGAGGGCGACACGAGCTTGTAAGCCGTTTTCAGCCAGGTTTCCGGATACTTTGATCACATAGTGTACAATACAGTACAGAAGGTAACGAAAAGAAATGCCCAATGAGGCGAATAATTGCATGAAATCACCGCGATTTGTGATGGTCCCCTGGACATTAAAAAAATGCATGACTTCGTTCTTAATAGGCCGTGTGATCACCGTGGAGTGCAGTGTATGCTCTACAAGGTGGTCCCCTTATGGCCACATAGTTGGTAAGGAGTTCCAGCACCAGTGTGATTGAAAACTGCTGGACGGTCGCTGGTGCTTGTGGGTGTGCCATAGTACGTCTTCCGACCTCATCACAGCAGTGCCCTATGGTGTTTAATTAAGAGGAAATAGCAAACCTACATTCACCGAATATCATCTCATTTCAAGAGTTGCTCTACCTGCCGAAAGAACGATTACAAAGGAGTGCATGAGAATAACGTTGAACATTCAGTGTAGGGCCTGCTGTGTTCAAAGATTTGGAGGTCAGTACGACCATGCAACATTATTCCACCCTAGACCATAACACCAGGGCCAGCAAAACGATAAAGTTCGACAATGTTCTTGAGTGCATTAAGTCTCGCTATATGATGTAACTGGTTTTGATAGTGCATATGTTGCATGCACTTACTAATACCCAAAGCTTTGAGCACTGTACACTCACCAGTCAACGCTATTCTAACGCTTTACTCCTTTCCCACGTGCGCCTTTTCAGCGGTACATTCAGCCCTAACTTCATTTTTTGTACACTACGTGATCTGGTAGAGCAGCTCTTGGAACGAGAGCATATCCGGAGAATGTAGTGGCTTTCCCGTTCCCATGAATTACCATCTAATCTTCGGCATTCTCCTACAGTACCATATTTAAAGTACTTTCTTTCTTTCTTTCTTTCTTTTCTCCACTGTGGACCATCCGCATATCACATCCATACAAGTTTACGGTCCATGTTAATACCTTCAGAAAAGGCCTCGGAACACTTATATTTATATTAGACGTTAACGAATTTCTGTTTTTATGAAACGGTATTCTTGTTGTAGGCAGTCTGCATTTTATGTTTCAGTTTCCGATTAACTCAGTTATTTTGCTAGCCTAGTATCGAAACTCATCTACTAGTTTTAGGTTCTCATTTCATAATCCAGTTATACCAGCAACACCGATTCACTTCGACCACACTCCATCACTATTAATTTACTTTTGTTGATATTCATCTATTAACCGTTTTTCACGGTCTTGTCTATTTTTTTCAACCGCTCTTTATAAACACTTTCTGTCTCCGGCAAAATTGCAATGTTGTCAGCAAAGAGAAGTTTTTTATTTTTTCCGTGAACACTATTCACGTTTCCAAGTTTCTTGTTTATTGTTCGCTGAATGTGGAGTTTGAGAAACTTCTGGGTCAGACTACAACGTTTCTGACTCCTTTCTGAATCACCAGCTTCTTTTTATGTGCCTCGAGCCTTATAACTGCAGACTGGTTTCTGTAGAAGTTGAAGACAAACCTTTGTTCACTGTATTTTACCCGTGCTGTCTTCAGAACGTCAAAGAGTGTAGTACAACGAAGATCGTCAAAAGCTTTGTCGAGGTACTCGAACGGTGTAAGTTTAGATGTGCCTTTCATAAGGGGTGTCATAGAATCAGTATTACCTCTCGTGCTCCTACATTTCTCCGAAACCCCAACTGATCCTTCCTCAAGGACGATTTCTCCACTCTTCCGTACATAATGCGTTTCAGTATTTTGCAACAGTGATTTATTAAACTGATAGCTTGGTAATACTTACGTTTATAAGCACTTGCTTCTTTGGAAGAGGAATTATTACATTGTTACTGCAGTCTGAGGGTATTTCACCTCTCCCACATATCTAGCGCACCAGACGGAGAGTTTAGTCACGACGAGCTCTCTCATGAATTTGGCCAGTTCTAAGGGGATGTCATCTCCCCGCAGGGCTTTGTTTCAACTCAGGTCTTTCACTGCTCTGTCGAATTTTTGCGAATCCTTTCTCTCATCTCAGCTTCATCTTCCATAATACTGCCTACAAATTGTTTCCCTTGTAAAGAACCCCTATACGTTCCTCACACCGTTAAGACTTCCATCATTTGCTTGATTGTAAACACGGGAACAAAACCGAAAAGTAACTTCTCGGCACATCTGTTGCAATCTTAGACTCGCAAAGAGACTCAAACAGTGTGACGGGCCTTAGTTGTGATTGTGTAACTTGGCCAGCCGTACAGACAGATATGGAGTCCGTCCTTAGTTCGGGACGTGACCGTCGGCGCCGACCTCGCGACCTGCCATTTCGGCCGCTGCGACGTGACTCACATGCTCAGGAGCTCCCTATGACGTCACCGCCACTGCAGCTCGCGTGCCACCTACAGTAGCTCGCATATAAGGAAATCTAGTCAATCAGAAAGGTAAATTTTACGGAAATAGTTGTAAAAGCAGTCTTGACGTACCACCCAGACACATAAAGACTGTGTCACACACAGGGATACTGCGACAACCTAAATATATCCGAAAATTTTTATTGTTGTTGTCATCACTCTTCTGACAAATAGCCCTGTGCGGGTAGTACTCGCGCACTGAGAGTTTCGTACAAACTTAATTGTCTAGATAGACATTTCATCGATTCGGCGAATCTAGAAGCGCGACGATTTTTTCCTGTTATCGACACAGATTGATACTGGCAAGATTTAATTCCAGGGACTCCAAAATTGGTAAACGGCCCATTTTAAGACGGGTAATGTATCACGAAGCAAATACCGTCCGCACTGGCGGTATGTTACGTGATACCGCGTACTTTGTAAGTAGGCTGTTTAGGTTTTTTTATTGGTAACGCCGCCGCCACGTTGCGCTCTGTATGAAAATTACTGGCTGTGCCGTATGCAGTCTGTGGCTGGTTTGCATTGTTGTTTGCCATTGTAATGTTGGGCAGCGTTAGCTGGATGCTAAAAGCGCGTAGCGTTGCGCAGTTGGAGGTGAGCCGCCAGCAGTGGTGGACGTGGGGAGAGAGATGGCGGAGTTTTGAAATTTGTAAGACTGGATGTCATGAACTGCTGTATATATTATGACTAATAAGGTAAATACATTGTTTGTTCTCTATTAAAATCTTTCATTCGCTAACTATTCCTATCAGTAGTTAGTGACTTCAGTAGTTTGAATCTTTTATTTAGCTGGCAGTAGTGGTGCACGCTGTATTGCAGTAGTTCGAGTAACGAAGATTTTTGTGAGGTAAGTGATTTGTGAAAGGTAAAGGTTAATGTTAGTCAGGGCCATTCTTCTGTAGGGATTTTTGAAAGTCAGATTGCGATGCGCTAAAAATATTGCGTGCCAGTTTAAGCACAGTCGTGTATAATTTTTCTAAAGGGACGTTTCAACTTATACGTTTGTGGCTATTACAGCGCCATCTATCACAAAGCGAAAAAGTGGTCCAACTAAAACATTCCATATAATAAAAATGGGGATTCCTATTTTAAAAAGCGCAGTTGATATCCGTTTGGCCTATAGCAGCGCGATCTAGTGGGTTTCCCCCTTCAAGCTAGACGAGGTTCGTTCTTTGTAGCTTTTTCGTTTGATGCTTATTTCGTGAGATATTTGGCCCGGTCACTATCAATGGACCACCCTGTGTACATAATGGATGTACGAGTACAGGTCGTAGACGCATGGCTGACGACCTACGGAGGTTCGTGTCTGGCCTTGAGCCGTGCACCGATAGCCAAATAGTAAGTCAACCGCTCGCGATAAGCAGGATTCGAGCCCCAGTTCGGCACAAATTTTCATTGTTTCATTCCATCCTACAGCTGATGGTAGTCCTCATTCGCAATTGCGAATTCATTTGATGTGGACTGCGAAAGGTCCACTCTACCTGAAGTGGGGCAAACAGCCCGCTCTCGGCCTTGCGCCACAGTCATTACGTACACGAAGAAATTATCTGTTCAGAAATTCACAAAGTCGACATTATCAAGCGGAAATAATTTCAATTTTCCCCTAAAAAACATATCGTATACCAGGACCTTCTATTCACAGAATGGTTTATATATTTTGTTCTTACATCATAAATGCAATGTAGAATCAAATGCGTCGGTTCTTAATTGCAAAACCAGATACACTTGATATTTGTCGATTACAGCGCCATCTACCACGAATGGGAATCAGTGATATGCGCAAATACTACGTATTGTTTTGGCGTAGGTAAAATCAAAAGATTTTAATTTGTGCAAGTAAATATGTATGTATATATATTCAAAGTCAGAAAATACTCCGATATCTTCGTCACCAAAATCAGCAATTACACGGAGAGCGAATGTTTCTGGGTGCTGGACGCTGGCGTACCGTACTCAAACCCCACTTTCTTCCACACTGGTAATTATGTATTTGATGTACAGTGTAATCATGGACACATCGCATACAGCAAGAGGAATCAAACCAAAATGACATATAATAAATTTTTACAGCATTAAAGGATGCACACTATTATCAGCAAGAAAAAATTTAATGTATCATTATGAAGATGAGTGTACCAAACGTTTCTTCTGTACCCGGCCACCTTTGCAATGTGCGGTCAGCTGCGAGACAGACTGAAGAAATCATTATTGAAACCATTCCGTAAAAAGGTGAAAGACATAAAAGTGAACAGTTGCTGGACAATTTACTTGCTAACAGTGTCCCTAAAAGTTATTGAAAAAGCAATGTATTGGAGAATAGACGCCCTTCTCAGTACACATAATCTGCTGCCAGATTCTCAGCTTGGCTTCAGGAAGGGAGTATCCAGACGGAATTATATTTATTCTTATCAACACCCCCCCGCCCCCCCCCCCCCCCCCCGCGCTTCCCCCGCCAGAAGTCAATACCTTACGAAACAGAACTGTAACACAAATTCCTATTTATGAGCTACTGTATAGTGACCATTTTCGAAATATTCTTGACAAGAGCTCATTTAATTTAAAATAATGTAAAACTACTTCATTTAATAATAGTGATGAAGCAAAAGGCGCATAGTACAGCGATGGTACGTCAACCGTTTTTCATGTATTCATTATCTGCAGAACAATAAACGTTGTTAGATTGTTTTAAATTATTCATTCTTCCCTACCTGAACGCTGAATGAGGCAGCTGTTATTTTTATGAATAACAATGTCATATTTAGTTCAAAACAGCCTTATTTCAGCGAACTAATTAGCTTAATATTCCCTTTGCTTTAATCGAGTCATGAAAACAATTTCGACAGGTTTAACAGTGTTGGAGGCTATTTGTTTCATGACGCAACGATATAGTGCCATTAGCGCTCTATCGTTAGCTAGTTTATTACCAGAAGTAGAGCACGTAATTTTAATAAGAAGTATGATAATCTTTTTAAAAGCATTTTTATGTATGAGAATATTAATTTACTTGCACGATTGTATTAGTGATGTGGGCCTCGCAAATGTCCAATGAGCAGGACATCTGTAAATGGTCATTTGCCTTGGAATTTGCCCAAAGTGGTTTTAAATGCCCAGAATATGGACATTTATAAAAAACGAACTTTTCAATGTTTTTACTGGTAGGATATTAATTTACCGATTAAAATAAGGGATAGATCAACAATAACGACATTAAAAGTTAGTAAATATTTACATTTAAACCTACGTCTATCATCGATTGCCTTTATTACTAGGAACGAAACGAAAGAAGAGAGATGCACTTATTTTACAAGCATTCTAACTTCCTGTAACAAGGAAGGGAGCGTCTTACTGACAGCTGATTATCATTTATAATCTCCTTTTTCTTTTCACCAGTTCTACTCTTCGCTCTCGGTCTCTCTCTGTCTCGTATTCGTACAGTCACTTGCACACACACACACACACACACACACACACACACACACACAGACACGCGCGCGCGCGCGCGCGCGCGCGCTGCGTCGGACAGTTATGTGGTGTTGGAAGGGTGACAAGAAAAACATTGTCCTTTTGTCACCGCATTGTAAAGTAACACAATTCGCAATCCTTGTCAAATCACTGAAGAATGCCTATTGATAACAAAATTATTACTGAATGTAGGAAACAGCTGGCAAGTGTATGTTGATGATAAATGCATACTTAAATATTAAACTGTTTTCAGTTTTTAAAAAATGCTTTATTGTCAGATGTAGTGACATTTGAGAAACTGATAGATTTCTATTCTGCTCCTTATCTACTTCCGTATTACTGCACTGCTGCGAAGATAAAATTTACCTGACTACAGATGTGAAAAGTTAAGTTTACAGTCCAATTTATTTCTCCTAATAGCTCTCATCTGATGCTCAAGCAGCTTTTTCAACTTGGTTACCCAACCACTAAAGAAGTGGTGTTGCAATACACATTTTCCAATACAAAATGTAAGAGTAAAATTATTTTTATAAGCATCGCTTATCAATTAATCTTTAAAACATAAAAATGCGGGGGCATTTTGGGCATTTGCCCAGGCATTTAACCTGGTCGTTCACCCTAACATATAAATGACGTAGGCATTTTAAACACTGGTCATGCAGCACCAAACATACCGACGAGCAACACTGGCTTTGGCCTGAAACTTCAGTCTTTAAAATAAAAAAAAACATACAAATAAAAGAAATTTTAAAAGAAAATTAGAATTACACCTGAATTACTATTCAGGTGCGGAAAGTAAAGCATTTTTGTTCCACCGCTGTTGGAGAGGGTCCTTCATAGGTATACTTTTAAAAATACTACTGTCTTGGATATTAAAAGAAGCACATGAAATGAACCACTCCAAGCACCGACCTGTTTCCGGGACCTCTTTTCATAACATATTCACTTTTTTGTATGTACAAAATTTCATATTACATAATTACAAATTGTGTTCTCCCTCAGGTTAACCGATCAATCACTGAGACAAAATGCTTTAGAATGATCAAATAAACCAATGATTCCTAAAATACAGGCTATAATACAGTTGAAATATGTGTGAAATCTTATGGAGCTTAACTGATAAGGTCACCAGTCCCTACTATAATAGAGAAATAAATTTTGAATGCAATAATTTACAAGTCAAAATACACCACAGTATGTAAGATAACGATAGCACTGCTTTTAGCTCTACATTTTGTCAACTGGGTAGATGGTTCATGACCCACGATGTGTTTCAAATTTAGTGTTTACATTATGTTAAACAATTACATTGTACTTACGATTAGTGACAACAAGATGACACGCAAGAAAAATGGAATAATGCTATTAGTTTACCCACATTGTGCATTCCTTGCTTTAAATTCACTCATTGAGTTGATGCTATTTACATACTGCCAGTTAAAAGAAAATTAGTAAACAACACTAAAACAGTCTTATCATCTGTCATACGATAAAGATAGGCGAAAACATATATATGGAACTAGCAGAAAATAGTGAGGTACAATCTTATGTCTATGGCACTGAGATGCCTGATGGGTCAGTTCAGATTGTAAGAGCTTCAGCGATCGAAGTGGAAACACGAGCAAGTCAAATATCAGAACCGTTCGTGGAACTATGTAAAACATAGAAATTTTGATGAGATCGTATTGTAATCGCACAGCACAAGAACAAGTCACGCAAATGAGTACTAACATTAATCACATAACACAAGAACAGGCTACACAAATTAAAGAATGTTTCGGAAATATAAAAAACGGAATTTATGGAATTAAATAATGCCCACAAAAGCATACTCAAAATGATCGCTAAATTAACCAATGAAGCCAGATCAGTCAGCAGAGACGAAACTAGAAACAGCTGTTCAGCAACCAACAGAAAAAGTAGAAAACTTAATTGTTGAACAAGATGCAAAACTGAAAGAGCAACCTGATGTTCAAGGATAGAAATTCTCAAATGATTTTACAACGTGGATAAATGAAGAGGCCACACAGATCACTGAAAGGCAAGAAGTATCGTTGGAACGTCATGCTTCAGGTGAGTTAATGAAAACCGAATGAGATCAAATTACGACCACTCTGAGTAACGACATCCTTCAGTGCCGAGAAAATGTTGCTGTGCCGATGAACGAAATAAGAATGGAGTTGTCCACCTTTGAAGGAATTATATATATATATATATATATATATATATATATATATATATATATATATATATATATATATATATAGTGCACCACTCGTTGTTGGTAGGGCACATGGCACATGTCACACATCAGATCAGTTTGAAAAAATACATAGGCGCGATGTAGGTGATGATAGCCATTCACCCAACAGCTCATGCTGTGGGATGGGATAGGGCCACTTTGTCGCGTCTTCTTTTAGAAGAGCGATTATTAAGGCATAGGCAGTTCCAAGTCTTCTCACCTGACAAAAAGACAATACATCCTGTAATCATCATAAAATCCTTTAAGGGAGTACTACCTAAAACATGGGCTTGTAACACCGAAAATTCAGATAAAACACATTCTCCACCATCCAAAATATTCGTCATTTAATATCCGTTCACAACTTTTGATTCTGAATCTCTAAGCTGTATTACAGAAATTGTATTTAATACGTAATCGATGTACTAGCGTATCTATTTTTGACTGTATATAATTGATTGTAATTGTAATGGAGATATTGTAAATTGCTGGTTAATAGCCAAGGGAACTTTGAATTGAAATGTATCGATAGCAACGACAAAATGGTAGTAGCTGTACCGTTCTTTATTTTTGCGTAAGAAGAGTCTCTGTCGCGTTGCGAGGAGGGAGGAGGCAGAGCAGCTTGAGTCACGAAAGAGTGAGGAAGTGTTTGTCGGGTGCTCCTTCCGACACCGTGTGCAGCTATGCTCGCTCCAGTGTAGGCGCGCCTCATTTGTTAAACCGCGAGTATTGAGCGCACGGTAGGAGTGGACAGGCGGAGGAAGCTGCAGTTCCAACTGTTACCTGTCCCGTACTTATCCGTGGCTCTGGAGACGACTCGCGGTTCTCTTCGAACAGCAGCAGCAACTGCAGATCAGTGCTGTAGTCGGCTACATTCTTCGTCGTCCGCACAGCTACAACATTGTAAGATTGTTAAATCAAAATTATATACTTACGTTGGCCTTCACCAGCAATATTTCTTTCACAAAGTACGAATAACTTGAATAATAACTTGCTATAGTTAAAACTTATAGGGCACTTGTGTTGTCATTGTCCTCAGACATTATTACCAGGCAGGGTCTCTATGTTTTCCATGCCATCACCAAGTGTCATAAGAATATGAAAGTGATTAACTATTTATTGCAAGTTTTGTATGTTTGCTAATGACCAGTTTCAGTCAAAATTTTCTGCCTCAGTAACTGCTCATTCTTGTATTGCATAACAGATGCTACTTAAAGTAAAGTAAAATTTCACTGGCAGAACTAATAACTAAAGATACAGCACAAATTAAGAGTGCGCAATTTCATTTATGCTGCATTTAGCACAGCGAGTGACTTCTGCTGGCTTGGTATGCATTTCACTGTTGTTATTTTAAAAGTAAAACCAGCTGCTCATTTCCTTAAAGTGAATTCAGTTTAATCCTTCAACAATCGAAAATAAATTGCTTGCCTCTTTCTAAATCTGAGTTACGTTCCACTGAGGTTACTGAAAGTAATTTTTTTACATCACAGAGTTTAAGTTAAACCAATCATTGGTTTAACCAGTAACTTCGTTTAGTTTTTCTTTAAAAATTCAGTATTTCAGAATAAGTAACTGAAAACTCAGTACTTTCTAATTCGTTTATTTTCTAGTGAACCGTTGTGCTGCGGAAAAGAGTGACGACCTCTGTTGCCACGCCATTGTTTATTTGCTTAAATTTATTTGCCATTACCTTTCTCAAGATTCTCGAGATTCATTTCCTTAGTGGGCTGGCGACAGTTTAATTATACCTTATTTTTAGCTAATCAGTGTTTTCTTTGGGTTATCAGTGATTTTTGTAGTAAATGTTACGTGAAAGCCATTTCCACCTGTGCGGTTCCTGAGCGAGTGCACTATATTCCACCCATTTCAAAACTACCATCAGTATTTAGCTTAAGTTTAGAAAAAAAATTTTCTTCAGATCAGCCTTGTACACTTTCCTCCAACTAACCGACATTACTTTCTTTCGGTAACGATGGCCTTTCCCGCTGTAAAAATTCATCAGGCATATGCGATCACGGTCAGTTATATCGCAGTCCGGTAGGCCGATTAGGAAGGGGGAGGTTACAGGCTGATGTGCAAAATTGAAGAAACGTTGTTTTTATTTTAACCTCTTCAATTACTTAACGGCTACTGAATATCACCTAATCAAGACATTAAAATATTTTATACAAAAACAATTCACTACAGCTTATATACAAGGGAATCTACCACTATGGGCAACTGAAACTTCTAAGTGTAGCAAATCATATGAACAGTTTAAAAAGTCTTTACTGTCAAAATATCGATACACCTGTGTGCTGGAAAAAAGGAACTGTTTACTCCTAAACCATACAATAGTAAAAAACCAATATACATAAATATTTGGAACGGTATCCATTCAGACTCTTGTACCGAGATGAATCAACCTCATCCCACGACATATTAAGCTTTCTCAAAGTCAAGCTACCACTCGATATTAAAGAAAACTAATGCATGTCCCTGAAGTTAATCTGGAACATTTTATGTCCATTTTAGATTTAAATGAGATACTAGACGAAGACTCAAAAGTGCGTAATGGAAATGGTGTTGGCCAGCCCTCTCCACCAGGTAACCACTACAATATCAGAAAAGGAACGATAACTGTCATATCAGCTATGAGCCACTACCAGTAGAACATCTGATAAATAGCTGTGCACAGGGTGGACATAGTTTGTTGAACTCCAATAAAGATAATCAACATATTCACTACGGTCCTGTGCATCTTGCGAATAATACCAATCCATGACTCAACAACCACCAAAATCGATGGAATCCTAATCTAGAAAATTCCACACAACCAAACTTGAATATCGTTACCTAGGGTAATGAACAAATACAGCAATGTACTGCCGAAATTAACTGGCGTATGTAAAACCCAGCAGTTAGAGTAGTTAAGGGCTGTCGAGACATGTCGAGATCAAAAACTAAAAGCGACTTCATTTATTATTATTCCACTGGCAGTGGCACACTGTTGATGTGACAGTTATTGTTCCTTTTCTGATACGTTGGTGAGACGCAGAGAGGGCAACGAAAACGATCTGATCAACGTGTTGCGATATAATGATGATGTGGGTATCACAAAACAGTTATGTACTGAACCTGCTGCATGAGAAAAACAGTGTTTAATCTTAGTTGAAGTAGCGATTAACGCTTGGGTAGGAAACATGACAACTACCACTGTATTAGACACAGGAGCTACTGTAAATGTTACGTCCATTGATTTACTTAAAAGGACTAACGGTATTTGTAAAATACTAGACTTGCCAGTTTAAAACTACAGAAGCTTAGGTGAGATCAGTATCAACTCATGCAGCGTCAGGGTGCAAGCACAAGTTACAATAAATATGTGAAATGGAGCCTCTTGTTGCACTTACCTAGTAATGAAAGGTTTAACAGTGAATTACGTCCTTGGCATTAAATCTTTATATGAGGGGAATGCTAAAACCAACCTCTCTTGTGGCAAATACTACTAGCGCGTTGATGGACAGATGTTACACTATCTTTAATAAAAAGCAAATCGAAACATCGCAAATTCTGTCAAAATGCAGGGGTAAAGTTTACTGCAACAAGAGTGCTGGATATCTCATTCTGTGAATGTGAATCAGCAACTGCGTTGAAATTATGTGAAAGTTAAAGAGGTCCATATTAGACAGAAATTATCTGAATCCATTAACTTTCAACAGCAAGCCGAAGTAATTGGTTTATTATCAAAATACAAAGATGTATTCACTGAAAAACCAGGAGTAATCAGAGGATATGAATATCATACGGAGATAGCTTCTCATGAAAATTATTGTCAAACCAGCTACCCTATGTCATGGTCAAAAAGAGAGAAGTCACAAAAGAAATACGTAAGATGTTGTTAGGGGAATAACAGAATCATTATTGTCACCATATAGTGTTCTGTTATTAGCAGTAGCCGACAATGGCGGCATTGTTTGCTTGTCCTTGATGTTAGAGCGATGAACAAAATTATCATTCCTGTTAGTACTAGAGAACCTACGTGAATAGATACAAAATTTGTACTGAGCAAAATTTTAAACCACTATTGATTTGAGAGCCTCATATTGCCAGACACTCTCACAGAAGATTCTCGCAAATACATTATATTTAACAGCAAGTCTAGCATACTTATCATAGGGTTTGCTAGTCGCATTCTATCAAAATAAGCGAAGAACGTCATTCTGCCACTGAGCTGGAGGCTTTGGCAGTTACATAAGCCTTCAACGAATTTCATTATTATTTCTACAGTAACTGTATTAAAGTGTTTTGAGATCATCAATCTCTCTGGGTTTTCTTAAGCTGTAACTCGCTGCATGCATGCCTTGCATATTGGTCTTTGCTGTAACAAGAATAGGACTGCAAAATAATTCACAGTATTAGAAAGGATAACATTTTTACAGATGCCTCACCTCACCTAACCCAGGGGCTACTGGAGTTTATAAAGGACCCCACCCACAAGTATAGGCACTATTACCTAGACATGTGTTGAAGCATGGAAACTGCAAACGACGCTAACCTCAGCTGCCACAAAGTTAAAGAATTGTTGTTATAGAATCCTAATCATAAATTATCACAACATTATTAATACATGATGTCTTTTTCTAAAGACGTAACATTCAATCCGACGTCTGGCATGTATGTGTACCCTCCGGTTGTCAAGCTAGTTAATTTGGTTCACTTATTATGCATGAGGGCATGTTAGCGTTACAAAATGTGCAAGAAAGATTGTCCTCCATTGCTGTTTCCTGAAGGTGTGTCGATATGTACACCAACTTTTGAGAACTTGTGTAATCTGTCAAAATGCCAAACTGTTGAATAGATGCTATTGGACAAAATTGACCTGAATCCTGCCATCCAAAACACTGAAAATTATACCAATTGTAGTCTCTGGCCTCCTACCTCAAGCTCGAGATGGAGTGAAGCATTTGCTAACATTATATAACATCCTCATACCAGATTATACACGACAAAAATTACTACTGCAGTCCCTGTCATCAAGGCAACAGCCAATGCCTATATGCCAAATATTTGTAAGCCTCACACACTACTTTAGTATAACGCTTGTAACTTCATCACTGCAAAGTGGAAATCATGCTTCAATGAACCACAAATTAAACAAATTTTAGTGTCAAGCTTTCATCCAAAAGCGAATCCAGTAGTGTATTATTTTCAGAGAATATAGCTCGTTCATTCGCACTTACACTGCCAGTTGGCAGACTAAGTGAGTTGAACATATAGGACCTTCCGAACACATCCGTCTACCTCACACACACCTGCTCCAATCATGCTTAGGGAGCAGGAAACGAATGAAAGGCTAAATCCACTTCCCTGCATCCCAAGGGATAGAGGGGAGGAAAAGATATGACATACCATAGTTTCACTAGCAGAAAATGTTCATCTGTGAAAGATTTACTTTGATAGGAAGCTAATCAAAATGCAGCAGTTCTATGTAGATAAAAAAATACTTTTAAGCAGACATCCAAAATCATCCCTGTTAAAAAACTCAGAAGTGGTAGTTATTGTATTCTGGTGCATTTAAGATAGTTGTAACACCACATGAAGAGAGTTACTTATTAGCCCATCACAACTGAAATAAGACTAAAGGATTGTATCTCCATCAAGGTTCAAAAAAGTACATACAGTTATGACATGTTTTCTTCTCTACATTTTTCATTTGTTACTCAGATATGTAACTTTTATGCTATACATAAGTTGGTGATTTAAAACAAATGGGCAGGAGCCTGACGCCATCATTTTCTAAACGGATTGTCTGTGTGCATATAATGTAGAGTAATCAACCTGACTTATGCTTATGTATGTTTTATAGACTCTAATTTATGCAGTCAGAATTAGTCTGCAGACCAAATGAAGTAGTCAGACAATAAGTGTCTTCTGCCAGTCAGACAATTTTCATATTTAATTTAAGGTGAAAGCAAAGTAGAGGCAGAAATGGTTAATAAATTTCTTGCATCATATGTACTCAGTGGTAAATAAATGCAAGAGGTAAATGGTATTTTAATTTATAGTTTATATTGAACAGATGTGAACTGTACTATGCAGAAGTTTGTGTTTTTGCGTGTGTGGTTTGTCAGTAACTCAATGAATTATAGACACAAAAGACACTATGTTATGTTATGAAAAAGAGGCATTAGAGTCTTTGGTGTACAAAACATAATAAGCTGCCTTCCTTGATTAATAGGCAGTATATTAAACAAGTGTTTCTGTTGTAAAGTGGAAGTAGTAGACACTGAGAATAAACTTTTAAAAAAGTAGTGTCAAGATAAAAAACACCTCAAAGTTCTTTACCGTTATAGTATTTACATAACTTCTTTGTATGCTGACTTTGGATAGTTCTACAAGTTAATAATATGAAACTCATAAGGGCCATGAACTATCTGCTGTGTAACTGATGTTAGAATGTAATGACGTTATAGATAGTTGAGGCAGCATTTATGTTTACAGATGTTTTACTGCTGGTGTTTATTGTTTACTTTTGCATTTTAACGCTCATGGTATAAACAACAATTAATATTCATGAAGGTGAATCAATTACATCCTGAATTTTTGACATATATGAGTTATGTTCACTAAAGTGTGTAGCCTTTTTAAGTTCTGGACAATATATCACTCACATATAGTCACACAGATCGCTATGACCCATGTAAATATTGTAAATATTCTAGTTGTACTTCATGTCACGTATTTAAGATCTGTGGGGTCAGAATAAGACAGGATTTGTTTCTATATAAAAGCAAAATTTGAAGTATGTGTTATCATGAGCCTTGTATAAAGGTGACATTGCATGAGTTCAGTAATGTGAATGATGAAGACACTCCTTCAAGTCTCATTAACAACTCGACATGGACAGTAGTTCTGTGTATAAGGAAACAGACCGAATTTTTTAACACTTAACTTTGGCTTATAGTACAATGTACCCATATAAATGCTCAAGTGAAATACTCAGAGTTTAGATTAATGTGATGAATTGCTTGACACAAATATGAAGATGCAAGATCACTTTGGAGGCACAGCAAACGACCACTGTGACTGATTGCAAGTGCATGGCAATACTGTCTGCCCCATACCTGATTTTCGTCACAGAATGTTGTGTGCATGAATGTTAATGATTCAGAATATATGTTATCACTATTAAAACATTCCCTACAAAGACACTCATATGGAGCATGCAGTAGACATTAAAATTAATAATTCTGATCTGTAGGACATGCTACAATACTTTGAATATAGTTGATATAGTTGAAGTTGCTAAATGAAATAAGCAGGTCAATGGGCGATAAACAGTTCTTCCAAAAGTGAAAAAAAGAAAAATAAATCCCCACAAAGACTATGCATCTTTCGAACAATGAATAATTAATTAATCACTTTCTAATGCACATTATGAATTTATATGTGCACTAACAATTTTTATTTCAAGTTGATGTAACATATGTTACATGTTATGTATTTCTGACGTATCTGTACACCACACCTGATGCAGTGCCTGATGCCTCTGAGAAATACAGCTAACCTGTCCTGAGATCAGTAACCTTCTGTTAATGGACTGGCTTATTCAATGGGTCCTTACCTGTCTACTAAAGGTCCTGGCATCGATTACTGACACTGTGCTCCTGCCAGGAGTCCAGATGTTAATGATTACCATAAAAGATGTAACAACTCCTACTTTGACCCTTTCACTTTAACCGTGTCTCGCTAATAACAAACAAAGACTCTAGTATTTTACAAGTGTATTCTCTATTTACAAGGACAATTATTACTGAACGAACTTGATGAAGTCCAGTTAAATATCCAAGGATAATGTCAGTTAAACACAATTGAAATGTACTGCTACTGAATGATATTCACAATCTATTACATTCTACATTTGAGTAAATATCAGTACCATTGTCAGTCTGACTAAAAGTTAAGAACTTTATCAAAATACTACACAGTTACAATGGTTTTTGAAGAATTTAAATATAGATTTACGCAAGTAAAGACTAAACTTCACATTTATTGTACAACATAGTGCATAAATAAATAAAGTGAATAATTTTGAAGTCTGAAGGCTCTATCCCACTTCTAGCTCATGTTTTCGGTGGACTTCATCTGAATTGAGGGACAATATATCAGATATACTCCTGATTATTGAAGTAATACTCTCGATTTTAATGATGTGGAATAATTTTCAATTATCTAATGTGAGTATGATCATGTTCGTTATAAAATCATAACAAAAACAACTGACAGCCAAAAAGATATGACGACAATAAACCTTAATAAAAACCGTGTTTTAACAATATTTAATGAAATACGATCCTGTGGTTAAGTCATCTCAGATGTTATGTAACAAACTACTGAAATGTAATAACTGTTATTTACTTTAAAAAATTGTTGAGAACAACTGAAATTGAGGATATATGTAGCTGAATGTTGGAAGTGAGATACCCTAATGCATGAAATTCCACAGTTCAGGTTGGTGGTATATGGTATCTCTTATAATCCGCTCCCACCCTGATGAGATGTTGATACCTTACAAGAGAGCACGACTACATTGATTCCTATTTATAAGCTACTTCATAGTGATTATTATTGAAAATACTCATAATAAGATAATTGGAAATAATGTATAGCTGTTTTTTAATCAATAATTAGAAAGTGAAGTACTCAAAATACAGTGTTGTTATGTCAACTTGCTTCTCAGGTACAAATTATATGAGTAACAATAAACTTCCTTCGATTGTTTTTAATTAATCCTTTTTCCATATCTGGACATTGAATGATACAGATGTAACTTTACCATATTGCATTGTTTTATGAATAATAATGTCATGTTTATTTCAAAACTGATTTATTTTAGCAAATTCATTAACATAATACTCCCTTTCCTTTAAATGAGTCCTGAAAATAATTTTTGGCCATTTACCTAAATTGTAGACCGTTCATTTGGAAATGTAAAGATCAAGCATCATCAACCCACTATCGTGTCCTACTACCAGAAGTCGAGCCTGTAATTTTTAATACAAGGTCCCTATGGTCTTTTTTCAAAACTATTTCCTATATAAGAGTATTTACCTACTTACACAGTCATACATTACCAGACATACTGACAAGCAACAATGACTTTTGATCTCTAACTTCAATCTTTTAAATGAAAAAATATATACAAATTTACAAAGAAATTTTAAAAGATAATCATAATTGTAACTGCCAGTCACATATTTAAAGTTAAGCACTTTTGTTCCACTGCTGCTGGAGAGGATGTTTTCATTGTATACTTTTAAAAATAGCATTGTCTTTGAAATTAAACAAATGAAGTGAAAGGAACCTCTTCAAGGACTAAACTATAGATTGAGGACAGTAGGTATTTTCTTTGACGTAACAAAAATCTTTGATTATGTGGACCACACAATACCTTTGCTTAAGTTGGAAATTATGGTATTAAGGAAAGGTATCAATAATGTTTCACATCTGGGTGTATGTCAATAATAATGGTTCACATCACCAAAGCAGTGAGCAGAACTTTGCCCTCCAGTATCAACAAACATAGGAAAGGTTTTACGCTGACTGACATCATGTACAGTGGTAAAGTGAGGACGATATGCAAGGAGGGGATGCCACAGGGTTCTGTTTTGGTTTCATTGCTTTTGTTGATGTACATGAATGATCAGCCACTAAAATTAACAGACGACGCAAAAATTGTTCTCTTTGCAGGTGACACAAAAGTTCTTTTGAAAGACACGTATTCTCGTGAAAGACATGGAACATAATATGAATGATGTAGCTAATAGGGAAGTCAGTAACATCACAAGTGGATTTCAGAGAACATATTAATGTTTAACTAACGTGAATAATAATACATACAATATAATATGTATCTAATATGCAGAAAGGTTCTGACTTTGTAACAGCGAAATTTTATAGTCTTTAGGTGGTCAAACAATCAATAAAGTCGACCAGTTGAAATTCTAAGGGCTAAGAATATGTGGAAAGCTTTCTTTGAAGTATCACATCGAAGACCTTGTGCAGGGACTGAATGCAGCTATTAACTGTAAGGATGATCTCTGGTATCTCTGACATTGGAATATGAAGGCTTGTTTACTTCGCTTGCTTTAACCGTATTACCTGATATGACATCACATTTTGTGTTATCTCTGTACAATCACCAATAATATGCTTAGTGCAGAAATAGACGTCAGACTGACCTGAAATGTGAGTTCGCAAACTTTGTGTAGGCTGGTGGTAACGTGTGATCGAATTCTAGCTCTGTGATCTGAGTACATATACTTCATCATTCAGAAGAAACTTCACTATTCATTCAGTGAGTACTACACAGAAAAACAATATTACACTTGGATAATAGTTCCTTCAGCATTGTACGAGTACATGTGTTCTATTCAACACGTTTCAGCTTCGATAGGCTTCCAGCAGAGCTGAAAATACTGAGTGATGGACTCCAAGTACTCAAATTTAAATTAAAGGATTCCATGGTACACTCCTTCTACTCTGTAAATTAATTCTTTGCAGTTGTTAAAAACGTTTCTCTGTAATGCTATTATTTTAATGTCCCAATACGTCTTTAACTCTTTATTTACAAATTTTCTAGTCAGCATTCCACAAACTATGTACTGACTCGTTCCAAGACTAAGTAGCTTGACCAACAAAAGCTGATAAATGAATAAATAAATTTCACTTGGTCTGTGATGCACAGAATTTTTTCAGATTGACAACTGAATTACAAAGTTAATTTAAAAAATAAACTCTGCTTCTGTCATTGTGGGGAGGGGGGCAGATAATCTAGACTGGTCGTTACTTCGATTCATCGTTATGCAAAGACACTAAAATTGTCTGTGCATGCTTAACACCTACGTCACCGTTTACAAGAGCCTGAAAACTAATCATCCAGAAAGCGTTCGACACCCTACTGACCATAATTTCCAGTCAACAAGTCTACAATACTCATTGTGCCCACTGGATAAATACTGGGTGATCAAAAAGTCAGTATAAATTTAAAAACTTAATAAATCACGGAATAATGTAGATGGAGAGATACAAATTGACACACATACTTGGAATGACATGGGGTTTTATTAGAACCAAAAAAATACAAACGTTCAAAAAATGTCCGACAGATGGCGCTTCATCTGATCAGAATAGCAATAATTAGCATAACAAAGTAATACAATGCATAGATGATGTTCTTTACAGGAAATGCTCAATATGTTCACCATTATTCGTCAACAATAGCTGTACTCGAAGAATAATGTTGTGAACAGCAGTGTAAAGCATGTCCGGAGTTATTGTGCGGCATTGGCGTCGGATGTTGTCTCTCAGGATCCCTAGAGATTTCGGTCGATCACGATAGACTTGCGACTTCAGGTAACTCCAAAGCCAATAATTGCGCGGACTGAGGTCTGGGGACCTGGGAGACAAAGCATGACGAAAGTGGCGGCTGACCACGCGTTCATCACCAAACGATGGGCGCAAGAGATCTTTCATGCGTCTAGCAATGTGGGGTGCAGCGCCATCCTGCATAAACATCGTACGTTCCAGCAGGTGTTTATCAGCCAGGCTGGGGATAATGCGATTCTGTAACATATCGGCGTACCTCTCACCCGTCAAGGTAGCAGTTTTGCTGTCCAGCGCCATCTGTCGGACATTTTGGGAACTTTGTTTGTTTTTGGTTTAATAAAACCTCATGTCATTCCCAGCATGTATGTCTGTTTTTTTTTTTTTGGTTCTAATAAAACCCCATGTCATTCCAAGCATGTGTGTCAATTTTTACCTATCTATCTACATTATTCCGTGGTTTATTAAGTTTTCAAATTTATACAGACTTTTTGATCACCTTGTATATTCCTATTTATTGCTCACTCAGTGGGAACAGGAACAATGACTATAAATAAAAGTTTTGAGTTTTAATTGATTCATATATTAAGTAAATGTTCTCACAAAAATATAATAGTATTCCTGATAATTATAATACCGTCCCCAACGGAAACAACACCATTAGCACTTCAGAGGCGACCTCTAAGGAAAATTCCTGGTAAAATGATCTGACGCCTTCACTTCTAATCACCAAATATTAGTTGTTCGCCTGAAAAGTGGGAAAATAATCTCGCCATTTGCCTTACGATTCTGCCAACATTACTGGCTGTACATAGACAGTTACTTTCGTGAAATCTAAGCGATCCCGGACGGTGTACAATACTCAGTGGTTCACTTCCTACTTGTACCGAAAACGCTTCTGGTCGGTGATTAGCTCTGACGTCATCCGAGGCACAGCGCATGCAGACTGTTGACTGGAGCGGACAGATTGATATCTCGACGTGAAGTGTCTTTTTCTAATGCCTCTCTGGTTTTATATAGGGTGAGTAATTAACTATTTCCACTTAGAATAACACCGAAGGTGTGACAGTAGCTGAAACATTTGTGGGACATATGTTACATGGGACAACGGGGGCCATAATATGACGTTGGTTTTTTGTTGCTATGTGTGGTCGCTTCAGAAAAATGAAGGTCAACTTTGTTTTTTTTATTTATTTTTTTAAATGGGATGCTATATTTCGGTACTTATTTCCTGATAACGGCTATCGAGACGAATCCAATGATGTGTAACAGTAAGGTCCTTGAAGGTCAACGGAGGTCAAAAAGGTGGCATGAACGTCCATTAATAGAAGGTGTAAGAAGTGCTGCCCATTGGTATTAATGCAGTGCTGCAATCTTCTTATTATGGATTGAGTTGTATTCTTTACCACTTCGGAAGTTACCGAAGCACATGTTCTGACAATTCTCTCTCGTATGTCGTGGAAATAGTAAATATTCGCCAAATATGGCGTATCCAACTAACGCGCCATTGACATGTAAACACCATTCGGCGGTTTCAGAATACAACACTAATAGGAACGGTAAGACTAGTATCGTCAAATTAAGCGAATGTGAATGATGTATTCCTTCGAAGAACAAGTCGATATGATTCTCGTTTACGGAGAATACCAACGAAATTCAGTGAGAGCTAGAGACTTATACGCTGAAAAATATCCTCAACGTACTCACCCTAAACGTCGTACGTTTAAATATGTGTATGATAAATTGAGAAAAACTCGATCTTTAACCCATCGGAAAGATATCTGGCAAAGGAAAGTTACTAACTAGGAAACGGAAATTGAAACTCTTGTCACTGTGGTTCTAGATCCTAGTGCTAGTTCGCGTCAAATCTCAAGGGAATCTGGCATGAGCCAAGGTACTGTTGTTCGTTTTCTACATAGCCATAAATATCATCCTTACCATATCAGTCTCCACCAAGAATTAACTGGTGCTGATCTTATGCGTCCCTTAGAATTCTGCGGATGGCCTCAACTTCAGATTCAGAGTTATTAAATGGTTCAAATGGCTCTGAGCTCTATGGGACTCAACTGCTGTGGTCATTAGTCCCCTAGAACTTAGAACTACTTAAACCTAACTAACCTAAGGACATCACACACATCCATGCCTGAGGCAGGATTCGAACCTGCGACAGTAGCAATCTCACGGTTCCGGACTGCGCGCCTAGAACAGCGAGACCACCGCGGCCGGCTCAGAGTTATTAATTTGACTTTATTTACTGACGAGGCTACAGTCACGAACCATGGAAATGTTAGTTTGAATAACATGCATTATTGGGCAACTGAAAATCCGTGCTGTCTGCGTAAAGTTGCACACCAAAAACTATGGTCGGTAAATGTATGGTGTGAGATTCTGGAAGACAGAATTATAGGCCCCTGTTTCATCGAAGAAAATCTTAATGGTAGGAAGTGCACCATGTTCCTGTAAGAAACATTACGTCTGTTATTGGAAGAAATACCTTCAGGCACAAGGAACAGTTTGTGGTGTCAACACGATGGGTGTCCTGCACATTTTTCGCTGATGGCTTGAAATGAGTTGCACAGACAGTTCCCAAATCATTGGACTAGGCGCGACGGAGATGTGTCGTGCCAGCCGGTGTGGCCGAGCGGTTCTAGGCGCTTCAGTCTGGAACCGCGTGACTGCTACGGTCGCAGGTTCAAATCCTGCCTCGGGCATGGATGTGTGTTCTGTCCATAGGTTAGTTAGGTTTAAGTACAGTAGTTCTAAGTTCTAGGGGACTGATGACCTCAGATGTTAAGTCCCATACTACTCAGAGCCATTTGAACCATTTTTTTGATGTGTCGTGGCCGGCTCGTTCGCCAGACTTAACGCTTCTGGATTTTTTCTTGTAGGGATTCGTAAAAGACGTTCTTTATAAACACGTTCCAACTATACCTGAATATATGCGAGAGAGAATTGTCAGAGCATGTACTTCGATAAATGCCTATGTGATAAGAAATACCACTCAACCCACGTTAAAAAGATTGCAGCACTGCATTGATACCAATGGTCGTCACTTCAAACACCTGCTGTAAATTGACGTTTGTGCCACGTTTGTGACCTTCGTTGACCTTCAAAGACCTTGCTGTTACACATCATTGGATTCATCTCGATAGCCGCTATCAGGAAATAAGTACGGAACTATAGCATCCAATTGAAAAAAAAAAAAACCAAAGTTGACCTTCATTTTTCTGAAGCGACCCCACCTAGCAACAAAAAATCAACGTCATATTATCGCCCCCCTTCTCCCATGCAGTTTTTGTCCTACAAACGTTTCACCTCCTATCATATTTTCGGAGTGATTCTTGGTGGCAAAAGTTAGTGAATGTTCAGAATGTATGTGAAATCTTATGGGACTGAACTGCTAAGGTCATCAGTCCCTAAGCTTACATACTACTTGTGGTGTCACCGCCAGACACCACACTTGCTAGGTGGTAGCCTTTAATTCGGCCGCGGTCCGGTAGTATACGTTGGACCCGCGAGTCGCCACTATCATGGATTGCAGACCGAGCGCCGCCACACGGCAGGTCTAGAGATGCTTCCTAGCACTCGTCCCAGTTGTACAGCCGACTTTGCTAGCAATGGTTCACTGCCTACTTACGCTCTCATTTGCCGAGACGATAGTTTAGCACAGCCTTCAGTTACGTTATTTGCTACGACCTAGCAAGGCGCCATTATCAGTTACTATTGATATTGTTAACTATGTACCGTCAAAACCGACGTTCGTCATTAACGGATTAAAGTTAAGCATTCCACCATCTACGTCCATTTTGCTGAAGTCTAATTTCCTTGTCCTGTTCCAGACCTCACGCCAGCCTGCGTGAGCTACAACGCGTGCCTCCTCTAGTAACACGGTGTTGGCTCTCCTGCCAACCACAACATTGGCGACGAGGCAAAACCGCGTTCTTCTCTAAACTGCCCTGATATACTTGTGTACTGGCTTCGCCACAATCTTCAGATGTACTGTCCGAATTTTATCGCTTACTGAATCAGAAGACGCAGACATTACTGGACAGCTCGTCCAGGGTCAACGTGCGATACAAAACGATGCGGCAGCCGCCGCTTCACCGCTAACGCAGCCACAACACGCTGTTGCACCCACTTTTCGACCTTTTGATGCTGCACTGGAAAGCTGGACGGAATGGTCACGCCAGTTTGGATTCCATCTCGCCCCCTATAGAATTCAAGGTAACGAGCGGCAACCTTTTTTGTTTTCTTCGGTCGGCGTGAATACGTACCGTGTGATAGTCAAATTATTTCTCCGACGCGACGTAGCAACTCTGTCCTACGACGAAATTTTGTCTGCATTAGATGCGTATTTCAAAGAATCAATCAATGTAGTTGCCAAACGATATACCTTCTTTCGTACAAAACGCACGGCAGGTCAGACTAATCGGGAGTGGGTTGCAACCTTGCAAGGCCTTACTAGGGATTGTGCCTTTGAGTGTCAATGTGGACTCCCTTATTCAGATACTATGGTACGTGATCCAATTGCACAGAACGATTCTGATGTTCGTATAATGGAACAGATTTTGAAACTAGTAAATCCCTCCCTTCGACAAGTGATGGACATATTGGATCGGCACGATACACTTGACTTTGCTCAGGAATCATTTGAAACTTCGCCAGCAGTGTGTCAGGTTAACCGGCCCGCCGGGCGAGCTGCACGGAGCAGTAAACAGCCCTCGCGCCCGGCCGCACCGCTGCCGCCAGGCTCTCAAAAAGAAAAAAAAAGTGCTCTGAGCACTATGGGACTCAACTGCTGTGGTCATCAGTCCCCTAGAACTACCTAAACCTAACTAGCCTAAGGACATCACACACATCCATGCCCGAGGCAGGATTCGAACCTGCGACCGTAGCAGTCGCACCGTTCCGGACTGCGCGCCTAGAACCGCGAGACCACCGCGGCCGGCGCCAGGCTCTCAGCCACGTGTGCCGCGCAGGCAATCAAATGCAGTGATCAAATCATGCCCGAGGTGTGCTACTAAACATTCGCGTGAGAATTGCCCGTCACGCCAAGCTATTTGCTTTTATTGTAATAAAAAAGGACATGTTCAGAGTGTTTGCCAGAAAAAGCTCCGATCGGAAGCTCAAAACCGTTCCAGGCCCTTTGCTTCTCGCCGGAATCGGATCGAACCAAGGTTACTCAGGCTCGCGAAACTTCGCCCATGGAAATTCATTTAGTTCATTCCACTCCTCGCAGTGCCACTCTCTCTAACAGTGACTTCTTGCAACATACAAAGGACAAACAAAACTTGTGTCATTTTACGTCCTTCGTTCTTCTTCTGCAGTGAACTTGGTTGGTTTCGATTTATTTCAGTTGTTTAACTTGTCTATAGTAAATCAGGTCCTCTCAGTGAACCAGACTGTGCCTTCAGACAGTGTTTCTCGTCTATGTGAAGAATTTGCAGACATTTTTGCACCGGGCCTCTGTTGCGCTAAGAACTATAAAGCACATTTGGAACTGAAAGTAAAGGCGCAACCGAAATTTTTCAGAGCGCGCAATGTTCCCCACGCATTGCGTGATGAGGTCGCAAAAATATTACACGATTTGGAATCACAAGGTGTAATTGAACGTGTGCAGGCTTCTCTCTGGGCATCACCCTTAGTAATTTTGCCATAACCTTCCGGAATGTTGAGACTTTGTGTGGACTTCAAGGCAACAGTGAATCCACAACTAGTGATTGCAACTTTTCCTTTACCCCGCCCGGAAAATCTTTTTGACAAACTGTACTCGGGTAAATATTTTTCGAAGTTGGACCTCTCAGATTCGTACATGAAAATACCGGTGGACAAAGAATACCAGCGCGTTTTGGTGGTTAACACGCATCTTGGTTTGTATCGATTCAAACGACTGCCATTCGGGTGTGCATCCGCCCCTGCATTGTTTCAGCAATATCTACAAACTGTTTGTGCGTCGGTCCCTACTGCAGCAACTTATCTAGACGATATTGTGATCTTTGGAAAGAGGGAAGAAGAACATTTGGCCAATCTGAGAACATTATTTCAGGTCTTGCGACAAAATGGTCTTCACTTGCGGAAGGACAAATGTGTGTTTTTTGCTCGTGATTTGCCATACTTGGGACATGTACTCAATGCCCAAGGCATACATCCCAGTCCCACGCACCTTCGTGCCATACAAGACTTGCCTTCGCCGCAGAATTTGAAGCAGCTACAGAGTGTGCTGGGAAAACTCAACTATTATCATAAATATGAGCCGCATGCCTCTTCCATTTCAGCTCCGCTTCCTCGTTTACGCCATAAGGGTGTTCCGTTCGTCTGGACGATGGAATGCGAATGCGCCTTTCGCCGGTTGAAATCGGCGTTGGTTTCCAATACTTGCCTTACGCCATTCGATCCCCAGAAGCCCCTCTTGTTTATGGTGGATGCATCGGATTTCGGGATCGGTGCTGTGCTTCCGCACAAAGATGGATCGCACGATCGCCCTATTGCCTTTGCGTCCAAATTGCTCTCGTCTGCGCAAAGAAATTATTCACAGATCGAGAAAGAAGCATTGGCTCTCTTATTTGGTGTTTCAAAGTTTCATGATTTCTGGTGTGGTCGTCACTTTACCATAGTCACAGACCACAAACCTTCGACATCGCTTTTTCATCCGACCAAGCCTGTACCCCCACGTACAGCGAAGAAATTCATTCGCTGGTCTATTTTCCTCTCGCAGTTCCGCTACTATATCTTGTATCGGTCCACTGCTAAGCACGGAAACGCCGATGCGTTGTCCCGCTTACCTGTTGCTGAGGATAGGGCATTCGATTCCTCCGAACTTGCTTGCATGTTCATTGATGCGAATCGTTTCCGACTGATTTTCGTTGTGTAGCTACAGCCACAGCTGCCGACCCTGTCCTTGCTCCCGTTCTGTGTTTTGTTGCTACGCGATGGCCCTTGTCAAAGTCACGGTTCGGGGACCTGTTGGTTCGCCGATTTTTTGGTCACAAGGAGAGACTTTTTGTACGATGTGGTGTTTTGCTGTTGCGTTCTGATAATGATCAGTCCAGGGTCGTGGTACCACGTTCGTTGCAGTCCTCTGTCTTACAGCTTCTCCACCAAGGACATTGGGGTATAGTGAGAACGAAACAACTTGCTCGTCAGCACTGTACTTGGTTCGGAATCGATGCCGCGATTACGAATATGTGCTCTTCTTGCATGGGGTGTGCCGAACAACAATCAGCACTACCGCGGAAATTCTTTTCATGGCCAAAAGCCACTTCCTCTTGGCAAGGCGTACACATCGATTTTGTTGGTCTATTCTGGAATGCTCGATGGTTGGTTGCGGTAGATTTCCAGTGATTTTCCTTTTGTTGTCCGAATGTCTTCCACGACGTCATCTGCCACCATACAAGCGTTATCCGCTATATTTTGCATTGCTGGTCTTCCACAGACTATTGTTTCCGACAATGGCCCACAATTCATGTCCGCAGAATTTCAGTCATTCTGCAAGGCCAATGGTATTCAACATCTGACGTTCGCACCGTTTTCGCCACAGTCAAACGGTGCCGCTGAACGATTGGTCAGGACTTTCAAGTCACACATGTTGAAATTGAAAGAGTCGCATTCTCGGGAGGACGCGTTGTTCCTCTTTTTGTCCTCGTATCGCTCTCAGCCCCGAGATGGTCGCTCGCCGGCTGAGTTGCTCCACGGTCGTCATCATCGAACCTTGATGTTTTTGCTACATCCGCCGCATCAGGGTCCTGTGCAGCGGCAGACACCTACTTTTGCTCCAGGCGACGTTGTCTGCTATCGCCACTATCGAGGTTCACGGCGTTGGCTCGAAGGGTGCATTCTTCGCTGCCTCGGACGAGCTATGTATCTGGTTTTGGGGGCCTCTGGTGAGGTGCGTCGGCATCTCAACTAGCTGCGCCTCTGTCGTCGAACGGGATCTGCCGCTCGCCGTCTGCTTTCAGGGACGGTGCCGTCCTGTCAGCGCCCCGGGGACCCATCTACTGGGTTTCCTCAGCCCCAGGTGTTACCGACGCTGCCTTCCATTCTGCCCCATGGCGACGCGCCGCCGCCGCCACTGCCGCTGCCGCCGCCTGTTCGCCCGCCGGCGACGCCCGCAGTGGACGCGTCGCTGCATCCGCCGGGCGCCTCCCTGGGTCACGCGCCGCCGATCGCTTCCCGTGACCAGTTGTCCTCCGACATGGAACTCTTGCCCGCTCCCGACCATATGTCGTCTTCGCCCGTCGGGTGCCCCGGCCCGATGGAGGTCGACCCTTCGCCCCCCCCCCCCCCTCCTGTCTCTCTACGGGCGCATACATCGCATGTTGGCGTGCACCCTGGAGCAGGTTTTCAGGCGTTTCCTAGCTCCCCGCGGTCCGAATGGCAGGGTGCGGGTGGCACAGCCTCGCCTGTTGTTTGGCTCCCCACCTCGTCGCATACGTCAACATGGGGTCCTCCCCACGGCGGGCGGAAGCCGTATGCCACAACCGTACGCCGATTTGCGGGGGAGGAATGTGGTGTCACCGCCAGACACCACACTTGCTAGGTGGTAGCCTTTAAATAGGCCGCGGTCCGTTAGTATACGTCGGACCCGCGTGTCGCCACTATCAGGGAATGCAGACCGAGCGCCGCCACACGGCAGGTCTACAGAGACTTCCTAGCACTCTCCCCAGTTGTACAGCCGACTTCGCTAGCGATGGTTCTCTGCCTACTTACGTTCTCATTTGCCGAGAAGATAGTTTAGCATAGCCTTCAGCTACGTTATTTGCTACGACCTAGCTAGGCGCCATTATCAGTTACTATTGATATTGTTAACTATGGACCGTCAAAACCGACGTTCGTCATTAATGGATTAAAGTTAAGTATTCCACCAGCTACGTCCGTTTTTCTGAAGTCTAATTTTCTTGTCCTGTTCCAGATCTCACGCTAGCCTGCGTGAGCTAAATCCCGTGTCTTTAGGCCTCCTCTAGTAACACGGTGTTGGCTCTCCTGCCAACCACAACACTACTTAACCTAAATCATCCTAAGGACAAACACACACACCCATGCTCGAGGGAGGACTCGAACCTCCGCCGGAACCAGTCGCACAGTCCACGACTGCAGCGCCTCAGACCTCCCGCGCGGCAAAAGTTAGTGACTCACCCTGTATACAGAGGACGTAAATTTTAAGTTGACAAACCAGAATAACTCGAAAAATAAGCTTCACATGGAAAAATGTGTAGAATCCAAATTTGATTTTTTCGTGGGGTGGGGGGAGGGGGGGGGGGGCGTCTGATAGTCCTAAAATTAGCCCTTCTCCCCAGCCCCCTCGGGGTGGGGTGGGAAGCAACTTTAAAATTTCAAATGGGAACCCCCATTTTTTATTGTAGAATCAGATTCTACATGAAAAAACTATGTACATTTTGTCTTAAGCATTTGTTTTGATTCTTGGTAGTTGGTGCTGTAATTCAAGAAAATCCATGTTCTCATTTTTGCATGGAAAATGGTTACTGATAAATAAAAAATACTTATTTACTTCGTAAATTTTGATTCGCTAAAACTAAAATTCTCCCTCTCTGCCCATAGGTTGGGGTTTGAGAGAGAGGAATTAGAGTTTTACAAATGTTGACCCAAATATTTGGGTCTCTCACTATGATTCTTTTGGAGTGTGATGAGGTTTATTTGCTGGATGTGCCTGTGAGGTTGTGTACTGAAATTTATCCCTTTACAGAGCAATTTATTTCAGTGTGTACCGTAAGCGAGCTGTATCATACAGATCACCTCGATGGTATCTTCAAACAAATTTTTTACTGAACAGCTATTTTTCTGGCACACGGAAGATAATAAAAAACAAACACATCCATTGTAAACTTTCACATTCAGTTGTTTACATTCCAAATATTCGTAAACGTGGCTGCGCGGTTTGGGGCGCCATGTCCGGATAGAGCGGTCCCTCTCGCAGGAGGTTCGATTCCTCCCTCGGATATGGGTGTGTGTTGTTCTTAGCATAAGTTAGTTTAAGTAGTGTGTATGTCTAGGGACCGATGGCCTCAGCAGCTTGGTGCCTCTGGAATTCGCACACATTTTTTTCGTGAATGTGAAAAAGTTCTGTATACCACACAAATACATCTTAATCAAAAACGTTAGTAAAGACGTCAGTAGTGTAAGTTAAATATACAAATCACTTCACATACAGACTGAAATGAACTGATCTCTCTGTAAAGGCATAAATTTCAGTACATAACCTTATTGGCAGCCAACCTCATCACACTCCAAGAAAATCTGTAACATTGTTTGTAGAGATTCACGATAGGAGGAATGCCACTGTCAGTCGTAAATTTTTAATCTGTTTATTGCAGATCGATTTCAGGTGCAGTGTAGCTATCTTCAGAGGATTACTCGTACGCCCAAGTCATTATAATTCATCGTAAAAATAACGCCACATGGCACCACTTCATATTACAGGTGGCAAACATCAGTTAATCTGTGTTTAACCGATGTTTGTTATCTGTAATGTCAAGTGGTACTATATGTTGTTATATTTACAATGAGTGTTCGTGATTTGGATATAATACACTGAAGATAGCTACGCACTAGTTACTACTTCGTAGTAAACATTAAAAATTTACGATCGATGTTGCGCCTCCTCCCATTGTGAAACTCATCAATACGGTCGTAAAGCACGTTTTTCCTGATGGAAACAAACCTGAATGTTTGTACAAGTGACTGAAAAGCACCTGATGATGGCAGGACGCTGCCGAAACGCATCGTACAAATAAATATTAGTAAAAAGTGACAGACACAGAAAAAAATACTTTAAAAATAAATAACTAAATAAAATATTTAAACGTGTTCTCTACGTCTTAGTCGTCGATGGGGTCTAAGAATGCTTCCCATTAGAAGGCACTTTTGTTGTGAGTGCTGACATCTTTCTCTGGGTTGTGATGGTACATTTGAGAGTTACGCCGTACTGAGTCTCGGTGAGAGGTAGGTCAGCATTGTTTGTCTTTCTGTCGGCGTCTCCAAACTTGTTTCTGTACGTTTGCCGCATTACTGCGACGGGGCTTCGTTATCTTTAGGAAAAGCATCCTACGCGCAGGAACTGCGGAATCAGTCCCGTTATTCAGCGATCGGAACTCTGTTCCTGTAACATCGGCCACATGCAAGATTTATCGCGCGGTGCGACGTGCTCTGGTTTTCACAAGAACGTCGGCGCCAGTAAACTTGATTCAAGTTTCTCCGACTCTGTTTTACCGTAAAGGGGAGCCTGGTCCGTTCACTTCTTTGAGCTGCCGTTCAAGTGTCCTTATTTTTGAAATGTCTGCATGTGTCTGAAGAAGAGACGCAAGGTACAGTAAAAACAGTAACAGCTATTCAAACAATAAACCATATTTTTACAATGCGCGCACTGGTACTGCAAATTAATCCATGAGTCTTGTCATCTTCAGTTTCTGCAGAGCTGCCCTGGTGAACAAGCAGCATTTTCAGGTTTTCCTTTTTGAAAGTTATATGGTTGTCGTGGAGGATAGTTTTGCACCTATAAAAGCTCCTCGTCATATCACAGGACGTCACAGGAGCGTTTTAAAAGGCACAAATGTCGCTGTGAGCCAACTTCGGTTCATTGTCTTCGAATTTTGTGGCATGACCAGAAATGTCGTCTCTAATTTTGCGCAGTGAGCAGTGTAGAATATCCAGCGTTTCCCTAGATCACACTTTTCCATTTATGGTCCAATTTGTCAATCCGAGTTAGAACCAATTGACTCTGCACATGTTGCACGATATCCAGGGAGTCACACAGTAGAGTACCAGGAGCTTCCAGTGGTCTGATGACTTTCGATTCGACTGAAAAGTTGGTGTTGATGTATACTAAGTTTCCAGACAACGTACCTGTGTGTTTTGGAACCGGCGACCTAAAAACGAAGGAGAGGCTTCGTTCCGCCGTGGCACTCAGTGGTTCACAACCCCACAACAGGCCGCAGCAGTCAACCCACCCCACCGCCGCCGCTGTCCCACACCAAACCCAGAAACCCAACCCAGGGTTACTTGTGCGGCGGTTCGGCCCCCAGTGCCGTCACTCCCCCCCCCCCCCCCCCCAACCACCCCTCCCCGCCTCCGGAAACGTCTCATGCCAGACGAGTGTAATGTCCCCAGATGTTTGCGTGGTAGAGTAATGACGGTGTACGCGTATGGGGAGAACTCGTTTGCGCAGCAAGTGCTGACATAGTATAACTGAGGCGGAATAAGGGGAACCAGCCCGCATTCGCCGAGATAGATGGAAAACCGCCTTAAAAACCATCCACAGGCTCGACGTCACCCCGGACCTCGACACTAATCCGCCGGGCAGATTCGTGCAGGGGACCGGGACGCCTCTCCGCTCGGGAAGCAGCGTGTTTGACCGCGCAGCTAAGCGAGCGGTCCCAGTGTCTGTGAATACCTCTTTCACAATTTTGACAGAACCCAATTCATCGCTATTAAACTAGCAAAAGATTGTCTTTATTTTAGCGTGGTCGATGCATTACGCAAAGAACTCCATCGTGTGAGACATACTGAGGAAAGAGGGGCAGTGAAGGTGCTTGTTCCACAATTTCCAGACGCGTAGTGAATGGAAAAACAAAATTTCCGATGTGAATAAATGGCATAACAGGTGCATTAAAAACCAATTTTTAACGCAACTAGTGTGCTATTTCTTCACATCGGCCTTCTCCGAAAGCAAAACTGTAAATGTGTAAGTAGGCTGTTTAGGTTCTTATATTGGTAACGCCGTCGCCATGTAGCGCTCTGTATGAAAATCACTGGCTGTACCATGTGCAGTCTGTGGCTGGTTTGCATTGTTGTCTGCCATTGTAGTGTTGGGCAGCGGCAGCTGGATGCTAATAGGGCGTAGCGTCGCGTAGTTGGAGGTGAGCCGCCAGCAGTGGTGGACGAGGGGAGAGAGATGGCGGAGTTTTGAAATTTGTAAGACTGGATGTCATGAACTGCTATATATATTATGACTATTAAGGTAAATACATTGTTTGTTCTGTATTAAAATCTTTCATTTGCTAACTATGCCTATCAGTAGTTAGTGCCTTCAGTAGTTTGAATCTTTTATTTAGCTGACAGTAGTGGCGCTCGCTGTATTGCAGTAGCTTGAGTAACGAAGATTTTTGTGAGGTAAGTGATTTGTGAATCGTATAGGTTAATGTTAGTCAGGGCCATTCTTTCGTAGGGATTTTTGGAAGTCAGGTTGCGTTGCACTAAAAATATTGTGTGTCAGTTTAAGCCCAGTCCTGTATAATTTTTCTAAGGGGATGTTTCGAATGACAAGACTGGTCTTTGCAGAGGACGCAGACGTGTGACGGGAATTCCTAACATAATCGCCGCTCGGCGCTACCAACATAAACTGCAACGTTTGGTCTCACCACGCAAATTTGACACTGTTAAGTGCTAGGTTGCTGGCGTTGGCAAAAATGAAAAAAAAAAAAAAAACAGGGAAGTCGACATAAAATGTTCCGGACAGATCCGATATGTAACGAAAGCGAACGACGGACCCATCGGTTACCTTATATTGTGCCTCTTACATCCAGTTACGTTGTTGTTGTTGTCTTCAGTCCTGAGACTGGTTTGATGCAGCTCTCCATGCTACTCTATCCTGTGCAAGCTGCTTCATCTCCCAGTACCTACTGCAACCTACATCCTTCTGAATCTGCTTAGTGTACTCATCTCTCGGTCTCCCTCTACGATTTTTACCCTCCACGCTGCCCTCCAATGCTAAATTTGTGATCCCTTGATGCCTCAAAAAATGTCCTACCAACCGATCCCTTCTTCTAGTCAAGTTGTGCCACAAACTTCTCTTCTCCCCAATCCTATTCAATACCTCCTCATTAGTTACGTGATCTATCCACCTTATCTTCAGTATTCTTCTGTAGCACCACATTTCGAAAGCTTCTATTCTCTTCTTGTCCAAACTAGTTATCGTCCATGTTTCATTTCCATACATGGCTACACTCCAAACAAATACTTTCAGAAACGACTTCCTGATACATAAATCTATATTCGATATTAACAAATTTCTCTTCTTCAGAAACGCTTTCCTTGCCATTGCCAGTCTACATTTTATATCCTCTCTACTTCGACCATCATCAGCTATTTTACTTCCTAAATAGCAAAACTCCTTTACTACTTTAAGTGTCTCATTTCCTAATCTAATTCCCTCAGCATCACCCGATTTAATTTGACTACATTCCATTATCCTCGTTTTGCTTTTGTTAATGTTCATCTTATATCCTCCTTTCAAGACACTGTCCATTCCGTTCAACTGCTCTTCCAAGTCCTTTGCCGTCTCTGACAGAATTACAATGTCATCGGCGAACCTCAAAGTTTTTACTTCGTCTCCATGGATTTTAATACCTACTCCAAATTTTTCTTTTGTTTCCTTTACTGCTTGCTCAATATACAGATTGAATAACATCGGGGAGAGGCTACACCCCTGTCTCACTCCTTTCCCAACCACTGCTTCCCTTTCATGCCCCTCGACTCTTATTACTGCCATCTGGTTTCTGTACAAATTATAAATAGCCTTTCGCTCCCTGTATTTTACCCCTGCCACCTTTAGAATTTGAAAAAGAGTATTCCAGTCAACATTGTCAAAAGCTTTCTCTAAGTCTACAAATGCTAGAAACGTAGGTTTGCCTTTTCTTAATCTTTCTTCTAAGATAAGTCGTAAGGTCAGTATTGCCTCACGTGTTCCAACATTTCGACGGAATCCAAACTGATCCTCCCCGAGGTCTGCATCTACCAGTTTTTCCATTCGTCTGTAAAGAATTCGCGTTAGTATTTTGCAGCCGTGGCTTATTAAACTGATAGTTCGGTAATTTTCACATCTGTCAGCACCTGCTTTCTTTGGGATTGGAATTATTATATTCTTCTTGAAGTCTGAGGGTATTTCGCCTGTCTCATACATCTTGCTCACCAGCTGGTAGAGTTTTGTCATGACTGGCTCTCCCAAGGCCGTCAGTAGTTCTAATGGAATGTTGTCTACTCCGGGGGCCTTGTTTCGACTCAGGTCTTTCAGTGCTCTGTCAAACTCTTCACGCAGTATCGTATCTCCCATTTCGTCTTCATCTACATCCTCTTCTATTTCCATAATATTGTCCTCAAGTACATCGCCCTTGTAAAGACCCTCTATATACTCCTTCCACCTTTCTGCCTTCCCTTCTTTGCTTAGAACTGGGCTGCCATCTGAGCTCTTGATATTCATACACGTGGTTCTCTTTTCTCCAAAGGTCTCTTTAATTTTCCTGTAGGCAGTATCTATCTTACCCCTAGTGAGATAAGCTTTTACATCCTTACATTTGTCCTCTAGCCATCCCTGTTTAGCCATTTTGCACTTCCTGTCGATCTCATTTTTGAGACGTTTGTATTCCTTTTTGCCTGCTTCATTTACTGCATTTTTATATTTTCTCCTTTCATCAATTAAATTCAATATTTCTTCTGTTACCCAAGGATTTCTAGCAGCCCTCGTCTTTGTACCTACTTTATCCTCTGCTGCCTTCACTACTACATCCCTCAGAGCTACCCATTCTTCTTCTACTGTATTTCTTTCCCCTATTCCTGTCAATTGTTCCCTTATGCTCTCTCTGAAACTCTGTACAACCTCTGGTTCTTTCAGTTTATCCAGGTCCCATCTCCTTAATTTCTCACATTTTTGCAGTTTCTTCAGTTTTAATCTACAGGTCATAACCAATAGATTGTGGTCAGAGTCCACATCTGCCCCTGGAAATGTCTTACAACTTAAAACCTGGTTCCTAAATCTCTGTCTTACCATTATATAATCTATCTGATACCTTTTAGTATCTCCAGGGTTCTTCCACGTATACAACCTTCTTTCATGATTCTTAAACCAAGTGTTAGCTATGATTAAGTTGTGCTCTGTGCCAAATTCTACTAGGCGGCTTCCTCTTTCATTTCTTAGCCCCAATCCATATTCACCTACTATGTTTCCTTCTCTCCCTTTTCCTACTGACAAATTCCAGTCACCCATGACTATTAAATTTTCGTCTCCCTTCACTATCTGAATAATTTCTTTTATTTCATCATACATTTCTTCAATTTCTTCATCATCTGCAGAGCTAGTTGGCATATAAACTTGTACTACTGTAGTAGGTGTGGGCTTCGTATCTATCTTGGCCACAATAATGCGTTCACTATGCTGTTTGTAGTAGCTTACCCGCATTCCTATTTTCCTATTCATTATTAAACCTACTCCTGCATTACCCCTATTTGATTTTGTGTTTATAACCCTGTATTCACCTGACCAGAAGTCTTGTTCCTCCTGCCACCGAACCTCACTAATTCCCACTATATCTAACTTTAACCTATCCATTTCCATTTTTAAATTTTCTAACCTACCTGCCCGATTAAGGGATCTGACATTCCACGCTCCGATCCGTAGAATGCCAGTTTTCTTTCTCCTGATAACGACATCCTCCTGAGTAGTCCCCGCCCGGAGATCCGAATGGGGGACTATTTTACCTCCGGAATATTTTACCCAAGAGGATGCCATCATCATTTAATCATACAGTAAAGCTGCATGTCCTCGGGAAAAATTACGGCTGTAGTTTCCCCTTGCTTTCAGCCGTTCGCAGTACCAGCACAGCAACGCCGTTTTGGTTAATGTTGCAAGGCCAGATCAGTCAATCATCCAGACTGTTGCCCCTGCAACTACTGAAAAGGCTGCTGCCCCTCTTCAGGAACCACACGTTTGTCTGGCCTCTCAACAGATACCCCTCCGTTGTGGTTGCACCTACGGTACGGCCATCTGTATCGCTGAGGCACGCAAGCCTCCCCACCAACGGCAAGGTCCATGGTTCATGGGGGGAGGTTAGCAAAGTGGTTTTCGCCAGGCGTGAATGTGTATCGTTTTCCTTTCAGATCTTGTTCTAACGGCGGTAGTTAAGCTGCTAGCTTGTTGATGCACAGACTATCTAATAATAAATCAATACAGCTTTTAAACCGGCAGTATGTTTACATTGTGCAGCCGATATTTTTATAGGCTGGTACGCCGATTATTTTGCCTTCGATTTATCGATATATCGAGAGCGGCTGATGATATTATTTAAATATCTATGTATCAGATTCCCGATATTTTTGAAAATATCTGCAGTCCTAGTACAGAGTGCCCTCCTCCACGCACTGGTCGGTGGCTCGCGGTATGTCTATGTAGATATACACGCAGTACCCACTTATATCAACTGGTTTCTCAAACCGCATTACTATGCAGCAGCGTGCCCGTGTACGAGCCGAAATGTCACGGTACGACAAACCCGTTTCCCGGAGACCACTCGTTCTGTCACTATCGCGCTCACTCACATGCTGGTATTGCGCTCGTTGACGTCGACTCGGCATTCCGGCACTTACTTGCTCGTTTCCACTTGGTTACGCGGCACTGCACCGACTGAGCGTTGCGTAACAATGACCTGCACGGTCACACTATACAGGGCGCTGATGAGTCTACATGCACACTGTGTCTCTGTGCATCCTCAGAGCTTGGAGTGAAAGAGACCGTTCCCCCTGGGTGTATGAATTTTCACACGCAATAGCGCACAGTAACACGTCATACGGTGCCTACTGTGAATCACTGTTTTCCGTGGGCAGTATGCATAGATAGTTAATCCATTCCAACCCGAACTTTTCTGGGGGACGGAAAGTTTTTCTTTATGTGGTAGTGCTCTTAGGTGATTTTGTAATAATTTTAGGTGCAAGATTTATTCAAGAATATGAACCCGTTTTAAAAACGCACTTTGTATACTTGGCATAATTTTATGAACTAAAATAACTAGTTACAAATATTATCTACTGTAATAAATAGTAAAATGATCATAACACGTAAGCTTTCACGGCCGGCGTCTTCATCAATTAAAACTTCCGGGCTGAATTGCCGAGGCCCATATATAAAACTTCTTCTCCTTCCTGACGTTTCGTTGCTAGGACCTCACATTATTATACTCGCATGTATAGAGAAGCTATAGAGATCTACAAGCACGGAAATAATTTTAATAGGAAAGAAGAAGGATTAAAACTAGACAAGATATGGCGGTCGACTTTGTACAAAGGAAGTGACAATCGATTACCCGTAATCGAGAGTGGTGGCACTAGCATAAGGTAGTTTTAAAGTCGAAAGCACATGACGAGTGGTGGGGCCATCTAAGCGCTCTATATAAGCGGGACCACCAGCGCCTAGCAGCCACACGCCGACTCACCTCTGAAGATGTTGTCCGCAATTGGCAACGAAACGTCAGGAAGGAGAAGAAGTTTTATATATGGACCATGGCAATTCAGTCCGGAAGTTTTAATTAATGAGTAAAATGATCGTTCAATGATAATCTTTTTTTTTGTTGGTCATCAGTCTACTGACTGGTTTGATGCGGCCCGCCACGAATTCCTTTCCTGTGCTAATCTCTTCATCTCAGAGTAGCACTTGCAACCTACGTCCTCAATTATTTGCTTGACGTATTCCAATCTCTGTCTTCCTCTACAGTTTTTGCCCTCTTCAGCTCCCTCTAGTACCATGGAAGTCATTCCCTCATGTCTTAGCAGATGTCCTATCATCCTGTCCCTTCTCCTTATCAGTGTTTTCCACATATTCCTTTCCTCTCCGATTCTGCGTAGAACCTCCTCACTCCTTACCTTATCAGTCCACCTAATTTTCAACGTTCGTCTATAGCACTACATCTCAAATGCTTCGATTCTCTTCTGTTCCGGTTTTCCCACAGTCTATGTTTCACTACCATACAATGCTGTACTCCAGACGTACATCCTCAGAAATTTCTTCCTCAAATTAAGGTCGGTATTTGATATTAGTAGACTTCTCTTGGCCAGAAATGCCTTTTTTGCCATAGCGAGTCTGCTTTTGATGTCCTCCTTGCTCCGTCCGACATTGGTTATTTTACTGCCTGATGTTAAGTTTCTCGCTGTTCCCATTTCTACTACTTCTCATTACCTTCGTCTTTCTCCGATTTACTCTCAAACCATACTGTGTACTCATTAGACTGTTCATTCCGTTCAGCAGATCATTTAATTCTTCTTCACTTTCACTCAGGATAGCAATGTCATCAGCGAATCGTATCATTGATATCCTTTCACCTTGTATTTTAATTCCACTCCTGAACCTTTCTTTTATTTCCATCATTGCATCCTCGATGTACAGATTGAAGAGAAGGGGCGAAAGGCTACAGCCTTGGCTTACTCGCTTCTTAATACGAGCACTTCGTTCTTGATCGTCCACTCTTATTATTCGCTCTTGTTTGTTGTACATATTGTATATGACCCGTCTCTCCCTATAGCTTACCCCTACTTTTTTCAGAATCTTGAACAGCTTGCACCATTTTATATTGTCGAACGCTTTTTCCAGGTCGACAAATCCTATGAACGTGTCTTGATTTTTCTTTAGCCTTGCTACCATTATTAGCCGTTACGTCAGAATTGCCTCTTTCGTGCCTTTACTTTTCCTAAAGCCGAACTGATCGTCACCTAGCGCATTCTCAATTTTCTTTTCCATTCTTCTGTATATTATTCTTGTAAGCAGCTTAGATGCATGAGCTGTTAAGCTGATTTTGCGATAATTCTCGCACTTGTCAGCTCTTGCCGTCTTCGTAATTGTGTGGACGATGCTTTTCCGAAAGTCAGATGGTATGTCGCCAGACTCATATATTCTACACACCAAAGTGAATAGTCGTTTTGTTGCCACTTCCCCTAATGATTTTAGAAATTCTGATGGAATGTTATCTATCACTTCTGCCTTATTTGACCGTAAGTCCTCCAAAGCCGTTTTAAATTCCGATTCTAATACTGGATCCCCTATCTCTTCTAAATCGACTCCTGTTTCTTCTTCTATCACATCAGACAAATCTTCACCCTCATAGAGGCTTTCAATGTATTCTTGCCACCTATCTGCTCTCTGCTCTGCATTTAACAGTGGAATTCCCGTTGCACTCTTAATGTTACCACCGTTGCTTTTAATGTCACCAAAGGTTGTTTTGACTTAACTGTATGCTGAGTCTGTCCTTCCGACAATCATATCTTTTTCGATGTCTTCACATTTTTCCTGCAGCCATTTCGTCTTAGCTTCCCTGCACTTCCTATTTATTTCATTCCTCAGCGACTTGTATTTCTGTATTCCTGATTTTCCCGGAACATGTTTGTACTTCCTCCTTTCATCAATCAACTGAAGTATTTCTTCTGTTACCCATGGTTTATTCGCAGCTACCTTCTTTGAACCTATGTTTCCTTCCCAACTTCTGTGATGGCCCTTTTTAGAGACGTCGATTCGTCTTCAACTGTGTTGCCTACTGCGCTATTCCTTATTGCAGTATCTATAGCGTTAGAGAACTGCAAACGTATCTCGTCATACCTTAGAACTTACGTATCTTACTTCTTAGCGTATTGATTCTTCCTGACTAATGTCTTTAACTTCAGCCTACTCTTCATCACTACTATATTGTGATCTGAGTCTATATCTGCTCCCGGGTACGCCTTACAATCCAGTATCTGATTTCGGAATCTCTGTCTGACCATGATGTAATCTAATTGAAATCTTCCAGTATCTCCCGGCCTTTTCCAAGTATACCTCCTCCTCTTGTGATTCTTGAGCAGGGTATTCGCTATTACTAGCTGAAACGTGTTACAGAACTCAATTAGTCTTTCTCCTCTTTCATTCCTTGCCCCAAGCCCATATTCTCCTGTAACCTTTTCTTCTACTCCTTCCCCTACAACTGCATTCCAGTCGCCCATGACTATTAGATTTTCGTCCCCCTTTACATACTGCATTACCCTTTCAATATCCTCATACACTTTCTCTATCTGTTCATCTTCAGCTTGCGACGTCGGCATGTATACCTGAACTATCGTTGTCGGTGTTGGTCTGCTGTCAATTCTGATCAGAACAACCCGGTCACTGAACTGTTCACAGTAACAGACCCTCTGCCCTACCTTCCTATTCATAACGAATCCCACACCTGTTCTACCATTTTCTGCTGCTGTTGATATTACCCAATACTCATCTGACCAGAAATCCTTGTCTTCCTTCCATTTCACTTCACTGACGCCTACTATATCTAGATTGAGCCTTTGCATTTCCCTTTTCAGATTTTCTAGTTTCCCTACCACGTTCAAGCTTCTGACATTCCACGCCCCGACTCGTAGAACGTTATCCTTTCGTTGATTATTAAATCTTTTTCTCATGGTAACCTCCCCCTTGGCAGTCCCCTCCCGGAGATCCGAATGGGGGACTATTCCGGAATCTTTTGCCAATGGAGAGATCATCATGACACTTCTTCAACTACAGGCTACATGTCCTGTGGATACACGTTACGTGTATAATCATACGAAATAACAATAACAGTATTCAATTCTACAGTGAAATATAGCGAACCAATAATATTGCGAACCAACCACATGGGTGTATTCTGATGCTCTCGAGCTGCTGCGCACTGCTGCATTGACTTATTGATATTTTCATAGTGATGCCCAGCAGTTGGCGGCGCTTGAACGTGACGAAAAGGTTGAACATACACAAATGTGTACCTCAGATTTCCTCGGAGGTCTGAAAGGATTTAATAAAAATATATTTTGACGACTGCTTCACAGTTACAGGCTGACTAACCGAATCTGTTGACCGCAAATATTTCCGGAACCGTTGAAGACCTCTGTTTTCACCCGCACGAATTATGTAAAGGTCCTCACTAAATGACATATAGTATCTTTTCACAGATGCATTAATGACAGAGATATCGGTATCATCTTTATTTCTTCAAATCAGGCAACACTGATTTCTGCTGCAAATATAGTTGTTCTTAAAGAGAAAGAAATCAACGGTGTCTCATTCTTCAGAATTAGATTCCTAATTTAGGATTAATTACGATATTTAGATGCAGGTTGGCGATTATTCAACTATATGAAAAAAGAGAAAAACGTAAATTAGTTAAAAACTACGACGTCGCTAAAGATATTTGGGTTTAAGTTACGACATGTTCGATATGCCTGCCATCATTGACGATGATGTGGCGCAGACGAATAGCGAAATTCTACATTGCCCGCTAAGGTGTCGGAACATCGATGCTGTCGATGACCTCCTAAATGGTTGTTTTCAGGTCGCCAATGGTTTTGGGGATTATTACTGAACACCGTTAATGGAAACCCAGAAAAAGTGGTCGCAAGTGTTCAGATCCAGAGAAACTGGCGACCAGTCGAAGTCCATGCCACTGGCCTCTGGGTACCCCAAAGTGCTTCTCCAGGACATCAAACGCTCGCCTACTTCAATGGAGTCGAGCTCCGTCATGCATGAAGCAGATCTTGTAGAAGTCAAGTCACTTTGGATAATGGACATGAAATTATGTTCCGAAACCTTCACGTACCGTGCGGTAGTCACAATGCCATCAAGGAATACCTCATCTATTATTATGTGATTGCACACCGCACAGTCATCCATTGAGGATGAAGAGACTTCTCGATCGCGAAATGCGGATTCTCAATCTGTCAAAAGCGCCAGTTTTGCTTATTGACGAATCCATCCAAATGTAAGTGGGCTTCTTCGCTAAACTAAACCATACAAGCGCATTCAAATTCCATCATGCCCCACGGCCAACCGTGCAGTTTGAACGTCCTAACGCAAACCGTTCAGCCGTTATGACGATTTTATTTCATACAGTTCAATAATTGTCACATTGTATTAGTACTTATTGCTATCTCACGCTGAAGCTCGTGGTTCCATACCCAAATTACGTCATGCTGCACGTCGGGTTAGAAGCAGACTGTTGCAGCGCCACGATGCAGATAAAAGCGGGGCACAGAGGAATTGTAGCTTCAATTTTATCTGTGTCGTTCACATGTGTTGAGTTTAAAAAAAACAAACGTCTTCGTCTAACGAAGAGAAAATGAACGCACTAAGGTATTCCCACAGTAGGTGTGCAAGAAGATGTCAGCTCGGCGAATATGCGACAAATTATTATTGGAAGAACACTGGAATACTATGCAGAGGGTAACGGACGAGCCGGGAAAGAGGGGAGCGAACGAAATTGTGTTCTGAGACCTGTTGCTCATGATATAGAATAGAAATATCTCTGGAGTGACCATTCAGACGCGGAGAGTTGATTGTCTGTTGTCAATACAGAATGCCAACGTGGACACTTGCTGGCATACGTTTGTCCGTAATGCGTCCTGTTGTTTTTGTTGTTGTCTTCAGTCCTGAGACTGGTTTGATGCAGCTCTCCATGCTACTCTATCCTGCGCAAGCTTCTTCATCTCCCAGTACCTACTGCAACCTACATCCTTCTGAATCTGCTTAGTATATTCATCTCTTGGTCTCCCTCTACGATTTTTACCCTCCACCCTGCCCTCCAATGCCAAATTTGTGATCCCTTGATGCCTCAAAACATGTCCTACCAACCGATCCCTTCTTCTAGACAAGTTGTGCCATAAGCTTCTCTTCTCCCCAATCCTATTCAATACCTCCTCATTAGTTACGTGATCTATCCACCTTATCTTCAGCATTCTTCTGTAGCACCACATTTCTAAAGCTTCTATTCTCTTCTTGTCCAAACTAGTAATCGTCCATGTTTCACTTCCATACATGGCTACACTCCAAACAAATACTTTCAGAAACGACTTCCTGATACATAAATCTATATTCGATATTAACAAATTTCTCTTCTTCAGAAACGCTTTCCTTGCCATTGCCGGTCTACATTTTATATCCTCTCTACTTCGACCATCATTAGTTATTTTGCTCCCCAAATAGCAAAACACCTTTACTACTTTAAGAGTCTCATTTCCTAATCTAATTCCCTCAACATCAACCGACTTAATTCGACTACATTCCATTATCCTCGTTTTGCTTTTGTTGATGTTCATCTTATATCCTCCTTTCAAGACACTGTCCATTCCGTTCAACTGCTCTTCCAAGTCCTCTGCCGTCTCTGACAGAATTACAATGTCATCGGCGAACCTCAAAGTTTTTACTTCTTCTCCATGAATATTAATACCTACTCCGAATTTTTCTTTTGTTTCCTTTACGGCTTGCTCAATATACAGATTGAATAACATCGGGGAGAGGCTACAACCCTGTCTCACTCCTTTCCCAACCACTGCTTCCCTTTCATGCCCCTCGACTCTTATGACTGCCATCTGGTTTCTGTACAAATTGTAAATAGCCTTTCGCTCTCTGTATTTTACCCCTGCCACCTTCAGAATTTGAAAGAGAGTATTCCAGTCAACATTGTCAAAAGCTTTCTCTAAGTCTACAAATGCTAGAAACGTAGATTTGCCTTTTCTTAATCTTTCTTCTAAGATAAGTCGTAAGGTCAGTATTGCCTCAATTGTTCCAACATTTCTACGGAATCCAAACTGATCCTCCCCCAGGTCCGCATCTACCAGTTTTTCCATTCGTCTGTAAAGAATTCGCGTTAGTATTTTGCAGCTGTGACTTATTAAACTGATAGTTCGGTAATTTTCACATCTGTCAGCACCTGCTTTCTTTGGGATTGGAATTATTATATTCTTCTTGAAGTCTGAGGGTATTTCGGCTGTCTCACACATCTTGCTCACCAGCTGGTAGAGTTTTGTCGTGACTGGCTCTCCCAAGGCCGTCAGTAGTTCTAATGGAATGTTGTCTACTCCGGGGGCCTTGTTTCGACTCAGATCTTTCAGTGCTCTGTCAAACTCTTCACGCAGTATTGTATCTCCCATTTCGTCTTCATCTACATCCTCTTCCATTTCCATAATATTGTCCTCAAGTACATCGCCCTTGTATAAACCTTCTATATACTCCTTCCACCTTTCTGCCTTCCCTTCTTTGCTTAGAACTGGGTTGCCATGTGAGCTCTTGATATTCATACAAGTGGTTCTCCTTTCTCCAAAGGTCTCTCTAATTTTCAAGTGGGCAGTATCTATCTTACCCCGAGTGAGATAAGCTTCTACATCCTTACATTTGTCCTCTAGCCATCTCTGCTTAGCCATTTTGCACTTCCTGTCGATCTCATTTTTGAGACGTTTGTATTCCTTTTTGCCTGCTTCATTTACTGCATTTTTATATTTTCTCCTTTCATCAATTAAATTTAATATTTCTTCTGTTACCCAAGGATTTCTAGCAGCCCTCGTCTTTTTACCTACTTTATCCTCTGCTGCCTTCACTACTTCATCCCTCAGAGCTACCCATTCTTCTTCTACTGTGTTTCTTTCCCTCATTCCTGTCAATTGTTCCCTTATTCTCTCCTTGAAACTCTGGTTCTTTTAGCATATCCAGATCCCATGTCCTTAAATTCCCACCTTTCTGCAGTTTCTTCAGTTTTAATCTACAGGTCATAACCAATAGATTGTGGTCAGAGTCCACATCTGCCCCTGGAAATGTCCTACTATTTAAAACCTGATTCCTAAATCTCTGTCTTACCATTATGTAATTTGATACCTTTTAGTATCTCCAGTATTCTTACATGTATACAACCTTCTTTTATGATTCTTGAACCAAGTGTTAGCTATGATTAAGTTGTGCTCTGTGCAAAATTCTACCAGACGACTTCCTCTTTCATTTCTTAGCCCCAATCCATAATCACCTACTATGTTTCCTTCTCTCCCTTTTCCTACTGACAAATTCCAGTCACCCATGACTATTAAATTTTCGTCTCCCTTCACTATCTGAATAATTTCTTTTATTTCATCATACATTTCTTCAATTTCTTCGTCATCTGCAGAGCTAGTTGGCATATAAACTTGTACTACTATAGTAGGTGTGGGCTTCGTATCTATCTTGGCCACAATAATGCGTTCACTATGCTGTTTGTAGTAGCTTACCCGCATTCCTATTTTCCTATTCATTATTAAACCTACTCCTGCATTACCCCTGTTTGACTTTGTATTTATAACCCTGTATTCACCTGACCAAAAGTCTTGTTCCTCCTGCCACCGAACTTCACTATATCCCACTATATCTAACTTTAACCTATCCATTTCCCTTTTTAAATTTTCTAACTTACCTGCCCATTTAAGGGATCTGACATTCCACGCTCCGATCCGTAGAACGCCAGTTTTGTTTCTCCTGATAACGACGTCCTCCTGAGTAGTCCCCGCCCGGAGATCCGAATGGGGAACTATTTTACCTCCGGAATATTTTACCCAAGAGGACGCCATCATCATTTAATCATACAGTAAAGTTGCATGTCCTCGGGAAATATTACGGCTGTAGTTTCCTCTTGCTTTCAGCCGTTCGCAGTACCAGCACAGCAAGGCCGTTTTGGTTAATGTTGCAAGGCCAGATCAGTCAATCATCCAGACTGTTGCCCCTGCAACTACTGAAAAAGCTGCTGCCCCTCTTCAGGAACCACATGTTTGTCTGGCCTCTCAACAGATACCGCTCCGTTGTGGTTGCACCTACGGTACGGCCATCTGTATCGCTGAGGCACGCAAGCCTCCCCACCACACTTTAAATGTCGTCATTTGTCTAGTACGGACAGAGTTCCTTCGTAGGTGCTGTTGATTTGTTATAGCCATTTTGTAAACACCGTAACACCACGTCACGGCATCATCATGACAGCGTGTATTCACACAACGTTTGCCACCTCTTGTCACGTTTATTCGCTTAGCCCACGTCGGACAATAGTATCGGAATGGAGAAAATAACAACGACACAGATTATTACCAGCCAAAGCAAACTTCACAGGTTATCTGTTTGATCAACTTTGTTTAGTAAAATGTTGAGAAGTGAACAACGTTTCAAAACATCGACATTCTTTTGCTAGGAGAAAGACGTGAATAATAGCTATCATGGAATAACAGGAGCGTGTTAATCTTATCCCTTGTTTCTTCTTACGTAACTAATAACGTAATAAGCAACTGTAGCTTTTACCTTCATTAAAGCTGACTTTGCCACTTAAAATGTTGCATCGTCAACTTACCTTCCTATTTATGTACGTTGTGGGCATCAGCTCTCTTCTGTTATTGTAAACCCAAATAATTCTTCGCTTTCTGATGTCTGATCCCGTTTGTGTAACAGCATTCAGTGAAAAAGTATGCAAGTCCTCTTGGAGAATTTGCGATTTGACACGAAAACAAAGCATAATAATAACAATGATAAAAAGAATAATCAAAATCTTACTGATTACATAGATCAAAATACACAACACCCACTACTATAACACGAGTGGGAACCGCGAAAATAGGTTAACTTAACGATTTTAGCAATCGCCAATACCGTAAAAACTTTCTTCCCGAGAAATCTTACTTGACGGTCAGTTGATGACCTGTGTGACTCCTGCCATTTGAAATGCACTGCGGAATGTTTTGACGTGACGTAAAGTGACATGACTGCCAATGTGAACTACCCTTTAGTAAGAAGCAGCATCGTCCCGAGATCGCTAGACGATTCCAGAGTAATGTTGGCAACATGGGCAGAAGGCACTACTCACTGCAGATATATCTCTATGGCTCATAGTCGATATGTTGGCTCCAAAGAAATTACGAGTGCCTCTGGAATAAGTATGCCCATTCTGTTAGCATTTTGGGGGCAAACAGCCTCGTCGATCTGCATAATGTGTCTCTTTCTTTCCGGATTATCAGTATTCTGACTGTTTGATACAGTCCGCCACGAATTCATCTCCTGCGCCAACCTTTTCATCTCGGAATAGCACTTGCAACATACCACCTCAGTTATTCGCTGGATGTATTCCAATATCTGTCATCCTCTACAGTTTCTTGCTCTTTACAGCTCCCTCTAGTACCATGGAAGTCATTCCCTCGTGTCTTAACAGATAGCCTATCATCCTGTTCCCTCTCCTTATCAGTATTTTCCAAATATTCCTTTCCCCTCCGATTCTGCGCAGAACCTCCTCATACATTACCTTATCAGTCCACCTAATTTTCACCTTGGTCTGTAGCACCCCATATCAAATGCTTTGATTCTCTTCTGTTCCGGTTTTCCCACAGTCCATGTTTCACTAACGTACAGTGCTGTTCTCCAGACGTACATCCTCAGAAATTTCTTCCTCAAATTAAGGTTTTTGTTTGATACTAGTAGACTTCTCTTGGCCAGGAATGCTAGTTTACTTTTGATATTTCCTTTGCTCCGTCCGCCATTGGTTATTTTGCTTTCTAGGTAGTAGAATTCCTTGACTTCATGTACTTCGTGGCCATCAAAACTTTTCTGAAGTTTCTGGCACTTCTCATTTTTACTGCTTCTCATTACCTTCGTCTTTCTTCGATTTACTCTCAATTCATATTCTGTACTCATTAAATTGTTCATTACATTCAGTAGATCTTGTAGTTCTTCTTCACTTTCATTCAGGATAGCAATGTCATCAGTGAAACGTATCATTGATATCCTTTCACCTTGAATTTTAATTCCAGCTCTAAATCTTTCTTTTATTTCCTTCATTGCTTCTTCGACGCATAGCTTGAAGAACAGGGACGAAAGACTACACCCTTTTTAATCCGGGAACTTCGTTCTTGGTCGTCCACTTTTGTTATTCGCTCTTGTACATATTGTATATAACCCGTCACTCCCTATAACTAACTCCTAGTTATCTCGGAGTTTCGAACATCTATCACCATTTACATCGTCGAACTCTTTTTTCAGGTCGACAAATCCTATGAGCATGTCTAAATTTTACTTTAGTCTTTGCTCCATTATCAACAACTGCAACGTCAGAATTGCCTCTCTCATGCTTTTACCTTTCCTAAAGCCAAACTGATGGCCATCTAACACATCCTCAATTTTCTTTTCCATTCTTCTGTATATTATTCTTGTCAGCAACTTGGATGCATGAGCTGTTGAGCTGACTGTACGATAATGCTCGCACTTGTGATCTTTTGCAGCCTTCGGAATTGTGAAGATGACATTTTTCCGAAAGTCAGATGGTATGTCGCCAGACTCATACATTCTACACACCAACGTGAATAGTCGTTTAGTGGCCACTTAACCCTATGATTTTAGAAATACTGATAGAATGTTACCTATCCCATCTGCGTTATTGGGCCTTAAGTTTTCTAAAGCTCTCTTAAATTCTGATTCTAATACAGGATCCCCTATCTCTTCTAAATCGTCTCCTGTTTCTTCTTCTGCCACATCAAATCTCCCTTGTAATAGAGCCCTTTAATGCACTCTCTCCATCTATGCGTTCTCTCCTCTGCATTTAACAACTTAATTCCCGTTGCACTCTTAAAGTGCTTTTAATTTCACCTAAGTTTGTTTTGACTTTCCTATACGCTGAGTCAATCCTTCCGACAATCATTTCTTCTTAAGATTTATTCACACTCTTCATGCAGCCATTTGGTCCTATCTTCCCTACACTTCCTCTGTATTTCGTTCTTCAGCGACTTGTATTTCTATATTCCTGAATTTCGCTGAACATTTTTGTACGTCCTTCGTTCATGGATCAGCTGATGTATTTCTTCTGTTACGCATAGTTTCTCCGCAGTTATTTTCTTTGTTCCTATGTTTTTCTATCCAGCTTCTGTGACTTTCCTTTCTCGAGATGTCCATTCATCTTCAACTGTAATGCCTACTAGCTATTCCTTATTGAAGTATCTATATCCTTAGGGAACTTCAAGTGTATCTCTTCCTTTCCTTTTTACTTCCGTATCCCATTATTTTCATACTGATTCTTCCTGACTAACCTCTCAGACTTCAGCCTATCCTTCATCATTGTTACATTGTGATCTGAGTCTACGTTCGCCTTAGAATCCAGGATCTGATTTCGGAATCTATGTCTGACGATGATGTAATTTAACTGAAATCTTCCTTGCCTCCCCACCTTTTACAAGTATATCCCTTCCTCTTGTGATTAGTGAACAGCCTAGTTGAAGTTTATCACAGAACACAATTAGTCTTTCTGCTGTCACATTCCTGGCACCAAGCCCACATTCTCCTGTAACCTTTTCTTCTACCGCATTCTAATCCCCCATTACTACTAGATTTTTATCCCCCTTCACGTACTGAATTACCCGCTCATTATCCTCATATACTCTCTCGATCTCCTCATCTTCAGCTTGCGACGTCGGCATGTATACCTGCACTATCGTTGTCGGTGTTGCTGGTTTTCTGCCGATTCTGATGCGAACAACCTATCACTGCACTGTTCACAGTAACACTCTTTCCTCCATACCTCACGATTCATAACGAATCCCACTCTCGTTATGCGATTTTCTGCTGCTGTTGATATTACCCTATACCCGTCTGACCAGAAATCTTTGGCTTATTTCCATTTCACTTTACTGGCCCGCACTTACTGAGCCTTTGCATTTTCCTTTTCAAATTTTATACTTCCCTATCACATTCAGATTTCTAGCATGCCACGTCCCGATTCGTAGCGCGTTATCGTTTCGTTGGTTATTCAATCTTTTTCTCGTCGTCACCTGCCCCTTGGCAGTCCCCTCCTGGAGATCCATATGGGGGACCAATCTGGGTCTTTTGCCAATGGAGCGATTATCATGACACTTTTTCAATGACAGGCCACATTTCCTGTGGATATTATGTCTCTATAATGCAATGGTTTCCATTGCCTTCAGCATCCTCATGCCGTTGATCATTGCAGATTCTTCCGCCTTGAGGGGCAGTTTCCCAACCCTAAGAGCAAGAGCGTTCCCTAAATGTCTGTCCGCTCCTCCGCCCGTTTTGTCAAGGCCGTTGGCTGAACGAGGATGATTTCTTATGGCCCAAGTCTTCGGCTGTCATTCCTGATGATGTTTATTCAGAATTTAACAGTTGCTGGATTTTAACCCGAAACCGAATTGGTTTTGAATACTAATCAAAGACCCTACCCCTAGACCGTTTACCAGTAGACATACCAGCGGGATTTCTAAAGCATGGGATTATGTCTCTCCATTCATACATGACATCAGGACAATAAACTCTCTCTTCAAATAATTCTGTTGACGATTGAAGATACATTACTGGACCGCTGAGAAGCCACGGTGACGGAGTCAAGTTGGACATCAGAGGCAGTGGAGTGTGAACATCTGGTGCAGAGTTATTGGTCCTATCTGGTGCGAAATTATTGGTCCTTACTTCATTGAAGAAACCTTAACAGGTAAAAGATACGCACGATTTCCTTACGAAGTACTACCAACTTTCAAGGACGAAGCGCCACTAGTAATACGTAAAGATACATGTGGTACCAGCTCGAATCATTCCAAGCTCACGACGTACGTGTGCCTAGAAAAGCCCTCACGAAGCTCTTTCCTGGTTCCTGAATCGAACGTGAAGATGTTATCAGTTGGACAGGACGTTCGCTGGTTTGGTGCCGTTGCATGTTCCGCAAAGATGAACTATATCCTCAAGGTCGACGACCTAAGACAATTTAACACATTCCGTTGTTCCAGCAAGAACAAAGATATCGAAGCAATCTCTTGAGTCTGTCCAGAAGTCTTTGCACCAACGACTGCAAACTTATATTCCAACTGATGGCGGGTATTTCAAACACTTTATGACCTAAATGGAGTATTAAAGAAGTGTTCGTGATATCCTTTCCTTTTTTTGCTACCATGAAACTCGTGACGGAAAGATATTATTTAACAGCTTTTAATCCTCAATTTCCCCGTTTTGCAAATCAAAGTGCACTGCTTGACAACTGCTAAGGAAAAGAGACACTGCTGAGCAGGAATCATAACAAGCAATGATGGACGGCATCAAACAGAATACGTACATAATAGAGGTGGAGTAGCTTATTCATAACGAAAAACGGTGCAGATATCACCACATGGTAAAGCAGGCTAACAGACATTAATAGCTTTCATGTCTGGCACAGGTCAGACTTCCTACATAAAGGTCAATATCGGACTCTCAGTAAGGAAAATGCCCTCTTGGGGCTCTAGTGCACATTTTGCACCTGTTATTTATGCTGTCCATCTAAGTATTGAGCAGTCCTTGGGAGATATTGTCCCATTACTCTCTCAAGACGGTTTTCAGATCTTCCACGGTTCATGGTGGGTGTTTTCTTTGAGGAACATTCTGCAAAGAGTATCCCATGCATTACCTGTAGGTCTTGCTTAGGTCAGGGGAGTAGGCAGGTCATTCCATACGTTCAATATCCTTACTTTCCAGTGTGTACGACGGCTCACCGGTCCTGTGTGGGCGGTCATTATCGCCCATAAACAGAAAGCCGGGAGCTACTTCACCACTGTACAGACATGATCCTGTATGATCTCCCTGTAGTACCGCTGTGCTGTACTAGTAGTACCTCACGCAAAGGTACGCAGCGGTGTTCGGCCATTGTGTGCAATGCCTGCCCACAACATAGCGTCAAGGCCATACCGATGACGTTCATGAACATTCTGTGGTGTGTAACGTGTTACCCTCTCTCTCCACACTAACTGCTGGCCAGAATCTCTTCCTATAGTGAAACGGATTCGACGAAGAACATCACTCTGGACCACTGTTGCTGATCCCAACCAACATGCTCCATACAGCAACGAACTAAATGGCTCTGAGCACTATGGGACTTAACTTCTGAGGTCTTCAGTCCCCTAGAACCTAGAATTACTTAAATCTAACTAACCTAAGGACATCACACACATCCATTCCCAAGACAGGATTCGAACCTGCGACCGTAGCGGTCGCGCGGTTGCAGACTGTAGCGCCTAGAACCGCTCAGCCACCCCTGCCGGCTAACAAGGAACTCTTTCTCGACGATGATGTCGTTGAAGTGGGATGCATTTAACAGGCTTCCGAGCGTGCAAACCAGCTCGATTTAATCGCCGCGAAATGGTTCTGGCTGATACAGGTGTACCGATAGCGGTTGCAAGATATCCAACGATCTGCCTAGGAGTGAGATGGCTCTTTTCGCCACTAGGGCTACGTATCGACCCTCTTGCGATGTGGTAGTCCATCTACGACCACCAGCATTCTTTCGCATAGCATTTCCAGCTCAGTGGCCTTCTTTAATTGCGAGATGCAGTTTTGGATGCACCCGTTACTGTGGCTAGAGTAGTGACTCTTTGATCGGATTCAAGCCGACCAAATGCTCGTCCACGATTGTAAGCTCTTAAACAATGTCATGAAGACATATTGCTGTACCACACGGAACGTCGCACTATTCGGTTTCACATCAGCCTTCGTCAAGCACCGTACTGCATGGACTGTCGAACGCATACGGTGTGTTCGTGCACAGGTTTCGCTGCATTTAGCAAGTCCCGCCCTCTACATCTCCTTTTCTATCAATGGTCGTATGATCAGTAGCAATCGTCGATGGGTCCACAGCTATTGGCCGTTGTTCCTAAGAAAGTGTCAGTTGTTGCTTGACAATTGCCAACAGTGTATTGAAGTGCATAAATCTGCAGAAGTAAGAGCAGGACTGCTACCGTTGTTAACTAGTGAATAATTCAAAGACACCACACCTTTCGCCTTCCTGTTGGTGTGTAGGCCCAACAAGATGTAGCCAGGTGCGATTAGTACCAATTTTAAATTAATCTGTTCTCCCCTATTTCGCTCTTTTTTTGTAAACTATCTTAATAGTGCCACTACCTTCGCAACTCTACATGGATGCTCTGCAAATCACATTTTAGTGCCTGGCAAAGGGTTTATTGAACGATCTTCACACTAATTCTCTGTTATTCCAGTCCTGTAAAGCGCCCGGAAAAAACGGACACCTTTATCTTCCTGTGCGAGCTCTGATTTCCCTTACTGTATTATGATGATCGTTTCTCCTTCTGTAGGTCGGCGTCAACAAAATATTTTCACATTCGGAGGAGAATATTTCGTGAGAAGATTCCGCCGCAACGAAAAACGCCTATGTTTTAACGATGTCCACCCCAAATCCTGTATCATCTCACTGACACTCTTTCACCAACTTCGCTATAATACAAAACGTGATGCCCTTCATTGAACTTTTTCGATATGCTCCGTCAGTCCTATCGGATAGTCCTATCTGATAAGGATCCCATGCCGGCCAGAGTGGCCGAGCGGTTCTAGGCACTACAGTCGCAGGTTCGTATACTGCCTCGGGCATGGATGTGTGTTGAAACGTCCCCTTTGAAAAATTATACATTACTGTGCTTAAACTGACACACAATATTTTTTGCGCAACGCAATCTGACTTTCAAAACTCCCTACAAAAGAATGGTCCTGACTAACATTAACCTATACCTTTCACAAATCACTTACCTCACAAAAATCTTGGTTACTCGAACTACTGCAATACAGCGAGCACCACTACTGCCAACTAAATAAAAGATTCAAACTACGGAAGGCACTAACTACTGATTGGCATAGTTAGCAAATGAAAGACTTTGATAGAGAACAAACAATGTATTTACCTTAATAGTCATAATATATACATCAGTTCATGACATTCATTCTTACAAATTTCAAAACTCCGCCATCTCTCTCGCCACGTCCACCAATGCTGGCGGCTCACCTCCAACTGCGCAACGCTACGCGCTGTTCACATCCAGCTGCCCAACGCTACCATGGCGAGTATTACAACAATGGCAACCAGCCACAGACTGCACACAGCACAGCCAGTGATCTTCATACAGAGCGCTACGTGGCGTTACCAATAAAAAAACCTAAACAGCCTACTTACAGTGTGATGTCCTTAGGTTAGTTAGGTTTAAGTAGTTCTAAGTTCTAGGGGACTGATGACCTCAGAAGTTAAGCCCCATACTGCTCAGAGCCATTAGCCAAGGATCCGATAACGCGCAGCAGTATTCTTAAAGAGGGCGGACAAGCGTAGTGTAAGCAGTCTCTTTAGTAGACCTGTTACAATTTACAATTGTGATGCCAATAAAACTCAATTTTTTGTTTATCTTCCCCACAACATTCTGTATGTGTTTCTTCCAATTTAAGTTGCTCGAAATGGTAATTCCTAGGTATTTAGTTGAATTTATGGTCTTTAGATTTGACTGATTTATCGTGTATAGAAATTTAAGGTATTCCTCTTAACACTCATGTGGATGACCTCACATTTTTCGTTATTTATGGTCAATGGCCAATTTTTGCACCATACAGATATCTTTTCTAAACAGTTTTGCTATTCTGATGATCTTACTAGTCGACAAACGACAGCATCATCTGCAGACAACCTGAGACGGCTGCTTAGATTGTCTCCTAAATCGTTTACATAGATAAGGAACAGCAAAGGGCGTATAACACTACCTTGGGGAACGTCAGAAATCACTTCTGTTTTAATTTAAGACTTTCCCTCGATTACTACGAATTGTGACCTTTCTGACTAGAAATCACGTATCCAGTCACATAAGCACGTAATTTCACTACAAGCCGCTTGTGTGATACAGTGTCAAAGCCTTCTGGAAGTAAAGAAATACGGAATCAATTTGAAATCCCTTGTCAATAGCACTCATTGCTTCGTGTCAGTAAAGAGCTAGTTGTCTTTCACAAGAACGATGTTTTCTTAAACCGTGTTGACTGTATGTTAATCGACCGTTCTCTTTGAGGTAATCCACAATGTTCGAACACAATGTATGTTCCAAATCCTGCTGCAAATCAACGTTGATGAATTTAATATTGGTGTCACCTGTGCAACTTTCCAGTCTTTGGGTAAGGATCTTTCCTCGAATGAACGGTTTTATATGATTGTTAAGTATGGAGCAGTTATATCAGCATTCTCTGAAAGGAACATAACTGGTATACAGCCTGGACCGGAAGACTTGCTTTTGTTAAATGATTTAAATTGCTTCGCTGCTACGAGGATATCTATTTACTCGTGTTTGCAGCTATTCTTGATTCCAATTCTGGAATATTTCCATTTCTGTCGCGCAGAGAAGGCATTGTTTGTGTCTTTCCGCTAGCGTACGTCAAATACGACGAGAATGTCTTTGATATTCTGCCAGGTTTCGAGACAAAGTTTCGTTTTGGATACTATTATCAACATCTCGCATTGATGTCCGAGCTAAATTTCGAGCTTCAGTAAAAGATCGTCAGTCCCTGGGATTTTGCGTCCTTTTAAATTTGTCATGCTTTTCTCGTTGTTTCTACAACAGTGTTCTGACCCTTTTTGTGTCCCAAGGAGGATAAACTCCATCGTTTGTTAACTTATTTGGTATACATCTCTCAATTTCTGCCGACACTATTTCTTTGAATTCAAGCTAGATCTGGTCTTTTGGTCTACACTTACACTGTTAATTTGGAAGGAGTGGCGACTATCTCTCAGGAAGGCCTCAAGTGAATTTTTATGTTTTTTTTTAAGAGGTACACTTTTATTTTTAAAGGATTTGGGGATTACAATATTCAGTCTTGCTACCTCGTGTTCACTAATCCCCATATCCGTTTTCATGCTTGTTATTAGCTCAGGATTATTTGTTGCTACGGGATGAAGTGTGTTTTCACAGCCGTTTACTATTCGCGTGGACTCATGAACTAACTGTTCGAAATAATTTCCAGAGAATGCATTTAGCACAATTTCGGATGATGTTTTATACGTACCACAGGATTTAAACATGTATTTGCACCAACATATTGAGGGTAAATTAAAGTCGCCACCAACTATAAGTGTATGAGTCAGGTACATATTTGAAAGTAAACCCAAGTTTTCTTTGAACCTTTCAGCAATTGTGTCGTCTGAATTGGGAGGTCGGTAAAAAGGATCCAGCTGCTATTTTTTCCGGTTGCCAACAATGACTTCTGCCCATACTAACTCACAGGAATTATCTACTTTAATTTTACGACAAGAAAAACTACTTCTAACAGTAATAGACACGCTACCGCCAATTATGTTTAGCTTGTCCTTTCGGAACACCGTTAGGTTCTTCGAAAAAATTTCAGCTGAGCTTATCTCCGGCTGTAGTCAGCTTTCAGTGCCTATAAGATTTTAGCAACAATGCTTTCTATTAGCGCTTAGAGATTTGGTACTTTCCTACCACAGCAACAACAATTTACAGCTGTTATACTAACAGTTCCTGTATCTACTTTCTTCCTGCGTTCAACCTGCACCCTCTGAAACAGAAGCCCTTTTTGTGATTTCGCGAGACCCTCTAACCTAAAACGCCGCCCAATCCACGCCTCACAGCCCCTGGTACCCGTGTAGCCGCCTACTGTGTGTAGTGGACACCTGACCTATTCAGTGGAACCCGAAACCCCACCACCCTTTGGCGCAAGTCGAGGAATCTGCAGCCCACACGGTCGCAGAACCGTCTGAGCCTCAGATTCAGCCCCTCCACTCGGCTCTGTACCAGAGGTCCGCAATCTGGCCTGCTAGAGCGGAGATGCACATAACAGTTCCATATAAAAGTGAGAATTCTACATTAGACAGCAATTGGTTTCATGTTCAAAACATCGTAATTTCTAAATACTGTAAACTGTCCGAAATTACTAATAGGATTTTTAAGAGTAAAACACCGTTAAATTTGTTTAGAACACAGTACTAGCACCAGAAATTACTGTATCTCCATGTGAAAAGCGAAGTTTGTACCTATATACCAGTGATTAATACAGCTACGAACAGAGACTATACATTTAGTGTGAACTTTATCACAGTTCATCTGCGTGGAAACACAATTATGGCAAATATTTACTATTAAAACAGTCTTGATCACAATTTATTTATTACGGTGACCGGTTTCGACCACTACTGTGGTCATCTTCAGACCAATGAGTAAGGACCTCCTTCTGCTGCTGGAGAATCACTACTCAAACACTGGTTTTAATAGTAAATATTTGTAACACATTGATCACTGTCACTTCCATAATGTATTCAAAAGTAACAATTATGGCACCTTAAGCAAATCAGAAACTATGTGAGGTGAACAGCTTAGCTGAATCACACTGCATGCATATTCATATGTGTCCTTTTTAGTCACAGGTATTAAACTATCTTTCATTAAAAGCTCATGGAACGTTTTACATAAATAACAGCCTCTTCAAAAGCCTTCATTCTGATTCCTGCAACACCCGCAGATTATAGGTGCTCGGCTGCTTTGTTAGCGCTCATGTACGCTGCCAAAATTCTAAATGAAACATTGCATCACACCAACTTCCACCTGGTCCTCCTCTGTCACTCTTGTCAGTTCATCTCTATCGTAGAGGGATTGATTGTACTGCTTCCACATATCTTTACCCTGTTCCTAGTTTTTTAACACTTTTACATTCCAATTTTCCGAAGTCATATCTCCCTGTACAATGTGTCATTTTTTTCTACAGTCAAGTATTTGTGATACATTTACCTATTTCCCTCATCCGTTTGGTCTAGGCTGACTGCATCTCCAGAGATTTTTATTTCTGAGCAAACTACACTACTGCCGCCCAATATAATTCATAAGATTCTTGTATTTTCTTCTTCCATATACTGATATTTTCTGCATCGTCCATGGCTTCTTCGCTTCTACTTTCACTACATGTATTGTGCCCTGCTGTGCTTATTTCCTTTTTTATTTTATTCCATTCCTCCTCTACTAAACCACTCTTGACTCTTTTACGTGGCGCATTTGTAGTGTTTATTCTCATTCTGCCGTAAATTCTGTCTTTAACTTGAATCTTCCAGTACTGTTAAGTTGTTGTCTGTTTTCGCAACTGGCTATGCCTCGCAGTTTATAATATGACTTCTAAAATATCTGTCTGCGGTTTTGTGGCCAACTGACAACATCCTTCGTCTATTGATATTTTCCAAATATAGAATCCTACATTATCACTGTGGAAGACGGTACTCACTACAGCCACTTGAAACCTATGGTCGAACTAGAGGCCTAACTCCTCTTATTGCTTTCCCCAACCCGTATTTACCAGAAACCCCACTTCCAATATAACACGGTTTCAGCGACCTAAGACCATCAGCTTTTCATTCCTTTTCACATATTTTATCAATCCCTCTGCTGGCCGTCATCACCCTCTGATGTGGGTTTGTAGAATTGTAGAATGGAGATCAGTGTCAGCTTTGTCTTAATTCTCAGAAGAATAGTTCAGTCACAAGTTGCTCATATAACCTCAGTAGGCCGTCTACCTCCTCATTCATAGTGAAGCAACACATGTTACACCTTTCACTTCTCGTTCGACCAGAAATATACGTCCTCTTTTCACTTCACTAATCTTTACAGTGGGGCCTTATCGGTCAGAGAAGATATTGTTTTCTTGAAAAACCGATCTGTCTGCTCCGAGAAGCCATTATTTTATTTTAAATGACTTGAACATGGAAACTTGTGAATACTGCACATTCTGTTACAAGATGGTCAGTATTTTTAATTCACGAGTTAAAACGTTTCTCTCTCATCATTTTGATGAATGTGATGTTATTTAAATAATTACAGACTGTTGGGCACTACCTGGAAGAAATCTAACAATATTTTCTTTCACTAGTACAGTTATTAAAGTCGCGCCAATCTTGACGTTTAAGATGACGCGTTTACGTCAGGCATACGCGACGTCCGAAAATACCTACTGTAGCCCACAGAAAGGCGCCCATCCCTCGTCAAACTAAGGCTTTTGTGTAATCCTCATGGCATTACGTACTTTGTTTTCTTATGCTGCTGCACCCCTTAAACAGTCTGCGATTGTAGTGGCGAGTGGCACCGAAATCGGTGGATTCTGCCTACGAGCGACATCTTTCGAAGACGACCGATCTTTTCGAATCAGTATGCCACTATGTGCGCGGTAGCCAGTTTCATCGCCTGAAAGCACAGATTTCAGATGACAATCGGTGAAATTCAAATCAGTTTCTTTTCAGTCATAATGGCCGACACGACACGAAACAAGGACAGTGAGAAACTGGTAATTCTACTCAAAGGAGTCGAAACAGCATCCTGAGAATGAAAAAAATCGTAACTGGGAAATAATTCGGAATTTGTGGAATGATATCGTATTTTTATTGGAAACCACTAGTAGGCAAAATCTTTATCAGAAATTTTAGATGTAGATTATAACCTCAAGAAGTAATTTGTTGAAATGACAAGGATTGTGCTTCTTATAATTAAATTGGCTGTAGTGGTACTTTCTGGGTTGTGGTAAGTGGACATTAACTCTCTACAAATTATTGTTACTGCTTACTTCCGTTTTTATGCCAGTAGGCTTGTTATTGTGTTGTATAAAATGGTTTCTAATGTGTACATAGGTGTTCCCACTTTATAGTGCTTTACGTGTTCAGAGTATCTTAAGGCCTGGCCAGACAGAATGTGGCCTGCCCGTCCGGCCTGTGGCCTTGAACCGCAGCTGGCAGGCCGCACTGTTGAATCGCTCGTTACTGTATGCCGGCGGTCACGCCCCGGCAGCCGGCCTGCCGCTCCGGCCGCCAGTCGCGACTGAGATGTCGCAGCGAACAGACGTGGAGAGTGCGCTCGCGCGCTTCGCGAACGATGCGGCAACCGCAACCGCGCCGGCCGGCCGCGGTCCGGCAGGGCCTGCCCTGCCGGCCGCCCCGCCATCAGCCGGCGCATCTATGACGACTCAACCCGCGGGACAGGGAAGAAGTAGTACCTCGACCGCGGAGACATACATGGACGCTGATATGGAATACGGTTCGGATTCGAGTGCCGCTACAGCGGAGGACGACAGAGTGGAAAGGAGGGGGTCCGCGCTGTACAGAAGAAGCCGACGAGACCGATCTTTAGAGCGTCACGCAACGCGCCGTGACACAACTACAGAGGGCTTCAAGCAGCCGCCGCCGAAGAAACAAGCCCGCGCGAAAAACCTTACGGTTGTAGCGCGAGAGCTGGACGTGAGCAACCGCTACCAGCCTTTGCAGGGGGAGGGGGCGACCCTAGAAGAAGCTGGCCGTTCCCTCGCCGAGCAGCAGAATCAGAGGGAAGAGCAACAGCATGCTGCCAACGCATCGCACCAGCAACAGGACGACGCTCCGCCATCGCCGGGCCAGAATGCAGGAAGCCGCGCACCGCCGCCTGGTCCACAGCGACGAATCCCGCCGATTGTGCTAGTCTACAAGGAATCATATACGGACTTCCGAAACTGGCTCCATTCCACGTGTACACAGCCGTTCACCGTGCGTCAAGCCGGAAACGGCGACACGCTGAAGTTGCAACTGAACTCAATCGATGACTATGTGAAAGTCCACGACGAGCTTGGGAGGAGGGGCGTCCCGATGTACACGTTCCAAGCTGTTCGCCCTCCAACTTTGAAGACGCTCATCAGACGCATTCCGCCGTCGCTGCCGAATGATGAATTAAAAATCGCCCTTGAAGATGCAGGGTTTGCAGCTTCAGTCGTTGACCACCATCGCATGCCGGGCACTAATGAAAAGACGGGACACAGAGTCGTTGTCCTGCCCGACACGCCAGCTCACAGGAAAATATTTGAGCTGACCAGGCTGTATGACTTGGACATCAAAGTTGAGAAGCTCAGGAAGTCAAGGGGGCCGGTTCAATGTTTCCGGTGTCAGGGCTTCCGCCACGTTGCCCGCCTCTGCACCATGCCTTGGCTCTGCGTCAAGTGCGGCGGGAACCACGACAGCCGACAATGCACCAGGAGCCGCGAACAACCCGCTACCTGTGGCCTTTGTGGCGGTAACCACCCAGCTAACTACCGCACCTGTGTTAAACACAAAGAAGAGAGCCGACGTCAGCGAGGTCTTCCACCTGCTCCGCCGAGGCCTCCCAGGAACCACAGACGCTGGCAGCAACTGCCACCACCAGCACCCCCGACGCCTGCTGTGACCAAAGCGTGGCCCTCGCTGATAGAGCGGAGGGCAGCTCGACTTCACTCGCAGCAGACTGCTACGGATGCCATGAAGCAGACACAACCACCCTCGACCACGTCGACTGCCCTACCAGGACCAGCAGCACCGCCACCTTCAAGCCAGCCGACTCATCCAGCACCATCAACATCACAGACTGAGCTGAAGGACCTATTTACACTTTTGACGACCATCGCGGCGTCACTGGCAGAGGTCACCAAGACGCTGGCCCAACTACCAGCCACCATCACCGCCACTGTTGAAGTGTCGGTCAGCAGAGCCATCCAGGCACTCAGAGAAGGCAACGTCCACCATGCCTAGACACCTTCCTCTCGACGACCTTCGTATCCTCGAGTACAATGCAGACAATCTCACTCATGACGTCGCAGAACTCCAGCAATTCCTCAGTGATCATAATATCGACATCTGTCTTGTCAATGAGACTTTTCTTAAACCGGGGATCAGAAGCAACGTGGCCAATTACTGCTGCTATCGCACGGACCGCCTTACCCATGGGGGTGGCACTGCCATCTACATACGTCGCTCCATCAAACATTACGAAGTGCAGGCGCCTACCACAAGGACCATCGAAGCAACAGCGATCGTAGTGGAAACAAGGACTGGACCTGTGACATTTGTTGCGGTGTACCGCAGCCCTCGTCGCCTACTCGACCTCGACGACGCCAGAACGCTATTACAGATGCCGGGAAAGTTCCTTATAGCTGGGGACCTGAATTCCAAGCACGCTGCATGGAACTCGCTACACACAAACATGAGCGGGCGTCTTCTCCTGCAGGCTGTTGAAGAAGCCCAGGCACACGTCTGTGGCCCTGAAGAGCCAACTTGCTACCCGTCCAATGGCGCACCGGACATCTTAGATGTGGCAATTACTAAGGGAATTCCCCAATACATGACTGCGGAAGTGATCCATGGACTGAACTCCGACCATCTGCCGGTATTATTCCAGCTTCAGGTTGCGCCGGAACTTTCTGCAGGACGCCTCAACCTGAAGCACACGAACTGGGACCAATTTCGTGATTCTGTTGCCTTCTCTCTTGACGTCATCCATGACCCAGACGAAATCGACGAGACCTCCGTAGAACGGTTCGCCACTTCCATCACGGACGCCCTGGAACTGGCCACACCACCTCCAAGGCCACCTCATCGTCCACCACCGGATCTGCCACCGCACATATTGGACTCCATACGCACCAGGAATAGACTCTGCCGTGAGTGGCGCCTCACGCGCGACGCAGCACTGAAACAACGCATCAACCAACTTAGACGAGACATACGGGCTGCCATAATTGAACACCGGAACCAGCGATGGGCTGCGAAGCTGCGATCGTTTACGCCCGACCCGATGAACTTTAACTCCATCAGGTTCTTCACAAATAGACGAAGCCGGATACCGCCGTTGACAAATGATGACCGCACTGTGTACAAGTCGGAAGACAAGGCCAATATGCTGGCGGACGTTTTCGAAACGAACTTTCGACCGCTGGACGACGGAGTTGACCCCCAGCGGGTTGCAGACATTGAAAACGAAGTTACTACCATACTTCGTGCAGCCGACGACGACGCCGACAACGATGACGACCTCATCCCTCCAGTAACGCCTGCTGAAATCGACGCTGGCATCCGGGCCTTACCTGCCAGCAAAGCACCTGGCTGCGACGACATCACGGGAAGGACTTTAAAACAACTCCCGTGGACCGCGATTGTGCACTTGGCAACCATCTTTAATTGGATTTTTGCTACGGGCAAGTACCCAGCAGCGTGGAAACATTCTATAGTGGTGGCTGTCCCGAAACCTGGGAAGAACCGACGACTACCCACCAGTTACAGACCGATAAGCTTGCTACCACACCTCAGTAAGCTCTTCGAAAGGCTCCTGTTGAAGAGGCTCCACACCATCATGGACCGCCTCCAAGTTCTGCCACCGGAGCAGTTTGGCTTCCGATCTGGTCATTCCACGACACAGCAGATTCTTAGGGCAACAGAATATATTACGTCAGCCTTCAACAATGGAGAGTTCTGTGGTGCTGTTCTTCTGGACGTGATGAAGGCGTTCGATAGTGTATGGCATCAGGGCCTCATTTGGAAGCTTAGCGCCTTCGGATTCCCCAGGGCGTACGTCAAGCTCGTTGCCGCCTACCTCCACCAACGCACCTTTGCGGTCAGAGTAGGGGATGCACTTTCCACGGCTAGACCTATCCGTGCAGGGGTCCCACAGGGCTCAGTCCTCGGACCAGTCCTGTACTCCGTCTTTACATCGGACCTTCCGACACCACCAAGAGTCGACAAAGCCATTTACGCCGATGACACCATGATATACACGAGGGAGAAATGGCTTGAAGTCCTTGTCCCACGACTGCAGAGTGCCTGCTATGCCCTGGAGGAATGGGCAGGAAAGTGGCGCATCCGGTTCAACCCACAGAAGACGCAAACCATCATCTTCACCAAGAGGAGACCTGGCCCTCGCCGACTTCGACATCTTCGGAACCTCCGACTTTATGGAACCGAACTGCAGTGGACGGACTCTGTTAAATACCTAGGAGTGACCATGGACAAACAACTTACATGGAAGCGCCACATCGACGACGTCCGCGCTAACGTGTCACGAAGGATAGGGGCACTTTTCCCCTTCATCAACGAAGGCTCGGACTTATCGATAGCCAACGGACTGTTGATATTCAGGATGTACATTCGCCCCATCTTTGACTATGCCTGTGAGGTATGGGGCAATGCAGCAAAGACACATCTTCAGCGCCTTCAATCGCTCCAGAATAAGATACTTCGCCGTGTTTTCCACGTTCCCCCGCAGTTTCCTCATCGATACATTCATGAAGCAGCCGAAGAATTGGAGGTACCGCAGAGACATAAGCAGCTTGCACGACGATTTTATGCCAGGACTGAAACTTCGACCAACCCACTGATACGACACCTTGGAGCACCGCCTCAGCCAAGGGAACGCTATGCGCGACCCATTGCCATCCTTGAAAGGTAAAAATGTAAAAAGAAAACAATCCGAAATACGACGGAATCTGCACCCAAGATGGAAACTGATTCATGCCCGCCCACACCCATGACACACAAACAAATAAAGATGTTCAACACAAACCTACCCCCCTGAGAGATGTAGGAAATGCTTACAAGTAAACCCTGCACCACCAAGCTGAAGCAGATCAGCCAGAAGAAAAAGCGGAAGTAGCTCCGGCCGCCGCCTGGTTGTCACAGATCACAGATTCGCCGCAAGCCGGAGCGGCTGCTTGCCTCTGTTGGCGCACTCAATTGCTCGGCTGTCACCCTGGAAGCAGCGGCGTGAGGCGGTTTTTGTCTTGCAGCTCGTAGTTCATGCACACAGAAAGACTTGTAGAGGAGGTGAGAGAATACAACTATTTGTATGATACACGTGATCCTGATTTGGAGGTAGAATACTTTTGCCCTCGATATACTCTTGATGGAAAACTGAAGTATCAGAAATAGTGTTGTCATTGTGACGCCCATAACTCCCAGTATCAACTGCTGTAAACTCCGTAGTATACATCAACGATCGCCAGGAGAACTACCTAAAAGAAATGTTTGTAACAGAAGAACTGGGATCCACTATCCTTCGGGCACTTTAACCTGATTAGGCTTTCCGTCTATGCTCCCTAGGCAGTCCGGATACCCCAAAGTTCTAGAAATCCTTCTTCAGATTTCTTCCATATCTCTGTTGTAGGAGTAGGTATATTCTTGGGCTGTACAACAGTCCATATTGCCTGACACACTTGTTTCACAGTATCTGCGACTGTTGAACGTCCTAACCGAAAAGAAAAAGCTATGGTCTGGTGACTGCCGCCTGTATTCAAGTATCTGGAAAAGATTAAAACCTGTTATGACGACAGAACGAATGTATAAATAACCGACCAAAGATATGTTTGTTTAAATTCAATGACAATGTTATGAATACAATGAAACAGAACAATATATTAAGCAGAAAATTCTCTCTAGCGGGACATAAGGAACTAGATGTTACTATCGTTTGCTGTAGTCGTAAACACTGCAGATAAACTTATTACTCCACTCGTAACGACGTTGTGGGATAGCACTTTCTTCAGCCGAACCTTTCATATGATACAGCAAAATCGAAATGGAATAATTTATATGACTTCTATTTGCAGCACAAAGAGGCCACAAACGGTAAAACTTCCCTCAAACAATTGGCTAGTCTGTGCCTTGTATTAACTGCCTTTCTCCAGTTCGTTGCACACTTCTCGGTGCTACCTTTTTATCAGACGATGTATTTCCTCGAAACATTCTCGCGACATACGACAATATTTGAAGAACCTATCTTCGTCAGACTCTAGATAAATACACAGACGATGGTTTCTCCTAAGCTTTCTCTCTTTCTACTAATGACGTGCACCCAACATCTCTTCTTGGTGCCTTTTAGTATCGTTAGTCCGAGCTATTCATTTCTGAAATTAAAAAAAAAAAAAAAATGAATTCGCACAAAGATAACGTGTCCCGCGTAAAGATTCCAAATCGTCTAACGCCAAGACAATCACGCTACGCGAATAAGCTCAATAATAGGGTTCGGCCCCTTCCACAGTGTAACAGCTGACGCACCAAGAGTCGCTGCGGCCGGCCGTTGCCTGTGTGGCGTCTCTGGCCGCTGACGGGTCCGGCCTAGCGCTGCGCCGTCCGGCGCAGCGACAGGCCGGATTCTGTGTGGCCAGGCCTTTATTCCAGACTTGGTGTTTGTCTTTCACGTGTATGCTGAATCCGAGTCATTGAAGGTTAACTGACAACTTCAAATAAATTCAGCAAAACAGATTTCGAGTGCTTGCCTAAGGGTTTGACTTGAGCTCTATAAAAAATCCGATACTCACATTAAAGATGCAGTTCTGGCTCAAGTAAAACTAGAAGGGACACTTCGGTATTTATCATCTGGCGATTGCATCTTTCTACTAATTAGGCCAATTCCGCTTTCTGAAACGTACTGTTTCAAGTTTTGAGTGACTTGCTGTATGCTTTTTTACGACGCCCTAAATAGTAATTTACAAGCTGATATTTTCACTCTTGCAGCCCAAATACAACTATACTGAATTTTGAAGCTATCCTTCGTGCAAGGTCCTTAAACACACTGTAATATAGCTGATTTTCTTTATTCAAAGCTACACTGAATATGAACGAATACTGCCAACACAGAAATCTTGGTACTTTGTAAGTAGCCTGTTTAGGTTTTTTTATTGGTAACACCACATAGCGCTCTGTATGAAAAATCACTGGCTGTGTTGTGTGTAGTCAGTGGCTGGTTGTCATTGTTGTAATACTCGCCATTGTAGCTTTGGGCAGATGGATGTGAACAGCACGTAGCGTTGCGCAGTTGGAGGTGAGCCGCCAGCAGTGGTGGACGTGGGGAGAGAGATGGCGGAGTTGTGAAATTTGTAAGACTGGATGTCATGAATTGCTATATATATTATGACTATTAAGGTAAATACATTGTTTGTTCTGTATTAAAATCTTTCATTTGCTAACTATGCCTATCAGTTGTTAGTGCCTTCAGTAGGTTGAATCTTTTATTTAGCTGGCAGTGGTGGCGCTCGCTGTATTGCAGTCGCTTGAGTAACGAAGATTTTTGTGAGGTAAGTGATTTGTGAAAGGTATAGGTTAATGTTAGGGCCATTCTTTTTAGGGATTTTTGAAAGTCATATTGTGTTGCGCTAAAAATATTGTGTGTCAGCTTAAGTACAGTGATGCACAATTTTTCTAAGGGGATGTTTCATATTTCGACCCTTAGCTGAGGATACCTCACTGGAATCTTCTGATTTTTTCTTGTAGTTTGTGTAGTTAGTGTAGTCTTTGTTTATTGCTAGCGCGTAATTGTAGAGAGAATTTCCTCTGTAGTTGTAGTTTTTCATTGTTGTACAGTAAATCAGTTATGGAATGCATGTAGATTTGCACTAAGTATTTCGCTGCTACACTTGCAATTAACTAGATATTACTTTCAGTGCTACGCTAATGTGTTCTCTTACTTTGCTCCTCAAATTGTGGTTTTCTGTGTTGTAGTGTGAAATATTTTGACAATAATGGCGTGTGAAAAACGTAACACTAGTCTCCAAAGTAAACTGAGAAATAATAGTGACGACGAGCCACTGTGTAATGAATTAACAGACATTCTAAGTAGTAATTTGGTAACTATGCATTGGGAAATGGAGCGGGCGTCAAGTAATGGTGCAGACAGTGAAACAGGAAGTGAACAGGGAAGCATTATCGATCGATCGGTCGGCACAGCTCGCCTCAGGAATCGGGAATGACAGGACACAATCTTGCAAATACTGGAGATTCAGATTTTGCGGCCTCACCGTTTTCTCAAATAAATCAAGACACATTTTCTCTTTTTCAAAATGCGAATATTGCCGGTTCAAATGCACTGCCGAAAAGCACTGAGGAACATGTTTCAGACACCAGTGCACTGTTATTACAGTTAATGCAACAAATGGGACAAAGGCTACAAAAGTTAGACACAACGCTTGAACAAAATCAGAAACAAATGGGACAAAATCTTCAAAAGTTAGACACAATGGAACAAAATCTTCAAAAGTTAGACACAATGGTACAAAATCAGAGACAAACACAGCAAAAGCTTCAAAAGCTAGACACAGTGGAACAAAATCAGAAACAAACACAGCAAAAGCTTCAAAAGTTAGACACAATGGAACAAAATCAGAGACAAACACAGCAAACGTTAGACGCAATGGAACAAAAGCTTCAAAAGTTAGACCCAGTGGAACATACGCTTGAACAAACACGTGAAGATTTAACAACTGAATTACATAAAATCGAATCGAAATGTCAAAAAGTCTGTAATGACGTAAAAACACAAATTTGTGAGCATTTCCAACCTATTTTTTCGCGGCATGAAAATGCATTACAGAATCACGAAGCAGCCATAAAAGAACTGCAAACTATTGTTCATGAAAATCATGAGACCTTGCAAGCTAAAACTGACTCAGTTGCATCTGCCGATTCGGTTACGCAACTTGGAAAAACTCAAGAAAACTTAAAGGACACAGTAGATACTCTGAAAATTGGTTCAGAAAGACACATGGAGGACATTAGTTCATTATTAGAGAAAGTGGTTGAACTTTCGGATCAGCTAAATAATTTATTTACGAAGGTAGATGATAATCTGAATGACACAAAACCGGTAGTCTTTAATGACACAGATGAGTTCGACCAAATTAGGATATTCAAACAAAATCAGAATCAAATTAATACGCAACACCAAAGAGAAATGCGGGAAGTACAAGATCAGTTGGCTCAAGTAATACAAGAATTACATATTTCAGAGGACACTCGCGCCCCAGTTTGGGAAGAGGGACATAGCAATACAGAACAACCACAAAATAATAACACAGGGCATTTCGGAAATCATGAAAGAAATTGGCAAAGTACACCGAATTTTGAGATGGAACCGCCGAAACGACGCAACAATGACCGACATGCGACTCGCCGACATGATGATTTTGACTATAAGCTGTTCATTACTACACGTAAATTCAAAACATTTAAAAATTCTGGCAACGTCATTCATCCACAAGCGTGGCTTCATCAATTCTCTCATTGTTCCCCCCCCCCCCCCCCCCAACTAGTCATTAGAGCACAGATTAGAATGTATGTGTGGCTACTTAGAGTATGAACCAGCTGTAAGAATGCGATCGGTCATTCACGATTGCCACAGTGAAGGAGAATTTTACCATGCCTTCCTCTCAGCATATTGGTCTCAAGCCACACAAGACCGAGTAAAACATGGCATCACAATGATGAAACATTTCGAACAATCTGAATTTTCAAGTCTTGTGAAATATTTTGAAGACATGTTACATAAGAATCAGTATCTTTCAAACCCATACAGCCTGTCAGAAATCATCAGCATTTGCTTAATGAAATTGCCTGAACATTTACGGCATATTATTTTTGCAGGCCGTTGCAAATACGACATTGAAGCTTTTCAGTGACTCTTACTAGAATTAGAAATTGACAATCGCGGAACGCGAAAACAGGAACACAACAATTACAGGTCACATCCGTCGCAATTCCGCGATGAAAGAAATAATAACTGGACACGACAAGGCTATTCTCACAACACAAATCGTGACCAAAAACAGACACCTCCCGTATGACAACCGTTGGCAGAGTAGTAATAATTACAGAGAAAGATCACCTCTCCGCAGTAGTGACTATCACAGAGACAATCAGAGAAACAGACAATATGGGAACCAAAATAATTATTATCAAGGGAGACAGAAGAACTTAAGACGCAACGGTCTAGCGCGCAGTTACGATTCAGAGAGAAATTCTCCACCACGTGACCGACAAGAAAGAAACTATGGAATCTACCGACATGACGACAGAAAATATGATCGTAGCGACAGACCTGAATTGCAGCAGACCTGGCGGGATTCAAACAGAGCAGGGCCCTCTCGACATGGTGAAATTGTAGAAGTTAGGTCTCCAAATCCCAATAACGACGCGCGCCAACAAAGACACAATAGGCAATGACTCATACCGCTGGCAGCCACAAACCGTACGTATGAAACTGACGACGCAGCTGCCGTAGCTAGTAATTACGTAAAAAGACATTAGAGACATCTTACTCCAGGAACACGACGTAAAACATAACAGCATTGCATATCCTGTGATTCACATTACTGTAAATGACGTAAAATTTACGACAGTACTTGACTCAGGCAGTCCCATTTCAGTAATTAGTGAAACAGCTTTTAGCAAATGCAACAAATCGAACGATTGCCCCACACTTCCGTTACGCAAGATTAAATTACAAGGTGCTGTCATTGGAAAAAGTGTAGATGTACGCCAACAAACCAACTTAGAATTCTTTTGTCAAAGTCACAGCTTCTCTATGAACTTTCTTATTGTTCCATTATTGTCGACGGAAATTATACTGGGAGTAGAATACAAAGCAATCTTTAAACTTTCACGATGCTCAAATAAGTTTAGAGAAAGAAGGTAAGTCAATAGCTTAAAAAATTTGAAGATTGGCTCCCAAACCATGACGAGGAATTTAATCGGCTTTACCTTCTGTTAGACAACAGTTCGGAATTTTCTACGGAAGTAGACACTAACAATCGCTCTACAAGTACTGACAAGGATGATATCGACGGCATATTTGAAACTAATGAGTTAATTCAGAATAAAATTCAAACAACTGAGAATTGTAATGACACTAATAGGCAGGACCTTTTTGAGATTTTACAAGCACATTCCACAGTTTTTACTCACAAAACAGGAACAATCAAGGGATTTCAATACCAATTTCGTGTTCATGAGCGTACTAAATTTTGTGTTAGAACATACGTAATTCCAGCACATTATAGGGACCGTGTTAGAACAGAAATACAATCTATGCTTGACGAGGGCATTATTGAGCCTGCAGTAAGCTCATACAACAATCCATTACATGTTGTTGAGAAGAAAAATGGATCGATCAGGCTTGTCTTAGATTCGAGACAAATCAATACTATCATTATTCCTGAAACAGACAGGCCGCAAACGTTGGAAGAACTTCTTCAAAATTTTAATGGTGTAAAAGTGTTGTCTTCCATTGATCTCAGATCCAGCTTTTATCAGATCGAACTTCATCCAGAATGTAGAAAATACACAGCTTTCCTTTGTTTCGACGTTTGTTATCAGTTTCGGAAACTTCCTTTTGGTTTGAACATTTCCTCGGCAGCATTCATTCGCGGGCTAAATTCCATATTACCTGAGCTCTTAAAACGTCACATCGCCTTATATGTGGACGATATTCTGATAGCAGAAGCCTCATGGGAACAACATAATCGCATCCTCTACAGCGTATTACATATTTTTGCAGAATCTGGAATTACAGTTAACTTGGAAAAGTCTGAATTCGGTAGGACAAAGGTGAAGTTTTTGGGACATATTATTTCTTCTGATGGCATTCAGCCGGATCCTGAAAAGTTAGAAGCAATCAGAGCCATTCCAGTTCCATCCACAAAAAAACAAGTCCGCAGTTTTCTAGGTCTCGTAAATTTTTACCGTCGTTTTCTGAATATGCAAATTCTAGTTACACCAAAACTTTGTTCTCTCACTGGAAAAAAATCTATTTGGAACTGGGATGAGCAAGCACAGTTGGAATTCAGTTCTTTGAAAGAATCGCTACTTAACGCGCCAATACTAGCTCATCCTGATCTGTCACAAGATTTCTGCCTTAACACGGATTCTTCTAAAGTCGGTCTTGGTACCCATTTACTTCAAGAAACCATAGAAAATGACACTACCGTTCAGAAAACCATTGCTTTTGCTAGCCGAGTGGTAACAAAATGTGAAAAAATTATTCTGTTACTGAATTAGAAGCTTTAGCTATTGTTTGGGCATTTAACAAATTCCGTTTCTTTCTTTATGGTAAGCACGTAAAAGAATACAGTGATCATCGTCCATTACAATTTCTTATGTCTTCAAAATTAAATCATGACAGGTTAAAACATTGGGCAATGGTTTCTGCAAGAATTCCACTTCACAATAGTGTACATTCCCGGCAAGGAGAACATTGTTGCGGACGCACTGTCACGCGCACCGGCTGGGCTCTAGAAAAGTAACACAGAAAGCAACCTCGAGAAAAAGTTCAGTATTCTTTACATTCAGAAAGTCGCCTTTGAAGACTTCATCACCACATCTTAAAAGGACATTGCCATGAACAACATAAAGATCCGATTTGGAAAGACATCAAAAGTAAATGGCATGAAAAGACACACACACAGATTCGGCATTATTATCTGGTTAGAAACAACATACTGTTCAAACGATGCATTGTTGATGACAAGCTATGGGTACTTTGCATTCCAGACGATTTTGTTAATAAGCTCATTTGGTACATTCATTTCAGCTATGCACATTTTGGTCCACGAAAATGTTATCATATTCTTCGAACGACTTGTTATTTTAACAATATGGAAAAGAGAATTCGAAGAGTCTTGTCTATTTGTAAACTTTGTCAAAAGGCGAAACCATCTACTGTCTCTTATCGTGCTCCATTGTTTCCTATCATTCCTTCTAAAATAAAAGAATTTGCTGCTGTTGATCTCTTGGGACCGTTTGTCAGAACATCTAATGGATTTTCGTACTTTCTAGTCGCTGTTGAACTTACTTAAAAATTTGTTTCTTTCACTCCGTTACGTAAAGCCACTGGACGGTCTGTATCCATCGCCTTTGTTAAAAATTTCTTACGTGAAGTTGGACACATTAGTAAAGTCATTTCAGATAACGGACCGCAATTCAGATCTGCTGTGTGGTCACGCATGCTTCGTAACCATAAAATCAAATCTGTTCTTATTTCATTGTACTCACCACATTGTAACCCGTCTGAACGGACTATGAAAGAAATCAATAAGCTTTGCAGTCTTTATTGTCACAGAAAGCATCAGCATTGTGAGGGATATTTACACTTATTTCAAAACGTGCTGAATGAAATGCCTCATGACTCCACTGCTTTACCACCAGTTCTTGTACTGAAGAATAAAGAACCACCGAACAGAATCAGAGAGCTTGTACCTTTTCCAAATACGCGTAACTTCGACACAAAGACATAATATACTTGGCTATTAAAAATATAAATTCTGCTGCAGACAAAAGGACAAAATTACACGGTATAGCAAATGCAAAGAAATTATATATTGGTCAGAAAGTTCTCATTAAAGCTCATTCATTGTCACATAAGAAGAAACACTTGAGTCACAAATTCTTTCTAGTTTACAATGGACCTTACAGAATCCGACGAATACCACATGATAACTGTGCTGAAGTTGAAACTCTGCGTACTAGGAAGAGTAAAGGTTTACACCACATTTCACATGTAAAACCGTTTATTGAAAGATAATCTGCTTTTTAACTTTGTCTTTGCCATAAAACATTTCACTTCACATTTCTAGTATGCTTTGTCACACTGAGAAACTGTTAACATGCAACAATGTTTTGAAGTTAACTATCCAGTCTAGAACCTAGGGAACATTTTTAAACAGAAATTACGAATACATTGTTATAGTGAACAGACGACACATTGTTGTTATTTGTAAATTCTTGCTTGTTAGTTGCACGATTACGTAACGTCTATAAGGCTTACATACTTAGAACATATACTGTTAATGAGATTTTAATGCAACATTTTGGTTTAGTTGAAAAGACATTCTTTATTTGAAGTACTTTCTGTGAGATTAAATATGACTTAACATTTGGTTTCTTTGATAGCTACACGATTATATCACGATGCTACTAATGTGTGACAATTTACATTGTGCTTTTGCGGTGTATCTGTTTTATATCTGCACAGTTTTTCTGAATTCTTCTGGAAAGGAAAACATGTTTTAGTAGTAACTTTGTGGTATAGCTACAATAAGACAGTCTTTTCTGTAGCACAAGAATACGTTACAGTACAGTACTTACTTCATCACGGCAATAAGCGTAGTAACTACGATATCTATACGCAAAGCATTTCACTTTTGTTTATCATGAGGTAAGTACATTGACTTCTGCAGAACTTAGCTTTCAGAGGACGATAACTACGACACTTCCACAGCACAGAGATTATCTTACAACAAGACGCACAGTTTAGCGCTACCGTACACGTATTTGAGTGATTAATTTGGTACTTAAACATTTATTTTTAAAGATATTTGAAGTACAATGATACAAATGTTTTCCATGATACGTTTCATTCCATTGCTGTAATCTGTAACACCTGAGGATATAATTACATTAAGATGACTTCAGACTTATGAAATTGTATTTTGACTGTACTCTGTGAACTGTTCATATTTTTTTCAGAACCTTTGTGATACTATGAGAGCTTTGAATGACATATTTGGTATGGGATCATGATTTTAAAGTACGTTTGAGGTAGATGACACTTTTGACATGAGCAGAGAATTTTTTTAGGTTTTGAAATTATTAGAGGAAGCTATGACGATTTTGAGATTTTGATGAGGTTTTATGATGTTATGATGACGATGTGTATTACGCTGTTGCGGTACGTTTATGATCAATAAGCTGATGCTATATGAGGAATTTGATTATGCTACATATTTATTATGATGAAATATTGAAGAAGTGTCTACTAATATGTATATATGTAATAAAGCAACGAATAATGAGTAGTGGTTAGGGACTCTGGTTTGTAAAAAAGGTTGTTGTAAACCTAGAATCGTACTTTAAGAGCTATGAAATGTATGTAAATGCGTGAATGTATTACAATGTCGACGAAAATTTTTGGACACTGTTATATCAATAGGATTTTGTTTCTACAGATGTGTAACGCAAATTCTTGACCTGTGAAACTTTTTATATGAGACTGCCACTGTAGCGGAAACTGGTGTCGTAAATATTTCGGTAAGACAGTTAAGTGACCACCTACACGTAATACCAAAGAGAAATCCGGGAAGTACAAGAGCAGCTGACACAGGTAACACAAGAATTACGTATTTCAGAGGACACTGCTGCGCGACAGCTACCTGACAAAAGAAAGCCATTAGGTAAAAAAAAAAGAGGCCATTATCCTCGCTATTGACAGTCCTTTGTAGAAAGCATCGCTAATACGACACGCTCATTACTTGGAAAGATACTTACATCTGCACACTTGATTATGACGAGCGTCTATCTACGAGAGTTGAGAGAATTTCTACTAACTTACGAAATGTCACATGACTATTGAATGATATTTTTGTGCATTGCTTTTCATGGTTGCTTATTTCATTTAACTATCTGTTTTCCAGCTGTGTTGCATCATTGATTTTGTAAAATAAAATTAAAAATTAAATGCATTTGCTAATGTCAACACTTTCTGCCAACAGATCTATTAAATAATAATTTTATGACCCATATTCTTCGAAAAAGGAGCACTTTGAATAGAAAGAACAATAAGAAGGGATTAATAAGAGTAACTGAATACATAATTTTCTTTTCAAGTACTTGGTAATTTGTTGTAGCATTAGTTTTTGTTGTGCACCACTTTAATTGCATAGACTTTAAGATGTGAATAGACATTGTCCTTATCTGCATTGTTGTCTTTAGCATAATATTTTTTCTGCTTGAGCTTTGTCATGTTTAGGTATAAGTTATAGCATTTGCTGCTGCTGTTTGCCATGCATAATGCTACTGAATGTCACTTTGTATTACTGGGTTAAGCCAATTTTATTACTGATTTATTTTTCTTGTTTGCTGCGCATTGCCTTATATTAGTTGTAATATTGCTGCCTTTTTTTTGCCAATTTCCATTTTTTTATCATTGCTGTTTGTGTTAATTGTTTTGTGCTGCTGCATTGCCTCGTCCCTTAGTTAAGCATCTGAGCTCAGTAGATTTAAGTTAGCTTAAGAGGGGGTAGACTATATAAGAAACTAACTATGAGGAATTGGAAGAAATGCATTGAGAAGTTATAAGAAAATGATCTGGCCAAAAAAGTAGTGTACAGTGGAGAAAAACTATTTTTGAAAGCGGATGTGAACAAAATACAGAAAGCATGCTTGGATAGGATATTTTTGGTGGAAGCAAATCTTGAGATACGACGAAAGATCTACAGAATGAAGTTTTGGGTTGGACTGCAGTACCAAATGTTACCCTGAAAACAAACCCTGTCCTTTCCTTTTGTGTTATCCCACTATGTGTTTGTGTATCCTTGTGTATTTGTTATCTTCCTGCCTCTGTGTACTGTTTCATAGAATTTTTTCTCTTCTAATACTAAGCTACATTCACTATGATGAGGAATAATGTTATCCTCAAATATAATTTGCATTTAATAACATGTTATTTATTTCGTAAAGGTGTTTACACATTGTTTATTCTGTTTTGTTCTAATGCTCATGTGTGAAATTGATGTTTCAAAAGTTATTCTAATCTTTTATGTATTTACTTATGTCATAATTCCTGTAACACTGATGTATTTGTTATTTCGATTCTTTTGTAAAGCCTGTTTTACTACAAAAGATATCTGTACTATTATGTTCTTTAATGATATATTTTGTACCTTTGTTATTGTATTCTTATGTTATAAAATTGTAATTGACACCAGTTCTCAAATTAAATAACTTGTAAGTTACATTTCACTGCACACATTTCTGTTGGTCATAGTATATGGACAATATGTGAGAAGTAGGGACTGATAGTGTTTGCACATGTGTTAATAATTCAGCAAGGGACTGGATAACAGCATTGCTGGTTCTACCGACATTTCAAACAAATTCTTTGTGAGTGGACAAGTGGTGGTTTATGGACTTGCTATATTGTCCACAAGACTCTTCGATGGTGATTGTGCACCTGCACAGTCGCAACAGATGGCTGCTGGCCATCTCTACAAGGACAACAGTGGGCCTGCATCTTTGATGGCCCACCAATACCATAATCTCTACAAGGACTACAGTGGGTCTACACCTTTGATGACTCACCAATACCATTATTTCTACAAGGACTGCAGTGGGTCTGCACCTCTGGTGGCCCACCAATACCAGAATCTCTACTAGGACTACAGTGGGTCTGCTCTGTGATGATCTACGTACCAATAGTTTTCAACTTCGACTGACTGCTGTGAGTTTGCTTTGTTGTTACCTGTCATATCAAGAGTCAGCACTGTCTGTCTGTTGGAAGGACAACACTACTTCTTTAAGACTGCATGGAAATCCACTGCTCCCGTGTGCATTTTCTTTTACTGCTCAGACTTTCAGAAACACACTACAATTTTACTGTGATGAACGATCAGGACTGTCTTTATGGACTGCGAGAAAATTTTAGCTTTTGACCAACATTGAATCAATAAGTGTGTGCATTTGATATCTTTGTTGTTGTAATTATGAAAAATTTTTTCAAATCTGTATTGGCCACTGCCCAAACCAATTTGTAAATTTTTTGTGGGGAGCATGGGGGCTATGTAAGTAGGCTGTTTAGGTTTTTTTATTGGTAACGCCGCCGCCACATAGCGCTCTATATGAAAAATCACTGGCTGTGCTGTGTGCAGTCAGTGGCTGGTTGGCATTGTTGTAATACTCGCCATTGTAGCGTTGGGCAGATGGATGTGAACAGCACGTAGCGTTGCACAGTTGGAGGTGAGCCGTCAGCAGTGGTGGACGTGGGGAGAGAGATGGCGGAGTTTTGAAATTTGTAAGACTGGATGTCATGAACTGCTATATATATATATATTATTACTATTAAGGTAAATACATTGTTTGTTCTGTATTAAAATCTTTCATTTGCTAACTATGCCTATCAGTAGTTAGTGCCTTCCGTAGTTTGAATCTTTTAGTTAGCTGGCAGTAGTGGCGACGCTGTATTGCAGTAGCTTGAGTAACAAAGATTTTTGTGAGGTAAGTGATTTGTGAAAGATTTAGTCAGGGCCATTCTTTTTAGGGATTTTTGAAAGTCAGATTGCATTGCGCTAAAAATATTGTGTGTCAGGTTAAGTACAGTGATGCACAATTTTTGTAAGGGGACGTTTCAACTTGTACGTCCTTTCTCAAATCCACCGGGCAGTGTTCAAAGAGCAGTAAAGTTTCCAGTAATCTGATCATATTGCATTAATATTCGCTTTTTTAAAAATAAAATGAACTGCTGTGAAACCACAAATCTACTTTTCATTAATTAAATAATTTTTTCTAACTCACACACAAATTTTATCAATTCATCATATAACAGGAATATCTACTTTCAACACGTAAATTGATTATTATGTGCTCATAACCCTCATTGGCAAAACCTTCATACACCGAAGTCTCACTTCAGTATAATAAACCGTACTCTGAACAACGTGTTTTGGAGAGAACCATCGTGCAGTGTATCCACTGAAATTACTTATTTTCGTAACACACAGGTATATCGTAAGATTCGTCTAGTATTTCCAGTAACTGAAGGACAGACTGTAAAGTACCCGAGACGTTCTCTTCGAGGCAGATACAGCTCATTCGGCATCTCTTTTAATATCGAACGCCACAACGCAGAACTCGTCCCCAAAAACAGAAGCGTCGTGGTATCCATCCCACCATTGGAGGTTAAAATCTAACCTACTTCATAAGTATACTAAATTCTAACCTAACCTGCTCGATCCTGTCAAAAAATATCGAATGAGATCGGACGCAACGTGACCAAGCCGTCGCCTGTGTGACGCAGCCTAAAAGGCAACGAATTAACAGACATAGCCGGTCCACCCGCCTGGTGCTGCCACCTGGCGAGCTAGATTTCAACTCGCTGCTGAAGTGCGCGGGCAGCTCCCGCACTTGCCCGTGTGATCTTTGGGGGGCACCGCTCGCAGCACACAGCATGATCAGCGCTGAACTAGAGGTAGCGGAGGCGGCGAATGTGTGCTTACGAAATATGGAGCGCCCTAAATGAAATTATTAAGGATCCAGTTTTTTTTATCATCGTTTCGTATTGGTCTCCTGCGTACCGACCGATACTTTTCTTTTCCTTGCATCTCGGTCTAAACGGTAGCCCAGGATTCCCGCGTTCGTCTCCTGCTTTAGTGAACGTTTTTGTAGCTTTTAGTTTTAGGGTTCCTTGGAAACAGAGGTACTCTTGGACTATCTTCTCGAGAGGAATGCGTTTATGAACCTCCAGTGTTATCGCCCTTTCCTGTACGTCTTCTTCTACCTCGGTGAAGCACGCCACTTTCTTTTTCCTGTATGCCTCAAAAGGGCGATGCAGCAATAGCAAAAAATGGTTAAAATGACTCTGAGCACTATGGGACTTAACATCTGAGGTCATCAGTCCCCTAGAACTTAGAACTGCTTAAACCTAACTAACCTAAAGACATCACACACATCCATGCCCGAGGCAGGATTCGAACCTGCGACCTTAGCAGCAGCATTGTTCCGGACTGAAGCGCCTAGAAGCGCTAGGCCACAACGGGCGGCGTAGCAATAGAAAACAGCCCGCTTCTCTTACGAATAGTGTGTGCGTTTTCTACAGTTTCATCTTCTGAATTCAACATTTTCTGGCATTGTATTTCCCAAAATTATTCTCTTTCTCTGTCTTTCTATTAATGCCAAGGCATTGCTCGGCAAATATGGCCTACAGTCAGATTACCGTGCAGTAATGACGTACCCTGACATTACATGATACTGATTTCATTTTGTATACACCTTCTGATTAGTTGATGTGTTCTTCAGTATTTTCTGAACTGTGAAGCGAAGGTTTCTTTCAAAAAGGGTGGTTCAAATGGCTCTGAGCACTATGCGACTAAACTTCTGAGGTCATCAGTCCCTAGAACTTAGAAATACTTAAACCTAACTAACCTAATGACATCACACACAACCATGCCCGAGGCAGGATTCGAACCTGCGACCGTAGCGGTCGCTCGGTTCCAGACTGTAAGACTGTAGCGCCTAGAACCGCACGGGCACACGGGCCGGCAAAGGTTTCTTTTTCGGAAGTATTTGGCTCTACCCACTCTCTGACTCATTTAAACTTCTCCGTTTGGATTTCCGTTCTCCTGCCTTTACTGCCTGCATAGTGGCTTGATGTTTGTAGTAAATTCCGTTTTCTCACAAATTTGGTGCACCTTCTTAGCCGATACCTTTATTTTTTCTGCAGCTGTATCTAGCGAGTGAAATAAAGCAGCAAGGTCATCTTTAAAGCTTAGATAGCCACTTGTCAAATTCATGTTTACATAGGCGAGCCGCACTCCATTTTTAATTTTTTTCCCCTCGCGTGTAGCTGACTGATACGGGATGAACAGAATGTTGAACTTCTAAACAGGCCAGACACCTCACGTAAGGCTGAAAGTAAAGTAAACTGCAGACATACAAATAACCACTGGTGGTCCCATAGAAGACCAGCAGGATAATCATTAATGAAATTCTTAACACAAGTAAGTATTTGAAACAGCACGCTGATCATATATTTGAAATAAAGTATTAATATCCGGTCACACCTCGAGAAAATAGCAAGCAGATTACACTTAAAGTGGAAAAATCCAGTCCAGTGATCTTCACACAGATTTATTAGCATTTGACGACACGATTAAAAATGGCCAGTAGAACCAGCCGTACCTGATAGTAACAGTAGGCGGACAGATGAAGTGGTACGCTCACGTAAGCTCAGATATAAGTAATGCAGGTTTCGATTTATCCGTAGGATAGTTAAAAACTGAAGTTTATACCAAAAAAATTTCATACAAAACAGTTGCACGAACGAGAGCAATCTACAACATGTGAAGACAGTGCGTGAGAGAAGCTACAGCCTTTGATACCTCACAGCAAGGCTTGGAATAATTATAAGAAAAAATACGTCGCAGGTGGACCCATATATTTTGTCATTTTTCATTTCATGGAATACGCTGTATTGCTTGGGAACAGATTTATGATGACAAATTATAAACCTTGCCAAAAAATGAATAAAATGCTCACAACAATTTAACGAACAAACAGGATCAATTCATTAATAAAATACTTCTGAGATTTATTTACCATTAAGAACGGGGCTTAAAACCAGGAATATATGTAAGTCTCCAAATACAAGTAAGAAGTCACATCAACCAAGTGTGACTGCAAGCTGGTTTAACAAACCAAGTTTTACCCGTAAAATGCATTCCAAATGACTGCCCCTAAAGGTACTAACAATTCCGAAGCGTGGATAACACCTTAACAAATAGACAACACCTACCGTAAATACAGAAAGTATAACAAGTCACGCCACTATTTGTGGCTATAGGAAAGCCCTTAACAATTTATAAACCCTAAAAAATCCCTTAAGCAATAAAACAAACCATCTCCAAAAATTCAAGAACAGCTGGGACGGCGTACAATTTAAATGCGACTCCCAGCTAGAACACACCAGCGGAAATATTAATAATAGCCGGCAGATTACGGGCCAATCTAGACGTCGCGCTACGACGGAAGTGTCGCTGCCAGAGAAAGAAAACACGTCTCTGCTCCGAGCCCAGGAAACACTGCCACATCTACCCTGCCGACACACATCCAAAAGGAACAGTAATCTGCCCAAATATGGCTACAAATGAGAATATCTAGGATGTAGGCAATATTAACTTATTCCGGAAGTGACTACAGATACAAATTACAAGCTGAACACTCCTTAAAACTGCTTGAAAATTAACAAGGTGAAACATCAGCGCAAGCAGATCCAGTTATGAGGGCCCACTCATATGTAAAAAATGTAAAAAATGTGTTGCCTTAATTTGACCAATTCAGTTTACAACAGAGAATGCTCTTATGCTTGCATGAAATATGGCTTGGAAAATTATTATCAGTTACATTGGCCGATGTTCACCCACACAATCACTCGGAGATGCCTTAATATGACGGGTGTAATTCCACATTAATACTTACGATAGCAAGTACCAAAAAAAAGAACACCAATAAAAAAAAACTCCACTCAGGTGTGAAGGACCCGTGACTTCCAGGATTCCAAGGAGAGGTGTTATTGCCTCCAATTCGTGCAGTCGGTCTTCGATGTGCCGTAAAATTTAAGCTTGCAGAGTTGGACCGGAACTCGCTGACGAGGTTCCACGCGGCGTCCGCTGCCCTTCGCGAAACTCGCCGCTACCGATCCTTAATCCAGCCGGAAAAGCTTGCCTCCGACCGATTTAGCCACTCGCGGCTTCTCGAGGCCCGTACCGGATAGCAGGAGTTTCCCAAAACCAGTAACTTGCCAGACACGTGCCCTCCAGCTGTCAGTACCAGGGCCCGGCAAAAACCGACAAAACACCTCTCTATCAAAGACACTAGATCAAGATCGATATGGGCAGCGCAAGTAATTAGTGGTGCCAGCGTAGTGCTATGCCCGCTATAATCAAGTTCGCCACGGTTCACCCTTTATACACTGAAGTACCAAAGAAATTGGTATATCATGCGTATTCAAACAGAGCTATGTAAACAAGCAGAGTAAGTCGCTGCTGTCGACAATGCCTATGTAACACAATAAGTGTCTGGCGCAGTTGTTATAGCGGTTACTGCTGTTACAATGGCAAGTTGTCACATTTTAGTGAGTTTGAACGTGGCGTTACAGTCGGTGCACGAGCGATGGGACACAGCATTTCCGAGGCAGCGATGAAGTGTGGATTTTCCCGTACGACCACCTCACGATGGGATGATCATATAAAGTTGATTGCCGGTAAAGCAGATGCCAGACTGAGATTCATTGGAAGAATCCTAAGGAAATGCAATCCGACAACAAAGGAAGTAGGTTACAGTACGCTTGTTCGCCCACTGCTTGAATACTGCTCAGCAGTGTGGGATCCGCACCAGATAGGGTTGATAGAAGAGATAGAGAAGATCCAACGGAGAGCAGCGCGCTTCGTTACAGGATCATTTAGTAATCGCGAAAGCGTTACGGAGATGATAGATAAACTCCAGTGGAAGACTCTGCAGGAGAGACGCTCAGTAGCTCGGTACGGGCTTTTGTTAAAGCTCCGAGAACATACCTTCACCGAAGAGTCAAGCAGTATATTGCTCCCTCCTACGTATATCTCGCGAAGAGACCATGAGGATAAAATCAGAGAGATTAGAGCCCACACAGAAGCATACCGACAATCCTCCTTTCCACGTACAATACGAGACTGGAATAGAAGGGAGAACCGATAGAGGTACTCAGGGTACCCTCCGCTACACACCTTCAGGTGGCTTGCGGAGTATGGATGTAGATGTAGATGTAGAGAGTGTGCTGTGGTTATCAGTAGTCTGGTAAAACATCAAATCTCCGACATCGCTGCGGCTGGAAAAAGATTCTGCATGAACGGGACCAACGGCGACTGAAAATAATCGTTCAACGTGACAGAAGTGCAATCCTTCCGAAAATTGGTGCAGATTTCGATGCTAGGCCATCAACAAGTGTAAGCGTGCGAACTGTTCAACGAAACATCATCGATGTGAGATTTCGGAGATGAAGGCACACTCGTGTACCCTAGACGACTGCACGACACAAAGCTTTAGGCCTCGCCTGGGCCCGTCAACAGCGATATTGGACTGTTGATGGCTGTAAACATGTTGCCTGGTTGGACGAGTCTCGTTTCAAATGGTATCGAGAGGACGGTCATGTACTGGTATGTAGACAACTTCATGTCAGCAGGGCACTGTTGAAGCTGGTGGAGGCTGTGTAATGCTGTAGGGAGGGTGCAGTTAGAGTGGTATGGGACCCCTGATACGTCTAGACACAACACTGACAGGTGACACATACATACGGATCCTGTCTGATCACCGGCAACCATTCATGTGAATCGTGTATTCTGACGAACTTGGGCAATTCCAGTTGGACATTGCGACACACCACAAGTGCAGAACTGCTACAGAGTGGCTTCAGTAATATTCTCCTGACTTTAAACACTTCCTATGGCCACGTAACTCGCCAGACATGAACATTATTGAGCATATCTGGGATGCCTTGCAAAGTGCTGTTCAGAGGAGATCTACACATCCTCGTGCTTTTACTGATTTATGGGCAGCCCTGCAGGATTCGTGGTGTCAACTCCCTCCAGCAGACATTAACCGAATTCATGCACGCTGTATTGCGGCACTTCTGCGAGCTGGCGGGTGCGCTACACGATATTAAGTAGGAGTACGAATTTTTTTAAATCTTATGGGACTTAACTGTTAAGGTCATCAGCCCCTAACCTTACACACTACTTAACCTAAATTATCCTAAGGACAAACACACAGACCCATGCCCGAGGGAGGACTCGAAACTCCGCCGGGACCAGCCGTACAGTTCATGACTGCAGCGCCCAAGACCGCTCGGCTAATCCCGCGCGGCAATACGAGTTTCTTTGGCTCTTCACCGTAATACTGCATTTATTTTGTTTTTAGAATTACATTCTATATTTAAAAGAAAAAGAAGCTACTTGTCGATGTGTTTTCGAGACATATCGCTATTCTCTGTGTAGATGAGTAATTTTGGAACAAGTTAACGTTATCACAGCGTGTTTCAAACATGTGTGACTGTGACAGAGAAGCTTCTTGGTTTGCAGAAGAATGCCATGAGTGCAATGACAGCTCCCTGGGAGCTGGCTGGCGGTTAAGACCAGCCATTTAATGGGATCCTGTGGTGTTTCGTTAGAACTTACTTCTAATACGGCCATAGCTTTTCATAGGACAGTCCGTTTACAGTGGCAATAGAAATAGTGATTACTCCGACTGTCTGCTGTTTTCTTGTTTTTGATGAGTTCATAAGACTTACTGTTGTCGGTATCCCGGAGTAGGCGTCCACGTAGTCATTGTCCGTCACAGAGGACACTGGTAAGCGCCGTACTGGCGAAAGTCGGGCTGTAAGAACTAACGTGCTTATGCCATTACTTGTAAATTGAAATGGGAGAGGGGAAAAAAGAGAAAGTAATGGGGGGGGGGGGGGGGGGGCACTGCTGTCAGCTGCATCGGGACATGACGCAGAATCACCGGCGATGAGTGAAAACGTGTACCGGACTGGGATTCGAAACGAGGATCTCCTTCTTACGAGGCAGTTACGTTAACTCCTGCGCCATCCGGGGTACAGCCGCGCTGACAATGGTAGCATGCCTCACGGCCGATTCCCATTCTCATCGAACGTCACTTGAAAGCAGCCCCCGTCAATTTCCTCCATGTACGCTCGCTGAGATTCCCACGTGAGGTCGGACGTATTGTGCGTCTGCACTGAAGAAGGTGTATCCATTGCCCAGCTAGGCCTGTCAGCTTATATGGACACATAACGCTGTGTTCCTGATGGCGCAGTGGTTAACGCACCTGCTTAGTAAGCAGGAGCTCCGGGTTCGACGCCCGGACCGGTACTCGTTTTCACTCATCGACGCTGATTTCGCGTCATGTCCCAACGCAGCTGACAATAGTGACATTCCTGCCTTTACTTTCCTTTTTTTCCCTCTCCACCTTCAATTTGCATGTAACGCATGACAGCTGTCCGAAAGGACAGACACCACACATTCATATATGCCAGCAGCGAGAGTTTTCAAAATCGAGCATGACGGTTACCATTCGCCAGACATATGTGATTTATGTGATTGACGCTATCAGAAGACAACCGCCGGGAGCGGCGAGCATAACAGACGGGCCTAGGCGAACTTGCCAGCTGCTATGAAATACTTATCATCCGATTTTAAGAAAACTATTAGGTGAAAAAGAATTGGTTTTTGCACGTCTTATAGTCTGATATTCTCGCTCGATAAAGGACTGAGTTTCTTTTCGATACATCCCATAGTTACTGCTCAAAATCGAATTAAGTAAAACATTGCGCGAAATTTTAAAGACTTATGCAGAGGTAAAAACGAATTGCGTAAACTTTGCGTATGGTTGATTTTTATCTCATACATTGCAGTGAATTGAATGTAGTAAGACATCGAAATTTTATTTAAAATTGAGATGCAGGACATTATCTCATTTCATCCTCGAGTTATTGGCTGACATATGGTTCAAATGGCTCTGAGCACTATGGGACTTAACTTCTGAGGTCATCAGTCCCATAGAACGTAGAACTACTTAAACCTAACCAACCTAAGGACATCACACACATCCATGACCGAGGCAGGATTCGAACCTGCGTCCGTAGCGGTCGCGCGGTTCCAGACTGTAGTGCCTAGAACCGCTCGGCCATCCCGGCGGCTGACATATCTGACGAACAGTCGCGCATGGTGCGCCTATTTACGTTACTGCTCGTCTCAAATCACGTAGTCATAACAATCGTCATATTTCATAAACGACTCAGCACATAAAGCCGTGATTTTTGTAAAAGACAGCGCGGAGGTACATTATTATGTTGTATGGTAAATCCTGTTCAATTGTGTGTGAAATCTTATGGGACTTAACTGCTAAGGTCATCAGTCCCTAAGCTTACACTCTACTTAGCCTAAATTATCCTAAGGACAAACACACACACTCATGCCCGAGGGAGGACCGCTCGGCTAATCCTGCACGGCTGATAAATCCTGCAAACTTTTTTATTCGCCTAGATATGTAAGTAAATCGTCCGCATCAATGAAATGTCCGGGGCTTCGAACGCATACAGATACCGATAGCACTGTAGGAAAACCAAAGTGGCGAGCAAATTCACTGCCACAGCACCTGGGGTGCGGCATAGCAGGATGTACATATACAGACACAGCAGCGAAAGTGTTTCAGTCAAGTTTGGGCTCTGTTAAGACTGTGGCATAGGCCTTCATCTAACATCCCTGTGATCAGTTTTGATTAATGGGTATTCAAACTGAGTGCTTCATTCAGGCCTGTAAGTAGACTGAGTCGGATACTCCAAGACCACACGATAAGGCAGGACCTCTTTTGGACTCCGCTTATTACAGACAGGGGCAGGCGACCTTTTCTAGCATATCTTGTTTCGCTGGAAAAAGAGACAGATAGGATAACAGAAATGAGAAGTATCAAGTTCCAACTTACTGATGGAGGACAGGGCCATCAGTTCGGGCTATTAAATTTGTATTTTCCTTCAATATCCGTCTCAGTTGCGACAATGGTCATTTCTTTGTGATGTATAGTTTCAGACCATCAAGTCCTTTTTCAAACCGAAAGGCTTTATGGCGTTAACAAAGGCAAAAATTAGAATGTACTTCCACGATTGTACGTACAAGTTGAACGTTACCAGGGTACTGTTCGAGCTGCTGGAGGCTCTGTAATGGTGTGGGCGATGTGCAGTTGGCGCGATATGGGACCGCTGATACTTCTAGATACGACTGTGACAGGGTGACACGTACGTAAGTATCTTGTCCGATCACCTGCATCCATTCGTGTCCACTGTGCATGCTGACGAACTTGGGCAATTCCAGCAAGACAATGCCGCCCCCCCTCCCCCCACATGTCCAGAATTGGTACAGAGTGGCTCCAAGGACACTCTTCTGAGTTTAAACACTTCCTCTGGCCACCAAACTCCCCAGGCATGAACATTATTGAGCGTATCTGGGATGCCGTGAAACCTGCTGTTGAGCATAGATCTCTGCCCCCTCGTACTCTTACTGATTTGTGGACAACCCTGCAGGATTCATGGTATCAGTTCCTTCCAGCATTACTATAGTCATTAGTCGAGTCCATGCCACGTCGTGTTGCGGCACTTCTGCGTGCTCGCGTGGGCCCTACACGATATTGGGCACGTGTACCAGTTTCTTTGAGTCTTCAGTGTATATCAAAAACGGGAAAAAATTGATGAGATTCTCGATTCCCAGCTTACATGGAACCCTCAGTCCTACTCATACGTGGCTGATTTTTCATAATCATGGTCGCTAGTCCACAAAGTACTTGTCCATTAAACTACCACCCTTGAACTATATCGTGTGCTGTCTTCAGCTCACGTCATAAAATATGAAAACATTTAAAACCCACTGGTCACTGGAAAAGGTAGATTCCTCATATTTACCACAGAGTGAAACCACTGACGTTTGTAAATGTTCTGCCTACCAGACAGATGACGAGTGGTCTACACCGTGTTACACACTAAGCTACAACTATTACATTGATCATATGCTAACTTCATATCACATCATAAAGTAAAACGCTTTTATAAAAATAATGAATACTACCGAATTTGACCATCAGAGATTCACCTATACGTCTCATCTGGCATGTACACTGTGTACAAACAAATCATTTTCATACAACTACTAAAACACCACGTTCGACATCCAACCAAAACAAAGCAGCCGTCCTGACAGTAACAACAAACAGAAAATTGTTCCACAAAGTGCTCTTGGTAAGCGGGTCTTAATAACCTTTGACGAGTACCTTGCCTGAGGCACGTTTTTTCGTGCACACTTACAGACTGCAGCCAGTACGCAGGGTGCTTGCTTAAGAGCGTGCAAAAATTTAATGGGACGTAAAGGATGCATCGCTAAACAATTTGAGGTAGGCAACATGGAGTCGTAGAAGCCAGGTTATGGAGGTAACAGGAATAAAATCGCATTACTATGAGTCTTTTTATTTGCATTAGATAAGTGAGACAGGGTTGTAGCCTCTCCCCGATGTTATTCAATCTGTATATTGAGCAAGCAGTAAAGGAAACAAAACAAAAATTTGGAGTAGGTATTAAAATTCATGGAGAAGAAGTAAAAACTTTGAGGTTCGCTGATGACATTGTAATTCTGTCAGAGACGGCAAAGGACTTGGAAGAGCAGTTGAACGGAATGGACTGTGTCTTGAAAAGAGGATATAAGATGAACATCAACAAAAGCAAAACGAGGATAATGGAATGTAGTCAAATTAAATCGGGTGATGCTGAGGGAATTAGATTAGGAAATGAGACACTTAAAGTAGTAAAGGAGTTTTGCTATTTAGGAAGTAAAATAACTGATGATGGTCGAAGTAGAGAGGATATAAAATGTAGACTGGCAATGGCAAGGAAAGCGTTTCTGAAGAAGAGAAATTTGTTAACATCGAATATAGATTTATGTATCAGGAAGTCGTTTCTGAAAGTATTTGTTTGGAGTGTAGCCATGTATGGAAGTGAAACATGGACGATAACTAGTTTGGACAAGAAGAGAATAGAAACTTTCGAAATGTGGTGCTACAGAAGAATGCTGTAGATGGGTAGATCACGTAACTAATGAGGAGGTATTGAATAGGATTGGGGAGAAGAGAAGTTTGTGGCACAACTTGACTAGAAGAAGGGATCGGTTGGTAGGACATGTTTTGAGGCATCAAGGGATCACAAATTTGGCATTGGAGGGCAGCGCGGAGGGTAAAAACCGTAGAGGGAGACCAAGAGATGAATACACTAAGCAGATTCAGAAGGATGTAGGTTGCAGTAGGTACTGGGATATGAAGAAGCTTGCACAGGATAGAGTAGCATGGAGAGCTGCATCAAACCAGTCTCAGGACTGAAGACAACAACAACAACAACAGATAACGTTAACTGGCATTGTAGTACATTGAACGTACCGTTTGTACTGTATCTTACAAAATGTGCTGAAACTGACGGCCATCAACCTCAATTCGAGCATGACATCAGCGAACAAGATTCTGACACAGCCCGACAAATATCCCTTGTGCATTTAGAATCACATCACAGGCAGCTACACTTACGGCAACTAACTCCATCTTTGGGTCCACTGGGGTCTCATACACAAGAGACTTTAAATACCCTCAGAGAAAATAATGAACGGGTTTCAGGACAGGTGATTTAGCAAGCCGTGGAATATGACCTCCCCTTCCAGTCCAGCGACCAGTAAACACAGATGGTTGCGGACATTCATACTGAAGTGAGGCGGTGCACCGTTCTGTTGTATCCACAACCTTTCACGAACAGCCAAGGGTACGTTCTCCAACAACTGAGGTAGAACTCTTTGTACGAGCCTCACGTACAGTGACCATTCAGACAACCAGGTAGAAGATATGGACCAATGAGATTGTCGCCAACAATACCGGGTAGATATGCACATTAAAACGTACTTGATGGTGTGACTCTACTACAGCGTGAGGTTTCCTTCATCCCACACTTGGCTATTCCTACTGTTCCAAATACCATCACGATCAGATGATACCTCGTCAATAAAAAGCACGATTTGGAGGAAATCTGTTCGATCAATCCATTGTTGAAGCAACCACTGACACAATGCGACCCTTGGTGCAAATTCAGTCATGGGCATTGTATGAACTCATTGTGGGTAGTATGGGTGTAACTGCTGTTCTTCATCTACATGGATACTTTGCAAATCACTTTTAAGTGCATGGCACAATTATCTATTGTTCCAATGTCGTATACCACGTGTAAAGAACGAACACCTACATGTTTCCGTAAGAGCTCTGATTTCCCTTATTTTATCATGGTGATCGTTTCTCCCTATGTAGGTCGGTGTCAATAAAATATATTCGCATTCGGTGGAGAAATTTGGTGATTGTAATTTCGTGAGAAGATTCCGTCGCAACGAAAAACGCCTTTGTTTTAGTTATGTCCACCCTAAATCCTGCATCATTTCAGTGACACTCTCTCCCGTACTTCGCGATAATACGAAATGTGCTGCCCTTCTTTGAACTTTTTCGATTTACTCTGTCAACCCTATCTGATAAGGATCCCACATCGCGCAGCAGTATTCTAGAAGAGGACGGACAAGCTTAGTCTCCTTAGTCCTGCCAATAAAACGCAGTCTTTGGTTAGCCTTCCCCACAACATTTTCTATGTTGTAAGAGGTCCATAATTAAAGAACTTGTTGCTAGAGCACTCGAGCTGATGTAATTTCGATGTATTGCTCACGCGCTGCCTGCGATATGTAAGCTAGAAGAGAATCTGAGACCAAAGAGCACTATTTACTGCAGTAAGAACTTATGTAGTAGTAGGAATAAGTTGTTGCTAGCGAGCAGTCGTGTCTGGTGTATCGTGTAGGCTGGGCCGGTCGTGTGCAGCGATGGCGGAGCCTGAGCGTTGTAGGATAAGGTAAAAGCAGCCTCGCGCATATGTAGTATTGTTACATCAAGTCCCATGTAAATGTTTTTAAAAAATCTGTTAATAATAATCTTTCTCATGAAAAGTAAGTTTTGACATTCATCTCAATTTAAAGAATTCACTAATTTCTCTAATCCTTGGCCATCCCGATTATTGAAAAGAAAAATCATTTCTTTCCTTTTATATAAGACAAATCTATCGACCAGCATTGCACTTAGCTACGCCAGGAAAATTTCTTATAGGAGCAGATAAATACGCGTTATCCGGCGACCTAATTAAGGTAAGATTTTTCAGGTTATACAGAATGATGTATCAGGGCCATGACGCAGCATTGCTGACGTCCAAAATTTACCAGGTTAAATTGATTGTCAATTATTGAAAGGTTATAACTGACCCACATTTTTTTATTGAGAGATTAGTCACATTTTATTAGTGATAGGTTCCGCAATTTATTTTTTTGGGAGGTTACACTAAATGAGAATATTATTCATATTATTTTATTTTGTTGGGAAGTTACACTTGGTATTTTGTGGGGAGGTTACACTTGGTATTTTGTGGGGAGGTTACAATGTGTTCCTTCCAGTTTCAGTTGTTCGTAATTGTAATTCCTAGGGATTTCGTTGAATTTACGGCCTTTAGATTTGACTGATTTATCATGTAACCGAAGTTTAACGGATTCTTTTCAGCCTTCATGTGGGTTACCTCACACTTCTCGTTATTTAGGGCCGATTGCCAATTTTCGCACCATACAGATATCTCTTCTAAATCGTTTTGCAATTTGTTTCGATTTTCTGATGACTTAATTAGTCGATAAATGACAGTGTCATCTACAAATCACCTAAGAAGGCTGCTCAGATTGTCTGCCAAATCGTTTATATAGAGAAGGACCTCGTGGAGCACTCGCCACACGCTAGTACGTGCAGCGCTGATCTCCCGTGCATACGGTTATTTGTACAGGGATCCGTTGCAACACGTTTCAGAACCTCTTCTTCAAAAGCGGGTGTGCGCGTGGTCCTCATGTTACCAGATCCCTCGTTTCTGCCTCCCTGTGGACCACACACTCGCATTCGTGGATCGAGAGAAATAAACACTCGTCTTGGCGGATGATGCCTGTTAGGATATCGTTCCCTGTACAGCGTTTCAGCAACGAGGACATTGCAATGTACTTCCCCATACACAAGGCGCATGTCGGCGAGTTATTCGAAATTGTACCGGTGCTGCTCCATCGTACTGAACTGTACATCTCTGAATAGCACTGAATAATGAATGGGTCAGACGCTGATTCATAACACGTTATGTCATGGGACAGTGTAATTTCGATGCTAAAGGTCCACATTATTGACAAGTAAACAAAACGTGCGTAATGACTTCCTGGTAATCAGGTTCGTCATCCTTGTTTCCTTGAAGGAACTAAAGAATGTACATGAAAACAAACAGCACAGTATGAGCAAAGTTGTGCGCGTGTTACTTGTGCTATACAAAGCTGTAGACAAGTTTATTTCCATATCTCCTTAAGCTGGCTTCTCCGACCACAGGTTCCCCGTCTCAAATTGTTCAGTGGAGCATTCTCTATGTACTGTTACATTTTTTTAACGCTCTTACGTAAACATCCTATATAAAGCATAACGTTAACGCATTCTGAGTATTACTGAAAAATATCATTAGTGCCTTATCCAAGACATACCCAGTGCTTACTTTCATTTTGTTAAACCCATCAAATCAGCCAAAAGTGCTGAAGCAATTTTACAAAGTGTAGTTATACTGTCAAGTCTAGGTCATTCCTAAACAGGCTAAATAGCCATTAAATCTGAATTTTCACTGTTCCTTCAATACTTTATCAGGCTCTTTAATTTTTTTTATATATTTCCAACTCCTCAAGCAAGTATAGCTTTAGTCCTTTAGGGGCAACATTTAAAGTTTTATAAGTGTCTTCTGTCATACCAGCCGCGTAACGTGGTACAGAGCAGGTGTTGTGAGTAAGCTGTTCTGTTATTCGGGTCTGTATGTTCTTTATATCAAATCATGAAGACGTGTCGGGTCTGACCAATGTTTAACAAAAGCCACTTTTTCATGCTGTGGTGGAGCGTCTATGTAAACTGCCACTCGACAATATGGAGCAGCAAATGCAGCTCGACATCCTTTAACAGGTGGCTATAGTCAGTGGGTATAGTTGCTGCAAAGATTTTCGAAAACAGGCAGGCAAAAGCAGAAAATTTGTTTCCTTGCAGTACGACGAGATACTTGCTTAATGCCCCTTTCCGACAATGGGCATTTAGGGACTAGACTGCAGCACGGTTTAAACAAGAGAGTGGACGAGGTACGAATCGGGAAACACTCGAGCGACGATGCGGGCTGCAGTTGGGGATCGTAGGACTTAAGCGAATTTGACAAAGGGCAGATTGTTGGGGCTCGGTGCTTTGGAACGAGAATCTCGGAAACGGCAAAGCATGGAGGCTGTTAGCTTGTTTTTCTCTTGATCCTCTACGGAAAATGTTTGAAGGACAGAGGATGGGCAAGCAGGCGACAAGACTGACTTAGAGCCAGCCAGTCAGCGGTTACATGGTGAGTGGAAAGACTGTGGAGTGGTAATTGAGCATCATTCACAACAGCAACACGGTTTGTTTATCACAAGGAGTATCCTACCATTAGGAGAACTTTAAGAATGCAATCACGAGAGGCAAGTGACCGAGCTATAAAAAAGCAAAACGATCTAATTTCCAGAAAGCATTTAAACACTGTACCACGCAAGCGGGTTGTAGTGAAACTGCGTTCTTATGGAATATCGCCTCAGTTATATGACTGGATTCGTGATTTCCTGTCAGAGAGATCGTATTTCTGGTAACTGAAGGAAAGTCTTCGAGTAAAACATATATGATTTCTGGCGTTCCCCAAGGTAGTGTTGTAGGCCCTGTGCTGTTCCTTAGCTATATAAACGATTTCGGAAACAATCTGAGCAGCCGTCTTAGGTTGTTCTTAGATTATGTTGTTGTTTATCGTCTAGTGAAGTAAGCAGAAGACCAAAGCAAATTCCAATACGATTTAGAAAAGATACTGTATGGTGCAAAAATTGACAGTTGACCCTAAATAATGAAAAGTGTGAGGTTATCCACATGAGTGCTAAAAGGAATCGTTAAACTTTGGTTACACGATAAATCAATAAAAATTTAAGGCCGTAGATTCAAAAAAATACCTAGGAATTACAATTACGAGTAACTTAAATTACAAAGAACACATAGAAAATGTCGTGTTGAAGCCCAATTAAAGACTGCCTTTTATCGACAGGACACTTAGAAAATGCAACAGATCTACTAAGGAGACTGCCTACACTATGCTCGTCCGTACTCTTTTAGAATACTGTTGCGTGGAGTGGGATCCTTACCAAACAGGATTGACGGAGTATATCGAAAAAGTTGAAAGAAGGGCAGCAGGTTTTGTGTTTCACGAAATAGGGGAGACAGTGTCGAAGACATGATACAGGATTTAGGGTGGACACAATTGAAACAAAGGCGTTTCACGTTTCGGCGAAATCTTCTCACGAAATTTCAATCACCAACTTTCTCCTCCGAATGAGAAAATGTTTTGTTGACACACGATCTACACAGGAAGAAACGATCATTATAACAAAGTAAGGGAAATCAGAGCTCGCACGGAAAGATATAGATGTTCGTTTTTCCCGCTCGCTGTTCGAGGTTGGAATAACAGAGAATTGTTGTGAAGTGTCCATGTAGATGTAGGTGTGGATGTAGGTGTAGATGTAGGTCCCGTGTGGCACCTCGGGAGACAGGACTCAAACCCCGACGACGCTCACTAGGCAGGAAACGGACTCAGTGCACATTGGTCGGGTAACGCCAACGCCTAAAGCGAATATGCGAGTTGTTTTAAAAAGAAGATCTCAAACGTGTGAAAAGAAAGTCCGCCTAGTGAACTGACTGTTTAAGAAAGATCAGACTGTCCCTTTCAAAGCAATGTAACACAGTTCATTCAAATTACAGCCCCTCCGAAATTTGGAAATTATTAATCACCAACAAGGAAAATCAGAAAAAATTACAAACATAGGACTAACTTTTAATATAAGGAATTTTGATCACTAATAAGCAGGATATTGCCAGCTGTACAAATCGTTAACCTCGTAGATGTATATCTATACCGGCAGAAAATTTACAAGTGATGACAGAAATTATATAACCCCCAGAAGTTCATTATTAAATACAGGAGAAACAACAAATACATTGATAAATTTTGAACATGGGATTATACAGCCAGCCGGTTGCAAATAACTGTTTGGTACATAGACACAGGTTTCGAAACCTCTATGTACGAGGGTTGGAACACAAATAGTGGCAACTATTTATTCACAACCGATACAAAAGAGTTACATGTTTACACCTGTTACTGTCCAAAGTAATCCCCAGCGCTGTGTAGAACCCGTTGCCAGCTTTGTGGAAAGCGTAGTATACCGTTAGCAGAACCTGTTCTCGTACGTCTTCATCAGTATGAAATTTTGATAAACCCTATAAAATAATACATAGAAAATTAACTAAGACAACAAGCATTAACCAAGATGACAATTGTCATGACGTACAAAGTTTGCTTAAGTAAAATTACATTGCGAGAAAGCCATGGTCACAACTGAGAACAGATATACACAAGTCAAAAAGTAAAATAAAACACGTTCCAGTCTTCAGCTAGGAAAAATATCAGACTGATCGCCCCAGTGGCTTACATTGTTGCCACGAAAAAACTGGTAAAATACTATAACAGTAGAATGAACAGTTTCACGGAGAGGAATGTTCCTCTCAAGGCTTTCATTTTTTCAGACTGCGCCTAACGCCGCTCGAAATTATACCAGCAGACTGGATTGGTGAACTGTGCGGAAAAGAGAACACCGACGAATGTTAATCACGCACGCGTCCGCACAACTAGGACCGACGAATAATGAGTCTAAGGCGAGTGCTTCACTGTCACAGTACAATCACAATTTAACTAGCTTGACAGAAGTTGAGCCGGTTCGGCTCGTTGGCGGATATCTGTCGGCGATGGTACCATCAATTATGTGTTGCGGGCGCCGTCGAGTGGCGGACTGCTCTCTCGTCAGTTGCTCCCTACAGAGCCTCCTGTCGCGACCGGGGAAACGGCCCGGCGCCCGCGCGCCTCCCGCCGGCGGAAGTTAGCCGAAAATAGGTCTGTAAAAGCAAATAATGTGAGCGAAATGTCAGTTCTCGCGGCACGGTTCAAAGGTTATCCTCAGAGAATGTCCACACTGTAAAGCAGAGTAGGCGGATTTTTGGACGACAAAATACAGCGGTGGTGAAGTTGCAAGTGCTCCTGAGCACACCCTATGCAGAGTTCGTACCGTCCGCCTGCGACATCGGCAACCCGCATGACAGAACAGAGATGCGGGATGCCTTCATCTCAGTGAGTGAAACCAAAGCAGATGTTTACGATACGAACGAGACCGCTGCCGGAGACGAAAACACAGTCTCGTGCCTCAGCCAATGGCCGCCAGGGCCCGCTACCCGAGCACCGTTGATTGACAGCAGCGCCAGAGGTCGCGATTAACAAGCGGAATATTTTGCTACGTCGCTCACGTAATTTAAAATAGTCCCAGAAGATCCATCCACCAACTGGCCCTATAAGGCAGTTTGACACGCCGCCTGGACTTGTACGGATCAGGAATCCCGACCGCAACATCCACGCGCCTCGCCTGCTAGCAGTCCGGGATCGTCAGCAGTGCCATCTTCAGACTGTCACTCAAGATTGTAGTGTCACGGTAGTCTGGCCATCCTCGACAGCTTTGTGGTAATGGTGTGCCGACCACTCTCTAGTACCTTTGTTTCCATCTTTTCTTTGGTGGACTTTCTCGAGCGAGACATTTGAGAGGAAAACATTTCATTTTATTATTCTTCTGTTGCAAGAAGCAAAGTGGGAGCCATAATTTATTTCTTGCTTAAAATTGTGTTTTGTTTCGAGAACTTTGTCAGCAAGTTCTTGTTTATTGGTTTATGTTTATTGGTTTTTCCCGGTAAAAACAGACTGAGGAATATCGTTCGCGTATTGTCTCTGCTACCACAGACGCAGCACCTTACAAAGGACATTCTTGAACATATGACGCCGCAGCAGACGACCACTACGTGTCCCCAAAGACATCGTCATCCAAACTGCAGTGGGCATAGAATCATCGAGGCTGGACAGTAGATCAACGGAAACGTATCGCCTGTTCGGATGAATCTCATCTCTTCTTACACAATGTTGATCGTCGTGTCTGGACACAGCGTCATCCACTCGGTCTGCTGCTCGAAACAAACACCACGCCACAGACGGAAACTAGTGGTGACAATTTCATGACATAAGCAACATTCACCTGGGTCTCCCTCGGACCTAAGGACTTCGTGAATTTTACTGCAGATGACTTCCACCCCTTCAAGTTTGGTCCCGACGTCGATGACATTTTCCAGGATAATAACTCTCCGTTTCACTAGACCAGAATTATGCTACAGCGGTTTGAGAAGGATGATAGTGTACAATTCCGGATGTCTTAAGCAACCAAATTTGCCTGTTCTGAAAGCGATGGAACACGTCTAGCGCACTATCTGGAGCCAGCTTTGCACCAACAAACCACCGATCCATAACTTACTGGAATTGCATGACCTATCCGTAAACATCTGGTGCTGGGGACTATAAGTAGGCTGTTTAGGTTTTTATGTCGGTAACGCCACGTAGCGCTCTGCATGCAAATCACTGACTGTACTGAGTGCAGTCTGTAGTTGCTTTGCATTGTTGGAATATTTGGTATTTTAGTGTTGGGCAGTTGGATATGAACAGCGTGTAGCGTTGCGCAGTTGGAGGTGAGACACCAATAGTGGGGGATGTGGGGAGAGAGACAGCAGTGGTGGATTTGGGAAGAGACATGGCAGAATCTTGAGAGCGGACTATCTGGACGTGTGTCCGTCAGAAAAAGGAAATTTGTAAGACGTCACGAACTGATATATATATTATGACTTTTGAACACTATTAAGGTAAATACATTGTTTGTTCTGTACCAAAATCTTTCATATGCTAACTATGCCTATCAGTAGTTAGTGCCTTCAGTAGTTATAATCTTTTATTTAGCTGGCAGTATTGGCGCTTGCAGTTTTGCAGTAGTTCGAGTAACGAAGATTTTTGTGAGGTAAGTGATTCATGAAAGGTATAGATTATTGTTAGTCAGGGCAATTCTTTTGTGGGGATTATTGAAAGTCAGACTGCCTTGCGCTAAAAATATTGTGTCAGTTTAGTGTTGATCAGAATAAGTAAAGACAGAAATGTCTGAGTAGTTCAGTTTTGCTGAGCTGTTTGAGAAACGAATAACGTAAGAGGTTTTATCAGCATAGTCATTAATAATTTTCCAAAGGGGACATTGCAGTACCACCGGAAAACTACCTAGGGCTTTTCAAATCCATGGCACGCAGAATCGCTGTTGTATTGCTTTCCAGAGGTGTACCTGCACACTATTAACCAAGTGCCTATAATGTTTTGGATCGACATTGTATAAGGTAGTATAAAAGATGCTGTATAGCAAGTACCTCCCTTAATGAATAGGCAAGTGTAAATGTAACTGCAAAAGGTGGGGGGTAGATTGTTAACTATAAATTATTTGTCGGCCGGGGGCATTAAGCTAGCCTATTACCATTGTCATTTTTCAGGCAAATTACCCTCGTTCTTTCCATATTTATTCGAAGCACAAAAAGCAGACCGTTATTTGGGCTTAAAAGGCGAGCCTTCACCAGTGCATTCTACATGTACATGTACATCTACATCTACATCTACATCTACATAGATACTCCCGCAAGCAAGCTAATGTGCGCGGCAAAGGGTTCCCCGTACCAGTACAAGTCATTTCCTTTCCTATTCCACTCGCAAATATGCGTTCGCCTGAACCGTAATTTCTCGTTTCTTATCTTCGTAGTCTTCACCCGCAATATACACTCCTGGAAATTGAAACAAGAACACCGTGAATTCATTGTCCCAGGAAGGGGAAACTTTATTGACACATTCCTGGGGTCAGATACATCACATGATCACACTGACAGAACCACAGGCACATAGACACAGGCAACAGAGCCTGCACAATGTCGGCACTAGTACAGTGTATATCCACCTTTCGCAGCAATGCAGGCTGCTATTCTCCCATGGAGACGGTCGTAGAGATGCTGGATGTAGTCCTGTGGAACGGCTTGCCATGCCATTTCCACCTGGCGCCTCAGTTGGACCAGCGTTCGTGCTGGACGTGCAGACCGCGTGAGACGACGCTTCATCCAGTCCAAAACATGCTCAATGGGGCACAGATACGGAGATCTTGCTGGACAGGGTAGTTGACTTACACCTTCTAGAGCACGTTGGGTGGCACGGGATACATGCGGACGTGCATTGTACTGTTGGAACAGCAAGTTCCCTTGCCGGTCTAGGAATGGTAGAACGATGGGTTCGATGACGGTTTGGATGTACCGTGCACTATTCAGTGTCCCCTCCACGATCACCAGAGGTGTACGGCCAGTGTAGGAGATCGCTCCCCACACCATGATGCCGGGTGTTGACCCTGTGTGCCTCGGTCGTATGCAGTCCTGATTGTGGCGCTCACCTGCACGGCGCCAAACGCGCATACGACCATCATTGGCACCAAGGCAGAAGCGACTCTCATCGCTGAAGACGACACGTCTCCATTCGTCCCACCATTCAAGCCTGTCGCGACACCACTGGAGGCGGGCTGCACGATGTTGGGGCGTGAGCGGAAGACGGCCTAACGGTGTGCGGGACCGTAGCCCAGCTTCATGGAGACGGTTGCGAATGGTCCTCGCCGATACCCCAGGAGCAACAGTGTCCCTAATTTTCTGGGAAGTGGCGGTGCTGTCCCCTACGGCACTGCGTAGGATCCTACGGTCTTGGCGTGCATCCGTGCGTCGCTGCGGTCCGGTCCCAGGTCGACGGGCACGTGCACCTTCCGCCGACCACTGGCGACAACATCGATGTACTGTGGAGACCTCACGCCCCACGTGTTGAGCAATTCGGCGGTACGTCCACCCGGCCTCCCGCATGCCCACTATACGCCCTCGCTCAAAGTCCGTCAACTGCACATGCGGTTCACGTCCACGCTGTCGCGGCATGCTACCAGTGTTAAAGACTGCGATGGAGCTCCGTATGCCACGGCAAACTGGCTGACACTGACGGCGGCGGTGCACAAATGTTGCGCAGCTAGCGCCATTCGACGGCCAACACTGCGGTTCCTGGTATGTCCGCTGTGCCGTGCGTGTGATCATTGCTTGTACAGCCCTCTCGCAGTGTCCGGAGCAAGTATGGTGGGTCTGACACACCGGTGTCAATGTGTTCTTTTTTCCATTTCCAGGAGTGTATCTTGGTGGTAGCAGAATCGTTCGGCACTAAGCTCCAAATGCCTAGTCTCTAAATAGTGTTTCTCGAAAAGAATCTCGTCTGCCCTCCAGGGATTCCCATTTGAGTTCCCGAAGCATTTCCGAAACACGTGTTGTTCAGACCTACAGGTAACAAATCTAGCAGCTCGCCTGTGAATTGCTTCGGTGTCTTCCTTCAATTCGACCTGGTACGGATCCCAAAGACTCAAGCAGGACTCAAGGATAGGTCAAGCAACGCCCTCTACGCCGTCTCTTTCACAGGCGAGACTCACTAATCCTGATATCCACAACTTACTTGTGAGATAGCAGGTTGCAGGTGCATGGCTTCACATATTGTAGGAAATAATTATAATGACAACACGAACTTTGCGTGATGTTTGTTCGTTATTATTCATCACTAAATAATAATTTTTTTTTAGTCGGAGCAATAACGCATTGTGAGTGTTGCCTAGTATGCTATTTATCAGAATTGAAGACATACATTGTCATCCAAAACTGTTGCTAGTAACTGCACCAACTCACTTGAAAACTGCTGTCTCCTCCAAAAGACTCATGGCATAGCGTGCATAGCAGAGGCTCGAGCAGTCTACAACTCAGATGCAAAATAAGATTCAACTCAAGATTCACACAAGCGACGTCTTGCAAACTACATTTGGTCGCAGGGTCTTCTCTCCATGACACATTTATATGTTTGAAACCAAGTTCCTTTGGTGAGTACAATTTAAAATTCTCCAGTACCACCCACTTTCAGCCGAGGCGTTTTCTTTTGTTGTGGTCACCTGTAACTTCATTATTATGGCGTCAGCCAAGCTGCACATCAGAATTATGAAGTCTCTTGCGAATACAATTATCTTTCATACAGTTTTCAGTGACACAAAAGGTCAGTTATCACTACGATTCAGTTAATAAAAGTATAATTTGGTAACCATCATACACGTCAGGTTTCGTTTGCATGCTAATTATAGCTGTAGTATATTGATTGAACTGGTTTGGAATGAAGATAGAAGGGCTAAACATGTACAAAAACGAAACTCATAACAAAAATGTCAAAATAAAAACGAAACAGATATACACCGATCAGTCAGAAGATTATGAGCATCGACCTACTATCGATATAAGCCCATCCAGGAGATAGAATCATCACCTGGCGAGAAGTGACTGCTAGTCAAACACACGCGCAGTGCGAGTAGTATCTGCCATCTGCTGCATTGAACAGAAGGCCTCCATTGGGAGCAGTACATCCAGTGATGCACACGGAAACAAATTACAGTAATGTGCTGCTGTGTCACAATGGACATTGCGCATTATGGCCAATACACTACATAGTGTGGCACACTGTGGAATATTGTACGTGTTGTTATGTTGGATGCATGCTTGATACCAGAACAGACACACTGTGCTCCGTAAACGCCTAGTAGGTTCGCTGTTCCCTCATCTGTTTAGTGCCAAAGTGATTGGCGTGAAAGATATGCTCCCCGTATGCATGCAGGCCGTAACTCCGAAGATACGACGTCTACGACCAGTGCTGATAAAAACTCTTGCCTTCCCTTGAGGCATACTACATGCTCTGAGGCATACTACACGCTCTGTCAATATTGGACCCTTTTTTCCGTACAAACTGTGTAGAGGCTCTCAAACATCAAGCAAGGCAGTGTTCAGCCATCGGAGGAGTTCCAGCCTAATACGCTGCACTGGAGCTCATGTGAGTGAGAATTATCATTTAAGCTTGTACACTAAGAAGGACTTGAAAAGCTTGTCTGTACGTACCTCTGGACTAACGTCATTGGTTTCCATTGCACATATGTCTACGTGTACCTACGTCTGTACGTCCCTATCACTGCGACGTGTAGCTGAACCTAAGGTTTCGATTAGAGCTGTATAATGTGGTAATTTCGCGATTCGTGGTCTGCAGCATCATATGTTACTGTGTATAGCCGAACTCTTGGTTCTAATAATTTATTGGAGAGTCTAATAAACTTCATCTGTGTTTTACACTTAAATTTAGTCTGTGTTCTTTCACATGTTCACTGTAAACACGTGAACATCCAAGCAGACCTGCAAGTCAATCCACTGACTCATTTTCCTTTCATCACCATGTCTGCCCCTTTAGCCTAACATCCAAGTCTTCCTGTACTGTCCCCAAACAAAGACTCCTGTAAAATCTCAGCCTGATTCCGTCGCCGTTGCACTCCTGTACACAGCCGCTCGTGTACCGAGAAATCGATGACCTTCAATCCCGTGTCACCTCTGTTCTAAGCGTCAGTTTATGAGTAACTACGTCGCGACCCATGTCGGGTTCCGACATACAAAACTGTTGTCAGATCTGGTCAGTGGATTTCCCCATTTACCACCCGTATCGCCGAAAGAATGGCTGCTCATATGTCTCTGCTTCTCTTGTACTCTTTCCATACCGGGTCAGGTGCTTTCACTTCCACCTACCCGCAGTCAGCCTCAGCCTCTCAGTGTACAATTATTATTGTAAAACAAATGTGGATAAAAATCCTGCGTCAGGGTCGCGAATTTTCTTTATTCATTACCAGTTTCGGCTCATTACTGAACCGTATTCGGATCTAAAAATACATAAAAGTGCGTTAAAAAAGTGAACATTAAAAATACATTCAGTACCTGAATTTACATTATGCAGTACACACTAGTCTAAAACCCTGTTCAATGTGTGAGACTGATGGTATGTTTCATAGCTATGTCACCCTAGTTAAATAAAAACCGCTATAGGCATAATGGGAAAGTATTAAAACGTGACAGAACAAAACGTGCAAATTATAGGGGTGAGTAATGTGTACCTCAGTTTCAGGGAGAAGTTTCTGTACGTCCATCTTTTCAGAGTTGAAATCGGCAGATATGTTTGAAGTGATCGCTCTATCAAGTAGAAATCTACAGAAGTAGAAATCTGCAGATACCGGTCTTTCAATGCTGGCCCCTATTTTGACCGTAACCGAGGGTGGAATATTCCTACACGTCGTTTAAGAGTCCTGAAGATGGCGTAATATGCCGCCGAAACTGGTAGCCCAATAAAATGACAGTTTGAAAATTAGACGACTGAAAGTTGTTTGGTTTGACATTCTGATTTGACATTGGGTGAAAAGTTGTTGGTTACGTAAACTGACAACGTTAACCACTACCGAAATGGGCGCTGTAACAACATTTGGTTAGTGACTGTAGTTTACATAAACAACTATGATGGTTGAAATGGCTCTGGGCACTATGGGACTTAATTGCTGTGGTCATCAGTCACCTAGAAATTGGAACTACTTAAACCTAATTAACCTAAGGACATCACAAACATCCATGCCCGAGGCAGGATACGAACCTGCGACTGTAGCGGTCGCGTGGTTCCAGACTAACGCCTAGAACCGCTCGGCCACCCCGGCCGGCCACCAACTATGATTTTCACTTCAGGTGAGGCACTTCATATTACTCACCATACATTTCTGCATGCTTTTATTGTGTCACGTTTTAATACTTTCCCGTTGTGCCTATAGGCTTTTTTATTCCACAAGGACGACTAAGCTCTAAAACATATGACGATGTTTAATGAGTGCCACACACTGAACAACGTTTTAGACTGGTGTGTTTTGCATTAGGGAAATTCAAGTATTGAATGTATTTTTATTGTTCACCTTTTGTACGCAGTTCCTGTATATTTAGGTCTGAAGATGGCTCATTAATATTCCGAAACCGGTAACCAGTAAAAAAATTTGCAATCTTGACGTACGAATTCTATGCACAGATGTTTTAAATCAACAGATCGCGTATCACCCAATTGACAAAGCCAAAGAATAACGATAACCATTTTGTTTAGGCTCATCAGTGTATCACTGCAGTATTGTACGACAGGACATCAATATTAGACGGCTACTCATTCACGTCATAGCTAAGTCGTGCAGAAGAAAGGTATGTTTCCTAGATCGTTAATGAGTGTGGGACGAATAAATTCGATTTTATTCCTGGGACCAAATCACAGCAGATGTGTCAAGAAGAAGAACTGTTATCCTTTCTCTCTCTCTCTCTCTCTCTCTCTCTGTGTGTGTGTGTGTTTGTGTGTGTGTGTGTGTGTGTGTGTGTGTGTGTGTGTGTGTGCCTGTGCATGGGTATATGACGGTGTGTTTTGCTCGCCTTATCTGCGCCTGGTGGCGGCAGCCTTGTGGATGGGTATGGCAGTGTTCGTTACGCCGCGAGGGCTGTCCTGCCACAGATACTGACTGACGATAGCGGGGCCCGTCTCCGGCGATTAACATGCACCGCTCCGCGGCTCTTTCCGGGACTTTTAAGTGTCCGGATTAAGTCCGGATTGCCTCGCCAGTCTCGAGACACCTTGTCGTGTTCGATGCCGTGCCTCGGTACACGTCTGCCGCTGACGTCACCTGTTTGTTCGGATTAAAATCTAACTTGTTACTCTACAGCAGCGAAACGTCGCAGTCTAAAATTACGGGTACGTGAGAACTGGAATTAGCCAAAACCGGAGCGAGCTGTCGAAAGGGTTAATAACACGCCTAGCAGCTTCTAGCTAGCAGCACCACACGGATACCGCTAAGGCTTCACACGGAGACACACACAGACACACAAAAATCTCGCAAAGTTAAACCACTGTCGTCAGTTCAATATGCGCAAGAGAATTGCCGTGTACATGGCTTGAAGCATTAAAATTTTCAATACATTTAGTAACAGCTCTGGAGGAATAACTGGTAAGATAGACGGCGATTCTCTGTGCTAGACGACTAAGTAGGCAATGTGCGTTTATTAACCGCTGTTTACTCATGTCTTCTTCTTCATGTCGCTCCACCAAAAATCTAACACTTTTAACATCAACGACTGCGGCAAGTTCACTGGCTAAAGATGAAAAACTCGTTCTGTATTGAGCACTGCTTATTTGAAAACGGCTGTTGTCAAACTTGCAGGGAATGTAGCAAAACAACATGATCTCAGATATGTTGTGATTTTCTCACACACTGTGTGTTTCTTTTCTGGATACAGGGGGTGAGGAAAAGGAGCCGTTCATGAACAGAATTTGTTGTGCGTCTAATATCAAACAGTAAGAATACACTACTGGCCATTAAATTTGCTACACCAAGAAGAAATGCAGATGATATACGGGTATTCATTGGAGAAATATACAGGGTGTTCCAAAAAGAATGACCCGATTTTCACTTGTAATAATACTGAGACAAATATCACTACGTAACTGAAAAAGTTTCATAAAAGTCCGCTAGATGTCGCTACGAGCGCTGACTTGGAGCGTGCTGCCAGTCTCGCGCAATATGGTTTCCGCACAACAGAAGGCTTATTGTGGTACTCAATCAGCGATCGCAGTTTAGCGAGCGTTTCATATTCGATTTCGTGCTAAGCCTCGTGACAATGATGAACTAAAAACCATAATATCAGCTGCTGTAGCTTCAGTGACAGAAGACACCTCACACTCGGTTTGGGATGAATTCAGCTAGCAGCTAGATGTCGTCCTTGCACCCAGTGGAGGTTCATTTTGAACATTTATGGTGGATTTTTATAAACTTCTGTCTTTTCTGAGTAATTTAGTATGCAATTTGTTGGTGTTAAGCCCTTCTTCCGTATAAGTAATTGTATTTAAAATCGGGTTATTCTTTTTGGGACACCCTGTATTATACTAGAACTGACATGTGATTACATTTTCACGCAGTTTGAGTGCATCGATGCTGAGCAATCAGTACCCAGAACTGGAACCTCTGGCCGTAATAACGGCCTTGACACGCCTGGGTATTGAGTCAGACAGAGCTTGGATGGCGTGTACAGGTACAGCTGCCCATGCAGCTTCAACACCATACCACAGCTCATCAAGAGTAGTGACTGGCGTATTATGACGAGCTAGTTGCTCGCCCACCATTGACCAGACGTCTTTAATTGGTGAGAGATCTGGAGAACGTACTGGCCAGGGCAGCAGTCTAACATTTCATGTATCCAGAAAGGCCCGTACAGGGCCTGCAACATGCGGTCGTGCATTATCCTGCTGAAATCTAGGGTTTCGCAGGGATCGAATGAAGGGTAGAGCCACGGGTCGTAACACATCTGAAATGTAACGTCCATTGTTCAAAGTGCCGTCAGTGCGAACAAGAGGTGACCGAGACGTGTAACCAATGGCACCCCATACCATCACGTCGGGCGATGACGAATACACGCTTCCAATGTGCGCTCGCCGTGATGCAACCATCATGATGATATAAACAGAACCTGGATTCATCCGAAAAAATGACGTTTAGCCATTCGTTGGCCCAGGTTCGTCGTTGAGTACACCATCGCAGGCGCTCCTGTCTGTGATGCAGCGTCTAGGGGAACCGCTGCCATGGTCTCCGAGTTGATAGTCCATGCAGCTGCAAACGTCGTCGAATTGTTCATGCCGATGGTCGTTGTCTTGCAAACGTCTCCATCTGTTGACTCAGGGATCGAGACGAAACTGTACGATCCGTTACAGCCATGAGGATAAGATGCCTGTCATCTCAACTGCTAGTGATACAAGGCCGTTGGGATGCAGCACGGCGTTCAGTATTTCCCTCCTGAAGCCACCGATTCCATATTCTGCTAACAGTCATTGGATCTCGACCAACGCGAGCAGCAGTGTCGCGATACGATAAACCGCAACCGCGATAGGCTACAATCCGACCTTTATCAAAGTCAGATACGTGATGTTACGCGTTTCTCCTCCCACGAGGCATCACGACAACGTTTCATCACGCAACGCCGGTCAACTGCTGTTTGTTTTTGAGAAATCAGTTGGAAACTTTCCTCATGTCAGCACGTTGTAGGTGTCGCCAACGGCGCCAACCTTGTGTGAATGCTAATCATTCGCATATCACAGCATCTTCTTCCTGTCGGCTAAATTTCGCGTCAGTAGCACATCACGTTCGTGGTGTACCAATTTTAATGGCCAGTAGTGTAATACATAACTTTCCAGCGTCAGCTGTTAACAGTAGCTCTGAATGTTGAAACACATACAGACACGAAAGATTTATGTCTGTCTCTCTTCAGTACGAAGCCTGTTCAGATGTCGAGCCTCGACCACTATGAAACTCTGTAAATGTTATTCAACTGGCAAACACACAAAAAAGAGTCAGTGCATGAATATTCGAACTACACCCGCCGCTGGAGCTCCGGAGTGGGGATGCTTGCATCTGATTGGCAGCGGCGTATTGGTTCGTGGCAGCGCCCTCGTGGCTTGGTGGCGGCTGTAGGAAACACGTCAGTGTAACCGGCGTCTCGCTTATTTAAAAGTGCGGCCGACTGGATGAAGATCGGAACAACAGAATCATGTTAGCTTATTATATTTCATGGTAATGATTTTACAGCGGCGCATACCACAGACCGCGTTCTCACTCGGAAACTGATAATGGTTCTGCTCAGGGGGTAGCAACTTAAATCCAGTTCGCAGAAACGACCAAAGCATTTCCCGATTGACATAATGAAGAACCATTACCTTCAAAAACCTGCTGTCCCCATTAAACTAAAAAGTATTTTTTTCTTTTAAACAATTTCTTAAAGAAATCCCATGTGCGAAAATACGGGAAAGTCATACTACCCAAAGTGCAATCATTTTAATAAACTCACCTAAAAAGTGGTGTTGAGTGATAAGGAAGCATACAGGCTGGAACAAAAACGTTTGAAACAATAAAGAAAAACTTCCAACGACAGTATAGCACAGCGTCCAGCGTGTCGTGAGATCTAGGTTGACACTCCATCACCAGAAGATTTTTTCAGAGGATTGCAATGCCTGATTTTGTTAATGAAAGATGCTGATGTTCAGTTATATTAATTTTCACCGCACTAATCCTTTTGTTAAATACTATCCAATAAGAACTAAACATTAATTTTTAATTGAGCAATGTACTCTTACGCCGGCCGCGATGGTCTCGCGGTTCTAGGCGCGCAGTCCGGAACCGTGCGACTACTACGGTCGCAGGTTCGAATCCTGCCTCGGGCATGGATGTGTGAGATGTCCTTAGGTTAGTTAGGTTTAAGTAGTTCTAAGTTCTAGGGGACTGATGACCACAGCAGTTGAGTCCCATAGTGCTCAGAGCCATTTGAACCTTTTTCTTTTTTGTACTCTTACGCTTCCTGAGAATAAACAAGTGTGCAACTTTTGTCAGTACTGTCGTCTTGCCCCAGTACCAGGACAGGGTAATACTTGTGCATTACCTGTTAAAACTGGCAAAATAATTGTATTTGAATTAAAATAAAAATGTACGCAACCAGGTACAATACAGTAAAAGACCATTCTGCTAACGCATGCCAAAAAAATAAACAATCTGTAAAAATAAACATAATGATGATCGTTATCCAATAACATTCTCAACTTGGCCTTGGTTCCTCTAATCTGTTTTGCTGTCATACTATGCGTTTCTTTTTTATTTTATGGATGTGATGGGAACCGTTCTACACAACTGGATCGAATACTTTGCAGCTTCCCTGGCGTCGGCAGTGTGCACAGGTTACCTGGCATTGTTCTTACATTGAGTTAAGTTTTGGTGAAATAAAATCGGCGACTACTATGTGCTTCACCTTGGCTTGGCAATCCAGCAGGAAGCCAAAGTCCATATAGGAAATGTAATCATACTCGCAAAGTCATTCTGAGTTGCATCATCGAAATTTTCTTCAAGTAAGTCAGAAATAGTGTCTTCGATCAGTGATATTTTTGCTTTCTCTGTCTGTCTGTCTGACTCTCCCTTTGTCTTCTTCTCTCTTTCGTTTCTTTTTGAACATTGTATCGTGTTTTATAGATCTCATTGTCATGTAACGAGCGTTGTTGTGGTTTTCAGTTCCAAGATTTGTTGATCCAGCTCTCGATATCAGTTTATCCTGTGCAAACCGCTTCACATATGCGTAACTACTGCAACCTACAACCATTTGACCGGGTTACTGTACTCAAGAGTTTGTCTTCCTCTTTAATTTTTACACCTCACCATGCGCATTACCAATCTTACTATCTGATAACTCTGGATGTGTCCTGTCAACTTAACCACTCTTATGCTCAAGTTGTGCCACGAAGATTTTTTTCTCCTCGACTCCTTTCAGTACCTCTTCATTGCCTATTCTATCTACCTATCAAATCGTTAGCCTTCTACCACTCCACATTCGGAAAGTTTCTATCTTTTTTTCTCTTGTGTATGCTGTTTATCGTCCACGTTAAACTTAACAAGGCTACACTCCAGATAAATACCCTCAGAAAAGACTTCTAACATTTAAATATCAACACATTTCTTTTCTCAGAAATGCTTCTCTTGCTACTGCCAGTCAGTATTATGTGTTATCGCTATTGTTTTGGTACACAAATAGTATATAACTCGTCTACTGTCATTACTATATCATTTCTCAATCCCTATCACACAGCAATACCTGATTTAATTCGAATAAGCTAGTTCAGAGATTCAGTGAGAGTATTAGACAACGGTTGACTAGTTGAAATGGTTCAAATGGCTCTAAGTTCTATGGGACTTAACATCTGAGGTCATCAGCCCCCTAGACTTAGAACTATTTAAACCTTGTAAGAGGTCCACGATGAAAAAAATTGTTGCTAGCACACTCGATCTGATGTAATTTCGATGGATTGCTCACGTGCTGCCTGCGATATGTAAGCTGTAAGAGAATCTGAGACCAAAGAGAAGTGTTGACTGCAGTAGGAACTGTGTGGCAGTAGCAGTAAGTAGTTGCTAGCAGTCTGGTGTATCGTGTTGGCTGGGCCGGTCGTGTGCAGCGATGGCGGAGCCTGAGCATTGTAGTATAAGGTAAAAGCAGCCTCGCGCATATGTAGTATTGTTATATCAAGTCCCATGTAAATGTTTTTAAAAAAATCGCTTGATAAGAATCTTTCTCATAAAAAGTAACTTTTGACAATCATTCATTTCAATTTAAAGAACTTACTAATTTCTCCGATCCTTGGTCATCGCGATTATTGAAAAGAAAAATCAGTTCTTTCCTTTTATATAAGACAAATCTATCGGCCAGCATTGCACTTAGCTGCGCCAGAAAAAATTCTTATAGGAGCAGATAAATACGCGTTATCCGGCGACCTAATTGAGGTAAGATTTTTCAGTTTATTCATAATGAATTTTCAGGGCCATAACGCAGCACTGCTGACGTCCAAAGTTTACCAGTTTAAATTCACAGTCAGTTATTGAAAGGTTATAAGTGAGCGACAATTTTATCGAGAGATTTGTCACATTGCATTATTGATAGGTTACGCTAAATGTCAGTGCTATACATATTTTCACTGTTGGGTAGTTACGCTAAATGAGAGTATTATTTATATTATTTTTTGCTGTTGGGAGGTTTCGGAAGTTATTTTGTGGGGAGGTTACACTCTTACTAACCTAAGGACATCACACACATCCATGCCCGAGGCACGATTCGAACCTGCGACCGTAGCAGCAGCACGTTTCCGGACTGAAGCGCCTAGAACAGCTCGGCCACCGCGGCCGGCGGTTGACTAGTACAAGGGAAAGTAATATAGTAGGAGATGAATGGGTAGTTTTAATAGATGAAACACTGAGGGCAGCAGTGGATGAAATACGAAGAAGACGAGGCGATGCTTGGATAACACATGATACATGGAATTTTATACCGAAAAGACAAAACAAAAAATGCAGCAAATGAAGTAGGTGAAAGGGAGTTCAAAAGCCTAAAAAATGAGACTGACTGGAAGTACACAATGGCTTAGGATTTAGAAGCACATTTTACTAGGGGAAACATAGATACCGCCTACAGGAAAATTAAAGAGACTTTTGGAGAAAAAAGGAGGAGCTGTATGAATATCAGGAGCTCAGATGGTAACCATTACTAAGCAAAGAATGGAAAGCTGAAAGATAGAAGTACAAGAGGTCAGCACAAGGGAGATGAAGTTCAAGGCAGTATAACAGAACTGGAATAGGACGTAGGTGATTATATTGACGATATTGCGAGAATCACACAGTACCAAGTCGAAAGAAGGCCCTTGGCGTACTCGATATTCTGTTATAACTACTGATAGCCTTGGGAGAGCCAGCCCTGACAAAATTCCTCCATCTGGTGTGCAAGATGTATGAGACACGCGAAATACCCTTAGACGTCAAGAAGAATATAATTCCAGTTACAAAGAAATCAGTTGCTGACCGGTGTCAAAATTACGGAACTAGCAGTTTAATTAGACAGGGTTTCAAAATACTAACATGAATTCTTTGCAAAAGAATGGCAAAACTGGTAGAAGCTGACCTCTGGTAAGCCCAGTTTGAATTTCGGAGAAATGTAGGAACACGAGAGATAATACTGACCCTACGGCTTATCTTAGGTTAAAGAAAGGCAAACGTATCATTATAGCATTTGTAGTTAGAGAAGGATATTGATATTCTTGACTGGTACACTCATCAATTTGAAAGTCTGGAGGCAGCAGGGGTAAAATACAGGGAGTGACAGGGTCTTTAAAATAAGCACAGAAGGCAGTTACAAGAGTCGAGGTGCATGAAAGGGAAGCAGTGGTAGAGAAATGAGTGAGGATTGAGACAGGGTTGTAACCTGTCGCCGATGTTACTCAGTCTGTATATTGGACAAGCAGTGAAGGAAACGAAAGAAATATTTAGGGTGGAAGTACAGGGAGCAGAAATAAAAACCTTCATGTTTGTCGATGACATTGTAATTCTGTCAGAGACAGCAACTGACTTGAAAAATTAGTTAATCGGAACTGGACAGTGTCTTGAAAGAGAGATGGAAGATTAACGTCAATAAAAGGACGAGAAGGACAATGGAAGCAGCCAAATTAAATCAGGTGATTAGGAAACGAGACACGTAAAGTAGAAGATGAGTTTTGCTACTTGGGCAGGAATATAGCTTACGGTGGCCGAAATGGAGAGTATATAAAATGTAAACTGGCTATGGCAAGAAAAGCGTTTCTGAAGAACAGGAATTTGTTAACATAGAATTATGGAAGTGAAATATGGACGATAAGCAGTTGAGACAAGAAGAGAATAGAAGATTTTGAAATGTGTTGGTACAGGAGAATGCTGAAGTTTAGATGGATAGATTGCGTAACTAATGAGAAGGTACTAAACAGCATTGGGGAGAAAGGAAATCTGTGGCACAACTTGACTAAAGGAAGGGATCGGTTGATAGAACACATTCTGAGATATCAAGGGGTAATCAATTTAGTGCTGGAGGGAAGTTTGGGGGTAAAAATTGTAGAGAGATGAGTACGGTAAGCAGATTCTGAAGGATGTAAGATGCAGTAGTTAATCGGAGATGAAGATTCTTGCACAGGACAGAGTAGCACGGAGAGCTGCATCAAACCAGTCCTTGGACTGAAAACCACTACAACATCTGCAACATCCCTACTTAGTTTCCTTTAGTGTTTCCTCATTCTACAAATTAAATAGCATCGGCGGTAGTTCGCACTACTTTTTCGACTCTCATAAGTGTGAAGATCATAACTAACCTTTCACTCCTTGAATATTATTCTTGTTAACTACATATTTCTGAAGAACCTTTCTAAGGGATATCGAGGTCTCTTTTCGCTGTAAAGCTATTTGTTCATAAAATCTTTTGTGTCGTCGGTGACACTGTACACTCTTGTACCATGGGAGGCAAGGAAGAGGATGTTGTTTGGTGGCCAGTATTCTCTTTCTACAACACAAAAATGCACACATGTGTTAACAGGGTTCTTTATTAACCTGAACAGAAGGCTCTTATCTTTAAGCTAGTCCATGTAGTACAGTCATCTCCATAACAGTCAACGTTAGCCTCACTGCAGGTGACGTACAAGTCCGCTATAAACGCTACACTCTCGTAGCCGGTGACATGAACTGACAGATGGCAACTAGAATAGTGACTGCGACTGACTATGTGACTGTAGCTGAATGACTGGGCTGACTGTTTGTGACTGAGTGACCTTCCGGTCCGCGGCGGCTATCAAAATACTTGCCGTCGAGTGGGCGTTGGCAGATAGTTGCTTGCGAGTCTGTCTTTGGCCTCTCCCATGATACACGCGCTTTACCCAAGGCCTACTATCGCTCTTCTTGCAACCTCTTTGCTGACGGTGTGCTGATGATAGCTTTCGCCAGTACGAATACCACTATTGGAATTTCAGTCTTGTGGTCATTAAGAACTGCGAAAACCGTGATGGCCAAATTAAACATAATGACGTAATGGATTTTATCGATAACTAGTTTTACATTCAAAGGTGAGCATAACTGTGAAACACAAGCATGAAAATTATTCCAAGAAAAGTATTCCAGCCATCACTGACAAACAATTTTACTTTTACTTACAAATACTTTAAATGTCTGTTTCCCTCTCCTCAGTCTAGGGTCAGCATTGGCTCACACGTTCCTGCATTTCTCGGGAACGCAAATTGATCGTCCTCTAAGTCAGTTTCTACCAGTCGTCCCATTCTTTTACACGTACTACGCGTTGGTGTTGAGAAACTACGACATGGTAGACATACCAACAACAGTCTGTGAAGCAACTGGGCGATATATACGACGCTGTTGTCTTGGCCAAGGTGGATGGATTGGCGCCGTTTGACGAGTCTTATTCCGTAGCAGAGGGACTGGACAGCAAATAGCACGCGGGCGTGACTTTGATGGTGCCACGGGATCCAACTGTTTTCACACTGCAGACTTCCATGCGTCAGCGATGCGGCCAGAGAATGATTCTGAGTTCCTCCAACAGCAGTTAGATGCATTTAGGTCCTATTGATTGCAACACTTCCGTTCTGTCACAGCAGCCACCAATGACGCAGCAGCCTCAATCCCAGAACACTGAAGAGGAGAAATGTTACATTTTTACTAAACCAACGTGAATTTTACAAATATTTTATTCACTAATTTATATTTCATCGTAAATTTTACTACTCAGTTTTATCTATGATTTATAGTTTATGCAATAGTTAATGACATTTTAAGTATCTGCAGTGGTATATCAGTACAAATAAGTGCAAGATGTCTTCTTTTATGCCCTATACTGACGATACCAGATTGGCGGGAAACGCGAATCGTTACTAACTGCAGGTAGTCCAGTGATCTAGGTTTAAGCAGTGGTTCCTTGTGTTGGTAGAATCTTCTTCATTCCTTTGCTGATATTATTTAATATCCGCAACGAAGCTGTTTACCTAGCTGATCATGCGCATAAGATTATTTTGCTGTCATGAATCATTATTAATTAGAGTCACTCGTTAGTGGGCTGTTCGTCATCTTTAAGGTACTAGTGCGAATTTGTTCGAGGGCTGTCCAGAAAGTAAGTTCCGATTGATCGCGAAATGGAAACCACGGTGAAAATCAGGAATGTTTTATTTGTAACAGTTAGCTATACCTTCCAGCTACTTCTCTATGCAGTCGCGACTCTGACTTAGACATCTGTCGTAGCGTTATACCAACTTTCCGATATCCTCATCGTAGAAGACAGCCGCCTGTGCTTTCCGCCAATTCTCTACGCTAGTGTACAACTTGTTGTCTGTGCCAAAATGTTGTCTTCATAGCCAGCGGTTCATGCGAGCAGAAATGAAACTCAGAGGGAGATAATTACGCGCTGAATTGTGGGTAATCAAACAACTGAAAACGATGCAGGAGCATCTTCATTGCCCCTGCAGAATGCGGCTGAGAATTGTCTTGAAGAAGAAACCTCACGACAGTTACGTAATGTTGGCTGCATAGCTTCAGGCGAAATTTCTCACCAGGCCCTCGTACTTGGTGGGAGACACTATTTTCTAGACATATTTATGCGATCACCCTAAGCTCAGATATGAGAAGAGCGAAGAGATGCTTTCTAGGGTCATACTAGAGACACTGCCCAACACATCTGTGCAAAGCTTTATCGGTTTTTCATAGTCGTTTTCATTTTGTGACAGATCGGAACTTACTTTCTGGACACCCCTCGTACTTTAAAACTTACTAAAGTAAGTTCTGGTTTTCAAATACAGTGGCATAGAGTTGACTCTTCTTTAATTTGAATTTGGCTCTCTTGGGTTACATATTTTGATTTGTTGAAAGGCTGAAATCCCAATTTTGAGCAACCAAAATATCTTGTGTAACTTTTTATATTTAGTAAATCGCCTGTGAATTGCTTTTGCTCAGTATGGGTTCTGCATTTCCTTATAATTAGGTGAGGACTGTATTCTCCTATGGACAGTAACATCGTCAGTGAACAATCGGAGACTACTCCTGGCCCTATCTGATCTTTAATGTGTACTGAGACCATCATCCTATTACGCTTCCTGAAGCCACAATTTGTTTTAATCACGTTTGCTTACGATCAACTGATGCTTGGTATTACTTTCTGGATGTCAGCCAAAAATTCTTCGAGCCACTCACATCGATGAGAACGTAATACGTATAACCTTTGTCTTCGTTACCAGTAAAAGTTGTCGTACAGCGGCGAACACTTTCCGTAAATCGGGAAATAAAGAATTTGTCTATTCGCCTTCCCCTACTATTAGCAAGATGTGCGTGAGGAAAAGCGAGCCGTGTTCCACCAATGACGTTTGTGACGAAGGTTTGTAATTGTGTGCATCTGTTCCATTGTCTTTGTTGTTAACGAAAGTGATCTGAAACTCCATCATTCATACCGAAGTTGTTCCGGAAGGAATTCTGCATAAATACGAGCTAAAGAAGCGCTTGAAGCCGCAGTATATACCGTGTTGCATCTAACAAGAATTCCATCAGAATGTGACGCTTTGTTGGCGGTTAGTAGCTTTCTCGATACCGAACTGTTTCAATATCTCCAAATTCTTAACACGTGTGTGGATGAAACGGAAGTAAAGGGGTAGTGTGAACGCATTTTTCAACTCTGAATTAACGGCTGTAGTCTTCTGCTTCGATGCATGATTGTTCCATGATGGCTCTTAGATCCGATTAGCCGGCCGGGGCGGACGAGCGGTTCTAGGCGCTACAGTCTGAAACTACACGACCGCTACGGTCGCAGGTTCGAATCCTGCCTCTGGCATGGATGTGTGTGATGTCCTTAGGTTAGTTAGGTTTAAGTAGTTCTAAGTTCTAGGGGACTGATGACCCATAGTGCTCAGAGCCATTTGAACCATTTTGAACCAGTTCGTAACCATATCGGTTGGACCAGAGACTACAGTAAAGCCGTGGCCTGATCAGATGAGTCCCGATTTCTGTTGGTAAGATCTGATGGTGAGGTTTGAGATGCAACGAAGCCATGGACCAAAGTTGTCAACAAGGTGCAAGCTGGTGGTTTCTTCATAACGGTGTGGGCTGTGTTTACGTGGAATAGGTTGGGTCCTCTGGTCCAAGTCAAGCGAGCATTGACTGTAAATGGTTATGTTCGCCTACTTGGAGCCCATAAGCAGCCATTCATTGGCTTCAGGTTTCGAAACAACGATGCAATGTCACCGGGAACAATTGTTCACGACTAGTTCGAATAACATTCTGAACAGTTCGAGCGAATGATTTGGCCGCCTATATCGCCCGACATGAATCCCGTCGGGCGTGTGTAGAAGATAATCGAAAGGTCAGTTCGTGCCCAAAAACATGAACTGGGAACTATGGACAGCTATAGAGTCTGCATGATTCAGTATTTCTACAGGGCTCTTCCAAGGACTTGTCGAGTCCATGTGACGTCAAGATGCTGTAGTACGCCGGGCTAGAGGAGTTGCGACGCAATATTAGGAGGTATCGCATGACTTTTGTCACCTCAGTGTATTTACATTAAAAGCGAGGACCAAGTTACACAGAACAGTCCCGCTTAAGCGACATATGTGCCTTACCCCGACTGCACATACGCGTTAATAATGCTAATGCACACTGACAGACTGACAAAAGAAGAATACAACTGGGACACAAAAGAAGCGAGAAGCACTCGGTCATTTATAACGGCCTATTACAAGTGTTTAGAGGTCGCTGGCAGGTCCCCGAGGTGGCGACACTGCGGTACGGCTGTAAGGAGATACCCAGCGACCTGTCGGCGCACACACGGAGACTCGTCCCTCTAATGAGACAGCATCCATCACGGCGCTGTAGCGCGCCGATGGCAGATAAGGCGAGCCCATCGTCGCGTAATCGGAACTGCTGCCCGCGCACACTACGGCGCAGTCAACTGTCTGGGCGCTACCCCGGCGCGGCGTCCGGTGTCACTTTCCTCTGCCTACCAGCCACCCTCGAGCGAGAGGGTAATCTCCATCCGTCTTCCGCGGCGGCCGCTACGCAGCGCTGCAGTCGCCCGTCTCTCTCAGGCAGCGCCCGGAAACCGTGAAAAATCCCGTCGACGGAGAGATAAGGTGGGCCGAAACCAGTCCCAATCAGTTTCCGCCAGCCGCCGGGCGTAAAATGAATTGACTGTGACAAAACGTGCCATTTCGGACGTAATGTGCATAAAATATGGTGATAACGCGACATCCGTATCGCGGCACGCATCTCTCGGCCGACCTTCCTTTTTTCTCCGGTTCCCGCACTGTAGTAAATAAAACTGATGTGCGATGAAGTCGTCGCCGGGGTACACAATCTATCTGTAAACGTCGCTCGTATACTCAAATTTTGTGAGTATTGGACCACTGGTAAGCGAACAACACTGCGACAAAGAGTCGCACTGTTGAGTTAAAACTTCTGCGATGTTCGCTCCTTGCTGAATTTACCTGACAGTAGGGATGGCGGTTATCGCTGAAACAATCGGTTTTCGGCTACACCTGTTTTTTCACCTCCAGTTTAGCCTGATTGTGAAAACTGTTCAAAATAACCGGTTTAAGAAGTAAGGTCAAGGTGCAGCTTATAGTTAAGAGGAGGTGGGTTACAATAGATTTTAGTTTATAACGGATTTGATGGTGAAATACTGTTGATGAACGTGGATTTAACTGATATTGGCTCTGAGGTGTGTACACATCGCCAGTCGCTCTCATTATTGATTATTCTATTTTGATTATTTTAAAGTAGCTTCAATTTAGATGAGATAAGTCGTAACATAGTAGATGTACTGGAAAATGTTATTTTGCTATTATTTCCAACAATACATGGCAAAAAGACAGAAAAATACTACGTCTTCCCCAGGCTTCTGCATTACACTTTTCAAGATAAATAGAATCAAAACATCAAATAAAATAGGTAAATAAAAGAAAATTTAGTCCTTCCACCACTCGCTGCTTCTCTCGGTATGTAGTGAGGAACTGAATTGTACAAAAAGTTATCCAGTATTCTCCCGCTGATTCTAATTTTTAAAATATCTGTTGAAAATCATCACTTTGTAATAGAGGATCACACCTTGATTTTGGCAATATGAATAGTCAATGCAAGAAGGCGTAGCTTACTGTTATAATATATTTTGGTATACGATACTGTGTGAAGTTGGCTTTCTTTTTGTTCACACTGTACATGAAATTTTACGATGCATCTTTTGTGACTTGATGTTTACTAGCTGGTATATGCTATTTAGGTTATCTGTTAACATAGCAACATCCTAGCCTAGTAGAATGTCCTAGGTGACTTAGTTTTCAGTATACAAAATTTCGCCACTATGGTTTTACCTACATCTACATCCATACTCCGCAAGCCACCTGACGGTGTGTGGCGGAGGGTACCTTGAGTACCTCTATCGGTTTACCCTTCTATTCCAGTCTCGACTTGTTCGTGGAAAGAAAGATTGTCGGTATTCCTCTATGTGGGCTCTAATTCCTCAGATTTTATCCTCATGGTCTCTTCGCGAGATGACTACTCGGTGAAGGTATGTTCTCAAAACTTCAATTAAAGCTCGTACCAAGCTACTGAGCGTCTCTCCTGCAGAGTCTTCCACTGGAGTTTATCTATCATCTCCGTAACGCTTTCGCTATTGCTAAATGATCCTGGAACTAAGCGCGCTGCTCTCCGTTGGATCCTCTCTATCTCTTCTATCAACCCTATCTGGTACGGATCCCACACCGGTGAGCAGTATTCAAGCAGTGGGCGAACAAGTCTACTGTAGCCTACTTCTTTTGTTTTCGGGCTGCATTTCCTCAGGATTCTTCCACTGAATCTCAGTCTGGCATCTGCTTTACCGACGATTAATTTTATGTGGTCATTCCATTTCAGATCACTCCTAATGCCAACTCCCAGAAAATTTATGGAATTAACTGCTTCCAGTTGAAACTTCCTGGCAGATTAAAACTGCGTGCCGGACCGAGACTCTGCCAGTAAGTTTCATATCAGCGCACACTCCGCTGCAGTGTGAAAATCTCATTCTGCTTCCAGTTGCTGACCTGCTATGTAGTAGCTAAATGATAAAGGATCTTTCTTTCTGTGTATTCGCAGCACATTACATTTGTCTACATTGAGATTCAATTGCCATTCCCTGCACCATGCGTCAATTCGTTGCAGATCCTCCTGCATTTCAGTACAATTTTCCATTGTTACAACCTCTCGATATACTACAGCATCATCCGCAAAAAGCTACTACAGCATCATCCGCAAAAAGCCTTAGTGAACTGCTGATGTTATCCACAAGGTCATTTATATATATTGTGAATAGCAACGGTCCTACGATGCTCCCCTGCGGCACACCTGAAATCACTCTTACTTCGGAAGACTTCTCTCCATTGAGAATGACACGCAGCGTTCTGTTATCTAGGAACTCTTCAATCCAATCACACAATTGGTCTTATAGTCCATATGCTCTTACCTTGTTCATTAAACGACTGTGGGGAACTGGTTTATGGCCCTCTGAGTCTCATGGACGAATAGCGCAAGCTGGGTATCACACGATCGTCTTTTTCGAAACCCATGCTGATTCCTATAGAGTAGATTTCTAGTCTCCAGAAAAGTCCGTATACTCGAACATAATACGTGTTCCAAAATTCTACAACTGATCGACGTTAGAGATATAGGTATATAGTTCTGCTCATCTGTTCGACGTCCCTTCTTGAAAACGGGGATGACCTTTGCCTTTTTCCAATCTTTTGGAACGCTACGCTCTTCTAGAGACCTACGGTACACCGCTGCAAGAAGGGGAGCAAGTTCCTGTGTAAAATCGAACTGGTATCCCATCAGGTCCAGCGGCCTTTCTTCTTTGGAGCCATTTTAATTGTTTTTCTATCCCTCTGTCATCTATTTCGATATCTACCATTTTCTCATCTGTGGGACAATATAGAGAAGGAACTACAGTGCAGTCTTCTTCTGTGAAACAGCTTTGGAAAAAGACATTTAGTATTTCGGCCTTTAGTCTGTCATCCTCTGTATCACTACCATTTTGGTCACAGAGTGTCAGGACATTTTGTTTAGTACGGAATCTAAACAATAGCCCAAATTTATTTTTACTTACAAAAATCACTGCCTAGTTATAAAACCGTTTCCTCCAAGTCCAAGAAAACTACGAAGGATCAGCGCTGCCAAAAAAAAACCCGAAAATCTTACTTGTAGTAATGCAAAAAATTAAGAAAAGAAGACAGTTACTCCGGAAGCAATGTATGGAATTGCGTGAAACGTAGCTGAAGTATAGAACCGATCATTATTATCAATAACTGCAGCAACAGCTGCTAGTCATGTTGATACTGCATATTTTCTAATGTAAATGCCTCTAGAACTTAGAACTACTTAAACCAAACTAACGTAAGGACATCACACACACCCATGCCCGTGGCAGGATTCGAAGCTGCGACCGTAGCGGTCGCGCAGTTCCAGACTGTAGCGCTTAGAACCGCTCGGCCACCCTGGCCGGCTTTCTTATGTCATCGGCCAACAACCTTCTCAGCCTGTTCCTGTTTTTTGGAATACTTCGTTAGACCTTCGACATGTCTGGCTGCAAGTCATACAATTACGGCTATAATTCCGTCTTCCATTTCAGTCTGCTCCTTAATCCCCCTGTGTTTCTGTCCATCGTACACACACAAGTCTCTATTGACTTCTAGACAACTCTCGCTTTTTTTTATGAAATGGTCCGCTCCGATAGCTGAGTGGTCAGCGCAGCGGTCTGTCACGCCGAGGGGCCCGGGTTTGAGTCCCGGCTGGGTCGGAGATTTTCTCTGCTCAGGGACTGGGTGTTGTGTTGTCCTCATTATCATTTCATCATCATCAGTGGAAGGCAACGGGAAATCACCACTGCAATCACTTCCTTAGACGCTCATGCAGTGGACTTCTCTGACGAAACGTCCCCCATGACAAGACCTACCGTAAGGCAGAACACAAACTTTAAGTTTCTTATTAAAAGAGCATATGGCTCTGACACAAATCAAAACTGGTGATTCGTAGCGGTTAAGAATGCATTACATGGTGCAAATAACACTGGTCCAAAAAATTTTTATTGTTTACAGAATCGAAAGTGGCTGTGCTTTTTAGATTTAGATTCAATGAATACGAATATCAAGATTAGAAGTAAATGAATCTGTGTGGTTCCAGAGACCTTTTAAAGTCTCATACATTTGTGTTGACTGAAGAGTATCTGTCTAGTGAGCAGGAGACCCAGGTTCAAATGGCGGCCTTGACACAAATTTTCGTCCGTCGCTTCAGTCTGAATACATACATCATAGATGTTTGAGACTTGAAAAGGTCTCTGGAACCATATAGTTTGATTTCATTAAAGCACATATGCCTGCCAAACAATTCTGTTGGAGGAACATCCGCATCTGAGCGTTGTATCACAGGCTGAAAATACCGCTACAGTTTAAGATTCTTTTATTTAGAACACGACCGTTTTCGGGCTCTATGCTCGCTGGTAGCACACCGGGTCTTGCACTCGTCCACCCCGGCGTTCAGGGTCACAGCACCAAGTTACGACACCTGAAGATGGGCGAATAAGAGTCCGAAACCGGTCGTGTTCTAAATAAAAGAACCTTTTGACTGTAGCGGTGTTTTCAACCTGTGACATATGCCTGCGTTTCAGGACTGGTCCCCATTTCGTTCGATCATGAGGTGCTATTCAATTACTGGAGGGTCTCAGGAAAGCTGTTCGAATTTAGGGGGATTACCGAGAGGGCTGAGGCATGAACGGGAATTTTGACTGAGGAGGGAGGCGAGTTAGTGTAGTTCTTGCAGTTGTGCAAATCCACTGTGCAGGATGGAGTGGTGATTACCCCATCTGTCTAGTGAGGCGGAGACCCGTTTTCAAATCGCGGCCTTGCTACAAATCTTCATTCGTCTCTCAAGTCTGTGTATACACATAATAAAGGTTAAAATTATCTCCTAGGTCAGGGTTACAAGTAAATATAGCGTGTGTTTGCGTTTCATAGTCACTCGTAAGTTAGTGAAGTGAATGCTTCCAGCACAATTTTGCAAAGTTACTTTACATCATGACGCATGTGCGGAACATTGTCGAACGTACGAGGGTGAGTCAAATGAAAATCTTAAATATTATTTATTGTGCAGAAGTGGTACAAAGCTGTATCACTTTTCAACATAATCTCCCCCACGCTCAATGCAAGTCCTCCAGCGCTTACAAAGTGCATAAACTCCTTTAGAAAAAAATTCTTTTGTTAGTCCACGCAACCACTCATGCACCGCGTGACGTACCTCTTCATCAGAACGGAACTTCTTTCCTCCCATTGCGTCTTTGAGTGGTCCAAACATACCATCACTTGGAACAAGCCTGGTGAGTACGTTGGATGAGGAAGACTCAAAATGCAGGTCTGTGATACTTGTAAGTGTTGTACTGGCAGTGTGGGGCCTTGCATTGTCATGTTGCAAGGGACACCTGCTTACAGCAGTCCACGTCGCTTTGATTTCATTGCAGGCCGCAGCTGATTTTTTAGGAGATCTGTTTATGATTCAGTGGTGACAGTGGTCGCTCTAGGCATGTAATGATCCAAAATGACGCCTTTTTCGTCCGAAAAGAGAGTCAGCATAACCGTCCATGCTGATGGTTCTGTTCGAAACTTCTTTGGTTTTGGTGATGAGGAATGGGGCCATTCTTTGCTCGCTCTCTTCGTTTCCGGTTGGTGGAAGTGAACCCAGGTTTCGTCCCCAGTAACGATTCTTGCAAGGAAGCCATCACCTTCTCATTCAAAGCGCCGAAGAAGTTCTTCACAAGCATCAACACACCGTTCTCTCATTTCAGGACTAAGCTGCCGTGGCACCCATCTCGCAGACACTTTGTAAACTGGAGCACATCATGCACAATGTGGTGTGCTGACCCATGACTAATCTGTAAACATCACACCATCTGTGAACTTCCTACTCCATTCGTAGACTTGCTGCTCTGACAAACATGCATCACCTTACTGAACCATCATTCGTCGATGAATTTTAATAGGTTTCACACCTTCACTACGCAAAAACCGAATAACAGAACGCTGTTCTTCCCAGGTGCAAGCCGCAAGTGGGGCGACCATCTTTATACTGATACTGCGACGGTATGTGTGCATCTGCACTATGCTGCCACCTACAGGCCATTTTGCAAGCTTTTGGTAGCATGCTTACCAACTTACAGGATAACGGCGCGAAATTTGATTTGTTATTACAAATTTATGGATTTCATTTGATTAACCCTCATAAAAACGAGATGCGATTTTAATCTGCCGTCTGTCAGGAGAACACTTTTGCTACGTTAGTTCTTTTGCTACTGGAGCGAGTATCGTGGCGGTTGGCAGTGCGTGTATGTGAGGTGAAGCGTTGAAACTGGAGAATGGTATTACTGTGCGTGGTAACAAACTTGAAAACTTTTGTTACGTTTGTGCAGATTTGGTTCAAGAAGGCGACACGACTAAATCAGTGAAACAAGCATACGCCTTAAATTTCGGGTGTCTAGCTGGCGACCAAGATAAATCTTGGGATGCACACGTGTGTTGCATCTCGTGTTCGTCAACACTGAATGCCTCGGCGCGTGGTAAGAACGTCCCCATCGAGTTTGCTGTTCCTGCTATTTGGTGTGAACCCACAAATCATGGCTCGGATTGCTGTTTTTATATGGCAGATCACTCGAGGAAAAGGAGTCAATACCAAGGGGAAGATTCAGTACCATGACATCCCATCAGTCATTCGCCCCGTGACTCATGGCGCAGCATTGTCACTTCTTGCTGCTCCCCCACATGTAACAGCATCAAGTAGTGATGGCGATGCTGCTGAACCAACACATACAACCGGAAAAATGGAATCATACGCCAGTGACAATGACGCTACAGTTCCGCCAACGTCGTGGTCTGCAGAAGCACACAAAATCGCACAGTGTGAACTCAGTGATATGATTAGCGATTTAGATCTTACAAAGCGTAAAGCCGAACTCTTGGCCTCGCAACGGCGGTAGTGGAAGCTACTCGCTGACACAGCACGTGTCTTTGTGCTTCAGGAGCGTCGGAAAAAAAACTTCAGTGTCATTTCTGTACTGAAGGCAACATTACATTCTGAGTGACATTGACGGTGTGTTGGAAGACCTGAACATCAAAAGCCGAAAGAGGGGGGCAGGAGGGGGGGGGGGATTATTTATAGATGGCTTGAAAACAAGCCTGAAGGTAGTACTATTACACATTGATAACGAAAGACCATTCATTGCATTCGCTGCCTTAGCTAAAGATAGTTGTACATGTTGAAATACGTCGTAAGCTGTGTTAATTACAAGAAACATGAATTGCTGGTACGTGGAGGTTAAAACTCACTGCAATACTGTTGGCGTTGCAAGGGGGTTATATAAGATATTGCTGCTATCTGTGTGAGTAGGCTAGCCGCTCAAGATAAATACGCTGCACACACAGGGAACGGCCCCTAGGAATAGCTCTGGTGCCTAGGTAAAAAAATATTGGCGCAGAACCTCTAGTGAATCCGAACGAAGTTGTTGACCCACCACTGCACATTCATTTACATCTACTACATCTACATCTACATCAATACTATGTAAATCATACTAAAGGGCCTTCACAATAATTCTCTGTTATTCCAACCTCGAACAACGCGCGGAAAAAAAACCACGTATATCTTTCCGTGCGAACTATGATTTCCCTTATTTTTTATGATGATCGTTTCTATATATGTAGCCGGCAGATGTGGCCGAGCGGTTCTAGGCGCTTCAGTCTGGAACCGCGGGACAGCTACGGTCGCAGGTTCGAATCCTGCCTCGGGCATGGATGTGTGTGTCATGTCCTTAGGTTAGTTAGGTTTAAGTAGTTCTAAGTTCTAGGGGACTGATGACCACAGATGTTGAGTCCCATAGTGCTCAGAGCCATTTTTTTCTACCTATGTAAGTCGGCGTCAACAAAATAATTGCGCATTCAAAGGAGAAAGCTGGTGATTGAAATGTCATAAGCAGATTCCGCCCAAAGAGAAACACCTTTGTTTTAATAATTTCTACCCAGAAATCATATATCATATCCGTGAAACTCTCTGCCAAATTGCTCGATAACACGATACGAGCTACCCTACTTTGAGCTTTGTCAATGAACTCCGTTAGTTCTATCCGCTAAGAATTCCAGACCGCGTAGCAGTACTCCGAAAGTGGACGGACAAGCATAGTGTATACAGTCTCTTCAGCAGATCTGTTACATTTTCTAAGTTTTCTGCCAATAAAACGCAGTCTGCATTCGTCGGTTAAGTCTGCTCCTTCCCTACAACGGTTTCTCAGTGTTCTTTCCAATTTAAGTTGTTCATAATTGTAATTTTTTGATATTTAGTTGAATTTACAGATTTTGGATTTGATTGATTTATCGTGTAACGGAAGTTTAACCGATTCATTTTAGTACTGATTTGGATGACATCAAACTTCCCATTACTCAAGGTCAACTTCAAATTTTTCGCTATACAGATATACGATTTAAATTGTTATGCAATTCGTTTTGGTCTTCTAATGACTTTACTAGACGATAAACGACAGTATGATCTGCAAACAACCTAATACGGCTTCTCAGATTGTCTCCTGAATCGTATATATAGATAACGAACAGCGAAGAGCCTTTAACACTACCTTGGGGAACGCCAGAAAACACATCTGTTTTACTCGATGACTTTCCGTCAATTACTATGAACTGTGACATTTCTGACAGGAAATCACGAATCCAGTCACATAACTGAGACGATATTCAATAAACACGCAATTTCACTCAAGCCCGCTTGTGTGGTACAGCATCAAAAACCTTCTGGAAATCTAGAAATACGGAAACCAGAAAACGGTTCAAATGGCTCTAAGTACAATGGGACTTCGCATCTGACGTCATCAGTCCCCTAGACTTAAAAACTACTTAAACCTAACTAACCTAAGAACAAAACTTCCTGGCAGTTTGATACTGTGTGCCGGACCGAGACTCGAACTCGGGACCTTTGCCTTACGCGGAGTAGTGCACTTGCACTTGGAATAGCACTTGCCTGCGAAAGTCATAGGTCCCGAGTTCGAGTCTCGGTCCGGCACACAGTTTCAATCTGCCAGGAAGTTTCATATCAGCGCACACTCCGCTGCAGAGCGAAAATCTCATTCTGGTAACCTAAGGACATTACACACATCCATGCCCAAGGCAGGATTCGAACCTAGGACCGTAGCAGGCCCTTGGTTCCAGACTGAACCTCTCAGCCACAGCGGCCGGCAATACGGATTCAATTTGAAATCGCTTGTCAATAGCATTCAACACTTCGTGTGAGTAAAGAGCTAGTTGTGTTTCACGGCAACGATGTTTTCTAGCTCCGTATTGACTATGTGTCAATAGATCATTCTCTTCGAGGTAATTCATAATGTTCGAACACACAGATGTTCCAAAATCCTGCTGCTTATCGACGTTAATGATATGGGCCTTAATTATCTGAGACTGTAATTTAGTGGATTACTCCTACTGACTTTCTTGAATATTGGTATCACCTGAGCAACTTTCCAGTCTTTGGGTATATTACATTTGTTTATGCTGTGCACTGTAATGAAGCAGCATTTCAGTATTTGTGTAACAAGTTTCCACTACTCAGCACATAAAAGATCACAAAGGAGATGTTCATTGGTTCACAGATAAGCCAGCTGTTGGGGGATACACGTGTTTAGTCAACTCTAGCCCCTGATCAGTTGCATGCGTGGCATTGTTTTCATGACAACAATGTTCTTGGGTAACAGGAGAGACGGAAATTGCTGAGACTTTGTGGAAGAACTCTTTTACCATTGTAAGGTCATTTGCTGCAATATGACGCTAAGGATACCCTTCCTCTACTCCACCTCCACATATTCCCAGAGAATTGTGTTTCTTTCAGTGATGAGCACGGTGAGTGGTTCCACCTGGACGTCTCGAGGAACAGTGGTACACATGACGGTGGACTGCTGCTATATTGGCTGATTTATGCTGCGGACACCACCCACAAGAGGAAGGCAAAGGAGTGACAAAAATAAACTACACTACTTGCCATTAAAATTGCAACACCACGAAGATGACGTGCTACACACGCAAAATTTAACCGACAGTAAGAAGATGTTGTGATATGCAATGGATTAGCTTTTCAGAGCATTCGCACAAGGTTGGCGCCGGTGGCGACACTTAAAACGTGCTGACATGAGGAAAGTTTCCAAATGATTTCTCATACACAAAAAGCAAAGTTGTTGTGATGTCTCGTGAAAGGATAAGAAATGCGTACTATCACATTTCCGACTTTGATAAAGGTAGGATTGTAGCCTATCGCGATTGCGGTTTATCGTATCGCGATATCGTTGCTCGCGTTGGTCGAGATCCAATGACTGTTAGCAGAATATGGAATCGGTGGGTTCAGAAGTGTAATACGGAACGCCGTGCTGGATCCCAACTGCCTTGTATCACTAGCAGTCGAGACGACAGACATCTTACCCGCATGGCTGTAACGGATCGTGCAGCCACGTCTCGATCCCTGATTCAACAGATGGGGATGTTTGCAAGAGAACAACCATCTGTACGAACAGTTCGACGACGTTTACAGCAGCATGGACTATCAGCTCGGAGACCACGGCTGCGGTTACCCTTGACGCTGCATCACAGACAGGAGCGCCTGCGATGGCGTACCCAACGACGAACCTGGGTGCACGAATGGCAAAGCGTCATTTTTTCGGATGAGTCCAGGTTCTGTTTACAGCATCATGATGGTCGCATCCGTGTTTTCTCTGCCTCGTGATGACTGGGTGTTGTGTGATGTCCTTAGGTTAGTTATGTTTAAGTAGTTCTAAGTTCTAGGGGACTGATGACCATAGATGTTAAGTCCCATAGTGCTCAGAGCCATTTGAACCATTTGAACCATAAGTGTTTGGCGACATCGCGGTGATCGCACATTGGAAGCGTGTATTCGTCATCATCCGTCGTGATGGTATGGGGTGCCATTGGTTATAGTCACCTCTTGTTCGCATTGACGGCATTTTGAACAGTGGACGTTACATTTCAGGTGTGTTTCGACCCGTGGCTCTAACCTTATTCGGTCCCTGCGAAACCCTACATTTCAGCAGGATAATGCACGACCGCATGTAGTAGGTCCTGTAAGGGCCTTTCTGGCAACAGAAAATGTTCGATTGCTGTCCTGGTCAGCACGTTCTCCAGATCTCTCACCAATGGAAAACGTCTGGTCAATGGTGGCCGAGCAACTGGCTCGTCACAATACGCCAGTCACTTTTCTTGATCAACTGTGGTATCGTGTTGAGGCTGCATGGGCAGCTGTATCTGTACATGCGATCCAAGCTCTGTTTGACTCAATGGCCAGGTTTATCAAGGCCGTTATTACGGCCAGAGGTGGTTGTTCTGGTTAGTGATTTCTCAGGATCTATGCACCGAAATTGCGTGAAAATGTAATCACCTGTGAGTCCCAGTATAATGTATTTGACAATGAATACCCGTTTATCATCTGCATTTCTTCTTGGTGTAGCAACTTTATGGGCCAGTAGTGTAGGTATGTTCGATTAATGGGTATACGCTACTGCGTACGGTAGCAGTATACGTGAAACGTGAAGTCCCATAGTATTTGTAGTCCTGAGATAGGTTACACTTTTAATCGCGATATTAGTGTTCAGAGCATCGAAATCTACTTACGTTTCTGCAAAAAATCTGCTGTGGACCAGTGTAATACGTGAAGACAAAGTTCCACACAGGAACATGTTCCATCGTGGAACAAGTCAGAGAAGCATAAAATGTTTTTCGTACAGCACACACAGGCAACACGGCAACAAAGCAATGAGGTTAGCCGAGGAGAGGAATTCGAGGTGGGCCGCATCAAACCAGTCAGAAGACTGATGACTCAAAAAAAGAGCGATATACACTCATGAGCTTGAACATTATGACCACATCAAAATTAGAAAAAAAAACTCTTCTGATCTCGGCGCGGAATCTCACTTATTGCAGGTGAATCGTCTTCAGTGACGAGTCCCTCTTCGAACTCAACCTCGATGACCAGCGAAGACGTGTCTCGGGACGCCCCGGACAGGGGTAGGATACTGACTGCCGTCCGCCGTATGGCCCGACATCCAGGGGTAGTGGTCTGGAGTGTCACTTCATATCACAGCTTGACCCAGTGGGTTGTCATCCACGGCACCCTTATAGGACAGCGGTACGTCTACGATGTTCTACACCCGTATTGCTGCCCTACATGGCAAGCCTTCCTGGACTTACATTTCAGCAAGATAATGCCGGCCCGCACACGGCCAGTGTTTCTACTACTTGTGTTCCTGCTTGCCAAACCTTCTCCTGGGCCGAGCGGTTCTAGGCGCTTCAGTCTGGAACCGCGTGACCGCTACGGTCGCAGGTTCGAATCCTGCTTCGGGCATGGATGTGTCTCCCCAACTGAGAAGATCTGCAGCATTATGGGCAAGGTCATGGAATCAACTGGAGATTTTGTCGATCTCCTGCGCCCCTTGGACAGAATTTGGTACGGTATTGGAAACCCAAAAACTCTATCACTCAACTTTAAACTGAACAAAAGCTTGCATTAGTGACGTAGGTGGACCAACGCGTGCTTGACTTTCTCAATCTTAGCTCTTCGTCTTGAATGAATCATCCAGTTTTTCTGAAATTGTTATCATTTGTTTGTCTGTACATGTACATCATGTCTACCGATTTCCGTCCCATTCAGATATTTCCTTCGTGGCGCGTCGTTTCCTTCTTTCTTTTCTATCTTTCGTCTTCGAGTTGATATTAAACACTGTCGGTCCCTAAGGGAGATCGTACTCTGGTGCTTATAGGGTTCGAAAAGTGTACTGACGTCATGTTCTTCCTTGTTTTTCGTCTATGTTTTTTTTATCGTTACCCCTCTGTTCTTACTACTTAAAAGAAATTTTAAACCATGCCAGAAACATGATGTATGTGTTTTTTTGGTCGATTTTCTTAAGCATGAAGTAAATTCTCCACGAGAACGCATTGGACGTATAGGAAAAGCACAAAATATTTTTTACTGGCGCAGACGACAGGGAAGAAAGCTGACAAATCGCTGTTCCCATGTTAGAAAGCATACCGTGAGAAACTCTGTATGCTCAAAATAGCTTCCTAATAACGTGCTCCAGAGGTATTCTTCATATGCTACTTTCGTGGCAGTTGACGCGTGACGGACTCTTAGACGGCCGGTAAATGAAATTACGGGAGATATACGTTGCAACAACTGGTGTGTTGTTCGTCGAGACTCCAAGAAGAGCCAACAACGGCGGCTACGCAGAGGGCCGTAATGTTACCATGATGGATGATTACACCTGGTCTAACCGTAGCCGTGTTAAATTGAATACACACGAAACTGACCACCGCCTTTTTACGAGCGGAGAAATGCCACTTTGTAAACCTATCGCGGCAATAGCCGCTGTGGTAGTTTTCACTCTATTGATAGAAAACGTGGCTGTAATAACTCCGTACGATGCGTGGAAAATGTAATACAAGTCATTTGTGGATGACAGCGTACAAAAACGCACTTTACAAGGACCTCCCTCGAGGAGAGGTTGGTGCAGTAAAAAGGCAAGGGAACGCTGCCGTCAGAAGTTTCGGAATTACCGTGGAATCTAATTAAAGGGGAGTGCGGACGTTTCACATAACAGGGGTTCGGTGTACGCAGAGAATTCTACCAGATAAAAGGGAGACAATTTGCTAAAGAGGGCGGAAAGAGGGGTGAGCTTAGGGATGAGGCGAGAGAGAGAGAGAGAGAGAGAGAGAGAGAGAGAGAGAGGAGAAGAAGAGCAGTGAGACAGCGCGAGGGAGGTGAGGGGAGTTCGCTACGCAGGTTTTTCTGCGCAGGTACACGGTGACGTCAGAGGTCGGGAGCGGCGCTATTGGTCGGCGCCGCGGTGGTGGGAAGGGCACCGCGCCGAGGTATTTTGAAGCGGCCGGCAGCAGAACGCGCAAGACGTCCACAGCGTGCAGTCGCGGCAAAAGCGGAGACCCGCGCGGTAGTCGGTCAGTGCGTGGGAGTGCGTGCGTGCGTGAACACGAGATTCGAGCTGCTGCCGCGCCGCACCCGCACGTGCACCACTGTGCAAGATCGCCTACAGCGCATCATCGCTTCCCCACTGGTGACGTAAATAAGTGACTGTGGTGTTCCGAAACGCAGTGTAGTTTCTTATTAACTGCCGCAGTGACAATCGCAAAGGCGACACGATGCCTCTGTCGCGTGACAGGTGATAGGTTCTCCCGTGTTGGGGACTCCGTTTCGACACACTGAGCGCATCTTCGGAGAGCGAAAGTTGGCCATCGCGGACTTGACGAAACGAGACGAGGAGGAGAAGCCGGCTCAGCGATGCAGGACAGGATCACGCCGTGTATCATCGAGGAACAAAGCTGTCTGGCTGACGTAAGTACAGAATGCCATTATACGTGCCATGCGTCGGCGACAGAACTCTGGAGGTAGGAGGGAGAGGGGGGGGGGGGGAGGCATAACCGTCCATTGTGTTCCGTCAGTCTCCCATTCATTTCACACCCACTTGTCTCGCACGGGCGGGCACATACTTTACTTCCTGTAGTGTCAAACAGCCACCCACCTACAAGAGGGGAGGGTGCTTTAAAAAGTTTTGATGTGGGAGTGGCTGGGCGTTTTAAATTTTCCGGGTAATTGCTGTCGCAATTTGCATGCACGCTCGGCCGCGCCTTCTTTCGTCGGTAGGAAACGGAAGGCGGTCTTCCGGCCAGCCGGCAAAGTGGCGCCGTCTTGTAGAGCACAGAATGTTATACACAGCCAGGATATCCTCTTCCTGCAGAATACGTAATCCTGCCGCCGTCGTTTACCGGCAAAACTACACAGGCTGACAACCTGTTTGCTTGCTTAAATCCTGTTATTTGACTCTTTTTCCTAGTGAAAGTGTTAACATTTTTTTCTATCATACTGATTTGTTGACAAAAAATCAAGTATAACTTCTGGCATATCTCTGTATTGTTTCTTGTGTGTGTATTCAGATTTACAAGTAAGGACAAAATCGTATTTTCCACTTTCAGTTAATTTTTTCCATAATGGATGCTGTAGAAATGCGTGACAGTTCATTTATAGAGGGATGTCTGAAAAAAATCCCCTACCAGCTACAACTGAAGACGGTTTATTTAAAACAAGATCGGTTTCGGGCTTAAGCTCAACTTCAGATGATTGCATTCAGTTTTGTCTTCACGCATTCAGTATTGGAATTGAATATAGATCAAGTGCAGGAGTGATAATTTGCGTACTTGGGTTAGAAGTAGTCATTAGAAGTATTATATACCTTTATTCACTCACTAATTCCTTTTAAAACGTCATAAACTGTGGACGTAACACGAGTTCACAACATTCAACACATTTGCATTCGAATACAGCGAGCGAGACCGTTCGCAAAATAGAGTTTTTAAGCCTCTTTACTTCACGTATAACTGCAAAATACGAGACAGATGGCTATTTTCATTGTATCGTGTATAAATGTTTCAGTTAGTTCCATTCACAGTTAGTAATTTGGAATTATACTTACGCCGATTATAAATACGAATAACAGCGACCATCGCTTATGAAATGTGTATTTCGATGAACTAGTTTCGAGACTTTTCCGGCTAATTTATAGATAAGACACGCACAAGTTTGTGTATTCATGTCGTGAACTGAAGTGTTTAGTGATAGTGATGCAACCTCCAGTACCCAACATCTCGCTAAAATCATGAATATGTAAACTTCCGCATGAATAATCTGAATTTGAGTCTGAGAACCCTCGAAATTAGTTCAAGGGTATAGAGATACATTTTGTAAGTGAATAATCGCTGCTATCTGAATTTGTATTCAGTTTCTAAGGTACATTGTCACCATTTCCTATAATATCCTTAATGGATAATCGTCGTAATGCTTACCTGCCACTGTGTGTTCTTGTGTGTAGCCCAATCTAATGTGCAGTCCACACACTTGCTCTGCACCGAAATGCAGACGATAAAAATGTGTCTTAGACTATATAATTCGTTGAAAAACTATAGTTCCCAAGTACGCTATAGAAGTCTTTAATGTGTTACACATACCTGTGCATCGCATTCTACATGATACACCCAATTAAAATCTGCACTGACTCTTACTCCAAGGGATTTTCATGTTGTGAACTATATTTACGTCGCGAACGTTTCCAGTTGTAGTTTATGTAACGTGAACTTAAGAAGTGCTACATTATGTTCATTTTCTTTAAAGAAACAATTGGTGCTATTTCATAACCGTTACAACTGGATGTCATATTTGTACACTTACAGCTTGCGGTGGTTCTGGCACTTTCTCAGAGACGGCAACGTCAGATGGACTCAGTCTGCAGCCAACAGTCAACTGTCCTCTAAGTCGTTAAAACGTAACGTGAACACTAACGCCCCGGAATATCCGAAATATTCCTGATCTGTGCATCACTCATCGTCATTGATAACATGCTGAATTCTACCAGTCCACAAATCCTCAGTCCAGTCACGAATACGGTGAGACAGAATCTTTTTCTCTATGACAATGACTTTTGACAAAACGGCATCGAACGATTTTCCAATAACCGTCAAAGTTTTACTCCTTAGTGCTCTTGGAACTGTGCAATTTACGGAACATATTTCCAAATCTGATATACTTCCTCTTCCTAAGCTATCACCTCTAATGAGGAGTGTACGTGAAAATGGGTATTTTTTCTTCTGGAAACTGGCCCAGCATATTTTTTAACATCACTTGATCACGAGATATCTTTATTATTATCATCACCTCACGGGATCAAGATGTATCGTTACTATTATCACAACACATTGGCCATCGCATTCGGGAGGACGACTGTTCAAACCAGTGTCCGGCCATACTGATTTAGGTTTTCCGTTATTTCCCTAAATCCTTCCGGCAAATGCCGGGATGGTTCCTTTGAAAGGGCACTGCCGCTTTTTCTTTCCTCATCCCTCCATAGTCCGATGGGAACGATGGTCTCCCCGTTTGGTACCTTCCCCGAAATCTGCCAACATTGACAACAGGACGTGCGTTGACCCATCTTCTATATAAAGTTCGTATCTGCTTGATAGCAGCTTGGAAGGAAGATACATCAGGCCTTTACGTCGACTCGACGACCAGATTAGCCGGCCGGTGTGGCCGAGCGATTCTAGGCGCTCCAGTCTGGAACCGCGCGACCGCTACGGTTCGAATCCTGCCTCGGGAATGGATGAGTGTGATGTCCTTAGTTACGTTTAAGTAGTTCTAAGTTCTAGGGGACTGATGACCTCAAATGTTGAGTCCCATAGTGCTCAGAGCCATTTGAGATTGAACGAACAGGTTAATAGACACGGGTCTAACGTTCTGAATGGACGTTGATGGCTAAGTAAATCATTTCGTGTAATTCACAGAGAAAAGTTGCAGACAGATTCATTGTAATCGATTCAGACAATCCATAAACACGCTACTTCTACATGACCGAAGGGAAATTCAAACTCCGCTGATACTGATTATGAGTCCACGATCTTGACAACTGTGACGCCTCAGTTAGTTTATAAACATTGCTTCTTGGGGCGAATGACTTCTGTTCACCCACTGCTATTCGTTGAGCTTTTCCAGAAGAAGTCTCTAGCCAGGCAAGAGAAACCACTGTGGGTAGTACACCTGTTATTTGCCTGTTCGTTTCATGTCTCTTCAGTTTCTCCGAGTTAATAGGAGATCAAAAGTGACGTGCACTTCTTAAGTCATCGTGCAGACAGATGTCTGTAGCCTCTTCCTTCCTAGACGGGCTACACCTGATAAGAGATTTTTCTCTTCTGATCTTGATCATCCTGAGATCGACAGCTGATTCTTGTGAATATTAATAAGAAACCACCACAGCTGTATTCATACACGTTTATTCTGTCACGAGCGGTTACGCTGCCAATAGGCTGTGAGCATTTGTTATGAAGACTTTTGGCCGTGTAGCTTGGTGATGTTATTTGGAATGACATAATAAATGTGTATCAATACGTCTGTGTTTGTTTCTTATTAACATTAATCCCTCTCTTCTATCAACATAATCAGTGACACAAACGTGACCTTATATCAAAAGCCGGCCAGAGTGGCCGAGCGGTTCTAGACGCTTCAGTCTCGTACCGCGCGATGGCTACGGTCGCAGGTTCGTATCCTCCCTCGGGCATGGATATGTGTGATGTCCTTAGGTTGGCTAGGTTTAAGTAGTTCTAAGTTCTAGGGGACTGATGAACTCAGCTGTTAAGTCCCATAGTGCTCACAGCCATTTGAACCTTATACCAAAGGCAACTACATGGCAGTTGGATGTGACCGTATGGCCTCCCACCATTACTTAGCGAGAAACGATTACACAAGGCCGTGTGCCAAACGAATAAACTACTATATCCCTTCGTAGAGTTGTGTTAGACTGAATATAGCAATTAAATTAAGGAAAGAACAATATATGATAGGTTTGGTCTCGCTTAATATACGCATGCAACAGTACGTTACGAGTTACAATACTGTTATGGAAACATTTTTGATTAACTTTGTAGTACGTTGCTGACTTGAATTAATGAAGAACGCTAACTTTGACTGAACAAAAATGTACTTGGAATGTTTCACGATGCCGTGTCAGCTTTTTTTTCAGATAGCAGCTCGTAACAAAACGAGAAATGGTCACTATTAACTAGTATTTTAATTTCTATACAAGCACCCTACGGTATGGTTTACATTTAAGTATCTAGTAGTAACAAAATCACTCTTGTTTCTAGCCCATAAGTTTATCATTTTTAATATGTCCGACACGTTTCAGATTCCATTATGAATGATAACAGATTCGTCTTTAGCGCGATAGTTGCTGCTAAATCTACTGGAAAGAATATCATTTCTTGTAAATGCAATCTGAATTGCGAAACGCGTCGGATACTGAAAAATCAGGCAGCCCTTGGTGACGAGGGTTGTTTTGTTGTTGTTAGACGCCTCAAACGAGAAATGATTTTCTTTTTTTTCCTCCTCTTCTTCTGCTCCTGTGAAGTATTAGGCCTCTAGGTCTAGACGTCCTCCTGCCATTTCTTCACTGGTCAAGCCAGTGATCTTAGACCACTCATTGGCCTGCTGGTGCAGCAAGGACTCTGGGGTCCTCTTTGAACTCAATGGTGTAGATGTTTTCTCTAGTAGTTTTGATAGTTCTTTATATAATGTGTGACTGGTTCCTTCGAAATAGCTTCATTCCTATTGTGATCCCATTTGATGTAACCAGCTGTTCCTTTCAAGAAGTACTTTTCATAGGCTGTTAGTTTTTTCGCATGTTTTTTGCTTTCATTGTCTAGAGTTCACTTCCAAAGCGCTGGTCCTGCTAATGTCTTATAAAGGCGTACTGTAGTGTTCTTTGGACTATAGAAGAGATCTTGATTATATTATCAGGGCCTAACCTTGAATATGAAGATGGGAATAAAGGCGTGACATGTAGTCACGTACGAGGTTGGTGACCATTCTAGTAAATATGCGTGGATCGGTGGTTAAGCTGGCGGGGTCGCATAAAAAGTCGTGCAGCAAATGGAGATTGACTTTATTGATCACAAAGTATGCATGAAACGTTTCGGAATTATTTTCGTCTTCAGAAATCCAAGTGCAAAGATATCACAAGGGCAACAGTGTTACCAGTTATGTATGTAACCTAAGCTGCAGGTAGTCTGTTAGCTCATGTCACTTACACAATTGGACACGCTGTTGCCTTTGTGGTATCTTTACACTTGGATTTCTTAAGATGGAAAAAAATCATAAAACGCATCAAGCAAACTTTTTGGTGAATAAATTCATTCTTCACCTGCTGTATGGCTTTTTATGCGACGTAGCCAGCTTAACTAAGATCTAAGCATGTTTATATGATGATAGTTTGGTACACTCGACACAACGGTGAGTTTTATTCTTCTCAGTCTCGGCTGGAACCAAGAAGGTTGTTAGAATCGTAAGACTCTTATTTAGCGAGACGATGATCTATGGAAATAGTTGCTGTAATTATAATACACCAAGTCACGACTTCTTACTTACACACAGATTCATGGAGCTGCTTCTCATTCTGGACGAAGAAAAAATATAGCAGTTATATCTTTCCCTGTACCGTACTGTACATTGGGATCTTGACTCCTATACATCCACACCGTAAAATAAATATAAATAAAATTTCAGTATTCTCATACAGTAAACGAATGTTTCTGAAAAGACGAGAAAACGTTGGCCAACGAGCTTTACAAACTTCAAGTTTCTTGCAGCAAATTACTCTCAAGCCGCTTCACGGAGTTCGGAAGTTATGATTAACGAGCGCCTGTCGCTCTCTCTAAAGAGTAACGTTTTACTTAGTTATTACACAGACGAGTTTATCTCTGCAAGAAATGAAGAGGTAATGCCGCAAGCGACCTATCCACCTGATATTTCAGTCGTGTGATTGCTACTATCGATAACACGCCGACTTTCACGTGGATATTTTTTTCGCACGATGTGTGCTAACGATCGCTTTCGGCAGCGCAGATGGTTCTAAATGAACGATGATAATTTGTACATACAATCAGCGCTAATATACTGAGGATTTCTGCATCACTCGTATTTCTGCCACTGGAAGTAATGACGTTAAAAATGTCGTGCTAGATGTACACCGAAGAAGTAGTTCCTCAAGTTCTGATGTAGTTACATTGGATTAGTTAGAATGTTGTTGTCGAACTCTTTATAATATAAACTCACAGTTAGGAAGATAATTAAACATGTTTTCACCGAAAGTGTTGTGATTTGTCTAGCTCGATGACAGATACCATTAACTAGGCAGCTACGTGCACTACGCCCCCATGTGGGTCCTAAGTTGCCCTGATGACGGTTGTTATACAGGATGCAACGGGTGTAAGTGCAGATATATCTGATAGTGATCGAGGACGGTATACTGAAAAACTCGACATCAGTATATTCGTCATTTGAAAACTAATAATTATAGCCATTGTAACAAGCCCTATGTTTTTAAGGTGGTTGGTACCTTCAGTTACATCTGGCATGCCATTAATGCTTATTTATCCCTGGGCAGTGGGTCAGGTGCTGAAGTCCCGATGTGTCGACGCAAAACCGTTAGTCTATACTGATAGGCGTAGCCCATTTAGTGGTCCAATATGACCGTACAGAAAATATCAAGTCGTAAAGTTTTTGACATGTCTGTAGGACGACTGTTCGACACAGACAAGAAACAACTAACACACACATGTGTGCACATACAAGGTGCTACATATAAAAATATCTACATTAACAGCTGTTAAACCCTTTACAACCCAACCTGGCAACCATTAATAGCGTTAAAATTATTGGTAGAGTAATTGGAACTGGTGCTTTTCCTTTGTATTGTGTAGAATGTCCCAATTAGAGAATATTTTGAAAAATATTGCATGCTGATATCTCACTGACTTACTTTTCGCCTGAGCTTTCGTTATCGGAAATTGGGAACTTACAGGGTACTATACGATATCGACAAATGTATTTTACTTTCTCAAACAGAATAAGTAATGAAGGAATGCAGTAACAATTCAAGTACTTTCCGCAGTTTCTATATAATTCTTCCAGGTTGTATCTCGCGTCAAGTAGCAAAAAGTGTTTCATACCACGATGTAATTATCTGGGGCATCTGAAGTTATGACTGTGAAAGTTGGACGCTGGAGTAAAGAAGAAAAAAAATAGAGGTGTGGGGTAAGTCGAACAGCCACAAAAGCATCCTGGGCTGAAAGAAAATCTTACAAACAACTAAAAACCAAACACTGCCGAACAGGCCTCGGAAGGCCCAACTGCATCGTCCGACCGCCGTGTCATCCTACTTCTCAGTCAAGTAGGTCTTCAGTTGGCCTCACAGGGGCTGAGAGAACAACTAGTACAAGAAGTTAAAAAGACATTCATTAACTTCATACACAGAAGAAAATTAACTCGACTCGACATAACAGCTTCATAAACACATCCTGGATGGACAAATATTGGGGAAAATAACAAAAGGCAGGAGCAGATCATCCATATTACAAAGTGTTACTAGTCGAATGAACTAGAGCAACTGCAACGGAGTGGTAACGATAGGAGGGACAGACAAAGATGATTACATCAAGGAAGTCTTTGGCTTGGTGTCTGATGATAGTAACGATGGTGATGAATGTCGTTACAGAGGCCGAAGCGCTGGTACCTTTTACAACACGAGGCGGTCTAGAACGATGAAAAATGTATGGAAATTTCTTCCAGTCGCGAAAACCTACAAACTCACAAAATTTCTGTAGTGCTCTAGACTTACAGAACACTCGTGTGTAGCATTTCTTGCGTTTCGTTTCAGGAAGATTTCCCGTGTAACGACTTGACTCAGGATCCGGACAAAGAGAATTTGAAGGAATTCACCATCTTGAAGCAGCTGGGTCGTTGAACAGCAAAGGACAGAACATCATAACGATGCTAAATTGTACAACCTAAAACAGCATTCTACAGCAACAAGAAGCTACGAAAATACTGCAGACTGTTGAGGCGTGGTGTTGCAAGATAATTCTGAGGATTTCATGGAGAGAGAGAAAAGGTAATGGAGAAGTCTTCAGCTACATAGGAAAGACTGTTGTAGAGATCAAGAAACGGAGACACGAGTGGGTTGGACACATGCAGATATTGCCCCTTCACTATGTAAGTAAGGTAAGGAAAAATGCTTGGGTTGAATGCTAGAGGAAGACCTGCAATTGACAATGATCTCAGAACTGGAGAGACTTGCAGAAGATAGGAGAAAACTGGCGAATAACAATCGCTGCCGACTATTTTATAAGATTGCTAGTAAAACAGGAAGAAGACGACGTCCGAAAGATTTCCGTATAACAGTCTTCGGAGAACGTGTTGTAAAGTAAGCGGTGTTTTAGTTCTAAGTACCAAGTGCTACTAAATTACGAAGTTGACGCAACCTCCGCAGGTAGATCGATATTTCATTTTTCCCGAGCTACGCGCCCACATCTCCGCACCTGCCTTGTAGCTGGAGAGGATTATGTGGCCTCGGGTTACCGGCACAGCTCGCCTAAATCACCCGGAAAAAGTTTCAGGTAATTTAAGGCATATTTCGGGGCGTAGGGAACCAGTTTCTGACGAAGTGTGGGGTGGTGGGGGGCGGAGAAAAGCGCGTTTCCCTCACATCTACAATATTCCGGGACCGGGTAAGTGGAATCATTAATTAATGACAGCTTCATGTAATAAAAAAGGGATCCTAAAATTGGACATCAAGAGTTAATATGGCTTTCGCGTATTAGAGGAGGAATGTAATGCAGCAAAAAAGCATTTGCCGTGAGACAGAAAGAAAAGATGAGTGGCGATACAAGGTTAGCGTAGAATATAAGCTATTAATTAAGCTAATTTAAGTTCTTAACCATGCTAATTGATGCTATGGAAATAGCGCAATTAATAAAATTTGGCAGGAATTAGTAAGGAAAGTGTTTCAGCGTACAGCCACCAAAAAATTTCCTCCTGTTTGAAATTGCTACTGGCTCAGCACATCGAGTGAACTCTTACTGTGTTTCTTTCAGTGAAAGATTGCGGAAATGTGGTAGGTGCTGTTTCTGAAAGGCGACGAGAATTTATAACCAGACGGATCCACTGACGAGTTTTGAAACTACTACACAAGCTCACAGACCATCATATAGCAATTTGCAGTTGAGTACTGTGCGCGCAGTCTTAGTTGAAAACAGTTGTTAACGTGTCTTGCTTAACAAGGATACTGTGCTGAAAAACTGTCGACGATATAAACTGCTAACACGACTGTGCATCGCCAACCCCTTTGGATACGTTTACGAGAGCCGCATCTTCTTCCTGGGGAACAGCGAACGACAGTAATAATTTCTTTCACTACATGTCTTCCGAGGCGGTTTTACGGACGATTGCGCTGCAGTGTTACGAACTCATTTACGACGCGATTTTGACAGTAATCGCGAGTGTATAAAACATTATCGGCTTACGTACGGCGTCAGCCCTGAGTATAATCTTCTCTAGGAACAACTTATTGTCGTGGCTTCTGTTGTGGTGACCATTAACAGCCCATAGGCGGCTCGTCATTGGTGGGCATATGTCATGCTGCCAGAGATTGTCTCCATTCCCGCAACGCGGGAACAAGCCCTCTGCTCATTGGCACTGTACCGAAATCTGGCTGCTGGGTATGGTCTCACAAATAAAAAACACAGAATAACAATCCATTCTGTTTAGCAACGTGATATTTTTTATGTTGGAAAGTAAGTTTTCCTGCTTTTTTCTTATGCATGTTGATATTTCAGTCGTCATTTTTTATCTGTAGTTCATTGTTGTTGTTTGAGTTTACATGTTATCTTTTGTCATTTGAGGATCTCGAGTGGAGCTGTGGACGCCAGAACACAACTACTACTGCTGCCGACACTACTCTCTGGTCTGCGATTCTATTGTAGCATACATACCGCAGGCAGCGCGTGAGCAATCCATCGAAGTTGCATCTGCTAGAGTGCGCTAGCAACAAATTCCTTATTCATGGACCTCTTACTTGGTTTTCTCGTTTTAAGGAGGGTCGTTTTGACATTAGTGACTCTCTACGTTCAGAAAGACCTTCCGGCTTTGATGAAGATCGTTTAAACGCATTAATCCACAATTACCAACATCAGTGGACTCGAGAACTGGCACATGTGATGAACTGTGACCATTCGACTATCGTGTGAGAGTTTCCTCAATGGGCAGGCTCAAAAATTGGGTGTATGTGTACAATATACACTAAGCCAAAATCAGAAAAGTCAGCGGATGGTCAATGTGCATATGCGATTGATAGTAATCTGTTGGCTCTTGAGAAACACCGACCATTCCTTTCCTATATAGTTACTGGTGACGAGAAATGGTGTCTTTATACTAACATAAGGACAAAAAAGGGATGGTTGAGCTCAAACAGAGAGCAACTCTCAATACAAGACCTGTTCGCATGCACCAAATGAAAATGTTATGCATCTGGTGAAGATGTAACCATTATTGTTGCAGAAATTCATTGTGAACAAATGAAATGTCTTGCAGACGCAATCCAAGGACAACGATCAGGAAGACCGCGTGAAGTGATCGTACTCCACGATAACATCCGCGCGCATTCTTCTAGACTGACAAAAAATACTGTACAGGACATGGGTTGGGAAGTCATTCCGCACCCACCCTATTCACCTGATCTTGCACCTACTGTTTTTCACCTTTTCTGTTATTTAATGAACAACCGAGTTCTTCGCCTCAAAACCACGTGATTTCTACAGTTGCGAACTCGAGAAGTTACCGCAGCGTTGACAGACTGTTGTAAATAGTGAAGGAGAATGTATTGCTGATGACCAAAGTCCCTCTTTATATGTTGTGTTTATTAAACTTACAAACAAACGCTACGAGCTTATGCACCACATAACACACTGTCTTTATTTTTGTTGCCAATACTTTTTACTTCTATCCAATCTATTGGAAAGTCCTCCTGACTCGTTATCTCTAGCGACAAAAATCACATTAAGAGGGCATTGGAGACAGTCGAATGACAGTGAGATACTTGGAATCTCACGGGGAATGCAGAAACATGCACTTTTCGCAATTATATTACGAATCTCAACTTGTTGGGGCGAATGCTGTATGAACGTCGAATTACGGAAACTGTTACGAATAGTAGAAATGGTGAAGACTAAGTAATAAATATGGTGTGGGTGACCTTAAATTTAAATCCTTGCGGTATTAGAGAAGCGAAAGAGACCAAATAAGAGCCGACAACTTCAAGTTTCCTAGGTAGATGAATTGGTTAAAATTCGAGCTCTCGGAAAGTTAAGAAAGAAAGGCGTGTAACAGTGGCTAAAAGGTATTGCAGTTATCGGTTTTCAGGCTTTGTGGTGTCTTCAGCACTGATTACACCCAGCCTGTTCCACTCGCGTAACATCTTTGGGTGATGCAATAGTTACGGTACTGAACGCGTACTCGTGAGAAGAGCACCATTTTGATTACACTATTGGAGACAAATCAGTGCAAACAGTAACTACCGTAAATATCTGGAAGCGGTCTAAAGCGGTATGAGACGTACTACAAGTAGCTGAAAAATCAGATACGAGATTAATATTGAGAGAATCTGAACGAAATGCAATCACCCACGAAAGAAGTTGTTTATAGAAACATTTGTTCGGTTGATTCTGAAGCAGATGTGTCTCAGGGGACCATCGGAAAGTTGGATTAATACAAGGGATAGAGAAGGTCAGAAGAAGAGTTGCGCGTTTTGTCAAGGGATCGTTTACACGGCCCGAGAGCGTTACGAAGGTGCTCAACAGACTCCAGTTGCAGACGGTACAAGAGAGGCGTTGTGTATGACGGACGGGTTGACTAGTGAAACTTCGAGAGTACGCGTTTCTAGAAGTGTCGGGGAATACGTTATTACCTCGAGCATACACCAGGCATAAACGCAGTTGAGAGATTTATGCCGAATAAATTAATAAAAGACGGCACTGATCCCGCACATTGTACACAAAACAAGTCATACCACTGTTGCAGAAACAACGAAAATTTTAAAAATCACAAAAGCTGCAAGATTGTCAATGTTTTGCTGAAACTCTAAACTTCAGTAAACTAAGAGTGAAGAATGAATGAGAACTGTTCAATGTGAGATGCTTTTAACAGCTTCCACAATGAAAATCAGTCTCGAAATCATACAGAAAATCCAAAGAGATTCTGGTCGCATGTAAAGTGTACCAGTGGCTAACCACAATACCTTCACTGCGCGACAGCGATTTTAATCTTACTGATGACAGCGTCACTAAAGCGGCGTTATTGAACACAGGTTACTCAAATTGGTTCACCAAAAGATTAACTAGATATTCCAGAATTCGAATCAAGAATAGCTGCCAACATAAATAACTTGGAAGCAGATATTCTCGGTCAAACGAAGCAACTTAAATCACTTAATAAAGGCAAGTCTTCCGATCTAGATAGGGTACCAATTTGATCCCTTTCAGTGTATGCCGATACAGTAGACCTTACTCAACATTCATATACTACCGTTCGCTCGACGAAAGATTCGTGGCAAAAGACTGAAAAGTTGCTCTGGGCCGACCGCTGTGGCTGAGCGGTTCTACGCTCTTCAGTCCGGAACCTCGCGACTGCTACGGTCGCAGGTTCGAATCATGTCTCGAGCATGGATATGTGTGCTATCCTTAGGTTGGTTAGGTTTAAGTAGTTCTAAGTTGTAGGGTACTGATGACCTCAGATGTTAAGTCCCATAGTGCTCGGAGCCATTTGAACCATTTTGAAGTTTCTCTAGTCACATTAGTTCTCATGAAAGAAAATAGGAGTAAGCCGATTAACTGCAGACCCGTATCACTGATCTCTATTTGAAGTAGTATTTTGAAACATATATCGCGTTCGAATGTTACGAAATACCTCAAAGGTAACGGTCTATTCCCACATGGTCAGCACGGATTCAGAAAATACAGCTCTTGTGAAATATAACTAATACTTCATTCGCAAGAAGTAATGGGTACTATCGACAGGAGATCCTCAAATTGATGTCGTATTTATAGGTTTGCAGAAGGCTTTTGACGCCGTTCCTCATAAGATGCTTCTAATCAAATTGCATGCCTATGGAGTGTCGTTTCAGTTGTATAACCGGATTCGTCGTTTCCTGTCAGAAATGTCACAGTACTTAGTAATCGACGGAAAGTTATCGAGTTAAACAAAAGTGATAGTTGGCGTTCCCCAAGGAAGTGTTACAGGCCCATTTGCTGTTCTTAATCTATATAAATGATTTAGGAAACAATTTCAGCAATTTTATTAGATATTTTACAGTTGATGCTATCGTTTACCGATTAGTAAAGTCATCAGGAGATCATAACGAACTGCAAAATGACTTAGAGAAAATATACAGGTATGTATGGTGCCAAAAGTGTCAATTGTCTCTAGATGCGGAAAAGTGTGAGGTCATCCATATTAGTATAAAAAGAAAGCTCTTAAAACAAATAATACAAATCTAAAGGCTGCAAATTCAACTTAATATCTAGGAATTACAGTTATGAACAACTTAAACTGGAACGATCACATAGATAATGTTGTGGGGAAGGTGAAGCAAAGACGTTTTATTGCCAGACCACTTAGAAGGTGCAAGAAATGTACTTAAGAGACTGTCTACACTACTCTTGTTCGTCATCTGCTAGAGTATTGCTAAGCGGTATGGGCTCCACATCAGATATGGTTTGACGGTGGACATCGAAAAACTTTAAAGAACGGCAGCTCGTTTTTTTTTTCTCAAAATAGTTGAGAGAGTGTCACGAATATGATAAGGAAGTAGGGGTGGCAGTCATTAAGAAAAGGCATTTTTCGATACATCTCTTCATGAAATTTCAACCACCAACTTTCTCTTCTGAAAGCAAAAATATTTTATTCTCATCAACCTACACAGCGAGAAATGATCGTCGAAACAAAATAAGAAAAATCAGAGTTCGTACAGAAAGATTGAAGTGTTCGCTTTTCCCACGTGCTCGTGCTTTTAGAGAGTGAGACGGTAGAGATATAGTCTGAAGGCGGTACGGAGAACACTCTGCCGGGCACTTCAGAGCGTGAGTTGTAGAGTAGTCATGCAGATGTAGATGTAGCGAAATGATCATGACGAGACCGTGTGAGAAATCAGCGGTAATACGATCTTTACCGACAGTCGTTCTTTCCACATGTCATTCGTGAATAGAACAGGCAAGGGGGATCACTTAGTGGGGCCAGAAGTACTCTCCGCTACACACTGTAATGTGGGTTGCGGACTTTAGGCATCGCTTTTGCCTGGTTGCCCACTTCAGTAAAGAAGTCGGACCGCTGCCTTCAATAAAGGCTACTGACAACTATTTTATCCCGTAGAGTCCAAACTGAAGTACTGATTTATCTCTAATGACCTTAATGTCTAAGATGGTACACCCTGCTTCCATTACAAACGGATATTGCATTAAGAGAGACCGGCAGTTCACTTCTAATACCTATAAATGTGGGTACTCTCGATCCTTACATGAAATGTACATGGGGGCGTTCTTAGAAACCTATATGAAGACCAGTTCTCGGAGTGCGAACAAAGGCTTTCTAGTACCGCCTTCCGTTGGAGCCTGTTGGGCATGTCTGCCCCGTCCCAGACGGTCAGTCGCGAAGTTCTTCTTCGAAGTTGTCTGTCAGGTTTCTCCAGGCATTCCGCCTCGCAGATGATAACTGTCAGTAGAGCGGTTGTAGAGGGAAGGTCTCCCAAGAGTCTTGTAGGCTGTTTCTTGCCAGAGAAACTACACCTCCCAAGAACTTCCACATCAATTTATAGTCTACCATCTGACCTCCGCTCTAAACGATTCATCGTACAGCGTACCGCACTCAGACCACTTGAACGATGCCACTCACTTTTTTTTTTTAGTGTAATGGAGCTACCATCTGATAAGTTTTAAAGGTAACTGTAGATAGCTTGATATTTGATATTGTAAATTTATGACAAAAGATACTTCGCTGTATTCAGGGGCCTGAAGGTGGAATAGTGTAAATCGAAAGTGATTGTGGTTGAAATAATACCTACAAATACAGCTGAATGTGATATCCCTACTACACATAAAGAAACAGCTGTCATCCGATGTTCTATCGGCAGATAGGTACACGGAGAAAATCAATCGGAGTTGGGTAGCCTATCGTCATTGTCGCAGTGTAGACCTGTTATAGCCCAGTCAAGTGATGCTCAAAATGGTCAAATAACGGAAATTTTTGTAGCAGCTTTTTTTATAAGCGTTCTCTATGTTTTCGAGGGTGCTAAACTCGAATTTTCAAAAAGCCACCAAAACTTCGGCCCAGAAATGGGTCAAAAATGGCAAAAATCCGAGAAAATTAGCTTTTTTTATGTTTTTACCTCATAACAGGATAAAATTTCCCATAACGAGATCTCAGTGACTTTCTTCGTCAGACCAACCGTATGGCGTGTAGCACGTGTTGAAGTTAGAGCGATTTGATAGACGGGGTTGGCCGTCTCAGGAACTTTCCACCCGCGCCCTTATCGAACTTTTGCTAAACATCAATTACCGAATTTACCTTCCACTAGTGTCACGATGTTACTGAGTTGATTTGTATTTAATACTTGACGTGGTGTAGGGGTAAATTGTTTTAGTGCCGTCACTTTCCTCCTTTGCCTGATAACGTTAGCTGTTGCATCCAGTTGTTTGCACAGTTTCCTTCATTTAATTGAAGAATAATTCGAGATCTCCAGTACTGTTATTCATGGTTAGCCTGACTAGTCTAGCACAAGCACCAAGGAGAGCGAACGACCGAATAAATCCTAGGAACACAGGTCTTTAGAAATAGCCTTTAGCAATGTTAACACGTACCGGTCAGAAAAAAATTCCCCTCCATAACCAGCAATAAATAAACAAACAGTTGCATTTTCAAATCAATATAAAATGGAATGAGCGGGTATGGACTGTAGAAGGGAGAGTCAATGGTCGACTTCAGTTTGTTGGTCGAAGTTTTGGGAATTGTGGTTCATCTACAAAGGAGAATGTAAGTGCGACCAATTGTTGAGTCCTGTTCGGTTGTTTTGGATCTGTACCAGATCGGATTAAAAAAAGACATCGAAGTAATTGAGAGTTGTGCAGCTACATTTGTTACCGGTAGTTCCGAACAACTCGCAAGTGTTTCGGAGACGCTTCGGGAACACAAGTGGGAATCACTGGAGCGCAGCCGCCGTTCTTTTCAAGAAACACCATTGAAAAAAATATAGAGAACTGGCATTTGAGCCTGACTGGAGAAGGATTCCGCTTCGGCGTAAGATTCAAGGGCCGGCTCGCCGGTCACGAACATTAAAACACAGAGGGCTGTGAAGAAGACGTCAGTCAATAGTACGCTCATCCCCCTTTCTAGGACGAAAACGAAACAGCAGCGGCATCTACACGAAGAGGACATAAGCGCCGCCCCGCCAGGCCGCACCCCAGTTGAAGACTAGCTGCTCTATAGCAGCGACTTAGGGACTGTATAATTTCACTTGTATTAGAATTGTATATAGAGAAGACACTTCTTATTTGTCTGTCACCCACTGCTTGCGACAAATCATTGCAACTTCTGAAAGTTAAGTATTGTCTGTCATTTATCTTGCTGTAATAAAAATTCATTAATGCGATTTGCTTGAACTGTTGTCTAGCGATCCGAGAAGGCAGGTTTTCAAGGCACCCCATATTCGACGAGTAGGCAGGAGACAACAGATTCTACTATCATCAACGTACCGTACATTTAGGGAAGGATCATGAAGATGAATTTCATGAGACTAGGGAAGTCGTTTTCGTCTCTCTCAGTTTGCGAGAAAAGAAAATGACCAGTACCAGTACAGGGACCCTCCGTTACGCAGCCTACGGTGGCTTGCGCAGTATGTATGTAGGCGTAGATCTCTGATTTATTCCAGAGGCAACGGGTTTCGGCATTCCATTATGCCATCATCAAGTGCTCGAACTTGTATTGCCAGCTGAAGTATCACGCAAAAGCGAGCCACTATCCGCATAAACGTATATAACAAGGCTGGGGCCGGCCGTGGTGGCCGAGCGGTTCTAGGCGCTTCAATCTGGAACCGCGCGACCGCTACGGTCGCAGGTTCGAATGGTGCATCGGGCATGGATGTGTGTGATGTCCTTAGGTTAGTTAGGCTTAAGTAGTTCTAAGTTCTAGGGGACTGATGACCTCAGATGTTTAGTCCTATAGTGGTCAGAGCCATTTGAACACGGCTGGGCACTCGTAAACAATTTGAGCGCTCAAATTACTCTCCGTATTGAATACTTCTGGCCCCTACTGCCCTAGAAAGAAATAGTTTGCAGAGGGGATAGGTCGACTGTAGTAATTCAAGCGTCAATTTGAGCGCGGAGACGTGGGTTCGATACCCGGCGGTTGCCTCCAGACTCCGACCCTAATGACTTTACGTCGGGCGTCCCCTTACGAGGCCACCTTCGGAGCGGCCTAAGCCGGTAAAAACGTACCGCTGGAGCGTCGACCCGGGCCCGCGCGCGCTTTAGCGTCCTCTGTACAAATAAATTACGGGAGCTCTCGTCTTAAATGCCGCTTCTGGGAATTACATTCCTCGGGAGATAGTGCGTCCCGGGAAAAAAAATGAGCCCGCCCGGATTACTGCGTCGCAATAATTTGTTTTAGATGGCCGGTAATGGCTTTCTTCTGGATATTAGTGCGCGCAGCGCTAGGGGGCGTGTCGATAACTTCTTTACGCGTGTGTGATGCGTGACTTTGATGACGTGCGGACCTGCCGGCGGTCATCAGCGGTGCAGAGTAAAGAATAATTACTCGCCGGCCAGGCCACGCAACGAGACTCGGCCAGCTACTAGCCCTGTGGCTGCGGCCGGTGCTTTTTGCAGCACCAAAGCCGAGCTGGTCCAGTTAACGACCAGCGACAAGCACTGTGCGTGCTCTGCGCATTGCCACTTAGTGCCTCCCTTTTCGCGATTGCTGCCTTTAACAATCTCCATTTTTATGCTGTTGCAGTTAGTGTGTAAACACACTTCTCACGAAGCAATACCCATTCCTCTAAAAAAAATTTCAGAAGTGCTATGGCAATAAAACTTCACTACAATATGTTCAAAAGTCGCGTTTCTCTGTATTTGAGTCACTTGTAATGAACTGTGATATAATTCTAATCAACTCATTGCTTTCTTCAGAAATTCCGGGGTCCTATCCTAAACAAACTGCTTCAGATGAGAACAACAGTATAAAAAAATGACCAGCTTTCTTGGTGGAACTAAAGTGATTTTGTTTTTGTTTTTTTAGTCTTTTGACTGATTTGATGCAGCCTGCCACGAATTCCTCTCCTGCGCTAATCTCTCTTCTTGCAGCGTATACATTCAGTTATTTACTGAATCTTTTCCAGTCTCTGTCTTCCACTCCTTTTTTACCCTGTACAGCTGCCTCTTGTACCGTAGCAGTTATTCCCTGATGTCTTAACAAATTTCCTATGATCATGTCCCTTCTTCTTGTCAGTGTTTTCCATATATACAGAATCTACTCATTTCCCATCTTACCAGTCCATCTAATTTGCAACATTCTCCTCTAGCACCAAATCTCAAGCGCTTCGCTTCTTTTCTGTTTCGATTTTCCCACAGTTCATACAACACCAAACGAACATTCGAAGAAATTGTTTCCTCTACTTTAGGCCTACGTTTGATACCAGTAGACTTCTATTGGCCAGGAATTCCCTCTTCTTTTTATGTCCTCCATGCTTCGTCCGCCACTGGTTATTCTGCTGCCAAGGTAGCAGACTTCCTTAACTACATCTACTTCGTGGTCACCAATTTCAACGTTAAGCTTCTCGTTATACTCTTTTCTGCTACTTCTCATTACTTTCGTCTCAGTCCACATTCCGTACTCACTAGCCTGTTCATTTCGTTCAAAGGTCTTTTTATAATTCTTCTTCGCCTCCACTGAGAATGCAATGTCATATGGGAATCTTATCACTGATAACCTTCGTCCTTGTATTTGAATCCCTCTCTGCAGCCTTTGTTTTATTTCCGTCATTGCTTTTTCAATGCGTAGATTGAACAGTAAGGGCGAAAGACACATCCCTGTCACACTCCCCTTTTTAATCCGAGCACTTCGTTCTTGGTCTTTACTCTTATTGTTCCATCCTGCTTCTTGTACGTGCTGTATATTACCCATCTTTCCCTATAGCTTACCCCACTTTACTCAGAATTTCGAACATCTTGCACCATTTTACATTGTCAAACGAGTTTTCCACGTCAACAAATCCTACGCACTTACCTTGATTTTTCTTCAGCGTTGCTTCCATTATCAAACGCAACGTCAGAACTATTTTTTGGTGCCTTTATCTTTACTCAAGTCAAACTGGTCGTCGTCTAATAGACCGTCAATTTTCTTTTCCATTCTTCTGTTTATTATTCTTGTCATCGACTTGGATGCATGAGTTGTCAAGCTGAGTGTGCGATAATTCTCGCACTTATCAGCTCTTGCTTTCTTAGGAATTGTGTGGATGATGTTTTCCCGAAAGTCTGGTGGTATATCGCCAGTCTCGTACATTCTACACACCAATGTGAATAATCCTTTTCTTGCAACTTCCCCCAATAATTTTAGAAATTCCGGCGGAATTCCCTTCTGCCCTACTTGATTTTAAGTCTTTTAAATTCTGATTCTAATAGATGATCCATTATCTATTTCCCGTGGACTGTTGTCTCTTCTTCCATCACGTCATTAGACAACTCCCAACCCTCGTAGAGGCCTTAAATGTACTCTGTTCACATATCCATTCTTTTCTCTAGATTTAACATTGGAATTCTTATTGCATTCTTAATTTTAAAGCCCTTACTTTTAATTTCACCGAATATTATTTTGAGTTTTCTATTCTCTGAGTCAGTCCTTCTGGCAATGTTTTTCTTCGATTTCTTCAAATTTTTTCATGCAGCCATTTCGCCTTAGCATCCTTGTATTTCCTATTTATTTCATTCCTAAATGTCTTTTATTTCTAAGTTTCCCTGAACATTTTTACATTCCTTGTTTCATCGATCATCTGAACTATTTCTTCCGCTACTCGTGGTTTCCTCGCAGTTACCTTACTTGTATATACCTTTTTCTTTCCAGCTTCTGTGATTACCCTTTTCAGAGTTGAGTATTCCTCTTCAGCTGAACTTCCTCTTGAGCTGTACATTACTGAAGTATCTACAGCCTCAGAGAACTTCAAGCACACTTATTCCTTCCTTTTCTCTTCGCAGTGGCGTGAGACATTTTGTGAAGGGTGGCTCCCCTCAGCACTAATCCCGCACAGCATGTTATGAGAAACTTCCTCCTTTTAATTTCGATACTATTTTAGAAAAACTTTGTGAAGCAGTTCACGTATACTTCGAATCCAATAATTAGTTTTACTTAAAATACCATCTTTTAATTACTGTTGATTAATCGATAAAAATACATCGGTAACTTTCATTACACTTTTCCTAGATAAAAAAATTAACTTTCTTAATCGTCTAATCAGACGGAATCATTTGAGACACACTACAGTGAGACGGTGTTCGACTTTTATTTTGATGTTTGGACTGTGGGTTTCGTATCCACGCATGCCGTTAATGTCGTGGCACCGAAGGTCGCCAAACCAACCATGCTGGTAGCCATCAAACTGGTGACGCCGACCGGTAACGCTGCCCGTTGGAAAGAGCCTCTGGTGATCGAGGCGAGTAGACAAGGTTAGCGCAAACTTAGTTCATTGGTGTGTCCGCAAGTTTAGAAGACAAACCCTCTTATATTCTGCCATACGTAGGTGGTTGCTTGTTTAGGGGGTATCTCTCGCTCGAATCTTTATCTTGATATACTACGTATGCTGTTGAAATTTGTAGCCTAGGTACAGTTTTGATTGGGTTAATTCTTTGCATTCACAACATCCGCGGTTGAATGCTTGGTAGGGGCCAGGCAGAGTGCGATGTAGTCCCCTGGTCTGCAGTTTTCTTGTAAACCGGTACCGTGAGTACGGGTTGTAAAACTGGGTATCTGTGCCACATGATTATAGTACCGTGCGACAGTGTATTTGCGTCTAGTGACTAAGCTCACGGCTGAACTACTAGAGACACTAACAATAAAAGACCTCGGCAATACTTACGTGTCACGTATAAAATAACTGACAGGCCAGAAGGGCTTTAGTCACCAGATATATAAAAAGGAATGCGTGAGAACGAGCTATGGACTCCTCGTACCTGTACAGCCACAAATATCTCGCAGACATGGTACCCTTGCTCAGGAAGCGGTTGTCCTCCGTCTGGTAAGAGGAATGGTAGAGAGCATCTAAAATGAAAGACATTCATTGTCTGTTAGTTCATCCCACGATTTCAAGAACACCGTGGTATAATAAGACACGAACATCAAGGGGCTGGGCGACGGTTATTCCACGGGAAGAAATTTAATCGTTGTAAGTTCAACAAACATCTCGATCGGCTCAGTCTAAGCACCATCCCTCTGTGAGTTTGGGGAGAGGAAGAATATCCAAACTACATATTTCTACAATGTCCTCGGTACACGCACCACATAAACCTCCCGGCAAGTAATCTTCGTGCTCTTGGTCATCAGTTCTTACGCAGCCTCAGACCATTCTAGCATTAAACGGTGTAGCAACATACACTATGTAACCCAAAGTATCCGGTCACCTGGCTGAAAATGACTTACGAATTTAAGTTCGTGGCGCCCTCCTTCAGTAATGCTGGAATTCGATATGGGCTTGACCCACCCTTAGCCTTGATGACAGCTTCCACTCTCGCAGGCATACTTTCAGTCAGGTGCTGGAACGTTTCTTACGGAATGGCAGCCCATTCTTCACGGAATGATGCACAAGGGAGAGGTATCGATGTTGACGGTGGGGCCTGGCACAAAGTCGGCGTTCAAAACCATTCCAAAAATGTTCTATAGGTTTCGGGTCAGACTCTCTGCAGTCCACTCCACGACAGGGATGTTATTGTCGCGTAACCACTCCGCAATAGGCTGTGCATTATGTACAGGTGCTCGATCGTGCTGAAAAAAAGATGCAATCGCCATCCCCGAACTAGTGTTCAACAGTAGGAAGCAAGAAGGTGCTTAAAACATCAGGGTAGGCCTGTGCTGTGATAGTGCCACGCAAATCCACAAGGGCTGCAAGCCCCCTCCGTGGAAAACGTGACCACACCATGACGCCACCGCCTCCGAATTTTGCTGTTGTCACTACACACGCTGGCAGAAGACGTTCACCGGGCATTCACCATACCCACACCCTGTCATCGGATCGCCACGCTGTATACCGTAATTCGTCGCTCCAAACAACGTTTCTTCACTGTTCAGTCGTCCAATGTTTACGTTTCTTACACCAAGAGAGGTGTCGTTTGGCATTTACCGGCGTGATATGTGACTTATGAGCAGCCGCTCGAACATGAAATACAAGTTTTCCCACCTCCCGCCTAGCTGTCATAATACATGCAGTGGCTACTGATGCAGCTTGGAATTCCCGTGTGATGGTTTGCATAGAAGTCTCCCTATTACTCATTACGACCCTCTTCAACTGTCGGCGGTCTCAGTCGGTCAACAGACGAGGTCGGCCTGTAAGCTTTTGTGCTGTACGTGTCCCTTCACTATCACATCGGAAACAGTGGACCTAGGGATGTTTAGGTGTGTGGAAATCTCGAATACAGACGTATGACACAAGTGACACCCAATCACCTGACCACGTTCGAAGTCCATGAGTTCCGCGGAGCACCCCATTTGTTCTGTCACGATGTATAATGGCTACTGAGGTCGCTGACATGGAGTACCTGACAATAGATGGCAGCACACTGCACGTAATATGAAAAACATATGTTTTGGGGGGTGCCCGAATACTTTTTGTCACATAGTGTATAAGCAACTGTTCGAGCTGGTGAACTGTGGCATTATCAAGATGTAGCTCGCTGCGCTTCTGATCTAATGCTCCTGGTACTTAGAATGCCAGAGGAAGACCAGAGGTCAACCAACTGACTGCTCTGCAGAATATGGTATGATCATCCTAGAAATGTGTCTTTATACTCCCTTTACGTACGTGTCTTTTGTTTACACGTCAAGTTCCGTACGACCAAATTGAGGGGCCAGTCTCCAAGGTCATGGAATGTGTCAGTACATGAAATTACAACATAACAGTAATAACAGACAAAAATAAAATGTTTATGAAACCGAAAAAAGTCAATCGATAAGATTAAGTAGATGCAATCAACAATACAACAATAATCAGCTTAATGTTTCAAGAAACTCATCCACAGAATAGAACTAGAGGCCCACGAGGAAACTCTTCAGTTTCAATTTGAAAGCGCGTGGATCACTGACGATATTTTTGAATTCGAGTGGTAACTTATTGAAAATGGATGCAGCAGTATACTGCACACCTTTCTGAACAAGAGTTAAGGAAATCCGATCCAAATGCAGGTTTGATTTCTACAGAGTATTACTGAATGAAAGCTGCTTATTTTTAGGAGTGATTTAATATTGTTACCAAGAAAAGACAGTAAGGAATATATATGTTGAGAGGCTAATGTCAAAATACCCAGACTTGTGAACAGGAGTCGACAAGAGGTTCTTGAACTTACACCAGTTATTGCCCGAATCGACCGATTATGAGTCGAAGATATCCTTTTAGAATGGGAGGAGTTACCCAAAAATATAGTACCATACGACATAAGCGAATGAAAATAAGCAAAGTAGACTAATTTTCGTGTCGAATGATCACTCACTTCAGATGCCGATCGAACAGTAAAAATGGCAGCATAAGATTCTGAACGCGAACTTTCCACGACAGTTTACTATCCATCTGAACACTTAGAAATTTGAAATGTTCAGTTTCACTAACTATATGCTCATTCTGTTAAATTAAAACGTCAGTTTTTGTAGAATCGTGCGTTAGAAATTGTAAAACTTGAGTCTTATTGTGATTTAGCTTTAGTTTATTTTCTACAAGCCATGAACTTAGGTCATCAACTGCACTATTCGAAACCGAGCCAATATTGCACACAACATCCCTTACTACCAAACTAGTCATCAGCAAACAGAAATATTTTATAGTTACTGGTAATACTAGAGGGCACATCATTTATATACAAGTTTTTCCTCGCCTGTTGCTTCACTGTCGCAAGCTCTGACGCTGGAAGCTTTTTGAGCGAGAGCAGACGCTGCCTACTCTATCAGCAGTCTGGCTGCGTCTCTAGCGAGGCCTCACACGTCACGCCTTGGCAGACGCTATGGTGGGGTTCAGGCCACAGTCGTTGGGGCGGGAGAGGGGGAGGTCCTCTCGTCGACAGGTGCTGCCACCTGGCGGCCACTTCCGGCGCTGCTGGCAGTCGGGGATCCCAGCCAGCGCGCTGCAGAACGGCCCGACACGAACTGGTCTGGGCGGTCCTTCTTATCTTATGTGCGCCGATGATCATCGCCCGAGATAGTACCGGACCACGCAGACCTGCTTCTCTGATCTCATTACTCACCTAATACTAGACAAAGATATTACCGACGTAGTGGGCGTTGCTGGGAGACATGTGACATTGACGTTAATAGCTCATGAAAGTAACATACTGAATGGTCTGTAAGGAGGGTTAATCTAGCTTTGGATCTCCAATACTCTATTATTATGTACGTAGCGTGCTTTAGTACCATTGCCACAGTGGAATACTGTGCACCTAATGGAATACTGTGCACCTACCTTGAAAGTGTTTTAAGTATTTTTACTGAAGGTATCTCTCGAGAGTGTAGCCATGTATGGAAGTGACACATGGACGATAAACAGTTTCGACAAAAAGAGAGTAGAAGGTTCCGAAATGTGGTGCTACAGAAGGATGTTGGAGATAGATCGCCTAACTAATAAGGAGGTATGGAATAGAACTGGGGAGACAAGAAATTTGTGACACAATGACCAAAAGAAGGAGTCGGTTGATAGGACGCATTCTGAGTCATCAAGGGATCACTAGTTTAATATTGGGGGGAAGAGAGAGAGGGGGTAGAGGGGGGAGGGTAAAAATCGTAGTCACAGTACAGTAGAGATAATACGTAAAGATAATACAGTAAACAGATTATGAAGGATGTACGTTGCAGTAGTTACTCGGAGATGAAGAGGCCCGCACAAGATAGAGGTGCATCAGACCAGTTTTGGGGCTGAAGACCACAACAGCCGGACGTAGTGGCCGAGCGGTTCTAGGCGCTACAGTCTGGAACCGCGCGACCGCTACGGTCGCAGGTTCGAATCCTGCCTCGGGCATGGATGTATGTGATGTTCTTAGGTTAGTTAGCTTTAAGTAGTTCTAAGTTCTAGGGGACTGATGACCTCAGATGTTAAGTCCCATAGTGCTCAGAGCCATTTGAACCACTTGTCACCCGCGATAGGCGACGACAGTTGGAAGTGGTGATCTGCGGCGCCATTTCATTTAATAGCAGGACAACTTTAGTAACCATCCGCGATACTCTCATAGTAAAGCGGCACGTCGACGACAATCTATGCCCCGTTTTGTTGCCTTTCATGGTAATCTATCCTGGGCTTACTTTTCAGCGAGATAATGCCCGTCCTTACACGGCGAGAGCGTGTGCTGCTTGTCTTCGTGTTTGCCAAACCCTGCCTTTGCCAACAAAGTCGCCGGATCCCTTCGCAACTGAGGACGTTTGGAGCATTATGGACCGTCCAACCAGCTCGGGATTTTGACGATCTAACACTCCGGTTGGACAGAATTGGGCAACACGTCCCTCAGGAGGACATCCAGCAACGCTGTCAATCAAAGCCGAACCGAATAACTGCTTGCATAAGGGCCAGAGGTGGACCAACGCATTACTGTCATGCTCAGTTTGTTGGTCTCTTTCCGTAACTATAATCATTTGTTTTTACATGTACGTCAGATCAACTGATTTCCGTCCTGCTGGGATAATTCCACATGGCGTGTCGTTTTTCGTCTTGGAGAGTCTTTGTAATTAATGTTTTTGCTAAATAATGATGTACTAACCTTAAAAACTCGTGAAGTATCCGTAAGACCGCGCTGATGTGCCCTTCGCATGGTATGAGAGAGGAAGCAACTAGCTCACTCCGACTAAGAGGGCTTCGTGACGCACTCTAGTGGTGACGCATGAACCCAGTGCATGCGCCTCCCTGAGAAGCCAGTGTATGCGGCCGCCTGCAGCTGCCAGGATCTACGGGCCTATAGGCCTGTCGCGGTGTCTGGATGCACGGCTCGCCTCGGCCGTTTGCGCAGTCGTCGGCAGGTGCCGGCCACTGGAGCGTGTTCTGGAGTCCAGCTGCGCCGGAAACCTCCCTTGAGCCTTTTAAACCGCCAGCCCTCCAGGCCGGCAGCTGGCGGCCTTCCGGAACATGGACTCTGCAGTCAGTCGCCCTGCGGCAACTCCTCAGTCCGCAGTGTGTTGTCGCTGTTCGCAACGTCTTACCGCTAAACAGCTCGGGACTGGCCTGCGGAACGGACGTCGTCGAAGTCGCGTTAACGGGCACCTCGCGGGCACACAATTCACCCGCCATGCCGGTCTGACTCAGTGAAAAGTAGAGCACGATGCCGAGCTCTTCATCTTGGTCGCAAGATCGGATTTTCTCGTGTAAGTACTTACCCGGTTCATTCAATTAAGGCTTCCACGACCGGACGTCATAGCTGATGATAAATTGTATGGTCGTGGTCCCTGAATAGCTTTCGTTCCTATCTTTTCGTCCAGAGCTGCGGTGGACACCTGCAGATGTGTGTCTTGCCAACAAACGCCACCAGTCTTATTCGTCAGCGGTAACCAGTTCGAGGGAAAATCGGAAAGTAACGCAAAAATGATTTCGTTACCAAACAGTGTAATAGGTAACAAAAAATCGCAAATGAATTTACATCTTTTACCTACATTTTTACATAGCGCCAACGTTCTCAACACATTTCTCCCTTCGTGGTACCAGTTTCAATATTCCCTGTTCTTGGAAGTCCGTTTGGTTGAGTGTAGTCACCTGGGGACTGCTGATTTCACTTCTGCATCTGTCGCAAAGGGTTGGGCGGCCAAGAATTTCTTCTTGGAACCAAACAGATGATAGCCAGACGCTGCAATGTCCGGACTGTGTACTAGATGCTGGAGCACCTACCACCCAAATTTGGCGTTTTTCTCACGAGCAGGAGTAGCAACATTGGGGCGAGCATTGTCAAGAAAAAGTCTGACATCGTCAGCATTAATATTGTGGCGTTTGCTACGAATAACAGGACGAAACTTATACACAGTGTTAATGTAAGCTTCAGCATTCACTATGGTCCCGTGTTCTGCAAAGTCCACCAATAACACGCCATTCATATGCTCTAACACTGTCACAACCACTTTCCTAGCAGACTCACAATAAATTTTTGTCGTACTGGGGAGCCGGCATGTTTCCACCCCACAGAGGCCTGCTGTGTTTCGGGCGTGTAGTGTTACGCTCACGACTCATCACCAGTGAGGATTCCTGTCAGAAAGTCACGCCCCTCTGCGGCGTTAAGTGAAACAAGCTTGTCATCATTCGCTTGCCGTTGTGGTTATCTGTCAGGTTCTTAGGCGCCCAGCGAGCACAGACTTTACGAAGTTTCATCGTGTCATGAACAATATCGTACACCTGCGACAAGGTTCGCAGCAGCACACGCCGGTCCTTCAAAATTACTGCCTCAATGGCTTAGAAATTCTGCGGGGTTACAGCTGTAATAGGCAGCTCGGAACGTGGCGAATCGGTAAGATTCACACGGCCCTCTTTGGGAAAACACACACCACCCGCAGACGTGGCTACGGTCCACGAAGTCAATACAGGCCACGCATGTCCCTGTGAATTCTACTCGGTGCAGGCCTATGTCCTTTCGCTCAAAAATATCCAAAAATATCGAACGTCTAGTCGCTGCTCTTCGCAAGCTGACGACACTAACATACACATCAAGTTCGTTTCGTTGTCCAGGCTTCTTTCGCTAGAGCTGCACATGAAAATAAAACATCCTTGTAGCTCAAATTTCAAATTACATCTCTTGGAAATTCCAGCATTCCAGCTCCAATACCAGAGAGTAACACATTATTGTGTGTTACTTTCCGATCTTCCCTCGTCTTTTATACGTAATGCCGTTCAGTAACGAATACTGTGAAACAAGTATGTGTCTCGGCAATACAAATACATCGAAACCAACAATTTGTTGTCGTTATTTTTACAGACCTCGGCATGACTGTCGGCGAGGATTATTGAAAAGCGAAAAATTTGCAATACAGGCTGTCCCTCCTAAGATTTGCGGGCATATTTTCCGTGCAATTTCGTTTTTGCTGCGTGTAACTGAAGTCAGCCCAAACAAACGCTGTTCATCGCGTCTTGCGATGCCCACTGCCAACGGAAAGCGTCGGTTTGTTGCCCGTTACAAAGAAAATGATTTTTAAAGCGGAATTTTACGTGCCCGTTCCATTTAGCCGTCCCGGATTAGTCTAGTGCGATACCTGTTTTACCGACAGGCATCAACAGGAATATTAAAAATGATGAATAAGCCCGCTGAGGTAAGTGTTGTGTAGTACCATCGTGCAGCAGCGCTGCTCAGTAGCTGCTGGAGTATTGGTTATTCTGTCCCTGTTAATACGTATCGATTAGGCGCATTACAGTGATTTGGGACTGCTCTGTCGAAAGAGGACGTAAAAATCCGGTTGTCACTGGAAACAAACCGACGCTTACCGTTGACACTTTGCTTCGTATGAAATACACGATGACCAGTATTTTTTGGTATAAATAATTAAATAATAAGCAACCAGCCGCATAAAAGAAATTTAATTTTCTTGCCTGTTTTCATGGGCTCAGTCCAGCTACACCATGTAAAGCAAAATAGAGGATATTTACCGAAACTCCAGAGGAAATACGCCTGATGACTTTTAGGACAAACTCCCTGTATATCATGGTGTAAAAAACGGTAAGAGACAATCTTTAAGGGCACTTAGGGAGCGTATATATGAAGAAATTGTGATTAGAAAATGACATCTGAAACGTTGTTCAAAGACGCTACAGAGTGTCGAAGTTTTAGGGACCAACATCTACTGTTAGAACAGCTAATGTGAGATTCTATACTGACGTTTCGCGAATTCTCGCAATGATGTTGTAAGGAGGCGGAGCGGGTAAGCACAGTGGTACAAGCCCATGCTTGCTGCCGAAAATCTGATCTAGCAGCAAGTGCTACTTCTGAAACTTGAAAAAAATTGTTCAAATGGCTCTGAGCACTGTGGTACTTAACATCTGTGGTCATCAGTCCCCTAGAACCTAGAACTACTTAAACCTAACTAACCTAAGGACATCACACACATCCATACCCGAGGAAGGATTCGAACCTGCGATCGTAGCGGTCACGCGGTTCCAGACTGAAGCGCCTAGAACCGCACGGCCACAATGGCCGGCTTGAAACTTCAACACTCACCTGGACTTCCATCCTCAAGACACCGTCTACAGCCCCTCTACGATACCTATCACTTGAAACGATACTCTGTATAAAGATTTTCTCTGATATTCTGATAAAACTAAAGTCGTATGGGTTGTGATACGTTAGCAAGCAGGGAGCTGGGATTCGTAATGTGCCAGGCAACAACAACAACAACAACAACAACAAAACATAGCACTTCTTCCAGAGAAGATAACTCGATTTCATTTAAGAAGCTGCGCAAATAGCTATTATGATTCTTTTTATTACATGTGAAATTTAACAGACTCAGGTTAATGCAATCCCATAAAATCAATAATAAATATCCAGAATTTTAAATTTGAGCTATGTTTAATTTTAGATTTTAAATTATGACCTCTAATAGAGCTTGACTTCACTCAGGAAGTCTTGTCTCAAAATAAACTCAATAAAGCACAATTTCAATTCAGGTGCTACTGGAACAGTCAGAAAAACATTTCCATTAACAAAAGTTCCGCAATAATAGAAGAAGCAGGAATAAACATTTAGTTAACACATCATATAACTCCTACAAACACGTAAAATCACATCATGCAGTGAGCATACATAAACACAAGATAAAATACAACCTTTGCATACATCAGATGAACATTATTTACACTTAACAGGTAGCGGTTGTTTCATTAAAGGGTCCCTCATTAGGAACAATTAGGCGAACATTTAGGTAGGCTGCCAACCTCAGCCACGAGAGAATTTACAGATGCACGCAAAAGCTTACTGTAAGTTGTGATAAGTCTGCCTTGTTATATAAAAGAATGTATAAATAAAATTTTAACAACAGCGCCCGCATGGCTTTGAGTAAAACCTACCTTAATCCTGAGTGCAAAATAAACTAAGCGTAACCAGCTCGTATTATATTCATAAATTATCAACAGGCGCTTAAATCTGATAGACAGGAACTAAACGTCCATCAGAATAACTACGACGTAAACAATATTAGCCATGTAAGCTAGTCGAGTTGGAACTGGTAAACTCTGTGAATAAAATAGAGTTAACTCACACCTAAAATTGTCCACATTGTTCAATAAAAAGCAGTGGCACAGTGGATAGTTACGAGTAACGTTCGTACAGTCTACATATTAAGGTGCTCACCAAATAAGTCCAACAAGCGCCGGGAATGCGTTTCACAGCTCTTATTTTGCGTGTGATTTCTGTAGACAAAGATAGCAGACAAGGTCCCAAGGCCGTCTTCCGTTAAATCTGAGGAACGTGCTTCTCCGGCACATAGAGTGGTAGAATAGAGAATCACATATCAGATCAGAAACAAACTCAGCTTCGGCAAATGCTCATAGCGTCTACGTGCCATACGAGAGACAGTTCTTGTTTTTGGAATGCCGTCCTGCACCAATCGGTGGTAACGACTGAGCACGAACTTACGTGAAACGCCTTTAACTTGGTACGGTGGAGAGCGCGCATGCCCTCTGTCGGGACGCGAATAAAGCGGTTGCTTAGGTGTAAAGGCAAAGAGAGTAAACCACACATTCCAGTTGTGATCCTAGCAGCTCACGGTTCGGCATGGTTGGCTGGGAGCCCTTCAAGGAGGATGTTCACCTTCCCGTTTCCAGTTCCTTTCAACAGGACATCACTTCGACGACTAGCGAACCCTTACTTAACCTATCCCAGTTATCCTACAGAGAAGATGACATCTACAGTTGAACATGGAATCCGAGCTACTTATCGTTCTTAGCAAACATCATGTCACGTAGGCATCCTGTCAGATCACCTGCATCCATTCATGTCCATTGTGCATTAAGACGGAGTTGGGAAATTCCATCGGGTCAAATTCGACACCCCACACGTCCAGAATTGCTCCAGGGACACTCTTCTGAGTTTAAACACTTCTGCTGGCCACCAAACTCCCCAGACATGAACATTATTGAGCATATCTGGGATGTCTTGCAACGTGCTGTTCAGATGAGATCTCCACCCCCTCGTACTCTTACGGATTTATGGACAGCCCTGCAGGATTCGTGGTGTCAGTTCTCTCCAACACTACTTCAGACATTATTCGAGTCCATGCCACGTCGTGTTGCGGCACTTTTGCGTGTTCACGGAAGCCCTACACATATTATGCAGGGCTACCAGTTTGTATGGCTCTTCGGTGTATATAAATTGAAGGTGGAGAGAGGAGAAAGGAAAGGAAAAGGAAGGGATCACTGCTGAAAAATTCCGGTCTCTGATGGCGAGCCATGGCTGAAACGCGTCAATCAAAAAGTTTATCACCACGCGGACTTTTGTTACTGTGACGTAAAGCGTTGAAAAGGACGTGCTCAGGGCTTGTTGCGCGGCTCTTTGTCGCAAGCTTAACTTGCACATGTAGGTGTGCTCCTACCTGACCGTTATGACGCATCCGTTTCTCTTGTCTTGTTTCTGAAACGCAGTTCATGGATTTACAACGGGTATCGATACAGACAGCAACCCTCAGCAAATGAGTTGCAGTTTCGAGACGTGTCGTTCACCTGTCTTAACTCCGAGAAGGGCAAACGACCCTTGGAATTCTCCCAAACGTGCCACTCTACTGCAACGAATTAGTACACAGGCGTGGCACCCAAATTACGCCATAAGAAGGGAAATGAGAAGAGCCAGCACCCAACTGCGCAAAACGGGGCCGTAAAATGTTCCCGGGATATTACTTAGCAATTATTGGAGTTCGATAGGCGCGAATAAGAAAATGCGCGTGCTCCGTGAATCTTTTCATGATACTCAGCGGACCGTAAAGTCGCAATCAGAGCGTGTCGGGAGCTGTCGGCGCTGAGACTGGAGTCCGCGGTTCGCTGCCGGGATTTTACGAGGCGTGGAGGCTGCAAGCGGCGCGTTTTGTGTTCCGCACCTACACTCCGCAGGCTGGTGCAGATCCGGTCCTACTCGATGTCCTCAGGTGAGACTTTTCTCACAGTTCCTGTTAGCATCATCATCAGGCATTTCACACCGAGAGCTGACAATGTCTCCTCTAGACTTTTACAGATATTTCAGTACTCTGCTATATCCCTCCATGTTGATCGAACACATTTCCTAATGTCATCTCCCAAACTGGGTCTCGCTCTTTTTGCAAATCGAGCAAAGAGCGTCTCTTGTACATGTATCCTCCATACCGAGCGAGGTGGCGCAGTCGTTAGCACACTGGACTCGCATCCGGGAGGTCGACGGTTCGATCCCGTCTCCGGCCATCCTGATTTAGGTTTTCCGTGATTTCCCTAAATCGTTTCAGGCAAATGCCGGGATGGTTCCTTTGAAAGGGCACGGCCGATTTCCTTCCCAATCCTTCCCTAACCCGAGCTTGCGCTCCGTCTCTAATGACCTCGTTGTCGACGGGACTTTAAACACTAACCACAACTGTATCCTCCATTAGCCTGGCTACATGTCATGCAAATATTTATTTTCGTTTTTGTCCTTGTTTTACTGTTGTAAGTCAGTATTGCTAACTATCACCGATGACTTCAGTATACGTTGCTAATATTACCTATTGGTAGCGAGATATAGTCTTTCTATGTGAAAAACAATTAAAAAAGTGGGAATCGCTGACAAAGGGTCCATACGAACTTCTGCTGACAGATCTGATTGGTACTGACAAGGTTTGTAGGACACGAGTAGCACTTCAAAGCAGGAAGACGAGACTGTAATCCGTTTTGGAGAAAACCAAGATTGTAAATTTTAGACAGTCTTGTATATTTCATTCGGCCTCATTCGGCCGCAAGCATTTAAGGGGTCCTCAACAAATCGGTTAAGCACTTAGTTCTGTAATCTCACTGCACGTACCTTTTGTATACCCACGTAATTCTAACAACAGATTCATTATGACAGAAAATTTTCAACATTTAATGATAAAAACAGGTTATGATAACATTTTCGAAGTCCGCCAAACTCGCAACAGCTTTATACAAGTATTTTCTAAGCAACGCCTTGAAGCCATTCGTGAATTTCTTTTGCTCCTCGATTTATTTGGAGGGCAAACGAAATGCTTTGTATGAAAAAACTTTTCGGTATGGCGAGGAGTCTGCCAACATGCAGTATCAAAGTAATTTTTTCCAAAAGTGTGTTTCAATGGCTCAGATTTGCAACATCTATTTTTACAGGCAGATGAAGAAACCTTACAAAACGGTTTCAAAATTGCGCATGCATCATCAACCAGAACAGACAGCTACTAGAAGAAATTGCATAACATTTCGGTGAGTCGTACTAGCTAGTTGTCTGCACCAATATTCGGTGGTATGTTTCACTAAGACATGCTACACCGTGAAATTGTGTCATGACTGAGAACCGTTTATGACCGTAAACCAAATTTGTTTTGCAATTGGATAAACCAAGCTTATGCAAAATTTCGGCAATATGTCGCAGTAATTATTGTTCTCCCTGATTCTGCGTCCCGTGTCTTACTGATTCGTGCAGTGTTCCATAGGTTACACATTATAGTTGCCACAGACGTAGATACAATAATGCAAATAAAATGATTACAATGATTTATTTGAAAGTTGTCATGTATCCTTTTTTATTTGTAATCTCCTAATCAAAAATATATTTCCTTCTTTTTTAGGGTAAAGATTATGAAAATAATAAATGAATAATTAAACACTGACAATTTGCAGAATCATAATAAATCTATTGTTAGAATTACGTGTACCGGCAGCAAGATTCATTTTAGAGACCTCATGCTTACGAAACTAAGCATTTACTCGCTCGGCTGCGTAACTCTTAAATACTAGTGACCATACAGAGTATATAAACACGTATAAAATTTTCAAACTTGATTTTCTCGAAAACGGTTGAGAGTTGCGCCTTCGTGTTTATATATGTTGAAGTCCTAGCTGTGACCCACACACCTTATCACGCTGAATAAAGTTCACCTCGGCAGCTGAGTGGTCAGCGCCGGCGGATTGTTAAGCGAAGGACCCGGGATCGAGAACCGGCTGAGACCGAGTTTTTCTCCGCTCGGTGACTGGGTGTTGTGCACGGTTTCTTTCGTCCTTTACCTGCACCTACCTTGAACTCGTTGCAGCAGATCGCCGGTAGGAAAGCCGAGTAGAAACCTATCGCACTGCAACTCGCACCATGCTGCATACAACGTAACTATTCGAAGAATCGGGCAAAGGTCTTAATTTTGAATGAAAGGTGGAAATACTGGCAAAACATCCGTATATTCTGAAACTTGATAATGCACATGTTCACCGCCAAGCCCGTGCTAGTCTTAACACAGCCACGCACAAAACCTTGCATTCATGTTAGTAATTTTATGGTAGCGTATTTCCCGAATTCTGAAAAGTTACTAAGCACGTTGTTCTTAAAAGAAAATGCTCGCATACTATTAAGTTTATCGGTGTCTAATGCACTCAAGTTTTCAGTCACCTATCTACTCAATATGCCACGCATAATTACTGTCTTTTCTCACACTCAGAATTACTTAAAAAATCCGTACTTTCTAAAAAAAACACACCGTAATAAATATACCTTCACTTTAAAACAATTTTGAAACAAGTAAAACTGGCAAATTATAACTTCCTTCGAAGCTCATACCACACACGACCGTTCCATTGAAAGGCTTGGCTACGACTCCCTTAGACTGTTCAAGCATTCTATATCACCAAGAGAAAAGAATACTCCGTTGTGATTGGTCAGTTTTCTTTAAGGCCAATAGAAAAACACTATTCTCTCGCGTTAGACCGCGCTTTTCATGACTAACCAATCAAGAAATAACACACTTTTCAGCTGTACTTTTTCCCGAATAAATATTTAATATTCTAATATTTTGTTTATACTTTACGTTATTAACTATTTTCATTTGCACTCAAATTAGCTTTCCTTTTACCATATACTTACTTAACATATTATGATACAAAATTCCCCGTTGTCGGCGTTCACACTGTATTAAAACTTCCTCACACTAGTTCGTACATAGTTCATCAGAAGAACAATCATCTACATATTTACTTTAAACCACATTCAGTCATCTACATCTACATGACTACTCTGCAATTCACATTTAAGTGCTTGGCAGAGGGTTCATCGAACCACAATCATACTATCTCTCTACTATTCCACTCCCGAACAGCGAGCGGGAAAAACGAACACCTAAACCTTTCTGTTCGAGCTCTGATTTCTCTTATTTTATTTTGATGATCATTCCTACCTATGTAGGTTGGGCTCAACAAAATATTTTCGCATTCGGAAGAGAAAGTTGGTGACTGAAATTTCGTAAAAAGGTCTCGCCGCGACGAAAAACGTCTATGCTGTAATGACTTCCATCCCAACTCGTGTATCATATCTGCCACACTCTCTCCCCTATAACGCGATAATACAAAACGAGCTGCCCTTCTTTGCACCCTCTCGATGTCCTCCGTCAATCCCACCTGGTAAGGATCCCACACCGCGCAGCAATATTCTAACAGAGGACGAACGAGTGTAGTGTAAGCTGTCTCTTTAGTGGACTTGTTGCATCTTCTAAGTGTCCTGCCAATGAAACGCAACCTTTGGCTCGCCTTCCCGACAATATTATCTATGTGGTCCTTCCAACTGAAGTTGTTTGTAATTTTAACACCCAGGTACTTAGTTGAATTGACAGCCTTGAGAATTGTACTATTTATCGAGTAATCGAATTCCAACGGATTTCTTTTGGAACTCATGTGGATCTTCTCACACTTTTCGTTATTTAGCGTCAACTGCCACCTGACACACCATACAGCAATCTTTTCTAAGTCGCTTTGCAGCTGATACTGGTCTTCGGATGACCTTACTAGACGGTAAATTACAGCATCATCTGCGAACAACCTAAGAGAACTGCTCAGATTGTCACCCAGGTCATTTATATAGATCAGGAACAGTAGAGGTCCCAGGACGCTTCCCTGGGGAACACCTGATATCACTTCAGTTTTACTCGATGATTTGCCGTCTATTACTACGAACTGCGACCTTCCTGACAGGAAATCACGAATCCAGTCGCACAACTGAGACGATACCCCATAGCTCCGCAGCTTGATTAGAAGTCGCTTGTGTGGAACGGTGTCAAAAGCTTTCCGGAAATCTAGAAATACGGAATCAACTTGAGATCCCCTGTCGATAGCGGCCATTACTTCGTGCGAATAAAGAGCTAGCTGCGTTGCACAAGAGCGATGTTTTCTGAAGCCATGCTGATTACGTGTCAATAGATCGTTCCCTTCGAGGTGATTCATAATGTTTGAATACAGTATATGCTCCAAAACCCTACTGCAAACCGACGTCAATGATATAGGTCTGTAGTTAAATGGATTACTCCTATTACCCTTCTTGAACACTGGTGCGACCTGCGCAATTTTCCAATCTGTAGGTACAGATCTATCGGTGAGCGAGCGGTAATTTACACTACTAGAAACATAAACAAAACTCTACAAACATAAATAAACAAAAAGGCCTTCAAGAAATAAACAGAATAATTCACAAAAACATTCTCTGGACCTGGTTCTTGAATGTCTCTGTGCACTACTGGACTCTGGTGGTCAAAATTCTTAACTTCCTGTTTACTCCTGTCCGCTACTGTCCTCTATCAGATGAAATTAAAACTACGTACTCGACTGAACCCACTTCAGACCATGTGTCGATGTGCACGCATGAGTCACTCTTGCCATACACAGACAGGCTCTAGACACGAGAGATATAAAGCGCCATGCCTCAACTGGTATCGTCTTCATTGGAATTACACTACTGAGACTGAATGGGTGTGGTCCGAATGCCAGTAAACAGAAAAAACGAATATGAATCACACTGGTGAGCGGACAGTTCATACGATCCCCTTGTCTGCCAGAAATGGATGTTGAGAGAGACATGAACACAAAGGAAAAAGAAAGGATCGCATAACAGACTGTGATGGAAACTAAATGTAAGTGAGAGCGACATGCTGCCATGCGAATGGAGGTATGATAGACCAAACTCGATTACAAGAGACAGTCACTATTACCAATATTTCTTCCCCTTTAGACTTATGGAAAGCTTCGTTTTGAAACCCCTATCTAGTTTTATTTCATTTTTTTTACTTTTTTTTTTAACCCAGTCTTTGTCCTTTGTCTGCAACAAAGATCTGCAATTGTTTCTATAATTTAAAAGCTATTCTTTTTGGTACGTTGATTACATGCGTTGAAGTCTTGTTCGCAGTCCTGCTTTCAAAGATGTCCCCTTAAGTTACTCCAATGACTGCTAAAGTTCTTATTCCGCGTTTCTGATTTTTAAATACTTCCACAAGTTCGTTATAACTATTCTAAATACATTTAATCTTCATTTTCTTAACTCAGAACTCGTATTATGTGTCAAGCAACGTGTCCATTACTCTTAAAAATGTTTATTAGTGTTTTTTACTTCCAGACGGAAAGACAGACTCATCGCCGAGCCTGGCACTCATCTCTATTCCCCATATCGATGTACAAATTTCGAATCCTGCCTCGGGCATGGATGTGTGTGATGTCCTTAGGTTAGTTAGGTTTAAGTTGTTCTAAGTTCTAGGGGACTAATGACCACAGCAGTTGAGTCCCATAGTGCTCAGAGCCATTTGAACCATTTTTGATGTACAAATTCAACAGGACTACAGTGTTTTTTTGTGCCATATTCATTTCGGAGGCCTATTTCTCTGGCTACAATTTAAGTCTTCCGGTATGTTTTAACCTACAAACATTACAAATGCTACAAGTTACAAATATTACTTCTGTATCTCATATAGTTTCAGTCCAGCGGAGTAGTACAGTGGTTAGCAAACTGGACTTCCAGTCAGCGTACAACTTTATATTGTCCGTGTTTTCCCTAAATTAAGGGAAGTGCTGAGATGGAAAAACGAACACTGACTTCCGCATCTTTGCTCCATCTGAGCTTGTGCACAGATGACGTTGGGCACTGCTTTTCTTTCTCTGTACCTACTTTTCTTTTTCTTTCATTCAAATACCCTATTTTGTTTCATGTAAGTAAGCCCTTTCACATTCTGAGAAGTAAGAACGGTTCTTCTTGTAATCTTTATTTCCATTTACAAGATCTCATAATGACCGGTACCTTTAGTACCACCCTCACCGTCCGGTACTCCTTAAACTTCTCTTTCTCCTCGGCTATTTAGACGAGGCATGAAAATATAATTACGTCAAGTGCGCACAGTACAGCTATATATGAAATGAGCAGCCAGTTGCTTGTAATAATAGGACACAGTTTTCCGTCGTCCACGCAGTGGTCCCATAACAGTTTTTCACTCACTGCGGTACTTATAACTTCATTATCAGGTACCCTCTCGCAGTTCCAGGCAACGTCTGGCAAATTATTGCCCCGTTTCAGAGGGTTTCTTTTACGTTCATTTTGCAGAAGCTTTTTCTACCGTATAAGCTACCTAATGAAAGAGTTGGTATAGACTATCTCGCGGTATATTAATGAAGTAATTACAGAAATGCAACTGCAAACGAGCGGTAGTAGGTTTTGACGTCAGAGAGTCGAGACCGGACCTGTTAGCAGTCTCTCTCTCTCTCTCTCTCTCTCTCTCTCTCTCTTTCTGTCTCTCTGTCGCTGAGACAGCCCGTTTCAGGGGAGGGCGTAAAGTGGCGAGCGCGCGAGGCTGTAAATTGTCCGGCTAGGATGAAATATTTCGGGCAGTAACGCGTTTTCGTCCCGGCGCGGCCGTGGCAGGCTCAACAAGCGTCGCGGTTCAATTAAAGCCGGGGCCGCTGCCCGCCCGGCGAGAACTCAATAACAGGACGGGGCCAGTTTTTATCAATCAGCGGCATTCCTCCGGCAGGCTAGAGCTGGCGCGCCAGTATCAGCGCATCGCCTCGGCTCGTGGGCGGCCCCCACCTGCTATTACCTAGCTCTGTTATTACCCGTCTGTCCATCACTGGCGCCAAAACACGGTGCCCGCCAGTAGCTTGCCGGGGTACGGTGTGCCGGCGGAACGAGTTACGCGGCACCGATACCTGCGCATCCTCCAGAACGTACCATTTGATTCAATTGTTCTCGCGCCACGCTTGGTTAACCTTCCATTCGGTTTGCTGTTATTATTTGGAAGCGGGGCAGGCCCGGTCGGTGGCGTTAAGTGTTTCGCGATGCCTGAAGCGGAGAGGCAGCCATCGTTCCGCAGGTCAACATGGCCACTAGCAAAGCTGCCAACTGCTCAAAGTCGGTACGCCCAAGACGCGGCTTAATATGGACGCAGCAATATGTCTCAAGTTTAGCCACAAAATTAATTGAGATTATTATTATTATTTCTCTTTCCTGTCTCAGACGTTATGTCTGTTTAAAATGGAAAGTGACGCGGACCTTGATCAAGCGTGACTTCTTTTTAACTGTCCGGTATATGTTACATTGCATTTAGGAACTTTCGGGTAAATGAACATGTATCAATAATTACAGATTTCTGTAGTTGTATGGATGTAGCTGTATTGCGTTGATGTACTGGTGGATATTGTGTGGTATGACTCCTGTAGTTGATAGTATAATTGGTATGATGTCAACTTTATCCTGATGCCACATGTCTTTGACTTCCTCAGCCAGTTGGATGTATTTTTCAATTTTTTCTCTTGTTTTCTTCTGTATATTTGTTGTATTGGGTATATATATTTCGATTAGTTGTGTTAATTTCTTCTTTTTATTGGTGAGTATGATGTCAGGTTTGTTATGTGGTGTTGTTGTATCTGTTATAATCGTTCTGTTCCAGTATAATTTGTATTCATCATTCTCCAGTACATTTTGTGGTGCATACTTGTATGTGGGAACGTGTTGTTTTATTAGTTTATGTTGTATGGCAAGTTGTTGATGTATTATTTTTGCTACATTGTCATGTTTTCTGAGGTATTCTGTATTTGCTAGTATTGTACATTCGCTTGTGATGTGATCTGCTGTTTCTGTTTGTTGTTTGCAAAGTCTCCATTTATCTGTTGTGGTATTTGGATCTTTAATAATAAGCTTGTTGTAATATCTGGTGTTTATTGTTTGACCCTGTATTGCAATCATGAATCCTTCCGTCTCACTGTATATATTGCCTTTTCTTAGCCATGACTTGGATGCGTCTTGATCGATGTGTGTCTGTGCTAGATGATACGGGTGCTTGCCATGTAGTGTTTTCTTTTTCCAATTTACTTTCTTCGTATCTCTTGATGTTATGTGATCTAAAGGGTTGTAGAAGTGGTTATGAAATTGCAATGGTGTAGCCGATGTATTTATATGAGTGATTGCTTTGTGTATTTTGCTAGTTTCTGCTCGTTCTAGAAAGAATTTTCTTAAATTGTCTAGCTGTCCATAATGTAGGTTTTTTATGTCGATAAATCCCCTTCCTCCTTCCTTTTTGCTTAATGTGAATCTTTCTGTTGCAAAACGTATGTGATGTATTCTATATTTGTGGCATTGTGATCGTGTTAGTGTATCGAGTGCTTCTAGGTCTGTGTTACTCCATTCCACTACTCCAAATGAGTATGTCAATATTGGTATAGCATAGGTATTTATAGCTTTTGTCTTGTTTCTTGCTGTCAATTCTGTCTTCAGTATTTTGTTAGTCTTTGTCTATACTTTTCTTTTAGTTCTTTAATATTTATACTATCTATTCCTATTTTTTGCCTGTATCCTTATTGTTATTATTATTATCGTATGCATCAATCACAGTAATAGCTTGTGAAATTATATACAGTACACAAGTTTTAAAACGGCTCAGACTACACTCGTATGTTGACGGACTCGATCCAGCCGTGTGTCTCGTGGGATGCATGATGGAGCTCCTCAATGCCACCAGGAAAGCGTCTGAATGGACATTCATTCACAATGTGGCTCATTGTTTGGGTGTCACCACAGTCACACACACTGTCACTTGAGAAGCCCCACTTGAGCATGTTGTATTTGCACCTACCCTCTTCAGTCCCATATCTGTTTAACTGCACCCACACCTCCCTTGGTTGGTGGCAGCCAGGAACTGGAACTGTTGGACTGTCTACAAGTTCGTGGTTTCGGGTTCCTGTAGCTTGACACTCACGTTTCCACTGTGCGACCTGGTCGAATCCTGTGGATAGCATTTGGACTCCCATTTCATATGCTGGTCTTCTAGATTTGAGGCAAATCCTGGGCAGTTATAGCAAATCGTCATGAAGAGGGATCGAGTTGTTTTCTGAAACTTGCTGACAGAGGTTGTGAAGAGCAGCCTTTCGACGGGGGTGTGGTGGACAATTGTTTGAAAGCACTGGTAGCCAGGAAGTAGGTGTAGACGGGTCTGTATCACTGACTACTCTCATAACTGAGTTCAGTTGGACGTCTACTTTCACTACGTGAGCGCTTCGGAGCCAAACTGGTGCACAGTATTCCGCTGCAGAGTATACCAGTGCAAGGGACGCTCCTCGGAGGACTGATGTGGTTCCTCCCCACGTACTGCCTGCCAGCTTTCTCACAAGGTTCACTCGTGTTTGTACCTTCTTGGCCAAGTTGGAAAGGTGTTTTTTGTATGTTAAAGTCCTGTCCAGAGGTTTTTGAGCTGTAGTTTATTGAGATGTAGAGGTGACGAAAGTCTTAGGATAGCGATAAGCACATGTACAACCGAAGTTAGTATCGCGTGCACCAGGTAATAAAGAGCATTGCGCACTCGGAGCCGTCGTCTCTACCCAGGTGATTCACGTGAAAATGTTTCCGTCGTGATTATGGCAATGCACAGGGAATTAAGAGACTTTGAACATGCAGTGGTAGTTGGAGATTGAAGCATGACACGTTCCATTTCGGAAATCGTTAGGAAATTTGGTATTCCGGAATCCACAGTATCAAGAGTGTGCCGACAGTACTACAATTCAGGCATTACCTCTCAATAATTGAAAACGCGGTGCCCGGCGGCCTCCACTTATGGACCGACCGCAGCAACGTTTGCGTAGAGTTGTCAGTGCTGACAGACAAGTTGTACTGCATGAATAACCGCAGAAATCAACGTGGGACGAGCGACGAACGTATTCATTAGGACAGTGAGGCGAAATATGGCGTTAATGGGGTATGGCGGCAGACGACCGACGCGAGTGCCTTAGCTAACAGCACGACATCACCTGCAGTGGCTCTCCTTCGTTCGTGACTATATCGGTTAGATTGCAGACGACTGGAAAACTGCGGCCTGGTCAGCCGAGTCCCCATGTCAGTTGGTTGGAACTGATGGCAAGGTTCGAATGTGGCGCAAACCCCACAAATCAATGGATCCAGGTTGTCGACAAGGCACTGTGCAAGCTGTGGGTTGTGTTTACATGCAATCGACTGGGTCCTCTGGTTATGTTCGGGTACTTGGAGACGATTTGCTGCCATTCATAGACTCGATATTCCCAAATAAACGATGGAATTTGTGTGGCTGACAATGCGCCATGTAACTGGGGCACAGTTCGTTCGCGACTGGTTTGGAGAACATCCTGGCAGTTCGAGCGAACGATTTGGCCAACCAGATAGCCTGACATGAATCCCATTGAACACTCATGGAACATGATCGGGAGATCTGTTTGTGTATAAAATGCTGCTCCGGGTACACTTTCGCAATTATATACGGCTATAGAGGCAGCATAGGTCAGTAGCATGGGTCAGTATTTCTGCAGGGGCCCCCCTGCGACTTGAGTTTCCGTTCCAAATGGTCGAAACTGGTCTATGGGGCTCAACACCAGTTCCGTAGACTTAGAACTACTTAAACCTAACTAACCTTAGGGCATCACATACATCCATGCCCGAGGCAGGACTCGAATCTGCTACCGTAGCAGCAGCGCGGTTCCGGACTGAAGCGTCGAGGTTGAGAGATCCTCAATGTTTTGAAAAAGCATTTATTCATAGAACATCAGTTAAATGAATGGTTGCTTTAATTGGTTCTTCCTAATTACAGACCAGATCCTGATTCCTGAAACTTGTTCCTAAAAATAAGCTGATTTTGTTTAGGTACTTTAATAAGCACTGTTGAATGTATACGTTACTGGGTTCGATGCTGGCTGGATCCTGCATTTTTTCTTTTTTTTTTAAAAAAAAAGTTGATGAAGACTTATTGGAAATAATAGTGTAACTTTTTCAGTGAGTTTCGAAGTTAATTATTGCTAACATTTTAATTTCTCCCTCTTCCACCGTCCAGTCCACATGAATGTAGACCTTTGTACATTTATAAACGGCGTAAATTCGAAGTTTACGTACCCTGCAGTAAAGAAAAAGACTAACGTCCATTTCTCCCTGCGCACGAGGTGAATGTTATTGTTTTGAACGTCACGTTCGCTTCGCGTGTTGTGGACCGAACCATCACGAAAGTCGATAGACAACCCTTTCCGTTTTGCATGCAGCGTACGACGTTAAAATGACGGTACGTTTGCACGAAGTCTTATGAACTGTAGGTTAGCGTACAGTTACGAGTAGCCTGCCCTCTGGAGAACCACACAGAGGTGTGGGCATGAGCGACTGGAGCCGTTGCCGGCAAGACTGGTTGGCCAGTGTTGCGTGCCTTCGCCTGTGCTCCTGCTCCTACTCTCTCTGCCTGTAGCGCAGCCGCGCCGTCCGCCGGGCCCGTAATTGGCTGTTTTTATCGGGGCCCCCGGTGGCTCCCGCGGTACCACTACTGGCCCTCCAGAGCGGCTTATACGATCCACGCTGCGGCGTCTCGCGCTCCCGTAAGTCACGCTACTGGTAGCGCACGGCACCTCTTTGTGATATACTACGCGCCAGTTCATACAAGCCACCCCGACTGGCCCCAGTCCGAGTATTGTATTGCACGAAAGGATCTTCATACAATTGTAAAACTACCGTAGGGTACAGTAGATTCTCATAAGTAAGCATAACTACGGTAGTTTTTCTGGTAACCTTGGTCGGTTAAGATCGTAACCTGTACGTTTGATGAGGTACATACCTATTGGGTGTTACCTCACTTCTATTCCGCTGTTTGCGTATGCAATCGGTGTCTTACTAGCCTCCGCTAGGGATCGAAAGTGTCTAGAAACTGAGGATATATGAAGGGCTATGTAGCTTGTGGAACATTTTTGTGCTGCATTAAGTATTGAGACCGGGGATCTAGAAACGACGGAGTAGGCTTCCTCCCGCCGTAGCCCTCAGTGGCCCACAATTCCCCAACAGGCCACACCGCCACAGCAGACAACCCACCCCACCGCCGCCCCACACCGAAGCCAGGCTTATTGTGTGCGGTGTGCGGTTCGGCCCCCAGGGGACCAGGGGACCCCCCACCCCCCACCCCCCAGGAACGACTCATATCAGACAAGTGTTACCCCAAATGTTTGCATGGTAGAGTAATTATGGTGTACGCGTATGTGGAGTCAGTGTTTGCGCAGCAATCGCAGGCATAGTGTAACTGAGGCGGAATAAAGGAACCCAGCTCGCATTCGCAGATGGTAAATCTCCTTAAAAACCGTCCACAGGCTGGACGGCACACTCGACCTCGACACTAATGTATTTAAAATATCCAGAATGAGATTTTCACTCTGCAGCGGAGTGTGCGCTGATATGAAACTTCCTGGCAGATTAAAACTGTGTGCCCGACCGAGACTCGAACTCGGGACCTTTGCCTTTCGCGGGCAAGTGCTCTACAAACTGAGCTACCGAAGCACGACTCACGGCCGGTACTCACAGCTTTACTTCTGCCAGTATCCGTCTCCTACCTTCCAAACTTTACAGAAGCTCTTCTGCGAAACTTGCAGAACTAGCACTCCTGAAAGAAAGGATATTGCGGAGACATGGCTTAGCCACAGCCTGGGGGATGTTTCCAGAATGAGATTTTCACTCTGCAGCGGAGTGTGCGCTGATATGAAACTTCCTGGCAGATTAAAACTGTGTGCCCGACCGAGACTCGAACTCGGGACCTTTGCCTTTCGCGGGCAAATATGTGTACGTGGGCAAAGACATGGGTAAAAACTTGCCCCAAACATCTCTAAAGATTTCAACCAAATTTGGTACACATATTAGCTACGGTGATACTTCTTGGCAGATTAAAACTGTGAACTCCGAGTTCGAGCCTTGGTCCGGCACTCCGCTGCAGAGTGAAAATTTCACTCTGGATATTAGCTACAGTTTTAAAAGAAGTATTGTGGGGATAAGAAGCACCAGCATCCTATTGTAGTGATCCTATTGTAGTGATCGAAAGCGGGGATAAGGAGGAGCAGAAAGAGGGGGGGGGGGGGGTTAGAGGAGATATACAGAGAGAAGGAGAGGAGTAGAAGAACTAACAGAGGGGAGGAGGTAATGAACAGAGGGTGAAGGACCAGATGGACAGAGGGTAGAGAAACAAATTGACGGGAGGTTAGGGGGAGAGAGTGAGGTGTTGGAGGAGCGGTACAGAGAGTGAGGGTGTGAGGAGAAAGAGAGAGAGAGAGAGAGAGAGAGAGAGAGAGAGAGGGATAGAGAGGGGATGAAGGAAGAGATGAAACGAGAGGGGGTAGGAGAAGATGTACTAATAGACGATTAAAATAAATACTTAGCTAGTAGATAATAGATAACGTAATATGTTACCAGTGAGATTTCCTAACCAACAATGTATACTTCAGTTTTTTTTAATTTTTATTTTATAGAGTAATGAATAACCGAATCATATTTGCGTAAAAACGAAATAACATTCAGACATTAAAAAAAAACAATTTGTTGCTGTTTACATGATGGCAGTTTAGGTGATGACAGGGAAGTTGATTTAATCAGTCGGGTTCTATGTTGAAGTTGCTTGTACAGCGAGGGCAACATCGTCCCCGAATCCCTTGCGGTTCGGCAGAGCACGGCACGTCTGTACCGATCACGTCTCAACTGCCCCTTGTAATGAGTCGTGTTACGGCACGGGAGGGTTCTTGTACGCCTGTACAATACGGCAAGCAAACGAGGCGTGTTCAGCGAACGAGACGTTGGGTTCGTGTCGTCGTTAGTCCAACGAGAGTGGCCACGCCCACCCGGAGTGCATCATCTGTCATCCCTACCAGCGTTCAGACGCCGCAAAACACTGTCAGAGGGGCGTGGCCGTATTAATTATTTCGTAGTTGTTCTGTCTTCTTCATCGGAAGGAACTGAGGCGGCCCTTCTGCGGCCGAGTTATTAAGAAATTTTGTGGCGCTGCCGAGCGTGAAACCGCCGCCGCGCGGAGACCAGGCCAGAACCTACTGACGCAGACCGCGTTTTTCCTCATGTTGCAGTTCACCGCCGACCAGATGATCAGCAGGGAGGGCCTGCGGGAGCTCGTGGACCTGGGCGAGCAGCTGGCGCACGGACACGTCCGCATCCACGGTGAGTACCACCCTCTGGTGCGTTGCTGCACTGCTGTGACGTTTGTGTCCGCTAGTGTTTACCCAGGTATACGAGTTGCAATTATACACTGAAGCGCCAAAGAAATTGCTATAGGCATGTCGTATTCAAATACAGAGATATGCAAACAGGCAGAAGACGGCGCTCTGGTGGGCAACGCCTAGGTAAAACAACAAGTGTCTGGCGCAGTTGTTAGAGCGGTTACTGCTGCTACAATGGCAGGTTACCACGATTTAAGTGAGTTTGGACGTGGTGCTATAGTCGGCGCACGAGGGAAGCGACACAGCATCTACGAGGTGAGCTTTTTCCCGTACGATCATTGCACGAGTGTGCCGTGAATATCAGGCATCTGGTAAATCATCATATTTCCGACATCGCTGCGCCCGGAATGAGATCCTACAAGAATGGGACCAATGACGACTGAAGAGAATCGTTCAACGTGACAGAAGTGCAACCCTTCCGCAAATTGCTGCTGCTTTCAGTGCAGGGCCATCAATAAGTGTCAGCGTGCGAACCATTCAACGAAACATCGTCAATATGGGCTTTCGTTGATGACTGCATGACGCAAAGCTTTACTCCTAGCCTGGGCCGGTCAACTCCGACATTAGACTGTTGATGACTGTAAACACGTTGCTTGGTCGGACGATTCTCGTTTCAAATTGTATCGAGCGGATGGGCGTGTACTGGTATGGAGACAATCTTGAAGCTCTGTAACGGTGTGGGGCGTGTGCAGTTGGAGAAATATGGGACCCCTATTACGTCTAGATACGACTCTGAGAGGTGACATGTACGTAAGCATCCTGTCGGGTCACCCGCATCCATTCATGTCCATAGTGCATTCTGACGGGCTTGTGTAATTCCAGCAGGACAATGCGACACCCCACACGTCCAGAATTATTACAGAGTCGCTCCAGGAATACTCTTCTAAGTTTAAACACTTCCGATGGCCACTAAGCACCCAGACATGAACATTATTGAGCATATCTGGGATGCCTTGCAACGTACTGTTCAGAAGAGATCACCACCCCTTCGTACTCTTAAGGATTTTTGGATAGCACCACAGGATTCATGGTATCAATACCCTCCAGCGCTACTTCAGAGGGCGGCCGTTGTGGCCGAGCGGTTCTAGGCGGTTCAGTCTGGAACCGCGCGACCGCTATGGTCGCACGTTCGAATCCTGCCTCGGGTATGGATGTGTGAGATGTCCTTAGGTTAGTTAGGTTTAAGTAGTTCTACGTTATAGGGGACTGATGACCTCAGAAGTTAAGCCCCATAGTGCTCAGAGCCATTTGAACTACTTCAGATTTTATACGAGTCGGTCCATGTCGTTTTGCGGCACTTCTGCGTGCTCGCGGGGGCTCTACACGATATTAGGCAGGTGTACCAGTTTCTTTGGGTCTTCAGTGTAACAGGTGCTTTCACAATTACTGCTCAGTACTTCAAATACTCCTTGTACATCCGTGTGCGTAACTTAAGGACGAAAGCAGCTTTCGCGTGATAGTTCACTGCCACGTAATAGACGAATCTTGGACCAGGCTGGCTCTGAGCACTATGGGACTTAACTTCTGAGGTCATCAGTCCCCTAGAACGTAGAACTACTTAAACCTAACCAACCTAAGGACGTCACAGACATCCATGTCCTAGGCAGGATTCGAACCTGCGACCGTAGCAGTCTCGCGCTTCCAGACTGTAACGCCTAGACCCGCTCGGCCTTTAAGGCCTGCCTCTTGTACTAGGAGTGCTACAGTATAGTACAGAGTGTAACTGAAAGAAATACGTCAAGAGGCGTACACAAATGACACTTCTGTTCAAAGACAATAGTTACACTGAAGTCACCGTGATTTATGTTGGTCCCTTGTATGTTACAAAAGGCGGGACATAGTTCATAATAGCGCTTGTGATCACCACTGGCGGTGAAGCATTCCCTGAAATATGCTCCCATGTTGACCACAAGGTTGATTTGGATTCATTGTGGTAGGGCGTCCCATTTCCACACAGGACGGTTGTCAATTGCTGGATGGTCGTTGGTGAATGTGGACGTGCTGCAATATGTGTCCCAGACGCATCCCATCCGAGCTCAATTGATTTAAATCTGACGAACTGGCAAGTCAGTCCATTCTGGTTCCAACAGTTCCTAAACCTAATGCTGTTCGATGCGGTCTCTTCCGTAAAAATGAAGTCAGGGAGAAATTCATACGTTAAAAGACGTCCCTTGGGATGAAGTACAGTGACAGGTTAGCATTGATCAGTGAGTCGACCGTTTTCAAAGATTTGATAATTGCATCCATGCAGCATTATGCCTCCCCAGATTTTTTCTTCATAGCAGGACCCCTTTGTTTGTCATCCATGGTACATCGCCACAGCGGTACGTCGACGGTATTCTACGCCTCGTTTTGTTGCCATTTATGGCAGGCCACCCTAGTCTTACACTTCAGCTAGGTAATGCCCGCCCGCACACGGCGAGAGTTTCTACAGCTTGTCTTCGTGCTTGCCAAACCCTACCTTGGCCATCATGATCGGAGGATCTCTTCCCAACTCAAAGCACTTGGAGCATTATGGAGAGGGGCCTCCAATGATCTCGGGATTTGACGATCTAAAGCGCCAGTTGGCAGAATTTGGCATCATATCCCTCAGGAATCCATCCAAGAAATCTTCCAATCAATGCCAAGACCAATAACTGCTTGTATTAGGGCCACAGGTGGACCAGTGCGATATTGAATTGCTCAATTTGTGAAGCTCATCCAAATTTTGTGAAACTGGTATCAGTTGTTCGACTGTATAGAGGATGGTCCATTGATCGTGACCGGGTCAAATATCTCACGTAATAAGCATCAAACGAAAAAACTACAAAGAACGAAACTCGTCTAGCTTGAAAGGGGGAAACCAGATGGTGCTATGGTTGTCCCGCTAGATGGCGCTGCCATAAGTCAAACGGATATCAACTGCGTGTTTTTAAATCGGATCACCAATTTTTATTACATATTCATGTAGAACGTAAAGAAATATGAATGTTTTAGTTGGACAACTTTTTTCGCTGTATGATAGATGGCGCTGTAATAGTCACAAACATATGGTACACTATTTTAGACGAACAGTTGGTAACAGGTAGGTACTTTAAATTAAAATACAGAACGTAGGATCGTTTGAACATTTTATTTCGGCTGTTCCAGTGAGATACATGTACCTTTATGAACTTATCATTTCTGAGAACGCATGCTGTTACAGCGTGATTACCCGTAAATACCACATGAATGCAATAAATGCTCAAAATGATGTCCGTCAACCTCAGTGCATTTGGTAATACGTGTAACGACATTCCTCTCAACAGCGAGTAGTTCGCCTTCCGTAATGTTCGCACATGCATTGACAATACGCTGACCCATGTTGTCAGGCGTTGTTAGTGGATGACGATAGCAAATATCAACACCTGGTTTCCCCCTTCAAGCAAGACGAGTTTCGTTTTTTGTAGTTTTTTCGATTGACGCTTATTTCGTGAGATATTTGGCCCGATTACGATCAATGCACCATACATCACTTCGGCTCCATTCGGATAATTCCTTCGTCTCTCTTTTCTTTTTCCTTACTGTATATACATGTGGCATGTACAGTCTGTCGCGATACCTGCATGCTGTGGCATACTCTGTATCGTGGAATGTAAGAAAATCTCGCTTTGTGAACGCAGTAATTAAAGAAACACCAGACTAAACCGACAAGAGAACAGACTGCAATTACAACAGACACGTGTCTAAACTCGAGAAAGAAGAGGACGCCAGTGTGTGGTTGGGTTGTATGGCATTACTCCACTTTTCCACGGTCGGCTGCTCCAGATCCCATGTCGGCCGCGACAGATAGCTGCCGCGCATTCCTGCGGCCGCGGTGATCAGTAACACGTGTAATTATGGGCTCCCAGTTCTCGTTTTGCCCCCTCGCTAATGCGGAATTACAGGTCCGAGACGGCAGCGACCAGAGACAACGCGGACGAACGGGCGGGTGGATGGACCGCGGGCCAGCCTAACTGTAGCGCGGAGCCTTGTGGTCTGCACCGGCCAGTAATTACCGCGCTCTCCAGAACTCTACTCCAAACAGCGGTGCCGCACCTCGCCCGTGTACCAGCGCCGCACTCCACTCCGTGGGTTAAAGGCAATCGTTCGGTACAACTCCATTTTATCTGCTGCGACCGGCTTGTGTGACCGAGCGGTTCTAGGCGCTTCATTCTGGAACCGCGCGACCGCTACGGTCGCAGGTTCGAATCCTGGCTCGGGGATGGATGTGTGTGATGTCCTTAGGTTAGTTAGGTTTAAGTAGTTCTAAGTTCTAGGGAACTGTTGACCTCAGATGTTAAGTCCCATAGTGCTCAAAGCCATTTGAACCATTTTATCCGTTGCGGAAACGAAACACCTGCAGCATTCCCGACTGTCTTTAAAAGCAGTGGATGCCGTGTACTACCTAAGCCATTATTACTACACACACACACACACACACACACACACACACATACACACACACACACACACACACACACACACACACACATACACATACATACAGGCGTTATCTGGGCCGGCCGCGGTGGTCTCGCGGTTCTAGGCGCGCAGTCCGGAACCGTGGGACTGCTACGGTCGCAGGTTCGAATCCTGCCTCGGGCATGGATGTGTGTGATGTCCTTAGGTTAGTTAGGTTTAAGTAGTTCTAAGTTCTAGGGGACTAATGACCACAGCAGTTGAGTCCCATAGTGCTCAGAGCCATTTTTTTGAACAGGCGTTATCGGTGGACCACGATAGCAAATATCCTTCACCTTTCCCCACAGAAAGAAATCCGGGGAGGTCAGATCCGTGGTATGGTGCTTCGACGACCCTGTCATGAACTATGCTATTCAGTACCGCTTCAACCGCACGCGAGCTATGTGCTGGACATCAATCATCTTGGAAGTGCATCGCCATTCTGTCATGCACTGAAACATCTTGTAGTAACATCCGTAGAACATTACGTAGGAAATCAGCATACATTGTACCATTTAGATTGCCATCGATAAAATGGCGGCCAATTATCCTTGCTCCCATAACGCCGCACCATACATTAACCCGCCAAGGTCGCTGATGTACCACTTGTTGCACCCATCGTGGATTTTCCGTTGCCCAATGGTGCATATTATGCCGGTTTGCGTTACTGATGTTGGTGATGGCGCTTCATCGCTAAATAGAACGCGTGCAAAAATTCTGTCATCGTCCGGTAATTTTTCTTGTACCCAGTGGCAGAACTGTACACGACGTTCAAAGTCGTCGCCATGCAATTCCTGGTGCATGGAAATATGGTACGGGTGCAGTCAATGTTGATGTAGCATTCTCAACATCGACGTTTTTGAGATTCCTGATTCTCGAGCAATTTGTCCGCTACTGATGTGCGGATTAGCCGCGACAGCAGCTAAAACACCTACTAGGGTATCATCATTTGTTGCAGGTCGTGGTTGACGTTTCACATGTGGCTGAACACTTCCTGTTTCTTTGAATAACGTATCTATCCGACGAACGGTCCGGACACCTGGATGATGTCGTCCACGATACCAAGCAGCATACACAGCACGCGCCCGTTGGCCATTTTGATCATAATAGCCATATATCAACACGATATCAACCATTTCCGCAATTGGTAAACGGTCCGTTTTAACGCGAGTAACGTATCACGAAGCAAATACCGTCCGCACTGGCGGAATGTTACGTGATACCACGTACTTATACGTTTGTGAGTATTACAGCGCCATCTATCACAAAGCGAAGATAGTGCTCCAACTAAAACATTCATATTTCCTTACGTACCACACGAATATGTAATAAAAAATGATGGTTCCTATTTTAAAAAAACGCAGTTGATATCCGTTTTACGTATGGCAGCGCCATCTAGCGGGCCAGTCGTAGCACTATCTGGTTTCCCCCTTCAAGCTAGACGAGTTTCGTTCTTTGTAGTTTTTTCGTTTGATGCTTATTTCGTGAGATATTTGGCCCAGTCAATATAATTTAACGGCCCTTGATACCTCACGATGTATTCTATGAAACTTTGGCTTATTTTCATCTGAGTTGGATCGAGCACCCCATTTATACGATCTACGGTTCAGGTGGGAACACCAGAAGACTCTGGAGAAGGTCTCAGCAGAGGTATCGAAACGTCGATCGTGTAGAGAAAACTGGCGAGGGACGTAATGTGGCGTAACAACCCAGAAAATTTTATCTTTGATGACAAAGAGCACGGAAGCGTGCTGGCTTCCATAGAGTAGTTGGCAGTTGATGGTTGATTACAGTTGCAGTTACAGACAGCCTGCGTAAACCAGTTATGTTGACTTGTGATACAGCGTATATATGGATCGTGATAACCCCTTCAGCGTCAACTAAGGCCTGAAGACGGCGCACTGAAGGGCCGAAACTCGTAGCTACACAATAAGGGGCTGAAGCACGAAATAGGGCTGAAGTGCGAATATTCCACGACATCTCACAGCAAATTCCGAATGTTTTCAACCGAAATTGGCCGATAAAAAAAGTGTTACATTACTTACTGGCCACCCACTGTATACTTTCGGACATGTCCGGAAGAACGGGCATCACACGTGCACTGAAGCGCCAAAGATACTGGTACAAGGATGCGTATTCAAATACAGAGGTATGTAAACAGCCAGAATACTGCGATGCGGTCGACAATACCTATTAAGACAAGTGCCGGGCGCAGTTAGAGCGGTTACTGCTGCTACAATGGCAGGTTATCAGGATTTAAGTGAGTTTGAACGTTGTGTTATAGTCGGCTCACGAGCGATGGAACATCTCCGACGTAGCGATAAAGTGAGGAGTTTTCCGTACGCCTACTGCACGAGTGTACCGTTAACATTAGACATCCGGTAAAATATCAAATCTCCGACATCACTGTGGCCGAAAAAGATCCTGCAAGCACTGGACCAACGACGATTGAAGAGAATCGTTCAACGTGACGGAAGTGCAACCCTTCCGCAAATTGCTGCAGATTTCAATGCTGGGCCATCAACAAGTGTCAGCGTGTGAACCATTCAACGAAATGTCATCGATGCGGGCTTTCGGAGCCGAAGGCCCACTGGTGTACACTTTTGACTGGACGACACAAAGCTCTACGCCTTGTGTGGGCCCGTCATGATCGACATTGGACTGTTGATGACTGGAAACATGGAGACAACCTCACGTGTCCATGGACTCTGCATGTCAGTAGGGGACTGTTCAACGTGGTGGAGGCTCTGTAATGGTGTGGGGCGTGTGCATTTGGATTTCTATGGGACCCCTGATACATCTATATACGACAGTCAGAGTCTGTCTGATCACCTTCCATTCACGTCCATTATGCATTCCGGCGAACTTGGGCAATTCCTGCAGGGCAACGCGACACCCCATTCGTCCACAGCCGCTACAGAGTGGCTCCAGGAACATTATTGAGCGTATCTGGGATGCCATGCAATATGTTGTTCAGAAGAATCTCCACCCCCTTGTCCTCTTACGGATTTATGGACAGCCCTGTAGTATTCATGGTGTCAGTTCCCTCCAGCACTACTTCATGCCACGTCGTGTCGCCGCACTTCTGCTATCGACAGTAATTGGGGAGTCGAAAGATCCACCAAGGTGAAATGTAGCCGTTGAAGGGTGGAATTTCGTGTGGCTGCTACCTACTTTGTCAGGCGCAGCACACACCTGCGGATGCTGCAGGGTCAGGCACGGCCTGTCACTCGGGTAACTGGCCACTGAGTAAGGTGGAGCGACAGGACAGCGCTTCGGCCACGCCGGGCCGTAACGCTGTGCGCCCACTGGCTGTATCGTCCGCCACATCAGCCGGGGATCCCGGCAGGTGCCGGCGACGCCTATCTGCCCGCATCTCACGCACCGTCCGCTCCCCACCGCAAGTCTCCCTCCCTGTGGCAAACCATCCTGCCACACCTGTCCAGCCATTGTCACTTGCAGCGCTCACACGAGCACGATGAGCAGTTGACACCACATGCTGAGGATAAGGCGACACAGAATCAACTCGAACTAAACCAAAAATACATAATTGCCCGTGAGGACTTCCGATTCCTCTTGTAAACCTTGTCAGCAATAATGTACACTACTGGTCATTATAATTGCTAGACCAAGAAGAAATTCAGATGATAGACGGGTATGCATTGGACAAATATATTATACTATAACTGACATGTGACCACGTTTTCGTCAAATTTGGGTGCATAGATCCTGAGAAATCAGTACCCAGAACAACCAACTCTGGCCGTAATAACGGCCTTGATACGCCTGGACTTGGAAGGCGTGTACAGGTACAGCTGCCCACGCAGCTTCAACACGATACCACAGTTCATCAAGAGTAGTGACTGGTGTATTGTGACGAGCCAGCTGTTCGGCCACCATTGACCAGACGTTTTCAGTTGGTGAGAGATCTGGAGAATGTGCTGGCCAGGGCAGCAGTCGAACTTTTTCTGTATCCACAAAGGCCCGTATAGGACCTGCAACATGCGGTCGCGCATTATCCTGCTGAAATGTAGGGTTTCGCAGGGATCGAATGAAGGGTAGAGCCACGGGTCGTAACACATCTGAAAAGTAACGTCCACAGTTCAAAGTGCCGTCAATGCGAACTAGAGGTGACCGATAAATGTAACCAATGGCACCCCATACCATCACGCCGGAGATACGCCAGTATGGCGATGACGAATACACGCTTCCAATGTGCGTTCTCCGCGATGTCGCCAAACACGGATGCGACCATCATGATGCTGTAAACAGAACCGGGATTCATCTGAAAAACTGACGTTTTCCCATTCGTGCACCCAGGTTCGTCGTTGAGTATACCATCGCAGGCGCCTCTGTCTGTGATGCAGCGTCAAGGGTAACCGCAGCCAAGGTCTCCGAGCTGATTGTCAATGCTGCTGCAAACGTCGTCGAATAGTTCATCTAGGTTGTTGTTGTCTTGCAAACGTCCCCATCTGTTGACTCAGTGATCGAGACATGGCTGCACGATCCGTTACAGCCATGCGGATAAGATGCCTGTCATCTCGAATGCTAGTGATACAAGGCCGTTGGGATGCAGCACGGCGTTCAGTATTTCCCTCCTGAAGCCACCGATTCCATATTCTGCTAACAGTCATTGGATCTCGACCAACGCGAGCAGCAGTGTTGCGATACGATAAACCGCAACCGCGATAGGCTACAATCCGACCTTTATCAAAAGTGATAGTGCACATTTTTCCCCCTTACACGAGGCATCACAACAACGTTTCACCAGGCAGCGCCGGTCAACTGTTTTTTGTCTATGATAATCGGTTGCTACGGTCGCAGGTTCGAATCCTGCCTCGGGCATGGATGTGTGTGATGTCCATAGGTCAGTTAGGTTTAAGTAGTTCTAAGTTCTAGGGGACTGATGACCACAGATGTTAAGTCCCATAGTGCTCAGAGCCACTTGAACTATTTTTGATAATCGGTTGGATTCTTTGCTCATGTCAGCACGTTGTAGGTGTCGCCACCGTCGTCAACCTTGTGTGAATGCTCTGAAAAGTTAATCATTGTATATCACAGCATCTCATTCGTGTCGGTTAAATTTCGCGTATGTAGCACGTCATCTTCGTGGTGTGGCAATTTTAATGGCCAGTAGTGTAGGTGTGCGGAAAAGTGACCGGGTATTCGTCGTGACGTGGTTCCTACAGTGATTGGTGCTCTCTTAGAAATGAACTGCTGCAACACACGGAACATAACGTGTTCGTTATCGTGCTCTGCGACCTCGGTAACCTAGAGAGGCAGCTTCCGGCTGTATCTGGTTCACAAAGTACGCAATTTACGTAAACTGACACGCAAAAAACTGCAACGTTAGCTATGTCCTGCAGTAAACAGGTATTAATGGGACTATGTCTTTGATGTCGCCGTGTTCTGAAGCCCTTAATCGTCGCTATGTCATTAACTGACAAGTAGTTATAGCAAATCGTACAAGAACGAGGCGTATTTAATAAATATTCAATGTACTGTTTGCCTTGAAACGGCATAGTTTCGTAACACTTAACTTTTAATACGAAAACAACCAAATGTGAGGGCCTTTCGGAAAGTAAGGTCGATTGGTCGCGAAAAGAAATCCACAGTGAAAATCAAAAACTTTTTATTCACAACAGTTAGCCACACCTTCCAGCTAGCTGTCTAAATAGTCACCGCTTCGACTTTGACATCTGTCGTGGCGTTGTACAAACTTTCCAGTACCCTCGTCACAGAAAGTAACCGCCTGTGCTTTCCGCCTTTCCGTCTTTCGCTGTTCGTGCCAAAATGTTGTCTTCATAGCCAGCTGTTGATGTGAGTAGACATGAACAACGGAGGGAGTCAATTAAAGGCTGTATTGTGGGTGATCTAACACTTCCCATCTTCATTGCCCCTGCAAAATGCGGCTGAAAATTGTCTTGGAGAAAAATGCACGACATTTATGTTATGTGAGTTGCATAGCTTCAGGCGAACTCTCTCACCAGATCCACATACTTGGCGGGGGACGCGCTTATTTTAGGCATATCTACGTGAGCACATTGTGCTGTGTGATCAATTTGTGATATGAACTGAAAAGAGCGACGTAAAGCGACAGGCAGGCACACTAAAGACACTGCCCAACAAATGTGTGCAAAGTTCCATAGTATTTTCACAGTGGTTTCCACTTCGCACCTAATCGGACCTTACTTTCCGAATAAGCCTCGTAACAAAATTCTTTACTACAAATACGATGTTACCCGTCGTTTTATTACAAGTCCTACCCAAAACAACACTTTTGAGAAATCATGAATGTACTGTTGCCTAAATTCATAGGACGTGAGCTGTTTTATAAAACTCACCAAAGATGGGCTCCACCTCGAAACGAAGACATCCAGTATGGTTTACGTCAGGTTCTGCTCGTGGTGTAGGTGTCTTGCATCTCATTTTGGCCACGTTCCCCTCCACGAAGCAAAAAATTGTTCAAATGGCTTTGAGCACTATGGGACTTAACTTCTAAGGTCATCAGTCCCCTAGACCTTAGAAGTAATTAAACCTAACTAACCTGAGGAGATCACACACATTCATGTCCGAGGCATGTGTCATCGTCTTTCACACTTAGTAATGCTCTGGAATATGAAATTCCACGTTATGACGTCACAAAATCGACAAGCTCGTCCACGAACGCTTCAAGGTTCGGTGCGAGGACGCCTTAAGCGCCTAGGTATCAGTGTAGTAATTCTCTCTCCTTCTGTCTCTCAATCTGTCTATCTTTCTATCTGTTTGTCATGTCTTCTGCCTTGGTAAGCAAATGTTGAATCGACAATCTTTGTCCTCTCGCCAAATTCTGGTGGTGAAAATTTCTTCTACTACCAGGTCCCTAGCCAGCTACTTCCGAATCTAGAGCCATTGTACAGCCGTGCGATACTGACCTCTGTTGTGGTTACACCTTTCTCATGATGCTGTATCGCAAACTGCAGAAACAGTAAGACGGAGCACGTCAGTGTGCCTCAATCCATGGCTCTCAGCGTATGACAGATACCGAAGGCTAGATGTGTTTCACACGATCGATGTTTTTGAATTTCATGGTATTTTTTATGCAAAATCTTATCTTCCGTGCTACTGTGTTTTTCCTCAGAATATTTTTCATGCGGAGGTCTGAATGTTATTTTTGAACTAGTATCCAAGGAAGACTGCTCTCTCTGTGCCCATCCTCTGTAATGATGTTCCTTATTATGCTGTTACAACGTAAGGTACTGGTTCCGCGTGAAGTGCGCCGATGTGGCTCTTGAGGGCGCCGTACAGCCTTTGATTTAATACACTTCTTTCACGATGCTGGTCATGATGCCTGTTTGATAGTGACTTACGTGTTAACGTCTTTATAATAATGAGAGCGACGGTTGGGGGGATGGAATGTGGGGCACCAGAGCCGGGTAAGAGTAGGGGGGGAGGTGGTTAGAGAGGGGGGGGGGAGGAGACAGACAGGTGTGGTTGCCTTAACGGGCGCTGCGTGCGGCCCGGCGGACACCTGCTGCCGCCGTGCGTAGATGCGTGTCGCAGCACACGCGTCTCCGCTGCAGAAGCGACCAAGAAAGTAGGACAGCCGCCTGCAACCGCTCTGTACGCACGGCAGTGGGCGCCATTTGCAAGCAGGTAGCTCATTCTCACCCAGTCCGTGCCTATTTATTTATTTCATAATCATTCGTACGTCGAAGAGCCATTCAGCAACTTAGTTACATGTCCCATAATAATTAAAAGCAGTAATATACAATGAGTTGCGTGTATGTATGATAATTAAACCAGAAGTAGCTACTACAGCTGCAGAAATGAACTGTTTGTCAAACCCATTGACCTAGGCTGCGACATCTTTCCAAACGTCCTCTTCAGAAGGAAGGTGAACTTTATGTTTCATTGGTGTCTTTGGCTACAGTTCTAACATACCTCCACAACGTTATCCAACCAGTGTATCCATTGATACTTCTGAAAAACACATAATTAAATCTTCGAAACATAGGTCAAGAGGTTTGAATAAACTATACATTTCTCCAACTGACTGCTGTACTTCACGTTATCATCACGAAGATTCCGTTCTACAGGTGCAAAATCCAGCCGTGTTCAAGATTCTAAAATATTTGTCCGCAGAGAGTGTGTTGGCTGCGGCTTCGGCCAGATCTTCGCTAGTGCTCGTGGCTGGCCACAGACAGCATTACAACAGGTGGTCTGTACTCTGTTCAATATCACACTCGCACAGCGTTGATTCCAGTGTGTAGCCCCACCTGCGTAGGTTGGATCTGCACCTTGTCACACTGGTTCGAAGACGGTTGAATGTGTTCCAAGAGGTCAGGGGTCGTTCTCTCGTCTGGTACCAACTAGTGTACCGAGCGAGGTGGCGCAATGGTTAGGACACTATTCTCGTTTTCGGGAGGACGACAGTTGCAAACATACGTCCGGCCGTCCTGATTTAGGTTTTCCGTGATTTCCCTAAATCGCTTCAGGCAAATGCCGGGATAATTCCTTTGAGAGGGCACGTCCGACTTCCTTCCCCATCTTTCACTTATTCGATGGGACTGTCCACCTAGCTGTTTGCTCCCCTCTCCAAAGCAACGAACCAACCAACCAACTAGTCTGGGTCCTGGGCCATCACACCTGAATTCTTCCTTCCTTAGAGTCATTCAGCAAGCGCCTCGGTTCTTCTTAGCAGTCTGTACGTTAAATCTAGTTGTGCTGGTTGGTGTCTGAACAGGGGGTGATCCGCACATATTGTGGCTTTGGCCCCCCTCGTTTCTGGCTGCCGAAAGTCATCGTATGTCTGGGAGTACCACTCCAGTAAGGCAACATGTCTTTTCCAAGGTGTGGGGCGAAGACAGTCTGTGACTACGCGGCATGTTTCATTAAGAGCTACAGACGCAGTTCTAGACAAGCGTTCTTGGACTAGGAACAGGGCGAGTTGTGTGGTGTGACAGTTTCATAAGTACTATTTATGACTGTGTGCACAAACACACACTCGCTCACACACACACACACACACACACACGATTTAGCTTAGATGAAGTACAGGAAATGGAACATGAATATCGCTACACATAAATGATTTTCTGGTCTGATTTATCTATAAGGGAGTTCGCACTACTTTCAGTAGGATATCTTGCACTTTCCTCTTTAAAGTCTTCCATTTCAGATGTTCTAAAAATTTTGCAACTGAATAGAACCTTTGATCTATTAGGAACGACCTTCTTGTTTTACTAAAAAGTAACAACATCTACATCTACCTGATTACTCTGCTATTCACAATAAAGTACCTGGCAGAGGGTTCAATGAACCACCTTCAAACTGTCCATCTACCGTTCCACTCTCGAACGGCACGCGGGAAAAACAAGCACTTAAATTTATCTGTGCGAGGCTTGATTTCTCGTATTTTATCGCGATGATCACTTCTTCCTATGTAGGTGGGTGCCAACAGAATGGTTTCTCAATCGGAGGAGAAAACTGGAGATTTAAATTTCATGAGAAGACCCCGCCGCAACGAAAAACGCTTTTGTTTTAATGATTGCCACTCCAATTCACGTATCATGTGTGTGGCACTATCTCCTGTATTTCGCGACAGTACAAAACGAACCGCCCTTCTTTAAACTTTTTCCATGTCATCCGTCAGTCCCACCTGATGCGGATTCCACACTGCACAGCAGTACTCCAGAATAGGGCAGACAAGCTTGGTGTACGCAGCCTCTTTAGTAGACCTGTTGCACCTTCTAAGTGTTATGCCAATGAATCGCAGTCTTTGGTTTGCTCTACCCACATCTATGTGATCGTTCCAATTTAGGTTATTTCTAATTGTAATCCTTAAGTATTTAGTTGAATTCACAGCGTTCAGATCTGTGTGACGTATGGCGTAATCGAAATTTAGGTGAATTCATTTAGTACTCATGTGAATAACTTCACACTTTTCCTTAAACAGGGTCTATTGCCACTTTTCGCACCATACGGATATCTTATCTAAATCATTTTGCAATTCGTTTTGATTACCGATGACTTTATAAAATGGTAAATGACAGCATCATCTCGCGGGGAAACGATGCGCTTGTGACTTTTGTACCATACGGCAAAAGCGATTCCTTTTTGCCCCTTCTAGTACCAACTCTCATCAGAGTTTCTGCAAAGTTTAATTTACGCGATTCCTATAGAGAGAGAGGAAGATATGCTGGCACGAGTTCTAGCCGCTGCACTGGAAATTGAAGAGAAGCCAGGTGGGATGGATACTAGAACATGTATCGTAGATACAATGTCTGTAACAAGCTGGTGGTCGCTACATCGAGTCGCTGTTATGATCCATCATTAATGTAAACACGAAATGTTTAAGAGTTAACACAAAAAATATGGTTAAATGATAAATAGATGTTTTCTTATATTTCCTTTCAAATTGTTGCCTAATAACTGTACTGCGTCACGCCTAAATCCATTCCTCAAGTGCAAGTGGATGAGTGTGTTCCCCCTCACCCGCCCCCCCCCCCCCCCCCCGCGCACCACCGCAGCTGAGTGGTCAGCGCGACAGAATGTCAATCGTAAGGACCCGGGTTCGATTCCAGGCTCGGTCACAGATTATCTCCGCTCAGGGACTGGGTGTTGTGTTGTCATAATCATCATCATTTCTTACCCCTCGACGCGCAAGTCGCCGAAGTGGCGTCAAATGGAAAGACTTGCACCCGACGGGAGGTCCTAGTCACACGACCGGAGTGGATGAGTGAAGCGATTGGACTGAAACCATCGTACCTGTAGAACGGAAACTGTAGTTGCCGGGCGTGGGTTCCAATTCAAAATATTACGTACTCACTCCGCTCTATAAGTCCTAGAGGTTTGTAACGGGAATTTCCGAACACCCTGTATATGTTTCGAATTGTATCGCACAAGGAAGAATTATTTATGTGTGTAGTTTTCATCCCACTGTCGTGTTTATCTGAACATAGGAATAAAAACGCTAAGAAGCGACGAATGTTTTGAGCGTTAGGAAAAGCTTATCTACTACCGAGGCACACCGTATGTTATCCACGATTTGGTCGGTTTCATCCCAGTGAGGTCTCTCTCTTAACAAGTGGTTAGACCAATTGCATATTTTGCTCTGTTATTCAGTGATTCAATAAAGACAGTCAAATAATGTGGTAGGTCACCCACATGGTACGGATGTACATTCGACTCCTTCCTGGTGTGTTGGCCAAAGCCATAGACAAACCACTTTTTCAAGAAAACATTGCGATATATTCCTACCCTGTCCCGAAAGCTTAGTAGCACTGTGCCGGGGCAGGGAGCTGGCGCGGGGGTTTAGAGACTCGCGGATTACTTCTCCGGCCGCTGTACCTGGCAGTACTCAGACCAAAGTAATTCGCTGACGCGGAATACGAGCGCGGATGAAACACGAGGCGTTGCTCTGGCTGACAGCTCATTTGCTGACGGGCCGGCAGCTGTGTCAGCAGTTCAGCAGGCAGCGTCTGCGGACCGACCGGGCCAACCGCCGCAGCGTGTTTTTCTGCGCGTTAATAACCGAGCTGCGCAGAGCAAGCAGTGCAATTAACGTTCACTGCTTCTCTTTTCCCCTCTCCTGCCTTTACTCTGCATACAATGATTTAGACTGAGACAAGATCAAAGCAACTAGTCGCCCTACTTTGCCCAAATTACGAAGAAGCTGCTGCAGGGAAATAGTGAAAAAAAATAAAAGAAACTGTCCTTAATGGGATGGTCGAGCGCGGATTTTTCGTCTTTTAATGGCTGGGGCGGACAGCTCACTGCCCGCGGCCGTCAGCCCTTGAGCCGAGCCGGGCTGAGCTGTCTTAATAAATGGCTAACGAGTATGTCTGGTGGCGCGGTCGTATGACGGAGCAACTAAAATCGCGGCGGTTTTCATCGGCGGTTTTTTGCACACTCCTACTCGCCTCCCCCACCCCCTCTCCTCCGGCGTCACTCTCGTCCTTTGAGGCGGTGAAGACGATCCACAGTGAGCGACGTTCAACCGTACGGAGTCAACGTTAAATTGCAGTGACGTGAGTTGGGACTCTTGTTACTGCGGTATGTATGTAGTCAACATTAAATTACAATGAGGTGACAAAAGCCATGGGATAGCGATATGCACATATACAGATGCTTGCAGTATCTACATCTACAGTTATACTCTGCAAGCCATACAACAGTGTGTGTTGGAGGGCACATTACGTGCCACTGGCATTACCTCCCTTTCCTGTTCCAGTCGCGTATGGTTCGCGGGAAGCCTCCGCGTGCGCTCTAATCTCTCTAATTTTACATTCGTGATCTCCTCGGGAGGTAGAAGTAGGGGGAAGCAATATATTCGATACCTCATCCAGAAACGCACCCTCTCGTAACCTGGACAGCAAGCTACACGGCGATGCACAGTGCCTCTCTTGCAGAGTATGCCACTTGAGTTTGCTAAACATCTCCGTAACGCTATCACGCTTACCGAATAACCCTGTGACGAAACGCGCCGTTCTTCTCTGGATCTTCTCTATGTTCTCTGTCAACCCGACCTGGTACGGATCCCACACTGATGAACAATACTCAAGTATAGGTCGAACGAGTGTCTTGTAAGCCACCTCCTTTGTTGATGTACTACATTTTCTAAGGACTCTCCCAATGAATCTCAACCTGGCACCCGCCTTACCAACAACTAATTTTATATGATCATTCCACTTCAAATCGTTCCGTGCGCATACTCCCAGATATTATACAGAAGTAACTGCTATCACATAATCATCCAATAAAGGATTCTTCTTTCTATGTGTTCGCAATATATTACATTTGTGTGTGTGTTAAGAGTCAGCTGGCACTCCCTGCACCAAGTGCCTATCCACTGCAGATCTTTCTGCATTTCGCTGCAATTTTATAATGTTGCAACTTCTCTGTGTACTACAGCATCATCTGTGAAAACACGCATAGAACTTCCGACACACCGCGTACACAAGGTATAAAAAGGCAGCGAATTGGTGAAGCTGTCATTTGTGTTCAAGTGATTCACGTGAAAAGATTTCAGACGAGATTATGACCGCACGAAGGGAATTAACAGACTCCGAACGCGGAATGATAGTTAGAACTAGATACTTGAGGCATTCCATTTCGGATATCGACAGGCTGTTCAATATTCCGAGATCCACAGTGTCAAGAGTGCGTCGAGACTATCAGATTCTAGGCAACCTCTCACCACAGGCAACGCAGTGGCCGACGTCCTCCACTTAACGACCGAGAGCAGTGGCGACTGCATAGAGCTGTCAGTGCTAACAGAGAAGCAACACTGTTTCAAATAGTCGCAGGAGTGTAGGGCGAGCGACGAACGAATCCTTTACTGCCTGGAAATTTGATATTATTTGTCTATGTCAGCACAAGACCGACGCAAGTACCTTTGCTAACAGCACGACATCGCCTGCAGCGCCCCTCCTGGGCTCGTTATCATGTCGGTTGGACCCCAGACTACTGAAAGCCGTGGCTTCGTCAGATGAAACACGATTTCAGTTGGTAAGAGCCGATGGTAGGGTCGCAATGGTGCTCAGACACCACGAATCTTCGGACCCACGTTGTGAAGAAGGCACTGTGCAAGCGGGTGGTTGCTCCATAATGCTGTGGACTAAGTATACGTGGACTGGATTGGGTTCTCTGGGTCTTCAGCTACTAGGAGAGTATCTGCAACCATTCATGGACTCACTTTCCCAAATAACGATTGAAATTTTATTGATGACAATATGCTATGTCATGGAGCCACAGTAGATCGCGATTGGTTTGAAGAACATTCCGAACAATTAGAGAGCGTGGTTTTAACAAACGGATCGCCTGACATGAATCCCACCGACAATTTATGGGATACAACCGAGAGGTCAGTTCGTTCACAAAGTCCTGCACCGGCAACATTTTCGCAATAATGGGTGGCTATAGACGCAAGATGGATCAATATTCCTGCAGGGGACTTCCAAAGATTTGTTGAAACCGCGCCACGTCGAGTTGCTGTACCAAGCCTGGCAAAAGGAGATCCGAAACTATATTGGCAGCTGTCCCGTAACTCTTGTCACCTCAGATTAGGTTTTACGTTGCTCTCAGACAAACCTTACCCCTCCAAAGAGTTCTTGAGAGTACTCTTTCCCCCTATTCGCTCTCTGTTCTGCATTTAACCGTTGAGTTTCCATTGCAGTCTTAACATTAACACGTTTTCTTTTAATTTCACCTAATGTTATTTTGTCTTTTCTATATGCTTACTCAGTCCTTTCGACAGTAAGGAGGCGTTGTGATGTGCGTGGGACTTAATAACGCAGTCCTCTCTTCCGTTCACAATACAGCGGTCCTCTCTTGTTGTGGCCAGCGGTGGTCGTCCGGAGCCTTGGTGACGAATATGTCTGCCCTCACGTTCCCATGCAGTCCACAGTCGGGCCGCTGTCACACCCGCATGCTCCACAAATGGACGGACGGAGGGCCAGCACTCCGTTCTCCCGGCTGTTGTCGAGATAGTGGACGAGAAGCAGCGACTACTCGGCCAGGTAGCTCCTCAATTGGCATCTTGAGGCTGGATGCGCCGCGTTCTAGTTCTTCCGAACGAGTAAAAATCCTTGGAAAAACAGGAATCGAATCCGGATTCACCGCATGGCAGTCAGCTGCCCTGAACGGTCAGCTACACAGGCGGACGTGAATAGATAGAATGACCTGTTATTTTATGGTCGAGTGTAGAACTTTCACTGGAAGGAGTCACATCTGCATACGGAGGGATTTTCCCTTTCAGCCACAATTATGTAAAAAAAAAAAGAAACGCAAAATTTATCTTTCTGAAGATTAGCTAGCAAAGAATTCAAGAAGAAATTGATAAAAACTAAATCATCAATTGTTTTAAAGAGGTGGTTTCACTTTGGAATATAATTTCAAAATTTTTCCAAAATTGACGTTTAATATCAGAGTAATTAACAAAGAAACTGGCAAAAATTAAACAATCAGCCGTTGTAAGGAGGTGGTTTCACTGTGGAACCACTGGATCACCCACCATTTCATGACATGCATTTGAAAGCAATTTCGCATTTTTCCTAAACACAGTCACACATCACGAAACTTCCAAACTCATAAAGCCTCACACAAAATGGTCTCCTCAATATGATCACTGAAAAAAAGGGACAATTTCCTACGGTCACGTAGCACAGTCTCCGAGCCGCCTGTTGGTTTCAACGCTGTATGTGACTGCTACAGCGCACTGCATTCGTAAATGTACCTCAGCATACCAAGGATGTCTCTGTCTTGCAATAGCATCGGTGGCTGCAAGTGAAACACAATGATACTTCGAAACGAAATTAATAAAATGGCGGTTTCAGGCAGAAACCACGGGTACACGATGGCGTGAAAGGGAACAACCGCATAAAACTTATGTCTGATAAGGCAGATGCCAGACTGAGATTCCCTGGAAGAATCCTCAGGAACCATTCTCCGTCAATTACAGGAAGTTGATTACAAAAGCCTCGTTCCACCGGTACTTAGTTAGTCTGGGATCCGCAGCAGATACGACTGACAGAGGAAACAGAGAAGATACACAGAAGAGCAGTACAATTCGTCACAGGCTCATTTAGTAAGCGCGAAAGCGTCGTGGGGAAGATCAGCTAACTGCGGTGACGGACGCTGCTTGTGTGATTGCTGTTAAATATACGAGAGCGTATGGTCCTAAAATAGTCAACCAGTATAATGCTTCCTAATAGGTATACCTCGTGGAAAAATACTAAGGTAACATTAGAGAAATTCGATCTCACACGGCTTACCATCAATCGTTCTTCCCACGAAATATTCACTGCTGCAACAGGAAAGGGAAGAAGTGACATTGGTAAAGAAACTACCTTCTCTCACAACAGTCGTCTGTGTCCAATCACTGTACGTTCCAACCCCTTGCTCTGCGAAGCTCTTCTCTAATATCCTGTGAACCGTAACCAGTCACCAGGCCACCCTCCACTCCACAACCTCCTAGGATGGTGGTCGATTTCATCAGCAGGCACGTGTCGTGCGAGTATACTAACCCCGCAGCCTTCACACCTGTACATGCGAGGAACACTCCCTAATAAAAAAAATTATGCCACCTAGGCTGAAGGGCAGGTCATGAACCCTCTGCCCACCCGGACGCCCTTAATAAGCACTCTGGGCGAGGCGCTGGACGGACTCTCGTGGGGACCGAACAGCCCCGCTGGAGACAGGCGTGTCAGCGTCCACAGAATTCTCAATTAAGTGCGCAGCAAACGCCCCTGCTCCTCCTATCCAAAGTAATTAACTCATTAGGGCGTCTTTAGTCCTTCAATTAGTCGCCCCTCTGAGGCAGCCCAGAGTTGATACCTCCAATAAGAATCTAAATAAGCCGCCGACTGCTCCTCCCAGAACGAAGTGATTTGCAGACCATTAGTTCTTCATTGCTCTCCACAAACCGTGGCTGCGGTCAGTGCACTTCCTTACGGACTCTCATTCCGGTGTTACGGTCAGGTTGCGTGAGAGGAACCTCACTTTATTGACGCCTTTATATCACTATCGAAATATTCAAGTTACCTCGTTATTAGCCTCTTCCACTGCTTGGGAGCTGAAAGAAAAATTAAGATTCTTAGCGACAGTTTAAGTATCGGCATCTCTTACGCTGTTAATCTGTCGAACCGTCCACTGAAAATAAAGTGAAATTCGGAACGTCTCACATTTATGAGTCCACCTCTATTTGCTAAGGACTCAATTAATAAAATCTGAACGATTTAACGATAAGTGCTTGGTTAATTTAACAACTTAATTTGGTCTGGTAGAGCATTTAATTTACGCGAAACCGCTTTCGTCGCCAAGATAAATCACCGCACTACTAAAAAAAGAAAAGCTATTGAGCTTCTCGTCCACAGAGAAAGAAATAAAAGAAACTTCTCATAATGAGCGGAACTGCCTTTGGCAGAGAAAGTAATTTCTAACTGCAACTATTTACCTTAAGATGAAATATCTAAAAGACTTTTTTTTCATAAAATATGTTCAAGTGAATAGTCTTAAGCAACTGCAACATGCTGCTTATGTGATCTGAAGATGACCAGTGACAATCTGAACTGGTCATCTGTATATAGATACACTGCTGGTCAAAAGTTATCGAACATCAACTACAAAAACTTTATACTTTACTTCAATGTTCAAACACATCGTACAAACTAAATAGACCACCACAACATATATTTTCTTTCTGTTTATCATTAAGTGTAATATACGTATTCAAAAAACCAGATAAACATTCACTTGACATCTTCTTGAGAGGAAATCTCCGCCCCTTCCATATTAACAATATAAGAGTAGACCAGCTGTAGCTTGAATTCAAAGAAATAGTATTGGCTGCAATTGAGAGATTTACACCAAGTAAATTAACAAACGACCGAGCGGATCCTCCTTGGTACACAAAACGCATCAGAACACTGTTGCAGAAACAATGACAAAAAAACAATGAAAAAAACATGCCAAATTTTAACGGGCGCCAAATCTCCAAGATTCGCGATCTTTTACAGAAGTTCGAAATTTAGCGCTGACTTCAATGTGAGAAGCTTGTAATAGTTTTCACATCGAAACTTTGCCTCAAAACCAGGCAGAAAATCCGAAGAGGTTCTGATCGTATGTGAATTATGCTAGCGGTAACACACAATCAGTGCGTTCTCTGCGCGATAGCAATGGAAATACTATCGTCGGACAGTGCTGCCAAAGCAGAGTTACTAAACACAGCCTTCCGAAATTCCTTCACCAAAGAAGATGAAGTAAATACTCCAGAATTCAAATCAAAAGCAGCTGCCAAAGTAAGTATTGTAGAAGTAAATATCCTCGCAGTAGTGAAGCAACTTACATCACTTAATAAAAGCAAGTCTTTTGGTCCAGACTGCATACCAATTAAGTTCCTTTCAGAGAATGCTGATACAATAGCTCCATGCTTAACAATTATACACAATTGTTCGCTCGAGGAAAGATCCGTACCCAAAGCTGGTACGTTGCTCAGGTCACACCAATATTCAAGAAAGGCAGTAGGAGTAATCCAATAAATTACAGGCCCATAGCAGTAACGTCGATTTGCAGCAGGATTTTGGAACACAAATTGTGTTTGAACATTATGAATTAGGTCATTGGAAACGGTCTGTTGATATTCAATCAGCTCGGAATTAGAAAACATCGTTCTTGTGAAACACAACTAGCTCTTTACTCACACGAAGTGTTGAGTGCTATTGACAGGGGATTTCAAATTGATTCCATTTTTATAGATTTCCAGAAACCTTTTGACACTGTATCACACAAGCGGCATGCAGTGAGCTTGCATGCGTACGAAATATCATCTCAGTTATATGACTGGATACGTGATATCCTGTCAGAGAGGTTCGTAGCAATTGAGGGAAAGCCATCGAGTAAAACAGATGTGATTTCCCCGAGGTGGTGTTATAGGCCCTGTGCTGTTCCTCGTCTAAATAAACGATTTACGAGACAATATGTGTGGCCGTCTTAGGTTGTTTGCAGATGATGCTGTCGTTTATAGACCAGTTAAGTCATACAAATATCAAAACAAATTGCAATACGATTTTGAAAAGATTTCTGTATAGTGCGAAAGTTGATAATGGACCGTAAAAAAATAACGAAAAGTGTGAAGTCATCCACATGAGAGCTAAAAGGTTTCCGTTCAGCCTCGATTACACGATAAATCATTCAAATCTAAAGGCTGTAAATTCAACTAAATACCTACGAATTACAATTACGAAAAGTTTAAATTGGAAGGAACACGTAGAAAATGTTGTGGGCAAGCCTAACCAAAGAATGCGTTTTATTGGCAGGACACTTAGAAAATGTAACAGATGTACTAAAGAGATTGCCTACAGTACGGTTGTCTGTGCTCTTTTATAATTATGCTGGGCGGTGTGGGATACTTACCAGATAGCATTGACAGAGTACATCAAGAAATTTCAAAGAATGGCAGCACGTTTTGTATTATCGCGAAACAGGGGAAAGAGTGTCACTGAAATGATACAGGATTTGGAATGGACATCATTAAAACAAAGGCGTTTTTCGTTGCTGCGGAATCTTCTCACGAAATTCCAATCACCAATTTTCTCCTCCGAATGCGAAACTATTTTGTGATCATGACCTTACCGGCGGAAGCAGTTGCTTTGAATTTTTTCTTCTGTGGGCAATGGGAATGGAGCCATTCCATCGACTGTCGTTCTGTTTAGGGCTCAAAATGGTGAACCCAGGTTTCACCACCTATCACAATCCAGGGCAAGGAGGTCTTCCGCTTAGTTTCAAAGCGTTGCAACAAATTGAAGCCGCGCGGGATTAGCCGAGCGGTCCAACGCGCTGCAGTCATATACTGTGTGGCTGGTCCCAGCGGAGGTTCGAGTCCTCCCTTGGGCATGGGTGTGTGTGTCTGTCCTGTGGATAATTTGGGTTAAGTAGTGTGTAAGATTAAGGACTGATTACCTTTGCAGTTAAGTCCCATAAGATTTCACACACATTTTTTGGACAAATTCAAGACAGATGTTTTTTCTGTTTGCTTTGTGATCAACCGTTAGACACGGCGGAACCCATCCTGCACACACTTTTGAATATTAAGAGTGCGGTTGATTGTATCATCACTCACTGACAGATGCAGCGCCAACTGTCGAGTCGTAACGCGTCTGTCCTCGCCAATGACAACACCAGCTGGCTCAGCATATCAAGTGCGACAGCCGTAGATGGTCTCCCCGACCGCTGCAAATTGTCGAACGCCGCCGAACCGCCTTCTGATCACCTCATCCAACTAACAGCGACTAACTTTACTTCTGTCGACAGCAGATGCTCTATAGACTTTGCACAAGCGTTTATGAAGGTTTCTTTTTCTGCGGTGAGAAATTTACTGCCGCCACGTTGCTTGTAATACGTCACCTACATACGCCGTTTTGAAACTGTCATGGAGCTAAACTATCTGTCGGAAGTGACGGTAACTTGGCGTGTTCACTCAGGAGACTTTAAATAATACATACGTAACGTTTCGCTTTCGTAACATTGTTTTAGAGTGAGAAAAAATTTCGGTGCATTATTTTCTGGGCACACCTCGTAGATTCTGACGCCTCACCACTCTTGGAGTCCTGTAGCCAGACTAGGAAGGAGGGGGTAGCGGGTACAATCTGCTCTGTTCAAAAAATGGTTCAAATGGCTCTATGCACTATGAGGCTTAAAATCTGAGGTCATCAGTCCCCTAGACTTAAAAACTACTGAAATCTAACTAACCTAAGGACCTCACAAACATCCATGCCAAAGGCAGCATTCGAACCTGCGGCCGTAGCAGCAGCGCGGTTCCAGACTGAAGCACCTAGAATCGCTCGGCCAAAACGGCCGGCAATCTGCTCTGTTCAGTGACACCTCGGCCTCCCAGCTCTGGCGTTCGGGAGCAGAAGTGGAGCCAATTCTGCGAAGGCAGGAAGCGCTTGAATAATGGCGCGCCGAGGTGCCGTAGCGTAAAATTCAAAGTAAAGGTCGAGAACTCCTACAAGATTTCGTCATCTTGCAAATTATTGGCAATAATTGATCTGTAGTCCTGAAAATTTCTGCGCCCTCACCAGGTGACAGACCACAGCACTGCCAGTAATATGATACACGTTCCTGAAGGGACAAGACGCATCGGTGAGGCAACTAGTTAGATCTGAAGATGATCCGGAGCTATCGAAACATACGATCTAATAAAAAATGTACAACTGAGACTGAATAATACTTGAGAGTTATCTTAAAAATATATACGCTCTAAAATGATGAGTCATGAAGGCGCCTCGCGCTCCCCCCCCCCCCCCTCCCCCTCACACTGATTCTCCTCCTCCTCTTCCCAGATGCGATAAATCATGAACGTGCAATTTTGTCATATGATGACATGATGGAGTCCGTGGCTGTTGTTTGAAGACAAATGTTGATGGTGTTAGGACAGCAACCAGCCACAAATTTACTTTCAGTTCCTTTATTCAAAGGATACCGTTACCGGTTTCGAATCGTTGTGATTCATCCTCAGACGGTTTATATGCTTCCTTTATGACACACAGATTAATTGTCCTAAAATATAAATAATACATAATTATTACCACGCCACAGACAGATAGTTGCGTTACAGATTTTCGTTGCTTGTGACTTACGTGAAGCGTCGGTTTCGAGTGTATGTATTCATAAAATCTGCTGGACGAATTTTACGAAAATAAACACTCGAAACCGACGTTTCACGTAAGTCACATGCAACGGAAATCTGTAACGCAACCATCTGTGTGTGGCGTGTTTATAATTATGTCTTATTTATATTTTAGGACAATTAATCTGTAAAAAAACACACCACATGTCATAAAGAAAGCATATAAACCGTCTGAGCATGAATCACAACGATTCTAAACCGGTAACGGTACCCTTTGAATGAAGGAACTGAAAGTAAATTTGTGGCTGGTTGCTGTCCTGTCAACATCAACAATCATGAACGTTGCGAGAGTATGTCGTGCCTAAACAGTCTGGCCGATGGTCCTGCACTGCCCTCGGTGGCTGAGATTTCGCCCTGAGGGGCCAACGGCTTCCGGCGTTCGTTCTGGACTCATTGTGTGCGCACCTGGTTGCCCGGACTCGCCATTCACGCGGACTCCGTCTTAAAAACAAAACGGACGCGCCGCGCGTCTTGCGCCAGCAAAAGAAAAAGAAAACACCTCCGGAGGAAGCGCGGTGTGTCAAGAACACACAGGCCGGGAGCTAGAGTAGGAGGGGAGCAAAAGCCCGGAGGGGTCCGCCGTCAAGCTGCTCCATTCCTGACAAATCTGCCGTGTTCTCACAGTGTTTGTGGGAGGGAGGGGCTGTCCAGCCGAGGCGCTGGAGCAGCAACAATCGCTCCGGGAGACAGCGGCGCATCGCGGCAGGTGGTTGACGCCTGGCGGCGAGGTTTTTGTCTCTCTGGTCTGGCCTCTGCTTGGATGCCCGCGACAGTGGAATAATAGCGCTCCCGAGGGGTCCCGCCGTGTTATTACGAGCGGCGGCAACAGCCGCGATCGTCCTGTGACGGACGGCTCGCCCGTCGGGCGACACCTGCCTTTGCGCAAACTTCGCCCCTGATTGGGACGAGACGATCGAACGAGTCCGCTTTACTGGAGAGATATTCCACATTATGTAAGGCACTGTTAAGTTTTTCTCTGCTCAAACATATTTTGTGTTTGAGCTCTTTTTGTGGTGATTTTCTTTTCTTGGGGTTTGGGTGTTTGTGTTGTCCTCCTCATTTCATCCCTTCCTCATCACAAAGACGCTCAAGTCGCCGAAGAGGCGTCAGATGGAAAGATTTGTACCTACTGGCCGAAAAATTCCAGACAGCTCTCCTGGCCAATAATGCCATACGATCATTGCATTATCATTGCTCTACCTGAAAATTATCGTAGTGTGGTAATGTATAAATTTAAACTTAAATTTTTTTATACATACATGGTAATTCCGTGATGATATTATAAACCATCAGGGATGATGCAGAAGGGACGAATCTGAGGTAAGGCACTCTGGTCCGTCGTCCTGATATTCTGACAGTGGACCTCTTCTACTGCAAGCTTTTTGCATTCCATATTTCGGAAAATCTGAACAGAAGAGAATCGAAGCATTTGAGATGAGTCGCTTTAGACGAATGTTGAAAAGTAGGTGGACTGATAAGGAACGAGGAGGTTCTGCGCAAAATCGGAGAGGGAAGGAATATGTGAAAAACACTGGCAAGGAGAAGTTACAGGATGACAGGGCAACTGTTAAGACATCAGGGAATGACTTGCCCATGGTACTACAGGGAGCTGTACAGGGCAAAATGTAGAGCAAGACAGAGATTGGAATAAACCCAGCGAGTAACTGAGGACATAGGTTGCAAGTCCTACTCGGAAATGTAGAGGTTGGCACAGAAGAAGAATTTGTGGCGGGCCATATGAAACCATTCAGAAGACTGATGACCAAAAAAAAAAAAAAAAAAAAAAAAAAAACGTTTGGGTGGGAGAGTATGTACCAAAACAAGAAAACATCGTCGAGTAATATGAGCTCCAAACTGCATACCTTACTAGCCACGAGCACTTGTTCAACAGAAGACATGTGTTTCACAATAACAAAGATGAAAAAGTGCTCATAGCTCTTACAGTACGCATTTTAGAGCTTATGTTTACTACATATTTTTTCTTCTTTTGCTCCTCAGTACCACCTCCACGTACCCTACAATCTTAGCAACAGTACCGGTACATGCATTCCGCTGGAAGAACAATTTGTGCTTATAACTTTCAACTCCGCCTTTTGCGTACCATGGCTCCTTATCAGAAACTAATACATTTATGCTTCTCCTTCATCCCCGAAAGTTTGTAAGCTCACCACGGAATCACCCTGTATATAAAGGAGTGACCACAAAGAAAGCTGTTTGTTTGGCATACGAATAATGAATTAGACCGTGCTCCATAAGTATTAAAAACCATTCAAAAGCCAAGTACGCAAAAAATAAAATAAAATAAAAACAAAAAATCAAGACAACAGTTTTCAACAGTCATCTTCAGATGTTAAACACTTTTTTATAGTAAAACGTTTTCATTTTGGGCTGAACGTCATGCTCGAGATGTCAAGTGGATAAAACTCAGCACCTTATAAACGTCTGTCACCGCTAAAATATTTATAAACACAGAGCATCTTGTCCAAAAGACCATGTCTATTTACATGCTTTTTGGACAAGGTGTTGCGTGTTCTTAAATATTTTAGCGGTGACATACGTTTATGAGGTGCTGGGCCTTGACATATTGGGTATGAGGTTCACCCTAAAATGAACATGTTTTACTGCCAAAAAATGTGCTTGAGACCCGAAGATGACAGATAAGACTGTTGAGGCCGGTTGCCTTGAACGAAAAATGTTTTGTACGATCTTGGCTCTTGAATGGTTTTTAACAATTGAAACCGAGTGCCATTCAGTACTCGCGTAATGAGAAAATTCGATCAGTAAGTAATTTTCCAGTTTATTATAAATACTACAAAGAACTATTACAAATTTATAATATGTATTTGCAAACGAAAAAACTCCTGTAATATTTCAGGACGTTCGCTGAAGATGCCTTGTAACTGAGGTGAAAAGCGCTTGGGTGCACAAATTAAATGAAAGATATTAATGTGCAGCATAAAAAACGTGTTTTCTTTCGCACTATTGCAATTTATATACAGCTGCTGCGAAAATGGCCACCACGACAAGTTTAAAGCAAGTGAAGTAAGGAGTCAAATAAGAGCAGTATGCAAAGCAATTTTTTTCACGTAACACGGCCTGCCGTGGAGGGCAGCTCTCGTTCGTTTCGCTGAGTGCTGGGATTACTCTGCAAGCGTGTACCGTGAGAGCCTCTTCAATTAGCGACGAACCGCGAAGAGCCAGAATCCAGAGCGGGGCCTAATTTGTCGCAGAGATCTCCAATTTAATTAGTAGCTTTCCCCAGGCGCTAATTGTGCCGCGTTGGGATTTAAACCTACACCGCGTCCAGTCGAAATGAGTTTCCTAACTTTATTGCGATAAGAACTTGCAACATTGTTCTTCGATAGCTCGGGAGGCTTTTTTTTATGAAGTTAGGAATTTCTGGAGATAAGCAAAGGAAGCAAAGCAGCGAGAGGAGCACAGTTATTTAACAAGAATAAATAAAGCTCCGAATACCCTAGCATTGATTCAGACGTTAAAATACAATTAACCAGTTCTGATTAAACATTCATTGTTTCTCCCGTTTTAATTAAAAACAGTATCTTACTAAAAACATTTTAACTTACTGTATCTCTGCGTCTTTTTTCATTTTCATATAAGGTAGTTGTTCGTCCTCTTTTGTCCATTCTTTCCAGAGTCCCTTATTACCAGAAATTTCCTTGATAGCGTCCAAAAAATTTACTTAGATACTTGTCTGACTTCGTCACTTTGTTTCATATATCGGACGTCTTGCCTCGTCCTCGTTTTGTCTCCTTGAAGTTTATTTTCCATCTGTCCAACCTGTGTACAACCCAGCCTATTTGACGCACTAGTTCTGTTTTGGAGGGATCCTCAATTATATATTTTGTGGTTTCATTAAATTAGTTCAGAGTAACGCCAAATAGTTCCTTCCTTTATTCCTTTATACCTTACCTACCTCTAAGTATTTAATGACGCAGTTGTCGGAGAGACGTTAAATTTTAATTGTTTGGCTTATTTCCTTCGTTACCACGTCCATTTCTGTTTCTTGTAATTTTCACTTATGAAACTTACCTATACTAGAAACAATACATTCTGTTTTCTTAAACACGTGCAGAGGTCGCGTGATTTCACTGGTTGGCGAGACTGAATACGTTCGCGTGGCACCAGAAAAAAATGCAGCACTGCAGGACACATAACGTTTTACTGTTTTCCAACGGTTCACATGGCTCTGAGCACTATGGGACTTAACATCTTAGGTCATCAATCCCCTAGAACTTAGAACTACTTAAACCTAACTAACCTAAGGACATCACACACATCCATGCCTGAGGCAGGATTTGAACCTGAGACCGTAGCAGTCGCGCGGTTCCGGAGTGAAGTGCCTAGAACCGTTCGGCCACCACGGCCGGCCTGTTTTCCAACGGAATTGACTTACTTCGAATTACCACTAAATTAATTATTCAAGGTATCTAACGTCGTCGACAGACAATACATTGTAATTTTTTTTAATGTAACCATTTACATCTCAGAACTACAGTAAAGGTTTCCAAGAATTCGAATGTGACGAAACGCGAGGAGAACCCGAATTTTAGCAACAAAATGTCGGTTTTTTAGGGGTTTGGTATAACAAACAAGTGGTCTGCAGTGGATCGTTTTATTCCTTACGCCATTTACCTTCGTATTTATACCGCACTGAAATTCTGAACAAATGACGCAAATGTCGACGGTTATGTGTTGTGTGTGTGCATTGAAAACAACTTGATCCATTCACCCACTGTGCTTGCTACTCACAACACATTTTGGCATCTGGGAGTTGATCCATCACTTGGTTTTGTGCACTTTTTCGTGGCTGTGTATGTGTATTCAGTATTGTGAAGGTTGTTACTAAAAAACAAATGTGATGTGGTAACAATCCGAGTAAGTCCTACTTACGAGTTCTATTCGGAAACTAGGATACGATCGGCGCGAAATGGAAACCATGGTGAAAATTCGATAAAGCTGTGTATGTGTTGGGCAGTGTCTCTAGTATGCCCGTTGGTCGTGTCACGTCTCTCTTTTCAGTTCTGAGCGCACAGTGAGCACATAAAGATGCCTAGGTAAACAGTGTCTCACGCAAAGTATGAGGGCCAAGCAAGAGATTTCTCCTGATGTCAAGCAACCCACATAACACAACTGTCATGCGGTTCATTCTTCATGACAATTCTCGGCCGCACTCTGCAGGGGTAAAGAAGATGCTCCTGCAGCATTTGCGAAGGATAGTTTGATCACTCCCAATACAGCCGGTAACTGTATGTCCCTCAATTTCATCTCTGCTCGCATAAACCGCTGGGTTTGAAGAGAACGTTTTGGCACAGCCAACGAGCTGTAGATCAGCGAAGAGAATTGGCAAAAAGCACAGGCGGCTGGCTGCCTTCTATGACTAGGGTACTGGAAAGGTGGTACAACGCCAGGAAAAATGTGTAAGTAGGAGCGGCGATTATGTCGCGACCAATCAGACCTTACTTTCGAAATAGACCCCGTACGTTATTACTCTGTAAAGACCCACCGAAGACCCCTTAGGGCCTATACTGTACCAAAACTCTCTTAGAACATAACTGAATAGCCTCCGAAAATCTACCGTTGATGCTTGCGTAGTCTTTCATAGTCCTAAACAAGAAACTACACGTTTTCTTCTGGAGAGGTATAACGATTTGATTCAGTCTTTTACCCACACTTGACTCATGATACACCATCATATCTTTATTTCTCACTCTGCGTCTCTCTGGGTTCCATTCCCGCTCCGGCACACAATTAGTTTGTGTTAAGACGTTTCACCACAGTGAACACCCTGCTGCAGACTCAGAGAGTCACATTGCTACACAGCTTACATAGATTACATTAACACTTCATTAATATCTTGCATACTTCGCAGAACAACGGCTGTGGCATAGCCAAAGCATCGCTCTCTTTCCCTCACTCCTTTCATCCTCCATCAATCCCAGCCTAAATTGTTACTTATGTATAATTTTGCCACTGTTGGCAACGTAATTATTGCATTTAATGTTACCTGTTTACATAAATGAGTACAAAGTTTACACACTACACACTTCACAGAAAAGAATTTGTGTACCACTTGAAATATATATATACACATATCTATGCATCTACTCAATCATAGCTGTGCACAATGCTTTAATACATACTCCGAAATAACAGTTTTGTTTTGCTATTTCTTCTTTGTACTTTGAAATAGTGTTTCTGCTTTGGCTATGTATTATTTGCACCTAGTAATTTCAAGACACCGTCTTTGTTTACAAGGTGTGACAGTTCATACGTGACGTATTACAACTGAGAAATGAGCCTGCGTCCACCAGAGGTTTTCTATTTTAATTGTTTTATTTTCACATTTACGTTTCGTTTTATTTCTCTGCCAGACTATGCCATAGGTTACCTGAAAGTCGTAACACAAGACAGATATATCATACTGACACACATAAATCAACCTGATGATGGCGGTGTAAATCTTCTAAATGTCTTGTTAATATAAATAAACAGTGACTGGTAACAGTGAACTTGTTTCATAAGACAGCTTCACTGTTTTCCAATAAGAGCACTTTTGCATTATACAAGACACCGTTCCATAGTTATTACTCCAGCATGTTTCAGCACTTTATGTGTGGTTTTTTGCTTCTTTTCTTCCTCACATGAGGCAATTAGTTGTTTTATGCTGGTAGCTTTACATCTACCACAAATTCCACAGCCTATTACGTATCTTGTTATACTGTGGTCTTCGTTTCCTTATTGATAACGTGTTCAAGTACTCATTTTCTTTATTGCTGTTATTTATAGCTGTTACATACTCATATGTAATTCACTAGCACAGTACAAGGCAGAAACTTTGTGCTTTGTTGACAAATATCATGTGAGAAACAAGATGAACAAAAATTCTCACTGAAGATACCACATGAAGTTCTGGACCGTATTTTGTTCATAACAGAACTATACAGGATGTCCCAGCTATCTTGCCCACCCAAAATATCTCTGGAACAATAACAGCTACTGGAAAACGACTTTCACGGGTATCAATGTAGGACTGGGGCCCATGAAAGTACATATTTGGAAACATTCTAAAACAAAAGCATATGTGTTTTTTAACACAAACTTATGTTTTTTTAAATGGACCTCCCATATTTTTTTTCTTCAGGAATCCATAGCATGACAAAGCACATACACAATGGCTTTGATTGCATCGCAATATTCCCATTACATCCCGAGATATTAAGACGCGAAGTTGACGCTTGAAACAGCCGACATGCGCTGCTAGCGCACGTCCTGAGGCTCATGTGTGAACCCCATGCTGCCCGTAATCGCGATGTGATTGACATGTGTAATCACACCTCCATACTTATCAAGAGGTCCGAAACGAATAATACGGTCTGCTGCCATCAACTCTCATAAGCACATAATGGTTTCCCTCTTGAACGTTTTACGTATCTACGTACACAGTATGAACCAGTACCGATCGGTGTACGCTCGTCAGGTTGTCTTATCTATCCTGCACACCCAAAATAAGGTTTATCTAATGCGTTATATGACCCATTGTGCCTGTCATGTTACAGAACCGCATCACCCCTAGCCTATGTGATAAATACCTGCTGGAATGTACGACGTTAATGCAGGAAGGCAGTAGACCGTATTATTCGTTTCGGACCTCTTGGTAAGTATGGAAGTGTGATTACGCATGTTAATCACATCGCGATTACGGGCAGCATGGGGTTCACGCCTGAGCCTCAGGACGTGCGCTAGCAACGCATGTCGGGTGTTTCAAGCGTCAACTTCGCGTCTTAATATCTCGGGATGTAATGGGAATATTTCGATGCAATCAACGCCATTGTGTATGTGCTTTGTCATGCTATGGATTGCTGAAGAAAAAATATAGGAGGTCCATTTTAAAAACCTTAGGTTTGTGTTAAAAACACATATGCTTTCGTTTTAGAATGTTTCCAAATATGTACATTCATGGGCCCCAGCCCTACATAGATACCGGTGAAAGTTGTTTTCCAATAGCTGTTATTGTTCCAGAGATATATTGGGTGGACAAGATAACTGGGACACCCTGTATAACTGGCTCTTTTATAAGGCAGAATTAATTTTTCAATTTTTTCTTAGCTCCCGCGGAAAATAAGAAGATATATAACGATTCCAACTAACTTCTTGGTATCCAACCGTTGCTTGTTATTTCCCCTGTGAAAAGAGTCTCAAAACTAAATTACAAATAGCTATTAATTTACATTTTATACACAGCAGTTAGCGATATGTGGAACAACATTTCGCCGTAACACCTCCCCGTCAGCCTCAAGTATCATTGGAGCCCTGTTACTGAAGTTTTTGTAACTTACTTGAATAAATGCTACTCTTTCAAAGAGCTACAGTGATCGGGCAGTCTTTCAACTGTTCACGATTGATCCGTTGTCTGCGGATCTACGGGTAACAGCTGCTAAGTGGACGGGTGACCCCACCGGTTGCTGCGCGTGGAACCTAATGGATATCCGTCAGATGGCAGCAGTACGGGCGCATTGTGTTCTCGCGTGGCGAGTGAAGGCAGAGATACCTCGGGCCCCCGTCCGCCATGCTAATGGGCGGAATTCATTACATGGCCACGCTCTGCGTTTAATTGGTCGACTGGCGCGTTCCCACTTAATACTGCTCAGACGTGACCCTCCCTGTTCTTCACTCCGGCTCTGCACCCGTGTAGAGGCCTCGCGAAGAGGACGTTGACTGAACTCGCTCTCGCCACCACTAATAGGATGACCCTGGGTAAACCAGAGTTTCACAACCGATCTCAGGGCGATACGGCTCTGACGCGGTATCACTCTGTACTTACACCGGGTGGCTCTCTGTGTGTATATTTAGGAGTTGCGTTTCCTAACTAACCTTGTACCTCTAATTCTCCCCTCCTTTCAATACCGGAACTTGCTATTAATTCAATCTACCATGAACTACGTTTGTTAACTGTTGCATATGTATCGCATAATTAAGATGAACAGACTGTAAGTTCATACTCGTTTTGAAAGTAAGCGTGGTCATACGACATTATGAACTATGCCACCAGACAGTGAACATGACCCACTGATACCGTGATCTGACTTGAATAGCTATTGGTAATGGCAAGCTTACGCAAAGCGTAGCGAAAAGGCGTGAAGTGACGTAGGTGAATACTGAACACGTACATGAAACGCAAACCACATACTATACGGCCTCAGAGTGTAGTACACCGTATCAGATAGGTGCGATCTGTGAAAGGACAAATGTTTTTGTCTTCTGCTACCTACATTGCCTAATAACCGGAAAACAATGAGCTTGCGTGGTGTATGCGGTGAACGGCAATTACATCTTCTCAGCTGCAGGATGCTTCGGAAAACTGCATCAGCGACTGTTGAACATAGTCTAGAAAAAGATAAATTTTAGTGGTGCATGCATATGCAGCATAGGTGTAAGAAATGCACTTCGCCATGAAAAGAAGTTTCAAGATTAGACTATGCAGGCAAATACATAAAGTGTTCTAGTTAGTGCATATGAATCGCATACTTCAGTTGGAGAGACAGACCCTATTTCCTAACGCCACCATTGTACATACGAGGGTCTTTCCGAAAATAATGCCTAATATTTTTATTCCTGGAAGCTACAGGAGAATCATAACACCACAGCTAAATAGAGCAATATTTCAGTTAGAGACAGTCATTTTTCCACATAGTCACCACCATTCGCTACACACTTTTGCCAAAGATGAATCAAAGCCTGTATGTCACGCTTGTAAAAATCGGAACCAGCTGAGGCTAACCACTTCCTTATAGCTTTGACAGGAGCTTCCGAGTCTTGAAAATATTCGACAGGCAGTTCATCTTTCAGAAGCCCTAAGAGACGGAAATCTGAAGCCGCTAAAACAGGGTTGTGCGGTGGATGTTGTAAGACAATCGAGCCGAATTTTTCAATCAGTTAAGTGGTCGCAAAACTGGTGTAAGGCCTGGCGTTATCATGTTGCAGGTAAAAGTTTGTGTTTTTCTCTGGCCGGGCTTTCAGCTTGGACAGTGTCGTCTTGTAGCTTGCTGAATTGACAGTTTCTGCAGGCTCCAGGATATCCACGAGAACCTCACCCTAGCTGTCTCAGAAGACTGTGCACATCAGTTTGCCTGCAGGCGGTTGTGTCTTGAATTTTTCCTTTGACTGAGAATTCACATGTCGCCATTGCAAGAACTGTCTTGTGGATTCCGGCTCATAGCGGTGACGCCACGTCTCATCTCCGGTGAAGGTGCTGTTCAGAAAATTGTCACCTTCAGCTTCATTTTGATCCAGCAGGTCCCTACTAATTTCCGTTCAATAAGTTTTATTGTTGTTCTGTAAGCGTCCGCGGGACCGATCTCGCACAGACTTTGAGGTAACCAAGATGTTCCAACATTGTATCTAAAGCATTACAGCAGACATTCAGGTTTGCACACAATTCTCTGGTCGCTACCCGCCGATCAGCACGGGTCAGTTGATCAAGCTGTGCAAGGTCGACCGAGCCGTACCCTGTCATGCACACCCGTTTCATCACCTTGAAAAGGCCGTACAAATCGCCTCACGTTGCTCACTTCTACTGCGAAGTCCCCACTGTTACGTGCATTTGTTGAACTTATGGAAAAACTCTACGAACTTACGCACCAACCCGATACATCAAAAGCACCTTTTATTGTGTAGAATTTTGGTTTTTGTGAAAAAAAAACGTTTTCATCTGACGCAGTCCATTTGGAATAGATCGACTGGTCACAGTCGATTTCGGGTTTACTTAAAGTGCGGTGAGTTGGATAGAGTTACATCGCAACTTGCTAGCTTTACTTGGGAACTGGTGCAAAGAGAGTACAGTGTTTCTCAACTTCTGGGCACTCGAAGTTTCCGAGATCTGAAAACTAGCACTCGCAATGGACCTGTGAACAGGGATCGATTGCCTGGCTGTACCAGCGAACAGGGTGGTACGCCACTGTAGGCGGTACGCCACTGTACCCGGCCGGCTGCGGACATCTGCCTGTTTGCTCTGGCCGCCGTCGCGGTGCGTTTGCGTCTTCAGCGCAGAGCGGAACCACAAAGCGGCACGGAGACGCCTGTCCCGCCCCTGGAGCTGCTGCTGCTGCTGCTGCCGCTCCTGTGTGTCCTCTTCCCAGAAGGACTCGTTCCGCTTCTTGCGGTCACCGAGCGTGACTGCCCGCCGTCGCCGACCCGAGACCGTACGAGAGCTCGGGCACATGCCACCGGCCAACCCCTGCCCAGACACAGAGCGTGAGCGTGGGAATGTCGCAGTTCTGATCTTCGAGACGTCTATCTGTCTGTAAGAAAGTAGAGATGTCACTGTAGCTTCCTGATACATTGGTAAACGTTCACGTCCGAAAATGTGACAATTCTACATCTACTTCTACACGATCACTCTGCCATTCACAATGAAGTACCTGGAAGAGGGTTCAATGAACCACCTTCAAGCTGTCTCCCTACCGTTCCACTCTCGAACGGAGCGCAGGAGAAACGAGCGCTTAATTTTTTTTGCGAGCCCTGATTTCTGTTATTCTATCGTGATGATAATATCTCCCAATGTACGTGAGTGCCAACAGAATGTTTTCGCAATCGGAGGAGAAAACTGGTGACTGAAATTTCATGAGAAGGTACCGTCACAACGAAAAACGCCTCCAGGTCACGTATCATACCTGTGGCACTATCTCCCCTATTTCGAGGTAATACAAAACGAGGTGCCATTCCTTGAAATTTTTCGATGTCATCTGTCAGTCCCACCTGATGCGGATCCCACACCGCAGAGCAGTACTCCAGCATAGGGCGGACAAGCGTGGTGTAAGCAACCTCTTTAGTAGACATGTTGCACCTTCTAAGTGTTCTGGCAATGAATCGCAGTCTTTGGTTTGCTTTACCCACAACACTATCTATGTAATCGTTCTAATCCAGATTATTTGTAATTGTAATCCCTAAGTATTTAGTGGATTTTACAACCTTCAGATTTGTGTGACTTACCGCGTAATCGAAATTTAGCGGATTTCTTTTGGTACTCATGTTAATAACTCCACAGTTCTCTTTATTCAGGGTCAACTGCCATTTTCCCCCCATACAGATATCGTATCTAAATAACTTTGCAATTCGTTTAGGTCATCTGATGACTATACAAGACGATAAATGACAGCATCATCGTCAAACAATCTAAGAGGGCTAGTCAGATTGTCTCCTATGTCGTTAATATAGATCAGGGACAATAGAGGGCCTGTGACACTTTCTTGGGGAGAGACGGCTATTACTTCTGTTTTCTCGATGAATTTCCATCTACTACTACGAACTGTGACCTTTCTAACAGGAGATAACGAATCCATTCGCACAGCTGAGGCAATATTCCATAGGCACGCAGTTAGGTTGGAAGAAGCTTGTGAGGAACGGCTTCGAAAGCCATCTAGATATCTAAAAATATAGAATGAATTTGACATCCCTTGTCGATAGCACTCATTACTTCAATAGTACAGAGTTAGCTGTGATTCACAAGAACGATATTTTCTGATCTGTACTGACTATGTGTTAATATTTTTTTTTCTCCGAGGTAATTCATAATGTTCGAACACAGTATACGGTTCCAAAATCCTGCTGCAAATCGGCGTTAGCGATATGAGCCTGCAATTCAGAGGATTACTCCTATTTCCCATTTTGCGTATTGGTGTGACTTGAACAGTTCTCCAGTCTTTAGGTTCAAATGGTTCAAATGGCTTTGAGCTCTATGGGACTTAACATCTGAGGTCATCAGTCCCCTAGACTTAGAACTACTTAAACCTGACTAACCTAAGGACATTACACATATCCATGCCCGAGGCAGGATTCGAACCTGCGACCGTAGCGGTCGCGCGGTTGCAGACTGAAGTGCCTAGAACCGCTAGGCCACCACGGCCGGTGCAATTTAGGGAAACTAGGGAAACTTAAATCTGGATGACTGGATGAAGATAACAGTCGCTGTCCTTCCGAATGGGAGTCCAGTATTTAATGATCGCCGCCACGTCCATTGCGAGCGCAGAACGCATGACTCGCATCTTACAAAGCAGGAACGCTGCCACGACGCTATCAGGCCAGCAGGCTGTTAATTTTGTACCACAGCATCGTCAGTGGCGAAGCAGGATTAAAAGCACGATTAATACCGTTTCACTGTTGGCATAAAAGTCATTAGAGCCTCTTGTGGTATGTCCAAAGTACAGAATGGTCATAATGCAGGGGTTGGACAAAAACATGCAAACACAAAGAGAAATGCATGCTTGAAAATGAATGTGGACGCTAGCCAAGATTGCAGATTCTGTTGCGTATTTGGCGTCTGTCCAATGTCCTCAGTACGACAGAGCGAGGTGGAGCAGTGGTTAACACACTGGACTCGCGTTCGGCAGGACGACCGTTCAAACTCGCATCCGGCCATCCTGATTTAGTTTCCCGAGATTTCCTTACATTGCTTCAGGCAAATACCGAGATGGTTCCTCTGAAAGGGCACCGCCGAGACTTTCTTCCCATCCTTCCCTAATCCGATGGGACCTATGACATCGCTGTTTGGCCCCTCCCCCCCCCCTCCTCCCACCCACAAATAAACCAACCAACCTTAATACGTTGCAAGTGTCAATCGTGGTCCGAACGGTGTTCTGTGTTGTTGTGAGAGCCTAATGTTGGAGCTAGATGAATTGTTGGTGCCCGTATAATAGGTGCTTCTGGTACCAAGGTAGCCAACGTGTTTGGTATTTGAAGGGGCACCATATCGAAGATTTACCGCACACAGGGAAAGTGGAAAACATTATCCGCTAAGTCACAAAGCGCACGAAAGTGTGTGTTCAGTTACCTTGATGGACGGTCGTTGAAGAGTATCGTGATGAAAAATAAGAGAACGACTTCTGTAAAGAGTCACTGCAGAACTGAATGTCGCTCTCGCGGACGGTGTCACGATCAAAAAAGGACAAAGAGGTCCATAAGCAGGGCGAGCTGGAATTCCAAACCCACTCATCAGTGATAGAAATGCCCGTAACAGGGAAACGTGGTGCCGAGGCCGTGGAACCTGAATTGTGGAGCAATGGGAGAACGTCATTTGGACCACGTGAGTCTTGTTACACACTGTTTCCAACTTCTGGCCGAGTTTACGTCCCAGAGTGAAACATGGCAGGGGTTCGGTGATTATCTGAGCAGCCACAATGTGGTATTCCATGCCCGCTCTGCAAAAATAGCATGACTGGTAAGGATAATGTGGCCTCTTTTGCTGATTAGGTCAATCCCAGGGTACAACGTTTGTCCCCCAGTGGTGATGCTGTGTTCCAAGACGCCAGGGCCTCAGTTTCCACAGCTCCCATCATCCGGGATTGGTTTTGTGAGGTCGAATTATCACGTCTAGTCTGGCCACCGCAGTCACCAGATCTCAATATTACTGAGCCTTCGTGGTCTCCTTTGGAGAGAAAAGTGCATGATCGCTGCCCACCTTCATCATCCTCGTGTTGTGTTTGTGGTCTTTCCATATTTTGTCCACCTCCTGTAAAACTGGTTCGAAAAATATGTCATGCTTGTCTTAAGGTGCGTGATATATTTTTCGGGCCAGTTCAGTTTTTCTCACATTATATATTCTACACTATCAACGAACATACTTTAGAAAAGCAAAACTTAAAGGTATCGGATGACTGTCAAAGAAAAACGGACGGTTTGATTTTCACCGCAGTAGTGAATAACTGCAGAAGAGGGTTGGGTTGTTTTGGGGAAGGAGACCAGACAGCGAGGTCATCGGTCTCATCGGATTGGGAAGGAAGTCTGCCGTGCCCTTTCAAAGGAACCATCCCGGCATTTGCCTGGAGCGATTTAGGGAAATCACGGAAAACCTAAATCAGGATGGCCGGGCGCGGGATTGAACCGTCGTCCTCCCGAATAACTGCAGAAGACAGTGACACAAACAAAGATAAAATGCTTGCGATCACTGTTTGTTTCAACTTTTCATGGATGCAGAGCGACTACGATTTCTATGTTTTGTTCTGTCAACAGATTTTATTAATGATTAGTCAACATGTGTTAACTGCATATCGTGTTCTGTTTTTGCGTTAAATAACCATGAACCATGCTGTACGAACTTGGTAGAATATAATAGCTGTCATGGTGTTTCATTTGGTCAGAGTTTCGCGATGTGAGTTGAGTTTACAACTCAGTGACAAAGCAGTCTCGAAAATATTAATGGAGAAAATATTTAGGTGTTGACTAGTTTGTTAAATGACATAAATATTTTAGCTTGTAATTCATCGTTTCTAATATAAAACAGGAATTACCTTTATTGTGTTTTAATTGTTCTTGAAAGTAGATCAGAAGTGCCAATTCGGAAGTTGTTCATCATTACACCAAAGCGAGAGTAAGAGAAGTTACTAATTTTACCACTGACAGATCAGAAACAGCTCTCGTTAACCTGCATATTCGTGAGTGAATATTTGATGAATTTGCTTAGCTTCGTAATTTATGTGTGGCGTAGCTGGATCCTTCTTTTATATTATCCAGAGTTAGTACGTCCGTAAAACGTGTTCATATTGAGAATACGTGTTCTCGTCCGATTTAAGTGCTCTCTTCTTGTGTTAATTGTATTGCCATTTGTAAAATGTGAAACTAGGGTGTCTCACGAAGTATCTCTCTGGGACGCAACTCCAGCACGTTGGCTATGCGTCATCGCTTTCTACGGCAACTTATTTAATTCATCTTTTCAAATTCTTTTTGTACTTGTCATCCTTACCCCGGTTTCACTCTGACAAACCAATAATCATGGAAAGAATAACAACTTGGGGCAGTTACGCTTATGGCCAAGTAAGTTTACTAATTTCTTATGTGTATGGCTGTACGACTGACGAGGGAGTGTCGTTCAAACACAGCAAAACGGCAATGCACATATTTCCGGGATGTACACATATTTCATTATCTTATTTGGCACTTGCCGGGTGGCGAAAGATATTTGCCGATTACGCAGATGTCGAGGAAAATTACTCTTCCAAATGTGGCTGTTGGCCACTTTAGATGCTAATAGGGAGCTATTACTCGGGACATCACACGTGAAAGAGCCGCCACCGCTGTGTCCGGGACACAACAGAATTTGCATGGGAACTCGGAGTGGGGTAGACGCCTCCTTGCTTACATGTAACGGCGAACATACATCGCCATAAGGAGAAAAAAATACTGCTGAAGGTAAACAATTCACAGATTTATAGCGAAGTTGGCCAGACATTGAGAGTGTAACTGGGCTTTTCTCTGTCATGTTGAAAATTATAAATCCTTCACCCGCTTTTCGCGAGCCGTATTTTATACCTGAGCTACCCCATTATCAATGTTCCGCTGCTTTCGTCGGTTTCTGCATGTCATTCCTGCCTTAGAGAACATCCATTGCATTATTGCCTCCTAATTACAGTTTGTGGTAGACGTGAAGATAGCTTTACGACAGACTGACGGACACTTATATTCCATGAGCAGGAAGTACATTGGGTGGGCAGCGTAATGGTTCAAATGCCTCTGAGCACTATGGGACTTACATCTGAGGTCATCAGTCCCCTGGAACTTAGAACTACTTAAACCTAACTCACCTAAGGACATCACACACATCCATGCCCGAGGCAACATTCGAACCTGCGACTGTAGCAGTCGAGCTGTTCCGAACTGAAGCACCTAGAACCGATCGGTCACCTCGGCCGGCTTACTTTTCCCATTTTCCGTCTTTCAAGCCAATGTAAATTTTATGAATAAAAATTACACTTTTCTTAAAAAGACATTTATTGAAACACTAGAAATTTTAGCACTGTTGTATGATGGCTGTGATATTTCGATTCTTTATTCGGATGTTTGTAAAAAAATACTTGTTATAACTGAGACAAACAAGTACCGAAAAACATAGGTTATTCGCAACTAAAATACCGGTATCAGTTTTAACCGGACGGTTTTTCCCATCCCTAATTCTTAGTCTCTTTTCCACGCGCAGGACACGCAGTCCATCAGCCGTGCTGCAGATCCGCCTTTCTGCACTCTTTTTTGTACCAGTTTTTTTTTCTTCCTTTCGTTTTTGTCCTGGCGAGATGCGCCGCCCAACGGCCACGCCGCGGCGCGGCAGACACAGCTCGCGAGAGCTCGGTCCCCGGCCCCCTGGCCTGAGACTGCGGTAATCAGGCCTCTCCCAGGCCGGGCAGGTACTGCGGTGCGCGACCCTCACCCTGCTTGCTGCTGCTGCTGCTCCACATCCACGGCCCGCGCCCTTTGTTGTCGGCAAACTTGTTTCGGCCGCCGCTCTCCCACCCCCTCTGCGCCCTCAGATGCTAATAATGCACTGCGCCGCGAAAAACCAACCGTGTCAGCAGAAGAACACAAAAAAAGACGCTGAAAAAGAGGCATAAATTAAGGGCCATGAATATTATTACAACCTACTGCTTTCGGTTTTACGTTAAACACTCTCCTCTCTGTGGGCTTTAACGCTCGGTTGACAGCGAACTTTTCAGCTACACTAAAGTGGGAGGGACGGAAACGGAATGCAAAACAGAGACAAAAACATTGACAGTCCCTCAGGCATCAGTTCTAGGGCCAATATTATTTTCACACACACACAAACACACACACACACACACACACACACGCACGCATATTTCCTCTGTATCACTGTGCTACAGCGTAAACAATCATCGTTACACACACACACACACACACACACACACACACACACACATATATATATATATATATATATATATATATATATATATATATGGCGTAAACGATGATTGTTTACGCTGTAGCACAGTGATGCAGGGGAAATGGAGACGAACAAATTGAAAAAGGACAGTTGTACTCTATCAGTCCAGGTAACAGCCCGAAATTGGCCTAGAAAAGCCACCCAAATTACAACACCCTCGGTCCGTGCGAGATTCCCGCTAAAATCGCCATTGAATATTAAAAACCATTTGCTCTTGCTCTAACAAAAAGTAAAAATTGACGTTTGTGTGCTTTTAGACTCAAAACATTACCGATTTTAACAGCATAAAATTAACAAATGGTTTTATTTGTATGGCTTTCTTACTGCGAAAATACGGTGCTTGCAAGAATTGAGTTTAGCTCGAAATGTCAACGCAATTACTTTTGTATGTCCATCGTTTTGACATGAGGTCTTTGAGCCGACGGCCGTTTACTATTGTGAGAAAATAAAATGCCTACAGCCCTTCTTACGATTTTATTTATTTTGTTGCAACCAGTTTCGGCGCTGTATCAACCCCTTCCGCATCAACTGCATCGTGCAGCTGGTACACTGAAGCGCCGAAACTGGTTGCAATTAAATTTAAAAAATCGTAAGGATGGCTGTAGGCGTTTTATTTTCTCACAATAATTAGTTTCTGGATAACCTTTACAAAAGTTTTTTTTTCTTTCATTACCCTGATGGGGAAGTCGAAATTAATTGTGACAACGAAACAACCGACTAAGCCGATGCCCCAAGAGGGCGAGAGAACATTCAAAATGTCGCGTGGCGTGCATACACCATAGCTTAGGGAGCTTTTCAAGGCCAATTCGAAGTTGTTGCCCGGGTTGATAGGCCTCCAGGTGTCCTTGTTTGTCTCGACATTCACTACATCACTTTGCTATGGAATAAACATTCGTCGTTTACACCTTTTACTTATTGTAGAGAAACGCTGAAAGACGTATAGGTTTACAAGTACACATTCGTGAACATTTGAAACGAACTGCCAATCTCTGCCTGGATAGTTGGTTGAGCTGGGGGACGGGGCCAAACAGCGAGGTCATCGATACCGTCGCATCAGGGAAGGATGGGGAAGAAAGTCGGCCGTGCTCTTTCAAAGGAACCACCCCGGCATTTTTCTGAAGCGATTTACAGAAATCACGGAAAACCTAAGCAGAAGGAGCTGTAGAGGGAAACAGATATTGGAACACATGCACCAAATAACAGAGGAAGTAGGTTGAAAGTGTTGCTCTGAGATTGAAAGGTTGGCGCAGGAGAGTATTTAGTGGCTGGCTGAAATAAACCAGTCTGAAGACAGAAAAAAAATTACTCTACGTTATTCGATGACTCTCCATCCAAGATTACATGCTGCGTCCTCCCTATAACGAAATCCTCAATTCAGTCTCAAAGTTCACTAGATAACGTCATACGATCGTGGTGTCGATAATAAGCATATGTATGTTACTAACTGACGCTCTTTTCAGGTCAACAAATGCTGCTTCCACTTCAATGTCTTGATCCGTAGCTTTCAGGTTGTCACGTTAGAATTCCCATTTGAATTTCATGCATCAGTGCCTATGTGCTACCTTACGTGGGTTTAGCTTTATTATGATGCACTTGAACGAATGAAGCGGGTGCCATTGAAGGTGGCTCATGTTGCCAAAATGAAAACGAAACTATTTGGTCCTTGGAGGAGGCAGTGTCATAAAAACTATGTAGAGCTTCATCATAATTCGTAAAATTACATAAAACTTCATAAACACTTCCTGGAAGATTACAGCTTTGCGCCACATCAACACTCGAATCTGGGACTTAAAACCTGGAACTTAAACTTTTGAGAGCAACGCTTTTACCAACCGAGCTGTTCAGGCGTGTCTGTATAGTTGCAGTTGTGCCACTGCCTCTCCTGCTGCAAATAGTTTGATGTATTAAAAATATGTCACATTCTGTAGTCTTCACTGGTGACGCGCTAAGTACGTTGACACTGAAATGTCAAGAACTGATGTGCAGTTGTAAGGCCCACCAGTTTTCTACTTTGTGCTTTGACGAAGAGATTGAGATAATTTATCTGGGAACAATACAAAACGGTCACCCCCTCCTTACCCACCAGAACTGTTACATTAAGTTCTATACTTCATTCCCAGTGTCTTTGTGTCCAGCAGGAGAGTAGAACACAATGGAATAACCGAGACGAGACTGGTGAACGTGAGACCCTTGGCGGCTTTTATTGGCTTCCAGTATTGTCCGCCACTGAGCGACAGGTCGCATCAGGTGCCACAGACGCAATAGTTAGCGAGACATTGACTGAATGCCGCCTCCCTCCCCTACGGAGCTACCTGGTCGGTTGGCAGACTCTTGCGCTCTGCCATCCGGTCTGCAGCTCTCCCTGCCCCCAGACCGGGCGGCAGTTTGGCCTTGGCAGGTCCTCGTCGAGTGAAAGGATAGTTCTGGGGAGAAGGGTGGTGGGGTGGGAGAGGGGGTGAGCTGCTGTATCAGATTTCCAAGGCCTATCGACTCCGTTTTACGCACGCAGTGCGAAACTCCACGCTTTCCCTGGGAGCGTCTCACCTCCCCCAAGACGGGCTCTTTGCGTGCAGTCAAGGGTCACTTCCGGTGACGGTCGCGGCTGCGATGCGACTGCAGAGGCGCGGTCCGCGGGAATTCCCACGGGTGCGGCTGGCCTCCAGCCCCTTCTCCAGACCCCTCCGCAGACGTCCAGGGCTGGCCGGTGCGGTGGGAACAAGGCCGTTGCGAAGTTCCCCCGTGCCTGCACGCAGGTTCCACTGTGATCCCGGCAGGGGCGTCGCGCGCCCCTGAGGAACTGCTCCGCATCATCTGCAACGAATGAATATTAACTATCTGCAGGCCAACTTCCGTTGCAGTCTCAAAGCGTTCGCAGATGATACGGTGGTCAGCAGAAAATTACTCCCGCATCGAGACTGAAAGAAGGAAGGAAAATTAACGTTTAACGTCCCCTCGAAGTGGTGATCTATAACGACACACTTCAAGCTCCTTTATGGAGTGTGGAGGAGCGTGCTTCTGGCACCACAGTTTTTTCCTCTCCCTTGTTTCCTACGCGAATTTTATTTTTATTTGTTTATTTAGTCCGATCTGATTAGGGGCATCACGCTGCCTCTTAAATCGGACCAGGACTTCAAACATATAGTACATTTTTTACATCACAGTTTCCTAATAAATAACGAATTTAATATGACAAATAGTATTAAAATGATCTGCGTGTCTGAAGTGGCAATGTGAATAAATAATGTTGTTGTGGTCTTTAGTCCTGAGACTGGTTTGATGCAGCTCTCCATGCTACTCTATCATGTGCAAGCTTCTTCATCTCCCAGTACGTACTGCAGCCTACATCCTTCTGAATCTGCTTAGTGTATTCATCTCTTGGTCTCCCTCTACGATTTTTACCCTCCATGCTGCCCTCTAATACTAAATTGGTGATCCCTTGATGCCTCAGAACATGTCCTACCAACCGATCCCTTCTTCTAGTCAAGTTGTGCAACAAACTCCTCTTCTCCCCAACTCTATTCAATATCTCCTCATTAGTTATGTGATCTACCAATCTAATCTTCAGCATTCTTCTGTAACAGCACACTTCGAAAGCTTCTATTCTCTTCTTGTCCAAACTGTTTATCGTCCATGTTTCACTTCCATACATGGCTACACTCCATACGAACAAATTTCTCTTCTTCAGAAACGCTTTCCTTGCCATTGCTAGTCTACATTTTATATTCCTCTCTACTTCGACCATTATCAGTTATTTTGCTTCCCAAATAGCAAAACTCCTTTACTACTTTAAGTGTCTCATTTCCTAATCTAATTCCCTCAGCATCACCAGACTTAATTTGACTACATTCCATTATCCTCGTTTTGCTTTTGTTGATGTTCATCTTATACCCTCATTTCATGACACTGTCCATTCCGTTCAACTGCTATTGCAAGTCCTTTGCTGTCTCTGACAGAATTACAATGTCATCGGCGAACCTTAAAGTTTTTATTTCTTCTCCATGGATTTTAATACCTATTCCAAATAATACTGACTATGAACTAATAAAGTACTTCTATACTACGTCTGCTGCCACTAATAGTAATAATTATAATAATAATGGTAATGATAATGACAGTGGCAGTTATAAAAATTTTTATGCGTACAAAATAGATGTTCTGGGGAAAGGAAATTTAAGGAAACTGCACCAGCTAATAATACTGGAAGATGATGAAAATCCAGTTGGGAAGGAGGATGACGGACCTACAGGGTGCGAAATGCTTCGTGTATATAATAAAACACTAAAATTTGTGAGTGAAGCCATTTTCTAATTCGTATTTGCAGCTGGTGTTTGGTTTTATACGTGCGTAAGCATATAGAAGCTGATTTTTCCTTGTTTGCAAATGGAATGGGAAAGGGAATGACCAGAAGTGGCTCAAAATACTCTCTCACATGCACCGTATGGTGGCTTATGGGCTACGTATGTAGATACTGCTGAGGGGCAGCAAGTTGCTTGAAACTGACGCTTAAAACAAGCTGGAAATGTATTGCTGTGGAGTGAAGGTTTGGAAAGTGTTGATGGTCATGGTAACCATACATCTTGGTGCCTCTCCCACGGCCCTCACCCCACTACTTCCTTCGTCGCTGTCAGTCCTAGTTTTCAACAGGGTATAGGCGTATGTCAAGGAGCAACAGGCAGCATAAGCGTGCTCAGTTAAGGGGAATAGGACGTCAAACGGGCCGACTTGGAGCAGGAGAGGCACCACAGGACGTTTTAATTTCCACTGTCTATAATTTTACAAATAAATTCATAAAACTTTGAAAGTATGATCAGGAAGGATTCAGGATTCATACTCATCGTAGTGGGAGCTCAAAAACGTAACAAAATACATTTTTTTACATGTGAAATTTCATCATTTTTTCTTTTACTACTGGCTGCATTTGTTGCTATAGGTACACTTTTCTTCCTAAGTAAGAGAGATTCTTCGATGAATTTTGCATAGCCTACAAACTATAGTGATATATGCATGAAACTCCAGAGTTTATTTAGTTGATGATAAAATGAATGAACTGTTACTTTTTAAACTTCTTGTTTAGAAAAAAATTCAAATTTTATAGTTAATTATCTCAATTTTTACCACAGTTTTTAATAGATTTGGAAAATTCTAGAGTTTCATACACCTATAAGTACTGCTTGTATGCTGTGCAAAATTTATCGAAGAGTCTCTCTTCCTTAGGAAGAAAAGTGTACCTACAGAAACAAATGCAGCCAGTAATAAGTGAAAAAAATGGTGAAATTTCACATGTAAAAAAAAGGTATTTTGCTACGTTTTTGAACATCCACTGCTATGAGTGTGAGTCCTCAATCCTTCCTGGTCATGCTGACAAAGTTTTATGAATTAATTTGTAAAAGTATAGGCAGTAGAAATTAAAATGTCCTGTGGTGCCTCCCCTGCTCCAAGTCAGCCCGTTTGACGTCCTACCCCCCCTTAAGACGCAGATTGATGTAGGAGGCAGTTGGATAATCTCTTCAGCACTAGCTCTCATTCGCCTCGCGCCAGTGCCGACACAGAACAGTAACCAATCTCTCTAGCCTCACCTACCGTTATTTCCAGACGCTTGAAGATAATTACCTATATTAATGCTGTCGAATGTCCGTAAGTAGTCGAAGGGTATGGTTTCCATTCGTTTCACTAAGGCCTGGCGCTACGGACCGCGCGTTTACTGTTCGCCGCGGTCACGGTTGGCAGATATCACGCGCCAGGGAGGGTCAGGCAGCTAATGGGAGACGGCCACTTGTCGGGAGATGTTCCACACGGGCGGGCAGAGTAATGGTCCGTCCGAGGCGCTCGGCCCACGTCCCGCGCCTCGGTAAGTAAACCAGCAGAGGCGGCGCGCTGCGCGAAAAAAAGGGAAGTGTTGACTCGACCCGGTAATGGAGCCTGACCCCTCGTCCCTCCCGATTCAACGCAGCTCTCCGGAGCGGCTTCCCGATGCGTATCTGAAGGCCGGCTGTCTTCTCGCGCCAGGCAGATCGTGTCTAGTAACAGGCGCCGAGTCACGGTCGCATTGTCTTAAACGCCCTCCTGTTTGGAAGCGACGGCAAGGTAACGGCTTTGGAAAGAGATGCCTCGAACTGGGACGATCAGGTCTGGGAACTGTAGGGGTAGGAAGCATACTTGCTTGATGGTACCTCTCCAGCGTTGTAAACAATACACGTCCAAGACTGCGAATAGCACCTCTGTTTGAGGAAGAGTGTGCTACTCACGCACAGTATTCGTTAACAGATGAACGCAATCTTCAGTAACCTGACACGGTCGCCAAATTTGCTAACACAGTCACTCTATTGTTCTGCTTACACCAAGTATCATCTTACTAAACGCTGAATACATTTGCTACAAAACATACTCACCGGAAATGGCAATTGTTGTACTTAATAAGAGCAGTTCTCATTTATTCCCTCGTTAACTTATAAATAACAGTGCCAAAGGAAGCAGAAAAATGCAAGTTCTGAAAATATTATTTAAGCTTTCCTGCATTAAATATTTTTTCCTCTCCAAATATTGTTTGATTTATTGGTTTTATTAATTTTCACATCAGTGCAATAGTAAGGAAAGCAGAATTAGAGATTCAGAAGATTGCGTCGGACCTGGTGGTCCCGCGCCCACGTGATTAGAAACCGAAAGTTCGCGGGATCGAATCCCGGTCGTACCACGAAATATTTCAGCGTTCACCTGCCCATTATGTCAAGATACGGCTGAAACAGCACGTGGTTCGGACTGCATTTTAAATTTTAAGTTCCCATTTCACGCAAGTCGTAGGAGTGATACGAGAGATTAAAGACAAACGCGCTCCTCTATCAGCCAGTGGCGTATATAAAATTCCGTGTACATGTGGTAAAGTTTATATTGGAACAACGAAGAGAAGCGCAAATACACGGTTAAAAGAACACAGAAGTCTCTGCCGATTAGGGAAAACAGACAAATCGGCTGTAGCAGAACACGCTTTTCAGTCAGGAAATCATCAAGTGAAGTTTTCCGAAACAAAATTTTTATCTACGACGACGAACTATTACCCACGGCTTTGTAGAGAAGCAATTGAAATATATAAACATAGGGATCATTTTAATCGGAAAGAAGAGACCATGAAACTTAGTAATCTTTGGACAGCAGCACTACAGAATTGCTAGACAGTTTTATCTGTGACGAGATTACGATCGATAGTTAAGTTTTATCTCTGACAAAGATTATCTCTGCATATCACGTGTAACTCCGGCCACGCCCACTTCCTACGATATATAAGTCGCTCTCAGACGTCCGACCCGTCAGTCGGCAAGACTCACCAGATGAGAAACACCCCTCTGAAGATGTCCAGCGCAGCTCTGGACGAAACGTTAGGAGCTGAAGAGTTTCATGGACCACGACCTTACATCTCGGAAGGTTTACCAGAAGATATATCATCCGGTCGTGAAAGCCTTCATACTATAAACACGACACAGATTTGTAAGTGCACACTATTGGTGATAAGTTGAGGAAACCGTCCCGAAACACGTGCTACAAAACGCCGCTGTCTCCTGCGCATGTACCCTGACATCAATATGGGATATGATGGCCATGAACATGTACACAGGCCGCACAATGGGTTGGCATCCTCTGGATCAGGTGGTCGAGCAGATGCCGGGGTATAGCCTCCCATTCTTGCTCCAGTACCTGTCTGAGCTCCTGAAGTGTCTAAGGAGTTTGAAGACGCGCTCGATTGAGTTTAGGTCTGGAGAACAGGCAGGCCACTCCATTCGCCTGATTATCTTCTGTTTCAAGGTACTCCTCCACGATGGCAGCTCGGTGGGGCCTTGCGTTATCATCCATCACCCCTGAAAAGGCGGACATAGTGGTGCTAAATGACGCCTCGATACACCTGACCTGTTACAGTTCCTCTGTCAAAGACATGCAGGGGTGTACGTGCGCCAATCATAATCTCACCTTACATTATTAAACCACGACCTCCATACAGGTCGCTTTCAAGGACATTAAGGGGTTGGTATCTGGTTCCTGATTCACGCCAGATGAAAACCCAGCGAGAATCACTGTTCATACTACACCTGGACTCGCCCGTGAACATAACCTGAGACCACTGTTCCAATGACAGTGTACTGTGTTCTTGCCACCAGGATTTACAGGTTCTCCTGTGACCAGGAGTGTCTGTTCAGTCGTCTGTAGACTATGTGTCTGGAGACAACTGTTCCAGTGGCTGCGGCAAGGTCCCGAGCAAGGCTACCTGTAGTAGTCCGTGGCCGTTTGCGGTTTTCTTGTGGTTTTGTAACTGTGGACGTCCCGTACTGTAGCGCCTGGACACGTTTCCTATCTGCTGGAATCGTTGCCATGATCTTGAGATCACGCTTTGTGGCACACGGAGGGCCCGTGCTACAACCTACTGTGTTTGACCAGCCTCCAGTCGCCCTAGTATTCTACCGACCATATCGTCATCAATATGCGTTCTTTGAGCCATTTTCAACACACAATCACGATTAGCACGTCTGAAAACGCCTGCTCACTTACTCGCGACACCGTACTCCGACATGCCCAAACACACCTCTGCGTATGTGGACTGCTGCCAGCGCCTCCGTGCGACGACCGCAGGTCAAATGCACCGCATGGTCATACCCCGAGGTGATTTAAACCTGCAAACCGCCCACCAGAGCGTTGTTTCTCCATGTATCAGCATTATCCTTAATTTATGAGCATGAGTGTACATCGACCATAAACATTGAAGCAGGGCGCCGAATCTTTGGGGAATGGAAGACCTACTTCGCCTTTTTGTCTCTGAGGTGCATCCTTCAACCTTTCGAGAGCTTATACCGTCTGCAAGTCTTGTGGAAACTCGTCCATTGCGCCCACTATAATGACCTGACCTTCTACAGGGTCTTAAACATTAATAAATCCATCGAGGAACGAGTAATTGAGAGCCTAATAATAAATGCGCATTTGCCACACATAAATCTTCCCAGCATCTATTGTCATTTTTTTCATAATTACAGCTAATCCTGGGCGAATTACTGCGTTGGTGTCGTTATTATGGAGCAAATGATGATGGCTTAGAGCAGCGATAGCGAAAGGGTATGTAAAATAACTGATCAGCAACAGGCAACCACGAGTGAAAGATGGCGGCTCATTTAATAACACCGACGGAAAATAGGAGCTTTTGTAATGGCACGGCGCATGCTGGGCGGACACACGTTTTAGGCGCCGACCATTTGTTTTCAGTGTGACACCTCATTACATATTGACGAATAGTTGCTCGCTTTCGGCTGTTCCGGTAGGTAGCGTGTAAAGTGACAACAGCGGCAGCAGCACATGACGAGAGTTATTTGTGAGCAGCGTCGTTCACGGAGACCATAAAAGGAGGAACCAGAGCATTAAGCTCGGGCGCGCAGAACGTCGCTGGACGAAACAAATGAATGACGTACCGCCACGAGCTGTAAACCAGTTCGGAAACCCATTACCATCTCGGTCCACTGCCATTAATCTTCTGGTAGCACTCGACGCGTACTTATCTCGCCTTTGATGCAGATGAATGTTATTAATTGCTCCAAATATGGCACCATTGAGCGGCTAAGTCCCTATTGTAATGTAACGGGATTGTTCAGTAAGAAAGGCAGCATTCACAGTCAGTGAATGTATAGAGTTGGAAAACGCTTGCTGCGTGTGGAGTTAAAGGTATGTAGGCGCCATAGTTCTTAGATCGTTCTCCTGCATCGTGTAAAGGTGCTTACCAGTCACTAAAGTAATTCGTACATGTCGATGGAATCTTTAAGTTATATGCACAGAGACTGCCAGTAGTAACAGTCGGACAAAAAGAAACGGTATTGCTCACTTTGCTAAAGGATTGCTTGGCGTGGCGTGTTATTGCGAGACCGTTTTTCGACGTTGAACTGTGTCCAAATGCGATGAAAAGTTACATCAAAATGAATCTTCGTGGCACATTAAAACCGTATTCTCGGGCAATACTGGAACCTGCTATTTCGGCTGATTTTTAGGCTGTTATAATGAAGAACACAAACACAGTGCAGCGTAACTGCTCGCTAATTGACACAGACTGTCTTTTAGCGTTCCTTCAAATGCCTCGTGTTGTGCGGCCAGTCCTATCTGGCGCTACAGGCACGCTGACCTCATACCATGGCACGACAGGGAGACCTCTGGCAACATGCTCCCACATTTTCATTCATTTCCACAGATTTGTTAAATATGTTATTTTATTTTACATACACCTTAGGGCCAAAGCAATTGGTACATGTGGCTAATACCGTGTAGGCCTCCCGTGAGCACGCAGAAGCGTCGCAACATGACCTGGCTTGGACTCTGGTAATGTCTGAAGTAGTGTTGGAGGGAATTGACACCATGAATCGGTAAGAATACGTGGGAGTGGAGACCTCTTTTGAACAGCACGTTGCAAGGCGTCCCAGATGTTCTCAATAACAGTCATGTCTGGGGAGTTTGGTGGCCAGCGAAAGTGTTTAAAACCAGAGGACTGTTCCTGAAACCACTCTGTAGCAATTCTGGACGTATGGGGTGTCGCATTGCCCTGCTGAAATTGCCCAAGTCCGTCCGAATGTACAATTGACATGAACAGATGCAAGTGATCAGACAGGCTGCTTACGTGCGAGTGACTTGTCAGAGCCGTATCTGGACCTATCAGGGGTCCCATATCGTTCCAACTGCGCACGCGCCACACCATTGTAGAGCCTCCACCAACTTGAGCAGTCCCCTGCTGACATACAGGATCCATGGACTCAAGAGGTTGTCTTCAGATCCGTACATGTCCATCCGATCAATACAATTTGAAACGAGACTCGTTCGAATAGGCAACATGTTTCCAGTCATCAACAGTCTGTATTGACGGGCCCATGCAAGGCGTAAAGCTTTGTGTCGTACAGTCATCAAAGGTAAACAAGTGGGCCTCCAGTTCCGAAAGCCCATATCGATGATGTTTCGTTGAATGGTTCGCACGCTGACACTTGTTGATGGCCCAGCATTGAAATCTGCAGAAAGTAGCAGTAGGGTTGCATTTCTGTCAGGTTGAACGATCCTTCAGTAGTTGTTGGTGCCGTTCTTGCAGGATCTTTTCCCGGCAGGGGCGATGACGGAATTTGATGTTTCACGGGATTCCTGATATTCCTGGTACACTCGTACGGGAAAATCTCCACTTCATCGCTGCTTCAAAGATGCTGTGTCCTATCGCTCGGGCACCGAATATAAACTCACTTAAATCTTGATGACCTGCCATTTTAGCAGCAGTAACCGATCTAACAACTGCGCCAGACACTTCTTGTTGTACAGAGGCGATGCATACCGCAGCGCCGTATTCTGTCTGTTTACATATCTCTGTATTTGAATACGCATGCGTGTACCACTTTGTGTGGCGCTTCAGTGTATCTCTGCCTTCAGCTTTGCAGTGCGCTGTAATACACTACCGGCCATTAAAATTGCTACACCCCGAAGATGACGTGCAACCGATGCAAAATTTAACCGGCAGAAACAAGATACTGTGATATGCAAATGATTAGCTTTTTCAGAGCATTTACACATGTTTGGCGCCGGTGGCGACACCTACAACGTGCTGACATGAGGAAAGTTTCCAACCGATTTCTCAACACAAACAGCGTTACCTGGTGAAACGTTGTTGTGATGTCTCGTGTAGGGAGGAGAAATGCGTACCATCACGTTTCCGACTTTAATAAAGGTCGGGTTGTAGCCTATTGCGATTGCGGTTTATCGTATCGCGACATTACTGCTCGCGTTGGTCGAGATCCAATGACTGTTAGCAGAATATGGAATCGGTGGGTTCAGGAGGGTAATACGGAACGCCCCGCTGGATCCCAACGGCCTCGTATCACTAGCAGTCGAGATGACAGGCATCTTATCTGCATGGCTGTAACGGATCGTGCAGTCATGTCTCGATCCCTGAGTCAGCAGATGGGGACGTCTGCAAGACAACAACCATCTACACGAACAGTTCGACGACGTTTGCAGCAGCATGGACTACCAGCTCGGAGACAATGGCTGCGGTCACCCTTGACGCTGCATCACAGACAGGAGCGCCTGCGATGGTGTACCCAACGACGAACCTGAGTGCACGAATGGCAAAACGTCATTTTTTCGGATGAATCCAGGTTCTGTTTACAGCATCATGATGGTCACATCCTTGTTTGGCGACATTGCGGTGAACGCACATTAGAAGCGTGTATTCGTCATCGGCTTATTGGCGTATCACCCGACGTGATGGTATGGGGTGTCATTGGTTACACGTGTCGGTCAACTCTTGTTCGCATTGACGGCACTTTGAACAGTGGACGTTACATTTCAGATATGCTATGACCCGTGGCTCTATTCTTCATTCGATCCCTGCGAAATCCTACATTTCAGCAGGATAATGCACGACCGCATGTTGCAGGTCCTGTACGGGCCTTTCTGGATGCAGAAAATGTTCGACTGCTGCCCTGGCCAGCACTTTCTCCAGATCTCTCACCAATTGAAAACGTCTAGTCAATGGTGGCCCAGCAACTGGCTCGTCACAATACACCAGTCACTACTCTTGATGAACTGTGGTATCGTGTTGAAGCTGCATGGGCAGCTGTACCTGTACACGCCATCCAAGCTCTGTTTGACTCAGTGCCCAGGCGTATCAAGGCCGTTATTACGGTCAGAGGTGGTTGTCACGGGTGCTTATTTCTCACCATCTATGCACCCACATTGCGTGAAAATGTAGTCACATGTCAGTTCTAGTATAATATATATTCCCAGTGAATACCCGTTTATCATCTGCATTTCTTCTTAGTGTAGCAATTTTAATGGCCAGTAGTGTAGGTCTTACGCTTCTTAGTCTGGCTACCTGGCACCTGTGAATTATCTCTCCTTACCATTGTGGTACTCTATGTGTTGGCAGATGTCGCGGACAGGATAGCGTCCTTGCTATCCCACGGACTCCCCGATGACTTCGACGAGGACGAGGACGTGGTCTCGAGCACGACGGGCAGCGACGCGATGGCGGTCAGCCTGAGCACCAGCATCAGCAGCAGCAGCAGCGGCGGCGGCGGCGGCGGCGGCGACGGCGGCTGCAGCGACTCCGACAGCGACTCAGACAGCGAGGAGGGCCGCGAGGTGGCGTCGCACACGCTGGCGGCGGCCGGCGCGTCCGCCGAGGGCTTCGAGGAGGCGCTGCTGCTGGCGGGCTACACCGACTGCATGCGCGAGGCGCTGCGCTTCCTGGTCGAGGAGGAGAGCTTCGCGGCGCACGACCCGCTCGTGCTGGGCCTGCGCCAGCACCTGCTCGACCACCAGCCCAGGCTGCCTCTGCTCGAGGTGCGCCCGCCTTCGCTGTGATCGCCGCGGCCCAGCGTCCAGTCCTCAGGAGATCTCTACTGACAGTCCCGTCCCCAGCATCTTCCACTGGTGCTGGACGACGTCCAGCCGCCATCGACGACCTCAAGCTGGATATTACCATCTAGACATCTCTACAGTTTTCATTGGATGACGTCCAGCTGTCACCAACGATCTCAAACTTTGCTGTGCCATTCGTGACCCGATGTCTAATCCCACAAAGAGGTCCTCTCATGGTTGGCCTCCAACAGCGCCTGTTTGCCCTCCAAACTTGGCTCTGCCATCCGTGACCCAGTGTTTCAAGTGACAAAGACATCATCTTATGGTGGGTGACCCAGTATCTCAAGTGGCAAAGAGATCACCTTAAGGTGGGGCTCCAAACCACCTGTTGGCCCGCCAACCCTGCCAGACACTGGTTGTTGCCTCCATCATTGTGACTGCTGCGCCATCTCGATTTTGTGTTGATGGTCGACTGTTCATCAACCATCTCCAGCACACTACCGGCACTCTCCTGAAGAACTGATGTCGTCCTCATACAGTCATTTGAGGAGCCTTCTGCATGTCTTTCTTTGAACATTTTGTGACTCACGGAGGTCACTGAACAATGCGTGAACCTGTTCGTCCCGGTGTGCCTTTGCGATTAGGGATGTTGTGTAGTGTACAGTGACTGTAAAAGGTGAAGGCAATCACTATGTTTTCTATCTTCGCGAAAATACGCGCAACAGCGTAGATGTTCAGTATTGTATGGTTCATTTAGACTGTGTAGGCGCTAGAAGTGTGAAGTGAAACTTATTGTGTAATACAACCTCATTTGACGTCGTCATCAAGACATGGCCAAGCCATGCACTGGCTACCATTGAACTAAACATCCACTGCTGATTGATCATACAAAGTAATGGAAACTCTCCGGCGAAGGAAACGAATCTTTTGAAGAACGTGTACGTCGGAAAAACGCTTTAGAACTGGAATCCTAAATTTTTTCAATACATAGCAGAAAAAACTTGACAAAGTACAGCAAGAAGAGGTTTAAGTCAAGTAAAACACGAAAACAGGTTAGCTAGTCTTCGAGTAATGAAGACGTGGAGAGAGATGTCTACAGAAGTGCAATGTGTCTCAGAAGGATCTCGCAGAAGAATAAACTTAAAATTATTGTGCAGCTCTTAATGAGCTGTACCTTATCAAGCTATTCCGTTACACGCCTCTTTCCTACAGCTACCGTCAGCAACATTAGTCGATGTGTAACAACAATGGTTAAAGCTGTTTCAACCAGAATCGAGGCTACAAACATACAAGCATATGCCTGTTCAACATCTTAAATATGACTTGTGTACTAAAACAAGAGTTAAATAATGTCCAGTTGTAAACGATTTGTGGAACATCGTAACATATTTTGCTCATTTTCAAATGTCATAAAGCTTTTGCCAGTCTCGTGTCTTGAACTAGACCACAGTAATCGTAATGTGGGCTACGTGGTTGTTTACAGTACCATACGTCTCCAGTTGCAACACAAGAAGTGTATCAGATTTCAAAAGTTGTATGTCAAAATTGCAACGTAATTTTTTAACTATGTTTTCCTTTATACTAGTGCACTTAGTGCTGGTGACTTTTCTAACAATTGCTTACAAGTGTTTAATGTTGCTGAATGTCAAACAGAATGCACCCGCATTAATTTTTGCTGTCACATCTCTACCCAATCTGCAACTGTTTCTTTCCAAATTATTTTTACATCACTTAATGTAATGACGTTAAGTGAATTGATACATTTTATTGAACACTGAATCACTGCAGTAAACTGTAAATCTGAAAATGACCAGTTTTCTTTTCTTTTCATAGCTATGATGTCATATTGGAAGTAGTATACGTAACCAATTGTTGCTCACATGATCTGCAATTAGAAAACAATGTAACGAATGAACATAGCTTTGTACTAATCTGAAACACAGAATAACGAAACTCTCCACCAAGAATCAGTTTTCCCTCGTCTGCATACTTAGGTGTCGGTTGAAATTCAGTTTAAATGCCTTGTTGACTTCATTTTAGCAACATGTCATAGGAAAATCCAAATATGGAGAATCAGCGCGTTAAGTACAGAAAGGCTTCTCCACCCTACAAAACATATGTCATAAAGTCATCCACGTAAGACTAATAAAAAGAATCGAATATTATGAGGCCTCAAGAATTGTAAGGCAATACCGTGGTAAGGTCTTAGATTTTTCTGCAGCAGTGTTTGGCCGTTGGGAACACGTAGAGTGTACATACAAGCCCGCGAATAATATAACGTTCTCGGATTTCTATCGTTCTCAAGTGGTTTAACTGTTCAGGCACTCTAAAATTGACACTGGTAGAAGTCAGACGGAATTTTAGCAATTCATATATTCGCAACACTCTTCACTTACGTCGCTATCAGGTGATTACAAAATAAATAATATTATTTCATTATTCAATAGTTTTTAGTGATATTAAAAAATAATGCGTTATTACGTTCTCTGAAAGAAGTTAAACCCTATGTTTTCTTTTGAATTCAATTGCTACTATTTTCATTTCTTCTCGTTTCACGTGTCCTTCTATCACAAAAAGCAGTGTAAACCCCAACCTTCCATATCAAGCACCCCCCTTCTCTAAAGTAACACACATTAGGTGCCAATTGTGATATCTGTTCGTTACGTGTAATACTGGTATGTTTACAAGTGGCCATAATTTTCACGCAGGCAAGTTTTGTGAATGCAGTGTATCTCGTCAAACTGCAACAACGAAATGTTTTCGGATCACCAACCAAGCAACTTCTGAGTCCTGTTGCGACTGTTCCTGCTCCCATCCTTCTGGTGGAAAGACGAAATACAATGAAATGTCGCTTAAAAGTTCGTCTGATGGTACTACAAGACCGTGAAGGAAACGAACACGTATCACTATTCCCTCATATGACCGATGCCAACAATTACAGACTTTTGTTGCTAATTTGGTTATTATGACATTTTTGCAGGTATCTTGATGCATACCCATTGTTACCAGTGGACGTAGGAGCGAAACCTGGAAGGGCCCTCTCTGACATCAATTTTTAAAGCATCTTTTTATAAATTTAAACGCCACTATCCCGTTGCAAAATTTTTTATTTGCTCCATACGCGTTTCACCTTTTACAGAATGTATCTTCAGTAAAGGCGAAATACGTCTGCAGCAAATAAACTACAATGGAGAAAGATAAAGAGGTTTAAGTTCGTAAGACTAATGTTTCTGTAATTGCTACGGATGATGAGCAAACAAACAAACTCGTTATTTTTTCAGAAGTTTTAAATTATTGGCTTTCGGGTAACTCTGTCCGTCTACATGTCTGAAGGAAACATGTTAATAGAACACGTGATGCTTAAAATTTACCGTTTGTTTTGCCGTCTCAGTTACACATCTACTTTCGTGATATGACTTCTTTCAATCAAAATTGATCACCTTCAGACCAATGTAGTTGCATAAGAAACCTGTCGTAACCATGTCAACAAAGTGGTTCAAATGGCTCTGAGCACTATGGGACTTAACATCTATGGTCATCAGTCCCCTAGAACTTAGAACTACTTAAACCTAACTAACCTAAGGACAGCACACAACACCCAGTCATCTATGTGAACAGAATAAGTTATTCTGGTGTGTAGTTCCTTATGACACCTACAAAGATCTGCAGATCATTAACTTTGACCGAAAGTAATCATTTCATAAAAATACATGTGTTACTGAGATGCCAAAGTAAGCGATAAATTTTAGATATCAGCGCAGTTGCGGAAGTGGAATGCATAATGAATGATAAGAAGTTGTACCTCCATAAAATTATTCAGGGTTGCACACTGTGTGATAATGAAGAACGATGGCGTGAGGGTCACTTGGTGCGCTTCAGTATGGTAACCGATTTAGACCATTGCTGCAGGTCATCCTCAGATCTAGACATCTGATTACTGCGAATCGCATCTTGTCAGAGTGTCAAAATTTCCGGAATGGTTACATATTAGTTCTCAGGATGGCATATAATATTTCAGTTATAAGACATCTTCATGTAAAATGTGCCACAGTTTCGGCCACTATGGCAAGTGGTGGAAAGATGGAAGGCGTTTGCAATAGCGGCTGGAGCGTTGGCATGTTTTACAGTGAATAATTTTATGGGCATTGACTCCAGCCGCGAAAGCCTGTGAACTTACAGAAGTTGTACCGTTGCAAATTTAGTTTCACAAGAAGCTGCGTGAAGTGGGATCGATCGAACACTGCCCCTGTGTTGGCCGTCAGCCGTCTGGGTAGTCCTGAAGACGGCGCTCGGAGCGGTGTCCGGAACGCGTGCCGGAGCGCGATACAGGTGCGGAGCTGCTCAGTGGAGCGTCCCGGCTCTTCACACGACCTCCCGCAGCCGCATCTGCGCCACCTGCCGACTCTTTCTCTGTGGCCGCTGGCCGCAGTTTTTGTCCCAGACGACGGCTGCTAGTTCAGGCACCGAAACACCAGACTGAAGCAGCGAAGCACCTCCGAATCCTGCAGCTGTTAGCCAGACTGGGATTTGAAACTGCTCGCTTGCGTTTGCTGGGCAGTGTTCATGTCGTCGGAGCCATCCAGGAGCAAGTCACAGACCACAATGGGTACACTCTACCATCCCCGAACCCTCTTCTCGAAAACTCGTAGAAGCTCTCGTGCATAGCTCCTTGTACTGGCTCTCCTGGGAAGCGGTGGAGAATTGCTAAACCACAGCCTAGGGAGTCGTTTCCACTGTGAATCTTTTGCTTCGTGCCAGAGTGTACGCCGTTATGAAATTTTCTAATGGATGATCTGGAAAAAAACCGGGTTCAAATCCTAGCCAGCACTTATTCAATTTAGTAAGCGCATAAATATCTGTACAGAATGAAACATTGACTCCGGAGCACCACTATTCGGACCCCGACAAGAGATTGACATCTAAGACTGACGTCGTAGCCAGACAACCACTGTAGACATTTTCTCAGTGTCGATAGTTTGTTTGGAGGCAAAAAGGGGGCAGTTACTTCAGAATATTTAAGAGAGAAACATTCCCGTTCGTCAAGGAATCTTCTCGCATTATCAGCTGAGCCCTGTGGCGTAGTGTTATCTCAATGTTTCGATGATTTCTCTGCTCGTCATCTTCAGGCAAGTCTTCGCCTGACGATGACGAATAGGTAACTTCTTTAGACGTTAGGACAACACGGAACTACGAGTCGGCTGATAATCTGAAAAGATTCCATCAATAGAATTCGCGATAAAAGCTACATTCCCATAAATTCCTGTTCAGTTTTAGGGTCAGGTCGTGTCTGTGTTTAGAAGGTGACTCACATAAAGTGCCAAATACTTCGCGATATTTTGAAGATGCTGAAACAAAATATTTCGACAGTAATATTCGCAGCTGTCAGTTGTAGAATGCCGCTTTATTTTTTACCCAGTTTTCAAATTAAGCCAGTCTGTGTTGCGTCATGCTGTGGAAGTATCAAATCAGTACAAAATATATACAGTAAGTGTTCAAACTGTAATCAACTTTAGTTATTGCAATACGTATTTGGTGCAGATTGTATTGTGGTGTTTGTAGGACTTCGATATCAGTAGCGAAATAGACAGAGTAGAATATGGATCACAAACACCACAGTCATGCATCATTCTCTTAAAGCTGTTCTAATACACATCGTTTATCAAAAAGAGAGATCGACCAAGATTTGTTGGCATCACACCGGTGCCATGGTGTATCATTGGTAGGATTTCGTTTGAAACTGGTTCATTCAATGCTAAGGAGTAAAAATCATATTGAACAAGTTAGTCAATCGAGGCGACTTATCACTTTTTCCATTTTTTGTTAATACTGGACACATAATAAATTACACATCAGACAGGCATTGTAACATTTTAGGTCTATAGTTACTGGATGTTTGGAAAGGTGAAAATGTGTACTAACATGCACCATTAAAATAAAATTTCAATTTTAGTGCTGGTACGAAGTTAGACTGTCATTTAGGGCAACTTTAGACAAGTCTTAAAAACATAGTATTTTTATAACGTCTAATTTTCTGGTAGATTTAGATCATACCAGAAGTTAAAATCCGTGTTAATTCAGATTGCAAGTTTACTATGAAATATCAAGATATTTCTCTCGATCTGGCATTATTCAACACAAATCACTGCCGGCAGAAACTTTCTCCATAGCCAACGCAATTGAACAACTATCACAAGCCAAAGAGCTTAGTGGAAGGTGGAAAGACAACTGAAATACCGCGTGGAAATAACAAAACTGTTGCCGTTAGCACAAAATAATGCACGTTTGTGGCGCAGTAGCAATCTGAAACAAGACTAATAACTGGTACTAAGATACTCTGACTGGTAAAAAGTTACACTGACTGACTATGTATGAAATTTCATGGAGTTCTCCGTGTAGGAAGTTGGGTGCGTGACTGGATAGATTATAGAGATTTTAACATTCCCACTCAAGAGCGTTCACAGAATTTATCACAAGCTTTCAGACTGATCATTAACTATATAAAAATAATCAGCAACAAGCAGCATAAAGAAATTTTATTTCCTTAAACGGTTTCGGAGGCTTCTGAAGGCGTGCGCTGAAGTGACTGAAACCATTTAAGGAAATAAAATTTCTGTTATGCAGCTGGTTGGCGGTTATTTCGATACACACCACTATAGTTGCTGAAGATGGGTAAAATAATGTCCACTGTTTTCCAAACTGATAGTAGGTTAACGCCAAATTCAACAACTTGTTATAAGAGACTGCTAATGGTTCAGTACACTTGTGTACTCTCCATTGAATACTGGGTTTCTCGATGGTGAGTTAGAGGTTTTTTTGTGGGAGGGGGGGGGGGGGTTAGGTGAAACAAGCGGAGTGCTCCCTCTTTGTCGACAACATCCTCCCTTCTTTCGGGGTCCAGCCAAGACTAATTAATCACAGACACGATTATCCGGTGAGTAATTACTAGCGCTAGGCAGCAACTCACCACAGCCTTTTGTTTCAACGGGTGTGCCGTCGTCTGTTTCCGGTGGCCATCTGGGAGTACGGAGATCCCGGGCAGTACCCCGGCCAACTGGACAGTCGCACGACTGCCGGAACGCCCTGTACCTGCTATTAGCTGCCCAGGATCGTTTAATGGCTTGATGGACGATTAACGTAAGCGCAATTCATCAAAGCCGGCCGGGAAACGGCCCTGAATATTAATGTCTGCCGTGGAGTGGCAAGTTCTGCAGTTTGCCCAGCCCAGCCAATCTGTTCCGAAGCGAAACGCGGGGTAAACAACAGCCATTACGTAATGATTGTATTAAACCACAAGTTGTCTTGTAGGAGTACAGACAACACTTCGCTACCCTGTCTGGTGCCGTAGAAATAGTTTCATATCTTTTTTAAATAATATAGAGGGTGATTCTGTGATGGTGTTACAAACTTACGGGGATGATGGGGGGTGGTATATGTTTCGATTTTAGGTAAGGGACCTTGGTCGGGTAACGACCGCGTCGAGTCTCATACGCGAAAATCATTTTGCCACCTCTGACAGTGGAATTTATGTAACGGTACTGTTGTTGCTAAGACTGTAGGGTAGGTAACTTTCAGAAACGTTAGTATGGATCAGAACAAGCAAATAAAGTCCTCTAAACATGGGCTTTAAAATACGTTTTAAGAGCTATGGGCACTTGCTCATCTCCGATACTGAGAAACAAATCCCTTCTACAGCAAGGCCTTTGATTTCCATATTTTTGAGGAGGTAGTGTGGACCAAAACAAGAAAAAAAAAATTCCCAATAAATACGAGCTCTAAAACGCACACCTTAAGTGTTATAGGCACTCGCTGGGCAGAGGAAAGGTGCTTCACAGAAACTAAGACGAAGAAGTGCCCATAGCTCTTAAGGTATGTATTTTAGAGCTCATGTTTACCAGGCATTTTTTTCCTGGTTTTTCTGCGTACTACCACCTCTGAAAATTGCCTGTCCTGCAATCTTTAGTACTAACAGTACTCGTACGTGTATTGCACCGTCAGAGGTATCAGAACGATTTTCGCTTATAACTTTCGTCTCGGTAGTTTCCTAACCGGGGTCCCTTAGCTCAATTAATGCACCTATCCTCCTCCATTATCCTGGAAAATTTTGTTATCATGAAAACACCCTGTACATTTAACTTCTACCTTCTCAGTTACTCAACCAACTACATTGTTAATTTATTTAACAATTGCCTAGTTGTTCGACATGTTTACGACGACGTTTCAATATATTGCTCTCTCGTTCTTAATTGTTGACACTCCAAATAACGTAACTCCATTAATTTTCTTATTATTGCAAATAACTGTCCTATAAGTGAAATGTAGCTTTGCGTAACAGTAATACAAGTTCGCCTCTCTCATTTTCTTATTTTTTGCCCTTTCTCAATGTTTGAGTCGCCTTGCACGCCGCTAATGTTCAACAGCGTGTGACAGAACGAACAATGTAGTATTTATGACAAACAACAGCTGTACTGAAGCAGCAATTTTTAACATTCTCTTTCGATATTCCGATTCAAAATTAGAGTGGATGTTAGTTGAGGACGAACGCCTGGCCATGGGCAGTTTCGTCTATCGTTGTTGTTTAAATTGAGCTACTGCTCCACCTTTAACTAAGTCAACGCTTACGGTAATGGGAGTTTGAAGCTGTCTTGGCTGTCGCGGTAATCTTTACAGGTTGCAGACTGCAATCTGCATACCTGATTTACAATCCATCTCGATCGCTAACTGCTGAACGTTCGCCTGGAGGCTTTTACGAAGGAATAGGAACTCATTCCCAATCTTGTCACACGCTTCGCAGAATGTAACAAATTCACTAGAAGAACAGAATCTACGCAGAATTAACACACTAAATGAAGCAGAGGTTTGAATTCAGCTATTGCTCAGTCGGTGAAATGTAAAACAAACCAGCTAAAACATGCATACAGTCTACAAGTAAGGACTATGTTTCAACTATGACACATCGCTTGCTTAGCAATTTTCTTTTTCTTGGCAGTGATGCCAGTCTTATTTCGCTAATGGCTTTGTCGAACTCAGCAGCCAAAACGCAAATGACTCAAGTGTGAAACTGACTGCGTAATGATGTGATGCTTTCAGGACTTTTCTAGTCATTTACTGTTTTACGTTGCCTTGACATTAGGACTATTGAAGTAGAGCATCAGCCAACTTCAGCACACTTGGAGTTTCACTGAAAGTGCTACAGTATCATTCCTCTAGGATGATTCCGAAAAGCAAGGTGACAGGAATACTTTTACTCACGAACATCGATGCAAAACTTTTATTCATTGCTTCACACCCATCTGTTTCGCTCCATTTGCTTTCCTTGTCAACATCACGTTGATGCACGGTGTTCAACAAGTAAAATTTCTCCTGGCTGTTACATCGATCAGTTGTGACGTGCTATATTACTTCTCTTCACGTAAATGTTCTTTGCTCTGATTCTCCATTTTTCGGTAACCTGAAGCAAGCCATCACAAAATAATTATAAAATATACTTTAAGTTTCTGAACGTATTGTTAGTTTTCTTTGCTACATTTTTCATTTTCGCAGCAACATTTATTAACGAAATAAATAATGACATTATCAGTTACAGCACAATCAACTACCACTGTAATTGCCGTTTTAAAACAGTAGCCCTGTTCCCTCTTTTGTTTTGAATTTACTGCAAGTGTTGCTAAACGGCCACACTAAATATGAAAATCTTTCTGTTGACGGATTTGACGTCATATGGCACTGGCGCTGCGCCTTAGTTCCGACTGTTGTGAATCATTCATACAGAACTTTCCTTTAAATAATACACCGCCCTTTCATGAATATGCGTCTGCCTATGACATTTTCAGAAATGCAGTCACATAAACATACGTTAATTTTCCTTGCTGCAACAAATTTACATGTTTTTTTGACTGGAGATGTTCGTTATTCTGTGTTTCACAATGTACGATAAATGAAGTTTGACAATATAGACTCTGCCAACATACATCACAGCACTGAGAAGTAAACGTACACTTGACGGAATATTGCTCAAAGTACACAACATAGTGTAAACTACAAATCTAACAGCGTAACGATTATTTCGCGAGTTTTTCACGACCAGTGTCAGTGTCTGATTATGACACGGCAGTGGAGGTTATTAAACTGTATACTACCCACTGCGTTTTATTTAAAATGTTTTGTAATTCTATCTCTGAAATGCTCTTCTCCACAGAAATTATTTTTAAGTGTGCAATGTACTGCTACTCTGCCATGTAACTGTACAGTTAAGTGTCCACAGAACTGTTAGAAGTTATGCTAAGGAACTTGCACCATCTTGTACCTATTTTCCCTTATCTGAAGCAGTGCGACTTAAAAGACATTTACCTATGTGAAGCTAATGTGTCACGTGAACAATTTGCCAATTGAAGATCTCTAACTATGATGTTTAAGTAGCAATTTATGGTGATCTCAGACATTAATAGAAATATCTGTCGTTCAATACTTGTATTCGCTTCTGTGCCCCCGATGGCAGTTTTGTTTGTTAACAGTTTTTGCCAGACATGTAAGAAGTAGTGAAATGTTTTCCATACCACTGATCTGACTGTAGTTTTAATAACTTTGTCTGTTGTTTTGTTGTCGCGAGAAGTAAGGCTCAATCGAATGTTTGTGTTTCTGAGCCCAAATTACCTGTTCATATTATTTGTTGGGTTTGGCAACAGTTTCAGAACGAATCAAACTGTTCTGTACTGTAATGTACTGCTGAACTGTGAAAGTCCTGAGTATCGGAGACTATAACTGACATTGTACAAACCTGTGTAAAACACTTTCTGTTGTGTATAATATGTGAAATAAGAGTATAAAATTGTGTGCAGGTGTTACTGTGTGAGTAAAGGCATATATGTATGGTATGTTTTGTAAATATTTTTGAATGATTCGTTGTCCAAATGTTATATGTGAATAAAACCATTCAAATCATAAATGCAGTTAGTCTAGATTCAAAATCTTTTACAAAAACGAGATCTCCACTTTCAGAATCCTTATTTTCACCTCTTTTTCTTTAAGAAAATCTTCGTGGTCAAACATTTGTCATTGTTAAGAAAATACAAATCATTCAGGGATTCTTTCCATAACGAAGAAAAATTGCTGTAATTAACACTCCATACCACTTCATTCTACACAATTCAATTCAGAACATAGCATTCCTACGAAACACGTAGGGTGGAGAACTGAATAAGCAAAGCTTACATTACAGAAAAGGCTGCAAAATCGTCTGAAGTGAGCGGTATTCTGACAGGACCATTGGAAAGGAACTCGTCGAAATAGAGAGTTAAAAATTTGTTGACATTTATTTTCCTGAAAGAGTTTATACAACTGTACACTGTATCTTAAAATCGCTGAAGTCAGTGAACTCTGCTAAGTAAAAATTAGGATATGTAAATATGAATTGTGAATTGAATTTCAAGATCGTATACTTTGAAGTAGAAATAGAGAGTTAAAAATTTGTTGACATTTATTTTCCTGAAAGAGTTTATACAACTGTACACTGTATCTTAAAATCGCTGAAGTCAGTGAACTCTGCTAAGTAAAATTTAGGATATGTAAATATGAATTGTGAATTGAATTTCAAGATCGTATACTTTGAAGTAAAGAGAACGAATGTGTTTCCTATATTAAGACAAGCACTGGTCTTTACACAAACCCAACGCTCATTCATGTTACGCATCGAAGAAAAATGAAATATAAAATGTCTGTTCTTCATGGCAATTTATGCACTTACGTTTAATGCTCATTCTATGTATCACGAGAGAAAAGATCTTCAAAGATGTACAATAACTCAGAAACTGGAAGACATTAACAATAAAAGTGCGCACGAAAGTGTATACAATAGTGCCTAGGCTATAGCCAAGTATGCTTACTGTGTTTGTATGTAGTGAAACTTAGGAAGTGTGGAATTCACATATATATACAATTCATATTATGGCTATAAAATCATCCTCATTTCAGTAAAAATTCTGTCAGTTGTGAGATATTAATAGCTGGTCTAAAATTAAACTACCTTCTGTGCATACTTCGCAAATAAGGGTTTATAATGCATCATACCAGTAAGTGGCTGTAAACAACAATCACATCTGAATATGGAAAGCTAGTTATTATATAGGAAAGCAGACTCGTAAATTATTTGAAATTACTTCTATCGGATTCTTGAAATCTGGAGATAAAAAGCTAAATACAACTGCTGAGAAAGAACGATTTACTGCATTCCTCTGTCTGCCAAGTCACACTATCTACCGCTAAAACGTGTGTTTGAATGCACTTCTCAGTTCATACATTTATTCATTGTGTTCCAAACTTTCCATCAAGAAAAAAACACTTTCAGGGAAGTCGAAAGTGAAATAATAAAAAAATAACATCTTTTGTTAGAAAGCTAATACCCATTAAGGTGTTTTACTGTGTGGATCACAGTATTCTCCCAGAGTAATTGGATAACGTGATTTTCACTCAAATGAATGTGGTAATTCAACGAATATACTCCAGGGATGTAATTCTGACTGGGGGGGGGGGGGGGGGCTGGGGAGGATTCACAAACAGGGTTCCCCAAGGCTCAGTCTTAGGTCCACTGTTGGCATACCACCCTCAATTTTAATAATTAGGGTAGATATAATAAATAGGGTAGAAACTTCAATATTCTTAGGCGTTCATATTAATTCAATAATGTCATAACGAACGATGTTCAGCAATAACTCATCTTCAAGAAAGAAAGTCTTCATTGCTCAAAATCCTGCTGTGAAAATAATACGTGGTACACTACCATGATCTTCTTGTACACATCATTTTAAAGAGATAGACATTCTCACTGCTGATCCCACTGTATTTATTGCCTCATGAAGTTTGTTGTTTAAGATCCACAACAGTTCAAATGGAATAATTCAAATGACGTTCATCACTTCACATGAAGGTTGTCTTTACCACAAAAAGGGTGCACAATGCTGCAACTAAAATCTTCGATCACTTACCCAGTGATACAAAATACCTGACAGTAATCTAAGTAAAATTTGAAAACAGATCGAAAAAGTGGGTGAGTGGGAATTACTAACTTGCAAATTAATTGGCGATGTGAATGTAAAATGACTCGTTCCACTTCATTACGATTAATGGCCGCTCCGATACCTGAGTGGTCAGCCTGACGGATTGCCGTCCTACCGGCCCCAGTTCGATTCCCAACTGGGTCGGGGATGTTTCCCGCTCAAAGACTGGGTGTTGTGTTGTCTTCATCGTCATTTCATCCCCATCCGGCGCGCAGGTCGCCCAATGTGGTCTCGAATGCAATAAGACCTGCACCAAAGTGGCCGGATCTGCCCAGTAAGGGACCTCCCAGCCAATGACGCCAAACCCTCATTTCTTTTTTCCATTACAATTAATCGAGCAAAATGTTTCATGGAACATGAAATTAACTAAGTAACAAGCATTACCGTACTTCTTAATACTATTTGCACCTATGCCAGCTACATACAGGTAGTGAATCAGCGGAGTGTAGCTCCTTTCCAAAATACTCCGTCTTTCACACTTGCTTTAAATGAATATTGTTTATCTCATATTGGCACCTTAATATTTACATGATGACAATTTTTGAAGGAACTAGTTACAACGATACAAGGAGAGGCTTCCTTGCAAACCATATTATTTGTTGTGTAGCTTCATAATGAATATAAGTAACGTAACTTTCATTCGTAGAAAATAATCAGATTAATAGCAGTAGCAGTAACTGATGAGGTAATTATTTTTTAAGTTTCCTTTTAAATTGGAGGCGATTCCGAATTTCTTGGTTTATATAAGAGACAGTCAAATGAAAACCTAACAGAAGTCAAGATGGGATCATGGAATGCTACCACTGAAAAGTAACCGCGACACACATCCAGACATTTATCCCACTGGGAGGCGAGACGATCGATTCCTGTTTCGTAAATTGTGGTAAGCCGGTGGCGGATCCACAACCGCACCCACTCTTGTACTTCCTCTTCGCTTCGACAAAGGTGTGAAAACCACAAGGTGAGACATCCGGGCTGTACGGAGGATGTTTCAGCGTTTTCTGATTGGCTGTGTGAGGACGGGCGTTATCGTACATCACCATGATTCCGTCCGACAGCATTCCTGAGTGTTTTGACTTCACGGCGCGTCGCAACTTCTGTTAAGTGCCTTCTTAGCGCTGCACATTGATTGTGGTTCCACGCTCGAGGAAACTCAAAGAGCAGAGGGTCTCCGCACTCGAAGTACGAGATCGTCATGAACTTACCGGAACTTGTGTGAACAGCTTTGGATTTCTTCGACGGGGGAGATGTGGTTTGTTACCGCTGGTGGCTTTGCCGTTTGCCCCTGGGCTGTCGGAATGCTATTGCACACGAAGATGGTGTGATTAGTTGAAGAAAAGAGCCATTTCATTGAAACTGGCTTGACAGCCACGCTGTCACAGAGGAAGACCTTTCTTCCACGGGTTTGTGAGTGAGGAGCCAAAATAGCTAACCTAAGAGAAGGATAGTTTGTCCCATTCTACCGCCTGAAAAGTCTTGGGATGTTTCAGTATATACTCTGTTGTATTGTACTTTTGATATAACAACAGAAGGAGATTTTATTTGTCGCCACTCTCAACTATTTGTAGTGTCCTAGGGAAACACCGTGAGAGGAGAAAGAGGAGAAACAGAAGCACTGACAATGATTTGTGACAAGAATACACTCTTGCATTGAAGAATATTCAACTTTGCACAAATCGGCTCAGATAGCAGATCCTGAAGCTCAACTACTATTCCAGAACCTAAGGTTGGGTTACCAGCAGTTCTTGCCACTAGGATGTTGACTGAACATGGGCTGGCGTGGACTTACTGGAAGCAGACGATGCGACACGAAGTACACAAGTAGAAGGCGGTCTCCTCGGTTGTTGAGCTGATTTGGGACTGCCCACTCTGCTGTGGCGCCGGTTCATGCCACTTCTCAGGCGGCGGTACAGCTGCGACTTCTTGGTGTAGCAATCGCTGAGCTATACGCTCTCTCTGGAGTGGACCTGTCTGCGCCTGTGGTGCTGCCTGGTGGTGCGTGCCGTATTTACGACATAAGAATGCCACAGCCTCCATGGAGACACTCTACTGTGTGTCCAGCGAGGGAGGAAAACTGATGGGCACACTCTCCGCATCCGACTCTGAAGCGATTTCTCGTCGGTGTAGCGTAGTTTTGATATCGCCCATGAGAATTAGCCGGGACACTGCGGCTACCCCTGCTTAGCATGTACTGTCGTTCATTACTTTGGACTTAGTTGCATTTAAGACACGAAGGAATTAAAGACGTTACGTGCCAGTGGGTAGTGATTTTTGTCAAGGGGCAAATTGAAAATTTTTTCCGTACTGGGATTCGAACTTCAGTCTCTGGGGAATTAGACAGATTACCGATCACTACGCCATCCGGACACTACCATAGCACACCCCGGCAGACCCAAATTCTCAACTTATACCATATGTTCGTAAGAACAGATACCACATACCAAATCACATTTAGACTCCCATGGGTAAGAATCTTAGCACGGCGACAGTTGCACTCGATCGCCACAATCTCATGCACACGCACTTTTCTCGCTGAGCTGGCTGCACGGACTACACACAAAAATGGTTCAAATTGCTCTGAGCACTATGGGACTAAACTGCTGAAGTCATCAGTCCCCTAGACCTTATAACTACTTAAACCTAACTGACCTAAGGATATCACACACATCCACGCCCGAGGCAGGATTCGAACCTGCGACCGTAGCGGTGGCGCGGTTCCAGACTGTAGCGCCTAGAACCTCTCGACCACCCCGGCCGGCGCACTACACACTGATGCTGCTTTGGTAAGGGCGCCGTGCAGTCCACCCATTGCATTAGAATCTCGTCCCACTGCATATGACAAAGGCCTGTCGCACCTTCTATTTCCGATACTGCCACGGTCAAGGAGACAGAAGCACTTCAGGTAAGCTGGCTTTTGTCTGCATGTAGGAGAAGCAGTAGCAATTAGGACAGCAGATTCAATTAGTCCATTACTTAATTTGGTTATTTCTTTGAAGTCATGCTATTAAAGCCCTCCACTCTTCAGTAAATACTACTTTTTGCAAGTACGTTTGCCAGAACAGGACAAGAACACCAACGGCAACCATATTAGGCATGTTCAGCTTGCACACTGTATCAAATGATAATGGTAACACGCTCATCAGCATCGCCCAGGTAGTGAAACCTGCTAATAGTCAAGGGAAGGAAGGGTTCGGTTACGATTGTGGACTGTTGCTTGCCTTTTACATTTACATAAATTTATTTTTAAAACAGCAGTTCCAGGCTCAACAATAAATTTAAAAAAGGCCACACGTTATTGATGAAGGAATAAACAACTGTGTAAATAACAGTGCTTTCAGTGCGTTACAATTAGCAGTCACCATAAAATATAGATACAGATCATGTTGAAAAAAAAAACTGCCACTGTGATCATGGGTGAAGGCCTTACACGCCAAGAATGGCAATATAATTAAGAATGTTTCAGAACTCGCTGCAATTACAACTTACAGGTATTGAAATATTAAAAAGTAAGTGGCCACAAACACCGCAGAAGGTATCAGACGCCAGGAATGGCAGTAAATAAGGTTTTAAGGCTTACTGCTAAAATACAAATATCGAATTATTTTATTCAAAGCAAATGCCCACAATCACGGCTGAAGGCCTTACACGCCAGGAACGTCAATAATATTAAAAAAATTATTAAACTGCTGTAAAACTGCAAATACACTCCTGGAAATTGAAATAAGAACACTGTGAATTCATTGTCCCACGAAGGGGAAACTTTATTGACACATTCCTGGGGTCAGATACATCACATGATCACACTGACAGAACCACAGGCACATAGACACAGGCAACAGAGCATGCACAATGTCGGCACTAGTACAGTGTATATCCACCTTTCGCAGCAATGCAGGCTGCTATTCTCCCATGGAGACGATCGTAGGGATGCTGGATGTAGTCCTGTGGAACGACTTGCCATGCCATTTCCACCTTACACCTTCTAGAGCACGTTGGGTGGCACGGGATACATGCGGACGTGCATTGTCCTGTTGGAACAGCAAGTTCCCTTGCCGGTCTAGAAATGGTAGAACGATGGGTTCGATGACGGTTTGGATGTACCGTGCACTATTCAGTGTCCCCTCGACGATCACCAGAGGTGTACGGCCAGTGCAGGAGATCGCTCCCCACACCATGATGCCGGGTGTTGGCCCTGTGTGCCTCGGTCGTATGCAGTCCTGATTGTGGCGCTCACCTGCACGGCGCCAAACACGCATACGACCATCATTGGCACCAACGCAGAAGCGACTCTCATCGCTGAAGACGACACGTCTCCATTCGTCCCTCCATTTACGCCTGTCGCGACACCACTGGAGGCGGGCTGCACGATGTTGGGGCGTGAGCGGAAGACGGCCTAACGGTGTGCGGGACCGTAGCCCAGCTTCATGGAGACGGTTGCGAATGGTCCTCGCCGATACCCCAGGAGCAACAGTGTCCCTAATTTGCTGGGAAGTGGCGGTGCGGTCCCCTACGGCACTGCGTAGGATCCTACGGTCTTGGCGTGCATTCGTGCATCCGGTCCCAGGTCGACGGGCACGTGCACCTTCCGCCGACCACTGGCGACAACATCGATGTACTGTGGAGACCTCACGCCCCACGTGTTGAGCAATTCGGCGGTACGTCCACCCGGCCTCCCGCATGCCCACTATACGCCCTCGCTCAAAGTCCGTCAACTGCACATATGGTTCACGTCCACGCTGTCGCGGCATGCTACCAGTGTTAAAGACTGCGATGGAGCTCCGTATGCCACGGCAAACTGGCTGAGACTGACGGCGGCGGTGCACAAATGCTGCGCAGCTAGCGCCATTCGACGGCCAACACCGCGGTTCCTGGTGTGTCCGCTGTGCCGTGCGAGTGATCATTGCTTGTACAGCCCTCTCGCAGTGTCCGGAGCAAGTATGGTGGGTCTGACATACCGGTGTCAATGTGTTCTTTTTTCCATTTCCAGGAGTGTACAATAGCAAAAGATAGTTGAAAAAACAAGCAACTGATCCAGACGGTGCTCCAGGAATCGACCTCTGAGAAGGTCCTGCAACAAACACTCTCACGAGCGATGAGATAGGCACCGAAGAGTTGCATTCACTTCACAAGATGGTGACTCAGACTAGTGGCAGTCTAATGAATGAGTAATGATAACCTTTCTGAAGCTACCTGACATCCGATAACCGAAATACAAGTATTGAACAATACGCCAAAGCTGGAACCGGCGGTCTGCACTACATCCCCAGAATACTGTGTTTAGAGCGCACAGAAAGAGAAATGAACCACTAGCAGATTTCCGTCGGATTCCACAAATCCGAAAATCTGAACATGTCACAGTACAGAACACTAGACAAACTAACAGTAACTAAAACCCCACTCGATCTACGTGCGAGGCAAAACCGAAATGTAACCAACCAGAACCAGCAACCACATGTGATTGCGGGAACAATCGTAAAGTGAGCCAAAACCAAGTGCCAAACGAGTGACATCAAATTCATTAGGCACACAAACGAACACTGAACTCACTGTGACAACTCTGACGACAGTTGGCAGAATGAAACAAATCTCTTAAATGCTTTATTAATTTACAGTTGAGTAACCACACCGCCTAATCACTGAGCCAAGTGCTTTTAACGCAATAGGGTATTCAAGTATTAAGGGGTACAAAGCTCTACCAAACAGCACATGACGGCTCGATGATAATCGTCACATCCCACACGTCCTGTAGGGCCCACACGGGTGAGTGACTCTGCTCTACTTGGACTGAAATGCACTCATCTTAAAACTTGCTGGATCTGGCTTCCATCTAGCAGTCAATGCATGCCGCCAGCGGTCCCGGTGTGTTCTCGTACAGCGCGGACCTGGCTCCTCCTGAATCCCCAACCGAACTGCCCCACTCACGACCCGGAAAAACAACCACGTCGCTCCAAAGATAGGGCAACAGATACTATATATGGATAACTGCCACTGCTGCCACTAGTGGACAGGCAACGCTTGAGAAACCAATCGGCACCAGTGAACACGAGAAGAAGACAAACAACAGCAACCATGCCAACTAAACGATACCGTCTGGCCTCTAGCACAGGGCGGAAATCTACAAACAGCACCAACACGAGCCGCTGCACGGCTCAGTTAGAATCATCAAAATAGACAGTACATCATATCCCCATAAAGGCATACATAAATCAACAAGGGCTTCACCAGCTCGGCTTACTAGGAACCAAATAGACCATGTGCTGACAGAAAGAAACATAAAAAGGTGATAACAGACATTACGACAATGAGAAGCGCTGAGGTAGGATCAGACCTTTCTTTTGTGGTAATAAAGATGGAACAATCGTTGCCAAAACAACCAAGTAAGAGTAACAGCGGCGAAAGAACCCATACAGTAGATGTGAGTGGGCTAACAGAAGAGGAGGTGAATAAACAGTTTAAAATTAAACTTAGAAATATATCCAAAGAATCAGAGAAGGGAAGCAATGGAAAGTTTATGAAGAGATCAATACAAAATGGCACAAAATCACAATACTTATAAGGAAGACAACGCAGGAACTACTAGGAGATAACAATTATACCAACATCAAGCGCAGACCATGGTTCAATGAAACATGTAGTTTAGGTTAGGGAGACAGAAAGATAGGTCATGGTCAGCAATAACAGATACGAAAACCAGATAAAATGCAGAATAGTCACGACACAAATGAACAATCAAGCAAGAGAAAAAAAACTTCATAAGTAAACAGGTAGAGAAGACAGAGGGGGACTATAGCCAGAACAATAGTAAACAGTTTTACAGAGCAATGAGAAGTTGTACAGAGAAGTACAGGGCAAAGCCTGTAATAATGAAGGATAAGAATGTAAAACTGATCACTACTAATGAAGGGAATCTGGAGAACTGGAGGAGATTCTTCAAAGAACTGCTGAACAAACCAGTAGACACCCACGACAACGAAAACAGGGCAGAAAACAACCAGAATGTACAACCATTAGTCGAAGAACCAACTCTGACGGAGGTGGAGGAGACAACAAAAAAAGACTGAAAAAAGGGAAGGCCCCAAGCATGGACAAGATATTGTTAGAGCTCGCCAAACAATGGGGAGACAGGATATGTGAATGTTTAGCCGAACTGACAAAAGAGGTGTGGAGGAAAGACGTAATGCCGGAGGAATGAGAAACTGCTGCTGTATGTCCCATATACTAGAATGGAAACAAAATATTTGCACAGAACTATACAAGGATCTCTCTACTACGCACGTGCTGTAAGATAACATCGATGATTCTACTGAACAGGCTCAACTCATACGCTGAATAAATATTAGATAATGCACAAGTAAGTCAACAACTGACCAAATGTTGACACTAAGACAAATGGTTGAAATGGCTCTAAGCACTATGGGACTTAACATCTGAGGTGATCAGTCCCCTAGACTTAGAACTACTTAAACCAAACTAACCTAAGGACATCATATCCATGCCCGAGGGAGGATCCGAATCTCCAACCATAGCAGAAGCGCCTAGAACCGCTGTGTCACAGCGGCTGGGCACACTCGGAGCAAAATCAGTAAACCTTAAGTATGTACATAGACATCAAGAAAGCCTATTGCAGCACAGTGAGAGAACAGCTATGGAGGATAATGACTGTGTGTAGGATGCCGAACAAGCTGATGCAGCTAACTGAAATGTGCGTCATGGAATCAAAGTGTAGTACAGGGGGAATTCTCAGAAATAATTGAGCCAAAAATAGGAGTGTGAAATGGAGACATTATATCACCAACTATGTTCAACTTGACACTCAAAACGCCCTGAGGAGAGTAACACAGTGAAACGTCCCCATAGAAAAATTATACATTACTGTGCTTAAACTGACACACAATATTTTTAGCGCAACGCAGTCTGACTTTTAAAAATCCCTACGAAAGAATGGCCCTGACTAACATTAACCTATACGTTTCACAAATCACTTACCTCACCAAAAATCTTCGTTATTCGAACTACTGCAATACAGCGAGCGCCACTACTTCCAGCTAAATAAAAGATTCAAACTATGGGAGGCACTAACTACTGATAGGCATAGTTGGCGAATGAAAGATTTTAATAGAGAACAAACAATGTATTTACCTTAATAGTCATAATATATATATATCAGCTCATGACATCCATTCTTACAAATTTCAAAACTCCGCCATCTCTCTTCCCACATCCACCACTGCTGGCGGCTCACCTCCAACTGCGCAACGCTACGCGCTGTTAGGATCCAGCTGCCGCTGCCCAACACTACAATGGCAGACAACAATGCAAACCAGCCACAGACTGCACACGGTACATCCAGTGATTTTCATACAGATCGCTACGTAGAGGCGGCGTTACCAATAAAAAAATCTAAACAGACTACTTACATACAAAAAAGCCCTGAGGTGAGTAACACAGGAATGTGGACTCGTCACCACAGGGAAAAGATAAATATTTTGGTTTTCGTGGATTACATTGTGGTGATAGTATAGAACATGGTAGGCCAGGAGAAAATGGGAACGATACTGATGGAAGAAGGTAAGAAAGTAGAGCTAAGTATAAACGAAGTAAAGAGAATGGTTCAGTAAAAAATGTTCATAGTTATAGAAAGAAGAGCTCAGTTACGATCAAACCATCTAACAATCAGGAATCTAACAATATAGAAGGCAGACACATTCAAGTACGTCGGTGTCAACATCAGTCGTCAAAACCTTATAGAACAAGAGATCGTAACGAGAATACAAGCACGGGGAAGACGTCTAGTAGCTACACATACCATAAGATCTAAGTTTCTATCCGGGCAAGCACGAATAAGAAATATCAGACTATCATCAAACCATATTGAAAATAAAATATTGAGAAAAATATCTTGACCACCGAAAGAAGATGAACAGGGGAGGCAGAGAAATCAATTATACACTCTGTGGTGACGGTGCCCACGATTTCAGAGAGTACTACACTACAATCGATAGGCCACAGTTGAAAGACTAGTCAGATGTATGAGATGGCAGTACGAACTATACCCGCCAAGGGCCGCAGTTGTCAACCCATTGGAATCACTTGGTAGACAGCGATTAGTCGATGCCTCGTTAAATACCGGAGCACTGGGCTACGTCGGACAATTCTCTTCAGAGCGCCGAGGCGTGTACTGTATTTAGTAACCGTGGAGTCTACAGGTTGCCGTGTCCGTCCGTCGTCTCCGAGACCTGGGCTACGTAGCATCCTATGCCAGCTCTAAGCTCTACGTAGCCATCACTCAGAGGCACAGAGACAGGACTTTAATATTTAAGAGGGATTGTAGTTGTACTGTACAATTCACAAGAAGGAGCATCTTTAAAGTTTAGTATTTCTTCATGTTTAACAAATATCATTTTATTAATATTTGTTGGGAAACTTTCTGATGGAAGGTGACGTACACCGTCCTCCTGCATTCTCCACATACACTACCTGACATCGTAGCGAGTGTGAAAGCTTAAAGAGATGGTACGCACATGTGAGGAGGAGAGGAGGAGAACACGGTAGTAAAGGCAGTAATGGGTGGAGAAGGCAAAGGCAGGAGACCACCAAGACGGCTGTGAAAGAGGTGGAAGGGTAATATCACGGGGGGCGTGCAGATGCTGGGTCTGAGAGATGAAGTGGCTGCCGACAGGAAGGTGTGGAAGGCTGGAATGAATGAGGCCAAGGACCGGCAGCGGTTTGTGTGTCCAGTATAAGAAAGTAATTTAATAAATGACGTCCTAAGACACAAACTGTGCTTTACAGTGACAGGAATGTAACAGGTACTAATGTGGCGATTCCGTTACAGGACTTTACAGTCTCGCAGAGACATCTTCCAATATTACATGCACGCCACACAGTCGGAACATCAGAAAACTGTAGTGGAATGGGGAAACACCTGCTGAGAATCAGAACGTAACAGTATGCGAGAGAACGACTAAAACTAGGCGCAGATGACGCGAAAGGCAGACGGAATTAAATTGCAAGAATCATAAGGAAATTCAATGCTACAATACGAATGTCCGATGAAGTATTGATCTTGAGCCTTATCAAACAGGATCAATAGAGAAATAAATAAGATCAAAAGAAGAGCGGCACTTATCTTCAGTGCCTCAGAGCTGCTCATTCAAAGTCTCTGCCATTGTCAAGACCTCGCAGACTTCATCATTTTAACCATTTAACCTATGATATTGTGTAGTTTAATTATTTATTTTGCTTAATATTGGCACTTATGTAAAATGTTTCAACTTCAAGAAGCAAGTTTGATGCATAACATTCTATGCATGTGGGCTGGATCATTGCTTACAATACAGGGTGATTCAAAAAGAATACCACAACTTTAGGAATTTAAAACTCTGCAACGACAAAAGGCAGAGCTAAGCACTATCTGTCGGCGAATTAAGGGAGCTATAAAGTTTCATTTAGTTGTACATTTGTTCGCTTGAGGCGCTGTTGACTAGGCGTCAGCGTCAGTTGATGCTAAGATGGCGACCGCTTAACAGAAAGCTTTTTGTGTTATTGAGTACGGCAGAAGTGAATCGACGACAGTTGTTCAGCGTGCATTTCGAACGAAGTATGGTGTTAAACCTCCTGATAGGAGGTGTATTAAACGTTGGTACAAACAGTTTACAGAGAATGGGTGTTTGAGCAGAGGGAAAGTTCTGGACGGCCGAGAACGAGTAATGAAAATGTAGCACGCATCCAGCAAGCATTTGCTCACAGCCCAGGAAAATCGACTCGCAGAGCTAGCAGAGAGCTGCAAATTCCACAATCAACTGTATGGAGAGTCCTACGAAAAAGGTTAGTTATGAAACCTTATCGTCTGAAATTGGTTCAAGCACTGTCTGCACCTGATAAGATTAAAAGAATCGATTTCTGTGATTTTATCCTTGATCAAATGGAAACAGATGAATCTTTCGTTTCAAAGATTGTGTTTAGTGATGAAGCAACTTTCCACACTAATGGGAAAGTCAACCGTCACAATGTCTGTATATGGGGCACTGAGAATCCGCGGGAAACAACTCAGTATGAACGTGACTCGCCTAAGGTGAACGTTTTTTTGTGCCATTTCAGCCAGTAAAGTTTTTTGTCCCTTTTTCTTCGAAGGCGCTACTGTAACTGGACTACAGTATCTGGAGATGTTAGAGAATTGGCTGTTCCCTCAGTTCGAACAAGAAGCACAACAATTCATATTGCAGCAGGATGGAGCGCCACCACATTGGCACTTATCTGTCCGTAACTACCTGAACGTCAACTACCCGAGGCGATGGATCGGCCGTCAGGCAGCCCGTGACAGAGCACTTCATCACTGGCCTCCAAGAAGCCCTGATCTTACCCCCTGCGATTTTTTTCTTGTGGGGGTATGTTAAGGATATGGTGTTTCGGCCACCTCTCCCTGCCGCCATTGATGATTTGAAATGAGAAATAACAGCAGCTATCCAAACTGTTACGCCTGATATGCTACAGAGAGTGTGGAACGAGTTGGAGTATTGGGTTGATATTGCTGGAGTGTCTGGAGGGGGCCATATTGAACATCTCTGAACTTGTTTTTGAGTGAAAAAAAACATTTTTAAATACTCTTTGTAATGATGTATAACAGAAGGTTATATTATGTTTCTTTCATTAAATAGACATTTTTAAAGTTGTGGCATTCTTTTTGAATCACCCTGTATTTTGTTACCTAAGAACTAATGTCCCTTCCAGATATTAGTCAGTTGTTCTCTGAAAAAGGCCCAATAAGCCGAAAACTAGTTTGAAATAGACAAGAATCAGTATGTAACACGCCCGGGCATACAGCTGGTGCGCGACCCTCAAAGCTGTTCTCGCTTTGACCGTGCGCCCTGTCCACGCCACGTACCTGGTAATCTCTCGGAGGTAGTGTTATTTCTGTTCCACACTGGTGCTGGCTTGCCTGAAATTATGTTTATAGATATGCAAACGGATTTAGGGGAGCCGCTCAACACTAAACAGAACACTGTCCTACGTCTGGTATGAACAATTATATTATGAGACGATAAGAACCTAGCAGGGTGAACTGTTTACACACTAAGTCGGAAGTGTCGATGACAATTAACAGCCGACCGCAGTGGCCGAGCGGTTCAGTCTGGAACCTCGCGACCGCTACAATCGCAGGTTCGAATCGTGCCTCGGGCATGGATGTGTGTGATGTCCTTAGGTTAGTTAGGTTTCAGTAGTTTTAAGTTCTAGGTGACTGATGGCCTCTGATGTTAAGTCCCATAGTGCTCAGAGCCATTTGAACCAATTAACACTCTTGCTAATTTGACGAGAGGTCATAATCATCATTCCCTTATTATCGTACAGTATTCTTGACGGATGTTAATTTCTGTCACTATTGTACTTCACGCCGTTACCCCGTATTTCACAGTCCTACTCTGGCCGAACCCTTGGTGATAGATGATTATCTGTCCACAATTATCACTTGGACGAGCGTAAGCGTAGCTGACACGACGCGGGAGATCGTTGATGATGCGGAAGACGAATGGTCGAACGAAAGTTCTTAACGCTCGTCACATACACGCAGATATTTGGTACCAGTCCTTGTTGACAGTTGTAATAATATACCAGTGTTCATAAAAGTTCACAACTCTCACTTGTACGGACGCTCTCGTAACCGTCGCGACGCGGCTAACTGTTGATGACGCGGAAAAGCGATGACCGAACGCACGTCCTCACGCTCGCTACAACACACTGGCACTTGATTGCGTTCCTTTGTGGGAAACTATTTTACTGATTCACATTAGTTTCATTCTGGGAGGCCGAACACGACGCAGATGACTGATGTTGTACGGTACGACACGAAAACAGGCGGACACTCAAATACTTTATCGGCGGCACTGCTCATAGTTAATTACTTATTTACGCACTTTTCACTGAATCCGCTTCCATATCTCATTACTTCAGAATAATAGTACTTGCAGCCACGCTTGGACTTCCATATTAATGCTTTCGCCATGCAAAGCTACCCACAACACAACATAGCAGCTCCGTGTCCCGTGCTCGACTATACAACGAAGCCGCTCGCGAGGATACTCCGCAACCAAGCCAGCGTTATGACAATACGCTTACAAGTGAACAAAAACAGTGTAACTGTTATTCAGCCTTAAATATAGAACTGTTTTACCAAGGAACTTCGGGAGAATACGTGATATTAAAAAATTACTTAACTTTGACACAGTTCTTTGACACATGACTGCCTGGTAATTTACAGCTGTCATTGACTGTGAAAAGATGGCCTGGTGCACAGATTAACCAACTGTTCTCTTGCAGTATAAACAGAAACAATTGCGCTCGTGCAATTCATCAGAACTTTTAACGGTCATTGTCCTACACATTGTCTGCGGTGACTGAGGTCACGAACTGGGGTACATGCTCGACACTCTGTTGACCTCAACACGAGGGCGCTGCTATTCTTAAAGGGGGAAGGGGGGGGGTCGTGTCTTCTGGAAAGTCGCCCATTGGTTGTTGCGGACTACAGCGAGCCCTCACTAATGTTTGCGGTATCGATTCGCATTATCGGCTTACGTGTAGCATCGTGATACCTTAACGATACCAGACAACCTGACCTACTGCCTAATGATGTTGCGTGTGCCGGTGGAAAACACACACACATGCATATGTCACTGTCGACAGCGATCGTATCGGAAACTTCCCTTCTTCGCATAATACAAGTTTTCACGGCTGGTATTAGTAGCAAATCGAAGTGTTTATGTCTAGGACTTCCCTTGTTACTACTGAGTTTACTGATTCTGTAGCTGGTGATGAAAGGTAAAATTATGAATTTTTATAAAAAGATATAGTGCCAAGCATTCACCGTAGAAATTCCAAGAGCATCCTTAAAAAAAAAAAAAATCTGTATTCGAAGGCTAGTAAAAGAGCTGTTAATTATCACCTCAAGACAGTTATGTTACATAACTAACTTTTTGTGTATTTGTAAATACAAATTTGCATTTTTCATTCGTATGTCATAGCTCATATCTGTACATTGGATATTTTTCAAACCGAAGTCTTCAGTAGTCGATATGTTATGCCACGGAAGTTTTGACTACAAATAATGTGACCTTTGGTTGTCAGTAGCATTGTCTTGGCCTGTACCATTCAGTAAGAAGTAAGTGAGGGAAGGAGTCGGGTGTTTGTGACGCTTCTGAGCTGTCTGGAAATAGCTATCAGAGCGCAGAGATACAAATCCAAAAGATGTTGCGTTATGGAAATGTGATGTGGTAAAGACTGATTTCAGAAGAGTGAAGTTTTTCGGGTAGTGTTCTCACTGCAGTGCTTCCTCCTGCGTAATTTATCGCGATTTTGAGAAAGACAAATAAAGGGCGCGGAACGTAAAACCGACCCGTACAGTCAAAACATGAACATAAAGTGAAATGTAATGTACTGAATATGATTGCTCACCTACACAGCAGGTGTTGAAAGTGTCCTCCCCTACTACAGCACGCTTGATGAGATTCATAGATACCCTTGTCAGTTCTTGCGTTGTGATGATACTGATGACGTTCTGGACCCTGGTCTTGAGTTCTTCAATTGTGTGTTAATTTGTGTAGTGCGTTCTTACTTTTAACAGTCCCCACAAATAAAAGTCGCAAGTGGACAAATCTGATGACTGAGGAGGCCACAAGCCTTGGTGATTGTCGTCTCTGGTGAAAACATCTCATGCACACGAACAATGATGCAGCTGAAGTGTGGCATGTCGCACAATCCTGCTGAAAGTAACGTAACTGACGCTTCTCTTCTGTCAAGTTTGAATAAAACTGCTCCATTATTCCCAAATACACGTCACTAACCACTGTCGTCTGAAAGAATCTGAGCCCCGTAATGTGTGTGGCGGAAATGACACACCAAACCAAAAATACTTGGTGGCTGGCGTGTGGACATTTTGTCGATACCCAGACAGGTGGAACCACGCCGCGTGATGAGCCTCAGTGGGTCCACGACACCACTGCGACATTTCTCAACAGCCACGAACAGAAATGCACTCTCTTCTGCACGTCAGACTCCAGTTCTTGCACAACACTTATCCGGTACGGCTTTCACTTCAGTCCCCTTAAAACACGCCTACGACTTCTGTCACTCTCTGGTTGACTTACCAGGACTTTCTGTCATTATCTCCTGCACCTGCCTCTTTAACTCAGTTGTGCATACAGGTGTGGTCGGCTGCGGGGAGCATTTTGAACCGATACGCCGCCTTTTTACAATCAATTCCTGTGTGGTGTTTCTTGCTGGTACAGAACGTGCTGGAAATTGCTCCTGAAATAAATTATTTGTTTTCAGATAAGATCCAGCGCGAACGAACGATTCAAAATTGGCAACATGCTTGGGTAACGAATACAGCATTATCACACACTCACTCTGGCTTCACAAAACGAGGCATTTTGTCAACACGTTTCGATAAGTTTTAATGGCTGCAGCCGTAGCTGCCTTACGCAACAACAAAGTTCCGCGCAGTGTCGGTACATCAGAGGGTCGTGCGCGACAGTTTGTCGAAGTTTCTCGTTTTCCATTACTATTGACACGTGCGCACACACTGGAAAATTATCGTTGCGTACAAATGGCCAGTTTTATGTGCCACATCCTGCATTAAGCAATTTTCTCTTTATTGGTTCGGGTTAGATATTACGATAGCCGCGATGTGTTTACGTAAAATTATTTCTTCACATAGCTTGCGGTCGGACCTGTATGTGCACCATTCCATTACAATTCTACTAACTGATTTCTTTGCAGAGTAATATTTTTTAATAAGAAGAAGTTTTATTAAATGTGATTGTATTTATGCTCGTATAGTAAATGCAATATCTTCCACTGTGTCTTCACACAAGTTTTGTTTTGTAATTGTGTGTCGCCGCATTGCGTTTTCCGGAGCACAGAGGGAAGAACTGGAGCATGGTCTGTTTGTTATTGCTGTACGTCCCAGCATTGCACTTGCACAGGACGGCGTGCTGCTCTTTATTTCAACGTTCATCATTTTCGAGCAGAACCGAGCTACCGTTGCCACAGGTAAATCATGAAAATCTGTTAGGACCAGTTTAACGTTAGTGAGAACGTAGTAAGGCCATTAACAGTGAAACATTGCATTCCATAAGGTTCAGTCTAGTTAAAGTTCAGTGCAGATTTCATTTTTTTTGTCAGACAGTCTGATTTCTACACCGCAGTGTTACATCAGTGTGTGCGCCATTCCATGTTTGGAATTTTGTTTAGTCAGTTTCCGCACAATAAATTTACAGCATATTTTTTTATAAGAGTTTTGGTCATTTGCTATTTCAAAATTCGATTTATAATTTTATGTAGAATTTTTAATCTCTCAACTTTCTGTCTTGGAACTGCAAGTCACGTACTGTGCGGTCGCGCACTGTAGCACTGTAACAGCGCTGCACAATACAGAATTTCACAGAAAGAGCTGTACGCTTTCCAATTATTTTTGATAAAAGATAGTTGCAAAACAGTTACACAGTTTCAAGTGGATTTGGCGATTGATTCTATCAGATAGCTTTTACCTATCCACAACACTTGCGTTGTTCAGATTCACAATCCACGTAGACATACACGAAAGTTTAAGAATAGGAAAACAAGTCCAGTTCCGTTTATAACATATAATCTTTTTAACACAAATTACAAAGGCTACGGGAACATATCTAACCGAAAGGGGTGTCTTTGTTCCACGCCAACACCTACATCTACATCTACACCTGCGTGATTACTCTGCTATTCACAATCAAGAGCCTGGCTGAGGGTTCAATGAACCACCTTCAAGCAGTCTCTCAACAGTTCGACTCTCGAACGGCGCACGGCAAAAACGAGCACTTAAATTTTTCTGTGAGAGCTCTGATTTCTCTTGTTTCATCGAGATGATCACTTCTCCCTATGTAGGTGGGTGTCAACAAAATGTTTTCGCAATCGGAGGAGAAAACTGGTGATTGAAATTTCATGAGAGGATCTCGTCGCAAAGAAAAACGCCTTTGTTTTAATAATTACCACTCCAATTCACGTATCATGTCTGTGGCACTATCTCGCCTTTTTCGCGGTAGTACAAAACGAGCAGCCCTTCTTTAAACTTTTTTGATATCATGCGTCGGTCCCAAGTAATACGGATTCCCCATCGCAATACTCCAGAATCAGGAGGACAAGAGTGGTGTAAGCAGCCTCTTTAGAACACCTGTTGCACCTTTTAGTGTTCTGGCAATGAATTTGCTCTACCCACAACATTATCTTTGTGATCATTCCAATTTAGATTATTTGTAATTGCAATCCCTAAGTATTTAGTTGAATATACACCCTTCAGATTTGTGTGACTTATCGTGGAATCGAAATTTAGCGATTTCTTTTAGTACTCATTTGAAGAACTTCACACTTCTTTTTGTTCAGGGTCAATTGCCACTTTTGGCACCATGTAGATATCTGATCTAAATAATTTTGCAATTCGTTTGGTCACCGATAACTTTACAAGACGGTAAACGACAGCATCATCGGCAAACAATCAAATAGATCTACTGAGATTGTCTCCTATGTCGTTAATATAGATCAGGGACAATAGAGGAAATATAACACTTCATTGGAGAACGCCGTATACTATTACTGTTTTAATGGATGACTTTCCGTCTATTACTACAAACTGTGACTATTCTGACAGGAAATCACGAATTCAGTCGCACAACTGTAGCGATATTCCATAGGCACGCAGTTTGGTTAGAAGACGCTTGTGAGGAATGGTGTCGAAAGTCTTCTGGAAATCTAAATTTGACATTCCCTGTCGATAGCACTTACTACTTCATGAGTGTAAACAGCTAGTTGTGTTTTGCAAGAACGATGTTTTCTGAATCCGTACTGACTATTTGTCAATAAATCGTTTTCGTCTAGGTAGTTCATAATGTTCGAACACAGTATACAGAATGATCCATTGATAGTGACCGGGCCAAATATCTCACGAAATAAGCATCAAACGAAAAAACTACAAATAACGAAACTCGTCTAGCTTGAAGGGGGAAACCGGATGGCGCTATGGTTGGCCCGCTAGATGACGCTGCCATAGGTCAAACGGATACCCACAGCGTTTTTTTTAAAATAGGAAGCCCCATTTTCTATTACATATCGTGTTGATGTATGGCTATTGTGATCAAAATGCCCAACGGGCGTGTGCTATGTATGCTGCTCGGTATCCTGGACCACATCATCCAAGTGTCCGGACCGTTCGCCGGATAGTTACGTTATTTAAGGAAAGAGGAAGTGTTCAACCACATGTGAAACGTCAGCCATGACCTGCAACAAATGATTATGCTCAAGTAGGTGTTTTAGCTGCTGTCGTGGCTAATCCGCACATCAGTAGCAGACAAACTGCGCGAGAATCTGGAATCTCAAAAACGTCGGTGTTGAGAATGCTACATCAACATTGATTGCATCCGTACCATATTTCTATGCACCAGGAATTCCATGGCGGCGACTTTGAACGTCTTGCACAGTTCTGCCACTGGGCACAAGAGAAATTACGGGACGATGACAGATTTTTTACACGCATTCTATTTAGAGATAAAGCGTCATTCACCAACAGCGGTAACGTAAACCGGTATAATATGCACTATTGGGCAACGGAAAATCCACGACGGCTGCGACAAGTAGAACATCAGCGACCTTGGCGGGTTAATGTATGGCGCAGCATTATGGGAGGAAGGATAACTGGCCCCCATTTTATCGATGGCAATATAAATGGTGCAATGTATGCTGATTTCCTACGTAATGTTCTACCGATGTTACTCGAGATGTTTCACTGCAAGACAGAATGGCGATATACTTCCAACATGATGGATATCCGGCACATAGCTTGCGTGCTGTTGAAGCGGCATTGAATAGCATATTTCATGACAAGTGGATTGGTCGTCGAAGCACCATACCACGGCCCACACGTTCTCCGTACCTGACGTCCCCTGATTTCTTTCTGTGGGGAAAGTTGACGGATATTTGCTATCGTGATCCACTAACAACGCCTGACAACATGCGTCAGCGCATTGTCAATGCATGTGCGAACATTACGGATGGCGAACTACTTGCTGTTGAGAGGAATGTCGTTACACGTATTGTCAAATGCATTGAGGTTGACGGACATAATTTTGAGCATTTATTGCATTAATGTGGTATCTACAGGTAATGACGCTGTAACAGTATGCGTTCTCAGAAATGATAAGTTCACAAAGGTACATGTATCGCATTGGAACAACCGAAATGAAATGTTCAAACGTACCTACGTTCTGTATTTTAATTTAAAAAACCCACCTGTTACCAACTGTTCATCTAAAATAGTAAGCCATATGTTTGTGACTATTACAGAGCCATCTATGATAAAGCGGAAAAAGTGTCCAACTCAAACATTCATATTTCTTTACGTACTACACGAATATGTAATAAAAATGGGGGTTCCTATTTAAAAAAACGCAGTTGATATCCGTTTGACTTATGGCAGAGCCATCTAACGGGCCAACCATAGCGCCATCTGGTTTCCTCCTTCAAGCTAGACAAATTTCTTTATTTGTAGTTTTTTCGTTTGACGCTTATTTCGTGAGATATTTGGCCCGGTCACGATCAATGAAGCACCCTGTATGTTCCAAAACTGTTCTGCAAATCGACGTTAGTGAAATGGGTCTATAGTTCAGCGTATTACTCCTACTTCTTTTTTTGGGTATTTCAGTGAATTGAGCAATTTCCCAGTCGTTATGTAGGGAACGTTCTGCGAGGGAGCTAAATATGGAGGTATTGTATCAGCATACTCTGAAAGGAACCTCAGTGATATTTAATCTGGACCGGATGGCTTGCATTTATAAAGTGATTTAAGCTACTTTGCTACACCGAGGATATCTACTTCTATGTTTCTCATCTTGGCAGTTGTTCATGACTGGAATCCAGGAATATTTACTTCGTCTTCTTAGGTGAAGGAGTTTCGGAAAAAGGTGTTTTAAGAACTCCGCTTTAGTTGCACTGTCATCGTTTACTTCACCGTTGTTATCGCACTGTGTAGGTATTGATTGCGACTTGCCACTGGTGTGCTCTATGAATGACCAGAATCTCTTTGGGTTTTCTGCCAGATTCCGAGACAGAATTTGGTTGTGGAAATTATTGAAATCATCTGGCATGTAAGTGCGAGCTATATTTCGAACTTCTGCAAAACTTTGCCAATCTTGGGGATTTTGCGTTCTTTTAAATTTGGCTTCTGCAACAGCAATCTGACTCGGTTTGCGTACCATGGGGGAATAAATACGATCACTTGTTAATTTATGTGGTGAACGTCTCTCAATTGCTGTCGATACTATCTCTTTGAAATCACTCCACAACCTTTCTACGCTTACATGACAAGATCGGAAGGAGTGAAGACTGTCTCTTAAAACGGCATTAAGAGCACTTTTATCAGTTTCTTTAAATAACTCTATTTTGTTTTTCTTTTTTTATGTTTGCAGGTGTTACGGTATTGAGCCTAGCAGCAATTGCCTTGAGTTCGCTAATCCCTGCATTCGTCACAACACTCACTATTTGTCCAGGATTATTTGTTGCTAAGAGGGCAAGTATGCTTTCGCAACCATTTATGCTTCAAGTGAGCTCATGGACTAATTGTTCAAAATAATTTCCTGTGAAAGCATTCAGTACCATTTCGGATGACATTTTATGCCTGCCGCCGGCTTTAAACGTATAATTTTTCCAGCATATCGAGGGTAGATTGAAGTCACCACAGACTATAATTTTATAAGTGGGGTACCTATTTGAACTGAGCCTCAAGTTTTCCTTGAACTGTCCAGCAACTATATCTTCTGAGTCGGTGGATCGGTAAAACGATCGAATTAATAGTTTAGTCCGATTATCAAGTATAACCTCCACCCATACTATTTCGCAGGAACTTTCTACTTCAGTTTCACTACCAGGTAAACTACTTCTGACAGCAATAAATTCTCCACCACTAACTGTATTTAATCTATCCTTCCTGAACACTGTTAGGTCGTTTGAAAAAAAATCTGCTCAACTTACTTGCGATCTTAGCCAGATATCCGCACCTATAACTTTTTGAGCTTCGGCGATTCAGCTAACTCTGCGCGGGACAACACGTGTTGCTTCTTTGGCCTGACTAGTTTGGCCTTACCGCTATAGTCTCCTGACTCCTTCCTCCTCCCTCGGATGAAGGAACGATTGCGTCGCAGGGACTTCCAAAGCGACGACGATATGAATTTCGAGGTGGAGCGCTTCCTGACCATCGAAAACGAGGATTTGTATAACCAAGGATTCCTCCAAGTTATCGAACGTTGGAAATAGTGTGCCGCATTGATGACTGAACTTGTAGCCGCATTGATGAATAAACTTGTAGGCAAGAGTAAACAGGATCACGAATTTCATGGTCGCAGCTTGGTTTTTGCAAGGTGATATGGCTATACCTCCTATAAATTTTGCGAACGTTTGTCTCGCGAGAAAACCATTACGCCATAATTCGCGAATGGGACAAGAGGAGGAGGGAATGGTAGTACCAGAACGTTGGTTCCCAACCTACAGGTAATTACCCCATGAGGTGTAAACTGACATATTCTAAAGGGTAGAAACTGAACGTCTTAATTCTGTATCAGTCACGAAACTAAATTATTTTCAAAAGATCATTACTATTATCACAATTTTGCCAGACTAATATTGATTACGTAAGTTATCACTAATTACTTTTTCTCAATTAGTAGCACCAGTGCGGTGGAGATTACAGGTTTCTCACATAGTTCACCACTACACACCAATGTTTTGCTTTGTCCCGTACGTCACTAAAGATGAAAGTGAGACATATGCGTAACAAATGCTAAGTATCTCAAGAAAATGTTCTCTCCAAAATGTTCTGCTGTACAGAAATTTCTTCATTACTCGCTTCGAAATAGATAAATGAATTAACTGACAGTGCGACACAGGTAAGGGCTACTATAGAGGTGTACACATTATTATTATTACTATCGGAGTTATAAGACACGAAGCAATAACAGCCTAAAGTCTGCCAGTTCAAAAGTAAGGAGTGCAACAGTCAAGCGATTTACGAACAGTAAGTACAGTGCACACATTTTAGCTTGCTTAATTAAAATCGAGTTGCAATGTGGAGGTCAAGCAACTGCCGAAATGAAGAGGGATGATATGTCGTGATAAGTGTCTACCTTCACTGTGGATAGTTAGCTTTCTTATCTGAAAAGGAGTTGTGGGTACCACTTGCGATGCACCCCGAATTCTTTCGTCATTAGGTCTAACACACACACACACACACACACACACACACACACACACACACACACACACACAAGCTAAATACCAATCATGTTCCATCATTTTAGCAACGGCCTTGCCGCAGTGGATACACCGGCTCCCGTGAGATCACCGAATTTGAGCGCTGTCGGGCGCGGTCGGCAATTGGATGGGTGACCATCCAGGCCGCCTTGCGCTGTTGCCATTTTTCGGGGTGCACTCAGCCTCGTGATACCAATTGAGGAGCTACTCGACCGAATAGTAGCGGCGTCGGTCAAGAATACCATCATAACGACCGGGAGAGCGGTGTGCTGACCCCACACCCCTCCTATCCGCATCCTGACCTGAGGATGACACGGTGGTCGGATGGTCCCGGTAGGCCACTCGTGGCATGAAGACGGATTGCTTTCATCATTATAAAAATAAAAGTATTTCCTTCTACAGTTTAGTTAGGTGCTAAAGTTAGTGATAATGTGCGTGGGAGGGGGGGGGGGGGGGGATAGACGAAAAGCGGTAGGGGGAGGCGGGCAGGGTACTAATTAATGTCTTATTGCACCGAGGGGTAATGGTCTAAGAAAGGCTGGGGTCCACTGTTCTAGAAGTACCCTCCACCTACCACGCTTGCGGACTGTAGAGCAAAAGCAAAAGGTCTAGTCCATTCAAGAGTGCTAGTAAATCTTCCTCCGTTTCAAGTAGATCGACAGCGATATCCGAGAACGTCAAGAAGGTTCGTGTTCCGCATGCGAGTGAAAAAAATAGCGAAAGGATTTATGCATGGAAAGGCGAGATGCGGTTCACACAGAGATCCCAGAAAGGAGAGCTGCTGCGTGTGCTATACAAGTTTCATGAAAAGCTCCAGCAGTAGGCGGCTTCACAGGAGACAGGAGGCGAGGATACCACGGCGTACATTCCACAGTGTCGCAGAGCAAAACAAGCGCGCACGTTGCGAGTGGTCTAGTCCTGGTGGACGGTCTAGTTCCAGCGCAGCAAAGAAGGTGCACGCCGCTGGAGAACGAGCGAGCAGCAGGACAAATACGTCGCTCCTCCGCCGCCACTTGCTGCCTGGGACGTAACTATGACGCGGGTGGCCGACACCGCATCCCGCGACGCCAGCTGCGGCGTCGTTTTTCTCCCTCGGGAGCATTTGCGGGGAATGTGACAAGTCTTCGAGGCTGCGATAAAAAGTGACAAGCTCGTAACAAATTATTTACTCCATGTGTACTCCCAGCTGCTGGCAGCGGAGTCTGGAGGAGGTAATGGATACTCCGGGGTGCAATAAAGAAAGGGCCCTGATCTGTAGCAGTATCAAACTACCGCACTGATTTCATAGTGCGGCTACAGTGAAAAGGAACATCTCTTGCATTATATACAAAATTACTTCAACCAAATCGTTCACATGTTCATATGCAGGGCGTTTCAAAATAACACAGAGACTCTGAGGTGATGTAGAAGCTGTCTTGAGGAACAAAATGAGAATAAGAACGTCATCCAGCTAAGCTACGGGACTTTGAAGTTACAGGTGCCGGCGCTTGTGCATGTATAAGGGGCGTTGAAAAAGAAACGAGCCGAAGGTATAATTACAGAAACCAGTACCTGTATGTTAGAAGCCAGTACCTGTATGTTAGTATTCACCCTGGCTGTTGAAACGCTTGCCCCACTATGACACAAGGCGGTGAATGGCTGTCTCATAAAATTCCCGGGACTGCGATGTTAACCAGTTCGGCACGTACAGCTGGACGTCGTCGTCTGAGGTGAATCGTTTACCCCTTAAAGCCTTTTTATGGGGATGAAAATGGTGTAATGACAGGGATAGAGATCCGGATTGTATACAGAGTGGCCGAGAAACTCCCATTTGAATCTCTGCAGGAGTGCCTCGACTGTGTTGGCCATAAGAGACTTCGCATTGTCGTGGAGCAGAATGAGCCCACGGGTGAGATTGCCAGGTCGTTTTGATTTGATCTCTTGGCGAAGGGTGGTCAAAGTTTGCGAGCAACGCTGGGCATTCACTGCTGTCCCGTGCGGCAGGACGTGAATCAGAAGGGGGTCTTTCCTGCATTCTTGGATTTTTTTGTCTTGGTGGTGACCCTGGATGCTTCCACTGGAGTGGCCGACCGCGGTGGTCTCGCGGTTCTAGGCGCGCAGTCCGGAACCGTGCGACAGCTACGGTCGCAGGTTCGAATCCTGCCTCGGGCTTGGATGTGTATGATGTCCTTAGGTTAGTTAGGTTTAAGTAGTTCTAAGTTCTAGGGGACTGATGACCACAGCAGTTGAGTCCCATAGTGCTCAGAGCCACTGGAGACTTTGTCGTTTTGATTCTGGTTCGAAGTGATGACACCATGACTCATCTCCAGCCACCACTCGTGCCAGGAACTCTTTCCCTTCGCGAACATAGCGCTGCAAAATGAGGAAGACAGTGGGCCATTCGACAAGCGCCCAGGTGTGGTTGAAGACTGTGGGCACGCATTGGACACACACTCTGCGCATGTGCAGTCGTTCCTTCACGATGGTGTCAAAACTTACGACTCCCAATCCGACAACGGTGGCTGTGGCTTTCACTGTCACTCGGCGGTATTGATAATGATGATGTTGGATTTGTGGGGCGCGCAACTGCGCTGTCATCAGCGCCTGTAGCAAGTCCCAATTTGTACGTATTCCATTTTATTCACAATCCAATCTAGCCACTATCACGAACGATGATGAAATGATGAGGACAACACAAACATCCCGTCCCCGGGCAGAGAAAATCCCCAACCCGGCCGGGAATCGAACCTGGGACGCCATGAGCTATAGGCAGCAACGATAGCCACTAGACCACGCGCTGCGGACGGGCGGTCTTGGGTAAAGAGTGCATCCATCGGCTGGACGATGTCATCGGTAATGCAACGTGGTGCTCCACACCGTGCATCATCGGCTAACGACATCCGTCCTTCCGTGAAGCGTCACACGGGGTAGCCGCGTGGTCTTAGGCACCTTGTCGCGGTCCTCACGGCCCCCTTCGTCGGAGGTTCGAGTGCTCCCTCGGGCATGGTTGTGTGTTGTTCTTAGCGTAAGCTATTTTAAGTTAGATTAAGGAGTGTGTAAGCTTAGGGATCGATGACCTCAGCAGTTTGGTCCCATTAAGATCTTACCACAATTTTACAAATTCAGCCTCAAGCACTTCTGCCACGCCTTGACCCTTGCAAGGGACATGCAGTGTTCGCCGTACACTTGTGACATTCGACGATGAATGTCCGTTCCTCCTACTCCTTCCGCTGTCAGAAAACGAACCACACCTCTTTGCTCTTCTGTTGACGCCTCCATGTCACTGTCTGCAATGCGGCTGGCAGCCTTGGACGACTGATGCATGCTGCTGCTAGCTCTGTATAGTCACGTGACGTGCACGCGTGCTCCCTAGCGACGGGCTGTGGACTGTCACGCTCTGGTCGGAACCACTCCTCGTTACACACGTCACGATATTACCCTCCTGTCACCGGTTTGCGCATTCTTGACTCAGGCTCGTTTATTTCTGAACGCCCCTTGCATGTAGTATATGGAATGAATGATACCGTGATGATATTACAAACTCTCACGGGTGATGGAGAAGGCTAAATGTACTAATTTGACGTAAGTGACTCTGGTCTGGAAACGAGCTAGTCCGAAATTATAATCGAAAATCGTTCTGATACCTCTGACAGTGGAATACATAAATACGGACTTGTACCAGTACTGTTGTTGCTGAGATTGCAAGGTGGACAACTTCCAGAGGCGACAGTATGGATAAAAACGAGAAAACGTCTCCATTAAACGTGGGCTCTAAAATACGTACCTTAAGGGCTAAGAGCAATTGTTCAATAGAGGAAATGTGCTTCACAGCAACAAAGATGAATAACCATAAAATCAAAAGTTAGCTAAAAAAGATTTCAAAGTTGCCAGCTATTGGATATCGTAGTATGGAAAGATAATAAGGAGAGTGAGGATATCAGAAAGCGGATACAATCAGGTAATAGAGCCTAATTTTAAACTTGGAGGGGTTTTGAGAAATTTCAGTTATAAGAACAACAAAATTAAAAGCATGTTACCTCTCAAATATGTCCAAATATGTGTGAATTCCTAAGGGACTAAATTTCTGAGGTCCTCGGTTTCTAGTCTTACACACTACTTAAACCAACTGATGCTAAGAACAACACACACACACCCATGCCCGAGGGAGGACTCGAACCTCCGGCGCGAGGGGATGCGCAATCCGTGGCATATCGCCTCTAACTTCGCTGCCACTCCTCGCAGCCATGTTATTGCCGTATTGTTACTAAATCGGAAGGATGAATCTTGATAGACGCTAACAACACAAGAACATTTGAAGGACAGATCTTGCGAAAAAAGTATGGAAGTTTGTGAGAGACAGTGGATTCGATAATAAAGCGTAGCCATGAATTACAAGTTTTAGAGAGAAAGAAGATTACGATAATGTAACCGTGAATTACAGTACTCATATAAGGAAGATATAGTTAATTGACGAAATCACAAAAAGAACATACCGTAAAAGAATACGGTAGATAACAGTATGATTCCCAAGAGAGCAATGAAAAGAAATTCTATTCCACCAGGAGGAAAGGGCAACTAAAACAGTTATACACGGTCCGTCCAAAATGTTCTGAAAATGATTTTATTTATGGTGTACAAGCGACTTCAGCGCACTTACTACGGTGTCAGCTTCAACGAACTATATGCAACAGACGTGTATTCGACCAGTCAGTTGTGAGCAGGAAGTGTTAATCGGTGTACATGTGGCCGCGGTGTGTCAACGTCACTGGGCCACGTATCGCAGTGGAGCAACATCTTTAAATCAAGTGTTCAAAACCTTCTCCAGAATGTTCTGGAGAGAAGTGTTTGCATAGTTTGTCCCGCACATGCGAGTTGATTGAAATCCAAAAAGGCAGGCAGTTCTTTTCTGGATAAAAGTCATCATTCGTGACGAGACTTGGTGTTAACAATACAGACCAACCACAAAACGACAAAGTGTAAAAATCCACATGGAAGGTCAACGCTTTGACGACTAACCAACATTCAAAACAATGTGATCCTCAAGCTGAACCACGTTCCAAAGAAGGATATTTTTGACAGTGCCAGGTGACTGTATGGGCGTTCTGTGTGTTGCATTGAAGGGGGGAGTGGGAGGAGACTATGTAGAAAAGCAGAAGCTTTGCAACCATGTAGAAAAGCAGAAGCTTTGCAACCTATCTTAACGTTTCTTTTTTTATGAATCCAGTCTCGGTACTTTTTGGAATCCTTGATTTATATTCGAAACTTTTTGGATGATTCCAATACAAGTCTTGGGGTTCCCATTTGACCATCTGAAATTTTGTTGCAATTTTATCTACAAGATTGTTAAACTATCGAAGAAAATGTTGGGAATGATGTAACTGAATGGTTTTGTTAGTTCAGCCCAGACATTCGCGACAAAAGAAAAATGATTTTACTGCTATAGTTCTTTAAAAGATGGCAGAATGTTCGCTATAAGTATGAACTTAAACACTTGGTTTGGCAGGGCGGTGTTAGAAATATGGCAACAGAGTAAGAAATAAGCAATAACATTTATTCAGAGTTACGATATAATTAGCACTTAACTTCGGTACAGTTTGATGAGAGACCCTGGATGTCCTACACCTAATGCAATGAAATCTAAGTACTTTTGCCTCTTAGTATTGTGTGATACAGTCACTACAAATTAATATAATATCGCCGACACTGTAAACAGTGGCTGATAAGTCGGAATGCTGTCTTCTCACAGGAACCTACAGAACTGTTCTCCACATCGTAGTTAGAGGACCTGTACTGAGCTGTCTGCCGGCACTAAACTAAACTGTCTGACTACACTGGACGAGTGTCTCCAGCGCCTCGTGTTTTAAGCCTGTTAGCGGATGGTTTTTCATCTCCATCAGTACAATGCGAAAGCAATGTAGTCCATGGTGGACCGCAATCCATTTGGCAGCTGGAAGCACTATTGCAGATGGATGTGGCGCAAAAGCTGAAAGTGGTCCGAATTTATGAGCGATATCTGGAGACTGCAGCTGGAAACTTAGAGGTGCCAGGAAAGTGGTTGTGTCTGTGTGGTGGTGGTCCTCATTGTATTTGTTGTGCACTTTTAAACCTGGTACACAATAGGAAGGTATACTACTTTCTAGATCTCAAATTTTAATACTTCATAAGAAGAGCCTCTTGAGTGAAAGTCGGGAAAATGTCTCCGTTATTCAAACATTTCGACCACTCTTGAAGTGCTATATTGAGTGAAAAGCTGCAAAAGAGGTGTCTGATACGCCGTGCGATATGATAATATAAAGATTAACTGGACTGATAAAAATTGGAATGTGTTCCTCAGAATAGGCGGGAAGAAGAATACTGGGATAGAGCATTGACAAGATGAAGGGACAGGATGACAAGATACCTCATCATGGAATAAGTTCCTGGGACTTGAGGGATTTGTAAAAACAATCCCACAAATAACTGAGGAGGATGGGCGCAAATGCTGTTCTGAGGTGAATGGGTTGGCACAGGAGAGGAATTCGTGGCGGCCTCAATAGCCAGTCAGAAGGCAGTTTCAACGAATATATATGTAGTATCGATAACTACAATGCTACAACGGAGATGCGCTCTGCTAGGTTGGCACTACGGCACTGAAACCGACGACAGGGCCCTCTAGTCGGCGCTGTGCAGTTCTACGAACGCCGCTCGAGATTTAGCCCATTTGATTCCGAGTAGACGACCAAGCAACATTGTTTCTATTTCATAGCGGGCGAGTCACTGCAGATTTTGCCTGTGTAACTTCTGTGAGCTTGAGATATCCGGCTTCGCACCTACGTGCCCCTCAGTGCAAAGTTATGTTTTCATCTTCTTGCTAAAGGTGATTTAAATTCACATTGCAGTACCGAGAGTTCTACCTTACCTGCTCCTGCTAGCTTCCTACATTCGGCCAGATGAAATATGACAGCTGGGCACTGCATCAGTCTACGACAACACAGAGTAGCCACTGTTGAATACGGCACTCTGGGGTTATGGAATCCTCTGCAGAATTCTCTGCAGGTACTGTATTAGTCGACCACGACGTTGGTTGGTAAGTTCCTATGGGACCAAACTGCTGAGGTTATCGGTCCCTAAGCTTACATACTACTCAATCTAACTTAAATTATCTTACGCCAAGGACAACACACACACACACACACATGCCAGAGGGAGGGTTCGAACCTCGGACCGGGGGAGCCGCACTAAGCGTGGCAAGGTGCCCAAGACCGCGCTGCTACCCGCGCGGCGATCACGACATTATTGCACAGGGCGGTTCAGTCGGCTTACCGTAAGTTTGTATCGTGGTAAATCAAATGAGCGTATGGCATCGTTGGCCGAGAGGCCCCATCGTGATTTTTCACGAGGACTGCTGAAACCCTTGCTAGTATATGCACAACTGTTTTGATATTATTCTCAGCGTGAAGTGATTTCCTTAGTACTTGCTTACTCCAACGTCACCGCGTGTTTCCAGAGACGAACACGCAATTCCAAAGGAATAATATCGTGGTCAGGTAGTAGCAGCTGCTTTTCCAATAAAAGAAAATCCGTACACAAATGTTCTTAACAGGTGCTGCACACTTCAATGATACACTAGAATTGTCCAAGAAATCACAGACACATTTCAAAAACTCAGTTATCTAAACTGAAGCACAACTTCACATCTTGAACTTCAGAAATGACAAATCGATAAACTATATATATACACTCCTGGAAATGGAAAAAAGAACACATTGACACCGGTGTGTCAGACCCACCATACTTGCTCCGGACACTGCGAGAGGGCTGTACAAGCAATGATCACTCGCACGGCACAGCGGACACACCAGGAACCGCGGTGTTGGCCGTCGAATGGCGCTAGCTGCGCAGCATTTGTGCACCGCCGCCGTCAGTGTCAGCTAGTTTGCCGTGGCATACGGAGCTCCATCGCAGTCTTTAACACTGGTAGCATGGCGCGACAGCGTGGACGTGAACCGTATGTGCAGTTGACGGACTTTGAGCTAGGGCGTATAGTGGGCATGCGGGAGGCCGGGTGGACGTACCGCCGAATTGCTCAACACGTGGGGCGTGAGGTCTCCACAGTACATCGATGTTGTCGCCAGTGGTCGGCGGAAGGTGCACGTGCCCGTCGACCTGGGACCGGATGCACGGATGCACGCCAAGACCGTAGGATCCTACGCAGTGCCGTAGGGTACCGCACCGCCACTTAGCAGCAAATTAGGGACACTGTTGCTCCTGGGGTATCGGCGAGGACCATTCGCAACCGTCTCCATGAAGCTGGGCTACGGTCCCGCACACCGTTAGGCCGTCTTCCGCTCACGCCCCAACATCGTGCCGCCCGCCTCCAGTGGTGTCGCGACAGGCGTGAATGGAGGGACGAATGGAGACGTGTCGTCTTCAGCGATGAGAGTCGCTTCTGCGTTGGTGCCAATGATGGTCGTATGCGTGTTTGGCGCCGTGCAGGTGAGCGCCACAATCATACGACCGAGGCACACAGGGCCAACACCCGGCATCATGGTGTGGGGAGCGATCTTCTACACTGGCCGTACACCTCTGGTGATCGTCGAGGGGACACTGAATAGTGCACGGTACATCCAAACCGTCGTCGAACCCATCGTTCTACCATTCCTAGACCGGAAAGGGAACTTGTGTTCCAACAGGACAATGCACGTCCGCATGTATCCCGTGCCACCCAACGTGCTCTAGAAGGTGTAAGGTGGAAATGGCATGGCAAGCCGTTCCACAGGACTACATCCAGCATCTCTACGATCGTCTCCATGGGAGAATAGCAGCCTGCATTGCTGCGAAAGGTGGATATACACTGTACTAGTGCCGACATTGTGCATGCTCTGTTGTGCCTGTGGTTCTGTCAGTGTGATCATGTGATGTATCTGACCCCAGGAATGTGTCAATAGAGTTTCCCCTTCCTGGGACAATGAATTCACGGTGTTCTTATTTCAATTTCCAGGAATATATATATATATATATATATATATATATATATATCTGTGTGTGTGTGTGTGTGTGTGCGTGATTTATTGCTCTACTATTATATAGCATAATTTGCTTTTATCAAATGCCTGAAAGGACACTTCCGTACCTTTCTGTGTTCCCTTATAGATAATCTGATTATTTAATAAAGTAAACAATTCCCTATCTTTAAGATGTAAAAAAATTTGGTTTTACTGTCGCAGTTTACATCAAACCATTATCAGAAATAAGTGTATTTTTGTCGAATCAAAGAAGCCGATAAAGTCGGCTATGTCTCTTTCCCTTATAAGGCTGCCCCTGGCCACAGATTCCTGGCTGCACGTCTGAGGAAGGTATTTACTCGACAAAATCGACATTTATCAGGGTAATGAAGCGCGCGCAGAAGTAAATGAGTATCATTTAGCTGCGGCCAAACATCTGATGCAATGCGGATAACCGTAATGGTCCAAACGTGACCGGCTGGGCGCATGTGCTGCAGCCTACCCGCGTCTCAGATAACTACCGACGTCCAGTTGACTACTGTCAACAGGCCTCTAGCCGATGGCGGAGATAGACGGGCGTCCCTTATCTGCAGGTGACCAGGCATTTTTGTCCTGATGGAGCAAGGTAAAAGTGCACTCCAGAAATGCTTTCCAAATTTTATGCAACCTACGCTAATCTCGCTTGTGGGGGAAATGATAATGCCTGCAAGATGTGTAGACTGCCAAAATAAATAAATAAATAAATAAATAAATAGTCTGGGCTAGGCAGAAACACACACGTCGGTACTGGCGTTAGACGTACTCGAGACTCAACGCTACACTCCCCATTAACTCTTCCAAGTAATGGAAAGCATTCCATTGTCTCAATCGCAGTAAGCCGGCCGCGATGGCCTCGCGATTCTAGGCGCTCAGTCCGGAGCCGCGCGACGGCTACGGTCGCAGGTTCGAATCCTGCCTCGGGCATGGATGTGTGTGATGTCGTTAGGTTAGGTAGGTTTAAGTAGTTCTAAGTTCTAGGGGACTGATAACCTAACATGTTAAGTCCCATAGTGCTCAGAGCCATTTGAACCATTTTTTTTTTTTTTTTTTGAATTGCAGTAATTCCACCCCATACCATCCGCTCTTCCATAACAATAATTCCTTACCTGACAACCTGAGCAAATCTCACACCTTTCCATCCTACCTCTCCAAATGTCTTCTCCATCCCTGATGACCCTCACGTTGATTACTCCCTCATCCGTACCATTCACGAACGCACAAACACTGCTGTCCCACCCCTGGCTCCCCGTTTCCAGTACTTGGACAACATAGCACAAACAGAATTAAACACTCCAGTCACAGCATATGACATCAAACAAGTACTTCACAGAAAATGCAAATCATCCCCTGGTCACTGCAGCATTACCTATCGACACCTTAAAGAATATCCTGTCTCCTAAATAGTCACCCTTTCAACTTTTTATACCATTGTCCTCTCCATAGATCACTGTCCCAAACTGAGTAAAAACTCCAAAATACTACTTTTCCTCAAATCATTCAAACCCCCAACTGATACCTCGTCATAAAGCGTGCGTCATTTACCACAGCGGCCGAGTTTGGGTTCGTTCTGCGCATCTGACGTCACAAAACTCAGTCAGCCAATGAACAGAGAACGACGTTGCCACAGCTCGACTGCACTGCAGAGCACGGACGAGTGTCTTCAGTTTTAGAAACGTTCAGTCATAAATAAAGTAACTGAACAAAAGCAATGTCTTGATAGCAGAGTTTCTATAAAAGAAAGTTTCGAGAAAGCATTCTTTATACCAACTGCTTCATATTCTATTAATTAATTAAACGATCGCCTAAGTCAGGCGATAATAAGGAAATTCATTCTCACCAACCGCTTTTTCGCAATAAAGAACAGCGATAATTGTTTATTTCCTATGGTACTTCGACGAAACGTGAGTAATTCATAGTCATACGAACAGTGTTTGTAGGTGTTTTGTGTGACTTTTTAAAGTATTCCAGGAAATCTGTTGAACGACGAGCTGCGTTAGCGTAACGGTAAAAGTGTTTGGCTGCTAAGCAAATGGTTTCGAGCTCAAATTTTGTTCGGTGCTTCATATTTTCTTTATTTAAAAACAATATCGAAGTGTCTTACTTCATGAATTTTATTCGTTTGAATGTAATTTTTTGAAATTTCTAGTGGCAACTAAAATCGACCATACGCAATGTATACACTGTGGACTTTTACTTTACTTTACATCGAAGTAAAATTGTCATTTATGGGGGGAAGGTATCAGTCAAGAAGATGTGTAAAAATCAAATTTTTGGGCCAAATAGTTTTTGTGAAATCGAATGATCAGTGTGTGAAAGCAGTCGGAACGCCATGTGTCTGCACAGGTGAGCAGTGCAGTGATGACAAAATCGCGCACAGCGCGGAATGCGGGGAGCACGTCTCTGTAGCAGCGAAAGGGTTAAATGCGGCCGTGGTGGCTTTACTTCATAAACTGCGCGCTCCCCCCTAAACGTAAGTTTGCGAACTGTACTATACTATGGCGCAGCTTGTCTTGGCGCGTGCAACTGGCAACGCAGCAATCTCCCGCGTCTTGACGGGCATTCGCGAGCCGCCAAGATAAAAGAATTGAACTATAACGCCCCATCTGCTGCACCTCAGAGTTTTGCAACATCTTCGAATCCACCCTCTCCCAATGCATCCATCAAAACCTGAACCAGCACCTCCTCCCACTCCTCCCTATTAATCAGCGTGACTTCCATCTCACCCTCTCTTCCGATGACCAGCTCCTGCATCTCACCATCTCCTCAACACCCGTAAGTCAGTTTCCTTCTTTTTGTTTTCTCCATGGACGCTTAGGGGCGCCATTGTGCCTTCAGAGTCCCACCAACCACAATCAGCCACGACTTGAAGTCACATCCGAAGGCTCCCCTTGCCATCACGCCATTAGTAACAGCTCTGTCCTTCTCAAAAACAGCGAAAGATTGGAAACTTTCTTCAGGTCGCCGCCACCCTCGTCCTGGGTAGTGGAGGAGCCGCGGTTCATCACTGAACACCACGTGACACCATTTGTCAGTAATCTATGCCTGCCAAGGCACCAATCGTAAAACAGCAATTTGTGTTGTGCCAGTAACGGCGGCCTACGATTGAGTTTACAAGTCCCTAGAGCAGCTGCTGCTTGTTTTCGACCAATGTTGCGGGATGACATAGGAAGTTGCCAAGACTCCGTTACTTGCTTGAGGAGGGCATGCGCAGATGTAAAGGGGTTGCGATGTGCCTGGTGGACAATACGGCAATCCTCCGTTGCGGTGGTCAGACGTGTTCAGCTAGTACTTTCACGACGAATATGCCTTCACTCACGTTCCCCTTCAGTGCAACTTCCGGCCCCTCTTACATCCGAATGTCCCACAAATTTTTGTATTGCAGGGTTCGACCAGCCGGCTGAATGGAGACGCAAAAAGAAGTCCCTTTCGAAGTCTTCCTGTCAATTTAATAATTGCAATTCCAAAGAAAGCAGTTGCTGAAAGTTGTGAAAATTACCGAACTACCGGTTTAATAAGTCACGGTTGCAAAATACTAGCGCGAATTCAATACAGAAGAATGGAAAAATTGGTAGAAGCCGACATCAGGCAGATCAGTGTCGATTCCGGAGAAATGCAGGACAAGGCAGTTCTAACCCTAAGACTTATCTTAGACGGCAGGTTAAGAAAAAAAAGGCTAACCTACGTTTATGGCATTTGTGGACTTAGAGAAAGCTTTTGACAGTATTTACTCGAATACCCTCTTTGAAATCCTGTGGCCAGCAGGGGTAAAATACAGGGAGCGCACGGCTCTTTACAATTTGTACGAAAACCAGATGGAAGTTAAAAGAGTCGAGGGACATGAAGAGGAAGCAGTGGTTGAGAAGGGATTGAAACATATCTGTGGCCTATCCCCGATGTTATGCAGTCTGTATACTGAGCAAGCAGTAAGGGCAATCAAAGAAAAATTTTGAGTAGGAGTTAAAGTTCAGAGAAAATAATTAAAACTTCGAGATTTGCCCATGACATTGTAATTCTGACAGAAACAGCAGAGGACATCAAAGAGCAGTTGCACGGATTGCACAGTATCTTGAAAGGAGGATATAAAACGAACATCAACAACAGCAAAACAAGTATAATGGACTGTAGTAGAATTAAATCAGATGATGTTGGGAGAGTTAGATTCGCCGGCCGATGTGGCCGTGCCGTTCTAGGCGCTTCAGTCTGGAACCGCGTGACCAATACGGTCGCAGGTTCGAATCCTGTCTCGAGCATGGATGTGTGTGATGTCCGTAGATCAGTTAGGTTATGTAGTTCTAAGTTCTAGGGGACTGATGAACACAGATGTTAAGTCCCATAGTGTTCAGAGCCATTTGAACCATTTAGAGTTAGATTAGGAAACAAGACACTTAATGGAGTAGGTGAGTTTTACTGTTTGGACATCTAAATAACTGATGATAACCCAGGTAGAGAAGGTATAAAATGTAGACTGGCAATGGAAAGAAAAGCATTTCTGTAGAAGAGAAATTTACTAACATCGAATGTAGATTTAGGTGTTAGGAAGTTTTTTCTGAAAGTATTTGCATGGAGTGTAGCCATGTATGGGAGTGAAACATGGATGTTGAACAGTTGAGACAAGAAAAGAATATAAGCTATTGACAATTCGTGCTACAGTTGAGACAAGAAAAGAATATAGGCTATTGACAATTTGTGCTACAGAGAAATGTTGAGCATTAGATGCGCAGATCGCGTAACTAATAAGGGAATACTGAATAGAACTGGGGAGACATGAAATTTGTGTTACAAATTGACCAAGAGATCGGTTGATAGGACACATTCCGAGACTTCAAGTAAACACCAGTTCATTTTTGGAGGTAAGTGGTGGGGGTAAAAATCGTAGAGGGGGACCAAGAGATGAATACAGTAAACAGATTCAGAAGGATGTAAGTTGCAGTAGTTATTCGAAGATGAGGGGGCTTGCACAGGATACAGTAGCATAGAGAACAGTACCAAAAAATTCTTCGGACTGAAGTTCACACCAATAACAACAACACTTTCTGATAACACTGTCTCACACGTTTATACTACATCTTCGTGTGCTTCGTAGTGTTCTGCGACGATCTGACACTGTTTATGCTCCTTTATGTAACTTAACTGGCCTGCCAAGAATACTAAACACGAGCAACATTCAGTGAATGACCATTAAATACCCTTTAAACGAGGCGAATGTCAAAGCTGAACTATGTACACTGAACAAGCTACCGTCTCACAGTGGCTATGATCTAAAACTAGATAAGATACTGTAAAAAAAAAAAAAGACAAAACGGATACAGTAAGAACAAAAATCGGATCTCATTAGAAAAGAGCAAGCAAGTAGAAAAAGGTAAGTTTATAACTTTACCATATTGGTGTCACATTTCCGACAGTAAATCATCTCTTTCGAAAAATTAGGCTGCAATTTGGCTTCAGGAGAGAACAATGTAAGAGCACGTGTCATACACTATAAGAGCCAAATACTTATAACATGTCAGTAGTGTATAAATTAGTGAACGTTATAAGTTTTACGTTGGGCAAAAAGGGAAAAACTTGGAAACGAGAGTCGGAGAACATATAATGTTCTTGATGCCAATCCCTCAGCATTCAGTTCTGATTTAACGGAATAGAAGCTTTCTGCTAACGACAGTAACAAAAACATCAACGTTCTCCATAAAGCAGAAAAAGATTGAGGAAACTGAAATATACACCCACATGACAAAACGGCTGGACAACGCACTTAATGAACAAACATAGTAGCGGAATACATGTGTAAACAAAATTTCAACAGTGTTTTACCCGAATAGTTTTCATTTGGAGGATCTCTCTTGCATGTAAATTGTGAATTGTAGCCTGATACTTTGGATTATTTCGAAATTTTATATCTTTTCTATATTTCACCCTCATATACCAACAGTCAAAAAATTGTAATTACGTATATGAATGCATATCACACTCACAAACACAATATATATATATATATATATATATATATATATATATATATATATATATATATATTACTGGCCATTAAAATTGCTACACCACGAAGAAGACGTACTACAGACGCGAAATTTAACCGTCAGGAAGAAGATCCTGTGATATGCAAATGACTAGCTTTTTAGAGCATTCACACAAGGCTGGCGCCAGTGGCGACACCTACAACGTGCTGACATGAGGAAAGTTTCCAACTTATTTCTCATACACAAACAGCAGTTGACCGGTGTTGCCTGGTGAAACGTTGTTGTGATGCCTCGTGTAAGGGGGAGAATTGCGTAGCATCACGTTTCCGACTTTGATAGAGGTCGGATTGTAGCCCATCGCGTTTGCGGTTTATCCTATCGCGACATTGCTGCTCGCGTTGGTCGTGATCCAATGACTGTTAGCAGAATATGGAATCGGTGAGTTCAAGAGGGTAATACGGAACGCCGTGCTGGATCCCAACGGCCTCGTATCACTAGCAGTCGAGATGACAGGCATCTTATCCGCATGACTGTAGCGGATCGTGCAGCCACGTCTCGATCCCTGAGTGAACAGATGGGGACGTTTGCAAGACAACAACCATCTTCACGAACAGTTCGACGGCGTTTGTAGCAGCGTGGACTATCAGCTCGGAGACCATGGCTGTAGTTACCCTTGACGTTGCATCACAGACAGAGGCGCCTGCGATGGTGTACTCAACGACGAATCTGGGTGCCCGTATGGCAAAACGTCATTTTTTCGGATGACTCCAGGTTCTGTTTACAGCATTATGATGGTTGCATCCGTGTTTGGCGACATCGCGGTGAACGCACATTGGAAGTGTGAAGTCGTCATCGCGATATTGGCGTATCACCCGGCGTGATGGTCTGGGGTGCCACTGGTTACACGTCTCGGTCACCTCTTGTTCGCATTGACGGCACTTTATTTTGTACAGTGGACGTTACATTTCAGATGTGTTACGAGCCGTGGCTCTATCCTTCATTCGATCCCTACGAAACCCTACTTTTCAGCATGATATTGCACGACCGCATGTTGCAGATGCTGTACGGGCCTTTCTGGAGACAGAAAATATTCGATTGCTGCCCTGGCCAGCACATTCTCCAATCTCTCACCAACTGAAAACGTCTGGTCAATGGTGGCCGAGCAACTGGCTCGTCACAATACGCCAGTCACTACTCTTGATGAACTGTGGTATCGTGTTGAAGCTGCATTGCCCCCTGTACCTGTAGACGCCATCCAAGCTCTGTTTGACTCAATGCCCAGGCGTATCAAGGCCAGAGGTGGTTGTTCTGAGGACTGATTTCTGAGGATCTATGCACCCAGATTGCGTGAAAATGTAATCACATGTCAGAGAGAGAGAGAGAGAGAGAGAGAGATGGAGGGAGAGAGAAATAAGAAAAGACAGGTAATGTGTGTGTGTGTGTGTGTGTGTGAGAGAGAGAGAGAGAGAGAGAGAGAGAGAGAGAGAGAGAGGGAGGGAGAGAGAAATAAGAAAAGACAGGTAATGTGTCTAGGGATACGTCATGGACGTGATCTACTGACTCGCTAGGAGTTGGACGCGGCTCGCTGGAGCAGGAAGACGGAGGACGCGCCGCTTCCGACCTGTGGAGCGGCCGGGGTGGTTCGCAGCACTTCGCGGTCGACGGAGCGAGCAGCGTGAGAGATTTAGAGACGTCAGCCCGGCGGGCAGGTAGCAGGGGCAGCGGCAGGGGCAGAGGCCCAGGCGCCGTAATTGACTCCTTTCGATTCCAATCTGCGGCGGCCGCTCGCCATATGCTGCCCACGCATCTGGCACCGCGCTGCGTCTGCGTGCGGGAGGTGCTGTGCGTGAGCCGGCCTGGCCTTTATGGCGCCGCCGTAAAAGCCCGACTGGCGCGCCAGCACCGCAGCGCGCAGCCGGGGGGCGCGGCAGGGCTGAGAACGGCTCGCTTCCGCGCTGGGAGCTAGGGCTGTCGATAAAATATCGATTTTTTTGTCATCTTTCTTCTGACTGGTTCGATGCAGCCCGCCACGAATTCCTCTCCCGTGCTAACCTCTTCATATCAGAGTAGCACTTGCAACCTACGTCCTCAATTATTTACTGGACGTATTTCAATCTCTGTCTTCCTCTACAGGTTTTGTCCTCTACAGCTCCCTCTAGTACCATGGAAGTCATTCCTTGGCGTAGTAACAGATGTCCTATCAACCTTCTCTTTGTCAGTGTTTCCCACATATTCCTGCCTCTGCGATTCTATAATGAACCTCCTCATTCCTTCCTTATCAGTCCACCTAATTTTCAATGTTCGTCTGGCTCTGAGCACTATGGGACTTAACTTCTAAGGTCATCAGTCCCTTAGAACTTAAAACTACTTAAACCTAACTAAGGACATCATAAACATCCATGCCCGAGGCAGGATTCGAACCTGCGACCGTAGCGGTCACGCGGTTCCGGACTGTAGCGTCTAGAACCGCTCGGCCACCCCGGCCGGCTGTAGCACCATATCTCAAATGCTTAAACTCAAAAAAAAATTGAGGAAACTATTTCCACTCGCGAATACCGATGTCGGTGATATAAAAGATTAAAAATCATCTTTATAATTTACAAAGTCAGCTAAGATGTTTCTCACGCCTAGAGAGCCAGCAAACGTGTATTCCACCCGTCTTTCGCCTGCTAGATACACGCAACACACACCACAATCGATGTCCTCTCAACCAAAGAAAGACGGGAAATGTGCAGAAACACTGAACAGACCGTTTACATGGAAGGGCGTAATAGTCGGCGCAGACACATGTCTATACTGAATCTTCTCAAATTTCCTCTGAGAACACATCTGATCACGAAGGTTGCCCAACACATTCTAAGTATTAGTTTAATATTCAGCCATCTAGAGAGCCATCTGCTATCACAGTATTCCATGTCAAATCGAGACCTTCCTTACGATTGGATATAGTCATTTTCTTTGCACATGTCGGATCACACACACAGACACACACATACTTTATAAGGCTGATGCACAAGGCGAACCTATCACGCATCCTCTGCGACTAAGGATAATACTTCGTCAATAACTGATTGCTGGTGATACAAAACAATACTGAGCGAAAATCAGCGATGTGTGTATGTGTCTCATAAGTTTCTCCTGCGAGTGGAACCGCCGTGTCTTGCAGAAAAAGGCGTAATCATCTTACAAGCCGCCAGATGTTGAAAACACGATTGCAACGACCATGTTACTATCGCAAGTGATCTTGGTTCTACAGGTGCTAACAAGTATCGCTAACGATACAAGCCTTATAAATCGACGTATGACACTATCTCCGAATGAAGTGGTTTTTCCAGACAAATACCACGACAGTTAATATAGATGGCGATCTCTGGAGTGTACATACATTATCAGACCAACAGTGCGCTTACACGTCGCCAACGGGTTTAAGCTCATTATAAATTTGCCAAATTTAGAAAATGATTCAGCTAACGAATTTGCAACTCCCTCATTCCACCGCTAGATATTTCTCCAGTATTTGAAACGCATTCTTTCTCGATGCCACGTCAGTGGTTCTGCGATAAATCCACTGGTTTATGGCTGATGACTGGTAGAGAAGGATCACAAACAGTAGATAGTGTGCTGATTAAGGTCGTAAGAAATGTACACAGGCTTTCCAGATCTGTAGTGCACGCATACCGGTAGAAATGCAGTCTGTGATTTGCAATTAAGTCTTTCCATTCAGACACATTCCTGCGTTGGATCCTATGGAGAAGTTTTTTAATAATTAGAGCCACTAGTGAATCATATTTCTTGCACTCTCATGTCTCGAAACGAGTCACCTTTCCCGAAAGGCTACAGAAAAATTTTAGATAGGCTCCATACATCTTGCAAATGTCCCTCAGACTCTGCACTGGCATCCCTGCAGCTTTGCGCATGTGATCGTTCCAATTTAAGTTGGAACTGAGTAGAAGTCGGAGAAAGCTATATCTTCCACATTCTGCAGTCCATGTAGAAACAGGCTAAGCTGAGTTAGTGCGACAGGGCCATGTTTTGACCATTCGATGGAAAGGGGAAAATGTTGTCAAGCTCCGCCAACTGTGTACGATCTGTAAGGTCGGCGCCAAACGAAACCCATTCCTGCAACTCGAGGTAGTATAACGAGAGTACGAAAGACACAGTGGTGTTTCTTATCGGGAAGACCCAACATCAAACAGGCACTGCAGTCAGAAGCAGATCCGCATCCCTTAGGGTCCATTTGAAACATCCCCTTTGAAAAATTAATGACTTACTAAGCTGATAAACCTCTTACGTTATTTGATTTTCGAACAGCTGAGTAGAGCTGAACGTACTCAGACATTTCTCTCTTTACTTATTTCGAACAAAACTAACACACAATTTTTTAGCGCAACGCAGTCTGAGTTTCAATAATCCCTACAAAAGAATGGCCCTGACTAACAATAAACTATAAATTTCATGAATCCCTTACCTCACAAAAATCGTCGTTACTCGAAGTACTGCAATTCAGTGAGTGCCACTACTGCCAGCTAAACAAAAGATTCAAACTACTCAAGGCACTAACTACTGATAGCCATAGTTAGCAAATGAAAGATTTTGATAGAGAACAAACAATGTATTTACCTTAATAATATTCAAAAGTCATCATATATATTAGTTCATGATATATAGTATTACAAATTTTTCTGATGGACACACGTCCAGATCGCCCGCTCTCACAATTCTGCCATCTCACTCCCCACATCCACCACTGCTGGCGGCTCACCTCCCACTGCTCAACGCTACGCGCTGTTCACATCCAACTTCAAAACACTAAAATAGCAAAAATTCCAACAATGCAAACCAGTCACAGACTGCACACAGCACAGTCAGTGATTTTCATACAGACCGCCATGTGTTGTTACCAACATAAAAACCTTAACAGCTTACCTACACATTCACCTCTATCATCCCAACATTCTATCATCATATTCTGTACCATCTAACAGAGAAAAATTTCGAACTATAAAAGCTCCACTAACTTTATGCGATAGAGAACTTGATAAGATTTTTACTGCATCTCCCTCTTCCATATATCGAAAACAAATATAGACTGTGTGCCAGCATCGAGTGCATGTGTCGATCCTATTAAACCTGCAAGTATTGATCCATTGCACAGACCAGTGTAAAGTATCATCGCCTGTACTGTAGAAGGATGACTCTATCCCACAAACTATAAGTCGCAAGAGACGCTCCCTGTGACCGTGTGTCATTGTTTGAAACAGTTTTTTTTCTGCTGTAACACGCTTTGTACACTGCCACACTTTTTTTCCCACACAACTTCGAGCGAGATCTGTGTCAGGTTCTAAACTGACGTTACAATGTCCTGATCCAATGCCTCACACAGAAAACTAGACGTCGCACGGTGTAAATCATGTTGCTCCTGCTGCTACCATAACACACACACACACACTGAATGATTTTAAATGAAAGGCAATTACAGTGTAAGGAAACTGGAATAGTTTTGCATGTAGTGGAGCGCTTCCAAACTGCTCGCCAAAGGTGATTGACGATCTCTACATTTAAACTCATCTGTCACACTGATGGGATAGCTGATCACTCTGTGTTCCGTTTCGATTGATTCCTCCCACTGCAGTGATGTACGTGAACACTGTTTTAGTGCTAGCCATCCATCCCCTGAAGGTGTTGCCCATCCACCAAAACTCTTTTTCCATTTTAAACAAGCGAAGTCAGTCATTCAGTATGTGGTAATCAACAGCATGCTAGTGGACAGATGGGATAGAAAAGACACCGTCGACTTACTGCAAAAATTGGTATCACAGTTGTTAGAGAGAACAATTTTAGCAATTTCACAGTAACTTCAACACTAACCAATGTTGCTATAGAGTGCATATCAATTTTATTATCATCGCTAAACCGCCGCTCCTGTATTTTGCGAGTACCTCTGCGAATATAAGTAGATGACTTCAGTACGTCCATACATTGTTAATTCTCAAACACATACATAATCAAAGTATACCAGGTAGCGATCTACAGATTACAAACACCTCGAGCGTAGTTCATGATTTACGATCTGTCTCTATGCGGATGTTAGTACAGGGCATTCTCGTAGTCTTAGGATAAAATTAGAGGCCGAAAGATCCTCTCACACAGTCTTTGGCCAACCTGCCTGCAGCACCGTTACTGGTTTAATATGCAGCTCATCAGGAACAGACCGCTACATTCAGCCTCTCGTGAATGAGTGGAGCTTGCGGAGTCCACACCCATCCAAGCGCACAAGATTTCCCCAGATGTGAGCATGGTTCAAATGGCTCTGAGCACTATGGGACTTAACTGTTGAGGTCATCAGTCCTCTAGAACTTACAACTACTTAAACCTAACTAACCTAAGGAGATCACACACATCCATGCCCGAGGCAGGATTCGAACCTGCGACCGTAGCGGTCGAGCGGTTCTAGGCGCTATAGTTAATATAAAATGAAGTTAATGTAAAATGTTTCATATTAGATTGTGTGAAGGAGAAACTTTATTTTGAATACAATTTTCAAACTGAAGCATTCGGTCTTAGCGTATCCCGTTATCAGTACCTCATTCTCTTCCATATCGTGATTGTTTAAATCCAATGAGTATTTTTTAAAAGAAATGATTTTTCAGAGTCAGAAAAATGTTAATGTGCCAGAATCAGAAAAGTATTAATTTTTGTAGTAATTTCAATGCAGGCAGCATTCCACAGTGCTGTGCCAATATCCAGTATTTTCACTGAACATGTTCAAGGTTATTCATTTATTAAATAATTCACTGACATTTTTTGTAGGAAGCTATTTTACGGCGGGCACTGCACTTCGCTGAGCCAAGACTGAATATTGTGTATGACTACTGCGGAGAGAATACCAAGATTACATCCGTTGCAACTCAAGAGCTAAAAAAAAAAAATGTATTTCATTACAAAGTTTTGAACATGGATGCTTGTTTCAGTGACCGTTTAGTCAGCACTTACACTTTTTTATATAAAAAAAAATTTCCCATGAATTTGTAGTTACGTTATAGACCACTTTAAAAGTCTAAATTCTGATGAAGGCACTCTGGTTCATAAGACTAAAAAATTGTGTCCGAGGGTTCATTTGTTTCAACTTTATTGTATTTCATTGTTCATTTCCATTGGGAATTTTATCAGTTTATTACACAGGGCCTTAGAACTCGGTGCTCAAGAGACTGAGTAAATATCAGAGGGATTGATTTCAGCCGGCCGCAGTGACCGTGCGGTTCTGGCGCTGCAGTCCGGAACTGCGGGGCTGCTACGGTCGCAGGTTCGAATCCTGCCTCGGACATGGGTGTGTGTGATGTCCTTAGGTTAGTTAGGTTTAAATAGTTCTAAGCTCTAGGGGACTTATGACCTAAGATGTTGAGTCCCATAGTGCTCAGAGCCATTTTTTTTATTGATTTTACTATAGACATTACATACTGGTTTTCCAGATTACATGGTTTAATTTTTCTTTGGACTATAGTAAAAATGATTAAGCACATAATTTGATCAACAACGCATGACACAATAAATTTTCGTAAGAGAAACATTACGCATTGTCTGTCCATTAACAAAGATGAATAATTCATTATTGAAGAACGTTACAAGGCGTGGGTTCGGCCCTTTAAATAATGAGCTCAAAGACACATGGAGTCACGCTACCATTCTATCCATGTCGCTAGAATCAGGGAGAATTACAGTCTACTGAGTTTCAGTTAAACCATGACAAGCTGTTCGATGGTAGTGTGCCTGCTGCCTGCTTGCTGACTTCAACAGCGAGATTCAGCCAACCTGATGTGCGCCACAGCCGTTGCTGCCCACTGGCGCACTGCAGATCAGGACGAGAAAGACTGGTGTGTGGGCAGTCCTCCTCCACTAAGATGGTCTGCGAGCTGTCCTCTCCACATGGACCAGCTGTAGTCTGTTGGGGCAGCCCCCTTACTGACTTGTGAGCATTTGCTATAGTCTTCGGTGATCCATGGTGGGTAGCGCCTACTCATCACGCCAACTGAATTCCTAGACCAGACTCGGTTGTCCTCACCTGAGGACAAGAGCGCTGAGGTGGGAGGCGGAACTTCTGGGATGGTGGGACAGCACAGCACGCAGCCGCGGCTCTGACCTGGCGGACACGTTACGAGTGGGTGATGAGACCTCCGTTAATCCTGGCATAGTATCCCTCTAAGACCGTCCACTTAGGCAACTCCCTCGATGTCACCCATGCACATTTGTCGAGCACGTTAAAAATGTCCCTCTCAGAAACTAGCGCCTGACGGTATGCGAGCTCAACTTTTTTTTTTTTTTTTTCATGTCTACTGACTGGTTTGATGCGACCCGCCACGAATTCCTTTCCAGTACTAACCTCTTCATCTCAGAGTAGCATTTGCAACCTACGTCCTCAATTATTTGCTTGACGTATTCCAATCTCTGTCTTCCTCTACAGTTTTTGCCCTCTACAGCTCCCTCAAGTACCATGGACGTCATTCCCTCATGTCTTAGCAGATGTCCTATCATCCTGTCCCTTCTCCTTATGACACAATGTGAACAGTCTTGACTTGCTGGTTGATTAAATCAACACTCAACTTTCGTGTCCAGGGTCGGTGAGCCACGGACCTCGTAGCAATGGGAACAGCGCCACACACTCCGACACTGAGCAGAGACTGCTAGCGGGGCCAGCCAAACTACGCCCCGCCGAGAATTCCTTTCTGATCCACGCCAACTGACCGACTGGTCACACGCCGCCCAGCCGGAAACTATAAACGCCAGGTCAACGATAGTCCAAGGTGCGAATATCGATACACACCGCTGTTGCCATCCGCGGAAGGAGAGGATAACAGCATAATCGCTTTAACCGCGGGAGACTAAACACAGAATCGCAACGAAAGCTTAATCCAGCGCATAGCATGATCCAGCCACTGCTCAACACTCTCTACCCAGCGAATTTGGCACCATGTCCAGTAGAGGAGCTCATTCTACACATTAGGACGCGGCGTTTGGGAGTGCATGAGTGTGTAGCTGATTCAGTGTAGATCCCAGGTAGCCTCTGACGACGTGGCGTCTGGGACCCTAAAAGAAGACAGGCATCAACGTATTGAACAAACAAGCACTCTTAGTGACACGCCAGGTCGCTGTGAACGTGAGGCGCATGGACATCCACTGGGAGCAGAGCGATAGGGAGACACAGCCGAGTACTTGGGAGTCTGTGTCGACAGGTTTCTTACATAACCGACAGACAGAGCGATGGGGAGTCTCCACCATTTATACCCTCTGCTTAGTGGGTCGTATACATTCCAACGAGATCTTGGAGTTGTTCTGTTCAAGACGGTATTGCGTTCAGGTTGGAGTATGCAGCTGTTGACTGGGGAAACGAGGCGGCCATCCGTGTCGACCGCCTGCTGAGGGTGCAAAATTCAGCCGTAACTCGGGACTCCCCGGCAGCGGAACTCCATCACGTAGCCGGAATGCCTTACCTCCGGGAGAGGTTTGGTCGATCGGCCCGTGACCAGTGAGTAAGATGGAACGTCACAGAACCGACATGTCGGCAACCTGGGCACCAGGGTGTAGCGCCACGATACTACTAAGTGGCCATAGATGTTGGCATAATAACATCGTCCTATAACACAGTAATTTAGATTTTTTCATGTGTTTCAGATCGACACCAGAAAGGACCATAGAAGAAAAGAAAAACTAAAGGACATCGAAATAAGCATGAGTTCCTGTAAACAAGATTGTGACCTACACTAGAGAAATCAGTCTTTCTGTAAATTTTTTCCGTAGTGGATGGTTTTTCCCGTTCTGTCTTGCTATCTCAACATCCTGGTTCTACGTGTGGGCTGACGAACCGTGAACAATTTCTTGTTGGCACCTGAATGTTCTCTGCAGGCTGTTAGTACAGTAGTCCATTGACGTATTCAATCAAGTCAAAAGTGTCCTAGTTATTGCAAATTTTAGTAGCGTTGATGACAATACAGTCCAATAGCAACTACAATACCGGTTTCGGTTGACCAACAATCATCTTCAGATCATACTTCCACCGTAACTGGAATACGAGTAAAAGTATGAGCTAAGGATGACTGTCGGTCAACCGAATCCGTTTGTCTAGTTAGAATGTGACCGCTACTGCAATTTTGCAATAAATAATAAAAATTGCTGTAAAATTCTCTCGGGCTTCCAGCCATGACATGTGGTTTAAAATCCACGGGCTCTCGACCAAGTACTACTCGGCCATTGTCAATCGGCGACTCGTTTAGTTGCTCCTGCCGTCGTTACAGAGAAGCGCTTGTCTGTGACGTCACTGGTCTCCAGTGTGGCGTCATGTAGGTTGGTGTCTTGCTTGCAAAACCTTTGTGCCCGCCGAAGTCTTCCTATGACCGGGTCTCAAACTGTTCTTAGCGGCAGCCTTTCGTCTTTATCGACGGCGTTTTCAGAAATTTTGGTCCCGATAGCTTCTTTTATGATGATATCCTAGAAACCATTTGTCCTTTTATTAATACATGTTGCGTACAATGAAATTTGTTGTCCATTTTCGAGCTTCCTATGCAACCGCTGATTTCTCATTACGCCGTAGGGGGTACATCTCTCCTATTCTATGCGTCATTTTTCATTGATGCACACGTATATCGAACAAAAATCTGTCTGCAACCACACTGGGAATCTGTACCTTATTGAAGTTCTGTGGCCATGATAAAGACTGTCTCTCCTTCACCTGACGACGACAGCTTTTGCATATACTCTGTGTTCAACATAGCACGTAATTTCGTCTTTCACAGGCCTGATGAGTTGTCAAATTTCTTTTGGAAGCCTGAAGATTAAATCGATTTATGTCTGCTTAGGAGCTGTTACAGAACTGCAAAACCCGAAATTCCTTCGTATTCTCCACGGGGCTTCTGTTTACGGGTCTTTGATGAAATAGCTGACGAAATCTATCGTTTGGTGTAGACGTTTTGTTTGAAAACTTTCCGTAAGTGGATGAGTTCTTTTAGCAGGTTTTCAGCTTTTGAAACAACTTGTGTTCCCCATAGCAGGGTCGTCAGGACAGAACGTTTCTGTGCTGAGTGTTACTATCTGCTAGCGCCCAGATACCAGTCATTGTAGGTGGCTTCCAATGAACATTGTAGCTAAGACACACATTTGCTTTTCGGCGGACCAGGACGTCAAGGAATTGCAAGCCACAGACCGTCTCCGCTTCCATGGTGAACTTGATGTGGTATCGATATTGAAGATATGGTCGGAGAATTCTTCCTGCTTCTCATTTCCATGATAAAGACTGTCTCTCCTTCACCTGACGACGCCAGCTTTTGCATATACTCTGTGTTCAACATAGCACGTAATTTCTAGAAATATTTGCCATTTTCGGAACTCTTTGTTCACCCATGTCGTCCCTTCCGCCCCTCCCGTCATCATCTCACCACTCCTGTAACATCGTCGCCTGAGTCTATGCACGGCCTAAGGGTACTTTATTTTAAATTTATTGGCTGCCGGAACGTGTCCATACGGAAATGATATGTTACAGTTATGATATATTACAGTTTATTGTGACAATTCAGAGTAGACATTAATTTAAGTGGTATCCTGGCACGAACTACATGGGCTTAGCAATGAGATGATTCCAACAGAAATAAGTCTTTCAGCCACAGTATACTGAAACAAGAAAACAAGATCAAAATGTAACAGGGGATACACCTCGGTAGTATCCTACGATTATGAAAATCTTCTTGGCAATACAATAAGAAATGATAAATCACCATTGATATACTATCCATATTAATGTCTGTATAAGTAGATTAACAATATGCGATCTTATAATATCAGTTTCAAAAGCTGTGGACAGAGAATTGAATATCGAGGCAGAACGAGACAGATGTATACAAGAACTAGATTAAGGTATTACAACCACACGTACAGACCTACGGATCCTTTCAATGGCTTTATATAAGATGATACCGTGATGACGTTACAAACTTCCGGGGATGATGGACAAGGGCAAACGTATCAAACCCTTGTCCGGAAACAACCGAGTCGAAAGTTATAAGCGAAAATCGTTCTCATACCTCTGACAAAGGATCTCTTGTACTGCAAACTCTTTGCTTTCTGTATTTCTGAAGCTGCGAAAATAGACTGCAACAATATAAAATTGTCGAGTAAACATGGACTCTAAAATGCGTACCTTAAGAGCTAAGAGTACTTAATGGGGAAGCAGTTTTGCGCGCCGAATTTCGATCATGAAGTCTTCCCAGGTAATCAGCCGAGACAAGAAGTCGTTCTGTGGCAACGTTTCGACAAGTTTCCTACTCGTCATCTTCAGGCGAAGTGTCGGGTTCGTGTCCAGTACATATCTTTACAGACGTTTGACAGCAGGCTCCTCTGTCTCGTCTGCAACGACTGGGCCAATTGCAGGCCTCCGGAAGGCTATTGACTCACCCGTTGCAGGGGAGACACATACTGACACCTCACCTGAGGATGCCTTGTAGGAAACTAGTCGAAAAGCTACCTCAAAACGACGCCTTGACTCGGCTGATGACTCGAGAAGACTTCATCATCGAATTTCGCCGAAAAAACCTGAACTCGCATAAAGTGCTCTTATCTCTTAAGTTATGTACTTCAGAATCCGAGTTTAATAGACAATTTCATCTTGTTTTGTTCCATTTTAGCAGCTCCCGGGGTACGGAAAGCGAAGAGTTTGGAGCAGAAAAGATCCACTGACAGAGGTGTCAGAACCATAGTGTCTTGTAACTTTCGACTCCAAAAAAAAAGTGGTTAAAATGGCTCTGAGCACTATGGGACTTAACTTCTGAGGTCATCAGTCGCCTAGAACTTAGAACTAATTAAACCTAACTAACATTAAGGACATCACATACATCCATGCCCGAGGCAGGACTCGAATCTGCGACCGTAGCAGTCGCGCGGTTCCGGACTGTAGCGCCTAGAACCGCACGTGTACTCCGGCCGGCTTTCGACTCCAAATCACGGTCCCTTACCTCAAATTACGCGCCCCCCGTAGCTGAGTGGCCAGCGCGGCAGAATGTCAATCCTAAGGGCCCTGGATCGATTCCCAGATGAGTCGGAGATTTTCTCCGATCAGGGACTGGGTATTGTGTTGTCCTCATCATCATCATTTCATCCCCATCGACGCTCAAGTCGCCGAAGTGGCATCAAATCAAAAGACTTGCACCCGGCGATTGGTCTACCCGACGAGAGGCCCCAGTCACACGACATTTACATTTATTTAGGTCAAATTGATGTATTTACTTTTCTGCGCCATCCCTGAAAGTTTATAACATCACGGAATAATCCTGTATAGAGACAGTTGAATGGAGAGAGCTAGTACGTTGCCTCAGATTGTAGACATTTTGCGCTGGCGTTAAAGTGGTACTTGACACTTTCCGTTGCATTTACTCGGCTGTAAATTGCTACCGGACGTACGAAGAGAAGAGGAAACGCCCCGGGAGGAGACTTTACAGCGAGCTGGTACAGATTTATAGGGAGGCGCGCCGTGGGAAAGGCCGGAGTGAGTGTTGCGCCGGTGCACCGGAAATGACTGTCCTTACGCGGCGCAAAAAGGCGCGGAGGAGGAGGGGGTGAGTGGGGGTGGGGGGGGGGAGGGGGGAGAGGCGCCCGGGGACAGTGCCAGTGAGCGGCGGGCGCTCTTTTTGTTTCCGGTACACCCGGCTGCCTGCCTGCCTGCCCGCCGCCTTCTTGTTACTTGTCCACAAAACAAACAAGCGCCTCAATCAGCCGCTGTCCGGCCGGCTTAACGCCCGACGCGCCGGCAGCGCGACCGGCGCCAGAGATAACAACCGGCGAGTCGAGTCAGTCGCGTGAGTCGCCCGCTTGATTTAAATAAACCGGCGCGGACGGCGTCCGTCTCGCACAAGCGCTCTGCCGGCGCGTGTTCCCCTTCGCCCAGCTACTATCTGATAGGGCGCTGCGTGTAAACGACGTTATCACAACACCACATCCCCGGCTTTCTCTGTCTGACGAGAGTCATTGTGCTCCACTCTCGAAGAAAAACAATTGCTTTATGCGTTCTCGGAACTTGTTTGGTCCAGGATGGCCGTACAATTCGGAGGCTGTTTGGAATTAAACTACGAGAAAAACAGCAGTATACAAGTACTACATGTTCATTTGATTATTACAAGGTTTAGCGTACGCAGCAACATTATAAGCTACAGATAACCGTTCTACACATACATGAAAAGAAAATGCAACACTCCCAAGGACAACGTCACTTTATGGACAAGCGAGGTGACAGGCAGTTCATCATTGTAGGAGCATATGGTAATAAACCCAGGCAGCAAAGTCTCCTCAAAACATTTATTTTGTAAATAAAACCTTTTATTGCTGTAACTAATTTATTTCTCCCAGGTGCGTTTCCCCTTCTTTTTACTTCAGGGTATGTTCAGTAAGATGTAGAACGATACAGATTTGTTTTGAAATATGTAATTTATAGATCATCAAACAGTTCACGTCGCGTTTTTTTATGTAAATACTTGTATGTTGTATTTTAACCGGGCACCTAGAAACGACGGAGAGGCTCCGTCCCCGCCGCAGCCGCAGTGGTCCACAACCCCACTACGACTACCGCAGCCCACTTCACCCCTCTGCCTCCCCACACCGAACCCAGGGTTATTGTGCGGTTCGGCCCACGTTGGCCCCCAGGGAACGTCTCACACCGGACGAGTGTAACCCCTATGTTTGCGTGGTAGAGTAATGACGGTGTACGTATACGTGGAGAACCTGTTTGCGCAGCAATCGGCGACATAGTGTAACTGAGGCGGAACAAGAGGAATCAGCCCGCATTCGCCGAGGCAGATGGAAAACAGCCTAAAAACCATCCACAAACTGGCCGGCTCACTGGACCTCGACGCAAGTCCGTCGGGCGGATTTGTGCCTGGGAACCATGCGCTCCTTCCTGCTGCGTAAAGCCGTGCGTTAGACCGCTCGGCTAACTGGGCGGGCATACGTAAATACTTAATTGGTTCATATGGTTCAAATGGCTCTAAGCACTATGGAACTTAACATCTGAGGTCATCAGCCCCCTAGACTTACAACTACTTAAACCTAGCTAACCTAAGGACACCGCACACATCCATGTCCAAGGCAGAATTCGAACCTGAGACTGTAGCAGTAACGCAGTTCCAGACTGAAGCGCCTAGAACCACTCGGCCGCAGCGGCCGGCTAAATACTTAATTGCTTACAGTTTGTTGGCATCTGTGTTTCCTTTCATCTGGTCTGAAGGCCGCACTACCACTTCATTTCCGAAACATGAGAATATTCTTATATTCCGATTTTTTTCTTCTTTCATACTGGTCACCTTACTTCTGTGGTGCGCTATTACTCTTTTTGGCACTAGTTACAGCTATATGTTCGAAAGGTGTGATTTTAAAGACGTAAATATTCTGAGTTAATTAAGTGTTTCCTCCAGCTATATTTGTTTTCCTAAATGTTGCCAACCTAACAAAGTATGTAATAAGGGTAAACACGGTGAACAGTGTGAAAGAAAAACTTCGGAATATAATACTGTGCTTATGTTTCGGAAATGAACTGGTAGCTTGACCTCCTGACCAAATGTGAGGAAACGCAGATGCTAACAAACTGTAAGTAATTACTTATTTACATAAAAAACGTGAAGTGAACTGTTTGATGATCTGAAAATAACAAATAGCAAAACAACATTGTATCATTCTAGCTCCCACTGAAGATGCCGTAGGGTACGAAAAAGAAAATGGTTAAAATGGCTCTGAGCACTATGGGACTCAACTGCTGTGGTCATTAGTTCCCTGGAACTTAGAACTACTTAAACCTAACCAACCTAAGGACATCACACACATCCATGCCCGAGGCAGGATTCGAAGCTGCGACCGTAGCAGTCGCACGGTCCCGACGAAAAAGAAGAAAAGGCGAAAAGCATCTGGAAGAGTAAATTACAGTTCCAGCAAGAAAAGGCGGTTTTATTTACAAAACAAATATTTCTGCACTTGCTTCGGAGGATGGCCACGCAAACAAACTTGCGAATCGCATCAGTATACAATGCAGTCCCTCTGGCGAAACGACATCTACATGATTACTCTGCAGTTCACAACTAAGTGCTCGGCAGAGGGTTCACCCAACCACCTTCAAGCTATATCTCTGCCGTTCCAATCTGGAACAGCGCGCGGGAAAAATGAACACTTAAATCTTTCTGTGCGAGCCACGAGTTCTCTTATTTTATTGTGATGATCATTTCTCCCTACATAAGTGGGCGCCAGCATATAGTATTTTCCCATGCTCAGGACAAAATTGGTCACTGAAATTTCATGAGAAGATCCTGCCACAACGAAAAACGCCTTTGTTTTCATGATCGCCATCCCATTTCATGTATCACATCAGTGGCGCACTCCGCCTTTTTAGCGATAGTACAAAACGAGCTGCCCTTCTCTGAACTTTTTGATATGGTCCGTCGATCGTATCTGATGCGGATCCCACACCGCACAGAAATACTCCATAAGAGAGCGGACAAGCGTGGTGTAAGCAGTCTCTTTAGCAGACCTGTTACAGTTTGTAAGTTTTCTGCCTACAGATCACAATCTCTGGTTTAGTATCCCCACACCATGTCTTTCTGATCTTTCCAATTTAACGTATTCATAACTACAATCCCTAAATATTTAGTTGCTTTTACAGACTTTAGATTTGTGTGATTTATCGATTTATCTGATTCCTTTTAGTGCTGATGACTTCACACTTTTCATTTTGTATATTCAATGTTCACTTTTTACTCCATACAAATATCTTGCCTAAATCATTTTGCAATTCGTTTTGATCATCTGATGGAAATGAGCGTACGGCATTGTGGGCCGGGAGCCCCCCCCCCCCATCGGGGAAGTTCGGCCGCCGTGGGCAAGTACTTAATGCTTTCCACGCCTCATTGGGCGACTTGCGCGTCGGAGATGGGGATGAAATGATGATGAGGACAACACAACACCCAGTCCCTGAGCGGAGAAAATCTCCTGCCCCAGCCGGGACTCGAACCCTGGCCCCATGGCGTGGCCTTCTGCCGCGCTGACCATTCAGCTAACAGGGCGGACTGATCATCTGATGACTTTACCTGACGGTCAGTAGCACCGTCAACTGCAAACATTCTAAGAGGGCTGCTCAGATTGTCTCCTATAGCGTTTATGTAGATCAGAAACAGCAGAGGGCCTGTAACACGCCAGATATTACTTCTGTTCTACTAGATGACTCTCTGTCAATTACTACCAACAGTGGCCTTTCTAACAGGAGATCACGAATCCTGTCACTCAACTGAGACGATACTCCGCAGGCACGCAGATGATTAGAAGTTGCTGGTGAGGAACGGCGTCGAAGCCTTCTGAATATCTAAATACGAGTGGAAACAATTTCACGTCCCCGGTTGATAGCACTCATTGCTTCGTGGATTAAGGAGCTAGTTGTGTTTCACTTCAACGATAGTGTCTGAGTCCCTGTTGGCTGTTTGTCAGCAAATTGTTTTATTCGAGGTGATTCATATTGTTCGAGCACAATATGTTCCAAAATTCGTATTGTTCGAGCACAATGTGTTCCAAAATCCAACAGTGCGGTTAGTGATTTGGTTCTACAATTCAGCGGATTTCTTTCTTGGATATCGGTGTAACTTGTGCAACTTTCCACTACTTAGGTACGGATCTTTAAGCGAGCAATCGGTTGTATGTAATTGCTGAATATATGGAGTCATTGTATCATAATACTCTGAGAGAAACCTTACTGGTGTACAATGAGGGTCGGAGATCTTACCTTTATTAACTGATTTAAACTGCTTTGCTACCCTAGGATATCCACTACTAAGTGCCTCATGTCGGCAGTTGTTCTTAATTTGAATTCTGGAATATTTACTTCGCCTTCTTTGGTGAAGGAATTTCGGAAGATCATATTTAGTAACGAAGCTTTAGTGGCTCTGTCATCAATAACATAACCATTCTCATCGTGCAGCGAAAGTACTGATGGCGTCTTGCCACTGGTCTACTTCACATAAGACCAGAATCTCTGGGTTTCCTGCCAGTGTTTCGTTGTGGAAACTATGAAAAGCATCTCGCACTGAAGTTAGCGCTAAATTCCGAGTTTCTGTAAAACTTCGCCAAACTTGAGGGTTTTGCTTTATTTTACATTAAGCACGCAGTTTTCGTTGCTTCTGCAACAGTGTTCTGATCTGTTTAGTGTATCATGAGTGATCAGTATCATCACTCATTAATTTAGCAATACAAAAACGTCTTTCACAAAACTGTCCTGCGCATCATTCCGACAGTAAATGGACGTTAAACATTTGCAACCTGGTAACAAATTATAGGTAAGTAACTATTTCTGTCAGCAGACTGGACTAGTACTGTGCAGATGGTGCAGTGTATAGCATTTTGGGTTAGCTTGAAACAGGTCGAGGTTTCGATTCTGAGTCGAGACGTATTTATTTTTATTTGCCAGTTTCATTTTGCCGTATAATAAAGCAGTACACACCATTTCTTAAGTCACTAGTATCCGACATTTACAAAGCACAGTGTTTTGTAAAAGTGAGCACAACAAAAACATGGTCAAACAAGTTAGAAATAAACAGTTGAAACATATGACCTGTCACGGGACAGAATAATAATAATAATAATAACAATAGTAATAGTAACACATGGAGATACTTACAGGATGCACTTATCAGACTCAATGTTGCAAGACGTAATTAGTGGTTCCATGGTAATAATACATGCAAATGGTAACCGAGTTTGAAAATTATTTGCAAAGCACACTGCTAGCCCTACTGATGACGTAAAGCTCTAACGAACTGCAAAGCACCTGAACATGATAAGAATAATAGGCTAACTAGTATACTAACCGATGGGACAATTGGGGAAGGGCGCACAGAAAACCGGTCTGGAATTTAGAGGACGCACTAGTGCGAAACACTAAGCGCTCACAACGAGAAAAAGGCTTCTTTAAAAGCTGAGCAACCTAAACGATTGTACTTCCATTCCTTTGTTGGTAGTATGTAAGTGCAAATGTTTTGTAAGAGACCCACTGTAACTGCTGTATGACGATTAAGACTACATAAAATAAATTCACCTCGACCTAGAATCGAACCCTCGACCTTCCACATTATAACCCAAAATCCTATCTACTGCACTAATTACACAGTATTCCACTGACGTACTAACAGGTGCAGTTACTGTACACGTGATTACACTGTTTCCAGACAGCCAGAGTTGGTCTGCTCTTAAATGTTCAGACTGGAACGAGTGGAGACTGTCTCTTAGGATGGTGTCAGGCGAATTTCTATCTGCTTTTATAAACAAACATATTTTGAGTTTATATTTGGTGGTTTTGGGTGTTTCAGTATTCAGCCTTCCTACAACAATCTTGTGATCACTAGTCCCTGTATCCGTCCTGATGCTCCATATTCGCTCAGGATTATTTGTTGCTAAGAGGTCAAGTAAATTTTCGCAGCCATTTACACTTCGAGCGGGCTCCTGAACAACTGTTTGAAATAATTTTCTGACAACGCATTCAGAACTATAATGTACAACGTTTTATGCCTACTTCCGACTATGTACATGTATTTTTAGCAACATATCGAGGGTGAACTGAAGTCACCACTAATTGTAACTGTAGGTGTGGTGCGAATGACACTGTCCCAGGCAACTCGCATCTTTTCTTGCAATTCGGCAGTGCTTTTTAGAGGGTCTGATTTGAGAGCAAATTCTGGGAACGTGGAAAGGCTCGTGTTCGTGGCGGAGCAGCAGATGGAGGAGTGTCGTGACAGAGGCGGTCTGAGGCGCTGCAGTCATGGACTGTGCGGCTGGTTCCGGCGGAGGTTCGAGTCCTTCCTTGGGCGTGGGTGTGTGTGTTTGTCCTTAGGATAATTTAGGTTGAGTAGTGTGTAAGCTTAGGGACTGATGACCTTAGCAGTCAAGTCTCATAAGATTTCACACATATTTGAACATTTTTGAACAGAAGATGGCGGAGCTGGTGAAGAACCGTATAAGGAAGGCCAAAACTGATCTCATACAACTGCATCTAATAAGGCGAAAAAGAAGTATCAAATAAAATAAATCATTTTAATACAAATATAAAGGCTGTACGCTATGCGACAGTGAAAACTGGAAACTAGTCATGAATATACACTGTCGGGAAAAAAGACAGGTTCTTGAAGGACAATGGCATTTTATAGAAAAGTGATGTATAGGCAGTTCATCATTGTCAGACAATATAACAAATGCAGAGCAAATGAAACATACAAATCGTCGTTCCAATTTACAGGGTATTACAAAAAGGTACGGCCAAACTTTCAGGAAACATTCCTCACACACAAGTAAAGAAAAGATGTTATGTCGACATGTGTCCGGAAACGCCTAATTTCCATGTTAGAGCTCATTTCAGTTTCGTCAGTATGTACTGTACTTCCTCGATTCACCGCCAGTTCGCCCAATTGAAGGAAGGTAATGATGACTTCGGTGCTTGTGTAGAACATGTGCCTTTACAAGTACGGCACAACATGTGGTTCATGCATGGTGGAGCTCCTGCACATTTCAGTTGAAGTGTTCGTACGCTTCTCAACAACAGATTCGGTGACCGATGGATTGGTAGAGGCGGTCCAATTCCATGGCCTCCACGGTCACCTGACCTCAATCCTCTTGATTTTCATTTATGGGGGCATTTGAAAGCTCTTGTCTACGCAACCCCGGTACCAAAATGTAGAGACTCTTCGTGCTCCTATTGTGAACGGCTGTGAAACAACACGCCATTCTCCAGGGCTGCATCAGCGCATCAGGGATTCCATACGACGGAGGGTGGATGCATGTATCTTCGCTAACGGAGGACATTTTGAATATTTCCTATAACAAAGTACGTTCTGTTGCTGTGTGTTTCCATTCCATGATTAATGTGATTTGAATAGAAGTAATAAAATGAGCTCTAACATGGAAAGTAAGCGTTTCCGGACACATGTCCACATAACATATTTTCTTTCTTTGTGTGTGAGGAATGTTTCCTGAAAGTTTGGCCGTACCTTTTTGTAACACCCTGTATAGTCATTGTCAGTCGATGAAGATATGAAATCTGATGATTTAAAACATGTGTGGATAAAAATCCTACGTCAAGATTGCAAATTTTCTTTACTCGTTACCGGTTTCATCTCATTGCCGAGACATCTTCAGATCAGTCTAAAATATTGTTCAGTGTGTGACACACATAACACATTGTCGTATTTTTTAGAGCTAAGTCACCCTGGTTAAATAAAATATCCGCAAGTGAAAATCTTAGTTGGTTATGTAAATTGACAAATTTTATCACTGTTCAAATGTTTTCACTGTAAGATATTTTGCTTAACTAGGACGACGAAGTTCTGAAAAGTACGACGATTTGTCGGCAATGAGTTTTGCAGGCCCTACAGAACAAGTAAGACCCCATTTCACCGTGTTCCATAGCTGTCCAGTTGGTGAGAGATATGGTGATCGTGCTTGCCAGAGCAGTTGTAGGCCAGCAACACGAGTAGCATGTTGCGTCGCAGCAGCCGTATGTGAACGTATATTGTCCTGCTGAAAAACCACATCACTTTCCTGCCAAAGAAACTGCAGCAGCACTGGGAAACAGCCTGTACAATGTAGCGGGCAATGGGTACTTTATCCTGCAAAAACACAAAACGTGGTCTCGAGTTATAACTGATGCCACTCCCCCCCCCCACACACACACACGCTCAAATCTGCAGGAAGGGGGGGGGGGGGAGGGTGAATGCGATCTGAAATAGGACGCTCAGAAGGTACACGACATACTGGTGCATGTCCATCACTCGCATACAGCCAGAACCTTCTCTCATTACTGAAGACAACAGAGCGTCATTCTAGGCTCCAGTCAAGTCTTCCATGGCCGATGAGGAGGAAGAATTGGTGATGGCGTAGTGTCAGCGGTGCCATGGTCAGGTTCACAGGTGTTCTTAGTCCTACTGCTAGCACATGGTTCCCAATGGTCGCTGATACCACAGGATGTGCATGTACCCAGATTTCTTCCCTGGATGATATTCAGCCGGCCACCGATGCTCCCACGACAAGTCGGCCTTGACGAGCGTTTGTAAGTCCAGAGCTCGGTCTACAAGTGTGGGAATGTTTCACGGATCACTGTTGAAGGCAGTGACACACCACCGATACAATGTGCCCAAAGTGTGCAGCAATCCGTCGATACATCCATCCAGCTTCCCACAGGCGTACAATGCGACCACGCTCAAATGTCTGAAGCTGTTTAACAGGGGTATGGCTGTACCCTAGAATGAATGCTGCAAACACTGTTCACCTCTAAACTCAGTTACTGTCTGCAGAGTTAAAAGAGAGGGTGCCCAGACTGGCTTCCTGGGCGCCGATGATCATGACAAATGAATAACTAAAACTACAACCCCTTAGTATGCACATATTCTACCCTGGTGGCACTGAACGCAATCCTTGAAGGTGTTGGCAATGTACAGTGCCATTACTGAAAAGTCAAACAAAAGTTTATATCTTCGAAAGTACATGACAGGAATGGCTTCCATCAGTGGCGATGCGTTACTGAGTATTTTGAAGGAGTCCTTGAAGGTGTTCCAATTTTTTCCTGCAGTGCGGATTTCCATGACTGAAAAGACTTTCTTAGAAAGTACGTCACAGGAGTCTGGGTCTGGGTCTGAGAAATCAGTTGATCTTGCCGTGCTTTCCGTGTGGGCAGTAGCCACATCTTGATGAAACCATATCACAATTTGAGGGCTGTGTCCCAGGAGCTGTGGAATTGTGGAATAAAGACACCTCGAAACAGATGCTCACTGGCCCTCTGACCGGACATTGCTGTTAAAAAAAATTAAAAAAATTAAAAAAAAGGCGGCGACCTTTTCACGTACGAGCTATGATTCTGTGTCCGAGCGATTTCAGAAGTTTTGTTTACTGATAAATCCATTCACATGAAAGTTTACATGAGACATCACAAGATATGTCAGAAATGCTTCATTCCGGTCAATTTTGTTCAATTATGTTGCGGAGACTCTGCAGGCTGATCCCCGCACGGACTGTGGCAAGGAGCCGTTGACCGCTCGGCTACCCCGCGCCGCTTTAACTTTGCGTGTTCACAAAGGTGTGTCGCAAGCAAATAATCAGTGTCCTTCAGTATATACAATTCCAATGCAAGCAAAACAATACAGTTCATAAGTCACTGCTGTAGCGTTTGTATGACGGATCGTCTTCCATTCGGCCCGCAGCAAGGCGACGTGACGGTTATATTCTCTTGACCTAGATGCCGCTCCTCTTTCTGTGTCGTCCTAGGGAGGGGTCTGTCAGGGTAGTATTGGCTGACGTCGTCTCACAGCCCTCTCTGCTCTTCCGTTCTTGATCGTCGTGCCGGCGGTTGACGTTATGACGAAACACACATTCTTATTACCTGACTTATATTACGAATGTACAGTGTGACAATTGCCAGGACTACAGAAGAAGAACAGACACGTCAGTGACCGGACGTAAAGTCCACAATTTTGTGAAAAAAATGTGCACGGAACTCCAACACCATGAACAAGCAAGCACGACGCCGTGGTTCTTCCAATGCGCTCGGTGTTGGACCGTTCATTATTTTGCTTCTTTTTTCAGAGCTCATTATACCTTCGTCCTGTATTCATGCTTGATCTGTACTCAGTTTTTGACGAGATATCCACTGGGCCATTTTACCTCTAAATATGAGGGGGGGGGGGGGGGGGGAGTTTCGTTTGTTAGAATCAGTGAGGGGATTCAAGACATCAATAATCTCGAGGAACCAATCTTGGGATATCGCTTTCAAAGTACAAAATGTAGAGTAAGTCATAAGAAGTGACTTGATTTACAGCCAGCTATCAATGATGGGTCCATTTGGGTCCCAGGTGTTAACTTCTTTCCGAGCTCTATCACCAAATATTTCCAGAGTAGCGAGATCCTTGATTTTACACAGACTGATGATGGTTTTGCTACGTTTTTAGCAGACTGAATCTTTTTGAGCGCAAAGCTAATGCTTGTCACTACTAGTGCATAATCAGTGTCAGAATGAGCACTACAGAAGCGTGTGTGGAGCTTATGGCGGAAATCTTTCCTCTTAATTAAAATAAGATCTAGTTGATGCCGAAGTGTGGAGCGAGGGTGCATCCGGACCCGTTGTGCCTCGTCTTGCCTTCAAACTATGTGTTAGTGACCTACTGTTGGTGCATAAAGTTCAAGCAGTCGTGAAACATTCTCATTTGTCATGCCCACTCCACGTGTACTTAGGCAGTCTGACCAAGCAGCAGAATCACATCCGACACGGGCACTGAAGTCTCCTAGAAAGTACAGGAGGTGGGCAGAAAACACTCCCTGCACCACTTCGCTCAGATGTTCGTAAAACTGAGCCTTTAAGTCAGCAGTCGAGGTCAATGTTGGTGAGTATACGGCTATCAGTGTCGTTGGCCCGCTGCTGGTTGACAAACGCAAACTCATAACGCGTTCTGAGATCCAGATCGGGCTTTCAGTGATGTTAGTAGATAGTTGCGAATGTTAAAGCCAACACTATGTAGTCTAAGTAATGATTCTGACTGGATTCATGCGGCCCACGGAGAATTCGTCCCCTCTGACAACCTTTTCTCAGTGCAAACCGCATCCTCAATTAATTGCCGTATCTATTCCAACGTCTGTCTTCTCTTCAATTTTTGCCCTTTACAGCTCACTCTAGTACCATGAGGTTATCAACTGATGTCTTAACGTATGTCCTATAATATGCCCCCCTTTCTTGTCGCTGTTTTTCATACATTCCTAAAAAATGGTTCAAATGGCTCTAACCACTATGGGACTTAACATCTGAGGTCATCAGTCCCCTAGACTTAGAACCTAGCGACTTCATATATATCCATACCCGAGACATGATTCGAACCAGCGACCGTAGCAGCAGCGCGGTTCCGGACTGAACCGCGAGGAAACTCTCGGCTATACATTCCTTTTCTCGCCGATTCTGCAGAGAACCTCATCATTCCTCACCTTATCAGTCCAAGTAGTTTTCAAAATTCTTCTGTAGCAGCTCATCTCAAATGCTTCTATTCACTCCTGTTCGTTTTTTCCCAAAAGTCCATTTTCCACCGTGCTCCACACGTACCTTCTCAGAGGTCTATGTCTCATACTAGTAAACTTCGCCTGGCTAGGAATGACCTCTTAATAGTGCTAGACTACTTCCTGAGTCCATCATTTGTTATTTTCAGTATTCTGTACGTCAAAATCTCGTGTCTGAAATTACTTATTGCCGAAAACGCAATCGTGAAATAAAATTCTAACTATTGAAAGCAAGATGACAACAGTTTAAAAATGGATTATTTTGCTGCGTAGATAACAGAATCGTCGTGATCCTCAGTTTCTATATTAAGTTCCACGCTGTTCTCATTTCTGCTACTTCTCATTACTTCTGTCGTTCTTCGATTTACTCTCAATCCATATTCTGTACTCATTAGGTTGTTCATCACATTCAACAGATATAATTTTTCTTCATTTCCATTGAGAATAGCAATGTCTACAGCGAAACTTATCATTGATACTCTTTCACCACGAATTTAAATTCTTGAACAATTGCTTTTTTTCTTTTCTTTCCTTGCTTCTTTGATACATACATTGAACAGTATTGACTATAGGTTACATCACTGTCTTACACACTGTTTAATCGGAACACTTCATTCTTGGTTTTCAAGTCTTACTGTTCCCTCTTGGTTTGGTACATATTCTATTTTACCCGTCTTCGCTTGCAGCTTACCCCTACTTTGCTCAGAATTTCGAACATCTTGCATCATCTGCTATCTTCGAACGCTTTTTCCAGATCGACAAATCCTATGAACCTGTCTTGATTTTTCTTCAGCCCTGCTTCCATTATCAGCCACGCCAGAACTGACTTTTGGCACCTTTATCTTTTCTAAAGCCAAACTGATCTCAATCTAACAGAGCCTCAATTTTCTCTTCCACTTTTCTGTATATTTTTCTTGTGAGTAACGTGGATGCATGAGCTGTTAAGCTGATTGTGCTATAATCCTCGCAAGTTTCCGCTCCTACGCTCTTCGGAATTGTGTGGATGATGTTTTTCCTCCAAAGTCTGATGATATACTGCCGGTCTCATACTGTCTACACACCAACGTAAACAGTCGTTTTGTTGTCACTTACCCCCTTGATTTCAGAAATCCCGATGGAATATTATCGAACCCCTAACCCTTATTTGATCTTCCGAAGGTTTTTAAATTATGATTGTAATACTGGACCCCCTATACCCTATCGATTGGTGTCTCTTCTTCTAGCACGTCGTCAGACGAGTCCTCTCCCTCAAAGAGGCCTTCAATCTACTCTTTTCGCAAATCGGCTCCCTCCTCTGCATTTAAGAGTGGAATTCCCATTTACTTTTAATGTTACCTCCCTTGCTTTTAATTTCACCGCGTGTTCTACATGCGGAGTCAGTCCTTCTGACAATAATTTCTATTTCGATTTTTCCATGTTTTTCGTGCAGCCTTTTTGTCTTAGCTTCCCTGCACTTCCTATTCATTTCATATAGCCTACATGTCACACATACTATAGGAGCTAGCGTGCAATGCATGGCGGAGTGTGTGTGTCTTACATTAGCAAAGATTTTGTGTTTCGCTGGAGTTCCGTGCTGAGCTACGCAACAACGTCTGTATGCCTCAGTATGTGCCTAATATCGTTCTCGCGATACCTAACGAAGATATACTCTGACGTCAGCATAATAATCACACTGTCATTTTCGAATACAGTGTCTCCAGATTGACCCAACATGGATCTACACCTACATCTACATCTACATCCATACTCCGCAAGCCACCTAACGGTGTGTGGAGGAGGTTACCTTGAGTACTTCTATCGGTTCTCCCTTCTATTCCAGTCTAGTACTGTTCGTGGAAAGAAAGATTGTCGGTATGCCTCTGTGTGGGCTCTAATCTCTTTCATTTTATCCTCATGGTCTCTTTGCGAAATATACGTAGGAGGGAGCCATATACTGCTTGACTCCTCGGTGAAGGTATATTCTCGATACTTCAACAAAAGCCTGTAGCGAGATACTGAGCGTCTCTCTTGAAGAGTCTTCTACTGGAGTTTATCTGTCATCTCCGAAACGCTTTCGCGATTTCTAAATGATGCTGTAACGAAGCGCGCTGCTCTCCGTTGGATCTTCTCTATCTCTTGTATCAACCGTACCAGGTACGGATCCCACACCGATGAGCAGTATTCAAGCAGTGGGCGAAAAAGTGCACTGTAACCTACTTCCTTTGTTTTCGGACTGCATTTCCTTAGGATTCTTGCAATGAATCTCAGTCTGGCATCTGCTTTACCGACGATTAGTTTTATATTGTCATTCCATCTAAATCACTCTTAATGCCACCTCCCAGATAATGTATGGAATGCTTCCAGTTGTTGACCTGCTATATTGCAGAATCTTTCTATGTATTCGCAGCACATTACACTTGTCTACATGTAGATTCAATCGCCATTCCCTGCACCATGCGTCAAGTCGCTATAGACCCTCCGGCATTTCAGTATAATTTTCCATTGTTACAACCTCTCGATATACCACAGCATTATCCGCAAAAAGCCTCAGTGAACTTTCGATGTTATCCACAAGGTCATTTATATATATTGTGAATAGCAACGGTCCTATGACACTCCCCTGCGGCACACCTGAAATCACTCTTACCGCGGAAGACTTCTCTCCATTGAGAATGACTTGCTGCGTTCTGTCATCTAGGAACCCTTCAATCCAATCACACAACCGGTCTGATAGTCCATATGCTCTTACTTTGTTCATTAAACGACTGTGGGGAACTGTATCAAACGCCTTGCGGAAGTCACGAGCCATGGCATCTACCGTGTCTATGGCCCTCTGAGTCTCGTGGACGAATAGCGCGAGCTGGGTTTCACATGATCGTCTTTTTCGAAACCCGTGCTGATTCCTACAGAGTAGATTTCTAGTCTCCAGAAAAGTCATTATACTCGAACATAATACGTGTTCCAAAATTCTACAACTGATAGACGTTGTCTGCTTCCAAAAGATTGCCATTAAGGTTCCTGGAGCACTTCTGTTGCAGTTACACTTTCTCATGCGCAAAACCGACCTGTTACCATTCTAACACAGCTTCTATAAATAATTTTGATGCCTTTTGTCATGTCAGCCACGCGGGATTAGCCGAGCGGTCTCAGGCGCTGCAGTCATGGACTCTGCGGCTGATCCCCGGCGGAGGTTCGAGTCCTCTCTCGGGCATGGGTGTGTGTGTGTGTTTGTCCTTAGGATAATTTAGGTTAAGTAGTGTTTAAGCTTAGGGACTGATGACCTCAGCAGTTAAGTCCCATATAATTTCACACACAATTGAACATTGAATTTTGTCATGTCTGCTTGATAAGGATCGTTAATATATTCCGCCGATGTTTCGCTCGTCGACTCTCTTGTGTACTTCCACAAAGGTTCTCCCAGCACGTGTTTAAGCACTTACGGACTGTGAGATGAACAACTGCCTCTGCTTTTCTTGGGTCCCTGCAGGCAGCGCGGCAAGAGTTTGAGTGCCAATTGATGTCCGACGCTTATAATCGGCAGGAGCAGCGACTTCTGCTTGCTTTCCATTCCAAATGCATTGCGATTTTCCAGAATACTGCCAGCTATTATTTCTTCATTTACCCATTTCTCATACTGATTTAAGTGATCTTCCCACTCTGCAAATATCAAATATTATCATCAGATGGCTACTCGACGTGATGAATTCAAGATGCTCGACATTAATCTTTTTATCAAGTACTAACAGCTGTCTCTGTAAAAGGCATTATCTGGCACATTTAAGGATAACAGCCATCCATTACACCAAGTAGCGTTTCCTTCAGAAATTCTTTACGTTCGTGTAGACAACATCACCCTCAGCAAACTGTCTGGGATTGCTCCTGGTCCTATATGACAGGAACCGGTATTGATAAATACTGCGCTATGTTGCTTTGACCACGATTCGGAGACGAAACCGGAGGTAAGTTAGAGTATTTATTTCCAAAAACGTCCGCATATAAACTCTCAACATACAAAATGCATAATATAACAAGTGTTGGTGGATTTAAAGTTAATGTGAACATAAAACTTCTGAACTGTGAAGGGGCGTGGTGCACGCATCTACGCGTAGACAGTGCCTGGGTGGTCCCCGGCTGTCACATTAAAAGTTACGAGCCAGCAGGGCTGGTTCGGCCCGCCACAGGCAAACATGTGAGGCGGTGTAGGCAGGGCTGGCGAATCAATGCAAATTACTGTGGCCGTCTGGGTGGGCTCCGACGTGTGTCAAAGAACAACAGCTCCCAGCGACCGAGGAGCCAACGTCTGTTAGTAAACCAACAACGTGCTATTTTAGAAGCACCTACATAGCTCCACAGGGACATCTGCGCTCTCCAAGACACCATTTGTGTTCTAATACCCCTTCTCGCACTGAGGCGACAAGTCATGGGACAGCAATAGGCAGATAGACAGATGGCGGTAATACATGAGGCATAAAAGGGCACTACATTGGCGGGGCAGTCATTTGTGCTCCGTGATTCATGTGAAAATGTTTCCAACATGATTAAGGCCGCACGAGGTTAATCAAGGGGGGTAGGACGTTAAACGAGCCGACTTAGAACAGGAGATGCACCACAGGACATTTTAATTTCCACTGTCTATACTTTTACAAATAAATTCACAAAACTTTGTCAGCGTGACCAGGAAGATTCGGGATTCACACTCATAGCAGTGGAAGATCAAAAACATAACAAAATAAATTTTTTTACATGTAAAATTTCATCGTTTTTTCGCTTACTATTGGCTGCATTTGTTGCTATAGGTACATTTTTCTTCACAAGTAAGAGAGATTCTTTGATGAATTTTGCACAGCATACAAACCATGCTTACAGTTGTAAGAAACTCTAGAATTTTCCAAATCTATTAAAAACTGTGAAAAAATTGAGATAATTAACTCCAAAATTTGACTTTTTCTAAGCATTAAGCTTAAAACGCAACAGCTCATTCATTTTTTCATAAATTAAATAGATTCTAGAGTTTCAGACACCTGTAAGTATGGTTTGTGTGCTGTACAAAATTCATCGAACAGTCTCTCTTACTTATGAAGAAAAGTGTACCTATAGCAATAAATGCAGACAATAGTAAGTGAAAAAATGATGAAATTTCACATGTAAAAAAATTATTTTGTTATGTTTTTGAACTTCCTATGCTACGAGTGTCAATCCTGAATCCTTCCTGATCATGCTGACAAAGTTTTATAAATTTACTTGTAACAGTATAGACAGTGTAAATTAAAATGTCCTGTGGTGCCTCTCCTGCTCCAAGTCAGCCCGTTTGTCGTCCTACCCCCCCTTAAAAGACTTTGAATGCGGAATGGAAGTTCAAACTAAACGCTTAGGAACTTCATGACAGATTAAAACTGTGTGCCGGACCGAGACTCGAACTCGGGACCTTTGCCTTTCGCGGGCAAGTGCTCTACCAACTGAGCTCCCCAAGCACGACTCGCGCCCCGTCCTTACAGCCTTCCTTCTGCCAGTACCTCGTCTCTTACCTTCCAAACTTTACAGAAGCTCTCTCTAGCGAAAAACTTCCTGAATTACTGTCTTCGTCGTTATTATACATTGGGTGAAGCGCCCATATATTTCACGTCAAATTTCTTTTGAAATCATTAAGGGCATTTGTAATCTGTTTTCTGGGATTAAAGTGTTCACGCTGGTAAAAACATTTTGGAATATTTCAGTTGACGGAGGTGGAAGCCAACTCACACTACCCACAATTTTGAGAAGGGATTTTCATGTCATAAGCATGATATATGGTGTATATGTCCAAATTCCACAGTCACAGAGTTTTTTTTTGTTTTTAGTTTTTTTTTTAGTTTTTTGAGTGATCAGTGTTCCGACTGGTTTGATGCAGTCCGCAACGAATTCCTCTCCTGTGCCAACCTCAGAGTACCACTTGCAAACTACGTACTCAATTATTTGCTGGATGTATTCCGCTCTCTGTCTTCCTCTAAAGCTTTTGCCCTCTGCACCTCCCTCTATTACCATGGAAGTCATTTCCTGATGTCTTAACAGATCTCCTGTCATCCTGTCCCCTTACCTTGTCAGTGTTTTCCACGTATTCCTTTCCTCTCCGATTCTGCGCAGAAACCCCTCGTTCCTTACCTTATCAGTCCACCTAATTTTCAACATTCGTCTGCAGCACCACATCTTAAATGAATAGATTCTCTTCTGTTTCGGTTTTTACACAGTCCAAGTTTCACTACCGTACAATGCTATGCTAGAACGTACATTCTCAGAAATTTCTGCCTCAAATTGAGGCTTATGTTTGAGACTAGTTGATTTCTCTTGGCCAGGATTGCCCTTTTCGCAAGTGCCAATCTAATTTTGATGTCCTTCTTGTTCCGTCCGTCGTTGATGATTTTGCTGCCTAGGTATCAAAATACCTTCAGCTGTTTCGTGACTATCAATCTTGATGTTAAGTTTCTGGAAGTTCTCATTTCTGCTACTTTTCAGTACTTTTTCGATTTAATCTCAATCAATATTCTGTACCGTTAAGACTGTTCATTCCATTCAATTTTTCTTCACTTTCACTGATGATAACAATGTCATCAGCGAACCTTACTGATATCCTTTCATGCTGAATTTTAATCCGACTCTTGAAACTTTCTTTTATTTCCGTCATTGCTCTTCGATGTAGAAACTGAACAGCAGAAGCGAAAGATACATCCCTCACACAGTAATTCATATACTTCGTTCTTGGTCGTCTGCTCTTGCTGTTCCCTCTTATTTCATGTACATATTATATATTACTCGTCTCTCCCTACAGCTTAACCCTATTTTCTTCGGAATTTAAAACATCTTGCATCATCTGACATTGTCAATCACTTTTGTGAATGTGTCTTGACTTTCCTTCAGATTTGCTTCCAGTATCAATAGCAACGTCAAAACTGCGTCTGTGGTGCTTTACCTTTCCTAATGACAAACTGATCGTCATCTCCGTGCTCTGTCCAGTGGAATTATCCCGAACACGGCACAAACGTTTTTAGCTGCCTCCACCTCTATCACTCCTCTACTGAACTCACTCAGAAGAATATGACGGGAATGTTCGGATTTCTCCACTTAGCACTCCATTTTCTAGTGTCAACAGCTTCAGTCAATATCCCCAATTGACAAAATGAGAGTCTGTAAACTCAAATAGCAACAGTGATCTACAAATAAAAAATGACAATCGATAAATAAACCCATAGCAACCGGAATACCAACATGCAAAACAAACACTCGACGAACTAGTAATGATCTTTGGAAACCAAGTGTTGTGGGGACAATAAAATTGAGCCCATACATTTTTATCGCTCAGGAAGTTATATTTTCCTCCTCAGAGGCTAATTACTCCAGGTGAACCACTGTTATGTAGGGATTTCTGCGCTGTTGTTGTGGCCATTGGATGTCCTGCAACGTAAAAATTTACTCTACTCTCCAAGGAAACGTACGCCAGCGAGGCAATATATAAACCCCTGTCTGCATAGATTATGAGGAATTTACGGCTTGTTGGTTGTAAAATATATCGTTGCTTCTATCATTACAATTTACAGCACATTAGAATCTTAGAGAAAGAGATGAAAGTAGTGGATGGGAATATTGGCGTTGGCTAATTGTAAACCAAAATATACGTCAGTCCAATATGGATGCAACCCAACGACTGATTCTACACAATCAATTTGCAGTCTTCGTTCTTTGGAAAAGAACGGCTCTTTGTCGTCGACGTGTCTCTGTTTACACGACCGTTGCTCCGTGGCCCCGCCGCATCTACAATCAGATTTTCACAAAAAGATTTCCCTCCTACTCCAGGCACGTCACTCACTTTCACCACCACTCAGCAAAGGTTTGAAATCCAGCCACCTAGCTTTCCATTTGGAATTAACATTTTAGGGACGAATAAAGAAAACGAATGTAATTTAATAGCCACACCTTCGACTTGCTAGTGCAATTTATCGACCCGCTGGAACTGACTAGAAGCGATGCAGTCCACCACGTCGCTACAACCCGGAAGATTTATCAGCATCTACATAGAGAATGAGAATGATTAATACCAAGTTCTTCTGCTTCCATTGTCTCCACTACGTCATCAGAGTTGGAAGACTAAATACTGCGGAGGCTAAGAATATGGGAACACCACGAGAAATGCAAGCAGACGCTTGCCAAGCCTGCAACCTGCACTGTTTTATTTGACCACGAACGGAACCGTGGAATGTCCTCAGTACGTTGTAAGTGTCAGTCGTGGACACAATAGGAGTTTCTCGTGAGTGCCAAATGCCGGAGATAAATGAATTCCAACGTAGGCAAATTGCTAGTGGTCATATGGTGGGTGGTCCCCTAAGCAAGGGAGGCCGAGGAAACACTCTATCGAAGATTTATACCGCATACAGGGAAAACCACCTTCAGAAGGTGGCAGGGGTAAAATACAGGGAGCGAAAGGCTGTTTACAATTTGTACAGAAATCAGATGGCAGTTATAAGAGTCGAGGGGCATAAAAGGGAAGCAGTGGTTGGGAACGGAGTGAGACAGGGTTGTAGCCTATCTCCCATGTTATTCAGTGTGTATATTGAGAAAGCAGTAAAGGAAACAAAAGAGAAATTCAGTGTCGGAATTAAAATCCATGGAGAAGGAATAAAAACTTTGAGGTTCGCCGATGACATTGTAATTCTGTCAGAGACAGCAAAAGACCTGGAAGAGCAGCTGAATGGAATGGACAGTGTCTTGAAAGGAGGATATAATATGAACATCAACGAAAGCAAAACGAGAATAATGGAATGTAGTCGAATTAAAGTGGTTGATGCTAAGAGTATTAGATTAGGAAATGAGATCCTTAAAGTAGTAAATGAGTTATGATATTTGGGGAGCAAAATAACTGGTGATGGTAGAAGTAGAGAGGATATAAAATGTAGACTGGCAATGGAAGGAAAGCGTTTCTGAAGAAGAGAAATTTGTTAACATCGAGTATAAATTTAAGTGTCAGGAAGTCGTTTCTGAAAGTATTTGTATGCAGTGTAGCCATGTATGGCAGTGAAACGTGGACGATAAATAGTTTAGACAAGAACAGAATAGAAGCTTTCGAAATGTGGTGCTACAGAAGAATGCTGAAGATTAGATGGGTAGATCACATAACTAATGAGGATTTACTGAATAGAATTGGGGAGAAGAGGAGTTTGTGGCACAACTTGACATGAAGAAGGGACCGGTTGGTAGGACATGTTCTGAGACATAAAGGGATCACAAATTTAGCATTGGAGGGCAGCGTGGAGGGTAAAAATCGTAGAGGGAGACCAAGAGATGAATACACTAAGCAGATTCAGAAGGATGTAGGCTGCAGTACGTACTGGGAGATGAAGAACCTTGAACAGGATAGAGTAGCATGGAGAGCTGCATCAAACCAGTCTCAGGACTGAAGAGCACAACAACAACAACAGGGAAAGCGGCAAAACATATAGACAAATAAGAGGGCGACAGCTGCAGAAGTCACTGCGGAACTAAATGTTGCACACTCAAACACCCTCAGCATGAAAATAGCAGGTCCATTAGCACGGAACTGCGAGGTGAACTGGAATCCAAAAACCATTGATCAGTGATATAAATGCCTGTAAGAGGAAAGTGTAGCGTCGAAGCTATAAAACCAGGACTATGGAGCAACGGAAGAAAGTCATTTGGTCGGATGTGTCTTCTTGCACGCTGTCTTCAACGTCTGCCGAGTTTATGTCCCAGGAGCGAAAAATGATGGGAGTTCGGTGATGATTTGGACAGCTATACCGTGGTATTCCGTGGGCCCCGTTGGCACTCAGCAAGGTCTTATTAGATTCAAGTATTATGTGACCATTTTGGCTGATCAGGTTCGTCCGATGGTACAGTGTTTGTTCTTCAATAGAGATGTAATGTTCCAAGAAGACAGGGCCGTTGGGCGCACAGCACCTATCGTCTGGGACTCGTTTTGCAAGCGCGAGGATGGACCGTCGCATCTCACAGGGCCACTACAGTCAGCAGTATTACTTAACCTGAAACGCCAGCTAAACCCGCTGAGCATAACATGTGATTAGGATTGTGGAAAGGGCCAAATAAGGTTGGGGTCAGTTTCACCTTCAAATTGTAATTTATTGTAATTTAATAACACATTTACAACTAAAGCAGCACCTTTACAACTACGAGATTCAAAATGCAGTTGTTTCACGGAAGAAGGCCTCCAAATGAGAAATCTTAAAAAGCATCAAGAAAAAATGCAGTTAAAATAGCAAATAATAACACAGTAAAAACTATATTTTTTAAATCATTTGTTATGATAGATTATAAACAGACAATTAAACACCGGTGAGAAAGACTGTTAAGACAACAGCACTCAGAAGCCTCCAGGGTGTTGGTCTGCCCTCCTTCGCTTAGGTGAGACAGGTGATGAGCCCAACCACTCTTTATCCGTCGGAACCCAACCAAGGGACAACCATGGACCGACAGACAAACGACTTGCTTGCCACCAATCGATACATGAGAATTCAAACACAAAATGTTACGGGCGCGATTATCCGCAATCAAATATGTATATGTATTAAGCTGTCAAAAATACACACCGTAATGGACACCAACAACAGGTGAGGAAAGGACACTGGAACACTGCCTGAAATTACGTTATTTGCCCGGGCAGGTAACCGGATCACTAATGGCCACATACAGAAATTTCCGCTGGTGCACTTGAATTGTAGTCAACCATATACTCGTAGTTAGTTCCACCACATGGCAGCTAAATGTCAGCAAAACAAACACTCAGTGTTGCTCACAGGAAAACCTCCCCAACAGCGAACCACCGAAACAAATCACACAACATGAATGGACGTGTCTTGGGTACTTGAAACCACTACTCAACTTTGACGTCCTAGGTGAACCACGAAGCTCGTTGCGATCGGATAGCACCACACATGCTCTGACACTGTGCAGGGACCGCCAGCCGACCCAGCCGACTGCATCGCGCTGAGACAACTTCCCTGGTCCGCAGGAACCGACCGACTCCCCTCAGAATGCCGACATCATCTAAAAGTCGCCAGTGGTAAATGATTCCAACTACACACACAGTTTGACAAACACGTGCACGAAGACTTGAACGATAACCAACAGTAACTAAGCACGCACGAAGACAAATCGAGAGTCGATGCACACACACACACACACACACACACACAACACGATCGATGAGCCAAAACGCGGCGTCCGGTAGGACGACCGACCGACAACCCACCAAGACCTTGGCCCGGCTCAAGTGACTCGTGGCGGCAATGGTCGGGCGAGCCATGTCGATGGAGACCTCACTGCTGCTCCAACCCGACTGCACTAAGGCCGCATTGCAACTCCCCGACTGGCAGGTCCGGACTGCGCTTCAGACGCGTTCCAACTCACTGGCCGCCCGAACTTGTGACCCGAACTCCTCTTACGAGAGACAACGTCCAGGAAGTAATAGCAGTCGAGCAAAGATACTACGAGAGGGGATATATCGATACGCGCTGCTAGCGCCGGTGACGGTCAGGCAAAGCAGTGGTAATTTAAATTAACATAGTGAGGTGGAAGTACGTTAAAAACAGGATGTAAATTACATGATGGCGGAAACACGTGCCACCAACGGCTCAGAGCCTATGTGGTCTACTCTGGAGAGAAGCGTGTGTGATCGCTGTCCACCTCCGGCATCGTTACCTGCACTTGAAAATATCCTGCAAGAAGAATGGTACCAGATTTCTCCGAATACCATACCCGTGCATTTATCGATTACAAGAAGTCTGTAAGCTGTTTTGAATGGCAAAGGGCTTCCTTCACATTACTGAACCGGCTGATGTATTTCTGGTGTTTCCCTATTTTAGTTCACCCCCTGTACATAGTAAAGGACTAACACTAAGTTTCGTGGTTGCACCTCGGTTTTTGTGAGAAGATAATTAGACCTTCCATCTTACAAGACAGGACGAGCGCCTCTGCGAGGAACACCTGCAGATACACATTCAGAGTTTACGTCTCTTTTAAGGATCCCACACACGAGCAACTGGTCGCAGCGATGCGTCACACGGAAGATAGATCGCTTCGTAGATTGCATGTATATGGGCCAATCGAAGTGATTGGTCACTGATTGCTGGTCGCACGGAAAGCCCAGGCAATCAGATGGATCGCAGGCGATTCGTGCTCGCCTGGCTGGTCAGCAGCGGTGTGTGACAATATGGCTACGAACCGCTGCTCTAAGCATCACGCTGGGGTGTGCACTTTCGTTTCGCTTTGCCCTCGTAAAGTAACAATTGTATCTTACAATTTATAACTTTTCAGGGACCAACAGCTACTCTCAGACGTGAAGGCCGAAGTTACCATTTATTCTTAGAAGTAACACAAAATACACCCTCCGATTTTGCAATGATTGGCATTTTGAATAAATGAAAAGTGATAGTTTACTTTTATTCTGCAGTGTTAATAACCGGTTTTCGGCTTACAAGGCCGTCATCAGATATTTACCGACTACTGTCGCCAAAGAAGTTGAAATATTTGTAAACGACATTGGAAAAGAAGTTACACATCTAGATTGAAGCATAAACTCACAGTAAATGACATCGTTGACAGGGTGGTGGTAATGTAATGTCAGAAAGTAAGAGGTGAAAAATAGATAAACATAAAGGGAGCAAACAGCAAAAAATTTTAACACAAAACTGGAAAAGCATGGCTACATAACAGTTTACATTAATAAACAAAACCAGTAAAATACAATAAAATAAGTACTTGAGAATGTTACTTCAAGAGGTATAAAAGATGGAGAGTGCGACACAAGCCAATCAAAAGAAAGAATTATCAGTTGTAACTACAGAATGCGAAGTGTGTTCAAAAAGTAAGGCGACTTTATATTTTCATTAAAAATACTTATTTTATCATCGATGTTCATGTTTCACCTTCAAAATATTCCCCCTCAGATACAGTACTGTGCCAACGCTTCTTCCAGTCCTCGAAGCGCTTCTCATAAGCAATTTTTGTTACAGCCTTGAGTACTTCCTGCGATGCAGTTTTTATTTCCTCGATCGTTGAAAATCTTCGTTCTTTCAAAGGTCTCTTCAGTTTTGGAAACGGGAAAAAGTCACAGGGGGGCCAAGTCTGGTGAATATGGTGGCTGAGCCTTGATTGTCGTGTTGTTTTTGGCCAAAAAATCTCTCACAAGCGACGATGAATGGGCAGGTGTAATGTCGTGATGCAAAAGCCATCAATTGTTTTTCCACAATTCCGGACGTTTTTTGCGTATTGCTTACCGCAAACTGCGCATAATTTCTGACCTTGACGCTAAAATTAATGATGCACTACGCCATGGTAATTAAAAAACAATGAGCAAAAGTTTGTCATTTGATCGAACTTGGCGTGCTTTTTTCGGTCTTGGCTCTCAGGGCTGTTTCCATTGGGACGATTCGTCTTTGGTTTCGACGTCAAACCATATTTCGTCACCAGTTATGACCCTTTTGAGCAAATCAGGATCGTCATTGACGTCATTTAAGAGCTCCTAAGCGATGCGCATGCGTCGGTTTTTCTTATCAAAACTGAGAAATTTTGGAACGAACTTCGCTGACATACGTCTCATGCCCAAAACATCTGAAAAAATTGCATGACACGGCCGATATACCAAAATCCTCAGCAACTTCTCTTGCGGTAATTCGATGTTTTACCAAAACAATTTTCGTCATCTGTTGTTTATGTGCTGGGACGCCAAGAGCGAAGTTCATCATTGGCATCTTCTTGGCCATCTTGGAAGAGCTTATACCACTTGTAAACATTTTTCTTTTACTTAGAGTAGACTCATCATATGCCACTGACAACATTTCAAGTGATTTAGAGCATTTTATTCCATTTTTCATATAAAATTTGATACAAATTCTTTGCTCCATTTTTATAAGAATCGAAAATCTCCGAGTACACTAAAAATATCTAACCTTTCTATGTGTCAAAAACAAACTAAGCATGCTGGACTCTTAAAACTGTGAACATTTGTTCGGGACATGTATACCAACATAACAAAAAAAAGATCGATAGTCAAATGTACGTTGCCCGCGCATTTTGAAAAGTCACCATACATTATGAGCAGCCCTCATACATGAAGAACTTACGCAACATCAATGAGATAAACAGAAATGAGTAAATGCAGGGAAATGGAGGAACGTGAGGGAACATACAGTAAATGACATCTTCGAGAATGTGATGGTATTACATTTAAAAAAGTAAAAAGTTAAATAACATATAAATGTAACCCTCTATTGCCCAAATTATTATTTCCTGTAGAAAAAAATATTTATATGCACAGAATGTTAGAGAATAATGTATTTAACACATATAAGGTGAATCTTTGTTTCTGAAATAATTTATTTTTTAAAAATAGTTCTGTGACTCTGTGGTCACAATGGGCAGTTACATTTTTTGTTCAGTCTTGTACAAATAATTTAGTATTTCTAATTCGAGACAAGAATGGAACTGTATGTTACGATAAAATTGGAAGTAAGTTAAAGAATAATGAGATAACAGTTAATTACAGATAAAAACATACGCAATACAATAATTAAAAAAATACAAACTTAAAAATTGATTTTAATGTCAGCAATTTTCTGGTTATTTTTATTTTCTGACATGAACTAATGAGTATGAAAATCAAAAAAACAGTTAGAATTTGGTGTGAAGCAAAGATGACCTTTACATTTTATGCAAAACACTTTTGGTGCACCATTACATCCTGTTTTTTTGCAATGACCTCTTTTTTATGAAAATTGAGGCCAGTGGCCAATTCCATCCTTCCTCACTTCTTTTTCAGGCAGTGGTGCTGCTGACCCAGTCTTCTTCTTCAACTGAATTGCAGTTTCCATTGACGAACTACTAGGTCTTCCCCCTTTTTTTTTTTTGTCCATCCTTATTCTGTTTCCAAAGACAAGCAGCAACAGTAGCTTTGAAGTCCAATAGGCTGAGCTGATCTAGTTTTTTCACGCTACACTCTGTACAATCTCTTCTGTATAGTAGCCAAGCATTGACTACAGTCAGATCAAGCAAGTGAAATACAATTCTCAAATACCATTTCTTCGACCGGATCTTGATGCGATATAATGCTATCAGTGAATCCAACAGATCAACACCACCCATGCACCGATTGTAATAGTGAACAATACTGGGGCATTAAACATTTATTTTTTTCTTTCTTGGTACGGTCCCATCTCTCCACTGTTGATGTTGTATGAGCACCAGCAAAAGTAATGAGAAAATGAACAGGCTTGTTATCATACCATTTTACTGGACTCAAAGTAATGCCATCAATTTTAGATAAATGTTCCTCATAACTCTCTCGATCCTTCTTTTTCATGACTTTGTCAGAAGTGCACATACAGCCTTTGAGCCGATTAGGTCTCACAGTTCCTAAAGACTGAATACCCATCTTTTCTAGTTCAACTTCGAACCGAACTCATGAGAACCAATTATCAAAATACAGTTTGTGAAATATGTGTCTATGTATTACAGAAGCCAATCTGAGAACAACATTTCCACTCACACCTACATCAGGTAAGGATGGGTCATGTTTCACTTTCCCTGAATATATCTCTAAATTATGTGCACTTCCATATGAATCACACAAGACAAATGGTTTGTAACCCCATTTTTTACGTTTATTTTTGTCATAATTCTTCAAGGTGTGTCTTCCCTTGAAAGGAATGATCTGTTCATCCACTGACAATTTTTCACTCATGGAAATTCTTCGAAAATTTTCAACCAATGGCTCCAGAAAGGGTCTGATCATGTACAATGTGTCAGCTTGATCTATAGTTTCGTTATCATTGAAATGGAGTCCTAATTTTAGCTGCTCCCACCTATTGCGGCTCATTACGTCACCAACAGCTGGAATCCGAGTAGTAATTTTCCAATACATACGAGACGATGGATGTCCCTAAATAGACATGTACATACAACAACCAAAAAATTCTTCCATCTCATTTTTATCAGTTTTTATTGGTTTAGAAATGTCTTTCTGTATTGCATATAAGTTGGTTTGATCTACAGCATTTTCCACAATTTTATCGTCTTACAACTGCCTAAAATAGGTCATAGGTAGATGAGGTTCTTCCGGTGCACAAGGGAGACAACACTTCCATGGTTGAACAGGACGAATAATACGATTGTTAGAACGTCTCCAATCATAATTGACTGGAAATTCATCACTAACATTCTCGTTATCACTTTCATTATTCACAAGTACTGCATTATCACCGTCCTCTGCACTACCATTATCACTCTCGCCTATAATTATGTCACCTTGACGCTTTTCTACTATCTCAACATCATCCTCACTATCTGAATCTAAGACAGAGTCTTCTGATTCATACCCAGGAATAGTTCTAACTTCATATTCTTCACCTTTCTTACGTTTTCCATAAAACTTATTGGGCTCCATGACTCTGTAACAAAGTGAGGTTATCATTCCATTATTGCCCAACCTGACTTCATAGAAACGGACCCAAATTCGCTCATAGCACGTGCAATATTTATAGTTACATGAAATGCAGTGTTTATAATGAAGAATGATACTTACATTTCTAACTGAGTATTTTTGTTTCTTGAAAAATGACAACAGCATCACTGTAAATAATAACTAAACTTGCACCAGCACAGAAAGACGACAAATGACTGCAGTCCAACATTCAACGCTACCAACCAAAGATAATATTATTCTGGTGCCAGTGAAAACAACCTAAATATAAAGCAGCCATATTGTAACACTCAAGTCACACTGGTCAAGAAATAAATAACGATCCTAGCGCGAAGTATAACGATAAAATTTGACGTGACTTCAGAGTCACGGTGGGCAGTAGAGGGGTAAATGGAGCAAACAGAGAAAAACATTAACACTATACTCAAAAGCTATTCCCATATAAGTTTGGTTAAATAAGTAAAGCAAGTAAAATAAAAACAGTACTTGAAGAGACAACTTCAAGATGTATGAAATGTTGTTTTGGCAGAAGAACCAACACCGTATTACTAATGGAGGACGAAATGCACGCATTTTAGCTCACGCAGGCTGGCGTGAGGAGGGAAGGACTATACTGACGTGAGATCTGGAACATGACAAGGAATTAGAATTCAGAAAGCGGACATAGCTAGTTTGATACTTAACTTTAATCCATTAATGATGAACGTCGTTCTTGACGGTACATGGTTCACAATATTATCTGTTCAGAAGACATACAGTAATTGAATATGGCGCCTTTGTAGGTCGTAGCAAATGACGTAACTGAAGGCTAAGCTAAACTGTCGTCTCTGCAAATGAGAGCGTATGTAGACAGTGAACCCTCGCTAGTAAAGTCGGCTGTACAACTGGGGCGAGTGCTAGGAAGTCTCTCTAGACCTGCCGTGTGGCGGCAATGACTGATAGTGGCGACACGCGGGTCCGACGTATACTAACGGACCGCGACCGATTTAAAGGCTACCACCTAGCAAGTGTGGTGTCTGACGGTGGCACCACATTAAACATGGGTTGTAATACAATTACCAATTAAAAGAAAGTCTTAACAACAGACTATATGGCTTACATACGCAATTTCAATAAAAGAAAAGAACTCAATGAATATAGGAAAATTGGGGAATATGTAGGAACAGAGAGTGTGGAGAGTTATGAAAAACTGAGAGTGTTATGTGAAGCTGTGTCTGGATATTTAAGACAAGATTTGAACTCTGAGCAAGGCGTTTGTTAATTTCCAGGGTTTGTGCTTTGAAGCTTGTGCTGTGGATGTAGAACTGATAGGAAGCTTACAGTAATAGTCGGGATACGACAGACTCGATCTGACGGTTTTGAGTTATCTATGAAGTTATTATTAAAGTTTTTAATTCTTAAACAGCTTAGCGTACATAGTGTAATGTGAAGAGGACATTTTAAATGATCAGAGTAAACTTACTATAGAGCTATACTCTAGTCCCTTTTATTTAATATATTTTAACTCTCCTTTATACATTTTGTAGTAAAACTGCAGTCAGAAGTGGTGCTGTTGACAGCTTCTTTGTAGACGCATCGAGACTGAATTTTACAATTTTTCCGGCGAACTGAATGTTCAGATCTCTTGCTAGCAGCTGTCGTCGTTTAATACATCTCGCGGTTCTTTCAACTCGACACCTGCCAGTTATTTACTGGCGAGCCATCGGGGATTGACGAAGGCTCGCAACGCTCCAAAACATGTAGTGCACATCAAGTATTCCGCGCACCCGACAAGTCAATTTGACAGAAGCATCGCACTTCCCGGCCGCAGCGGGCTCATTGGTGGAACGACGGAACTCGGCTGTCCTCTGCATAACCGCTCACCGCTGCCGTTGGCGTTCTCTGTCCTCTTCGATTCGAAAAAAATCATAGAGATGATGGAACTCCTTGCACTGTCCAACTGGTAGCCGCCATCACGATACATAAGGTTTCGCGCGAGGCATATTTCCATTGATTCCTTACTAATGGAGTCCCAGAATCGCTTGCAAATAGAAATCAAAGAAACTGAATGTCTCCAGAGAGTCATCAATGTCAAGTTGTCATCATCACCTGTTGCAAACTAGGAGAGTCCTTAAAACATTCGTACGCTGAAAAATAACGCTGCACTGAGCATCAACGTTGAACCCGCCTCTTGCAGCCAGGTAAGTCCGCTATTGGCAGACACTGCATTTCCAGTGGTCGTAGTTGCTGTGGTCAGAATCACAGTTATCTCATACTCCACTGACAGTCCAGCGCGAATACAGTGGAGTTCATTTGTAACCTGAAGGGGATCAATGCCGTCAGCTGCAACACGACATTACCCGGCATCAGCGGAGACGAATGAGAATATGTACCAGACCAGGATTCGAACGAGGGATCTCCTATTTACTAGGCAGGTCCACAATGCCAACTGCGACACAACTTTGCTGCAACTGCGCGGACTATTTCGGCACGGCCGCTGTGGGCGAGCAGTTCTAGGCGTTTCAGTCTAGAACCACGCAACCGCTACGCCTCGGGCATGGATGTGTGTGATGTCCTTAGGTTAGGTTTAAGTAGTTCTAAGTTCTAGGGGACTGATGACCTCAGATGTTAAGTCCCATAGTGCTCAGAGCCGTTTGAACCATATCCCGGACGTCTCACGGCCGATCCACACTCCCGTCGAGAGCCACCTATTCGCAATCCCTGTCCACTTCCTCCATGTTTACTCTCCGAGATTCCCGCAGGAGGTCAGATGTATTTGTGGATCCACACTGAAGAAGTTGGATCTAATGCCCAGCTAGCCGTATTAATTATACCGTATGAATGAGGAATTCATATAGTAGTCTACTTGCTTGGCTGCGAAAGGCGAGAGCAACGTTGACATTCAATGCAGCGTTCTTTCACGGTGTACGTGTGCTTTAAGCACGCTCATAGTTTTCGACGGATGATCAAACCTTGATGCTGATGGCTCTCTGAGGCATTCAATTTTTCTAAGCCCACTCATACTGATTTGTATCTGCAGGTGTTTTCGGGACTCCATTGGTAAAGACCACGTAGAAATACGCTTAGCCGAAAAGCAGATGAACCGTGATTGCGGCCACCAGTTGGACGGTGCATGGAGCCCTGTCATCTCCTCCACCTTTCCTAATCGACGACGACAGTGTACACCAACGGCCGCGCCTAGTGGCAATGCAGAGGACAGCCGAGTTCCAGCGGTTCCATCTGTGATGACGCTGCCGCCCGGAAGTGCTAACTTGATCTCGACGCACGCGCGGAACACTTGCAGCGCGCTACATTTTACGGGACGGAGAAAGCTTTCGTCCTAAACTATGGTATCATTCACGTTCATCAGTGACTGCATTTTAACTCTAACGTGAAACCGTCAAACAAGTTTTAAAACCCATCAATATTTTCGATCTATGTGTATTGTACCAAATCTTCGTTTACTGTCAGTTGTTTCCATGTAAAAATCGTCAATATAGTCCACGTGTGTATTTTTTTTAACTCATCTTTCATATACTTTAACCATCTTTACACATCAGTAACGAAAGACAGTCAACCAGTTGTAAAAATTGTGGTTTTCAAATAACCTTGACCACAGTTTCGACCGATCTAAACCAGTCTGCTTCAGGACAAACAAACTTCACATTAGCAGTTAAGTCAGTAAAAGCTGTCTCCACATGACATTAATCAGCAACGGTCTGTATGTCCACTTGTAAAGATATGCTGCATAGAATCAAGAGCTTGTCAGATCACTAAAAACAATCACTTGGAATAACAGACCATGCTAGCAGCTACATGCCAACAAACCACCATTTTTGGAACTGGTTGGCTGTCCTTCATTCCTGCCGTTCTGTAGCCGTTGCCGTAGTGCAGCCATGTTAAAAATATCTATAAATATAGTTTACCAACCTTTGGCTGAATAGTAGTTTTATTCTCTGCAGACCACCCCTCTTTGTAGGGAAGTGAAATAACAACAAAGAAAAACGGAAGTCTTCATTAGTCTTCGATGACTGGCAGGAGTTCAGATGAAATACCGTGGAATGTATTAAACTACTACTGGCTGTAAGCCCGAAATTGGGTTGAACACATTGGTACGGGAAGCAGATTGTATAGATAACTGCAGTTAAACTATGAGAATAATGAATAAAACAGGAATTCAGGATTACTAAACAAAATAAGAATAGAATTAGCACACTAGTAAGTCGTACACAACCCACTTGTCTTCAGTGAGGAATGTAACATATGCTATAAAGTTACTTACAGTTTCCAAGAAAATCGCTTCAGGAAAGTTTAATAAATTATAATTTCTGTTTTTTTGAAGTATTCGTGGGGATTTGAAAATCAAGTGCGAGTTCTACTAAAAATAGCACTCCATTTTTCGTAGGAGAACTTCCCGACACAGTGGCGTTTGTCGATTCAAATTGCATCGCAGATCGCTCGTGTGTGGGGTGTCGAGGCGACCGACCGATTGCGGAACCGTTTAAGGTGGATTCACACTTGACGGGACATCACCATCACGTTTGTCACGTGAAGAGATTCTCCTCTGTAGTTCAATTGCTGGTATTCACACGCGCTGTCAGCAGAACGTCACCGACACGTCACATGAGGTTAGCGGCGTACCAAGGTTTCTCGGGAAGCTGTTTCGACTGGCTGTAGTGCAACCCTCGTGGGCAGCAACTGTTACATCAGGTACACGGGATGATGTAATACGAAAGTATTCCCCACTAACTTCTACTGCGAAAAGGTCTTAATACGTACTATAAGACAATACTAAGTTAATTTATTTTATTTTATACATGAAAGGAATGCACTGCAAAATAAACGATACATATCTTCGTCATAAAAGTTTTCTGGGTATGGTACCGCGTCATTTGGAATGAAAGTACTGCTGGAGGAAACCAACGTTTCGGTCACGGTTGCAGCGGCCTTCTTCTCGGTCTTCTGGTCCGTTCTAGCTACGCTGTGTCAGTTATATTTTGTTATTACTGTTCGGTAGGCATGCCATTACGTCATAATTTTAAAAATACAGTTCATTTCATTGGCCACTTAAGGAGGTGGGAGAGGGAACTGTTGTGGTTGGCAGGAGAGCCAACATCGTGTTACCAGAGGAGGCCGAAATGCACGCGTTTTAGCTCACGCAGGCTGGCGTGAGGTCTGTGACAGGACAAGGAAAATAGAATTTAGAAAAAACTGACGTAGCTGGTGGAATACTTAACTTTAATCCATTAATGATGAACGTCGCTCTTGAAATTACATGATTTACAATATCAATAGAAACTGTTAATGGCGCCTTGCTAGGTCGTAGCAAATAACGTAGCTCAAGGCTATGCTAACTATCGTCTCGGCAAATGAGAACGTAGAAGTCAGTGACCCATCGCTAGCAAAGTCGGCTGTACAACTGGGGCGAGTGCTAGGAAGTCTCGCTAGACCTGCCGTGTGGCGGCGCTCGGTCTGCAATCATTGATAGTGGCGACACGCGGGTCCGACATATACTACCGGACCGCGGCCGATTTAAAGGCTACCACCTAGCAAGTGTGGTGTCTGGCGGTGACACCACAGGAACTTTATTTTTAATAGGTTACTGTGGTTGATGGAGACGGTCAAATCTGTCGTCTACTGGCTCTTGTGTTATGTACCATGATTGGTGGTCACTGGCGAATGAGAAGTTGGCTCCTGTTTACCAAGTGCTGAGCATCCGCCGCGCGGCTTCAGTTACTCGCCGGCGCCTCGTGTTGATACTGCTCGCATTCGGGAACACAAACGCTATATTCGTCTAGGGCAACACAACAAATCTGCAGTGGCAGAACATCAGCAAGAATGCGGAAAAGAAATAAAATCCAGCAAAGCCTATGTGTTGGCCAAGCAGCCGATTATGACGAAACCCAAAATCACAGAGGCCATCGAAATACTTATACACCCTAAGAACATGAATAGAGAGGATGGACTCAGGGACCGGCCGGTTTGGCCGAGCGGTGCTAGGCGCCCCAGTCTGTAACCGCGCGACTGCTACGGTCGCAGGTTCGAATCCCGCCTCGGGCATGGATGTGGGTGATGTCCTTGGGTTCTAAGTTCTAGGGGACTGATGATCTCAGATGTTAGGTGCCATAGTGCTCAGAGCCATTTGAGCCATTTGATGGACTCAGGCTTGTCCCTCTTGGCTGCCAGCAATCAAACAGACCGCACTATGAACACGAGGCTCGAGCACTACCGGCGAGTAACTGCCGCCGCGCGGCCGACCTCCAGCGCTTGGCAAACGTAAGCGAACTTTTCATTCTCCGGTGACCACAAATCATGGCACATAATAGAAGAGCCAATAGACAACAGAGGTTACGCTCTCCCTCCACCGCAGTAACCTATTACAATTAACATTCCGCCTCCTTCTTCCTTAAGTGACCAATGAAATGAACTCTTTTTCAAATTATGACGTACTGGCATGCCCACTGAAAAGTGATAACAAAATATAAGGGACACTGAATAGCTAGAACGCACCAGTAGACCCAGAAGAAGGCCGCTGCAACAGTGGCCGAAACGTTGGTTTCCTCCAGCAGTAGTTTTATACAATATAACGCGCTACCACATCCAGAAAATTTTTGTGTCGACTGACTATGGCCACAGAAAGCTACGCAGTTATATGATACATACCTCGTTCAATGTGCCTCACTCACGATTTTTCCAGTGGATTAGCTAAAAGAAGAAACGGGAGTAAAGCTGATGTTGCAGTCTGAAGTTTAAAATAAGATTCGTAATAAATTAATGACAAACAGCAGGTAGCAGAAATATTGGTAAACATAGTTCAGGTACACAAAACGGCCCTTCTAGACATACCATAGACAAAACATCAGCTTTTGTTGAGTGCCTAAATCTTGATTTTCTCTTCGTGAGTCCGCAGCTCGTAATCGTGCGGTAGCTTTTTCGCTTCCCGCGCCCGGGTTCCCGGGTTCGATTCCCGGCGGGGCCAGGGATTTTCTCTGCCTCGTGATGACTGGGTGTTGTGTGATGTCCTTAGGTTAGTTAGGTTTAAGCAGTTCTAAGTTCTTTGGGACTGATAACCATATGTTAAGTCACATAGTGCTCAGAGCCATTTGAACGATTTTTTTCTCTTCGTGTTTTTTTATGTACACTGCTGGCCATTAAAATTGCTACACCAAGAAGAAATGTAGATGATAAACGGATATTCATTGGACAAATATATTATACTAGAACTTGCATGTGATTACATTTTCAAGCAATTTGGGTGCATAGACCCTGAGAAATCAGTACCCAGAACGACCACCTCCGGCCTTAATAACGGCCTTGACACACCTGGGCATTGAGTCAAATAGAGCTTGGTTCCGTGTACAGGTGCAGCTGCCCATGCAGCTCAGCACGATACCACAGTTCATCAAGAGTAGTGACTAGCGAATTGTGACGAGCCTATTGCTCGGCCACCATTGACCAGACGTTTTCAATTGGTGAGAGATCTGGAGAATGTGCTGGCCAGGGCAGCAGTCGAACATTTTCTGGATCCAGAAAGGTCCGTACAGGACCTGCAACATGTGGTCGTACATTATCCTGCTGAAATGTAGGGTTTTGCAGGGATCGAATGAAGGGTAGAGCCACGGGTCGTAACAGATATGAAATGTAACGTCCACTGTTCAAAGTGCCGTCAATGCGAACAAGAGGTGACCGAGACGTGCAACCAATGGCACCCCATACCATCACGCCGGTGATACGCCAGTATGGCGATGACGAATACACTCTTGCAATGTGCGTTCACCACGATGACGCCAAACACCGATGCGACCATCATGATGCTGTAATGCACCCAGTTTCGTCGTTGAGTACATCATCACAGGCGCTCCTGTCTATGATGCAGCGTCAAGGGTAACCGCAGCCAAAGCCTCCAAGCTGATAGTCCATGCTGCTGCAAACGTCGTCGAACTGTTCGTGTAGATGGTTGTAGTCCTGCAAACGTCCCAATATTTTGACTCACGGATCGAGACGTGGCTGGACGATCCGTTGCAGCCATGCTGATAAGACGCCTGTCATCTCGACTGGTAGTGATACGAGGCCGTTGGGATCCAGCACAGCGTTCCATATCACCCTCCTCAGCCCACGGATTCCATATTCTGCTAACAGTCATTGGATCTCGACCAACGCGAGCAGCAATCTCGTGATACGACCGCAATCGCGATAGACTACAATCCGACCTCTAACAAAGTCGGAAATTTGATGTTACGCATTTCTCCTCCTTACACGAGGCATCGCAACAACGTTTCACCAGGCAACGCCGGTCAACTGCTGTTTGTGTATGAGAAATCGGTTGGAAACATTCATGTCAGCACGTTGTTGGTGTCGCCACTGACACCAACCTTGTGTGAATGCTCTGAAAAGCTAATCATTTGCATATCATAGCATCTTCCTCCTGACGGTTAAATTTCGCGACTGTAGCACGTCATCTTCGTGACGTAGGAATTTTAATAGCCGGTAGTGTATCTTGCTCAACAGGGGAAAAAATGTTGTTTAGATATCCTGAAATATCTATAGAACGACGAATCCTCCTCTTCAACCTTGTTGTAAAGACGGTGGAACTCTACTTCACAGTATCGAGTTTTTAAATTTTTCTATCTCAGACTCTTCTTGCTCTGTTCGTCGTCGAGAACAACTACGTTCATTGCGAACTGCTTTTAACTACATTTAGACATTTTATGACGCTCTACCATAAAGTACCATATAGCGCCTCTGGTGAGTATTTTATGAACCACCTGTAACGTCTCTATGTTGTTTCGACGTTGACGTACCGTATAAAGTGAATGCTCAGGAATCCATCTGTTGACGTTCCGGCAAGTGTGAATCTAGCGCTACTCTTTTCCCAGTGGAGAGGCGGCTTGCCTACTCGTCGGCGGGGGCAGAAGCCGGCAGAAGCACGGCGCATCACGGCAGAGCACAGCGGTCTACAGACAGCCACAAGCGGCGCCCGCATGTCGGGGTCGCGGCTGCGACGCGCTGGCCCGCTCTAAATATTTACGCCGGCTACGGCTGCCAGACGCCGCCACACGTGGCTCTGTTGCCGGCTGCTGCGCGTGCACACCGAACCGCCCTCTCACTACCCCATTAACGCCTTTGCCTTGTTGTAAATCACTGTTCACGCCTCAGTTTCATTCTTGCCCCCTAGACAGGCGCTGACAGTGCAGTGGTCTCAGTCTCACAGTGCTGAAGTGGGCTACATTGTAACACTGAGTACACGTTCGAGGGTAGTCGCTATATGTCGACTGTCTGGTTGGCGTCTGCTGGTGCTGTCAATGAGAAACTTGCCCTTTGTCGCAAGTCCCTTTCCTGACACATTGAGTGGCGGGACCAGTCTGTTCCGTGAAGTTTCGGGCTTGCAGCCGCTTGGCGTGGACTTCTTACCACGATATTTCGGCTGACAGTGAGGCATCTTGAGGTGCGTCTGTGGCGAAACAAGTGCAGTCTCATTTGTGAGATACGGAGGTGAACGAGTGTGCCGGGACTTACCCCCCTGTGCGTAGCATACAAAGTATTGCGCCATAATCAAGAATGAAATTAAAAATTGCAGTAACTTTTCAAACTTTGGCAGTATATGCTTCAGTATATTAATGTTAACATTGTTAAATCTCAGAATGATCGAATGAATAGGTTTTGCTAAATATGTTATTTTAAGAAAAAAATAAGTGGCGCTAAATAATGAAACTAGAAAGCCAAAAATCACTTCAGAATCTGAAAATGTATGTCACAAGCGAAAGTTACAAGTTTCAACTTGATCGGTGCAATATTTTGGTGAAAATGGGGGTTTTTACGAAAAATTTAAGACGATAAATATTAGAAAGATGAAAATTCGTATTCATACGAGGTACTTACTGGAATCAAGGAAAACGTGCAAGGAAGGAACCTCCAATATAACTTTCTTTTCACACAACCTGTTTATTTAACAATGTATCACCATTTTTTAACAAAATAAACAAATTCGCTAAATTCCTTTTTTGAACTTAAACCGTAAGATGAATAATCTTTTTCAAAAGAAAACAAAACAGCCTGCCGGGATGGCCGAGCGGTTCTAGACACTACAGTCTCGAACCGCGTGCCCCGTACGGTCGCAGGTTCGAATCCTACCTCGGGCATGGATGTGTGTGATGTCCTTAGGTTAGTTAGGTTTAAGTAGTTCTATGTTCTAGGGGACTGGTGACCTCAGAAGTTAAGTCCCATAGTGCTCAGAGCCATTTGAACCATTTGCACACAACCATGCCTGATACAGGATTCGAACCTCCGACCGTAGCAGCAGCGCGATTCCGGACTGAAGCGCCTAGAACAGCTCGGCCACAGCGGCCGGAGAGCTGATTCATTAGAACATTAATGATTAGGTACAACCTGAAAGGAAAGGTAATGTAATGGTGGGACAAATTTTCAAACGACAACTAGTGTCTCAGCACAGTATACGGCCTATATTTGCGACCAAAGAGCCGACTGAGCAAAACTCTGAGGGTCGGGCACAGACCAGAAAATAATAAGAAAAGGCAATATAATAACGGGACAAATTTTTAAACGACAGCTTGTGTCTTAGCACAATACTATGGCCTATATTTACGACCAAAGAGCCGACCGAGCAAAACTCTGATGGCCGGGTACAAACCAGAAAATAATAATTAGGAGGGTAGGTAGACAATGACACAAGTCGCCACGAGTATCACAGAATGTTACTTCCCTTAATCCGCAAGCAAATGTCATGCATCCATGGTGAGTGGCGGCTGTTACTGAGCCATGCAGATGAAAGCAAAGTAGAAGGGGGAAGCCAGGTCACGAGCGGTCGCCTGACACGAATGTTGCCAACCAACCGATGGGATGTCGGTCTGATGCTTGAAATAGACGCTGACCCCGGTGGAGTACTCCGGCATCTTCGTTCTGCTCAGGCCCTCCTTGCACAGCTCGTGGCTTCGGCCTCTCGGACCCCGTGACCACCTCTTGTCGCGACGCTACCGCCAATTCCTAAACTTTGTGCTCCCCTCTCTCGGGCCAGCGAACCCTCATATATATAAGCAAGCAAAGACCTTCTAAGGATACAACCCACAGATACCAATTCTCACAGATATTGGCAGTGGGGCCGCAAGAGGACTGCTCGCTACCATCTTTGGGCCAGTGGCGCCAGACAGAACAGTCTTCTAACTCAATTGCGCCACGGCTCACGTATGTAGCCTCAGTTTGACACATAAAAACTAAATGCGTGACACCATTAAGCTACCACTTATAGTTTTCAAGTAATTTTCTAAAATCTAAACTTGGAACAAAAACGCCCTTATTCAAAATAAATTAAATATAATTTGCAATTGTTATAAATAGTTCTAATAACAGCACTTGATTACACCCATTAAAAAACAAAACTGTACCAACATTCGAGACTTTAGTGTAAATAACAATCAGTACAAGTACTCTTGCAGAGGTAGTTCACAGGTCATGTTCTACTGTCCGTTCCGCTCTGAAAGTTGTAGCCGGCAAAGTTTAAATGCAGTCGAGCTAAAACTTTTTACTAACTAAAGCCAACATAAAATTAATTATATAAAAATTATCAAGATTGTAAGATGCCACACAACAGAGTTATTAAATAATATGTGTCCGAAAAGCGGCCATTTAATTGCTGCTACTTGTGCCTAGGTCTGTTGACAATGGATGTTCCATTCGGCGGTTTGCTCCGTCCACATATAAATACAGCCATAAAGGTACCGAGGGAGACATGTTGCACCGAGCTATCCATCTGTCTGCGTCAGTGAAATGTCGGCATACGCTCTGCTTCCTATGATAGCTACGAAACACGTTTTCGGAAAAGTAGGAAGAGAACTGGCAACGACTGTTAGCGTCCTGGACTGCTTAGTTTTCCCAGAAGCAGCTGTTTATGTGCCTCCCATAACGTCGACTAAGGCAACTGCCTTGCCGCAGCGGATACACTGGTTCCCGTCAGATCACCGAAGTTAAGCGCTGTCGGGCGAGGCCGGCACTTGGGTGGCTGACCAACCGGGCCGCCATGTGCTTTTGCCAGTTTTCGGGATGTACTCAGCCTCGTGATGCCAATTGAGGAGTTACTCGACCGAGTAGTAGCGGCTATGGTGAAAGAAAACCGTCGTAACGACCGGGAGAGCGGTGTGCTGACCCCACACCCCTCCTATCCGCATCCTCAACTGAGGATGACACGGCGGTCGGATGGTATCGATAGACCACTTGTGGCCTGATGACGGAGTGCATAACGTAGACTAAACCGTGTGGCAAGAAGTGAGATTATTTTCCACTTTGTGGCGAGCAATTAGTTTCCACGATTAGAAGTCAGGACGATAGATTATTTTACTTGCAACTTACCGTAGACGTCACCTCTGAACTGCTGATATTACTGTGTCTGATATGGACATTGTTATTATTAACAACAGGAATATTATTATCTTTGTGCGTGTAAACAAAACTTTTGTTTATAGTCACAGGTCGTGATTCAACCGAGTAAATTGCAAGTAGGAACATTCCCGCCGTCCCACGAGTTTTATACTGGAGACTACTTCTGTACGTCTCTGGCTTTATACCATACATTGGTCCAGTGGCGGATACGTATATACACTGAAGAGCCAAAGAAACTGGTACACCTGCCTAATATCGCTTAGGATCCCCGCGAGCTCGCAGAAGTGCCGCAACACGACATGGCATGGACTCAAGTAGTGCTTGAGGGAATTGACACCATGAATGCTACAGGGCTTTCCATAAATCCGTAAGTGCACGAGGGGGTGGACCTCTCTTCTGAACAGCAGGTTGAAGGGCATCCCAGATATCCTCAAAAACGTTCATGTCTGGGGAGTTTGGTGGCCAGTGAAAATGTTTTAAATCAAAGACTGTTCCCGAAGCGACTCTGCAGCAATTCTAGACGTGTGAGCTTCGCATTGCCCTACTGGAACTGCCCAAATCCGTCGGAATGCACAATGGACATGAATCAATGCAGGTGATCAGATAGGATGCTTACGTATGTGTCACCTGTCACAGTCGTGTGCAGACCTATCAGGGGTCACACACCACCTCAACTGCATATGCCCCACACCATTGCAGAGCCTCCACCAGCACGGTCCATGGATTCATGAGGTTGTCTCACCCGTATACGTCCACCCGCTCGATACAATTTGAAATGAGATTCGACCTACAATGCTGCATGTTCCAGTCATCAACAGTCGAATGTCGGTGTTGACAGGTCCAAGCGAGGCATAAATCTTTGTGTCGTGCAGTCATCAAGGGTATACGAATGGGTCTTCTGCTCGGAAAGCCCTTATCGATAAGATTTCGTTGAATCATTCGCACGCTAACACTTGTTGATGGCCCAGCATTGAAATTTGCAGCAATCTGCGGAAGGATTGCACTTATGTCATGTTGAACGACTTTCTTCAGTCGGCGTTGGTCTCGTTCTTGCAAGAGCATTTTCCGGCCGCAGCGATGGCGGGGATTTGACGTTTTACCGGATTCCTGATATTCGCGGTACACTCGTGAAATGGTCGTACGGGAAAATCCCCACTTCATCGCTACCTCGGAGATGCTGTGTCCTATCGCTGGTGTGCGTACTATAACACCACATACCAACTCAATTAAATCTTGATAACCTGCCATTGTAGCAGCAGTAGCCAATCTAACAACTGCGCTAGGCACATGTTGTCTTATATAGGCGCTGCCGACCTAAGCGCCGTATTCTGTCGGTTTGCACATCTCAGTATTTGAATACTCATGTCTATACTAGTTTCTTTGGAGCTTCAGTGTATTTCCGCTGCAGAGAATTCTCTGCCGACTTTAGCGCCCTATGCTGACTGTTGTTCCATCTGAGGAGTGCAGACGCATGTGCAGTGGGTGATATTCCTTGCGTACCCTCTATCGAAGGGCGCCTCGCCGAGTTAAACATCAGTTGTCAAAATGATTCAAATGGCTCTGAGCACTATGGGACGTAACTGCTGTGGTCATCAGTCCCATAGAACTTAGAACTACTTAAACCTAACTAACCTAAGGACGTCACATACATCCATGCAAGAGGCAGGATTCGAACCTGCCAACGTAGCGGCCGCACGGCTTCAGACTGTAGCGCCTAGAACCGCTCGGCTACACAAGCCGGCGTCAAATTAGTAAAAGCAACTGTCGCTGGGCGTAACTTTAGGTGTAACACTTTGTCTTTCGGAAGATATCAGCGAAATAAATCTGGTGGAAGATCGTATAAATTGCAATGTTCAACTCGATAAGATTTGGGACTCGATGAACTCTCTCATACCTTAAAAATGATAAAATTTTACATGTAATGAAACGTCCAGCGACAGTTGATTTTACTATTTTAATAGCTGTACTTTAACGCCGCAGGCCTTCAGTTCAACAGAGGATTTGCGTGCAATATGATCGTTCCGCGCGTGCTTCAAATGGAGCAATATCCGACAGAGAGCGCTTAACTCGACAACTTGTGGTCCTGCAGCGAACACCTATGTGCCTGCACCTGCGCATCAACAATCTCCATTGTCAAATCAGCGCACGGCCATCCATAACGTATATGCTGACTTACTTACTTTATCAGAGTGGGCACAGAACATAGGTATGAAATTTTAGCCTTCAGAAACGCAAGCAATCTTAGTCGCTCACAAAACACTTATTACTTCTCAGTACAGAGAATCTCTTCCACACTTAATCCTAAAAGCACAGAAATGATTTTTTCTTCTTCTTTCAAAGAATTTGGGGATAAATCTGGACCATCACCTAGACTGGACTTGAACACACAACTGCAGTCTGTAAGAAGATGTCAGCTTCACTTCATTCATTACAGAAATATAAAAAAGCATTTCCTCTCGAGCTTAAAAAGAAGTTCATAGAGTCACTAATACTCCCCATCCTTGTTTATTGTGATCCTATTCTCCAAGGACTTCTGTGTGGGAGCTCACGTTGGCTGGAACTGCGATGAATGGTGTGCCATACACTTTTGATGCACGCTATTTCGACAACATCACTTCTGCCTATGAAGAATTATCATGGCTACGAAATGATAAGCGGAGAGATTATCATGCCGTGTGTCTGTTGCACCGTCTTCTCAATCATTGCACGACTTCCTATTTATCGTCGACACGCTAATATCTGAACAGCACAGCAGAAACACTCGTTCTCAAGAAAGTACTACTACTCCCCTCTCTGTAGCATTAAACAACACTGCCATGTTCTCTAAATCATGTTGTGCATCAGGAACTCGACTTTGGAATAATCTTTCTCAAAATAATAGAGAAATTAAAAGCCTTTCAAACTTCAAAAGACAGGTAATGGCCCTCTTTCTATCACAATAGCTATCTTTGCCTGCAGCTCACTCTCGTCAACCCTCCCTTGTCCTCCACTTTTCCCTCCACTTGTCTATAAAGATCTCTATTGAAATTCTCACCTCTCCTAGCACCCGTCTTCACTTTCAACCCTTTCATCTTTCATTATCCCTTTCAATTCTTCTAATATCAAACAAGGCTTAAAAGTCTTAAACAATCAACATCATTCTTAATGCTTCCATTATTCTGTTGTTATTATTATTGTTACTGTTATCATTACTTTTAGTATCAGTGTTATTGCAAATTACTATTTTCCTTAATAATGTTAATTATTATTACTAAGTTTGCTATTATATCATACTTAATCTCTCCGTTATTTTTCATCATTATTAATGTTACTATAATTATTATTAATATTATTGTTGATTATTATTTTATCGACATTGCAGTTTTTATTGTTGTGATTGCTGTGTAATATATTTTGTATGTGTTGTTCCTGGTCAGATGAGAGAGAGGGCTTCAAGGCTTTTATCCGGCAAGTCTAAATAAGCAATAAATAAATAAATAATAAACAAAATTATCCTTAAGATATCTGAATGGTCGTAAGCTGAAATACTGCGGCAAGATGTCGGCGTCATCCAGATGCTAGCCTGAAATTCCGTGGAATACTCATTGCGTCGGGAAAACGTCAATCAGGACCAATTTAGTCGGCGAGTAGGCGAAGAGGGGCGGGGTTGTACTACACCGCACATCCGGGGGGATCCCCAGGTGGCGGATAGCGTCCCAGCTCTCCCCCCCCCCCACCTCCCACCCTCCGCAAACGGGAGCCACCGACGAATAGCGGGTAACGGTGCTGAGACGCCACAATTGGCGGCTCCGGAGCGAAGGAACTGGGTTATTCGGACAGCCTCATCGTTGGAGCGATCAAGAACTTCTCGCGGGATAACCAATACATGTGAAGCGTGTCGACTTCCTCGCCTCGTTTCATAATATCCCCATTGCTCATGCTTTTCCATTGCAGACAGAAACGTGTGCTGCGGTGTATACTGTCTGCACGCCTTCGTCGGAGAGACGAACCAAACAGATGGGTTGTTGAGAGACCACGGAGGGAGCCTGTCAGATTCGGAGTCGCAGAGGCATTATACGATTGTCAGATGGCAAAGTGCTTAATGCGCATGGTCGGAGTTGCATGAGACGTGGTTTTCTGTCTTCATTAGTGCTTTCGCGAGCTCAAAGTTAAAGAACGTAGTGCGAAATCTCTGTTGACATACCGGGTAAGGTAGAGAATAGTCTGCTCTCACTGGCGACGCAGATTTCGCATAGATGATGAAACCTTGGAATACTCACATCAGTACGAGTCTCACATGAGTTCTTTCAAAGTAGGAACATGCTTGCTACTCATTGCTTGCCTTTTCTGGTCACCACATAATCGCTATGCGCCGGAGACGTCTAGTTATAAAGCTCTGTGTCTGTGTTTCCGTGGCACTGGCGTATAATTTGTACATACTGAAGGGCTGCAGTGTTAATGATTCATTTCAGACGGTCATTGGCGATCGGATGGTGCTCAGTGCGCCCTCTGTTTTAACTCTTCAGGCAGTAGCTGTGCTGAGTTTAGAGGCGAACACTGTATGCTATGTTCATTTTAGGGTACAACCAGGACCTGTCGACGAGTACGTACTCCTGTTGACCAACTTAAGTCATTTGAACAGGGTCGCACTGTTAGCCTGAATCGACGTATCAACAGTTCCTAGATATGTAAGACCTTGACCTTTCCCGGCGAATTGAATGTTCAAATAACTTAAGACATTTAAACCTGCGTGATTTTTCAGATATGTAGACAATACTTTTATTTTTGGCCTCATGGTAGTGAGAATTTAAACCGGTTTTTGGAACACCTGAATTCAATCCACCCGAATACTCAGTTCACTATGGAGGTGGAAAAGAATGGATGCCTTCCCTTCCTTGATGTGTTGGTCAGAAGGAAGACTGATGGTACGTTGGGACATTCTGTTTATAGGAAGCCTACTCACACTGACTTGTATCTGCGAGCTGATGGTTGTCACAATCCAGCTCAGCGTGAAGGAGTACTTCGTACCTTGGTTCACAGGGCCCACGTTATCTCAGACACTGAAAGTTTTCCAGCTGAGCTATCACTTCTCGAAGTTACCTTTCGTCGGAATTGTTTTAGTGAGAGGCAGATCAAACGTGCGTTGCGCCATCAGCCTTCTGTGCAACGAGTGAGTGACGATAGCAACGAAGTGGCAACTAAGTCTACGGCCTTTTTGCCTTACGCAGGAAGCATTTCCAACAGGATTGGCAGTATTTTGAAGAAATATGATGTGAAATGTGCTTTTCGACCACCTTCTAAGATTAAGGTTCTGTTGGCGTCCGTAAAATATGATCTCGGTTTGCGTAAGGCTGTCGTCTATCGTATTCCTTGCAGTTGTGGCGCGTCATATATTGGTCAGACAATCAGGACTGTGGAAGACCGGTGTATCGAAGATAAGCGTCACACACGCTTACAACAGCGAAGAAAATCCGCTATTGCAGAACATTGCCTTGACACCGGTCATCCTATGGAGCACAACAACACGGAGATTCTGGCTTGCACGTCCAGCTATTGGGATAGTGTTATTAAGGAAGCGGTTGAAATCAAACTATCAAGCAACCTTATAAACAGAGATGGTGGATTTTGTTTAAATGCTACTTGGAATCCAGTTTTGTCTTTCATCAAAAAACAGAGGGTCAGAATTAGAGCTACCTCACCTGTTGATTAATCGTAAATATCGATATTTCTGATGTTGGTTATCTTTGTTTGTGTGTTGACTCTGGGGTAACTTGTTCTGTGTGTGGTATCTTCCTTGTGAACCGAGGTATTAAATTTCCGTGCACATTTCTTCCTCCTTGCATTTGTGCCTTGAGAATGGCAGAGTGAGCTCCTGTCTAAATATTGGCGGTGGTCGACGACGTCACCCGGCAGCAAACCCGTCAGTTATTTCAAGGTTCCTAGACATGTTGGCCATATTGCATCGGCGACGTGTATCTGCTTTCAGTAATGGTCTGTAGAACATTCCAGTACTCGCAGATCAGGTTCGCCTCGTTCTGTGAGAGTGGCAGTGACCTACCGAACATCGTACAAGGAAGAAATCTAGGTGCACGTTGTACTTGATGCGTCACCGTCTACTTAACAGGACTAAGATCACTTATGGCTCTAGGCACGCGATGCTCACACTGACTAGACGACATCGCCAAGCACGCCTAGTATGGTGTCCTGAAAGAGTCGACTGGAGTTTGGAGAGGCACCCTGTTGCCTTCAGTGACGAGAGCAGGTTTTGTGTGTATGTGAGTGATGGATGTACACGCGTACGTTGTAGACCTGGTGAGCGACCACATCTGGAGTGCACTCGCCCACTACACACGGGTCCCATACAGGATTCAAGTGTGGGAGGCCATCAGTTACCACCCGCGGTCACCTTTGGTGTTTCTGCAGGGTTAAGTGACCAGTGTCCGCTACGTTACATGCACGACGACACATGCATGCTGCGACGCAATGTGCTCTTCATGGTATTCAACAACTGCCCTGGCCACGAAAGCCCCAGTTCATTCTCAGTCAGTTAAATATACATAAGACGTGGTAACATCGGAACTTACTCGTTCTCCAGCACCTGGAAGAACCACCGTTGAATAGCAATAAAAAGTGTACGTGCTAGGAACAATCTGTTGATGGAAGCAACTCAGTACATTGCGCTCGCTTGTATGCGAGAATACACGCCTGTTTTACTGCCATGGGAGGCGACGAAAGTGCACTGTGTACTGATGCGACTGTCTGGGAACCCTTCACTGTGACATGCGTGTTTCATTGCTCTGAATTTGTTATCATATACTCCAACAATGATGCAACTACCTGTCCCATCCGTTGTCAATAAAACTGCTTTGCCCTTGACGGTGTTTATTACGGCAGTTTATATCCTTGCTTACTTTGCAAGTTTCACCGGCATGTAGAAGGACGGCCTTCACATTTGCATAAAAATAAGAATTTTTCTTTTATGTATAATGCTTCTTCTTCGTAATGTTGGATGCATCCGTACGCAGACAGTTTTTTCCTTCTTTTAGCGCTTCTTTACATCTTCTCCATCTTCATCATCTTCTGAAGCCAGCTACAAGACTGAACTGACAGCCTCCACCGGCTACTCATTCACCAAAAGTGGCTCTTTCAAGTTCCCAAAATTTACTCCATTTCCTCTCTTTTACCTCTATTTATCATGAGGCCCAGGGAATTTAATTTATCAAAAAAAAAAAATGGCTCTGAGCACTATGGGACTCAACTGCTTAGGTCATCAGTCCCCTAAAACTTAGAACTAATTAAACCTAACTAACCTACGGACATCACACACATCCATGCCCGAGGCAGGATTCGAACCTGCGCCCGTAGCAGTCGCACGGTTCCGGACTGCGCGCCTAGAACCGCGAGACCACCGCGGCCGGCATTAATTTATCAGAATGAGACTTTCACTCTGCAGTGGAGTGTACGCTGTTATGAAACTTCCTGGGGTATTAAAACTGTGTCCCGTACCGAGACTCAACTCAGGACCTTTGCCTTCCACGAGCAAGTGCTCTACCACGTTTTTTCGTTTTTTTTGTTGATCTCATTTTTGTTCTATATTGTTCCTTTAATTTGTTCGGGGCGGATGTCCGATGACACCCTTTTAGGTTCTTCGTTGATCCATTTTTTTTATAGAGGGTAGCTAGCCCTATGACCGAAAAAACGCTCTCCACTGCACCAACGGCACAGCTCATCATCTGAACTATACAAGTACGACTCACAACCCGTCCTCACAGCTTCAATTCTGCCAGTATCTCGTCCCCCTGCCGTCCGAACTTCACAGAAGCTCTTCTGCGAAACCTTGTAGAATTAGCACTCCTGGAAGAAAGGATATTGCAGAGACATGACTTAGCCACAGCCTAGGGGTGTTTCCAGAATGAGATATTCACTCTGCAGCTGAGTGTGTTTGGAAGGTGGGAGACGTGGTACTCCTAGAATTGAAACTGTAAGGAAGTGTCCTGAGTCGTGCTTGGGTAGCTCGGATGGTAGAGCACTTGCTCGTGAAAGGTCCCGAGTTCGAGTCTCGGTCCGACACAGAGTTTTACTCTGCCAGGAAGTTTCAATTTAGTTCACGTTTCACATCTGTAAGCTTTTGAGCTAACAAAACTGTGTCGACTGCGAAATCCAAATCGTCAAGACGTTAATGGATTTTCCATAGGATTCTTTTTCAGCTGCCTACTGTGGTTCTTCGTCTCATAACAGAGCGAAGGACGCATAGAAAAATTACTGATAACAAAACACATCCCTGCTGGATTCCAGTTTTTAGCGCTACAAGATTTCCATTGTGGGGAACACAGCATTTACGGCCATCATACAAACCTTTGATGATGTTAGCGTTTTCTGTGGTACACCATATGTTTTCGTCACCTGTCACACCACAGAAACTATGAGTCCTAGGTATATGATTACCAGAAATTCATTGCTTTGCTGTAAGACCATCCTAAGAGTATTAAAAATCGGCCAGTTCTTTGCGTAGCTGTTCCTCAATTGACTCATTTCTATTTGTAATAATTATAGTGGGGACCTAGTTGAATCTTTTCTATTTACGGTAATTCTAGTGAGGACTCTGTTGGGAAATGTATAACCGCGCCGGTTGCTACGACCCAAAAATTTTAATTTTGTGTTTTCTGGATTGGTTCTCCGTGAGCGCTGGCCACAGGCTTATCATTTTGGACAGCAGCTAAGTGTGCTCCTCCAATTGCAGAATTCATCCCCTTCTCTGCTGTAGTTTCCTGTAGGGCCACCACGCGGAGGAGGGGGATGGTGAGTAGGAGGGTATGTGTGTCATGACCCCTCCCCAAAAAGAAAACACTGTGCTAAGCAATGACGTAAAGAAGTTAGTATGACTGTATTAAAACATTTTATGTATTTTATTGACATTAAAACCCTTGGTATCTGTGGCACATTAAGTGTGAGTGTGAATGCAAATTACATTTAAATTTTTAGTTATTGAAAGTTGGAGTTCTTTGCAACCACAATTTGGGATGTTATCTGACGGTCCACCTACGGTAGATGTTGTTTGCCATTTAGTTCTTAGGGCATGGAAATGGCGTCCTAAGTCTGCTGCATTGCAGATACATCTGAATCTGGGGCAAAGACCCCGAAACCGTGGTAGTGTATGGCGACTTCTGTCGTGCAAGACTTAGGTCAGTGAAGTATTGTACAACAGTGGCGGATTTATTTACCATGAACAAATTTTGTTTTGTGGGCCGTGGCGGCGAGGAGACAATAATTAACTGGGACTGGTCCTCACCCCTCACCGAACCGAATCCTGAATCGGGTTTGGAGCACGTGTTCGAAGTGGTACTTCTGCAGAGAGACATTTCGTGTAGCCTGTGGCTCTTACTGGGATAAGTAGCTTTTCGCATGTAGCATGCACCGACATTATTATTATTATTATTTATTACTGTAATTATTATTATTATTATTATTGTTATTACTATCGTTAATTCCCACTTCAGGAGAGTGCTAAAGCACAATTCGTTTGCATTGATTTATTTTTTTTCTGTCTCTTTCCTTTTTCTTTCGAAAATCACTGCGTTTCTTAATTCTGTCTTCTGTCCACTTCATTCCCATTTTGTTCTGGTTTACGTTTGCTGAAATTTCTGATTTTTTTCTCTGTATTTATCCCTGTCTGTCTTCTCTTCTGCGCCGGCCGGTGTGGCCGAGCGGTTCTAGGCGTTTCAGTCTGGAACCGCGCGACCGCTACCATCGCGGGTTCGAATCCTGCCTCGGGCATGGATGTGTGTGATGTCCTTAGGTTAGTTAGGTTTAAGTAGTTCTAAGCTCTGTGTACTGATGACCTCAGATGTTAAGTCCCACAGTGCTCAGAGCCATTTGAACCATGTCTTCTGCGCAGAAGTTCAGTTTCTTGAGATCTTCCATGGTTTCCTTCACCCTGCTGGTTTTCAGTGTATTATTTGCCACTATGTTAGAAATTTTCTTGGTCAGTGTATTTTCGTTAGTTTTATATGTATGTCCGTACAAACTTGCCCTTCTTTTCCTGGTGTTGTTTCTAGTTGTCTCTGTCCGTCCATAATTTTCTTTTGTCGATCTGCTTATCCAGGTCCCCTCTTTCTGTACTTGCTCATAGATCTTTCTCAGTATTTTCCTATCTTCCTTTTCCACCTCCTTGATATTCGTTCTTCACTAGATCACTGTTGTTTCTGAGACATGCAAGACCTCTGGTAAGACTACTGTACTGTAGTGTCTTAATTTGACATTGATGGAAGTACTTCTTTTGTTGTAATTGTCCATGTAAGTATGCATGATTTTTGTAATTTTGTGATCCTTTCTTCATTGGATGTCTTCTTCAGTCTTGTTTTCTGTCTAACCTCCCTCAGGTATTTGAAACTTTTGAAACTTATCCTTCCATACTTCGTTACCAGTGTCTGTCTGTGGATTTTGTGTCCATGTACTGCGTTTTTTCATATGAAAATAGTAGTCCTGTTGGCTGAAATTTCGAATAGTGTCTCTAGAGCTTACTTGGCTTCTTTTTTATTACTTGTTGTGATGGCTATTTCATCGCCAAAGACCAGACATTTTATGTTAACGGTTCTATCGTTGTGTCTCCCCAGCTTTACCTCCACTGACTCTTTTGTTCCATGCACTGATTATTTTCTCCAAAACCGTGTTAAATACAGTGAGTGAAAGACAGCCTCCCTGCCTCACACATGTGTTGATTTCGAGCGGTTCTGAGATCTCTCACATTTCACTTTGAATGTTGTTTTTGTTAATGTTTTCTGGATAACTTTACTGGTCTTTCTTCACCCTCATTTCTTCCAGTGTGTTGAAGAGTGTTTCTCTATCTATGGAGTCGTAGGCCTTCTGGAACTCGACATATATTGTTGTGGTGTTCCTGGACTTTCTTGTTGTAAAATTGTTCTCTGCACCAGATCTGTTCACTTCATGATTTTCCATTTCTGAATCCTCTTTGCTTTTCTTCTGTATGTGGATCTATTTGAGACTCTAGTAGAGATTTTGACAGAATTTTCTATGTCACAGGCAGTAGTGCAATTCCCCTGTAGATGTTAGAGTCTGTTTTGTCTCTTTTTGTTTCGGGAGGGTGTGTTACCTCCGACTTCCATTCTTCTGATATCTTTTCTGTTTGTCGGATTTTTGATGATTCAGTATATACGTGGTGCACCTGTGGTCTAGGGGCAGCGTCTTTGATTATTAATCAAAAACGTCCTTCGTCTGGGGTTCGAAACCCGCCACAGCTTAATTTCTGATTAACAATCAGCATTGGCGGCCGAAGACCTCAGGCACTCTGCCATCGGCTTTGTCAAGAGGGCAGAGGAGAGGACAGAGGTTCAGGGAACTCTCTTGTCCTTGAAAAGTGGGACTGGCTCTAAAGGTGGAAGAATCAGCAATGGCCAACGGCAAGAGGATGCAGAAGGCAATGGAAACCATTGCATTAAAGACAAATTACGTGTATCCACACGACGTGTGACCCGTAATTGAAAAGGTCTCATGGTGCTCTATCCATTGGCAAAAGATTCCGGAATAGTCCCCCATTTGTATCTCCGAGAGCGGTCTGCCAAGAGGGAGGTGATCATGAGAAAAGGCATGAATAATCAACGAATTATGGGGCGTAGGATGTCAGGAGCTCGAAGATGGTAGAGAAGCTAGAAAATCTGAAAAGAGAAATGAAAAGGCTCAATCTATATACAGGGAGAGTCACCTAACGTTACCAAATGGTTCAAATGGCTCTGAGCACTATGGGACTCAACTGCTGTGGTCATCAGTCCCCTAGAACTTACAACTACTTAAACCTAACTAACCTAAGGACATCACACACATCCATGCCCGAGGCAGGATCCGAACCTGCGACCGTAGCAGTCGCACGGTTCCGGACTGCGCGCCTAGAACTGCGAGACCACCGCGGCCGGCACCTAACGTTACCGCTGGATATATTTCGCAAACCACATCAAATACTGACGAACCGATTCCACAGACCGAACGTGAGGAGAGCGGCTAGTGTAATTGTTTAATACAAACTATACAAAAATGCACGGAAGAGTGTTTTTTAACACAAACCTACGTTTTTTAAAAAATTGAACCACGTTAGTTTTGTTAGCACATCTGAACATATAAACAAATACGTAATCAGTGCCGTTTGTTGCATTGTAAAATGTTAATTACATCCGGAGAATTGTAACCTAAAGCTGACGCTTGAAAACTCCGACGTTCAGTTGCGTGTTGTAACAAACACGGGCCACGGTCGGCGAGCAGCATCTGCAGGGACATGTTTACGATGACGACCGTGTTTACGAGTGTGGCTGTAGTGCACTGTTGTGGTTTGGTCTAGCTGTCGCAGTGTCCGCATGTAGCGCTTGCTGCTATTGTTATTCTGCGTTCGTCTCCTCACGCAGACCAACTGTAGTACACCGTGTTACCAGACGTCTGTGATAGTGTAGTGTAGTAGGAACTGTGACCATGGTTTATTCGAACTCTGAAAAGGCGGAGATGATACTCATCTATGGCGAGTGTCGACGAAATGCAGCTGAAGCCTGCACGGTGTATGCAGAACGGTACCCGGACAGAGAGCATCCAACGTGCCGCACATTGCAAAACATCTACCGCCAACTGTATGCAACAGGTATGGTCGTTGCACGCAAACGGGTCCGTAACAGGGCCGTCACAGGAGAAGCGGGTGCAGTTGGTGTGTTAGCTGCTGTTGCCATGAACGCACACATGAGTACAAGGGACATTGCGAGAGCCGGTGGACTTAGTCAAAGTAGTGTCATGCGCATACTGCATCATCACCGTTTTCACCCGTTTCATGTGTCGCTTCATCAGCAATTACATGGTGATGACTTTAATCACCGAGTGCAATTCTGTCAATGGTCATTAACAGAGAATGCGTTGCAGTTCTAACTGTTTACCGATGAAGCGGGTTTCACAAACCACGGGGCAGTGGATCTACGGAACATGCATTACTGTTCCGTGGACAATCCTCGCTGGCTCAGACAGGTAGAGCGAGAGTGACCGTGGACTGTAAATGTATGGTGCGGAATCATTGGCGACCATCTCATTGGTCCTCACTTCATTGCAGGGGCCCAAACAGCTGCAACGTACATAGCGTTTCTACAGAATGATCTGCCAACGTTGCTCAAAAATGTCCCACTGGAAACGCGTCGACGTATGTGGTATCAGCATGATGGTGCACCTGCACATTCCGCAATTAACACTAGGCTGACCCTTGACAGGATGTTCGACGGGCGTTTCATAGGACGTGGAGGACGCATAAATTGGCCAGTCCGTTCTCCTAATCTTACACCTCTGGACTTCTTTCTGTGGGGTACGTTAAAGGAGAATGTGTACCGTGGTGTGCCTACACCCCCAAAGGATATGAAGCAACGTATTGTGGCAGCCTGCGGCGACATTACACCAGATGTACTGCGGCGTGTAAGACATTCATTACGCCAGAGATTGCAATTGTGTGCAGCAAATGATAGCCACCACATTGCACATCTATTGGCCTGACATGTCGGGAAACACTCTATTCCACTCCGTAAATGAAAACGGAAACCACGTGTGTACGTGTACCTCACCGCTCATGGTAATGTAGATGTACGTAATTGAAAAAGACCAATAAAAAGGTGTTAGCATGTGGACGTAATGTGCTGTTCCATTCTCTTCTGTACCTAAGGTCCATCACCGTTCCCTTTGGATCCCTACGTAATTTGGTGTTCTCCGATATACACAATCGAACAGCGGAGGAGTGGTACTCAAGCGTCAACTTTAGGTTGCAATATCTCCGGATGTAATTAACATTTTACAATGCAACAAACAGCACTGATTACGTATTTGTTTATATGTTCAGATGCGCTAACAAAACTAACGGGGTTCCATTTAAAAAAAGGTAGGTTTGTGTTAAAAACATACTTCCGTGCATTTGTTTATGGCTGTATTAACCAATTACACTAGCCCCTCTCCTCACGTTCGGTCTGTGGAAACGATTCGTCAGCATTTGATGTGGTTTACGAAATATATTCAGCGGTAATGTTAGGTGACTCACTCTGTACAGTAGGGGGTCAGCGAAGTACCATGGAAAGACAAGGATTTCTGATCAGATGAGTATAGGGTAAAATCAGGTGCAGTAGAAAACGACATAACGGGAGTCGTGTTCATTATGAATACGAAGGTAGGGCAGAGAGAATGTTACTGTGAACAGTTTAGTGATAGGGTTGTTCTTATCAGAATCGACATGAAAGCAAAACGGCAACGATAGTTCCGGTATACATGCCGACGTCGCAAGCTGAGGACGAAGAGATAGAGGGAGTTTATCATGATATTGAAAGATTGATACAGTACACGAAGGAAGATGAAAATTTAATAGTCATGGGGGACTGGACTGTAGTTGCAGAAGAGGGAACAGAAGAAAAGGTTACAGGATAATATAGGCTTGGGACAAGGAATGAGGGAGGATAAAGATCAATTGAGTTCTGTAATAAATTTCAGCTAGTAATAGCGATCTCGGTTCAAGAATGACCAGAGGTGGAGATGTACATTACACATCATCGTCAAACAGAGATTCAGGAATCAGATACTGGATTGTAGGGCGTACCCAAGACCACATATAGACTCAGATCACAATGTAGTAGTGATGAAGAATAGGCTGAAATTTAAAAGATTAGTCAGGAAGAATCAATACACAAAGAATCGGGATACGGAAGTACTAAGGATGCCGAGATACGCTTGAAGTTCTCTCGGGCTATAGATACAGCAAGAAGGAATTGCTCAGTAGGCAGTCCAGTTGAAGAGGATTTGACACCAACAAAAAGATCAATCACAGAAGTTGGAAAGAAAAACATATGTACAAAGTAGGTAACTGCGACGAAGGCATGGGTAACAGAAGAAATACTTCAGTTGATAGATACAAGAAGAGAGTACAAAAAATAACATTCAGGAAAATTCAGGAATACAGAAATACAAGTCTCTGAGGAATGAAATAAATAGGAAGTGCGAGGAAGCTAAGACGAACAGGCTGCATGAAAAATATGAAGATATCAGAGAAGAAATGATTGTTGGGAGGACTGACTCGGCATATAGGAAAGACAGAACAACCTTCTGTGAAATTAAAAGTAAGGATGGTAACATCAATAGTGCAAAATTCCGCTGTTAAATGCAGAGGAGTGAGCGGATAGGTGGAGAGAGTACATTGAAGGACCCCTTTATGAGGGGGAAGATTTGTCTGATGTGATAGAAGAAGAATCTGGATTCGATATAGAAGTGATAAAATCAGAATTTAAGAGAACTTTGCGGAACTTAAGATCAAATGAGGCAGAAGGGCTAGATAACATTCCGTCAGAATTTCTAAAATCACTGGGGGAAGTGTCAACAAATCGACTATTCAGATGTTGTGTAGGATGTATGAGGCTGGCGACATACATCTGACTTTCGAAAAGAAAATATCATCCACACAATTCCGAAGACTGCAAGAGCCGACAAGTGCGAGAATTATCGTACAATCAGCTTAACAGCTCATCCATCCACGTTGCTTACAAAAATAATATGTAGAATAATGGAAAGAAGATTGAAGACGTATTAGATGAGCAGTTTGACATTAAGAAAAGTGAACGCAGCAGAGAGGCAATTCTAACGTTGCGGTTGATAATGGAAGCAAGACTAAAAAAAAAGCAGGAAACGTTCATAGGATTTGTCGACCTGGAAAAAGCGCTCGACGACGTAAAATGGTGCAAGATGTTAGAAATTCTGAGAAAAATAGGTGTAAGCTATAGGGAGGGAAGGGTAAAACACTATGTATGAGAGCCAAAAGGGAATAATAAGAGTGGACGACCACGAACGAAATCCTCGGAATAAAAAGGGTGTAAGACAGGTATGTAGTCTTTCACCCATACTTTTCAATTTGTATATGAAGTAATAATGGAAATAAAAGAAAGGTACAGGGGTGGAATTAAAATTCAGGCTGAAAGGATATCAATAATATCGTTCGCTGACGACATTGCTGTGCTGTCCTGAGTGAAAGTGAGGAATAATTACATTATCTGCTGAGCGGAATGAACATTCTAATGAGCGTAGAATATGGACTGAGTAAATCGAAGAAAGACGAAATGAGAGAGAGCAGAAATGAGAACAGTGAGAAACTTAACATCAGAGTTGATGATCACGAAGTAGATGAAGTTCAGTAATTGCACCACGTAGGCAGCAAAATAACCAGTGACGGACGGAGCAAGCAGGACATCAAAAGCAGACTAATACTAGAAAAAAGGGCTTTCTTGGCCAAGGGGAGTCTACTAGTATCAAACATAGGTCTTAATTTGAGGAAGAAATTTCGGCATTGTATGGTAGTGAATCAATGTGAGGGCACTTTGTGTTTATTTTTATTCAGTAACAGCACATTCAGTCCCCTCCACGTATTATTCAAATTTAGGAAAGTACTCTGCACCACCAAATACGTACAGTAATAAGCATATTGCTTGCTGTTCCAGAAACTTTTACCGAGTTCAGCATTTTAACTGCGGCTTTGTAGTACTTTGTAGTACTACAAAGCCGCAGTTAAAATGCTGAACTCGCTAAAACAGCAATATATATATATATATATATATATATATATATATATATATATATATATATATATATATATATATATTGGTATATGACATCTTGCAAGAATGACAAGCTCCAAATGTCCATTATCACAGTATTGAAAATAAGGTTTAGTTCATTCCTCTACATTAAAATGAAATTTAGTCCAGAAAGAAGTGGTCATTATTTTGTAAATATTTTGGCATATAATGTAATGATGCAAAAAATTTGAAAATTTGTAGTTCGTTTAGGGCAAAATGATTACATATTCCAAGCAGCAAAGATTAAAGTCGCTGTGTGGCCATCTTGAGTCCAGTAAATGCAAGTTAAACCTTTAAAACCGCTTATGTACTCACATAGTAACTGGGCTATTGATGGCAAGCGCCGAGATCACATTCAGACTTGATTTTGAGTAAACATTATTTGCGACTGATTGCTGTGCCCTTTACTACTTGAAATAATTGCAGTCGCTGGTCACATCTCCTTCCGCAGAAACCTGAGCGGATTACGTATTTACTTCTGCTGTTCACCTAAACACTTGTATGTCAGTATCATGCAGACTCATCATCTACGGTAGTTGAACCAGATAAGTTCTTTGCTGAATTCCAAGAGAAGCAAACTCCGATAATACGACCTACCCGGTAACAGCTGGGATCTGTGTAACTAAAGGGCGTAATGCGTGGAAATGTCTGGATGAGGCCTTTTTGCAGCCGTGGACGTCAGATGACGATGATTTCAGACGACGACGACAGCGACGACGACACCGATGGCATCAGATGATAGCGATGACGACGATAATTATAATGTCAGATGATGATGATGAAGACTACGACGACGGCGAAGATAATGATACAAACGATGATGACGATGAGGATGAGGCGATGATGATAACGATGTTAGAAGAAGACGGCGACGATGATGACGTCCGATGACGATGGCCACGACCACGACGATGACGATGTCATGTGATGGATATGATGACGAAGGCGACGGCAATGACTTTCATTTCTAAATGGTCGACACGCTGCCACGTTTAAATAAGATTTATTTTTACTACACTATAACCTCAGTATTGCCATAGGTATACTGTTGTTACGATGACTGCACCTATCCATCGTATCAGATGACTGAAGACGCCATGACAAAGTTTTCACTGAAAAGTGGATGAAAGACTCGCAATATAAACAAAGGGTTTATCACATATAGTGTCATTCGCAGGCTCTAATGTTTACTGGCTGTTCCATTCTCTCCAGGAAAGTATCGTAGCCTGATGCTCGTAAGGTATGTACGAAGACGTAGAGGATGTGTTTTCTTGCAGGATAATCTCGTCACAGCGTTTCAACGTTTACAGGTGGTACTAGAGACCGATATGAAGCGGACTGAAATCAGTTGTAGTACGGAAAGCGTGGCTTGAGGAACACTGAGATGACTTTGTAAGGGAAGGTATTTACGGCACACTGGTGTGCCCACTTATATTGTGCTACTGCTGAGGTTGCAGTCCTTATTCAACTTATCTGGCAGCAAATGTAGGGAAAATTTCACACACGTGCTGCTAGGATCGAAGCTGTAATTGAAGTCATTGGAAGGAAGGTGAAACTGTTATAGTGAAACCCGGTCTGGTGAATTTAGAAAACCTACCTTTGTCGTAGAATGAGCAAACATTATACTTCACGTGCTTTACGTCTCACTTATGGGCTGTGAGTGTAAGAAGAAGTCAGAACAGGACGCGTATGGAAACAAAGTTAATCGTATTTTCTCCACTCCGTAAGTGAGCAGAGTCAGGGAGGGATGCTAACAGGTACCTTCTTTCATTCAGTTCTCAATGGGGTGTAGAGTATAAAAATGAATTGGATAAGAAATACCACTCATTTTGGCTTAAGCACTGTGAAACATATTAAGGTTAGAATTTACACTTCCGATGTTGTTCCCTAGGAAGAAATTGTATTCTTGCCTTGGTTTTTTATCACTGCAAAGGCATAGTCTCTAGTTTAAATTGAGAGGGTAACATACGCTAAATTTTGTCTTACGAGAGAGACAGCAGAAATTGTTTTTAAAAACGAGCGTACTCTCCTACGTATGTGATTATATAGAACGAAAACGGTTTTTCTCTCTGTTTACTGGATCTGTTTGTATGAGTGACAGGCAAAAGATTCTCTTCCAATGGAGGTGAGTTTGGAGCTGAGAGTGAAACGTAAAATGACGGTCAGAATGTACGTTCACAACAACCGAGTGCCTTGGTTCGCAGCAATATTATCACGTTAAATACAATTCAAAAGCCAAGATCGCAAAGAATATTTTTTATTCAAGACCACTGGTTTCAACACTCTTAGCTGTCATCTCCAGGTCTTAAACATTTTGTTCTAGTAAAACGCTGAACTTCATGCATGAGATGTCAAGTGGACAAAATTGAGGATATTATAAACATTTATCATCGCTGAAATATTTAAAAACACAAAGCAACTTGTCCAAAAGGCCATGTCCATAACACATTGCTCACAGATGTTTGTTACATGGTACAAATACGGTACACAGTAGCACATCTGTGTACATATGCTGGACACATTCTAAACAGTGCAAATTCAAAAAGTATGTGTCCAGCATATGTAAACAGATTTGCCGTATTTGTATCATGTAATATCCATTTGTGCGCAGTATTAGTATGGACATGGCCTTTTGGACAATGTGCTACACGTTTTTAATGTTTATAATGTCCTCACTTTTATCTACTTTTATCTATCTTGTGCATGAGGTTCAGCATAATATGAACATGATTTGCTACAAATGTCTAAGACCTGAAGATCACAGCTGAGACTGTTGAAACCAGTTGTCTTGAACAAAAAATATTTTGTGTGATCTTGGCTTTTGAGTGGTTTTTTTTTTAAAAAAAAAAAAAACAGATCGCCGTTCACTACTCTCATAATGAGAAAATTCAATATTACCACGGTCAGAAGCGTATGGCACTTGATATCTAACGCAGTAAAGCCATCAACCTCTTCACGAACCACTGGATCAGGAGTCTGCTGTTTGCACATTAGGAAAGACTATGGCCACGAGGACCATCTGTCCATCTTGGTCAATGACAGAATTTGCCGTAAGCTAACACGTCAACAGTTTGTAAGTGGACAATGGTGCACAGAATGACTAATCACTTTAGTGTTAAACAGCAGGAAAACTCGATCATTCACATTATCTGAAGCTATCTCCTAAAGATGGGGGTCAACTGTCGTTTCGCCACACAAGTACTTAAAACTAATCACACATCAGCTGACTCAGAAGCGACTCTAATGGGCAATGAAAGCATATTCGTTTGGTCTGATAAGCAGCGAAGCTACGTTGGCACCCACCGCTAACAGGTCATGAAGGCTTCGATAAAGAGATGTGGGCGGATCCTTTTTGCTGTGCAGAACTCTTCCCAGAAGTGGTACCCTCGTATAGGGGGTGTCTAAATGGGCAGAAATGACCACCTTGGCACGACTGCCATCCGCTGTTTAGGAACTGGCTGCCAGATCACGAAAATTTCGTCGCCTTCGGCACGCCGATGAAGATCTGTGAACTCTGAAAATGAGTGTTCTGCATTATCGCTACTGAATTATCTCGGACGAGAGAGTAGTTGGCAGAACACCGAGGACATGCTGCCTCAGTTCTCCAGACCACATCTAGCATGATATCGCAAGGGAAGTGCGTGTTTTGACCCCACTCAGGACCAAACCTCAAAGCGACACACAACCCTTAAAATCTCATGTTTTAGTGGATCACTTCACTCCTCACATGTCTTGTGGGGCCGACAGCGAGTCAGAGCCGCTACTAGGGTTTAAGTTGCAGGTGTACCACGTAACAGTAAGGTGATAACTATCACTTTCGATCCTCTAACAGCGGAATCGAATTTTTCGTGCTGCACGTATTTCGCCTGTGTTATTTGCAATGCATTATCAGTGGATTCACATATTCTTACAGTTAGCTGTTTTACATATTCGACGTCGTAGATTGACGTTATAAACAGTTCTTGCTATAATGATTTTCTGTGACGCAGTAATAGTTAAAATTTCTAATTACGAATTCCGTTACTCGTTTAATTCATGTTGTGTTTTGGATGTTGTTATCAAAGAATATGCGTAAAATCGATTATGTGATGTGTATGTTACATATCTGAACTGTTGACTCCAAAGCCAGCCGTTATCACGGAGCGGTTCTAGGCGCTTCAGTCCGGAACTGCACTGCTGCTACGGTCGCAGGTTCGAACCTCTGGCATGGATGTGTGTGATGTCCTTAGGTTGGTTAGGTTTAAGTAATTCTAAGTGTAGGGGACTGATGACCTCAGATGTTAAGTGCCATAGAGCTTCGAGCCATTTGATTTTGTTCAGTCCAATCACTTTTCTATTTTGCTCAATATGCCCAATACTTCACTATCAGTTTTCAATTGCTGTCTAATGGGTTTTTGCTTATTTGATGTTAGAACATCTACTGTTACGGTAAAGATGAACAATTAGGATGAGTTTATATTTAAAATGTTGTTTTCCATTTTAGTATGTGTAACGACTTTTTAGTAACATTAGTCTTGTGTTGTAAGTACTTTTCTGTATTTACCCGTCAATCTAATGAACTTCGCGCATATTTATTTGTAGTTGGTTTTTCCCTTTCCCTGATACAGATACCAAAAAGACGGTATGCTACCGAAACCGACAGTAATAATAAACAGCGACTACACGGTTTTTGTCATGTATTTGCTAAAGAATATTATGGCTGTTAATTTGTTGTGCTTGGCAGGAGAGCCAACACCGTTTTATTAAAGGAGGCCGAAATGCACGCGTTTTAGCTCACGCAGGCTGGCGTGAGGTCTGGAACATGACAAGGGAATTAGAATTGAGAAAAACGGACGTAGCTGGTGGAATACTTAACTTTAATCCATTGATGGAGAATGTCGCTCTTTATGGTACATGATTCACAATATCAATAGTACGGATATTAGCGCCTTGCTAGGTCGTAACAAATAACGTAGCTGAAGGCTATGCTAACTATCGTCTCGACAAATGAGAGCGTAGAAGTCAGAGAACCATCGCTAACAAAGTCGGCTGTACAACTGGGGCGAGTGCTAGGAAGTCTCTCTAGACCTGCCGTGTGGCGGCGCTCGGTCTGCAATCACTGATAGTGGCGACACGCGGGTCCGACGTATATTACCGGACCGCGGCCGATTTAAAGGCTACCACCTAGCAAGTGTGGTGTCTGGCGGTGACACCACATAAGTCGCCTGAATAAAATGTATGAAAAGAAAAATTTCTGTATCAGGTGTGTCGACCTATGAAAATAAACACAGGTGTCACGCAAGACGATGGTTTAGTTCCACTCCTTTTTAACTACGACATCGAGTAACCTGTAAGAATTTTGATAAAGCTGAAAAAATACAAAATATTGCCATTCATGATACGGATGAAGAAGGAAAGTTATTTATTCTTGACATCTAGAATGATGTGAAATACAGAAGAAAACAATTCAACATCCAAGATCGCCACTTATAATTTTATTCTTGATAACTAGTCTCGGCAAATTTAAGTTACCATCATTGGATATGTAAAGCATACAGTTCCCAAATTACGAGTACAATCATAATCAGGTCAGATACGACAAAATGGGGCTCTGATTTTCACATAACGGATATATACAACGTACCTCATGTAAAGACATCTCACTATATCTCCATCATACATACAATATATTGTGTCACGTCATGACACGTCATTGCACGAACCTGAGGAAGGTGATGCATCGACATGTCAACAATAAAACAGGATTTACATAAAATATCATGCATATTCCACCGACTGCACAAGCTCATGTTCACACAGCAGATGAGAATGAGGATCACAATTCAAAGCAAAGATGTTATGAATTACCAGTAGCTGACACTGTACAGTAAACGTACAGAAATACGATCGTAAATTATAAAGCATGAGGAAGAAGTTACATCCAAGGAGTCGACAAAAGAAACCAATACGTACATTTTATAATGTAATTATGTAAGTAATGCAATTAAAATTAAACTTCTTATATAACTATAAAAGAACGTAACGTACTTCAATTGTACAGTCTACGACCTATATACAGGGTGGTCCAAAAGTCCGGAAACACCCTGATAAAATCCAAATGGAGTAGGAAACAAGAAAACAGAGTCCCTACACACGAGGAACGTGAAGGGGGAAACTTTATAGGCTATGCCACCAACATTTCGGCCATCTTGGATTCAACTCCAAAATTTCAAATGGGAATGTGGTCATGTGACATATCAAATAGATGGAGAATTTCACCAGAAAAACAATGCCGTTGTTATTTTAAACATAGCTTTATTCATCGTCGGGATATAGCCAGTTACATGTGGCAGCGGTGGGACGCTAGGCAGCATGTGTGTTATGTGCTGAAGAGACATTACGCCGATGTTACACAGTCCCAAGCGACTACCAACAGTCATAGGAATGGCCCGATATGTTGTCCATTATGTTGGGTTGTTAATGCTGTCCTCCGAACCCAGTCCTGATGAACTTTGACCAACACATCTGGCTGAATTTCACCATACGCATCAACAATGCGCTGCTTTAGATGATGCAAATCCCGTATTTTCACAGAATAAACCAGTACTTTGACATGACCCCAAAGATAAAGATCCAAAGGAGTCAATTCTGGTGAACGTTGTGGCCACTCCACAGCACCCCTACGACCAATCCACTTTTCAGGGAACTGCACATCCAGGTATGCTCGCACATTGTGCCCATAATGTGGTGGGGCTCCATCATGCTGGAAGAATTCCGGAAATGTCCCGTCCTCTCTTAAGAACGAGGGAAACACTTCTTCATCCAATAACCTCAGATAACCGTTGGATGTTAACGTACCATCAATAAAAAAAAAAAGGTCCAACGACTTTGGTACCCCAAACACCACACCAGACCATCACTTTTTGTGAGTTGACCGTTTTGCAAGCATCAATCCAGTGTGGATTTCTGACGGACCAGTATCTGTGATTCTTCTTGTTCACTTCGCCATTGATAAAGGAATTGGCTTCATCACTGAACAGCTCCTCATAGGCGAAACGTGGGTTTATCTGCAGCTGCTGTGTCACCCATTCTGCTTACTGTACCCGACGCACTGCGTCATCCTCGCCCAGGTGTTGGAGCAGCTGACGTTTGTACGGGTGTCATTTGTGCTCCGATAAAATTCACAGTATGGAGGTATGGGTAACCCCACATTCTTGTGACAGGCGACGAGCACTCCGCTGCGGGCTCTTGCTAAATGATGCCAACACGCTCGTTGTTGTTGCTTCATCGGTGGCGGATTTTGGTCTTCCAGCCTTAGGCTTATCTGCGACAGAACCTGTTGCTCGGAATTTGGCCAAAAACTTGGCGACTGCGCTGTGAGTGATGGGCTGTCTGGTTGGGTGACGACTGTTAAAATCCTCAGCAATGACCCGTGTGCTTCTTTCTCCTGATATCAAGATGATTTCAATGCATTCTTCATGTGTTAAGGACATTTTGTAAACTGTAAATAAGGAAACAATGATTAAAACATTAGCATGAGTAAATGATACCTAACAGTTAAACATATGTAACATGTAGGCATGGGATAGTCACTTTGCACCGTTTCAGACTCCATTTTAGGACTTCTCAGTATGTAATACTTACGCTTCCGAGCATCCCACTGCTGCCGCAAGTAATTTTCTATAACCCGAGAATGAATAAAGCTATGTTTAAAATAACAACGGCATTGTTTTTCTGGTGAAATTCTCCATCTGTTTGGTATGTCACATGACCACATTCCAATTTGAAATTTTGGAGTTGAATCCAAGATGGTGGCTTTCAAGATGGCCGACATGTTGGTGGAATAGCCCATAAAGCTTCCCCCAACCCGTTCCTCGTGTGTAGGAACTCTGTTTCCTTGTTTCCTACTCCATTTGGATTTTATCAGGGTGTTTCCGAACTTGTGGACCACCCTGTAGACAAATAACTTTAAGGTAGGTGCAACTGGAAAATTTATTCTCATTGAATAAGTTTACTGAAGATCAATAGAAGTCTGCGAAAAAAGAGTACAGGCACAATGCACGAAAGACATGTCATATTGCATGTAGGTAACAAGAGGGACAACGCATTTACTGCATTCTTAAAATACCACATCAAATCAATGTATTATAGACCAGCACAAGTACAACATAACGTCTAGGTGCTAACGTGCTCGAAGTCTTGGTGCAGTATGCATGTAATGTAAGACCACAATTAAGTACCGAATAAACGTATTCAAATAATTTGGAACATAGTGAAATAAGTACAACATCAAAGTAACTTATATAAGCACATTACAACAATATCGACTCGTTAGATGTAACGCTTTCCTTATGCTTTATAATTTACGGTCGTATTTCCGTATGTTTACTGTTACAGTGTCACTTGCTGGTAGTTCCTAACATCTTTGCTTTGAATTGTGATCCTCTTTCTCCTTTCATCTGTTGTGTGAATATGAGGTTGTGCAGTGGGTGGAATATGCACGATATTTTATGCAAATCGTATTTTATTGTTGACATGCCAACGCATCACTTTCTGCATGTTCCTGGAATGACGTGTCACGACTTGACACATTGTATTGTATATGTGATGAAGATATATTGAGATGTTTTTACATAAGGTATTTTGTATATATCAATTTTGTGAAAATATGTATATCAGCTTATTGTATCTGACCTGTTTATGATTGCAGTTTGCGATCTATTTGGTTTACAGATCCGTGATGGCAACTTAGATTTGCCAAAACATCATCAAAAATAAAAGTATACCAATAGTTGTCGATTTTGGTTATTGAAGTTCGAAGCTCTTACTTCTCTTTTTCAAAGAACAAAAATGTTGCTGTAAATTGCTCCAACAACTGTTAATGATTCGCATAACGTTCTGAAAGCCTGACAGATGCAGCAGTGCAGATCAATCTTCCAGAAGAGACAGACAGTATGACAGGCTTAAGAATATCCGCAGGCAAAACTGCACTTGTGGTAGACGTAAAAAGTCATCCGAAATATTTCATAACAGATATTGCGTAACTGTAAAAGGTGACAAAATTCAAATATGTGCGGGAGACCACTGAAGAAAACGATTTAGAAAATATGTTTTAGAGAAAAGGATATATAAAATGAAAGAAATGTGTAGTATTACCAATAATACGTACAACAAAAAGTGCTTGCCTAAGACATTTAAAATGCTCTACAGCAGAACGGTGAAACAAGAATGACTGAGTGGTAGCGAATGCCCAGTATTAAGTTATAGCTTGTTAAATTAGAAATACTAGTGTGCACTGTCGAACGGCGAGGTGTATTGTCCTCACCCCAGATGTTCCTGTCATGTTATATGTCGCGCTCGTGCTGCGAGAGTGCGGACGGAGCGGATATTGTGTAAAACCCTCTAAAATTGTGTGACCTGGCATTCTCAAGAGACGTTCTTTCCAATCTTCACGATTTTTTGAATTTTTTCGTTCATTCTGTATTAATACTTTCGTTTCTAATCACACCTCTTCATGTGCAGCTCTTCGTCTTTCTTAGGAACCTCATCTCTGCTGTTTGATTTTTTTTTTTTTGTGGTAACTCAGCTTTTGCTTCCCTAGGATAACACGGGAATTTGATGATGGTTTCTCTTTTTACTTTATGGTCCAACGCTCTGATAATGGTACCACAGACAGCTTGGAATTTGTATATTTTCAATATCAGAGTCCTAGTCAAAACATATAGCACAACATGAACAAGAGATTTGGGACACTTGTTCTAAAACTGAATTATCCAAAAGAGTTTTTGATCTCACTGGATATTTTTCTTCGGAATGCCGTTATTTTTGTTTTGTTGCTAGAAATTTTAAAGTTGTGCTTCTTGCAAATTACGTTCAACTGGTATTCCGAATTTTGGAAGTCATCTTCATTCTTTTGAACAATAACGATGTCGTTAGCAAATAAAAGTACATTCAGATATTTCTCATTCTTAATTCTCCTGTTTACTTTACATTTCCATTTGCGAAATAGTTGTCAATATAAATATTGAAAAGGGTCTAACGCCTTGGTTAATAATGATTATTTCTTACAATCGATTTCTACCTGTGTTTATTACAATGCGCGTAGTTTGGTAAGCACTATTCACCTCCTCTGTTAGGTGATAAGCATAGCCACATTCTGACAATCTTCCATAGGCTGTGACGCTTTACATGGTCAAAGACCTCCTGAAAGCCGATAAAGGCCATATGCGTTTCTATGTTAAATTCTCTGTGTTTTTCTATGATCTTTTTAATTACAAACACATAGCTGTGCGTGGACAGCCTAATCTATATCCATTTTGTTCTTCAGACATAATAGCTTTTGTGATGTTCTTCATACGGTTATTGATTATCTTTGAGTATAGTTTGTAGCCAGTGTTTAGAAGACTTATGCTACGATACAGTTTACACTCTTACGTTTCTATTTTATGGAAAGAGAGATTACGTCTTCTTTTTACCAAGGATCTGGGATCGTGCAATGCGACCAAAATTCATTTATTAATTGTAAAAGTCTTTTGTCTAGTGGCAACATTCTATGTTTAACTAGCTCTGCATGTATTCCATCTATTCCAGTAGCTTTTCTTTTAGTCATGCCTTTCGGAGCTTGTTGTAGTTCGTCCATAGTAAATGGACATACATCTCCAGCGTCATCATTGGCCTCCTGTGTACACCAAAAATCTGAATAATGATTTATCCATTGTTCATTGGTGTGTAATGTTCAGTGAGGCAGTGTCTTTTTCTTCCTTGTTGATGGCTTGTATGCACATTGCTGTCTAACGTGTACGTCGAGTTCTATGACGCTTATGAATGAGTCCCATGGTTGGCTTTGTGTGCTATTTGTTTCGAAGCATTCATTTTTATTTTGTATGTTTCCCTGATTTCTGATCTCTTCGTGGAAACTACAAATAAGCTGAAACTTCCTGGCAGATTAAAACTGTGTGCCGGACCGAGACTCGAACTCGGGACCTGTGCAAGATCCGCAGGAGAGCTTCTGTAAAGTTTGAAAGGTAGGAGGCGAGGTACTGGCGGAAGTAAAGCTGTGAGGTAGCTTAGTTGGTAAAGCACTTGCCCGTCGAAGACGCCGGCACGGTAGCTCAGCGTGTTTGGTCAGAGGGTTCGCTACCCTCTGTAGTAAAAAAAACTGAGTTAATGGATCAAAAACGAACTGAAACGGGTGTCTTTCGACGTCCGCGCCGAGCATATACAACGAACGAAAACGAACAAAATGAGATTAAAAAAAAAGGCAATGGTCCCGAGTTCGAGTCTCGGTCCGGCACACAGTTTTAATGTGCCAGGAAGTTTCATGTCAGCGCACACTCCGCTGCAGGTTGAAAATCTCATTCTACAAATAAGCTGTTTGTTTTTCTTCAATGAATTCCTTAATTTCTGTGTTCCAAATTGTGAGTGATTTTCTCCCATCTGTTTTCTTTCTTTTACCAAGTGCTTCAGAGTCTGCATCAGTGATGCAGGTTTTGATACTATTCCATTCTATACCGATGTCCTTGTTGACTGGTAGTGATGCAAGCTTTTCTTGGAAGCTGTACTGATAAAGTCTCCTAATACTACATTCCTACAGGAGATGTTGACGTTTACGTGCTTTACTGGTAATAATTAAAGGAAAAGAACGGATTATAATAACGAATAAGTACTTTAACGTGCTGGCACTTGACTTATCATTATTCTTACAATTATTCTGCACAACAAAATTTTACTCTTTTTTTCTCTACCTACCACGAAAACAGCTAATCTTTATGTTTTCGGGTGTGCTGATAACCAAAATGTTAATAAGAATTAGCTCATGTATTAAAGTAATGATAACTTTACGTTACTGCCTATATAAGCTTATGCATGTATTTACCATAGTGTTATTTCTTGGAGGAGGGTCTCTGAAGGCGCAGCCGCTTTGCCTGGTGTTTGTACGTTTCTGGTGGTGATTCCAAGATTAGTGTCCAGCAGTAGTTGGCTAAAATTTATGCATTGCACTTTTCCTGGTATCCCATTTACGTACCAGAAGTTTGCTGGTGGAAGCGTTCTCTGTGTTCTGTGCACAACAGTTGTCAGGAAAGGAGGTCAAGTAGGAACCTAGGAAATGTAACTTCAAGGGCATACTGCTCCCCGGTATACTATCGTCGTGCAGAAGACTTGCCACAAGATCCTCATCGTTTCCTGCCCTCTTATTTCTTAGAAAGTTTGTTGACAACTGGACAAAGGTATTCCAATCTAACTTGTCATCACCTGTCAGGATGATATTAAAATGCTCACCATTGTACAGTTTTCGTATCTGGGAACCGACGGAAAGCCCCTCTTTCATTTTCGCCTCACTAAGATGTGGAAATTTCTCGTGTAAGTAGAGAAATGCTTCACCAGTTTTGTCTTTGGCCTTAGCGAAGTTTTTCATTATACCCAGTTTTGTATGAAGAGCAGGGCTGAGAGTAAATCGAAGAATGACGAGGGTAATGAGAAGTAGTAGAAATGAGAACAGAGAGAAACTTAATAACAGGATTGATGGTCACGAAGTAGATGAAGTTAGGGAAATCTGCTACCTAGGCAGTAAAAGAAGCAATGACGGCCGGTGTAAGGAAGACGTCAAAACCGGACTAGCAATGGCAAAAAGGGCATTCCTGGCCAAGAGAAGTCTACTAATATCAAATACCGGCCATAATTTGGAGAAGAAATTTCTGAGAATGTACGTCTGGATTACAGCATTGTATGGTAGTGAAATGTGGACTGTGGGAAATCCGGAACAGAAGAGAATTGAAGCATTTGAGATGTGATGCTGCAGACAAATGTTGAAAGTGAAGTGGACTGATAAGGTAAGGGATCAGAAATTTGGTACAGAATCTGTGGAAAACACTGATAAGGAGAAGGGACAGGATAATAGGACACCTATTAAGACATAGGGGAATGACTCCATGGTACTAGAAGGAGCTGTGGAGGGAAGAAACTGTAGAGTAAGGCACAGATTGGAATACATTCAGCAAATAATTGAGGATGGAGGTGGCAATTTCTACTCTGAGATGAAGAGGTTAGCACAGGAGAGGAATTTGTGGTGCGCTGCATCAAACCAGTCAGAAGACTGAAGAAAAAAATCCTTTGACTTAGCATCGAACCGAGTGAGGTGACACAGTGTTTAACACACTGTATTCGCATTAGAGAGGTCGATGGTTCAATCCTGCGTCCGGCCATCCTGATTTCGGTTTACCCTGATTTCCCTAAATCACTTCAGGCAAATGCCTGGATGGTTTCTTTGACAGGGCATGGCTGACTTCCTTCCCCATCCTGCCTTAATCCAATGAGACCGATTACCTCACTGTTTTGTCTCTTCCCCCAAATCAACCCCAAGCCAACTCAGTATCACACTCAGAATGTGTCGCCACCGATCATAAACGCTTCGACATTCGGCCACTGCCTGTCACAAAGCCATCCAGGCACCACTCTCCCCCCAGTAGCTCACCGCTCCCCACCACTCTCACTGATCAGACCTTAGGGTGTCTCACTAGCTCACTGCTCCCCACCACTCTCAGGTATCAGATTGCAAGGTAGCTAACTAGCTCACTGCTCCCCACCACTCTCAGTGATCAGATTGCAAAGGTAGTTAACTAGCTCACTGCTCCCCACCACTCTCAGGGATCAGATTGCAAGGTAGCTCAGTAGCTCACTGCTCCTCACCACTCTCAGTGATCAGATTGCAAGGTAGCTCAGTAGCTCACTGCTCCCCACCACTCTCAGGGATCAGACTGCAAGGTAGCTCAGTAGCTCACTGCTCCTCATCACTCTCAGTGATCAGATTGCAAGGTAGCTCAGTAGCTCACTGCTCCCCACCACTCTCAGGGATCAGACTGCAAGGTAGCTCACTAGCTCACTGCTCCTCACCACTCTCACTGATCAGATTGCAAGGTAGCTCAATAGCTTACTGCTCTCCATCATGACATCTAGTTCTCGCAGACGAAATTTCCTGGAGCATACCACATGGCTGCTTGACACATTACTCTGTTCTCTACACTCTTGGCATAGTGAAACAGTTTGCAACTCACCTTCATGACTGAGCACACCTCCATCCGAGTTCAGCTCTTAGTTCCTTGTATCCTTATTTGATATGTCCTAATCGTCATCTTCTTTTACTGTTGCTTTTCTTTTTCCTCATGGTGCAAGTGTTGTTCTTATGTGAACTATTATGTGTTCTTCTATGTCCATTGCATTTATAGTTGCTTTTGTTGGTATATCGGTAGACTTTATGCATCTTTTAATTACTTTGGGTGCATAGAATACTAAACATATCGTTATTTTAACATATATGATAGTTCAGTCCATGCAAACAGGTTGTCTCAGGAGGAATGGTCAGTATTCAGAGGCGTGACAGGAACGATCATTTGAAGCAGAAAACTAAATATGGACATATGTCCTATTCCAAATGGTTTCTGAGATGAAACATATTTAAAGTTACTTTTGTATGTTTTTCTTGAATAACACGAAGTCTGCGGCCTCTAGCGAAAACTTGTTGCACTACAAAGCTGAACTGCAATAAATTTCCTTTACAATTGTCCTATTCATTTTTTATCAGGGACTTTTAGATTTAATAAAGAGAGCGAGAGATTATGGAAATTCATTTGCAACGTACATGAATTTAGATGTAGGTAAGCCACTTTGAGGTAGTTTCTCGACGTGATAGACCACGTGTCCTGTATCAAATTATTCGCCTCGAATTCGTCTACACTAATATGGTAAATTGGAAACATGACAATGTACTGAATTGTAAAGAAAATAATTAACAATGTACATTAAATGTGCATTCAGGGGAGTGCATATGCCAACATGAAGTTTTTTGCTTCAAATGATCATTCCTGTCATATCCCTGAATATTGAGCATTCATCCTGGGACAATCTGTATATTATGTTTAATTTTCTATTTTCTCGTTTAACCTGAACAGATTAATGTACTCAGAAATGCTCTTATATTAGATCAGAGTTTTCTATATAATTACAAAACTTATTAAAATCACATTTACTCAAAAAAATATTATATTTTTAATATGCTATATCTTCTTCTTCTCTCTGCACGTAGTAGGCATGTGCCTATTACGCCCTCTTGGCTGAAATTGTTGATTTTTCTCCGGCTTCCCCAATATCTTCTGGCTAATGAGTAATAATAATCACCAATTTTTGTAATCTGTCGTCTTCCATTCTTTTGACATAATCCTTGCTGTTCTTTCTGTATTCTTCAATTTGCTCAATTCAGTTTTTCACTCTCAGTTGTTTTCTGGTGTCTACATTCCCTCTCTCATCACACAGAATGTACCCAGCTAGTCTTCTTAACAATCGGATCTCTAGTGCTTGTATTATGATGGGAACGAATGTTTCTACAGTGTTGTCCAGAAAAGAGCTTCAAGGTCTAGGGAGAAATAGTTATTATGAGCAGTAGTGGATCAACAATAAGCTTGAGTATTTGGACTGCGACGCCATCCTGCATAGTAAAAGCTGAGCTGAAGGATTTTTCGACAGTGTTGTCAGCTCAAGAAAGAATTTTTCGCAACTACTGTCATTCACCTCTGCGAAATAATGTCTGTGTTTTATTAGCGGTTAAATGAAGCTTATCGCTAAAGTCAAGTACTGATTTAGTTCCTTGGTTGGGACAATGGGAGCAGCTGCAACTTCTACTTTGTCTACTCTTTCCTAGGTCACACAAGCTATTCCATGGAGCATGTGGTCTTTATGTTTTAGATTAATGTATAGGCAAGTCTTAGCTATCATTTCTCTCAGTTCGATTGATTCTGTTTGCTTTCTGCAAGTAATCAGTTTTATATTCAAGTGTACGAGGTCGTTTGTGAGTCCGATGTGAGGTGTCTCCGACGTTCATGGACTGATTTAGCTCTTCCGTTAGCAAAGGTGGAGATTTTCCCTTCAGTATTCCAGTTTCCAGGGGAGCATATTTATTATGTAATAGAGTTAGTTTGGTAATGATGGTATGAGCTGATATTCCAGGTACGAATTTCTTTGCTTGTGGATTTCATGGCAAATTTATGAATGGGAGCCTTACTATAGGCTGCGTTATGGGTAGGTGTAAGCTGAAATACTGATGCATTTGAAGAATAAATTACAGACTTCAATTTCACAGTGAAGGGGCAGAATATTTATGTTAGTGTTCGTAGCATTATTTGTATGCTCCTAAGTCAAATCTAATTTTGAAAGGTCAATTTTGAAATAGGCTATCCCGTCTACTTTCAGAGGTCTTTGAGAATACCCTGTAGGGAGTTTCTTTTAAGGGATTTGATATTTACGAACATATGTTTGTCTTGTTTGTCTTCATTAGTTTTGGATGTGAGCGGCATGGTCGGTAATAAGTTAAAGCTTTTCAATGCCACTGCTCCACCTCCTAATCTGGTACCTTTGTGGTGTCGTAGGACAGTGGAGTCTATATTTAGCGAACTGGAGAGCACGCTTGGCTTGAACCGGGTGTCCACGTTCGTTAGATACCGATGTTCTCAAAAATATGGCGGAGTTCATCGAAATGGGTTGACAGTGATGGCCAACTATGTTCTACAGTAACAATACAAACACGCCAGTAGAAACAGTGGCTGCAGCATTAGAAAAGTTCGTAGCTCCTAAAGCACGGAATTTAGAGTTCATTTGCACTGCTTTTTTCAGCCTTTATCCGCACCATTGTCTTATCATCTCTTGTTCACACGATACGTAGCCCAAATTGGGATACACATTATTCAAAATTTTTATCTTTTATCAGTGAAATCCTCACATGTTGCTAGGCTTGTCATCGAGAGTTTCATAATCACCATGACTTGTTTCAGGCCTTTTCATATATGATACAGACTTCACGATAGTGGTTTTAGGTTTCGCAGATCACAACTTCCTACATCCTACTCTATAACTTCTGATTATAGAATGTGCTGTATGTATATGTGTTCTCACTTTAAGCTTTTACAACGTAAAGTGGCTATGTTAATAGCAAATGATTTAATTTCACCAGTTTACTTCCAGCGCTACACAACAATATGTTATCCACATTGCCTGCACCTAGAAGGATTACGAGCGATGTTCTGTACAATTTTACCAGATTGGAAGAAAAAGGAAAATGCCACTACTGTCAGCAGGCAATTATAATGGCTTTCGGTTAATCATCGAGCCAGAAGAGACATCTAAATTCGAAGCATCCTGCAGTACCTCTCGAATAATTTGGGTCAGGAAGAAGATCAATATCGCCATAAATCGATGCAGAAATTCGAGAAATCATTTCTAGTGAACTGTGGTCACCGACGTCTGCTTCCATCTCGGGGACGGTATTCTCCCAAAAAAGCAAACAGTCTCCAGCACAATCCAGCCCATCAAAGTCATAAGCTTCTGGAACAAGTCGTGATTTATCTCCTTTGTGGTGTCCTCACCCTAAACTGCTTTTCATTTACAACAACCAAAAAGTAATTTTTAATACTATAAAGCCTTTCACATTAAGTAAATGTATGCGATTAGAGTGAACTAAAGTCATACCTTTCAGAGTGTTAACAATTCTAAGACAGACAGATTGCAGAAAACATCTCAAACTGGGTAAAGTCTGTTATCCCAAATACAGTATCAGTTTTTAATAACAGAAAATGCATCGGATTCGAAATTAACTGCCATGCTTTTAAAACTTACAAATCCCATGGTTTGCACATTCGTTAAACATCACTGCACAATACTGAGTTCAGAAGTCCACACTGAAAACAGTTGATGAGTTCAAATGAGTTGTTGTGTTTCTTAATGAGAAGCCTCTTGCTTTAAGCAAACTTGCTAAAATGCAAGAAAATGAAAAAAAAGATCGACTGAAAGTGAAGCAAAATAAGCCACTCAGGTGGAACGGCTTACGAAATGTTGAAAAGATTTACTTTAAATAAAGATCTCATAATTTCTTACCTCGATGTTTTGGATGGAATATCGACCATCTTAAACTTAAAAGATACAGACGGGGAGATAATGCAATGGGCCTTACAGAACTTGAAAGTTTTTGGTGAGGTAACCACTGCATTAAAGACACGTAACGTGTATCCACAGGACATGTGGCCTGTAGTTGAAGAAGTGTCATGATGATCTTTCCATTGGCAAAAGATTCCGGAATAGTCCCCCATTCGGATCTACGGGAGTGGACTGCCAAGGGGGAGGTTACCATGAGAAAAAGATTCAATAATCAACGAAAGGACAATGTTCTACGAGTCGGGGCGTGGAATGTCAGAAGCTTAAACGTGGTAGGGAAACTAGAAAATCTGAAAAGGGAAATGGAAAGGCTCAATCTAGATATAGCAGGGGTCAGTAAAGTGAAGTGGAAGGAAGACAAAGATTTATAGTTAGATGAGTATCGGGTAATATCAACAGCAGCAGAAAGTGGTAAACAGGTGTAGGATTCGTTATGAATAGGAAGGTAGGGCAGAGGGTGTGTTGCTGGGTGGTGGTTAGTGTTTAACGTCCCGTCGACAACGAGGTCGTTAGAGACGGAGCGCAAGCTCGGGTTAGGGAAGGATTGGGAAAGAAATCGGCCGTGCCCTTTCAAAGGGCCCATCCCGGCATTTACCAGAAACGATTTAGGGAAATCACGGAAAACCTAAATAAGGATGGCCGGAGACGGGATTGAACCGTCGTCCTCCCGAATGCGAGTCCAGTGTGCTAATCACTGCGGCACCTCTCTCGGTGGGGTGTGTTACTGTGAACAGTTCAGTGACCGGGTTGTTCTAATCAGAATCGACAGCAGACCAACACCGACAACGATAGTTCAGGTATACATGCCGACGTCGCAAGCTGAAGATGAACAGATAGAGAAAGTGTATGAGGATATTGAAAGGGTAATGCAGTATGTAAAGGGAGACGAAAATCTAATAGTCATGGGAGACTGGAATGCAGTTGTAGGGGATGGAGTAGAAGAAAAGGTTACAGGAGAGTATGGGCTTGGGACAAGGAATGAAAGAGGAGAAATACTAATTGAGTTCTGTAACAAGTTTCAGCTAGTAATAGCGAATACGCTGTTCAAGAATCACAAGAGGAGGAGGTATACTTGGAAAAGACCGTGAGATACGGGAAGATTTCAATTAGATTACATCATGGTCAGACAGAGATTCCGAAATCAGATACTGGATTGTAAGGCGTACCCAGGAGCAGATATAGACTCAGATCACAATATAGTAGTGATGAAGAGTAAGCTGAAGTTCAAGACATTACTCAGGAAGAATCATTACGCAAAGAAGTGGGATACGGAAGTTCTAAAGAATAACGAGATACTTTTGAAGTTCTCTAACGCTATAGATACTGCAATAAGGAATAGCGCAGTAGGCAACACAGTTGAAGAGGAATGGACATCTCTAAAAAGGGCCATCACAGAAGTTGGGAAGGTAGCTGCGAAGAAACCATGGGTAACAGAAGAAATACTTCAGTTTATTGATGAAAGGAGGAGGTACAAACATGTTCCGGGAAAATCAGGAATACAGAAATACAAGTAGCTGAGGAATGAAATAAATAGGAAGTGCAGGGAAGCTAAGACGAAATGGCTGCAGGAAAAATGTGAAGACATCGAAAAAGATATGATTGTCAGAAGGACAGACTCAGCATACAGAAAGTCAAAACAACCTGGTAACATTAAGAGTGCAACAGGAATTCCACTGTTAAATGCAGAGGAGAGAGCAGATAAGTGGAAAGAATACATTGAAAGCCTCTATGAGGGTGAAGATTTGTCTGATGTGATAGAAGAAGAAACAGGAGTCGATTTAGAAGAGATAGGGGATCCAGTATTAGAATCGGAATTTAAAAGAGCTTTGGAGGACTTACGGTAAAATAAGGCAGAAGGGATAGATAACATTCCATCAGAATTTCTAAAATCATTATGGGAAGTGGCAACAAAACGACTATTCACGTTGGTGTGTAGAATATATGAGTCTGGCGACATACCATCTGACTTTCGGAAAAGCATCATCCACACAATTCCGAAGACGGCAAGAGCTGACAAGTGCGAGAATTATCGCACAATCAGCTTAACAGTCATGCATCGAAGCTGCTTACAAGAATAATATACAGAAGAATGGAAATCAAAATTGAGAATGTGCTAGGTGACGATCAGTTTGGCTTTAGGAAAAGTAAAGGCACGAGAGTGGCAATTCTGACGTTACGGCTAATAATGGAAGCAAGGCTAAAGAAAAATCAAGACACGTTCATAGGATTTGTCGACCTGGAAAAAGCGTTCGACAATATAAAATGGTGCAAGCTGTTCGAGATTCTGAAAAAAAGTAGGGGTAAGCTATAGGGAGAGACGGGTCATATACAAGATGTACAACAACCAAAAGGGAATAATAAGAGTGGACGATCAAGAACGAAGTGCTCGTATTAAGAAGGGAGTAAGACAAGGCTGTAGCCTTTCGCCCCTACTCTACAATCTGTACATCGAGGAAGCAATGATGGAAATAAAAGAAAGGTTCAGGAGTGGAATTAAAATTCAAGGTGAAAGGATATCAATGATACGATTCGCTGATGACATTGCTATCCTGAGTGAAAGTGAAGAAGAATTAAATGATCTGCTGAACGGAATGAACAGTCTAATGAGTACACAGTATGGTTTGAGAGTAAATCGGAGAAAGACGAAGGTAATGAGAATTAGTAGAAATGAGAACAGCGAGAAACTTAACATCAGGATTGATGGTCACGAAGTCAATGAAGTTAAGGAATTCTGCTACCTAGGCAGTAAAATAACCAATGACGGACGGAGCAAGGAGGACATCAAAAGCAGACTCGCTATGGCAAAAAAGGCATTTCTGGCCAAGAGAAGTCTACTAATATCAAATACCGACCTTAATTTGAGGAAGAAATTTCTGAGGATGTACGTCTGGAATACAGCGTTGTATGGTAGTGAAACATGGACTGTGGGAAAACTGGGACAGAAGAGAATCGAAGCATTTGAAATGTGGTGCTATAGACGAATGTTGAAAATTAGGTGGACTGATAAGGTAAGGAATGAGGAGGTTCTACGCAGAATCGGAGAGGAAAGGAATATGTGGAAAACACTGATAAGGAGAAGGGACAGGATGATAGGACATCTAAGACATGAGGGAATTACTTCCATGGTACTAGAGGGAGCTGTAGAGGGCAAAAACTGTAGAGGACGACAGAGATTGGAATACGTCAAGAAAATAATTGAGGACGTAGGTTGCAAGTGCTACTCTGAGATGAAGAGGTTAGTACAGGAAAGGAATTCGTGGCGGGCCGCATCAAACCAGTCAGTAGACTGATGACCAAAAAAAATCACGGTTTACAGAATAGACCTTTCCTCCCCAGACACCCTGCACGTGTAATTGGATAACTATTTATCTAGACATAAATGTCTTGGTAGTGAAAAAAGAAATGATCGTATGGCATTGTTGGCCGGGATGCCCCACGCGGGGGGGGGTTCGGCTGCCGTAGTGCAAGACCTCTTCAGCTCACGCCACATCGGCGACTTGCGACTCAATGATGATGAAGGACACACATAATACCCAGTCCCCTGCCGGGAATCGAACCCGGGCCCCCTGCGTGGTAGGCGGTAATGCTACCGCTACGCTACGGAGGCGGACTGTCATAGCAACATTATTGATAGATGGTGTCTTAGTTATCGTGCGTCCATAGTACTAGTGGAGCGAAGTGACGTCAGAGGCTACATCTTTGATTCCAAATAAATATTTGCAGTTGTCATGTGATGAGGAAAGAGTGCTTAACGCTTTCAATTGTTATGTTGTTCGCTACGGTCGCAGGTTCGAATCCTGCCTCGGGCATGGATGTGTGTGATGCCCTTACGTTAGTTAGGTTTAAGTAGTTCTAAGTTCTAGGGGACTGATAACCACAGCAGCTGAGTCCTATAGTGCTCAGAGCCATTTCAACCATTTTTTGTTATCTTGTTACATGGCTGTATGTGTATTGTTAATTGATAAATAAATGGCATTCACGATAAAATAAGAGAAATCAGAGCTGGCAAAGAAAAATTTAAGTGCTCGCTTTTCCCACGTGCCGTTCGAGAATGGAACGGTAGAGAGCCAGCATGAAGGTGGTTTATTGAATCCTCTGCCAGGCACTTTATTGTGAACAGCAGAGTAATCACGTAGATTTAGATGTAAATGTAGATTGTAGAGTTGAGCCCCACCTCTGCACAACTCCCAGCCCAATCCCACGCCACCGAAATCCTTCGCTCCAGTGGAAAGAGGAATTATATAGAAAATATTACGCTGCCAGGAAAATGCAGAATTTTGGAAACTGAGAAGTAACGACAAAATTCATCATAACATAGAAAACGTATCAGAAACTAGAAGGAAGAAGAAATTACTATTTTTTGGACATATTTACAGGATGGGTAACAATAGACTTACCAAGGAGATCTTCAAATGTTGTAAAACAGTAAGGATTGCCTGACAGACTTCTCGAAGACAACAAAAAGAAACACAGAGAAACAATGAAGGAATACTGGAATAAATGCAAAGAAGAACAATGGTTATAAAGTACTGAAATTGGAACCTGGTCACTAGAAGAAGAAGAAAGCATTATTTATTTGGAAATATATTGTTTTAAGTGTGTACCCATTAAACAGGGGACTTTGTATGTTCTGCGGTCCTTTTCCGTTGTGTCGTATATTCCCCACCGAACACCGTTTTTACTTTATATGCAGTTTATATGGCATAATATTTTAATTAATTTTGTATTGCCTACTGTTCCGAGCACGACAGATAAAATACGATTTTCACTATTAGTATCTGCAGTTAAAAATAATTTAACTTTATGTTCTTTGACCTATTATGTGGGGATACGCACAACACTGAAAGATTTCCTGCTGTGGACGTACGATCTTTAATTTGCAAACTTTTTTTATTTAACACTGATCTGGCTTGTTAGATATGGAACATTGTATCATTACTGTAACTAATTATGTCCTTCGCTACTTTCATCTCTTGAATGTACAGAAAATTACTCTTATTGCCTGTACGGAAGTTACAGTATGTTATGTTCACTAAACGTAAATGCTGCAAGTGGATTGTTTTTAAATTTAATATATGAAGACTATTAACTGCCACGACTAACATGAGGGCATGAAACAAAAAAAACGAAATTTTATTATTATGTTATTAACCAGAACAGGTTTTTTCACAGCAGTCTTCGATCACACACAAGTAAAACTTTATCACTCATGAATTATTTACGAAACTGATAACATAGTAGCACCTGCCCATGTCCACCTGAAAACGACATAATAAAATCCACAATTTTCCTCTGAAGTCTCCAGGAAGCTGAAAGAGATAATTTTAATGTACCGCTACCTGCCCACTATATTGCTGGAAAACTGCTTTCATTCAGTTTAATTTGAATTTACCGCGGCAGCGGCTCCCGCAATCGCTACACGACTCTGCGTCGTGAAAAATTCCTAATATGCTGAAAACTGCTAAGAATATGGAATAAAATCTTGGGCAAGCTAGCAATAAATTATTACAGGTAATAATTTTAACAATTTCTATATTAAAAAAATCAACATAAATTCAAAGTACACACCTTTTACAAATATCAACCTCTAATGGCGTCTTTCTGGATCAAAGGGCAAACGAAGGCTACCTACGCAGTCAAGCGAGCGTCACAGGCTCTTATAACTTTAACGGCTACAAGAAGACAGAGATCGTAATGTTTTAACCTCCATTATTTATAGGCAATTTAATAAGTATCTTTGCAATTATTTTTCATTATCTACTTTGATACATACATTCGCCGACTGCAGAGGTTATTTGTGAAATATAGATACATAAATATTGGAAAAAACATAAAAAATGAAAAATTACTTCCTTTTATACATAATCTACAACCATTCATAAAGTAATGAACTAATAATAATAATAATAATAATAATAATAATAATAATAATAATAATAATAATAAACTAATAAAACAACACGTTCCGACATACAAGTATGCACCACAAAATGTACTGGAGAATGATGAATACAAATTATACTGGAACAAAACCATTCTAACAGATAAAACAACACCACATAACAAACCTGACATCATACTCACCAATAAAAAGAAGATATTAACACAACTAATCGAAATATCCATACCCAATACAACAAATATACAGAAGAAAACAGGAGAAAAATTTGAAAAATACATCCAACTGGCTGAGGAAGTCAAGGACATGTGGCATCAGGATAAAGTTGACATCATACCAAATATACTATCAACTACAGGAGACATACCACACAATATCCACCAGTACATCAACGCAATACAGCTACATCCAAACGTATATATACAACTACAGAAATCTGTAATTTTTGATACATGTTCATTTACCCGAAAGTTCCTAAATGCAATGTAACATATACCGCACAGTTAAAAGGAAGTCACGCTTGATCAAGGTCCGCGTCACTTTCCATTTTTAACCAGACATCACGTCTGAGAAAGAAAAGAAATAATAATAAAATAAGATAAATGTTTATTTTTATTATTTTTTTTAATATTCTACAAATTTTGTAAATGTATTGCCAGGAGACGTCTCAGTTGCCGATTTCAGGCACTGCGATGTGCGGCGAAAATTGATGATGATCCGACTTTCCACCCAAAACGGCGTCCTTCTTACAATGAGTGAAAAGAAGAAAAGAAAATCGAGCAAAGGCGGGAAACAGGGATAGGGCGTGTCAGGATGTTAATGTGTTGAACCAGGCGGCTGTAAGCGTCTGCCCCGAGAGCAAGGGATGTCGGCGCAGCACTCAGCGCGCGAGGCGACGGCAGCGGCGCCGCGCGGCGACAGCCGGTACTTAGCGGCGGGCAGCCCGCGGCGTGTGTGCACACTGCTATACCGGCGCACCGCCTGGACACGCCCTCGCGGTGAGGGCAATGCGTCCTCACTCCAGGCGCCTACACAGCATCTGAGCGTGCGTAGCGAGGCAGCTGCTGATGGCTCACAACGCACTCAAAGGCCTGCTGGCAGACAGAAGCCTGTGTTTCTGCGGAAACCAGCGACTACACTCTCAGACTCACAGTTTACTCACCAGTTTTGAACCGTCTTCCTTGCTAGAAAGCAGCAACCGTAAGTGATTATTTTGCTGGCATCGACTATATTTACACTACTGGCCATTAAAATTGCTACACCACGAAGATGACGTGCTACAGACGCGAAATTTCACTGACAGGAACAAGATGCTGTGACATGCAATTGCTTAGTTTTTCAGAGCATTCAAACAAGGTTGGCGCCGGTGGCGACACCTACAACGTGCTGACATGAGGTAAGTTTCCAACCGATTTATCATACACAAACAGCAGTTGACCGGCGTTGCCTAGTGAACCGTTGTTGTGATGCCTCGTGTAACGAGGAGAAATGAGTACCATCACATTTCCCACTTTGATAAACGTCGGATTGTAGCCTATCGCGATTGCGGTTTATCGTATCGCGACATTGCTGCTCGCGTTGGTCGAGATCCAATGACTGTTAGCAGAATATGGAATCGATGGATTCACGAGGTTAATACGGAACGAAATCCCCTTTGGATTCGTTATGTGGAACGTCAGCGTCCAGGGAGTGTAAATGTGTGGAGAGGCACAGTGAACCATCAGCTGGCCCGTTTTTCATAGACGGAACACTAAACGCGCAGAGGTATCGGAACCTCCTCACAGACCATCTTCCACAGATTCCAGAGGACGCTCCTCTTCAGACTAGGACGAACCAGTGGTGCCAACATGATGGCTGTCCAGTGCACAGTGCACGAAGTACTACAGCATGTCCTCACGAACTGTTTCCAAACCGTTGGACTGGACGGACAGGACCTGTAACTTGGCCAGCCCGTACACCATATTTCACACATGCAGAATTTTTTCTGTGGGGAAAACTGAAAGCTGAAAGACGCTGTCTACAGGAACATGCCAACTTCGCTCGATGATATGCAACAACGCATTACTGCAGCTTGCTCGGACATCTCCGACGATATGCTAGCGCATGTGCAGCATCCATTCCGTAGCAGACTGGGAGCGTGTGTTGCCGCTGCCAGTGGCCATTTTGAACACAACCTGTGACGGCCAATCGTCTCATTACTGGCCAGGACCCATATAAGTAGTGCATGCACTTGTATTTTTCTTTAGTGTGTGCTGCCGTAGTGTACAGGTGTCGGTATGCGAACATTTCAAAATACGGTATCTCGGGCCGGGATGGCCGAGCGGTTCTAGGCGGTACAGTCTGGAAGTGGGTGACCGCTTCAGTCGCAGGTTCGAATCCTGCCTCGGGAATGGATGTGTGTGTCATGACGTAGGGTTAGTTACGTTTAAGTAGTTCTAAGTTCTAGGGGACTGATGACCTCAGAAGTTAAGTCCCATAGTGCTCAGAGCAATTTTAACCATTTGAACGGTATCTCGTAAACGACTCGCCCTAGAGTCCTGAAAGTAACACCACTGACATTCTAATTTACGCGTTTTTTAGTTGGTTAATGTGAATAGACACTGTTACGTTTACTAAAAATGGTTCCAATGGCTCGATTCGAACCTGCGACCTTAGCAGTCGCACGGTTCCGGACTCAAGCGCCTAGAACCGCTCAGCCACCACGGCCGGCTCTGCACGAAAAATACACTTCTTAAGTATTATTAAAATCTATTAATTGGCTAACAATACGAGCCCCTGACTATCAATCCATTCTGTGAAAACCGCATATCAACAGTACTTTTCACTTTAGCAATATTTGCGGTGCAATTTGTAGGTGTTTCAACTTGTACAAACGAGTTGGTCAGTTTCGAGACTTGTCATGCCGTAAGAACTACATTTTGTACGATAGAAGAAGACTGATGATTATCCACTCACGATGAAAATAAAAACCCTGTACTTCTGCTTCCGCCGGTGGGAGGGGAAGGGGGTGGCGAGCAGTTGCTCCCTCTTGCCTCATCCCCTTCCAGCCCTTGTGGTTTGTGGACGTCTATCTTCACTAAGTAAATGGCTTCACAGTTCACAGCTTTTGCTGTTTGGTTAGTCGCCGAACATTTGTGGTTCGCAGCGGCTCGCCTGAAAGCTAGCGTGTAGGTGGACAGTAGCAGCGGGGGGCCAGAAGGGGCCACTGGCAGCCGTTGGGTGGGCGGAGGGGTCCATCACCAGGTGGTGCCGGCTGGTGAGGTACCAGGCCAGGGAGGCCGGAGGGCGTCTGCCCTACACACGTCCTGCCGACGTGCTCGGCAAACAAAGGCGGTCATACGATTAGTACCTGTCCGAGAGGTTTCAGGCCAACTGGATTTGCCCTCTGGCTGCCCGGCATACGTTACACCCACATGGCTCTGTGCTTCTTGATCTGCGTTCGTCGGCAGGAACCTGAAGAACAGGATCGCATCCGGCGACGGAGTGAAGCACTTCTGCTATCTTAGAAGCAAAACAACACGTGACGGACGAAGCAAGGAGCATACTAGGAGCTGACAAGTGTAAGCCAACGAGCATACTACCCTAAAACAATTCTACAAACTAGAGAAAGAAATTGCTAAAATTATAACTGAAAGCAATTGACAGACTAACCCAGAAAACTCAGAAGCATATACAAAGAATCAAATATTATAATAAGCAGAGGTCAAACAAGAAAAGAAGGAGCCCATTACCACCCATATTGTTTAGTAATTGTAGTACTGGCATTATCCTAAATTGAAGGGAATACAGACAAAAAGGCATTACAATACCAAAATACAAATTGTTAAATGTTTTACTTCATGTAGATGATGTGCAGACATTACAAGAAAATAAAAACGACTTACAGCGCGTGCTGAACCATGTTGAAGCGCCTAAATTACTTTGCTAGAACAAATGTCGTCCTTCTCTTTTAGGGATATGAAACTGGCACAACAGAAAAAAAGATTCTGGATGTGAAACTGGCTGCATTTGAAAATGTAAGTAACACCATTCGTAATATATTTTAAAGTAAAACCAGTCAAGAAACGAGAGTGAAATTCACTGGAGTGAATTCAGGGTACATACAAAAAGGACGCAAAGGAAAATACAAACTGCATAAATGAAATTTCTAGGAAGATCAAAAACCTACTCAAGAACAAAATCGTGGAATAAGAACTAAAAACAGAGGCAGCTGAAAGCAGGGTAACCAAATACGGCAACAGCTATAGAGTGGACAGTAAACGACTGCACAGTCCAGCCTTAGATTATAAACCGGCAGAAAGTGGACGTTGGAAGTCTGAAGAAGAACTGGGAACAAAATCTGTGAAGACGGAAGAGGATCAATATCTGATCCACGAAGCATAGAAGGAGACTTTCTGAGAATGTACAAGGATTATTTATTTCAATCCCCGAACGATCGCGAAATCAAAAATATTTTATTTGCAACATTTAGCAATGTCTTCCAGCTACTTCTCTACATAGTCGGCACTCCGACATAAACATTTGCCGTGGCATGGTATCAAGTTTCCAACACCCTCGTCGTAGAAACAGATGCCTGTGCCCATCGTCTATCTCCTGTGCTGGTCGCAGCTCGCTATCTGTGCCAAAATGCTGTCCTCATTGCGCTGTTTTATGTGAACAAAGAGATGAAAACCAGAGGGCTGTATGGTGGGTACTTAAACACTTTTTTTTAATAGTAGTATGGGACTTAACTTCTGAGGTCATCAGTCCCCTAGAACTTAGAACTACTTAAACCTAACTAACCTAAGGACATCACACACATCCATGCCCGAGGCAGGATTCGAATCTGCGACCGTAGCGGTCGCGCGGTGCCAGGCTGCAGCGCCTAGACCGCTCAGCCACTCCGGCCGGCACACTTCTTCTTTCGTCATAGTCTAGACCATAGGCCTGCCTAGTGTTCTAAGTATCCAGCCATCTGTTTCTTCGTCTTCTTATAGATCTTGTAACAAAAGGATTAAAATTTAAAGCTTGCTTTGGCGGTCTTGAATCGGGCATTCTTATAGATGTTGGAGCTAGTTTTGTTGATTAAGCTTGACCTCATTTATAGCATATATCCCAAGCTCTGCTCTTATGTCTTTATTTTTTAGTCTATCCGACTTTTTACTGCCCTCACCTCCTCTCAGAAAATTCATATCTGCCGCTTGGAGTCTGCTTTCTTGTTTTTTAGTAGTTGTCCAGGTTTCCCTTATAAATAGCAATGTGGGGGGAGGGGGGGGGGTAGCAATTACCTTATAAAACTTTATTTTTGTGTCTTTTCTCACTTTATTTCTCAATGTTCTATTGATTTTTCGCATAACATTTGATATTTCTGCTGTTAGTTTTCAGTGTCGAGTTCACTCCGGTAGCTTATAACATTTCCAAGGAAACTGAAGTGACTAACTTGTTCAGTGGTTTTGTCTCCTATATGATCTTAGCTCACAGCGGTTTTACCTCTTCGAAAGCCATCATTTTGGAATGGATATTTTCATATTATATTCTTTAGAAATTTGGTTCCGTCTGTGGATGGATGTTTGTAGCGAAGGCTCCCTATCCTTACAACTGCAAGGTCGTCTGCGGAAAACATCGCATTAAAAATACGTTATGTAATGATCTCAATCCCGGATCAATTTGTTGTTTCCATGTCCCAATCATATCGTCAACGTACATATTTGAAATTGTGAGTGATAAGCTACATCCTTTTCGAACCACCTGTGCATCGGTAGGTCTTGTGATATAGCATGTTTAACTTTTATACTTATTTTTGTACTTTTATATAGGTTTTCTGTCACTTTTATTATTTGATGAGGATATTCATTCCTGCTTAACGTGTTCCATAAGATTTTCGTATCTACATGATCGAAAGCATTCTCTAAGGCTATAAATACGATGTGTGTTTCGTTATTGAGTTGCTATCTTGGCGTAAACAATATTCGCGTTGATCGCTAGTGGCATATCATGATAATTATTTCATTTTTAAAGACTGAAATGACATCAGAAACTGTCTATGATTTTGGGGTTTGGTGTCCCAGCCAACAAATATTGTACATATGAAGAAATCTAAATCTGAAAAATAATCCCTTGTATTTAAGCTGCTCGGCGTTTGTGCCATCGAGGCTTATTGCTTTCCGGTTTTTTGTTTTACTCACTTCCCACCGAAAACTCTGTAGGAGTGCCCTTATTGCCCCTGCAGTGTGCGGACGAGTCATTGTCAAGAAGAAGGAAACACACGACAGTTATGTGGGCTGCATGAAATTAAGTGAAATCCATCAACAGGCACTTCACACTTGGCATTTTTACGTGTTCACTATGCATTCAGAACTATAAAGTCCAACGTGATGCGATCGCCGAGCATTCTAGAGTTACTATGCAACAGAGATGCACAAAGCTTCATCGGATTTTCACTGCGTTTTTAATTTCGCGACCAATCGGAGACTGAAAACACGTGTGGAACACTATCAGTCTGAGATGAAGAGGCTGGCACAGGAGGGCATGAACGCTGTCTAAAGATAGTTGGAACCGTCAGGTGAGTATCTGACTGAAAAACATACCCCTCCATATTACGGAGACAAGAATGTCTTGATAAGCAACTGATTTCAGATACATTATAAAGTAAAAATCACATGCGAATAATTTATGACTTTCTGGTGCGACCGCAGACATATCGGCAGACTCGAACGTAAAAAAATGGCTCAACACGAATTACGCCTTTGCAGCATTATAATGCGAAGGAAAATGTTAAATAAACTTTGGCAACAGGCAACCAAAAAGGCATTCAACTATCCTTTCCAACTAACATTGCCTAACCCAGATTAACATGCCGACTAAGTGAATAGATGGGATGAATCCAGAAAATAGAAGAAGATTATGTAGAGTCAGGTAAACTGATTCACTCACAGATTTCCTGTTTTATATTCCCCGTCGAATTCTAAACTCGAAATTTAGCGCAGAATTTAGCGATGCATATAACAGTTTCCACAACGAAACTTCGTCACGAAACATGGCAGCAAATCCAAAGAATGTAAAGCATGCTAGCGGCAAGACACAGTCCATGCTTTCCCTGCTCGCTAGCAATGGAAACGCTATTGACGACATTGTTGCTAAAGCAGAGTTACTAAATACAGTCTTCCGGAATTCCTTCTACAAAGCACACTCCGTAAATATTCCAGAATTCGAATCAAGAACAGTTGTCAACATGAGTAGCTCAAAAATTGTTCAAATGGCTCTAAGCACTATGGGAATTAACATCTGAGGTCATCAGTCCTCTAGACTTAGAACTCATTAAACCTAACTAACCTAAGGACATCACACACATCCATACCCGAGGCAGGGTTCGAACCTGCAATCGTAGCAGAATGAAGCGCCTAGAAGCGCTCAGCCAGAGCGGCCGGCTGAGTAGCTTAGAAGTAGTTATCCTGGAGGCCCATGTCATTAACGTCGATATGCAGCAGGATTTTGGAACGTATATTGTGTTCGAACATTATGAATTTCCTCGAAGAAAACAGTCTGTTGATACATAACCAACACAAATTTTGAAAACATTGTTCTTGTGAACCACAACTTGCTCTTTACTCATACGAAGTGCTGAGTGCTATCAACAAGGATTTCGCCGGCCGCGGTGGTCTCGCGGTTCTAGGCGCGCAGTCCGGAACCGTGAGCCTGCTACGGTCGCAGGTTCGAATCCTGCCTCGGGCATGGATGTGTGTGATTTCCTTAGGTTAGTTAGATTTAAGTAATTCTAAGTTCTAGGGGACTGATGACCACAGCAGTTGAGTCCCATAGTGCTCAGAGCCATTTGAACCATTTGAACAAGGATTTCAAACGGATTCCGTATTTCTAGATTTCCAAGTGGCTTTTGACACCATACCTCACAAGCAGCTTGTAATGAAATTGTCTGCTAATGGAACACCGTCTAAGTTACGCGACTGGATCTGTGATTTCCTATGAAAGAGTTTACACTTCGTGGTAACTGACGGAAAGTTATTGAGTAAAATAAAAGTGATTTCTGGCGTTCCTCTAGGCCTTCTGCTGTCGCTTATCTTTATATACGGTTTAGGAGACAAAGTGACAGGAGGTCTCAAGATGTTTTAAGATGATGTTGCCGTTAATCGTCTGGTAAAGTCATCAGAAAATCAAAAATAGTCGCAAAACGATTTGTATAAGACATCTGTGTGATGATAAAATTGACAATTGAGCATAAGTAATGAAAAATATTAGTGGTAAAATGATACCGTCGAAATTCTGTTACTCGATCAAGTCCAAAGCCGATAAATTCAACTTAATACCTAGGAATTACAATTACGAACAACTTGAATTGGAAAGAACACGTAGACAGGCGAACCAAAGATTGCACGTTATTGGCACAAGACTTAAGGAGATGAGACAGATCTATTAAAGAAACTGCATACACGACGCTTGTCCGTTCTCTTTTGGAGTACTCCTGCACGGTGTAGGATCCTTACCAGAAAGGTTAACGGTGTACATCGGGAACGTTCAAAGAAGAGCTGCACGTGTCACGAACATGATCCGGGATTTAGGATGGAAATAATTAAAACAAAGGCGTTTTTCGTTGCGGCGGAATCTTCTCACGAAATTTCAGTCACCAATTTTCTCCTCCGAATGAGAAAATATTTTGCTAACGCTGACCTACACAGGGAGAAACGATCATCATAATAAAATAAGAGAAACCAGAGCTCGCACAGAAAGGTATAGGTGATCGTTTTTTTTTTCGCGCTATGTTCGATTGTAGAATAATAGAGAATCAGTATGAAGGTTGTTGTATTCTCCTCGCCACTGTTGAGTCTTGTACCGTAGGGATCAAGGAAGAGGATATTGTTTTGTCGCCGTTATTCTCTTGCTACAACACAACTGCACACAGGTATAACAGGGTTCTTTATTGAAACAGGTAGCTGCTATTAACTTTAACAGCGCCCATGTGTTGTGGTACAAGCTCTTCAATATTAGTCCATGTTAGCCACACTGCTGGTGAAGCAAAAGTCCCGCTATAAACACTTCTCTGGTCGCTATACACTCTTGTAGCCAGTGATGTGCACTGAGAGGTTCCAACTAGAATAGTGACTGAGAATAACTACTGACTGAGACTGCGACTGAGCTAGTGACTGAGGCATCCGGTTCGCGGCGGCGATCTAAATACTTGTGGTGGGGAGGGTTTTGGCGGCCTGTTGCTTGCGAGTCTGTCTTTGGCCTCTCTCCTGATAGGCGCCCTTGATCCAGCGCCTACTATCGATCTTCTTGCTACATATTTGCCGACAGCCGACAGCTTACGCCATCACAAAGGTGGTTCTATGAACCTTCTGCCAGGCACTTAAGTGTGATTTGCAGAGTAGTAGAGATGTAGAAACTCTGCACTCTGACACAAGCTTTTCTACATCCCTGTCATTGTAGTTCCAGGGAGTGGAGATAAAAGATTTCAGATGCCACTGTTGGACGTATTAGTCAGACATTTTCGATCCACCTACACCGAATTGGAAAAGCAAACTGTTAACACTAGCTAATGTTTAAAGCTTCTGTCATCTTGAGCAAACCAGGCCAAGTAGTTCTCTTAGGTGCCGCTAGTGACAGCTTCAGGTACTAATGAAACAAAACCTAAACTCATTTATTTATCGTTGCAAACATAATTTTAGGTCCTTACATAAACTGGGTTATAGCTAAATGCAGTCATCACAGTTGTAATAAGTTCCAGATATTTTTTTTTGTTGGATATTCTTAACTGTCAAACATTTATGCTCAACAGAAGCTGCTAACCAACCCGACCTGGATGAGTGTGAAGTACGACTAAAGCATACTCTCGGGCTGGCTGGCACTATTTAAACAAAAGGCATTTGTTCTGTGGGCAACAGCCTAGTGTGTCCATAGGCGCGGTTCTTGCTTCCTGAAGTACCACGGCACTTGCCACAAAAGACCCATTTAACGAATACACCGACGTTGTAAAGTGGCAGAATAAATGAAGGTCAGATTCGCACCTCACATGAGAGCTTTATACATCGCAACAGGATGGTGAATATGGCACCTAACTTAATTCGGCGGTAATGAGCAAATTGGCCTACCAGTATGTAATGCAAAAAGGGATGACACTGAATCAACGGGAGTTCACACCGTTCCTATAATGTCTGTTTGAGCGGAAGGTGAAACAAACTGCGAGAGGAGTTTTAGTTTGGAATTCAGAGGGAATGATGCAAGGGCAAAGCTGTGCTACATGGGGTACCACAGAAACCACTTAAAGGGGTGTTCCAGGTGGAAAGTCAACGACCGATCAGGTGACTCATGGACAGCGAGTATAATGGCCCATCTGAGGGAAGACAGGAAAGAAAGCTTTTAGAAAACTGCATTTCGAAATTCCAAATGGATACGAAACAAGACCAGAGACGCATTTTCGATCACGTGTCCAGCGGGTGGTACACATGTGAGAGAGTCAATGAACGCATTTAGGCGTCTGGAATGGGCACAAAACGTTCAATTGGCGGAAACGTGCTAGGAAGGAAAAAGAGCCAAAGTTTCGACGGCATTTAATGGCAATGGACCTTGCGATTGGTAGAGAGAGTTTCCACAAAATAAGAGGAACACCGCTATTGGTCGAAAACAGCTATGACTTGAAGAACGAAAGAACTCAGGTGGGGAGACAGTTTGGTTATAAGACAAGAGAGAAATTTTCGGAGACTCTTCTCTGAACTGGCGTCAAGCGCAGAATGGAGCGCATAAAGCTCTGTATGACACAGAGGAGTAATTTGTGTGAACACTACGTTCGCAGTGGTTGATATCCAGCTAGAAATTAGCTGTAGCATCGTTTAGCTCCAACTGTGGAGAAACGAACCGGGCAATTAGTTAAATGTTCTTGCGAGAACTGAGAGAGCATTATAATATGCACGCTGCTCCAACCATGCGCGTGTATGTCGCCACATTCTAAGACTAGGGATGGGGACATGTTCTCTCGCATAACAAGAAACATAGGGAAAGTTTCTGCTGGAAAATACAGCAAAGTGTAATTAGTTTCATAAGAATTTCAGCGGAAGAGAGCAGTCTAGCAGGCTACAGCTCATCACAGCTTACGGTAAATACTGGGGGCGGAGGTGTAAACTTGTTGGTTCACCAGCTTGCGTCCAATGTGAACTCGAGCTAACTTGGGTAATTTTTTGCTCAATTTGTCACATAACTAACCATCCACCATAGACTTGATTGTCATCCCAAAAATAGTATCGACCTTTGAACCGAAATCCGACGATTTTCGTAGTACTGAACAACATAATAACGTAGGTATAGGAAAAATTTTGTAAAGAAACTTCTAGTTAAACTTTAATATTGTCGTGTTTAGGATAATTTAACCTTCTGAGAGTTAATATTGTTTTGTTTAGGATTATTTCACTTTTTGATGTTGACGAGGAACGTTATCCTGACAACTGTCTTTTGTTGTCTCATTGAAAACAGTGTAAAAGGGTGTATTTTTGTGCTAATACTATGACGTTAAACATGTCATTCAACTCACACAGTTGTACTCAAGCGTAGAATAAGTAAACCAAAAATATTGCACCTTTCAACGTGATAAAAGTCACGGGATACTTCCTAATATTGTGTCGGGCCTCCTTTTGCCCGGGTGTGTAGTCCAGCAACTCAACGTGGTAAGGACTCAACAAGTCGTTGGAAGTCCCCTGCAGAAATTTTGAGCCATGCTGCCTCTATAGTCGTCTGCGGAAGTGTTCCCGATGCACGCTTTTGTACACGAACTGACCTCTCGTCTATGTCCCATTAATGTTCGACGAAATTCAAGTTGGGCGATCTGGGTGGCCAAATCATTCGGCCGAATTGTCCAGAATGTCCGCCAAACCAGTCGCGAACAACTGATGCCTGGTGACATGGCGCTTAGTTGTTTGGGAACATCAGTTCAATTATCTCTAACCTGTCCTTGGCTGCATTACATCTTTACACAGTTACAGATTTAGTAATATTTAGTAATGTAATAAAAGTGTTCATCACGTACTCTGCTTCACAAAAGTTGAAGTCTCATATAGTTGCGTTAATCTTCCTCTGCTCTTTTTCAACCGCTTCCTCAAACCTGAAACTCCTTTCACTTGATTTTCAGTCATGATCAAGAATGAATAATATTAAGAAATGGCTTTGGTACGAGAAAAACTAGTATAAGTCTAATAATTCGGAGGGGGAGAGTTCCAGGGCACCATGCTCCATGCCCCCTGCGTCTGGATAGGAGCTTCCATTCGAAAATGTTTTTCGCTTGTAACTGGTTTTTGCTAAGAATTCTAGTTAATCGAATTTTCTTATCTCGAGAATACCGAAAAAAGTAAATTCTTTTATTTACTAAAAACACTCAACAGTCTAGATCGCGTAAATATTTCTTTATTTAAGACAACCGGTTTCAGTAGACTTTACTGTCATCTCCAGGTCTCAAAATGTCTTTTTGTTATGAAACGTGTTTACTTTACATAGGACCTTATGCCACGTTGTCATGGGGATAAAAATCAGCACATTACAAAAGGTTTGTAATAACTAAAATAGTTAATAACATAAAGCCTTTTGTGCAAATTATCCTTCACAGAAGCTTGTTACATAACAAAAGCACAGTACACAGTAGCACATCTGTTCACATCGAAAAACACAGTACACAGTAACACATCTCTTACATCAAACAGATGTGTTACTATGTACTGGTTTTGTAATTTAAATACTTTAGTTATGACAGACTTTTTTTAATGTGCTGATTTTTATTTACATGAGAACGTGGCGTGAGGTCCAACAAAAAATGAACACATTTCATAGCATAAAGATTTTTTTAAGAACTGAAGAATACAGCAAGTCTGTCGAAACCGGTTTTCTTAAATAAAGATATATTTTTGCGATCTGGGCTGTTGAATTGTTTTAGAAAATTCTAGGAAATTTGATTTCACATATTGAGTATGTAATAGAGTGATAATTTAACGGGTGGGCTCTTATGTACAGTACTGACAAGATTTTATCGGTTCCAAGGACTTTAAATTACAATAGCAGATGTGTTTGCTAGTTACACGACCGTGTTGTACATCGGAATGTTTTTTCACGTTTGGAAAAACCTTATTTTTCCAGAGCAATTTTCCTCATTTCAGAAAAAGCCTGGAGAGCACAGAAAGTTAATGCTGCCATTTAAATATGCTATAGCTCTGTCCGAACGGGACTTCGAAGGTTCAATGGCACCGGCCGATAGCCGTGTCTGTTCCGACACTGACAACGTTGAGTGTTTATGGAAAAAGTTCAAGGCAAGCGTAAAGCGCGTTTTAGACAGGTACGCGCCGAGTAAAACTGTGAGGGACGGGAAAAACCCACCGTGGTTCAACAACAAAGTTAGGAAACTACTGCGAAAGCAAAGAGAGCTTTACTCCAAGTTTAAACGGAGCCAAAACCTCTGAGACAAACAGAAGCTAAACGATGTCAAAGTTAGCGTAAGGAGGGCTATGCGTGAAGCGTTCTGTGAATTCGAAAGTAAAATTCTATCTACCGACTTGACAGAAAATCTTAGGAAGTTCTGGTCTTATGTTAAATCAGTAAGTGGCTCGAAACAGCATATCCAGACAGTCTGGGATGATGATGGCATTGAAACAGAGGATGACACGCGTAAAGCTGAAATACTAAACACGTTTTTCCAAAGCTGTTTCACAGAGGAAGCCCGCACTGCAGTTCATTCTCTAAATCCTCGCACAAACGAAAAAATGGCTGACATCGAAATAAGTGTCCAAGGAATAGAAAAGCAACTGGAATCACTCAACAGAGGAAGGTCCACTGGACCTGACGGGATACCAATTCGATTCTACACAGAGTACGCGAAAGAACTTGCCCCCCTTCTAACACACGTGAATCGCAAGTCTCTAGAGGAACGGAAGGTTCCAAATGATTGGAAAAGAGCACAGGTAGTCCCAGTTTTCAGGAAGGGTCGTCGAGCAGATGCGCAAAACTAGAGACCTATATCTCTGACGTCGATCTGTTATAGAATTTTAGAACATGTTTTTTGCTCGAGTATCATGTCGTTTTTGGCAACCCAGAATATACTCTGTAGGAATCAGCATGGATTCCGGAAGCAGCGATCGTGTGAGACCCAACTGGCTTTATTTGTTCATGAGACCCAGAAACTATTAGATACAGGCTCCCAGGTTGATGATATTTTCCTTGACTTCCGAAAGGCGTTCGATACAGTTCCGCACTGTCGCCTGATAAACAAAGTAAGAGCCTAAGGAATATCAGACCAGCTGTTTGGATGAACTGAAGAGTTTTTAGCAAACAGAATACAGCATGTTGTTCTCAATGGGAGACTTCTACAGACATTAAAGTAACATCTGGCGTGCCACAGGGGAGTGTTATGGGACCATTGTTTTTCACAATATATATAATTGACCTAGTAGATAGTGTCAGAAGTTCCATGGGGCTTTTCGCGGATGATGCTGTAGTATACAGAGAAGTTGCAGCATTAGAAAATTGTAGCGGAATGCAGGAAGATCTGCAGCGGATAGGCACTTGGCGCAGGGAGTGGCAACTGACCCTTAACAGAGACAAATGTAATGTATTACGAATACATAGAAAGAAGGATCCTTTATTGTTTGATTATATGATAGCAGAATAAACACTGGTAGCAGTTACTTCTGCAAAATATCTGGGAGTATGCGTAAGGAACGATTTGAAGTGGAATGATCATATAAAATTAATTGTTGGTAAGGCGGGTACTAGGTTGAGATTCATTGGGAGACTCCTTAGAAAATGTAGTCTATCAACAAAGGAGGTGGCTTACAAAACACTCGTTCGACCTACACTTGAGTATTGCTCATCAGTGTGGGGTCCGTACCAGATCGGGTTGACGGAGGAGATAGAGAAGATCCAAAGAAAATCGGCGCGTTTCGTCACAGGGTTATTTAGTAACCGTGATAGCGTTACGGAGATGTTTAGCAAACTCAAGTGGCAGACTCTTCAAGAGAGGCGCTCTGCATCGCGGTGTAGCTTGCTCGCCAGATTTCGAGAGGGTGCGTTTCTGGATGAGGTATCGAATATATTGCTTCCCCCTACTTATACGTCCCGAGGAGATCACGAATGTAAAATTAGAGAGATTCGAGCGTGCACGGAGGCTTTCAGGCAGTCGTTCTTCCCGCGAAGCATATGTGACTGGAACAGAAACGGGAGGTAATGACAGTGGCACGTAAAGTGCCCTCCGCCACACAGAGTTGGATGGCTTGCGGAGTATAAATGTAGATGTAGATGTCCTCAGATGAGAGACGTCACTATATGCGAGTACAGAGGGGCATGTAGTCAGCGCACCACTTCCCTGGCCGTTGTCATTTTTTGTGATCGAAATCGCTAGTTCTCAGTTAAGTAGCTCCTCCTTGGCCTCACAGGAGAGCCAAAAGTGCTCGACAAACCCAGACGATCACCCATCCAAGTTCAAAAATGGCTCTGAGCACTATGGGACTTAACATCTATGGTCATCAGTCGCCTACAACTTAGAACCACTTAAACCTAACTAACCTAAAGAAATCACACAACACACCCATCCAAGTGTTAGCCGAGCCCGACAGAACTTAAATTCGATGATCTGACGGGAACCGGTGTTACCACTGCGGCAAGACCGTTGATCTAAAAGGTGTACAGATTTAACTTCTATTATAGCGCTGGCTCAAGGCGGAAGACTAAAAAGTGCTCCCAGGTACAAAACTCTCGCCTGCTTACTGTTATTGGCACGCAGCGTCTCTTCAGCCCTCTCGAACACGACGTCTTCCAATGATGCCAACACAATCGACAGCTCGCATCTTTGCAATGAAGCGTATTCCTTGCCAGTTACAATCGACGGCTCGCCCCTCGCAACGAAGCGGATTCCTTGCCAGTTGTCGGAACGTGCGTCCAGAACTACGCTTGTCAGAAACTACGAGGGGAAAATAAGGAGTGCAGCTCTAACTCACAACTTGCTTGCAGAGACACGGAAGCGGATCAGGGAGCACTAGTCTGGTCGTTTTGCGTCATCAGCAGCGGCGAGCTGAGCTGATGTTAGGGGGCGTTGACAGCGGAAAGCGGCGATAAATCCCGGACTGAGAGCCTCCGCCAGCGCCTTCAGTGAGCTACAGCGCTAATCTCCATGTCCACGCGGTCGCCATCAGCTACTTAACTTCTAGCGGACTGTGCTCTCTCCCACTCAGCGCCGATCATAAACTACGGGCTCTGCGTGTAAGGCGACCAGTGTATGCCGTCTGCAGCACCTGTCATGAGCATCAGCTACAGGTGGCTGCTTATAGACAAGTTTATGAAACATCCAGTGACGGTAAGGAGCAGTTACGTGGTTACACACTGAGGTGACAAGCTGATGGCCATAGTGTCGCTTACACAAGGTATGAAAGGGCAGCGCATTAACGGAACTGTCGTTTGTACTCACGTGACTCATGTGAAAATGTGTACGGCATGATTATGGCCGCACGACGGTAATTAAAACAGTTTGAACGTGGAATGCAGTTGAAACCCGGTATTCATGGGAAGGCAGGATTCGGTTACGAATGTAGACGGGGCCGTAATCAGTCACTATTGATTGCCTTTTACAATTACAAACAATTTATTTTAAACCAATAATTCAAGACTCAACAATAAAAAAAAATACCACTCGTTATTAATGAAGGAATAAACAACAGTGTAAATAATATTGTTTTCAGTTACTATTTAGCAAATCAGCATTAAATACAGGTACAACAGATAATGTTTCAAAAGCAAGCCACTGTGGTCTGTGCAGAAGGCCTAAATTAAGAATTGTTTAAAATTCGCTACAACTTACAAATTATAGGAATTGAAATATTAAAGGCAAGTTGCCACAAACACAGAAGACGGCATCAGACGCCAGGAATGGCACTAAATAAGGTTTTAAGGCTTACTGCTAAAATACAAATACAAATACTAAATTTGAATTTTACGGCAAATGGCCACAATCATAGCTGAAGGCCTTACACGCCAGGAACGGCAATAATATGAAAAATTTTGAAACACGCTGTAAAACAGCAAATAAAATAGCAAAATTAATTTAAAAAAACCAAACAAATAACTGATCCAGACGGTGCGCCAGGAATCGACCTCTGAGAAGGTCCGGCAGGAAACACTTTCGCGAGCGATGAGGTAGGCAGCAAGAGTCGCATTCACTTCACAAGATGGTAACTCAGATCAGTGGCAGTCTCACGAATGACTAATGATAATCTTGCTGAAGCTACCTGACGTCCGATAAACCAAATGCAACGATGGAACAATACGCCCAAGGAGGAACCGGCGGTCTGCACTACGTCCCCAGAATAGTGTGTTAAGAAAACCCGCAACGAGAAAGGATCACTACCACCAGAGTAGAAGAATCACCAACCGTCCGCTGGTTGAACTTAACAAACTGCAAGAAGTTGAGCACAGTAAATAGTAAGAAGAAGTCGAGGAACGCTAATGAGGTCTGCCTTCCCCAAGCACTCCACTCGCTGCTCTTCGCCTCGGCCACACTATGAACAGCAACACAAACCCAAGTCACTGGAGAATCGTGAGATATCATAATGGTGGAGTTTTCTCTTACTGGATTGAAATGCACTCATCTCAAAGCTTGCTGGATCCGGTTTACGACGAGGTCGTGCATCCTCGTGACCACAACCCTTCCATCCGGCAGTCCATGCGTGCCACCAGCGGTCCCAGCGTGTTCTGGCACTGCGCGGACCTGGCTCCTCCCGAGTCCCCAACCGAACTGGAGTCTCACACGACCCGGAAAAACAACGACGTCGCCCCAAAGATAGGGCAACAGTTACTACATATCGATAACCGCCGCTGCTGCCACTAGCAGATGGGCTACGCTTGCGAAACCAAGTGGCGCCAGTCAAAGAGAGAAGAAGACAAACAACCGCAACCATGCCCACTAAACGAAACCGTCTGCCCTGCTACAGAGGGCGGAACCCTACGAACAGCACCAACGCGAGCTGCAGCACGGCTCAGCAGTTGCAGCTAGACACATGGGACATTCCGTTTCGGAAATCGTTAGGGAATTCAATATTCCGAGAGCCAGTGTCAAGAGTGTGACGAGAATATCAAATTTTAGGTATTTCGCCTCCCCATGGGCAATGCAGTGGCCGACTGCCCTCACTTTACGACCGAGAGCAGCGGCGTTTGTGTAAAGTTGCCAGTGCTAGCAGACAAGCAAGGCTGCTTGAAAAATGTGTGAGACGTACAACGAACGTATCCGTTAGACAAATGGGGTGATCTGCCGTTAATCGGCTGTAGCAGCAGACCACCGACGCCAGTGCCTTTGCTTACAGCAAGACATCGCTTGCAGCGCCTCTCCTGGGCTTGTCACTAATATTTGGATGTAAGTAGGAATGCAATGTGCACTCTGAAAACACTTTCGGAATGCAAGGAATACAGTCACATGGCATTATGACGTCATCAGGTCCCACCCTCCTTATCAGTGATGTGACCAAACCAAGCCACTTTCGCTCTTCTTCCCCCTACCCTACACTATTCCCTCCCTTCCCTCTTTATGACAGCTAATCGCAGTGACATATTGGTAATGAAGCAGCCAAACAAAAAATGACTTGTTGAGTCCATGCCACGTTCAGCTGCTGCACTACGCCGCGCAAAAGGAGGTCCGACACCATATTACAGGTATAACTTTCGTCCCTTCATTGTATACTAGTGTCTGAAAAGATGTGTACCATGAGCGTATGTGGTACGGTAAAGCTAGGAAACGAATTATTTTTGGGACATTAGTCTTAAGACGGGTTCGATGCGTTCCGCAACGAATTCTTCTTCTGTGCCCACCATTGACTTCTTACGTACACAGATATTTGTTGAAAATATTCCCCTACAGTTTTCACCCTCTATATTTCTTGATCTCGTAATGTATGTCATAACATCCACATTCTTTTTCTTGACAATGTTTACTACGTATTCCTTTCTTCACATATTCTGTGGAGAACCTCCTCATTCCTTAGCTTACCAGTCCAATTCACTCTCTACTTTAGCACCACATTTCAAACGCTTCGATTCTCTTATTTTTCAATTTCCCACAGTCCATGTTTCACTACCACACAATGCTGTGCTCCAAAAGACCATTGTCAGAAATTTGTTTATTAAAATATTTGCTGAGCAATGTCCTCGTTTCCTATGTTATTCTCCTTTTCATGTCCTCCTTGCTTCGTCAGCCACGTGTTATGCTTCCAAGCTCGCAGAACTGCTTAGCTTCGTCTACTGCATGGTCACCATTTTTCATGTTACGTTTCTTGCTATTCTCGTATCTGGTACTCCTCATTACCTTTTCCGGTTTACTTTCAGTCCATATTATATACTCATTAGCCTGTTAATTCCATTCGAAAGATTCTGTAATTCTTCTTCATTCAGCAAGGAAGACATCAAAAGCAGACTCGCTATGGCAAAAAAGGCATTTCTGGCCATAGAAGTCTACTAATATCAAATATCGGTCTTAATTTGAGGAGGAAATTTCTGAGGGTGTACGTCTGGAGTACAGCATTGTATGGTAGTGAAACATGGACTGTGGGAAAACCGGAACAGAAGAGAATCGAAGCATTTGAGATGTGGTGCTATAGACGAATGTTGAAAATTAGGTGGACTGATAAGGTAAGGAATGAGGAGGTTCTATGCAGAATCGGAGAGGAAAGGAATATGTGGAAAACACTGATAAGGAGAAGGGTCAGGATGATAGGACATCTGCTAAGACATGAGGGAATGACTTCCATGGTACTAGAGGGAGCTGTAGAGGGCAAAAACTGTAGAAGAAGACAGAGATTGGAATACGTCAAGCAAATAACTGAGGACGTAGTTGCAAGTGCTACTCTGAGATGAAGAGGTTAGCACAGGGGAGGAATTCGTGGAGGGCCGCATCAAACCAGTAAGTAGACTGATGACCCCAAAAGCGAAGCGCTCTGCTCTCCGTTGGCTCTTCTCTCTCTCTCTTCTATCAACACTATCTGGTATGGAACCTACACCAGTGAGCAGTATTCAAGCAATGGCCGAGCAGGTTTACTTAACCTATTTCGTTTGTTTTCCGACTGCGTTTCCTTAGGATTCTGCCAATGAATCTCAGTCTGGCATCTGCTTTACCGACGATTTATTTTATATGGTCATTCCATTTTAAATCACTCTTAATGCCTACTCCCAGATAATTTATGGAATTAACTGCTTCCAGCTGCTGACCTGCTATATTGTAGCTAAATGATAAAGCACATTACACTTGTCTACATTGAGATTCAATTGCCATTCCCTGCACAATGCGCCAATTCGTTGCAGATCCTCCTGTATTTCAGCACAATTTTCCATTGTTACAACCTCTGGATATACTACAGCAGCATCCGCAAAAAGCCTCAGCGAATTTCCGATGTTATCCACAAGGTCATTTATATATATTGTGAATAGCAACGGTCTTACGACACTCCCCTGCTTCACACCTGAAATCATTACTAGTTCGGAAGACTTCTCTCCATTGAGAATGACTTGCTGCGTTCTGTCATCTAGGAACCCTTCAATCCAATCACACAATTGGTCTGAAAGTCCATATGCTTTTACTTTGTTCATTAAACGACTGCGGGGAACTGTATCGAACGCCTTGCGGAAGTCAAGAAATACGGCATCTACCTGGGAACCTGAGTCTATGGCCCCGCTGAGTCTCGTGGACGAATAGCGCGAGCTGGGCTTCACACGATCGTCCTTTTCGAAACCCATGCTGATTCCTACAGAGTATATTTCTAGTCTCCAGAAAAGTCATTATACTCGATCATAACACGTGTTCCAAAATTCATCAACTGATCGACGTTAGAGATATAGGTCTATAGTTCTACACATCTGTTCGACGTCCCTTCTTGAAAACAAGGATGAACTGTGCCCTTTTCCAATCTTTTGGAACGCTACGCTCTTCTAGAGACCTATGGTACACCGCTGCAAGAAGAGGGGCAAGTTCCTTCGCGTACTCTGTATAAAATCGAATTGGTATCCCATCAGGTCCAGCGGCCTTTCCTCTTTTGAGCGATTTTAATTTTTTCTATCCCTCCGTCGTCTATTTCAATGTCTACCATTTTGTCATCTGTGCGACAATGTAGAGAAGGAACTACAGTGTAGTCTTCCTCTGTGAAACAGCTTTGGAAAAAGACATTTAGTATTTCGGTCTTGAGTCTGTCATCCTCTGTTTCAGTACCATTTTGGTCATAGAGTGTCTGGATATTTTGTTTTGATCCACCTACCGCTTTGACGTAAGACCAAAGTTTCTTAAGATTTTCTGCCAAGTCAGTACATACTTTCGAACTCATTGAACGCCTCTCGCATAGCCCTCCTCACATTACATTTCGCTTCATGTAATTTTTGTTTGTCTGCAAGGCTTTGGCTATGTTTATGTTTGCTGTGAAGTTCCTTTGCTTCCGTAGCAGTTTTCTAACGCGGTTGGTGTACCACGGTGGCTCTTTTTCATCTCTTACGATCTTGCTTGTTCATATTCTATACTGCTCTTCTTTCCCTACAGCTGATACCTATTTTCCTGAGAATTTCGATCATCTTACGCTATTTTTACACTGTCTAACGCTTTTCCCTGTCGACAGCGTCCGCGATAGTGTTTCGATTTTTCTTGTTTCCATTATGAAGCAGAACGTCAGAGCAGCCTCGCTGGGACCTTTAACTTTCCTAAAGCCAAACTGAACGTCATCTACTTGATCATGAATTTTCTTTTCCATTCTCCTGTATACTATCTATACCTATTAGATGTCCGCGTGCTTAGCTGGATGGTAACGTGCTCGACTCCCATGCAAGAGGGCCCGGGTTCCATTCCCGGCCGGGTTGGAGATTTTCTCAGCTCTGAGACTGGGTATCGTGTTGTCCTCATCGTCATTTCATCCTCACCACCGGCGCGCAAGTCGGTCAATGTGGCGTCGAATGAAATAACACTTTCATTTGGCGGCCGAACTTCCCCGAATTTCATCTACTAGATGCTCCGAAAGCCACTGAACGGTCCGTGGCGGAGGGTACCCTCTACCACTACTAGTCATTTCCTTTCCTGTCACACTCAAACACAGCAAGGAATAAATATATTCCTCCATATGAGCCCTACTTTCTCGAATCTCATCTTCCTGGTACTTACGCGCAATGTATATTGGCGACAGTTTAACGTTCGGCAGTCAGCTTCAAATGTCGCTTTTCTAAATTTTCCCAATAGCGTTTCTCGAAAAGAACTCAGTTACTCTACAGGGATTCTCATTTGAATTCCCGAAGGATCTCCATGAGGCTCAAGAGTCGTTCGAACCTACCTGTAACAAATCAGGCAGCCCACCTGTGAACTGCTTCGACGTCTTCCTTCAATCAGAGTTTGTACGGATTCCAAACACTCGAGCAGTACTCAAGAATAGGTCGTACCAGCGTCCTGTATGCAGTCTCCTTTACAAGTGAACTATTCTTTCCTAAAATTCTCCCGATAAACCGAAGTAGAATATTCGCCTTTCCTACACAGTTCTCACAAGCCCTTTCCATTTCACAACGCTTTGCAGCGATACGCCCAGATATTTAAACGACTTGACTCTGTCAACCAGGACACTAGTAATACCGTGACCAACCTTTACAGGTTAGTTCTTCGTACTGATCAGCATTATCTCACGTTTTCCACATTTAAAGCTAGCTGCCATTCTTCACACCAACTAGAAATATTGTCTAAGTCGTGCTGTACCTTCCTACAAAAAATTCAAATGCCTCTAAGCAGTGTGGGACTTAACATCTGAGGTCATCAGTCCCCTAGATTTGGAACTACTTAAACCTAAGTAACCTAAGGACGACACACCCATGCCCGAGGCAGGATTCGAACCTGCGACCGTAGCAGCACCGCAGTACCGGACTGAAGCGCCTAGAGCCGCTCGGCCACAGCGGCCACCGTATCTTCGTACACTCACCTAACTTCGACACCTTGCCGTATACCAGAGCATGATCAGCAAACAACCGTGGTTTGCTGCCCACCCTGTCCGCCAAATCATTTATGTATATAGAGAAGAACAGCGGTCCTATCACACTTCCTCTGGGACCTCCTGACGATACGCTTGTCTCTGATGAACACTCGCCCTCGAGGACAACATACTGCGTTCCATTACTTAAGAAGTCTTATGCATTCACCAACACTGATCCGTGTGCTGTTAAGCAGATTGGCTGACACGTCTCAGACCTATCTCCCCTTCCTGGCCTTTGTTATTGCGTGGGTGATATTTTCTAGAGGTCAGAGGTCCGAGTTATCTCCTGACTAACAGAGTCTAAAAACGAACTTGAATAGCCTTTTGGTTGTCACACCACAACGAATAAAACACACCTAGATAATTTCACTTTACTTATCTATTTTTATTTCAGACACGTTCAGATTAACGATTGCGTCAAAACAAAATAAAAATAACGCCTAAAAATGCCAATCACCATTCTCAAAGGACAAATTGTTGTTCTTTTTTACGAAAGTTATGTATCCAATCATCCAGTGAGCGTACTAACACTAACACAAAGAAGATCGAATTTCACTGCGGGATACTGTCATTCTGTTCTTCAGTTCAGTCGCCACACAGGTAACGATATGGCAAAAATGAGACAAGTGATCGTGGAATAGGAAATCAGTTAAAATCAGTCTGGTGAGGACAAGCTAAAGATCTGACTGATTTCGTATATATTATGTAAAAAGCGTTGTTTATTTCATAACAACTAATTGTAAGTTAATTCCTTTACTAAAAGAGTTGTCGGAATGATACAGCAACATCAATCCGTGGCAGAGTTACGGAATACGTTTTATGCTCATGTATCACGACCTCTTCAGAAGCCGAAGAGTGTCATTTATAGGTATCAACCTGCCTTCCGCGAAAAGGGATCTTCTGAAACTCAACTCGTTTCGTTTGTTTAGGACATCCACAACGTCTGAGGCGCCCAGGTTGATGCCATGTACCATGACTTCCCAAACATTGTCGATTTAGATCCGACTGTCTCCTAGCAAACAAATTATGAGCTTACTAAATATCGAACCATTCTTGTGACGGGTTCAAAACTTTCTAGCAAATTCGTCATTGATAACGGGACGAAACCGTCAGACATCGAGCATATCACAAGAATGCGTTATTGAGCCGTTACTGGTCACGATAAAAGATCTGGGAGGTAGTGTCGGTAGGTCTGTGAAGCTGTTCGCGGATGATGATGTCGTACACGAAGAAGTCACCACACCAGAAAATTATGGCAGGATGGAAGAAGATATGCATGGATCGATGTTTGCTGTAGAAACAGTAGTTGACTTCCAACATGAACAGATGTAACAAAAAAAAAAAAAAAAAAAAAAAGGTTCAAATGGCTCTAAGCAGTATGGGACTTAAACATCTGAGGTCATCAGTCCCTTAGACATAGAACTACCTAAACCTAACTAACCTAAGGATATCACACACATCCATGCCCGAGGCAGGATTCGAACCTGCGACCGTAGCAACAGCGCGTTTCCAGACTGAAGCGCCTAGAACCGCTCAGCCACAGCGGCCGGCAACAGATGTAACACTTGGGCACATAAATATCGCACTGATCTATTGTTGCACGATTACAGGTTTAGTCACCAAAAACAGTCACAATCTTTAAATATCAGGGATATGTGTCTAGCGCGACTGAAAGTGAAACAACAACATACATCTAATTGAAGGAAACGACCGACAGTCACTGGTCCCGCGTATTAGCTGTGAACGAAAGTGGACACGTCAGGATTTGTAGTGTGAGTTTATGTCTGTAATATGTAAAACGATGAAACATGATCTAAATTCTGAGAAAAAAGGAGTAAGCTATAGGGAAAGACGTACAAGAACAAGAATGAATAATACCAGTGGAAGACGAAGAACAAAGTGCTAGGATTAAACCGGATAGAAGACAGGTATGTAATCTTCCGAGTCTTGTGTTTAATCTCTACTTGGAAGAAATAATGGCACAAATAAAAGAAAGGTTCAAGAATGGGGTTAAATAAAGGGCGAATCATAGAAACATTGCTGTCCTCAGTGAAAGTGAAGATGAATGGAATGAACAGTCTATGGATTGAGAGTAAAGCGAAGAAAGACAAATGTAATGAGGAGGAGCAGAAATGAGATAATCAGTGATAACAAAGCAAAGGAAATTAAGGAATCTGCTTCCTGGAAAGCCAATTAACACATGACGGAAGATGGTTCAAATGGTTCTGAGCACTATGGGACTCAACTGCTGTGGTCATCAGTCCCCTAGAACTTAGAACTACTTAAACCTAACTAACCTAAGGACATGACACACATCCATGTCCGAGGCAGGATTCGAACCTGCGACCGTAGCAGTCGCACGGTTCCGGACTGCGCGCCTAGAACCGCGAGACCAGCGCGGCCGGCTCATGACGGAAGAACAATGGAGACATAAACAGCAGATTAGCCCAGAGGAAGACAACATTCCTGGCCAAGTTACGTCTGCAGGTATTAAACTTCGGCCATGATGTGAGGCAGAAGTTTCTGGGAATATACGTGTGGTGGTGAGTCATGAAGGAATATCTAAGCGTTTAGGTTGTAGTGCTATAGAAGCGTGTTGAAAACTAAGTTGACTGGTAACAGAAGGCGAGGAAATGAATGAAGGCAGAACATTGGCAAGAAGAAGGGAGAGATCAAGGTAAGCAGGGTACAGGTGCTACTCTGATATGAAGAGGTTGTCACCAGAAAGGAATTCGTGGCAGTATCAAACCAGACAGAATGCTGATCACTCAGAAAAAGAAGAGAGAGAACTGTAGGTAAGTGAAATACGGTGAGGAGATTCGTTAGAGAATCATCAGGAAATATAATTCACGCAGGAAATAAACAGCGTACAAGCTCCCGCTAAAGCGATTCTCGAGATTCGGTGGTCATTGTAAGGCGTTTACCAGTTATGACCAATACAAGGCGCGTAGAAAGTACAAAGAAGAGCAGCGCACTTCGTCGTAAGTTCGTTTAGAAAGCGCGAGAGCGTCGCAGATACAGACACTTGTCAACGTCCAACGTCAGTCTGCATCCACATTCACACCCTGTGATTTACACAGTACACACTTCCGTACATTCACACCCTGTGGTTGACACGACATACATTTCCGTACAGAAAGAAAACCAATCCAGTACAATCTCTGTTCGTCCATCGTGGACGGAGGACATCGGCTGGTTAAGTAATTGTCACTGTCTTTGAAATTCACGAACAGCAGTGCCACTTAAGATGTTATTTGTTTTATTTTGAAGGCCACCAGTTTCAGCATTTCACTATTTCTTCTTCTGTCTCCCCAAATATATGAAAGTGTCATATAGAGCCGTAAATCTCTGGATGTCGTGAATTCAATCGTTACGCTAGTGCTTCACTCGAAGACTTCGTAGTTGCTATCAAGTCCTTGAATGATCTACTAGTGCAGCGATTGAATTCACGACATCCAGAGATTTATGGCTCTATATGACACTTTCCTTTATTTGGAGAGATAGAAGATGGCATAGTGAAAAGCTGAAACTGGTAGCCTTTAAATGAAATAAAATAACGTCTTAAATCACACGGCTGTTGGTGAATTTTATTGACACTGGAAATCCAACACACGTCGCACGCTCACTTCCGTCTCATGCGGACATACATGTAAAGATAAACGATAACTAAAATAATAAGTAAATAAAACGAGCTCCCTGAGGGCCAACTTAGATCTCTCGAAGCACCTCCCCCTTAGCACAGATGGCCAAACCTTGTAACGGCGACGTCGCCAGATACAAGCGTCCTTGGTCTGAGAAACTGGAACTCCCTAGTCATAATCTCGTTACACTCGTCACATCTTACGTAGTCGTCAATGAAGCCGAATCCCTGCAAAAACCTTATGCTCTTCGTCATATCACCACCCAGCTAACCAAGAACAAATAACTATTCTTTCCGCCACATACATCGCCAACAAAAACCAAGCGAGGTGGCGCAGTGGTTAGCACACTGGACTCGCATTCGGGAGGACGACGGTTCAATCCCGTCTCCGGCCATCCTGATTTAGGTTTTCCGTGATTTCCCTAAATCGTTTCAGGCAAATGAAGGGGTTGGTTCCTTTGAAAGGGCAAGGCCGATTTCCTTCCCAATCCTTCCCTAACCCGAGCTTGCGCTCCGTCTCTAATGACCTCGTTGTCGACGGCACGTTAAACACTAACCACCACCAACAACAACAAAAAACAAGTAAAACTCTAACATTTTGGTCGATAAAAAAAGAATCCTACATACACTACTGGCAATTAAAATTGCTACACCACGAAGATGACGTGCTACAGACGCGACATTTAACCGACAGGAAGAAGATGCTGTGATATGCAAATTATTAGCTTTTCAGAGCATTCACACAAGGTTGGCGCCGTTGGCGACACCTACAACGCGCTGACATGAGGAAAGTTTCCAACCGATTTCTCATACACAAACAGCAGTTGACCGGCGTTGCCTGGTGAAACGTTGTTGTGATGCCTCGTGTAAGGAGGAGAAATGCGTACCATCACGTTTCCGACGTTGATAAAGGTTGGATTGTAGCCTATCGCAGTTGCGGTTTATCGTATCGCGACATTGCTGCTCCCCTTGGTAGAGATCCAATGACTGTTAGCAGAATATGGAATCGGTGGGTTCAGGAGGGTAATACGGAACGTCGTGCTGGATCCCAACGGCATCGTATCACTAGCAGTCGAGATGACAGGCATCTTATTCGCATGGCTGTAACGGATCGTGCAGCCACGTCTCGATCCCTGAGTCAAAAGATGGGGACGTTTGCAAGACAATAATATCGTCATCTACATCTACATACATACTCCGCAATCCACCATACGGTGCGTGGCGGAGGGTACCTCGTCCCACAGCTAAAATCTTCTCTCCCTGTTCCACCCCAAAACAGAACGAGGGAAAAATGACTGCCTATATGCCTCTGTGCGAGCCCTAATCTCTCTTATCTTATCTTTGTGGTCTTTCCGCGATATGTAAGATGGCGGCAGTAAAATTGTACTGCAGTCAGCCTCAAATGCTGGTTCTCTAAGTTTCCTCAGTAGCGATTTACGAAAAGAACGCCTCCTTTCCTCTAGAGACTCCCACCCGAGTTCCTGAAGCATTTCCGTAACACTCGCGTGATGATCAAACCTACCAGTAACAAATATAGCAGCCCCCCTCTGAATTTCTTCTATGTCCTCCCTCAATCCGGCCTGATAGGGATCCCAAACGCTAGAGCAGTACTCCAGAACAGGTCGTATTAGTGTTTTACAATCGGTCTCCTTTACAGATGAACCACATCTTCCCAAAATTCTACCAATGAACCAAAGATGACCATTCGCATTCCCCACAACTGCCATTACATGCTTGTCCCACTTCATATCGCTCTGCATAAGTTACGGCCAAATATTTAATCAACGTGACTGTGTCAAGCGCTACACTACTAATGGAGTATTCAAACATTAGAGGATACTTTTTCATATCCATCTGCATTTATTTACATTTTTCTATACTCAGAGTTAGCTGCCATTGTTTACACCAATCGCGTATCATGTCCAAGTCATCTTGTATCCTCCTACAGTCACTCAACGACGACACCACAGTCATCAGCAAACAGCCGCACATTGCTATCCACCCTATCCAAAAGATCATTTATGTAGATAGAAAACAACATTGGACCTACCACACTTCCCTGGGGCACTCCAGATGATACCCTCACCTCCGATGAACACTCACTACCGGGGACAACGTACTGGGTTCTATTACTTAAGAAGTCTTCGAGCCACTCACATACTTGGGAACCAATCCCATGTGCTCGTACCTTAGGAGTCTGCAGTGGGGCACCGAGTCAAACGCTTTCGGGAAGTCAAGGAATATGGCATCCGTCTGATACCCTTCATCCATGGTTCGCAAGATATTTTGTGAAAAAAGGGCGAGTTGCGTTTCGCAGGAGCGATGCTTTCTAAAGCCGTGCTGATGCTTGGAGAGCAAATTCTCTGTCTCAAGGAAATGCATTATATTCGAACTGAGAAAATGTTCGAGAATCCTGCAACAAACCTATGTTAAGGATATTGGTCTGTAATTAACCACTTGCACGAACAGTTCTACGACGTTTGCAGCAGCATGGACTATCAGCTGGCTGCGGTTACCCTTGACGCTGCATCGCAGACAGGAGCGCCTGCGATGGTGTACTCAACGACTAACCTGGGTGCACGAATGGCAAAACGTCATTATTTCGGATGAATCCAAGTTCTGCTTACAGCATAATGATGGTGGCATCCGTGTTTGACGACATCGCGGTGAACGCACATTGCAAGCGTGTATTCGTCATCGCCTTACTGGCGTACCACCCGGCGTGATGGTATGGGGTGCCTTTGGTTACACGTCTCGGTCACCTCTTTTTCGCATTGACGGCACTTTGAACAGTGGACGTTACATTTCAGATGTTTTGCAACCCGTGGCTCTACCCTTCATTCGATCCCTGCGAAACCCTACATTACAGCACGACAAGGCACGACCGCATGTGGCAGGTCCTGTACGGGCCTTTCTGGATACAGAAAATGTTCGACTGCTGACCTGGCCAGCACATTCTCCAGGTCTCTCACCAACTGAAAACTGGTCAATGGTGGCCGAGCAACTGGCTCGTCAGAATCCGCCAGTTACTACTCTTGATGAACTGTGGTATCGTGTTGAAGCTGCATGGGCAGCTGTACCTGTACATGCCATCCAAGCTCTGTTTGACTCAATGCCGAGGCGTATCAAGGCCGTTACTACGGCCAGAGGTGGTTTTTCCTGATACTGATTTCCCAGGATCTCTGCACCCAAATTGCGTGAAAATGTAATCACATGTCAGTTGTAGTATAAAATATTTGTCCAGTGAATACCCGTTTATCATCTGCATTTCTTCTTCGTGCAGCAATTTTAATGGCCAATAATGTATTATAAAAATGGAGCTTCTCTGAGAGTACTGATACAGAAGATACTAACAGAAAGCACGTTACGTTTGGGCTTACTGTAGGAAATATTACTTCAAGGGTTTAGTGGGCGGACGACAATTTGTATTCAGACGGTGCTGAGTGCTGATCCGTTGCGCGAGGTTTGCATCGGCCTGCAGTGGGTCTGTGACTTCGTAGTCGGTCTCGCGCCTTGTCGTGCCGCCTCACAATTTGGAACCCGCTAGAAATGCCGACAAGGCGGTGGAGGGAGCCGTGTTGACAGGACAGGCATTAAGCAGACACGGCCTACGTGGACAGGGCGGGCGTCTTATCAGCGCTGCGCGGTGTTCAGCTTGTCCGCGTCCGTCAGCAGGCCGGCCACACGCGAAGAAGCGCCGTGAGCACCATGCGTCACTTGCAAAGCCGCGCCAAGCCGCCCACGTCCTGAATCCCTGTGCAGTGGTGTGCTGATGGCTGGCCGCGTGAGCTACCCTGTGAGACGAGGTGACTGATACATGAGAGGATACCGTGGCGGGCCACATTAAAGGTTTACGGCCGAAAGAATACTGTCTAGGACTTCAATGCGAGATGCTTCTAGTAGATTCCACACCGAAACCTTGTTTTGAAATGTGGCAGAAATTTCGAACAATAGCAGTTAATATGTAAAGTGTTCCAGCGGAAATCAACACCTTCACTGCGTGATAGCAACGGTAATGTTACCAGCAACAATGCCACTGAATCAGAAGTACTGAACAGGTTTCTAGAATTCCTTCGCAAAATAAGATGCAGCACATGTTCCAGATTTCCAGTGAAGATCAGCTGCCAATGTGAATAATTTGGAGATAGATACCCTCGGTGCTGCGAAGCGACTTAAGTCAATAAAGGCAAGTCTTTGGTACATACTGTATGTCAGTTAAATTCTTTTCAGAGTATCGTAATGCGATAACTCCATCCTTAGCTGTCGCACACAGACGCTCACCTCCAAAAAATTCCGTAACTAAAGACCGGAAAGTTGTAGAGGTCATAACAATAGTCAAGAAAGGAAACAGAACTAATCTGGTGAATTACAAATAGCCGGCTGTTGTGGCCGAGCGGTTCTAGGTGCTTCAGTCCGGAACCGCGCTGCTGCTACGGTCGCAGGTTCGAGTCCTGCTTCGGGCATGGATGTGTGTGATGTCCTTATGTTAGTTACGTTTAAGTAGGTCTAACTTTAGGGGTTTAGGGTTACCGGTTCCAATCACGTATGAAACGAGGGAAGAATGGTTGTTTAGATCCTTCCATGCGTCCTGTAATTAATCTAATCTTGCTCTCGCGATGCCTACGAGAGCGTTACATAGGAAGTTGTAGTATTTTCCGAGAGTCATAATTTAAATTCAATTCTTGAAATTTTATGAGTAGGCTTTCCCGAGACAGTTTACGTCTATCTTCAAGAGTGGGCTAGGCAGTTTCTTCAGCATCTCTGTAACACTCGCTACTTCTCAGACAAAGTTTGACATTTCACGTCGTTTTCCTCTGTATACGTTCTATTTGGTACGGATCCCCTACACTTGAGCAACATTCTTGGATGGGTCGCATGAGTGATTTGTAATTAATCTCCTTTGTAGACTGATTGCATTTCCCCAGTATTCTACCAATAAATAGCAGTCTCCTATTGCTTCATCTACGACTCAGCCTATGGGAGCATTCCATTTTGCATCCCTACAAAGTTTACACCGAAGTATTTATATGAGTTAACAGATTGCAGTAGTGACTCATTGATATAGTTAGAGGTTTTTCCGTTTTTTGAAGTGCACAATTTTGCATTACTGAACATTTAAAGCAAGTGGTTAATCTTTATATCACTTTGAAATGTTATCAATATCGGACTGAATACTTATGCAACTGGTTTCAGACAGTAATTCATTATGGACAACTGCACCACCTGTAAGAAGTCTGGTGTTACTTTGAGGATTGGAACTTAAATAGCGGCAACTATTTATTCACAACCGATACAGAAGAGATACATGTTTGCACCTGTTACTATCCTTCAAAGTAGTCATCAGCGTTGTGTTGAACCTGTTGACAGCGATGTGGAAGGCGTGGTTAGCAGAGCCTGTTCTTTTGATGGTGCGAAAGGAGCGGTCTAAAATTATGGTGATTCTCGTGTACGGCTGCGATGGTGTTTGCACATAAAACGATGTTACTGTTGTCACCTTCTCCGCTGATAGTGTAACCACAGTGAGAGTTGAATTAATTCTTGTGGGGTGGAGGAGAAACGCAGAACGTCCGTCGTTAAATCTCATGCGGCACTTAGCAGACATCAGCCATGTGGTTAGGTGGACACTGTAAAAACGGGCCTCCATACAATAATAGGCTGAAAATGGCGATAATATCTCCCCTTGCATAACCGATATACGTTCCATTCTCACACCATTTTTGAAAAGCTTTCTGTGTGGCCAGACGATATAAATCAGAAGACGAAAGTTTAAGGTCCATCACAGTTCCAACTTTTTTGTGACTTCTTTAGCAACAATATCGATTCTTCATTATGAGTTTTTTAACACCAATGAATGATGGCTAAGATGAGATTGGCTGTTTTGAAATACTACTTCTTACACCTTAGTGATTGTACTATATACTTTTTCCAGTCATGTCATCTAATTCGATTAGTGCGATCCTGGCGATCATTGAGACCCAGCATCCTCAATTATTCGTTGGATATACCTTTACTCCGATCTCTTTCTTTCTCTAGAGTTTTTACCCTCTACTGATCCGCCTAATATCGTGGGAGTTATTGTCTAACTCCCTCATCCTGTACTCTTTTCTTGTCATTGTTTTCCATATTTTTTTGCCCTCTCCTATTCTGCGTAGAACCTTCTCATTTCTTATTGTACCAGTCCACCTACTTTTGAACATCGTTTTATAACACATCTTAAACGCTTCGATTCTCAATTTTCCCTACAGTCGAAGTTTCACTTTCATATAATGTTATACTGTGCGCCAGACATATATTACCAGGAATGTCTTCGGGAAATTAAGGCTAATGTTTGATACTAGTAGATGTCCTCTTTGCCTGTACTAATCTGCTTTTTATGACCTATCTGCTTCGTCCGGCATACGATATCTTGCTTCCAAGGTAGCAGATTTCCCTCACTTCATCTGCTTTGTGATTTCCAATTTTTACATTAATTTTATCACTAATCTGATGTCTACTTCTCCTCATCTCTTTCGCCTTTCTCCTGTTTACTCACAGCCCAAATTCAGTTCCTAGTAGACCGTTTATTTAGTTCAGTATGGTCCGTAATCCGTTTTCGATTTTACTGAGGATAGCAACGTCTTGTGGGAATCTTATCGTTGATATTTCTTGCCCCTGAATTTTAATCACGCTCCTGAAACTATATTTTCATTTCCGTCATTGCTTTTTCGATGCGCAGACTGAGCCGTAGGATGAAGGGCTGTGTTACATCCTTTTCAATGCGAGCGCTTCGTTCTTGGATCTCCATTCTTATACTTCCTTCTTGGCTCTTACACATATTGTGTATTACCCGGCTTTCCTTACAGCTTACATCTATTTTTCAGTAAATTTCGAATATCTTACATTTACAATTTACATTGCTGCACTCATTTTCTAGGTCAGCAAATCGTATGAAAATGCTTCATTTTCAATTTAGTTAATTAATTAATTAATTTTTGCATTACCGAGCATAACATTTAAACTGTCCCGTTGTGCTTTTATATTTCCTAAACTCAAACTGGTCGTCATGTGAAAGATTCTCAGCTTTCTTTTCCACAAGTTATAACTTGTTAATGCGGTAGATAAAGGTTACTGCGCTTTTAAATTTCACGATTGTAATGACAAAGTGCGTTTTGTGCCGTGCGTGATTCACCATGTTTACAGGTATTCATCTGTGTCTTGCTGCATGGTTACTTATGCGTCGTAGAGTGGGACGGAAACAAACGCTGATATGAGAGAGATTTATTTGTCAAGAAAAGGCAGCGGAAGGTAGGAGTTTAGGGGAAGGCGGCATGTAAATGAGGGGGTAATGGATCTGGACGCGGAGATCGCAGGAAGTGTGGCTCTCCCATGCGGCAGGGCTGCGGGATTTACGGCCGGAGGAAGCGCAGTCACTCCTACTAAACATCCGGCGCTGCCGGCAGTCCGCCGACGAGCACACACACGCTCGCTGCTCTGCCCAGCAGTACGTTACGGGGGCGGAGTATTCCCACGTCTGTCTTTACAACGCCCGTGACTTCTGTGACGGTCGTTCCAAAACCAGAGCCTCCTAATTTGTTCGCGTTGACTTTGACTTTCCGGAGCAGATTACACTGAGGTGGCTAAAGTCATGCGACAGCGATATACTCATACACAGATGGCGGTAGTATCGCGAACACAAGATATAATAGGGCAGTGCGTTGGCGAAGCTGTCGTTTGTACTCAGGTGCTTCATGTGGATAGGTTTCCGACTTGATATTGGTCGCACGACGGGAGTTAAAAAGACTTTGAACCGGAATGGTATTTGGCGTTAAACGTATGGGGCATTCCATTTCGGAAGTCATTAGCAAACTCAGTTTTCCCAGACCCACAGTGTCAAGAGTGTGACGAGAATACCACACTTCAGGCGTTACCTCTCACCACGGACAACGAAGTGGCCGGCGGCCTTCACTTAACGACCAAGAGCAACGGCGTTTGCGTAGAGATTCATTGCTAACTGACAAGCAACACTGCATGAAATAACGGCAGAAAACCATTTGGGACGTTCCACGAAGTATCCAGTGGGACAGTGCAGTGAAACTTGACCTTAATGGTATGTAGCAGCAGACAATCGACGTGAATGCCTTCGCTAACAGAACAACATCTCCTGTAGCTCCTCTCCTGGACTCATGACCATGTCGATCGGATCCCAGATGACTGGAAAACCGTGGCCTGGTCTGATGAATCCCGATTTCAGTTGGAAAGAGCTGATGGTACGGCTGAGTGTGGCGCAGACCACGCAGATCTATGAAATTATCAACAACGCACTGAGCAAGCTGGTAGTGGTTCAAATGGCTCTGAGCACTATGGGACTTAACTTCTGAGGTCATCAGTCCCCTTGAACGTAGAACTACTTAAACCCAACTAGCCTAAGGACATCACACATATCCATGCCCGAGACAGGATTCGAACCAGCGACCGTTGCGGTCGCGCGGCTCCAGACTGCAGCTAGCGCCTATAACCGCTCGGCCACTCCGGCAAGCTGGTAGTGATTCCATATTGGTATGGGCTGTGTTTTCATGAAGTGGACTGGGTTATCTAGTCCAGCTGAATCAAATGGGACTTCATGTTCCAAAACAACGGTGGAATTTTTATGGATGGCAATGCACCATGTGACTGGTCCACAATTGTTCGCGACTGGTCTGATAACGTTCTTCACCATTCGAGAGAATGATCTGAGCACCCAGATCACTCGACATGAATCTCAACAAACATTTATGGGATATAACAGAGAGGTCAGTTCGTAGACAGATACCTGCACTGGCGACGCTTTAGCAATTATGAACGGCTGTAGAGACAGCATGGGTCAATATTTCTGCAGGGGACTTCCAACGACTTGTTGAGTCCATGCCACGTCGAGTTGCCGAACTACGCCGGACAAAAGGCCTTTTGTTACCTCAGTACCTGTTGGTGAGGTACTGGCTTTTGAATCTTCCCTGTTGGTTTTGTTGTCTTACGACAGCGAGCAGGAGCAGGGGAGCGTTCCAAAATGGTTTACGACGTGGAGGTGAGTATGAAACAAAGGTGTATCACTCAAATCCTCACTGCTGAACAAATTGCACCAACTGAAATCTATCAACGCTTGCTAAAGGTGTATGGAGACGATACGGTAGATAGGTGTGAGCAATATGAAGTAGAGGGTACTACGCTTCAGTAGTGGTGAGAAGGGTGTTAATGACGAAACACATACTTGTCGATCCTCATAATGAACAACTTCTCGATTAACTCGTCTGTAATGCCTTAGACAGCCTTCATTAACACAAGTGTGTATGACATGGGTCCTGTGGACTCTTAGGCAACCCCTCCCCCCCTCACCCACACACGCATCTACCTACTACACACAAATCTTTAAATGGAAATTTGTCGAGACCTGCTGGACTAATACGGCTCCAGAAAAGACACTCTTCTGAATACCATTATAATCATAAACGCGACATTAGTGTGTACCATAGTCCAACAGATATGCGAATTGCTTAACAGACAATTTGTTGAAGACACTGCTGTCTCCACAATTATTTGCAGTCATCTGGGAGTGGCAGCATGTAATCCGTTTGGATGTCTTAAGCTTAAAGCAGCCGAAAGTTTTTAAGACGACACTGACCAGGCTGAAAGCCCTAATTTTCAGATTCTGGCCAAAGAAGAAGACAAACTTCCGCTTGCAACACGAGAACGCAGCCTCTATTATAGTTTTGTGTCCATGGAACTTATCGCCAAATTTAGCTGAACTATACTGCTACATCTATAGCATCACATTTCTGTCTCTACGACCCCATTTTCCAGGATTAGTAGCTAGCTGCATATAAAACTTAAAACTGTGTGCCGGTCCGAGACTCGAACTCGGGACCTTTAGCTTTCGCTGGCAAGTCCTCTACCATCTAGCTTCGTATAGTTCAGGTTTCTACGGGTGCGGCGTGGGAGCGCCAGTGCGTAACGAATGGCGGTGGTTGTATGGGTACATGATGCTATATATGTGAAATTTTGCTCTTTTTAACTGTGCTCTTGTTGTCTCTATATTTGTAGTAGTTTCCATGAGAATAAATGAGAAGAATTAGTTCGCAGTCTCCCATCTATATACTCCATTTGACAAAAAGTGAAGGAACATAAATTACTGATCGTTCCAAGGCCAGCAGCCACCATCTATTTTTTTTACTATTCAAGTGTTTACGGAGAGTTTGACTGCATTCGTATTGATTCACAGTGCAATGTTGGAACTGTATTCCCGTCAGGATTAATTCGGTCTACACCTGCGTCCTCTGATTAAACAGAATAGTAGTTATAGGTTTCGAAATTTCTCGTTTGAGAAATTCACCCTGTCAACTGCATATTTTTGTGTTAGCAGAAGAGCCAACACAATGTTACGAGTGGAGGCCGAAGTGCACGCGTTTTAGCTCACGCAGGCTGGCGTGAGGAGGGAAGAACTATACTGACGTGAGGTCTGGAACATGACAAGGAATGAGAATTCAGAAAGCGGACGTAATTAGTTTGGTACTTAACTTTAATCCATTAATGACGAACGTCGCTCTTGACGGTACATGATTCACAATATTATCTGTTCAGAATACATTCTTGAAGTAATTATAGTAACTGAATATGGCGCCTTTCTAGGTCATAGCAAATGACGTAGCTGAAGGCTATGCTGAACTGTCGTCTCTGCAATTGGGAGCGTCTGCAGACAGTGAACCATCGCTAGCAAAGTCGGCTGTACAACTGGGGCGAGTGCTAGGGAATCTCTCTAGACTAGACCTGCCGTGTGGCGGCGCTCGGTCTGCAATCACTGATAGTGGCGACACGCGGGCCGACGTATACTAAAGGACCGCGGCCGATTTAAAGGCTACCACCTAGCAAGTGTGGTGTCTGGCGGTGACACAACACATGTGATTTTCGAAGCGGTATGAAATGAGTCTTTCATTGTCGACGTCATCGCTATCTGTATGAAAAAGTAGAAATTATTATTGTCAAGTTATGAGAAGTGTACTAGTATCACTAGGAGCAGTATGCTACTGTGTAAAACGCTGCGTTTATCAAAATTCTCTCATTTAACTTGGTGTAATGAATGGCAGCTTGGCTTCATTGTCGATATATAATTAAAGTGAAAATTGAACACCACAATCAGACTACGAAGAGCAGGCGATAGTCGATCGACAGCCGTGTCATCTTCATCCATGCGGTATGGAAGGGAATGGGGCCAGCACACAGCACTCCCAGTCGCCGTTGAAGTTCCGACTTTGGAGCTTCTGCCTCTCAGTGCTCATTAGGTGGCATCATGAGGCTGAGTGCACCCCTGTCCAGTTCTCCCACCAAGGAAAATCTCTCCTATTACTGGAAACAGAACCCGGTCCCCCGCATGAGGGTGTACCGCGTTGATCATTCAGCTACGGACGCGGCCTCAATATCGATATTCACTGAGGAGACAAAAGTCACAGGATACCTTCTAATATCGCGTCAGACCTCTTCTTGTTCGGCATAAAGTAGCAGCTCGACGTGGCATGGACTCAACAAGTCATTGAAAACCTCCTGAAGAAATACTGAGCCATGCTGCCTCTACAGCCGTCCACCATTGTTGAAGAGCGGGATTTTGTGCACCAACTGACCTCTAGATTATGTCCCGTAAGTGTTCAATGGGATTCATGTCCGGCTATCTGGGTGGCCAAATCGTTCCCTCGAACTGTCCAGAATGTGACCCGACGACATGGTGCATTGTAAGCCATAAAAATTCCGTTCGTTGTTTGGGAATGTCAAGTCCATGAATGAGACACCACCAGTTTGCACAATGCCTTGATGACAACTTGGGTCGATTGCTTCGTGGGGTTTGAGCCACACTCGAACCCTCCAAGAGCTATTACAACTGAAATCGTGACTCATCTGACCATGCCAAGGTATTCCAGTCGTGTAGGTTACAATCGATATGATCACAAGCCCAAGACAAGCTTTTCAGACGATCTCGTGTTGTTAGCAAAGTTACTCGCGTACGTCGTCCGCTGCCATAGCCCATTAACGACAAATTTAGCCTCACTCTACTACCAGATAAGTTCGTCGCACGTCCTACATTCATTTATATAGTTATTTCACGCAGTGTTGCGTGTCTGCTGGCACTGACATAATCACCTCACAAACTTTTTCAAATGAATCACCTGAGTACAAATAACAGCCAGCCAGTGCACTGCCCTTTTATACCTTGTGTAGGCGATGCTACCGTCCTTTGTAAATGTACATATCGCTATCCCATGATTTTCGTCACATCAGTGTAAACGTGTCCCTCCCAGGGGACACCACCTCATAGGAGCACCTTCAGTGCCGGGGGGAGGGTGTGCGTACTTCGTTGAAGTCGAGAGCTATGCTGGCGGTAGCATAGCTACTGGCAGGGTCACCCAAGCCGAATTGGTCTCGACTGAGGAGCCAGACGAAGTGTGTCCCACAACATAGGGCAGGGAGGGCTCTAGGGGCGTAGTGCAGCCAGCCTCCCTCGAGGAGTAAACATAATACAAGTCCTGGTCCTCCAGGTTGGGGTTTGGGCATGAGGCTAATAACCCCACGCAGTAAAAAAAAGAATATTACGGAATGTCAACAGAAGCCTCGGAAACTGGATGGCAAGCATGCATCACGACACCGGCAGAGGAAACGGGTAAAGGACCTGACAATAACATCATGGATTGTGAGGACTATGGCTCGGCCTGGAAAAATGAAAGAAATAGCCAACCCAATTTTAAAATTTAAATATGATGTCGTAGGGCTACAGGATATAAGATGGCAAGGGACTGGGCAGATAGAAAAACCCGAGTACTCATTGGTACATAGTGGACCAGAAGAAAGAACAGGTCAACTTGGAACAGGTTTTATAATAACCAGGGAAGTTAGGAAAAGCCTACTAGAATCTGAGCCCATAAATGAAAGGATGTGCAGACTCAGACTAAGAGGGAAATTTAGAAATATATCAATAGCGAATGCACGTGCACCAACAGAGGAACAAGAGGATATAATTAAAGAACAATTCTACGACGATTTGGAAAAAGTATGCTGCGCAGTACCAAAATATTAGGAGATTTTAATGCGAAAGCAGGGAAGAATGAACATCCATACGGAATTTCTTGAAGATGTTCACTAGATGAAGAAATCAACGAGAACGGAGACTTACTATGAAAATTCGTAGCAAGGAATAATATGATAATTAAAAGTACCTGCTTCCCACACAGAAGGATCCATTTCGATACTTGGAAGTCTGCTGTCAATGGAGTAGTCAATCAGATTGACCATATTTTTGTGATTGCACGCCACTGCACGTTAGGTGTGGTTGTACGGAGAGTCAAGGACCAAACTGTGACTCAGGCCACTTTCTGATAAAATCAGTTTTGAGAGAGAAACTGTCACTAACAAATGGCAACAGAATAGGGAAGGTGATGAAATGGAATGCTGACAAACTGAAAGTCCTTGATAAAGTAAAAAAATACCAAATAATACTAAGCAGAATGTTGAGCAATGAAGAGACCACTGTAGGAGTAGACGAAAGGTGAAACAGGATTGAAAAAGCCATTAAAGATGATGCAGAAGAGGTGACAAGAAAAATGACGCAAAAGTTCTGTGTATATGTACTAGATCTGCATTTGCTATTAATCGACTTCAAACAAGCTTTTGACAGCATAAACCGGCAAGAACTATACAGAGTACTGGAAGAAGTTGATATATGCCCTAAACTAATAAGACTAAACAGAATGACAATACCGTTGAAGAATCCAAGGCTCACCAAGGGCTGTAGCGCTACTGAAGAAGAGAAGTGTAAACGTGTATCAACTGCAGGCGTGAACCTTTAAATAATCTAACTATTACTTACGTAGCTTTTTCCGAGGTGATAATTAAAGCTTTATGATTACCATTCATAAAAATTAGCGATAAACTTCTGTAGGCGGTCATTCCGGTTTAAATTACAGTAATGGTAGTATGAAAAAGTCTCATGAATGGGATGATCACGCTTGAGGAACCGAGCCAAAGAAATTCATCAGTTTGAATGGTTTTGGGAAAATGCAGTGCACCAGCAAAGGAAACCGTGTAATTTGCAAGAGATTTGGAGTGCTTTTCTGGAATTATCAGTATTTATCAAGTGGCCACGACAGCAGATACCGAAACAATTGAGAGACGCACTGTTAGAACCGTAACGTGTCGATTCAGCGCATGTGAAAGTGTGGTAGCAACACTGAGGGATATTTGGAAGAAGGGGAACGTCCCTCCCGAAGAATAATGAGCGGTAGATTTCCCAATCTTCAAATACGACTGGAAAAAAAAAACGAAGTTGCTAATACTGCTACGAAGCATACTCAACCGTCTTCTCTATGGTGGTTTGCAACTTTTCAGTGAAAAATGTAGAGATGGGTAAGTTGTATAGGTTAAATACCGTCTTCTGTAACTGTAGCGAAAGTTTTATTACGACCACAGATAAAGACCTCCAGGAAATACTTATTTGACATTATGTAAATGTTGTCTTCTTTGTTTTTCAGCCTCTTTTTTCGGGAGTTGTAAATAATTCATTACAAATGCAAGGACGGTATTTGACCTATACAACCTGTACATCTGCAATTTTCGGAAAAAAGAGGCCGAAAATCAAAGAAGAGAGATGGGCGCTCGGAAAGACTAGGACAAAAACAAAGCGATGCGTCAGGGAAGAGGTTGGCAGTGGAAGATGTAATTACGACTGCAATCAAAATGAAGTGGATGTGGGAGGGAACCGTAGTCACCCCGATAGACGGTAGATGAACTCGTAGAGAAAAGAGAGACAGAAAAGACGATCTAATGGGATACGACAAGCAGTGCCTGTGTTATTCGGAGTTACGATGCAATGTTCCTTCGGACTTGTATGCATGTCTGAAGGCGCAGGCACTGCAGCGACTACAGCCGCTATGAAATACACGAATTTTCTCGCAATTGAGAATGTGAACAACCATCAACTGCATAATGGAATGACGACAATGAAAATTTGTGCCGGACCGTGACTCGAACCCCGATTTCCCGTATATCACCGAGGGGTTGCCTTACCATTATTTTTCATTTGTTGATCTCATTTTGCTCTATGTTGTTCCTTAAATTTGTTCGGGGCGGACGTCCCATGACACCCGTTGACGTTCTTCGTTGATCGGTTCACTCAGGTTTTTTTTTCTTTTTTTTTGTTAGACAACTCTCTGACCTAACACGCTGAGCTACCGTGTCGGCACAACCATAGGACTATCCGAGCATGACTTACGGCGAGACCCAAACTGCTGTATGCCATGTGGCCACAACCTGTACTAGTACATACATACGTCTTGTACAACGGCAGGATGGAAGTCTGTTGTGTTTTCTGATGACAACTGGTTTTGCTTCGGTGCCATTTGCGTACCTGTAACCAACTTGTCTGCGTGCTAGACACACAGAACCTACACGTGAAGTTTTGGTCTGGGTTTCGAGTTCGTATGATAGCAAGGGCACTTTCGCGGTTATCCCAACCACACTGACTGCAGACTGGTACGTCAATCTGGTAATTCGACCTGTTGTGCTGCCACTCATAATCAGCATCCCAGGGGGTGTTTTCCAACAGAATTACGCTCGCCAACATTCCTCTGTTGTAATCCAACATGCTGGGGTCGATATGTTGCCTCGGCCCGTTCGATCACCAGATCTGTCTCCAATCGAACACATAATTAAGACACATCATCGGACTACAAGTCTAGCGTCATCCAGAAACAGCATTAACCGTCCCTGTAATGACCGACCATGTGCGACAAGATGGAACTCCATCTCACTAACTAACGTCCGCCACCTGTACAAGAAAATGCACGCACGTCTGCACGCTTGCACTCAACATTCTTCACTCTATGTTTATGATCTCCACGGGTTAGCTCCCGAATATGTTCGTCTTCGCTACACGATATTCCGGCGATCCATCTGGCCGCCATGTTCAGGTGCGATCGCTGAGTACACAATCATGCTTCAGTTCCAGCTGACGTGGGCACTAGTGTTTCGGGTCACGCCACTGATGGCATATTGTTAAACACTGAACTTCGCAGAAGACGACCCGTGTTGACCCAACGACATCATCAATTACGACTGCTAAGGGCACGGGATTACACAACTTCGGTCATGAATCGGTGGGAAAGTGTTGCCTGATCGGGTGAATCACTTCTCTACTTGCTCCGTCTCATCCAGGCGAACAGTTGCGAGGGACCATCAACTGCGCCAGTGACGGGGGAGGTTGGCGGGGAGGTGGGGGAGGGGGGGGGTGGGGAAGGGGACTCATTTGGGCTTCCATGGGACCTTCGGAATTAATCGAATGCATAATGGCAGTTGCAGAGTATGGCAGTTGTGGGCTTTATCAACATTACTGCAGACCACCTGCATCCCGTCACACCTGATGTCTTCCCCAAAAGCAGTTCCACCTTCTATTACGATAACATTCCGTGTCACAATACCAGAATTCTGTCACAGTAGTTTGAGGAGCAAGACAGTGAACTCACACTGATATGTTCGACGGCAAATTTGAGTGCTTTGAATCCGATGGAATATATTCGGGCCCGCATCTCGTGGTCGTGCGGTAGCGTTCTCGCTTCCCACGCCCGGGTTCCCGGCTTCGATTCCCGGCGGGGTTAGGGATTTTCTCTGCCTCGTGATGGCTGGGTGTTGTGTGATGTCCTTAGGTTAGTTAGGTTTAAGTAGTTCTAAGTTATAGGGGACTGATGACCATCGATGTTAAGTCCCATAGTGCTCAGAGCCATTTGAACCATTTTTGAATATATTCGGGAAGCTATCTCAGCAGTGTAGATGGATGTACACTGAGGAGCCAAAGAAACTGGTACAACTCCCTAATATCCTGTAGGCCCCCCGCGAGCACACAGAAGTGCTGCAACACAACGCGGGATGGACTTGACTAAAGTCTGAGGTAGTGCTGGAAAGAACTTACACCATGCATCCTGCAGGGCTGTCCACAAATCTGTAAGAGTACGAGAGGGTGGAGGGCTCTTCTGAACAACACGTTGCAAGGCATTCCTAGTATGCTCAATAACGTTCATATCTGGGAAGTTTTGTGGCCAGCGGAAGTGCTTAAACTCAGAAGAGTGTTCCTGGAGTCACTCTGTAGATATTATGGAAGTTTGGAGTGTCACATTGTCCTGCTGGAATCGCCCAAGTGTGTCGGAATGCACAAAGGACATGAATGGCTGCAGGTAATCAGACAGGATGCTTACGTCCATGTCACCTGTTAGAGTCGTGTCTAGACTATCAGGGGTCCTATATCACTCCAACTGCACACGCTCCACGCCATCACAGAGCCTCCACCAGTTTGAACAGTCCCCTACTGATTCATGAGGTTGTCTCCATACCAGTACACGTTCATCCACTCGGTTCAATTTGAAACGAGACTTGTTTGACAAGGTAACATGTTTCCAGTCATCAACAGTCCAATGTCGGTGTCAACGGGCCAAGGCGAGGTGTAAAGCTTTGTGTCGTGCTGTCATCAAGGCTACAAGAATGGGGCTTCGCTCCGAAACTTCATATCGACACCGTTTTGTTGGGCGCTTAGCTCACTGTCACTTGTTGATGTCTCAGCATTGAAATCTGCAGCACTTTGCGGAAAGGTTGCACGATTCTCTTCAGTCGTCGTTGATCCAGTTCTTGCAGGATCTTTTACCGGCAGCAGCGATGTCGTACGGGAAAATCTCCACTTCATCGCCATCCCGGAGATGCTGTGTCCCATCGCACGTGCACCGACCATAACACCAAACTCACTTAAAACTTTGAAAAAATGAAATGTCTCTGAGCACTATGGGACTTAACTGCTGTGGTCATCAGTCCCCTATAACTTAGAACTACTTAAACCTACCTAACCTGAGGACATCACACACATCCATGCCCGAGGCAGGATTCGAACCTGCGACCGTAGCGGTCACGCGGCTCCAGACTGTAGCGCCTAGAAACGCACGGCCATTTCGGCCGGCTAAAACTTTGATAACTTGCCTTTGTAGCAGCAGTAACCGATCTAATAACTGTGCCAGACATTTGTTATCTTATATAGGCGTTCCCGACAACAGCGTCGTATTCTGCCTGTTCACATATATATTTGAATACGCATGCCTATAACAGTTTATTTAGTGCTTCAGTATATTTGGAGATCATAACGCTTGCCAAAATCAAGGTGAGGCCGTTGCCCTGGAATGGCTGTCAAAATGTGATGATGATGACACACTCTTCTTCAGTAGAACTACCGAATACCTTCCAGTTCTTCCACCTCCATGATCTAGTGACTAACGCCAGTAGCCACTAGTTTCTCAAGTTCTATTAGAAATGGCCATCTCCTTGCCAGCAAAGCTCAGCGATGCAATGTCAGATGGATAACTGTTTCAGCAAACAAGCGGAAGGATTTACAGCCAGGCAAGCGAGGCCGCATTAAATGGAAAGCTTCTGAACATTCTGGGAACCTCGTTCCATCAGCAAAGAAGCGAAAACTTACTCGAAGAATTATTTCTGGAATTTATTCTCAGATGTAGAGAGGTGAATTTACCAGTGGCTTAATCAGGCTCCTTCCGACTTTATACCCCTCTTCATTCTCAATGTCCGAGCGCCCTTCATCGGTAGCTCTCTACCCCCTGCCCCTTTCCCTCCCTCCCTCACCGCTATACTCCCTCTTCTTGTCACGCAGCACTCCATTGTTTCCTCGTTAACACCCTGCTACCCTCCCACTTTCTGAACGCACCCTTTTCTGTCACGCTTTTCGTTCTTAACAACCCATCATCAGTCACGAACTTGTTATAGTTAAGTGGACATTTTTTGCATTATTAGTTTTTCATTTCATATGAGACGACAGCATCGTTAACTAGCTACTGGACGATGGAATTTTGACGTACGAGGAGGTGATTTGGAACCTATATTGAGTAGAATGGACGATTTTATTTCAGCTTTTCGCCCTATTTTCTTTTTAACTTTATACGTAATTTTCAACCATTCGTTTTTAATAAAAAAATTCCTTATTGGGATTCATAGTATTTACCCACAGATTAATCTACATTACAAATATCAATGCTAACTTAAGGTAGTTTGCTGGTGAATACCTGGAAAAATACTAAAAATGTTCATGAAGTTTACTCGGCTCCAATTAAAAAAAAAAAAAACATGAACTCCTAGTAGGTTGAAAACTGTAGGACAATACGAGTGTTTCTCGCTGAACAATATGATATAGAATTAATGGTATTAGTTTTCACGTTGACTTTATTACAATTTTTTGTGAAGATCAGTAAATAACATATTTAAATGTCCGTACTATGAATCTATGTACTGACTAACTATTTCATTTACATGCTTGAAACTGTATGTACACATTTACACACATTTACAATACATGGTTATCTAAAAAGTAACCTACAATAATATTGTTTCCTGCACAAGTTTTTATTGTAGAAATATTTACTTCTGATAATAAAAATTAAGGTTACTTTTTATAATTAGTCAGTATGTATTTTGCTTGCTATTGATAGAAGGTTTGTATATGTAGTCTGCTTTCTTCCAAATTGTGTCCTGAACCACCCCAAAGAATTTCAGACCTCTAACTGAAATAAATTTTTTGTGCATAAAGAACAGTGTCGAAAAATTTAAACCTTGAGAAATCCAATTCAGATTTGTATTCGATCTATGACTCACCTCCAGTGTTCCTAATACATTAGATTTGATTTACATGTTTGTCGTCTTCTCTCTTCCATTTCTTGTTTCTCCTTGTTATTCTGGCGTCTTTAGTTGCCTCAAGGACCCACTTTTCATATTTGATCACTCGTACAGAATCAAGGGCCAACAGTGATTGTCTCACATTAAAGACAGTTGTGTAGTACATGTTTCTCGAACAGCAGTCTAATGACAAAACTGATGTGTGAAAGCTGTGGGAACTTAGAATCTTTAAGTTGATTTTTAAACAACGTCCTGATGTCCACTTCAGTACTTTTAACCACCATTTTGTTCAAAAGAACACTGAACATCGATTTAAGATGAAAAACAAAAAATCGGATTTTTAAACGGTTCCACAGTCAAGTTAGTATTCAAGCTGAGGGGAAACATTACATTTGACTGCGTTCATAAAGACTGCTAATGCCTTCGGGGATGATATTTCTTTGTGGAGGAATGGTAGTAAAACTTCTCCCAAGAGTCCAACTGAGTAAAATTTCCCATTTACGCTTGAAGCTGTTTAAGGATCTTACATTCCACTCACAAATTTACAGAAGTAGTGGCAACAGTGTCCCTCAACAATAAGTTTTTAGATACTGTATTATGGACAACAGAGTTCCAATGGCTCTGAGCCCTATTGGAATTAACATCTATTGTCATGAGTCCGAACAACGGAGTCATTGAAACTTCCTGGCAGATTAAAACTGTGTGCCCGACCGAGACTCGAACTCGGGACCTTTGCCTTTCGCGGGCAAGTGCTCTACCATCTGAGCTACCGAAGCACGACTCACGCCCGGTACTCACAGCTTTACTTCTGCCAGTATCCGTCTCCTACCTTCCAAACTTTACAGAAGCTCTCCTGCGAACCTTGCAGAAGTGAAGCTGTGAGTACCGGGCGTGAGTCGTGCTTCGGTAGCTCAGATGGTAGAGCAGTTGCCCGCGAAAGGCAAAGGCCCCGAGTTCGAGTCTCGGTCGGGCAAACTGTTTTAATCTGCCAGGAAGTTTCATATCAGCGCACACTCCGCTGCAGAGTGCAAATCTCGTTCTGGCAACAGAGTCATTGTTTATGTAGGTTCAAAAACTGAAGGAAACATTCAGAAAACTATTTATGCAGTAATGTGTAGTTCAGAGGGAGCTGTTAGAAACTTGAGTTCCTAATCGTATACATTTCCAGAGGATGGGAAAACTTCTACGATTTTTGTTTGTAACCTGAGACTACCAATACATGCATTTCCTGCGCGGGAAGACTACTAAGAAACAAGTAGACTAGATTTAGATAAGATCTACTACATCTACGAGGGTTGCCCAAAACGTAAGGCACAACATTCTTTTTCTCAACCGAAAATAAAGCTACGAATGCGAAACGTTACCTACATACTACTTGAAGTCTGCTGAGTTAGTGTGCAAAGTTTCCGTCACTTCCGACAGATAGCGTAGCTGCAGGACAGTTTCAAAATTGTGTCTGTAGGTGAAGTACGTTACAAGCAACGTGCTTACTGCAGAAGAAAAACTGTGGGGAATATTCATCAACTCTTGTGCTAAGTCTATGGAGCATCTGCTGTCGACACAAATACTGTTAGTTGCTAGGCACGAGGGATGAAGTCATCAAAAGACAGTTCGGCGCAGCTCCACGATTTGCAGCGGGCGGAGAGACAATCCACGGCTGTCACAGGTGACGTGTTGCAGCGAGCTGATGCCATTCGCGAGGACAGACGCATTACGACTCGGCAGTTGGCGTTGCATCTGTCAATCAGCAATAGAAGTGTGGATGCAATTATCCGCACTCTTAGATATTTCAAAGGGGTGTGTAAGCTGGGTCCCGCGGTGTCTAACGGTGGATCACAAATCGCACAGAAAGAACATTTGATTTGTTGCAACGTTTATAGCTGAGGGGGAGGCCTTCTCGTCCCGGACTGTGAGAGGTGATGAAACCTGGATTCACCATTTTGAGCCCGACACAAAACGATAGTCGATGGAATGGCGCCTTTCCCACACACCACAGAAGAAAAAATCCAGAGCAACTGCTTCGGCTAGTAAGGTCATGATCGTTGTGTTCTGGGACTCTCAAAGTGTGGTTCTCATTCATGTGATGCCGAGAGGAGATGCCATTAATTGAGAAGCACATATCAAAATGTTAACAAAACCCAAGATGCACTTCCGGCGACTTCGGCGCCACAGCAACCCACGAGATGTTTTGCTGCAATACGATAACGCTCGGGCCCACATTAGGACTGCTGAGCACATCGCAAAACAAGGTTGGACAGTGTTACACCATCCTCCCTACAGGCCTGACCTAGCTCCCTCCGACTTACACTTGTTTGCGCCATTAAACGATGTCATTCCTGGAGGAAATTTTGGGGACGATAAGGAGATGATTGACGCAGTGAAACATTGGCTCCGTCACCAGGAGAAGGACTGGTACCGACAGGGCGTACACGCCCTTATTTCACGCTGTAGAAAGACCATAGACCGGGATGGACGTTACGTGGAAAAATAGGGTGTGTAGGTAAAACACCATTCTTTCGTGTGTGTAATTGTCATGGTCTTTTCTCGAGATGTAAGTAGGATGAAGCAGTACACTGGCTGACTCTTCTAGGAATGTACGCTGTCCGAACTTTAACAGTAAACTATACCGTGATGCAGAACGGCCCTCTTGCAGTGTTTGCCACTGTAGTTGACACGATCGCCGTTACTAACTAAACCTCTCACCAATCGCACTCCTCTTCTTATGCTCTTCTTTCTTTCGTTTATCAATTCTGTCTTTTATCCATCCTGTACTGTCTTGCCTGAGATTAGTTTTCTCCGGTCATTCCACTTTAAATCTCTCCGTACACATACTCTGATATTTTATGGAAGTAACTGCTTACAGTGAATTTTTTTGCTGTTATATATAAGCATACTGTGGCGAAACAAGCGCTGTAACATTTGAGACATAGGGAACTGAGCGACTGTGCCGGGGCTCACCCCAGTTCCCTGCTAATAGCGCCATATCACGTTGCTCTATAATTTAAGAATGAAATTAAAAATTAGAGAAGCTTTTCCAAGCTTTGTCAACATATGATTCAGTATACTAATGTTTAAACTGCCCAATCTCAGAATGATCAGATGAATATCTTCCTCTAAATACATCGTTTTAAGATAAAAAAAAACAAGTGGCGCGAAATAACAACTCTAGAAAGCCAAGAATTAGTCAGAATGAGCAAATGTATGTCAAAATCAACTGTTACAAGTTTCATCTTGATCGGAGCAATATTTTGGTCAAAATAGGTGTTTTCACAAAAACATTAAAGACGCTTATGATTACACTTAGAAATTTGAAAACTTGTATGAAGCTTCAGTTCGATAGAAAAACAGTAACTATGTGACTCCATTAAGCTACCTCTAATAGTTTTCGGGTAATTTACTGAAAACTAAATTTGGAACAAAATGTTCTTATTTGTAGTAGATTAAGTATCATTTATATTAATGATAGAAAGTTTTGATTACAGTACCCGACGAAACCCCTTAAACAACAGAGCTATAACAAGTTTCAAAACTTTGATGTAAATAATAATCAATACAATCTCTTAAAGTTGTATTTGAGAGGTCATGTTCTACTGTCAGTTCCGTTCTAAAAATTCTAGATGGCAAAGTTCATATGCAGGTGAGCTAAAACTTTTTAATTAAAGCCTACTTAACTCCATTCAAACAAAAGCTACGAAGATTCTAAATTAACCCAACAGTGTTGTAAAATGATAAGTGTCTGAGAAAGCGGCCATTTAGATGCTGCTACTGGTCCCCTACGCTCCTCGGAGTATGGGACCTCATCATCAGCACTTGATGACAGAGCGGACAATGGCAGGTGTTCTCTTCGGCCGTTCGCTGTGCCCATGCATAAATATGGTCTGAGGGGCAGTGACTTCACCACACTTCCCACCCAGCTATCAATCGCTCCGTGTCAGTCAAACGCCGGCTTACGCCCTGTGTCGGGTGACGCCACAGCGAGACATGCAACTAAACGCACGTTTTCGGTACAAATAGGAAGTGGACTCGTTAGGACTGTACACCGTCCTGGATCGCCTAGATTTCGCGGAAGTAACTGTTTGCGTGCCGCCCATAATGATACCAAAACCGCATGGCAAGGGGTGAGGTTATTTTCCATTCTAGTGGCGAGCAATCTACTTAGACTACTGGAGGTCAGGGCGAAAGACCATTTATTGAAAACTTACCGTAGAGGTCGCCTCTGAACTTCTCACAGTGCATTATTATTATTATTATTATTATTGTCAGGAATATTACTGTGTTGTGCATGTGAAATATTCTTAAATATAATTGAATCAGTTAGAACTCAAAACTTCTATTTATAATTACAGTTCCTGACGCTGCTGAGTGAACAGAGAGTAGAAACATTTCTTTCAGTGAATAAAAGACGAATGTGTACTTGCAGACTGGAAACTATGATCAGTACGTTCTCCATCGCTTACTGGCTGAACACAAATATAGTTTTCAGGAGTTCGTAAAAAACGGAGAAAACTATTTCTTATTGTTAACCCGTCACCCCACAATACAATAACGAGTGTTTCTACCTATGCATAAGCAGTTCATTACATTTGTTTACGGTGAAGTTTAACTGACATTCCCTGCACCAAACGTGGATCATCTCGTTTTAGCTACAATTTTCTAGCTTTGCACTATTTCAGTGTACAACATCGTCATCCCCCAAAAGCCTTATGGAACTACCGACATTGTCTACTAGATCATTTACATACATTGGGAAAATTAATGGACCTTTAACATTCATTTGGGATACTCCTGAAATTATTTTCAAGTGTGAAGGTTCCTCGGTGCTGAGAATGCCATGCTGTGTTCTGTTTGCTACAGACTCTTTATTCCAGTCACACAGCTGATATGATATTCTGCACGCTCTTATGTTGTTCAAAAGCCAGCAATACGAAACTGTATCGAACGCGTTCGAAAATGAAGGGATACATCATCTACCTGGGCGTCGGTACTTACTGCTTGTGGGTCTCGTGGACGAACAGTGCGTCGGTTTTTGAAACCATGCTGATCCCTACAGAGGAGATTTTCGGTTTGGTTTTTTTCACAGAATTGCAGTGAACAAGCCGTCGTGGATATTGAACATGTCACCAAATTTTACGGAAGAAAGAACCGTGGACATCGCCGCTGGTAGGTTGGCTTGCGTGATTCGGCGATATAGATGGCTGTACCGCAGCTGCAACCACAACGGAGAGACATCTGTTGACAGGCCAGACAAACCCGTGGTTCTTGAAGAAGGGAGGCTGAATTTTCAGTAGTTGTAGGGGCTGTAGTCTGGATGATTGCCTGATCTGACCTTGTAACACCAACCAAAAAAGCCTAGCTGTGCTGGTAAATCGAACGCTGAAAGCAAGGGAAAACTAAAGTAATTTTTCCCGACGGCATGCCGCTCTGTTGGGTTATTATTCCGAAGCTAAAATAGCCCCCCCATTCGGATCTCCAGGTGAGGACAAATCAGATGGATGTCGTCATCAGTAGAAACAAAACTGGCGTTCTACGGACCGGAGTGTGGAATGTTAGATCCATTACCAGCTAAGGTAGTTTAGAAAATTTGAAAAGGGGGATGCATAGATCAAAGTTACATATAATGCGAATTAGTGAAGTTCGGTGCAGGAGGAACAGGATTTCTGGTCAGGAGAATACAAGGTTATAAATACAAAATCAAATAGGGGTAATGTAGGATTAGGTTTAATAATGAATTAGAAAATTCACAGTAGTTCATATGACAACTATCTCCGCAGATCCTGGAGAGATGGAGGAAATGTATGAGAAAATAAAAGAAATTATTCAGACAGTTAAGAAAGACGAAAATTTCCTTGTGATTCGACAGTAGGAAAAGGAAGAGAAGAAAAAATTGTAGCTTAATACGGATTAGAGAACAGATTGCAAGCTGATGCAGCCTGGTAGAATTTTGTAGAATTTTCACAGAGCATAATTTAAGCTCCCTTTAAAAATCATGGACGAAAGAAGTGTACGTGGAAAAGATCCGCAGACACCTGAAATTTTAAGATTGACAATATACTGGTAAGACAGACATTTAGAAACTAGATGTTTAGGGGTGGGTGTGGATTCTGACCTCAATTTATTGGTTATGAATTGTGGATTAAATCTTAAGAAACTTAGGGAATTAAGGAGATGGGATCTGGATAAGGAGAAAGAGCTAGAGGCTGTTGAGAGTTCCAGAAAAAGCATGAGGGAACGACTGAAAAGAACAGGCGAAAGAAATACAGTAGAAGACGAACGGGTAGCTTTGAGAGACGAAATAGTGAAGGCAGCAGAAAATCCATAGGTTAAAAGACAAGGTCAAATAGAAATCCCTAGGAGAAAGACAGATGTCACCTATGGGGAAATTAAATAGGCCGTTGAAGATAAGAGAAAAAACTCTATGAATATCAAGAGCTCAGACAGAAAACCAGTCCTAAGCAAAGAAGGGAAAAGTGATAGGTGGAAGGGGTATATAGCAGGTCTATGCAAGGGAGATGAGGACAACATTATAGAAGTGGAGGAAGACGTAGTTAAAGATTAGATGGGAGATGTGATACTGCAAGATGAATTTGACAGAGCACTAAAAAACGTAGATCGAAACAAGGCCCCTGGTGTAGACGATATTCCATCAGAACTATTGATAGCCTTGGGAGAGCCAGCCATGACAAAACTCTTCCATTGGTGTGCACGATGAATGAGGCAGGCGAAATACCGTCAGACTTCAAGAAGAATCTAAGAATTAAAATTCCAAAGAAGCAGTTCCTGACATGTGTGAGTTCTACCGAACTATCAGTTTAATAGGTCATGACTGCAAGATACTAACATGCAGTCTTTACGCAAGAATGGAAAGACTGGTAGTAGCCGACCTTGGGGAAGATCAGTTTGGATTTCGGAGAAATGTAGGAAGACGCGAGGTAATATTGATGAGTTCTGTTAGAAAGAAAACCTGTGTTTGTAGCATTTGTAGACTTAGAGGAAGCTTTTCACAATGGTGACTGGGATACCCTCTTTGAAATGCTGAGGATAGCTGGGATAAAACACAGGAGCGAAAGACTATTTAGCTGGTACATAAATCAGACAGTAGTCATAAGAGTCGAGGGGCATGAAAGGGAAACACTGCTGGAGATGCTGTTGTAGCCTATGACCGATGTTATTTGATCTCTACGTTGAGCAAGCAGTAAAGAAAACCATAGAAAAATTAGGAGTAGGAACAGTTCAAGAAGAAGAAATAAATACTTTAAAGTTTGCCGGTGACGTAATTCTGTCAGAGACAGCAATGGACTTTGAAGACCAGTTGAACGGAATGGACGATGTTTTGAAAGGAGGATATATGTAAGATAAACATCAATACAAGCAAAGCAAGGATAGTGGAATGTATTCGAATGATATCAGATGGTGCTGAGGGAATTAGATTAGGAAACGAGACACTTTGCCGATGACGTAATTGTGTCAGAGACAGCAATGGACTTGGAAGACCAGTTGAACGGAATGGACGATGTTTTGAAAGGAGGATATATGTAAGATAAACATCAATACAAGCAAAGCAAGGATAGTGGAATGTATTCGAATGATATCAGATGGTGCTGAGGGAATTAGATTAGGAAACGAGACACTTTGCCGATGACGTAATTGTGTCAGAGACAGCAATGGACTTGGAAGACCAGTTGAACGGAATGGACGATGTTTTGAAAGGGGGATATATGTAAGATAAACATCAATAGAAGCAAAACAAGGATAATGGAATGTATTCGAATGATATCAGGTAGTGCTGAGGGGATTAGATTAGGAAACGAGACACTGAAGTTAGTAGATGAAATTTCTTATTTGGGCAGCGAAATATCTGATGGTAACCGAAGTAGTGACGATATTAAATGTAAATTGCCAATGGCAAGAAAAGCGTTACTGAAAAACAGAAATTTGTTAACATCGAATATCGATTTAAGTATTCGGAACTTTTGCTGTAAGTATTTCTTTGGAGTGTAACAATGTATGGAAGTGGAATATGAACGACAAACGGTTTAGACGAGAAGAGAAGCTTTTGAAATGTGGTGCTACAGAAGAATGCCGGAGATAAGATGGGTAGATCATGTAACCAACGAGGAGGTACTAAAGGGACTGTAGAGAAAGCAAATGTGTGGCGTAACTTGACTAGAAGAAGGGATCGGTTGCTGGCACACATTCGAAGACATCAATTGATCACGAAGTTAGTATTGGAGAGAAGCCGGTCGGAGTGGCCGAGCGGTTCTATACGCTACATTCTGGAACCGAGTGACCGCTACGGTAGCAGGTTCGAATCATGCCACGGGCATGGATGTGTGTGATGTCCTTAGGTTGGTTAAGTTTAATTAGTTCTAAGTTCTAGGCGACTGATGTCCTCAGTAGTTAAGTCGCATAGTGCTCAGAGCCATTTGAACCATTGGAGAGAAATGTAGAGGCTGAAAAACGAAGAGGGAGAACAAGAGACGAATACATTAAGCTGATATGGAAGGATGTTGGTTGCAGCAATTATTCGGAGATGAAGAGGCTTGCACAGAACAGAGCAGCGCGGAAAGCGACATCAAACCCGTCTTCGAACTGAAGACCACAACAATATCAACAACTATAATCCATTTCGGCCCAATCGCACCGCATCAGATCTAAAATACGGAGAGTTTGGTGACTGTCACCTGCATCAGTCTTCATGTTTTGGGACTGAAGAGGACGTGATTCGGTTCAAATTGGCCGTAGCAGTAAAAGTAGTGACACTGACTGCACTTTGTTCATACAATTAAAAAAAAACAACAATGAGACAACTGTCTGTCACTGCTGCCTTTCTCTGTATCTGCTACATTACTAGACCCAGTAATCGCAGACACAGAATGTTAGTTAACACACAGATAATATTTCTGAGGGTATTTTCGTTCTGTCGTTGCAACTACGAGAAAATGCGTGCTTTTTTTCACCAGACGCGTTTCGTTTTATCGAGTAAAGCATCATCACTGGTCTGTAACTAAAGTTATTTACAATTTGATTTGTTTTTATGATCCGCAACTAAGCGAAACGTGTCTGATGAAAAAAAAAAAAAACACGCATTTTCTTGTAGTTGCAACGATAGAACGAGATTACTCTCAGGAATTGTAAAGAAACTACGGCCACACAAATGACAGATCAAATGTTCTTATTAATAACACACGTACTGATTACAAACTAGTTGATGGATGTAATGGAAGACCTCCAATAGATTCAAGCTGAATCAAATCGTCCGGCAATGACATATTTATTGTCTTTGTATCTTCTTTTTGTTTTGGTCAGTCTACTTCAAAGGTCCAATCTACCTGGCAGACTAAAACTGTGTGTTGCACTGGAATTCGAACCTGGAACCCTCACCTTTCGCGGACAAACGCTCTAGTGACTGGGCTGTTTAAGCAAGAATCACGCCCCCCCCCCTCCCCCCGCACACACACACACACACACACACACACACACACACACACACACACACACACTTACATTTGTACGCTGCCAGTACATCTTCTTCCAAAACTCCCTGCCGCCTAAGTTACTTGCAGATTTAACACACGTAACCTGAGGATGTGTCGACAAGGCTACGAAACCCGTCGTTAAATAAACTATTTACAAGAGCAGCCAAGCGGCTATAATTCAAGATGTCTACTTTAAAAATGTCACGTGCCAGGAAGATGAAGAAATGGTTCAACACCGACAGACTGCTGTTTCGAATGCGATTTCGTCAAAATGCACTTTTCGAAATATTTTTCAATGCATTTGATAACCAGATTCTGTGGTAATATAGATAATTAACAGGTGAACGAAACATATTGGTTATAATGGTGGTTACATCATAGAAATCGTGTGGCTATAATCGTAATAGTGTTACAGAAGTTAAACGTTGTGTTGCAGCAATGAGAGCTTCTGTTCTATAGACGACTACGGAAGTTAGCCAGACTCGGTACACAGCAGATTCGAGAGCAATCCGACAACTGAACAATACAAAGTGTACCAGAATCAGCGGAACAAAGCGAAACAATACGTGCGGAACGCCAAAATCGGGTATGCCGGCTCTCTTGTATGCAGCGAGACGAATCCCGCGGCCCCGAAGAAGAAACTCATTAGCTTCAGACTGGTAGAAGCAAAAGTCTGATGCGCTCTTTCAAGCCTCTGCAGAAGAACAGGATCACTTTTTTTATACAACGGTCAGTCCTCAAGTTGCGATAAATAATCAGGTGTAAGACAACACTTCTCGACAGACACGTTTTTTTTTTAAACACATTATATTAATCAATAATGAGTATCATTTTTGTTGCTGATACTATAGTGTGTTAGTGTTTTTTTTAACGTGCCGTCGACAACGAGGTCATTAGAGACGGAGCACAAGCTCGGGTTAGGGAACGATGGGAAAGGAAATCGACCGTGCCCTTTCAAAGGAACCATCCCGCCATTTGCCTGAAACGATTTAGGGAAGTCACGGAAAACCTAAATCAGAATGGCTGGAGACGGGATTGAACCGTCGTCCTCCCGAATGCGAGTCCAGTGTGCTAACCACTGCACCACCTCGCTCGGTGCTGATACTATAATTCGAGATTACACAGACATCTTCAAGCTCTTGCTAGTGATACACTAGTGGAACCCAGTATGATACAGGCGTATAGTGTTACCAAAAATATTTGCCAGCATTTTACGGGCCAGCTAATTAGGATTCGGAGAGGAAAGTTGGGTTCGGTTGCGACTGAGTGCATATGGTGCACTAATAGACTTTTTGTACAAGCCATACCTCGCGAAAAGAACTTCACAATTTAGATCCGCAAACGATTTAAAATTAACTCATAAAAGCTAAAAATTAAACTTTACTTTGAGGAGGTGATGGTTTTCAGACAGTAAAAACTGTTGAAGAATAATGCTCGCAGACAGCTGTGTTAATTAATTTATTACACATCGTGTTTGAGTTATAAACAGATATTCTTCAGCTATGTTGTGACATCGCAATCAGATGAATGACTAGCCATTACTACTATGAAGCATCATGTCAGTAACAAACATCTCAGTTCGACTATAAATCAGGAGCATATAAGGCATACAGCAGATGCGTGGCGGAGGAAATGGGAATACTGCTTTGCCATGTGTTTCGCCAAAGATTTACTATACACGGTACGTACTCGTGATTTTTATGCTTGACAGTAGTTATATGTACTCACTCGTCTCATTATGATGTCACAAGATCTGTTTATGACTGAAGCTGGTTTTGCAATAATCTGATTCATATATCATCTTGATTTTTTAATTACACATTGAACAACTCGTTTTTCTGGTGCTAGAGTACCACAGGTTAGAAGAGAGTCCTACGGCAACAAGGTGAAGTTTTCAAGCACGATTTAATGTTCCGAAAGGACCCGATGCGAAAACCAGTCGTACGCTCTTCGCAAAATTTCAACGAACAGGCAGCGTAACTGATGATCTAGTGGGGCATGTTGGCCGCAAGCAAACCGCAGTTACGCCTGAAAGTATCGCCACAGTTTCTGCAATTATTCAGCGAAATCCAATGTCATCTGTCCTTAGAATTGCATCTGAGACTGGTTTGAAGCGTTCCAGCACGCAGATAATACTGAGAAAGAGCCTACACATGTTTCCATTCAAAATTCAAACGCACCAGGCCATACCCGCACGAGCTGTGCAACAAAGGGTTGCCTTTGCTAACCAGACGTTCACAATGATTGATAGTGAAGGATTTGATGTTGGCTGATTCTGGTTTACAGATGAAGCACACTTCCACCTGAATGTATACGTGAATATCTGGCGATTTTGAGGTTCCGAAAAGCCATATTGGTGTGAAGCGAAACCCCTGTATTCTCCTAAAGTTACTGTGTGGGTTGCAGTATGCAGGAGAGGCATTATTGGCCCTTATTTCATTCGAGAAACGGTCACTGGTGCACTTTACGTTGCAATTTTGGAACAATTTGTCGCCACACAGCAAGCGTTAGAGGATCGACCAGGTACTGAATGGTTTATGCAAGATGGAGCCCGACCACATCGGACCGAACAAGTGTTTCGCTTTCTTGAGGAATGCTTCGGGAATCGATTCATTGCTTTGAAATATCCCAAATTTACTGGTGCAGGCATGGATTGGCCTCCATGTTCGCCGGATTTGACTCCCTGTGACTTTTTTTGTGGGGCACGGTGAAAGACATGGTCTACCCGAAGCATCCCGCCACGCTGGACGAGCTTGAGTCGGCGATCTCTGTGGCATGTGAATCCATTTCGGTTGAGACACTACGAAATGTGATGGCGAATTTCATTCTTCGCTTGCGCCTCCTCTGTAGTGCCAATGGTGAACATTTGGAAAACATTGTGATGTGATTGTTTGCAAAGATTGTTTTCATACGATTATTTCACTTATGTATGCTGATATGAGCTGTACAGCGTACAGCGCCATCCGTTAGCAGCTTTTGTAACTATTAATTCAAACTGCTGTATAAACTTCTTACAGCTTTCACAATAAACATACAGTTTACTGCATTCCTCTATCGATCTTTGTTTTCAAGATATTTAATTTTGAAATCAGGGAGTCCTTTTCTGAACACCCTGTACTTCTAACTTTGGTTTATGCCGTACAACTCCTTCTCGGTGTTGCGCCTTTTTCTGTCAGTGTTAATTAATTTGCTAAGAATCAGTGTTTCTGAAAAATAAATGTCCGTAGTAATTAACAAAATAATGGCGGGTATAACAAAGAACTGTTCCCTTCCGCTTTATGTAACTGAGTACAGTTCACTAACTGTGGTGACACAGAATTTGGGCTATATTCTTACACCACTGTGGATTTTACCCCCTCCACGATATATGCACTGAAGAGCCAAAGAAACTGGTAACACTGCCTAATATCATGCAGGGCCTCCTGGAACACGCAGAAGTGCCTCAGCTGGACGTGGCATGGACTACACTGATGTCTGAAATAGTGCTGGAGGTAATTGACACCATGAATCCTGCAAGGTTGTCCATAAATAGGTAAGAGTGCGAGGGGGTGGAGATCTCTTCTGAACAACACGTTGCAAGGCATCCCAGATAAGCTGAATAATATTCATGTCTGGGAAGTTGGTGGCCAGCGGAAGTGTTTAAGCTCAGAAGAGTGTTCCTGGAGCCACTCTGTAGCAAATCTGGACGTGTTGGGTGTCGGATTGTCCCGCTGGAATTGCCAAAATCCATAGGAATGCATAATGGACATGAATGCAAGCAGGTTATCAGACAGGATGCTTCTGTGTGTGTCACCTGTAACAGTCATATCTCGACATATCAGGGGTCTCATAGCACTCCAACTGCGCACGCCACACACCATTACACAGCCTCCACCAGCTTGAAGAATCCCCTGTTGACAAGCTGCGTCCATAATATCATAAGGTTGTCTCCATACCAGCACACGTTCATCCGATAGATACAATTTGGAAAGAGACTCGTCCGAAAGGGCAACATGTTTCTAGTCATCAAAAATCCAATGTCATTTCTGAAGGGAGCGGACGAGGCGTAAAGCTTTTTTGTCGTGCAGTTATCAAGGGTAAACGAGAGGGCCTTCGGTGATGTTTCGTTGAATGGTTCTCACCTAAGACTTGTTGGGGGCCCAGCACTTAAATCTGAAGCAATTTGCGGAAGGGTTGCACTTCTGTCACACTGAAAGATTTTCTTCAGTCGTCATTGGTCCTGTTCTTGCAGAATCTTTTTCTGCCCGTAGCGATGTCGGAGATTTGATGTTTTACCAGATTCCTGATGATCACGGTACACTCATGAAATGGTCGTACGGGAGAATCCTCACGTCATCGCACCTCGGAGATGCTGTGACTCGTCACTCGTGTGTCGAATAAAACACCGCGTTTAAACTTACTTAAATCTTGACAAACTGCCATTCTAGCGGCTGTAACCGTTATAACAAGTGCGCCAGGCACTAGCCGGTTTATATAGGCGTTGTCGACCGCAGCGCCGTACTCCACCTGTTTACAAATCTCTGTATCTGAATACCCATGCCGCATGCCTGTTCCAGTTTCTTTGTCGCTTCAGTGTATTATAAGTTAGAACTAGTGTTAATGATTTTTGCAGCGCCCACTGTTTAAGATAAAAACTGCACAATGTTTGCTTTGTGTTTTCTTTATTGCAGGAGCGATATCGATTGCTGCTCTCTCGGCGTTGGAATTTCACGTCACCGGATGAAATCTTCACCGGTTCGACGACGATGTACTACAAGACGGAACCTGTGGCCGTCCCACATCTCTTGTGAAAACTGTTAGTAATAATAAAACAGCATGAAATAGAAAATATTGCGATGTTGACGTTAATCCTGTTACCAGTTACCATTTGGCCTCTACACAGCACACGTCTATGTTATGGCAGTACTTAAAGTTTCAGATACGTGGCGTAACCTGTACTCTGTGGTGAAAAATTAACCAGCTTGAAGTATTTGAGAAGATAAAATATTACTGAAGTTGAAAATATTTGCTAACGTACATAGCCATGAGAAACATTATTTTCATTTGTGCCGTCATGATTATTTAACACGACGATTGCTGACTTTGAAAAAGAAGACGACTTGATCTGAGGATATTACTGAAAGTGCAAAATCACTAATATCCTTAACCCACGAAGTACATCGAAGGACTTAGCTGAGTAATAAGTGTTTGAACAAAAGCAACGCAGCAATGAACAACTGCATTACGAGAAGTTTCAAACAAATTTCTGACAAGAAGGGTTAATACTTGTACGTCAGTGCCTCTGTTTTTTTTTCTGAAGACTAAAAACCTCCAAACTAATAAACATAAAAATATGTAGCTGTAAACGATGGACGGAGATTTAAAAAAAATATCAATTGGAACGAAGTATATTAACGTTGCGTGACATAAAACGCTACATAACTCAGAAAAACTGGTTTTCTTTAACATTTAATGGACCTTCCATTCCAGACAACCTCCGTAAAACTTTGCAGATAAAGAAGCAATATTTGATGTTAAAGAAGGAAACAAAAAGAATACACAGCCAACGTGTCTGTCAGTAATGATCGTACGTAAGGAAAAACAACCGCACCAGAAAAATAAATAAAGTAATACGTAGCGAACAGAGATTATAAACTCGGTATCTACGTGGTGAACACAAGTGCATTCCTGAGTTTCTGTGGAACGGATGTAGGGATTGAGATATGTAGGTGCCAGTTTAACGAGCTCACTAACTGGTTGGAGTCGTGAGAAAAACCACCGTGAAAATGCAAAAAGTGCGCGAGCTGCAAGTTCCTTAATCGCGTGCTCGGTCCAGTTTTGCGATCAGCGGTGGAATCTGAGCAAATCGCTGTATGACTCGTGAGTTTTCGCGGCGTCGCCTTAACTACTTTATAAGCGCCGCTTCTTCCAGCAGACTCCAGCGTCACCTGCCGGCCGGCCTGATTTATTTGCTCGCGCGCTAAGGCACCTGCTCGTGTTTCCACGCATGTTCGCACTGCGTACTGCCGGGGCTGTTTTTGCTCTCCCCGCGCCTGCGCTGTTAACTCAACGCCGTGTAGTCAAGTCGTAAAGTTTTGTTACACGTCGCAGTTGAAAATAACCGAAGCCAATCTCAGGGAAGTCGCAGATTTCGCAAAGCGTTAAGTACGCCAAAAAGGCATACCGGATGACAATGTTACGTAATTTGACGTTTTATACAACCCCTAATATTTTGCTTATTAAGTATCACTCAGTTTTTCTGGAAAACGCAATCTGCTGCACATATTCATAAATTGTAGTTGCTTCAGCCATCTTGTACCTGTTTATGAAATCTATTGTTACTAATTTCGCTCAAATTATAACTTTGCTATATTTTAATTCATGATTTCCTGACAACTCCGGGCAGTTCTGTCAGCAGTGCCCATAATTAAAGTTCGGTTTTAAAACGCTGTAGAAAAAGATCCACAGCCGGTCGCTGTGGCCGAGCGGCTCTAGGCACTTCAGTCAGGAACCGCGCTGCTGCTACAGTCGCAGGTTCGAATCCTGACTCGGGCATGGATGTGTGTGATGGCCTTAGATTAGTTAAGTTTAAGTAGTTCTAAGTCTAGGGGACTGATGACCTCAGATGGTAAGTCCCATATTGCTTAGAGCAATGTGAACCATTTGAAAGATCCACAGTTCAGAATGACGTCAAATTTGAACAGCACCTTATGGGCGCAGAGCGAACACCAAGAGGAAAAAGTTAACGAAAATTTAAATTTTACCAATAGATGATGCTTAAGTGTCCTAAGGTGAATGAGGTCGGCCACAAATAACAGATGAATCGCAATTGACAGCTATGGTTTAAGTTTCATGATATACCATGCATACTGTTGAAGTTGCATGGTTACAAAAGTTTGGAAGTCAACAACTCTGGCACTACTAGTTAGGTAAGTCCATCCACGACGGCAAGGTTGTACAACATCGCATGGGAAAAATCATTTTCAATTGTATGGTGGCCAAAAATGACATCGGTTTTTAATTTCCTGGCGCCAAAAGCAGCATAAAATGCAAAATGAAATCGGTTTCTTATTGTCGTGAGACCCGCATGTTCAGTATGCTGCCCACCGTTTTCTGTCATAAGCTGAAAACGAGACCCTAATGAGCTAACTTCACTACCAACTAATTTATACTTTCTTTCCGCATCTGATTTGTAAATGGGTGGATATGCCTTTTTTTTCTTTGGTTGTTGAATTCCCTATCAAGTCAAATTTTCTAGATACTCAGTAGAATCTAAAACAGTATTTTCGAACATTGACAGTATTAAAACCAACAAGAAATACATATTCAGAACTTTACAACTCAATACTACTTGACACATATATACCGACGCGACGCCGTTAGAAAGTCTAAATTAGATTACACCGTAAGTACCCCTTTGGTATTCAGAAACTGTGACAACAATGCTCTTCTTATGTATGCCATTTCCTCGTTCCCTCCAACAAGACTCCAGCAGTTGTCGCCCATCATCGAAAGGTTTCAATGACCCTGATAACGGCGTTCCATCAGATAGATGTCTCGGTGAAAGCATTCACCCTGCTCTTCGCTTATGGCTCTCAAATTTTCCTGAAAGAAATCCAGGTAGGAATGTACAAAGTGAATATCAAGTGACATTTTTCACCTCATGTTCTTACAGATGATCTCGCTACAGATCATACGTAATGGAAACGTAGTTTCTTCTGTCGCCCAAACAGCCGTTCACAATTGCTTTCAAAGAGGACCAGCTGCTAATTCGATATTTATGAATTTGTTGTCGAAAGGTTGGACCTTTCATCAGTTTTCTTATTTGTGGTGCAACAAATATCCTCTTCCAGCTCTGCTTCACTGAATTTAGGAAACTTTTCTTTCAAATGATTGACAGCCCGACAGTTAAAAAAAAGCTCCAAAATATTACGTGCAAGAACATTTTGAAAGGTAGATTAGGATTCTATACACAACAATACATACTAATTAAGATATATCGCATCCCAGACGTAAAATGACCGTCGAGAAGGGTTATCGGGAGTGGCTGGAGAATTGTGCGCTTGAGGAAGAAAGCTTATATTAATGTACGTGAGTGAAAATAATCTCCAATTACATTATCTAGCAATTTCTGTTAAGAAAACTGAACCACATTTACACAGTAACAAGCAATGTTCACTTCTTGCACAAGTAGTCATCGCAAAAACAGTACTGGTGTGTCTTTCTCAATACAATGATTTCAAAGGGAGCAGAAACACAGCAGAAGACAGGTGTACCACAATTCTTCGTCTTTACCTAGTACATCACAGATGCAACATAACTCACAATTCTTTACTACATGTAAGTACTGTTTTCAATTATCGTCGTCATAACAAATACTGCAACCATCCGATGGCTCAGACGCCTCTAGCATCTCCAGCTTGCATCTACTTTTCTTTTCTCGTTGCTCAGTGAAACATAAATGTACGGCCCTCTCATTTATGTTCTTCAACCCAGTCAGTTGTTTCTTTCTGTTCCTCACTTTCGCCTCCCTTTTAGCTTCTTCCACGTCCTTTTCACGGATTTGCGCTCCTCTGAACTGTCAGTGCAACATTACCGGCAGTCTGCTCTTACATACTACCACGATCAGAGTTTATATGTTAAACTATTATATTCAGAAAGCAAATCCATACAGTGATGCAATGAATTGCCGGTTTTAATAACATAATTAGATAAAAGTGAACTTAGTATTTTATCCATCGTCAGTAAGTGCAGCTGGACATGCCAAAATAATCAGCAACCAATTCTTCAGAAGGCTGTACAGGAACATACACCACAAATAACTTGAAACTAGATAAGAACAATACAACTGAGGACGAACAGTTAAAAAATATTGAAATTCAATGATAAGAAATGGTACATTCGTATACTTACCGCACTATTTGCGAGGGTCAACATTAAGATACACGCAGTATATTGCTGTCGTACTAAAAAAATAAATGAGCAATAAGTAATACAATCATGAATCCATTAACACAAAAAGAGCTCGTAAATGCTTAAATGTGATTCGCAGTGCCCGTACAGAAATGGTATAAAGAAGCCAAACAACAAGTGCAACATCATGCCAGAACTGACCTAATGAGCTAATGGGATGCGTACCTTGAAGTTGGTCTCAGGATGGGATGAAAGTACGATAAAATAATAAAACAAAACCGTTCACTACTATAGCTGTCATAAGGAATATACAAAAATGTATGCGCACACAAGCAGCGCAATAAGTAATCTGAAAGCCTAATGATAAATAAAATAAGTTAATACTGACGACAAGTGGAGCTATTGATGGGAAATTTGGGAACTATTCTTCAAATAGCTGTATTTAGGTCAGTAGCACAGTAGTAGGGGCCCCCAACGAAAGCAAAGTACGAAACGCATTATGGAGCTGGAAGCTGTGACTGGAGTGAGTGGAGCGACAATTCTCAATCAGTAACTAATACACTACTGGCCATTAAAATTACTTCACCACAAAGATGACGTGCTACTGACGCGAAATTTAACCGACACGAAGAAGATGCTATGATATGCACATGATTAGCTTTTCAGAACATTCACACAAGGCTGGCGCCGGTGGCGACACCTACAACGTGCTGACCTGAAGAAAGTTTCCAACCGATTTCTCATACACAAGCAGCAGTTGACCGGCGTTGCCTGGTGAAAGGATGTTGTGATGCGTCGTATAAGGAGGAGAAACGCGTACCATCACGTTTCCGACTTTGATAAAGGTCGGATTGTAGCCTATCGCGATTGCGACATTGCTGCTCGCGTTAGTCGAGATACAATTACTGTTAGCCGAATATGGAATCGATGGGTTTAGGAGGGTAATACGGAACGCCGTGATAGATCCCAAAGGCCTTGTATCACTAGCAGTCGAGATGACAGGCATCTTATCCGCATGGCTGTAACGGATCGTGCAGTCGCGTCTAAATGCCTGAGGCAACAGATGGGGACGTTTGCAAGACAACAACCATCTGCACGAACAGTTCGACGACGTTTGCACCAGCATGGACTATCAGCTCGGAGACCATGGCTGCGGTTACCCTTGACGCTGCATCACAGTCAGGAGGGCATGCGATGGTGTACTCAACGACGAACCTGGGTGCACCAATGACAAAACGTCATTTTTTTTTATGAATCCAGGTTCTGTTTACAGCATCATGATGATCGCATCCGTGTTTGGCGACATCGCGGTGAACGGACATTGGAAGAGTGTATTCGTCATCGCCATACTGGCGTATCACCCGCCGTGATGGTATTGGGTGCCATTGGTTACACGTTTCGGTCACCTCTTGTTCCCACTGACGGCACTTTGGACAGTGGACGTTACATTTCAGATGTGTTACGACCCGTGGCTTTACCCTTCATTCGATCCCTGCGAAACCTTACATTTCAGCAGGATAGTGCACGACCGCATGTTGCAGGTCCTGTACGGGCCTTTCTGGATATAGAAAATCAACTGCTGCCCTGGCCAGCACAGTCTCCAGATCTCTCACCAACTGAAAACGTCTGGTCAATGGTGGCCGAACAACTGGCTCGTCACAATACGCCAGTTACTACTCTTGATGAACTGTGTATTGCGTTGAACCTGCATGGGCAGCTGTACCTGTACACGCCATCCAAGCTCTGTTTGACTCAATGTCCAGGCGTAGCAAGACTGTTATTACGGCCAGAGGTGGTTGTTCTGGGTGCTGATTTCTCAGGGTCTATGCACCCAAATTGCGTGAAAATTTAATCACATGTCAGTTCTAGTATAATATATTTGTCCATGAATACCCGTTTATCATCTGCATTTCTTCTCGGTGTATCAATTTTAATGTCCAGTAGTATCGATAAATGACCACAGGGGAAAAGAAGCGTGGACACAATTATATTATAGTGAATCAACTAATACGCTCATGATAGGCTTCCCATTTTTTTGTGTTAATTTACTTTGTCATTGGGTTTTTATGTTCGTGCTCTGTTAGTGAAACTGTTTTATGTGGACGGCAGCAATAACAGTGCGGCATTGAGAGAGAATCGAAGACTGAAAGTTGTGAGAAGAGGACCGACGTCATTAAAAGGTTTAAAGCAGGTGACAATGAAATTCGAAAACACTGTTGAGCTTGTTTTGGCACCTGGAAGAGGAAGGCATCCTATCCTGGTGGAACTTATTGACGGGGCTACCGTTGCTGTAACTTACCGCGCAGCACGTACCACAGGTAGCGCAAGGGCTCGCGTAGTGTCATGACAATTGTGGTTTCCACTTGAAAAATAAAATGGCCCTGCAGGAACTGAAGGTGAACTTGTGTGAGCAAAGAGCCAAACACAACTTCAACCCCAAATACCTTGACATAACACTAGACCGCTCCCTGACTTACAAACAACATGTAGAAAACGTAAGCCAAAAGCTTAAGAGTCGCAACAACATCCTAAGAAAATTGGCTGGCTCGACTTGAGGAGCTCAAGCATCCACCTTACGTACTGCCACAATAGCGCTGGTATATCCTGTTGGCGAATGTTGCTCTGCTGTCAGACATTCGAGCACCCATACTAAGAAAATAGACGTCCAGTTGAACAAGTGTACGAGGATCATAACGGGTTCTATTAAATCCACCCCAGTCCCTTGGCTGCATACTCTAAACAATATCCCACCTCCACAACTGAAAAGGCAAGAAGCAGCAACAAGAGAATGGTCAAAAATTCATGACTCAGATTACCCACAGAATCTACCAATCCATGATGTTTTGAACGAAATACCAACGCCCCTCTTGAAGTCACGGAAGCCTATATGGGTTAATACACAAGAACGTCAACCTGACATCAAGGAGCAATGGCGGCACTTTTGGAATGATTCTGGAATTAATAAACAAGCTATCCAAGATCCTACTCTGGAATTAACGGGATTTGGCCTGAAGAGATGTACCTGGACTAAATTAAACCGTATCAGAACGGGGCATGCAAGATGCAAGTGGGGTCTATGCGACTCACCAGCCTGTGACTGTGGAGCACCAGAACAGAAGGTCCGCCATATTATTGAGGAATGCCCCTTAAGAAGATGCGTCGGACCTGTCTCTGAGGTTGTATGTGTGAAACCCTCTGCTTTGGATTGGCTGTGCAATCTAGATATTGAGCTTTTAATATATGAATGAGTTTCTAGTCAGATTTGCCAAACTTTTAACGTGTAGTTATTTTGTCTTGAGTGTTTGTACTTTATCCTTCTGTGCTATTTCTTGTTTTTTTACACATGTACTGTTTACTCGATGTTTTGTTTTATTTTTTTCGTTTACATATTGTTGTACTTACATAAAATATTGTCTCTGTATTGCCATACGCAAAATAAAATAAAGTAAACCATCCCATGATTAACAATACGGAAAGTTTTGTGGTCTATTTTACACTGGTAGTCGTACAAGATACAGACGGTACAGGAACTGCAAGCGTGAGATCCGCAGCTCTTCTGTATTTGCCCTTCGGCTTCCCGTAGGGATCGAAGTTGTTAAGATGTGGCCAGGCAATATTCTGTGGAGTGACGAGGCGCAGTCTGCACTGAAGGGTGCAGCGAATACACAGAACTGCCGAATTTGAGGTACTGTCGAACAGCGTGTTGTGCGCGAAGAGCCATTGCGCTTGGCGTGTGCGACACTTTTATTCTCGGTCCGTTCTTCTTTGAAGAGAATACACCCAGAAGGCCTGTCTGGCGTACCATGACATCTACACGTTATCGAGATCTCCTTGCACATCATGTGATTCCTTCTGTGGAAGAGCGCCACTGTGTGGAAACCAGTTTTCAAGCAAGATGAGGCAACATCTCATGTCGCTCTCCCAGTGAAAGATCTGCTTAACGTGATGCGTGGACTGCAACAGCACCTGATCTGAATCCATGAGACATTTGGCTCTGGGTATATCTAATAGAGCAGGTTTACCAAGGACACGTACGGTCTCTACCTGATCGCAAGGCCAGCATATAGGAACACGTTGCTCAGATTCCACAGAAATTGCTGCGAGCAACTGTTGATCACGTTGATTTACCGATGCAACATCTTGTCTTTTATGGTGCTCATATTGAACAAACTGTGTAAGCGGGAGTTACTAATGAAATCAAGATATGTCTTTCTAACTTGTTTGAACTTTTGTGCCCACGTCCAATCCCTAATCCATTACACGTGGAGACATTTCTCTACGTCTTTCTTGCATTCACTGCGCCAGATTTGCACTTGGAGGCTAAAACTAGAACTATTTTTTTTTTCCAGCGTTAACCAGTTCCGCTTTAACGCATTACATACGCAGCAAGTTTCGCCGCCGTACAGTAACAATTACAGTCCGCAATGGATCTCCAGGAGTAGCTTCATTTTAATTATAAGTACCTGGTACATGAGTAACATACTGCCAGAAAGCATGAGACGATGCACGAACTCCGTAATTACATATAAAATTGAAAATGAATGTCAATAAATGCAGAAATTAGGTACTACCTCTCCTTTTTATTTACCTAGCACTTATCCTGTACAGTACCGGGTCCACTGTTTCATCATTTGGCAAATTTTATTTTATTATTTAGCTATGTGGCGGTGTACCCTTTATGACGTCACGGTCATCAAGGATAACTAATGTAGGAGTTGTGTGCATCATTTGTCTGTGTGTCATAAAAAGTCTGTTCTGTGTGTTATAGGCCGAATTTGGAAACAAGTCCAGTAGCTTGCCCAAACGAGCGTGGCAATCCACCTAAAAACTGCACTAGGGCTGGTGGATGTACCATACAAACGGTCATTAATCCGCCGCTCCGTGAGGAATCGATCCATCTCTGGCTCACCTCCCTGTTTCGCAATCTAGTACACTATGCGTTACGCTATACTTGCAGGTCAGGACATGAGCAGTATAATTTAATTATAAAACCATACAAATTTCACAGTACTTTAAAAACAAAAAGGACAAGAATTCAAATGTATGAGGAATACCTTCATGACGTCTTTCAGCACTGACTCCTTGAAGCGAACTGGTAAGATGCAGAGCCGTATTTACAGGGTGTTTCAAAAATGACCGGTATATTTGAAACGGCAATAAAAACTAAACGAGTAGCGATAGAAATACACCGCTTGTTGCAATATGCTTGGGACAACAGTACATTTTCAGGCGGACAAACTTTCGAAATTACAGTAGTTACAATTTTCAACAACAGATGGCGCTGCAAGTGATGTGAAAGATATAGAAGACAACGCAGTCTGTGGGTGCGCCATTCTGTACGTCATCTTTCTGCTGTAAGCGTGTACTGTTCACAACGTGCAAGTGTGCTGTGGACAACATGGTTTATTCCTTAGAACAGAGGATTTTTCTGGTGTTGGAATTCCACCGCCTAGAACACAGTGTTGTTGCAACAAGACGAAGTTTTCAACGGAGGTTTAATGTAACCAAAGGACCGAAAAGCGATACAATAAAGTATCAGTTTGAAAAATTTCTACGGACTGGGAACGTGACGGATGAACGTGCTGGAAAGGTAGGGCGACCGCGTACGGCAACCACAGAGGGCAACGCGCAGCTAGTGTAGCAGGTGATCCAACAGCGGCCTCGGGTTTCCGGTCGCCGTGTTGCAGCTGCAGTCCAAATGACGCCAACGTCCACGTATCGTCTCATGCGCCAGAGTTTACACCTCTATCCATACAAAATTCAAACGCGGCAACCCCTCAGCGCCGCTACCATTGCTGCACGAGAGACATTCGCCAACGGTATAGTGCACAGAATTGATGACGGCGATATGCATGTGGGCAGCATTTGGTTTACTGACGAAGCTTATTTTTTCCTGGACGGCTTCGTCAATAAACAGAACTGGCGCATATGAGGAACCGAAAAGCCCCATGTTGCAGTCCCATCGTCCCTGCATCCTCAAAAAGTACTGGTCTGGGCCGCCATTTCTTCCAAAGGAATCATTGGCCCATTTTTCAGATCCGAAACGATTACTGCATCACGCTATCTGGACATTCTTGGTGAATTTGTGGCGGTACAAACTGCCTTAGACGACACTGCGAACACCTCGTGGTTTATGCAAGATGGTGCCCGGCCACATCGCACGGCCGACGTCTTTAATTTCCTGAATGAATATTTCGATGATCGTGTGATTGCTTTGGGCTATCCAAAACATACAGGAGGCGGCGTGGATTGGCCTCCCTATTTGCCAGACACGAACCCCTGTGACTTCTTTCTGTGGGGACACTTGAAAGACCAGGTGTACCGCCAGAATCCAGAAACAATTGAATAGCTGAAGCAGTACATCTCATCTGCATGTGAAGCCATTTCGCCAGACACGTTGTCAAAGGTTTCGGGTAATTTCATTCAGAGACTACGCCATATTATTGCTACGCATGGTGGATATGTGGAAAATATCGTACTATAGAGTTTCCCAGACCACAGCGCCATCTGTTGTTGACATTTGTAACTACTAGAATTTCGAAAGTTTGTCTGCCTGAAAATGTACTGTTGTCCCAAGTATATTGCAACAAACGTGTATTTCTATCGCTGCTCGTTTAGTTTGTATTGCCGTTTCAAATATACCGGTCATTTTTTAAACACCCTGTAGGATCTATGCACCACTGGCTACAGGGAAAGACGAGTAATATACAATATGTACAAGAAACGAGAGGGAACAAAATGAGTGGAAGACCGATGACGAAGTGCACCGATTAATATGGGTGTAACACAGGGATGCAGTGTTTCACTCCTTCTGTTCAACCTATACATCGCAGAAGCAATGACAGAAATAAAAGAATGGTTCAAGTGGTGAGATTAAAATTCAGGGTCAAAGGATATCGGTGATAAGATCCGCTGATGACATTACTGTTTTCACTGAAGGATAATTACAGGGTCTGTTGAATAGAGAGGTCTACGTACAGAATGTGAACTGAGAGTAAATCGAAGAAACATGAAAGTAATGAGAAGTAGCAGAACTGAGAACAGCGAGAAACTTAACATCAGAATTGGTTATCACGAAATCTATCAAGTTAATGAGTTCGGCTACCTGGGCAGTGTTTAAAATAACCCATGACGGACGGAACAAAGGGGGCTTAAAATGCAGGCCAGCGCTGGCAAAAAGGTCGCTTCTGTTCAGGAGACGTTTATTGGTATCAAACATAGGCCTTAATTTGAGGAAGAAATGACTGAGAATGTACGTTTGGAGCACAGTATTATAAGGTAGTGAAACTTGGACAATGGGAAAACCGGAACAAAATCGAATCAAAGAATTTCAGATGTGGTGCTTCCGAGGAAGGTTGAAAATTTGGTGGACTGATAAGGTAAGGAATAAGAGGGTTATTCATAGAATCGGAGAGGAAAGAATACACACATGTGATCCAATGTATCCGGACACCCCAAAAAACATACGTTTTCATAGTAGGTGTATTGTGCTGCCACCTACTGCCAGGTACTTCATATCAACGGCCTCAGCAGTCATTAAATATTGTGTGAGAGCCGAATGGGACCCTCGGCGGAGCTCACGGACTTCGAACGTGGTCAGGTGATCGGGTGCCACTTGTGTCCCGTACGTATGTACGTGAGATTTCCACACCCCTAAACATCCCTAGGTCTCCTTTTTCCGACGTGATAGTGAAGTTGAAACGTGAATGGACAGGTACAGCACAAAAGCCTACAGGCCGACCTCGTCTGTTGACTGCCTGAGACGGCCGTCAGTTGTAGATGGTCGTAATGTGTAATAGGCGGACATCTACCCAGACCATCAGAAAGGAATTCCAAATTGCATATGGATCCACTGCAAGTACTATGACAGTTAGGCGGGAGATGAGAAAACTTGGATTCCACGGTCGTTCGGCTGCTCGTAAGCCACACATCACGCCGGTAAATATGTCAAACGACGCCTCGCTTGGTGTAAGGAGCGTAAACATTTGGGCGATTGAACAATGGAGTGGCGACTCACGGTACACAATGTGGCGATCCGATGGAAGGGTGTGGGTATGGCGAATGCCCGGTGAACGTTATCTGCCAGCGTTTGTAGTGACAACAGTAAAATTCGGAAGCGATGGTGTTATGGTGTGGTCATGTGTTTCATGGAGGGGGCCTGCACCCCTTGTTGTTTTGCGTGGTACTATCGCAGCACAGGTCTACAATGATGTTTTAAGCACCTTCCTGCTTATTTTTATTTTCGGCCATAATGGCTACGTTTGTGAACCGTGGCTGTGTGGGATAATTATTTATTTCTAATTTCTGCTACCAGTCACTTTTTATTTTATGTTTAATCTAATATAATTCAAGTCGTTTCGAACATGTTCTGTTCATTTTCAGGCGTTTATACATGGATACATACATACAGAGAAATGTTACTTAAAAAGAAACAGTCTTAATCTAGATTAATCTAGAACTCTTTGTCCTTTGTGTGTTACTGTGACTGGTAGCAGGAATTAGAAATAAATAAGCTTCCTGCTTCCCACTGTTGAAGAGCAATCCGAGGATGGCGATTGCATCTTTCAACACGATCGACCATGTGTTCATAATGCACGTCATGTGATGGAGTTGTTACACGAAAATAACACCCCTCTAATGGACTGACCTGAATCGTATAGAACACCTTTGGGGTGTTTTGGAATAACGACTCCGTACCAGGTCTCAACGACCGACATCGATACCTCTTTTCAGAGGAGCACTTCGTGAAGAATGGACTGTCATTCCCCAAGATACCTTCCAGCACCAAATTGAAGGTATGCCTGCGAGAGTGGAAGCTGTCATGAAGGCTGAGGGTGGCGCAACACCATACTGAATTCCAACATTACCGATGGAGGGCGCAATGAACTTGTATGTCATTTGCAACCAGGTGTCCGGATACTTTTGATCACATAGTCTATGAAAAACACTTACGAGAAGAATGGGCAGGATAGTAGGACATCTGTTGAGACTTCACTGAATAACTTCCGTGTTACTAGGGGGAACAACAGAGGGTAAAAACTGTAGAGGAAGACATAGGGTGGAATACATCCATCAAAATAGTTGAGGAGTGCTATCCTGAAATGAATTGTTTGGCACAGAAGAGGAATTCGTGGTGAGCCCATCGAATCAGTCAGATGACTGATGACTAAAAAATACCGGTAGCTAACTGAATTAATACGACGAGCAGATAGTTAATGCCCTTTATTATTAAGCTATGCAGTAAAATATGAAGCCTTATGCCACAGAAAAAGGAATGGGAAACGCTGTCTGACCACGAAAACTTATCAGGAACGTCACAGACATACACTCTCACATAATCTACGTGCACCTGAAATTATTTTGCATAGCAAGATGAGGATGTTTCCTCATGTCAATCACTGACTCTGAATTTGAAAGAATAATTAAACCTATACATTCTTGAACAATTATAATCAGAATCCACGTTCAAACCGTAATTTATATCTAAAATTGTAATTAAAAAGCTCCTTGTCATAATATATTCCAAAACATATCTCAGTTAAATTACGGGTCACTCTAGTGAGCTCAAAATAAAGCAGTCGTTCCTAAAACCAGCCAGCGACATACCTCTTACCATCTGAAACCTAATTTCATGAAGAAAAATAATATTTATTAAATTAAAAGTTTTTTAATTGTAAAAAACGTTTAATACCTACGCCGCAGTTTTCGTTATACAATTAAAGGGGAATGACTGGTTTCGGTTGCTTTCTGCATTCATCTTCAGAATGCTTAAATAAAAAAGATTTGATTGTGAATTGGAAAATATCATGATTGGCTATAGCCATACAGTGACGTGCATTCGTATTGGGGGCCAACAAGACTGCGAAAGTAGTCAAGTTGGAAACCACAGCCTTCAAAATGCAGGTAATAAAGAAGGAAAATGTCCAGTTTCATTAGTAAAAACTGCATCAAATGCGATTATTTGTAACAATGCAGCAGATATTACAGTGAGAAAAAAATTTTGTAAATTTGTGGTAAGATTCTAGGGGACCAAACTGCTGAGGTCATCGGTCCCTAGGCTTACACGCTAAACTAACTTACGCTACGGACAACACACACACCCATGGCGAGGGATGACTCAAACTTCCAAGGGGGCGGGGGGGGGGGGGGGGGCGGGGGGGGGTATAGTGAGAAAAGGGGGTATATGTAATGTAACAGGAATTGTCAGCTGTTCGAAACTAATAGTTTTGACGTGTCTCAGCCACCGGCGCAGTCTCAGTCACTGGCGCAGTCTCTGACGCACCAACTCGCCCTCCAGTGTGGCTTCTGTCATTCATCGCATAGCGGGACTTGTACTCCACCAGCAGTGAGGCTAATATGGACTATTATGGAAGAGCTTGTACCGCAACACATGGACTCTCTTAAAGATAAGTAGCTTCATGTAAATAAAGAAGCCTGTTAATCCATGTGGGCATCTGTGTTGTAAAAAGAGGATGCCAGCAACCAAACAACATCCTGTCCCCTTCTTCCCATGGTACAAGACTCTACCGTGTAGACGAGGACACTACACTTCCAGCTATATAAATTTACTTAAGATTTTCTTTGTCTGTCATAATCCATCCCAGTCCATTCTAGCGAAATGTCCGAACAACAAGATTGATTTTTTGCGTATGGTGTGCTATGTTCTCTACGTGTTGATATCTCGTCTTCAAGTGTGGCTGTCAACTGCCCATAGACTGGCGTTCAGCGTGCGGTCGGCACACGCCTCATGGGTCTTGTTCGCCTGAAGATGGTCTTATAATCGTCAGAAACCGGTCGCGATTTAACCAATAAATTTATTTATAACTGAAACAGTTTACTGACTGACTCCACGATGCTCAGTTCTGTTAACCAAATACAGGTTTATTACAGAGGTAATGCCTTGTTCCAATGCCAGGCAATGCAAATAGAGGTACCTTTTTTGGTTTCCCAGTTTGAAGTCGCCCGTGTCGAATTGTCTCCACTCTTTCCGCTTTATCAACGGCGCAGTTAAGAAGCAAAGGTGATATTGCATCCCAATGCCTAACTCCAGTCTTTATGTCAGTATTGTTGGAGATTTCTCCGCTGAACCTAAGTTGAAGAATTCTTTTCGTTTGTCTTGGGTAATGTTGGTAGCTTTAGGATATAAACCGACTTCTTTTATAATGAGTCAATCAATGAGATTTAAAAATTTAAAAAAATTCGTTTGACTCTCCTGCTATTATATTGCTCTTTCATTCTATGGCAATTAAAAAAATACATTGCAGTTATGTCTGTGCTTGTCAGATGATTAGTTTCAAGTGCCTACAATGGCGGGTATTGCCACCATGACAATTCTGTGGGTCACACTACAACTATGGGAGCAACCGTCATAGTGCTGTGCTAAGGAGAGGTTTTCGCAGTAGCAAAGAAGTAATTATTATGAGCAACTTTTTATTAATAGCACATTTTTATTCGAAAAAGAAGCCGCATTTGTTAACTAATTTTTGATTTTCCTTCTAAAACGATCGTAGCAGTCACATGAATGCGTTATGAACCAGTACGTAGCTTACAGAATGTTGATTAAAAAATTTATTAACTAAAAATTAAAGAAGTAATAACCAGTTAAGAAAATCGTGGAATAGTACAAGTACAAGTAACACAGTAGACAGAAAAGTTCTCAGCTACCTCTAGGAATTGTAATGAATAGAAGAAGGGTGCGAATGAGACCTTTAAGTTTGGATTTGAATGCCTGAGGATCGTCCCTCAGATTTTTCAGCTTTCATGGGAGGCTATTAAAATGAAACGTACTGAATAGTACACTCGTTTAGTACAGTACTTTAGGAAGTGTTACTGAAGTGTAGATCTTTTTCAGTCCTGTGTTCACTGAATGAATGTTGCAGTTCCTTCTTCCTGAGTCAATATTATCAACAACAAGTCCCAAGATGAAAAATATATATATGTATGGACAGCAGAGTTAGAATTCTGAAACACCTGAACAACAGCCTACAAGAAGTTTACGAACTGACACTGGATATCAATCTGACCGTCCGTTTCTGGGCACCCCATATTCTTGGCGTGTGCACGGAGTTGTTCTAAACTATAACACAGTTCGAGATAACACAGTGAAAGCAAGCAGAATAAACAAGAATTTTTTGTTTTAGTCTAAGCTTAAGTAGATATCATTCTCACAGTAAAGACAACAGAATTCAGTTTATGCAGAAACTCTTGAAAATTATACTATCAAAAGTGTTCCACATACCGACAGTCCTGAGAATTTAAAATGGTCGTCTTCAGTGGTTTTTTCCACCACCTTCGGAGGGTAAAATTTCGCTTGTGTAAGAGTTCCGTGTTAGAAACTGGATGCACTGAGTTTTATTACAGGGTGGTTTTCACCAGTTGTCTGAAAGCCATGTGCTGTTGTTACCATCTACCATACCGGCTACGTCATTTATGTTACTAATATTTTCATATAACTGCAGGTCTTGACTAAACGAGTGTAAAATATATTGTAATCATGTTCAAAATATTTTCTAAGCATGTAAAAAGAATTTCTAAGAGTGTGAGTTTCTAGAAAGATAGTTTGTGTCGGAAATTGTCTCGTATCGCAGTATTTCAAGAGCTTCGTAAGATGGTGTAATATCTGACGGAATTTTAATATTCTTTAAGATAGTTTCGCAAAGGTATTAAATTCATGCGACAAAAAGCGCAAGATGTTTGGGATCACATTCAAGAATAATATGATTAAAGAATGTGAACCAAAAATATTATTTAAGTAACCAGAACCTAACAAATAAAACTGTCCTATGTTACCCATATGATAGGGCAATTTCAAACGCTCATTGAATTTCCCTCCGAAGTAACAGATGCCTCTAATGGGGTTATTTCCGACACAAACTATCTTTCTAGAAATGCACTGTTGTGGTTGGCAGGAGAGCCAACCGTATAGTAAAGGAGGCCGAAATGAACGCGTCTCAGCTCACGCAGGCTGGCGTGAGGTCTGGAACATGACAAGGGAATTAGAATTGAGAAAAACGGACGTAGCTGGTGGAATACTTAACTTTAATCCATTAATGGAGAACGTCGCTCTTTATGGTACATGATTCACAATATCAATAGTACGGATACTGGCGCCTTACTAGGTCGTACCAAATAACGTAGCTGAAGGCTATGCTAACTAAAATAAGAGCGTAGAAGTCAGTGAACCATCGCTAGCAAAGTCGGCTGTACCACTGGGGCGAGTGCTAGGAAGTCTCTGTAGACCTGCCGTGTGGCTGCGCTCTGTCTGCAATTACTGATAGTGGCGACACGCGGGTCCGACGTATACTACCGGACCGCGGCCGATTTCAAGGCTACCACCTAGCAAGTGTGGTGTCTGGCGGTGACACCACATTCCTCCTCCGCAAATCGGCGTACGGTTGTGGCAATAAGGCTTCCGCCCGCCGGGGGGAGGACCGCATGTTGACGTATGCGACGAGGCGGGGAGCCTAACAACAGGCGAGGCTGTGACACCCGCAACCTGCCATTCGGACCGCGGGGAGCTAGGAAACGCCTGAAAACCTGCTCCAGGGTGCACGCCGACATGCGGTGTATGAGCCCGTAGAGAGACAGGAGGGGCCGAAAGGGTCGACCTCCATCGGGCCGGGGCACCCGACGGGCGAAGACGACATATGGTCCGGAGCGGGCAAGAGTTCCATGTCGGAGGACAACTGGTCCCGGGAAGCGATCGGCGGCGCGTGACCCAGGGAGGCGCCCGGCGGTTGCAGCGTCGCGTCCTCTGCGGGCGTCGCCGGCGGGAGGACAGGCGGCGGCGGCGCGTCGCCATGTGGCAAAATGGAAGGCAGCGTCGGTAACACCTGGGGCTGAGGCGAGCCAGTAGATGGGTCCCCGGGGCGCTGACCGCACGGCACCTTCGCTGAAAGCAGACGGTGAGCGGCAGATCCCGTGCTACGAAAGAGGCGCAGCTGATTGAGATGCCGACGCACCTCACCAGAGGCCCGCAAAACCAGATACATAGCGCGTCCGAGGCATCGAAGAATGCGCCCTTCGAGCCAACGCCGTGAACCTCGGTAGTGGCGATAGTAGACAACGTCGCCTGGAGCAAAAACAGGTGTCGGCCGCTGCACAGGAACCTGATGCGGCGGATGTAGCAAAGACATCAAGGTTCGATGATAACGACCGTGGAGCAACTCAGCCGGCGAGCGACCATCTCGGGGCTGAGAGCGATACGAGAACAAAAAGAGCAATAACGCGTCCTCCCGAGAATGCGACTCTCGGAACTTCAACAACTGTGACTTGAAAGTCCTGACCAATCGTTCAGCGGCACCGTTTGACTGTGGCGAAAACGGCGCGGACGTCAGATGTTGAATACCATTGGCCTTGCTGAATGACTGAAATTCTGAGGACATGAATTGTGGGCCATTGTCGGAAACAATAGTCTGAGGTAGACCTTGAATGCAAAAGATAGCAGATAATGCTTGGATGGTGGCAGATGACTTCGTGGAAGACATCCAGACAACAAAAGGAAAATTACTGAATAAATCTACCACAACCAACCATCGAGCATTCCAGAATGGACCAGCAAAATCGATGTGTAAGCGTTGCCAAGGGGAAGTGGCTTTTGGCCATGCAAAGAACTTCCGCGGTGGTGCTGATTGTTGTTCGGCACACACCATGCAAGAAGAGCACTTATTCGTATTCGCGGCATCGATTCCGAACCAAGTACAGTGCTGACGAGCAAGTTGTTTCGTTCTCACTATACCCCAATGTCCTTGGTGGAGAAGCTGTAAGACAGAGGACTGTAAAGAACGTGGTACCACGACCCTGGACTGATCATTATCAGAACGCAACAGCAAAACACCACGTCGTACAAAAGTCTCTCCTTGTGAGCAAAAAATCTGCGAACCAACGGGTCCCCGATCCGTGTCTTTGACAAGGGCCATTGCGTAGCAACAAAACGCAGAACGGGAGCAAGGACAGGGTCGGCAGCTGTGGCTGTAGCTACACGAAGAAAATCAATCGGAAACGATTCGATCACGTCATCGGTTTCCGCATCAATGAACATGTAAGCAAGTTCGGAGGAATCGAATGCCCTATCCTCAGCAACAGGCAAGCGGGACAAGACATCGGCGTTTCCGTGCTTAGCAGTGGACCGATACAAGATGTCGTAGCGGTACCGCGAGAGGAAAATAGAGCAGCGAATGAATTTCTGCACTGTACGTGGAGGTACAGGCTTGGTCGGATGAAAAAGCGATGTCAAAGGTTTGTGGTCTGTTATTATGGTAAAGTGACGACCATACAAGAAATTATGAAACTTTGTAACACCAAGTACGAGAGCCAATGCTTCTTTCTCGATCTGTGAATAATTTCTTTGAGCAGACGAGAGCAATTTGGACGCAAAGGCAATAGGGAGATCGTGCGATCATCTTTGTGCGCAAGCACAGCACCGATCTCGAAGTCAGATGCAACCACCATCAACAAAAGGGGCTTCCGGGGATCGAATGGCGTAAGACAAGTATTGGAAAGCAACGCCGATTTCAACTGGCGAAAGCGCTTTCGCATTCTATCGTCCAGACGAACGGAACACCTTTACGGCGTAAGCGATGAAGCGGAACTGAAATGGAAGAGGCGTGTGGTATATAACGTCGATAATAATTAATTTTTCCCAGCACACTCTGTAGCTGCTTCAAATTTTGCGGCGAAGGCAAGTCGTGTATCGCACGATGGTGCGTGGGACTGGGATGTATGCCTTGGGCATTGAGTACATGTCCCAGGTATGGCAAGTCCCGAGCAAAAACCACACATTTGTCCTTCCGCAAGCGAAGACCATTTTGTCGCAAGACCTGAAATAATGTTCGGAGATTGGCCAAATGTTCTTCTTCTGTCTTTCCGGAGATCACAATATCGTCCAGATAATTTGCTCCAGTAGGGACCGACGCCGACGCACAAACAGTTTGTAGATATTTCTGAAACAATGCACGGGAGGATGCACACCCGAATGGCAGTCGTTTGAATTGATACAACCCAAGATGCGTGTTAACCACCAAAACGCGCTGGGATTCTTCGTCCACCGGTATCTGCAAGTACGCATCTGCTAGGTCAAACTTCGAAAAATAGTTACCCGGGCACAGTTTGTCAAAAAGATCTTCCGGGCGGGGTAAAGGAAAAGTTGCAATCACTAGTTGTGGATTCACTGTGGCCTTGAAGTCCACACGATGTCTCAACTTTCCGGAAGGTTTTGGCAAAATTACTAAGGGTGATGCCCAGAGAGAAGCCTGCACACGTTCAATTACACCTTGTGATTCCCAATCGTGTAATGTTTTTGCGACCTCATCACGCAATGCGTGGGGAACATTGCGCGATCTGAAAAATTTCGGTTGCGCTTTTACTTTCAGTTCCAAATGTGCTTTATAGTTCTTATCGCAACCGAGGCCCAGTGCAAAAATGTCTGCAAATTCTTCACATAGACGAGAAACACTGTCTGAAGTCACAGTCTGGTTCACTGATAGGACCTGATTTACTATAGACAAGTTAAACAACTGAAATAAATCGAAACCAAACAAGTTCACTGCAGAAGAAGAACGAAGGACGTAAAATGACACAAGTTTTGTTTGTCCTTTGTATGTTGCAAGAAGTCTGCACTGTCCCAACACAGGGATATCTTGACCGAAGTAGCTATTTAACGTAACATTTGCGGCACGCTACGGAGGTGTGTCCAGCAGTTTGTAAGTGTCTTGATTGATCAGTGAAACTGCAGCTCCGGTATCGAGCTGGAACGGTATCACTTTGCCGTTAATGTCCAAGTCTACAAAAAGTTTATTGTCCTGCTGACGGCAAGAGCGACTGTCTCGTGGAGCGTGAACTGACACTGGTACATTATCACTTGTGACTTGACGGGAGTTCCGGCGATGTCGACACCCACTATTTTTGGGACGAATACAGTCACTGTTAGAGAGAGTGGCACTGGGCGGAGTGGAATGAACTACATGAATTTCCATAGGCGAAGCTTCACGAGCCTGAGTATCCTTGGTTCGATTCCGATTCCGGCGCGAAGCAAAGGGCCTGGAATGGCTTTGAGCTTTCGATCTGAGCTTTTTCTGGCAAACACTCTGAACATGTCCTTTTTATTACAATAAAAGCAAATAGCTTGGCGTGACGGGCAATTGTCACGCGAATGTTTAGTAGCACACCGTGGGCATGTTTTGATCACTGCAGTTGCTTGCCTGCGCGGCACACGTGGCCGAGAGCCTGGTGGCAGTGGCGCGGCCGGGCGCGAGGACTGTTTACTGCTCCGTGCAGCTCGCCCGGCGGGCCGGTGAACCTGACACACTGCTGGCGAAGTTTCAAATGATTCCTGAGGAAAGTCAAGTGTGTCCTGCCGATCCAATATTTCCAGCACTTGTTGAAGGGAGGGATTTACTAGTTTCAAAATCTGTTCCCTTAAACGAACATCAGAAACGTTCTGTGCAATTGCATCACATACCATAGTATCTGAATAAGGGAGTGCACATTGACACTCAAATTACAATCCGTAGTAAGGCCTTGCAACGTTGCAGCCCACTCCCTATTAGCCTGACCTGCCGTACGTTTTGTACGAAAGAAGGTATACCTTTTCGTATCTACATTGACTGATTCTTTGAAATATGCATCTAAGGCAGACAAAATTTCTTCGTAGGACAGAGTTGCTACGTCACGTCGGGGAAATAATTTGACTATCACACGGTACGTATTCATGCCGACGTAAGACAACAGGAATGGCTGCCGCTCGTTACCTTGAATTCTGTAGGCGGCGAGATGGAATCCAAATTGGCGTGACCATTCCTTCCAGCTTTCCAGTGCAGCATCAAAAGGTCGAAAAGTTGGTGCAACAGCGTGTTGTGGCTGCGTTAGCGGTGGAGCGGCGGCTGCCGCATTGTTTTGCATCGCACGTTGACCCTGGACGAGCTGTCCAAGAGCATCCAGTAAGGCCTGCGTCTGCTGATTCTGTAAGCGATGAAATTCGGACAGTATATCTGGAGATTGTGGCGAAGCCATTACACAAGTAAATCATGGCGATATCGATAAGAACACTTTTACTCTCGTCGCCAATGTTGTGGTTTGCAGGAGAGCCAACCGTGTATTAAAGGAGGCCGAAGTGCACGCGTCTCAGCTCACGCAGGCTGGCGTGAGGCCTGGAACATGACAAGGGAATTAGAATTGAGAAAAACGGACGTAGCTGGTGGAATACTTAACTTTAATCCATTAATGGAGAACGTCGCTCTTTATGGTACATGATTCACAATATCAATAGTACGGATACTGGCGCCTTGCTAGGTCGTAGCAAATAACGTAGCTGAAGGCTATGCTAACTATCGTCTTGGCAAATGAGAGCGTAGAAGTCAGTGAACCATCGCTAGCAAAGTCGGCTGCACCACTGGGGCGTGTGCTAGGAAGTCTCTCTAGACCTGCCGTGTGGCTGCGCTCGGTCTGCAATCACTGATAGTGGCGACACGCGGGTCCGAAGTATACTACCGGACCGTGGCCGACTTAAAGGCTACCACCTAGCAAGTGTGGTGTCTGGCGGCGACATCACACGCACATTCTTAGAAATTCTTTTTACATGCTTAGAAAATAATTTAAACATGATTACAAAATACTTTACACTTGTTCAGAAAACATTTGAAATATGTCTCCTAACTCATTTCAGCATGTTGCCGTTTAATATTCTGAGATAGCCGGATACTTAATATATTAGACACTGTAAGAATGAACACGACCGGTCTATTTCTGGCATGTTATAAGAAAATTGTTTTTCTTTTCGTCCACATTTGTAGAGATACCCTTTTACTGCGTACCTTACATCGTCAGAGGTAAAAGGAAAACCCCCAAGGAGCAGCCCTTAAAATGCCATCATCAAGTGGGTACTATTCAGTGATACTTGAAATAGGCTTTACAATCATTCCAGAGTTTGCATTATTAACTTTATTATATAATTATGAACATGATACGTTAAATTTTCTTGATACCTTTCTGTTCGACACTATTCGTGATCTTACAACAGCAACCGCCTTTTCAAGATTTTGACGTTCATAATTGCACCTCAGAAGAACATCAACCTCCTTTTGTAAGTCGGCATTGTCCAATATTTCTTCAACGTACTGTATGTAGGTATCTGTAAACAGTATATTAGATACAGTTCAATTGAGAGAAGCGGACAAACTACATTCAAATTTCGTTCTGAACATTTAAATACGTAAATTGTAAGGATATTATGTTTACCACTTTTTTCTCTTGTAGTACGCTGAACCTCTGACGAAAGTATTCCCATAAAGACAGTCTACAACATGTGTACACTTCGCGGAAAATTGCTACACTCCACAGTCTTAACTTCCAAGTGCAACAATGTATGTTCGAATCTGTTTGACAATACGTAATGTGTTAACATCAAAACGCGTTTGTGAAATAACAGCTCGCATTCAGTGTTACCAACGTAAGAGAGAAAAAAGCTCTTCCCGTTCGAATTTGCTTCTGTCTGATATTTCGCCATTTTACGGTTCAACATATTTACCTCGTGCAGCAATAAAAATCTAGTTTTAAATTTCCGAATATTGTCAAGCAGTTGTTAAATATTTTGCACAGCTCTTGTGATCACTAAGTTTTATTCTCACATAAAATAGGTATTATATCTTCAGCACCCACATCCCTCTTCTGATATCTCTTTCACAGTTGATCACACAGTTTTAATTTTTTTCTGAGAGACTTCTATTCTCTTGGATAGATGCGTTGTTTTAGGCTTTCTGATGACAATCCTCAGCACTTTGCAGAACTGTCTGACGTAAATTTCTGTTACGGGTTCTGACTGTCCTTTATATTATGGTACAGCCCGTGTTTCCTCCCATAGATACATTAGTTATCCAGATTGATCACTTATTAGTAGTTCATATGTGCCTGCTCTTTATTAACGGGTTCGATTCCCGGCGGGGTCAGGGATTTTCTCTGCCTCGTGATGGCTGCGTGTTGTGTGATGTCCGTAGTTTATTAAGGTTTAAGTAGTTCTAAGTTCTAGGGGACTGATGATCTAAGATGTTAATTCCCATAGTGCTCAGAGCCATTTGAACCATTTTCTTAACGGGGAAGAGCTATTAAGGAAGGTGATAAAGATTGGAAGGAATATATATTTGTCGTACGAATCGTCTCTCTTGTAGACTTCCTTCCTTGTTAATAACTTCGTAATTACGTTCCTCCCTACCTAATCTACTTTTTAAAGAACTGAACTCCAATGTTTGTAACCTCATATTTCTTGGTCTACGTGTCTATAGTCCTTCCTGACACTCTGGCTATTGTGTCTTAACTGCAACGCAAGTTTTTTTTTTTTTTCTCAATGGAAACCTGAGGTAGACATTTGTAAAAATTTTACCTTACCGTCGTCCGCAAGTGCTGCCAACTGTTGGGCATCACTATGAAAATATCAGAAAGTCAATGTAGCAGTGCACAGGAGTTCGTGACCATCAGAATACACGGATGTGGTTGGTCCGCTATATCCAATGTACAACTGAATACTGTTAATGTTATTTTGCATGGTAGCTGTTGAATGATTATTTCATTATTTAGTACAACAAGACTGTATCGTAATTACGTATTTTAGTCCATAAACTGAACCCAAGTGTACAAAGTATGTTTGAAAACTGTTACATATTTTTGAATAAATTTCGCATCTTTAATTAAAGAAGCACCTAATAGTGTTACCACATAAAGAAAAATTTTCCTTCCTCCAGAAAAAAATTCAGTTTTGAATGGGTAGTCGAGACGCCTAGGAAGTTCCCTGGCAGCTCACAGCACTATCGCCAGCTTTCAACTACGAAGCACTGACGGATGCAGGGGAAAACACCAGCCGTCGGCAGAGCCGCGATAGCACTGATACTTTGCGATGGAGATGTTTACGAAGTGGCGTTTCGCTGTTGGTTCAGTTCGGTCTGCGAAGCCGCCGCGCTTAGCCCACTGCGACTGTCAAGGATGAACTTACGCCGACTCAACTATAACGATGACCTAATTGTGCATATACATTCAGTGGCACATGTGGACACTGTCCCAAAATGTGTTGCTAACAGAGTAATTAGTATGAAGTAGTCAATTAAAACGCCATGCCCGATGGTGAAGAATGCAGGAATTTATACTTAGTAATAATTCAACCAACAGAATCCAAGGACATATTTCTGACTCGGGAGAAATCGCATATGGGGTTCCCCAAGGCTCAGTCTTAGGTCCACTACAGTTTCTCACACATTTAAATGATGTATCATCTAATGTACAACAAACAGAATTAGTTCTTTTCGCAGATGACACCAGTATTGTAATCGCTCCCAGTATACATACAGAAATGGAAGAAATGGTGAACAAAGTACTCAAAAGTATCATTGACTGGGTTTTTGCGAAAGGTCTCACCCTGAATTTCACAAAGACACACCATATTCAGTTCTGCACCTCTAGGGTAATGCACAGTGTAACACATGCCGATGAAATAATACATGAGGTGGAAACGTCAAAATTCTTAGGTTTCCACATTGATGAGAATTTAAAGGGGAAAAAACACGTTTTGGAACTCCTAAAACAACTTACTTGGCCACATCTGTACATAGAATCATAGCAAACTTTAGGGAGAGAGTAATCAGTAAGTTGACGTATTCTGCTTCTTTCCATTCAGTAATGTCATATGTGAAACGTGGGTACTTACTGGAATTAAGGAAAACGTGGAAAGGGGGAGGGACCAATATAACTTTCTTTTCGCACAACCTGTTTATTTAACAATATATCACCATGAATTTTTGCTGTTTTACAAAATGAATAAATCTGCAAAATTGTTTTCAGCTTTACTCTTAAGACGAATAAGCTTTTGCAAAAGAAAACAAAATATGACAATGGTTTGCAAGACGGCCGGACCAGCAGCCCGCCAGTTATCAGGTGAAACACTGGTGTTTACTACCACCGTCTGTCTTATTACACGCCCTTCTGCAATACATGAAAACTATATAAGCACCATTGATAACAAGAGTGATTCTGTTACTCAAAACAGATGACGTAACTTTTAATTTAAGAGCTGTATGTCGAAAGGTTCGCCGCACGGGGTAGCCACGCGCTCAGAGGTGCCTAGTCACGGTCCGCGCGGCTCCCCACGTCGGAGGTTCGAGTCCTTCCTCGGCCACGGATGTGTGAGTGTCATACTAAGCGCAACTTAGTTTAAGCTAGATTAAGTAGTGTGTAAGCTTAGGGACCGATGACCTCTGCAGTTTGGTCCCAAAGGACCTTACAACAAATTTCCAGTTTTCTTCGAAAGGTTCGGGATTAAGATGGGCACTTGTGCTTAAAGGATACACAGATTAGGAAAGAATATGACAATGATAAGGCTTTCATCAAACCCACCAACCTCTAAATTTCAATCGGCAACCAAGGTGCGACAGCATCCCAACTCGTTCCTTCTGACAATTTTATTTTGACTAAAGCCCTGGTCACAGTTGGCTGTTAATATTTTCAAGGTTAAACTGACTCAGTTATTAAGACCGCTCTTAAGGAACGTCTTAAAACATTCTTTGTGAACACTTATTACAAGAGAAATCATTCGGCAGAACCACAAGATCCGACTGTAATACATCAATAGTGACCCGGTCTTTCAAACACAGCAACGCACAGCTTAGTACAACAGGTTGTTCAGATTAGAACTAATGACTGAAAAATACAATTACAATCAAAGAATTGAACCGGTTAACATCTAAATCTACCCATAAGGCCCCTGTTTTGTTTAACGGCTACCTGTGCCTTAGTACAATGCTCGGGCTGTATTTTTACAACCAGGAGTTGATTCAATAGAACATTAATGATCGGGTACAAACCAGAAAGGAAAGACAATATAATAGTGAGACAAATTTTCAAACAACTAGTGTCGTAGTACAATACTATGGCCTATATTTACGACGACAGCCGACCCAGTAAAACTGTGAGGGTCGGGTACAGACCAGAAAATAAGAAGAAGTAGGGCAGGTAGACAATGACACAATCACCACGAGCATTAGAGAATGTTGCTCCCCTTTATCAGCAAGCAGTTACATGGATCCACGGTGTGTCAGAGCGGTTACTGAGAGGTGCCGATGAAAGCCAGGTAGAAGAAGGCAGCCAGGCCATGAGCGGTCGTCCGACACGAATGTTGGCAACCAACCGGCGGGATGTCGGCCTGATGCTTCTAGTAGACGATGACCCCGGTGAAGTACTCCGGTAACTTCGTTACGCGCAGGACCTCCTTGCACAGCTCGCGGATTCCGCTTCTCGGACCTCGTAACCACCTTTGTCGCCACCCTACCGCCAATCCCCATATTTCGTGCCTTCATTCTCTGGTGGCAAGCAAAGACCCTCTAAGAACACAACCCACAGATACCAACTTCTCCTCACAGGTATTGGTAACGGGGCCGCAAGAGGGATAGTCGATATTCCACCTGAGCCAGTGGCGCCAGACAGAACAGTCCACTAACTCAATGGCGTCACGGCTCATTAAGGAATAATGTTCTGGGGTAACTTGTCTTTAAGAAAGAAGGTCATCACTGGCCAAAAAACGTGCATTAAAAGTAATACGTGGTGCTCATCCGAGATCATCTTGTAGACATTTGTTTAATGAGTTGGGCATTCTGACTACCGCTTCACACTATATTTACTCCCTCATGAAATCTGTTGTAAATAATCCACAACACTTCAAAAAGAGCAATGAGGTACATAATTACATCACTACAAGAAAAAATGACATGCGTTACTCATCATTAATGTTGTCTTTAGCACAGAAAGGGGTGCACAACGCTGCAACAAAAATTTTTGACCACTTACCCAATGATATAAAATGTCTAACAGAAAGTAAGGTAAAAGTTAAAAATAAATTGAAAAAGTTTCTCATTAGCAACTCCTTCTATTCCGCAGAAGAGCTTCTATGTTCGTAATGTGTAAAAGATGGTGGGTAGGAACTGCTAAATCAATTTGTGTATCTTGTTTTCACTTCGGGGAAAAATTATGTGGTGATGATTAGAGTACAAATAGATGTACAAATTAATTTGCAATATGAATGTGAAATGATTAGTTCCACATCATGACGATTTATCGTGCAAAATAATCCATGGAACATGAAAGTAACTAACTAACGTATTGCAAAACAGGGAAAACGGAGTAACTGATAACTGCTCTCCTTTCACTATTTTGTGGGCGGCTTCAGGGAGAAAAAGTTTCCAAACTGTCTGAAATTAAGTGTAAGTTTTTTGGAAGTGGCTAAGCGCTCTCATTCTCAAGCACTGGATGAATACTTCTGGGTAATTTGTGCGCCGTGAGTTATACTGCTTCAAAACATACATACAGATTCTAGCATCAACTCTTGATTTAACTGTGTTAAGCTCTCAATGTAATATTATACCTCTTTATGATGATATTATGACTGCATTTTAAATTCGGTCAATAATGATATGATGTACTGAATGAAAATCACGTTTTTGTTGCTCCTTGAGGAACTGGATAGGTAACCTTCACCTTGGTTCGGGTGACCGTTTTATTTGTTTAATAATATATACGACTTCCTAAACGTTCCGTTGACGAATAACATCACCTAAAAGTAGTTTTCTGCAATTCCAAAAGCTTACGAATCCGCGTCTGGCGACATGCTGTAAAAGAAACTAATGTCTTCCAGTTTCGATACAATGAAGCATGCAAGAATCGATTTTCTGCTAAATCTGACTCGCTTTAAACTACCAAGTATCCTTCAAACATGTTATAAAGATTAGCAGATAATTCCAGACAATAATAATATAGAGAATAATGGTAAAGGAAATTTAGGATCTGTTTGATGACTATCAGATTTCTTTTCAGAAAGGTAAAGGCACTAGATAGGCAATTATCACTTTCCTACAATTTTTCAACCTGCAAAAACACAAATTGGTTAGTCATGTTCGATATTCTGAAGAAAATAATAGTATAGAGAGACTTATGATGCACGATATGTATAAGAACTAAGATGGAGCAACAAGAACGAAAACCTAAGATCAAAGTAGAACTCGCATTAAAACTGGTGTAATGTTCAGTCTGTGCATCGAAGAAGTAATGACACAAATAGAAGAAAAGTTGAGGAGTGGGATTAAAATTCAAGTTTAAAGGACATCAATGATAGGACTCGCTCATGACATTGCTATTCTAGTGAAAGGGAGAAGAATTACAGGACATGTTGAGCTGAATGAACAGTATAATGAGTATAGAAAGACGAAGGTAATGACGAGTAGGAGAAACTTAACATCAAAACGGGGGACTTCGAAGTAGACAAACTGAAGGAATTCTGCAACATGCACTCAAAATACTTTATGACCGAGCCAGGGAGCACAGACAAAGAGTCTGTCTACTGGTATCAAACATAGGCTTTAATTTCAGGAAGATCATTCTCAGAATGTATATTTGGAGCACAGCATTTTAAGGTAGTGAAACATAGACAGCGGGAAAAGAAGAGACTCTAAACGTCTGAGATGTGAAAATGAAAATTGAATGTTGAAAATTAGGTGAACTGATAACATAAGGAATGAGAAGATTCTCTACAGAACCGGCGAAGAAACAACATATGGAAAACACTTACAAGATGAAGGGACAGAGTGACAGGACATGTATTAAGACATCAGGGAATCACTTTCGTGGTACCAGAGGGAGCTGTAGAGGGTAAATACTGTAGGGAAAGAAATAGATTGAAATGCATCCCACAAATTCCTGACTAATCGGGAATTTGTGGCGGCGCATCAAATGGTTCAAATGGCTCTGAGCACTATGGGACTTAACATCTGAGGTCATCAGTCCCCTAAACTTAGAACTACTTAAACCTAACTAACCAAAGGACATCACACACATCCATACCCGAAACAGGGTTCGAACCTGCGACCGTAGTGGTCGCTCGGTTCCAGACTGAAGTGCCCAGAACCGCTCGGCCATACCGGCCGGCGGCGGCGCATCAATCCAGTCATAAAACTGACAACTCCAAAACGAAACAGCTGTTTTCTCAACTGAAATGACACGTTTGAGCGGGTGCAACTGGGAATTTGAGGCGAGGGAGCGTGGGGTTTGCGGTGTGAATGCTGATGTAATTCACGTAGCTTTCCATTGAACAATACTTCCAGATAAGGTCGTTAAAAACAATTAGATGAACATCTTTTACGATTACACTTTGAGGTGACAGAAGTCTGGGGTACTTGTCAATGCCGCGTCGAAACTCACTTTGCCCGACTTACTGCAGTAGCTCGACGTGGCATGCACGGAACAGGTCGTTGGGAGTCCCAGAAGAAATATTGAGCCATGATGTCTCCACAGCCGACCGTAATTGCGGCAGTGTTACCGGTGCACGTTATTATGCATGAACCTATCTTTCGATTATGCCCCATAAATGTTGGATGGGATTCATGTCTGGTGATCTTGGTGGCCAAATCATTCCATCGAATTGTCCAAAATGTTCTTCAAACGAATCGCGAACAACCGTTGCCCGGTGACATGGCGCTCTGTCATCCGTAAAAATTCCATAGTTATTTGGGAACATGAAGTACGTGAATGGCTGCAAATGGTCTCCAAGCATCCCAATATAACGATTTCCGATCAATAATCTGTTCGGTTGGACTAGATGATCTAGACCGTTCCATGTAAACACAGCCCAGACCATTATGGAGTCACCAGTTGCTTGCACAGTGAGTTGTTCACATCTTGGGTCATAGCTTCGTAGGGTCTGCGCCGCACTGGAACGCTACCACACTCATACCCTACCATCAGCTCTTACGAAGTGAAATATGGACTCATCCGACCATGCCACGGTTTTCCAGTCGTTTAAGGTCCAACCGATAATCAAGACGAAAACCTTTTCAGATGAATCACCTGAGTAGAAATGACAGCTCCGTCAATGCACTGCCCTTTTATACCTTGTATACGCGATACCGCCGACATCTGTGTGTGGGCGTATCGCTGTTGTCACGTCGGCATAAAGGGGCTCGCAACACAGTATTAAGACACAGATATGTTTGATCCGTGTCAGGTTTCCGTCGGTTTCCCGAGAATCATTTATCCACTACTCTTCCATGTGTGTCGGTCCAGTTACATGACGAAGGCACTGCGGACGCTTTTCAGGTCAGAAACGACCGATTCTGTAGATGATCTGCTGCACGGGATTAGCCGAGCGGTCTCAGGCGCTGCAGTCATGGACTGTGCGGCTGGTCCCGGCGGAGGTTCAAGTCCTCCCTCGGGCATGGCTGTGTGTGTGTTTTTCTTTAGGATAATTTAGGTTAAGTAGTGTGTAAGCTTAGGGACTGATGACATTAGCAGTTAAGTCCCATAAGATTTCACACACATTAGAACACCTTTTTGTAGCTGATCTGCAGATCTCACCAACACAAGAGCATTGTAGACCAACTATAGATTCGGTCGTTTCGTGAGCTGAGAAACTTCCGCGGTGCGTTCAGCGTGTATCTGGACCAACCCAGATGGCAGTGCGAAGAACTGATGCGAATTTCACTTCCCTAATTGGAAAAGACAAAACTCGCAAATAATCGCGAAACCAAAGCTACGCATAAATGATTCTCAGGAAAAAGGTATTTTTATTTTAAATTTCTTTTGGTACAGGTCTCTTTGTGTTTGCGACCTGTAAAGCTCCAGTGCAGATGCAGCCCTGGTAAGTTGTCCTAAGCTGATCGTGACAATAAGATTTCTGTAACAGCTCCGCGAGAACCTTGTTTCTCATGTGAATAAACTTTTGAATCAGCGAATATTATGCCTTCGAAGGCCAGCTGAAACGACGAGTCAGACTTTTGTCAGTGGACAGGTATGAAGCCAGTGAGAGGCAATATCGTTTTCTACGTCACAAGCAAGCCTAGGGAGAATCCATATTGAATTAGGGAGATTGCAGTTAAAGACCCTATTTTGTGGATTTTATATTACAACTTACATATTATAAAACGGACTGTTTCGAAGTGCCCACCCATTAAGTGTTTCTCCAGAACGCGCGGTTTTAGGTACGATTTGTTGTAACATAATGGCTAGGAATTTCCTTTTTGTGGCACAGAATTTTAGTATTTGTCTCTTTCCGTATTCTTACTTGCAAAGTATGAAAGTATGCCCTTTCAAAACAACTATGCATTGAAAATTTGATATCAAACGCGATATTCTTTGTTATTATTAAATGTCAGTTAACGACATATGGTCACTTAAAAGCCGTCTGGGTATCATGTATCAATAGTTTGCTATGGTGTTGTGAACATAGGTTTCGATTTGTGAAGCCAAATAGAGCTTGCATCTCATAGCCCTAAATATTTTGCATGTTTTCTAAATGAATCTGGGACTTTCTTATTAATTTAGTAGAAGTATGTTCTGAGTTATTTGATATACGCTAACACAAAAAAGTTGCAACACTAAAAAATAATTACTGTAGAGTAATGAATTTTCGGGAATACGTTTCTCTAGGTACCATATTTAAGTGATTAATATTGCAAAATTGCAGGTTAACGTTAACAACTGTCAGAATGTTGAATGCAAGCATCCAAACGTGTATGCATTGTACGGGTGCCGAATGCCTTTTTGTGGATAGAGTTCCATGCCTGTTGCACGTGGCCGGTGAACTCGAGGACAGTTAATTCTGTATTTAGTTATCATCAGATTATGTCCCACATGTGCCCTACTGGTGATCATGCAGGCCAGTTCAACATCTCGACACTCAGCAGAGTACGTTCGGTTACAACAGCGGCAGTGGACCAGCGTTATCCTGTTGGAAAACACCCCTGTAATGCTATTCATGAATGGCAGCACAACAGGTAGAATCATCAGGCTGACATATAAATTTGCTGTCAGGGTACACGGAATAATGTCAGACGAAATCACATTCCAGGTGTAGGTTCAATATGGGACTTAACAGCTGAGGTCATCAGTCCATCTTGAACAAATCAATCAATTTTCCTGAAATTGTAATATTTTGTTTGTATGTACATTTAGATCACACCTGCTGATTTACGTCCCATACGGTTAAATTTTTCATGTTCCGTCATTTATTGTTTAAGAGTGTATAAGTAATAGGCTAGCATTGCAATCAGTACAATGTACACAAATGTCAGAGTCATAAATTCGGCACGACAATGAGAACACCGGTAACATAACAATCTGACGAGAGTACGGAACTTCAGAAAATATCCAGTCGCAGGCAAAGTAATGCTCGTGTCGTTCTTTGATTAATGTGACGCGTTACTACGTCGTTCCAACATGAAGGGACAACCAATCACTTCCATTCGACACACTGTAATCTCTCGTACCAGTTTCCACTGCACCATAAGAAACAGTCGAACCTAAAGTTTAAGTGGAGTTGTCCAGCAGTCAAAGTAGCAGTTTAAGAGCCAGATGCAACATTGATATGTAATAGCACCAGTTGATGAAAGTTATCTTTTTTCTGTACGACGGGTTTCCGCTTTCATACTGACGTCATTTTCTAACGGAATCTGAAAATGACGTTGTAAATGCAACGAATATTTCGACAATTTAATAATGTGAAAGAATTTTCGGCATCAAAATGTTTACGTTGACGCATATACAGTAAAAGCTCAGAATAAAGAAAAATGTAGTTTACGGTTTGGTAATGCATCAGAGGATACCTAACATCTTTGATAAGGATGTGCTTCCACCACAGAAGATGGTCAGTTCCTGAGGATTAATATTTTTAGAGACTTCGCAAACAGGCCGTGCTGCCCAACAGGAGAAGGTTATTTTAATAACAAGATACTAAGCTAATTGAAACACCAGTTCCCTCCCTACCTGTGTGTACCAACATAAAACTGTTATAAGCCACACACGTATTAATAATGTAGTACATTGCTGGTAAAATACTACATTCTCTAAATGCCAAGAATATATATTAAAAATAAATGAATACAAAGTCTTAATTTCGTAGACAAGGTGTAAGGTGACCAGATGAGCAGATGAAATAGCGATACCAACAATCGGCTTTGACCAGTGACATAGAGAAGATGTGACAAACGTCGTAAACGACAGGGTTACTGTTAGTTAACGTCATTATCTTAGAAAATGTGATCAAAAGTATCCGGACATCCCCAAAATCATACGTTTTCAACATTAGGTGCATTGTGCTCCCACCTATTGCCAGAACCCTATATCAGCGACCTCAGTAACCAGTAGACGTCGTGAGAGAGCAGAATGGGGCACTCCGCGGAACTCACGGACTTTGAACGTGGTCTGGTGATTGGGTTCAAATGGCTCTGAGCACAATGGGACTTAACAGCTAAGGGCATCAGTCCCCTAGAACTTAGAACTACTTAAACCTAACTAACCTAAGGACATCACACAACACCCGGTCATCACGAGGCAGAGAAAATCCCTGACCCCTCCGGGAATCGAACCCGGGAACCCGGGTGCGGGAAGCGAGAACGCTACCGCACGACCACGAGCTGCGGACCAGGTGATTGGGTGTCACTAGTGTCACACGTCCGTACGCGAGATTTCCACTCTCCTGAACATCTCTAGGTCCGCTGTTTCCGATGTGATAGTGAAGTGGAAACGCGAAGGGACACGCAAAGCACAATGGCGTACAGGTCGACCTCGTCTGTTGACTGACAGAGACCGCCGACAGTTGAAGAGAGTCGTAACGTGTAATAGGCACACATCTATCCAGTACATCAGACAGGAATTCCGAACTGCATCAGGATCCAATGAAATTATTATGAGAGTTAGGCAAGAGATGAGAAAACTTGGGTTTCATGTTCGAGCGGCTGCTCATAAGCCACACATCACGCCGGTAAATGTCAAACGACGCCTCAGTTGGTGTGGGGAGCCTAAACATTGGACGAGTGAACAGTGGAATAACGTTGTGTGGAGAGACGAATCACGGTACACAAAGGGTGTGGGTATGGCGAATGCCCGGTGTACGTCATCTGCCAGCGTGTGTAGTGATAACAGTGAAATTCGGAAGTGATGGTGTTATGGTGTGGTTGTGTTTTTCATGGAGGGGGTTTTGCACCCGTTATTGTTTTACGTGGCACTAACACATCACAGGCCTACACTGATTTTTGAAGCACTTTCTTGCTTCCCACTGTTGAAGAGCAATTCGGGGATTGCGATTGCATCTTTCAACACGATCGAGCATCTGTTCATAATGCGCGGCCTGTGGGTAAGTGATTACCCGACAATAACATCTCTGTAATGGACTGGCCTGCACAGAATCCTGACCTGAATCCTATGGAACTCGTTTGGGATGTTTTTGAACGCCGACTTCGTGCCAGTCCTCATCGACCGACATCGATACCTCTCCCCAGTGCAGCACTCCGTGAAGAATGGGCTGCAATTTCCCAAGATACCATCCACACCTGATTGAAAGTATGCCTGCGTGTGTGGAAGCTGTCATCGAGGCTAAGGGTAGGCCAACACATAATGAATTCCAACATTACCAATGGAGGGAGCCACGAACTTGTAAGTCATTTTCAGCCAGGTATCCGGATACTTTTGAATACATAGTTTATGCATACTTGTCTCTGTTATTATCGAGAGCATATCACATTACAGTACTGTTGGCTACTGTGAATTATATTTTATCGTTGAAATTCGTGGTGAAAGCTTTCAGCTGTCTTTGCGCAGTGTTACTAGAGGTTGGCGCATATAAAAGTAGCCCGTGAAATTATAAAGCTTGGTCAGTTGATTTAGGGGAGGGGGCAAACAGGGAGATCATCGATCCCATCGGATTTGGGAAGGATGGGAAAGGAAGTCATCCTTGCCCTTTCAAAGGAACCATCCCGGCATTTACCTGTAGCCATCTGGGAAACCACGGAAAACCTTAATCAGGATGGCCGGAAGCGGATTTCAACCCTCGTCCTGCCGTATGCGAAACCAGTGCTCTAATCACTGCGCTCGGTGAAAGTATAAAGGCAATGCAGTGAAATTACAGAAACTAAGAGCTGAAATGGGCTTACCGTTTACTTACAAAGAAAAATACAGCCAAAAATACAGTGATAGAAGATGCTGAAAGTGACCCCCCTGCAACATCAGCCATCGGATATTGATGGCGGCAACTTCACGGCTGGTGTTGTCTTTCAGTTCCTGTATTGTGTGTGGATTTTTTCATAGACCTTGCTCTTAAAGTGTCTCCTCAAGGAAAAAATCACATATTATTTGATCTAGCGGACGTGGTGGCCATAAATGTTTGCTGACAGTTCGTTCATCACCGAAAGCATCATGGCCACGTTCCAGGGGTACCTTAGACGTGTGGCATGTTGCCCCATCTTGCTGATAGAAGCAGTATTGTCTTTCATATTCACTGAGTTGAGCACAGAATCTATCTAAAATTTCAATATACGCGCCCTTGTTGATTGCGTCCAAGAGTATCTCTCCATCAAAAGGCAATTTTGTCACCATGGTGTTGGTGCTGACACACAGTGTTAGGGTTCTCCATTGCCCAGTACCTGTTCTGTGAATTCACATCAATGGAAACATGAAACCATGCTTCATCACTCATGATGTAATGGAAAGAGTCTAACAAGCGATCGTAGAAGTTATTAAAAATGCACGTGCAGCAGTCTACATGTTTCTGGACGTCATCCTACCGTAACTGCAGCAAAACCATCAAACGATACAGCTTCAAATTAAGACTTTTAAATATCCGCTGGCAACTCCTACTGCTTACAGGCACCTTCTGGCCCAGTTCACGTGTGGCAAATATCTGCAATAGCTTCTGATACGCGAAACGAAGGAATTATTTGACTTTTACGTTTTGCACAGATCCGTAGGAGCGAAAAATTTATACAGACTCTGTATTTCTCTCTTTGCTGGGAGTACTCTATCCGGATAAGTGACCCGAAAAAGTTTGGGTGTTTTCTTAATAGAACCTGTTTTGTTACATGCTTCCACAACTTCAATTCTTTTTTCTATGGATAAGGTCATTTTGCACACGGCAGAGAGGAACGTCTAGCTTCACTAATGAAATAAACTGAAACGGTGACAGAAGAATGCTAACAATCGATTACAGTATAAAACTGTCCATAGTTTATTTGTTTACTATATTTCAGAAGTAGAAATATTGCATTCACATTAAAAAGGGAGGCGGGCTGTTTTTCATTGCCCGGCGTGCAGTTTCGGTCTTAGATAATTTTCAGGCTTAGGCATAAGTGACAGAAATGTCACACCATGGTATAAAGGATTACAAGTTACTGTTGTAGGCCAATCATTGTCAATAAAACTGTCAGTAATATAATAATTGTACAGAGCAGTTGTCTCCAGGACGTTTATTGCCATCCAAAGTCAAATGGTCTGCACAAATTATATCGCTGACTGTTTTACTGACTATGGTTCGCCTGCAACAGTAACTAGTAATCGTTTATTTCATTGTTTGACATTCCTGTCATTTATGTCTGCTAAGCTTGAAAATCGTCATGCAAGAAACTAGTAGCGCTGTGCAAAATGAATGATAGCTGAATGTTTTCACCAAGAATTTCAACCAATATTTAGCAGCTGACTTTTTGCACCTATATGCGTACATTAAATCATATTTCACACTACCCATCATCGCTCGCGGTAGCTCTTCCAACCATAAGCTTCGTGGTACATGGGCTTATGGGCCCCAGCAGAATTTTACCAGTTTTTCTGTTTGTACTTACCATAGCAATACAACTCGTAAAGATGGAATGTGGGTGCCGAATCTCAAGGCGATACATTCAAATGATGCTACTCGCACTTGGTTACAAGACCATTAAACATGGTGCACCCAAGTGCGTGTTGCAACATTTGAATGCATCGCCGTGAGATTCTGTACCCACACTTCCATCATTGCAAGTTACATTGCTATTGACGTTTCTTATAATGAGAAACGCGAAGGAGCGACCTGTACGTACTTCACAGAAATTTGTTGTGTTCAAGATGACGTTCAAAACTGTTTTTTGTTGACCATCTTCGACAGGTAAGACCGTCATCTTCAGATAATTAAAAATATTTTGGTTGTACGTCATGTTCCATTGTGTGTTCATGTTAACATAGCATGAGTGATGAACGCACAATGGTACATGGCGTTGTTGTTGTTGTTATTGTGGTCTTCAGTCTTGAGACTGGTTTGGTGCAGCTCTCCATGCTACTCTATCCCGTGGAAGCTTCTTCATCTCCCAGTACCTACCGCAGCCTACATCCTTCTGAATCTGCTTAGTGTATTCATCTCTTGGTCTCCCTCTACGATTTTTACCCTCCATGCTGCCCTCCAGTACTAAATTGATGATCCCTTGATGCCTCAGAATATGTCTTACCAACCGATGGCTTCTTTTAGTCACGTTGTACCACAAACTCCTTTTCTCTCCAATTCTAACCAATACTTTCTTATTAGTTATGTGATCTACTCATCTAATCTTCAGCATTCTTCTGTAGCACTACATTTCGAAAGCTTCGATTCTCTTCTTGTCTAAACTATTTATCGTCCATGTTTCACATCCATACATGGCTACACTCCATACAAATACTTTCAGAAGAGACATCCTGACACTTAAATCTATATTCGATGTTAACAAATTTCTCTTCTTCAAAAACGCTTTCCTTGCCATTCTCAGTCTACATTTTATGTCCTCTCTACTTCGACCCTTGTCAGTTATTTTGCTCCCCAAATAGCAAAACTCCTTTACTGTTTTAAGTGTCTGATATCCTAATCCAATTCCCTCAGCATCACCCGACTTAATTCGACTACATTCCATTATTCTCGTTGTCCTTTTGTTGGTGTTCATCTTATATTCTCCTTTCAAGACACTGTCCATTCCGTTCAACTGCTCTTCCAAGTCCTTTGCTGTCATCGGCGAACATCAAAGTTATTATTTCTTCTCCATGGATTGTAATGCCTACTCCGAACGTTTCTTTTGTTTCCTTTACTGTTTGCTCAATATACAGATTCAATAACATAGGGGAGAGGCTACAACCCCGTCTCACTCCCTTCCCAACCACTGCTTCCCTTTCATGTCCCTCGACTCTTATAACTGCCATCTGCTTTCTGTACACATTGTAAATAGCCTTTCGCTCCCTGTATTTTGCCCCCGCCACCTTCAGAATTTGAAAGAGAGTATTCCAGTCAACATTGTCAAAAGCTTTCTCTAAGTCTAGAAATGCTAGAAACGTAGGTTTGCCTTTCCTTAATCTTTCTTCTAAGATAAGTCGTAGGGGCAGTATTGTCTCACGTGTTCCAACATTTCTACGGAATCCAAACTGATCTTCCCCGAGGTTGGCTTCTACCAGTTTTTCCATTCGTCTGTAAAGAATTCGCGTTAGTATTTTGCAGCTGTGACTTATTAAACTGATTGTTCGGTAATTTTCACATCCGTCAACACCTGCGGTCTTTGGGATTGGAATTATTATATTCTTCTTGAAGTCTGAGGGAATTTCGCCAGTCTCATACATCCTGCTCACCAGATGGTAGAGTTTAGTGAAGACTGGTTCTCCCAAGGCTGTCAGCAGTTCTAATGGAATGTTTCCTACTCCCTGGGCCTCGTTTCGATTTAAGTCTTTCAGTGCTCTGTCAAACTCTTCAAGCAGTATCATATCTCCCATTTCATCTTCATCTACATCCTCTTCCATTTACATAATATTGTCCACAAGAACATCGCCCCTGTATAGACCCTCCATGTACTCCTTCCATCTTTCTGCTTTCCCTTCATTGCTTAGAACTGGGTTTCCATCTCAGCTCTTGATGTTCAGGATAGTGGTTCTCTTTCCTTCAAAGGTCTCTTTAATTATCCTGTAGGCAGTATCTGTCTTATCCCTTGTAAGATAAGCCTCTACTTCCTTATATTTGTCCTCTAGCCATCCTTGCTTAGCCATTTTGCACTTCCTGTCGATCTCATTATTGAGATGTTTGTATTAATTTTTTCCTGCTTCATTTGCTGCGTTTTTATATTTTCTCTTTCCATCAATTAAATTCAATATTTCTTCTGTTACCCAACGATTTCTACCAGCCCTCGTCTTTTTACCTACTTGATCCTCTGCTGCCTTCACTTCTTCATCCCTCAGAGCTACCCATTCTTCTTCTCCTGTATTTGTTCTGCCATTCCTGTCAATTGTTCCCTTATGCTCTCCCTGAAACTCTGTGCAACCTCTGGTTCAGCAAATTTATCCAGGTCCCATCCCCTTAAAAAATGGTTAAAATGGCTCTGAGCACTATGGGACTCAACTGCTGTGGTCATCAGTCCCCTAGAACTACTTAAACCTAACTAACCTAAGGACATCACACACATCCATGCCCGAGGCAGGATTCGAACCTGCGACCGTAGCAGCCGCACGGTTCCGGACTGCGCTCCTAGAACCGCGAGACCGCCGCGGCCGGCGCCCATCTCCTTAAATTCCCATCTTTTTGCAGTTTCTTCAGTTTTAATCTACAGTTCATAACCAATAGATTGTGGTCAGAGTCCACATCTGCCCCTGGAAATGTCTTACAATTTAAAGCCTGGTTCCTAAATCTCTGTCTTACCATATATAATCTACTGATACCTTCTAGTATCTCCAGGATTCTTCCTTGTATACAGCCTTCTTTTATGATTCTTGAACCAAGTGTTAGCTCTGTGCAAAATTCTACCAGGCGGCTTCCTCTTTCATTCCTCACCCCCAATCCATATTCACCTACTATGTTTCCTTCTCTCCCTTTTCCTACTGACGAATTCCAGTCACCCATGACTATTAAATTTTCGTCTCCCTTCAGTACCTGAATAATTTCTTTTATCTCATCATACATTTCATCAATTTCTTCATCATCTGCAAAGCTAGTTGGCATATAAACATGTACTACTGTAGTAGGCGTGGGCTTCGTTTCTATCTTGGCCCAATCATGCGTTCACTATGCTGTTTGTAGTAGATTACCCGCACTCCTATTTTCGTATTCATTATTAAAGCTACCCTTGCATTACCCCTATTTGATTTTGTATTTATAGCCCTGTATTCACCTGACCGAAAGTCTTGTTCCTCCTGCCACCGAACTTCACTAATTCCCACTATATCTAACTTTAACCTATCCATTTCCCTTTTTTAAATTTTCTAATGTACCTGCCCGATTAAGGGATCTGGCATTCCACGCTCCGATCCGTAGAACGCCAGTTTTCTTTCTCCTGATAACGACGTCCTCTTGAGTAGTCCCTGCCCGGAGATCCGAATGTGGGACTATTCTACCTCCGGAATATTTTGCCCAAGAGGACGCCATCATCGTTTAATCATACAGTAAAGCTGCATGCCCTCGGGAAAAATTACGACTGTAGTTTCCCCTTCCTTTCAACCGGTGGCAGTACCACAACAGCAAGGCCGTTTTGGTTTGTGTTACAAGGCCAGAGTCAATAATCCAGACTATTGCCCTTGCAACTATTGAAAAGGCTGCTGCCCCTCTTCAGGAACCACACGTTTGTCTGGCCTCTCAACAGATACCCCTCCATTGTGGTTGCACCTACGGTACGGCCATCTGTATCGTTGAGGCACGCAAGCTTCCCCACCAACGGGAAGGTTCATGGTTCATGGTGTACATGGCGTACAAAAATTTTTAAAGATCTGTACATGACAGTCTTAACTGTCGAAACTGGCCAGTAGAAACAGTTTGACTGCAAAAAAAAAAAAAAAAATTCTTTACATTGCTATAGCAAGTATGCATCTGTAGTAGCTACTAACGGAAAACATGGGTCAAATTCTGCTAAGATCCGTAAAGGCAGGTACAGCGAAGTATAAATTTTGGAAGAGCTGTAGCGATCGATGGTGGGCACATCTCGATAGAAAATGAAGATCTGACAGAAGTGGCATAAAAAGTGAAAGTAGTATACTGAAACCAGTATACGTCTGAGCTTAGATTCTTCATTTACCAGTTATTTTGTTGTTGAACCAGTCTCAACAGTTCTTAAAACTGTTATCTGGTGTCCTCATATTCAAATTTATCCTGCATGTGGTAATCAGAACAGGTAATAATGAAAACATAGTTTGCAATCGCGTAGTAGTGGAAAGGCGTCAGGACCACATGAGATACCTATAAGATTCTATAAACATCATGCGATAGAACTTGCTCCCCTTCTAGCAGTAATTTATTGTTAATCGCTTGAGTAACGAAAGGTACATAACGACTGGAAAAAAGCGCAGGTCACTCCCGTTTTTAAGAAAGGCCGTAAGACAGATCCACACAATTGTAAACCTACATCGTTGACGTCAAACTGTTGTAGAATTATGGAACATGTTTTATGCTCAAGAATTATGACATTCTTGGAAAATGAATTTGCTCTCTATAAAAATCAACATTGAGTGCGGACAGACCCTGCGAAACTCTGATCCTCTATGAGTTCCACAGCACAGTGGACAACAGCTCTCCAGCTGGTGCCGTGTTCCTTGATTTCAGTCAGGCATTTGACACCGTCCCGCATTGCCGTTTAATGAAAAAAAATACGAGCTTACTGAGTATCGGAGAAGACCCGCGATTGCATTCAAGACTTTCTTGCCGATAGAACTTTACACGTCGCTCTCAACGGAACTAAATCGGCAGATGAAAAGTAATATCCGGAGTACATCAGGTAAAGGACAGTTTCTGTTCACGATATATATAAATGATCTAGTAGAAAGGGTCTAACGCTTTTTAAGGCTATTCGCACATGATGCCGTTGTTTATACCAAAGTAGCAACGTCAGAAGATAGTAAGAATTTGCAGAACGACCTGCAGAGAATTAATGAATGGTGCAGACTCTGTCAGTTGATCCTGAACGTAAATAAATGTAACATATTATATACATGGCGAAAGAAATCCTCTACTGTACAGCTACACTATTGATGACAAACAGCTGGAAACAGCGTCTGCCATAAAATATCTAAGCGTAACTATATAGAGCGACCTTAAATGGATTGCCCACATAAAACAGATAGTGGGAAAAACAGATACCAGACTCAGATTCATTGGAAGAATCTTAAGGCAATGTAACTCATCCACAAAACAAGTGGCTTATAAGGCGCTTATTCGTCCGATTCTTGAGTATTGTTCATCTATCTGGGATCCCTATCAGGTAGGACTGATAGAGGAGATAGAGAAGATCTAACGAAGAGCGGTGCGTTTCGTCACGGCATCGTTTAGCTGGCGAAAGAGCGTTAGGCAGATGCTAAACTAACTCCACTGGCTGACGTTACAAGAGAGGCGTTGTGCATCACGGAGAGATTTACTATTGAAATTTTGGGACAGCACTTTTCAGGAGGAGTCAGTCAAAACATTACTTCCCCCCGCATACATCTCAAGTATTGGCCACGAGGAGAAAATTCGAGAAATTAGAGCCAGTACGGAGGCTTGCCGACAATCATTCATCTCTCGCGAGTGGAGCAGAGTTGGAGGGATAAGATGGTGGTACCGAAAGTACCGTCCACCACACGCCATTAGGTTGCTTGCGCAGTATGATGCAGATGTAGGGGTAGATGAATATCATCACTCTCAGGGAAATGATGAAAACATAATAGTTTGCCACGTCAGCTGCAAGAAATGGACGCAACAGTTTCCCAATCACAGAGATCCTCTGTGCTCTGTCAAAACATATGTTTTTAACGATTTTGAAGTTGCTTTCGGTTTTGGAAGTTTTGACTCTTGAATTCCTTGTTGCAAAATAGTTCACACTCGTTTGTTTGTGACATGTCTATGTGGTACCTCGATTGCTGTCACATATCGTTTCGAGTTTTCCACTTGGCTCATATTCTGTAACCAATGAGTAGTATGACAACAGCCAAGATTACAGAAAGAGAACAAAAATTTCAATGACTATAAGGACAACTCATAACGTTGTGTAATAAATATATAAATGGTATGACGGAGTTTTGAACACAGCTCGTCCGATTTTCAATCCAACACTGTGATTACTCAATCCGTTTTTCTTCCGCCCCTGGACAGGAAAGAGAAACTACAAAACAAAAATCTTGCCACCACCACTTGTGTCCTAACGAAAACAAAAAAAGAAAGAATGTGCACCTCTTCGGATGTTGGTGCCTATCTACGACGATCCCAAAACAACTAACCTATTTCTTCAAGTGTGTAAGAAAGTAAGAAAGAACTTAATAAAGTAGCGATGAAAACGAAAGTAGTTGTGTACGTGCTTTTGTTTTGTTTTAGTCTATATTATTTCATATTTTGTTTTCTTTTTGCTTTTTTGTATGTACATTTTTATTTTATTTATTTATTTTTTATTTTAGTTTTTGTTATTAAATTATTCTGTGTACTAGAATTCCAGGCGTCCGAAAGGCGGAACATAAAAAAGTATCTTTTCGAAATTTTAATATAGATTCCGTTTGTAGTGCGTTCACATCATCATGTCGACAAAAAAGCCTCAACATCTCATGGGTTGGACGCTCCAGCTGGAGGTGGGTCATGAAAGGCGCTCCAGTGAAAACTGGAAAAGAACTAATTGTATCTGGGGTTGCGGACAAGTGCACAGTGGCGATCGTAAAGGTACACCAATAACCTAGTTCTGGTTTCTCGTCGGAGCCAAAAAGGTAGCGGACCAAGTGATCTGAGCAGGTAACTGTCGGGTAAGGAAAGCCAAGATACGCTGCGCGAGCCTCCAGGCGTCAGACGATGGAGAACATGAGAATCGATGTGCGTCTGAATCATCTACACCACAGTGAACGCAGAGGGGTTTGTCAGCGAGGTGGATGCGGTGCAGGCGAAACTGGTTGACCTGTTTGCCATTGACAGTGATATACCAGGTGGACTGGACGCTGGTATCGAGATAACCTGCATGTACCGCTTTCCACACATGATGCCATACGATCTGGGGGGGCTGGACACGTTTGTAATGTGTCATGTACAGTCTTTGTCTGGAGTATACGTGGAAGAGGTAAGGAGTGGAGAACGTAACTTAATTCAAAAAAGAAGTGCCAAAAGTGATGAAAGGAGGGTGGAATGTCTCATAGCATGTCTGGGGCTGACATGGAGACTAGCACATATACATGCAAAAGCAGTTAGGTCAGGTTCGTAGAGCAGCGACGCCTGTCTTTCAGTTGAGAGCTAACGAAAAGTGCCATAACTCTGTCTGGCATATGGAATAAGCCAACTCCACCACACTCCCGTGGGAGGGCAAGGGAGGAATATTGAACTTTAAATAACGTTCTGGTACAGACAAAGGATCCCATCTCGATCAACATATGACAGGGTAATCGGAGCCGGGAACACATGGGGTATGCTTGAGGAGTGGTAAACATTCACGTATTGCGCACGTTGTACAGTGTCGAGGGATCTAGCCCGGTGGTCCATTAGGCCAGCCTTGATCGTTTGGAGGAACCGTCTACTGTTTGTTGCCGCTGAACAATGAAGGTCATTCATAAAATCAATGCCCAAACAGCGGACGCTGGTGGCCACACTTAGAGGAGCGACATTCTCTCAGGTAGACTGTCATCGATCTTCGACTTGGAAATGTTAAGAGAACTGCCCGATGCCTCCTCATATGCCGGCACCCAAATCAGAGCCGCGCGAACATCGTCTTCATTGCGGAGATAGAGAACTAGATCGTCAGCATATGCTGTACAACAGTAGTGATGTCCATGCAATGTCAGGCTTTCCAGGCGTTGGCGAAGCACCTAGAGTAGGGGCTCCAATGCCAAAGCATACAGTATCGTGGAAACGGGCAATCCTGTCGGACAGAGCACTCGATCGCTAGAGGCCCAGTGAGGCGACCATTACAGGATGTTCTTGAAGTTGCGCCTCTCAAGAGTCGCATTACCACTGTTACTATATGAGCCGGAAAACCCGTGTGCTGGAGGACCGATTTCAGAAAGGTGTGGTCGACATGGTCGAATGCTCTACTGAAGTCAATTGATACTAATGCGCCAGGTAAATGTTGCGACCGCACGAGCACGATCAGTCCCTGTAACGACAAAGGGCCGTCTGGATATTGTTGTCACCGCCCAGCGAAGTCTGATCAAGTAAGGTTACGTATCTTTCTGCCTTCTTGAGTCGTGAGACCAACAAACGAGTAAAAATTTTTATGTCACTGTCGAGCAGAGTGGTGGGCTCGTAATCACAGGTCTGTAATCGCCCATGTCGCTCAGGTATCAGGAGGATGACCCTATCAAGGAAGGTGGCTAGGATCGTCGTTGTGGGTCAGATCAGTTCACGACAGATGGACGTCCAAGTAGCTACCAAAAGATAGCTAAAACACTTGTAAAATTCGAGGGGGAGGCCGTCAGGTCCAGGGGACTTGTTGGCAGCTCCCACCTTGATAGCATCTAGGACTTCATCGGGGGTCACTTTTTCATGACGTTCTTGAGACACATCCTCTGGAAAGGTGTTGGCAGTCAGTGCTGTCACCTCCTCAGTTAGGTTCAGGTAATGTGGGACGGCAGCATACAACCAGCGGAAATGAGAATAGAAAGCGGGAGCAGTGGCATAGTGTATTGTCCTCCTTCCACCTCGGTGAGGTCATGGATGAGAGCTTGACGACGACGTCAGCGTTGTGTGGTACATCGATGGCGTTTCATGAGGCTTGTAGTCACGGGTGCAGGAGCTGACAAGGATCCCTTCCAAGTCTCGTTGCATAAGTGAAGTGATTGCGGTTTAGCACACTGCACTATCGTCTGACAGGAGAGAATGCCATCGAAGTGCAGTCACATAGCACCGCATAATAAAAGTCCGTGGTACTCGCTTGCCAAGCTCTGAGGTCTTTGCCATGTCCCTGATTAGAGCTGGCTTCAGGCACGATAGCCACCAGGATGAGGTGGATGTGTATGCAGGGCGACGTCGACGAGAGAGAGCCCATACATCCTCACGATCTGTTGGCAGTCAGGAACAGCCAGATGGGAAACGTTTAATTTCCACAGGCCGCGACTGTGCCACACCTGTTGGCTGGCGAGGTCGACATCACAGATGCAGGGTTCTTGGTCAGAGAAAGCCAGAGGCTATACATCGGCATGTCGAGTATTGGCAGCAAGGGAACATGTGAGGTATATACGGTCGAGGCGACTGGACAAATGTGCCATATAATATTTGAAACCGACGTGGGTGCCATGAACCTTTGTACATGTGTCAATAAGCTGAAGTCTGTGGATGATGATGGAGAGGGCCGCACATGAGGAATGACATGGAAGTTGGTCATCAGACCCTTGTGTGGAGCTGAAATCGCCACCGAGGACCATTTCATCCAGGGGACCCTCAAAAAGCAGCGTTACCTCGTCAGCAAAGCAGGTGCGTTGGTTACAATGGCGACTGGAGCCGGACGGAGCATATATATTGAGGATGCAGATGGTGAGCAGTGTGCGAGCCCTACCTCTAGCATTAGGAAGGTACACTGCATCTTCAACAGGGAGTCCAGAGCAGAAGATGATGGCGACTCCACTACCACTGTCAGAAACATGGGAGACATGTGCTGTGTAGCCAGTTGGCGCGTAGCAATCAGCGATGATCACTTTCTAGAGGAGGACAATGTCGACATCAGCAGCATAAATGGTCTCTCGAAACATCGCCATTTTGTGTGAAGCCTAAATGGTGGCCAGATCATTGTCGCGATGCTGTAGTGTTGTGGCCATGGTTCCACCATTGGCACAGATGTTTTGACAGAGATGTCTGGCTGACGCGTAACATGCTGTGCAGTCAATGAAGCCGGAATCATTGGGTGAAAGTTGGGCGAGGCACCTCCAAAGGGCACTGCCTGATGGGAGAGCAACCATTTCGATCTGCTCCATCGTCGACATCATCAGCCCAGGAGACTGGAACAGGTGGCAAGTGACTGTCGCACCCATTGAGGGCGAGATGTGGTCATGCCACTATTGTGAGATCCAGGGAATCTCCCTCCATGGTATCCATCGTTGCTAGGTGGAAGTGTTTCTCATATGGGACATCAGGAGCGGTCACTCCTATCGTCAGGGTGCTCGAAGGTAGATCACACTTCTATCCACTGCCCTGCCTGTGATGACACATGAAGAAGTGTGTCATTTGATGGCATTTGACTTCTTTTCTTCCATTTTCGGGGCGACCGCTGCTTTCGGAGGTGTTTTTCTGTGCCAAAATGTGGACATTCAATGTCTGACGTCACCCCCTTCTGGAGAAAAGCAGAGGTAGATACCGCACTCATATCTATGTCCATCACAGTGGGCAGGCTGGTCATCGAGCTCTGGAGAGTTGGTGGTGTCATAGCTGTCGGAGGAGATGTTGCCGGTAAGGCCGTGGATGATTTCCAGTGGGGACTGCCAGGGGGAGAATAGGCACTTCCTGAATTGATGCATCAGGGCTGAGTTCGGCGATGGCATAGCTGTATGGTAAAAAAGTGACCATCGCTTTGGGAGCTGAGTCACTGGTCGTCGGTACCTGGAGCAAACGTCGGTGGAGACAGTGTGATCGAACATGGCCCTCTTTCCCACTAGCAACACATGTCTGTGGCTTGCGCACCACCTATCAGCAGATAGGCTGGTACATGTTTGGAGAGTTCGATCTTGATTTGGCGGACACCATTCAACATGTGGTGTGTCGTGAACGTCTGTCATTTTTCCGCGATGTGGCCCACAACATTGCCATAGGGTCGGAAAGTTTCGACAGCCACGTCTTGTGACGCTTCGAAATGGAGCTCAAAGACCCGAATTATTCGAAGACCGAAATCTACCGTTACCTCGTCAATATGCCCATCAGAATGCTTAAACTTGAGTCCATGTGCTTGTTGTCGAATTACCTCAGCACATGCTTGCTCCATCCACATACTGCCAGTGATAGAGAAGTGAATACCTATTCTTCCTGGGGGCCCACACGTTGCTATTCGTGAATGAATTGTTCAGTTTCACAATCGCCTGGTTGTGGATGTTCGGCTTGGAATATTACTTTAAGTGTCCCTCGGAAGTAACAGTGCGCGCTGAGGTGCAGCATAGTGCGTTTAAAATTAGTTGCGACTTTTGACGTTTGGCTCACCGGTGGGGACATGACGCCATTGCCCAGGTAATACCAATGGCGAGTCGACTTTCCCTACCACGGCACCGGCAGCTAGGTTGGTACATCGCCCATGTAGCCACGCCATGGATATACAGTACCAGGTGGTGTCGCTCTTTAGAGACACCTACTTTCATTAGGTTCTCGTAATAAAGTCATATTTTCTGTTCTACATTCGCCAGGTATTGTGAACGAGTGTTTCGTGTTGGCACTGCATCAATAATAAGTGCGCAGGACGTCTGAATACGAGATTCACAATAAAAGTGGTCGTCCAAGAACTCGGTCATCGGCTGTGAAGATAATGTCCTGGTGCAAAATATTCCTCCGAATTCGACAAAGTAATGCACAATGCGCAGTACCACTCGGTTGTAATGGATAAAGCTCCAACAATGCGGTGAAGGAAGAAATGTTCGATTGGATGAAGTTGAACCTAGCTTGGGCAAGGCGAAGTTAATAGAACTTGTAGTACTGTACAAGCCAAAAACTCCATGCTACCACGTCGACGAAGGGGCTAACGCTAAAGGGCACAGTTTAATCACGCTTCCTCCGTATCATGTCCATTTAAATCCGACTGAAAATACACTCCTGGAAATGGAAAAAAGAACACATTGACACCGGTGTGTCAGACCCACCATACTTGCTCCGAACACTGCGAGAGTGCTGTACAAGCAATCACACGCACGGCACAGCGGACACACCAGGAACCGCGGTGTTGGCCGTCGAATGGCGCTAGCTGCTCAGCATTTGTGCACCGCCGCCGTCAGTGTCAGCCAGTTTGCCGTGGCATACGGAGCTCCATCGCAGTCTTTCACAGTGGTAGCATGCCGCGACAGCGTGGACGTGAACCGTATGTGCAGTTGGCGGACTTTGAGCGAGGTAGTATAGTGGGCATGCGGGAGGCCGGGTGGACGTACCACCGAATTGCTCAACACGTGGGGCGTGAGGTCTCCACAGTACATCGATGTTGTCGCCAGTGGTCGGCGGAAGGTGCACGTGCCCGTCGACCTGGGACCGGACCGCAGCGACGCACGGATGCAAGCCAAGACCGTAGGATCCTACGCAGTGCCGTAGGGGACCGCACCGCCACTTCCCAGCAAATTAGGGACACCGTTGCTCCTGGGGTATCGGCGAGGACCATTCGCAACCGTCTCCATGAAGCTGGGCTACGGTCCCGCACACCGTTCGGCCGTCTTCCGCTCACGCCCCAACATCGTGCAGCCCGCCTCCAGTGGTGTTGCGACAGACGTGAATGGAGGGAAGAATGGAGACGTGTCGTCTTCAGCGATGAGAGTCGCTTCTGCCTTGGTGCCAATGATGGTCGTATGCGTGTTTGGCGCCGTGCAGGTGAGCGCCACAATCAGGACTGCATACGACCGAGGCACACAGGGCCAACACCCGGCATCATGGTGTGGGGAGCGATCTCCTACACTGGCCGTACACCTCTGGTGATCGTCGAGGGGACACTGAATAGTGCACGGTACATCCAAAGCGTCATCGAACCCATCGTTCTACCATTCCTAGACCGGCAAGGGAACTTGCTGTTCGAATAGTACAATGCACGTCCGCATGTATCCCGTGCCACCCAACGTGCTCTAGAAGGTGTAAGTCAACTACCCTGGCCAGCAAGATCTCCGGATCTGTCCCCCATTGAGCATGTTTGTGACTGGATGAAGCGTCGTCTCACGCGGTCTGTACGTCCAGCACGAACGCTGGTCCAACTGAGGCGCCAGGTGGAAATGGCATGGCAAGCCGTTCCACAGGACTACATACAGCATCTCTACGATCGTCTCCATGGGAGAATAGCAGCCTGCATTGCTGCGAAAGGTGGATATACACTGTACTAGTGCCGACATTGTGCATGCTCTGTTGCCTGTGTCTATGTGCCTGTGGTTCTGTCAGTGTGATCATGTGATGTATCTGACCCCAGGAATGTGTCAATAAAGTTTCCTCTTCCTGGGACAATGAATTCACGGTGTTCTTATTTCAATTTCCAGGAGTGTATATTGGCCTAGGTGAAAAGTAATGCGGCAAAATCAAGAAATTTATGCTCATTGAGGTTGAAATGCTGACAAAAAAAGTCATTGCATATTTTACGCCACAGGACTGGTCTCATGTTGTCAGCCATACCAAGAATGTGTTTAAGAGAATATAGATTCATGAAGGACTGTGTCGAGTAATAAGTTACTTCACTTGTTGATGAATTAATAACGGCTTCTTTCACCTGAACACCGCAGAGATTACCGACGTACATCTCAAGAAGATTCTACTGCCGTTGAAATGGTTACAAAATCCTAAAACAGCGTATTATTAAACTAGCAAGTGAGGGCGAGACATATGATTAGTTATGAGAAAGCCCATTCTCAGTATAAAAATAAATGTATAGCTTCTTCATTTACATTGTTGCAAAACCCACGGCAATTCTCATTTCACAGGCTTCTGAGGGTCCTTGAAAATTATATTATTTCATTTAAAACATCTGTAGTTGCTTGAATACCGCAGTAGATATGGAAGTTTCGCATATTAATCACATGGAAAAATACTCTGCCCTTCCCTTGCTATATTTGGCAAAATTTTGTTCGATATCTCAGACCATTTATGAGATAAAGGGATTTATGAATATTTCATTCTGGGTTTTTCACTGACGTGTGGGTTCGTGACAAAGATATTCCATTTTATGGACACTGCAGATAGATAGCGATAGTTTTGGAGGGTTAATGAATAATTTAATTTGTTATCTAAATTTTATATGTAGCAATATATGACCTAACACACACCAAACGCAAATTCGTAGCGATCCCTATTTTTCATTACAAACTTTAAGTACTTCACGCAGTAGTTTAGCTAATATCGAAATATCACAAAACTATGACCATTAAAGAAATAATAGGTAATTCATCATGAAGCTGACGAATGAAGCTGTAAGGTACGCGAGACTCAGAGTTTATTACAGTGTAGTTTCTCTAACATCGTTTGAGAAAGACTGCAGATCGGCGAGCTTGGGCGGCTGACAGGTTAGGCGCCGGGCAGGCCCGGCGTTGTCGTCGCCTGCTGACACGTTCAGCACACGCTGGCAACTACGCTTCCCTCCGCTCGGTTCGCACTGAAGTGTCAAAAGTCGCAACTAATTTTAAACGCACTATACTAACGTACGCTACACGACACGAAATACCGCGACGCGGAAGCAAACAACTGCATTGCGCTGTTCGGCTCATGGAGCCAATCCGCACGCGACCACGGCCGAAAGCCGACTGGTCCTTTCGTGTTTTTTTTCTTTTTTGTTATTTTAAACACCTAGTACAAAGGTGGGCTGTCAGCAGCATAGTACGCTGCTCTTCAGCCTCGAGTGGTACAATATAAGACATAAGGGGGGGGGGGGGGGGGTACAGATGATACAATACAAATGGCAGGCAAAAAACTGTAGATATAGAAAACAATATACACGAAGCCGTTCACGCTGGACAAGAAAAAACACTAAAACCTGTTGACACGGCGTACGAACACTGACGACTGCGACGGCACATGTGAAAGGTAGGCGAAAGAACACTAAACACAAACACGAAGGCACACACACGAGAGACTGATGACGATGATCTCCAGCACGCGAATGTCCACTGAGTGTGTACGACTCTGGGGACCTGCCAAGAGAGGAGGAAGGGGTGGTAGAAGGAGAGGGGAGAGCAGAGATGCCAAGGGCAGATGGAATAGGGGAAGAAAAGAAGGGAGGAGGGTGATAGGGGAAGCCCAGGGGAAGAGGGGTGGAGGAAGTGGGATGGAGGGAAAAGGAGAGAGAGGGGAGGGAGGGTACCCAAAGGAAAAAACACAGGAAGTGGGAGGGGAGGATCAAAGTTAGTAGGAGGGGTAGATGGAGGGGAGGCGGGCATCATCAGGGAGGGGGAGCTGGTGGAAGCCAACTTGGGAATGGGTAAGGAGGGTGGAGAGATGGAGAGCAGGTGGGACGTGGAGATACAGGTGTAGCAGCGGCTGGGGGTGGGACAGGATGAATGAGACAAGTGGGTGAGGAGGATCGAGTTTACAGGAGGTGTAGGGGATCCGTATCTGTTGGAGGAAAAGGAGGAGGTGGGGGAACGGAATGAGATCATACAAGATCCGCATGGGGGAGGGGAGACGAATGCGATAGGTGAGGCGGAGAGCATGGCGTTCAAGAATCTGAAGGGATTTGTAAAAGGTAGGGGGGGTGGAGGTCCAGGCAGGATGGGCATACCAGAGGACACGGCGAATGAGGGATTTATAGGTGTGGAGTATGGTGGAGGGGTCCAGACCCAAGTACAGCCAGAAAGGAGGTTGAGGAGATGGAGTCGGGAGTGTGCCTTGGCTTGAATTGTCCGGAGATGGGGGGTCCAGGAGAAGCGACGGTCGAGGGTGACATCAAGGTAGGGTGACATCAAGGTACTTAAGGGTGGGGGTGAGGGCGATAGGACGGCCATAGATGTTTAGATAGAAATCGAGGAGGCGGAAGGAAGGGGTGGTTTTGCCTACAATGATCGCCTGGGGTTTGGAGGAATTGACCTTAAGTAACCACTGGTTGCACCAAGCGGTGAACCGATCAAGATGGGATTGGAGAAGGTGTTGGGAATGCCGCAGGGTGGGGGCAAGGGCAAGGAAGGCGGTGTCATTGGCAAACTGGAGAAGGTAGACGGGGGGCGATGGCGGCGGCATGCCCACCGTATACAAACGGTACAGATTGGGGGGGGGGGGAGGACGGAGCCTTGGGGCACACCGGAAGAGGGAAAAAAGGCGTAGGAATCCGTGTTAAGGTTGTTGAAGTAAGAAGGACGTTGGGAGAGAAAGGAGCCGATCAGGCGGACTTAGTTAAGAGGAAGTGCGAAGGTTTGGAGCTTGAAGAGGACTCCGGAATGCCATATGCGGTCATAGGCACGTTCGATGTCCAGGGAGAGGAAGATAGCGGAGCGACGGGAATTAAGCTGTTCAGAAAGGAGATGGGTGAGGTGAAGGAGAATGCCTTTCCTGGTTGTTGGATCATATATGTACCACTAAATTTGAGCGCCAATTCGAGTGTCGGATATATGATATCCAGCTCTGCACGGTGCTGCCGTGTAGGGACGACTGTACTGAACCTGAGAAAAATCGACAATAGAGAAGGGCTGTGACTACTTTTGTTGATTGGTGCGTACATATGGCCGGTGCAACGCCACTGATTTGCGGCATACGACAGTTTTCATCATTTCTCACTTTCCAGACATGTCTGAAGTAAGTAATTCGTCTTATTATTAACGTAATAATTTTTAGTACAAATACACTGACGAATGTACGTCTCAGCGACTATTATTTTGTACTCGAAATAAAGTTAGAGGGACGTTTTATTCCTTTTCATTAATTTGCACTGAAAACAATGGAGTTAAAGTTTGCTGTTAATGAATTATCATTACCATTTTGCAGATGCTACAAGACAATGAGATCCTCGATAATCTTTTCTCGCCGTCAGATGATCCTCAGGTTTCGGAAGCTGAAGCTGATTATCTTGAAGCGGACAATACTTCCGCTGCAGGGTCATCGAGACGCTCTATGCCACATGAGGTGTCAGAAAATCCAACAGCAGGTGGTGGTTCAGACGTTCCACAAATAACTAATAACATTGACAATAGAATTGAGACTATCTTTCCTGATGTTTTCGCTGATGAGAACTCTGATGAAAAGGCTGGACATAATGCATCTAGTATAAACACTGAAGAGGTAGGAGATCAAGATGTAAGTGATTCTGACAGCGACTGTTGTGATGATACTACATGTCTTGAAAACGGTGTGATTCTGTGTAAGGACCCAAAATCGAAAGTATATTTCAGTGTAACAGATAGTGACTGTGTTTCTTTTGAGAATCTTTTTTTGCAGAACCGTTATGGAGCACACATGTTTGCAAACAATTTTACATTTTGCTCAGAAGAACAACGTTAAATGGAAATAAGTATCTGTTCCTGGACTGAAGGTATTCATAGGAATGCTCATAATAATGGGTACCAGTATCCGTCAACTATCAGCAGCTAACAATTACTGGAGTGTTGAAAGTGAGTTCAGTTCCAAACGTCTTGACACTGTCAACATACAAGAAAATCTTACAGAACTTGCACTGTAATGACAACAGCGTTATTCTTCCTCCAAAAACAGATCCAAGCTAGGACAACCTTTATAAAATTAGACCAATTATTACAGCACTAAGCAAAAACTATTTGACAGTGTAGGAGCCATCTTCTACATTAACAGTAGATGAATCGATGGTGGCATTCAAGGGACGCATATTTCTCTAACAGTATATGCCCATGAAGGAAACAAAAAGAGGCTACAAAATTTAGTGTCTTGCAGACTCTTAAAGCAGTTTTATTTCAAATTTTGAAGTGTACACAGGTAAATCCAGCACCACAATACAAGACTTCAATAATTACCAGATGTGTGAGTAGTTCTGGAACTGTGTCAACGATTTTTTTACACAAGCAGAATCATCGTTTACAATAATTTCTTTACAGCCTACATGTTGGTAAAAGGACTGAGAAACCGTGGCCTCTACAGTTGTGTAACTGGAAGAGGAAGCAGGAGAAGGGTACCAGGAATGTTAGTAAACAAAAAACGTGATCTCAAACGTGGAGAGTTTCAGTTTGCTGCAATGTGTGGTGTAGCTGCTGTAAACTGGCAGGACAACAAAACTGTTTACTTTCTATCTACGTACAAGAATCCAAAAGTTGTCAAATTTATTGGAAGGAAACTAAAAGAGGGTTCTAAGGTAACTGCACCTTGTCCTGAAATAGTAAATTATTACAATAACACAATGGGGGGAGTTGACTGATTTGGTCAACTACATAAAAGATATATGACAGGCAGATAATCTATAAAATTTATTTTATTATTTATTATTTTTTGTTTGTCTGGCTATATATAATTTGTAGTTATTTTATTGCCTGAAAAAGCCTGTTTATGTCTAAAAAAGAAAACTCAGCAGAAAATATTGGTCCATGGGGCGTATGTGTCCCACTTCCTATTGTGAAAAATGGAGATCTAAGAAATATTTTGGCGGTGAATGCATAATAATGGCGGTGAATGCATAATAATGGGATTGAAAAGAAACCATTATCAACTTAATATTTTAAAAATCTAAAAAAAATGAATTTTATCCATGAAAAGGTTAGCTATGACGCAACTGCTGTCGAATTTCACTCAATATTGTAGTTGTTAAATTTAGGTCGTTGACTGTTTCTATTTTGCTTTCTTTCATAGTTTAGTACGCCTACTTCCTGTTTTCATGCTTGATCTGTATTCAGTTTATAATGGGCTATCCACTGGGCCATTTTACCAAGAAATCGGAGGGTGTGCGATGGGTAATTTCCCTTGGTAGCAGAAGTGACCATATTGGAATTTTGAATTTCTCACCAATAGGACAAACGCCCCTCTTGGATTTTTTAATTTACCGCCAATTTTAGAATCTACTGTCAGTTTATATATGGCGCATTTGGCCCGTGTGCCAGAGGATGTATGGAGGAGTGGGGTGGTGTGCTGTTGTTGCCACTGTTCCAACTAGGTGCCAAAGTTGGTAGTACTTTCGCCGTCCATGATGCCAGAGAGCGGGAAGAAGAATGGGAAGGTGTGATATTGTTGGGATTGTTCCAGCTTGTTGCTGAAGTTGGCAGTGCTGCCACCTGCTGCGACATTAGAGGGTGATGGGAAGTCGGTTGTTGTGAGCGTGTGGTTCCATGCGCTTCAGTCCGGAACCTCACGACCGCTGCGGTCGCAGGTTCGAATCCTGCCTCAGGCATGGATATGTGTGATGTCGTTTGGTTAGTTACGTTTAAGTAGTTCTAAGTTCTAGGGGACTGATGACCTCCGATGTTAAGTCCCATAGTGCTCAGAGCCATTTGAACCATTTGGTGATGGGAAGAGTGGGATATTTTTGGCACTGTTCCAAATAGTTCCTAGTGGCCGAAGTTGTCAGTACTTCCACCACCCATGACGGCAGACGGTGGAGAGAAGAGAGAGGTGCTATGCTATTGTTGACATTCTTCCAACTAGTTGCCAAAGTTGACAGAACTTCCGCCACCTGGCGTTAACCAAATCGTCAGCACACAGACTATTTTGCTGTGCGGCAGTGAGGTCGAAGTAGGGAGAGTACGGAGCTAGGACGAGTGGGCCCCATGATTGGGCAGCTGACTGTTCTGTCAACAACTTGTCTGTCGAGTTGTATTAAATTTGATCGTTGGCATTCTGTATATCCATGTCAACACTTTGGTGGGTCTGAGGTACTGAAGAATCCTCTAAGTGGCGCGTTAATCAATCCGAGCTGCTCAAGCTATACGTGTTAGCATGTACTGTTATATTTACTGGGTTCTGTCGTGGATGACAACTAGCTTTATTCGGTCCCCTGGCAATCTGTGTTCTTGTGTTTGAAGCACATTGACTGTTTCTGTTGAGTCTGACATCTGTAAATGCGTTCGGCTCCCATAATTGACTCTCAGTTACTTGGATGTGCGCTGGTATATTCACTGTGGTACATTTGCAGTGAGCAGGCGAAGTACTGAACGGTCTTGATAATAAGAAAAGTTATTAATTGTAGTTTGTTACAGGTTTGATTCTTTTGTAGACACATCACTTGAATGAATCGATGTGCTAAATGCCTGCCACATGTGGGAACGAGGGCTACACCAGTGGAGCACACACTGAACAGGGGAAGCTAACTTTATTTATGTCCTTACTGTAATATAAATGTACTCTATCTGTTAGAATAGTTTTTGCCTATCTTAGTTGGACATGTTGGTAAGACAGGTTCTTATGATAACCTTAACGTCATGAAACAATTACATTCCTTATGTTTTCTTAATTGTCCTACTGAAGGGAACTATATGATGAATGCCTTTTCCTGGTGCTTATACCTGTACTTTTAATATTCGCTGATTTAAGTTAACCTTTTCCAATTAAGTGTTATCTGCCAGCCTATTTTTAAAAAACTAAAGCGTAACTGTTTCTCAGGTAGGCGTTTCTGTAATAACTGTAGGATTTTAGGCTCCTTTCTTAATTATTATGCGCCAACGTTTTTTACATAACTAAAAGAGTAATTGTTTTCTGAAGTACGTGTTGCTGGCAAACCTGTTTGGTTAACTGAATAGTATCTTACCCAATGCTGTCTTAATTGACTGTTACTTGCAAAGCTATTGACTAATTAGAGATCAATGTTTCTTAACAGAGTGTTAGTTATGAACTTACTTTAAAAACTACAGAATTAATATTGTTAAAAAATCACTGTTGTTATTGGAGCATTGCTGTTTATTAAGTTAACACTTCCTTATTAATTTTATTGTGTTGGATTACGGTCACAATAGATTTCAATTAGTTTTCGATAAATGTGATTACGCAAAATGTGAAATCCCAAATCAATCAACCCTCCACATTTTTTAACCTAATGGCGGCTTTCAACAGATAGATCTGTATAGCACCAGAACAGACACTCTAGAAAGCTAAAAAAAAGTAACTTGTAGTTGCATCGTCATTGTTATATAACAGTCGTAGTAGTATCTAAACAGCACTAACTAAATTACAGTTCTCAGAAAACTGATTTCTTTGAAATAATGATGTAATAATAACACCATGTTCACCGAAAATGTAACAACACTTTTATTATTGTTCATTACAAGAAAAGAGACACAGTACACGAAAAACAATGGATCTAGTGGGCTACTTTCCACAAGATTAAAAATTATATTCACTCTAATGATCCCAAACTGCACTGTAAAAATAAAAGGAATAGTCGATTTTATTCAGGCAAAAGGGAAAACTTACTACAGAATTAGATATATTACAATAAATTATTTGCATATTCTGTATAGACACTAATAACATAAGAATAATTTGATTTACCTTTCTGTCTGCGACACCCAGACAGTGAATACCTTTTATCTACTTCAACTAAATGTATACAGAAGCCCGACAAGAAATAAGGCACTGTCTTATTAGATTGAAGAATTCAGATGTCAGAGGTACAATTTTCATTAAAATTTGTCAGGATGGTGAGAAATTCATAAGTGGAAGAGTAATCACTGAAGGACATTCCATATCCCCCAAAATTATTCCCAAATGTCGTACAGGAAGTTTTCAGATCATTAAACTGAGAAACCATTGAAAGAATTTGTGCACGATCTCTTTTTTCTGATGACACTGCTACGTTTCCCGCAAATGGAAACAAATTGTTGAAGTAATGTAAGAATACAATGGAACAGTTACGAAGCTAAGAACTGAAATTAGAATAGAAAAAATTAGAATAGAACTAAAATAATGTACAGTGTCCCATATAGTGACTCATGCACCTAAAGACAGCTAAACTAAGTTACTACATCCCCAGTGGGAGCGGATGATGTTTGTTGTGTTGCCTATCTTTAGGTATATTAACTACTACCAGAGAGAGTTTTATTTTTTCCACCCTATGTAACCATTTTATTGCAAAGAAAATACACTCCTGGAAATTGAAATAAGAACACCGTAAATTCATTGTCCCAGGAAGGGGAAACTTTATTGACACATTCCTGGGGTCAGATACATCACATGATCACACTGACAGAACCACAGGCACGTAGACACAGGCAACAGAGAATGCACAATGTCAGCACTAGTACAGTGTATATCCACCTTTCGCAGCAATGCAGGCTGCTATTCTCCCATGGAGACGATCGTAGAGATGCTGGATGTAGTCCTGTGGAACGGCTTGCCATGCCATTTCCACCTGGCGCCTCAGTTGGACCAGCGTTCGTGCTGGACGTACAGACCGCGTGAGACGACGCTTCATCCAGTCACAAACATGCTCAATGGGGGACAGATCCGGAGATCTTGCTGGCCAGGGTAGTTGACTTACACCTTCTAGAGCACGTTGGGTGGCACGGGATACATGCGGACGTGCATTGTACTATTCGAACAGCAAGTTCCTTTGCCGGTCTAGGAATGGTAGAACGATGGGTTCGATGACGCTTTGGATGTACCGTGCACTATTCAGTGTCCCCTCGACGATCACCAGAGGTGTACGGCCAGTGTAGGAGATCGCTCCCCACACCATGATGCCGGGTGTTGGCCCTGTGTGCCTCGGTCGTATGCAGTCCTGATTGTGGCGCTCACCTGCACGGCGCCAAACACGCATACGACCATCATTGGCACCAAGGCAGAAGCGACTCTCATCGCTGAAGACGACACGTCTCCATTCGTCCCTCCATTCACGCCTGTCGCGACACCACTGGATGCGGGCTGCACGATGTTGGGGCGTGAGCGGAAGTCGGCCTAACGGTGTGCGGGAGCGTAGCCCAGCTTCATGGAGACGGTTGCGAATGGTCCTCGCCGATACCCCAGGAGCAACAATGTCCCTAATTTCCTGGGAAGTGGCGGTGCGGTCCCCTACGGCAATGCGTAGGATCCTACGGTCTTGGCGTGCATCCGTGTTTCGCTGCGGTCCGGTCCCAGGTCGACGGGCACGTGCACCTTCCGCCGACCACTGGCGACAACATCGATGTACTGTGGAGACCTCACGCCCCACGCGTTGGGCAATTCGGCGGTACGTCCACCCGGCCTCCCGCATGCCCACTATACGCCCTCGCTCAAAGTCCGTCAACTGCACATACGGTTCACGTCCACGCTGTCGCGGCATGCTACCAGTGTTAAAGACTGCGATGGAGCTCCGTATGCCACGGCAAACTGGCTGACACTGACGGCGGCGGTGCACAAATGCTGCGCAGCTAGCGCCATTCGACGGCCAACACCGCGGTTCCGGTGTCCGCTGTGCCGTGCGTGTGATCATTGCTTGTACAGCCCTCTCGCAGTGTGCGGAGCAAGTATGGTGGGTCTGACACACTGGTGTCAATGTGTTCTTTTTTCCATTTTCAGGAGTGTAACTGACACTATCAATAAATCCATAGAAATAGATGAAAAGTGCTTTATACGAAAGCATTGGCTTGGTGAACAAGGAAACACATAAATAGAACAATGAAAGTGGCCTGTAGTTCATTTGACAAAGTAAAAAGGGTTTTCGAAACAAGGATTCGGATGTATCTCAGAATGAGATTTTACGATCAGCTTGTATTTCCAGTTGGGAGTTATGGCAAGGAAACTTGGACTTAAGACGTATACGCTCGAAATGGAGTACTGCTCGGCGAGTAACGTGTGTTGGGAATTGCTAGGATAGACAGGAAATTAGTGAATCAGAGAACATACTCGAAAACTGTGATTATAACCGTTGTAAGTAGGCTGTTTAGGTTTTTTTATTGGTAACGCCGCCGCCACGTAGCGCTCTGTATAAAAATCACTGGCTGTGCCGTGTGCAGTCTGTGGCTGGTTTGCATTGTTGTCTGCCATTGTAGTGTTGAGCAGCGGCAGCTGGATGCTAACAGCGCGTAGCGTTGCGCAGTTGGAGGTGAGCTGCCAGCAGTGGTGGATGTGGGGAGAGAGATGGCGGAATTTTGTACTTTGTAAGACTGGATGTCATGAACTATCATATATATTTTGACTATTAAGGTAAATACACTGTTTGTTCTCTATTAAAATCTTTCATTTGCTAACTATACCTATCAGTAGTTAGTGCCTTCCGTAGTTTGAATCTTTTATTTAGCTGGCAGTAGTGGTGCTCGCTGTATTGCAGTAGTTCGAGTAACGAAGATTTTTTGTGAGGTAAGTGATTTGTGAAAGGTATAGGTTAATGTTAGTCAGGGCCATACTTTTGTAGGGATTATTGAAGTCAGATTGCGTCAGTTTTTACACAGTCTTGTATAATTTTTCTAAGGGGACGTTTCAGTGTAATATAAATGAAATGGAGGTAGAAGGGACCAATAGAAATGAACAGTCAACTGAGGATACGGTTTGAAAGTAAATCGAAGAAAAACAAAAGTAATATAAAGTAGCAGAAATAAGAACATCGAGAAACGTAAGTTGAGAATTGATGGGCACGAAGTACCGGGTGATCAAAAAGTCAGTACAAACTTGAAAACTGAATAAATCACAGGATAATGTACATAGAGAGGTACAAATCGGCACACATTCTTGGAATGATATGGGGTTTTATTAGAACCAAAAATTACTAAAGTTCAAAAAATGTCCGACAGATGGCGCTTCATCTGCCCAGAATAGCAATAATTAGCATAACAAAGTAAGACAAAGCAAAGATGATGTTCTTTACAGGAAATGCTCAATACGTCCACCATCATTCCTCAGTAATAGCTGTAGTCGAGGAATAATGTTGTGAACAGCACTGTAAAGCATGTCCAGAGTTATGGTGAGGCGTTGGCGTCGGATGTTGTCCCTAAAGTTGTCGGTCGATCACGATACACTTGCCACTTTAGGTAACCCCAAAGCCAATAATCGCACGGAGTGAGTTCTGGGGACCTGGGAGACCAAGCACGACGAATGTGGCGGCTGAGCACACGATCATCACCAAACGACGCTCGCAAGAGATCTTTCACGCGTCTAGCAATATGTGGTGGAGCGCCATCCTGCATAAACATCGTACGTTGCAGCAGGTGTTTATCAGCAAGGCTGGGGATGATGCGATTCTGTAACATATCGGCGTACTTCTCACCCGTCATGGTAGTAGTTACGTAACCAGAATCACGCATTTCCGCGAAAAAAAGGCCAGATAACGGTAGATGTGGTAAATCCAACCCATACCGTGACTTTCTCGTCGTGCAATGGAGTTTCCACCACAGTTCTAGGATTTTCGGTAGCCCAAATTCCGCAGTTGTGGGCGTTGACATACCCTCGGAGCGTGAAATAAGCTTCGTCGGTCCACAACACGTACCTCAACCAATCGTCATCTTCCGCCATCTTTTGAAACGCCCACACCGCAAATACCCACCGCTTCACTAAATCGCCAGGTAACAGTTCATGATGCCGATGGCTTTTGTACGGATAGCATCGGAGGGTACGCCTCAGTGCCAACCAAACAGTAGTGTATGGAATGCCGGTGCGACGTGCGACTGCACGAGCGCTGACTTTCCCCTGCATAGACGAACCCGCTACAGTCTCCATTTCTTCCTGAACTGTCTCAGCAGCATTACGCCTTGTGCTCGGTCAGCCACTACGGGGTCTATCGTCTAAACAACGCGTGGCTGCGAACTTCGAAATCATTCTCGCTACAGCTGCATTTGTCAACGGACCTTTACCCATTCGAATCCCCTTCCTATGGCGATAGGACCGTAACGCTCAAATAGTACATTCCGAATTCTGATAATACAGCTTTACTAAAAGCGCCTTTCCAGGTAACGTCAACATGCTGCGACTGCTGGCGCATCTGATTCTCTCTCTCATTACAGCTTCTTTTATACACGATTTTCATGTGCAGTCACTGACATTTTGCTGTACAGTGCCATCTGTCGGACATTTTGTGAACTTTGCTTTTTTCTTTGGTTCTAATAAAATCCCATGTCATTCAAAGCATGTGTGTCAATATTTACCTCTCTTTCTACATTATTCTGTGGTTTATTAAGTTTTCAAATTTATACCGACTTTTTGATCACCCGGTAGATGAAGTTAAGGAATTCTGCTGCCTAGTCAGCAACATAACCCATATCAGACGGAGCAAGGTGTACATAAAAAGCAGATAGTTTTATAAATCCCTTCAAATCCTTGAATGCCATGCTCTCCGTCTCGCCTATTGCATCCGTCTCCCCTTCCCCACGCGGATCCTGTACGATCTCATTCCTTTCCCCCACCTCCTCCTTTTCCTTGAAAGGATACAGATCCTGTACACCTCCCACAAACTCGACAATCCTCACCCGCTTGTCTCATCCATCCTCTCCCACCCCCGCCCGCTGCTGCGCCTGTATTCCCACGTCCCACCTGGTCTCCATCTCTCCACCCTCCTTAACCTCTTCCAAGGTGGCTTCCACCAGCTCCCCCTCCCTGATGATGTCCTCCTCCCCTCCACCTACCCCTCCTATCAACTTTGATCCTTCCCACCCCCACTTCCTGTGTCCTCTCCTCAAGGTACCCTCCCTCCCTTCTCTTTCCCTTCCCCCCGTCCCCTTCCTCCACCCCTCTTCCCCCATGCTTCCCCCCTTCTCCCCTCCCCCTATCTCCCCTGCCCATGGCATCGTTACTCCCTTCTCCTTCTCCCTCTCCCACCCCTCCCCCCCTCCTCCTCTATTGACAGGTCCCTGGACTCGTACACAGTTAGTGAACATTCGTGCACCGGAGATCAACGCCTCGTGTTTCTGTGTGTGCCGTCGGTTGTGCTTAAGTGGTTCAGTGTTATTCGTTTTGTGCACCTACGTTCACATGTGACAATTTTCGTCTATGTGTGTGCCCAAGTGTCTGAATAACTTTTATCTTGGACTCTATGCCAGTGAACGGCTCCATGTATTTTAAAGAGTGTTTGTCTCCGTTTATATGTCCACCGTATTTTTGTCTCACATTGTCTTCATTTGTATCTTGTGTGTTTCTCTGAGGCCAAAGAGCGGCGTAGTATGCTGCTGCAGGCCTGCTTGTAAACAGGTTTGAAAATAACAATAAAGAAACAAAAAATGGCAAATAGTTCAAATGGCTCTGAGCACTATGGGACTTAACTTCTGTGGTCATCAGTCCACTACAACTTAGAACTACTTAAACCTAACTAACCTAAGAACATCACACACAGGATTCGAACCTCTAACCGTAGCGGTCACGCGGTTCCAGACTGAAGAGCCTTTAACCACACGGCCGCACCGGCCGGCTTAATTTGAAGAAGGTATTTCTGAGAATCTACGTTTGGAGCATAGCATTGTATGGAAGTGAAACATGACCTGTTGGAAAACGAGTGTGACTAAATGAAATTTAAAATGTTTATTTCACACCACAAACGGTCATTAAGCCATAGTCATTAAAAATGAAATTTTTTAAACGTAACATAACTAGTTTCGACATGCTGTTTCTTCATTTTCAAATGTAATCTCAAACCTGGAAAACTGTATCAATAATGACAACGACACTTCTTTCAAGTATTGCGGAAAACACACTAAAACCAATAAACTGAAACAAAGACAGTAGAAACGGGTCACAAGAACTAATGATAATTTCTGTTTGGTCAGTCATTTCACATATTAATGCAGTGTAGATGAAAACTGCATCGGGTGGAAAGATATTATATACTCTTGCATTACGTCCTGCAGTGATGTAACCATCATTTTGCATAGGCTCACGATTCGTGATCTTATAAAGGGCAACAAGCCCAAAATTTGAACATAGCACACATATGTACTGCGTCTGGCTAATGAAATCCCGCAAAAACGTATCAACAGGCAACTGAAGCTATGTCATGCTTGCAGATTCGTCTTGTGTTAGCCTCAAGCTGCAGTGCACCGTCTTTGTAAGATTTCATTTGCAGAATACAGTACGATTGCGTTTTGTGTTCTAGTTTTGGGATTTCTGCACGTTATAAGATTACGACGAGTGAGTCTATATTTCCAAAATGATCGCTGCATCTCTGTAGGACGTAATGCAAGAGTATGTAATATCTATTCTCAGGATGCAGTTTTCAACTACACTGCATCAAGGTGTGAAATGACTGATCAACTAAAAATTATCATGAATTCTCGTGACTTGTTTTTGTAGCCTTTCCTTCGGTTTACCGGTTTTAAGGTATTTTTCGCAATATTTTAAAGAAGTTTCCAAGGTTTGTGGTTACATTTGAAAATGACGACTTGAAACGTCCCCTTAGAACAATTATACAAGACTATGCTTAAACTGACACACAATATTTTTAGCGCAACGCAATCTGACTTTCAATAATCCCTACAAAAGAATGGCCCTAACTAACATTAACCTATACCTTTCACAAATCACTTACCTCACAAAAAATCTTCGTTACTCGAACTACTGCAATACAACGAGCGCCACTACTGCCAGCTAAATAAAAGATTCAAACTACGGAAGTCACTAACTACTGATAGGCACAGTTAGCAAATGAAAGATTTTAATAGAGAACAAACAATGTATTTACCTTAATAGTCATAATATATATATCAGTTCATCACATCAATTCTTACAAATTTCAAAACTCCACCATCTCTCTCCCCACGTCCACAACTGCTGGCGGCTCACCTACAACTGCCCAACGCAACTGGAAACCAGATATCAAATGAAATAAGCAACTATGAAAGGCAAAGCATAAAAATATCATTCAATAGTCATGTGACACTTCATATGTTAGTACAAATTCTCTCAACTCTCGTAGAAAGACGCTTGTCATTATCAGGTGTGCAGATGTAAATAAGTATCTTTTCCAAGTAATGATCGCGTCGTTTTAGGATAATGGCCTCTTTTTTTTCTTGTGCTTCTGAAAGGCACACACTAATGACTTGTTTCCAGGTGGCTGTCGCGCAGCTGGGTGCCCACGACGCATTATGTGCACGTGGTCACTTCACTTTCTTACCGAAATATTTTCGACACCAGTTTCCGCTACAGTGGCAGTCTCATATAAAAATTTCACAGGTCAAGAATTTCCGTTATTCATCTGTAGAAACAAAATCCTATTGATACAACAGTGTCCAGAAAATTTTCGATGGCATTGTAATACATTCACGCATTTACATACATTTCATAACCTTTAAAGTACGATTCTAGATTTCCAACATCCTTTTTCACAAACCAGAGTCCCTAACCACTACTCATTATTCCTTACCTTATTACACATATACATATACGTCGACACTTCTTCAATGTTTCATCATAACAGATCGTAGCATAACCAAATAACTCATATAGCATCAGCTTAAACATACCTCAGCAGCATAATTCACATCGTCGTCGTAATAATATCATAACACCTGAGTCAAATCTCAAAAAAGTCATAGCTTTCTGCAATAAATTCAAAACCTAAAAAAAATTCTCTGCTCATCTCAAAAGTGTCATCTACCTCAAACGTACTTTAAAAATCATGATCTCATACCAAATACATCATTCAGAGCTCTCATAGTATCACAATGGTTCCGAAAAAATGTGAACAGTTCACACAGTACAGACAAAATACAGTTTCATAAGTGTCAAGTTATCCAACTGTGTAATTGTGTAAACATGTGTCACTGATGTAGTAAAAAAAATGTTTGTCTCTCAGTTAAATTTTCAAATAGCTGTGTAATTTATGTGTTAGAGAAATATGGTACATATATGTAAAGTTGTATAAGCAAATACCATATTATCTAGGGCTCCTTGTGCTTGCTAAACACATGGTACACAAAGTAAGCGTGTACCCCCCTGAGGATTAATGTAATTACATCCTCAGGTGTTACAGATTACACCAATGGAATGAAATGTATCACGGAAAACCTTTGTATCATTGTAATCCGAAAATCTTTAAAAATAAATGTTTTAAGTACAAAATAAATCACTCAAATAGGTGTACTGTAGCGCTAAACTGTGCGTCTTGTTGTAAGATAATCTCTGTGTAAGTGTCGTAGTTATCGTCCTCCGATAGCCAAGCTCTGCAGAAGTCAATGTACTTACCTCATGATAAACAGAAGTAAAATGCTTTGCGAATAGATATCTTAGTTCTTATGTTTATTGCCGTGATGAAGAAAGTACTGTGCCCTAACGTATTGTTGTGCTACAGAAAAGGCTGTCTCATTGTAGCTATACCACAAACGGTACTACTAAAACGTGTTTTACTTTCCCGAATAATTCAGAAAAACTGTGCTGGTATAAAACAGATACACCGCAAAAGCAACAATGTAAATCGTGTCACATATTAGCAGCGTCGTGATAAAATCGTGTAGCTCTCACATAAACTAACCACTGTGTCACCTGGTATCTCACAGGAAGTACTTTAAATCCAGAATTTATTTTCAAGTAACCAAAATGTTGCATTAAAATCTCATTAACAGTACTGGTAACTGTTCTAAGTATGTAAGCCTTACAGTCGTTAGTAATCGTGCAACTATCAAGCAAAAATGTACACACACAATAACACTGTAATGTCTGTTCACTATGACAATGCATTCGTAATTTCTGTTTAAATAAGTTCTCTTGGTTCTTGACTGGGTATTTAACTTCAAACATTGTTGCATGTTAACAGTTTCTCAGTGTGACAAATTGTACTATCTCTCAATAAACGTTATAATTATTTTTATTGTTATAATTATCATTGTACTACTGTTATAATATCTATTTTTTTCTTTAACATCAATACTGCATAATAGGCTATATTTCCTTAATGTTATGTAGAAACTGTAACTCGTTCAATCTGAGTATGCCTGGTTAGGTGTAAGAGAGGGCCTGAAGGCCCTAATCTTGCCAGGTAAAATAAATGCATAAATAAATAAATAAACGGTTTTACATGTGAAATGTAGTACAATCCTTGACTCTTCCTAGTGCTCAGTTAACTTGAACGCAATTAACATGCGGTATACGTCGGTAAAGAATACAGGAATTTTTCTCAAGGTTAGCGTCTATGTTATTTTTCTCTGAGCCATCCGGCGCACGTGGCTGCCTGCGGTGCGAGTCATTGTCTGCTATCTCTTTGTTGGCGCGCGTCGTTATTGGGATTAGGAGACCTAACTTCTACAAATTCGCCTTGACGGTAAGGCCCTGCCCTGTTTGAAGCTCGCCAGCTCTGATGGAATTCAGGTCTGTCGTTTTGTCGGTAGTTTACATTGTTTCTTGTTTGTCGGTCATGTGGTGGAGAATTTTTCCCGGAATCGTAACTGCGTGGTGGACCGTTGTGTCTGAAGTTATTCTGTCTCCCCTGATAATAATTATTTTGGTTCCCATATTGTCTGTTTCTATGATTGCCTCTGTTATATTCATTACTAAGAAAGTCCGATCTTTCTCTGTAAGTCTTACTAGTGTGCCAACTGTTGTCATACGGGTAGTGTCTGTTTTGGTCACGATTTGTGTTGTGAGAATAGCCTTGTCGTGTCCAGTTATTGTTTCTGTCGTCACGGAATTGTGACAGATGTGACGTGTAGTGATTGTTTTCCTGTTGTCGTATCCGGCTACGGTCTGTGTCAATTTCTAATTATTGTAAGAGTCCCTGAAAAGCTTCAATGTCGTCTTTGCAACGCCCTGCAGAAATAATATTTCTTAAATGTTCAGGCAATTTGATGAAGTAAATGCGGATGAGTTCTGAGGGGCTGTATGGGTTTGACAGTGCAACATGTTTTCAAAATATTTGACAAGAATGGAAAATTCAGATTGTTCGAAACGTTTCATCATTGTGATGCTATGTTTTACTCGGTCTTGTGTGGCTTGAGACCAATATGCTAAGAGGAAGGCATGATAAAATTCTCCTTCACTGTGGCAATCGTGAATGACCGATCGCATTCTTACAGCTGGTTCATTCTCTAAGTAGCCACACATAAATTCTAACCTGTGATCTGATGACCAGTTGGGAGGAAAACAATGAGAGAATTGATGAAGCCACGCTTGTGGATAAATGTCGTTGCTGGAATTCTTAAATGTATTGAATTTACGTGTAGTAATGAACAGCTTATAGTCAAAATCACCATGTCGGCGAGTCGCATGTCAGTCATTGTTACGTCGTTTCGGAGGTTCCATCTCAAAATTCGGTGCACCTTGCCAATTTCTTTCATGATTTCCGAAATGCCCTGTGTTATTATTTTGTGGCTTTTCCGTATTTCTATGTCCCTCTTCCTGTATTGGAGCGCGAGTGTCCTCCGAAATATGTAATTCTTGTATTACTTGAGCCAACTGATCTTGTACTTCCCGCACTTCTCTTTTGTACTGTGTATTGATTTGATTTTGATTCTGTTTGAATTTTCTAATTTGTTCATACTCTTCAGTGTCAGTGAAGGCTACAGGTTTTATGTCATTCAGATCATCATCTACCTTTGTAGATAAGTTAGTGAACTGATCCGAAAGTTCGGCTACTTTCTCCGATAGTGAACACATTTCCTCAGTGTGTTTTTCTGAACCAAGTTTCAGAGTGTCCATTTGTGTTGAAATCGAACCTACTGTCTCCTTTAAGTTTTCCTGAGTTCTTGCAAGTTGCGTAACCCAATCGGTGGATGCAACTGAGTCCATTTTAGCTTGCAAGGTGCCGTGATTTTCACGAACAATAGTTTGCAGTTCTTCTATGGCTGCTTCGTGATTCTGTAATGCACTTTCATGCCGCGAAAAAATAGGTTGAAAATGCTCACAAATTTGTGTTTTTACGTCATTAGAGTTTTTTTGACATTTTGATTCAATGTTATGTAACTCAGTAGTTAAATCTTCACGTGTTTGTTCAAGTGTGGTGTCTAACTTCCGAAGATTTTGTTCCATTGTGTCTAACTTTTGAAGCTTTTGCTGTGTTTGTCTCTGATTTTGTTCCATTTGTTGCATTAATTGCAATAATAATGTATTAGTGTCGGGAATCTGTTCCTCTATGCTTTTCGGCAGTGCATTTGCTCCTGCAACATTCACATTTTGACAAGCAGAAAATGTTTCTTGACTTATTTGAGAAAACGGTGAGGACGCAAAACCTGAATGTACAGTATTTGCAAGATTGTGTCCTATCATTTCGGATTCCTAAGGCGAGCTGTTGCCGACCGATCGATCAATAATGCTTCCCTGTTCACTAATTGTTTCACTGCCTACACCATTATTTGCAGCCCGCTCCATTTCCCTATGCACTATTACCAAATTACTACTTTGAACATTAGTTCATTCATTACATGGTGGCACTAACACACTGCTTTCGTCTTCACTGTCATTTGTCAGTTTACTTTGGAGCCTAGTATTACGTTTTTCACACGCCATTATTGTCACAATATTTCACACGACAACACAGAAAAACAAAATTTGAAGAGCAAAAATAAGAGAACACATTCACATAGCACTGAAAATAATATCTAGTTAATTGTAAGAGCAGCTGCGAAATACTTGGTGCAACTCTACATGCATGCGACAACTTTTTACTGCACAACAGTGATAGACTACAACTACAAAGGAGATTCTCTCTACAATCAGGCGCTAGCAATAAACAAAATCTACACTAATTACACAAACTACAAAAAAATCAGAAGATTCCAGTGAGGTATCCTCGGCTAAGGGTCGACATATGAAACGTCCCTTAGAAAAGTTATACAAGACTATGCTTAAACTGACACACAATATTTTAGCGCAACGCAATCTGACTTTCAATAATCCCTACAAAAGAATGGCCCTAACTAACATTAACCTATACCTTTCACAAATCACTTACCTCACCAAAAATCTTCGTTACTCGAACTACTGCAATACAGCGAGCGGCACTACTGCCAGCTAAATAAAAGATTCAAACTACGGAAGTCACTAACTACTGACAGGCACAGTTAGCAAATGAAAGATTTTAATACAGAACAAACAATGTATTTACCTTTATAGTCATAATATATATATCAGTTCATGACATCAATTCTTACAAATTTCAAAACTCCGCCATCTCTCCCCCCACGTCCACCACTGCTGGCGGCTCACCTCCAACTGCGCAACGCTACGCGCTGTTATCACCCAGCTGCCCAACGCTACAATGGCGAGTATGACAACAATGCCAACCATCCTCTGACTGCACACAGCACAGCCAGTGATTTTTCATACAGAGCGCTATGTGGCGTTACCAATAAAAAAATCTAAACAGCCTACTTACAGACTCAGTGCCTGGAAACTAGTTATGTCGCCTATGAAAAATTTCATTGTTTTACTAACTGTGACCTGAGGACCGTTTGTGGTGCCAAATAAATATTTTAAATATTTAGAGAAGAGCGTTGAAAATTTTGTGGACTGGTAAGGTAGGGAATGCGGAGGTTCTGCACAGAATCAGAGAGAAAAAGGGTGCAAGGAAAGCACCGAGAAGATGAACGGATAGGATAATAGGGCGTCTGTTAAGACACCAGGCAATAACTTCCATGGTACTAGAGGGAACTGTAAAGGGTGGAAACTGTAGAGGAAGATAGAGGTTGGCATACATGCAATAAGTAATTGAGGTCGTAGGTTGGAGGTGCTACTGTGAGATGAGGAGGTTGGCACAGGAGAGAAATTCGTGGCGGGCCGCATCACAAACCTGTCGGAAGACTGATGAGCCAATAAATTAATACTAAATAAAAAGGAAGTAGGTGAAGATGAAATGGGAGATATGATACTGCGTGAAGAGTTTGCCAGAGCACTGAAAGATCTAAGTCGAAACAAGGCCCGGGAGTAGACAACATTCCATTAGAACTACTGACGGCCTTGGGAGAGCCAGTCCTGACAAAACTCTACCATCTGGTGAGCAAGATGTATGAGACAGGCGAAATTCCCTCAGACTTCAAGAAGAATATAATAATTCCAATCCCAAAGAAAACAGGTGTTGACAGATGTGAAAATTACCGAACTATCAGTTTAATAAGTCACAGCTGCAAAATACTAACGGGAATTCTTTACAGTCGAATGGAAAACTGGTAGAAGCTGACCTCGGGGAAGATCATTTTGGATTCCGTAGAAATGTTGGAACACGTGAGGCAATACTGACCCTACGACTTATCTTAGAAGAAAGGTTAAGGAAAGGCAAACGTACGTTTCTAGCATTTGTAGACTTAGAGAAAGCTTTTGACAATGGAGAGTAAAAATCGTAGAGGGAGACCAAGAGATGAATACACTAAGCAGATTTAGAAGGATGCAGGCTGCAGTAGGTACTGGGGGATGAAAGGGCTTGCACAGGATACAGTAGCATGGAGAGCCCATCAAACCAGTTTCAGGACTGAAGACCGAAGCAACAACAAATAAACATATAAATAAAATAAATTAGACCACGAATGGCACTTATCAATGTCCTCAAGACATGGTAAATATCAGTCGTAGTGAATACAGCATTCTTTCTACATGTCAGTGTATTACGGTGGAACTAGGTAAAATTGTTGGTGCTTGAATGGTGGGTACTTTCGTAACGATGGTAGTCGAAGTGTTCGGTGCTTCAAGAGGCATCGTACCGAAGATTTATACCGCATACGGGGAAAGGGGAAAAACATCTCCTACTAAGTCGCAGCGCGGACGAACGTATGTGGTGAATGATAGTGGCAGAAGATCACTGGACTGTAACGAAAAGTAAGAGGATGGTGGCTGTAATAGTCACTGTGGAACTCAATGTCACACTCGCGTCAACACCAAAACAATAAGAAAGGAGCTCCATAAGCTGAGACCTACAGGGCGAGCCGGAACTCCTCATCACAAAATACGCATAACAGGAAAACGCGCTGCCGAATGTGACGTCCCTTCCCTCCTTCTTCACCCGCCGGGATGAGACGCGACTCGCAGATGTTCGTCCCCGTCGGTATGACGTGGAACAGCACCTGTAACTCTCGTAAGAACACAACTCCCCGAGTGGTTTAGAACTATTCTGTTATCTGTCCGCAACAATCTTCTCAGCTTGTGCGAACTGGTAAATTGCAATCGTTTATTTCTATTTTATGCCCGGTTAGATCCGTGATGAAATAAAATCTTGATTCTTTATTTCAACAGTACGGTTGTTTTTTACGTCATACATAGCGAGGATGAACTTTTGCTGTCTACTGTTCCGTTGCTATGTCCAGTTATTAACAACGGTTCCAGGTAACTCCAGAGATAACGTATCTTGAAGTAATTTTTTTTTAATACGCCGTAATACTGGTTTAAACTAATCACTCTTCACTGTCCATTACTCATGTACTCGCTTAGTCACTTAAAATGTTTAAAGAGTCAATCAATTTGCATTAATGTTGTAAGCGTGTGGGTGCTATTCTGTCATTCAGTGCAACGGATTAATCTGAAATGTAGCCTTTTCCTGTGGCTTCTGCTAGATGCAATCTCCACCCCCACACTACCACAGAAGTCAGACAGACGCTCCTAACGTTCTAGAGATAAATGCCTGAAAAACTTTCAGCAATAAATATCTTCTGGAGTCATCTGCTGTAAGAAAATAACGCAAAAATTCACACAATTCCTTACGTAACTAGTGGGATATTTGGGTACTGGAGTAGGGTTAGTTAGTCTAAGAAAAACATGAAACTAACGAAAATTATTATTTATTTTGCAAAAATTCTGAGAAATCTCAATGGCACTTTTACTTATGAACTGAACAAAATATTTCTGGGTTCTTTTCGGAATGTGAAGTTATCTCTTAACGATAGGATTCGCTAATGAAATTTCTATACAAAGTTTAAGATTGTTATTGACTTGGCAGGATGGCTGAGAGCCACGCCTACTCAACTTGAATAATTATCCGTTAGAATGTTGCTAGGTATGGTCGAGGCTGTCGCGTGTGAAATGCAGTGAAATATGTGGAGGAAATATGGGGCTCACAAGAGCTGTAGCGCACAGTACCGTAAGCTGCGATGATTTCTGCCTGCGTCGCTCGCTGCTGACAAATAATATAACTCTCGTTCTATCTGGACTGACCTTCGACAATCAAAATCTCCCTAAGCCTTGATGAAGCCAAGGACTCCTATTCGCTCCTAGTCTTAACTATTGCTGTAATGCACCGGCCAGATAACCAGTCCACTGCCATGCCACTCAAAAATTCTCTCGCAGGCGTTTAACTATAACTCTATTTGTTCACACCACACATTAAGTGTGGCGGCCAACACAGTGAACAATGCTTAATTGCAAGGACCCAATGTAGAGTCGCACTCCGATTCGCTCTTGACAGAGGTGCTCTCCCAGTGAAGTACTGAGGAGAGACTTGTTCCTCGCTTTTTGAGTACACGTACAAGCGCACATGCTCTCGTTACGTGTTCTCGCTCCAAGAGTGACAACGGAACGGCCCCTCTCCACGCCAGACATGAAGCGGTATATCTTTCAGTCTCTTCCATTGCTCCTTCAGCTCAAGGTGCCAGGAATATCGTCTGCCAATCAGCATTACTCTTCCAAAGAGGGAGAGTGACGTTTCGTTTAAGGCGACGAATCTGGATATCTGTAGCATCGGCGTTTGGCATTTGCTGTCTCCCTGTGAAAACCTCTGAAACTGTGCTATGTTTGTAAAGAATGCGTAGGCTGGGCGCTCCCACACAATGTAGCGGAATTTGCTTTTAAGCCGAACACGGGGTCATTCTCCCTTTCACTCCGGCAAACGCTGTCTGCTCTAAGGGTGGTCGCCGGCCGCCGTAGATAGGTTGACTCGTCCTCTGAAGGGACTGGCCCCCTGCCGTGTGGTTTGCCTCTCCCGAACTAAAAGCGCCTGCGACTGTCGTATCTTGATTGTGTGCACGTACGCCAGCCTCGAGTATTTCAATTTCGGTGCGCACTTGCAATTTACTAGTTATTTGCGAATCGTTTACATCAATTCATACAACATTGACTTTATATTATCGAGTTTGGGTTGGAATGAAGCGTCTTGATGTGTGAAATATGATTGCGAGGGCGGAATATGTAAGCAATGAAGGTCAGAAGACCACGCCGTCTGACAATACACATTGTATTGTCCATTTAATGAATTAGGTGATACGTAAGATTTACCTTTTGAATCGGATTTTATTGTTCTTTCTGTAATTAATTGTTTATCCCTACAACACACGCACACCGATATGTCAGTCAAGATTAACTTCTGTTCAGTTCAGTAATCGTGATGCTGACGACAACTTTTAACCAATTGGCGTACTTGTCTTTCTTCATGTATTCGTTTTACTGTGTCCTACTCAAGAGTATGAATTGTTTTTCTGTTGTTGATCCATTTCTCTCAAGGCTTGTAACTGTTCCTCAGCACGAAGGCTAAGTCCGATAAACCAATATCACTCAACTGAAGTTCAACATTTGTCTTACTACACGGCCGCGTTGAGAACGCTACAGATTAATTTTCTTCAGTCGAATGACTGAGCAATACTTCAATCTCTATATGACGAATTATCAAACTTCCAAACTGAAACAATTGAATAGCTTTTGCATCCAGACAACTATCGCAAAAGTACTCTAGAGCGACTCAAGAGCAACTAACAGAACATTTCCATATCCAAGTTGCATTGTAGTCGCATTGAATTTTCTTTTCAATAAGGTTACAACTCTCTTCCATGGTAAATGTCATCTTTGACTGAATTACTTTCTTGTATTTAACCTTCGTTCATATGATTTTGAATTTTTTCTATAGATGTTTGATAAAGACTCTATGATAATCCTTTCCTTTTATCTCCCCTTTTTGTATGCTGTTGTCAGTATTTGAATGATATAGGTATTAAACAAATTATTGCCTTTGAAGATTTTATCGTCAGTAGTTGTCGTCACTGTCAAGATGACTCACTTCCCTACGTTAAGCTTCCACAAAGTTTGTTAATAGGTGTTTTCTGTCCTTGGGGCGTTACACGACACTATAAAATCTGGAGCTAAGGGAGAACGTCATTTGGTCGCATGTCTCCTTTCACACCGTTTCCAAACCTCTAGCCGAGTGTTACGCCACAAAAGCGAAAAGTTGCGTGGGTTCGGCGATAATTTGGGCAGTCCGTGGTAACTGTGCAAGGACGCATTACTGCCAAGAATTGATTATTCTGGCTGATCAGGACTATTCAGTGGTGTAGTATTTGTTCCCCAGTGGTGGAGCTGTGTTCCAAGGGACACGACCCTGTTCACGCAGCTCTCACTGTCCAGGACTCGTTTCATGAGCACGACGGTGAACTGTCGCTCCTCCCCCAACCAACATAGTTACCAGATCTCAACATTATTGAACGTTTATGGTCAACTTTGGATAGAAGGCTGTTGTCTTACTCGTACGCTCGTACCTTCGTTAACAGCCAGCAACGGGGCACGGTGTCAAACGTTATCCGGAAATCTAGAAATATGAAATCTGGCTGTTGCCCCTCACCCATAGTTCGGAGAATTTCATGTGAGAAAAGGGCAAGTCGAGTTTCGCACGAGTGACGCGTTCCAAAACCAAGAAAGTTTATTATATTCTAACTAAGAATAGTTTCAAGGATTCTGCAGCAAACAGAAGTTTCTACTCGTGTTCTCCTTAGGCATGGAAATGTGCTGTGTATGTGGTGCTGTCAAATTTTTTGTACACCGCCTGTAACAGAGGACAAACATATATGTTCTTTGCACAAAGTGGACCTACGAAATGCGATTTTTTAACTCTTGGTGGTTGGGCTGTAAGTGCTCAACTATCATACGCACGTGTTCAATGTACAACAGTTACTTACGACTAACTTCCCCTTTTCTGCTACGCTTTTCGTGGGCTTGCCGTCTCCTATAGCTACTGAAAAGGTCATATCGCGTTATCCTTCAGTCAGATCCATTTTCTATGGGAACATTTCAGGCTAGAAAATACGTCCATCACCGTCCATACGTTTACATCTACATCTCCTTGGATACACTGCAAATCAGATTTAAGTGCCTGGGCCGCGCGGGGTAGCCGCTCGGTCTAAGGGCGTCTTGCCACGGTTCGCGTGACTCCGTCCGTCGGAGGTACGAGTCGTTCCTCGGGCATGGATGTGTGTGTTGTCCTTGGCGTAAGTTAGTTTAAGTTAGATTAAGTAGTGTGTAAGCCTAGGGATCGATGACCTCAGCAGTTTGGTCCCATAGGAACTTACCACAAATTTCCAATTTAAGTGCCTGGCAGAGGATTCATCGAACAACGTTCACAATTCTCTGTTATTCCAATCTCGTACAGCGCGCGGAAAGATCTATATCCTTCAGTATGAGCTCTGATTTCACTTATTTTATCATGGCAATTGTTTCTCTCTATGTAGGTCGGCGCAAACTAAATATTTTTGTATTCGGAGGAGAAAATCGGTGATTAGAATTTCATGAGAAGGTTTTTCCGCAAACAAAAAACACCTTTGTTTAATGGTGTCCATCCCAAATCCTGTATCATTTCAGTGACACTCTCTCCCATAATTTACGATAATACAAAACGTGCTGCCCTGCTTTGAACTTTTTCGATGTATACCGTCAATCCCATCTGGTAAGGATCCCACTCCACTCAACAGTATTCAAAAAGGAGAACAGACAAGTGTACGGTAGGCAGTCTCATAAGTAGACCTGTTACATTTTTAAATGTCCTGCCAATAAAACGCAGTCTTTCGTTAGCCTTCCCTACAACATTTTCTATACGTTCTTTCCAAGCCGACCGTGGTGATCAAGCGGTTCTAAGCGCTTCAGTCCGGAACCGCACGACTGCTACGGTCGCAGGTTCGAATTCTGCCTCCCGCATGTATGTGTATGATGTCCTTAGCTTAGTTAGGTTTAAGCAGTACTAAGTTCTAGGGGACTGATGACCTCAGATGTTAAGCCCCGTAGTGCTCAGAGCCATTTGAACCACTTGTTCTTTCCAAGATGATATAAAATGTAGACTGACAATGGCAAGGAAAGCGTTTCTGAAGAAGAAAAATTTGTTAACATCGAGTATAGATTTAAATGTCAGGAAGTCGTTTCTGAAAGTATTTGTATGGAGTGTAGCCATGTATGGAAGTGAAACGTGGACGATAAATATTTTAGACAAGAAGAGAATAGAAGCTTTCGAAATGTGGTGCTACAGAAGAATGCTGAAGATTAGATGGGTAGATCACATAACTAATGAGGAGGTATTGAATAGAATTGGGGAGAAGAGGAGCTTGGGGCACAACTAGAAGAAGGGATCAGTCGGTAGGACATGTTCTGAGACATCGAGGGATCACCATTTTAGTATTGGAGGGCAGTGTAGAGGGTAAAAATCGTAGAGGGAGACCAAGAGATGAATACAATAAGCAGATTCAGAAGGATGTAGGCTGCAGGAGGTACTGGGAGGTGAAGAAGCTTGCACAGGATAGAGTAGCATGGAGAGCTGCATGAAACCTGTCTCAGGGCTGAACACCACAACAACAACAACAACAACAATTGTAATTCCTAGATATTTAGCTGAATTTACGGCCTATATACGAGGGTCAGTCAAAAAGTAATGCCTCCTATTTTTTTTTCTACGTTTAATTGTCAGGAAATTTAAATGCAATTACATAGGTTGAAAACCACAACATTGAGGATCATTTTGTCATTTTTCAATGTAATCTCCGCCCATCTCTACAGTTTTGGTCCATCTTTGAACAAGGGCATGTATCCCAGCACGGTAAAAATCACAGCTCTGCTTCCTAAGCCATTGACGCACGGATGTTTTGACGGCCTCCTCATCTTCAAAATGAATCCCACGATGAGCTTCTTTTAGTGGCCTGAACAGATGGAAGTCTGATGGTGCCAGGTCAGGGCTGTATGGGGGATGAGGCAATCTCGTCAGAGGTGTGACGACTGGTGTGTGGTCTTGCATTGTCATGCAAAAGAAGAACATCTGCCATTGATTTTGTTGGGCGAACTCGCTGAAGACGTGCTTTAAGTTTTTTGAGGGTTGTGACGTATTGAACAGAATTTATTGTGCATCCCTGCTCCAAAAAATCAACCAGAATCACACCCTCTGTATCCCAGAAAACTGTTGCCATAACTTTCCCTGCCGATCGCACAGTTTTGAATTTTTTCTTCCTCGGCGAGCTTGTGTGACGCCACTCCATTGACTGCCTCTTTGATTCGGGTTCAAAAAAATGCACCCATGTTTCGTCCCTGGTCACAATTTTTTTCAGAAACTCATCTCCCTCCAAACGGAAGCGCTGCAAGTGTTGGGAGGCTATTGTTTTCCTTGCCTCTTTATTCTGATCGGTTAACATTCTTGGAACCCACTGTGCACAAACTTTTGAGTACCCCAATTGTTTAATAATCGTGATCACACTGCCTTTACTAAGAGAAATAATGCGACACACTTCATCTGCAGTCACCCGACGGTCACCATGAATGATGTCATCAACTTTGGCTGATTTATCGTGTAATCGAAGTTCTTCTGGAGGACTCTAGCTTCTAACTTGGGCTGGGGGGTGGTCCTGGTGGTTAGCTAGACACGTGGGTGTTCCTCCATTATCCCAGGGCCTTCTAGCTTAACACGGTTCTGCTCTCGGCTTCTGTTCTCTTTTCTCCCCTCGGAACTGCGTCTGTCTCACGGTGAGAAGGTATGACATGCATTTATGCATTCGTGTGTTAGTCCGTGGTATTCCATTTGCTCACTCGTTACTAGTATTACTTTGGTTAATTTAATATCACGATTTATTCGGAGCTATGTGACATACTACTGGATTAGCTTATCATGTCAGGGTTGCCTGACACCTTGCAGACTGTTTCTCACTATGTAGGTCGGCGTAAACAAAATAATTGTGCATTCGGAGGAGAGAATCGGTGATTAGAATTTCGTGAGAAGGTTTTTCCGCAACGAAAAACACGTTTGCTTTAATTATGTCAATCCCAAATCCTGTATCATATCAGTGTCACTCTCTCCCACATTTCTTTCCAATTTAAGTTGTTCGTAATTGTAATTTCTAGATATTTAGTTGAATTTACGCCCTATTGATTTGGCTGATTTATCGTGTAACCGAAGTTTAACGATTTCCTTTTAGCACTTATGTGGATGACCAATACTTTTAATTTTCTCGGAGGGCGGCTTACAAGGGAACCTCCCCATCGCACCCACCTCAGATTTAGTTATAAGTTGGCACAGTGGATAGGCCTTGAAAAACTGAACACAAATAAAACGAGAAAACAGGAAGAAGTTGTGTGTAACGATGAAAAAAATAAGCAAAATACACAAACTTCGTAGTCCATGCGCAAGGTAGGCAACATCAAGGACAATGTGAGCTCCGGATTGCGTGGTCCCGTGGTTAGCGTGAGCTCCTACGGAACGAGAGGTTGTGAGTTCAATTCTTCCATCGAGTGAAAACTTTCCTTTCGTTATTTTCGCAAAGTTATGATCTGTCCGTTCGTTCATTGACGTCTCTGTTCACTGTAATAAGTTTAGTGTCTGTGTTTTGCGACTGCACCGCAAAACCGTGCGATTAGTAGACGAAAGGGCGTGCCTCTCCAATGGGAACCGAAAACATTTGATCGCAAGATCATAGGTCAACCGATTCCTCTACAGGAAAACACGTCTGATATATTCTATACGACACTGGTGACGGCATGTGCGTCACATGACAGGAATTTGTTGTCGACCCATCTAACTTGTACACTTGGCGCATGGGTAAAAAGATTCTTCTACCTTGCCCGATTTAGGTTTTATTGTGGATGTGATAATCACTCCCAAAAAAGTGATGAAAACATAAGAGTTTGTCACAGTCGCACAGTTTTCCCTGTGCTCTGTCAAAACATATGTTTTTAACGTTATCAAACTTTTACGTGTGTAGACCGTCAAATCCTGCACATGTCCAAGCAAATCTGAACATGTCCTGGAATTTTGGAGAGCGAAGTTGATTATGTGTGAGTGCCTGAACTTTGATAATTGTCTGAAAATAAAAAAAAATGAACTTTTCACTCGAGGAAAGACTTGAACCAAGGACCTCTGGCTCCGCAGCTGCTCACGCTAACCACGGGACAACGACGCTCCTGAGTTCACTCTTTCCTGGATGTTGCGTATCTTTCGCATGGACTACTCAGTTTGTATATTTTGCTTATTTTTTTTTCATAGTTCCACACAACTTCTTCCTGTTTTCTCAATTGACCTGTGTTCAGTTTTTCAAGGCCTATCCACTGTGCCAACTTATAACTAAATGTGAGGGGGGTGCGATGGGGAGGTTGCCTTGTTAGAAGCTAACTGATGCCACTTGACCTTCAGAACATCCTTTCCCAATCACCCCGACGTCATAAAGCTGTTTGCTTTTGTTTATTTTTAACAGCCAATCGGAGGTTAATTGGTATACAGATCATGTATCTTTAGAATTTATTCCGACGCCTGCTCTTGTCAAATGGCCCAGTATCTTTTGTATTTAACAGTTCATCCTGTTGGAACGTGCACCACACTAACGACGTAATCTGAAACCTGTCCAGACGGCCAGCTTTCGTGCACATGCCCACGATGCCGGTCATCGACAAGAGTTGAACTGGTGGCGGCGGTTGGGCGTGGACTTCGTTTTGCATCGGGGTCAAGGTGGCGGCCTGCCCGGGGACGTCAACGGCGGCTGTTTTGCGCCTGCAGCAGCCACATGTGGCCGCATAAAACACACAGTCACATCCGGAGAGGAGAGGAGCGGAGTGGAGACGGGCCTGGCCGCGGTAACACGGTAATGGCGGCAGCATCCGGCCGCTGTGTCATCGTCCTCTGCCCTCGAACGCCACCAGCCTCGGCTGCATGCACAGCCGCGACAGCCTGGTACACGTTTCGTCGCTCTGCCCGGCAGAAAAAAAAAGTGAAGCGGGAGGAGGAGGAAACGAAACGAAACTTCTGTATGCTGCAGATTTCCCGAACATATTCTCAGTTAGAATATATTCACCCTTCCTCAGACTGAGAAGCCTCGAATCAGCATGGTTGTAGAAAGCATCGTTCGTGAGAAACTCAACTTGCCCTTTTCTCTCGTGATACACTACTGGCCATTAAAATTGCTACACCACGAGGATAGCGTGCTACAGACGAGAAATTTAACCGACAGGAAGCAGATGCTGTAATATACAAATGATCAGCTTTTCAGAGCAGTCACACAAGGCATTCACCTACAACGTGCTGACATGAGGAAAGTTTCCAACCGATTTCTCATACACAAACAGCACTTGACTGGGGTTGCCTTGTGTGTGTGTGTGTGTGTGTGTGTGTGTGTGGTTTGAGATTTTCAGGCGCTAAACAGCGTGGTCATCAGTGCCCAAATGCATAGAAACAGTAACGCATGCGGTGAAAGGAAGAAGAAGGAGAATGAGAAGGGTAATAAGGAGAACGGCTAAAATACACAGACCTGACGCAGCTCTAGATCCTCACATACAGAGGCAAAACGAGAGGACAAGAAACGCACTAAAAAGGAAAGGAAACACAAGGAAAAGAGAACATAAATCGAAGTGAAACAAGTAGGTAATCGTGACTGGAGGACCTCTTACCTGAAACCTGGGTGAGCGAGTCACCGAGCAGCACATTAAAATCCTATCCCAAAAATCTGAGGCAACAAATTGGACAGGACGCAAAACAGTAAGACCTTAACCAAGGTCGTTGAGTCGTCTTGCAAAATAGAGGGCAAATCCGGTGGCAAGGGAACCACCGCCCTCTCGTCACAGAATAAAAGACAGTCAAGTAAAATGTGGCGGACAGTAATCTGGACGCCACAAGCACTGCAGATTGGAGAGTCCTCCCGCCTGAGTAAAAAACCATGCGTTAAGGGACCGTGCATGATGCGGAGGCGAGTGAGGAGAACCTCATCCCGCCTGCATGACTGGTAGGACGTACGCCATGGCCGCGCGGTGGCCTTGACCAGACGCAGCTTATTTTCACCGACTGCCAGCCACTCCTCTTCCCATTGACGCATAACACGAAAACGCGAAAGGGAGTTAACAGCATGGAGGGGGACGGCACATTCAACAACGTGAGGGAGGGAACATGCATCTTTGGCAGCCACATCCGCCAGTTCGTTTCCCCTAATACCCACGTGCCCCGGCACCCAGCAGAAAGAAACCTCCTTCCCCTGCCGTTGCAGGTGGAGTAGGGCATCATGGATGTTCTGGACGACCGTATCCCCTGGGTACAAGTGTTGCATGGTCTGAAGGGCATTCAGGGAGTCAGAACAGATGAGAAACTTCAGACTGGGAAAACATCTCATCTGCTCCAATGCCCGCAATATCGCAAACAATTCGGCATCAAAGGTAAACGCAGCAGGAAGCCGTAACTTGACGACTCGATCAGAGAAAACAACAGCACAACCAACAGAGTCCCCCTTTTTAGAGCCATTCGAAAATACTGGTACATAGTCGGGATGCTGGTTTAAAATGTCGTAAAATAAGGAGGTAAAAACAAACGCAGGAGTGCAGCTCCTCCGGTACTCTGACAAGTCTAAAAGGACGCTGGGCCTCTGGAGCAACCAGGGAGGCAGGCGGGTAAAACCCTGGAGTTGCGGTGCCACACGCTCCACACCAAGGGACTCAAGCAAATGCTTGGCACGAATCCCAAATGGTCTCGTAGCCCTGGGACGACTGGAAAAGAGACGTTCCATAGGCGGTCGGGCAACGGTAGGGTACGCAGGGGAGGTAGGACAGGCAAGGAAATGACACACCCGTCGCACCATGAGGAGTTTCCGCCGGATGGCGTGCGGCGATTCCCCTACCTCAGCACACAGGCTGGGGATGGGACTGGTACGCAAGGCACCAGTGGCCAGCCTGATACCCTCATGGTGTACTGCGTCAAGAAACTTCAGATACGAAGGCCTTGCTGACCCATACACGGTGCATCCATAGTCAAGACGGGACCAGACGAAAGCCCTATAAAACTGCAGTAGACGCGCCCGATCTGCTCCCCAGGACCGATGGCTCAGACACTTCAAAATATTCGGTGGCTTCAGGGCCCGCACCTTGAGGTCTTTAAGGTGCGGCAAAAACGTTGTTGTGATGCCTCGTGTGAGGAGGAGAAATGCGTACCATCACGTTTCCGACTTTGATAAAGGTCGGTTTGTAGCCTATCGCGATTGCGGTATATCGTATCGCGACGTTGCTGCTCGCGTTGGTCGAGCGGTGGTCTCAGGAGGGTAACACGGACCGCCGTGCTGGATCCCAACGGCCTCGTATCACTAGCAGTCGACATGACAGGCATCTTATCCGCATGGCTGTAAAGGGTTGTGCAGCCACGTCTCGATCCCTGAGTCACCCGATGAAGACGTTTGCAAGACAACAACCATCTGCACCAACAGTTCGACAACGTTTTCAGCAGCATGGACTATCAGCTCGGAGACCATGGCTGCACTTAACCTTGACGCTGCATCACACACAGGAGCGCCAGCGATGGTGTACTCAACAACCAACCTAGGTGCACGAATGGCAAAACGTCATTTTTCCTGGTGAATCCAGGTTCTGTTTACAGCATCTTGATGGTCGCATACGTGTTTGGCGACATCGCTGTGAACGCACATTGGAAGCGTGTACTCGTCATCGTCATACTGGCGTATCACCGGGTGTGATGGTATGGGGTGCCATTGGTTACACTTCTCGGTCACCTCTTGTTCGCATTGACAGCACTTTGAACAGTGGGCGTTACATTTCAGATGTGTTACGACCCGTGGCTCTACCCTTCACTCGATCCCTGCGCACCCTACATTTCAGCAGGATAACGTACGACCGCATGTTGCAGGTCCTGTACGAAGCTTTCTGGATACAGAAAATGTTCGAGTGCTGCCCTGACCAGCACAATCTCCAGATCTCTCAGCAATTAAAAACGTCTGGTCAATGGTGGCCGAGCAACTGGCTCGTCACAATACGCCAGTCACTGCTCCTGATGAACTGTGGTATCGTGATGAAGCTGCGTGGGAAGCTGTACCTGTACACGCCATCCAAGCTCTGTTTGACTCATTGCCCCGGCGTATCAAGGCCGTTATTACGGCCAGAGGTGGTTGTTCTGGGAACTGGTTTCTCAGGATCTATGCACCCAAATTGCGTGAAAATGTAATCACATGTCAATTCTAGTATAAAATATTTGTCCAATGAATACCCGTTTATCATCTGCATTTCTTCTTGGTGTAGCAGTTTTAATGGCCAGTAGTGTATACCGTGAGCTATGGATGAAGGGCAACAGGTGGATTCCATATTGCTAGATTTCCGGAAAGCATTTGACACGGTGCCCGACTGTAGGCTGTTCAAAAATGGGTCAAATGGCTCTGAGCACTATGCGACTTAACATCTGTGGTCATCAGTCGCCTAGAATTAAGAACTAATTAAACCTAACTAACCTAAAGAGATCACACACATTCATGCCCGAGGCAGGATTCGAACCTGCGACCGTAGCAGTCGCGCGGTTACGGACTGAACGCCTAGAACCGCGCAGGCTTTTAATGAAGGTATGAGCGTATGGAATAAGTTCACAGATATGTGAGTGGCTCGATGACTTGTCAAGTTAGAGCATGTTGTCATCGACTGCGCGTATTCACCAGACACAAGGGAATCGTCAGGAGTGCCCGATGGAAGAGTGATAGGACCGCTGATGTTCTCTATCAGAGTGTACAATAATTAATGGCGTAAACGCTTACAGTTGAAAGTACACGACACTAGAAGCAAACAGTAAACATAGGGTCGAAAATGCATTCCTTAAGAGCTACGAGCAATTTTTCATCTTCGATACTGTGAAGCAAATCTCTTCTACTGCAAGCTCTTTGCTTTCCACATTTTGGGAAGTTGTAGTATGGACCAAAACAAGAAGAAATGTCCAGTAAACATTTGTTCTAAAATGAATACCTTAAGACAGGGCTTCTGAACGTGTGGTCCGCGGACCCCTTAGGGGTCCGCCAGCTCTTTCCAGGGGGTCCGCGGCCAAATTTCACCAAATCGTGTAAAATAATGAGTAATATTATTGAATAAAATGTGAAAATGAAATTCATCACTATTTTCTTCGTGTAAAAAACGTGTACTTTTACTTCAGGTCGTATCCCCAAGCAGCCTTTGCGGTTCCTAACTGAGAACGTATGCACAGTTTAGTGCCGGAAAATGCGGCTTATCTGATCGACTGTTTCGCAACAATACGGGGGTCGCTTGTGCGCTGGTTCACGGCGCTAGATGCGCTGAAACCTTTTACGCGTGCGCCGAGAGAGCTTTGTCAACAAATCACAGTTGTAAGTTGGCTGTTTAGGTTTTCTTATTGGTAACGCCACGTAGCGCTCTGTATGAAAAATCACTGGCTGTGCTGTGTGTAGTCTGTGGCTAGTTTGCATTGTTGTCTGCCATTGTAGTGTTGGGCAGCTGGATGTTAACAGCAGTGGTGGATGTGGGGAGAGAGATGGCGGAGATTTGAAATTTGCAAAACGGGATGTCATGAACTGCTATTTACATTATGACTTTTGAACACTATTGAGGTAAATACATTGTTTGTTCTCTATCAAAATCTTTGATTTGCCAACTATGCCTATCAGTAGTTAGTGCCTTCAGTAGTTTGCTGTATTGCAGTAGTTCGAGTAACGAAGATTTTTGTGAGGTAAGCGATTTGTGAAACGTATAGGTTAATGTTAGTCAGGGCCATTTTTTGTGTAGGGATTTTCGAAAGTCAGATTGCGTTGCGCTAAAAATATTGTGCGTCAGTTTAAGCACAGTCTTGTACAATTTTTCAAAGGAGACGTTTCACAGTGCTCGCTGGCACGTATGCGGCCCCAGGCATCATTAAATGTTAAACTTGCCTTGTCAGTGCACTACCTGTTTTTGACCAGTTTATTACTTGTAACATGGATCGGTGGCTAAGTTAGGATGATTGAAGAAGGCTGCAGTTTTTCCATCGCCTTCACAACAAGGGAAGTTTCCAGTTGAAACGAATAAGGAGAGAGGACGACCAAAGGAAGACTTTACATACATTTGAACATTTTTCTTCGGATTTCACGAAAAACCACACACACACACACACACACACATACACACACACACGCACACACACACACACACACATACACGACTTACGAAATATGCATGCTCGTTACACAACAGTAGCCAAATAGTGGACGTGAACAGACCATAAGCGGCAGCTTGTGAACAGCGAACAGTTTGGACGTGACGTCGATTGCTCTTCGAGGAAGAAAGCTCCATCGTGTGAAATTTCAATTACCAAGTAATTTTAATCAGGGTATAGTGTGTTGAACAAAGGAAGTAAATCTACCAATAAGTGTCTGGATACAGTGGGAATTCAAATTGGATAGTTAATTTCAAGTTGTTTCCATTCATCTCTAAACCAAAGACTATCGATACTTCGGGGGTGGGGTTCATTGGGAACATGGCACCTGCATTAAGAAGCTTTCGGTTCCCATGGGTTTCTCTCTGAAATTTGAAGTTACCGTGCTCTTGACTGACTAGGGGTCCGCCATGGATTTTCGACTGAAAAACGGGTCCGCCAGCTGAAAAGGTTGGGAAGCCCTGCCTTAAGAGCTATGAGCAATTGTTCATTAGAAGAGTTGTGTTTCCGAGTAGCGAAGATGAGCACGTGCACATAGCTCTTAAGGTATGCATTTTAGAGCACATGTTTAGTGGACATTTTTTTCTTGTTTTGGTTCATACTACTACTTCCCAAAATGTGGAAAGCGAAGAGCTAGCAGTAGAAGAGATTTGCTTCACAGTATAGAAGATGAAAAATTGCTCATAGCTCTTAACGTGTGCATTTTCGACCCTATGTTTACTGTTTGCTTTTAGTGTCGTGTACTTTCAACTGTAAGCGTTTACGTCATTAATTATGATACACCCTGTATACCTAAATGTCCGCCCCTATAGCTGAGTGGTAAGTGTGATGGACTGCCTCCCTACAGGCCCGGGTTCGATTCTTGGCTGGGCTGGGGATTTTCTCCGCTCAGGGACTGGGTGTTGCGTTGTCTTCATGACCATTTCATCCCCATCTGGTGCACAGGTCGCCCAGTGTGGCGTCCAATGTAATAAGATCTGCACCAGGGCGGCCGGACCTGCCTCATAAGGAGCCTCCCTGCCAATGACGCCAAACGCCCATTTTCATTTTTGTACATAAATGATTTGGCGGACAGAGTGGGGAGCAATCTGCTGTTGTTTGCTGATGATGCTGTGTTGTACGGTAAGGCGTCGAAGTTGAGTGGCTGTAGAAAGATACAAGACGACATACACGAAATTTCCAGTGGGTGTAATGAATGGCAGCTAGCCCTAAATGTGGAAAAAATGTAAGTCAATGTGAATGAGTAAGAAGGTTAAAAATGTAATGTTCGGATACAGCGCTATTGGTGTCGCACTTGACACAGTAAAGTAGTTTAAATATCTGCAAGAAACGTTGCAAAGCGATACGAGATGAAACAGCATGTGAGAACTATCGTAGGGAAGATGAATGGTCGATTTCGGTTTTTTGGAAGAATGGTAGAAGGGTGTTGTTTATCTGTAAAGGACACCGCGTATAGGACACTAGTGCGACCTATTCTTATTGCTCAAGTGTTTGGGATCCGTACCAGGTCGGTTGGAAGGAAGGCATCGAAGAAGTTCAGAGGCGGACTGTTAGATTTGTTGGAGGTCGGTTCGAACAACACGCGTATTACGGGGGTGCTTCGGGAACTCAAATGCGAATTCCTGCATGGAAGGCGACATTCTTTTCTAGAAACGCTATTGAGAAAATTTAGAGAAGCGGCATTTGAACCTGACTGCCGAACGATTCTACTGCCGTCAACATGCACCAAGATATACGATAAATTAGGGCTCATATGGAGGCTTATAGATAGTAGTTTTTTTCCCTCTCTCTGTTTGCGAGTGGAACAGGAAAGGGAATGGTTAGTAGAGTTACAGTGTGCCGTCTGCCACGTACCGTACGGTGGCTTGTGGAGTATATATGTAACTGTAGATGTAGAAACTTCACGGGTTGGGAGGGTATTGATGTAAATGCAGTAATCACAATGTTCTTGTTGTGGTCTTCAATCTGCAGCCTGGCTTGATGCAGCTCTACGAACTACTCTATCTTCATCTCTGAGTAGCTATTGAAACCTACATCCCTCTGATTCTGCTTACTGTATTCATCTTTTGGTCTCCCTCTGTCATTGAAACCCCCTACACTTCGCCCCAGTACTAAATTTGGAATCCCTTGATGTCTCAGATTGTGTCGTATCAACAGATCCCTTCTACTAGTCAGGCTGTCCGGCAAATCGATTCTCTCCCCAATTCGATTCAGTACCTCCTCATTAGTTACTCTGATCTATCCATTTAATCTTCAGCATTCTTCTATAGCACAACATTTCGAAAGCTTCTATTCTTTTCTTGTCCGAATTGCTTATGGTCCATATTTCACTACCACACATGGCTACATTCCATTCAAATTCTTTCAGAAAAGACTCCATGACATTTAAATCTGTATTCAGTATTAAAAAATTTCTGTTCTTCAGAAACGCCATTGCTAGTCTACATTTTCTACCCTCTCTACTTCGACCATCATCACTTATTCTGCTCCCCAAATAGCAAAACTCTACTTGAAGTGTCTAATTTGCTAATCCAACTCCACAATCATCACCTGATTTTATTCGACTATATCCCATTACCATTGTTTTGCTTTTGTTGGTGTTCATCTTATATCCTCCTTTCAAGACACTAACCATTCCTTTCAACTGCTCTTCCAAGTCCTTTGCTGTCTTTGACAGAATTTCAATGTCACTGGTAAACCTCACAGTTTTCATTTCTTTTCCTTAGACATTAATTCCTATTCCAAATCTTTGTCTGGTTTCGTTTACTGCTTGCTCATTGTACTTTTTGAATAATATGGAGGATAGTCTACAACCCTGTCTCTCTCCCGTCTCAACCACGACTTCCCTTTTGTGCTCCTCAACTCTTATACCTGCCGTCTGATTTCTGGACGATTTATAAACAGCCTTTCAGTCCTTGTATTTTACCCCTGCTGTCTTTGGAATTTTAAAGAGAGTACTCCAATCAGCCTTGTCAAATGTTTTTTTTTAAGTGTACAAATGTTATGAATGCAGGTTTGCCTTTCCTTAACCTATCTTCTAAGACACATCGTTTGGTCAGTATTGCCTCGCATGTTCCTACATTTCTCCGGAATCCAAACTGATGTTCCTGGAGCCTCTGCATGTCCATCTTTTCAGAGATGATTGTGGTAGTCGTCTGTTTAATACAGAATGTCAAATCGAAGACCTTTCTGCTGTCTAATTTCCAACCGTTATCTTATCTTACTGGTCTACCAGTTTCGGCAATTTACTACGCCATTTTCAGGCCATCTGACTGGCTTGTTGGAAGATTCCTGTCTCGGTTTAGGTCAAAATAGGGACAGCATTCAACCATCATCAGTATCAAGCAGAAATCTGCAGATGCCAGTCGGTCAAATTTGGGGCCAGTCTTCAACCATCATCTGTAGATTTCTGCTTGATACAGCGATCACTTCAACCATAATCTCCTGGTTCGGCAGATGATGGTTGAAGTGATCGTTGTATCAAGCACAAATCTACAGATGCCAGTCTTTGAATACTGGCCCCTATTTCGACCGGAACCGAGGCTGGAATCTTCCTGTATGTTGGTCAGGGGCCTTGAAGGTGGCGTAGTACACCGTCGAAACTGGTAGCGCAATAAAATAACAGTTTGGAAATTAGACGGCTGAGAAGTGTTTGAAATGACATTCAGTTCTGACCTTCCTCGAGGTGGGCTTCTAGCAGTTTTTTTTTTCCATTCGATGCCGGGTCCAGTTGACAATGAACTTAGCAGTATAAGACTGCTTATCACTATGACGTTATCTGGATGTTTGATATGACTCCGTTGGTAATGATGTCATAAAGCCGTTGTAACCTCACCTGAGGCAGCTGTTCCACAACTGTTGTAACTGGTCTTCCATGTCCCGGGTATTGGTATTGGATGCAATTGACGGCCAAGCGGGTCCCACACACTTTATATCAAGGACAGGTATGATGATCTTGCTGGCCAAAGGATTACCGAAGCATCACACACACAGCTGCCAAAGACACGTGCGTTATTCTGTCGAAAAATAGGTTCACTATATTGTCACATCAAAATAAGACGTGAGGTTGCAGCGAACGATCTATTGATACGTAATCAGCATGGTTTCAAAAAACATCGTTCTTGTGCAACGCAGCTACCTCTTTATTCGCACGAAGTAATGGCCGCTATCGACAGCGGATCTCGAGTTGATGCCGTGTTTCTAGATTTCCGGAAAGCTTTGGACACCGTTCCTCACAAGCGACTTCTAATCAAGCTGCGGGCCTATGGGGTATCGCCTCAGTTGTGCGACTGGATTCGTGATTTCCTGTCAGAAAGGCCGCAGTTCGTAGTAATAGACTGCAAATCGTCGAGTACACTGAAGTGATATCAGGTGTTCCCCAGGGAAGCGTCCTGGGACCTCTGCTGTTCCTGATCTATATAAATAACTTGGGTGACAATGTGAGCAATTCTCTTACGTTGTTCGCAGATGATGCTGTAATCTACCGTCTACTAAGGTCATCCGAAGACCAGTATCAGTTGCAAAGCGATTTAGAAAAGATTGCTGTATGGTGTGGCAGGTGGCAGTTGACGCTAAATAATGAAAAGCGTAAGGTGATCCACATGAGTTCCAAAAGAAATCCGTTGGAATTTGATTACTCGATAAATAGTACAATTCTCAAGGCTGTCTATTCAACTAAGTACCTGGGTGTTAAAATTACGAACAACTTCAGTTGGAAAGACCACATAGATAATATTGTGGGGAAGGCGAGCCAAAGGTTGCGTTTCATTGGCAGGACACTTAGAAGATGCAACAAGTCTACTAAAGAGGCTGCTTACACTACACTCGTTCGTCCTCTGTTAGAATATTGCTGCGCGGTGTGGGACCCATACCAGGTGGGATTGACGGAGGACATCGAAAGGGTGCAAAAAAGGGCAGCTCGTTTTGTATTATCACGTAATAGGGGAGACAGTGTGGCAGATATGATACGCGAGTTGGGATGGAAGTCATTAAAGCAAAGACGTTTTTCGTCGCGGCGAGATCTATTTACGAAATTTCAGTCACCAACTTTCTCTTCCGAATGCGAAAATATTTTGTTGAGCCCAACCTACATAGCCAGGAATGATCATCAAAATAAAATAAGAGAAATCAGAGCTCGAACAGAAAGGTTTAGGTGTTAGTTTTTCCTGCGCGCTGTTCGGGAGTGGAATGGTAGAGAGACAGTATGATTGTGGTTCGATGAACCCTCTGCCAAGCACTTAAATGTGAATTGCAGAGTAGTCATGTAGACGTAGATGTAGATGTAGAAGTAGACGTACCTTTCTGCAGTTACAGTTCCCTCCATCACTACCTGCTACGATCTGAAGTCATACTCGATAGCTCCCCACATCAAGATGTCAACAATAATAGAACTCTGGGAGAACGGGTCCTCTCCCCAGGTGGCCCCCATACTCGCACCACTCAATACTGAGCCGTTTATGCTGTCGCGTTAACGGCGGCCAGCGCATGGGCCGGTAGCTCCCTTGTCCGGCTGCAGCTAGTCTCTGACTAATGATTCAGGATGACACAGAATCTTGCACAGAGCCCACTGCTTGTTGTTGGATGGCAGGGGCAGAAGTGAAGGGGTTACAAGGTGCCTGGTGTACAATACGGCGGTTCTCCCTCGTGCTGCTCATACGTGGTTGACTGGAACGTTGACGGAGAGTATGCCTGCTCCTACTTTCGCATGCAGTCCAAAATCGGGCTACTATCAGACCGGAATGCCCCACAAATCTACATATTCTACGACTCTAACAGCTGCCCAATATGAGACCCTCAATCAGGCCCTTTCTAGATTCTGTCAGGTGCTGATACCACTGTCTCACACGAGTACGCAGCAGCATCTCTTTGTTCTTGACAGGGATTACTCCACATCTGACGCTGTCACTCCTGTTACATAGGATGCTCAAGGAGGAAGGGTCAATACTCAGGGATACGATAGAATCGATCTTTCGAAGCATGGGCTTCAAAATATGTACCTTAAAAGCTATGAATACTTGTCTATCTTTATAACAGCGAAACATATATCTTTTATTGAGCAAGTGCTCATAGTTTTTTACGTGTATATTTTAGAACCATGTTTACTAGAAGAGTTTTTCTTGTTTTATGTAATAAAATGGAACACGTACAGCCGTCCTTCCAATGTTGTTCATTATATGGCTACGAGTTTCGGTGCTTCAGTACACTATCTTCAGGCCTTAACTGACGCTGAGAAGGTTAACGCCAATCGTTTACACGATTTCTTCAGTGCCCTACATTTGTGAAGCGGCTTTCGTTACAACGATGTTGCGTCTGAAATAATGTCTCCAACGTCAGTTAAGGCCTGAAGATGGATCAACTGCAAGTACTATGACAGTTAGGTGGCAGGTTAGAAAACTTGGATTTCATGGTCGAGCGGCTGCTCATAAGCCACACATCACGCCAGTAAATGCCAAACTTCGATTCCCGGCGTGGTCAGGGATTTTCTCTGCCTCGTGATGGCTGGGTGTTGTGTGTTGTCCTTAGGTTAGTTAGGTTTAAGTAGTTCTAAGTTCTAGGGGACTGATGACCGTAGATGTTAAGTCCCATAGTGCTCAGAGCCCAATGCCAAACGACGCCTTGTTTGGTGTAATGAGCGTAAACATTGGACGATTGAACTGAAGAAAAACGTGGTGCGAAGTGAAGAATCGCCATACACTGGTGTTATGGTGTGACAGTGTTTTTCACGGAGGCAGCTTGCATCCCTTGTCGTTTTGCGTGGCACGATCATATCAGAGGCCTACACTGATGTTTTAGGCACCTTCTTGCTTTCTATTGTAGAAGAGCAGTTTGGGGATGGCGGTTGCATCCTTCAACACGATAAAGCACCTGTTCACAATACACAGCCTGTGGCGGAGTGGTTACACGACAATAACATCCCTATAATCTGTAATGGATTGGCCTGCACAGAGTCCTGACCAGAATCCTATAGAACACCTTTGGGATATTTTGGAACGCCGACTTCGTACCAGGCTTCACCGACCGACATCGATACCTCTCCTCAGTGCAGCACTCCGTGAAGAATGGGACTGCCATTCCCCAAGAAACCTTCCAGCACCTGATTGAACGTATGCCTGCGAGAGTGGAAGCTGTCATCAAGGCTACGGCTGGACCAACACCAGATTGAATTCCAGCATTACCGATGGAAGGCGCCAAGGAACTTCTAAGTCACATAGTGTACCTCCTCAGGAGCTATGCTCGTCTATGTCGGGAATCAGACAGCGTCACCTTTCAAACCAGAGCGTGTTTAGCAGTGCCCGTGTGTCATCACACACACCATCTAATGTTTGAAGCCGGAGTTCCATAAAGCTTTGGAAGATCAAATAACGCAAAAGGCGTAGACAATACTCATTCGGAATGTGTAAAATTGTTTGGAGTAAGTGGTCGACTATTGTTGTTGATTTGCAGAATCAGTGAATGAATCTGGAGATATACCAATCAGACTCTCGGAGAAATATCATCCACACAGTCCCGAAGATCACAAGGGCAGGCAAGTGCTGGAGCTATCGCACAGTCAACTTAACAGCTCATGCATCCCAGTTGCTGACAAGAACAATATACAGAAGAATGGAAAAGAAAATTGAAAAGGTACCAGAAAGGCAGTTCTGAAATGGCGCTTAATAACGGAAGCAGGAAGTAAGAGAAGTGAAGATACGTTCATAGGATTTGTGGACCTAGCAAAGACGTACGACGATGTAAAAAGGTGCAAGATGTTCGAAATTGTTAGGAAAATAGGAGACACGCTATAGCTTAAGACGGGTAATATGCAATATGGGCAGTGGTCTAGCGGTTCTAGGCGCTCAGTCCGGAAACGAGCGACTGCTACGGTCGCAGGTTCGAATCCTGTCTCGGGCATGGATGTGTGTGATGTCCTTAGGTTAGGTTAGGTTTAAGTAGTTCTACGTTCTAGGGGACTGATGACCACAGATGTTAAGTCCCATAGTGCTCAGAGCCATTTGAACAATATGGGCAAGAACCACGAGGTAAAGTAAGAACGGGCGACCATGCACGACGTGCTGGAACTGGAAAAGCAGTAAGACACGGATGTAATCTTTCGCCCTTACTGTTGAATTTTTACATCGACGAAGCAATGATAGAAACAAAAAATGCTTTAGCAGCTACTTTAAAATGCAGGATGAAAGGATATCAAGACTGGCTGATGCCGTTGTTATCCTCACTCAAAAGAGGGAAGAATTGCAAGACCTACAGAACCTATTCACTGGAAAGAACAGATAAAGATCAGTGGCCATGGATTGAGAGCAAACCGAAAAAAGACGAAGGTAATGTGGATTTTTATAATGAATTATTCCAGGCAAGTTACAGATAGTTTAATTACAAGTGATTGTCCCTTACTACATCTCCATCTACATCTATACTCTGGAATTCTCCGAAAACCACCGTGATGTGTATGGCAGAGGGTACGTCCTATTGTACTAGTTATTACGATTGTTTTCCCGTTCCATTCACGTATGGGACGCGGGAAGAACGATTGTTTGAATGCCTCTGCGCGCGCAGTAATTGCTCTAATCTTATCCTCAAGATACATGTGTGAGTGATGCGTAAAGAGTTGTAATATATTTCTAGAGTCACCATTTAAAGGGGCTTCTTGAAACTTTCTTAGCAAACCTTCTCGGGATTGTTTACGTCTGTCTACAAGAGTCTTCCAGGTCAGTTCCTTCGGTATCTCTGAGACACTCTCCTACGGATCAAACAAACCTGTGACCATTCGTGCTGCCCTTCTCTGTATACGTTCAATATCACCTGTTAGTCCCATTTGGTATGGTTCCCACACACTTCAGAAATATTCTAGAGTGACTTAATGTATTAACACACAAACCAAGTTCATCAATTTAATGCTACAGTAGAGTAATTATACCTTGCGTCCCTACCTATTCCGAAAACAGCGGAAGTTCACTGAGGCTCTTTGCGGATGATGCTGTGGTGTATCGAGAGGTTGTAACACTGGAAAATTGTACTGAAATGCAGGAGGATCTGCAACGAATTGACGCATGGTGCAGAGAATGGCAATCGAATCTCAATGTAGACAAGTGTAATGTGCTGCGAATACATAGGAAGAAAGATTCCTTATCATTTAGTTACAATATAGCAGGTCAGCAACTGGCAGCAGTTAATTCCATAAATTATCTGTGAGCACGCATTAGGAGTGATTTAAAATGGAATGACTATATAAAGTTGATCGTCGGTAAAGCAGATGCCAGACTGAGATTCATTGGAAGAATCGTAAGGAAATGCAATCCGAAAACAAACGAAGTGGGTTACAGTATACTTGTTCGCCCACTACTTGAATATTGCTCACCAGTGTGGTATCCGTACCAGATAGGGCTGATAGAGGAGATAGAGAAGATCCTACGGAGAGCAGCGCGCTTCGGTACAGGATCATTTAGTAATCGCGAAAGCGTTACGGAGATGATAGATAAACTCCAGTGAAAGACTCTACAGGAGAGACGCCTCAGTAGCTCGGTACGGGCTTTTGTTGACGTTTCGAAAGCATACCTTCACCGAGTCAAGCAGTATATTGCTCCCTCCTACGTACATCTCGCGAAGACACCATGAGGATAAAACCAGAGAGATTAGAGCCCACACGGAGGCCTACCGATAATCTTTTTTTCCACGAACAATACGAGACTGGAACAGAAGGGAGAACCGATAGAGGTACTCCGGGTACCCTCCGCCACACACCGTCAGGTGGCTTGCGGAGTATGGATGTAGATGTAGAACCGGTCGCACGAGTGACTTGTAATCAATCTGATTTGTACACCGATAGCCCTTTCCCAGTATTATTTCAATAAACCGAAGTCTGCCACCTGCTTTACCCGCGTCTGAGCTTATATTATCGTTCCATTTCATATCCCCACAGCGTGTTACTCCCAGCTATTTGTATAAGTCAGCCGATTCCAACGGTGAATCATAGATCTTGCAGTCATAGGATACTACGTTTTTTCGTTGTGTGGAGTGCACAATTATGCATATCTGAACATTTAAAGCAAATTGCCAATTTTTGACACACTCTGAAAACTTATCACGGTCCGAATGGATACTTATGCAGCTTCTTTGAGACATTACTTCATTACGGATAACTGCATCACCTGATAAAAGCCTGATGTTACTGTTAATATTGTCTGTAAGGTCATTAACATACAACATGAATAGCAAGAGTCCCAAAACATTTCTCTGCGACATACCTGGAGCTACCTTTGCATCTGACGATAACTCTCCATCCAAGATAACATGCTGTTTCCTCCATACCAAAAAGTCCTCTATCCAGTCACAAATTTCACTTGATATCCCATACGATCGTACTTTTGACATAAGCACAGTTGCGGTACTGAGTCAAATCCATTTCGGAGTCAAGAAATACCGCATCTATATGACTGACTTGATGCATAGCTTTCAGTATCTCATATGAGAAAAGTGAGAGTTGGGTTTCACATGATCGATGTTATGGGACATTGCTGTTTAGGCTGTACCGCCATTCTCAAGTAAACCTGTAGATGATACACTTGATGACTCTACTTACTTTTATAAAAGTTGTACTGAAAGGTCAGTTTACATGTATAATTACTGAATGTCTATTTGTTGCTACAATGTTGTAAGTCACGCAATTTCTAATTGTGTAGATTTTTTTCCTGTGAAATACTTTGGACATCTAGACTGACAGTTTATTCTTGTTGATGCTCTAAGTTTGCCTTGTAATCTTTGCTAATCTGTAATGTTAGTTGTGTTTCACTGATGCTGTAGTTTTGTTAGGATTCGTATCAATGCAGCATAACTAACATGACTGACTAGCAAAGATTATAACTGCAAACATAAATATTCAACGTGAATAAACTGTCAGCCTAGCTGTCAAAAGTATTTCTCGGAAAAAAATTCAGCACAAGTAGAAACTATCTAAACATTCATGGTGGTGTCTGTTTGTTCTATATATCGTGTCTCCCTACCACTTTCGCGCAACGACGCTCTGAGCGTCTTTTTTAGGGAATTAACTAGTTTGAACCTGGGACCTGTTGCTGGTAAGGAGACGCCAGACCACACATGACATGTAGAATTCAGAAGATTTCAGTGAGACTAGCGATGATATAACCAAATACTAAATGATCTCATCGTCAGCTCCACTACACTCCCTGTAAAAGAATCTTAATACTAACTAAATTTAGTGGAAAGGGTTCAAGGCTTTCCTATTTTTAGTTAGCTGGTAAGATAACGTCGAAAAAGCAGTTAAGTTTACCTTTGGAAATTTTATTCTACTCACAAAACATCGTTTATAAATTGCACTATTGATAAAAGGAAATGTTTTAATACAGGATAGTAAAAACCAACTGCGTTCAACAAAAATGTGACCGAATATTCCCTGAATGGGTTTCCAAGTTCTACAATCGATCGAAGGATGACCTATGCCATATCACATTTATAATCTCGGTTTAATTTAAGTTTCACAAAAGAGAAAACTATCAAAATGGTCTACAGTGACCCTCAATTATCTTTAATTACTTATCTAACTTGTCGTAAATTACAGTGGGTGATGTGGCTTCTCAATAACTATATAAAAGAAAAATCATAGCGTTTCAGATCTTTTCTTCAAGTGGCAAATGTGAACACCATGAGTTTTAATTAACGATCGACACTAGTATTACGCAAAAAGGAGGTGTAACAGATGAGACTTCTGCAGTTCAGAGTGAAGCCTTATGCGCTCAAAAATGCGGCATCGCGTGCGTTCATTACCTTGTCGGTGATTAGGCAGCGTCAGGGCAGCGGCGGGCAGCACAGCTCCGCTCACTTAGCCATCTCGGAAGCAACCCTCTCCTAACTTCTCCTTACTACAATTTACCGAAGTTGGTTTTTAGAGAAAACTATTTGGCTGTGTTTCCATCTAACCAATCAGGGTCTCAATGATAACCTTAAGCTCCGCCTACAAAAATCCTGTCTATCTAATGAGAAACGTTATACTTTTCGTGGTGGGGCAATGTTTTTAAAGTTTGCAACGTAACAGAGACGCTAAAAAGTCTCACGCTAAAAACCTGCAACTGGTGTGGTCCTTTTAGCGTTATCGTAAGATCTATACTGTTCTTCTGGAGGGCTCTATCTTTTAACAAGGGCTGGGGGGGTGGTCCTTGACGTACCTGAGACGCGAAAAAGTCTCACGCTAAAACTTGCGGGTGGTAGTGGCCCTTTTTGTGTTATCGTAAGATCTACACTGTTTTTCTGGAGGGCTCTAGCTTTTAACATGGGCTGGGGAGTGTTCCTTGACGTACCTGAGACGCGAAAAAGTCTCACGCTAAAACGTGCGGGTGGTGAGCCCTAGTGGTTAGCTGGCGACGTGGATGTCCAGCCCCTCCCTTATCGTAGTGCCCTCTAGCTTAACACGGTTCTGCTCTCTGCTTCTGTCCTCGTTTCTCCCCTCGGAACTGCGTCGGTCTCTCGGTGGGAAGGTACGACATGCATTTAGGTATTCGTGTGTTAGTCTGTGGTATTCCATTTGCTCACTTATTACTCGTATTAATTTGGTTAATTTAATGTCACGATTTATTCGGAGCTAAGTGACATACTAGTAGATTTACTTATTATGTCAGGGTTTTCATGGAAGGTGTTGGATTTGCCTGACACCTTACAACTATGTGACTTATAACAGTCTAGCAACAAACAGACAGCCGACCGTTTACTCACTGACACGCTATGGGAGTCTACTCCAACTAGACGTAAGTTTATAAACGTAAGAAGACTCACCAACCGTAACATCCACAGGTTTCCTTGATAATGGCGTTACAGTCGAAACAAGCTTGTAGTAGGGAAGGGTCTCTAATAATTAAACTATTTGCAGCTTGCCTGAAATAATTCACTATAATACATCATGTTATGACGTTTTCTATTCTAAGCGCCAGATCGATAAAAAAACCATGAGGAGTGGCAGAAACATAGGAAACAAAAAACTGGTGACGATGAAGTACACGAAGTAAAGGAATTCTGCTACTTTAGAAGAAAAAAGTCACATGACGGATGAAGCAACGTCGACATAAAAAGCCGACTAACACTGGAGAACGGGACTTTTCTGGCCAAAATATTTCTGCTAAGGAAACTCGACCATAGTTTGAGGAAGAAATTCCTGAAAATGTGTGTTTGGAGCATAGCACTGAATAAAAGGGAATCATAGCCGTTCTTAAAACCGCAAAAGGAGAGAATCGAAGCGTTTGAGGCGTGGTGCTACAGAAGAATGTTGAAAGTTACGTGTACTGATAACATGAGGAGTAACAAGGTTTTCCGCATAATCGGCTAGTAGAGGAACATATTGAAATTATTTACAAGAGGACGGAACATGATAACAGGACATGTATTAAGAAGTCAGGGAATAACTTGCATGGTATCAGAGGGAGCTGTAGAAGGTAAAAGGTATAGGGGAAGACAGAGATTGGAATATGACCAACAAATAATTGAGGTCATTGATGCAAGAGCTATTCTGAGGTGAAGAGGTTGGCGCAGGAGAGGAATTCGTGACGTGCCGCTCAAAGAAGTATAATGAGTAGAAAAGGAAACAAACATTAATTTTTCTTGAATTTCAGTGCAAGCGTTATAGAACGTACGAAGCTCAGTAACACATTCACATCTTCATGTACACTCCGCGATACGCCTTATGGTGTGATAGGTATCATTTCCTACTTTTGCTGCTTCTAAACAAGGTAGCATAAACTGGATAATGTAAGAGCGACGAGGAATTCAGCAGCTGCCACACTGCAACGATGTAACTCAACTAAGCTATAAAGCCACATAGGGCGTCGGCAACCCTGTTGAAAATGAAGGGGAACTACTGCATGAAGGCTGGATTGGCCGTTAATCAAAAGGTCATGCTTCAAGAATTGAATGACTTTATTGCTCGTAATATGATGCTTTTCGGACACAGCCATCTTCACATATCTAAGAGCTGCACGTAGATACAAAGGTTAGAAGATTTGTACCTAAAAATCATAAGAAGATTCGAGTGCATAGAACATATCAACCAATAAAAGCATTTTCACTAAACCAAATGAACGAGTAAATACATTTTTCAAACAGTTAACATTTTTCCCTAGTTCGCATTATAATTTTGAAACATATAAATATCTCGTTCTAAACACTTTTCTAAAATAGCCTATGTTCTTCCTCAGGATTCACGCTACCTCCGTACTAAATTCCATAGGAATCGATTCAGAGGTTTGGTCGTGAAAGCGTAACAGACAGAGTTACTTTCGAATTTTAAATATTAGTGTGGCTTGTTATGTCAGGGCCATTACACTGGAATGTGTTATCGGTTTTATCCTGATGTAGCACTGAATTTTTATATGTTCGTTTTCAGCAATTGCGAGGAGGTCTTGTCTGTAATGTGGAGGAAATTTTCTCATCAGTTGACAGTACTGTGGATTACTTTGGAAACTTCATTATCATTTTCAAATATTACGTGGGTGCCGAAGTCTGATGTTAATAAGTGATAAGGTCTCCATTTCAACGCCATTTTATTGTTATTATTTTTCTGATCATAACTAAAATTAGTATTGCGAGATACTTTCAGTAATTTTCACAACGAAACTCCGTCTCGAAATCTGGCAGAAAAACCAAAGAGATTCTGGTCATACATAAAACACACCAGTGCAAGACGTTATCAATACCTTCACTGCGCGATAACAACGGTGAAGTCACTGATGACAGTGCCACTAAAACAGAGTTATTAAACAGGATTTTCTGAAACTCCTTCACCAAAGAAAACGAAGTAAATATTCCTGAATTCCAATCACGAACAACTGTCAAGATGAGAAACATAGAAATAGATGTCCTCAGTGTCGAAAAGCAGCTTAAATCACTTAAGAAAAGAAAGGCTTCTGGTCCAAACTGTATACCAGTAAGGTTCCCCTCTGAGTATGCTCATACAATAGCTCCATATTTAGCAACTATATACAACCGCTCGCTCACAGAAAGATCCGTACCTGAAGACTGGAAAATTGCTCAAGTCACACCAATACCCAAAAAGGGAAGTAGGAGTAATCTGTTGAATTACAGGCCCTTATCACTAATGTCGATTTGCACTAGGGTATTGGAACATAGAGTGTATCCAGACATTATGAAATACCACGAAGAAAACGATTTATTGACACGTAGTCAGCACGAATTCAGAAAATGTCGTTCTTCCGAAACACAACTAGCTCTTTATACTAATGAAATAGTGAGTGCTATCGACAGGGGATGTCAAATTGATTCCATATTTTTAGATTTCCGGAAGGCGTTCGACACCGTTCCTCAAAAGCGTCTTCTAACCAAACTGCGTGGCTATGGTATATCGCCTCAGTTGTGATTTTCGTGATTTTCTGCCAGAAAGGTCACAATTCGTAGTAATATACGAAAAGTTATCGAGTAAAACAGAAATAATATCCGGCGTTCCCCAAGGAAGGGTTATAGGCCCTCTATTGTTCCTGATCTATATTTACGACGTAGGAGACAATCTCAGTTGCAGTCGTAGATTGTTTGCAGATGATGCTGTCATTTATCGTCTTGTAAAATCATCAAATGACCAAACCGAATTGCAAAATGATTTAGATTGTGTAAATCATGAAATTCTGCTAGACAAGCTCAAGTATTGTGGCATGAGTGGGACAGTGCACAAATGGTTTATTTTGTACGTAACTGGAAGAGTGCAGAAAGTTGAAATAAGCAATTCTCATAATATGCTAAGTTCAGCACATTCCTCAAATTGGGGAACTATCAAGAATGGGGTTCCACAAGGGTCGGTCTTGGGTCCTTTCTTGTTCTTAATATATATTAATGACTTGCCATTCTATATTCATGAAGAGGCAAAGTTAGTTCTCTTTGCTGATGATACAAGTATAGTAATCACACCTGACAAACAAGAATTAAGTGATAAAATTGTCAATTATGTCTTTCAGAAAATTACTAAGTGGTTCCTTGTATGGACTCTCACTGAGTTTTGATAAGACACAGTACATACAGTTCCATACAGTAAATGGTATGACGCCATTAATAAATATAGACCTTAATCACAAGCATATAGCTAAGCTAGAATATTCAAAATTTTTAAGTGTGTCCATTGATGAGAGATTAAATTGGAAGAAACACATTGAAGATCTGCTGAAACGTTTAGCTACTTATGCAATAAGGGTAATTGCAAATTTTGGTGATAAACATCTTAGTAAATTAGCTTACTACGCCTATTTTCACTCATTGGTTGCACATGGGATCATATTTTGCGGTAATTCAACACTGAGGGATAAAGTATTTATTGCACAAAAGCGTGTAATCAGAATAATAGCTCGAGTCCACCCAAGATCTTCCTGCAGAAATTTATTTAAGGATCTGGTGATGTTCACAGTTCTTCTCAGTATATATACTCTCTCATGAAATTTATTGTTAAGAACTAAACCCAATTCAAAAGTAATAGCAGTGTGCATAACTACAATACTGGGAGAAAGGATGATCTTCACTACTCAAGATTAAATCTAACTTTGGCACAGGAAGGGGTGAATTATACTGCCACTAAAGTCTTTGGTCACTTACTAAATAGTATCAAAAGTCTGACAGATAACCAACAAGTATTTAAGAAGAAATTAAAAGAATTTCTGAATGGCAACTCCTTCTACTCCATAGAGGTTATTTTTAGATATAAATTAAGAAAAAAAGAAAAAAAACAAAAAAAATTATAAAAAATTTAAAAAATAAAAAAGTAAAGAAGTTGTTATATTGACTTAATTATATTGTTAAATTAACTTAATTATGTCATGTATTGGAAAATTTGACTCGTCCCACATCATTACGAAATATCGTATTCATGATCCATGGAACTAGTATTAATTTAATATAATCTAATCTACAAAAAAGACTGCTTGCCCCACGCTTGTCCGCCCTATTCTGGAGTATTACTGAGGCCTGTGGGAACCGCATCAGGTGGGACTGACGGATGACATCGCATAAATTCAGAGAAGGGCATCTCGTTTTGTATTATCACGAAGTAGGGGAGGTAGTGCCAGCCGTGATATGTGAGTTGGAGTGTCAAACAAGGGCGTCTCATGAAATTTCAATCACCAGTTTTCTCCTCCGATTGCGAAAACATTGTTGGCACCCACCTACACAGGGAGAAATGTTCATCACGATAAAATAAGAGAAATCAGAGCTAGCACAGAAAAATTTAAGTGCTCGTTTTTCCCAGGCGCCGTTCGAGAGTGGAACGGTGGAGAGACAGCTTGTAGGTGGTTCATTGAACCCTCTGCCAGGCACTTTATTGTGAATAGCAGAGTAATTACTTACATGTAGATCGCTGTTATTAACAGAAGCAGCAGTTTCATTAGTAGCAGTAGTAGTAGTAGTAGTAGTAGCAATACTAGTAATACCCCCAATTGTAGAGTTATTCGTTTTTAGCCAGCACTGTTATTCACATTGTCATTAGGTATACTCATCTTTAATATTATAAACAAATTTTTACTATTGTTAACTGTCATATTAAAAATATTGTTTTTTAAATTTTGTTACCTTTTTAAGTAACTATGATATAAAAGCAGGTAATATATGTCAAATCTTGTTATTATGTAAAGGAGAGCCTGGAAACCCTAGTTTGATCAGGTTAAATAAATAAATATCACCATACTTTTCTCAATAAGGGGTAGTATGGTACTGCGTCGAAAACATTAGTCAAGATACAAATCAATAAATGTCATGCGGCTTCCAGTCTGATCCCATGCTATCGATTGTTCTGCAGCTCGCGAGTCAGTGTCACTGGTTAGACATTCGCTCTTCTTCTCATTTTGCTCACGGGACTTGCCAGCGCTCCTGACCGCCTCATCTCAAATAAACTGCTACTAACACAGCAGCCACTTTGGGGAAAGTGGGTCCTGGTATTGCTACCAAATTTGTCTTTCTGCTGAGCTTCCGGGAGCTGTAAACTGTCAGAGCCAAATTACATAGGAAGACTCCCGAATCTGCAAGGCAAATTGAGAGTGCCAGCCATTGCTCTTACGAGAACAGGGTTTTCGATTAAGCAGTAGATACGGAGAATGTCCTTTCTAGCATAAATTTCCGTAATTAAAAATTCATAATCCCCTTTATGTCGCCTGATGCACACCGTAAACTTGGAAATATCATGCATCCGCATCGTGTCTCCGCAGTCACGGTCCGAGCCGTCAGACCAGCAACCGAGCACCGGAGATACCTGTTTCACGGGTTCGCCACCTGTCGTCCGCTTCACAGAGCAGTCTCGTCTGTTAACTGCTGCTGTACACGCCATGTTTCTAGTTATGGTCTCTAAAGATGACGAACAAGGTTCTCGAGAATTTCATAATGTAGTTTTAGCCAACAGAACTATTAAATCCGCTCCTTTAAGACTTTGTATCTCCGGAATGGCTCACCTTTGCATCAAATTTCATCACGGATTTTTTCTTTATTTTTCTTTATTGAATTTCGATTCCCCCCGAAGGGGGCTGGCTGGCAGCAGCTTAGTACGCTGCTCTATATCCTACAGACTTTTTAAAACGTAAGAAGAAAAGAAACAAGAAAAGCAGGCGATAAAACGGTGATTTAAATTGTAAAACGGCAGAAAATTATGGAAAGTTAAAACATGTTACAACATTGGCATTGCTAATAAAATACACAGGAATCAGACAAGTAACATAGTAGACAAACAATTAAAAAAACATTGGCGACAGTCTGGTTTCTGTTCACAAGAGATAAAAAAATCACACCCAGTGACAGTGGGACGTTCGTTCGCAACACTTCCCAAAAGACATACAACACTGAACATTCACTGTAAAACACCGCACAAAAATGTCAGCATAAAGATGAGACTGGGGAACTGGACAGATGAGGGGAAAACAAGGAAGGAAGAGAGAAAAAACGAAAGGGGGGAGAGGACTCATAAGGGGAGGGGGGAGAGGGACATGGCCGACGCGAGAGGAAATGAGAAAAAGCAGAGGAGGGAAATGCGAAAGGACTCGGGGGAGAGAGGGGGGGCAGAGAGAGAGGCTGGTGGGCAAAAAAGAGGAAGGAAGGGGGGAGAGGGAGCCCTGGAAAAGGACAGAGGAAAGGAGGGGAAGTAAGGATCAGAGCTGATAGGAGGGATAAATGGAGGGAGAGAGGGCATCATCCATTAGGGGGAGTTGACAGTAGGCACATTGGGAAAGGAGATGAAGGGTGTAGAGATGGAGGGTAGGGAGGACCCAACAGTGAAGACGTGGCAGGGGGTGGGAATGGGAGAGGAGAGGAGCAACCAGTGGGTGAGGGGGATCAAGCCGGCGGGAGGTGTAGAGGAGGCGAATATGTTCGAGGAATACGGGCAGTTGGGGGAAAGGAATGAGGTCATAGAGCATCCGCGTGGGGTACGGGAGGCATATACAGAACGCGAGGCAAAGTGCATGGCGCTCAAGGATCTAGAGGGACTTATAGAATTTGGGGGGGGGGGAGATATCCAGGCAAGACTGGCATAACAGAGGATGGGACAGATTAAGGATTTGTAGGTGTGGAGGATGGTAGAGGAGTGCAACCCCCATGTCCAGCCAGAGAGCAGTTTGAGGAGCCAGAGGCAGTTGTCGGCTTTGGATTGGATGGTGCGGAGATGAGGGATCCAGGCGAGGAGACCATCGCAAAAGGGATGAGTCCCATATCAGCTCTTGTGTTAGTATCAGCCTTCCGAGAACTGAAATGGGCGTGTGAATAACACTGTATGGGACATCCCGTTGTATTGAAACGTCCCCTTAGAAAAATCAGTGAATTATTGTGCTGGTAAATCCCTTACGTTATTTGGTTTTCAAACAGCTGAGCAGAACTGAACGTACTCAGACAATTCGCTCTTTACATATTCTGATCAACACTAAACTGACACACAATATTTTTAGCACAACACAATCTGACACTCAAAAATCCCTGTAAAAGAATGGCCCTAACTAACATTAGCCTATACCTTTCACAAATCACTTACCTCACAAAAATCTTCGTTACTCGAACTACTTCAATGCAGCGAGTGCCACTATTGTCAGCTAAATAAAAGATTCAAACTACTGAAGGCACTAACTACTGATAGGCATAATTAGCAAATGAAAGATTTTGATAGGGAACAAACAATGTATTTACCTTAATAGTGTCCAAAAGCCATAATATATATAGTAGTTCATGACATCCATTCTTACAAATGTACTATTGCTGATACACCCACGTCCAAATCACCCGCTCTAAAAAATCCGCCATCTCACTTCCCCACATCCACCACTGCTGGCGGCTCACCTCCAAATGCGCAACGCTACGCACTGTTAACAGCCAACAGCCAAACACTACAACAGCGAATATTACGACAATGCCACCTAGCCACAGACTGCACACAGCACAGCCAGTGATTTTCATACAGAGCGCTACGTGGCGTTACCAATAAAAACCTAAACAGCCTACTTACATAGCTCCCATGCTCCCCACAAAAAATTTTACACATTGTTTTGGGCAGTGGCCAATACAGATTTGAAAAAAAATTAATTACAATAACAAAGATATCAAATGCACACACTTATTGATACAATATTGGTCAAAAGCTAAAATTTTCTCAAAGTCCATAAAGACAGTCCTGATCATCCATCATAGTAAAATTGCAGTTTTTTTTCTCAAATTCTGAGCAGTAAAAGAAAATGCACACGGAAGTAGTGGATTTTCATGCAGTCTTGAAGAAGTAGTGTTGTCCTTCTAACGGAAAGACAGTGCTGACTCTTGACATGCAGACAGGTAATGGGCCACAACAGAGCAAACCCACCGCAGAGTCAGTCGAACTTTTGAAGAATATTTGTAGGTAGGTCATCATAGAGCAGATCCACTGTAGTCCTGGTAGAGAGTATGGTATTGGTGGGCCACCAGAGGTGCAACCCACTGCAGTCCTTGTAGAAATAATGGTATTGGTGGGTCTCAAAGGTGCAGACCCACTGTAGTCCTTGTAGAGACGGCCAGCAGCCATCTGTTGCGACTGTGCAGGTGAACAATCACCATCGAAGAGTCTTGCGGAGAATATAGCAAGTCCATAAACCACCACTTGTGCAGTCACAAAGTTTTTGGAATTGTTCTTAGAACCAGCAGTGCTGTTAACCAGTCCCTTGCTGAATTATTAACACACGTGCAAACACTAACAGTCCCAACTTATCACATATTGTGCATTTACTATGACCAACAGAAACGTGTGCAGTGAAATGTAACTTAATTTCAAGAACTGGTGTCTATACAATTATAAATTTACAACATAAGAATACAATTACAAAGATACAGAAAACGTCATTAAAACATAATAATACAGATAACATTTGTAGTAATACAGGCTTTACAGAAGAATAGAAATAAGCATATACATCAGTGTTACAGGAATTATGACATAAATAAATATATAAAATAATGCCCCCCCCCCCCATGAACCATGGATCTTACCGTTGGTGGGGACGCTTGCGTGCCTCAGCGATACACATGGCCGTACCGTAGGTGCAACCACATCAGAGGGGTATCTGTTGAGAGGCCAGACAAACGTGTGGTTCCTGAAGAGGGGCAGCAGCCTTTTCAGTAGTTGCAGGGGCAACAGTCTGGATGATTGACTGATCTGGCCTTGTAACACTAACCAATACGGCCTTGCTCTGTTGGCACTGTGATCGGCTGAAAGCAAGGGGAAACTACAGCCATAAATTTTTCCCAAGGGCATGCAGCTTTACTGTATGGTTAAATGATGAAGGCGTCCTCTTGAGTAAAATAGTCCCCTATTCGGATCTCCGAGAGGGGTCTACCCAAGAGGATCTTGTTATCAGGAGAAAGAAAACTGGCGTTCTACGGATTGAAGAGAGGAATGTCATATCCCTTAATCGGGCAGGTAGGTTAGAAAATTTAAAAAGGGAAATGGATAGTTTAAAGATCGATATAGTGAGAATTAGTGAAGTTCGGTGGCAGGAGGAACAAGACTTTAGGTCAGATGAATACAGGGTTATAAATATAAAATCAAATAGAGGTAATGCAGGAGTAGGTTTAATAATGAATAAAAAAATAGGCGTGCGGGTAGCTACTACAAACAGCATAGTGAACGCATTATTGTGGCCAAGATAGACACGAAGCCCACGCCTACTACAGTAGTACAAGTTTATATGCCACCTAGCTCTGCAGATGATGACGAAACTGATGAAATGTATGATGAGGTAAAAGAAATTATTCAGATAGTGAAGGGAGACGAAAATTTAATAGTCATGGGTGACTGGAATTCGGTAGTAGGAAACATAGTAGGTCAATACAGATTGCGGCTAAGAAATGAAAGAGGAAGGCGTCTGGTAGAGCATAACTTAATCATAGCTAGCACTTGGTTCAAGAATCATAAAAGAAGGTTGTATACATGGAAGAAGCCGGGAGATACTGACAGGTTTCAGATAGATTATATAATGGTAAGACAGAGATTTACGAACCAGGTTTTAAATTGTAAGACATTTCCAGGGGCAGATGTGGACTCTGACCACTATCTATTGGTTGTGAACTGTAGATTAAAACTGAAGCAACTGCAAAGAGGTGGGAATTTAAGGAGATGGGATTTGGATAAATTGACTAAACCAGAGACTGTACACAGTTTCAGGGAAAGCGTAAGGGAACAAGTGGCAGGAATGAGGGAAAGAAATACAGTAGAAGAAAAATGGGTAGCTTTAAGGGATAAAGTAGTGAAGGCAGCAGAGGATCAAGTAGGTAAAAAGACGAGGGCTAGTAGAAACCCTTTGGTAACAGAAGAAATATTGAATTTAATTGATGAAAGGAGAAAATATAAAAGTGCAGTAAATGAAGCAGGCAAAAAGGAATACAAACGTCTCAAAAATGAGATCGACAGGAAGTGCAAAATGGATAAGCAAGGATGGCTAGAGGATAAATGTAAGGATGCACAGGCTTATCTCACTAGGGGTAAGATAGATACTGCCTATAGGAAAATTAAAGACCCCTTGGGAGAAAAGAGAACCATTTGTATGAATGTTAAGAGCTCAGATGGAAACCCAGTTCTAACCAAAGAAGGGAAAGCAGAAAGGTGGAAGGAGTATATAGAGGGTCTATACAAGGGCGATGAACTAGAGGACAATATTATAGAAATGGAAGAGGATGTAGATGAAGATGAAATGGGAGATACGATACTGCATGAAGAGTTTGACAGAGCAATGAAAGACCTGAGCCGAAACAAGACCCTGGGAGTAGACAACATTCCATTGGAACTACTAACGGCCTTGGAAGAGCCAGTCCTGACAAAACTCTACCATCTGGTGAGCAAGATGTATTACACAGGCGAAGTACCCTCAGACTTCAAGAAGAATATAATAATTCCAATCCCAAAGAAGGCAGGTGTTGACATATGTGAAAGTTACCGAACTATCAGTTTAATACGTCACAGCAGCAAAATACTAACACGAATTCTTTACAGACGAATGGAAAAATGGTAGAAGCTGACCTCGGGGAAGATCAGTTTGGATTCCGTAGAAATATTGGAACATGTGAGGCAATACTGACCCTGCGACTTATCTTAGAAGCTAGATTAAGGAAAGGCAAACCTACGTTTCTAGCATTTGTAGACTTAGAGAAAGGTTTTGACAATGTTGACTGGAATACTCTCTTCCAAATTCTAAAGGTGGCAGAGGTAAAATACAGGGAGCGAAAGGCTATTTACAATTTCTACAGAAACCAGATGGCAATTATAAGAGTCGAGGGGCATGAAAGAGAAGCAGTGGTTGGGAAGGGAGTGAGACAGTGTTGTAGCCTCTCCCCAATGTTATTCAATCTGTATATTGAGCAAGCAGTAAAGGAAACATAAGAAAAATTCAGAGTAGGTATTAAAATCCATGGAAAAGAAATAAAAACTTTGAGGTTCGCCGATGACTTTGTAATTCTGTCAGAGACGGCAAAGGTCTTTGAGGAGCAGTTCAATGGAATGGACAGTGTCTTGAAAGCAGGATATAAGATGAACATCAACAAAAGCATAACGAGGATAATGGAAAGTAGGCGAATTAATTCGGGTGATGCTGAGAGAATTAGATTAGGAAATGAGACACTAAAGTAGTAAAGGAGTTTTGCTATTTGGGGAACAAAATAACTGATAATGGTCGAAGTAGAGAAGATATAAAATGTAGACTTGCAATGGCAAGGAAAGCCTTTCTGAAGGAGAGAAATTTGTTAACATCGAGTATAGATTTAAGTGTCTGGAAGTCGTTTCTGAAAGTATTTGTGTAGAGTGTAACCATGTATGGAAGTGAAACATGGACGATAAATGGTTTGGACAGGAAGAGAATAGAAGCTTTCGAAATGTGGTGCTACAGAAGAATGCTGAAGATTAAATGGGTAGATCACATAACTAATGAGGAGGTATTGAATAGAATTGGGGAGAAGAGGAGTTTGTGGCACAACTTGACGAGAAGAAGGGACCGGTTGGTAGGACATGTTCTGACGCATCAAGGGATCACAAATTTAGCATTGGAGGGCAGTGTGGAGGGTAAAAATCATAGAGGGAGTTCAAGAGATGAATACACTAAGCAGATTCAGAAGGATGTAGGTTGCAGTAGGTACTGGGAGATGAAGAAACTTGCACAGGATAGGGTAGCATGGAGAGCTGCATCAAACCAGTATCAGGACTGAAGACCACAACAACAACAATAAAATAATGAGAATAGTTTTCGAAACATGACGTACAAGAGCATTGAAACAGAACAGAATTAATAATGTCTATAAACATCTTTACAAAGAAAATAACATATTATTAATGCAAATTGTATTTGAGGATAACAGTATTCCTCATCATAGAGAATGTAGCTTAGTACTAGAAAAATCCTACAACATAAATCTTATTAGCTAAACACATAAAGACAGGAAAAACACAAGTACACAAGGGTACACAAACACATAGTGGGATAACACAAGGAAAGGACAGGGTTTGTTTTACTGCAATATTTTGCAAACAAAACTCTCTTTCCTTCTTGGAGATCTCCATTCGTTCTTCATTATTCCCAAAAAGTCCTATCTATGCCTGCTTTCAGTACTTTTTTTGTATAACTTCTCAATGCATTTCTTCCAGTTCATCGCAGCTCATTCTCTTATATAGCCTACCCCCTCTTAAGCTAACTTAAATCTACTGAGCTCAATTGCTAAACTAAGGGACGAGGTAATGCAGCAGCACAAAACAATTAACACAAACAGCACTGACAAAAAAGGTAATCTGTCTCCCTTGATAATAATTAGTATGGTTCCTATATTGTCTGTTTCTGTGATTGTCCCTGTGATAGTCATTACCACGGAGAGGTGATCTTTACCTGTAATTATTACTACTCGGCCAACGGTTGTCATACGGGTGGTGTCTGTTTTGGTCACGATTTACGTTGTAAGAATAGCCTTGTGATGCCTATTTATTATTTCTGTCATCGCGGAATTGTGACGGATGTGACCTGTAATTGTTGTGCTCCTGTCTTCGCGTTCCGCGATTGTCAGTGTCAATTTTCAATTCTTGTAACAGTCCCTGAAAAGCTTCAATGTCGTCTTTGCAACGTCCTGCCAAAATAATATGTCGTAAATGTTCAGGCAGTTTGATTAAGCAAATGCGGATGAGTTCTGAGGGGCTGTAAGGGTTGGACAGGTTCTGATTCTTGTGCAACATGTTTTCAAAATATTTGACAAGACTGGAAAATTCAGATTGTTCGAAATGTTTCATCATTATGATGGTATGTTTTACTCGGTCTTGTGTGGCTTATGACCAATATGCTGAGAGGGAGGCATGATAGAATTCTCCTTCACTGTGGCAATCGTGAATGACCGATCGCATTCTTATAGCTGGTTCATTCTCTAGGTAGCCACACATATATTCTAATCTGTGCTCTAATGACCAGTTGGGAGGAAAACAATGAGAGAATTGATGAAGCCACGCTTGTGGATAAATGTCGTTGCTGGAATTCTTAAATGTATTGAATTTACGTGTAGTAATGAACAGCTTATAGTCAAAATCACCATGTCGGCGAGTCGCATGTCAGTCATTGTTACGTCGTTTCGGAGGTTCCATCTCAAAATTCGGTGCACCTTGCCAATTTCTTTCATAATTTCTGTAGTGCCCTGTGTTATTATTTTGTGGTTGTTCCGTATTTCTATGTCCCTCTTCCCGTACTGGAGCGCAAGTGTCCTCTGAAATATTTAATTCTTGTATTACCTATGTCAACTGATCTTGTACTTCAGGTATTTATTTTTGGTGTTGCGTATTAATTTGATTCTGATTTTGCTTGAATTTCCTAATTTGTTCGTACTCTTCTGTGTCAGTGATGGCTACAGGTCTTGTGTCATTCAGATCATCATTCACCTTTGTAGATAAGTTAGTGAACTGATCCGAAAGTTCAGCTACTTTCTCCGATAGTGAACACATTTCCTCAGTGTGTTTTTCTGAACCAAGTTTCATAGTGTCCATATGTGTTGAAATCGTATCTACTGTGTCCTTAAAGTTTTCCTGAGTTTTTGCAAGTTGCGTAACCGAATCGGTAGATGCAACTAAGTAAATCTTAGCTTGCAAGGTCTCATGATTTTCGTGAACAATAGTTTGCAGTTCTTTTATGGCTGCTTCGTGATTCTGTAATGTATTTTCATGCCGCGAAAAAATAGGTTGGAAATACTCACAAATTTGTGTTTTTACTTCATTACAGACTTTTTGACATTTCGATTCGATTTTATGTAACTCAGTAGTTAAATCTTCACGCGTTTGTTCCAGTGTGGTGTCTAACTTTTGAAGATTTTGTTCCATTGTGTCTAACTTTCGAAGATTTTGTCCCATTGTGTCTGACTTTTGAAGCTTTCGCTGTGTTTGTCCCATTTGTTGTATTAATTGTAATAACAATGCATTGGTGTCTGAAACATGTTCCTCAGTGCTTTTCGTCAGTGAATTTGCACGGGCAACATTCGCATTTTGACAAGCAGAAAATGTGTCTTGACTTATTTGAGAAAACGGTGAGGACCCAAAAACTGAATCTACAGTATTTGTGAGATTGAGTCCCGTCATTTCGGATTCCTGAGGCGAGCTGTTGCCGACCGATCGATCGATACTGCTTCCCTGTTCACTAATTGTTTCACTGTCTACGCCATTATTTGCTGCCCGCTCCATTCCCCTATGCACAATTATCAAATTACCACTTTGAATGTCTGTTAATTCATTACACAGTGGTGCTGATAAGCTACGCTCGTCGTCACTATTATTTCTCAGTTTACTTTGGAGCCTAGGGTTACGTTTTTCACACTCAATTATTGTCACAATATTTCACACGATAACACAGAAAAGCACAATTTGAAGAGCAAACTAAGAAAACACATCAACATAGCACTGAAAATAATATCTAGTTAATTGCAAGCGCAGCTGCGGAATACTTCGTGCAAATCTACATGCACGCCACAACTGTTTTACTGTACAACAATGAAAACCTACAACTACAAAGGAAATTCTCTCTATGATTACGCGCTAGCAATAAACAGATAAACAGTAGCTACACTAATTACACAAAATATAAGAAAAAAAGGGTCGACATATGAAACGTCCCCTTAGAAAAATTAATGAATTACTGTGCTGGTAAATCCCTTCCGTTATTTGATTTTCAAACAGCTGAGCAGAACTGAACGTACTCATACATTTCGCTCTTTACCTATTCTGATCAACAGTAAACTGACACACAATATTTTTAGCGCAACGCAATCTGACTATCAAAAATCTCTACAAAAGAATGGCCCTGACTAATATTAACCTATACCTTTCAAAAAAATCTTCGTTACTCGAACTACTGCAATGCAGCGAGTGCCACTACTGTCAGCTAAATAAAAGATTCTAACTACTGAAGGCACTAACTACTGATAGGCATAATTAGCAAATGAAAGATTTTGATAGAACACAAACAATTTATTTACCTTAATAGTGTTCAAAAGTATATATATATATATATATATATATATATATATATATATATATATATATATATATTCCTGGAAATTGAAATAAGAAGACCGTGAATTCATTGTCCCAGGAAGGGGAAACTTTATTGACACATTCCTGGGGTCAGATACATCACATGATCACACTGACAGAACCATAGGCATATAGACACAGGCAACAGAGCATGCACAATGTCGGCACTAGTACAGTGTATATCCACCTTTCGTAGCAATGCAGACTGCTATTCTCCCATGGAGACGATCGTAGAGATGCTGGATGTAGTCCTGTGGAACGGCTTGCCATGCCATTTCCACCTGGCGCCTCAGTTGGACCAGCGTTCGTGCTGGACGTGCAGACCGCGTGAGACGACGCTTCATCCAGTCCCAAACAGGCTCAATGGGGGACAGATCCGGAGATCTTGCGGGCCAGGGTAGTTGACTTACACCTTCTAGAGCACGTTGGGTGGCACGAGATACATGCGGACGTGCATTGTCCTGTTGGAACAGCAAGTTCCCTTGCCGGTCTAGGAATGGTAGAATGATGGGTGCGATGACGGTTTGGATGTACCGTGCACTATTCAGTGTCCCCTCGACGATCACCAGAGGTGTAAGGCCAGTGTAGGAGTTCGCTCCCCACACCATGATGCCGGGTGTTGGCCCTGTGTGCCTCGGTCGTACGCAGTCCTGATTGTGGCGCTCACCTGCACGGCGCCAAACACGCATACGACCATCATTGGCACCAAGGCAGAAGCGACTCTCATCGCTGAAGACGACACGTCTCCATTCGTCCCTCCATTCACGCCTGTCGCGACACCACTGGAGGCGAGCTGCACGATGTTGGGGCGTGAGCGGAAGACGGCCTAACGGTGTGCGGGACCGTAGCCCAGCTACATGGAGACGGTTGCGAATGGTCCTCGCCGATACCCCAGGAGAAACAGAGTCCCTAATTTGCTGGGAAGTGGCGGTGCGGTCCCCTACGGCACTGCGTAGGATCCTACGGTCTTGGCGTGCATCAGTGCGTCGCTGCGGTCCGGTCCCAGGTCGACGGGCACGTGCACCTTCCGCCGACCACTGGCGACGACATCGATGTACTGTGGAGACCTCACGCCCCACGTGTTGAGCAATTCGGCGGTACGTCCACCCGGCCTCCCGCAAGTCCACTATACGCCCTCGCTCAAAGTCCGTCAACTGCACATACGGTTCACGTCCACGCTGTCGCGGCATGCTACCAGTGTTAAAGACTCCGATGGAGCTCCGTATGCCACGGCAAACTGGCTGACACTGACGGCGGCGGTGCACAAATGCTGCGCAGCTAGCGCCATTCGACGGCCACTACCGCGGTTCCTGGTGTGTCCGCTGTGCCGTGCGTGTGATCATTGCTTGTACAGCCCTCTCGCAGTGTCCGGATCAAGTATGGTGGGTCTGACACACTGGTGTCATTGTGTTCTTTTTTCCATTTCCAGGAGTGTATATAGTGTATATATATATATATATCCGTGCGTGTGATCATTGCTTGTACAGCCCTCTCGCAGTGTCCGGAGCAAGTATGGTGGGTCTGACACATCGGTGTCAATGTGTTCTTTTTGTTCATGACATCCATTCTTACAAATGACTGTTTCTGATGGACACAAGTCCAAATCGTCCACTCTCAAAAAACCGCCATCTCACTTCCCCACATCCACCACTGCTGGCGGCTCACCTCCAACTGCGTAACGCTACGCACTGTTAACAGCCAACAGCCCAACACTACAATAGCGAATATTACAACAATGCCACCTAGCCACAGACTGCACACAGCACAGCCAGTGATTTTCATATAGATCGCTACGTGGCGTTACCAATAAAACCTAAACAGCCTACTTACAGTATGTTGGGTTGGAAGATTACAAGCCATGTACACTCATGGTCATAAATTGAGGATAATGCTGATACATAGTGAAACAACGCTCTAATGGGCGGTTTGCAGGTTTAAATCACCTCGGGGTATGACCAAGCGGTGCACTTGACCTGCGGTCGTCGCACAGTGGCGCTGGCACCAGTCCTCATGCGCAGAGGTATGTTGGGGCATGTCAGAGTACGGTGCAGCGAGTAAGTGTGCAGACGTTTTCAGACATGATAATGGTGACTGTGTGTTGAAAATGGCTCAAAGAACACATACCGATGACGTTATGAGGGGTAGAGTACTAGGGCGACTGGAGGCTGGTCAAACACAGCAGGTCGTAGCACGGGCCCTCTGTGTGCCACAAAGTGTGATCTCAAGATTACGCCAACGATTCCAGCAAACAGGAAACATGTCCAGGCACTACAGTACAGGATGTCCACAATTAACAACACCACAAGAAGACCGATATCTCACCATCAGTGCCCGCAGGCGGCTACGGAGTACTGCAGGTAGCCTTGCTCGGGACCTTACCACAGCTACTGGAACAGTTGTCTCCAGACACACAGTCTGCAGACGATTGAAAAGACATGGTTTATTCGCTCGGAGAACTGCAAGTTGCATTACACTGACCCCTGCTCACAGAAGAGCCCGTAGAGCCTGGTCTCAAGAACACAGTACAACCTAGTAGATAGTGTCGGAAGTTCCATGCGGCTTTTCGCGGATGATAGTGTAGTATACAGAGAAGCTGCAGCATTAGAAAATTGCCGTGAAATGCAGGAAGATCTGCAGCGTATAGCCACTTGGTGCAGCGAGTGGCAACTACCCTTAACACAGACAAATGAAATATATTGCGAATACATAGAAAGAAACATCATTTATTGTATGATTATATGATAGCAGAACAAACACTGGTAGCAGTAACTTCTGTACAATATCTGGGAGTACGCGTACGGAACGATTTGAAGTGGAATGATCATATAAAATTAATTCTTGGTAAGGCGGGTTCCAGGTTGAGATTCAGTGGGAGAGTCCTTAGAAAATGTAGTCCATCAACAAACGAGGTGGCTTACAAAACACTCGCTCGATCTATACTTCAGTATTGCTCATCAGTGTGGGATCCGTACCAGGTCGGGTTGACGGAGGAGATAGAGAAGATCCAAAGAAGAGAGGCGCGTTTCGTCACAGGGTTATTTGGTAAGCGTGATAGCGTTACTGAGATGTTTAGCAAACTCAAGTGGCAGACTCTGCAAGAGAGGCGTTCTGCATCCTGGTGAGGCTTGCTGTCCAGGTTTCGAGAGGGTGCGTTTCTGGATGAGGTCTCGAATATACCATATTGCTTCCTCCTACTTATACCTCCTGAGGAGATCATGAATGTAAAATTAGAGAGATTCGAGCACGCACGGAGGCTTTCCGGCAGTCGTTCTCCCCGCGAACCTTACACAACTGGAACAGGAAAGGGAGGTAATGACAGTGGCAAGTAAAGTGCCCTCCTCCACACACCGTTGGGTGGCTTGCAGTGTATAAATGTAGATGTAGAAGTAAACAGTACATGGTCATTGGAACAGTGGTCCCAAGGTTTTGTTCACGGACGAGTCCAGGTATAGTCTGAACAGTAATTCTCGCCAGGTTTTCATCTGGCGTGAACCAGGAACCAGATACCAACCCCTTAATGTCCTTGAAAGGGACCTATATGGAGGTCGTGTTTTGATGGTGGGATGGTATTATGACTGGTGGACGTACACTCCTGCAAGTCTTTGAGAGGTGAACTCTAACAGGTCAGGTGTATCGGGATGTCAGTTTGCACCAGTGTATCCGCCTTTTCAGGGGAGCAGTGGGTCCCACCTTTCTCCTGATGGATGATAACGCACGGCTCCACCAAGCTGCCATCGTGGAGGAGTACCTTGAAACAGGAGATATTAGCGAATGGAGTGGCCTCCTTGTTCTCCAGACCTAAACCCAATCGACCACGTCTGGGATGCTCTCGGTCGACGTATCGTTGCACGTCTTCAAACCCGTACGACACTTCAGGAGCTCCGACAGGCACTGGTGCAAGAATGGGAGGCTATACCCCAGCAGCTGCTCGACCATCTGATCCAGAGTATGCCAACCCATTGTGCAGCCTGTATACGTTTGCATGGTGATCATATCACGTACTGGTGTCGGGGTACATGCTCAGGAAACAGTGGCGTTTTGTAGCACATGTCTTTTGGGACGGTTTTCTCAATTTCTCACCAATACCGTGGACTTACAGATCTGCGTCGTGTGTGTTCACTATGTGCCTATGCTATCAGAGCCAGTTTTGTGCAGTGCTGCACTTATCCTTAATTTATGAGCATGAGTGTACATAGCTTGCATCCTTCCATTTATGCTAAATTTATCTGTCCTTTGTCACAACTGGCGATAGCCGTTACACTGTAGGTGCATGTGCTTCAAGTCTCATTACGTTGATTCATTACCGGGAAATGCATTTTATAAAATTTCAGTTGTCGTCGCTAAAGGGGCTAACACTCCCAGTCTATGAATATTCCTCAGCCCGCACACTGCTCTGAATGCGTCATGCGAGTCGGTGCCACTCGAAGCTTTGTGCTGGCTTGCGTCTGTCAAGTGGCCACCAGCCCCTATTCACTAAGTTTGGGTTAGCGGTTTGTGGCACTACACGCGTCTTAAGGTGACCGAGAGCAACAGTTTCACGTGCTTGTTCGAACACCATAATTTATAGCGAAAAAATACAAGTTTTGGGATGTGGTTTGGCCTCAGAAGTGTTAAAATTCGCTCTGACTCCCCATCGCCGGTTGACGTCAGGCGGAAATTTGTAGGACAAGCTACAGAAGAAGATATGCTGTGGTTGGACGGTTCCTGGTAACATTCTGGGGTGGGGATCTGTTAAAAGTGACACTGACACGCTTTTGGCGGGAAAGTAGTATTTTTCCAGATTGGCAAACTGCCGAGTCGAGAGCTGGTGTAAGAGGGAGGGACACTCTTGGTTTGATGGTGAATGGAGACAGGTCGCTAATTCAAGAAGTCGTGGAGCCCTGACATGTGAGATTCTAATTCTCCTCTACTGCCACAGTCCTCCGACTTAGCGCCGCAGGAGACTGGCGAAAGGATACAGCAGCAGGGTTCACTAGCTGGGGGTTAATGTTTAGATAGGAAGCGTACCGAAGCCACAGCACCACTAAACCCCATTCTCGCATTAGTATCACATGATACGGCCTTCAAGCAATGACGCGTAATCCCTACCCCTAGTCTGACTTTATTTGTAGTTTATATCGCGTAATATTTTAATTAATTGTATATAGCTTATTGTTGCGAGCACAACAGATAAAATGCGATTTTCACTATTTATTTGTGCAGTTGAAACTATTTTGACCTTGTGCGCTTTGATCTATTACTTGGGGATTCTCAGAACACTAAAAGAATACCTGCTGTGCACGTATCATCTTTAATTTGCAAGCTATTTTTATATAACCCTGATCTGGCTTGCTAGAAATGGAACACGGTATTATTACGGTAACTAATTATGAAATTAAACATGTCCTTAACTACTTTCATCTCTGAAATGCAGTGAAAATTACTCTTATTATACGTACAGAAGTTACAGTATGCTATGTTCACTAAATGTGAAAGCTGCAGTGGATTTTTTAATATAAGAACACTACTGATTGCCACTGCTAACACGATAGCATGAAACTGAAAGTTAAATTTGGTTTTTGTGTTATTAGCCAGAACAGGTTTCATCACAGCAGTCTTTGACATCACACAAGTAAAATTTTATTGCTCTGATTTACTTGAATATTTACGTCACTGATATTGTAATTGCAGTTGCCCATGTCCACCTGAAAATGACATAATAAAATCCACCATTCACCTCTGCAGTCTCTGGGAAGCTGAAAGAAATAATTTTCATGTACCGCTACCTGCCCGCTTAATTGCGGGAAAACTGCTTTCATTAAATTTAATTTGAATTTGCCACGGCAGCGGCTCCCGCGATCTCTGCACAGCTCTGCATTATGAAAAATTCTAACTATGCTGAGAACGGCTAAAAATTGGAATGAAATACCGGGCAAGCTGGCAATAAATGGCAAATGTTTTTAACAATTTCTATATTCAAAAATCAACATAAATTTAAAGTACACACTTTTTTCATTCATCAGACTCCAATCGCGTCTTTCTCAAACAAGGAACAAAGGAAAGCTAACCAAGCATTCAATCGGGCGTTACAGGCTCTAACAACGTTAACGGCTACAAGAAGACAGAGAGTAATGTTTTAAACTCAACTATTTATAGTAAATTTAATATGCATCTTTGTTATCTTTTTCAGTTATCATTGTCTGCTTTGATATCCACACTCACCGATCGCAGACATTATTTGCAAAATATAGATATATAATCATTGTAAAAACATAAAGATGAAAAAAGATTATTTCTTTTTTTACAAAGTCTACATAATCGACAACCGTTAATAGAGAAATGAAATAATAATAATAATAATAATAATAATACAGATAAATGTTTTTTTTCACATATATTACAACGATTTTGTGAATCTCTTGTAAGGAGACATCGTATCGACCATTGGAGTTTCTAACTTAATGGCTGGGTCGTAATGGATTAGTGATTTAATGTGCAGTTATGATACGGAAGCCATACCCTCTCTTACCTATCTTGTTCATGTCATTGCAATTAACTGTGCTCTTTGGTAGAATGTTAATGCAAATATTCTGTAATTAGTTAATATAATAGACACCGGATTATACGCATTTGCATTTTCCATACATTTGAACCAAAAACTAGTGACGATGCATATTTTCGCTCTGTGTTTACAATATTTTAAAAATTTTGACGGGTGGTCTCTAGCTCGATGTATGTAGTTTCGATGGGTCACAGATTGATCGCGACCTAGAACTTCGTGCAATAGCTAACCGAGAGGCCACCGCCTAACGAAATCATAACAGAACAGGAACAAGAACAGGCAGACAGCGTCAATGCTTCTACGCCCGTCCCTCCGGTTGATCCCACAGCTGTCACACCGTACGCGTCGGCAACAATTAAATTAAACTAAGCAAGCTTTCAGTAGCACGTCCCATTGTTTCAGTTTAGCTTTCTGTTTACTTGTACACATGTGGTTGAACGTGTTTTCGACGTGTAGTATGTGACGTGTTGTGCGCCATGCCACCCGAAAAAAAAAAGATTGTTTCGTGGTTATCTGACCATCCCGGAACGAATCTTCATACCGCAGAAATGCAGAAGAAAGGACCACGACAACAACTTCTGACAACAGTAAGTTGCAGTAGCACGGATTTGTCCAAAGGTAGCAAAAAAAGTCGGTTTAACATGGAGCTATGTGGAGCATTCATTGCAAGCAATGTTCCTCTTCACAAACTTACAAACCCTATACTCAAAGGCTTCCTGCGCAAATACCGCTTAAATCAAAATATACCAGAAGAATCAATATTGCGTTAAAATTATATACCAATAATTTACGTAAATGTTCTGGAAGAAATGCACAATGAACTCAAGGACAGCATTATCTGGATTTCAGTTGACGAAACTGCAGACACCTGTAGCTGTTAAATTAACTGTTGGCGCTTAAAAAGCAGAGCCTTCATCTTCCTATTTAGCGGCTACAAAGATCTTGAAAAAGAAAATCATTCTACTATCGCCAGATTTGTCAATAATGGTATTAGAAAAATATCTCCAGATTCTTCTGCAGATGAAAGGGTGTTTGTGTTTATTTCAGATGTTGCTCCCTATGCGATCAAAGCAGAAAAAGCCCTCCGAGTATCCTATCCCAATTTGTTTCATGTGATGGTCTTTGCTCATGGAGTACATCGCCTTGCTGAAAAAGTATGTTCCTCGTTTCTGAATGTAAATAAACTGATTTCATCCACAAAGAACGTGTATCTAAAGGCTCCTGCTGGCATCAAGACCTACAAAGAAAAATTACCAAATGTGCAAAAATTGTTCAGATGGCTGTAAGCACTATGGGACTAAAAATCTGGTGGCCGGAGTAGCCGAGCGGTTCTAGGCGCTACAGTCTGGAACCGCGAGACCGCTACGGTCGCAGGTTCGAATCCTGCCTCGGGCATGGATGTGTGTGATGTCCTTAGGTTGGTTAGGTTTAAGTAGTTCTGAGTTCTAGAAGACTGATGACCTCAGAAATTAAGTCCCATAATGCTCAGAGCCATTTGAACCATTTTGAACTAAACATCTGAGGTCATCAGTCCCCTAGAACTTAGAACTGTTTAAACCTAACTAACCTAAGGACAGCACACACACCCATGCCCGAGGCAGGATTCGAACCTTCGACCGTAGCACCAGCGCGGTTCCGGGATGAAGTGCCTAGAACCGCTCGGCCACAACGGCTGGCACGAAATGTGCGTTTACCTCCCGAACCAGTGGTATCCCGGTGAGGTACGAGAGTCGAAGCTGTGTTGTTTTACAATGAACATTTGGAGGCCATTAGGGCCATGAGAGGGGTAGTAAACAACTTCGATAATGCAGAGACTTTGGCAGTTTGCCAGTGCATGGAAGCTTTTAATGATTCCTGTATTAAAAAAAAAAACATTGCTGTGATTAGCATTCATTTTACCCATACGCCTGCAAGTATTAAAAAGCTTGAAACTCAAGGTTTGGCGTTGAGTATGTCTATTCAATTAATGAGTAAAATTATTCTACTGAATTCCTCATTGCCGGAGGTATTCACAAGAAAACTTAAAGAAAAGTTTGAAAACATTTTAAACAATAACCCAAGCTTCGAACCCTTGTGCCAAACTGAGTATTATTTATGGGATGGATGAACTTTTATCAAAAACAATAAGTGACAACATAAGAGCCATATAGAAATACTGCCCAGTTACCTCAGTTGATGAAGAAAGTTCCTTTTTTGCTTATAGGCTAAAAATGTTTTGAGTGATCGAAGACACAATCTTCCTAGCGAACATTTGGAACAGTAGTTGGTCGTTTACGTTTACAGTACTAGAAAAATGGAAAATAAATTGTAAAATACGCTTTGGTCAACAGCATTAATTAAAATATAATTCTGTACAAAAATATTCATTATTGTAGGTTATTTTTTAAATAAAATATTACGGAGTTTTTGAGCGTGCCCCTCTGCGTGTGATATATCTCGAAGTTGGTCCTACCCATATCAATTGTTTTGCTGCGACTCACTTGCATAGCATCCGCTTGTTACCGACAACAGTACCAAACAAGGAACAATTCTTGAAACAAGGTATACGTCCATCTTCCGCAAATATTTAGAAATTAATCACAGAAAGCCCCCTTCCAAATGTCTACCAGAAAGTTTTCAGAAAATAATTTTAGTGTTCTAAATGCACCGATTTTTCGCCTGGCCGTCGCTCTTCCTCGTAATTGATATGCACAGGTTCGACTTCGAGATATAATGCACTCGGTAACCACCATGTCCTTTTTCTTTTATTATTTGGTCTTGAGCATTTCGACACTTTTCGTGCATTTTTGAGAATTCTGCATGCATATTTGCATGCATATTTTGAAGTTTTTATGACGGATATAATCCGGTCTGTAATAATAAACAATCGGTTTATGTTGCATTTGAATTTTTATTTGAAGGAGCGCGTCATCCCCTTTAATTGACTGATTTATACTACCGAGTGAAGGGATGGTTATATATAGGATTATTTCACTTTCTCGCCTTATAATTCTGTGTTAGGGCATTTCAAGATAGCGATTCCGTTGCCTAATTTACAGTTAACACCGAGTCTTAAAGGGAATGTGACGGAGATTGGTTAAGTCTATTACTCCGATAAGTTTCACAGTCTCACACACCACACGATATTGCACGGATTCTGGAGGAATCATATCATTTACGATGTTATTTTGCACTAGTGCTAACAGTTCTCGTGGTATCCGGCGAGATACAGCGCTAGTACCGATCCTAGTCAGGTATTTTTCGTGCTGCCTGCTGGAAGACGTTTGTATGCTACAAATGTGTCTGATAGCACAATGTGAATGTCACTCCTAATAACAGAAAACACGTGAATAACGAACAATGAATGAAACTTAACATTGATCAGTGGAAAGGCGTTAACAGGGCCCTACTACATAGCTGTGGTCACAAGCACACCTCAAGAAAATAAAAGCGGCCATCGTGAAACAGCCTCAAACAAAGATAAGTGAAACGACATTGTGCATGAGTGATTTTAGTGCAACTGTCTGTATGAGCAGCTTTGTGCAATATAAGGAGCCAAGCAGGGTCCCTTACGAAGCTTTTGGCAGCAGAGTTCCAATTCCAAACAAATATTTAGGAAAACGCTAATCAGTGTAAATGGCACATGCTGAAAGTATCACAGACTACGAGACGGCAGTTTGTCTACGCAAATGACTGCTGGAATTATATGTGGCACATAACAGGACTACCTGGTGATATCGTAATGGAGGGGCGGTCAAGAATTCGGCTCGCGAGCCATACCCTGGCGCGAGTGCCATAGTGCTCAGCCTGACTGCACATTTCCGCCAGCACCACGACACGCTGTCTTACCATGGGGAAGGGATGAGGGAGAAACAGCGAACGCGCCGGATTTAATTAGCAATGTAGTTGCATTTCATATGACTTTGTTTTATATTTCACATTTCTTAACAACATACAGCACAAAAAAATTTCAATATTGTTAAGACGTATTTTAATTTTTAACTGGTACAAACCGTCAACAGACGGACAAACGCAATCTCACAGATTTTTACACTCAGGTTGTCACATAATCTTGTCTTATTTAGTTTCATAATCGAAAATAGGTGTTTCACACACATTTGTTGATTGAAATACTGTAGAAATTTTATAACATAATGTATCCATGGAAACTCTACCAAAGGAAAATAAGACAGATGTCCTTGACAGTTCTAATGCAAAGGAATTGTCTTCAAAACAGAAATTACATTACAGATCAATCATTTACACTGCACATGTACAGGGTGATTTCAATTGAAAGAGCAAACCGTCCCGAAAACAGATCGGCAATGTCCTCAAAACGTTTAGATCCTTGGAATCTTTCCTACGAATTCTCCAAACCTTGCGTTTTCTTTAATGCCTACTAACTTAGAGAACTGGAGTGTCTTTGTCAGAATTTGTCCTTCCTGCAATACTAGTTTCTTTTTAAATGCATCCACGTCAAATTAGAAGTTGTTTCTCACCTCGCCATCTTATCGTGGGCAGTGTGCTACCAAATCCACTTAAAATTCGAGGTATGCAATCTATTCTAGATGTTCTAATTTTGGTTCCTGCACTCCTTTTCCCTTCGTGAATTTGACGATAGCGGGTTTTAAGTCGAAACATCGTTCCAGAAATGCACGTTGGTTTAACCAACGTACTTTGCAGTAATATATAAAGTCTCCACACTCTTCGTTCAGTTCCACTGAAAACTGTTGCAAATAACAGTGCACTAATGTGTGTGATTTCAGAGATTTTACTATTCGTACCACCAATTACTTCATGTGCTCGATGTCTGCAAATTTAGCACACAGGCGTTTAGGGCCTGATGCGCCCTGGATGATGTTTCAGAAGGTGAACTGGTAGCACAGTTGGCGTACTGACAGAGGTGAACGCCAGCTTAGAGAAGGAACAGGGGGCATCGGACAACATGTTGGAAGATGGGAATGTCTGAGACGACTTTTGAATGGAGGGATGCTGTGAGGCTATGATGGGGGTTCTACAGTGAAACCCACATCCACCAGAATCGTCCATGGCACCCTGGAGCCTCAAGTCTATCAGTGTGGTTGACGGATTTATAAGGGTGTGCAGCCCAATAACCAATGTTGGTTCAGTCAGTAAGTGGGGACAGAGCTGCTTGGTATGCTGATGCTCCAAACCCATCAGAGTATCAACCACCATAAGGTGCTGCCCATGGATGGCATCCACGAAGGCTTTGCTCCACATGAATTTGCCCAGACCATTGAACTTGGGATGGAGAGGGGTACCGTCCCGCGTGTCGTATCCAGGTTATTCAGGGCTCTGTTGCCAGGAGATAGAGAAGAGTATGTGACTTCCAGCCATAGCGGAGCTCCGTTGGACTGGTGTGATGGACACGGATGGTTCTGTAGGTGCTCAGGAACATTGTGAGTGCTGCTTTGATGGTGTCTAATGCCACTGACGCTGCAGGAGTGTGAATGGGGGCCACTGTCCGACCTGAGGGTGTAGTGAAGTCCTAACATGGGAAGAAAGGATTAGTGCACTAAGTGCAACGGCTGTAGTGCTGGATACCCTGTGGAACATTCTATTTGCATCCAATAATAGGATGGGAAGGATCGGGGCCATAATCACCGAACATACACAGATTGTGTTAAACAGTTTATTAGCTTGCACAATTTGAATACAATAAAATCGATCTATTTAACAAGCATAATAAACTTTTTTCTTAAATCCGCCCGAAAGAACAGACACCACCGGTGACCAAGCAGCTCGTTAGAATGAATCAAAGGCGTTAGTTCTACATCTACGTGATTACTCTGCTATTCACAATAAAGTGCCTGGCAGAGTGTTCAGTGAACCACCTTCATGCTGTCTCTCTACCGTTCCACTCTCGAACGGCACAAGGGAAAAACGAGCACTTAATTTTTTGTCCTTGCGACCCCTGATTTCTCTTATCTTATCGTGATGATCATTTCTCCCTATGTAGGTGGGTGCCAACAGAATGCTTTCGCAATCGGAGGAGAAAACTGGTGATTGAAATTTCAAGGGATATACCGTCGCAACGAAAATCGCCTTTGTTTTAATGATTGCCACTTCAATTCATGTATCATGACGGTGACACTATCTCCCCTTCTTTCGATGTCATCCGTCAGTCCCACCTGATGCGGATCCCACACCGCACAGCAGTACTCCAGAATAGGGCGGAGAAGCATAGTGTAAGCAGTATCTTTGGTAGACATGTTGCACCTTCTATGTGTTCTGCCAATGAATCGCAGTCTTTGGTTTGCTCTACCCACAATATTATCTATGTGATCATTCCCATTTAGGTTATTTGTAATTGTAATCCATAAGTATTTAGTTCAATTTACAGCCCTTAGATTTGTGTGACTTATCGCGTAATCGAAATTTAGCTGATTTCTTTTAGAACTCGTGATTAACTTCGCACTTTTCTTTATTCAGGGCAAATTGCCACTTTTCGCACCATACAGATATCTTATCTAAATAATTTTGCAAGTCGTTTTGATCATCTGATGACTTTACAAGACGGTAAATGACAGCATCATCTGCAACCAATCTAAGACGGTTACTCAGCTTGTCTCCTGTGTCGTTAATATAGATCAGAGACAATAGAGGGTCAATAACACTTCCTAGGGGAACGCCGGATAATACTTCTGTTTTACTCGATGGTCGTAGGTGTCACGGTTTCAGCCTAGAAGCAACTACCTTGTGGTCGGTAATCCCTCTATGCGTCACAACACTCACTATTTGTCGAGGATTATTTGTTGCTAAAAGGTCAAGTATGTTTTCGCAAACATTTACGCTTCGAGTGGGCTTATGAACTAATTGTTCAAAATAATTTTCTGAGAAAGCATTCAGTTCAATTTCGGATGATGTTTTATGCCTGCCGCCGGCTTTAAGCGTATAATTTTTCCAGCATATCGAGGGTAGATTAAAGTCACCACCGACTATTATTGTAGGAGCGGGGTACTTATTTGAAATGAGACTCATGTTTTCTCTGAACTGTTCAGCAACTATGTCTTCTGAGTCGGCGGGTCGGTAAAACGTTCCATTAATAGTTTAGTCCGATACTATTTCACATGAACTATCTACTTCAATTTCGCTACACGGCAAACTACCTCTGACAGCAATAAATACTCCACCACCAACTGTATTTAATCTATCCCTTCAGAACACTGTTTGATCGTTTAAATATTTCAGCTGAACTTATTTCCGGCTTTAGCCAGCTCTCTGTACCTACAACTATTCGAGCTTCAGTGATTTCTATTAGGGCTTGGAGCTCTGGTTCTTTCCCATTACAGCTACGACAATTTACAATTACAATAGCAATCGTTTCTACAAATACCTTACTGTGTTTTACCTGCCCACTTTCCGACGGACGCCCCTCTGGTGGTTCCCCGAGACCCTCTAACCTATAAAACTGCCCAGTCCCTTCCACTCAGCCCCCCGCTACCCGTGAAGCCGCCTCCTGTGTGTAGTGGACTATTGACCTATTAGGCGGAACCCGATAACCCACCACCCGATGGCTCAAGGAATCTGCAGCCTACACGGTCACAAAACCGCTTGAGCCTCTGTTTCAGACCCTCCACTCGGCTCTGCACCAAAGGACCACAGTCGGTTCTATATACGATGCTGCAGTTGGTGAGCTCCGCCTTAATCTCGGAAGCAACACTGACAGTCTTTACCATTTACGCTTGCCGCCCGAAACTAGACAGAATCAGCTCCGATCCAAAGCGACACACGTCACTGGTACGGACATGAGTCACCACTTGCAGTTGGCTGCGCCCTGTACTATTCATGGCATCTGGAAGCACCCTTTGCACATCCGGAATGACTCCCCTCGGGATGCACGCAGAGTGCACACTGGCTTCTTTCCCCTCCTTGGCAGCCATTTTCCTAAGGGTCCCCATTAAGCGCATAACGTTGGAGCTCCCAACTAGCAACAAACCCACCCTCTGTGAATGCCCAGACCTTGCGGGCCGAGAAGCTTCCTCTGGAATGGGGTGTACGACTGCATCCGGCACAGAGACATCGTCATCCACTGATGACGCCCGAAACCTGTTCGTCAAACGAACCGAGGAGGCCCTACGATCGGCCCCACGGAAAGTTTTTCGCTGCCTGCCAGACTTTGGAATGATCTCACACTCGACCACGGGTTAGGGGTCAGCCTCAGTGTAGGCAGTACCAGGGGCGGCCGCAGCAGTGGACCAATGGGGGGACACGTGAGACGCCCTCGACGTCCCTCGCATCCCCGCGTCCGATCCCCCACAGTGACACCTCTTGGCAGCAGCCTCAAGCTTTGTGACGGAAGTCAATGCAGCCTGAAGCTGTGAGCGAAGGGTCGCCAGCTCAGCTCGCATACATACACGACAATCACAGTTCCTATCCATTACTGCACTCCTCCTGTTTGAAGCTCGTAAAAATATGTAACAAGCGAACGGAGTACTCGCCTTAGTAGTAGTAGGAACTAGCGATGCGCTCTCTCTGATGGTCTGACACTGAGCTGTTCTAACCAAACAAACAAAGGCCTGCACGAAACGAGAGTTAAATAAAAAATGTGCCTAGTGTTCGAAACCTTTTGTTTAACCCATTCCGTAACTCACAGAGAAAAGAGAATATAGCATCTTCAGTTGTTAAATGACTTCTAAAGCGGAACTGAACATTTTACAGCAAATCGTGTGTATCCTTACACACACAGCCTTTTCAATAACTTTAGCCAACACTGATGCCATAGAAAAAAGATATAAAATTATCTGCATTATCCCTTTCACCCTTTTTATAAAGCGGCTTTACTACTGATTACTTTATCGTTCAGGAAACTAACCATTCCTAAAGGATAAAAATTACAAATATGACTAAATACAGGGCTAACATGTGCAGCACAGTATTTTAATATTCTGCTAAGCACTCCATCATAGCCATGAGTTCTTAGTCTTCAGTGATTTAATTATTGACTCAATCCCCCTTCTCTGTACACAGACGAGTATTTCAGATATCAATCTCAGAAAGGCATTTGCCAAGAAAGTTATCAATCACTGTAGAAAATAAATTTTCATTTAATTCACCAGCAGTGCTCAGGAAATGATTGTTAAATAATATACAGTAACAGAAACATTTTTACGACGAACTGACTTTATATCGTCCATCTTGTGCTGTTGGCCAGACATTTCCTTCGCAACTGACCATATGGTTTTAATTTTATCCTGCGAATTAACTATTCTATTTGCACACCGCTTACTCATTTCCTTCCTAATAACGTTTTTAAGCACCTTACAGTACTGTTTGCAATGGGCTACTGCAGCTTGATTGTGACTACTAACATTCTGATACAATTCCTGCTTTTTTCTACAAGATACCCTTATCCCAGTAGTCAGCCACCCTGGCTGCCTCTTACTGCTAGTACCCCGTTCGGAACGTTCTAATGGGTAGCAACTATCAAAGAGCATGAGAAATGTGTCGAGGAAAGCATTATATTTATCATCTATGTTATCCGTACTGTAAACATCTTGTCACTCTTGTTCCTTAATGAGGTTTAAAAAACTATTGCCGCTGGACTAGCTTTCCTACATGGTTTGTAAGTGCATGTGACATTTCTTTCAGTACAACAGACTTTTAGTGTTAAAATTTGTGCATCATGGTCTGAAAGGCCATTCACCCTTTTACTAACAGAAAGCCAGTCTAGTAATGTTCCCCTGCACCCTAGTTGGAAAAAACAAAGTCTGCATCAGATTGTATGAATTTAGATCTACAAACATCCTTTTTCTTGCACCATCACATACAAAATTTATATTGAAGTCACCACATACAACTAATTTCTGACACTTTCTACAAAGTGAATCAAGAACCCTCTCTAGCTTGAGCAGAAATGCTCTGAAGTTAGAATTAGAGGGACTGTAAGCAACAACAATTAGAAGTTTAGTTTCACTAAATCCAAGTGCCCCTGCACAACATTCAACTATCTGTTCAGCGCAGTGCTGTGATACGTCTACAGAGTCAAATGGAAAACTGTTCTTTATGTACATAGCCACTCCCCCACCACACAAGGCACTCCTTGGAAAACAGGCAGCTAATCTGTATCCTGGTAAAGGAAGCCTATGAATTGTCAAATTATTTAACTGGTGCTCTGACATACCAACAATTTCAGAGTCAACATCTATAAGCATTTCACTGACTTTATATCTAATACCTCTTATATTTTGATTAAATATGCTAATTCCTTCTCTATGACTCATGACCATAGCTGTTAAGTCCCATAGTGCTCAGAGCCATTTGAACCATTTTGAACCTTCTCTTCTTGGAAGCACGATGTCCTCTGAAGGTGAGCACTTAGCTACAGTGACATCCTTTAAGCAGGTATACCTATCAGCTGACTTCAATCTAAAAAAGATGCAGCTCTAACACCAACTACTACAGGAATTTTTCCATGAGTGATCCCACCACCAGCCACTACACTGTCACCTATAAGCTTTGCCAGCCTCCCCCTCCCATACCTATCTAGGTGAAGGCCATGCCCAGTGAAACCTAATCTACTGATAGACCCAACTGGCACCACAGAAATGTGACTCATACCCAACTGGCACCACAGAAATGTGACTCATGCCCTCTGCCATCAGCAGCCTCCCCAGCCCCATTTTAGAGCGCCAAACAGCCGCATTAAGATGAGGGTGATCATGACGTTGAAACAGTTGCACGAAATGCACATTAGTGCCACCAGTTTGAGTAATTATCCTACATCATTGAGTACTTACCCTACATCATATTCTCTGTCCCTGTCAAGACTGTTCCCTGCTCCATCCAGTCTCACTACCTGATCCTCCTTCGTAAAATTCCAAAATAATACCCCTATGCTGTCAGTCATCTGGGCCAATCCTGCACTAGGCTTCACAATGCTGGTGACCTAGTACTCACTCCGTAACACTTTCTGCAACTGCTGGCCTACACCTCTACCGTGTGAACTACCTGGCAGCAGAACCTTTCTGTTAGACTTTGCAACTGACCTAGATCTCCTAACTGCTGAGGACTGTTGCATGTTCCCTACATCTACAACTACAAGAGGCTCCTCTCCACTCAAGTCTGACAGTTGGTCAGATCTATTGCATATACGTGAAGTGTAACTGTCTGAATATCTCCTCCTCCTAGCTGCCTTCTTGCTAACTGCCAGTTCCCATTCCCCATTCCCCACCACCCTTCACCCTCCTCAACTTATCTAGTTCCTCCTCTGCACGTTGTAATTGCACCTGAAGGGCACAGATCTTATGCTCCTGCTCCTCTATTTCTACTACAGATTCTGCATTCTCAGGAGAGGATCTCGGTAGAATGCCCACTGGCTTCCCCACTGCTTCCCCCCCCCCCCCCCAATGAAAATACTTTGAAAAAATCCCACACTGTAACACACTACTCACAAACATAGGACAGAGCCCACACTTCTCGCACATTGTATAAGATTAGTTACACCAATAAAACTATTTACAGGACTGTAGCAGAACCACCATTTAAGATGGTGGGAAAAAGTTAGCTTTGGTGAAATATTTCTTAGTGAACAAGTAACAGCTAGGCGCGGGCCTGTTGACAGTAAGTTACGCTTCCAGCAGTTGCGAAGTAGAATGGAGGCCGCAGGGCCATAGACCCGCTGAAAAGAATAAATGCAGCGTTGTGTATGGCACAAGTCACAGGCAGAAGGGGCCCACTGGCACAACCCAGGTGTTACGAGTACATGACTCGGAGCAGTGCGCAAAGCCACATATAAATAGGCGCCGTTTCGCCGACAAGGCATTTCAGTGTGACAGCTCTCCTGGTTGGCAGGGCGTGTCACACCACTGGCTACACGTAGCAGCAGATGGGTCGCAAGCGTTCCAGTCCACAGCAGGTCACTGGTTCGACCCTCTGATTCGTGGGGTCTGCAGCCAGCCAGCGGTGGGCCACAGCATGGCTCGCTACTGCAGACAGTCTTGTTGGCTCCTAACATACGCCGGAGGCATCCAGAGGTGAAGGCCACAGATTCGGACACCGAATCGCGGGCGCTTGTTGTCGCCGCGATCTTAGTCACACTGGCGAGGAAGCACGCCATGGGCGCCTTGCGGCTCTCAACAAGCGGCGCTAATGGGCTCTGAGCACTATGGGACTTAACTTCTCAAGTTATCAGTCCCCTAGAACTACTTAAACCTAACTAACCTAAGGACATCACACACACCCATGCCCGAGGCAGGATTTGAACCTGCTACCGTAGCGGTCGCGCGGTTCCAGACTGTACCCCCTAGAACCGCTCGGCCACACCGGCCGGCCAGCGGCGCTGAGGCCGCAGGGACGGAGACCGCTGAGTCGACTGCCGGCGCATCCTGACATCGTCACAACTCTGTGGCTGTACAAGGCCGACACACAGCAGGGCATTTCACGGGTCGGTGAGGCAGCCATTCCGTGCCAAGCCGTTTTGCAGACAGCGAAGTGGTGTCCTCAGCACTGCAGAACCTAGTGACGCAGACCGAGAGGAACAGGGGCACTGTAGCTGGAAATAATAAATCACTTGGGAAACTCAGACAAGTTTTATTACAGCGCATCCTGACACTTTCCATCCACGTCCAACATTCCCTCTACAGAACTAACAATAGTGTTCCCGGAATTCTCTGTCTATTAAGAAAGCAACTAATTGTATTAATACTACTGAGCCATGCACGGCTCGTGTTCATGCCATTCATTGTTTGTCTTCTTCTATTATGGTACTGCCACCTCGTTTTCTTACTCCATTTACTGGTGTCACAAACTACGTACCTAACTTGCCCGTGAGCGGCTGCAGCAGCACATATCGATAAGTACACTGTCGTACCATCTCTGTAGCGACCACTAGTATTTCCGGGTTGTTGTGTGTCTGACAGTCAGTGGGAGATGGACCAGTAGTGCACTAAGGACACAGCAGCAATGAAGTCGGGGACAGAGCGCCGGTGAGGCGCAGACAGTCAGTGCTTGACGACCGCTAGTAACACACATGAACTGTCTGCCGAAATGTTGTGTCCTTTGTACACTCACACCAGGTTGTCAGCCGAGATTTATTTCGTCTTAAATTAAGTTCATCAGCCACCTAACTAATTGTAAGTCTACGATCAGGGCGCACTAAGTCGCGAACTTTCACAACATTTTCATCTGTTTTTGAGGTGGAAAGACGGCCAGACCGTGGTTCATCTTCAGATGATTCATGGCCATTTTTAAACCTGTCGAACCAGACAAAAAATTTGACTGGCTTACACAATTATCTCCAAAATCTGTTTTTAATAGTTAGAAAGTCTCAGAAGCTGATTTCCCAGTTTTAAAACTAAATTTCACATAATCTCTTTGCTTAGTTTTTACGCCCATTTTCACGCAGACAGAATCCGGCAACAAGCCCAAATAGACCCACACTCAAGCAGCTGCCACAACGAACTGAATAAAGGAAATGCAGTTTGCTGTTAGAGGGCGTTCAAGGACAAGGCAATGTGCCAGCACGTAAATATTAAATTAAAATATTGAAATTTGTTTAAATTCTCACTGTTTTCAAAAGTAATTAATATTTCGAAAAGCAAAAAATTTAATAAGTTACAAAAACAAATATTGGTTTACTTACCTCAAGCTGACTAAGAGTTTCACTTCTAGTGAGATACGCTTTCTCATTTTCGAATCTTTCGCGGTAATGTCGACCTTTATTAAAGTCAACATTTCAAAGAAAGACGATTTAGACATTCAGAAGTAATTAAAAAACTTACTGTCGTCTGAATGCAGTTCATCAAAAAGAGTCAAGTACAACTCTTTAGATTCCCTTAACGACAACATAGTCTGTGCATCTTTCTCTTCCTTCGCATTCTCTTTTATGTCAAAAGTACAACACTAAACTCCGCCCAAACAGCCCATGGAGGTCCAATGGTGCCAACCGGCCGCCGTGTCTTCTTCAGACGACAGGCGTCACTGGATGCATATATGGAGGGCCATGTAGACAGCACTCTGCTCTCCCAGCCGTATATCAGTTTTTGAGACCCAAGCCACTATTTCCCAGTCAAGTAACTCCTAGTTCCTCAGTTTGCCTCACAAGGGCTGCGTGCACCCAACTTGTCAACAACACTCGGCAGACCGGATCGTCACCCATCCTAGTGGTAGCCCAGCCCGACAGCGCTTAACCTCGGTGAACCAGTGTTAGCACGGGAGCGAGGCCGTTGTCACTTAAAAGTACAAGGAGCATATATGTACACTTCTTGTCCAACATGTTTTCTCAACAGCAGACTGACCACGTGGTGGCGAAACCGAGTGGTGGTGTCGAGAGCAGCTAAGCCACCTGTCGGCTCAGTGTACAATACAATACTCCGCCACAACTCTCCGCCACCAGTGGCTGCTGACATGGTGGGGGGCACGGCAGCCAGTCAGCAGTCAAACTGTGGCGCCGCCTCTGGCCACCCTCATCTATTAGACTCATTAACTATCAGTTAATTCCCAATGACGAGGAACGCCACTGGTGGCTGCGTCTCCCGGCGTCTTATCTCTGTTCACAAAATTTGTTTGGCTGCAAATTTCGAGCGCGTCTTTAATTACGCTTTCCCAGTGCTAAGGTGCCGACGAGAAAATTTCAGCACTTTTGTAATTCATAATGTGCCCGAGACAGTTGTCGGTAGCCGCAGATTTCTCTAGTTGGTCCACACCTGTGTGTCGATGTTTCTCGCATCTGTCACGGTGCGACAAGTTTATCCACTGCATGAATTCCCACAGCTATAAGGAACCTTCAGACTCTAGGACTTCTCAAACTGAGATGCCATTCACCGAGCCTAGAGGAGCTCTTAGTGTCGTTAGCAAACAGAAGGCGCATTTAACATTCTGTTTCTTTAATAATCTTCATATTTTCGAAGAAACAACGCCGAAGTATGGCAAAGCGAGCAATCCCCTCTGTTTTTATTTTCTTGCAGCTCCGCAAGTTGTGCATTCGGAATATCGATTTTGCAGAATTACAGCTCGGTTGCGACGAAGCTCATTAGATAAGCTGTCAGAATCTGATGTGGCTCGTGCTAAGCACACCAGTTCGCTACGAAGAATGGTGACGGTTGGGTGGCCTCTAAGTCCTTGTGTGTTGGTTCTGCCATACAGCATGGCCCAAGGTTCCATCCTATTTTCTCCACACCACAACGTTCAAGAACTTTTTTTCGCCTTCCTTGTCCATCTCGATTCTAAACTTGATACTAGGATGAAGAGAATTGAGACGTATTAGAAATGCATCCAGCGTTGCAGTGCTGCGGAATTGCATTACAAAGATGTCATCTCCATATCACCGAAAACAGTTAGGTTTTAGCTCCTCCAACTACAGTAATCTTCCATAACATGACCAGTCACAGTGGGTGATAAGGAATCACCCATTGCGACACCGTCACTCTGTACAAATCTACTAATTCCCCTTCCAGCTTCTCGCCAATAAGCATCTGCAATACCTGCTGTGGCAACGGCGTAAGTAGGAGGCTGCAGTAATGCCTCAGCAGTGTGTTTGGTGAGCATGAAGATGTCGGTAAGGTGAGTTATACTTCACAGATATAATGCAAAAGTTGTGCTGAATATTTGAAACAGTGTTGGAAGGGTAGAAAATTGTTGTGAGCAGGGATAAATCGCAAAGAGAGTCCCACAGGGTTCAATTCAGGCTCCATTTGAGTTCCTCCTTAATGACCTTAAACTGAACTTTCAGCAAGCAGAACTGGTACTTTTTGCAGACAGTACTACTGTTATAACATTTCCCATTAGAGAGGATGTTTTTCAAAGAATAGTTAAGTGATTCTTCGAAAATACTCTCTCCCAAAATTTTGAGAAAACACACTATATTCAGTATGTTGAAAATTTGTACTTTGATATCATCTAATCAAAATTGAACATACGAATTTCAGTGTCACAGCTGTGATGCAGCATAAATAGACATGAAAAGCAGGAATTTTGAAACACTGTACAAGGAACACATTAGGTGTTGGACATATGAAATACGCCATTCCACATTTGCAAAGCATTTAAAACATCACAACCACCATTCTACAAACTTCGAACTAGATTTGAAAATTATCAGAATGAAAAGCCACAACAAAATCCTCGAACCAGCACAGGAAAACTACCATTCTAGGAGCCGTCGCTGCAAGCAAACATGTGCCAAACAACCAGACACATATCAATACACACTCTCTACTACACCTAATAAAAGAAATGATAAGAATATAAAATATTAAAACACACAACTAATATCATGTGAAAACAAAATCAATTCACACACACACACACACACACACATATATATATATATATATATATATATATATATATATATATATATATATATATATATATATCACTGATATTAGAAAAACACAATTGATATTTGGCAATAATATTCGTCAACTGGCAACACAATCAAAAACATAACATCAAAACGAGAGCTCAGTTCCTAGTGCTGTGAAAAAGTAATTTCAAATGACAGTAAGCAAACCAATACAGCTGTAAACAAGGAAAAAGAGCACAAGGAGAACAGTATTCAAAAAATTTGCTAGTAGAGCCTTAAATTATTACTACATCATAGAAGGCCAAAAGGTGCCAGAACTGTTTATCACCTCAATACATAACGTCCAAACTGTAAACCAAACTGTATAAACAAGAAAGTGAAGGAATCCCAGGCCACTGCAGACGCCTTGCACAAAACAAAAGAGTATAGCACAAAATCTGTATTGTATACAGCTGTGATTACACGGTCTCAAAGTAAAACTTATCAACATACCGTAATATTTACGCAGTTCAGGACGACATGAGTACAAAAGTTGAAGATGACACTATTTTCAGTTCTGTACAACAAAGAGAGTCACATCAACAACTGATGTAGCACGTGAATAACTAATCTATCGCCATTTTGTCTTAAACTGACGTGCTGAGATTGTGGCTGTGTAGAGTTAATGTAGGTTAATTCTTACAAAGACGAAGACAGCAACCAGCAGTATTAATAGTAATAATTAGTATTAATTAGTATTAGTAGTATTAAGTAGTAGTATTAGTAGTATTACTATTATTAGTAGTATTAATAATTAATTGTACACAGCAACAGTCTCACCATGTCAGTTTTAGACAAAATAGCATTAGGCATACTTCGCCAGGTACGGAGAAATGTTCACGATTTCAAAACATGGAGAAAAGTGTATCTTGTAAATCATGACAACAGCCGTCTGATGATGAACTTGCCAGTTCGAAACCGGTAACGGCGCTATTTACCTAAATAAATAGCAGTATTAATAGCTGTCTTCTTTGTAAGAATTAACCTACATTAATCCTTCGCTATTTGAGAGAACAGTGAGATCCATACCTACAACACTAGTACAAAAAATTACCTATATTACTCATTATTGCGCGCCGCTGTGGCCGAGCGGTTCCAGGCGCTTCAGTCTGGAACCTCACAACCGCTACGGTCGCAGGTTCGAGTCCTGCCTCAGGCATGGATGTGTGATGTTCTTAAGTTACTTAGGTTTAAGTTGTTCTGAGTTCCTAGTGGACTGACGACCTCAGATGTTAAGTCCCACAGTGCTCAGAGCAATTTGAACCGTTTTTTACTCATTATTAAAGTTATCAGAGGCTCATCAAAGAATTCAATATGCAGCAACAAAGGGTTTTGGTCATTTGTCCTATAATATAAAAGGACTGACAGTAATTGTAATTCTAACATATAATTCGGTACCCAGACAGCTCTTTTTATTTCATGGGCAAATTTTTGTTTAAAAACGATTGGGACAAATAATTAAGGTGTTAATTAATATTAGTTCTAATTATGTACACAGATCCTGTAAATTCTTTCCACGTCGTTTAAATAAAAGAATCGTCCACGTCACCTATGTAACATGTAATTAACTTCCATCGATGAAGTAATATGGGGAGTTCATAACGACATCCGACATTTCGCCCAAGATCTATTTCTACAGTGCTTCACGTGACAGGAAAATACAGAGGTCAGATAGTTATTCAATGATCAAAAACATGTGGTCACGCAGATACCCAATAAAAAGCAGTAGAAAATGTATTTTCGTTGTTCTGTGTAATTGTCGCAAGACCGTTATGCCATTTAATGTCATAGTCAAAGGATTACTGTATTCTTATGCAGATGACGCTGTAATAGCTGATTAAGTGGTTCGCCCTAAACGGGATGATAATTGTATTGTTGGAGACTGAGGTACAGCTTTGAGACTGGTTAAGATTACGTTGGCAAGAAAAAAGGGCCATCAAAACTTGTAAGATAACCCTAATGGGGAAGGCGGTTGAGAGCATCGGGCCAGGACACGGCTCGTGAGGAGAGAGATGGCGAGAAACTACCACTTGTGTGCGCGAGCGGGACATCCAAGTTTGTTACCAGCAATTACAGGCTCGCCACTGTGCTCTGTGGATGCTTCGCAGTGATAGAGGAAAATGCTCGCCCGCCGAGATTTCCAGATAGCCGCACATAACGACATGGCGAAACATCTTTACGGCGCTACAGGTGAGATAGCCCAGCTCCAAAGAATAGTGTGGAGCGTAATTGCTGCAGTTTGGTGTCCGGTACGTCTCTACCTGCGGCGTGGCGCCTTGCCAGCAAGCTTGCACGATGTCGCCGATAGTGGAGCAACATGTGAGAATGCCGGTGGTAGCGTACAGTTTTCCTGATTGCTAGTCAGTGCGCTAAGTCCACCTTAAACGACCCGCCTGTCTGCAGCGACACGTTATGTTGCTAATGTCGATTCCAGCTTAAGACGAAGACGTTAAGGTAAGAGCGCACCCGGTGACTGTATATGCTGAAATTGGTGTTTTCAATGTTCGACCTACAGGGATTACACACAAATATGGAAGCATCGCGAGAAACGCATGATTGAACATACACCGAAGAGCCAAAGAAACTGGTACACCTGCTTAATGTCGTCTAGGGCCACCGCTAGCACGCAGAAGTGCCGCAACACGACGTGGCATGGACTCGACTAATGTCTGAAGTAGTGCCGGATGGAAATGACAAAATGAATCCTGCAAAGCTGTCTATAAATCAGTAAGAGCACAAGGGGTGGAGATTCCTTGTGAACAGCACATTGCAAGGCATCCCAGATACGCTCACGTCTGGGAAGTTTAGTAGCCACCGGAAGAGTTTGAACTCAGAACAGTGTTCCTGGAGCCACTCCGTTGCAACTCTGGACCTGTAGGGTGTCGAATAGTGCTGCTGGAATTGCCCAAGTCCGTAGAAATGGACGATGGACATGAATGGATGCAGGTCATCAGGCAGGATGCTTCTGTACGTGCCACCTATCACAGTCGTATCCATATGATCAGAGGCCCCATATCACTGGGATCGCACACGCCCCACACCATTATAGAGCCTCCAGCGGCTTCAACAGTCCCCTACTGACATGCACGGCACATGGATTCATGATGTTGTCTCCATACCCGTACACGTCCATCCTATCGATACAGTTAGAAGGACCAGGCAACATGTTTCCAGTCATCAACAATACAATTTCGTGCCGCCATCAAGGGTACGCTAATGGGCCTTCAGCTCCGAGCCCTGATCGATGATACTTCGGCGAATGGTTCGAACGCTGACACTTGTTGATGACCCAGAAATGAAATCTGTTGCAGTCTGCAGAAGGGTTGCCCTTCTGTCACGTTGAACGATTTTCTTCAGTCTCCGGCGTAGTAGCTGCGAGGGCTAGTGCCCCATGCCACACGGTTCGCGCGGCTCACCCCGTTGGATGTTCGAGTCCTCCCTCGGGCATGGGTGTGTGTGTTGTCCTCAGTGTACGTTAGTTTAAGTTTATTAAGTAGTGTGTAAGGCCAGAGACCGATGACCTCAGCAGTTTGGTCCCCTCTCTTCAGCCGTCGTATGTCCTGTTCTTGTAGGATCTCTTCTGGCTGCCGCGGTGTCGGAGATCTGATGTTTTAGCGGATTCCTACTATTCATGGTACAATGGCAAATAACCATTTCATAGCTACCTCGGAGATGCTGTGTCCCATCGTTCGTGGGCCGACTATAACACCAAGTTCAAACTCACTTAAACATTGATAAACTGCCATTGTAGCAGAAATAACCGATCTAACAACTGCACCAGACACTTGTTGTCTTATATAGGCGTTTCCGACCGGAGCACTTTATTTTGCCTTGAGAGGCACCCACATGCCTTGCTCATACTGTGGCATCATGCAGTCATGCTTGCAAGATGAGTTGTCTGTCAAGCGAGTGGATTCATTCTTATTTATCAAGTAACATGAGCTCTAGTACTCACAATTAAGTTACAAATTATCCTCCTGTATGAATATTACGCAACGGAAACGGATAATGCACATCTGACTGTTAGTAATTTACACAACTCTGACCGTTCAGTACGCACTGGCAATACCACATTTTCTTTCTTACCCAACGGCTTTGATCAACACGTGACCTTCGCACTGAATATGAACGGCGCACACATTATAAATTCTGGGCATAATGACTACACACTACTCGAAGAACAAGGCCACCAATCTTATTCTTTTCACTATCTTATTCATTCCGATAAATTCTATAACCTAAACAGACAAATTCTATAACCTACAACAATAACACGTGAGACATTCCTCCCAGTGGGCATGGCTTTACATTGGTGATTCTCTCTCTTATGGTCTCGTTATTATTTAGCGCTACAGTGCACTTTCTCGATAGGATGTTGGATCTTCTGCTATATCTCACACTTCGATTCTCACACCCATCATCACGAAAACTTCCTCCACACCGAGCGGTACAAAAAGGAACATCCATAACCCACTGCCTCTGAACCTATCTTGCTACTCTCCCATGCAAACTACACATACTTATATTACATGAAATACATCACACTGGCAACATACAATACAACACCAAGAATAGTCACAACGTTAGAATCACATCACTTTCAGCTTTCCCACTTCAATCAGAATTCATCCCAGTTTCACACGACACTGCCCCACTTCTAAACTTTTCTTTCCTACTACGAACTCTGGAGGACGTATGCACGTCTTCCTGTGCAATGCAAGCCAAGTGGCGTTGCGGGATAGACGGCTGACTCACCTTGCTTCTCTCTCAGAGTATTAGAGTTTGAATCCAGCGTCACACGGAAACATTACACGCAGAGTAATATTAAGAACAAATTCGTCACACACGCGAGTCCTCAACTGATACCATGGACGAGTACTTCTCTTTATCCTTTGTCTCATACACAGATTGAGACTCACACAGTACTCACCAAGTGGAAGTACTCTTCTCTAATTTCAAGTCCTGCACATGCCATTTTTTAAATATTTCCAACTTATAGTACACACGCCAGTAATTCAGCTTAACTTAAGCACTCGGAATTATTTCATCTTATTGCTACACGTGGTTTCATTGTGACCGTTGGTCGCTTCCGAAGATTACTACGATCCCCTTAATATTACCTGCCTGACATTTAATTCTCCCCACAAAAGTTCCTGAAATAGAGAAATTATTGTACCAAACTACTCTTAAGTGTTCCACATGCATACTATTCTCTCCACTCTTTTGTCTTTATGGAGCACACCTAAGATAGGTCTGACCAACACAAGATCCAGCGCCAGAGTGCTGAAACATGGCCGTTCTTCAGATCAGCTCGCAGCTCCGTCGAGGTGGGGCGCACCATGTTATCGTATTGGTCAGCCACATTTCAAGCCCTCAAAGCTCAGGTAAATTTCATCTCTTTGGCTCCACCGAAGGTGACCAAAGTACCGTCTCAAAGATGATCATATATTGCCCATTCACTATCTGCAGTTAGCAGACGACCATACATTCATTCATTTCGCAGATCTCACCAAATTGGATACAGGGATTTATTTTGTGGGAGTGCACATGCGATCAATGAAATAAATAAGTTGTCCTTCTTTCCTACACTGGTATCCGACTTCGGAGTATTAAGTGAAACTGAGTTATTATTACAAAAAATATGTTGTTCTGACAAGAATAACGAAGAATGTTGTATCTCTTTTCAATGTCAGGCGGTACTGTACCCTTTCAGCCTGTTTACATATCTCTGTATTTGAATAGGCACGCCTATACCAGTTTCATTGTAAATGGAGACGCTGCCTTCCCTGCGGGTTGCACTGTTGCACAAGTATTTCACCACAAACGGCACCAGTGCAATGTCCTCAACAACTTTAAAGTGCCAGTGGTGGTTATAAGTATTCTGTGAAGTAGTGAACAGATCATGCAGGAGTTAAGCGAGTTCGAACCTGAGTAAATTGTTGGTGCTCTTATGGAGAGTGCTTCTGTAAGCAAAGCAACCGACGTTTCTAGAGTTTCAAGAGGCACTGTGTCGAAGTTTTACAGTGCATTCAGGGAAAGCGGAAAAGCACAACACTTGTGTGTTGAGTGATAGTGACAGAATAGCTCTGATGAGGATTGTGACGAAAAATAGGAGGACAATAGCTGCAAAAGTCAGTGCAGAACTGAATGTCGCACTGGAGAACCCTGTCAGACCCAAAACAAAACGAAGGGAGCTGCTTGTACTGGGAATTCCAGGGTAAAATGGAAGTCCAAACCCACTCGTCAAAAAAAATGGTTCAAATGGCTCTGAGCACTATGGGACTCAACTTCTGAGGTCATTAGTCCCCTAGAACTTAGAACTAGTTAAACCTAACTAACCTAAGGACATCAAACACATCCATGCCCGAGGCAGGATTCGAACCTGCGACCGTAGCGGTCTCGCGGTTCCAGACTGCAGCGCCCAGAACCGCACTGCCACTTCGGCCGGCAAACCACTCGTCAGTAACGAAACTGCCCGTAACAGGAAAACGTGATGCTGGTGCCAAAGAAACTGTACCATGGAACAATGGAAGAATGTCATTTGGTCGGAGGAGTCTTGTTACACACAGTTTCCAACTTCTGGCCGAGGTTATGTCCCAAGAGTGAAACATGGCGGGAGTTCGGTGATTATTTGGACACCCACATCGCACTGTTCCATTGTTTCAATGTTTACTCTGCAAACATAATCCTTAGCATCACTGCTAAGGATTATGTGACCATTTTGACTGGTCAGGTCCATCCCATGGTACAAGGTTTGTTCTCCATTGGCGTTGCTTTTTACCAAGACAACAGGGCCCCTGTTGCCTAAGCTAGCATCAACATGACTGGTTTTGTGAGCACAGGACAGATCGTCGCATCTGCCCTGGCTATCACAGTTACCTGATCTCAATATTATTGGGCCTTTGTGGATTACTTTGCAAAAACGGATGAGTTATCGCTACCCACCTCCACCGTCTTGTCAACTTGCCATTATTTTGCAGGAAGAGTGGCATAAGATCCTCTTGAAAATCATACAAGAGCTCTGTATTCATCGATTCGGGACGACTGGAAACTGTTTTGAGTGCCAACGCATTTCCTATATTGTGTCCGGGTTCAATTTCCGGCCGGGTTGGAGATTTTCTCCGTTCGTGGACTGGATGTTGTGTTGTCTTTATCATCGTTCATCCTCATCATCGGCGCACACGTCGCCCAATGTAGCGTCGATTGAAATAAGACTTGCACTTGGCGGCCGAACTGTATGAGGCATAATAACGCGTTGTGTTTTGGTGTTGTTCACTTCCTGTAATTATTTCGCATGACTTGTGATGTTTTGGGGGTACGGTCATCCACCATCGTTTTGAAATCTTTTACATTAATCACGGAACTAATCCTTAAACCGCCTGCCGCGGTGGCCGTGCGGTGCTAGGCGCTTCAGTCGGAACCGTGTGACTGCTACGGTCGCAGGTTCGCATCCTGCCTCGGGCTTGGATGTGTGTGATGTCTTTAGGTTAGTTAGGCTTAAGTAGTTCTAAGTTCTAGGGGACTGATGACCTCAGATGTTGAGTCCCATAGTGCTCAGAGCCACTAATCCGTAAGCCGCTTTGTAACAAATAAGAAAATCAATCAAGTGTAAATGTACACAAATAAAAATCAACTGTCGCACTTATGAAGGATCATCACTCCACCGAGTTGGCTTTTTTTCGTAATTGTCAGAACAAGGTTTGTGGGAAGGAAAATGTTTGGAAAATCCACCGGAGAAGTCGGATTTTGATGGTACTTTGTATGAAATTTTCGATGAAAGAAACGTGAGTGTCGATTAGACAGTTATATGGTGTGTTGCAAACATCCAATTAATTTCCGTTCGTGGTTTATTTCTTTGGAAAATTTATCACCACTAAGGTGTTGAAAGATCTGTCGGCGTACGCCCAACGATGCCAACAACATAATCGTCGAGTCAATGAAACTGACGAAGACCGAATACAATGTTTGGACACATATCGAATAAGAACTTCTCAAGCGCAATGCATTACAGTATCGGAACAATAAATGTCGATGTATTCTTAATAAATGAACTCATCATATAACCGACAATTATTTGCAGTGTCATGATATATAATAAGCACTTTCTGTTACGCCACTGCGAGAAAGAACATGCTAAGCTGCGCTTTGAAAATGTGTGGTTTCGTTTTCCTTTTTCGCAGTCCTTTTTAGCACAAAGCAGGAAAGTTGTGTTTATGGTTATCTTTTCAATCCTGCCTGTTCGTAGAATAAAAGCATGCGGAATGCTGTCATTAAAGCTACTATCCTCACAGATCTAGCAACTGGAAAGGTCTCTCTCATGTATCGTGTACTCACGATTCCAACCGATTTACCAATCATTTGGACTTCTTTTCCCACTCAAGGTTTCGTTTGTAATACGATAAAGAAGGTCAGAGAGAGAGAGGGGAGGAAGAGACTGACGGTGAAGAGGATACAAGGAAGGGGAAGGGTGATATGAACGGAAGGTGAAGGAAGAGATGGATGCAGAGAGTGTGGGATAAAAGATGTACAAGTAGGGTGGGGGCGGGGGGGGGGGGAGAAGAAGGTGTAGGACACAGATAGATAAGAGGTGCAGAGTATAGACAAAGGGAGGAAGAGGAGGAGAAGGATAGACGTGGGCAGAAGGAGATTTGGACATGTGTCCAATTCCCATACATTTTTAGCAATTGCGAAGCATTGCCAGGTTCGCTAGTTATAAACGACAGGCTACACCCAGAAGGAAAAATGATATTCATGGTAACAGTGTGGACGGCCGCTGTGACCGAGAGGCTCTAGGCGCTTCAGATCGGAACCGTGCTGCTACTACGGTCGCAGGTTCGAATCCTGCCCCGGGCATGGATGTATGTGATGTCCTTAGGTTCGTTAGGTTTAAGTACTGACCTCAGATGTTAAGTCCCATTTGAACAATTTGGGAACAGTGTGGTGTATTTTAAACTACGCAAATGTTTATGAACTGTAGTACACACGTATGAGAATGATGTCTCAAATGGATTGCAAATTCAAACGAAGAAAAACAAAAAACAATTAATTATAAAGTTACGTAGTATGTTGTGTAAAGTACGCAGTATGAGACAGCGTTGTATACTGCAACAGATGGCAGCGAAGTTCATTTAACTTGCTAAAAAATATTCAATGGGCCTTCTCAAAATGAGAAAATTCAATAAATTTGTTTATGGGATTTGAGACAGCTCTGAACTGTGATTATTCGGTATAGCTAATATTAATATTGATCTTTTAACGCCTGAAAATGACAATTAAGTGTGTTGAAACTGGTTGTCCCAACCAAAGAAATATTTATGCGATCTTGGCTTTGAAATGATTTCAGCCCATGAACAAAATTAAAGTGATTACAGTCGCCCAAATCCAGTTACAGATATTCTACTTGGCAAGAAACGTTAGATCCCGTAACTTTTGCTCATGAAATTATTCGAAGTCCACTCATGTATTAATTTATGACCTGAAAGAGACCCTGCGTGGCTATTCAGTCGCCCGTAAATGATATCTGTGATGTTACACGCTACTGAATTCGCAAATTATATACTTCCATACTTACCACGATTAAATTTAAAGATAATTACTTATACCAAAGGACAGAGAAAATTGTTGTGGTCACAATGTGATCTTTTATTAAAATGTCCGCACAGTATTAGCAAGCTATTAACAAAGTTCACGAATGCAAGCTTACATCTAGTTTTGTGATGTGACAGAACTTAAACAACATTCTAAACATGAAACCACAGATTGTGTTTAAACACCCACAAGGAACATCAGGTAAGGATCAGGAAAACTTACGCTACCTTTATATTTTGTGTAACTGTAGAGGTTTATTAATATTGACATACTTGCATATCATTTCCACTTTTAGCAAATTAGTCTAAAATTATTTACACGAACACCTTATTTGAAATGCCGATTATTGAGGCGTTCACTGACGTCCTGAACTTCAATGTGACGCGTCCTAAGCGCAGTTAGGTACAGCATTTTATATTGAACTCTGTAAAATTTGGCTACAAGAAGCTCTACTTAGAGCTGTTGAGAAGTCAGCAGTGGCAGGATTACGTAATGTGGTGTGAGGCATCGATGACAGATGGTTTGTTCGGTACGGGTATCGTGACAAAGACAGCCTCTGCGATTGACAACTGCATTCAGAAGTTCCGCGCCAAAACGATAATCTTCTATTATTAATATTACGAGTGTTGCCCAGGCAGTAATGCGTCACATTTTTTTCATCAACAATTTTGTATGGAACTGAATGAGAAAACACTCACGAAAGAACGGTGTTTTATCTACACTCTCTATTTTCCCACGTAATCTCCATCCTGTTCTATGGCCTTCCTCCAGCGCGATACAAGGGCAAGTATGAGCTGTCGGTACCAATCGTCCTGGTAGCGGAGCCGGTGCTTCACTGTGTGAATCATCTCCTCATCGTCCTCAAAATGGCATCCTGTAATGGCCCAGACAAGTGGAAGTGTGTGTGATGTGTGAAATCTTATGGGACTTAACTGCTAAGGTCATCAGTCCCTAAGCTTACACACTACTTAACCTAAATTATCCTAAGGACATACACACACACATACACACACCCATGCCCGAGGTAGGACTCGAACCTCTGCCGGGACCAGCCGCACAGTCCACGACTGCAGCGCCCCAGACCGCCTGGCTAATCCCGCGCGGCCAAGTCGAAGTCCAAGGGGGCTAGGTCAGGGCTGTGGTGTGGTTGGAGCAACACTGTCCAACCCTATTTTGCGACGTGTTCAGCAGTCCTCAGACTTGTGTGGGGGTAAGCGTTATAGTGTTGAAGCAAAACATCTCCTGGGTTGCTGGAGCGCCGAAGTCACAGGAAGTCCGTTTTGTTAATGTATTGACATATTCTTCTGAATTAATGATCCCGCCTTTTGGTATCACATCAATGAGAGTCACACCTACACAGTCCCAGAGCACGGTGATTATGAACTTACGGCGGAAGCAGTTGCTTTGAATTTTTTCTACTGTGGTCAGTAGGAATGGCGCCATACCGTCGACTTTCGTTTTATTTCGGGCTCAAAATGGTGAACCTATGTTTCATCACCTGTCACAACACGGGACAAGAAGGCCTGTCACAGCTTCAAAACGTTGCAGCAAATCAAGACAAATGTTTTTTTCTGTGCGATTTGTGATCCACCGTTAGACATCACGGTACCCACGTTGCACACAGTTTTGAATATCCAAGATTACGGATAGTTGTATTCTCACCTCCTATGCTGACTGACAGATGCAGCGCCAAATGCCGAGTCGTAAAGCGTCTGTCCTCGCGAGCTCGCTGCAATATGTCAGGTGTGACAGCCGTGGATGGTCTCCCTGACCGCTCCAGGTTGTGGAGTTCCACCGTACTGCCTTATGATGACCTCACCCTCCATGCCCAGCGACTAACTGTACTTCTGTCGATGCTCCATAGAGTTAGCATAAGCGTTTGTGAATATTCCCCACAGTTTCTTTCTCTGCAGTGACAAATTCAATGAGGGCACTGTGCTTTTCACCAACAGACGCCGTTTTGAAACTGTCCTGAAGCTACGCTCTCTGCGGAAGTGAAGGAAACTTGGCTCGCTTATTCAGGAGAATTCAAGTAGCACGTACGTAACGTTCCGCATTCGTAGCATAATGTTCGTCTGGGAAAAAGAAAAGTGGTGCATTTCTTTCTGGGTAAGCCTCGTAGAAAAACTAAACTGTGTATTTACTTGCATTTCATGAAAAAATGTCTCTAAATAGCAGGCCATCATTCCATTATTTCAAAAGTGTTAATTACCAGTAGGACAGTAAACAGCTGCTAAATAAAAAGGAAGGCGAAGCACATGGGAGATCTTCGGATCGCGCCTAACTTAAATGACGGGTGAAATGGTTCGGCTGTAAGACGAGAACTGGTTCGGTAGCCTTGGAAGACAGACATGTTATCTGCCTCGGTAGGTGACAGTTAAGACTTTATTAGCATTTCTGTTTACGTGGATACGTAATTGAGAACAATTTGATAGTTATTACGCAAATACGCAGTTCATTTGTGACTCATTAAGCGGAATATAATTGTGCGGTTTCTCGTATTCCGCTAATATAAAGCGAGTGTCACACCGCATAGACAAACTATTTGGAAATTGAATTATTTACAAAATATTGGTTCCTCGCTAATAGATTATTACAGCCTAAAGATAACGGATTCACGGCCTACATGGTGTTTCTTGCTCAGGAGGCAACATCTATGAAGACTACAGGTGGGTGGACGTTAATTAATGCATTCCACTGACGACGGTGGAAGCAAATAGGCACCTCTCTTGTACTGCAATCTTAGTGCAAATGAGATCGGTGACACGTCATCTGTGATAGCACAGAGGAGGTATGAAGGAGAGAAATTTTCGGGGGAAGGGGTTTATCGTATACACGTATATACATCTGCCTCTCTGCCCCTCTCTTTTTCAACTTGCCGCAACTTTCATACGACACATTCCAAAATCTGTAACCTCATTTTATTTGGCAACCAGTTTCAGCGTCATATTACTCCATCTTCAGGCCCTGTATACAGACAAGAATGGTACCAGTATGAAATGGATAATCAAAAAGAGGGAGCGTGGTGGAAGTCTTATATACAGTGGTAATACGTAATCACTTAATAGTAACAATATCAACCAGTACCGGAAGTTACATATAGTTACGGAGAAATTAGAGAATAAAATAGGAGAACAGTGCAGACCATATTAAATTAGTGAGAGAAGTGTATACCTTATATAATCGTAAAAAGAAATCTACTAAATGGAGGTAAATATTTCAGGTGACCGTGAAACAAATGGAGTAAAACAATGTAGTCATATACTGAAGAGATCAGACTGAACTTAAGACGTTTGATTACATGCCGTCATGTACTAATAAAACTTACACGACTTACTGGAGGTCAGCTCCATAATTATCTGTATCATCATTAACGACTAATAACCAATAAAAGGAGAATAAAACTACATCAATGGAACTTATCGATCACAATTCATAAGATGCAACCTATTTAATAAAACATTTCTAGTGAATCAAACTATGAATCTAATGTAATATACCGTAACGAATTCCCACTAACGGTAAGTTGGTTGGTTGGTTGGTTGGTTGGTTTGGGGAAGGAGACCAGACAGTGAGGTCATCGGTCTCATCGGATTAGGGAAGGACGGGGAAGGAAGACGGCCGTGCCCTTTTAAAGGAACCATCCCGGCATTTGCCTGGAGCGATTTAGGGAAATCACGGAAAACCTAAATCGGGATGGCCGGACGCGGGATTGAACCGTCCTCCCGAATGCGAGTCCAGTGTGCTAGCCACTGCACCACCTCGCTCGGTGAACGGTAAGTATTCAACGTCTGTAGCCTTCATAATACCCGACACGGTGTTCCGGTATACTTGATATCCACGTTCTCGTTAAACAAAGGTTCTAACTGACATGTGACACATCATATGGTGTACCCCGACACATGAGCTCTGGTGGTTTTTCTGTCGTAGGTCATACTATCTTTTATCTTCCCTTGTTTAAGGACTACATGATATATAGAGGATCACGCCTTTGGTCGTTCTGATTGTAATTAGTGTCTTTGAGATATACTGCGTATGCACTGCAGTACTTTTCGTTTAAGCTTATTCCATAACTTATGATATAGTATATCACCTAGCCACACGCCTGCTTACTGGCAGCCTTATCACTTTCGTGATAACGTTAGTTTTATTTTTTCCATATTTCAATACTTACCGCTTGGTGGAAATCCATTACGATATATTACATTAGATTCATAGTTTGATTCACTAGAAATGTTTTATTAAATAGTTTGCATCTTACGAGTTGTGCTCGATGAATTGCACTGATGTAATTTTTATTCTCATTTTATTAGTTTTTAGGTATGCAAATAATCTGGGAACACTCAGGGCCACCCCCTGTGCATGGCTTCCTGTCCTAGCGAACATAGAGCCTCCAGAAATCAGGCGATCACAGGTAGCCCTAAAAACGTACAGGAAAATTATAGACAACCCGGACCTCTTTATCCACCAAGATCTGACACCGACAAACAGGCTTAAATCCAGATCACCTTTTTGGAAAATCGGTGAAGAACTACAAGCCTTTGAGCCGAAAATGGCCTGGAACGAAGTATGGTTGGCAAGTGAATTCAAGAACAAAAATTTAATACACGATCCGAACAAGAAGATTGATGGCTTCAACCTACCAAGAAGAGTGTGGACAGCTCTAAACCGGGTCAGAACGAGTGTTGGGAGATGTAAACACCTGATGAACAAGTGGGGCCTGGCAGACAGCGCTGTATGTGAGTGCCGTGAAATACAGAAAATGGACCATCTAGTCGTGTGCAAAGTGTATGGCTATGGTGGTGAACTCATGGACATACATAGACTCAGTGACTCAGCCATAGAGTGGCTCAAAAAAATATCTAATATAGAGTAGAATTATATTGTTTTCTTTTTTAGTATATAGTGAGAAGAATATTGTAAATTATGCCTCTGTGATGCCAAGCGAGTAAGTAAGTAAGTTTTTAGTATTTAATGACGATACATATATGAGACCTTAACTTTTCCCGGCGAATCGAATGTTCAAATAACTTACGGGTTTACTGCCGGGTGACGTCGTCGGACACGGCCGATATTTCGACAGGAGCACACCCTGCCATTCTAAAGGCACAAATGCAAGGAAGAGAAAATGTGCAAGGAAATTTAATATCTCCGTTCATAGAGGAGAAACAAGGAAGACACCACACACAGAACAAGTGTCAACACAACCAAAGATAACCAACATCAGAAATATCGACATTTACAATTAATCAACAGGTGAGGTAGCACTAATTCTGTCCCTCTGTTTTTTGATGAGAGACAGAGCCGGATTCCAAGCAACATTTAAACGAAATCCACCATCTCTGTTAATAAAGTTGCTTGATAGTCTGATATCAACACCTTCCTTAGTAACACTATCCCAATAGCTTGACGTGCAAGCCAGAATCTCCGTGTTGTTGTATTCCATACGATGACTGGTGTCAAGGCAATGTTCTGCAATAGCGGATTTGATTCGCTGTTATAAGCGTGTGTGACGCTTATCTTCAATACACCGGTCTTCCACAGTCCTGATTGTCTGACCAATATATGACATGCCACAACTGCAAGGAATACAATAGACGCCAGCCTTACGCAAACCGAGATCATCTTTTACGGACGCCAACAGGACCTTAATCTTAGAAGGTGGTCTAAAAACACATTTCACATCATATTTCTTCAAAATACGGCCAATCCTGTTGGAAATGCTTCCTGCGTAAGGCAGAAAGGTCGTAGACGTAGGTGCCACTTCGTTGCTATCATCACTCACCCGTTGCACAGAAGGCTGATAGCGCAAGGCACGTTTGATCTGCCTCTCACTATAACCATTCTGACGATAGGTGACTTCAAGATTTGCTAACTCACCTGACAAACTTTCAGGGTCTGAGATAACGTTTGCCCTGTGAACAAAGGTTCTCCTTCACGCTGAGCTGGATGGTGACAACTATCAGCTCGCAGATACAAATCAGTGAGGGTGGGTTTCCTACAAACAGAATTTCCCAACATACCATCGGTCTTCCTTTTTGACCAACACATCAAGTAATTTGAACCATCCATTCTTTTCCATCTCCATAGTGAACTGAATATTCGGGTGGATTGAATTCAGATGTTCCAAAAACCAGTTTAAATTCTCACTACCATGAGGCCACACAACAAATGTATCGTCTACATACGCAGGAAGCATTTCCAACAGGATTGGCCGTATTTTGAAGAAATATGATGTGAAATGTGTTTTTCGAGCACCTTCTAAGATTAAGGTCCTGTTGGCGTCCGTAAAAGATGATCTCGGTTTGCGTAAGGCTGGCGTCTATTGTATTCCTTGCAGTTGTGGCATGTCATATATTGGTCAGACAATCAGGACTGTGGAAGACCGATGTATCGAAGATAAGCGTCACACACGCTTACAACAGCCGAGCAAATCCGCTATTGCAGGACATTGCCTTGACACCGGTCATCCTACGGAATACAACAACACGGAGATTCTGGCTTGCACGTCCAGCTATTGGGATAGTGTTATTAAGGAAGCGGTTGAAATCAAACTATCAAGCAACCTTATAAACAGACATGGTGGATTTCGTTTAAATGCTGCTTGGAATCCGGCTCTGTCTCAACAGAAGGACAGAATTAGTTCTACCTCACCTGTTAATTGTAAATATCGATATTTCTGATGCTGGTTATCTTTGGTTGTGTTGACTCTTGTTCTGTGTGTGGTGTCTTCCTTGTTTCTCCTCTATGAACCGAGGTATTAAATTTGCTTACACATTTTCTCTTCCTTGCATTTGTGCCTTGAGAATGGCAGGGCGTGCTCTTGTCGAAATATGGGCGGTGTCCGACGACGTCACCCGGCAGCAAACCCGTAAGTTATTTTAACATGATACATATAGTTGTGCAGCTGACCTCCAGTAAGTGGTATAAGGTTTACTAGTATATGTCAGCATGTAATCAAATGTTTGATGTTCAGTCTGATCCCTTCAGTATATGACTACATTATTTTACTTCAATTGTTTCACGGTCATTGCATTAGCATTATACCGTGATTATCTATGCATAACATGTAATATTTAGCTCCGTTTAGTAGATTCCTTTTTACGATTATATGACGTATACACTTTGCTCACCAATTTAAGTTAATATTGTGTTCACTGCTCTCCTATTTTATTCCCTCATTTCTCCGTAACGCCTGCCGTGGTGGCCGAGCGGTTCTAGGCGCTACAGTCTGGAACGGCGCTACCGCGACGGTCGCAGGTTCGAATCCTGCCTCGTTCATGTATGTAAATGATATCCTTAGGTTAGATAGGTTTAAGTAGTTCTAAGTTCTAAGGGACTGATGACCTTAGAAGTTAAGTCCCATAGTGCTCAGAGCCATTTGAAGCATTTCCCCGTAATTGTATGTAACTTCCGGTACTGGTTGATATTGTTATTGTTATGTCATTACGTATTACCACTGTATATAGGAGTTGCACAATGCCCCCTTTTTCGGTTATCTATTTCATACTAGTACCACTGTTGTCTGTATACAGGGCCTGAAGATGGCGTAGTAAAACGCTGAAACTGGTTGCCAAATAAAATAAGGTTGGAAATTAATGGCTGATAGGTGTTTAATTTGACATCCACTATCGAACAACCGAGTCCCGCAACCATCGCTAAGAGGATTAACATACATACAGATTACAAAAGCAGTTTCCTGCCGTCATTTAATATTAATTTTACTATATGCTGTAATTAAAATCGATATTAACTTTTACAATAATACACTCCTGGAAATGGAAAAAAGAACACATTGACACCGGTGTGTCAGACCCACCATACTTGCTCCGGACACTGCAAGAGGGCTGCACAAGCAATGATCACACGCACGGCACAGCGGACACACCAGGAACCGCGGTGTTGGCCGTCGAATGGCGCTAGCTGCGCAGCATTTGTGCACCGCCGCCGTCAGTGTCAGCCAGTTTGCCGTGGCATACGGAGCTCCATCGCAGTCTTTAACACTGGTAGCATGCCGCGACAGCGTGGACGTGAACCGTATGTGCAGTTGACGGACTTTGAGCGAGGGCATATAGTGGGCATGCGGGAGGCCGGGTGGACGTACCGCCGAATTGCTCAACACGTGGGGCGTGAGGTCTCCACAGTACTTCGATGTACTGCACGTGCCCGTCGTTCTGGGATCGGACCGCAGCGACGCACGGATGCACGCCAAGACCGTAGGATCCTACGCGGTGGCCTAGGGGACCGCACCGCCACTTCCCAGCAAATTAGAGACACTGTTGCTCCTGGGGTATCGGCGAGGACCATTCGCAACCCTCTCCATGAAGCTGGGCTACGGTCCCGCACACCGTTAGGCCGTCTTCCGCTCACGCCCCAACATCGTGCAGCCCGCCTCCAGTGGTGTCGCGACAGGCGTGAATGGAGGGACGAATGGAGACGTGTCGTCTTCAGCGATGAGAGTCGCTTCTGCCTTGGTGCCAATGATGGTCGTATGCGTGTTTGGCGCCGTGCAGGTGAGCGCCACAATCAGGACTGCATACGACCGAGGCACACAGGGCCAACACCCGGCATCATGGTGTGGGGAGCGATCTCCTACACTGGCCGTACACCTCTGGTGATCGTCGAGGGGACACTGAATAGTGCACGGTACATCCAAACCGTCATCGAACCCATCGTTCTACCATTCCTAGACCGGCAACGGAACTTGCTGTTCCAACAGGACAATGCACGTCCGCATGTGTCCCGTGCCACCCAACGTGCTCTAGAAGGTGTAAGTGAACTACCCTGGCCAGCAAGATCTCCGGATCTGTCCCCCATTGAGCATGATTGGGACTGGATGAAGCGTCGTCTCACGCGGTCTGCACGTCCAGCACGAACGCTGGTCCAACTGAGGCGCCAGGTGGAAATGGCATGGCAAGCCGTTCCACAGGACTACATCCAGCATCTCTACGATCGTCTCCATGGGAGAATAGCAGCCTGCATTGCTGCGAAAGGTGGATATACACTGTACTAGTGCCGACATTGTGCATGCTCTGTTGCCTGTGTTTATGAGCCTGTGGTTCTGCCAGTGTGATCATGTGATGTATCTGACCCCAGGAATGTGTCAATAAAGTTTCCCCTTCCTGGCACAATGAATTCACGGTGTTCTTATTTCAATTTCCAGGAGTGTAATTCTAGAGTCAAGATTAAACTTTCAGTGAGGTCGTCTCGTCACTACGATTTTCCCGGTACTTAGCTTCCTGCATCGTCTTCGCATGGCTTTTAATGTATTGTTGAAATATATCTATTTCTCCTTTCGTTTCATCCATCTTAGCTGTCATCGCCTCCTCTCCACCCCTTTTCAACCAGCGTGCACTCCAGTCCTCTGGAGAAAACGGCTGCTGGAGCTCAGCCGCAAGCTCCAAGCCAGCCGCCCTGCTTGTTCCGCTCGATTAGCCCACTTCGATGGGCTGGCCGTGAAATAATCAGTCAGGTAAACAGTCAAGCAGCGCAACAAATTTCTTTTTTCCCTTTTTCAGTGAAATACCCCTCCAAAATTCAGCGTGCTTCGTAGTATAACATTTGACTAGCTTATTTACTCTTCTTATATGACCTGTTTATCGCAATCGTTTCACTTCTGTGCAATAATACACTTTAATTCCCTTTCTTAACTTCTCCTTGATTTCTTTCATAGAGATAGGATACAAATATGTGACACTCTTTTTCAACGACTGCTTTCTTTCCAATTTCGACTGTTGTATTATTGCACTGTGGTTTCAATTGTACTTGCAAACATCCTTCGTTCCTATATTTCCTCCTCGTTACCTTCACAATTTCAGAGAGTATATTTCAGTGGACAAAGTCAAAAGAGTTCTCTAAATCCATAAATGCAATAAACGAACGATTTCCTTCCTTCTAAACATCTCCTAAAATGCACTATCTGAGTAAAAGTCTCCGGATACCTATTAGTCGACGTTAATATGGGATACTTCCACCTTTAACCTTGATAGTGGCTTGAACTCTGCTGGGGACACCTCAATGATGTGTGTAAACATCTGTGAAGAATTGCATTCAATTTGTCCTCAAGAGCTGAAACCAGAAACGGTAGAGACGTGAACATAGTCAATGGAGCGAATTTCATAGGATCCCAATTCGCTTTAGGAATGTTATTGTCCACAGACCATTGCCTTACGCTGTATGTGTTTAGTCAAGCTGATACAGCCTTCCTCTCCAAACTGCTGCTCAACTGTACTAAGTACACAATGCTGTAACATATGTTCATATCCTCCAGCATTTGGCGTTTCCCTAAGCGCAATAAGGAGAGCTACACACACTAACTGCGAAGATCTCCGTCACACCGCTAGACAGCCTCCACCGCACTTCGCTGTGGATTATCGGCAGGTAGCGTTCTTCAGGCATTCGCCAAACCCAAGCCCTTCCATCGGATTACGTGATTCATGAGATAAATCGTTTCTTCTCATCAGCTCTCTAATGGTGCCACTCTTTATACCACCTCAAGCGTAGCTTCGAATGGAGTAAAGAAACGTACGGCTTATGATGACCTGCTCGGACACTCTACCCAGTCCTCCCTGACTACCTACGCACAGTCACGGCTGTAGCTGGAATGCTGAAGCAATTTGGAACTGTCGAGTGATTCTTCCTGCTGATTTCAGGCGATTTTTTGTAACCAACCTCCCCAGTGATGTCTGCTCTTTGTTTAGGTGTGGTTGTTCCTTCTCGTTTCCACTTCGCAATCAGATCACCAACAGTCGACTTTGGCAGCTTTAGAAAGTTTGAAATGCGCTTCAGGTCATTCTTTTGAGTCATAGGTCTTCTGACTGGTTTCATGCAGCCCGCCACGAGCTTTTCTCCTGACGTAACATCTTCATCTCAGAGTAGCACTTGCAGCTGATGTCTTAAGTTATTTGTTAGATGTATCCCAATGTCAGTCTTCCTCTACAGTTTTTACTAACTCCCTCTAGTACCATGGAAGTTATTGTATCATGTCTTAACAGATGTCCTATTATCCTGCCCCTCTTTTCCTTGTCAGTGTTTTCGATATATTCCTTCCTCATTCTTTACTTTATCAGTCCACCTAATTTTCAACATTCGTCTGTAGCACCCTATCTCAAATGCTTAGATTCTCTTCTGTTCCGCTTTTCTCACAGTCCATGCTTCACTACCGTAGAATGCTCTGCTCCACACGTACATTCTCCGAAATTTCTTCCTCAAATCAAGGCCTATGTAGTAGACTTCTCTTAGCCAGGAATGCCCTTTCTGAAAGTGCTAGTCTGCCTTTTATGCCCACCTTGTTCCGTTCGTCACGGGTTATTTTATTGCCTAGGAAGCAGAATTCCTTAACTTCATCTACTTTCTGGTCACGAATTCTGATGTTTAATTTCTCACTGTTCTCATTACTCCTACTTCTCATTACTTTTGTCTTTCTTCGTTTTACTATCATTCCATATTCTCTGCTCATTAGACTGATCATTCCATTTAGAAGACCATGTAATTCTTCTTCACTTTCACTCACGGTAGCAAAGTCATCAGCCAAACGTATCACTGATAAGCTTTCACCTTGACTTTTAATTCTACACCTGGACCTCTCTCTTATTTCCGTTATTGTTTCTGCGATTCATAGATTGAACAGTAGTGGGGAAGGACTATATCCCTGCCTAACACACTTTTTAATCCGACACTTTGTTCTTGGTCGTCCACTCCTGGCTCTTGTACATATTTTATACTATCTCTCCCTATAGTTCTGCCTACTATTCATGTCAGAAATTTGGGTATAGGAGCTGCTAATCTGATTGAGCAGTAATACTCACACTTGTCCACTCTTGAAATCTTGGTAACTTTGTGGATGACGTTCTTCCGAAAGTCTGATGGATTTGTTACTCAGGTGATATTCAATGACTGGTACGCGTTTGAAGTCAGTGAGCTGTCCTGCTGACAACACAATACTCCTTCCCTCCACTTACAATGGCAGGTCCGAGTCTCGTCACCTCTAGTGGTCAATTGTGCATTACATTGGGGAGTCCAAATTTTTTGGGTCGATAGTTCAAGTTGTTGTTGTTGTTGTTGTTGTTGTCTTCAGTACTGAGACTGCTTTGATGTAGCTCCCCATGCTACCCTATCCAGTGCAAGCTTCTTCATCTCCCAGTACTTACTGCAAAATACATGTCTCTGAATCTGCTTGGTGTATTCATCTCTTGCTCACTCGCTGCTATTTTTACCCTCCACGCTGCCCTCCAATGCTAAATTTGTGATCCCTTGATGCCTCAGAACATGTCCTACCAACCGGTCCCTTCTTCTTGTCAAGTTGTGCCACAAACTCCTCCCCAATTCTATTCAATATCTCCTCATTAGTTATGTGATCTACCCATCTAACCTTCAGCTTTCTTCTGTAGCACCACATTTCGAAAGCTTCTATTCTCTTCTTGTCCAAACTATTTATCGTCCATGTTTCACTTCCATACATGGCTACACTCCATACAAATACTCTTAGAAACGACTTCCTGACACTTAAATCTATATTCGATGTTAACAAATTTCTCTTCTTCAGAAACGCTTTCCTTGCCATTGCCAGTCTACATTTTATATCTTCTCTACTTCGACAATCATCAGTTATTTTGCTCCCCAAATAGCAAAACTCCTTTACTACGTTAAGTGTCTCATTTCCAAATCTAATTCCCTCAGCATCACCCGACTTAATTCGACTATATTCTATTATCCTCGTTTGGCTTTTGTTGATGTTCATCTTATACCCTCCTTTCAAGACACTGTCCATTCCGTTCAACTGCCCTTCCAAGTCCTTTGCTGTCTCTGACAGAATTACAATGTCATCGGTAAACCTCAAAGTTTTTATTTCTTCTCCATGGATTTTAATACGTACTCCGAATTTTTCTTTTGTTTCCTTTACTGCTATCTCAATATACAGATTGAATAGCATCGGGGAGAGGCACGTGTTCCAATATTTCTACGGAATCCAAACTGAACTTCCCCGAGGTCGGCTTCTACCAGTTTTTCCATTTGTGTGTAAAGAATTCGTGTTAGTATTTTGCAGCTATGATTTATTAAACTGATAGTTCGGTAATTTTCACATCTGTCAACACCTGCTTTCTTTGGGATTGGAATTATTATATTGTTCTTGAACTCTGAGGGTATTTCGCCTGTCTCATATATCCTGCTCACCAGATGGTAGAGTTTTGTCAGGACTGGCTCTCACAAGGCCGTCAGTAGTTCTACTGGAATGTTGTCTACTCCTGAGACCTTGTTTCGACTCAGGTCTTTCAGTGCTCTGTCAAACTCTTCACGCAGTATCGTATCTCCCACTTCATCTCCATCTACGTCCTCTTCCATTTCCATAATATTGTCCTCAAGTACACCGCCCTTGTATAGACCCTCTATATACTCCCTCCACCTTTCTGCTTTCCCTTCCTTGCTTAGAACTGGGTTTCCATCTGAGCTCTTGTTCTCTTCTCTCTCAATGTCTCTTCAATTTCCCTGTAGGCTGTATCTGTCTTACCCCCATTGAGATAAGCCTCTATATCCTTACATTTGTCCTCTAGCCATCCCTGCTTAGCCATTTTGCACTTCCTGTCGATCTCATTTTTGAGACGTTTGTATTCCTTTTTTCCTGTTTCATTTACTGCATTTTTATATTTTCTCCTTTCATCAATTAAATTCAATATTTCTTCTGTTACCCAAGGATTTGTACTAGCAATCATCTTTTTACCTACTTGATCCTCTGCTGCCTTCACTACTTCATCCCTCAGGGCTACCCATTCTTCTTCTACTGTACTTCTTTCCCCCATTCCTGTCGATTGTTCCCTAATGCTCTCCCTGAAACTCTCTACAACTTCAGGTTTAGTCAGTTTATCCAGGTCCCATCTCCTTTAATTCCCACCTTTTTGCCAGTTATAGGCTCCATATTGCCCCAGGTGTGTTCCTACATTTCTGCAACTGTAGAGCTGACTCGTTCTACATGGTAACGGAGGAGATACCGCTCTTACGATCCATGGAACGCAAATTATTATGAGAACTTTTAGAAAAGTGTAATCGGCGAGCAGCTACCCAAGCGAGGCGTAACCAGATGAGGCCAAGGCTATAGCGTTGTAGGCCGCGCCGCGGCTCTTGAGAAATCTCCAGCAGCTTCCGGGGAGTGCCTCGGCTCGGCATCGCCGGCGCGCATCTCTGCAGCCGCATCGCGTGTGGGCAGAAGCAGCGGCATCAGCAGCAGGAGCCCCGATAGCAGTGCAGCCGGCGTTTGCTTTGAGGTGGCGGCTGATAGCTTCGTGGCCCCCCGGCACATGGGGTAGTCGCCGCCGGCAGCGCCTGATAGCCTCCCTCCTGCCAGACCCAACATTTAATTACCTTATCGCCGACAATCTGCTTCTGGGACCTTCTATAGACTCCGCTCCGACCTCAGGCTAGCAGCGAAGACGCAACGAACGAGGCGAACATCTGGCCTCGGAGCATCAAGGTCAAGATTCCTCAGCTTCACTCACCATCTGACTGCACCTATGTACTTAAGTAATTATGAAAAAGTAGTAAACGATTTCATGAAACGTTAAAATGCTGGTAAGTTGTTATGGTGTTCTTTCACGTAACAACTTACCGATATCTACAGTCAGTTTCGCAAGAAAGTGTACGTTTTTATCAGTATGAAGTAGAAGACATTATTATAAATATATACTCACATGAAAATAGGTGTTATTTCTAATTCCATAACTATCTAATAGTTAATGCAATCGCCGCCACTATCGATTACACACACTGAAGTGGCAAAGAAACTGGTGTAGGCATGAGTATTCAAATACAGAGATGGAAACATGCAGAATAGAGCGCGGCGGCGGCAACGCCTATGTAACACAACAAGTATATGGCGCAGTTGTCGGTGTTCGTCAGGGGGCGGCGGGCAGCACAGCTCCGCTCACCTCGCCGTCTCGGAAGCAACTCTCCCCTAACTTCTCCTTACTACAGTTTACCCAAGTTGGTTTAAAAACCTATCTGGCTGTGTTTTCATCTGACCAATCACGGTCTCAATTTTAACCTTAAGCTCCGCCTACAAAAATTCTGTGTATCCAATGAGAAACGTTATACTTTTCGTGGTGGGGCAATGTTTTTAAAATTTGCAACGTAACAGAGACGCGAAAAAATCTCACGCTAAAAGCTGCAGCTGGTGTGGTGCTTTTAGTGTTATCGTAAGATCTATACTGTTCTTCTGGAGGGCTCTAGATTTTAACATGGGCTGGGGAGGGGGGGGGGGGTCCTAGCGGTTTTCTGGCGACGTGGGTGTCTGTCCCTTGTCGTAGGGCCTTCTAGCTTAACACGGTTCTGCTCTCGGCTTCTATTCTCGTTTCTCCCCTCGGAACTGCGTGTGTCTCACGGTGGGAAGGTATGACATGCAGTTAGGCATTCTTGTGTTAGTCTGTGGTATTCCATTTGCTCACTCGTTACTCGTATTACTTTGGTTAATTTAATGTCACCATTTATTCGGAGCTATGTGACATACTACATGATTTGCTTATCATGTCAGGGTTTTCATGGAAGGTGTTGGATTTGCCTGACACCTTACAATATGACCAAGGATTCTGATTCAAACCGCAATTTTGGGTAATGGTCTGTAATTTTGTGGGTCCGTTCTTTTACTCTTCTTATATGCTGGAATCACCTCCACTTTTTTCCAGTCACTTGGGACTTTGTACTGGGTGAGAGATTCAAGATAAATGCGGTGCTAGGTAAGGGCCCAGTGACGCAGAGCGCTCTTTGTAAAACCGAATTTGGATTCCATCCGAACCTAGTGATTAATTTGCTTTCAAATCTTTCAGTTGTTTCTCTGTGGCTGGGGTGCTTATTATTACGTCATTTACACGGGAATCTGTCCCATGATGAAATGGTGGTATGTTTGCACGATTCTCCTGTGTGAACGACGTCGTGAACTTCGGCTTTCGTTTTGCTACTACCTTCAACTGCCACACCAGACTTGAAAGCATGGGACTGAATGGAAGGCTTAAACCCGCTTAGCGCTTTTACATAGGACCAGGAACAGCAAATAAAACACATTTTCTTTTTGTCAGTATCTTAAGAAACTATTACTTTGTAGTATGTACAAAATACATGGTATTAATCGACTATCATACAGGTAGCATTATACGGATGCGAAGCATTTATATTTAGAAAGAACGATGAAGAAAAACTGTTAACATCAAAAAGGAAAACACTAAGAAAATTTTTTGGGTCTGTATGTGACGAAAAAATATGGCTCTGAGCACTATGGGACTTAACTTCTGAGGTTATCAGTACCCTATAACTTAGAACTATTTAAACCTAACTAACCTAAGGACATCACGCACATCCATGCCCGAGGCAGGATTCGAAAGTGCGACAGTAGCGGCCGCGCAGTTCCAGACTGTAGCGCCTAGAACCGCTCGGCCACTCTGGCCGGCTATGTGACGAAGATAACATCGAATGGAGGACAAGAAGAAACTGAAGAATTACGAGAATTGTGCGAACACTGTAACGTCGTTGAAGTGCTACAGAAGAGAACTTTGAACTGGGCTGCCCATGTAGCAAGAATGATGACGAAGAGTAGACTACCTATAGTTGTATTCTGCAGAGCGATAGATGGAGAAAGTGGAAGAGGAAGACACAGAATTATGTGGTGAGATAACTCTCTGAAGCACACAGCTAGGATGATCACAACCCCATACGAACAAACAGTGCACGTGACGGAAAGAAACGGAAGCGACTCGTAGAGAAGGCGCTATGGCAGCCTTGCCACATGTAAAGTGAAAAAAAAAGTATCTGATTTCCACTAAACGTGATCTATTGCAGATACGCTTCTCGGGTTTGCCGCCGGATCGTATTGTGTAAATCGCACAATATTTCCTCGATGCTACTGCTCGACATCATTAGGTGGTGGCACCTGCTGCTGTCACTGCTGCAAGCCGCGACTGATGATAATCGCGCGGCGGCGTCGGAATTTATCATGACGGGAACAGGCAATACGCGTGCGCGGGAAGACGCTCACAGTGGGAGGAAGCGGCGGTCCTGGTGCCCCCTGCTGGGGGCCGCAGAAAAGCCATCCGCGCGTGCGCTGTGGGCAATGACTGTGCTGCCGGACGCTCCTGCGTTTAAAGGCTGAACGAAATCTCAGCTACGTGTTGCGTCACGTGAGGAAACGGAAATTCTTGTTTTCCCTGTTTTTGATTTAATGGCAGTCAGTGCTGGATTCCACGTGGCGCTCAGCATGAAAAGTCACAAACGTGATCTACTTTGTAATCCCTCTAAATCTGCATCTGGTTATTATACGTATGCGTGATTTTGATAATAAGCGGAAGTAATAGTGCAGAAATGACTGTAATTCATACTGGACTAGCCATCAAAATACAGAGGTGGTACACTGATTAGGACACGTAACTGCCTGCCACCTAGACATGGGTTTTACGTTATTCTCCTAAATCATTAAAGGCAAACACAGGGTCCGTTCCCTCGAAATGGCTGATTCTTTCTCAGTGCTTTTGCTCGCAGTCCTGCTGTTGTCTCCTTCCTTTTTGTAAAGTCCATCTGGAGAAAAGAAGGGAGTTCAGCTTCCATCTAAGAACATAAATCGCTTAGTCGACTACGACAAGGCTTTCGCTGCAATAGATCGACAACAAGTGTGAAGCATAATAATATCCGAAACATCTCATTAATGGTGTTACAAAAAGGTACGGCCAAACTTTCAGGAAACATTCCTCACACACAAAGAAAGAAAATTTGTTCCATGTTAGAGTTCATTTTATTACTTCTCTTCAAATCACATTAATCATGAAATGGAAACACACAGCAACAGAACGTACCAGCGTGACTTCAAACATTTTCTTACAGGAAATATTCAAAATGTCCTCCGTTAGCGAGGATACATGCATCCAATCTCCGTCGCATGGAATCCCTGATGCGCTGATGCAGCCCTGGAGAATAGCGTATTGTATCACAGCCGTCCACAGTACGAGCACGAAGAGTCTCTACATTTGGTACTGGGGTTTCGCAGACAAGAGCTTTCAAATGCCCCCGTAAATGAAAGTCAGGAGGGTTGAGGTCGGGAGGGCGTGGAGCACATGGAATTGGTCCGCCTCTACCAATTCATCGGTCACCGAAACGGTTGTTGAGAAGCGTACGAACATTTCGACTGAAATGTGTAGGACCTCCATCGTCCATGAACCACATGTTGTGTCGTACTTGTAAAGGCACATGTTCTAGCAGCACAGGTAGAGTATCCCGTATGAAATCACGATAACGTGCTCCATTGAGCGTAGTTGGAAGAACATGGGGCCCAGTCAAGACATCACCAACAATGCCTGCCTAAACGTTCACAGAAAATCTGTGTTGATGACGTGATTGCACAATTGCGTGCGGATTCTAGTCAGCCCACACTTGGTGATTGTGAAAATTTACAATTTGTTCACGTTGGAATGAAGCATCATCTGTAAAGAGAACATTTGCCCTGAAATGAGGATTGACACGCTGTTGGATGAACCATTCGCAGAAGTGTACCCGTGAAGGCTAATTAGCTTATGATAGTGCCTGCACACGCTCTACATGGTAAGGAAACAACTGGTTCTTCCGTAGCACTCTCCATACAGTGACGTGGTCAACGACACCTCGTACAGCAGCAACTTCTCTGACGCTGGCATTAGGGTTATCGTCAACTGCACGAAGAATTGCCTCGTCCATTGCAGGTGTCCTCGTCGTTCTAGGTCTTCACCAGTCGCGAGTCATAGGCAGGAATGTTCCATGCTCCCTAAGACGCCGATCAACTGCTTCGAACGTCTTCCTGTCGGGATACTTTCGTTCTGGAAATCTGTCTCGATACAAACGTACCGCGCCACGGCTATTGCGCCGTGCTAATCCATACATCAAATGGGCATCTGTCAACTCCGCAATTGTAAACATTGCACTGACTGCAAAACCACGTTCGTGATGAACACTAACCTGTTGATGCTACGTATTGATGTGCTTGATGCTAGTACTGTAGAGCAATGGGTCGCATGTCAACACAAGCACCGAAGTCAACATTACCTTCCTTCAATTGGGCCAACTGGTGGTGAATCGAGGAAGTACAGTACATACTGACGAAACTAAAATGTCAAAAGTCCAAATAACATCTTTTCTTTATTTGTGTGTGAGGAATGTTTCCTTAAAGTTTGGCCGTACCTCTATGTAATACCCTGTATGTAATTCTAATTAATCAAGATGTGCATCAAAGTTGCAACCTCTCTGCAACGCTCTTAGACGTAAACGTGCACAAATAGTCAGAAAATGGAATGAATATGTTCATCCTGGAATAAAACTGAACAACACACATGAACACAATGTTGTTCGCAAGGTCATTGTATACTGGGTGAAGCAGGACTGCCCCGACAAACTTTCCATGGAGGTAGTGTGGACCAAAACATTAGAAAATTGTCTAGTTAACAAGGGGCTACAGATGCGTACCTTCAGTGCCATGAACACATGTACAGTGGAAGAGAAGTGTTTCACGGTAGCGGGGATGTACAAGTGCTCGTAGCTCTTACAGTATGCATTTTTGGGCACATGTTTGCTACACTTTTTTCTTGTTTCCGTCCATAATACCCCCTCAGAAAGCTTACCGGTAGAGTTCTAGCTCTGTGTATTAAAATATTATTAGTAGAAATAACAATCTACAGAAAACTAGAGAGAAAAACAAACACCGTTCTATCAAAGGAAATAAACATTTAGAATTTATATAATCAACTTAAAGAATAATCTTGCATTTTTATTTACATACATATTGTGAACTATCTCTTAATGACGAAAATAAAATAAAAAAGAAACTTCATACAGATCAACATAAGTGCAGAACAATTCCGCGAACACTGAAAAATTTCTAGAGGAGACTCAGGTTAAGTTTCAGAAAACTATGGCTGTACTGAACCTGATATGTGGAAGTGAAATGTGCGTGAATGAAGTAAGTAAAAAATAAATAAAAAATAAGCATTTGAAATGAGAATTTTGACAACCATGAAATGGACAGTAATGACTTAATTACAAAAAAATTAAAAATATTTCTTTGAATGATAAAATATCCCAGAATAGAGTAAACAGGGTGGGAAACAGTAGATTCTGAAACCTTGACCTCGAGTATCAACCAACTTGAAATCTGTGGTCGGAGTGAAGAGTAAATAAAGTTTAGGGATTACACTATACGCTATCCGGCTTTGTAACACTCAATATTAAAATCGTTATCTTTGTTCGAATTTCCGTTCTATCACTCATTTTTCTTTCCTTTCAGGCTCGTGTCTAACAGTTTTTTGTATTTGCTGTCTTTTGTGGTATTTCGCCCTAGGGTCCTTAAACCCAACTACATCAAAATTTTGTATAACTAACATAATGTAATAGTTGGCAAAAATGTGCAGATGAATATATGAGTTTTTGTGTTAAAAATGACTAAGTCTCAATTAAATTTTAAACAATGATTGGCTTTCAAGAGCGGCAGTATTAAGAGAGCATCGGGAATTCCATGTCAAACAGAGGAGAGAGAACGCATAGGTAGAAAGAGTACATTAGAAGGCATATGAGGGGGATGAGTTACCTGATGTGAGAGAAGAAGAAATGGCAGTTCGTAAGTCCAGTATTATAATCTGTGTTTGACACATCTTTGAATGATTTGTCGTGATATAAGGAGAAAGGCCTAGGTAAGTTTCGAAATTTCTAAAGCCTTTTGTGGACCAGCAGCCATACGACTACTCTAGCTGGCGTGACGTGAGACTGGATACACACCAACAGACTCTCGGAAAAGCATCATCCACACAATCCTGAAGATAGCAAGCACAGATAACTGTAAACATTATCGCACGATCAGCTTTACAGCTCATTCATCTACCCTGCTGGCAAGAATAATACACAGAAGCACGGAAAATAAAATTGAGGTTATGGTAGGCGACGATCAGTTTGGATTTAGGAAAGTAAAAGCACCAATGAGAGGCAGTTCTGACGTTGCGTTTGATAATGGAAGCAATACTTTAGAAAAATCAAGACACTTTCACAAAATTTATCGACCTGGAAAAGCACTCGTCAAGATATTCGAAATTCTGAGAGAAATGGGGGTAAGCTACCGGAGAACACGGAATACAGGGTGTTACAGAAAGTTATGGCTAAACTTTCAGGAAACATACCTCACACACAAATAAAGAAAAGATGTTATGTGGACATGCGTCCAGAAACGCTTAATTTCCATGTTAGACCTCATTTTAGTTTTTTCCAAATACGCTCAATGGAGCACGTTATCATGATTTCATATGGGATACTCTACCTGTGCTGCTAGAACATGTGCCTTTACAAGTACGACACAACATGTAATTCATGCACGATGGAGGTTGAAGTGTTCGTACGCTTCTCAACAACAGATTCGGTGACCGATGGATTGGTAGAGGCGGACCAATTCCATGGCCTCCACGCTCTCCTGACCTCAACCCTCTTGACTTTCATTTATGGGGGCATTTGAAAGCTCTTGTCTACGCAACCCCGGTACCAAATGTAGAGACTCTTCGTGCTCGTATTGTCGACGCCTGTGATACAATACGCCGTTCTCCAGGGCTGCATCAGCGCATCTGGGATTTCATGCGACAGAGGGTGGATGCATGTATCCTCGCTAACGGAGGACATTTTGAATATTTCCTGTGAGAAAATGTTTGAAGTCACGCTGGTACGTTCTGTTGCTGTGTGTTTCCATTCCGTGATTAATGTGATTTGAAGAGAAGTAATAAAATAAGCTCTAACATGGAAAGTAAGCGTTTCCGGACGGATGTCCACATAACATATTTTCTTTCTTTGCGTGTGAGGAATTTTTCCTGAAAGTTTGGCCGTACCTTTTTGTAACAGCCTGCATATGTAATATGTACAAGAACCAATAGGGAACAATAAGAGTGGAAGATCAAGAATGAACTGCTAGAATTAAAAACTTTGTCAGTCAAGAATTTAGCCTTTCGCCTCAACTGTTCTATCTGTACATCCAAGAAGTAAAAGCAAAAATGAAAGAAAGGTTCAAAAGTGAAATTGAAATTCAGGTTAACAGGATATCAATGATAAGATTCGGTGGAAGCCAAGAAGAATTACAGGATCTGTTGAATGGAACGAACCATCTAAGAAGTACAGATTATCGACTGAAAATAAATCGAAAAAAGACGAAATTAATGAGATGTAGCAGCAATGAGAAGTAGCAGCAAAGAGAAGAGCGACAAACTTAACATCAGGATTGGTGATCACGGGGTAGATGAAGTTGAGGAATTCTGCTACCGAGGCGGCAAATAACCATGGCGGCGGAGCAAGGAGGACATCAAAAGCGGACTTGCACTAGCAAAAAGGGCATTACTGGCTAAGAATTTCTGAGAGCGTACGTTTGGAGCACTGCACTGTATGGCATCGAGATATGGACTGTGGGAAAACCGGAACAGAAGAGAGTAGAAACATTTTAGGTGCGGTGCTACAGAAGAATGCAGAATCGGCGAGGATTGGAATGCACGGAATACACTGACAAGAACAAGGAACAAGACGATACGAGACTATTAAGACACCAAGATATAACTTCAGTGGTACTAGAGGGAGCTGTAGAGGCTAAAATCTGTAAAAGAAGACAGATTGGAATACATCCAGCAAATATTTGAGGACATAGGCTGCAAGTGTTTCTGTGAGATGAAAATGTTGGCACGGCGGAGGAATTCGTGGTGGACCGCATCAAACCAGTCGGAAGACTGACGACTCTAAAATAAGTAAATGGTCTATAAAGTCTTACGCGTCGACGGGACATCGAAACCCAGTCTTGCTTTCCCATACGCTGAAAGCACTTCTCATTAGGAGGCCCCTCATTGGTGACAGTGGTGACATCTTTCTCTGGACTGTACAGGAACATTTGAGAGTTACTGCGTCTCGACGAGAGGCAGGTCAGCGTTGTTTGTCTTTCTGCCGGCGTCTGCAGACGTGTTTCTGTGGGTTTGTCGCTTCGCTGCGCCACGGCTTCGTCGTCTATGGGAAAAGCGCCCTACGCGCGGAAACTGCGGAATCAGTCCCGCTACTCAGCAATCGGTACGCTGTCACTGTAGCTTCGGCCACAGGCAAGATTTATCGCGCCGTGCGACGTGCCCTGATTTTTGCAACAACGTCGGCGCTCACCTCCTTTCCATTACTCGATTCAAGCTCTCTCCAGTTCTATTGTACCGCAAAGGGGAGGCTTGTCTGCACCATCCTTGAGTTCAACTTAGAGAGAAACTGAATAACTTTTTCTTCAATCAATATTTCTCATTTTCTCATTCGCTGATGTAATGGCAATCTGCAAAACAAAGTCGAAAGTCAATTCATTTTACTTCTCCAGATGGAAACCTGACAGTTTTTTTTCCCCAATCTCTTCCATTTGATTCACCTCTGAGCGAAGTTCGAAATCTAATTTTTTTCGTATTTACTTGAACTAAATCTCCTATTATAAAAGTTCACACAAAAATTGTCTGACAGTCGCATATATTTGGAATTTCTCTGAAAATTTTTATACGTTATTTTCTGAAAGAAATGACTAACCCAACAGAAACTACGAGTATATTATGAGAAGTACCAGTACCACATAAAGTGGTTTCTTAAAGGCTCCAACTCCCATGTACAAAACAGCCTCAAACAACTGATTACGTAACAAGTGAATCAACTTGCTGAATATGTGGCGTTAAGCATGTGAATCCTCGATTGTTGATGACGAAAAACCCTAGCTATATTGGTTTTATTTTCTTCGGATTGTTCGTCCATAGATTGATGATAAATGTCAAATATGTATGTAGAGAGTAAATTGCTCTCTTTTTTAGGGAATACTCGTTTCTCACACATCTTAGTGTTTATGACATCATGTCTCCTGAACTGAGAGTCGTGCAGCGATATAATCAGGGCCCGGGCTTTAATGACCGAAAAACAACAAAATACGCCAGCTTTTATGACTTAATACTTACATAAACAAGACCTCAAAAGTAAAATTAGGCTTTATGTAAGGTTATTTAAAACATTCTTGTTGATTTTTTTGTATAGGATGCAATACAAAAATCACTTACTTTTTGCAGTGTTTGAAAGTAACTACCATTTACTTTTGAAATGTCTACATGCTTCTGAAAAAAAAACACAAAATACAGTGGCAATAATAACACCTATTCAAAAAATAACACCATGTTTTTACTACTGTACGCTCTTGTTTAAAGTATTCCAAATTAGTTAACACGTCTTATCAATCTTTAAATTTTGCAGAGCTGCCCTGGATCACAAGGTGCATTTATAGATTTCCCATTTTCAAAGAAATACGGTTGTCGGTGAGGATAGTATTGAATCCCGAACAGCTGCTCTCTACATCAAAGGACGTCACAGGGGCGTGTATGAAGGTGGAAAGGTCACTCCAGACCAGCTTTGGTTCTTTGTCTTCAAATGTTGTTGCATTCGCAAAACATTATCAGTACCAGATTGCGGATAGTGGTATCTTCCGTATGGACTTACAAAAAGGAAAAAAGTAGTATGATACCTGTTTCATTAATCTGTAGCCTTGGCGTTCGTGAATCAAAAATTAAAGTGGTCTCTGTATTTAATCGTGGCGCCCAATCGTCGGACGAAAATACACTATTGGCCATTGCCACACTGAGAAGAAATGCAGATGATAAACGGGTATTCATTGGACAAATATATTACACTAGAACTGACATGGCATTATATTGTCACGCAATTTTCGTGCATAGATACTGAGAAATCAGTACCCAGAACAACCATCGCTGGCCGTAATAACGGCCTTGATACGCCTGGGCATTGAGTCAAACAGAGCTTGGATGGCGTCTACAGGTATAGCTGCCCATGCAGTTTCAACACGATACCACAGTTCATCAAGAGTAGTGACTGGCGTAATGTGACAAGCCAGTTGCTCGGCCACCATTGACCAGACGTTTTCAATTGGTGAGTGATCTGGAGAATGTGCTGGTCAGGGCAGCAGTCGAACATTTTCTGTATTGAGAAAGGCCCGTAAAGGACCTGCAACATGTGGTCGTGCATTATCCGCCTGAAACGTAGGGTTTCGCAGGGATCGAATGAAGGGTAGAGCCACGGGTCGTAACACATCTGAAATGTAACTTCCACTGTTCAAAATGCCGTCAATGCAAACAAAAGGTTGCCGAGACGTGTAACCAATGGCACCGTATACCATCACGCTGGGGGACACGCCAGCATGGCGACGAAGAATACACGCTTACAATGTGCGTTCACCGCGATGTTGCCAAACACGGATGGGACCATCATGATGCTGTAAACAGAACCTGGATTCATCCGAAAAAATGACGTTGTGTCATTCGTGCACCCAGGTTCGTTGTTGAGTACACCATCGCAGGCGCTCCTATCTGTGATGCACCGTCAAGCGTAACCGCAGCCATGGTCTCCGAGTTCATTGTCAATGCTGCTACAAATGTCGTCGAACTGTTCGTGCAGATGGTTTCAAACGTCCCCATCTGTTGACTCAGATATCGAGACGTGGCTACACGATCCGTCACAGCCATGCGGATAAGATGCCTGTCATCTCGACTGCTAGTGATACGAGGCCTTTGGGATCCAGCACGGCGTTCCGTATTACCCTCCTGAACCCACCGATTCCATATTCTGCTAACAGCCATTGGATCTCGACCAACGCGAGCAGCAATGTCGCGATACGATAAACAATCGCGATAGGCTACAATCCGACCTTTATCAAAGTTGTAAACGTGATGGTACGCATTTCTCCTCCTTCCACGAGGAATCACAACAGCGTTTCACCAGGCAACGCCGGTCAACTGCTGTTTGTGTATGAGAAATCGGTTGTAAACTTTCCTCATGTCAGCACGTTGTAGGTGTCGCCACCGGTGCCAATCTTGTGTGAATTCTCTGAAAATCTAATCATTCGCATCACAGCATCTTCTTCCTGTCGGTTAAATGTCGCGTCTGTAGCGCGTCATCTTCGTGGTGCAGCAATTTTAGTGGCCAATACTGTATTACAAGGTGGGAAGTAAACACCGGTCGAAGCCCAGAAAATTTAATAGTATTAATGGACTTTTTATCTAATGAAATAAGGGTACTTTTTAGCAGGCTTGTGTCTAGGACAGAATTCCGGAAGTCGATCCTTAATCGTGGCATCAAAATGTCATACGCTCTCAACATCTACTTAATAGGTGTTGCAAATGATCCAGTTGAGAGTGGCAACAAGTTGGTGGAGAGCTACAATTAATTATTTAAACACAGTGGAGCTATTTGTGCTTAGGCTGCGTCTGTCACCAAATGCGACTTATCGTTTTTCCTTTTTTTTCAAATGTAGATTACCAAATCAGGGAGCAGCATAAAGAAAAAGATCAAACTTGTAGAATAAGCATCACCCTAAGGTATAGGGCGTCGTAGCGCGATAGTGGTGGGGAGACACGATATAGAACAAACAGACACCAAGCACAATGTTAGAAAATGGCAACACTGCCAGGATGGTAAAATACCATGATTGAAGGTCGACCACATGCCTAACTAGGTCAGAAAAATATCCTGTTAAAAAATTTTCGTAATAAAAAATTTTTTTTAGAAAGGCATAAATAGTTGAAAACAGTAGCTGCAGCGATGGATAGTGAGACATTCTAGCAGAGACAATAGCATAATTAAGTTATGAATTTTAAAAATTCTTAGATTTAAATTTTCTCCTCAATGCAAGCGCACAGGTGGCGGATAGATTGTTGACAAGTTGGTTCTGACCCAACAAGTAAGTGAATGGATTGTCAGTCTTGGGTATAAGTGTCAAGTCGTGGGAACAAAAAGTTTATGAAACGCCTGAGATCGTATGAGGGCATGTTGACTCGAAGTAGGACGCGTGAATTGCTTTTAAAACAGAAAATAAGGGATTCGGAAAGATTAGCAATGGGAAAATCGTGACTTTGACCGAATTGAGGAAGAGACCCAGCATGAAAATGGGCAGAGAATAGAGGACGGTACAACAGACGATTCAGTATCGCGAGAAATAGGAAATACAGCGCACCATAACGAGGATAATGTACGCCAAGGCACAGAAAACCTAGGTCAGCATACGACAGAGGAGCAGCAAAGTAGAGAGACAGTCGATGAGGATTCTAACTTGCGTCTTGAATACGTAGAACCCATAGTACCAGTAATCAGAGCTTCCTCACCACGGAGTACAAGGAATGCGAGCAGAAAAGTGTCACAGCACAGTTCAATGCAATCGGTTGCGAACCAACACTTGGGCGAAAACACAGAGCGTAGGACGTCGGAAGAAAACGCAATAGGACCCACCAATCTGGCAGAAATATTACAACAAATTACGGAATTCATGACAAGGCAAAATAAAGACATAGCAAACCAAATTCAAATTCAGAATGCAGAAACCACGAGACAAATGTGTGCGATTAACGAACAAAACAAAAAAATTCAGTTACGCCTGAGTCATATTGAAGACGAGGCAAAATAATCTCGAGAAGTGATAGGAAACTTAATAACAGGTCACAATCAATTGAGAACAGACATTGACAAGGTATAAGCGGACGTACAAACATTGCGTAATGACATTCAGGACGAGATCAAAACATTACGTCACAACACCCAGGGAGAAGTAAGAAACTAGAGAAACAGATAAACGAAATTACTAGACAAGCAGCAGGTACAGCGTGTGAAGTTGTTGAAAACAGTGTGTTACACAAACGTATCACAAAAGCAGCGCTGAAAAGATAAGATAACCGCATAGTCAAAATAGAGGCGCAAACGAAACGACAATTTCAGAAATTGCGAACAGAGTTGTTGCAAACCACTGAAGAGCGTAGTGAACAGGATCGAACAAGCACAGAGTCTGCAACCACATCCGTATCTGTAACAGCACCGGAAAAACAAGCACTTAACGAAGATATTACGCATTTGCGATTCCAATCACAGGCGGAAAGTACATACGTGAAATCAGACAGCCTGGACAGCAACATACACGTTTCGAAATTCTTGATGAACAAACGTCATCACAAACACATGCGGAACCACAAATGTATGTTTCAAGACAGTTTGGAACATGCAATGAAGCAGCAAGGTTAGCCAGACAAGATACCGAACCAATACCTGACAATGGAAAGCCAGGTCGCGAAGAGTACAGTGCAATGCATTCAGCTACACGTTCACAACCGATGTAAGAAAATTATTGCGTACCACTCCAAGGATACTCCGCAAGGGTAGGCGAAAGTTACAGAGGACAATACCCAATGGATCTACCACAACCGGAAAGAACGACGGGAGAAATGATCAGAAACAAAAGTGGCGAAGAATCGCGAATTTCATATGGAACTATGACGAAGTACGACAACGATCATTTCCACACAGTCAGAAAATTTCAACACTTTCGAGAAGGAAACTCATTACATCCACGAACCTTTATTGATCAATTCCGAGTAGGATTACCAGAGCCCTGGACGCTAGCACACAAATTAGACTTTATATCTGCACACTTGTCAGGAACAGTCGCAGAAACCATGCAGAATGTTGCAGCGACATGCCGATCGTACGAAGATTTCAGAGAGAAGTTTCTCTCACGATATTGGTACAGCGAAGCACAGAACAGAATAAAGTACGAATTATTACAGAACCCATATTTTGAAAATTCAGGAGAGAAGAGTCCCGTGAAATTTTTCGAATTAATGGCAAAGAAAAATCAATGCTTAGATGTAGCATACAGTGACGGAGAGTTGATTAAATTATGCGCGATGAATTTTCCACTGAAATACCAGCAATCATTAGTAGGTCGCGGAGGCAATGACGTCGAAGCATTTAAAGGTATTCTAAGGGAACTAGAGCTCATATTTTCGGAAGATGACGCAAGAAAAAGACGAAGCGCACGTGAAAACGAAAGCAAAAAGCAGTGGAATCCACAAGACACAGTACGAAGAAACAATAATTACGAACCACGTGATAACTTCGCACCAAGAAACGACAACAGATTTCAACAAAGAACCGGTTATGGATTTAGAAGAGAATATGGCAATAACTATAATTCACCCAGGAACGGCAACAACTATTACAGAGGGAATAACGATAACCGGAACGGGTACTGGAGAACCAATAGAACGACAAATTATCAACAAAGAAACCAATATCAACAAGCGATGCAAGAAAAGAGAATACAGATAGAAGAGGTGGAGGTAAGACTACCAAACCCCGAAAAACGTTCGAATTGACAGCTAAGCGCCCATGCCAAATGGAATGACGCACCGACCCAGGATAATTGCAGCACCTTGAACAGAGAAGTAAATACTTTATCACGAGAAGAGAAGAAGGAAGAAACAAACCACGGGGACCAGATGAAAACGAAGACAGGAAAATAACAATATCGTGTTGGGTAGAAATTAACTGGGAGAATACTGACGAGGAAGATGAATTACCAGAGGCATGCACAACAAATGTAGGAGGAAAGGACGAAGTAATGAGTATTGCAGAGCTATTTGAGATGGAAACCAGGGAAAGCGAATTCAATGAGGACAATGCGCAGTCGACAGAAGTTGAAAATAAGTTACTAGTGGGCACACAACCCAACATATTTAATGAAGGAAGTTATGAAAGTGATGATTAGAGCATTTAGATGCGATTATTTGGAAGTAGCGACGAAGAAGAAGAAGACAGACGAGGATGAGCAAAAATTAGAGGATATTGAAGAAAGCGTAAATGAAGGAAGAAATAGAGAAGAGGAAATAAAAGAAAGAGAAGTAGCAGTCGAAGCTTATCCTACAGAAAGTCCGAATTCACAAGGGAAATTCCTAAAAAGACTCATGTATGATTCAGTGGAGGATTCGTTGATGCAAGAGGAAGAAGAACAGAACCAACCCTTTCAAATTCAACTAATTGTGAAGGCCATGGTAAAGCATATCCCAATCAATATTGTAATTGATAGCGGAAGTGAACTGACTGCGATCTCAGAAAATTTATTCATGCAGTGTAATGCCAATGAGGAATTGCCATTTCTGAAAACACGTAAGATTAAAGTAAGAGGTCCTATTAGAAACAATGCTGCGGAAGTTACGAGACAAACAAGGTTAACTCTTTCGTGCCAAGGTCAAAAGAACGAAACCAACTTCGTGATTATACCTAAACTAACTGTAGATTTGATTATAGGTGCAGATTTTTTAAATGAGAGACGAGTTATAATAGATATGGGGAAAGGTAGCGTAACATTCGGGAATGTCACACTTCTCTTTGAGCAAAAGCTAAAATTAGAAGAAATACCAGTCATAAACAAACAATTAAGAATGATGCGAGATAAAGAGGATGAAGAATTAGAATGGTATGCACAAAAGAAGGAATCGCCTTAACTCATGTTAGAAGTCCATAGAGAAATCGACGAAAAATTGCAAGAAGTTCAAGGTATTTCGGAACACAGTAAAAGAGAATTAGAGGGTATTTTACGAGATAAAGCAGAGGTATTTTTACCTAAGACTGGCAGTATTAAGCACTTTCAGTACAAGTTTGAAGTAAAACAGCACAAACCATTTAGAGTGCCACCCTATACAATCCCATTAAGCTACAGGAATAAAGTATTCCAGGAGATATCCAAAATGTTAGATGACGATATTATTGAACCAGCTATCTCCACATATAACAGCCCGCTCCATATTGTACAAAAACGAGATGGGAGCATCAGGTTAGTGCTTGATTCCAGACAGATCAACACAGTCATAATCACTGAGACAGATCGCCCAGAAAAATTAGAGAAATTGCTACAAAACTTCCACGGTGCTAAGATATTTTCATCAATTGATTTACGGTGTAGTTTCTGGCAGATAGAATTGGCCCCAGAATGTAGAAAATTTGCAGCATTTATCGTATTCGGTAGATGTTACCAGTTTAAACGATTGCCATTTGGTTTAAACATATCACCAGCAGCGTTTATTAGGGGATTTAATACTATACTCAGTCCTGAAATTTTACAAAAAATTACTTGTTATGTTGATGATGTGATTATAGCAGAACCCTCTTGGGAACATCACAATGACACATTAAATCAGTTTTTACAGATCATGAAAGAGCATGGGGTCACAGTAAATATAACAAAATCCAAATTTGGAAGGCGAGAGGTCAAATTTCTAGGACACATAATTTCCGAGAAAGGGGTAATGCCTGACCCAGAAAAACTAACGGCAATTAAAGAATTCTGTACTCCATATAATTAGAAAACTCTCAGAGGGTTTCCAGGTCTCACAGGATTCTATAAAAAATTTATTTGGATCCACTCTCTCGCAACACCACGCCTATGTGCATTGACCATAGGTATGGCATCAACAAGCCAATGAAGAATTTTTAAAAGTGAAAAACGCACTAACAACAGCACCGATTTTGGCACATCCTGATCTAACACAAAATTTTTGTATGGCCACTGATAACGCGAAAACAGGTTTCGGAGTTGTTTTATTCCAAGAATACGAACAGGCAGGGCTAAGATCATATAGAACAATTGCATTTGCCAGTCGGGTACTCACAAAAAGCAAGAAAAACTATTCAGTCACGGAGCTGGAAGCATTGGCCATTGTATGGGGCTTCCAACGTTTTCGATACTTCCTATTCGGAAGAAAAACACAAGTATACACTGACCACAAAGCATTATAATTTCTGTTATCCGCCAAACTAACTCATGGGAGGTTAGCCAGATGGATGTTAATACTACAAGAATTTGACTTCACTATTACACACATACCAGGAACAGCGAATGTATTAGCAGATGCTTTATCACGATGTCCACAGGGTGCATCCAATAACATAGGTTTGGAAGCAGTAGAAGACCAGTTTACAATGTACTATATGAAACAAGTACCTTTCGAAAACTACATTACGACAGCATTGAAAAACATAGGCAAAGAACAGGACAAGGATCCCGAAATACTAGGAATCAAACACAAGTGGAGAAGTAAGGATTTTCCAGACATCCAACAGCACCATCTCGTAAAAAACTATGTTTTACTTTTTAGACGAAATGTTGCAACCAATGAACGGTTAATTTATATCCCAGATGACCTAATTAATAAGTACATATGGTATACACATTTAAGTAATGGCCACTTTGGACCAAAGAAATGCTTTTTAAAAATAAAATAAACAAGCCATTTTCCTAATATGGAAAGACGAATTAGAACAGTATTAGTCAAATGCAAGAAATGTATGAGAGCAAAACATGTCACTTTCCAAACCAAACTACCTATGTTTCCAATAATCCCTAAAAGATTAAAACAAATAGCTGCAACAGATTTGATGGGGCCCCTCCCACGCACAAAAAATGGATATATTTTCATATTTGTCGTTTTGGAACTTACTTCTAAATATGTTACCTTGACACCATTAAAACGGGCAACAGGTATTACTATAAGTAAAGAATTTAGACAAGATTTTCTCAGACTAGTAGGTCGAGTGGAACGAATAATTTCGGATAATGGCCCACAATACAAATCATTGCAATGGCAGAACACGTTAAAAGAACACAAAATAAAACCCATCTAGATATCAAAGTACAAACCTAGTGTAAATCCAGCAGCACGATCTATGAAGGACTTAGGCACTTTATGCCGATTTTATACAGGCAAAAGACACAACACGTGGGATATATACCTTAAAGATTTTCAAGAAGTAATAAATGAAATGCCACACAGCACTACACTACTACCTCCAGATATTGTACTTAAAAATATTGAACCTCCAAACATAACCAGAGAAATTGTTAGATATCCTATTGTACCATGTAGACAGTACAAACAAGTCATAGCAACAGCACTCTCCAACATCAGAAATGCAGCCATTAAAAGAAAAGAAAGATGATATAGAACACCAATTAAAAGAACATTCTCAGTAGGCCAGAAAGTATTTGTAAAAACTCTCCAGCAAACAGAACCACAAAATACATAAGTTTTACACTGCATACAAAGGACCTGTCATGAGAAACATGATACTTTTTGTGGTGGGGCAATGTTTTTAAAGTTTGCAACGTAACAGAGACGCGAAAAAGTCTCACGCTAAAACTTGCAGCTGGTGTGGTCCTTTTAGTGTTATCGTAAGATCTATACTGTTCTTCTGGAGAGCTCCATCTTTTAACATGGACTGGGGGGTGGTCTTGACGTAACAGAGACGCGAAAAAGTCTCACGCTAAAACTTGCGGCTGGGGTGGCCTTTTTAGTGTTATCGTAAGATCTTTACTGTTCGTCTGGAGGGCTCTAGCTTTTAACATGGGCTGGGGGTGGTTATAGCGGTTAACTGGTGACGTGGGTGTCCGTCCCTTATCGTAGGGCCTTCTAGCTTAACAAGGTTCTGCTCTCAGCTTCTGTTCTCGTTTGTCCCCTCGGAACTGCGTCTGCCTCACGGTGGGAAGGTATGACATTCATTTAGGCATTCTTGTGTTAGTCTGTGGTATTCCATATGCTCACTCGTTACTTGTATTACTTTGGTTAATTTAATGTCACTATTTATTCGGAGCTATGTGACATACTACATGATTTGCTTATCATGTCAGGGTTTTCATGGAAGGTGTTGGATTTGCCTGAGCTTCCCCTTTTCTCGCATGATATCCTCTAACCTATGGATGAAGAGCAAGATTCTTCTTTCCTAGATTACATGAAAGCCTTTGACACGGTGCCCCATTATAAGTTGTTACGGAAGGTACGAGAATATGGAATAAGTTCTAAGATATGTGAGCGTCTCGAAGACTTCTTAAGTAACAGGGAACGCAGTAGATTATCCTAGAAAGCGAGTGTACATGAAAGACAAGGATAAAGTCAGGAGTGACCCACGGAAGTGTGATAGGACCGTTCTTGATCTCTCTATAGATAAATGATTTGACAGACAGGGTGGGGAGCAATCTGCGACTGTTTGCTGATGATGATGTGGTGTATACAGGGTGTTACAAAAAGGTACGGCCAAACTTTCAGGAAACATTCCTCACACATAAAGATAGAAAATATGTTATGTGGACATGGGTCCGGAAACGCTTACTTTCCATGTTAGCTATTTTATTACTTCTCTCCGAATGACTTTAATCATGGAACGGAAACACACAGCAACAGAACGTACCAGCGTGACTTCAAACACTTTGTCACAGGAAATGTTCCAAATGTCCTCCGTTAGCGAGGATACATGCATCCACTCTCCGTCGCATGGAATCCCTGATTCGCTAATGCAGCCCTAGAGAATCGCGCATTGTATCACAGCCGTCCGCAATACGAGCGCGAAGAGTCTCTACCTTTGGTATCGGGGTTGCTTAGACAAGAGCTTTCAAATGCCCCCATAAATGAAAGTCAAGAGGGTTGAGGCCAGGAGAGCGTGGATGCCATGGAATTGGTCCGCCTCTACCAATCCATCGGTCACCGAATCTGTTGCTGAGAAGCGTACGAACACTTCGACTGAAATGTGCAGGAGCTCCATCGTGCATGAAACACATGTTGTGTCGTACTTGTAAAGGAACATGTTCTAGCAGTACAGGTAGAGTATCCCGTATGAAATCATGATAACGTGCTCCATTGAGCGTAGGTGGAAGAACATACTGACGAAACTAAAATGAGCTCTAACATGGAAATTAAGCGTTTCCGGACACATGTCCACATAACATGTTTTCTTTATTTGTGTGTGAGGAATGTTTCCTGAAAGTTTGGCCGTACTTTTTTGTAACATCCTGTAGTAAGGTATCGAAGCTCAGGTACTGTAGGAAGATAAAAGACGAATGAGACAAAATTTCTAGTTGTGATGAATGGCAGCTAGCTCTGAATCAGGAAAAATGTAAGTTAATGCCGATGAGTAGGAAGAACAAATCTGTAATGTTCGGATACAGTGTTACTAGTGTCATACTTGACACAGTCTAGTTGTTCAAATATCTGGGCGTAATGTTGCAGAGCAGTATGAATTGGAACGAGCATGTGAAAACTGTAGTAGGGGAAGCGAATGCTCTACTTCGGTTTATGGGTGGAATTTTAGGAAACAGTAGTTCACCTGTAAAGGAGACCGACCACATATAAGACGCTGTTGTGTCCTGTTCTCGAGTACTGCTATAGTGTTTGGTATCCGTACCAGACAGTACAGAAGGAAGACGTCGAAGCAATTCAGAGGCGGGTTGCTAGGTTTGTTACCGGTAGATCTGAGAAAGACGTAGGTGTTAAGGAGATGCTTAAGGAACTCAAATGGTAATCCGTGGAGGGAAAGCGACGTTTTCTTTTTTAGGAAAAAAACTGTTGAGAAAATTAAGAACACTGGCATATGAAGCAACTGCCGCACGACTCTACTGTCGTCCACAAACACTGCGCCTGAGAACCACGAAGACAAGGTAGGAGAAATTAGTACTGATACGGAGGCATGCAGGCAGCCGTTTTTCCCTCGCTCTATTTGGAAGTGGAACAGGAAAGAAAACTACTAGTAGTGGTACAGTGTACCCTCCATCACACTCCAAATGGTAGCTTGCAGAGTATCTATGATGATGTAGATATGTCCCTCCTATTATTTTTAACCACAAATTCTCTTTTAGTATTTGAAATGCCCAACCGTCACGAAGGTGAATCTACGTAGGATGGAATTTGAATAGTGACAACACTGCTGTGGAGAGACTATGCAACGGAATCTACTGTTGTCGCTGATACTACACGTTGTTGACATACGTGCCTCACCTCCGAGCAAATGGACTCGCCCGTCCCACGTCACCGGCGTGCGCAGAATCGAGGAAAACACAGTCAGTTGCGAACGAGCGGTCTAACGTAACGGTGTCACTATATTTCCGAAACAGGAACAACGGAGTTGGATCAAGATTGAATGTGCCAGAGGTCGCACAGCACGACAGTGTCATCAAGGTCTTCGAGAGGAGTGCGGGGAATCGGCATTGCCGTACAGAACAGTGACACGCTGGGTAAAAGCCTTCAACGAAAGTCGGCAAACTGTGGCAGACATGCATCGGGCAGGTCGTCCTAGCGACTCTGAAGAAAAAGACACTGACACTGTTGTATTTGTAAATCTGCAATCTTTTTGATAACTTGACATGTGGCAAATTCTTTTTGGTTTCGGTGTGTGTGTGTGTGTGTGTGTGTGTGTGTGTGTGTGTGTGTGTGTGTGTGGTGCTTTGCACAATATGGTGATGTACAAATTACATAAGTGCTGGATATATTTTGGAATCTTCGAAAAATACGATCCTGCAACGTCGCAACAAAATCGCGCGTAATTTTCGACGGCACCAACACACCGGAAATATTTCGCCACAGTGGAAGAATAAAAACCGAAAACTGACGATAATATAAAGTATATCTTGCAAATCATGTGATTAGCCGTCTGAGGATGAACTTGCCAGTTCGAAACCAGTAATGAAGCTATTTACCTAAATAAATAGCAGTATTAACAGTGGCTGGTTGCTGTCCACTTTTTTGTAAGAATTAACCTACATATACTCGACAGTTACTTAGTAACAGGTCGCACCAACGTGCTATATGCAGTCTCCTAAACAGGTAAACCACTCTTTCCTCAAAGCCTTCCCTACCACAGTTCTCACACGGTCGTTTCATTTCATATTGCTTTTCAGCATTACGCCCAGATATTTAAACGATTTAACTGCGTCACGCTGGACTCTAGTAATGTAATCTTGTACCCGAATATGAGACTTTTGTTCTTCCTACTCGGCCGCATTAACTTACATTTTACAGCACACCGCAGGAAATCACACCGCTTGGAAATATTGTCTAATTCGTGTTGTATCTTCCTACAGTCACTCAACTTCGACACCTTACCGTGCACTACAGCATCATCAGTAAACAACCGCAAATTGCTGCCCATCCTGTCAACCAAATCACTCTGACTGCTGACAGAGCCATATTTTCACCTGGTGGCGCATAGTGGAACTGTTACTTTCTCCTGCATGCTCTGCCAGCGCGCCGATTAGTGAGCATACCTACGATGTTTCAATGGCTTGCGATGCGTGCAGATCGCGCTGCAGGGCTAGAACACCGTCAGTTTAATTATAACTAACCGGTACTTATCAATGCTACATAATCTACGCGGGCAAATCAAGTAACGTTCGTACTCTGCTGTTGAATCCGTTGTAGATTAGTTTTAGAAAATTCTCTGTCGTTCTAAGACGACGCTAAATAGAATAAGTGAAATAGCGTCCCCTTGTCTCATTCCGTTGCACACCTCAAAACTATCAGCTACTCGTACAGATGTCTGTGTACGACATGAAGTTTCGTCTGCACACATACATGTCAGATCGGTTAAAATTAAAAGCGCAAAAAATGTTGAGCTGAGGACAAGAAACTTCGGTACAACCAAACGGTTAACATTCGACTTCCAGGTTGCCTGTCTAATAGCTTCCTGGAACAACAAAAATTTGACTTTCATTGTTTCATATAATTACTAACCGATGGCAAAAATTTAAAATCCTGTCATAATCTACTCGTTAAGAGGTATAAACGTAGTAAGACAAGTATTAAAATCAGACACATTGTGTACGCCTTCAACCAGGGTCTCTCATGGCGTGGAAATTACCGAAACTATATTCGTCCAGCACCGGAGAATGAGAGCACTTAACAACTTACAAAGAACTCTTCACACGATTTCAAACCTTCTGGAAACTCATTCTCGCTGATACCGCACTCAAAATAACGAAAGGGGAAACATTTATCGCTAACTATATTTCTTGCTGTTCAGAGAATAAATAATCACCAACACGCATGAGGTTTTAATTTATTTCATCTACACTGCTAACTCTATTCGCAACGAATTTTGCAGACAGTATCCACATATACCACTAGACGCCCTTGCAAAATTATGTCATTATACTACACATTTTTTCACGATATATGACGTCATATGCAATTAAACGCGTGAAGAACCAACCAGGGTTTTGAGTCTTTGATCACGAATGTCTTAAATGGTTAATTTTGAATCTGGTTCACACATAGGAGTTCGATTAAACTTCCTGGGTGATTAAAACTGTGAGCTGGACCGAAACTCGAACTCGGGATCTTTGCCTTTCGCGGGCAAGTGTTCTACCAACTGAGATACCGAACCACGACTCACGCCCGGTCGTCACAGCTTTACTTCCGCCAGTATCTCGTCTCCTACCTTCCATCTCATTCTGGATGGGAGTTCGATTCTTTGAAGAATCGCAGTGGATGTTTCTGGTTACTACTGTTCGACAATCACACCTGTGTAATTAGTGGCTCCTAAAAGTCACTGCAGAGAATGTGAACAGCTATAACGATAAAATGAGCTATAGTGCTTTGTTTTTATCGCCGTCATTGAACTGACCATAAAGCTGCGCAACATCTTTACTAAATATCACACTGGCATAAGAAGTAATTAGCAGTGTATTCATTATTACTACTGTTCGACAATCACACCTGTGTAATTAGTGGCTCCTAAATGTCATTGCGGAGAATATGAACAACTATGACAATAAAACTAGCTACAAAGCTTTGTTTTTACGGCCGACATTGAACTGGCCATAAAGCTGCGCAACATCTTTACTAAATCACATTGGCAGAAGAAGTCATTAGCAATGTATTCAGTAGCGCAGCCACACATATGTGTGTTTCATTAGTGATGCAAATTACAGAATTTTCTGGTTAAAATGTCTATGAATACCGAAAGACAGAATATCTTGAATCAGATTCTACGAATTTTCTAAAGATATTTGGCTATGTTCAACATTAAACGTCTAAAGATACTTTCCTACGGTCGACACACCAGTATGTACAGCTAGAAATTCCACTGTATTAAATATTCTCCGTACGATGTGCAACCCGCGGATCTGAACAGAGACCCATCCCTTTCAGATTTGCTTTTCTGGGTGTCTGTGAGAAATTAAATGAAATATTTTTTCAGAAACCGCGGAACAACGACACCATCTTGATGTATGAACTATAAGAGTGTCAGTTACGAAGAGAACGAATGGATTTTATTCTGATCGGTATTTTTACACTCCTGGAAATGGAAATAAGAACACATTGACACCGGTGTGTCAGACCCACCATACTTGCTCCGGACACTGCGAGAGGGCTGTACAAGCAATGATCACACGCACGGCACAGCGGACACACCAGGAACCGCGGTGTAGGCCGTCGAATGGCGCTAGCTGCGCAGCATTTGTGCACCGCCGCCGTCAGTGTCAGCCAGTTTGCCGTGGCATACGGAGCTCCATCGCAGTCTTTAACACTGGTAGCATGCCGCGACAGCGTGGACGTGAACCGTATGTTCAGTTGACGGACTTTGAGCCAGGGCGTATAGTGGGCATGCGGGAGGCCGGGTGGACGTACCGCCGAATTGCTCAACACGTGGGGCGTGAGGTCTCCACAGTACATCGATGTTGTCGCCAGTGGTCGGCGGAAGGTGCACGTGCCCGTCGACCTGGGACCGGACCGCAGCGACGCACGGATGCACGCCAAGACCGTAGGATCCTACGCAGTGCCGTAGGGGACCGCACCGCCACTTCCCAGCAAATTAGGGACACTGTTGCTCCTGGGGTATCGGCGAGGACCATTCGCAACCGTCTCCATGAAGCTGGGCTACGGTCCCGCACATCGTTAGGCTGTCTTCCGCTCACGCCCCAACATCGTGCAGCCCGCCTCCAGTGGTGTCGCGACTGGCGTGAATGGAGGGACGAATGGAGACGTGTCGTCTTCAGCGATGAGAGTCGCTTCTGCCTTGGTGCCAATGATGGTCGTATGCGTGTTTGGCGCCGTGCAGGTGAGCGCCACATTCAGGACTGCATACGACCGAGGCACACAGGGCCAACACCCGCCATCATGGTGTGGGGAGCGATCTCCTAGACTGGCCGTACACCTCTGGTGATCGTCGAGGGGACACTGAATAGTGCACGGTACATCCAAACCGTCATCGAACCCATCGTCCTACCATTCCCAGACCGGCAAGGGAACTTGCTGTTCCAACAGGACAATGCACGTCCGCATGTATCCCGTGCCACCCAACGTGCTCTATAAGGTGTAAGTCAACTACCCTGGCCAGCAAGATCTCCGGATCTGTCCCCCATTGAGCATGTTTGGGACTGGATGAAGCGTCGTCTCACGCGGTCTGCACGTCCAGCACGAACGCTGGTCCAACTGAGGCGCCAGGTGGAAATGGCATGGCAAGCCGTTCCACAGGACTACATCCGGCATCTCTACGATCGTCTCCATGAGAGAATAGCAGCCTGCATTGCTGCGAAAGGTGGATGTACACTGTACTAGTGCCGACATTGTGCATGCTCTGTTGCCTGTGTCTATGTGCCTGTGGTTCTGTCAGTGTGATCATGTGATGTATCTGAACCCAGGAATGTGTCAATAAAGTTTCCCCTTCCTGGGACAATGAATTCACGGTGTTCTTATTTCAATTTCCAGGAGTGTATATTCCATATATTCTAGAATATTGGCAGGTGTAGATGCTCTGATGGAGCTGCTATTTTGACGATAGGAAAGACGCAGAGTATTATCTTGGTCGGAACGTCTACATCTACATCTACATCCATACTCCGCAAGCCATCTGACGATGTGTGGTGGGGGTTACCTTCAGTACCTCTGTTGGTTCGTCCTTCTATTCCAGTCTCGTATTGTTCGTGGAAAGAAAGATTGTCGGTATGCCTCTGTGTGGGCTCTAATCTCTCTGATTTTGTCCTCATGGTCTCTTCGCGAGATATACGTAGGAGTGAGCAATATACTGCTTGACTCCTCTGTGAAAATATGTTCTCGAAACTTCAACAAAAGCCCTTACCGAGCTACTGTCGCCTCTCTTGCAGAGTCTTCCACTGGAGTTTATCTACCATCTCCGTAACGCTTTCGCGATTACTAAATGATCCTGTAACGAAGCGCTCTGCTCTCCGTTGCATCTTCTCTCTCTCTCTCTCTCTTCTATCAACCCTATCTGGTACAGGTCCCACACCGGTGAGCAGTATTCAAGCAGTGGGCGAACAAGTGCATTGTAACCTACTTCCTCTTTTTTCGGGCTGCATTTCCTTAGGATTGTTCCAATGAATCTCAGTCTTGCATCTGATTTACCGACGATCAACTTTACATGATCATTCCATTTTAAATCACTCCTAATGCCTACTCCCAGATAATTTATGGAATTAACTGCTTCCAGTTGCTGACCTACTATATTGCAGCTAAATGATAAAGGATCTTACTTTCTATGTATTCGCAGCACATTACACTTGTCTACACTGAGATTCAATTGCCATTCCCTGCACCATGCGTCAATTCGTGGCAGATACTCCTGCATTTCAGTACAATTTTCCATTGTTGCGACCTCTCGATATACTACAGCATCATCCGCAAAAAGCCTCAGTGAACTTCCGATGTTATCCACAAGGTCATTTATATATATTGTGAGTAGCAACAGTCCTACGCCACCCTCCTGCGGCACACTGAATTCACTCTTACTTCGGAAGACTTCTCTCCATTGAGAATGACACGCTGCGTTCTGTTATCTAGGAACTCTTCAATCCAATCAAACAATTGGTCTGGTAGTCCATATGCTCTTACTTTGTTCATTAAACGACTGTGGGGAACTGTATCTACCTGGGAACCCGTGTCTATTACCCTCTGAGTCTCGTGGACGAATAGCATGAGCTGGGTTTCATGCGACAGTCTTTTTCGAAATCCATGCTGATTCCTACAGAGTAGATTTCTAATCTCCAGAAAAGTCATTATACTCAAACATAATAGGTGTTCCAAAATTCTATAACTGATCGACGTGAGAGATATAGGTCTGTAGTTTTGCAGATCTGTTCGACGTCCCTTCTTGAAAACGGAGTGATCTATGTCCTTTCCCAATCTTTTAGAACGCTACGCTTTTCTAGAAACCTACGGTACACCGCTCCGGCATATGTAGAAGTAACTTCAGAGGTTTCCCGGTGAAGTGTGTTAAGATCCTTACTGTTAATGTTGTATAGCAATGGAAAAGTAGACAATATTAATAGTTACCTCATTCATTTGTAGATTACATACTAGTACTATCGAAAACATCTGCAGTCGCTAAGAATGCAACGTGGTAAAAGTACTGACCACTTAATTTAAACGTTCATAAGTGTATAACAGCACACTTCACAAAAGGAAAAAAAGGTATTATTGTACGATTACAGTACCAGCTATAGGAATTAATAAACTTATACCACTACCTAGTTGTATCTGTTCGTGGTGATATCACAAGATACCTGTATACTGAAATGTATTCGCAGTTGCAAATACAAAGAACCACCAGTTGAGCACTCACGTAACGAAAGTCATAGAATACCTCCTAATATAGTGTGAGATTTCCTTTTGCGCGGCGTAGCGCAGCAGCAACACGTGGCATGGAATCCACAAGTCGTCGGAAGTCCCCTACAGAAATATTGAGCTATGCTGCCACAGTAGCGGTCCGTAACTGCGGAAGTGTTGCCGGTGCAGGATACTGCGCACGAACTAACCTCTCCATTACGTCCCATGTCGGGCTAGATGGGTGGCCAAATCGTCTGCTCTAACTGTCCAGTATGTCCTTCAAACCTGAAATTTGGTAGTGCCGACACACTCTTGACACTGTGGATCTCGGAATATTGAATTTCCTAACGATTACCGAAACGAAATGTCCCATGCATCAATCTCCAGCTATCATTCCGCGGGCCTCGAACCCGTATTTCCCGTTTTACGTGAGCTACCGCATTACTCGCTTTGGCTATCAGTGTACGAGTCAATGCCAGACCCAAAATTCCACATGTCGCCGTTCCTGCGTCACAACCGACACTCGTACATTCGTGTTAGAAGGAACAATGCATCGTGCTTCTTAACTACATACCCTACTGGCCATTAAAATTGCCACACCAAGAAGAAATGCAGATGATAAACGGGTATTCATTGGACAAAAATATTATACTAGAACTGACATGTGATTACATTTTCACGTAATTTGGGTGCATAGATCCTGATAAATCAGTCCCCAGAACAACCACTTCTGGCCGTAATAACGGCCTTGATTCGCCTGGACATCGAGTCAAACAGAGCTTGGATGGCGTCTACAGGTATAGCTGCCCATGCAGTTTCAACTCGATACCACAGTTCATCAAGAATGGTGACTGGCGTATAGTGACGAGCCAGTTGCTCGGCCACCATTGACCAGACGTTTTCAATTGGTGAGAGATCTGGAGACTGTGCTGGCCAGGGCAGCATTCGAACATTTTCTCTATCCAGAAAGGCCTGTGCAGGACCTGCAATATGCGGTCGTGCATTAACCTGCTGAAATGTAGGGTTTCGCAGGTATCCAATGAAAGGTAGAGCCACAGGTCGTTACACATCTGAAATGTAACGTCCACTACACACGAGGCATCACAACAACGTTTCACAGGCATCGCTGTCAACTGCTGTTTGTGTATGAGAAATCGGTTTGAAACTTTCCTCATGTCAGCACGTTGTAGGTGTCGACACCGGCGCCAACCTTGCGTGAATGCTCTGAAAAGCTAATCATTTACATACCACAGCATCTTCTTCCTGTCGGTTAAATTTCGCGTCTGTAGCACGTTACCTTCGTGGTGTAGCAATTTTAATGGCCAGTAGTGTAGTTACTGCATTATCTGCGCGAAAATTGGCAACTGACCCTAAATAATGAAAAGTATGAGGTCATCCACATCAGTACTAAAATTAATAGGTTATATTTCGATTTCTCGATAAATCCCTCTAATATAAATGCTGCAAATTCCGTTAAATACCTAGCGCTTACAATTACGAACAACCTAAATTGGGACGATCACATCGATAATGTCGTGGGGAAGGCGAACCAAAGACTGTTTTTTATTGGCAGGACACTTAGAAGATGCAACAAATGCACTTCAGAGACTGTCTACACTACACTTCTCTGTCCTCTGCTAGAGTACTGCTGTACGATATAGGATACTTGCCAGATAGGACTGACTGAGAATATCAAGAAAGTTTAATGGAGGGGAGCTCGTTTCGATTTGTCAAGAAATATGGGAGAGAATACCACGCAAGTCTGGGTTGCAGTCATTAAAACAAGAACGTTTTTATTTGCGGCGAGATCTTTTCACGAAATTACAGACACCAATTCCCTTCTGCGAATGCGAGAATATCTGTCGACGCCTACCTATATAGCAAAAATTGATCATCCTAGTAAAAGAAGAGAAATCAGAGCTCGCGCAGACATATTTATGAGTTCATTTTCCCCGCGCGCTTTTCGATAATAGAACGGTAGATAATTAATGTGAAGGTGGATCGATGAAAATTATGTCAGGCAATGAAATGCTAACTTCAGTGCAGTCATATAAATACAGAAATGAAATGGAGTGGTCACGTAGGATATATTAGAGGGCCATCTATCACAAAGCGAAATAAGTGGTCCAACTAAAACGTTCATATTTCTTTACGTACTACACGAATATGTAATAAAAAATGGGGGTTCGTAATTTAAAAAATCGCAGTTGATATCTGTCTGACCTATGGCAGCGCCATCTAGGGGGCCAACCATAGCGCCATCTGGATTCCCCCTTCAAGCAAGACGAGTTTCGTCCTTTGTAGTTTTTTTCGTTTGTTGCTTATTTTGTGAGGTATTTGGCCCGGTCACTGTCAATGGACCACCGTGTGTAATTAAGCTAACTACCCGGGAATACCTGTAAACCAATTAAGGGGTATGACTGACTGCATCATACAACTATCGATAGTTGCACCCCCCCCACACGCTACTTTTTAACAGGTTGTCCACTACACAGAAACAGGCTGTTTAAAAGAGGACGCAGCGAAGCAGTCCTCAGCAAGAGTTTGTCAACAATTAATCAAACGCGCTCCTAAGCGCCCTACAGCAGTCTAATATCCTCACACAAATTGGTCACAAGTTTGGAAACATGTTAAGGCAAATATTTTACCCGAAAATATTAGAGCTACGAGGCTGATGTGTCATCAGCGAATCCTACTCAGCTCTTGACAGATGAAATAATCCTCTCAGCCTTATGTGTAATGTGTGATATTGAAGCGAACATGGAAGACACATATCTACATAAAAGAACGATTAATGTTTGGAATTTGTTAAGAAAAAAAGCTCTCTTTTATCATGATAATCGGTTTAGATAAGACAAACGTCTACCAAGTGTACCTTGCTTCTTGGTGACGTGGCATTCTTCCTCGCCAAGCTGAAGAGTTTGTCTAGTCAAATAGCAGATATACCTTGCAAAAGGTGGGGTAGAAGAGTTTAATTTTTCAACTCGTTCATATGGTTGGAAAGATTAGAAAACCGAGTTTTGCCAACAAACGTTCGCTTGGGAAAACTTTCTGCAGTCAAAAAACTTGTAAAATTTCGGATTTTTTTCAGTTTTTTTCAAAATATCTCAATTTCATTTGCTCCTATCACTTTGACGTTTATTTTCGTTTTTAAAGAGCATAAAATTCTCTACAAATTTGATTCTTACCATTTTTTTTCTACTCCCGATATCTAAGGCGTTACAGCGCCTCAAAAAATACCAATTTTTCAAATTTTAAGCATAGTGGCAAGATACCTTATTTTTGAACACTATCTTTTCAGTTTCTGTTTGTGTAGTATAAATACATTATACATCATGTTATATGTTGGAATTTACCAGCTCACTTCCAGTTATTTAATTTCTCTGTATACAACATGAGGATTGCTGGGCACCCAACTATTGTGATTCTTACGTCACTACCTGAAGTTCACTAAGGGCCACCTCAGCCCTGGTATTTGTAAAACTATTAATATAAATCATTAAGAGACATAGACACACACACACACACACACACACACACACACACACACACACACACACACACACACAAAATAAATTGTCTCAGGAAACTGAACTATTATTAACTGCAATAGGCAACCTAATTAGGTAGGTAATTATTCTTGTGTATAAAAGCCACACAGTTGACATTAAAAATAAGTAGCTTTATTACAATTAAAATGCATTGTCAGTTACTAAAATATGTTGAGAGTCCGTACACAGAGTTGATCCCAGATTGACTTCTTCTTTAAACAGCAAGTCAGCCTCAACAAGTTCGTTGATTCCGTCAGCGGTTTCTTCAACATCCTCCATAACATTTTCTTCACTCTCTTCATATAAAAATTTTGGCACGTTTTCACAGTTGACCCCCATAACTTTTCTTGCAAATTGAAGAACATTTCAAACCCGTTTTTCTGCAGGAGCACGCTCCGCCACAGTTCAGCTTGCATGAGCATGAAACAATGTGAAGAAGTGTTTCAGGTGCTGGATGTTGGCTCATTATAACGGGTGTTGGACCGTGGTCACTGTGATTTCAGCCCCATTTCTCAGGAGGTTTCCAGTTTCCCATCCAACTTTGGACTTGTTAGTAAGTCCGCAACGAATGATGTTGTGCAGTATCTTGTGTAGGTGGCAACCGTGGAAGATTCAGTTTGCTTTTTGTGGCAGACTTGGCGAATAGCTGATACCGCAAATGGTCTAGTGTCTGGGAGCTGCTGACACCTCCACTATACAAAGCGATAGTAATCTGTTCTCCTGCTGTTATTATTTCTTCATGCGTAGCATGTGGTTTATTGAACGTGCAAAGCGCTGAGGATAGGTGTTCATTTTTCGCAACAGTATTGCAGCACTTAATTTTTCCGCTAAAGGTGTGAGTGAACAGAATATATTCACTGTCAAACTTGTAAGATGCAGTGGAAAACCACTTGTCTTCTGCATTTCCTCTTCCTGGCTTCAAGAAAAATAAGTTTTCATTGCCTTGCCCCAAACCGGTCATGAGCACAAGCAGGTCAACATCTTCTCCTACAATGACAACACTTTCAAAATCTTTGGTTCTTGAAATGGCAGATTTTACAATCATAACGTCAGCATCATCTTGTGCGTGGTGCACTTCAATGCTACACTCCAGAAATTCAGCCGGCCTGAGTGGCTGAGCGGTTCTAGGCGCTACAGTCTGGAACCGCGCGTCCGCTACGGTCGCAGGTTCGAAACCTGCCTCGGGCATGGATGTGTGTGTTGTCCTTAGGTTAGATAGGTTTAAGTATTTCTAAGTTCTAGGGGACTGATGACCACAGCAGTAAGTCCCATAGTGCTCGGAGCCATTTTTTTGAACCAGACATTCATTTTGAAGTAGTGTGATCAAACGCAACTTGTTTCGATCGTTGTACAAGAACTTGTCCTGAGGGACTTGGTTCACCATCTCTGATTCAACCACAACGTCAACCGAAGAATGTTTCTTGGACCTACGAATCCTCTCAGCACTCTTTGTGCTACATTTGTCTCCCTCACATGGATATCCATCAAATACAATAGCAAACTGAGATCCAAAATGACGCTGTAGGTAAGAAACATGGCTTTGGGCTATTGACTTGAAGCATGCATTTCGAGTCCAAGTCACTTTGTGGATAAGGTACCCTCCATCAACGACAAAAAATTTACTCTGTCCACTTGACTTCACATCTTCCACTGGAACGAAGGCATTGGAGAATGAAGATTTTGTTCCTTTTTGCATGCCTTTTTCTGAGAATAGGGACATTGGGGAAGAAGCAAGTTCATATTTCAGAAAGGCTTTTAACACTTCTTCACTTTGTTTCATTAAACAAATCCTTTGGAAAAGAGTTAAAGGATCAACAAGAGTAATTTTAGTGCTCCCAGCTTTTACAGGATTGAACGCAGAAAGAGGAGTCACAACTTTATCTTTTCTACGGAACTTTACCTCGTGGAAATTGTCACCAACTATTCTTTTCATGCCTTTTTCCCCCTCTTCGCGACACATATGACAATTAACATCCTCCGTTCTGACAACACCACTGCTGATATACGTTATAAAATCACTTTCAGGGAAGGGAGGGTGCACTGAAAACCAATCACGCAGCTTACACAAGTCTATGCCATCTCGTTCGATGCGACAACCTCTTGCATCTACATGCTGTTCTGATGTTACTGCACTCACTTCGCAATACGACTCAATTTCTTCACAAATGTTATGCATGTGAATCATACCCAATTTCAATCTGGTTAATACACTGTCCATAATTCCTCGGCCAGAAGTAAGTCCTCCAGAACTCGTCATGGTTCTCACCGATGTTTGTTCTATAGTCATGTCAGAAGGAACCCCTGACCAATACTTTTCTTATCTCCGGATTGTAAAATGTCCTTTCGTTGTGAACTCCTCATATTCTGATAAATCCATTTTTTCCTCGAGTCTCAACATATCCTGTAAGTAGAGATGGCCACTTTTAGCGTACATAAAACCTCCAGCTGAATGGAAGTAGGGAAGCATTTTTTGCACACTTTCAAGATGAAGTTTCCAATTGTCTGGTCGATCCGCTTTAATAAATTGTTACATGAGAGTGACCATCTTGTAGTACTCAACCCATAATTTTGTTGTGGATGCCTTACTTTCAATCGTTTTCAGGGCAGTTACAAATTTTTTTATGACTTGTTCCCTGACAACACTGGTATCCAGGCCAACTGACAGTTCTGACTCACCACAAGGAGAAGATAATTCACTCAATGTCCCACGTTCATCTTCTGTTAGCTCAATGTGATCCCACACTTGACAGGCCAAAGCAAGGTGACACAATAAATGTGCTCGCACAGCCCTGGAATATGCATGTCCTGACATAATCTTTTCAAAGCCGTTTTTAGTGAACATTACACCAAATAAGTCCTTTAATCCACTTGCACCCATGACCATACCGAACATCCCATGAACGACATAAGGAAATGGAAACCTCCAAGTCGGACCTTCACATTATAAAATTCAGTAAGGTCAGTCTCCACAATACCCATTGCCTTCCAATACAGAGGCTGATCAAATGTGACAAAGCATGTAGTCTGATTATGTCTTTTACATGCATCTCTAGCTATCATCAGAGCAATATATATGGTGTCATAATACGTTGGTGATGAATTACGAAATTGAAGACACTTTATTTTAGAACGTTCATATTCTTTGCCTGCCGTCAAGCGTTCATGTAACCATTCCATCCTGAAACAACTGCATTCTGAAACCATTTGCAATATAACCACTTAATTTCAGCTGTTGAGATGACGATCTCACCTTTTGCAGGAGCAATTATGTCCAAATCTTCAATTTTTATAGCCTTCAGACCTCCAACTTGTGTTCTGTGGAATGAGTGTTTGTCATTTATTCTGGCTTCACTAACAAGTTGAGCTGGGGGACGATGATTCAACTTTTTAATATTTTTTCTGAGGAAGCAAGGCATCATAAGGAGTAACACACATTATACCTCCCATTGCATGAAAAGTACCAGTTGCATCTAGGGTGTTTACATTGAAATCTGCATTATCAAACACAAATTGGCGAAATGCGTCACTTCGTTGTCTTTCGTTGTCAAGCTGAAGGATTGAAGACACTTCCTACAGGGCAGCTTCTGTGTAAGATGCTGCAAAGCCAAGGGATGACAAAAACTGGATGAGATGTTTTGAGCCAAACTTCCGGTACAAGTATACACTAATAGCAGTCAAAAATGATGAAATAAATGAACGTGGCCTCGCAGCACTTATGAGTGCTTGAGCAAGAAAAACACATATTTTCCCCCGTTTTCTGGGAGTCCGCTTGTGTTTCAAAATTATAGTTTCAAAGAGCAATCTTACAGATTCTGGTATGACAGACTCTACATCACATAAAAAATTATTAGAGGGAGAGTACTGTTTTACATCGTACACTACTGATCTTATATCGTCTAATATGATATTTGCAGCTGCTTTGACGATTCATAGTGTTTCTTGCTGAGGATCTGAATTTCTTTTGGTGTACCAATTTTCACTGAGTAGTTGGTGCCCAACACTCTTGAAACATACGACTGCTGGCTTTGAAGCTGTTTCAGCTATCACCACATCGTCACCATATTCCTGGAAAAAGCGAGCCTTGACAGTTCGAATATCAGGACGAGGTGATGTGGGTATTTGCTCTGACAGATCGTCCATAGAAAACTGACATTCTTCAGTATTGGTTCCCAGGTAGGCAAATATAGCCTCCATGCCTTGATCTACTTGTGTTGCAGGTTGGTAACCTCGTTTCTGTCCAGTAGCTGAAACACGGTGAAAGAACATTCTGTAGCAAAATCTGTGGTACCACCCATCTGCAGCAACCAAATCATTTACATTTTGAATCCGCTCTGTCACTTGTTGACCAAACTCACCACGTCGTTTAGACTGTTCTAATACTGACGATTGCACTTCCAATTTCATAACTTTGTAAATAAAATTTCGTTTGGCATATGGAAATCTTAACTGCTTGGTTAAGAAGTCTTCAGAATTCCGTTTTGCACATAAGCATTTCTCTTTGAAATTGAACTGACCTTGTTGCTGCGACCGACGTAGCACGCCTGTTGATTCCTGAGGACGTCGAAGACTAGCTGCTATCATTCTCTCATTAATGTACTTCTTGTAGGCATCCACCATCACTTCACTGAGCGTTTTCAAAAAACGGGTGCGAGCAGACTCCCTGCGTTTAGCATTACAATCGATAAGTGTGTGCAGTCCTTTCTTTTTCACATTGCGTCCACCACTCACCACAATTTTTTCGCAAATGAAACACAAATTAATGTCAGACATACTCATTTTCAGCACCACAACATATACGGAATGGAAGCGACTCCAGACTGTACGACCGTTATTGTTGTGTGCTAATAGCTGTCAGCGCGCTGTGAACAATCACAAGAGATAATCGCCTTCCTCCCGCCTAAGAATAAATACGCTTTTGTCCGCTAAAGAACAATTCCTACATACTTTTTCTTATAACTGATCATTAACGTCAATCAAATGTAGAAAATGCACGGCACCTGCATGCAATCGTGTTACATATTGTAACACAAACAAACTTCACACAATCCGACTGAATGTGTTCGTAGTTACTGAATATGATGCTGTTTGTCTTGGCCTTGCAGCAGAGTGAGATGGTAAATTCCAATGAGTAAAATGATGAGTAATATGTTTATACTACACAAATAGAAACTGAAATAACAGTGTTCAAAAATGAGGTAATTTGCCACTTTGCTCGAAATTTGAAAAATGGGTATTTTTTGAGGCGCTGAAGCGCCTTAGATACTGGGAGTAGAAAAAAATGGTAAGAATCAAATTTGTGGAGAATTTTGTGCTCTTTAAAAAAGAAAATAGACGTCAAAGTGATAGGAGCAAATGAAACTGAGATATTTTGAAAAAAATTGAAAAAGGCTGAAATTTTAGAAGTTTTTTGACTGCAGAAAGTTTTCCCAAGAGAAATTTTGTTGGCAAAACTTGGTTTTCTAACCTTTCCAAAAATATGAACGAGTTAAAAAAAAAAAGATCTTCTACCCCACCTTTTGCAAGGTACGGGCTTTTTTTCTGACAGTTTCACTGGACTAAGTATTGATATGCGGACATTTACCGACTATTTTTCATTGTAACGCTGAGGTCCTAAATCTCATCTAGGAACGAGATGTGAAACGTCAGTACACAGTTACCATTGTGTTACTCTCGAGAAAGGTTGAGAAACAAAAATTAGGGTGAAGAGTACACAGTGACAATAACATGGTCGCCCGATGGAATAAGTCACTGGAGAAAATCGTTTCAATTTGCAAAGAAAGAACTTGACACACAGAATGTGTTGAGACCTCATTTGAGAACACAACAAAGACAAAACATGATTTGATGTAATTCGTGGTTTTTTTCGTTATTCTTATTATTTGAAGCGTAAGGGGAGAAAGTGACACGTTTTGCAGATCCAGAAACAAGCATGAGAATTTAAAAAGCCTTGTAATTCTTATTTCAGTCCAATGAAATATGAAATTTAATTATCGTTGTAAGTAGGCTGTTTAGGTTTTTATGTTGGTAACGCCAAGTATGAAAATCACTGGCTGTGCTGTGTGCAGTCTGTGGCTGGTTTGCATTGTAGAGTTGGGCAATTAGATGTGAACAGCGCTTAGCGTTGGGCAGTTGGAGGTGAGCCACCTGCAGTGGTGGATGTGCGGAGAGAGATGGTGAACACAATTAACGTAAATACATTGTCTGTTCTCCGTCAAAGTCTTTCATTTGCTAATTACGCCTATTAGTAGTTAGTGCCTTCAGTAGTTAGAATCTTTTATTTAGCTGGCAGTATTGGCGCTCGCTGTATTGCAGTAATTCGAGTAACGAAGATTTTTGTGAGGTAAGTGACTCATGAAAGGTATAAGTTATTGTTAGTCAGGGCCATTATTTTGTAGGGACTATTGAAAGTCAGACTGTTGTTGTTGTTATGGTCTTCAGTCCTGAGGCTGGTTTGATGCAACTCTCCATGCTACTCTATCCTGTGCAAGCTTCTTCATCTCCCAGTACCTACTGCAGCCTACATCCTTCTGAATCTGCTTAGTGTATTCATCTCTTGGTCTCCCTCTACGATTTTTACCCTCCACGCTGCCCTCCAATACTAACTTGGTGATCCCTCGATCTCTCAGAACATGTCCTACCAACCGATCCCAACTTCTAGTCAAGTAGTGCCACAAGCTTCTCTTCTCCCCAATTCTATTCAATACCTCCTCATTAGTTATGTGATCTACCCATCTAATCTTCAGCATTCTTCTGTAGCACCACATTTCGAAAGCTTCAATTCTCCTCTTGTCCGAACTATTTATCGTCCATGTTTCACTTCCATACGTGCCTACACTCCATACAAATACTTTTAGAAATGACTTCCAGACACTTAAATCTATACTCGATGTTAACAATTTTTTTCTTCTTCAGGAACGCTTTCCTTGCCATTGCCAGTCTACATTTTATATCCTCTCTACTTCGACCATCGTCAGTTATTTTGCTCCCCAAATAGCAAAACTCCTCTACTACTTTAAGTGTCCCATTTCCTAATCTAATTCCCTCAGCATCACCCGACTTACTTCGACTACATTCCATTATCCTCGTTTTGCTATTGTTGATCTTCATCTTATACCCTGCTTTCAAGACACTGTCCATTCAGCTGCTCTTCCAAGTCCTTTGCTGTCTCTGACAGAATTACAATGTCATCGGCGAACCTCAGAGTTTTTATTTCTTCTCCATGGATTTTAATACCTACCCCGAACTTTTCTTTTGTTTCCTTTATTGCTTGCTCAATATACAGATTGAATAACATCGGGGACAGGCTACAACCCTCTCTCACTCCCTTCCCAACCACTGCTTCCCTTTCATGCCCCTCGACTCTTATAACTGCCCTGTATTTTACCCCTGCCACCTTCAGAATTTGAAAGAGAGTATACCAATTAACATTGTCAAAAGCTTTCTCTAAGTCTACAAAGCTAAAAATGTAGGTTTGCCTTTCCTTAATCTTTCTTCTAAGATAAGTCGTAGCGTCAGTATTGCCTTACGTGTTGCAACATTTCTACAGAATCCAAACTGATCTTCCCCGAGGTCGGACTCTACCAGTTTTTCCATTCGTCTGTAAAGAATTCGCGTTAGTATTTTGCAGCTGTGACTTATTAAACTGATAGTTCGGTAACTTTCATATCTGTCAACACCTGCTTTCTTTGGGATTGGAATTATTATATTCTTCTTGAAGTCTGAGGGTATTTCGCCTGTCTCATACATTTTGCTCACCAGATGGTAGAGTTTTGTCAGGACTGGATCTCCCAAGGCTGTCAGTAGTTCTAATGGAATGTTGTCTACTCCAGGGGCCTTGTTTCGACTCAGGTCTTTCAGTGCTCTGTCAAACTCTTTACACAGTATCTTATCTCCCATTTCATCTTCATCTACATCCTCTTCCATTTCCATAATATTGTCGCCCTTGTATAGGCCCTCTATATACTCCTTCCATCTTTCTGCTTTCCCTTCTTTGGTTAGAACTGGGTTTCCATCTCAGCTCTTGATATTCATGCAAGTGGTTCTCTTTTCTCCAAAGGTCTCTTTAATTTTCCTGTGAGCAGTATCTATTTTACCCCTAGTGAGATAAGCCTCTACAGCCTTACATTTGTCCTCTAGCCATTCCTGCTTAGCCATTTTGCACTTCCTGTCAATCTCATTTTTGAGACGTTTGTATTCCTTTTTGCCTGCTTCATTTACTGCATTTTTATATTTTCTCCTTTCATCAATTAAATTCAATATTTCCTCTGTTACCCAAGGGTTTCTACTAGTCCTCGTCGTTTTACCTATTTGTCAGACTGCGTTGCGCTAAAAATACTGTGTGTCAATTAAGTGTTCATCAGAATAAGTAAAGAGAGAAATGTCGGAATACATTCAGTTCTGCCCAGCTGTCTGAAAATCAAATAACGTAGAGGATTTTCATCACTGCCATTTATAAATCTTTCTAAGGGGATGCTTCATCGTTGCGGGGTTTCCGCAGAGTCACTATTACTGTGGATACCATATGCTGTATCGTTGTTCATGATGATGTATCTTGCTTTTTGGACAGTTAGCCGAACTGTTTTTCCTTTCTTTCCAAAGGCTTGCGGATACAACATGCTGTATCTTTATTGATGATGGTGTATCTTGCTTTGTACACAATTGATAGAACTGGTTTTTTTTTTTGTTGCAACGACAACGTCATAGGGCGTTTACTGAGCACTGTTCAACAAATTTTCTGAATAGTTCATTTATTGTTTGTTCCTTATGCTGTTACACCTCTATTGGGTTTGATTGTGATGTTTGCATCGTTCTGCTTTATCTGGATGACATGATAGGTTATTTACATGCCGTAAGAACAGAAGTGGTTCCAGTAATGAACCTTGTGGAACACCGGTAGCAGTTTGTCCTCACTCAAAAGACTCGTTAAGAAAATAGGATGAATAAGGCAGTAAACTGAAACCATGAGATAATATCACAACTATCTAATCAGACTGTTGCAAGGAACGCTGAAAATTAAGAAAATCTGTAACGTTGACACACGCCCGCCGCATGTATAGGCTACCAGCAGGGCTACAGGCTATCAGCAGAACTACGGTCTACCTGCCGACAGCGCGGGAACCCCAGCAGCATGTAAATCACGGCAAACGGGCCCGCGATATCGGCCCGACCCATCCCATCCAGTCGCAGATCTCAGATAAACATCCCGCGCCCGTTTACCTATCTTATCCCCCGCTCACACAAAGAAGATACGTGATTACACGGCCCGATCTGCATAAAAGGTCCGCGTTAATACCACGGACGCGATATCTGATGAACGAGGCGCCGACAGCTTCGGGTTTTATGTTACCATAAAAAGGCTGCTGCGGATGAGAGACGCGTAGTGGTGACGGGAACACAATCTCCAGCGCTCGTATTGATCACTACTGTTTGCTATCCAGTAGTGTGCACTTAGTCCCGGTAATAACAGATTACAGCCAGGCGAATACATTTCTAGTGCTTTATTTCTGCAGAGCAAGAAGGGCTTGTTGCAGTGCACGTTACCGAACATTGAACTACTTCTGCCCAGTTTAAAACCATATTGACTAATAATCGACAGGGACTGTTCCAAAAATATGAAATAAAATTTCTGAGGTTCTACAGCAACATCTACACAGATACTCCGCAAATTACCCGTAAGTGCCTGACAGGGGGTTCATCGAACCACCGTCACAATAATCCTCTATTATTTCAATCTCGAACAGCGGACGGGAAAAACCGAGCACCTATACCTTTCCGTACGAGCTCTGATTTACCTTATTTTATAATGATGATCGTTTCTCCCTATGTAGGTCGGCGTCCACAAAATATTTTCGCATTCGGAGAAGAAACTGGTGATGAAATTTCGTGAGAAGATTACGCCACAACGAGAAACTTCTTTGTTTTGATTATGTCCACCCCAAGTCCCGTATAATTTCAGTGACACTGTCCCCTATTTCGCGATAATACAAAACGTGCTGCCCTTCTTTGAACTTTCTCTATGTACTCCGTCAATCCTATGTGGTGAGGATCCCACACAGCACAGCAATACTCCAAAAGAGGACGCACAAGCGCAGGAAGGCAGTTTCTTTAGTACATGTGTTACATTTTCTAATGTTACATTTTCTGACAATAAAGCGCTCAACATTTTCTATATTTTCTTTCCCATTTAAGTTGTTACTTGAATTTATGGACTTTAGATTTGAATGATTTATCGTGTAACAAAAGTTTAACGGATTCCTTTAACCACTCTTGTGGATGACTTCACACTTTTCATTATTCAGGATCAGTTGACAATTTTCGCACCCTGCAGACCTTCTTGCTAAATCGTTTTGCAATCTGTTTTAATCGTTTGATGATTTTCCTAAACTATGAACGACAGCCTCATCTACAGAAAAAAAACCTAGGACGGCTGAACTGATTGTATCCTAAATAGTTTATATACATAAGGAACAGCAAAAAGCATATAACACTACCTGGGGAGCGCCATAAATCACTTCTGTTTTACTCACTGACTTCCCGTCAGTTACTACGAAGTTAAGAATTCATGAATCCAGTCACATAACTGAGATGATATTCCACAAGCAGGGAATTTCACTATAAGCTACTTTGTTTTGTATAGTGCAAAAGCTTTCTAAAAATCCAGAATACGGAATCAATTTGTAATCCCTTGTCAATAGCACTCAACACTCAGTTTGTGTACAGAGCTAATTTTGTTTCACAAGAACGATGTTTTCTAAATCCGTGTTGACTGCGTGTCAATAGACCGTCCTCTTTGAGGTCACTCATAGTGTTCGAAGACAACATATGCTCCAAAATACTGCTGCATATCGACGTTAATGATATGGCCCTGTAATTTAGTGGATTACTCATCTAAACATTCATGGTGGTGTCTGTTTGTTCTATATCGTGTCTCCCTACCACTTTTGCGCTACGACGCTCTGAGCGTGTTTTTTAGGGAATTGACTAGTTTGAACCTGGGACCTGTTGCTGATAAGGAGACGCCAGGCCACACATGACATGTAGAATTCAGAAGAGTTCCGTGAGACTAGCGATGATATAACCAAATACTTAATGCTTTCAGCGTCAGCTCCACTACACTCTCTGTAAAACAATATTAATACTAACTAAATTTAGTGGAAGGGGTTCAAGGCTTTCCTATTTTTAGTTATCTGGTAAAACAAAGTCGAAAAAGCAGTTACGTTTACCATTGGAAATTTTATTCTACTCACAAAACATTGTTTATAAATTGCACTATTGATAAAAGGGAATGTTTTAATACAGGATGGTAAAAATCAACTGCGTTCAACAAAAATGTGAACGAATATTCCCTGAGTGGGTTTCCAAGTTCTACAATGGATCGAAGGATGACCTATGCCATATCACATCTATAATCTAGGTTTAAATTAAGTTCCACAAATGAGTAAACTATCAAAATGGTCTACAGTGGCCCTCAATTATCTTTAATTACTTAAATAACTTGTCGTAAATTACAGTGGCTGATGTGGCTTCTCAATAAAATCATCGCTTTTCAGATTTTTACTTCAATTGGCAAATGTGAACACCATGAGCTTTAATTGACGATCGACACTAGTATTACGCAAAAAAAGGGGGGGGGGGGGGTTAACAGATGAGACTTCTGCAGTTCTGAGTGAAGCTTTATGCGCTGTTATGCGGCATCGCGTGTGTTCATTACCTTGTCGGTGTTCGTCAGGGGGCAGCGGCCGGCGCAGCAGCCATCCAGTTCACCGTCTCGGAACTAACTCTCTCCTAACTTCTCCTTACTACAATTTACCGAAATTGGTTTGAAAAAAACTATCTGGCTATGTTTTCATCTGACCAATCAGGGTCTCAATGTTAACCTTAAGCTCCGCCTACAAAAATTCTGTCTATCCAATGAGAAACGTTATACTTTTCGTGGTGGGGCAATGTTTTTAAAGTTTGCAGCGTAACAGAGACGCAAAAAAGTCTCACGCTAAAACCTGCAGCTGGTGTGGCCCTTTTAGCGTTATCGTAAGATCTATACTGTTCTTCTGGAGGGCTCTATCTTTTAACATGGGTTGGGGGGTGGTCCTAATGTAACAGACACGCGAAAAAGTCTCACGCTAAAACTGCAGGTGGTGTGGCCCTAGTGGTTAGCTGGCGACGTGGGTGTCCAGTCCGTCCCTTATCGTAGAGCCTTCTAGCTTAACACGGTTCTGCTCTCGGCTTCTGTTCTCGTTTCTCCCCTCGGAACTGCGTCTGTCTCGCAGGGGGAAGGTATGACATGCATTTAGGCATTCTTGTGTTAGTCTGTGGTATTCCATTTGCTCACTCGTTACTCGTATTACTTTGGTTAATTTAATGTCACGATTTATTCGGAGCTATGTGACTTACTACTGGATTTGCATATCATGTCAGGGTTTCATGGAAGGTGTTGGACTTGCCTGACACCTTACATTCTTAGTTCCTTTCTTAAATTCCAGTCTTTGGGTAAGGATATTTCGTAGAGAGAGTGGTAGTGTATGATTGTTAAGTATGGAGCTATTGCTTCTGCATGAGAGCAGAAGCGGCTTCATGGACGTAGTTATAAAAGCCAAACCCACTCCTTGCACCTTCTGAGGATCCTCTTCCTCCACCATACTCCACGCAAAACATATCGCTGCGTCCTATACAACACAGATCTCAAGTGGATTTTATCTTCTCAGTCAGTCATATTCTACTAGAAATGTGTGAAAGACTGCATTAAGTACTTGTGCAGCGTAATATTGTATTACGTCTCTTGTTACGATTGAGTATGGAAGAGGAACGATGCAAGGACATTCCACGTCATAAAAACTCTTCTCTGCAGTAAACAGTTCGAACTTTGCCCCGGGATTGATTTATTTTTCACACCACATGTCTCGGAAGATTTCTTCCATCTTCTGGAATGCTTAGGTGAAATATTTACACTAAAGATCATAGAAGATACCTTAAGAATAATGTAGTAGGAAGAGTAAATCAACTCAGATGCGAAAATCGACAATATATTGCTGGTTATTCAGGATGTCACAATCGTTGCCTTTCCGTTTACAGGGGTATAGCCACAGCAGTCCTGCACAAACTATACAGATCTCTAATTCAGGAAGCAGAACAAACAATACATGCAAATGGAACATACATGAATATGAAACTTCCTGGCAGATTAAAACTGTGTGCCGGACCGAGACTCGAACTCGGGACCTTTGCCTTTCGACGACAAGTGCACTACCATCTGAGCTACCCAAGCACGACTCACGCCCCGTCCTCACAGCTTTACTTCTGCCAGTACCTCGTCTCCTACCTTCCAAACTGAGCCGCGGTAAAAATTGCTGTTTTGAAGAGCGCGCCGCAGCGAATAATGTGAAGCAGTCGCACTCCGTTTCTGGCGGTGGCGCCGCTGTGGCAATCGCAGCTTTGGTGTCTCCCTCTGGTGGGAAAGAGGAACGGTTGCCTGTTCACGTGCATTTAAGGGGCGCTATGAGCTCGCTAGACGGCGAGTCTGGTCAGTTGGTCAGCCGAGTCAGTGTGGGGCAGTCAGTGTCTGTCTGACGTCCGGAGTGCTAGTATGTGTTAGGCCGCCAGTCTGCTCGAGTTTGTTCAGGCAATGGTCATTGGCCTTTGGATCGATCGGTTGATCGGTCGCGCACTGAGACACAAGATGACTTCTCCGTCTTGAGCCTCGGCGTATGTGAGGTCGCCACGTGAGTCCAGTGGGCCGCGCCGTATAGCGAGTGGTAGTGGCTTCGCTGCCGACACGAGAGCAACAGGAGTCAACCCACGACATCGGTCTGGCCGGTGCGAGCTGCGACGCCCTGAGATAAACGCGCCTTCCTGCGTCCGTTGAAGCGACTGGCAGCGGACGGTTCGGGGGAGAGTTTTGGGGGTGCTGCACCAGCTCTTCGCCAGACATCGCAGTTTGTTAGAAGTTAAGTATTTGGTGATACGTTGTTTCATTTACTTGTCTAATTCTACTCGTTTTCTTGGTCAGTCTCTCGTTCTCATCTCGTTTGTCTCCCGTCCGCATTTGTTAGGCAGTTAGTGTCTGTCTGTCGGTCTGCCGTACGTTAATAGCTGCCTCTGTCAAGTTTGTCGGATTCGGTGTGTTAACGAATTTATTGCTTGAAGTGGAACGGCCGAATTCTTGAAGTATGTTTTTATCTTGCCTACAATCTTGAGAGACGGCATATGTGTAATGTAGAGCATGTTTGGCCAACCTTGTATATTTTATGTAAGCCTGCATTTCATGGGTTTTTATTTAAATGGTCATTTTAGTATATAAAGTTGCCACCTTCCCACCGTAAGTTTTTTTTTCTTTTTTATATATAAATCAAGTTGCACCTTCGGTGGCAAGTTAATCTTTTGATGTTAGTGTTTTGTACCATTTCCATCCCTCCTGCACAGTTTATATGCTTGCGTGAGTTCTTAAAATTTTTAGTTTAAAGTAATCTGGTGTGTTGCAGATTTGCACCAGTGTAGTCTTTCAGAGGTTGTTGTGAGCGGTCGTGACTGCGGCCGTGTCAAAAGGGACCGGCAAGGTTTTCAGCCCGAAAGCTCATACAGTCGAAAGTTTGTTCTTTCTGCCTCTGAATAAATTGTAACTTGATATTTAGAAGGTGCTTTCTGATTATAATTTTAAATCTGTTTCTAAAAAAAAGTCTTTTAGGAATAAAATTTCCATTTGTTGAAAGAAATTTGATTTGTTTTCATCAGTTACCCATTGGCAACTACTGCCACGCTCACATAGTGTGATTAAATTTGTTAATGTTCTTGACCAATCGCTAGTAAATAAAGTAAATTCTTAAGAAAAAGTTTTGAAAGTAAATTCATGGTTCACAAACTTTAAAGAAGCTCTACTGTAAAGGAGAAAGAGAGCTTCTGTAAAGTTTGGGAGGTAGGAGACGAGATACTGGCAGAAGTAAAGCTGGGAGGACGGGTCGTGGCTCATGCTTGGGTAGGTCAGATGGTAGAGCACTTGCCCGCGAAAGGCGAAGGTCTCGATTTCGAGTCTCGGTCCGGCAAACAGTTTTAATCTGCCAGGAAGTTTCATATCAGTGCACACTCCGCTGCAGAGTGAAAATCTCATTCTGGATACCTGACTATTTTATGTATTTCTAGCGAAATAGTGTTATTTGCCTCTAGCATAAATAATCTTAACATTAATGAAAAAACATAACAGAATAAATTGGCAAGCAAAGCCTTAAAAGAACTTAGAGCCACACTCATAATGTACTGTCATCACATGAAAAAGAAAATTGTAAAATCATAACTTGAGATAAACAGCTAGTCGATGAGTTTTTCTATTTAGGGTAGTTGAAGACAACGAAACTGGACAGAAAATCAACAATCTCAGATATCGGTATACTAACCGATGATTTCAATGTATCTGAAACGATAATTTCGCACTCAGTATTTGTTACCAATTACAATTTCCTGCATTGAGACATGGAATATTAGGGGATAACCTATCAACCTCTGAGGACCGATTATGGGTCAATGAACAAAGCATGTTAGAAATTCCTGAGAGAGGGCATCAGGGTACAAACTAAAATAGGTGACATAATTATGACTGTTGTGAGAAAGAAATCGAAGGGAGCCGGACGTGTATCAAGGTGAATATACAGATTAAGTTGTTTACTGCAGGTGAGACGATGACATCATTTAACACGTACTACGGATACCACTGAAGATCGTATTATGTAAGAGAATCTAGTGGGGCTTTATTTCAGCACTGTAAGACAAATGGCTGATGATGAGGTTGTTGCTGTTGCTGATTATGATGATGGAATTTAAGGAAAGGAAGAGGTGAAACTTATCGCCACCAAATAGCGTACTTGTTTAGAATCCCATACAGGAGGCTAGTCATTTATCGCTTGTTTCCTACGAACAGGTCACCATTCAGCTGCAGATATTCCCTTTACTCCATCAGAAACTGCTGTGAGACTTAATTTGCAAACTGACACTCAAACACAATCCCTCTTCCCCACGCCGATCAAAACTTGGCGATGCTAACTTCTTCAGGTTAGATCAACAGCTGCATCTGCAAAATTACTCTGTAATTGGCACTAAAATTTCTGGAAGAGGGTTCGTAGAACCACTTCCAGACAACCTTCAAATAGAACTCGGGGGGAAAATGAAAACTTTCCGTGCGATATCTAATTTGTTATTTTATTATGATGACCATTTATTTCTACGTAGGTGGGATTCAATGATTTTTTCATTCAAAGGAGCGATTAGGTGAAAAGGTCTCGGTGAAAAGGTCTCACCACAACGAAAAACGCCTTTGTTTTAAAAATTGCTATCCCAAATCGCTTACGATATCCGTCACACTCTCTTAGCTATTTCGCGATAATTCAAAACGATCCACCCTTCTTTGAAGATTTTTAACGTCCTCTGTGCATACCATCTGGCAATGATCCCATACCACGCAGCTGTACTCCTGAAGAGGACGGACAAGAGTAGAGGATGCGGTCTCTTTAGTACACCTGTTGCCTCTTCCTAAATGTTCTGCCAAAAGAACGCAGTCCTCGATTCGCCTCCCCAGAATGTTTCCTATATGATAGTCTCAATTGAAGTTTATCGTAGCTGTAATCCTAGATATTTAGTTGAATCGACAGTCTTTAAATTTGTGTGATTTATCGTGTAACCGAAATTTACATTGCTCGTGGTCAATCGCCATGTACAATCATCGAAACCATTCTGAAATTCTTTTAAATCTTCTGGCCTTTTTACTGGACGGCTGGACGGTAAACGGCAGCAGCATTTGCGATCTAAGTGGGCTGCTGAGATTTTCTCCTAAATCCTTTATATACATTGAAAAGAGCAGAGACCTTAAAAGACTTCTTTAGGGGACCTTAGACATCACAGCTGTTCCACCAGATGACTTCCCGTTAATTATTACGCTCCATGACCTTTCTGATAGGATATCGAGTCCAGTCCCACAACTGAGACGATGCTCCACAGGCACACAATCCGATAAAAGAAGTAATATAAATGTAGGAGGCTGATAATGCTCAGACGATAATTACCTTGGAGTTGATGCAATTATTGACACAGAACAGTTATGTTGACGGAAAATCGATCATTCCATTTTAGTCATATTGGCAGCTATTCTTGATTCGAACTCTGGATATTTAGTGCATCTTCTTAAGTCAATTAGCCCAAGACTGTGGGACTAAGCGTAGAGAAGTAAGAACACGACTCTTGCATCGCAGATCTCGTGGAGGAGGTTGGCCGTTGGTTTCCTCTGGCCTCTACCTGTGTCGTGTGGATGACTATGATTAGGGAAGCGTAGGGCTTGTTATTAGTGATTAAGGGGTGGCAGAGGGTGAAACCCAGTACCATGTTATAGCCTACTCCTCTTGACTAGTATCACTGGGGATCCGTGCTTAATGTACGTATCCAATAGATGGATCACCATCAAATGCTCTCACTTCGCGAGAGATTGCGAAGAGGTTTGGAATTTTAATCCAGGACATCGGTGCAAACGCTGATGGTCAGGAACTTTATGTCACCACATCTTGATTTCTCGGTCAAATAATGAGAGCTAAAATTTTCAATCACCATGAATCGAACTAGCATATCTCCGAGTCGATATAAACTGCACAAGTGTGCGTTAGCGACCTCGGCTACCTTCTTTGGTGAAGGAATTTCAGAAAACTCAGTTTAAGGGAGTTGTTGTCGGTAGCACTACTTTTCCTATCACGAAACGAGGGTGATGTGTCTCGTCGTTTAATAGGTTACATTATGAGTTACCAGTCACCTGAATGCTTTGATGTTGTCGGCCGCAAATTCCTCACCCTAGTCAAACTTTTCATCTAAGAGTAGCACTTGCAACATGCGTCAACTACGTGCTGGATGTATCCCTCTAGTACATTGAAGTTATTCCCTGATGTCTTAACAGATGTCTAACCATACTGTCCCTTCTTCTTGTCAATGATTGTCATACGTTACTTTCCTCACCGATTCTCCGGGGAACCTCCTCATACCTTACCTTATCAGTGCATCTAATTTTCAACATTCGTCTCAAGCTCTTCGAATCTCTTATTTCCCGATTTTCCCACAGACCACGATTCACTAACATACGATGCTGTGCTCCAAACGCGCATTCTCAGTTCTCACAAATATCTTCCTCAAATTAAGGCCTATGTTCGGTACTAGCAAACATTACTTGACCAGGAATGCCTTTTTTTGCCAATGCCTGCCTACCTTTGATCTCCTCCTTGCTCCATCTGTCATTGGTTATTTTGTTGCCTAGGTAGTAGAATCCCTTAACTTCATCTACTCCTCCTGTAGCACCACATATCAGATTCTTAAATTCTCTTCTGTTCTGTATGAATTTCGTCTGTGATACAATGCTTTTCTCCAAACGTACATTCACAGAAATTTCTTCCTCAAATTAAGGTCTACGTTAGATGCTAGGAGACTTGGCTTCCCCAAGAATGTCCTCTTCTCCGGTTATTACTCTGCTTTTTATGTCCTCATTGCCCCGTCAGTCATAGGTTATTTCGCTGCCTAGGTGACAGAATTACTTAACATAATCTACTTCGTGACAGCCAGTTTTAATGTTAAGTTTCTCGCTATTCTTATTTCTGCTACTTGTCATTACCTTTGTCTTTCTTCGATTTACTCTCGTTCTGCACTCCTGGAAATTGAAATAAGAACACCGTGAATTCATTGTCCCAGGAAGGGAAAACTTTATTGACACATTCCTGGGGTCAGATACATCACATGATCACACTGACAGAACCACAGGCACATAGATACAGGAAACAGAGCATGCACAATGTCGGCACTAGTACAGTGTATATCCACCTTTCGCAGCAATGCAGGCTGCTATTCTCCCATGGAGACTATCGTAGAGATGCTGGATGTAGTCCTGTGGAACGGCTTGCCATTCCATTTCCACCTGGCGCCTCAGTTGGACCAGCGTTCGTGCTGGACGTGCAGACCGCGTGAGACGACGCTTCATCCAGTCCCAAACATGCTCAAAGGGGAACAGATCCGGAGATCTTGCTGGCCAGGGTATTTGACTTACACCTTCTAGAACACGTTGGGTGGCACGGGATACATGCGGACGTGCATTGTCCTGTTGGAACAGCAAGTTCCCTTGCCGGTCTAGGAATGGTAGAACGATGGGTTCGATGACGGTTTGGATGTACCGTGCACTATTCAGCGTCCCCTCGACGATCACCAGAGGTGTACGGCCAGTGTAGGAGATCGCTCCCCACACCATGATGCCGGGTGTTGGCCCTGTGTGCCTCGGTCGTATGCAGTCCTGATTGTGGCGCTCACCTGCACGGCGCCAAACACGCATACGACCATCATTGGCACCAAGGCAGAAGCGACTCTCATCGCTGAAGACGACACGTCTCCATTCGTCCCTCCATTCACGCCTGTCGCGACACCACTGGAGGAGGGCTGCACGATGTTGGGGCGTGAGCGGAAGACGGCCTAACGGTGTGTGGGACCGTAGCCCAGCTTCATGGAGACGGTTGCGAATGGTCCTCGCCGATACCCCAGCAGCAACAGTGTCCCTAATTTGCTGGGAAGTGGCGGTGCGGTCCCCTACGGCACTGCGTAGGATCCTACGGTCTTGGCGTGCATCCGTGCGTCGCTGCGGTCCGGTCCCAGGTCGACGGGCACGTGCACCTTCCGCCGACCACTGGCGACAACATCGATGTACTGTGGAGACCTCACGCCCCACGTGTTGAGCAATTCGGCGGTACGTCCACCCGCGTCCCGCATGCCCACTATACGCCCTCGTTCAAAGTCCGTCAACTGCACATACGGTTCACGTCCACGCTGTCGCGGCATGCTACCAGTGTTAAAGACTGCGACGGAGCTCCGTATGCCACGGCAAACTGGCTGACACTGACGGCGGCGGTGCACAAATGCGGCGGTTCCTGGTGTGTCCGCTGTGCCGTGCGTGTAATCATTGCTTGTACAGCCCTCTCGCAGTGTCCGGAGCAAGTATGGTGGGTCTGACACACCGGTGTCAATGTGTTCTTTTTTCCATTTCCAGGAGTGTATATTCTGTACTCATTAGACCGTTAATTCCATTCAGCAGATCTTGTACTTCTTCTTCACTTTCACTGACGATCAGCAAAACTTTTCATTGATATCCTTTCATCTTGAATTTTAGTTCCACTCTTGGACCTTTTTTTTTCATTCATTGCTTCTTCGAGGTATAGATTTAATAGCAACGACGAAAGACTACATCCCTATTTTACACACTTTTTAATCCAAGCATTTTGTTCTTGGTCTTCCACTCTTATTGTTCCCTCTTGTCTCCTGTACATGTTTAATATTAACAACCTTTACCTATAGCTTACAGATATTTTTCTCAGAATGTCGAATATCTTGCACCATTTGACACTGTCGAACGCTTTTTCCAGGCCGATAAATCTTATGACTTTGTCTTGACTTTTCTTCTGTTCTGCTTTCAAAATTATTAACCGCAAAGGTGAGAAATGCCTCTATGACGGCTTTACCTTTCCTAACGCGAAACTGATTGTTATCTCAATTTTCCTTCCATTCTCCTGTGCCACAAATCTCGCATTTGTCGAGTCTTTCAGTCCAGTGAAGCGTGTGAATGACGTTTCCCAGAAACTCAGACGGTATGTCGACAGGCTCGTATATTCTACACATCGACGGGAATAGTCGTTTGGTTGCCATTTCCCTCGAAGATTTTAGAAATTCTAACAGAAAGTTATCTATCCCTTTTGCCTTATTCGATTGGAAGTCTTCTACAGCTCTGTAAATTCTGATTCTGGAGCCTTGTCTCTTCTATACTACCACGTGTTTCGTCTTCTATGACGTCATAGAGACCTTTAATATACCCTTTCCATCTGTCGGATTTCTCCTCTAGGTTTAACAGTGGAATTCCCATTGCGGTCTTAAAGTTATCATCCTTGCATTTAATTTCACCGAAGGCTGTTTTGATTTTCCTGTATACTGAATCAATCTCTCCGAAAAACATTTCTTTTTCGATTTCTTCACAGTTTTCATGTGGTCATTTCGCTGTGGCTTCTTCGCACGTCCAAATTATTTATTTCCCAAGTGACTTGTATTCCCGTAGTCTTGAATTTCCCAGAACAGTTTTTATGTTACTTCTTTCGTCGATAACTAAAGTATTTCTTCTGTTACCCATGGCCTGTTCACAGTTATCTTCTTTGTACCCATGTTTTTCTTTGCAACTTCTGTGATTGCCCTTTTCAGAGATTTCCATTCCTATTCTACCATACTGTCTACTGTACTCTTCCTTATTGTTGTACGTATAGCCTTAGAGAACTTCCAAAGTATCTCGTCATTCCCTAGTACTTCCTACTTCTTTGTGTATTGATACCTCCTGACTAATACCTTAAACTACATTTTGATCTGAGTCTATATTTTGTTCTGGGTACGCATGACAATCCAATATCTGATTTCGGAGTCTCTTTCTCAGCATGATTTAATGTAAATGAAAGCTTCCCGTATCTCCCAGTCTTTTCCTAGTATACCTCCCCCTGTTGCGGTTGCTGAACAGAGTATTCGGTATTACTAGCTGAAATTTACTGCAGAACTCAACTATTCTCCTCTCTGATTTCTAATAAATACCAAGCCCATATTCTCCCATGCCTATTTCTTCTACTCCTTCCACGACAACTGCATTCCAGCCCCCCCACAGCTACTAGATTTTCAACTCGATTTATGTACTGAATCACGCATTCAATATATTCATATATTTTCTCTGTCTCTTCATCTGTTAGTGATGTCGGCAAGTATACATACGACCAAAGTATCCAGATTTTCTTCCACATTTCGAGACAGAGTACCATTGTGGATGCTATTAAAAGAGTCTCTCATTGAAGCCCACCCCAAGTTTTGAGCATATGTAAACCGTTGCCATTCTTGGACTCGGTATTTTAAATCTGGCATCACCAGCATTCGAACCGGCTACATCAAGAACACCGCTAGCAGGCGTTGACGACTTCGGTTGCAGAGGAAGGGGATTACAAGCTTCCGATACAAAGCCGACGCCGCGTATTTTCGATCACTGGTCCGTACGGCTCTCGAGCCTTGATTGCGTCCTCGGTATTAATTACAATTAGTGAGGAGCGGTACCTGGCGCTGTCACCGGGCCTGTCCTTTGTCACAGAGAACGCGTTCCCAGAACTGGCGACCGCGACAGAGATGGAGCTGCTCGAGCGCATCGGACGCGGCGCAGGTTCCTCGAAGCATCGCCGGCGCCGCCTTCACGTTCAATCACCCGCCATTCACAGCGCGCGTCACCGCGCCGCGCCGCGCCGCGCCGCTGACAGCAAACTGCGCCGCCTGCCATTACGACGGGTCATCAGCGGAGCTGCGCCGCGGGTCAAAGCCACTGTCCTCGCGGGCGCGCGCTTGTTCGTGGGCGCAGCCGGCAGGGCCTTGATGCGACTGTAATAAGGGCCCGAATTACGAAACGTGATACGGCGACTTTTCACTTCCAGGGTGCGATCACTTTCGCTCAACACGTTATCGACACCGTGAATCGGCGGTCAAGGCCAATGGACGCCTCAGATTGTTCCTTGCGAACCTGGCGCAGAGTATATTCTAATAACGCAAAACTGCTCGAATGCTGGCGTTGGTTGGCTGGTTGGTTAGGGGGTGGGGACCAAACAGTGAGGTCATCGGTCCCATCTGATTAGGAAAGGATGGGCATGAAAGTAGGTTGTGCGTTTGCCTGAAGCGATTTAGGAAAGTCACGGAAAATATGAAACCGGATGGCCGGACTCGGGTTTGAACCGTCGTCCTCCCGAATGAGAGTCCAGTGTGCTAACCGCTGCGCCATCTCGCTTTGTGATAATCAGGCGATAATTACCTTGGAGCTGATGGAATTATCGACGCAGGACAGAAAATCAGTGCAGATGGCTGAGTACTGAGAATACCTCAACATTGACATCGAACAAAAATATAAAGGCTTTCGCGGTCACTTGTTTAGTACAACCAGTTAGCTTTCGTCTCGCGATCAGGCATCGGCGTTTGTTTGATAGTATTTCTGACGTTTCAAGCAGCACGGGTGGTTGGCATACTAAACGTTTCACCCTCTACTGCTGGTGGCGGATTTGCGTTGCACCCTCAGCCAGCGATTACATTTATTTGTCACGCCAATTTGGAGAGGGCCTTTTTCTGGTCGTGACCAGCTACAGTCGTTCACTGCATCACGGCAATCCAAGATAAGTTTATCCCTGTTGTTAAAACTATAGTCATACATCCGTATTTCACTGGCTTTGCTGAACAGTCTTGCGAGGTAGCTATTCTCCACAGCGAAAACCTACTCTATGCCGAACTTAGTTATGCGGTCTGCCCCACACAGCGCGTGCTCCGCCACGGCCTGTATCACCATCTGCCCCCCCCCCCCCCCCTCCTTCTTGCAGTATCGTTCACGATCGATCATCTTTGCATTATTGGGTCGTAAGGTCATTCCTATGTAGACTCTACCACACGTACACAGTATACAGTACACTCATGACACAGTAGGTGGCTCCTTTCTGTCTTTTGTCAATTTGAGACACGTGAAACTTGTCTGTTAAACTGCACCTTTCAACATTCACTATCACTCGTAGCGCGTGGTAGACGCGCGGTCTTAGGCGCCTTGCCACTGTTCGCGCGGTTCCCCCCGTCGGAGGTTCGAGTCCTCACTCGGGCAGAGGTGTGTGTTTTGTCCTTAGCGTAGGTTAGTTTAAGTTGTATTACATAGTGTGTAAGCCTAGGGACGGATTACCTCAGCATTTTGGTCCCATAGGAACTTACCACCACTATTATTCTCCCCAGATTTCAATTACTCCACGTACTAATGGTCTACAGGTGGTGTTTTTGATTAATAATCGAAACGATCGCAGTCCCATGTTCGAACAACACCACGACCTAAATTTTGAATAAGAATCATCAGTAATGGCGACAGAAGACTTCCGGCATAAGAAGTCACCGTCATTCTGGCAACAGCCATGTGAAAGAGGGTGGAGGAGTGGACAGATGTTCAGGGCACCCTCTTGCCCTTGGTGTGGGAAACTGCCTCTAAAGGCGGAAGAGTCAGCAGTGATCAACAGTTTGTGTGTGTAGAAGGCAATGCAAACCAGAGCATCAGACACATAATGTGTATCCATCAGACATGTGACCTGTAATTGAAAAAGTGTCATGATGATCTCTCGATTTGCAAACGTTTCCGGAATAGCCCCCCACTAGGATCTCCGGGAGGACTCTGCCCAGCGGGAGATGAGCATGAGAAAAAGATTGAGTAACGAAGGAAAGAATAACGTTCTAAGCGTCGGGGCGTGGAATGTCAGGAGTTTGAAAGTGGTAGGGAAGTTAAAAAATTTGAAAAGGGAAATACAAAGGCTCAATCTAGATATAATAGGGGTCAGTGAAGTGAAGTGGAAGAAAAACAAGGATTTCTGGTCAGATGAGTATCGGGTAATATTAACAGCAGCAGAAAATGGTATAACAGGTGTAGGATTCGTTATGAATAGTAAGGTAGGGCAGAGGGTGTGTTACTGTGAACAGTTCAGTGACCGGGTTGTTCTAATCAGAATCGACAGCAGACCAACACCGACAACGATAGTTCAGGTATACATGCCGACGTCGCAAGCTGAAGATGAACAGATAGAGAAAGTGTATGAGGATATTGAAAGGGTAGTGCAGTATGTAAAGGGGGACGAAAATCTAATAGTCATGGGCGACTGGAATGCACTTGTAGGGGAAGGAGTAGAAGAAAAGGTTACAGTAAAATATGGGCTTGGGACAAGGAATGAAAGAGGAGAAAGATTGAGTTCTGTAACAAGTTTCAGCTAGTAGTAGCGAATACCCTGTTCAAGAATCACAAGAGGAGGAGGTATACTTGGAAAAGGCCGGGAGATACGGGAAGATTTCAATTAGATTACATCATGGTCAGACAGAGATAGGTAGAAAGAAGGTAGCTGCGAAGAAACCATGGGTCACAGAAGAAATACTTCAGTTGATTGATGAAAGGAGGAAGTACAAACATGTTCCGGGAAAATGAGGAAAACAGAAATACAAGTCGCTGAGGAATGAAATAAATAGGAAGTGCAGGGAAGCTAAAACGAAATGGATGCAGAAAAAATGTGAAGACATCGAAAAACATATGATTGTCAGAAGGACAGACTCAGCATACAGGGAAGTCAAAACAACCTTTGGTGATATTAAAAGCAACGGTGGTAACATTAAGAGTGCAACGGGAATTCCACTGTTAAATGCAGAGGACAGAGCAGATAGGTGGAAAAAATACATTGAAAGCCTCCATGAGGGTGAAGATTTGTCTGATGTGATAGAAGAAAAAACAGGAGTCGATTTAGAAGAGAGAGGGGATCCAGTATTAGAATCGGAATTTAAAAGAGCTTTGGAGGACTTACGGTCAAATAAGGCAGAAGGGATAGATAACATTCCATCAGAATTTCTGAAATCATTAGGGGAAGTGGCAACAAAACGACTATTCAAGTTGGTGTGTAGAATATATGAGTCTGGCGACATACCATCTGACTTTCGGAAAAGCATCATCCACACAATTCCGAAGACGGCAAGAGCTGACAAGTGCGAGAATTATCGCACAATCAGCTTAACAGCTCATGCATCGAAGCTGCTTACAAGAATAATATACAGAAGAATGGAAAAGAACATTGAGAATGCGCTACGTGACGATCAGTTTGGCTTTAGGAAAAGTAAAGGCACGAGAGAGGCAATTCTGACGTTACGGCTAATAACGGAAGCAAGGCTAAAGAAAAATCAAGACACGTTCATAGGATTTGTCGACCTGGAAAAAGCGTTCGACAATATAAAATGGTGCAAGCTGTTCAAGATTATGAAAAAAGTAGGGGTAAGCTATAGGGAGAGACGGGTCATATACAATATGTACAACAACCAAGAGGGAATAGAAAGAGTGGACGATCAAGAACGAAGTGCCCGTATTAAGAAGGGAGTAAGACAAGGCTGTAGCCTTTCGCCCCTACTCTTCAATCTGTACATCGAGGAAGCAATGATGGAAATAAAAGAAAGGGTCAGAAGTGGAATTAAAATTCAAGGTGAAAGGATATCAGTGATACGATTCGCTGATGACATTGCTATCCTGAGTGAAAGTGAAGAAGAATTAAATGATCTGCTGAACGGAATGAACAGTCTAATGAGTACACAGTATGGTTTGAGAGTAAATCGGAGAAAGACGAAGGTAATGAGAAGTAGTAGAAATGAGAACAGCGAGAAACTTAACATCAGGATTGATGGTCACGAAGTCAATGAAGTTAAGGAATTCTGCTACGTAGGCAGTAAAATAACCAATGACAGACGGAGCAAGAAGGACATCAAAAGCAGACTCGCTATGGCAAAAAAGGCATTTCTGGCCAAGAGAAGTCTACTAATATCAAATACCGACCTTAATTTGAGGAAGAAATTTCTGAGGATGTACGTCTGGAATACAGCGTTGTATGGTAGTGAAACATGGACTGTGGGAAAACTGGGACAGAAGAGAATCGAAGCATTTGAGATGTGGTGCTATAGACGAATGTTGAAAATTAGATGGACTGATAAGGTAAGGAATGAGGAGGTTCTACGCAGAATCGGAGAGGAAAGGAATATGTGGAAAACATTGATAAGGAGAAGGGACAGGACATCTGCTAAGACATGAGGGAATGACTTCCATGGTACTAGAGGGAGCTGTAGAGGGCAAAAACTGTAGAGGAAGACAGAGATTGGAATACGTCAAGCAAATAATTGAGGGCGTAGGTTGCAAGTGCTACTCTGAGATGAAGAGGTTAGCACAGGAAAGGAATTCGTGGCGGGCCGCATCAAACCAGTCAGTAGACTGATGACCAAAAAAAAAAAAACAAGAACGTAACGGCGAAGAAACTATAGGCAACAAAAGAAATACTTCAGTTGATCGATCAAAGAAGAAAGTAAAAAAATGTTCAAGGTAATTCAGGCACACAGAAATAATACGCAGTTGGAAATGAAATAAATAGGTAGTGCAGGGAAGCTAAGACAAAATGGCTCCATGGAAAATGTGAAGAAATCGAAAATCTTTATAGAAATCCTCCTTCTGACTAGTTTGATGCGGCCCACCACGCTCTCCTCTCCTGTGCCAATCTCTTCATCCGAGAATAGCTTCTGCAACCTACGGCTTCAATTAGTTGCTGCATGTATTCCAGTCTCTGTCTTCCCCTGCAGTTTTTACCCTCTATAGCTCCCTCTACTACCATTGAAGTTACCCCTGATGTCTTAACAGGTGTCCTACTATCTTGCCCCTTTTTCTTGTCAATGTTTTTCAGGACCTGCGTGCCGTTTATTTCTGTAGTCCTGGTGTTGATTGATTTTCCAGTCATTCCAACATAAACTTTCACGCATGTCCATTGTATGCAGTACATTCCCACCATTGTAAGTGGGCCCTTTTCTCCTTCCCTTTTCCGAAATATACCGCATACCATGTCATGCGGGAAAGTTTATGTTGGAATGACTGGGCGATCACTCAACACCACGATCACAGAACGCAAGCGGAATTGCAGGTTAGGACAGGTGCTGAAATCTGCCGTGGCAGAGCACGTGCTGTTTGAGGCCGACCACATAGTAAAATTCGCCGACACTGACGTTCTGCTTATAGAGAAGAGGTATCACACCTGCTTGTTTAGACGAGCTATAGAAACATGGAGACATGAGAACAGCTCACTGTGAGCGACCGGAAATACGAGGTGCGTTACTAGGTAATGCAACACTTTTTTTTTCTCGGCCAAGTTCGGTTGATACGTTGCTTTCAAAATGGCGTCTGTAAAGGAGGTGCGTTCCAAGAAGAGAGCTTTCAGTGAGTTCCCTTCGGTGGAAAGCCAGAGCATCGCAGATACTCGTAGACACTTGCAGAAGTCTACGAGACCGGGCAGTGAACAAAAGCACGGTGAACCGTTGGGTGACGCACCTGTCATCATCAAAATGAAGTCGCACAGACCTCTCTGAACTTCCGCGTGCCGGCCGGCCACACACAGTTCTGACTCCTGGCGTGTTGGAACAAGCGGATGCTCACATTCGAGATGACTGATGGATCACAATCAAACGCATTAGTGCACAACTGAACATCTCTGTTGGTGGTGCTGAAACACTCTTCCGTCAACTGGGATGCTTAAAGGTGTGTACCCGGTGGGTTCCTCACCGCCTAATAGGAGAAGACCGTAACGAGCAACGACGGGCCTTCTGTTTGGTTTTGTTTGCACATAACGAAGCTGACATTGACTTTTTCTTGTCGAACATCGTCACAGGCGATGAACCTGTGTAGTGGATGGCGTCAGAATGTAGCGTATTAAAACTCGTCCGAGCTTTTCGAATGACTTTTCGTTTCCAGTACAGAGCTTCATTCACCTTGGTCCGCGTCACAGGCCCCGCACTGCTGAGGCCACTGCCCCAGCGACCTGTGTAATGCAACGCTGTGTCCTGCTGGCCTAGTTCGCCAGCTTTAGAGTCAGCGGCCACCGTGCTGCTCCGTCGGGAGCCGTAAGATGGCCCTGCAGCTGCTTCTTCCTCGGCTGGCGTAGCTGGGAACGTGGCGGCAACGACCGCCGCCATTGTGGCGCCCGAACCTGCGGCCCTCGCCTTGTAAGTCCCCGTGTGTTGGGAGACGAGACGACTGCCTACGGTAGTGGACTGGCTGCAGACCCCGCGTCAGCTTCAGAGGCTCGAACCAACGACCCGCCGTGAACTTGGACGCTGGCGCCCCATATGCTGCCGTAGTAGTGTGACATGCCCGCCGTCCAGGAGAGCTGCCACACTAGAAAGAATCTCGTTAGAAAACAACACATATTTATACTCGGCTGCGCGCCTCTGTTTAGCTAACGCATCGCTCCGAGTCAAATACGCCCCACACCCCGGTTGCGTCAGTGGGCCCCTTCTGCCTATAGCTTGCGACATGCGAAATGCTGAATTCACTCTTTTCAATGGTTCGATGGCCCTGTGGCCTCCATTCCATTTCGCAACCGCTGGTCAGCGTAACTTACTGCAATCCGGCCCTCACCAGGCTGTATCTTGTGCTCAGAACATCGTACAAAACTAACTTCCCCTCTCCTAAACGGTGGTGCCGCTACACATGGGTTCATCACTTCTAACCGGAAACAATACGGCGATCCATGGAGTGGCGCCACACTACCTCTTCTCGAAGAAAAAGTTCAAAGCCACACCCTCAGATGGTAGAGCCATGGCGACGCTCTTCTAGGGCTCTGAATAGGTTATCCCATCTAGTGCCCTCCCTCAAAGTGCATCGATCATTTCTGAAGTGTATCTTGCTACCCTCAGGGAACTGAAGAAACTACAGTGTGTTCGTTGCCACGAAAAGGCAAACGAAGTTCTCCGTTAGAATGCAAGGCCTCACACAAGTTTGCGCACCCGAGAGATGCTCACAGAATTACATTGGACTGTTCTTCGTCATCCAGCCAACAGCGCGGATCTCGCACCTTCCGACATTTATCTGTCTGGTCCAATGAAGGAAGCACTCTGCGGGAAGCAGTACGTGGACGATGGGGAGGTTACTGACTCAGCAAGACGTTGGCTCCGACGCCGACCAGCGGAGTAGTACTATACGGTGTACAAGCTCTCCAGGTAAGGTAATATAAGGCCGTCACATTAAACGTAGATTATGTTGAAAAGTAGTGTTTTGTAGCCAAAAGAGTGGGAAATAATATGGTGTTAGGGTACCCTGAATAAAATCAACCTGCTTTCGCGAAAGAAGTATTGCATTACTTGCTGAGCGCTGAAAGGTCTCTGTTGGATTCCTGTCATGTTAATTTCTTAAAACTGTTGTCATTTACGGCATACATTCCTCTTCTAAATCTACTGTGGTGTTTCTGACTATCTGGGAGGAGACTGAGCAGCGAAACGTGTTACTTTTACACGTAGTCAAGAACGATCTGTCACACTACTACACTTACAGTTTATATGTAATTCATGTCACACAGTCTCATACGAAACCTACATCCGCTTTCTTTTATATACTTTATATGATAAGATACTGTCATCCCCCTTCCATTCTGTGTGAAAGGATGAATGAGCAAATGTATTTATAGTTGCATGCTTGATGGTAGCAGACAAGCCTGTCTGCTAGAGAACAGTAGGACCAACGTCGGAACAGGTAGCTACGCTTTCTAGAAGCAAAGAGGTTTCTATTCTTAGTATGGTCCTGTCCGTCCCTTATCATGTTGGTATAGGAAGCTGGTCACTTCCGTTTGTATTTGTGAAGCACCCTTGGTATGGGCCCACGGGCAGTCTGTCCGCAGCGAGCGTCTGAAGTGGTAAGATCTCCGGCTAAGCGCGTATCTGCCAAGTCCGTAGGACAGATTTCTTAAGTTCAGCCTAACTGAAAATTTAATCACCTTTAATTTTAGGTTTAGATCTAAAATATCTAACGTTATCTTAAATTGCAATGCATTGTAATTCGTTCAGCAGTTGCTTTATCACTACTTTGTGAGTAAAGTGGAACCACGTGTGGATGTTCCGTAACTCTGAGATCATCAATCTTAAATGCGAACGTGCGTGAGATTATAACGTCTCGTCTTGTAAATATTTTTCAATATAGCAACTTTTCATTATGTTCAACCGACGTGGGGTGTACTTTGTGAGACCAGTACCACGTGCTTATATAATTGTTTGACCCATCAGGTTAATAGTAAGATGATAGTAACCAGTTCGAGGTTTTTCTTTTGTAATTTGTGTTTCGATGTAATTTATTTTAATTAACAAAATTATTGTGGAGTTACACTCTTTGTGTAAACCAAGTTGACCACGTGAAGCATGTAGTGTAATCATCAAAGTAGCCCTCAACTATTCTTTTCGGGAAGATTTCACAGAGAGTTAGTATGAATTTAGAGTACCAGTGTGTGGTAATTTCATGACGGACAGCATTGCGCTACGGACGTAACATCTTTGGGTGAAAATTGAATCGGTTGTTTGTGGTTAATTTCCTCTTGCATATGTTTCAACGTTCTTCGTGTGTTATTTTATGAATGCAGTGTTGTATGCAGTCTCCCATTCTTGGCTCTATATTTGATGTGTTCCGTAAGATCACAAACTCACGCTTTCACAATCCTAAATAAGGCACCAGTTTAGTTATGAATCAAGTGTAATATGTTGAAATTTCAGTGATCAATATTAAAATAAATGTCCAAATATAAACTGATTTATTTTTTATTTAAATTGTCTTTATATATATAATCACTGGTTATCGTAAGATGAGTACTAAAAGATTATAATTAATGTTGGGTACTTGGTAAGCTAGACTGGATACCTGATGAAACAGTTGCTCAGTAATGCAAGGTTAACTTCCCCAGATAGCTCACAGCTTTTAACCCGCTTTTATTGTCTTGGATATCAGAACCGCTTTCAGAACAAATTAATGCCTCAACATTACAGCGCTTCTCGTAAGACACGCAGTGCATAGCGTCGACGTTTGCATTGTTGTGCACTGTTTCCTATGTAATACAGATACAAAGATAATAGGGGAAGAAACGAAACTAAATTCATGCAGCAGAAGAGATTTGTGTCACAGTATACTGCTAATAGCTCTTATGGTATACATTATAGAACCAAAGTTTATTGGATTCTTTTTTCTTTGAATTATCATTCCTGACATATCCCTTAATTTTGACACACTGTACAATGACTATGCTATTCCATATGATCAACTTGTAATCTCTGTGAAAACTGACTACAGAGAGCTGCCTGTGAATTACACAAAATGTATTAGATATACGGGGAGAATCACCTAAAACGTTACCGCAAATATCGCGGAAATTGGAAGTGCAACTGATGTGCTGTTTCCACAGCATGGATTGTTAGTCAGGGGCTCGTAATTATAGCCAATCACCACCCTGTAATAATACTTAGAAAGTATATTTTTTGTGCAAAGACATTTTTTTAAATGGAGCCATGCCTACTGACATTAACAAACTAAAAGAAGGGTACATTAGAATATCAGTGGCGTTTGTTGCAGGATTATAGAGCGAGTCGTTTAAGAGATATCGCATTCTGAAAAGTTTCCACATCAGTAGTTGTTTGTGCCATTCAACCTGCATAGTTGGTAGGCACGATGTTATGTTTGGTTACAGTGTGCTTGTGTGTTCCTCACTAGTCAAGGTGTAACACCGAGCGAGATGGCACAGTGACTAGCACACTGGACTCGCATTCGGGAGGTCGACGGTTCAATCCCGCGTCCAGTCATTCTGATTCAGGATTTCCCTAAATCGCTCCAGGCAAATGGTGGGATGGTTCCTTTGAAAGATCACGGCCGACTTCCTTCCCTAATCTGATGAGACCGATGACCTCGCTGTCTGGTCTCCTCTCCAAAACAACCCAACGCCATCAATGTGTAACATTTAAACAGTCGTTCGTTAGTGGACTATGAGATTTACCAAAATAGAAAAAGCCGACATCGTCGAGGTGTGCAGAGAGTGTAGGAAAAAGAATGCAGTTCGTTTTTGTACAGTGTATGTGGTAATATATCCCAATACATATCAACCATCTCGGCAGTTATTTATAAACCGTTGAGCTACATGAAAGTGATAGCGTAACATCTAGAAAAGCTAGCAGGAGCAGACAAGTAAAAGAAGGGGATATGAATGTTATTGCTGCTGTTGCAGCTGATCCGCACGTCAACTCCTGCGCAGTCTCACGAGGAAGTGACATGAGCCAGGTACGAGTCGTACGCAATCTCCATCGACACAAGTTCCATCCCTATCACATCCTTCTCCATCAAGAGCTGCAATGATAATAGTGTTCAGTAGTGTACATGGGCATTAAGGCTGGATACTCCAGATGTATCATGTATCTTGTTTAGTGATGAAGCCACATTTACCAATAATGGCCCGATAAACGGTCGCAAGGTGCACCATTGGTCTGTTGACAAACCCCCTTGGCTTCGTCAGGTGAAATGTCAGCGTCTATGGAGTGTAAACGTCTGTTTCGCGATAGTGAACCATCGGTTCGTACGCCCGTTTTTCATAGACGGCCACTGAACGCGCACTAGTACCCCAGCCTCCTAACAGACCATCTTGCACGGATGCTTGAAAAAATTTCTCTGCAGGCTAGGAGGAGCCTGTGGTACCAACACGGTGACTGTCCAGCCCAAAGTACACGAACTACTACAGCATATCTTCAGCTATTTTTGCCAGATCGTTTGATCAGAGAACCTGCACCTTAGCTAGCCAGTCCCCCGGATTTGACGCTTGTAGCCTTTTTTCTGTGGGGCAAGCTGAAAGATGCTGTCTTCAAGGATATACCAACTACAGCCGATGATATCAACGACGTATTATTGCAGCCTGTCCGGCCATCTGCGCTGAAATACTAGCACGTGTGCAGTAATCGTTCCATACCGGGTTGAAAGCGTGTATTGCCGCTGCCGATGGTCATTTTAAACACAACATGTGATGGTTAACTGTCACATTATTGCTCAGAATATACGTAACTAGTGTATGCACTTGTGTTGTTCTCTGGTATGCCCTACGACGGTGTTGTACAAGTGTCGGTGAGAGAACTTTTCAGAATACGATACGTCGTATACGAATCGCTGTGTAATCTTGTAACAACACTGACATTCTCATTTACGATACTTTCAGTTTGTTAATGTAAATAGACTTTCTTCCTTTTAAAAAAGTGGATGTTCGCAAAAAAAGTACACTTTCTAAGTATGATTGCAATCTGCTGATTGGCTAAGAGCACGAGCCACTGACTACCAGTCCATTCTGTGAAAATCGTACACCAATTTCCATTTCCGCAATACCTGCGGTGCAAGTTCCAGGTGGTATATCCTGTCTAGGATGCCTTTTTTACTGTAAAAAATGAAAGCCATTACTTTTTGTGGGAAAACGCTGTAAGGACGCAAATAGTAATAGAAAACAAGAACACAGAGCAAGTAAACAAATTTAAATTTTTAGAGGCGATGGTAATGGAGAGAAGAGATCTAGATGAAAAAGACAGAATTGACAAGTTCAATTACGTAAACGGTAGTATTAGGAGATCTGTCCCAAAGGAAGTAAGAACAGAAACTTGTCTTTAATTTTTTAAAGTTTTGTCGGTACCAATATTGGCGCGAGGAAGTGAACTTTCGGTAATGGAAAAAATGGCCAAATGAGAGTAGGACTGCCGCTATGAGGGTACCGTACGAACTTTAAGTGTGTATAGACTGTTCGTCCAAATCGGAAATCTAGAATCTCAATAATTTTTGCCTGTTATCGACATCGATATCGGCAAGATATCGATCCCGGGAATTCCTAACCATTGGAGAATGATTTAATTTTGAGCTTGAGGTCGGATAAGAACGACAAAAAAAATGTTTTCGTGTGATATAACTACAAAACTTCATGATACTAGGCCAACGAGAAGTATCATATCTGACGTAAATGGCCGTATCTTTTGACAGGATTAACTTAAAAAATTACATTTATTACCCCGCCAAGGGATCTCAGTATGTGACATTAATTTCAACTTGGTACGTTTACCCGATCCTCAGACAAAGGGTTTTTTAACAATCGGACTGTCAGATAGGTAGACATACAGACGGACAACAAAGTGATGATATGATGATTCCGTTTTTACCGAGTTAGGTACGGAACCATAAACGGATAATACTGAAACATCTTTGAATGAAAAGAATGACTGTGCTGGTAAAACTTCTACGTTACTTGATTTTCAAACTTCAGAGTGAAAGTGAACGTACTGAGACTGTTTTCTCTTTACTTATTCTGGCCATTTCTAAACTGACACACAATATTGTAGCGCAGCGCAGTCTGACTTGCAATAATCCCTACAAAAGAATAGCCCTGACTAACAATAGCCTATAACCTTCATGAATCACTTACCTCACAAAACGCAATACAGTGAGCGCCAATACTGCCAGCTAAATAAAAGATTCTAACTACTGAAGGCACTGATTACTGGTAGGCATATAGTTAGGAGATGAAAAATTTTGGTAGAGAACAAACAATGTATTTCCCTTAATAATGTTCAGAAGTCATCTTATGTATCTCTTTCTGGAGGACACACGTCCAGATCCTCCGCTTAAACCTCTCAAAACTCTGGCATCTCTCTCCCCACATCGACCACTGCTGGCGGCTCACCTCCTACTGCCCAGTGCTACGGGCTGTTCACATCCAACTGCCCAACATTACACTAGCGGAAAACTTCCACGAATCCAACCAGCCACAGATTGCAAACAGTGCAGTCCGCGATTTTGATAGAGAGCGCTACGTGGCTTTACCAACATAAAAACCTATACAGCCTACTAACAATACAGTACAGGCCAACGTCACAAAATTTCATAGGGACAGGATACACAAAGTTAGGTCACAAACGAAATGGAGATACTGGTAAGAAATTGAAAATGTTTGATATAAACTAAATGGTTCAAATGGCTCTGAGCGCTTAACTGCTGAGGTCATGAGTCCCCTAGAACTGACAATCCGTCTTGATTGCAAAATGTTTATTCATATGACCGGTTTCGGTTCTTCTAGAGCCATCTTCATATTTGATATTTGTGACGCAGCATGTGAAAGTTGCTGTATGTGGACGGGTTACTCCTGTAACCGAAATATTAGATCTGAAGATGGTTCTAGAGGAACCAAAACCGGTCCCCTGGAACTACTTAAACCTAACTAACCTAAGGAGATCACACACATCCATGCCCGAGGCAGGATTCGAACCTCCGACCGTAGCGGTCGTGCGGTTCCAGACTGTAGCGCCTAGAACAGCTCGCACACCCTGGTCGGCGATATAAACTAAATATTTTGAAAACAAAGGGATAAATGGATTTCTCGCCTTTTTCGAATGGAGGAGTCAAGCTACAAGCTACAAATGTAGCTACAACTGGCCGATCAAGGTCTAACGCAAGACAGAAAAAGGAGATCGTGTTAAATTCGCCACGGTCATGTTCGGTGCACTGGTCCAGCACTGGCTCTCTCATCTTCCGTTTCCCAGCACATAGAAACCGGCTTGTTTTTACTCCTGTCCTTATCGGATATCTCGTTACCGTTACACCGCACAACCCAGACTGGAGCTTGGAAATTTACCGGAAATTTTCGGGCACCCTCCAGACGGTAGAATCGCTCCCCAGTCCACATAAATCACGACGCCTATTCGTCAGAGCAGGCAGTCGGACTGTACAAACGCTGCGACCCGACTACGGCTGGCTTCGTATCATTATTTGGGTGGATCGCACCCCGCTATAATAGAAGCAGTGTTAACACCTGAGGTGTGACTGCGGAAGGAGACCGTACCGTGGTATTAACGCCGGGGCCGGGAACCGAGCAGGGCGCCGGGGGCCGTCGAGCAATTGGGCCCGGATTGATGGTTCCGCCGCGTCGGGGCCTTATAGCTGCGGGGAGCGCTGCCAGCGAGCAGTTCTCTCACAGAGAGTGCCGATAGCATCGGCCTTGTTTGAATTGCTTCCCCGGCCGCACCGAGCACCGCTCTGTCACTTTTTCTGGGGCTAATGAATAATGACGGGAAGTCGGCGTTATAGAAAGATAACGAGTCTTATACGCCGTCCGGCGGCCCGCTCGTGATAAAGTGTTCCCATGCGGCCGCGCCGGTGAGCTGTGGAGGGGTGGGAGGGGCCGCGAGGTGCGGACAAGGTGACGGCCAATCAATAGCGGCGCTGCTCGGCCAGAACCGGTCGCCGCGCCGCGCGCGTTAACAGTCGCGGCACGCTGGTAATCGTTCAACTCGGACGATATCGGCGCGCTCGGCACTGTGCGGCCGCCGTGCGGAGGGTCCCACGGTGCACTGGTATCTCGGAAGGTTTACACGTCCAGGAAATACACTCCTGGAAATTGAAATAAGAACACCGTGAATTCATTGTCCCAGGAAGGGGAAACTTTATTGACACATTCCTGGGGTCAGACACATCACATGATCACACTGACACAACCACAGGCACATAGACACAGGCAACAGAGCATGCACAACGTCGGCACTAGTACAGTGTATATCCACCTTTCGCAGCAATGCAGGCTGCTATTCTCCCATGGAGACGATCGTAGAGATGCTGGATGTAGTCCTGTGGAACGGCTTGCCATGCCATTTCCACCTGGCGCCTCAGTTGGACCAGCGTTCGTGCTGGACGAGCAGACCGCGTGAGACGACGCTTCATCCAGTCCCAAACATGCTCAATGGGGGACAGATCCGGAGATCTTGCTGGCCAGGGTAGTTGACTTACACCTTCTAGAGCACGTTGGGTGGCACGGGATACATGCGGACGTGCATTGTCCTGTTGGAACAGCAAGTTCCCTTGCCGGTCTAGGAATGGTAGAACGACGGGTTCGATGACGGTTTGGGTGTACCGTGCACTATTCAGTGTCCCCTCGACGATCACCAGAGGTGTACGGCCATTGTAGGAGATCGCTCCCCACACCATGATGCCGGGTGTTGGCCCTGTGCGCCTCGGTCGTATGCAGTCCTGATTGTGGCGCTCACCTGCACGGCGCCAAACACGCATACGACCATCATTGGCACCAAGGCAGAAGCGACTCTCATCGCTGAAGACGACACGTCTCCATTCGTCCCTCCATTCACGCCTGTCGCGACACCACTGGAGGCGGGCTGCACGATGTTGGGGCGTGAGCGGAAGACGGCCTGACGGTGTGCGGGACCGTAGCCCAGCTTCATGGAGACGGTTGCGAATGGTCGTCGCCGATATCCCAGGAACAACAGTGTCCCTAATTTGCTGGGAAGTGGCGGTGCGGTCCCCTACGGCACTGCGTTGGATCCTATGGTCTTGGCGTGCATCCGTGAGTCGCTGCGGTCCGGTCCCAGGTCGACGGGCACGTGCACCTTACGCCGACCGCTGGCGACAACATCGATGTACTGTGGAGACCTCACGCCCCACGTGTTAAGCAATTCGGCGGTACCTCCACCCGGCCTCCCGCATGCCCACTATACGCCCTCGCTCAAGTCCGTCAACTGCACATACGGTTCACGTCCACGCTGTCGCGGCATGCTACCAGTGTTAAATACTGCGATGGAGCTCCGTATGCCACGGCAAACTGGCTGACACTGACGGCGGCGGTGCACAAATGCTGCGCAGCTAGCGCCATTCGACGGCCAACACCGCGGTTCCTGGTGTGTCCGCTGTGCCGTGCGTGTGATCATTGCTTGTACAACCCTCTCGCGGTGTCCGGAGCAAGTATGGTGGGTCTGACACACCGGTGTCAATGTGTTCTTTTTTCCATTTCCAGGAGTGTAACTGGAAGACCGCGGTTCATATCCCGCCAGTCATGGTCAGTGCGGCTGGTCCCGGCGTATGTTCGAGTCCTCCCTCGGGCATGGGTGTGTGTGTTTGTCCTTAGGATAATTTAGGTTAAGTAGTTTGTAAGCTCAGGGACTGATAACCTTAGCAGTTAAGTCCCATAAGATTTCACACATATTTCAACATTTTTTTTCTTAAAAGACGTCATAGTCGCCGTTGACTGTTTGAAATATTTATTGTTACTATTGCAATTTCCGCCTTATGGCCATTTTCAAGTAACACTGCAAAGTCACATTCCGTCAGAATATAAAACTATCTGACATGAGTACATGTCGTCGTCAAAGACTGCATTTTCATGACGACATGTACTCATGTCAGATAGTTTTATATTCTGACGGAATGTGACTTTGCAGTGTTACTTGAAAATGGCCATAAGGCCGAAATTGCAATAGTAACAAATATTTCAAACAGTCAACGGCGACTATGATGTCTTTTAAGAAATATTATATGACTGTGAATCCCAACCATGAGAAGTTAAGCAATTTTTTTTCATCAGCACTGAACATCAGCAACAGTTACACGCTCACACCCGCATCTACGTCTACACCGCGCAAGGCACCTTTAGAAGTCTGGTGGAGAATACTTCTGGTTCCAGTACCTCTTCTCACATATCCTACTCCATTCACGAACAAAGAATGCGAAGAATGGTTGTCGATAAAGCTCTGTATGACACACGAGGGTAATCCCAAAAGTAAGGTCTCCCATTTTTTTTATAAGTACACAGACCTGTTTATCTCTACAATGGTTTACATCATTTAGCTCTTATTCCACACAATCACCATTTCTGTGGATGCATTTTTGAAGACGCTGCGATAATTTTTGTATGCCCATGTCATACCAGCACGCCGCTACGCTGTTCAAAAAGTTATGAATCTCTTCTTTCACCTCGTCGTCGGAGCTGAATCGCTTTATGGCCAAATGTTCTCGTCGCCCGTGGCAATTGAGTCCAGAAAGTTGTCCTGTTCGGGTGAAAGGCGGTGAAGAAGCGCTGGAAGCATCAACTCGTTGCCACATGTGGTCCTCAGTCAGCATGCGTGGCATCCATCTTGCGCACACCTTCCGGTAGTTCAATGTTTCCGTTAAAATTCTGTGAGCGGTGCTTCGGGAAACCTCAGGAACCAACGTGCAGAGATCATTCAGGGTGATCCGCCGATCTTCACGCATGCTTTTGCTCAACCTTCGACACTGTCTCCTCAGAAACTGACGGTCTCCCGCTCCGTCGCTCGTCGTGAATTTCGGTCCGACCAGGAGCAAACTCTCTACACCACTTACGAACATTTTTGACACCCACTCACCATACATTTCCGTCAATTGGCGATGGATTGCAATCGGCGCAGTGCCCTTTGCGTTCAAAAACCGAATAACTGCGCGTAATTGTCACTTGGCGGTAACATCCAACGGGAACTCCATTCTCAACGGCTGCGAAGCCAGGACTGAGGACCTCAGCGCGACGTGCGCATATTTGCACATAGTGCGTGAGGCACTCTTCATAACAGTGTGACCAACTGCCACACAAACAGAGTTCTGTACTCATAACAAAATAGGAGGCCTTACTTTTGGGATTACCCTCGTATTATTTCTCAGCGTTATCATTTCGCGAGACGTATGCGGGGAGAAATAATACGAGGGGCGTTCAGTAAGTAAAGCAACATAATTGTTTTCTGGAATCTGGTTGGTTTTACTCAGGATTCCAATACACCATATTAGTCCCCACTCTTTTCTCCTACATGACGCTGTTTTTCAACGTAATCTCTGTTCAATGAGACGGCCTTACACCACTTTATTCAGAGAGACTGTATGGCCGAATAGTACCACTCTACTGGTCGACGTCGGCGCCAACATCTTGCTGTACAAATAACCTTCTCCTCAAGCAACAACTGTTTCCCGCGGGCTGAATCCTTCATTCGCCCGAACAGGTGGAACAGAAGGTGCGAGAACCGGGCTGTAGAGTGGATGAGAAAGAATAGTCCAGTGAAGTTTGAGATCTTCTCGGTGCGCAGCCTGTGAGGACTTGCGTTGTCATGGAAAAGGACATGTTTTATGGTGGCGAACACGCCGAAGTCTTTCCCTTCAGTGGCCTGAGGGTAGCACAGTACGCTTCAGAGCATTGTGAGGGAGGACATCAATCTGAATAATCCCTTCAGAGTCCCAGAACATAGTCGCCATGACTTTACCAGCTGAGAAAACGGCTTTGAACTTCTTCTTCGGAGAAGAGGTTGTGTGGTACTGCTCCACGATAGCCGTTTTGTTTCTGATTCGGACATATGTTTCATCGCCTGTGTCGATATTTCATCAAAAAAAAACCTGTCAGCCTCGTAATGCGCAAGCCATTACGCTAAGACGGCCCTTTGTTGTTGTTGTTTACGTTCGTATGTTAGGAGGCGACGAAACCAGGGGGCACACACCTTTGAGTACCGCAAGTGGAGGACGAGTGTGTCAGCACTACCAACAGAGACGTCCAGTTGAGTAGCGAGGTGTTTCATTGTGATCCGCCGATCACCTCGAATGAGAGTGTCTGCACGTTCGAACATAGCAGAAGTCATAGTTGTGTGTGGCCAGCCGCTACGCGGGAGATTGGACAGGTTTGCGGGACCTCGTTGCGATGATGACAGACTCCTTCCCAAAGACTCACCGTGTTTATGTTCACTGCCAGATCTCCGTAGACGTTCTGCAAGCGCCTACGAATATATATGATGTTCTGGTTTTCCGCCAAAAGAAACTCAGTTACAGCTGTCTCTGTTTGGAAAGCACCTCCGTCACAGATGGCGCGCCGCCACCCTTCGGAACTTCGTTAAACTCTAGAAGCTGAAGCGGGAATATTCCACGACGTCCCACAACTTATTCCGCATTTTTAAATCGAAACTGGCCGGAAATGTAGAGCACCCCCGTATGTTTCCTGACTCTTCTTCCAACGTAAGGTCTTTAAATTTCAATAATATAGCCCCCTCTGGGCACAGCGCCTTTCCTGCAGCGTCTGTCAATAGAGTTGTCAAGTGTATCTGTAACACAGGCCCGATGACCGAGCGGTTCTAGGCGTTACAGTCTGGAACCTCGCGACCGCTACGGTCGCAGGTTCGAATCCTGCTTCGGGCATGGATGTGTGTGTTGTCATTAGGTTAGTTAAGTTTAAGTAGTTCTAAGTTCTAGGGGAGTGATGACCTTAGAAGTTAAGTCCCATAGTGCTCAGAGTCGTTTGAGCCATTATGTAACACTCTCGTGTCGAGTTGGAGCAGAGATTAGCACACTGCACTCGCATTCGGGAGGACGACAGTTCAAACTAGCGTCCGTTCCTTTTCATTTACCTTTTTACATTTACTTAAATGTTTCCCGTCGAATCTGTCTGGTATTTGCTTTTCCTAATATTCGTTTTATGTGGTCATTCCTCTTTAGGCCACTCCGGATGGTTACTCTTACGTATTTTAGTGAGGCCACGGTGTATACTCCTTTGCTTCCAGTAGTGTAACCGCACACTATTGGGCCTCTTCTGCTGTTTATCTGCAGTACATTACGTTTATTTACATTAAGGGCAGCGATGGGAAAAGCCGACCGTTTAAAGCCGATACCGATATTTTAGTTTTGAAAAATCGGTAATTTTTGAAATTTGTTTGGCCTCGGCTATAACAGGTGTTTTTAAATTTTTACTAATAAACGCTTAGAAAGTATAAAATATCAGTTAGCCATAGCAGCAGTTCTAAAATTTCGTTTTTAAATAAACCATTAAAAAAAGCGAGTTTTTTTTATAAGTAAAATTCTCATTCATCTGAAATGTAGCCTTATATTATAATGACAGTGCCGAGAGAAACGAGCAACAAACACACGGCATAAGAATTGGTACAGCGTTGCTGGGGCAGTAACTTATCTGTTACCATGTGACTTGGCCACTTGGAGGGTACGCGTAGACGTGGGGTGAGCAGGACCTGGTCCCCATCTGGTATGTATGCTTGTTTCTGGCAGTCGTCGTCGGATATCAGCTGTATTACTCAACGATACCAACTCCAATGTGGAATTATTTTAGGAAGAATGGAATCAATGAAGCACAATGCTCCATTTGATTTATAAGATTAAAAACGGAACGAATCACAGCAAAATTGTGACCCCCTATAAAGAGAAAACTTAACAGTTCATTGATTAGCGACTCCATAGAGTGCTCTCTGCACAACGACCATATACGTGAAATTAGAAGAAAGGTCAGTCATAACTTTGATGGACTGTTGACAGCAAAACCGATTTTCAATCACATAGTGATCATCTTCAGTGCTGGAAGTTAAAAATTTTCACATAGCGATCAGTGAATAAGAAACAAAAGACCACAAATAGACCTGAGTATAAACCAACTGTTAGAAAGAACATACCTGTAGTGTACAAATTACACTCATATGCACTGGTGTCAAGTTATCATCAGTAACCAAACCTATATAACTATCACAATAACTGAAGCCGCTGTTTATATTCACCTATACAGCAGACCTCGGTGTGACAGGGTCTTGGAACGCCCTCTATGTGACGTGTGTCACGTGAAGACTTAACAATACTTTATTTGGCAAGAGATTACCACAAAATACAAAAGTGCACTTGCAAATCATTAACTGAATATTTCAGATTCAAAACTGTACATTAAAAAACGCATAGCAAAAAAGAAAGTGGGAAAAGCACATCTTGCCAATATACACTGGCTTATTATTTTCAAACAACTTAAAAAAACGTGCAAGAATAAAAATCAACAGGTAAAATTATATGATGTCAGATTACAGGACTACTAAAGAAGAAAAATATACAAATAACATGACATAAAATATAACAGAATTTGGTATAGCACAGTAACCGCCATCTGGCGAAGGAAGTCAGAGATACAAAGTTCTTAATTTACGTAAAATATTACGTTGAGACCAAGAAGTCAAATATATAAGTAGTGGTAATTATACAACATATGTCACGATATAACAGATAAAAATGTCATGAAACACATTACGTGTGATAAAAAATTTTTAGGGTGCAGACTAACTATTTTTTATCGTATTTAACAACGTGATGATACACACATTCCATTCGTCCCGTTGTGACATGTGAACGCTTTATAAATATTTCTGAGGCTTAATTACAAAAATCATAGTAATTATGAAAGCAGAATGATTTAAAAGCACACTGTTTCTTATTCACTGACCGCAATGTAAAACTTTTTTAACTTCCAGATGATCACTATGTTATCGAAAATCGATTTTGCTGTCAATAAACCATCAAAATTACGGCCAACGCTGACCTTCCTTCTAACTTAACAATTCATTCGTAGTTTGCGATAAAAGCTGATCTGCTGCCAGTGTCTACATAATATGCCTTTATCTGCTTGTAACCCTAGGAAACTGACAAAAATAGCCCGAAAAATACAGTTTCTCAACCTCAGCTTCAGCTCTCAGCCTTTAGCACACACTAACATAAACTTTGGCATCCTCAGCATCTCCTTTATACAAGCACTCAGGAAATAGTTACCTTGGCCAATATCACATACATATCTGCCACTTCTCATACTGTAACAACCTTTTAGCTTGCTACAAGTGTCTGTAATTAACGTTCACCGGATACAGGACTAGGCCAGAGTTAAAGTGAACCCAGAGCTACTACCACACACTACCGTCATATTAAAGTTAAGTACTGTTATGAGTCTCTTAATAAAGTATTGTAAACTGTTCCTAATCTGTGTTCCCATCATTTCGCACTAGATATTGCCTAACACTGTTTGGCCTCGTTAAGAGGCTGTTCAGTTGTTACGTGCAAGGCAAGCCACCTAACAACAGGTGGTAGGGGATTCTCTTCCTGCCACATATGGACACCAAGTACGTTTTGTGAATACAACACTGGTATTTCACTGTCCCCCTGATTTCTTTCTTTTTAAACAATCATCCGTTATAGCTTGTGAAAAAGTCGAAACCAATCATTATACCACTTGTACGGCCCGAGGCGGAAAACAGAATAAAATAATTTTTTATTCCGGTATGTTAAAAACCCTCTGATGCACACCGAACCGTGGCGTGAAGAATGTTGGCGAATACGTAATATTACTCTCTTAAGTTACTGTGAGAGAACAAGTGATGGGGAAACATGTCCCGCGCTTGATGGTTTGTCAACAGCCAGCACCGATCGTTGGATGGGAGACGTGTTAGCAGATCATCCACCGGCGATGTTGCCTCCTCCATCAGCCAAGCCTGGGAAGCAGCTGAGGGAACAGGTATTGGGGCGAGTCCTTGGGCGTAAGAGCTGTATATAACGCACGCGATTCGCCTCGGCGAACCAGCTTACGCTTGTATCAGGAGCCGTTCAGACTCTCAGCAGCCGTGGCGCAGCTGTTACTTTAGTATGTGGTTTCTTACTAGTTGTAATTTCATTTTCTAAGTGATGAGATCTCTTAAGCAAATGACTTAACTTATCCGGTGTAAACCTGTAATCCCCTGGTATAGACAAATCACCTTATAGCAACCCAACAGTGACCCAAATAGTACATCTATTATAGCATTCTGACTTCGATAAGAGAAAAGAATTACACGAGCTGCACAGGCCGTATAAAATTCGTAGAGGAAAGATAGCAGACATACTATAAGAATGTGAACATGAAAAAGAAATCACGAGATCCTAATAATAAAGTACTTTAGTGAACATCTTACAGTTATTAACTGTGTGGACCCACTACAGTATTCCTAATCCCCAAACACGAAAACTTAATGACTGCTAACAGTGACCGAACAAGTATACATATCCAAAGATTTGAATATGCATGGTTAGTCAGTTCGTACTAAATATCTGGTGATAATAGTCTGTTTGAAATACAGTGTGGGAGATCAGTAAATACACTTTAGTAGAATCGACTACAACGCCACTGCCGGCCGCTGTGGCCGAGCGGTTGTAGGCGCTTCAGTCCGGAACCGCGATGCTGCTATGGTCGCAGGTTCGAATCCTGCCTCGGGCATGGATGTGTGTGATGTCCTTAGGTTAGTTAGGTTTAATTAGTTCTAAGTCTAGGGGACTGATACTCTCAGATGCTAAGTCCCATAGTGCTTAGAGCCATTTGAACCACGCCACTCCAAAAAGCAACCGTCGTCAGAACTGTATGATTTGTAACAGGATATTTATTGCTAAATATGGCAGATTTTATTTGAATAATAGATATTCACAGATAATCATCAATTGTAGCACTAACCAGAGTAGAATTTTGCGTCTTACAACACGCGATCAGGATTGATTTTTTTTTTGGGGGGGGGGGGGTAGGGGAGGAGACCAGACAGCCAGGTCATCGGTCTCATCGGATTAAGGAAGGACGGGCAAGAGAGTCGGCCGTGCCCTTTCAAAGTACCAATCCCGGCATTTGCCTGGATCGATTTAGGGAAATCACGGAAAACCTAAATCGGGATGGCCGGACGCGGGATCGAACCGTCGTCCTCCCGAATGCGAGTCCAGTGTGCTAGCCACTGCGCCACCTCGGTCGGTCACGCGATCAAGAAATGGCGCTGAACAAAAGATCGTGCCAGTTCACATTTCAGTATTCAGTATGTGATTTGGGATGTAGAAACTAAATGTAATGTTGTGACCTAATGTGAACTCTGTAACTGGCCCAAAATAATATGAACGTCGAAAAATAATTACGAGTCCCTATCATCACAAAGCAACTGACTCGACAAGTCGAATAAAATTCCTTCACATGAAATAGATTTCGTTAATGGCTCGAAATAAATTACTATATACCCTAAACCGAGAGAAAAAAATGATTGACAGGCTTGAATATTATTTAGGATTAAGTAACAAAAATTCTATTTTGTAACAAGAATCGCATCTACTGACGCACCAAGACACTAAATGTTAGCGACCACGCCTGTATGAATACACACTTGCTTCCGCAATTTATAGCAACTTTAGTAGGTCCACTGAAAGTCTACATATAGCTTACGAGCATCTCACAAATAATTTAATACTATGCCTTTGCATATGAACTGTCTGTTAGAATGACGCAGTAAATGAAATAATCTCACCAAGAAAACTGCAAGCTCCCGGTGATCGTATTTAACACCATCTGAAAGTAATTATGAGGCTGCTGAAAGCAATAGGGCAGAGTGCATTCCAACCGCCTGAGCGCTGATTGGCCATTTCCTCCGATATGTCTGGCCAGGTGTCGCCCAATCATCACAGACAGAGACGCCAAAGATCTTGAGTGTATCTTACGGTCGTTATATAAACATCTGCTCAGCGAGATAAACAACAAAATACAATGTGTACATTATGCAACAAGTAGCGTATACATATTGGTTAGACCTAATGAAGACTGTATAAGCATTATGCTTATTATTTTGAATCATATCATGTAGCACATAGCAATGAAGTAAATAATTTTCAGGAGTACGATAAAAATCAAAAGTCAAAAAGTAAAAAACCTTTTTCAAGTAAAAAATGTCCTGAAACTTTCTGGTAGATTAAAACTCGTGACCCGAGTTCGATTCTCTGTCCGGCACACAGTTTTAAACTACCAGGAAATTTCATATCAGCGCACACTCTGTTGCAGAGTGGATATCCCATTCTGAAAAAAACTTAACAGTTCATTGATTAGCGACTCCATAGAGTCCCTAATTCGCGTAATATTTTTCAAAACCTTATGTATCCTGTAAAACACACTTTCTAAAGTAGCCTATGTTCTTCCTCAGGATTCAAGCTATCCCCTTATCAAATTTCACCGAAATCGGTCCAGTGGGTTAGTCGTGAAAAACGTAACAGACAGAGTTACCTTCGCATTTATTATATTTGAATGGAGTAAACTTTCATTTGCTATATATAATTTTTTCCGTGATCAGATTTTGATGAAATTAGGCGTGCTTAAACTATGCTCAAGTTACCCTCGAAAGCCCCATGAAAATTAGTCTAGTAGAGTCGGAGGTGTGTTTTCAGACAGACGTGACAGTTTCACAGATTTATTATTAGTACTAGCCGAGTACCTGGAATTGACCGATTACGTATTTATTTCAGTTCTAGTCGTCCATCTCCTCCTTCCACCTCTCTGTGTTCATCTCCTGCGGTCCCCCGCCCCCCCCCCCCCCTCTCTCTCTCTCTCTCTCTCTCTCTCTCTCTCTCTGTGTCATGTTGTTGTTGTGTGGGCTTCAGTCCTGAGACTGGTTTGATGCATTCTAATCTATCCTTCGCAAGCTCCTTCATCTCCAAGTACCTTCTGAATCTGCTTAGTGTATTCATCTCTTGGTCTCCCTCTACGATTTTTACCTTCCACGCTGCCCTCCAATACGAAATTGGTGATCCCTTGATGCCTCAGAACATGTCCTACCAACCGATCCCTTCTTCTAGTCAAGTTGTGCCAGATACACTTCTCCCCAATTCTATTCAATACTTCCTCATTAGTTATGTGATCTACCCATCTAATCTTCAGCATTCTTCTGTAGCACCACATTTCGAAAGCTTTTATTCTCTTCTTGTCCGAACTATTTATCGTCCATGATTCACTTCCATACATGGCTACACTCCATACAAATACTTTCAGAAACGACTTCCTGACACATAAATCTATACTCGATGTTAACAAATTTCTTTTCTTCAGAAACGCTTTCCTTGCCATTGCCAGTCTACATTTTATATCCTCTCTACTTCGACCATCATCAGTTACTTTGCTCCCCAAATAGCAAAACTCCTTTACTACTTTAAGTGTCTCACATCCTAATCTAATTCCCTCAGTATCACCCGACTTAATTCGACTATATTCCATTATCCTCGTTTAGCTTCTGTTGATGTTCATCTTATATCTTGCTTTCAAGGCACTGTCCATTCCGTTTAACTGCTCTTCCAAGTCCTTTGCTGTCTCTGACAGAATTACAATGTCATCGGAAAACCTCAAAGTTCTTATTTCTTCTCCATCGATTTTAATACCTACTCCAAATTTTTCTTTTGTTTCCTTTACTGCTTGCTCAATATACAGATTGAATAACATCGGGGAGAGGCTACAACCCTGTCTCACTCCCTTCCCAACCACTGCTTCCCTTTCATGCCCCTCGACTCTTATAATTGCCATCTGGTTTCTGTAGAAATTGTAAATGGATTTTCGCTTCCTATATTTTACCCCTGCCGCCTTCAGAATTTGAAAGACAGTATTTCAGTCAACATTGTCAAAAGCTTTCTCTAAGTCTACAGATGCTTGAAACGTAAGTTTGCCTTTCCTTAATCTTTCTTCTAAAATAAGTCGTCGAGTCAGAATCAAAACTGATCTTCCCCGAGGTCGGCTTCTACCAGTTTTTCCATTCGTCTGTAAATAATTCGCGTTATTATTTTGCAGCTGTGACTTATTAAACTGATAGTTCGGTGTTTTTCACATCTGTCAACACCTGCTTTCTTTGGGATTGGAATTATTATATTCTTCTTGAAGTCTGAGTGTATTTCGCCTGTATCGTACATCTTGCTCACCAGATGGTAGAGTTTTGCCAGGACTGGCTCTCCCAAGGCCGTCAGTAGTTCTAATGGAATGTCATAAAGTTATATAATTTTGTAGATACGAGGGAGAGTCAAATGAAAACCTTAAATATTTTTTTAAATATTATTTATTGTGCAGAAGTGGTACAAAGCTGTATCACTTTTCAACATAATCTCCCCACGCTCAATACAAGTCCTCCAGCGCTTACAGAGTGCATACATTCCTTTAGAAAAAAATTCTCTTGCTAGTCTGCGCAACCACTCATGCCTCGCGTGGCGTACCTCTCCCTCAGAACGGAACTTCTTTCCTCCCTTTGCGTCTTTGAGTGGCCTAAACATATGGAAATCACTTGTTCTTGTTCTTGAATTTAAATAGGTTTCACACCTTCACCACGCAAAAACCGAATACCAGAACGCTGTTCTTCCTTGGTGCAAGTCGCTACTGGGGCGGCTATCTTTATACTGATACTGCGACGGTATGTGTGCATCTGTACTATGCTGCCACCTACAGGCCATTCTGCAGGCTGTTTGTAGCACGCTTACCAACTTAAAGGATAACGGTGCGAAATTTCGATTTCTTATTACAAATTAAAGGTTTTCATTTGACTCACTCTCGTACATTCAGCGATATATGTGGATACTGTCTGCAAAATGTGTTACGAATAGAGTTAGTAGCAAAGAAGTCAAATTTAAACATCATGGTGTAATGCCTGACGCGTCAGTTTTACTTCAGTTTTGCTATATGTACAGCGAAAATGTAGCAAGTGATAAACGTTTTTCCTTTCACCTTTTGTACGGGTTGTAGGCGAGTAAAAGTTTCGTTTAAGTTTATAGTTATGTGCAAAGTTTATTACAAGTCACTAAGTGCTCTCGTTCTCAAATACTGGATAGCACACATAGTAGCTATAGATTACGCAGCGTATACACGTAGCATGTGTCGACCAATAAAATCATTTTCACAGACCTGATTAAGATCAAAACTCAGAGAGTAAATAGCCTTTTCGAAGAATAGGTATTTTCCCTACTTCGCCTACTATTGTCCATTTCAGTACGTACCTTGTACTACACACTTTCTAAAGTAGTCTGTGTTCTTCCTCAGGGTCCATATAATCCCGTCACCAAATTTCGTCGAAATCGTGTCAGAGGATTAGTAGTAACAAATTTAAATGTCATGCATGATGCGGCAATATGCCAAGTAACTCACATCAAGGTTTATGACGCCATGTATCCTGAACTATATGCCGTACTATAACATAATATTGCAGGTACGTTCATTGTTACATGTAAACACTGTGAAGGGTCTCTGCATGAACCTCTTCATGATCTTGGCACGGTTTATTACCATAGATGTAAAGAAGGAAAGGGAAAAGATTGAGCAGCTGAGAGTTTTTGTGGTGGCTACAGTATAGTACCCATATTTCGTTCCAAAATTTCATTAGGTTATTGATACTTGTCGGAGCCCCACACGCATGTTTGATACATTTAAGTGCCATATTTCAGTGTATCTATTATTTCCTCTTCTTGTCCGATCAATTGAATACATGAATGAGAGTGTGCAAGGATTTCATCGTGTAGATCCGTGGGAGTGTACCAGTCTGCCACTGTGTTAGAACAGCCATCTGTAGGAAACGCGTAGCAAGTAGCAAAGAAGTTTCTGTTTGGTGTGGATGAACTTTTTGTATAGGTTGGCGCCACAGTAGGGGTTCCTCTGGCCACTTCCGTAGGTACTGGGAGCGGTTTTGGTTGGAGAGCGAATGCTCGCGGAGTGTTCCGTGGGACGCGAGACGGGTGAGACCTACTGGCGGTAAGTGTGCCTTTTCAGTGAGAAGTTAATGTTGTGTTTAACGTAAGTTTTTCAAAGCTTGGACAAGTAAGTGATTCCTTTCATCGTTCAAAGTTTATAATCGAGTGTGACAAATTTTACTTGCTAATTTGCGAGTGTTAAATGCGTTAAAATCCAGAGACGGTGGACGCTATTGTTCAGTTGAACACGTGGAGGCGTGTTGAGTTTATTGTGATTCAGTTCATTTTGTTTAGTATCCCTTTCGCGAGAGCATGTGTATTGCGTATGATTTCCTTCATTCTATGACTGAATTTTGTGCAATTCGCCTCAGTTGGTAATTTTCTTTGTACACCCTTTTATTTGTGAGGACAGCGTGGTCGTGATCTAATGAGAAAGTCTACAGTGCCAAGGCCACAATGATATTCCGCAGTAGAGTATCCGAATTAATTGTGTTTCTTATTTATGCTTCAATTTTATAGCAATTCACTTTAATAGAAATTTTATTCACTTATCCCTCATGTTAAAATCAAAGGAACAATCCCTCTTGCTACCCACGAGCGCTATGGTGAAGATTTTTAGTTCTTTTCCTTCCTGTTAGTCTCTGAAGTCCGTGTGAATGTAAGTGTTCGTGATTAAACCGTACCTTGATCATTCCTCTTCCATAGATCATAGACCTTGCATGGGACTCTGAAGTAAAGTTACAGGTTTAATTAATTTGCTATGTAATAGATTGTAGGCAACAGCAAACATCATATTACTCACTGTGCATATTCATGTGTGCAGTTAAATTTACCGATATAATAAATGTTCTTTTGACAGAATTTTTCTTTACGTTCTCACTGCTAAAATTCCACTCCATGTTTCATCCAGCTTTGATGTACGGCACATCCTACGGAATTCCGTTTGCGCGACAGTTGTATTAAGGCCATACTTTACCCTCTATATTCAGATTAACTGTAAAGATACCCCTTAATTGTAAAGATACCTTTCAACTGTCTCCCAAATGTGTTCCAAATACACTTAGTAATAAAGAAGAAATGCCTGATGTGAAAATGAACAGCGAGAAACGTAGTAAGCGGTAAATATTTTTCCTATCATCATTTTGTGGGAGGTGTCAGCGACAAAAGGTTTCTTAAAGGTTTTAAATTATGTGTAAAGAGTGTTGCAAGTCTCTAAGGGCTGTCATTGTCAAATGCTGGCTGAATAAAATCTGAGTATTCGCTTGTCGTGGCCTACCCTTCTTTTTCACCCTCATCCCCACCTCTTTGACAGGTGAGTGGTTCTCACAGCCATAGCGATTCTTTCCAGACAGTAAGCGACATAATGGAATGTAGTCGAATTAAATTAAGCACTGCTGAGGGAATTATATTAGAAAACGAGATACTTAGTAGATGTGTTTTGCTATTTGGGGAGCAAAATAACTGATGATGGTCGAAGCAGAGAGGATATGAAATGAAAACTGGCAATGGCAAGCAATGCGTTTCTAAAGAAGAGAGATTTGTTAACATCGAGTGCAGATTAAAGTGACAGGAAGTTTTTTCTGAGAATATTTGTATTTAATGTAGTTATGTATGGAAGTGAAACAAGAACGATAAATAGCTTAGACTAGAAGAGAATAGAAGTTTTCGAAATGTGGCGTTACAGAAGAATGCTGAAGATTAGATGGGTAGATCGCATAACTAATGAGGAGGTATTGAATAGAATTGGGGAGAAGAGGTTTTTCTGGCACAACTTGACTAGAAGAAGGGATCGGTTGGTAGGACATGTCCTGAGGCATCAAGGGATAACAAATTTAGCATTGGAGGGCAGAGTGGAGGGTAACAAGCGTAGAGGGAGACCAAGAGATGAATACACTAAGCAGATTCAGAAGGATGGAGGTTGCAGTAGTTATTCAGAGATGAAGAAGCTTGCACGGGATAGAGCAGCATGGAGAGCTGCATCTAATCAGTCTCTGGACTGAAGACCACAACAACAACAAGAATTGACGTACGTACCACGCTTGGTTCAAATGTGTCCAGTGGTTTCGGATGGTTTATAATATGTATGAACATCTTTTTTGTGGGCCGATTTTGATGAAATAAATCATATAGATGCCCAAAGCTTGTAATGACACAAGTATCTTTACGACTCTGTGTACCATCATATTTCAGTCACACAAATTTTATTGCAATAGTTTCATTACAACAGTTGGCAACGCATTAGCATCTGTCTGCTAACAGAAGTTACGGAGGCAGCAGAGCATGCCTTAGAGTGAGCTATGGCATTCAGCGGCAGATGTAAAAAACCAACATAGTACGCTAGTAGCGCCTTAAGCTGGCACTGAAGAATCATGCTGTTTAAGTAATTGTTTGAGTCATGTTTTACATATATCGTTAGAGAGATTGTGTTGTTTGAGATATTAAAAAGCTATGTACATATTGATGTGCATGGTCATGGCTTTAGAATTAAGTCAAAATCATTAGGTGCGTCCCTGCGGATGTGTTGAGGTGGCAAAGCTATCGCCGTTTTTCATACCACGAGCCGGTTAAAGAAGAAGTCTCTGTACAGAGCCCTCTACTGTTTTTTGAGTAAGGAACGCGTGTAGTAGTATTTGGTGGGATTCTGAGCTTATTAGCAAGAATATCTTCAGGTGGACGAGATATAAATGCTACTGTATTCCCACAGTATATTTAAGCAGCGATAACACACAGCAGAAGATTCGGCTATAATTAATTGCCAGTACTAAGCTAGTGTATGCTGGGTAACCTTTCATCAAGATACATTACACTGGCTACGAAATACCACTGAAGTAACGACGTTGCCTCAAAAGTAAATTGCTAATTTTCGTCTTGCGACATTCCTCGCTACAGGCCTGAAGATAGCTCACTTCTGTTTGTGCAATCAGTGCAATGTAGACTTCGTACCAGTAAGACACTGATCTGCCAAAACGTTATGGTCAGGTGCGCACTGCGACGTTGGATGCCGCCTGGTGGAGTTGCAGGCAAATGTCGCAGTAATAAAAGTACGCTACCGGCCATTACAATTGCTACACCAAGAAGACGTGCAGATGATAAACGGGTATTAACTGGACAAGAACTGACATATGATTACATTTCCACGCACTTTGGGTGCATACATCCTGAGAAATCTTTACGCACAACAACCACCTCTGGCCGTACTAACGGCCTTGATACGCCGGGGCACTGAGTCAGAGCTTGGATGGCGTGCACAGGTACAGCTGCCCATGCAGCTTCAACACGATACCACAGTTCATCGAGAATAGTAACTGGCGTATTGCGACGAGCCACTGGCTCGGCCACCATTGACCAGGCGTTTTAAAATTGTGAGAGATCTGGAGAATGTACTGGCCAGGGCAGCAGTCGAACATTTTCTGTATCCAGAACGACCCGAACAGGACCTGCAGCATGCGGTCGTGCACTATCCTGCTGAAATGTAGGGTTTCGCACGGATCGAATGAAGGGTAGAGCCACGGGTCGTAACACATCTGAAATGTAACGTACACCGTTCAAAGTGCCGTCAGTGCGAACAAGAGGTGACCGAGACGTGTAACCAATGGAACCCCATACTATCACGCCGGGTGATACGCCAGTATGGCGATGACGAATACACGCTTCCAATGTGCGTTCACCGCGATGTCACCATACATGGATGCGACCATCATGATGCTGTAAACAGAACCTGGATTCATCGGAAAAAATTAAGATTTGCCATTCGTGCAGCCAGGTTAGTCGTTGAGTACACCATCGCAGGCAGTACTGTCTGTGATGCAGCGTCAAGGGTAACCGTAACAGTCATCTCGACTGCTGGTGATACGAGGCCACCGGGATCCAGCACGGCGTTCCGTATTACCCTCCTGAACACATATTCTGCTAACAGTCATTGGATCTCGACCAACGCGAGTAGCAATGTCGCGATACGATAAACCGCAATCGCGATAGGCTACAATCCGACCTTTATCAAAGTCGGAAACGTGATGGTACGCATTTCTCCTCCTTACACGAGGCATCACAACCACGTTTCAACAGGAAACACCGGTCAAGTGCTATTTGTGTATGAGAAATCGGTTGGAAACTTTCCTCATGTCAGCACATTGTAGGTCTCGCCACCGGCGCCAACCTTGTGTGAATGCTCTGAAAAGCTAATCATTTGTATATCACAGCATCATCTTCCTGTCGATTAAATTTCGTGTCTGTAGCACTTCATCTTCGTGGTGTAGCAATTTTATCTGCCAGTAGTGTATATATAGTGTGAGCACAAAGTCTTGCCCTGACTATAACAATTTGTAACAGAATAACCATTTGACATAATAAGTTACATTTGTTGCCGTTACATACGTTAGTGTTACTAGTTGTTGTGACCCATAGATGGCGCTAGTGCTCCACAACACCGACGCGGTCTGTTACGTCACGTTAGTCGCTAGCGAAATGGCGCCGCAGCAGGAGAAAGCGCAATGTGTGCTTTGGTTTCCTAAACTAAATCGCCCATCAGTGTTCAGCGTAAATTTCGGGCTTCTTATGGACGCACCCCTCCTGACGTTAAATCGATAAAGCGATCGTATGCAATGTTTAACGAAACAGGCAGCGTTGAAGATCGTCCTCCAAGTGGCAGGCCTCGTATGAGTGATGCAAGTGTTGATCATGTTCGGCAATAGTTTCAACGGAGTCCGTCTAAATCAACTCGTCAAGCATCACGTGAACTTTAAATACCGCAAGCAAATGTGGTGAAAATTCTTCATGAAAGGCTTAAGTTGCATGCTTACAAAGTGCAAATCGTGCAGGCCTTGCAACTGAATGATTTGACGACATGTGCTGAATTTGTAACTGAGATTCTCAACAGGATTGATGGCGCTAACGATTACTTAAATTGCATAGCATTTACTGATGAAACCACCATTCATGTCAGTGGAATGGTAAATAGGCATAATGTCCGTATATGGGGGTTCAGAGACTGCACATGCTACTGTACAGCTACAGCGAGACATCGAAAAAGTGAAAGTTTGGTACGGCCTCATGCAAAACAAGGTTTTTGGACCGTTTTTCTTCGCAGAAAAATCCATTACCGCTAACATTTACTTAGACGTTTTGCAACAGTTCATTGCCCCACAGTTACACAGTAAGAAGAACATCAACCATGAGTACTTTTCCAGCAAGATGGAGCACCCCCCCTCCCCACTGGGCTCTGATATTGCGAGATAATGGAAGGAACGGTCCAACACCCTGGCGATCCGGCTTTCCAGCCATTACGCCCCTTGACTTTTTTTTCTGGGGCTATATCAAGGACAGAGTCTTCATCACAGCAGCTGCTGACGTCGACGAACTGAAGGCTACGATACAAGCTGCTGCGGGTACTGTGACAGAACACATGTAACTAAATAGCTGGCGGGAACTGGAATACCGTCTCGACAATCTCCGAGCTACCAAGGGAGCACACGTTGACGTCTTTACTAACGTAAGTGGTCTTAAAAACTAGTAACAGCGATCTATGTAACGGCATCAGATGTAAATTATTATGTCAAACGGTTATTCCGACGGCATCCAGAGCGGGCGGCTTCCTGGTCAGCGCCCGTCCACCCAGAGGATGCGGCTGCAAATGAATGCTCCAGGAATTAACAATCCCTGGTTCTAACCTCCCAGTGCATACTCTGGACCATCAATATTACAAGTAGCCATGAATCTTGCGAGGAATAACAAGAATATCCCAGGTGGTAACCAACCCACCCGTCAACAGACGGCAACCAGGAACTCTGATTCTGGGGAACCTGGACTTACACGATCACAGAGAAAGTTGGAGTTCTGTGGCAAACTTCCACACAAAACATTTACATTTCTTGGGAACGTCAACATGAACACATTTACCCAACCAGGAAATGAGCTCAGGATGCGTAAGATAATGATATAATCATACTTAACCTGCATAAATCGGCAAGCCATCGATGACACAATGGATTATGGGGACTACCGAATCTTAAAGAGCAAGACAAAGAAGTCACTGACAGTGCTCCGCCTCTTGGCATGGCCATCGTGATACATAAGAAGATAATCAGTTGAATTAGAGAAGTCAGTCCAATAACCAACAATTTAATGCCAATCCGATTACAATTTGCAAACAAGAAATACTCCACGGCCAATGTACATACCCCCACAAACGGGTATAACAAAAAGACCCCATATCAGCAGAGAAATTCTGGACAACACTAGAGACAGTGATGGCCAAGATCCCCAAAGACGTTCGCCTGCTTAGCTAGGGGTTAATGTACTCGCCTCTCATGCAAGCAGGCCCGGATTAGATTCCCGGCCCGGTTAGAGATATTCTCTGCTCGAGAACTGCGTGTTGTATTGTCCTCATCATCATTTCGTCCTCATCATCGGCGCGCAAGTCGCCCTATGTGGAGCCGACTGAAATAAGAATTGCACTTGGCGGCCGAGCTTCCCCGAATAGGGGCCTGACGGCCTTCGATGTCTTTTTTTGGTCATCAGTCTACTGACTGGTTTGATGCGGCCCGCCACGAATTCCTTTCCTGTGCTAACCACTTCATCTCAGAGTAGCATTTGCAACCTACGTCCTCAATTATTTGCTTGACGTATTCCAATCTCTGTCTTCCTCTACAGTTTTTGCCCTCTACAGCTCCCTCTAGTACCATGGAAGTCATTCCCTCATGTCTTAGCAGATGTCCTATCATCCTGTCCCTTCTCCTTATCAGTGTTTTCTACATATTCCTTTCCTCTCCGATTCTTCGTAGAACCTCCTCATTCCTTACCTTATCAGTCCACCTAATTTTCAACATTCGTCTAAAGCACCACATCTCAAATGCTTCGATTCCCTTCTGTTCCGGTTTTCCCTCAGACCATGTTTCACTACCATACAACGCTGTATTCCAGACGTACATCCTCGGAAATTTCTTCCTCAAATTAAGGTCGGTATTTGATATTAGTAGACTTCTCTTGGCCAGAAATGCCTTTTTTGCCATAGCGAGTCTGCTTTTGATGTCCTCCATGCTCCGTCTGTCATTGGTTATTTTACTGCCTACGTAGCAGAATTCCTTAACTTCATTGACTTCGTGACCATCAATCCTGATGTTAAGTTTCTCGCTGTTCTCATTTCTACTACTTCTCATTACCTTCGTCTTTCTCCGATTTACTCTCAAACCATACTGTGTACTCATTAGACTGTTCATTCCGTTCAGCAGATCATTTAATTCTTCTTCACGTTCACTCAGGATAGCAATGTCATCAGCGAATAGTATCATTGATATCCTTTCACCTTGTATTTTAATTCCACTCCTGAACCTTTCTTTTATTTCCATCATTGCTTCCTCGATGTACAGATTGAAGAGTAGGGGCGAAAGGCTACAGCCTTGTCTTACTCCCTTCTTAATACGGGCACTTCGTTCTTGATCGTCCACTCTTACTATTCCCTCTTGGTTGTTGTACATATTGTATATGACCCCTCTCTCCCTATAGCTTACCCCAACTTTTTTCAGAATCTTGAACAGCTTGCACCATTTTATATTGTCGAACGCTTTTTCCAGGTCGACAGATCCTATGAACGTGTCTTGATTTTTCTTTAGCCTTGCTTCCGTTATTAGCCGTAACGTCAGAATTGCCTCTCTCGTGCCTTTACTTTTCCTAAAGCCAAACTGACCGTCACGTAGCGCATTCTCAATTTTCTTTTCCATTCTTCTGTATATTATTCTTGTAAGCAGCTTCGATGCATGAGCTGTTAAGCTGATTGTGCGATAATTCTAGCACTTGTCAGCTCTTGCCGTCTTCGGAATTGTGTGGATGATGCTTTTCCGAAAGTCAGATGGTATGTCGCCAGACTCATATATTCTACACACCAACTTGAATAGTCGTTTTGTTGCCACTTCCCCTAATGATTTCAGAAATTCTGATGGAATGTTATCTATCCCTTCTGCCTTATTTGACCGTAAGTCCTCCAAAGCTCTTTTAAATTCCGATTCTAATACTGGATCCCCTATCTCTTCTAAATCGACTCCTGTTTTTTCTTCTATCACATCAGACAAATCTTCACCCTCATGGAGGCTTTCAATGTATTCTTTAAACCTATCTGCTCTGTCCCCTGCATTTAACAGTGGAATTCCCGTTGCACTCTTAATGTTACCACCGTTGCTTTTAATGTCACCAAAGGTTGTTTTGACTTTCCTGTATGCTGAGTCTGTCCTTCCGACAATCATATCTTTTTCGATGTCTTCACATTTTTCCTGCAGGAATTTCGTCTTAGCTTCCCTGCACTTCCTATTTATTTCATTCCTCAGCGACTTGTATTTCTGTATTCCTGATTTTCCCGGAACATGTTTGTACTTCCTCCTTTTATCAATCAACTGAAGTATTTCTTCTGTGACCCATGGTTTCTTCGCAGCTACCTTCTTTCTACCTATCTTTTCCTTCCCAACTTCTGTGATGGCCCTTTTTAGAAACGTCTTCGATGTCATACGCCCTTTATATTTTTCCCCAAACACGATAAAAAAAATTTTGTTAGGTTATTTCAACATATAATATCGGCAGAGTAAAACGTCATGAAAGCACTGTGGGGAAGTTTCCGGGGTACAAATATACAAACAGAAACGGCCTGAGACACACTGAACTATGCCAGTAGAATAAGCTAAAGGTTATGTCAACCCCCCTCAGGAAATCTCCACGGAACTTGGAGGTCATCTATACAAGAGATGGGAGAATTTATTCAGACCACTATCTAACTCGAATCAGAATTTACACCAAAGAAAATCCATCAGATAACAACGCACATAGAAAGTTTGACACAAAAAGGATCATGGAATCCCACGTAAAACAGGAATGGGAAAAACAACCAACAAACACATGGGAAGAGAGACCATACAAAAAGCAGAAGATCTAATGCCACGGAAAAAGGACATTAAACACTCTTGGTGGTACTCAGTGTGTGAAAAGGCACTAGAAATACGCAAACAAGCTATTCAGGACTACAATAGTAAAAAAGCCCCAAAAAGCCTATGTTGTTTCCAAGAATCAAGAAAACAGGCTGCAAAATTTACCAGGCAAACGCAGCGAAAGTACATGAAGAAGCAACTGGATGCTATAGAGGTAAACTTCCGCAACCACAACACGAGGGAATTCTACAGGACTTTCTCATGTAAGATCTGCGGGTACACACCTATATAAAGGTTCAAATGGCTCTGAGCACTATGGGACTTGACATCTGAGGTCATCAGTCCCCTAGAACTTAGAACTACTTAAACCTAACTAACCTAAGGACATAACACACATCCATGCCCGAGGCAAGATTCGAACCTGCGACCGCAGCAGTCGCGCCGTTCCGGACGGAATCGCCTAGAAACGCTCGGTAACCGCGACCGGCTACACATCTATAAATTTGTGCCTCAGGAAACCAGGTGCAAAACTAGCACTGAATAACCAAGGGAAATGTCAAGAACTGCCGGCCTGAGTGGCGTGCGGTTCTGGGCGCTACAGCCTGGAACCGAGCGACCGCTACGGTCGCAGGTTCGAGTCCTGCCTCGGGCATGGATGTGTGTGATGTCTTTAGGCTAGTAAGGTTTAATTAGGTCTGAGTTCTAGGCGACTGATGACCTCAGAAGTTAAGTCGCATAGTGCTCAGAGCCATTTGAACCATTTTGTCAAGAACTGGTACGTTATTTCCCCGATCTCCTTAGCTGCCCTGTACCTGTAACAAGATTTTCAATACAGAACTGTACCTCCACCCAACCAGAATCACTCCTAACAACATATGAAGAGATCAACAAACACATACTTAAACTAAAAAACAACAGGACATCTGGTGAAGGTGGACCAAAGTTACTATAGGAGTTTACGCAAATAATCTCTACCATCTAGCAAACCGTAAAACTTCCTGACGACTAGAAATGTGCACTTATCCATTCACTGCCCAAGAAAGGAGATAGGACGAAAGTGAGCAACTACAGAGGAATCTCCCTGCTACAAGTCACCTACAAAATTTTCTCAGAATGCTTACTCCAGAGAACACAACAACAGTTACAATACATAATTGGTGAATATCAGACAGGTTTTCGCTCCGGTCGTACATGCGCAGAACAAATCCTCAATCTGAAAATAATTCTCAAATACAAGGCCACCAGGAATGCGCCAATCATTTGCACCTCCATAGATTTCAAAAAAGCGTATGATTCTGTTGACCGACAAGCCTTGTTCAACATCTTAGAAGAAAAGGGACTCGACCCAAAAACCCTACGATTTATCAGACAGACATTAGCTGACACAACATCTAAAGTTAAATTCATGGGTGAAATCTCTGTTCCCTTCATGATCAAAACTGGAGGGCACCAAGGCGACGGAACATCCCCACTATAATTCATCCTAGTTCTGGACAAAGTAATGAGTGAATGGGAAAAAGAACTGAAAAGTCAAGGACACTGGAAACCACCACAACTAGGAAGATGCCGCTTTCGCAGACGACCTGGCCATACTATCAGACAACGAAGCGACAGCAACCAAAGAAACAGGGGTACTAAAAGAAAGAGCGGAGAAAGTTGGGCTTCAAATCTCTTTCGAGAGGGCTGAATTTCTCTACTCAGAATTAAACATAACAAAATTAGACACAAGATACGGCAAAATAAACAGAGTTGCACACTTCAAGTGTCTAGGTGAAATCCTTGAAAAGATCGTACAGAACACTCGACTACAAAAAATGAAGAGAGCGTTCGGCAAGACACAGCACGTATACAATAAAAAATGCATTTCCATTCACACAAAAATCTAGCCTGAAATACTGCATGCAAGTGAGACGCTAATACCTCGTATGAAAATTAATATGGGAAACATACTGCAGAAGGAAAGGAAAACCACGAGGAAAATTCTCGGCTCAAACCTGACAGAAGAGGGATACAGATTACACTGTAAGAAAACTACAGAGAAGATGTCATACATAGCAGCAGACGTCAGAAAAAAAAGTTGAAGTTGTATGGGCACATCTGCAGGCTATCACCAAAACGACTCACCAAGAGAATTCTAACATACATACTAGGGGTCCAATCAAAAATACCGTAGATCACACAAGTCAAACAGGACCTAGAAGCAACAAATATCGATCCAATAGAAACTGAAGACAGAAATGTATACAGATACAAGACACACAAGTGGAATGTGAGGTCAGAGAATGAAACCCCAAAGAAACCAGGGACAAAGTGGACTGAGGGTAGAAAGAGACTCCTTGGAGAAAAAATGAGAGAATCGTGGAAGATTAGGAAGAACGCTCAAATCAGGCACAATGCCTGGCGTGATGCTACAGGGTCTCTACGCAAATAATAATAATAAAAGTAATAATAATAATAATAATAATAATAATAATAATAATAATAATAATAATAATAATAATAATAATGTGCCGGCCGCGGTGATCTCGCGGTTCTAGGCACGCAGTCCGGAACCGTGCGACTGCTACGGTCGCAGGTTCGAATCCTGCCTCGGGCATGGATGTGTGTGATGTCCTTAGGTTAGTTAGGTTTAAGTAGTTCTAAGTTCTAGGGGACTAATGACCACAGCAGTTGAGTCCTATAGTGCTGAGAGCCATTTGAACCATTTTTTTTAAAGTTTATAATATTGTAGAACTAGAGAGCACAGCCAACCAGCCGTCATTAAAATCTCCGCTTACATCGTGGTGCGCGTGTGGAAAGAAACAGTCTACTGCGTAGAATTACAGAGGAAGCAAATAAATCAGCATTTGTAAAACTGTGTAAAGAATGCCTGTTTGGTTTTAGGCCTTTCTTCCGCAGCCGCTATCTTTTGCAACAGACCATACGCGTTTCGCTTTGTGTTAAGACATCATCACTGTTCAGTTTTTTGTAACCTCCTTCATGGCTTATGTTCTCCTACACATATAGGAAATCGATTTTTCTATACGGCACACTTCACTGACACAGAATATATTTTCGTTTCCACGTTGTATAGTCTACATTACATGAAAACGAAAATACATTCCTACTCAGTGGAGAGCAGTGCACAAAAATCGAAGGTCCATGTGTAAGAGGACGTTAGGAACGAAGAAGAATGCAAAAAAAAAAAAAAAAAAAAAAAAAAACTGACCGCTGAAGATGCTTTGAACTACAGCGATACACAAACACGAACGGTTAAATAAGACGTTTATCACAGACGAAAAAGAGAGTATATAACCTACAATACTTGAATAAAATAACATGGGTATTTCTACGTCAGCTGCGTGTTGAGCGCGTATTATAACTTTTTGTAACCCAGGCAACGATGTGGAATAAACCGTTACTTCGCGTCACTGTATACTCGACTGCCACCGACGGACCGTACGAGGCACCACGAAATTTCAGACACATGACGGGCAACAATACGTCTATATGGACTACGGAGCTCTCTAACCGAGGCAACAGCGCTATCGCACTCAGTTGCTCATGTGTGCGCAAACACTGTTTTTCTGTCAATAAGTTAAGTGATTCAAGCTGTGGGACGTACTGGCGTGGAAAGCTTTTCGCCCTGTTGCGCACCAGTCATGTGGCAGAAGTTTCTTTCGTTAACTTAGAGCGATAATGAAACATTACGGATATCTGTGCCTCAAGTATTCACTCGCAGCACTCCCTGAAAAGAAAAGAAGGGAAGCGTCAAGTAGTTGGCCACAAGTTAATTAGAAACCGCCACTGTTCTTTAAGAAATTTCCGCCACTTGAGTGCTAATTGTTCATTTATTTCACACAGTCATGATTTCGGCTTTATAGCCGTTCTCAAGAGCGTGTTGAAATGTTAGAATATGTCAGACCAATCTATTCCATTTCATAGTCGAAGAAACATATTTCGATGATGACACGTCACAGGTAGGTCAGACACATTATAACATTTCAACATGCTCTTGAGAACGGCTGTAAAGCCGTAATCACGACTGTGAAACAAGTGTACAATTAACAGTCAAATGACGTATATTCTTTTCAAACAGTTCTATTTAACTGTCCCCCATGAAGGAAACATTAGGCACTATTTCTCCATGACTATCGTTGCACTGTAATCTATACCAAATGACTGCTCTGAATCTTAAATTATTTCAGTTAATAATGCATACCTAAACAATGCCTAGCTCTTCGCACCGCTACTCGCTGACAAATTATTTCGTTGCCTGGTATCTTTCTCGTAGAGACTTCCGAATCAGTGGCTTCACAAATAATGTCCACACATTGTACGGCTTACAGAAATATGAAGACTATTACTCATTGTGTTTCACCAGCCACTGCAAACGAATTGCGATCTACAGCCTTGGCACCTGGTTTCTTTCTTTGACCATTGACGCAAACAGAACATTGTGGAAAAATAAGACGAGCTTTAGCGTACGCCATCCGCCGTAAAAGCGGAATACGCCATTTGCTTTCATCAGCCTCTCTGTATTCCGGCAGTAAAAAGCCGTAAATGCTGTAGGTATGCGAATAAGTTAACGTTTACGGCTTTGTTCCAATGTGTGTTGCTATTTGGGGACTTTAAAAAAAGATAAAAGAAAAGAAAAAAAGAAAATAAGTTATCATCTCTTGGATTAGAAGATGGCTGCCACATTCAAGCCTCGTTAAGCGTTACACGTGGGAGTGTTACAGCCCGTCACATGCAGAATCAGAAGTGCGTGAACGACGCAAATCGCAGGCGAGGTTAACGTGGGCGGATCCACTCGCTGCGCACGCATGAGGCCAGTTCAGCCATTCACACTTCCCGTAGCAACTGCGAGGACAGGAAACATCTCTCACGTCACAAATTACACGCCATTGAGGAAACTGAAAACACGTTGCTTTTACGCTATGAGCACTATCACACATCACCCACTCGCAGTTTACATGTATTTCTAGAATCACATTCCACCGTTTGTGTATAATTTTGCAATATTTAAATTCAGAACTACGTCTGTGTGTGTAGCGTACCTCCGGAACGCATACGCAAAATTGCTACATACTTGTACCGAGAGATACCATTGCGTTGGTAGTAAAAGAAGATAGTGTTGCTTTAAAGTTATACATAAATTGCCTTCTGCCTGCAAGGATGGCTTTTTAAATTCTTAATTGCGTAATCGATTGTGTAAGTATCAGTCCCATCTTAACAATATCTCTTCAAGTAAAAAAAAATTCCAAAAATTACATTATGGGAGTGCAAATACGACATAATATCTTTACTCGTCTACTGTATGTTACATGTTGTCAGACCTCCAGCGATCATGAAATCGGATTAAAGTCCTTATAGTTTAGTCAGATTACAAATTAAATTAAAAATTACTTATAGTTTTTACGCCTTTTCTCCAAAATGTATCTCGTGTATCGACGATGTATCAGTATCGCTCTCGGGCGTATAATTGGTACGTATATCGGTAAGAAAACTGACTGAAAAGGACTGAAGACAACAACGAACAACATCCTTTCATGGTATAATCATGCACATTTACATCACTGTTATGTTGAAAAGTTCATTTGTCTCAGAGATCAGCGGGTTCGTCGGACAGCCTCGACGGAAGCGAGGTGTAATATATTAGAAATGGGAACCAAATTCCGATTTCCGTATTTTGGCAATATCAACGGTTAGTCCACACACTCGGAGTACCCCCACGGTGATACTTCAGTAGAATTATGTCACGGTGACTTTCTGCCTCACGACTAAAAGTGCAAAACCACCTGCAATAAACTAAAATTAATACACGGCAAAATAAGATAATTATACCGTGCACTGAACCAGCTCCCACTGACTCGAGTAATTATTGCATCCTGTTACATCCTCACAGCTGAACAATTCCCTAATTTTAATACATGACTATGCAGCCCTGCAGCCCATGAGGCACAGAATAGTATTGTCCCTGTTCTCCTTTCACAATAGCATTCACTCAGTTTTATCGTAAACATTTCATCTTAAAGCCACAAATGGTATGTGTTTATGGAGAGCTATATACACACTTCCATTGTAAATTACCCTTAATTTGAAACGCAGATTGTTTGTCGACAGTATATGATGGCATTTAACACTTTTAATGTTCAAAATATTATTGCATTAATGATCAGTCTATGACTACGAGTAATCACCATGTATTAAACAAAATAATTGCTCTTGATTCTAATAACTGTTGGTTTATCTTATTACAGGGTGTTTCAAAAATGACCGGTATATTTGAAACGGCAATACAAACTAAACGAGCAGCGATAGAAATACACCGTTTGTTGCAATATGCTTGGGACAACAGTACATTTTCAGGCAGGCAAACTTTCGAAATTACAGTAGTTGCAATTGTTAACAACAGATGGCGCTGCGGTCTGGGAAACTCTATAGTACGATATTTTCCACATATCCACCATGCGTAGCAATAATATGGCGTAGTCTCTGAATGAAATTACCCGAAACCTTTGACAACGTGTCTGGCGGAATGGCTTCACATGCAGATGAGATGTACTGCTTCAGCTGTTCCATTGTTTCTGGATTCTGGTGGTGCACCTGGTCTTTCAAGTGTCCCCACAGAAAGAAGTCACAGGGGTTCATGTCTGGCGAATAAGGAGGCCAATCCACGCCGCCTCCTGTATGTTTCGGATAGCCCAAAGCAATCACACGATCATCGAAATATTCATTCGGGAAATTAAAGATGTCGGCCATGCGATGTGGCCGGGCACTATCTTGCATAAACCACGAGGTGTTCGCAGTGTCGTCTAAGGCAGTTTGTACGGCCACAAATTCACGAAGAATGTTCAGATAGCGTGATGCAGTAATCGTTTCGGATCTGAAAAATGGGCCAATGATTCCTTTGGAAGAAATGGCGGCCCAGACCAGTACTTTTCGAGGATGCAGGGACGATGGGACTGCAACATGGGGCTTTTCGGTTCCCCATATGCGCCAGTTCAGTTTATTGACAAATCTGTCCAGGTAAAAATAAGCTTCGTCAGTAAACCAAATGCTGGCCACATGCATATCGCCGTCATCAATCCTGTGCACTATTTCGTTAGCGAATGTCTCTCGTGCAGCAGTGGTAGCGGCGCTGAGGGGTTGCCGCGTTTGAGTTTTGTATGGATAGAGGTGTAAACTCTGGCGCATGAGACGATACGTGGACGTTGGCGTCATTTGGACCGCAGCTGCAACACGGCGAACGGAAACCCGAGGCCGCTGTTGGATCACCTGCTGCACTAGCTGCGCGTTGCCCTCTGTGGTTGCTGTACGCGGTCGCCCTACCTTTCCAGCACGTTCATCCGTCACATTCCCAGTCCGTTGAAATTTTTCAAACAGATCCTTTATTGTATCGCTTTTCGGTCCTTTGGTTACATTAAACCTCCGTTGAAAACTTCGTCTTGTTGCAACAAGACTGTGTTCTAGGCGGTGGAATTCCAACACCAGAAAAATCCTCTGTTCTAAGGAATAAACCATGTTGTCCAAAGCACACTTGCACGTTGTGAACAGCACATGCTTACAGCAGAAAGACGACGTACAGAATGGCGCACTGCGTTGTCTTCTATATCTTTCACATCACTTGCAGCGCCATCTGTTGTTGAAAATTGTAACTACTGTAATTTCGAAAGTTTGTCCGCCTGAAAATGTACTGTTGTCCCAAGCATATTGCAACAAACGGTGTATTTCTATCGCTGCTCGTTTAGTTTTTATTGCCGTTTCAAATATACCGGTCATTTTTGAAACACCCTGTAAATGGTTCTTAGAAAAACAAAGTTGTGTGTTTGATTGTGGAACTCACAGTAACTGTTTACAGCCCCATCCACAATCGTAACCTTATCCTATGCGCTCTCTGAGTGCCTACCAACCAGGTTTCAGGGACATACAGAGAAATTATAACCAAATCACATATAGCTATGTGAATAAGGCATCATTAGTGGTGGATGTTAATATGAACGGGGTGACGTGTAAAGGTAATCGAGAGATATAAGATGATGGACTAGTGTCAAAGAAACTTGACTGTGTAATAAATACGTAATTGAGCAACGCTAGGCTTGACTCACGTAATCAGCAAAACTTTGCAACGACTTGAAAAATTACAATCGAAGGTAGTTCGCAATCGACCGATTATCTGAAAAAAAAAGAACAGGATGAGATATCTCTTGTCCCTATCGTGGTGAAAATGAGCTTGGCAAGCATGAAATAGCTAGAGTAACTTCAGCAAACACTTCACGCATTTGACTTTTTAACTGAGTTTGCAACGTAAGTAGTAGTTGCTGGTTGTAGGTACATTGAGGATAATAATGTTGCGGTCAGTATCACTACGTCCGTACTAAGTGTCGCGTAGAGACCTAGGCTGTGACCAACAAAAGTGGAGTTCCAAAAGCCGTGTCGTGAGCAAGTGAGCCGACCGCGGTGGTGTAGCGGTTCTAGGCGCGCAGTCCGGAACCGCCCGACTGCTAAGGTCGCACGTTCGAATCCTGCCTCGGGCATGTATATGTGTGATGTCCTTAGGTTAGTTAGGTTTAAGTAGTTCTAAGTTCTAGGCGACTGATGACCACAAATGTTAAGTCCCACAGTGCTCAGAGCCATTTGAACCATTCGTGAGCAAGTGAAACAACATGAGTCTGTGAACCAATTCACTACCAGAATGAAAAGCCTAAACCAATGCAGACCCGTGGCTAAAAGTTCCGCATTAACCGGAGCTGACTGAGCTGCTAGAGCAGAGTCGTGGTCTCTAGAGTGTCGATGGCACTTTACTGTAGGCTTAATGAGAACATGTGAGCTGCGTGTGGCTGCTGGAATCCTATCTGGACTTCTTCTTTCGAGAGTGTATTGGATGGTAAGCGGTGCGTCCTGCTCTCCAGTTGTGGCCTGTCTTATCGGTATTTCTGTGATATTGGCTCCAGAAACTTTGTCTTCTTGAGGTGCAATCAACGGCACTGCAGGCCATGAATGTCGCTGGCTTTTCTGGCAACCTTATGTGTCATTGAACAGAAGTCACGCCGCTCCGAGTCGTATGCGTGGACACTACTACCGTGAGGCATGTAATGGCCGACACCTCGATTCGCTAATATTGCTTCTTGTCGATGTCACTGTGCGACGGTAGTTTACTGTCATGTTTTCTCGTTTGCTGCTTGGCGGGGAGTTGGAAATTAAGGCAACTGTAGCTGTTTTAGAGGTGGAAACAGGATGTACGCAACTCCTGAACACCTGGACAGTTCAACTGAACTTCGTGTTTACACAGATGAGACAAAACATACGACCACGTGCTTACTGGAGTATTGGTCCCATTACTGGAGTATTGGTCCCATTACTGGAGTATTGGCCCCATTACTGGAGTATTGGCCCCATTACTGGAGTATTGGCCCCATTACTGGAGTATTGGCCCCATTACTGGAGTATTGGCCCCATTACTGGAGTATTGGCCCCATTACTGGAGTATTGGTCCCATGCGCACTATTAGTACTCCCACTTGACTCACATTCCACCTTCTGGTATCGGACAGAAGTCAGCTACTGCATGAAAACCTTCTAGTATTGAATGACGTTTTCCCTGTGGGGCGGAAGACGTTAACATCAAGGTATCCCATGCTTATCACAGCCTGGATTTTTAAGGAAAATAAATTCATTGGTGTCAGTGGGTGGAAGCGCAGTTGGCAACCAAACTGTACTCCTCAATGTGTGAAACTGTCTTGCATTCAGAAGAAATCCCCCGGATTTGCCCCGCCTCGGGCTGGAGCAAATCTTCATCGCCATCTTGCGACCATGGTGCCCAATGAAAAACATGTTGTATCATCATGTTATGCACGTGCCTTCAAGAGTCCTTTTGCAGATTTCCTGACAGCGATCAGTGATGTGATGAACTATAAAGAAGATAAAATTTTACTGACGGCTGTCAGTCAGCAGATGTGAAGCACGTTTTAAGAAGAGAAATAATCAATCGTCAGCCGCCCAAATTTTATTAAATCAACTACTTGACTACTTTCAGCAAATTAATTTGCCATTCTCAGAAGATCACACTATTAAGCTTGCATCGGATAGCAATCGCCTAGCGATCTCTGGACGATAGAGAGTCCTACAGAAATGGGTACAGAACACGAATTTAGTGATTACCGGGGTTGGATCACAATTAACAGCAGATTAATAACAATAAATTTACAGTGATAACCATATTACAAACGTACCTTCATTAAAACTTTTATATAGTACTGTCAAGCAGTTAAAATGTAACAAAAAATTGCGGTGATATGGTGACCAAAAAAACTCACATCTTAAATAGAATATAATGAATAGCACCAAAGGACTAATAGTTTAACTATAAAAGATTGCACTTATATAAGAAACAAGGAGTGCCAGTGTGCGCAAAAGCTTACGGAGACTAAGCACAGCAGTTAGCCAGATATGTGGCTAAGGTTTTCAGTTACTAACGTAACTGTGCTGTACTGCAGCAAGTATTTATAATAGCTTCAGTTGGAGGTCCTAAACGGAAAGACAACTTGTAAATATGCACTGGGACCTCGCGCTAGATATCAAGTAGGATATCTCAGGCCCATTTACTTGCGTCACTAAAAACTTGTATGCAGCAGCCAACCTCTGCGTCAAGATACTGGAAAGTTCAATGTAGCGCCGCTTCTCCGTCAGTCTATGGCGCCGCCATCAGTTGATTATTAAATAAACCTGGTCACTGTATCCATACTTAAGCCCTTCTAACAAGTTATGTCATTTTTGTGTAAAAATGTATACGCTTGATTAGTAGATCACATAGGATATTATAAGTGTTTCATTTCTTTCAGATTCACATTCAGTTTCGTTTGATTTATGTTACAGACACGAGCGCCCTCATAGTGCTTATTCTCCGTAAGCTTTTAGGCACGCTAGCGCTCGTTGCTTTTGATCTAAGTTCAATCTTTCAGCAGGCCGTTGTGGCCGAGCGGTTCTAGGCGCTTCAGTCCGGAACCGCGCTGCTGCTACGGACTCACTTTCGAATCCTGCCTCGGGCGTGGATGTGTGTGGTGTCCTTAGGTTGGTTAGGTTCAAGTAGTTCTAAGTCTAGGAGACAGACGACCTCAGATAGTGCCATAGTGCTTAGAGCCATTTGAACCATTTGAACCATCAATCTTTCATAGTTAAACTGTCAGTCTGCTGGTGCTTATCACCATATGTCTCATGGATTTTTTAATATTTTATTTACGATGCTAAGTTTTTTTGGTCATCATATCTTGTTTATTACTGTACATTTATTATTGTTAATCTGACGTTAATTGTGATGCAACCCTGACACTATCGTCCAGAGATTGCTTCACGATTGTTTTCCGATGTAAGCTTAATTGTATGAAATTCTAAGGATGGCAAATTAATATGCCGATACTAGTGAAGACGTTAATTTAATAAAATTTGGGCAACTGACGATTAATATATTCAGAACCTCTCAAAGTTAACCATATCCATACGATAAGTAAATAGAGTGCTGGTGCACCTTCCAAAAGCAGTAAAAAAAATTAAATGATGTGTGTCATTGACGGCCGGGAGGCTCCATCCGGGGGAGTTCGGCCGCCGAGTTGCAAGTCTTAGTACAGGTGACAACACACTGGGCAACTTGCATGTCGGTGATGATGAAATAATGATGAGGACAACATAACATCTGCTCCATGAGCGGAGAAAATCTCCAACCCACCCGGGAATTCAACCCGAGCCCGCTGCATGGTAGGCAAACATGTTACCACTCAGCTAAGCAGGAGGACTACGAACGCAACAAAGCGCCGTTTCTGTGTTCACGGATTCAACAAGTCCCTGGTACGGCTTAGAAGGTACCTGGCACCAGATATGTACCCACAAGTCACACAGTGTCCACAAATAACGTGTCCGTGGTGTTTTGGCGTACTGTTGCAGCACGAAAGCGACCCAGATGTGTTCTGTCAGGTTCAGATCAGGCGAATTTGGTAGCCAAGACGTCAACTTGGAGTTAATTATTATTAAACCACTGTAGCATGAATCTGGCCTTGTGATACGGGCAGTTATCCTGCTGGAACATACCATCGCCTTCAGGGAAGACGTCAGCCATAAAGGGATGCACGTGGTCAGCAATAACGTTCACGTAGTTCACAAGTGTCTTGGTGCCTTCGATTACTATCCCTGACTGACAGCGTATCCGGACTCAACAACCGAAGCGGTGTGACACTAAACGGGTGAGCTGTGCGCGGCTCATGTGTTCGTACCATTTATTGATTGGCATCTTGTTTTTGCGTTGCTGCCGTCCCGATTCTTATTCGATTTATTGGCGTTACCAGGTTGCTGGCTTGCCTGCCCGTGAGTGGCAGCAGCAGCGCTTATCGATAAGAGCATCTTCGGAGCGACCGCTAGTATTCCCGGATCATTGTGTGTCGGGTGTTCAGTGGGGACGGAGCAGCAGTAAGGTCCGCAAAGCCATGACGCGCCCGACCGTTGCCGGCACACATGACTTCAGTGGGGACGACCTTGATTGGTCGTTTGGTCGGTCGTCTCATCGGACGATGTGTATTTGGTCGCCGACCACTTTCGGGTTCTCTGTGTGTGTCGACTTGTGATTCCTCCTGGTTGTTCCACAGTGGCTGGTTTTAGTATTGTTCAGGCTGTTTGTGGAAGTGTTTTCACGGAACCGTGTGTAGCTTGTGCGGTTTTGACTGAGCAGTTATTGTAATGCTGTCTGCGTGCTGGATTGAGGAAGTAGGTCGTTTGGGAAGGAGCAGCGAGGAAGTCCACATGGTGCCAGGTCAGGCTGGGACCACTGGCGGCGTGCATGCGCGTTTGGATTGAGAGGCGCTGGCTGCGAGAGCCCACCGAACCTGGACAATGTCCAGTATGTGGCCTTCAGCTGAGCTTTTACGTGAAATATTTGTAAGATAAGGCTTTCAGCTGTCTTAAAATAAAATTTTGAAAATTGATTTGTTTAAAAGTAATTTCTTTTTTTAAATTGGGTCTATCTGAAATTCTTGTTATACAGGCCCTAAGCCCTGAGTTGTTCAATATCTTGTGTGTGGCCTTCAGCCGAGTGTTTACGTGAAATATTTTTTTTGAAGTAAGGTTCAAATGGTTCTAACGTCTATGAGCACTATGGGACGTAACATATGTGGTCATCAGTCCCCTAGAACTTAGAACTACTTACACCTAAATAACCTAAGGACATCACACACATCCATGCCCGAGGCAGGATTCGAACCTGCGACGGTAGCTGTCACGCGGTTCCAGACTGAAGCGCGTAGAACCGCACGACCACACTGGCCGGCTTTTAAGTAAGGCCTTCAGCCCCCTGTATTTTTTAAAGTAATTTTTATAACTTACGTTCAGGCCTTCTGCCATTCTTCTTTTTTGGTGTGGTTTTGGACATTCAGCCCAGGAGGTATCGCAAGTTTTCTTAACTAGGCCTTCAGCTGTATTGTTTTTATTTGGTCCTTTTAAGGCAATGTGTAATTAAGTGGTTCTTAGGAAAACAAAAGTTTGTTTGTTTTGTGCAACGAAGAGTAACTGATTACGGCCGCCTCCACAACCTTAACCTGATCCACCGTCTCCTGCGAAACCAGATTTCAAAGCGATTAATTCGACCAGACGACACCTTTTCATTGATCCACGGTCCAATATCTATGAAGTCATGCCCACTGCTGTCATAGCGAGCAATTTAATTGGGTTACCATGATAACAATTAGCGATCATCTGCTGCGGAGCACAATATTCAGCAATGTGTGCTGAACGGTGCACTCCGAAACACTTGCGGCTATACCAAAAATTCAATCTGCCGTAAACGATCGCCTACCGTGCTTTGTGGAACAGGCGACATCTGCTTTCTGTCTCGAGGCGAGGACGACCAGTACCTTGACTCCTGCTCGTGCTTTCACCATCCTTTAACCACTTTCCAAGCGTTTTCACAACAGTGACACGCGAACTGTCCACCACGTAGCCGTTTGCAAGATGCTCAGTCCCAGGCGCCGAGCCGTAACGAAGTGCCCTTTGTCAAGGTCCTTTTTGTCAGCGCATTTCCACATTTTCACACCATATCGCCTCTGGAATGATTCCCCAATTCCCCATTCGTCTCTGTTGCGCTTATATTCTTTCCTTACTTCTTCGCGTGTTCGCAATGCCACCAGGCGGCAGCCAATCTCGAGGTGCGAGCGGTCATAATACTTTGTCTTATCTATATATATGTATGACTCATCATCTGGGAAAAAACACTCTAGCACTGCTTAAAATGAAATAGCAAATTGGGAATTCCTAGAACAGCTCCAGACAGTCTTGGTAAAAGCAATATTTAAAAACGGACACCTTGGGAAGGAGGTGGAGGTGGTACGAGGGTGACATGTAAAAATAATAGAGAACGATTTATTTTTATATTGAATCTGTATCTCTAGAAATTCACTGGCTGACTATGGCCGTCTTAATCACATTTAAATTCAATCTAATACACTCCTGGAAATTGAAATAAGAACACCGTGAATTCATTGTCCCAGGAAGGGGAAACTTTATTGACACATTCCTGGGGTCAGATACATCACATGATCACACTGACAGAACCACAGGCACATAGACACAGGCAACAGAGCATGCACAATGTCGGCACTAGTACAGTGTATATCCACCTTTCGCAGCAATGCAGGCTGCTATTCTCCCATGGAGACGATCGTAGAGATGCTAGATGTAGTCCTGTGGAACGGCTTGCCATGCCATTTCCACCTGGCGCCTCAGTTGGACCAGCGTTCGTGCTGGACGTGCAGACCGCGTGAGACGACGCTTCATCCAGTCCCAAACATGCGCAATGGGGGACAGATCCGGAGATCTTGCTGGCCAGGGTAGTTGACTTACACCTTCTAGAGCACGTTGTGTGGCACGGGATACATGCGGACGTGCATTGTCCTGTTGGAACAGTAAGTTCCCTTACCGGTCTAGGAATGGTAGAAAGATGGGTTCGATGACGGTTTGGATGTACCGTGCACTATTCAGTGTCCCCTCGACGATCACCAGAGGTGTACGGCCAGTGTAGGAGATCGCTCCCCACACCATGATGCCGGGTGTTGTCCCTGTGTGTCTCGGTCGTATGCAGTCCTGATTGTGGCGCTCACCTCCACGGCGCCAAACACGCATACGACCATCATTGGCACCAAGGCAGAAGCGACTCTCATCGCTGAAGACGACACGTCTCCATTCGTCCCTCCATTCACGCCTGTCGTGACACCACTGGAGGCGGGCTGCACGATGTTGGGGCGTGAGCGGAAGACGGCCTGACGGTGAGCGGGACCGTAGCCCAGCTTCATGGAGACGGTTGCGAATGGTCCTCGCCGATACCCCAGGAGCAACAGTGTGCCTAATTTGTGGGAAGTGGTGGTGCGGTCCACTACGGCACTGCGTAGGATCCTACGGTCTTGGTGTGCATCCGTGCGTCACTGCCCGTCCGGTCCCAGGTCGACGGGCACGTGCACCTTCCGCCGACCACTGGCGACAACATCGATGTACTGTGGAGACCTCACGCCCCACGTGTTGAGCAATTCGGCGGTACCTCCACCCGGCCTCCCGCATGCCCACTATACGCCCTCGCTCAAGTCCGTCAACTGCACATACGGTTCACGTCCACGCTGTCGCGGCATGCTACCAGTGTTAAAGACTGCGATGGAGCTCCGTATGCCACGGCAAACTGGCTGACACTGACGGCGGCGGTGCACAAATGCTGCGCAGCTAGCGCCATTCGACGGCCAACATCGCGGTTCCTGGTGTGTCCGCTGTGCCGTGCGTGTGATCATTGCTTGTACAGCCCTCTCGCAGTGTCCGGAGCAAGTATGGTGGGTCTGACACACCGGTGTCAATGTGTTCTTTTTTCCATTTCCAGGAGTGTAGTACGAATAAATCTCGCAGCTGTCAAGCTTGTTGGAGGCCAAGTAATGACATTATATCCTTATGCACTGGAGAGCCAAAGAAACTGGTACACCTGCCTAACGTTGTACAGGAACCCCGCGAGCACGCAGACGTGCCGCATCACGACGTGGCATGGACTCGACTAATGTCTGAAACTGCTGGAGGGAATTTACACCATCACTCCTGAGAGCTGTCCATAAACCTGAAAGAGTATGGAGGGGTGTGTAACACCACAGCTCTTATGCTGTATGGATATATTTTGCTTTTGTTTCATTTAATATTACATCGTTAAGCGTCTGTAAATGTGTTTGATTGAATTGATAACGCAAAATTGTATACTCCTTTCTTTGTACAATCTTTGATGCCATGATTTGGTTCTGTGCAAAGTAGTGTATCTGTCATTTAAATTCTTTGTCCCATTTGGAGGGAACAAATCTTACTGTATATAATCGAAATTTCTGTGTGAAGAATTTTTTTTGTAGAAACGTCAATATGTGCAAATATTCTGTTTTATTGAATGAATTTGGTTGCTGTTATGTAAACTGCTGATCCTCACTTTGGGTTCTTAGCTAGTTTGTGTGTAAAAGGTGTTGTGGTTCCCCTCGGGAACGGAAATGTGTAGCGCGCGCAAATTGTGGTTGGCCTAGGTGGAAAAGGTGGAACAAGAGTCAGTCGGGAACGAGTTACGAGTCGGGGGCGAGCCACCAGTCGGGGCGAGCTACCAAATTGTGCACTGCCATGTAAATGTTGCATACTGTGCTGGTTCCGAGAGAGGTTTTTTCTGCTACTTTCCAATGCCTCGGATGGATGGATAAATAGCGGGAACCATTCTGGAATTTGTATCTATCATCGCCACCAAGAAATGACAGAGTCCAGCAATTCTACCTGCAATTCCACCTACCGACATGCAATCGCCACCACATTGCGCAATCATTGTAATGGAGCACTATAGCAATGTGCAGTGAAGGATCAGCTAAATGGATGTGTTAGTGTGCTCAAATATAGGGTAATTTATAACTGAGTTTATGTACCTACCTTGATTTTTCTCCTTATCATAACATCTCTCATGTTCCTCTCCGTTTGAACTAAAGTGATTTCCCAGTGTCCCTACTGAAAGAACATTAAAGACCAGTGTTTTTGCTAATTAATGCCTCTTGAACATAAAAAAGAAAGTTAATGAAAGTAATCTTCCTAATAAAACTGCTTATTAATGTATTGTTGCCAACTTCAAATTAAGAGTTCGTAAGACTGAGGCTTATAAAGTTTTGCTTCGTAAATGATCTCATTACTGCCTGTTGTAAATCACAGAAGATGAGTCAGTATCTTACATATGTGTTAATTTTGTCTCTCAGAGTAGTTAAAGTTTCGTGAACATACCTTCACCGAAGAGTCAAGCAGTATATTGCTCCCTCCTACGTATATCTCGCGAAGAGACCATGAGGATAGAATCAGAGAGATTAGAGCCCACACAGAAGCATCCTGACAATCCTTCTTTCCACGTACAATACGAGACTGGAATAGAAGGGAGAACCGATAGAGGTACTCAAGGTACCCTCCGCCACACACCGTCAGGTGGCTTGTGGAGTATGGATGTAGATGTAGATGTAGATGTAGATGTAGAGTGGAAAACTGCGGTATGAAACGTTATATACTCATGTTTGCTATGTGTTTGTCTCTCTTGTGTATTAGAAGTGCATATGAATAGTATACCAGGATCCACAGTCTGTCTATTGTGTTAATGCTCGGTAACAAGTAACGGAAAGACCATTAATTATGAAATCCCTAATTTCTTTATTGAAATGATAGTGAGAAGCAACCTGTTATTGGATTCCAATTAACTTTCATTTTAAATAGTAAAGTATTTAACTGATAGAGACTTAACCTATATCCAATTAATGATTCTGCAGTGAGTAGAAATAATAACGTTATAAAGACCATCCAGTTTGTGTAAGCCCTTAAAGTAATAGTGTGTTTCGGTATCTGTTATAAATTTGCAAATAGTTTGTGCTGCTCCAGTTGTTAGCTTCAATCTTAAAACATACGTCTGTGTCAAGAGTTCACTGCACTCGCGTGTGACAAAGTATAGGTTGTGTTTATCCATTAAAGTTACTAATAACTATTTTCATGAACGAGAATGTTAATCATTCTCTTGCCTAGTTAGGCTGGCGACCGTTTTCTTTACCCGTTAAACAGTACAGATAGGCAAAATTTTGTTTGTTACTGTTCAAATATTTCCGTAATTGTGACTTTCACTTCCGATAAGCCACCTCCGTTAGGTACAACACGGTCAACACAACAAAATTCCTCTCAGAGAGTAACACTGCTCTGTTGCGTTATACCATAATTGCTTTAATAAGATTGTTTTATTTCACAACCTGCTTTAAGGTTATGGTACAACAGCAGTAGCAAATTGCAGCAGACGGTAGCGTTATAGGTAGAGATCTCTTCTGAACAGCACGTTGAAAGGCATCCCAGATATGCTCAATAACGTTCATGTCTGGAGGGTTTGGTGGCCAGCGGAAGAGTCTAAGCTCAAAGGACTGTTCCTGGAGCCACTCTGTAGCAATTCTGGACTTGTGGGGCGTCGGATTGTCTTTCTGGAATTACCCAAGTCTGTCGGATTTCACAATGGACACGAATGGCTACAGGTGATCAGATAGGATAGTTACATACGTGTCACCTGTCAGAGTTGTATCTAGACGTATCATGGACTACATTTCATTCTAACTGCACATAACCCACTGCATTCCAGAGCCTCCACCAGTTTGAACAGGCCCCTGCTGATATACAGGGCCTATGGATTCATGAGGTTGTCTCCATACCCGTACACGTCCATCCGCTCCATACAATTCGAAATGAGACTCGTCCGATCAGGCAACATGTTTCCAATCAGTCCAATGTCGGGGCTAACGGGCTCAGGCGAGGCGCGAAGCTTTGTTTCATGCAGTCATCAACGTACACGAGTGAGCCTTCGGCTCCGAAAGCCCTTGTCGATGATGTTGCTTTGAATGATTCGCACTATGACATTTGTTGATGGCCCAGCACTGACATCTGCTGAAATTGGCGGAAGGGTTGCACTTCCGTCGTCATGAACGATTCTCTTCAGTCGTCGATGGTCCCGTTCTTGCAGGATGTTTTTCCGGCCGCAGCGGTATCGCAGATCTGATGATTTACCGGATTCCTGACATTCTCGGTAAACTCGTTAAATGATCGTACGGGAAAATCCCCACTCCACCGCTACCTCGGAGATGCAATGTCCCATCGCTCGTGCGCAGACTATAACAACACGTTCAACTGCCTTAAATCTTGATAAAATGACATTGTAGTGGCAGTAACCGATCTAACAAATGCAGTAGACGTTTATTGTCTTATTGAGACGTTGCCGACCGCAGCGCCGAATTCTGCTTGTTTACATATCTCTGTATTTGAGCACGCATGCCTACACCATTTTCTTTGGCGCTTCAGTGTATTAGAGTATCTCTGTTGATTCATTGTGGATACGTGATAGCGGCTGATAATATAGTTACCAAGAAAAGTCGCCGAAAAGCAGTATGTTTTGAGAAGTTACTTTATTTAGACAACTAGTTTTAGCATCTCAGTAATGCCATCTTTAGACCTCTATGCAGTCCATAGGTGGACAATCAGATTTATCGATAGTCCCATGACTGGAGCCATCAGTATTTTGATTAGATTCCGTGAATTAATTTTTGGAATGTTTACTTCAAAGATTTGTCAGTTGCTGAGATTTTTTATCTAAATAAAACGAGTTCCCAAAACATACGGCTGTTTTCATTGGTAAAAATCATATCATACAGAGTGAAAATTATGTAAGCCGACGAACTATGGGAGGTGTACGGGATACCATAACGATCACTTTTCTCTAATGTCATAATTACGTTTTTCGCTAATGTCATAATCACCCGTGAAAAGCGTGCGGGATTAGCCAAGCGGTCTCAGGCGCTGCAGTGGACTGTGCGGCTGGTCCCGGCGGAGGTTCGAGTCCTCCCTTGGGCATGGTTGTGTGTGTTTGTCTTTAAGATAATTCGCTTTAATTAGTGTGTAAGCTCAGGGACTGATGACCTTAGCAGTTAGGTCCCATAAGATTTCACACACAACTGAACATTTTTTGAACCTGTGAAAAATTTTACCCAGTAGAGGGCATAAACGCTCTCAGCACTCGTGAAACTGAGCATAACATAGGGACGAATCAGACGAATGTAAGAAACGTCCTTCATGAGCAATTCATTCCACTTACAGCGGGTGAACAACCTGGAATCATTCAAAGCACACAGTTTTCGCAATGGTAGCTAAAATACTGTCAAATGCGTTCTACATTTCAATCCTCTGTGCTGTTTAGAGAGAAACAACGGTCGAGCCGGAAGGAGTTTTCAGCGTCCACAATTCGCATGTTTCGATTTAGGTTAATCCACATGCCACATTTACTCGCGCAGATAAGTTGCGGTTAGACTCGAATGTGCGAGCAGATTTTGTTGGTGACTGTTTAATTGGGCCTTTTCTCCTACCTAGGGGGGGTGTTGGGGTGGGGGAGGGGGATGTTGGGGTTGTTTGGGGGAGGAGACCAGGCAGCGGGGTCAAAGGTCTCATCGGATTAGGGAAGGATGGGGAAGAGAGTCGGCCGTGCATTCTCAAAGGAACCATCCCGGCATTTGTCTGGAGCGATTTAGGGAAATCACGGAAAACCTAAATCAGGATGGCCGGACGCGGGATTGAACCGTCGTCCTCCCGAATGCGAATCCAGTGTGACAACCACTGCGCCCCCTCGCTTGTCTCCTACCTAGGCCTTAAGAGACAGGCATTATTGCAGTTCCCTCTCCAGAGCATTGCCAGAGTTGCAGGATGACGTGCCACTCACTACAAGACAGTGCATGTGGCTTGAGGATGACGGGTCGTAGGAACATTCAATTCGTCCTGTGAGTAGATTCTTGAAACGACAGTATCCAGAAATGTGGATTGGCAGGGGTGATCCAGTACCAAGACTTACTCCCATAGTTAACCCTTCTGGACCTTTATATGTGACGAGAGATGTGCCGTCTTTCTTGAATCAGAAGAGGATCTGGTTGCCCGTTACTAGAAGCAGTAATAGGAAATAAGGACGCTACTGCATTCTGACCGACTGGTTGTAACTCATATCTACGAGTAAACAGAGGCAATTTTGAACCCCTAGTAAAACTCAAGCAATTCTGTTGATTAATGTTGTTTTCTCTTGACAATAAAGAATTAAAACTTCTTTGTGTTACTTTTTTTCCTCATAGGAAGAGATATTAGAAAAAGGGTTGCACTGTCCTAAGGAACCTCCTAGAGCCAGTTGGTTTAATTAAATATTATCCAGAGGAAACTCCCTCTACCGGCTAAAGAAATCCTCACAGGAAAATATAACATCAGAGAAAAATATTTATTTCGGTGCCCTGTGCTACCGCCTAGAATTTGTCAGTTTAGATAATTTACACTCTGTATGTGTAGGTATGTACAGTTAAAACTTCAGGCAAGATGAATTTAAAAGGTGTAGCCCATACATATCTCTACCAAAAACTACACCGTGTACCTCTCATATCCATGACCCTAATGGCATTGTAATTTTGTCAGAGACAGCAAAGGACTTGGAAGAGCAGTTGAAAGGAATGGAAACTGTCTTGAAAGGAGGGTATAAGTTGAGCATCAACAAAAACAAAACGAGGATAATGGAATGTAGTCGAATTAAGTAGGGTGATGCTGAGGGAGTTAGATTAGGAAATGAGGCACTTAAAGTACTAAAGGAGTTTTGCTATTTGGGGAGCAAAATAACTGATGACAGTCGAAGTAGAGAGGATATAAAATGTACCGTGGCAATGGCAAGGAAAGCGTTTCTGAAGAAGAGAAATTTGTTAACATCGAGTATTGATTTAAGTTTCAGGATGTCGTTTCTGAAAGTAATATGGAGTGTAGCAATGTATGGAAGTGATAAATAGTTTAGACCAGAAGAGAATAGAAGCTTTCGAAATGTGGTGCTACAGAAGAATGCTGAAGATTAGAAGGGTAGGTCACGTAACTAATGAGGAGGTATTGAATAGAATTGGGGAGAAGAGGAGTTTGTGGCAAAATTTGACTAGAAGAAGGGATCGGTTGGTAGGACATGTTCTGAGGCATCAAGGGATCACCAATTTAGTACTGGATGGCGGGGTGGAGGTTAAAAATCGTAGAGGGGGACCAAGAGATGAATACACTAAGCAGATTCAGAAGGATGTAGGCTGCAGTAGGTACTGGGAGATGAAGAAGCTGACACAGGATAGAGTAGCATGGAGGGCTGCATCCAACCAGTCTCAGGACTGAAGACCAAGACAACAACAAATATTTATTTTGATATTTTTCAGATTAGTACTTAATACTTTTTATACATTCTCTATCACTATCTCTTGGAAAATTAGGACTTCTATAGAGGGTTAATTAATATTACCAGATACTACGTACAAAAATTGAAATTAAATGCACATCAGTATGAATTTATCAAATAGTAAATTTCTCTAAAAATTTGTGCACTGACCCTTCAATAATATACATGCATTGCTAAAGGCAGAGAGGAAAAATGTCAATAGTTTTTAAAATTAGTTTTATTGCATCAGAGAATTCCAACTGGGTAGGTATCGTTTACTACAGATACGCAACTTGTCCATAGCCAGCAACAGGTACAATATACCGCTTATTGCAGAAAAGGGAACGTGTACTGAACCTGTTTCCTTTCTGCTGTACACTATCTCCTGTTGCAGAGCTAGTGTGTTAACACTGCAGGTTGGATGACCCTGTAATCATTGAACAGAAACGATATTACGCTTTCAGTTAAGTGATAGATATTGGACTCTTCGCAGAAGGGAGGTAAATTTTGTGTTGTTCTCATGAAAACAGAAGACTTTACAGTTTACAATAATTGGTGCTAATAAACTACAAAAAAAATTTTCCTTCGTAATGATTGCTATTGAAAGGTGTAGCAAAGGAGAAAAGATCTGTCAGAGTTTCATGAACTCCGTTTCAGTACAGATACAACACAGCACCTCAATGCAATTAAACATCAGTGCCGTTCAGTCTGGTGGCTTTTAGTTAAGGAACATTCAGATATCATCCACTTCCCAAGGAATCTGCCTATAAAGCCAAACTACTCCTTGAACATCTGCAAAATGAATTACATAAAAAAATTTAATTTACATTCCAGAAGTACATGTGCAGATTTGGGTTCATATTTTTACATATCCGACAACAAAGAGAGATAGAACTGAAGAGAGTGTTTAAATGCGTGAACTTATTTTGACATAATAATGTTTTAAATGCATTTTGTTTGAATAATGTATCAAGGCAAATCTGTATCCTCAGAATATAAGGCTTTAAATTTAAATTACACATTTTTTACTGAAAAAAGAGACCATGTCCAGTTCCAAAAGAAAATTTTATCCTACCAGTAACACGAAGCTGGATGAATATTGCATAATGTAATACACCGTACAGCACATACTGTTAGAAAAAATTTAGAATAATTTTGTTTTAGAGTTTTTGTATATATTGCAGTTTTTGTCTCACCTGTAAAATCTTCGAAACTGGACGTCTTCCCTTTCTGCAGCTAACATTTCACACATGTGCCACGCAAATATTCGGTGGAGATGAACTGCAATGGCAGTTATATTTTTCTTCGTTACTTTTATTCGGTCTTTGTAGTCACAGCTTGACAACGTATATACGTTGACAGAATCTTGAGCTTCCCAATAACTCCTAATTGCAGCAATGTGAATAAGTGATGCACTGTGATTATTGGCCATTTATTTGAAGCAGTAATTTTAAATGCAATGAAGTCAAAGTCAACGTTTTTTCCCGTCTCTGTCAGACTAAACTGGTCTTCTAGTCCTTCTCGACATCGAAGATAAATTAATCGCTAATGTTCATGTCGTGAAAGTCACCTCCAAGCACTGCTGCTCAGAATTAATGTGTTACTAACGACACGTTCGCTAGAGACACAAAACTGGTAAAATTATTGAGCTTACGAAACTAAATGTAGCCTTCTCCAAGGCTTTGGATTCATCGCAACTGAAAATGGGCTTCAATCCATCTCGTCCCGAATATAATTTCTCTGTTTTACGAAGAGTAGCGCCATTTGCTTAACATGGAAATAATGAAGTTTATTTTGAATATTAATTATTAAGATGCCTGTCAATTTCTGCACCACGTTTCATCGGTAGCTTTTTGTCGTTGTGCTGTTCAGTGACTTCCTTATTTGACCTTGCAACAATATCGCTTCAGCGTTCATTAAATAACGCATCAGGGTTAAACACCGCTCTGAAGTCTATTGTTGGTGAGACAAGAGTAATAAGTGAAACATCTAGGTAAAAGTACAGTTCCTAAGAACACTTTAATTTGGATGAACAACAAGAAAATTATGCCTCGGTAAGTAATTAATACACATCATCCCCTTTGAATTATTTAGCTCAGTTTCAGTTTTCCTCGTCGAGTCTTACACAGAACACTGAACTGTCTAGAACGTTAACGGCAGCGAGTCCGGAAAAACAACTAGGAATCGTTTTTTCAATTGTTGGGAGGTGAGAAGAATATTTTGATAGCATTACGATATTTGAAGAAGTTTTGATGGCACCCATTCATACTCATTTCCCGAAACATGCGGATTCCTGGAGGCCACCTCATACATCACCGTCAATTGTTGGTCAAAGACAAAAGATTAATTTGTAAACTCTTCGTGCGATGCACAGATATTTCACTTCTCAGTTTACGCATGTGAAACAACCAAGCGAAAACTTCAGTGTGAATGATCATTAATAGTGATTAAGTCAAGTTTCAGTTTTGTAAGTAATTCTGGCTGTATACGAACGAAATCGTTGATATTCAGAAATTTGTTTTACTTAAGGTTAATTAATTTAATGGAAGGCCTATTGACATTATTAATTGTGTGATTACGTTTTAATGGTTTTCACCGGAGTTCTCACATCATTGTCGTTCGTGATAGCGAAAAACGTTCTTTTGACTAAGTCAAGAGCTCGAAAATGCGTAATAGAGAAGGAAGCATTCGGTAAGTATTACACAAGTATATCGAAACCTTATTTTCTGTTCTATACTTTTTTGTTGTGAAGTAATATTATATATCTGTCTCATGCATTCGATCTTGCTTTCTGCTCGATGCCATTTGTTTAGTTTGCTTCTTTATACTCTTTCGTCATATTATCTGGAATGGTTACGATACAGGATCTGTATTATAAAGTACGAATAAGACAATTTTTTTCAGTTTCCGAATCCTTTCATGAGTTGCTTTAACAGAAACCTCCGATTTCTGTACACGGCGAGTGAGATAGAAATTGTTTTTTTTTTCGGTCAGAAATTTCCAGCAAATATAAATTGACGTAGGAAATTTACTCACTGGAATATCTGTATAATAAAAAGGTTGACTAAAGTATATTTCAACCTTCACGCCTTTACGGAAAGCCATTGTTTACCCACTAAGTGGGTTCCACATTTTCTTCGTGTTATGAGGTATTCTTAAGCTGTCATCAAATTACTCTGCAAAGGTGGGTATGATACCTGCCAGATTCTCTGCATGACGTTGATGAGGGAGGTGGGCTATTACTCTCCCTCCCTTGTCAGTCGCAGTCTTAAAATTGCGCAGCCGCTTGGTGGGGCGGAGACCAGCTACCTGGAAAAGTACGTCAAATATGCACCACTTCAATGCCTGATGTTAGTCATCAAGCTGTCCACAACAAAAGGGATTAAGTACTCGTTGTAATATCACAGTGTGTCATGGCCAGTGAATCCACAATAGTTACGAGTAGTTGCTGAGAGGTACAAACCATACTTACGGATGACCCTGAATGTTCCTGTACAGGAAATCACAATTGTTTTTACGACTACAACGTAAAGACTTCATCAAATGTATGGTTGATACGAACAACATATTGTTTATTGGAGTCAATTCTATAGTAGATGAAATGTTCTAATCCTTCCCGGATCCGAGAATGAGTGATGGAATACATACTGTTTCAGTTGGATCAGAGGCACATGCTGCTTTTACCCATAGACAATATTGTCACAACTAACAGCGACTTTACTGTCAGAGAAAAAGTACCAGGAGTAGCCGTGGATGAACCACATTAGCGTATTCATTCATCTAAAGCATCGTTTCTCAAAATGCAATCCGAAGTCAGGTCTCAACCAATTAATTTCGCATAAGACGGAGTAAAGATATTATCTCTGATGATAATGCAAGAATCCCCATGATCTCTAGTTTTGCACCTTTAAATTGTATAGAACGAAAGAGAGATACTATCATGATGGAATGGTTACCAGTTCAAACATTAATATCTGCACAGCTAAAACAGCTACCACTAAAGAACCAACGGGGAAACCGAGGATAACACCAGGTACTAAGACAAGTGATTGGAGATGGGTGGTATACACATGTTGATTATAAAATTACTGCTGTTCTTGGGAAATGACACAAAAATACAAAAGCAATTATTCATTGAGTACAGAAACCTTTTTACGAATGTTTTGCAGATAACATGCTGCCAAAGACATATAATTCATAACAGCAGTCCACATACAATCGAACGTTAAATTTCTGCGCCTTAAGGTGAACAGTCCCACGAAATAGTCGCAGGCATAATAATGAAACTCAACAAGAAGCTTTTATAATATTTTATAGAAATAAACAGGAGATGCAGGCAAGTAACCCGCAAGTTGCACAACATGATTGGTCAAAAAATAAAAAAGGAGACTTTAAGACCTCCGCCTTAAACAATAGTTAGTGACGGGCGGTGAGAAAGAGTTACTGCATCTTCTTTATTCATAGTAGCTGTAATGACAGCTGTAACCCTAATTTCAGATAGCAGTATGTGTGCTTGAAACAGTGGTTATTGCCAAAAACATTGCTGCCAGTAGTAGTAACATGTGCAGTGGTCATGCCAGGAAAATGCTTTCCAGGGACGACTTGTACAATGTGGATAACTACGATTCAGATAAATATTCTGAACATGTTTTGAATGCAAAGGCGATTCTAAAGTTGTTGCTCATCACTTAAAACGAACAATTACTTAAGAAAGTAAACGATTTTTAGTTGTGTCCCTTACCCTGGTACACATGAAGCTGGTGACAGTGTGATGGCAGAGATGTTACGCGCTGTAGTAAGGCGGTAATATAACTACAGATTAATTTGTAAGGTTTTCAAGTTTTACTGCAGCAACAATTGATAATGCACTTCTTAGCATCATGATGTGTAACAATTGGCAACTTTTAAATTTGTATTTTTGTGAAGCTCTGCATTAATGTTTTGTTAACTCGCCGAGCACGTAAACAGCGCTAACTCAATGCTAGACCATGACAACGGCACTCAGTCTTCAAGTAAACTCATTGATGTATTTTTAAGAATAAAATTTGGGATAAAATTTACAATTAAAAAAATGTCATTCTAGATATATTTGAAAATAGTGACTTATCTGACTGAAAGAATCGCACTGGGTGAACTTAACATATATTATTTATGATACTTTATGAAACTTAACTGCCCAATTTCTTAAAACAACATTGAAGCTTACCATTGCTTGCCGCCGAATTCTTCAATTACGGTTTGCAGAAGGTGGAGTTTTTCTAAAAACCAAATTTAATGCACAAAAACGGGAGCTTCTAACCTCACCAATGAATAAGACACAAAACAATTACAGATATTGGCTGCAAGTGGGAATTGACTTAAATCAATGGGAAAAGTCGAAAATTGGAGCTAGAGGAGGATTCGAACTCGTGTCTGCTGCTCATTAAGCAGATCCACTGACCACTGCCCTATCCCGACACAGTGGTCTAACTGCTCGGACTACCTTAGCACGCCTCCCATCAGGCCTAAATTCTCAACTTATCCACACACTGTTAATGAAGTGAGGAATTCGCCGGCCGCAGTGACCGAGCGGCTCTAGGCACTTCAGTCCGGAACCGCGCCTCTGCTATGGTCGCAGGTTCGAATCCTGCCTCAGGCATGGATGTGTGTGATGTCCATAGGTTAGTTAGGTTTAAATAGTTTTAAGTTCTAAAGGGCTGATGACCTCAGATGTTAAGTCTCATAGTGCTCAGAGCCATTTGAACCATTTTGAGGAATTCACTGAGAAGCTATAATGTTGTCGTTTGCAAACAGAAAGAACTGCCGTTGTTTGTCACCATTTCAGCTGGTCACATGTTAAAACTATATTGGGGATTTCGGATAAATTACGTAAACTGTTCTAATGCGTGTGTAGTACGAATACAAAAAGTCATTCAGTTGTTGAAATTAATGTTTGATATTAACTACAAATGAGAAAAAAGCTCCACTACACATAGTACTAATTGGGTAGACACTCAGTGTTTGCTCTCTGTAACATGACTTACATGTTGCTTTCAAATCACAACACGCCCGAGACACGGACGTGCATGGTTTATACGTATGGTTTATACGTACGGCAGTCTGTGCAGATTTACTGGGAGGGATAGCTGGGGGTTTGGATGTGAATTTTGTGTGAGACGTTTAGTCGGAGTTGAAGGTGGTGCTAAGAAGAGCGTTGATTTACGAAGGAGGAAGGAAATCAAGGACTGTAGCCAGTAGGAGGGATAGATTTCTTGTAGAATCTGGATCTGGAGAGATGCGAGGAAGTGCTGAAGAGTAATCCCTCCGTATTTCTTATGCGAAAAATCTTAAAGGTTTTTGAATAAAACAAACGTTATTAACATTTTACATCTTTATTCTTCATGCCTCCATATTTATTTCTCAGCGTAGTCACTTTGGCAACGAACACATTTCTCCCAACGAGAGACCAGCTTGTTGATACCGTCACCGTAGAATGTTTGGCTTTGTTGACGGAGCCACAACCTCACTTCTACTCACAACACTTTATTTTCTTTATTGTTGTGTTAATATCTTTACAATAAAGTTTGCCGGCAGCGGCCTATGATGCCGTTCTTCGGCCACAGTGAACTCATACAGGAAACAGAAAGACAGAAAAACAAACAAACATGGTGGACAAAAACGGGGGATAGAGATAGTAAAATAAATGAAGCCGTTCACGGGCGCACTGTTTGAATAAAAAACGTTCATCACTGAACACAACGGGGAATAACGAGTTAACACACGTGAACTGAGGAGCAAAAACGGAGAAACACTGAAGCACTGACGCGAAGACACACACGAGCAATGGCGACGATCTCTGGTGCACGAAGATGCACTATTCATGCACAAAGCTGGGGACCTGCCAAAGGGAAGAGGTGCGCGTTGGAGGGTGAGGCTGGGGGGGGGGGGGGGGGGTTTGATGCCAGTGGCAGAGGAGAAGGGAGGGGGAGGGGAGAGGGAGGGGGGTTGTGGAATCCCGGGGGGAGAGGGGAGGGAGGGTGCCCTGGAGGAAAAACACAGGGGGAGGAAGGGTACTGGACGTCGACGCCTTATCACAGAACTTGGAGAACTGCTATGTAAAATAGCACAGGCAGCGATTTGTGGCAGGTTCGACTACAGTGCACAACACTGCTGCAGGCATAAATATTTCCGAACACGCTCTCCAGCAATCAATTATTTACATGATGTTTGGAAAGGGTAAGCATCTGTTGTAGAATTACTGTCCAAATGGTGGTAGTAGCAGCATAATTGCTATTTCCTTGATCCATCCGTAGACATCTTCAGTAAAATTACAATTTCTGTCCCTCAAGGGTTACTACTGTCTTCAGTTGTGTCGTCAGCCAATTGTTAAGTGATAATATCTACCAAATATCTACCAAATGGCTGCAGAAACGTTCGGATTCTGTACTGCCTCCAGTACAATGGCACTATATTCCTTGTAGAAATCCTTGGTTGGATCATTGGAATTTTAGGAAATGACCATCATGGAAAGAATAAGTCTGGGAACTCCAGCAGTTCTTCCATCTGTGGCCCTGTCTGTTCCCCTCAAATGCTTCACCTTTTCATGCACTGCAGTCTTCGACGAGTCCTGTGCCCTGTCATAGCCTCCACCTGCTGTGTCTCCATCCTCCTCTTCTGCGATTCTTAAAGTTACCACCAACCTTCCATTTAACATCTTAATTTCCATGGTGCCAAAATTATTATGATTACTTTGCCTCCCTGTTCTCCTGTATGTAAAATACTTTTTCTCACCAAACAACATGCTGTATCTAATACTGTCCTCCAGCGGTTCCACAAAACACAACATACCAACTCTTAAGTCAGGCTCAACATTCACTTAAAGTGACTTCGTGGTGCCACTCAACAAACTGTCATGGAAATTAACACTTACTGTCATTGTATCCGATTTCACCGGTATGCTTTATACAACAGGATCAAAGTTGGTAGGAGGGGTAGATGGAGGGGAGGAGGGCATCATCAGGGAGGGGGAGTTGACGGAAGCCCCCTTGGGCAAGGGTATGGAGTGTGGAGAGGTGGAGAGTGGGTGGGATGTGGGAGTATAGGCGCGGCGGTGGACGGGGGTGGGAAAGGATAGGAGAGACAAGTGGGTGATGGGGATCAAATTTGCAGGAGGTGTAAAGGATCCGTATCCATTCGAGGAAAAGGAGGAGGTGTGGCAACGGAATTACGTCATACAGGATCGACATGGGGGACACGGATGCCATAGGCGAGGTGGAGTGCATGTCGCTCCAGGATTTGAAGGGATTTGTAGAAGGCAGGAGGGGCGGCGATCTAGGCTGGATGGGCATAGCAGAGGATAGAGCGGATGAGGGCTTTATAGGTGTGGAGGATGGTGGAGGGGTCCAGACCCCATGTGCGGCGATAAAGGAGCTTGAGGAGGCGGAGTCGAGAGTGTGCCTTGGCTTAGATCGTCCAGGAGAGGTGACGGTCAAGGGTGACGCCAAGGTATTTCCGGGGTGAGCTTGATAGGATGACCGTAGATAGTGAGGTATAAATCGAGGAGAAGGAAGGAAGGGGTGGTTTTGCCTACAGTGATCGCCTGCTCGCACCACTTCATCACTGTCATAAAGACGTGAAACTCAGGTGGTGTCAAGTCGGGGACTGCATGGAGGACGATCGATGACAGCGATCCCAAGGATTGTAGAATATGATACAGCGTTCGTTTGTGGTCTGGTATTGTCATGTTGAAGAAGGGAGTGCTCCATGTGTTGACGAACTCCTCGAATTCGAAACTCGATTGCAGTACGTTGTTTTCAAGTGCAGAGACAGTGACGTTACACGCCGCCATGTTACACGCTACACTTCGGAGCCCTCTAACGGTAGAGGGCTGCAGGTATGTAGACATGTAGAGTTAAGATGTAGGTTTTTGATAACGTTTGTTTTATTTAAGAAGCTTTAAGAATTTTTACATAAAAATTCGGAGGCATTACTTTTTAATATGTCCTGGTGCTTAACATAAACGGGAGGTCACGAGTAAGTGGTAATTGTTGTTAATACTCCGTTTGGGTGAGGAATGGTAATTAAATATATTTTACTGATGAATTTTACGTTCTGTGTAGGACTTCTGGATGTATTCTAGTAATATAAGGGGTGCGACGGGGAAGTGATTAATGGTAAGTCTAGCGCAAGGAAGGCGAATAGGGAAATCGAGGCGGATAATATGACCTGAAAGAACTTGTAGGTAGTGGTAAAATCTAGGAAGAGCGAAAATTCATCTGTACATTCAAAACATTTCTGAATATTTTCATGTGACAATGACGTTTGTCAATGGAGAGTTCAAAATTCCTAACACTGGTGACTATTTCATTACACCTCAAGCAGCCCAAAAACGTAAGTTCCTTTCGCAAGACCTCAAACACTGGTACTGTTGCGTAAAGAGTATAAAAGACGTTTTATCACTTGTCTCGTTGTGTTGTCTAACTTTCATCGGCTCTGCACTTCATTTTTCAGCTCTATCAGTTTGATGGCACTCACACGAGATAGCACCACTAAGATTCTGGCAGCCTTTCTTCTAGTCACAGATTCAACTAGTTGTTTCGCTGGCATGTGCTTGTTCGAAATGAACGCCCACCTGGATCATGCTTCTTGCAGTTCGTGTATTTCCCCGGGTAGGGCGAAGAACAGCGGATGACCAACGTTGTCCGACACCGGTTAGTGGCGCTATCTGCAGGAAGACAGCGATGTTTACGGACTCTGGATGGAAGATAATAAATCCCCAGGGTCGCATCGCCAACTCGGATATAATTGCTTTTGTCCGTCACGAAACCGACTGGTCCAGATTATCGGATGAACATTTAACAGCCAGCTGTGCAGCTAATTGTCGTCCCGACGGGACTGACGAAGGGAGTATCGCTATAATTATAATTTCATTAACGATGATTATGGTTCGGGCGAGGATAGTGAACGAGTCAGCTGCTGTGTCGTGATCGGATGGCAGGTTCTCCGATACACACCAGGCAAAAAGCGCTACACCAGTTCCCGCCTGACGCAGAGGATTCAATAACTACCGCCCAGGTAGCGAGATTAACCATATAATTTTGTCTTGCACCACGCATGGCTTATATAAAGTACTCGAGATCATGTTTCCTCGCAGCCTGATACTGGCTCGTTAAACACCTCGTTGCCCAACGTTTCGTTCTCGATTCTTGAGAGGTCTGGAAGTAGATTATCAGCTGAAAGAGAGACAGATTCAGAACAGTCTCTGTCATTTCCTTTCGTTCTCTTGGCGGTGGTGTCCAGGGGATATGCTGCGCGATACACCAAAAGCACTGCAATCCATGTTGAGCCAACGTCACTAAATACACTCCCACACTTCACAAAAAATTAATGACCAAGACTCATTAGGTAAACAGCCTGTGACAAAAAAATGGCTCCAACGTCCTACTTTGTATGCAGCCTTATCGTCTATAGAAAATTTTCGCTAACTTGCTTTCCAAATTCCAGTTTTAAAGTTTCTAACATTTAACACTTATAAGCCAATTCTCAAAAACGTAAAAACAAATTTCCCCCATAAAACTTTATTATTCAGATCATTTAGTTTGTTGTGCTCATTGCAATGACCTGATCAGTTTCATCAGATATGATGGCAATCAGGAGTTGTTAGCATTTAAAATTTCGTACAACTAGCCATAGCAAACATCTTATGAGCTAATAGGTAAATTTGAAAGGAAAAAACGACATCCAAATTAAAGAGCTATTTTTCCTCTTTACAGTAAATTATTTACGTTAGCCCAAAGTTAATTATTTTAAGGGATACCGATAATTAAAGATTTCACCTGGTACAGAGATTCAGTGCCAGTTACGACAAAATCACTGTAAGCTGGTGTCTATAACAGTCCCTGGAACTCAGTGGCTGAAACTGCTGACTGGGGTCTCCTGACTGTGCTAGTTAGAGACTGCAAGAGACCCGGTCATCACCGACAGGAGTTTAAGGACGGTGAATTTCGAATTTATGAAAGAAGTTTCTAGGTATTCATTTTACGGACACATTTTACAGCACCACATTCAGGTGGTGATCCAGAGAAACTGTCCATCTATAAGGCTTATTCCATAACAGGTAGTTTACTTAGTTGACAAGCCCTCTCAACAACATCGTTGATGTGCCACATAGCTTCACTTCGTAATCAAGAGACTTCCAAGATCTATAAAATAGATGAAGTGATCACGTTGTTCTTCATTATTTCGCCTGTGTTGTCTGAATTCGTTTATAAGCATGACAAGTCGATTTTTTTTATAGATACCAGCTCATTTCTATCCTCATGCAGTGTAATTCTGGTTCACTATTTGGGGTACGAAGGAAAGGAGGTGGGTTTGACATTTTCTTCAGATGGTGATAATGTCCATAGGAGCTAACAGGTATGCTGGACAAGAGAGCTTGTGGATGTTTCCAGCTGGCTCAGTATAGCCGCCTGGTGAGTCCTGCTAGCGCCAAATCAATGAAAAGAAGGAAATAAGCGGGTAGTCTCGCAGACAGGAGCGTAGTCTCCATAGCTTTCATTGTAGCAGCCAGCGAGAATGCAAATCGTTTCTGTTGGCGCCATTTCCTACCAGCGCTGCATGCAGCTGCTTGATTCACCGTTGTTGACTCACTGTTGTTTTAGCTAGGTGTGTACCGTTCTTAAAAAATACCTTAGTGCTATCCAAACTTACTGTGTGATGTGTTGATGAGCAAATGGTGTGTTTAATCAGTTTTACTATAATCCAAAGAAACATTAAACAACCTAATATGGAAATGCCTATTATGAAATCAGTCCCCCTGAAATTTTCTCAGTCTCGTGACCACCGACTTCTATGGCCCTGTGCAATAAACTGATAAAATTCCCTATGCAAATAAACAATGAAATACATCTTTCTTATCTCTTGCGTCGCAACGGATGTAGTCTTGGTATTCTGTTGTCTCCACACGAGGCGTACAAAATATTCAGTCTTGGCTCAGCGAAGTGCAATGCCGGCCGTAAATTAGCTTCATGCAAAGAATGTCACACGACATGGTAGAGGATGACGTATTGATAACAGGATATGCTAAGACCTACTTCTTCAGTTGGAAAATTGTATTCAAAATCAAGTGTCTCCTCCACAGAATCTAATATGAAACATTTTACATTAACTCCAAAATCAGTGAACTTCTCAACTGTTCTACAATTCTGACTAACTGACGTAGTTAACAATACTTGGATGGTTACATGACAAAAGGTCTGACATCGTTTGACAAAATAGATTTCGAATTTTAACTTGTCTTTATCCTGATTATAAAACACAAGATATTACAAATCGGGCATACCTAATTGACCTATACATTAAATCCGATAGCAAACACTTGGTTCCTACATTCAAGGATCAGTACTGTAAAATCAGTAAAAGCCACATTGCGTTCTGCATACTTAAAACTAAATACACAAATTTTCATAGGCCAACAGCTAAATTCTCACAGCTAGCCACTAGCTTAAAGTCCTACATCCTACCTTTAACTGAGTGCCATGGTAACTGCCGATGCACTTGGCGCGCCCCTACTTACAATCGATTCTACCATCAGGCAACATCTTTGGTTCAGTGGTGTCAAAGATACCATCTCTTCTACATGTGATAACCAATTCACGTCATTTTTCATGAAATATATTACAAAATCGGCCTCCACGTACAAGTGGACCCCTCTCACAGGTGTAATCTGTTGGGATATAGTAATGGCTTCAAGAGCCGGAAAAGCTATACCGAAGTTTTTTGTTTAAATTTCTCTCTATTTCTCCGAATCCCATAAACGATCCGCGGATCTTCAAGAATGGAGTAGGGCCTACGACATTTTACTAGGTTTCTAGTCCTCTGACGGGGTTTTGAAATAAAGTCAGACAAGCAATCTTAATGTACAAATTCTAAAGGTGGCAGGAGTAAAATACAGGGAGCTACAGGCTATTTACAATTTGTACCGAAACCAGAGGGCAGTTATAAACTCGAGTGGCACGAAAATAAAGCAGTGGTTGGAACAGAGTGTAGCCTATCCCTCCGATGTTATTCAATCTGTATATTGAGCAATCAGTAAAGTAGTAGGAGTTAAATTCTACGGAGAAGAAATAAAAACTTTGAGGTTCACCGATGACATTGTAATTGTGTCAGAGACAGCAACGGACTTGGAAGAGCAGTTGAACGGAATGGACAGTTTCTTGAAAGGCGGATATAAGATGAACATCAACAAAAGCAAAACGTGGATAATGGAATGTAGTCGAATTAAATCAGATGATGCTGAGGGAATTAAACAAGGAAATGAGACACTTAAACTAATAGGTGAGGTTTTCTGTTTGGGAAGCAAAATAACTGATGATGGTCGAAGTAGTGAGGAGTACACTTCTGAAAGTATTTTTGCGGAGTTTACCTATGCATGGAGGCGAAACATGGGCGATAAACAATTTAGAGAAAAAGAGAACAGAATCTTTAGAGGTGTGGTGCTATAGAAGAACGCACAAGATTAGATGGATAGATCACGTGACTAATGAGGAGGTATCTAATAGAATTGGGGAGAAGGGAAATTTGTGGCACATCCCGACTAGAAGAGGGGATCTGATGGTAGGACATGTTCTGAGGCATCAAGGGATCACTAGTTTAACACTGGAGGGAGGCATGGGGGCAAAAGTCGTTTAGGGAGACCAAGAGATAAATACAGTAAGCAGACTGAGAAGGATGTAGATCCCAGTAGTTACTCGGAGATGAAGAGGCTTGCATGCGATAGACTTGCATGGAGAGCTGCACCAAGTCAGTCTTTGGGCTGAAGGTCACAGCAACAACAACAGTGAAGCCAGTCACATTGACAGGTGGCAATGCATTAAAATTGCTACACCACGAAGATGACGTGCTACGGACGCGAAATTTAACCGACAGGAAGAAGATGCTGTGATATGCAAATGATTGGGTTTTCAGAGCATTCACACAAGTTTGGCGGCGGTGGCGAGACGTACAACGTGCTGACATGAGGAAAGTTTCCAACCGATTTCTCATACGCAAAAAGCAGTTGCCGGCGTTGCTTGGTGAAACGTTGTTATAATGCCTCGTGTAAGGAGGAGAAATGCGTACAATCACGTTTCCAACTTTGATAAAGGTCGGATTGTAGCCTATCGCGATTGCGATTTATCGTATCGCGACATTGCTGCTCACGTTGGTCGATATCCAATGACTGTTAGCAGAATATGGAATCGGTGGGTTCAGGAGTGTAATACGGAACGCCGTGCTGGATCCCAACGGCCTCGTATCACTACTAGTAGAGATGACAGGCATCTTATCCGCATGTCTCTAACGGATCGTGCAGCCACGTCTCGATCCCTGAGTCAACAGACGGGGACGTTTGCAAGACAACAACGATCTGCACGAACAGTTCGACGACGTTTGCAGCAGCTTGGACCATCAACTCGGAGACCCTTGACGCTGCGTTACAGATAGGAGCGCATGCGATGGTGTTCTCAACGACGAACCTGGGTGCACGAATGTCAAAACGTCATTTTTTCGGATGAATCCAGGTTATGTTTACAGCATCATGATGATCGCATCCGTGTTTGGCGACATCGCGGTGATCGCACATTGGAAGCGTTAATTCGTCATCGCCATACTGGCGTATCACGTGGCGTGATGGTATGGGGTGCCATTGGCTACACGTCTCGGTAACCTCTTGCTCGCGTTGACGGCACTTTGAACAATGGACGTTACATTTCAGATATGTTACGACCCGTGGCTGTACCCTTCACTCGATTCCTGTGAAACCCTACATTTCAACAGGATAATGCACGACCGCATGTTGGAGATCCTGTACGGGCCTTTCTGGATAAAGAAAATGTTCGACTGCTGCCCTGGCCAGCACATTCTCCAAATCTCTCACGAATTGAAAACGTCTGGAAAACGTCTGGTCAATGGTGGCCGAGCAAGTGGCTCGTCACAATACGCCAGTCACTATTCTCGATGAACTGTGGTATCGTGTTGAAGCTGCATGGGCAGCTGTACCTGTACACGCCATCCAAGCTCTGTTTGACTCAATTCCCAGGCATATCAAGGCCGTTATTACGGCCAGCGGTGGTTGTTCTGAGTACTGATTTCTCAGAATCCATGCCCCCAAATTGCGTGAAAATTTAATCACATGTCAGTTCTAGTATAACATATTTGGCTAATGAATACCCGTTTATCAATTGCATTTCTTCTTGGTGTAGCAATTTTAATGGCCAGTAGTGTGTAAGGTCGGAAATCAGAAAGGTACATCACATCCATTTCAACTGCGTAAATGTTTTTTTTTTTTTTTTCTTTCTTGACACCGTTGTCGAGTAGACACTAACGTTCAGTTTTCTTCCTTCGTTTTAAACCAGCATTTCTGCATATCAGTATCGCGAGCTGTTGCCAAAATATAGATGCAAGAGCGGTCCATTATATCGGCCGTGTGCTTAAAGCCACCTAAGGATTTTCTTGTCACTTGCTTTTCGCACCAGCAACTGCATTAAGAGGGACGTCGTACAGACTTAGATATCAGGACGGAACCTCTTAATACACAGTCGCTGCCGCAGTCAGGGGCGGTGAACTTTAAGCGGGCGCTGGCAGCGCGCCCTTTAATAGGACAGCCGACGGCTGTCAAACACCAGCTCGGGAAGCGCTCGGGCGCGACAAAAAGATATCGGCGAGCGCGGGAGCGGGCCGCCTAATACGCTTAGCGGCGCCCGCTTTATTACGCTGTCAAACACAGGCCATTATTTTCATTAGCCTCGCCGCGGTTAGCGCCGAGGCGGAGTGCCAAAGGTCGGTGGGCCGTGTAAGCTGGCGCGACGGCGTCTGGGGACGGCAGCAGCTCAGGCGACGGAGGCGCCTCTGCCGGCGCCGCCGGGCTGCACACCGAGGTGCTCCGCTGCGGAGAAAAAGCTCGCATCGACGCCTGTGACCAGTAAGGGAAGTTCGGTCGAGAAAGCACACTTGATAGCTGCAGGGGAGAAGGAAGAAAGTCATTAGAGACCGAGTACAAGCTTGGATTGCGTCGAGGATGGGGAAGGAAATCGGCCGAGCCCTTTCAAAGGAGCCATCCCAGCGCTTTTTTGCTTGGAGCAACCTAAGGAAATCACGGAAACCTGAATCTGGATTGCTGGACTCAGGTTTGAACCGTCGTCCTCCCGAAAGTGAGGATTGGCCGCACTTGGCGGAAAACTGTCGTTGTTAGCGATTTTAGCGGTGCGTAGTGATGTGAAGACAGACCTGCTCGTACGGCGTAACACGCAGCGAACTATCGTGCAAGACGGGGAGGTGAGCCAGTCTTCCGGACTGTCAGCAATCAGAACGCAGCTAACGATATTTTGGTGTCATGTTGAGCAGTTGACATACTGGAAAGTCATTCCGCACCCGCCTTATTCACATGATCTTCTGGCCTGAGATTGTCATCCTTTCTGCTCTCTATCGAACAACCTAAAGGTTTTCCTTTCTGGATGAAAATGCTCTCCGAGAAGAGCTCGACGATATGAAGAAACAAGCACTCTTCGTTCCAGTGGTAATTTTTATTTTTATTTCGCTATGATACGTATCACCTTTATTTAGGCATCTTCGAATTGGTTGATATTTGGTAGCGATGGGTGCCAAGGGGCCTTGTATATCTTGATAGCCAGTGTGATATGTGCAGACACAATACATTCATGGCCTAAAGATCTGCTGTTGGTCTGATCCCGTTTGGTCTGCGTTGGACTGCGTCACATGCCGTAATAAGGACCCCATTGACAAGGGGCATTTACTGCTGGGATATTTTATGCGCGGTATCCCACGTACCCATTGCTACCAAATATCTCTCAATCGGAAGACACCTAAATAAATGTGAAACGCGTTACTGAGAAGAAAATAAGAAAATTTAACGTTGCAACCAAGACTGCTTGTTTCTTCATATCATACACACTGCTTGCTGTACCAACCCTGGAAAGGAATCCTGGAAGGAAGTGGGAAGTTTCGTGGGTCGACGAGTTCTTCGCCTCAAAACCACACGTTTCTACAGTCGAAGAATAGAAAAGTTGTTAGACTGTTGTATATAGTGAAGGAGAATATGTTACGACTAAGGTCTCTGTTATGTGTACCTGTTGCGTTTATTAAATTTACGGTAAAACGCTCAGAAGCTATACACCAAACCAATAATTTGACCTTCAGGAGTCCACTGAACACATACAATACCTTGAATATCGAATAAAAACCAGTTACCATTACTTTGAATGCTGATTTGCACATTCGAGCTTCTTTCGCTCTCGGTGAGGTTGGGGGCTTCCAATGCATGGACTGGCGCTTTGTTTCTAGATCCCAAGTGAAAACAAACGTTCATCACTTGTTATCATTTTTTCCAAAAAATTACGATCACTTTCGGTGCTATCCAGAGAGGAAGTATAAAAATTTTCACGAACTTCTTTCTGTTCGATCGTGATAGGTACTTTCTGACAGCACTAGTCCCTTGCAAAACGAGAACCATGAACTAACAACGAATGAAATACGCGATCAGCGCTTGCAAAAAGCCACAGTCTCACCTACTTAGCGTGCTGTAATCCCGACGCATCACCATAAATGACCCGAACAGAATGCAGCAGCAACAAAAACGTTCAAATCTGCTCGAAAATCTATCTACCCGCGCTACACGAGGCTGGAAAAGCCTGCCCGCCAAAGAGGTTAGTGCAGAACTCCCCACAACCCTGAGCGAGAATAGGCCCGCTCTGTGTGTACATCTTATATCCTGAGCACAAAATTCTCTCCCACTCTCTATGTTATATGCTGCTCAGCCAAAGAGCTTTTAGCCACGTACTACTTATTGCAATCTTCACAAAGATTCACGAAGTAGTTAGACTATAATATTTTATTTTTTTATTGCAACGAAAAGCTCATATTAACATTTAATCAATAACAACAGAACTATTACATATAATCAAAGAATAAACAGTCTGTCCCTTGTGCGCGCCGCCACAGAATAATGCTGTCCTTCACTGTGCGTCTACGGATGTTCTGCTGGCGACTCTTGCTGTGGTGAGGTGGTGTCATCCTGGTCCAGCAGTGTGGAAGGTGGTGCTTGGTGCCTCACCTCTGTGTTCTCATCAGTCGGTAACGTATGCGCAGGTTTGAGCCGTTCCAATGATACCACTTGACTCTTTCCATTTAGACCTATCTGCAAGGTACGTTCATCCTGTGAGAGCACTCTGTAAGGTCCAGAATATGGAGGCAGCAGCGGTGACTTGACAGCGTCCGTCCGTAGCACCACATGTGTACATGAGCGTAGATCTTTGTGCACGAACGTATTTACCACTCCATGTCTCGAGACAGGAGATGGGCGAAGTCTGGCCATATCCTCGCGTACCATTTGCAATGTAAACGGCAATTCGGTCTGTCGTGCCCCTTTATCGGTGAAGAATTCTGCAAGCCGTCGTAAGGGTTCACCATAAACCAATTTTGCGGTGGATGCCCCTAAATCCGTTTTCAGTGCTGTGCGTAGGCCCAACAAAACTGGTGGTAGCGCTGACGACCAAGATTGTGCATGGGCACATAAATGCAGCTTTTAATGTTCTGTGCCAGCGTTCCACCATCCCATTGCTTGCCGGGTGGTTCGCTGTGGTGCGATGATGTTGGAACCCGCAGAGGTTGGCCAATTATGCGCACAACGTCGATTCAAACTGACGCTCCTGGTCTGTGGTGACATGTAAAGGGTAGCCGAAACGTGCGATCCAAGATGAAACAAATATGCCTGCCACCGGGCCACACGAATCTGTCTGTCATTAGTTTGACGCTGGCGTTTATTCCCGGATGAGCTATCAAATAATTGTCTTCGCAATCTCTCAGGTACGAACGGTCTCTGTTTTCCTTGCGATACGTCACACCAAACTCGGAAGTGTTCACCCGTAGGTTGTATTTGTTGCAAGCATAGCACGGACGTACTATCACGAGAGAATTTAGAAAGTTGCTAGTCTGCTTCCTGTGCTGCAGCTATTTCCTTGTAGTGAATAGTCTGGGAGATTGTTTCCAGCCTAGACAGGAAATCTGCCACGACGTTCTCAGCTCCTTTTATGTGCTGTAGGTCTGTCGTAAACAGGGCGATAAACTCGAGTTGTCTAAATTGTCGTGGTGAGCAACCATCCTTGTTCTTACTGAAAGCGAAGGTAACTGGCTTGTGGTCTGTGAAAACAGTGAATGGTTTGCCTTCTACTTGCGGTCGGAAATGTCGGATGGCTTCATAAATTGCCAGTGACTCCCTGTCATAGGCACTCCATTTGACGTGTGATGATGTAAGCTTGCGGGAGAAGAAACCTAGGGGCTGCCAAATGTTTCCCACCTTCTGGTGCACAGCTACACCTATTGCCTGCTGGCTCGCATCTACAACAATTGCCAATCGAGCTTGAGGAACCGGATGTGCCAACATTATTGCCTGACGTAGACAGGTTTTGATCTTATCAAATGCCATCTGCATCTCTGCTGTCCACTGTAAAGGTCGTTTGCCTACTGCATCCTTGCCGACTAGTGCTGACGTCAAAGGTGCCTGAATAGCCGCCGCATTAGGCAGATGTTGTCTGTAAAAGTTAACTGCTCCAAGAAACCGGCGTAGTTGTCGATAGTCGATGGGGCGAGTCATCTCTTCGATAAGGTCGAGTTTGACTTGCAGTGGGCTGATAGCGGCTGCTGTCACTGAGTAGCCAAGAATGGCATCTGACGTCGTCGGAGTAAACACTTTGATTCATTGACCGAAACGCCATATGCCTCAATACGTTGGTAAACAGTCCTTAGATGTTGATCGTGCTATTCCTCAGACAACGAAAAAATCAAGATGTCGTGGAGGTACGCGAAGCAATGTGGTAAACCTTTGAGGACTTCGTCAATGAAACGTTGCCAAGTTTGTGCCGCATTTTTTAACCCGAACGGCGTATGGAGATATTCGAATAAACCGAATGGTGTCGTGACAGCCGTCTTCGGTATATCAGCAGGTGCGACCGGTATCTGGTGATACGCTTTTTTGCAATGAATGACACTAAAAATGGTCGCGCCTGCAAGTGTGTGCGTAAAATCCCTGATATGTGGTATCGGATAACGAACGGTGATCGTACGAGTACTTAGTGCCCTGTAATCTCCGCATGGTCTCCAAGTCACATCTTTCTTCTTTACGAGGTGAAGTGGCGATGACCACGGACTGTCGGATCTACGGACGATTCCCGAGCGTAATAATTCTTCGAACTCTGCCTTCGCTGCAGCAAAACGAACCGGAGCTAACCGGTGTGGGCGTTGAGACACTGGTTGACCGGGTGATGTACCGTATTGTGCTTTATTGTCAGCCCACCAGGCATGGATTCGCAGTTTGCTACTTGTCTGCAATCAGACGTGGACATAGGGCTTCGTCCTAGGCTGCCCCTAATGCACTGTGTCCCCCGTCGAATGCTCACTGAGCTAATAGATACCTCAAGTGCATAATGAAACAAGAAATTTGCACTCAGTATTGCGTGTGACACATCGGCAATTACGAAAGTCCATGGTAAACTTTCATGGAACCCGGGGTCTACCTCTATCTGACGTTTTCCATAAGTCGCTATCGACGTCTGGTTTGCAGCTGTGAGTTTCGACTGAGATGGAGGGAGCTTCACATTACAGTTTCTAACAGGCAATGCACTAACGTCCGAAACTGAGTCGACTAGATAAGCACGGCCGGAGTTACCATCTGTAACAACAGCCGATTAGACAGTGAAGGTAAAGAAGAAAGGTTACTCATCCGTAGCTGCCCCTCGTCGATCTCACCTGGTAACAGTAGGCGCTTCTGCTCAAACTCGCGACCGGCGGCGCCTAACGCCGGCCGCTGTCGCCATTCGGGTGATTGCAGGGTGATGTGCAGCGCGTCGCCTCTCTTCCGAATCGTCGATGGTACCAGCAGATACGCTCCTTAGACACAATGTCATCTTCCTTGCTCTTCTTGTTTGTGGCTGTCTTGCCTCCAAGTAACGTCGATATCTGTTGCTTCAATCCGTCAACTTCTTTTCGTAGGTCATCCAGTTATTGAGAAACGTCCCGCTGTTGGCGTCGTTGTATCGCCGCCGTTTCCTGTGAGTCTGTACTATTGTGTCCGAAATCACCGTAGACTTATTCGCTGCGTCTAACGAGGCGTAGACCTTGTCGGCTAATGAGATCAACGACGAGATATCTTGTGCGTCTGAGAGCACTACAGCCGTTCTAACTGCCTCTGGCAACTGCTCACGCCATACATGTTGCAGTGTCGTATCTGGCAACTCGGTGTCGTTGACTAAACTTCGCAGGTGCCGCCAAAATTCCGACGGTGACTTATCTCCTCTCTTTTCACCGTGCAACACTTGCTGGATACGTTGTTCCACCGGCCGGCGTAGTCGCTCAATGAGTAACTGCTTAAAACGCGTATACTTTTGCGTGCTGCGCTGATCGTTGCTGTTTTATTGTCAAGCGCACTAACGGCAATCATAAATTTTGTCTCTTCGTTTACAATGCCATGATGCTGGAAAGTCAGATCAATCACTGCAAGCCACAGTTCAGGTTTATCAGGTATGAACTGTGGTGGGCGTAATTTCATCTTCCTACTGTTCTCCGTCGAAAGGCTGTTACTAGATGGCGCAGAAAAATTCAACACAGCGTTTTCTTGTTCTTCAATGTCGCGGCGTAATTCCTCAATGTTCTTTAGCAAAACGTCGCGCCGATCCGTAACAATCTGTGTGCCGCGCGGACTCGCCGGTCTCCTGGTAGCCGAAATTGAACTGGGCTGCATTTGTTAATCTTCAACGAAATTCTTTATACGGGGTCATCACTTTAGCCACGCACTACTCATTACAATCTTCAGAAAGGCTCACGAAGTAGTTAGACTATAATTTTTTTTTATTGTAACGAAGAGCTCATATTAACATTGAATCAATAACAACAGAACTATTATATATAATCAAAGAATAAACGATCTGCCCCTTGTGCGCGCCGCCACTGAATAATGCTATCCTTCACTGCGCGTCTACGGATGTTCTGCTGGCGACTCCCACAAGCTTCTATAGCAAGAGCTTCTGTAGGGCAAGAAGCTAGCACGACGCCTGGCATACTAGGAAGTAGCCTCAAAATAACGTTTCACTCAATTCATCCGTGCAACAGTCGCCTTATTGATTTGCCGTATTTCGTAGTTATGGTATTATAATGTGCAGTATGCTATTTCAAGGCAACAGTACATTTACAGAATTATCACGAAAACTTCAGGAACCGTTTGATTTCTTACAACTTAATGTCAGTAATGACGTATCAGAGGTAAAAGCACAAGAGACTATAAACTAAACAATACTAAAGCACCAGATTGCAAGTTGTCTGCACAGTGTATTGGTAGCATTTGGGGTTGTGTGTTTTGGACAGTAAAGGAATCAAGTTTCTTTCCTGTCATATACTGTGTTTTCATCTTATCGTTTGTAATGCATTCTAGGTGTTTCTTGTTCATATAACAGAAGTGTGTTCGGCAATAATTGACATTTTCCTTATATATTACAAAGGAGTTCTGTGTGTGTGTGTGTTATGTTCCGCATCTTCTGAAGCACTGGTTCGATTTCAACCAAACTTGGTACAAATACATCTTACTATAAGTCAATTATCACTGTAAGGGTAAGAACAGCTGTTGGGAGCAGTAAAAGTACCGCATGAGACATGACGTTATAATTTATTGCTTTTTAACACTAACTGTATGTCCAACACATTTTACAGACAGTATGCACATATTCCACTGAATGTAAGGGCAAAATTATTTCATTGTTCTACACACAGTTCAGGAGATATGACATCATAAAGAATGATATGCGTGAAAAACTGCCTCATCGTGGATGACATATAAATTTATTACTTCCTTACTAATAAATTTATTCGCAATAAATTTTGCAGGCGATATCCATATTTGCTGCTGAATCTACCAAGAATATTATATAATTGTACGACACATAGCTCAGGAGATACGACTTCATAAAGAGCGAGATGCGTGAAAATCTGCCGCATCGTACATGATGTTTAAATTTATTACTTCGTTGCTACTAACTCCATTCGTAACACATTTTGCGTAGAGTATTCACGTACATCGCTGAATGTGTCTACAAATACCACTGTGTGCCAGTTCAGGAGGTATGACGTGAAATACAAAGTGACAATTATTGAACCATATGAAATAAAATCGTCATACCTTCTGAACGGTTTGCGTTAGGACGTTCAAACTGCACTGTTAGCCGCGGGGCATGATAGGAATTAGAATGCGCGGATGGATTCGTCTAAAAGGAAAATTGGTGCCTCTGGGAAACTGAGAATCCGCATTTCGCGATCGAGAAGTCGGGTGACTGTGTGGTGTGCAATGTCCAGTTACGAAGAAATCGGTGAGATATTCCTTGGTAGCACGGAGACTATCGGACGGTACGTGAATCTTTTGGGAAGATGATTTCATCCCCACTATCCAAAGTGACCCTTTTTCCGGAAAGAGGTGGTTCATGCAAGACAGAGCTCGACCCCATCGAAACAGGAGTGTGTTTGGTGTCATGAAGGAGCACTTTAAGGTCCGCATTCTGACTCAGGGGAACCCAGACGCCACTGGTAATTCTGACTCAGGGGAACCCAGACGCCACTGGTAATTCTGACTCAGGGGAACCCAGACGCCACTGGTAATTCTGACTCAGGGGAACCCAGACGCCACTGGAATGGGCCTCGATTGGCCACCATATTCTTCGGATCTGAACACATGCGACTCCTCTGTGTGGAGCTATATCAAATACAGTGTGTACCGCAATAACCCCAAAAGCATTGCTGAGCTGAGAACAGCCATTCAGATCATCGACAGCATCGATGTTCCAACACTTCAGCGGGTCATGCACAATTTCGATATCCGTACGTGCCAATTCGTCGCCCATGATGTCAGCCATATCGAACAGGCATATCGAACATGACATAAGCTAAATCTGAATATCTGTAGTGACGTTTACATGTTGAACAAATTGTGTGCCGTGGTTTGTAACTAATTTACATTTTTTTTCAGATTGTTCAGTAATTATCTGCCTGTACCTTCAGCACATAGTTACTTGTAAAAGAATTCTCTCTCAGGAATGAATTTCGTCGATTTTGTTACTTTTGTCTGAAATTTCTGCAGGTGAAACGATCAACAATAACACTTCTGTTCTTGCCTGTCGTAAGTATTTGCCTATTTTTACCTATTATGTCGCGATTTCCGAAAGAATGGTTAGACTGGAATGTAGAAGTACAGCTTAAATTGCTGCCAGTGTAACGAGCAGTAATGACACTTATATTTTCTTGCTGGATGCAAATAGTTGGCTGTTTATTTCCGAATATGTTGCAGTTTACGGGGTATGATAACGCAGATTTCCTTGCTTATCGCAAATATTTGGCGGTGTATTTCCGAAAATGTCGAGAAATTTCCGGGGGAGTGCTTATCCAGCGAACCTGTTGCATATGTACGTACTCGTAGCAGCCTAGTCTGTCAGTAGCACTTCGTCAGTTCGTAAAATCATTTAGTTCATCAAAATGAATCTTCCTAATCTTCCTTGGCTGAGAAAATATGTCTCTAGATAAAACTGAGTTTCATCCCTGCAGGAATAATATTATTAAAATCTCATTGGTTTCAGCCAAAGAGAAATTCTGTCTATATGGTTTCAGAAGATTTTAGCTCTTCGCCTCATAGCAACTGCGAGTATTTTGCCCACAAAGACTTTTCTGCGTGGCAACTAAGCACACTTTGGTCTCCGGAGCGACCATTACATCGAGTTCTCTATGGCCACAGACACGCAACTTTGACAAGAGCGCGGACACGGCGCGAGTGCAGACAGAAATGTGCTTGTTTCGAGCGTGAAATTTAACCAGCGTGTGTGAGCCGTAGCCCCTGTGTTGTGTGTATAGTGGATTACCGCTGCTAAAATGTTAGTGACAGTTGTCTCGTCAGTTCCTGTTTTTTTAGGCGTATTTCATTCTTCAGACTTCCAGTTCTTTGAATCTTTAAAATAATGTCTGCAAAAGGCAGACCGTGAGTGCTTGTCGTGATCAGAATGCCTTTTAGGATAAAACTTCACTGGTGCTCTAATAGTTTGGCGACGTTGCTTATAATCGAAAACCTTAGTCACTTTCGCGACTATCGTATAGGTAGTGATAGCTTCTCGAGCACGTTGTTTGATAGCTACTACTTCAAAGCACATAATAATGGGATAGATATGCACAGGTAAACACGCGAGACGTATCTCAGTTATGCATTTGCTTACGTTTGGTACTGTCGGGGGACGCTTATGGGGCTTTTTCTTCTGAAGCGGTACAGAGGTTTTGCGGCGATGTCATCTCATTCCTATTTCTCAAAGTCCCACACGTGTTAAGTCGTTGATGTCCTCCTCTCTTTATCATGCCACAGAAAAAGTATGTAGGACCAAGTTTGTTGATATAGCCACTTCCACAGCAACCACATAAATATTCGTTTCATAAACTAAGATACATTTCTTTGGCTGCAATCTACACGGACGTAAAAAAAATCCCAACATCAACAAATATTTAATGTAGGAAGTGAAATTTCATACAGACATTTGTATAGGTAACATGTTTAAGACGATTAACATTGCGAGATCGCAGGTTAATTTACGCCCGAGATAAGCCATTAAGAACAGGAGGAACAGCCATGATATTGAATGCAAGCACGCAGTCGTGCATGTGTTGTGTTGTACAGGTGCCGAATGTCAGTTTGTTGGATTGTGTTCCATGCCTGTTGCACTTGGTCCGTCAGTACAGGGGCGATTAATGCTGATTGGAGATTATGCTGGTCATCCGATAATGTCCCACATGTTGTCGATTAGAGACATATCTGCTGATCGAACTCTGTGTAGAGCATGTTCGGTTGCAGTACATAGGCGAGCGATGTTGTGCTGGAAAACACGCCCTGGAATGCCGGCGGTGAATCAGGTCGAATCACCAGACAGGCGGACAAATATGCAGTGAGGATGAGTGGGATAACCTGGAGAAGGTTCTTTCTGTCATACGAAATTGTACCCTAGACCATAATCCCAGTTTTAGTTTTAGTGTGTCTTGCAAGCAGACAGGGTAGTTGCAGGTCCTCAGCTAGCGTCCTGATCACCAAACGGCCACCTCTGACACTGAGGCAGCACAAGCTTTCATCTGCAAACACAGCAGATCTGCACCTGCCCTCCAACGAGTCGTCAGTTGTCACCATGGAAGTCGGAAATGGTGGTAGTTTGGGGTCAGTGGAATGCACGCCACAGGACATCTCTCTCGCAGCTGTCCTTGAAGTGGCGATTGGTAACAGTTCGTTATGTCACTGTTGTGATAACTGCTGCTCAGATTGCTGCTGCAGACGCAGTTACGATGCGCCAGAGCCATACGCTGAACACGATGCTTTTCCTCTCGTGGCCATCCAGAGCCCTGTCTTCTTGCGACCTGACCATCGCTGCGAGCAGTCACGCACAGTGGCTACATTCCTACCAAGTCTTTCAGCAGTATCGCAGAAGTAAGGTCCAGCTTCTCGCAGTCCTATTACACGACCTTATTCAAACTCGATGAGGTGCTGATAATGCCGTCTTTGTCGTCTTACATTCTTGACTAGCAACAACTCACCACGTTAAAGGTAACTTCTGCTCACCACCATTGAAATCTGACCTTTCGGAGTGCGGTTTAACCAAAATCAAACATGTGAAAGGACTGGGCCACTGTTTTAAGTACACATAACTCTACATTTGTCAAACTTCGTTACCATTAAAAAAAACACATCAGCAACTAATTCATTAAATAGCAACTAAGAAAAAACGTATGACCCATTAGATCACACACTAAAAACCAAAGGGAACAACAGTTTGGATACTAGTAACAGTTATAAAATTATAGATCTTTACAGACAAGCGCATAAAACTGGAAACCACTAATGTCAGGTTACAACTTAAGTTATTATCGTTTAAACCGCAGACTGTATGTATTTTAACAAAGGGCGCACCTTGGGTGAACAGGAAAGGGTGCAAATAAGTCAAATACAATTTGACATAACTATTGACAAGAACGTCATAAACTTGGCCCACTGGGTTGACTCAACATTTAAACAATCATGAAACTAAGGCATAACGGCATGAATTTTGGAATTAAAGAAAAATAACAAATATGAAACGCCAGGACTAGGAGCTGACTCCATATCTCCAGCGAAGAACAAATTCCGGTGGAGTACCTAACCTTAGAATTCAGTTAGTGAAAAAAAATAAAAAAAAGAGTTTAGTACCCGCCCAAGATCGGTCCCAGTTAACAACGCGCGACCAGAATGTTCGGCAGTGATAAAGCCCATAGTTTAAGCCACGCATTGCATATTATATGCGTTCCCTCTTACGAGATTTGAATGGTAACACGAAACACAATAAATAGAAACCAATGACCTGACTAAATAAGCAATAACTAAATATAATCTGTTAGCTAGGTAGCGCGCCTATGAAGTACAATCAACTGTGTCCAAAGTACGCTCGAGATGCCAAAACCAGTGCCGGTACAGCTTCCGACAGTAAAAGAAAGGGGAGGCGGAGGGAAGACAGCCACATTATATAAAGTACTAAACCAAAAGAATGACCGGTTTACAGCTGAAATAGTTCCCCATATTAATTTTTAAAAATAACTTGGACAAGTTTAAAAACATATTAGAATGTTAAAACAAGGGATACCAAACTGGCATAACGTAGTTCGATGAACCCTCTGGCAGACACTTAAATGTGATTTGCAGAGTGTCGGCCGCGGTGGCCGTGCGGTTCTAGGCGCTTCAGTCCGGAACCGCGAGACTGCTACGATCGCAGGCTCGAATCCTGCCTCGGGCATGGATGTGAGTGATGTGCTTAGGTTAGTTAGGTTTAAGTAGTTCTAATTTCTAGGGGACTGATGACCTCAGATGTTAAGTCCCATAGTGCTCAGAGCCATTTGAACCATTTTTTGACTTGCAGAGTACCCATACAGATGTAGATGATGACATAGAATAACTGGCCGCTTAGGTCCTTAGAATGAGAAAAACAGCAGTTACATGAAAGAGTTCTCGATTACAATTCCGTAACTTGCCGAGCGGTGACCTCCGCTGACCTCTTAGGCCTTTAGAATGAGGAAAATAGTAGTTACATGGAACAATTAGTAGATTTCAATCACACAACGTAGAGAGTGGAGACTTCCTCGTCGAAGATGGTGCAGGCCGGCGTGAGGTGTAGAAACACAGCTAGTTCAAAAATGGCTCTGAGCACTATGGGACTCAACTGCTGTGGTCATGAGTCCCCTAGAACTTAGAACTACTTAAACCTAACTAACCTAAGGACATCACACACATCCATGCTCGAGGCAGGATTCGAACCTGCGACCGCAGCAGTCGCACGGTTCCGGACTGCGCGCCTAGAACCGCGAGACCACCGCGGACGGCAGAAACACAGCTGCAAAGGCACTATTGTCCAAGAGTCCCTTAGGGCGGCATACCACTCTGTCCCTGACGCTGGAACAGACTAAAAGCGCTTCTAAGTCCGGGCCACTGCACGCTCAACACTGTCGTAGTTACACCGCTCAGCGAGATGGCAAAAGGTGAGCAAACGCGTTATAGTACACGCGCACTGTAGGTATCACAAAACAAATTGGTAGAATAGAAAAATAATTCCAGAAATGCTGCCGAGTATGGACTAAGAAACCTAAATAGCGAGAAATTTGCAACCAACTCGGCTCCTCTCCGTTTTACAGAGGTACCGGTGTGGCTAAAAAAGCGCTGCACGATTTGAGAGATGCAGAGGCGAGCTGGTGTGCTGGGACTTGCCCCACTTCACTGCTATTAGCACCAGGTCATCATAACGCGACTGTGCATAGCGTACAAGTATTGCGCCGTAATTTAAGAATGAAATTAAAAATTAAAATAGCTTTGTCAACATATGCTTCAGTATATTAATGTTTGAATTGTTAAATCTCATATTGATCAGATAACATAATCTTGGAACTTTTCTAATTGGTCTATGTTTGCTGTTGATCCCTAACTACATAGTTTTAAGAAAAAAATAATTGTGCTAAATAATAAAGCTATAAAGCCAAAAATCGGTCAGAATGTGCAAAAGTATGTCAAAATTAATTATTACAAGTTTCAACTTCGACATAAAAGTTTTCTGGGTTTGGTACCGCGTCATAATGTAAAAACTACATTTACATTATGACCCGGTACCAAACCCAGAAAACTTTTATGTCGACTGACTCTGGCCGCGGAAGCCTACGCAATTATACAAGATTCAACTTGATCGGAAGAAAATTTGGGTCAAAATCCACAGTTTTACGAAAAATGTAAGGCGCCAAATATTACAATTAGAAAGATGAAAATTGGTGTGAAGCGTCAGATTGATATAAGAACTTTAATTATGTGACCCCATTAAGCTACCTCTAATAGTTTTCGAGTAATTTACTGAAAATGAAATTTGGAACAAAAAGTCCCTATTTGTAGTAGATTAAGTGCCATTTATACACTCCTGGAAATGGAAAAAAGAACACATTGACACCGGTGTGTCAGACCCACCATACTTGCTCCGGACACTGCGAGAGGGCTGTACAAGCAATGATCACACGCACGGCACAGCGGACACACCAGGAACCGCGGTGTTGGCCGTCGAATGGCGCTAGCTGCGCAGCATTTGTGCACCGCCGCCGTCAGTGTCAGCCAGTTTGCCGTGGAATACGGAGCTCCATCGCAGTCTTTAACACTGGTAGCATGCCGCGACAGCGTGGACGTGAACCGTATGTGCAATTGACGGACTTTGAGCGAGGGCGTATAGTGGGCATGCGGGAGGCCGGGTGGACGTACCGCCGAATTGCTCAACACGTGGTGCGTGAGGTCTCCATAGTACATCGATGTTGTCGCCAGTGGTCGGCGGAAGGTGCACGTGCCCGTCGACCTGGTACCGGACCGCAGCGACGAACGGATGCACGCCAAGACCGTAGGATCCTACGCAGTGCCGTAGGGGACAGCACCGCCACTTCCCAGCAAAATTAGGGACACTGTTGCTCCTGGGGTATCGGCGAGGACCATTCGCAACCGTCTCCATGAAGCTGGGCTAAGGTCCCGCACACCGTTAGGCCGTCTTCCGCTCACGCCCCAACATCGTGCAGCCCGCCTCCAGTGGTGTCGCGACAGGCATGAATAGAGGGATGAATAGAGACGTGTCGTCTTCAGCGATGAGAGTCGCTTCTGCCTTGGTGCCAATGATGGTCGTATGCGTGTTTGGCGCCGTGCAGGTGAGCGCCACAATCAGGACTGCATACGACCGAGGCACACAGGGCCAACACCCGGCATCATGGTGTGGGGAGCGATCTCCTACACTGGCCGTATACCTCTGGTGATCGTCGAGGGGACACTGAATAATGCACGTTACCTCCAAACCGTCATCGAACCCATCGTTGTACCATTCCTAGACCGGCAAGGGAACTTGCTGTTCCAACAGGACAATGCACGTTCGCATGTATCCCGTGCCACCCAACGTGCTCTAGAAGGTGTATGTCAACTACCCTGGCCAGCAAGATCTCCGGATCTGTCCCCCATTGAGCATGTTTGGGACTGGATGAAGCGTCGTCTCACGCGGTCTGCACGTCCAGCACGAGCGCTTGTCCAACTGAGGCGCCAGGTGGAAATGGCATGGCAAGCCGTTCCACAGGACTACATCCAGCATCTCTACGATCGTCTCCATGGGAGAATAGCAGCCTGCATTGCTGCAAAAGGTGGATATACACTGTACTAGTGCCGACATTGTGCATGCTCTGTTGCCTGTGTCTATGTGCCTGTGGTTCTGTCAGTGTGATCATGTGATGTATCTGACCCCAGGAATGTGTCAATAAAGTTTCCCCTTCCTGGGACAATGAATTCACGGTGTTCTTATTTCAATTTCCAGGAGTGTATTAATGGTAGACGGCTCTGACTAGAGCACTTGGTTACATCTATTAAACAAAGAAGATATAACAAGTTTTAAGACTTTAATGTAAATAACAATCAATACACGGTGTCTTAAAGATGTAGTTCAGAAGTTATGTTCTACTGTCAATTCCGCTCTAAAAATTATAGAGGACAAGGTTTATATGTAGGCGAGCTAAGCCTCCTTAACGCCATTCATATAAAAACTACGAAGATTGTAAAACGAAACGCAACAGTGTTATAAAATGTGTCCGAGAAACCTGCCATTTAGAAGCTATTACCGGGGCCCAGAGCGGATGACGGCAGGTGTTCCCTGCGGCTGTCCGCCGGGCCCATATATAAAAAGGGCTAGAGTGGCAGTAGACGACTTCACTTCGCACCCAGCTTCCAGAACGTCAGTCAAACGCCGGACGTACACGCTACTTCGGACAACGTCTCAGCTATGCTGCTGCTAAAGCGGGCGTCATTTACCACGGCGGCCGAGTTTGGATTCGTTCGGCGCATCTGACGTCACAAAACTGAGTCAGCCAATGAACAGAGAACGACGTTGCCAGAGCTCGACTGCAGTGCAGAGCACGGACGAGTGTCTTCAGTTTTAGAAACGTTCAGTCATAAATAAAGTAACTCTACAAAAGCAATATCTTGATAGCAGACTTTCTATAAAAGAAAGTTTCGAAAAAGCATTCTTTATACCAGTCGCTTCATATTCTATTAACAAATTAAACCAAACAAGCAATAAGCCTCCTAATTCAGGCGATAACAAGGAAAGGTGGTTGTATCATTCTCACTAACCGCTGTTTCGCAATAAAGAACAGCGGTAATTGTTATTTCCTATTGTACTTCGACGAAACGTGAATAATTCATAGTCATACCAACAGTGTTCGTCGGTATTTTGCGTCATATTCAAAGTCCTCTGCTGGGAGATATCTGAAATTGCAAGTTGCGTTAGTGTAATGGTTTATGTGTATGGCTGCTAAGTAAAAGGTTATGAGTTCAAACCTTGTTCAGTGCTTAATATTTTCAGTATTTAAAAACAGTATGGAAGTGTCTTACTTCATGAATTTTATTCGTTTGAATGTAATTTTTTGAAATTTCTAGTGGCAACTAAAATCGACCATACGGAAAGTATACGCTATAGACTTTTACCTCTGCGAACTCTTCAAAATTTCGTGCAATGGTTTACTACATCTAAGATAAAAGAATTGAACTATAAAAGCATGTGATACATGGTGCCGTTGGCGCCAGTGCCATGTCTGTATTCATTTAAGATCTCTGCGATGAGCTCTGTATGGCGTGGCCGCGGTTTCCCTCTTTGGTAGCTTTTCGGTTATTTAAAGTGCACGCTCGGTGGCAGTGGCCGAGCGGTTCTAGGCGCTCCAGTTCGGAATCGCGTGACCGCTACGGTAGCAGGTTCGAACTGTGCCTCGGGCATGGATGAGTGTCATGTCCTTAGGTTAATTAGGTTTAAGTAGTTCTAAGTTCTAGTTCTAAGTTCTAGGGGACTGATGAACTCAGATGTTAAGTCCCATAGTTTTCAGAGCCATTTGAACCATTTAAAGCGCACGACGCTGTGGGGACGGGGCTGGGTTTGGTCGGTTGGTTGGCTCTCCGGTGTGCAGTCTGGTTGTCGGCGGTCGCTATTTGCACATGCTCTGCCTCTTTGTGTCACTTGGGCACTGGGGATCCGAACGGAGACGTGCATGCGTGTCAGCGAGGGTGTACCGCATCTAGTAAGAGGGCGATGGCCTCATCTGTACTGTTAAACGACGTGAACTTGTGAAAGTGGCTTTGGAATGTATCAGCCTGCAACCGGATACACTACAGAATCAAACGGTGGGAATTATTCAGGTTCTTAAAATCCTGCTGTATATATGTATATTGAATTACGTACTGTTAGCAGTTAACGGCTCTTGAAAAATGGCTATGAGTACTATGGGACTTAACATCTGAGGTCATCAGTCCCCTAGAACTTAGAACTACTTAAACCTAACTAACCTAAGGACATCACACACATCCATGCCCGAGGCAGGATTCGAACCTGCGACCGTAGCAGTCGCGCGGTTCCGGACTGAAGCGCCTAGAACCGCTTGGCCACACCATCCGGCAGTTAACGGCTCTCCCAGTGTTTGGACGCCCATGTTATCAGTTTCGCATTGACTACTGGTGCACAACTTAATGAACAGTGGTTACTTGTGTGAATGAGGTTTGCCTGTTTTGGACGCACTTGAGATACGGGAAAGGAGTGCAAAAGAGCGTGTCTGTGCACTCCGAAATAAACACAGGTTCGATTTTCTGGCTGTCTGGCAGTATTTAGGTAACGTGTCCAGAGGTAAACATGCAAGGGCTTAATGATGAAAAATTTATTGTGTGCTTGAATCCTGTCGTATTGTAATGATTGACTGTGTGTTAGGAACATATATAATATAATTAATCGGCTGTGGGGCTATATTATGAATTAAGTTACGAGGGCATGATTTAGCACTATGACCAGCTTCTTATGTATTTGAGTATATTATCACTTCCTGTCTGCATATATTATTAACGACAAGCGCCGGCCGGTGTGGCTCCGCGGTTCTAGGCGCTTCAATCTGGAACCGTGCGACTGCTACGGTCGCAGGTTCGAATCGTGCGTCGGGCATGGTTGTGTGTGATGTCCTTAGGTTAGTTAGGTTTAAGTAGTTCTAAGTCCTAGGGGACTGATGATCTCAGATGTTGAGTCCCATAGCTCTCAGAGCCTTTTTTTAACGACAAGCTAGTGCAGATATTTAAAGTGGTTAATATTGAATGTGAACGGGTTGTGGATTCCTTGTGCCCCTGTTCTTGTTTTGAAATTTTGTAATACCTGAAAGATGCCTTTCATTGTACTGTGTTTTTAATATCTTATTCACAAAGAAAAATTGTGAGCTGTTTCTGCTGTTATTTCTTAAAAGGTGTCCTGATTCCTTGGGAGGTTTGTCAGTAAACCATTTATTATTTGGGACGGGCTTTGACGCACGTAGACATTTTGTCTGTTTAGTAATGTTTTAAATTCCATGGCAATTATATATATATTATTCTGGGGTAACAGCAGTTTGCTTTTGTCATGCAATTGTTAAATAAAATCTGTTGGAAATTACAAGCCAGAGTTTGCGTTTGATCGGTAATTATTGCCTTGTCTTAATTGAGTTGAAGTATCCTTGAGCGTGTGTCACAAGTCTCAGCATGTTTTTGGCACAAGTAGGAAGTGAACTCGCGAGGACTGTACACCGTCCTGGATCGCTTAGATTTCACGGAAGTAACTGTTTGTATGCCGCCCGTAATGTTAGCAAAACCGCGTGGCAAGTGGTGATATTATTTTCCACTTTTGTGGAGAGCAATTAACTTTGATTATTAGAAGTCAGGGGGAAAGAACATTTATTTGGAACTTACAGTAGAGGTCGCCTCTGAACTACTCATAGTGCTGTGTATGATAGAGACATTATTGTTACTATCTGGTATATTACTATATTGTGCATGTGAAAGTTTATCAAATATATCGACCAGCTAGTACTCAAAACTTTCAATTACATCATAGCTCCTGATCCCGCTGAGTAAAGGAGAGTAGAAACATTTCTTTCAGTGAACAAAAGAAGAATGTGGGCTTGCAGACTGCACACTATGCTCAGTATGATCTCCATCGCTTTCTGGCTGACCACAGAAATAGTTTTCAGGCTCTAGTAAACAGACGGCACCGCCGCACAAACTTTCCAATGCCCAAAGTCACTGTGCCTTGCCGCGCCGGGTAGCCGCGCGGTTCCCCCACCCCTCCCCATTCCGTCGGAGATTCGAGTCCTCCCTCGTGGCTGTGTGTGTGTGTGTATGTGTGTGTGTGTGTGTGTGTAGCGAAAGTTAGATTAAGTACTGCGTAAGCCTAGGGAGCGATGGCCTCAGTAGTTTGGTCCTATTAGACCTTACCACAAATTTCCAAATTTTTCCACTGTGCCTAGCAACAAATTCGAGCCACGTGAACCCTCGACACCGAGAGAGGAGGGCGTCGCCGCCCAACCACCACCGGTCCCTGCTGACTACTCGATGCAACGCCTCGCTTCCCCGATCGTGAAACCACCACGGCTCCCCCTAAATGAAAAGTGTACTCTACACCGCGGCCTTGAATTCATGCGGCAGACGGGCAGTTTATACAAGGAAATGGAATCGACACAGCTCAACCGTTACAGCGTGCATTTAAAGCAAACTAGATGCTACTTATGTGAATGGAGCAATATCTGAATAGACATCATCTTTCAGATGTAAAAACATGCCTACCAACTTCCATTCATGTCGCACAACTCTTTCTTCGTGTTGCGATTTTTTTCCGTCATTGTGTATTTATTGTGCCAGACGCGTTTCGCCTTTTATCTAAGGTATCTTCAGCGGATATAACCTATAATGATACAAATTTGTCTTAATATGCGATACTTACAGATCAGAAAACAGTTTACGTCATAATTTTTACATTAATAAATTGTTACTTACAGTTATTTGTTTTATTTTTTATTTTTTTTTCGGCCGAAATTTCCGTCTCCTCTCATCTGGCTATAGGTTGCAGTTCACACTGTCGCTTCACCTGTGAAACAGCGACACGTTTCCGTGTTACGATACGTCGTTTAGTAGTTTTCATATTTTGTAAGTTAAGTGCTGTGGAACGCCATAACAGAACAGACTGCAAATTTTTCTTACAAGAATTGAGAGTGACTTCTGTTGTGACCGTATGCTGACTCCATGCCTCCTTTTTTTTCATAAATGCTGCCAAAGTACAAGATTGCTCCACTTACGTCTCCTTCTCTATATGTTTGTTAGCGCATGTTCGCTTGTATACGTGCTCATGTTTTTCTTCTTATTCAGAGATGTTATCACTGTGGGAAGACATCAGTCAGGGACAGGGCTGCAGAACTTTGAATGTGAATCTAATAGTTGTCTGGGAGAGGACCATCCGAACACGAAGAACTTGTTATCCACTCCCACACAGCTGTTACATCCACGGATTTCTGCAACGTTCTACCCGCCCAGCCACAATCCGACCCCACCCTACCTAAAACGCCTTGACATAACGACAACATCTCTGAAGTAAAAAAGAAAAATGCATACACACACACACACACACACACACACACACACACACACACACACACACACATACCCACACGCAAAGAGAGAGAGAGAGAGAACTGATGTGAACTACCATTAGCTTTACACTATTTTCTTCATTATGTTGGCAACATTTATGTACACAAATGAGAAAGGAGACAAAATCTGCATACAGTTACGACAAAAATCACTCACAGTTCTTGTAACAAAAATCTGCACCCAATTATGTATTGGTATCCTATGGTACTTATCAAATACGAGAATTACAAAACAAACAGATCGTCGCGTAAAAATGAGTCGAAATTTTGTAAGTCAATTGACAGTGCAACCTCTAACCTGTGACCAAATGAAGGGAAACTGAAATTTCTGCTCTAGGAAAAAAAACTGTAAAAAACTTATTAATGTAAAGTTTTCGACGTATGTTCTGATTTATAGGATAGTCACAAAAAACATTTGTTATTTGAAAGGGCCAACGGCCCATAATAAATGACTGCTCGTAAGAAGATGAAACCTTGTGGCAACATTTGTAACGACATAAAACTAAACTAAACTCCGCCATAAAAGGACATGAAGGCCCAACGTACCGACCGGCCGCCGTGTCATCCTCAGCTCACAGGCGTCGCTGGATGCGGATAGGGAGGTGCATGTGGTCAGCACATCGCTCTCCCGGCCGTATGTCAAAATTTGTAAGAACATGCGGAAGAGAAATAACAAATAAACCATTGAAAGAAACACATTTCCGCATGAGAGGGTGTAACCTCCCGTCAGTGTATTTCCGTAACCTCGGAATAAAAATGTGGCTAACCTCTTAATAAAATAGAAACTCATATATAACCTTTCAATAATTAACTGACTGTGAATCTAAACTGGTAAATCTGGACGTCAGCAATGCTGCGTCATGGCCCTGAAAAGTCACTCTGAATAAACTGGAAATTCTTACCTCAATTATGTCGCCAGATAACGTGGATATATCTGCTCCTATAAGAAATTTTTGTGGCACAGCCCAGTGCAATGCTGGTCGCTAGATTGTTATGTATAAAAAGAAACAACTGATTTTTCTTTACGATAATTGGCATAATTATGGTTAGGAGAAATTAGTAAAATCTTTAGATTCAGATGAATGATTGTCAAAAGTTATTTTTATAAGAAAGATTATTATTGAAAGATTTTTTTTAAAAATATTTATATGGGACTTGATATAACAATAGTAGAAAATCATTTGTTACAAATTACATATGCGCTCGGATTTAAGTAGTAATTTTTGGTTTTACCTAATACTACATCGCTCAGACGCCACCATGGCTCTCCACGACCGGCCTCCGCAATTCCATACAGGACACAAGTGCTCTCTGTGAGCTATGCGACTAGACAACTGCCCTCTAAGAGCCACCTGACCCAACCGCCCGACTGCGAGTTCTACTACTACTGCTGCCGACACTGCTCTCTGGTCTGCGATTCTATTGTAGCTTACACATCGCAGGCAGCGCGTGAGCAATCCATCGAAATTACATCCTGCTCGAGTGCGATAGCAATAAATTCCTTAGTCATGGACCTCTTACTAGGGTAACACTTGTTAACTGCATATCATGTTGCCGTTCCAGATTATAAACGTTGCTGGAATGAAAGGCCATCTGCATCCACGATCGTCTGAATAATAGCTTGCAGTTGTTCGCAGCACCTTTCATATGATAAAGCATTAAATGTTAAGCTATCGTGACACAGCTCACGCACTGTATCAAGATCGCACATTGCGACCAGCATTCTTAGTCATGGCAACAGTAACTTCTCCAACACTTTGTTGCGCAGTTGCTCATCGGCTTCTCCCAAGAGCAAATCCAAATCGCCACTTAATTCAAACTTCCGAATCATGATCTTCAAACCCAGTGCGGAAAGAGAACCTCTCCGTATTCCATTAATGCGTAGGCACTTGCGAAGAGCATAGCACTACAGCTTATAACACTACCGTCTGCTACCGCTGTACCATAACCTTAAAGCTGGAAGCAGGTTGTGTGATAAAACTATTTTATGAAAGCAATTATACTACAACGCAACAGAGCAGTGTTACCCTCTGAGAGGAATTTTGTTGTGTTGACCGTGTTGTACCTAACGGAGGTGGCTTATCGGAAGTGAAAGTCAGAATTACGGAAACATTTGAACAGTAACAAACAAAATTTTGCCTATCTGCACTGTTTAACAGGTAAAGAAAACGGTCGCCAGCCTAACTACGCAAGAGAGTGATTAACATTCTCGTTCAAGAAAATAGTTATTAGTAACTTGAATGGATAAACACAACCTACACTTTGTCACACGCGAGTGCAGTGAACTCTCGACACATACATATGTGTCCGCAAAATTATAACAGATACCGAAACACACTATTACTTTCAGGGCTTACACAAACTGAATGGTCTTTATAACATTATTATTACTATTAACTGCAGAGTCATTAATTGGATATAGGTCAAGTCTCTCTCAGTTAAATACGTTACTATTTAAAATGAAAGTTAATTTGAATCCACTTACAGGTTGCTCCTCACTATCATTTGACTAAAGAAATTAAGGTTTTCCTAATTAGTGGTCTTTCCGTTACTTGTTACCCAGCATTAACCCAATAGTCAAACTGTGGATCCTGTTATATTATTAATAAGCACGTCTAATACACAGGAGAGACAAACACTTACCAAACTTGAGTATATAACGTTCCACACAGCAGTTTTCCACTTTTACTACATTGAGACACAAAATTAACATATATGTAAGACACTGACTCACCTTCTGCGATTTACAACAGGCAGTAAAGTGATCATTTACTAAGGAAAACTTTATAAGCCTCAGCCTTCAGAACTTTTAATTTGAAATTGGCAACAACACATTAATAAGCAGTTTTAATAGAAAAATTATTTTCTGCAAGCAATTACTTTAGTTCATTTTCTTGCCACTTTAACTTTCTTTTTACTATGTTCAAGAAGCATCAATTAGCAAAACACAGGGCTTTAATGTTCTTTCAGTAAGGACACTGGGAAATTACTTTAGTGCAAACGGCGAGGAATCTGAGAGGTGTTATGATAAGGAGAAAAATCAAGGTAGGTACATAAATGCAGTTACAAATTACCTCATATTTGAGCACACTAACACATCCATTAAGCTGATCCTTCACTGTACATTGCTATAGTGCTCCATTAGAGTGACTGCGCAATGTGGTGGCGATTGCATGTCGGGAGGTGGAATTACAGGTAGAATTGCTGCACTCTGTCATTTCTTGGTGGCGATGATAGATACAAATTCCAGAATAGTTCCAGCTATTTATCCATCCATCCGAGGCATTGGAAAGGAGCAGAAAATTCCCCTCTCGGGACCAGCACAATATGCAACATTTACATGGCAGTTTGGTAGCTCGTCCCCGACTGGTAGCTCGTCCCCGACTGACTCTTGTTCCACCTTTTCTACCTAGGCCAACCACAATTTGCGCGCGCTACACAGTTCCGTTCCCGAGGGGAACCACAGCACCTTTTACATACAAACTAACTAAGAACCCTAAGTGAGGATCAGCAGTTTACATAACAGCAAACAAATACAATAAATAAAACAGAATATTTGACATATTGACATTTCTACCAAAAATTATTCACACAAAATTATAATTATATACAGTAACTTTTGTTCCCTCCAAATGGGACAAAGAATTTAAATGACAGATACACTACATTGCATAGAATCATACCATGACATCAAAGTTCTTACAAAGAAAAGGAGTATACAATTTTGTGTTATTGAATCAAACAAACGCATTTATAGAAGCTCAGTGATGTAACATTAAATGAAACAAAAACCAAAATAAATCATTGGAGTATTAGAGCTATGGTGTTACAAGCTGCCGTTTCGATAAAACACCTTTATGAATAAAACCCTAATCACCTTATGCGGACTGTCAGCAACTGTAATGCACACTGATGCTTGTCTTTCATCCCTACGTCGCCGTCCCGTTACCGGCTCCTAACGGCAAGTCGTGACACAAATGCTACTAACAACGAAAATCCTCCAGCGGACAGCCTGAACATCATTCCTATAAGATTGAGCACCCATGCGGTAAATATCTATCCGTCTACAATGGCTCAAGTAGCGAATGTTTAGTTATACTAAATGGTTCAAATGACTCTAAGCACTATGGGACTTAACATCTGAAGTCATCAGTCCCCTAGACTTAGAACTACTTAAACCTAACTAACCTAAGGACATCACACGCATCCATGCCCGAGGCAGGATTCGGACGTGCGACCCTAGCAGCAGCGCGGTTCCGGACTGAATCTCCTAGAACCGCTCGGCCACAGCGACCGGCATGACATAAGTCATGGAATACCACTTAATATCATATCACATCTCCTTTCGCCCGGCATCGTGCAACAACTCGACCCGTCATGAACTCAACAGGCCGTTGAAAGTCCATTTCAGACGTACTGAGCCATACTGCCTCTATAGCCGCCCACAGTTGCGAAAGTGTTCCCGATGCAGGATTTAGTGTACGAACTGACCTCTGATTTTGTCCCAGAAATATTCGATGGGATTCATGTCTGTCGATCTGAGTGTCCAAAACATTCGCTCGAATCGTCCAGAATGTTCATCAAAAAGAATCGCGGAAAATTGTGAAACGGTGTCACGGCACACTGTCATCCATAAAAATTCCATCGCTGTTTGTGAACATGAAGTCTGTGAACTGGTTTACAAGTAGCCGAACATAGCGATTTCCTGTCAATAATATGTTCAGTTTGACCAGAGGGCCCATCCCATTACACGTAAACACAACCCACAACATTATGGAGCCACGACCATCTTGCACAGCGCCTTCTTGACAACTTGGATCTGAACCGGCCTCCGTCTTCCAGCCGTCTAGGGTCCAGCCGGTACGGCCACAAGGCCAGGAGAGCTTCTGTAGGCGATGTGCTGTTAGCAAACGCATTCGCGTCGGTCGTCTGCTGCCGTAGCCCATTAACGCCGAATTTCGCCGCACTGTCCCAACGGATTAGTTCGTCGTACGTCCCACATTGATTTCTACAGTTCATTCATGCAGTGCTGCTTGTCTGTTAGAAGTGAGAACTTTAAGCAAACGCCGTTGCCCTCGGTCGTTAAGTGAAGGCCGTCGGCCGCTGCGGTATCCGTGATGGAGCCTGGATTTTGGTATCCTCGGCAAGCACTCGACACTGTGGATCTCGGAATATTGAATTCCCTAAAAATCTCCGACATGGAATATCCCATGCGTCTATCTCCAACTATCAAGCCTCGTTCAGATTCTGTTAATTCCCGTCGTGTGGCCATAACCACATTGTAAAACGTTTCATATGGATCATCTAAGTACAAATGTCAGCTCTGCCAACGCACTACCCTTTTGTATCTTCTGTGCGCGATACAATCGCCATCTGTATATCTGCGTATCGCCATCAGATGACTTTTGTCACGTAAGTGTATAATCACCTTGTTTGGAAATGTATAAAAATCTGTGTTACTCCAGATCAGAGCCAGTGAAGATGCCTTACTGTAAAAGACGAAATGCATCAGGAGGGTAAATAAATATAGATCGCACCAAGAATAAAGTGTTCCAGTTTAAATTTGTATGATTTTCCATTTGAAAAAAAAGAGGTATGTGTGTTAAAAAAACCTACACTCTGTTTCAGGAAACTCGCCATTGTTCACTTGACTGTACCTCTGTAAAGCTACTCGCTGAGGATATTGTGACACCACGTCTCAGCCGCCTCAGCCCGTTCATATTTTCGTGTGGTCTTGGCTGAGGCGTCCACGGGTCAAAAGCTTACGCAGTCACCCGCTGAAATATACCAGAGGAGGACCTATCTAGCAGGAGCCTGGCGAACTTGGCGCATGTTTGGCCGCTCGCTCACAAGGCTTTGGCGTTTACGACGCTGCCTCCCACACGTGTGAGCGTGTGTTCCCGCACTTTTTATGCGACAGCGGCGCCCACGCTCATTCACTGCCACTGCCACGCACCCTGGTCGCAGCCCCGTGCGAGAAACAGTTAGAACCACTGTTCCAACCGTCCAGCAGGCCTTCGCACGCTGTTTCCTGACAGTCGCCTGGCTGCATACCGCGTCTGTCGTGCAGGGACAAGAGGCGGCAGAACCGCTGCTCCGAACAAAATCTTATTAGCATTTTAATTGTCTCCAGCCGAGCGGCGTATGAATGCCGTCCCGCAGTTGTGACAGTGATCAAGTACGAGGGTCTCCACATCGCGTATCTTCTGCTTCACGTTTGCGGTCCCTCGTCCACTGCTGGCGACTTCCGTCAATGAAATTTTCTTGTCTTACCAAAATTCTGAGAACATGCCTACTCAGGGTGTTCCTGTTCGTTACTCGATATTATTTAACTGTGTGAGCTGTCTTGGACGTGCGACTTTGTTTGTTGTGACAACTGTAAACTATACCCACTCACTCCAAAGAGTTTTGAGACTGTATTAATAAAAAATAGTGAGAAAGTTAAGATAGTGGTTTTGATGCTTCGCGTGTTGTACAGTCTGGTCCAAAAGTCCTGCCCCCTCCCCTTCCTTGGTCAAGATGTATAGCACTCCGTCTTCAGGCCACAAGTTGCCAATCGGGACCATCCGACCGCCATGTCATCCTCAGCTGAGGATGCGGATAGGAAGGCGTGTGGTCAGCACACCGCTCTCCCGGTCGTTATGATGGTTTTCTGTGACCAGAGCCGCTACTAATCGGTCGAGTAGCTCCTCAATTGGCATCACGAGGCTGAGTGCACCCGAAAAATGGCAACAGCGCATGGCGCCCCGGATGGTCACCCATCCAAGTGCCAACCACACCCGGCAACGCTTGACTTCGGTGATCTGACGGGAACCGATGTATCCACTGCGGCAAGGCCATTTGGTCAAGATGTGCATTTATTTATTTATTTACTTATTTATTTCGAACATGTCACGGCAGATGTCTTACAAACATTGATAACGTTTCAGCTTGTTTAGTTATCCAGAACAACAGCATGGGCACCATCATTGTGGCGGCATAAGGTGACCCGGCGTCCGGTCCAGTGTGAATTTTTTCAAAGTATAGGCACCTTGATTTCCTTGAATGCCTCCCCAACAGCTTGCTTCACTTCGTCAGTTATCTGGTATCGTTGCTTCGCGACATGCTAATTAATGTTCCCCCAAAGAATTACGGAATTGTGGCATGGTGTCAGATCTGGTTTCCTCAGACGCCGCTCGATCGACGCTGCCAGGTGCACTGATGCTCTCCCTGTCCACCTCTGGGGTAACACTCCATCCAAGAATTCTCGAACACCGCAGCGTACTGGGCAGCAGCTCCAGCTCGATGAAGCCAACTATCACCAAGAATGTTCAGTGTTTGGAGCTCTGGAATAAACCATTCATATGACGTTTGCAAGTAACAATGTTGATTCACAGCACCGTCAGATAAATATGGACCTAAGAGACGCCTATTAGACGTTGCAGTCCAGACCATGTGGGGGATTATTTTCTAACTCTTCATAATAATACTGGTGTTTCTTGCCCTAGAAAAAGTATCTCTATTTCGATGAGATCGACGAACTGCACATTCGTCTGAGAAAAAACTTCGCCGCGCTGTGGCCACAAACACATCGAGAAATCTCGAGCGAACTTCATGCCTTCTCTGCATGTCATTATTCAACTCATTTACGAATGTCGGCCTAAAAGATTGTAATTCGAGATCTTTTTCTTGAGTGTCAGCACAGTTGTTTTTGGAATTTCAAGTTCAACAGATCTTTTCCGCAATGACTATGTGGGAGAATGAGAATTTCACTCTTCAGCGGAGTGTGCACTGATATGAAACTTCCTGTCAGATTAATACTGTGTGCCGGACCGAAGACTCGAACTCGGGGCCTTTGCCTTTCGTGGGCAAGTGCTCTACCAACTCGAACACGGCAGCATACTGTGCAGGAGCTCCAGCTTGATGAACCCAACTATCACCAAGAATGTTCAGTGTCTGGAGCTTTGGAATAAATCATTCTCACGACATTTGCAAGTAACAATGTTGATTCACTGCACCGTCAAATAAATATGGCCCTGTGAGACGCGTATTAGACGTTGGAGTCCAGATCATAACATGTGGGGGATTATACTCTCTTTTCATAATAATACAGGCGTTTCATGCCTCAGAAAAAATATAGTAGAGCACTTGCCCGCGAAAGGCAAGGTCCCGAGTTCGAGTCTCGGTCCGGCACACAGTTTTAATCTGCCAGGAAGTTTCACTTTATGGGAGATCTGGTCACAGAATTGCCACTGCTGTAGATGTTCGTTTTCGTGTTAATGGTCTACCTGTTCTCTTTCCATCCAAAGCCGATCTGGTTCTGAAGAGTTCCCGTTTGCATTGCAATATTGTTCGCTTTCGTGCAGCTACTTTATAGAATCGTGCCGCAAAACCCCGTTGCACATCTTTCGCAGTTTTCCTAGAGTGTGCACGTTCATGAGCTCATGCACTTGGCGGAACACGTTATTCAGTACCGAAGATACATGTGTCAGCCATATGAAAAGAAAGAAAATACGGAGTATAAATAAACATCATGACCAGACTAAGGGGGCGGGGGGAGACAGACTTTCGGACGTCACTGTAGTATTGATGTTTCCTGGTATGTTTTTATTGACACACTAAGTCTTGATGATATTTTTTGAGAAAAGAGCGTGAGTTTTGCATGTCAATCAAACCGCGGCAAGCGTCAGAGAGGCTTTATTTTTGCTCGGGAGTCAAGGTGTGTGGGACAAACGTAATACTCTCTGTTGTCTGTATAATATGCTGGACAATTAAACGATTTAAAAGTAGATGGTAAAATTGTCTATATTAAACTTAGTGAAAGTAACTCCCCAGTAACTGTTTATTGTATTTTTCCCTGTGTGACGACCGGTTGCATACCCTGGATGTATATCTTCAGGTCCTATAAAACAAATACTTCAAGGGCCACGACTTCCAAGGCGAAAGTGCACATACAAACATGTCACTCCTCGGTAAAACCATGGATGAACCTGCAGATGGGTTTTACAGAGCAGTGACATGTTTGTATGTGCACTTTCGCCTTGTAAGTCGTGGCCCTTGAAGTATTTGTTTTATAGGACCTGAAGATATACATCCAGGGTGTGAAACCAGTCGTCGTGCAGGGGAAAACAACACAATAAATAGCTGTTGCGGTGTTGGACTTGCACTCACTTTATTATAGGCTATTTTACCAACTTTCGTTTTAAATTGTTTGATTGTCCTGCACATTACGTACATTTTCTTTAGCTGTGGTTGCCCATCCTATAAAATTTATCTGTACACTATTCTCTACTTCAAACTGTTCTGGAGAATATCTTGAGTACTCGATTCAGCAATTTTACTCCACAGTGATTTGTTACACAATGTTTACGCACTACAACCACACATTCCCTATCTCATACTGCTTGCTCACAACTGACTGGTTAGTTGTTAGTTCAACATGCGACAGTATTTACTCCATTCATGTCACTTACACACGACAGATAAAATCAAGACAGAAAGAAATTAAAGCCATTTGCTGAGAGTGAGCATTGATTTATATTCAAGGAGCAAGTTAAAAATTTGTGCTGAATTGGGGATTCGAATTTGGGTCTCTTGCTCAACATGCAAATGCACTGACCACTACGCCAATTTTTGTTCGTGAAGACATAAGTCGACAGCTTAAAACCATCACATCGCGCGAACAGCGAGGGTCATTCCATAAGGCGTCCAACCCTGGAGCTTGGATGCAGCCTTCCATCGCAGCGGCTCCAGAGATAAGGCAAAGACATTGAGAGCAGCCCCCCCCCCCCCCCGCCCGCCACCCGCCACCCCCCTATGGCACTCCCCGACGAATGGGACTTGGGGGCGTCGGTTACCCATTCACAACTACCGAAGCTGCAGTTCCTCTGAACATGTTAGATAACACTCAACGAACCTCAACAGTAAACACTATCGTCTCCAAAATCTGAAGCGGAAAGTCATGATTTACACGTTCGAAAGCCTTATTAAAATCCAAAAAGACAAAAACACATTGGACAGAAGTAACGGCAGCAACCGAAAGCACATCACGGTATTCGGCTGCAGGGGTAGTGACCAGGGAGACAGCTCTGATACTCGCCCACAACAGCTGCCACTCAGGCAGTCAACGTGTGACTTACTGCCCTCGCCAATGTCTTACAACCAAAACTCAGTAACGTGAGAGAACGCAAATTATCAACAGGATGTTTAGGTGTCACAACAATTTTCCCCACCTTGAATGGAGCGGGCTAAACTGTTCTGCTTATCACCTCGTTCACCATGGACGTAAATATTATGTTCAAGAGGGGCCAGCCAAAGACGCACATAAAATTCCTTAGAGAGCGTATCCATATCTGGCCATTTGCGGGAAGGAGAAGTATCAATAAGATCGTGCACGACATCTAGGTGAAAGGTGGCCAAGAATTCGATGTTCAGCGAGTGACGTTCCTAGCGTCACAATAGCCATGTCCTCAAGATCCACGTAGTACTGATGCCAGGCGCTCACTTATCAACTTTCTCTGTCAGCTGTCAACTGCCGTAAGAGAAGTAATGCAATAACGACGAAGCCGAGCTTAGTGTTGAAGCAAATGGTATAACGAAGCTCTAATGGTATAACGGGACACTAGTGATCGTGATCTAGATTGCACCCGCAGCCCTTCCATCTGTCGCCGCTTCAAATGCAACGACTACCCTTTAATACATCGTTCATATGCAGTCGGCAGTGGGGCGTGATCCGCATCGTGATACAGGTCGCGCAAGAGAGAATAATAAAATTCATGAATTCTTCAAAAATCGCTCGCCCTAGGTACACAACAAATAATCAAGGTTTGACTGAGCTTCGGTTTAGTCAGGGCCGTACACAGTTCCAGAATAGCTGAGTACCTCCCAGCGGTTTGAAGACTACGTTCCCACACTTTGTGTAACACACTGTCAAGAGAAGGATCTGCCAAGTGAGCGACGTTTAACGCCTACGGGGAACGAAATACTGTTACCTGTTGCCGATCAAGTTGAACAGTAGTGGCCAAAGCACAGCTCAGAAAAGCCAGCAGGGATAACGTCGACTGCAAGGATGCGATCACACATCCAGTCTGATAAATGGAGTCGGCAGTCCTACCGCTAGAAGTCGCAGTAAGACTCGTAAATTTAACCAGCGACGGGCACGTCTTTCAAGTTCATCGAGCGAATCATCTTCTTTAAATCTCGACAATAATTAAAATAAAAAGATTGATCTACAGGACGCAGAACGTAGTCAAAATGGCCACCCAACAACGATCCCGAGGACTCCTATGTGAAAGATAAATAATCTCCTCGTTATAAAAACGAGAACGTTCCACTGTGTGACCAGAGCCAGGCGGCACATGTAAGATAAGAAAGGCGAGGTCAAACACACTAATGAAAATAATCGTTTTGCCTCCATTTCCCCCAATGATTTTAGAAATTATGATAGAATGTTACTGCTCCCCCTGCACTATCCTATCTTTTACATTCTGATATTAGCACTGGCATAACGTTTTGTGACGCAAATATCCCACAAACGAAGTGCGACGGACTATTAATATGACGATAAATGTAAAATACCTGCGCCAATGGAATTTCAGCATCTCCCTGCGAACTCGATAACAAAGATATACTGACTGTATTAATCTACGGCAAGGAGATAATTATTCCATGTTGGACACTGGAAGAGAGATGTTCTAGGTTGGATTGAGAGGAGATTGTTGGAAGCCGACATTAAGGCAGTAATCTATGTTTCATGGTATTGAAGAAAATTAATACATAGAAGCACAAAAGGAGTATCAAGTGTGTAGAGTTTATAACCCTTAATCATTACAAAAGAAATATTCGGTGATTATAAAGAAGCAAGTCTTTCGGAAGTGCTGAGTGGTTTGATGGTGCGAACCAACAGTTTTGCACGGTTTGGGGATTCCTCGAAAATATTTCTCCGAAGATCTAAATAATTTCACGAACTTAAGTTGGACGCCACATTCGATACACATGACACAGCATAGCAATTGGCTGTGCCGATCGATTTCCGTAGAGCGATAAATTATCTTTAGCGGTTTCAGTTGGAGAAGTTCCAGCAAGGAGACTCAACGACATCTGCTGCTGCGAAACGCATATGGTATTACCGTATTCTTTAACTTATGGAGAACAGTAAGCAATATAACCTTCCTAACCACCGCAAACATAATTAAAAGGACACAAATAAAAGGAGAAAGCAGTAAAAAGGAATCGCTGAACCAAATCATAAATAAAACTTGCCGGCCGCTGTGACCGAGCGGTTCTAGGCGTTTCAGTCCGGAACCACGCTGCTGCTACGGTCGCAGGATCGAATCCTGCCTCGGGCATGGATGTGTGTGGTGTCCTTAGGTTAGTTAGGTTTAGTAGTTCTAAGTCTAGGGGACTGATGACCTCAGATGTTAAGTCCCACAGTGCTTAGAGCCATTTCACCCATAAATAAAAATCAATTAATAATAATACGCAATCACATTAATAAATCGCTCATTAAATAATAGAGAGAATAAAAAAAGAACTTTAAACTGGGCCCCGTATCTCTTGTATATTGACTCCTTTCTCCTTTTATCACGCCAAAACACAAGCGCTCCCCCTTACAGAGAGACCTTCAATGTGTTGTCGTGACTTACCTGTATGCTGAGTCAGTCCTTCCGACAATCATTTCTTTCTCGATTTCTTCACATTTTTCTTGCAGCTATTACGCCTTAGCTCCCCTGCACTTCCTGTTTATTTCATTCGTAAGTGACTTGTATTTCTGTATTCTTGAATTTCCCTGAACATTTTTGTACTTCCTTCTTTCATCGATCATCTGAAATATTTCTTATGTTATCCACGCAGATAAATTCTTTGTACCTGTGTTTTTATTTCCAGCTTCTGTTATTGCCATTTTTAGAGATGTACATTCCTCTTCAACTGAACTTCCCGCTGAGCTATACCTTGTCGCGGTATCTATAGCCTGAGAGAACCGCAAACGTATTTCTTCTTTCCTTAGTACACCTTTTCCCATTCGGTCTTCCAGCCTGCTCTTCATCACTACTAAATTGTGATGTCTATATCTGCTCCTGGATACACAGTATTGTATATTCTTATGTTCCGTGCGTAGCGTTAAGCTGTGACGTTGCGCCCAAGTGACAACCTTAGTTAATGTCATTGTATCAAAATGCTGTTCAGTTTTCATTTGTTTGTCACGTGGTGACTGTACTGATAAAATATTAGTCGACTCAGTGTAGCCCACATGTGAAAGCAATAAGGAGAGTTCGCAGGTATCACTAACAAGACAAAGTTTCGTGAAACATTTGCAAAATTGTTATAAACTGCCCGTAGAGGCCAGCGCCGAAGTGCTCTTTTCAGATAGTTCACATATCTACATCTACATGGATACTCTGCAAATCACATTTAAGTTCCTGTCAGAGAGTTCATCGAACCATCTTCACAATTCTCTGCCGGCCGGGTGGCCGAGCGGTTCTAGGAGCTACATTCTGGAACCGCGCGACCGCTACAGTCGCAGGTTCGAATCCTGCCTCGGGCATGGATGAGTGTGATGTCCTTAGGTTAGTTAGGTTTAAGTAGTTCTAAGTTCTAGGGGACTGATGACCTCAGAAGTCATATGAACCACAATTCTCTATTCTCTGACCCAATGTACTGCTATAGTCTATCTATAAAAAGAATATCGAGAAGCGCTCAAGATGGAAAAAATGCCCTTCCGCGGAACAACACCACAACAGCCGTACCGGATTACTAAAAATCTTTTTCCGACCTAAAAGCCTAGCCTGCAATGATTTATGCAGATAGTGTTGAGTGCACAACATGTATTAACTACATTAGTTACTGATTTCTGTAATCCGTAAAATGGTAACGTATTTAGTCGAAAACGAACAGTCTCCAGGCTACTGATTCACAACAGTCCTTGCCGAAGGGTCGAGACAGCTTTGTGAAACAGCGTGCACGTGCTCCTAGTGACGTAGTTTGGTAGAGAGAGTGGGGAACTCGCCGGCTGACTCTTCCGTTTCCAGACAACCTAATCCAGCTGTGAAGAAGAGCGTCAGCGACCGTCAGGTAGTAAAGTGAACTGTTCAATCTAACTCATACGTTCGTCGTTAAGTGTCCACTCCACGTCAACACTCCCGCGTCACGACGCTAGCTAGATGACGAGAGAAAGAAAAATCTGCTCACAAGTATACAGAGGTGACTAAAGTCAGGGGATAATGAGATACAACTGACGGCAACATCGCGTACACAACTCATAAAAGAGCAGCGCATTCCCAGAGCTGTCATTTGATTCATGTGATATGGTTTACGACGTGGTTGTGGCCGAGCGGTGGGAATTAACAGACATTGAACGCTGAATGGTAGTTGGAGCTAGACGCATGGGACATTCCGTTTCGGAAATCGTTAAGGAATTCAGTGTTACGAGACCCACAGTGTCAGGAGAGCGTCAAGAATACCAAATTTCAAGCATCATCTCTCACCACGGACAACGCAATGGCCGACGGCCTTCGCTTAACGGCCGAGAATAGTGGCGTTTGAGTTGAGATGCCAGTGCTAACAGACAAGCAACACAACAAGAAATAACCGCAGAGATCAATATATGACGTACGACGAAACTATCAGTTAGAACAATGCAGCGAAATTTGGCGTTATTGGGCTATGGCACCAAACATCCGACGTGAGTGCTTCTGCTAACATCACGACCTCGCCTGCAGCGCATACCCTGGGCTCGTGAACATATCCTTTGGACCCTAGACGACGGTACAACTGGACTGATCAGATGAGTCACGGTTTCCATTGGTAAGAGCCCAAGTTACCGTTCAAGTGTGGCACAAATGAAGTTCTCAACAAGGCACTGTGCAAACTGGTGGTTGCTGCATAATAATGAGGGTGCTGCGTTCACATGGAATCGACTGGGTCCTCCGGTCCAATTGAACCGATCGTTGACGCTAATGTCTATGTTCTGTTACTTCGAGACCACTTGCTCAGCCACTCACGGCTAGAATTTTTATGGACCACAGTGCCACAAGTGTTCGCTATTGGTTTGAAGAACATTCTGGACAATTCGACCGAATGATTTGCCCATCCAGATAGGCCGATATGGGGCATAATCGAGAGGTCAGTTCATGTACAAAATCATACACATGTTATGGACGGCTGTAGTGGCAGCATTGCTCAATATTTCTGCAAGAGACTTCCAACGACTTGAGTCCATTCCATCTCGAGTCATTGTACTAAGCCGGCAAAACGACGTCCTAGGAGGTATCCCATAACTTTTTTCACCTCAGTGTGACCACTCGCTTTTAGATAACTATTGACTTTAGAATGAATGTTACATTTTCCCACTTAGGCTGTAATATCGTTTTTGAAGGCATCTTCCTCGTTACTCTGTAGCAGAGTGCTCAGCGCAGCTATCTCTTATGCAGGGGACTCGGGTTCTATTCTCGGTAATGCCAGGGATTTGTCCTGGTTGCAGAGCTAGTACGGGGAGCATTCCGACTCGTGATGTCAGGTGATGAGCTACTAGAGTGAGAATTAGCAACTACAAGGTCTGCAAAGTCACCAACGGCTAATCTTCATTTTAGTATTGCTTCAGGGCATTCAGGCTTTTTTAGGTTTTTGTGAGCTATGGTGGTGCATACCGATGTGCAAAGCCACGTATTAAAAATCACCATAATGCCTCCTAATTAACATTTTAATTAAATTAGCTTTGGCTTTATGTAAAGTTGTTTTTATATTTTCCATATTATGAATATTGTTGTGTACATTTTGTGTGTGTGTGTGTGTACGTTCCACGTCCCCTCCTAAACCCATTGGACCTATGCCAACAAAACGTGTTACACATCTCCCTTACTGTCAGGCAACCATCACTGTTGGGGTGAGAATCACCTGTCTGTCATACTTCAGTGAGATGACGCGTAATGAGATGCGTGAAAAACCGCCACACAATGCATGACGTCTAAATCTATTACTTCTGTGCAGCTAAATAAATCTATTCTCGACATATGTAGTTGGCAATATCAACATATGCCGGTAAATGTTCCTACACAAACACATGGTAAGAAGGAAAGTTGCTACTCACCATATAGCAGACCAGATAGGCACAACAAAAAGACTGTCACACTTAAAGCTTTCGGCCACTAAAGCCTTCGTCAACAATAGACACACATACGTATACACACACAGACACTCACGACTCACGCACACACACACACACACACACACACACACACACACACGCGCGCGCGCGCGCGCGCGCAAACGCAACTCACACACACGACTGCAGTCTCAGGCAACTGAAACCACACACCTTGTTTTAGTTGCCTGAGACTGCAGTCGCGTGTGTGAGTTGCATGTGTGTGTGTGTGTGTGTGTGTGTGTGTGTGTGTGTGTGTGTGTGTGTGTGTGTGTGTGTGTGCGTATGTATGTATATCGTTGACGAAGGCCTTAATGGCCGAAAGCTTTAATTGTGGCAGTCTTTTTGTTGTGCCCATCTGCGGCTTAGCATCTCCGATATATGCTGAATAGCAACTTTCCTTTTCATAATATTGTTACAAAAAAAGTGGTTCAAATGGCTCTGAGCACTATGGGACTTAACATCTGACGTCATCAGTCCCCTAGAACTTAGAACTACTTAAACGTAACTAACCTAAGGACATCACACACATCCATGCCCGAGGCAGGATTCGAACCTGCGACCGTAGCGGTCGCGTATGTCCAGACTGAAGCTCCTAGAACCGCTCGGCCACTCTGGCCGGCAATATTGTTACATTCCATACTGGTTTTTCCACTGTTTGATATACAAATACATCGTTGCATTAGTGTAAGAGATATGACGTTATAAGTAATGAGATACGCGAAAAGATGCCGCATCATGCACGAAGTTTTAATACTTTTATTCTTGACTTCTAAAAAACTCAACTTAAGGACATTTGTGACAGCTGGCATTGCTTTTGACATTTTTCAACTGCGAGACGCAAATGACTGTAGGCGGAAACATTATCCATCTATCGAGCTAGGGTGACGCGTACCCATAGGGACATATACAAAATCTCTTTGTACAGTAGTGGAAATCGGAATAAAGGCAAAGTTCCTAAGAAATTAATAATACAATGTCTGAAACATACATTACTGAATTTATTATGAAAGCAGGAGATACATGTAAGGCATTAACAAAAATGATGGGATTACATAGTTTCTTTCAAAATACGAGTAATAATATAAAGAGTTTGCATTTTCTGGATGGAAACTGGTGTCAAGGAACTCACTATCCTGCTGAGTTAGTGCATTTTTAGTACTCTGTGTACCCTCCGTTCTTCCTAATTACCTCAAAGATTCTCTTCTGCATTGATTTTGTTAGGGTTCGTAGTTCTTTCAGGGAAAGTGTCACCTAGTTTTCTCGTATCGCTGTTTTCAATTCGTATACGATATCAAATTGTCTTCCATTGCGATAAATACGCCTTACAAAAAAATGTTTCAAATGGCTCTGAGCACTATGGGACTTAACATCTTAGGTCATCAGTCCCCTAGAACTTAGAGCTACCTAAACCTAACTAACCTAACGACAACACACACATCCATGCCCGAGGCAGGATTCGAACCTGCGACCGTAGCGGTCGCGCGGTTCCAGACTGGAGCGCCTAGAACCGCTTGGTACGCCTTGCAAATATTTCCCAAAGTTTTCCACGGTTTTCAAATCCGGGCTACGTGCAGGCCCGGTCAAGGCATCGATATTTTATCTGCAGCCCACTTTTTGGCGGTAGCAGAAAATTGCAAGGATGCATTATCTCGCTGAAAAATTAGATTTTCGAGGCGAAGGCCCACATACACTCTAATCAGTTCTGTCTGTAGCGATTCAGAGTACATGCCAGAGTTCATTCTAGTGTTTAGACAAGCAAGGAATGATTTACAGATCTGTCGTACACTTCTGACAGTTTATGGATTATGTAAATCAGCAGCAATTTCTGAAGAATAACAGTTTGTGGCCGTTGCTTTGCGCAAAAGTAGCCATTTCGATGCCTCAGATAATTTTTTACTTTGCCCATACTTTCTGCTCCCAATCTAACGACATTATAAACCACCATACGTGAACGATTCGAATTCTTGGGCCGCGCGGGGTTGTCGCACGGTCTCTTATCACGGTCCGTCCGCGTGGGTCTCTCCCCCCCCCCCCCCCCTCCCGCGCCCCGTCAACCCGTTGGAGGTTCGAGTCCTCCCTCGGGCATGGGTGTGTGAGTCGTCTTTAGCGTAAGTTAAGTTACATTAAATAGTGTGTAAGCTTAGGGACCGGTGACCTTAGTAGTTTACTCCCATAAGACATTACCACAAATTTCCAATTTCCAACTTCTTGGCGATTTGATGATTAGAGAGGCCCATTTCCTTGTACGCTCAGAATTTTTTTTTTTTTTATTACATGATAAGTGTATTCCGTGTGGCGTTGTTACAGTCTTGGTTTTTTGCACGCAACACGCGGTTTCACTGATATTGTGTTTCCTGTCTGCAATAAAGGCACATACGCACACGCTACACCGCACAGAGACGACTGTCTTTGTAGCGATTCCACCCTGTACCACTTGTGTCGTTTATTATTCACAACTTTTGAGAGGTTACAGCTATGTACAAAAAAATGGCTCTGAACACTGTGGGACTCAACTGCTGTGGTCATCAGTCCCCTAGAACTTAGATCTACTGAAACCTAACTAACCTAAGTACATCACACACATCCATGCCCGAGGCAGCATTCGAACCTGCGACCGTAGCGGTCGCGCGGTTCCAGACTATAGCGCCTAGAACCGCTCGGCCACTCCGGCCGGCTAGCTATGTACAGACCGCTTGCAAAGGGACTGTTTAGTCTAAAAGTATAAATTAATCCACTATGGAAGACAACGTGTTCTGGAGTTCCGAAGATAATATGACAATAAAAAAATAATTTACTTTCCTATACTTCAAGCTATCTGCCGTACTGATTTCGTGGCACAGTAACAACAAGCAAATTGATTAAACGCGCGGTTTCTCTGAGGCCATGGCATGATTACCGTTCCGTGTAGTGTCTTAATAGCGCTGTGTACAAATGCTGCATACCTTCCGGTAGCAAACGGCCGTTAATGCATTATGCAACGTCCTATCGACTTTTAATGGCTTACGCCGCATAATTACGGTTGTAAACAACCAGTGTTCATTTCATCTGACGATTAAGCATCTGATACATAAACATTTTCAATACGATCACGAAAGTTTGTCGAGATGGAAACTGATACGATCTTATTCCGTTCTAACAAAGCAAAAAGGAAACGAGAAGTTGTTTCTCGTACCACTGTGTGATATTCCGTTCAGATAAACACACGCGGAAGGGTCCCGGTCGTATATGATACTGAATTATTTGTAATGTCGTGTAATCACTATAACTGATGCGTTCCCCGTTCGGTTTCTCGCACCTACACGGCACAGCAAGCCATAAACCCAGTACTAATTACTAATTCGGACATACAGAACGCGGTTACCGTAATAAGAAACCTCCCAGGTAACCTGTTTATTTGAAGTACGTTGCACGATATTTAACGGCCAAAGAGTTCAATTGTTGCTTCGGCGGTAAGGTCTGCCGTGTGTAATAATTCGGCCTCAGACCTGGAATTACGCGTGATCGAAAGCCGGCGGAGGATGTGGAAGCCTGTGTTTAGACACTACGTGTGGCTTCGGAGGCGGCTACCTAATTGCGGGTTCCAAGTGTTCACACGTCTGCTCCCGTAATCAGACAAATTTAGTCCCGAGCACCGCGCCAAAGACCCCGAGTGGCATTCTCTGGCCTACGTGTGGAATGTAACAGGTCGCACACGCGCTACACGGTAACCGCCTACGTTCTGTTTGTGCAACTGTAAACAGTTTCGTATTGCCCAGGCATAAAGAAAAAAAAAGAGTGGAGCTTACTCTGTTCTGTGCGAGACCGTGCAAGCAGTGGATACCAGCGACCAGGCTTATGCTGTGCTGCTTGACTTACAGAGCTCTACATTGCCACTAATGAACGAAATACGTGCATCTACATCTACATCTACATCCATACTCCGCAAGCCACCTGACGGTGTTCTCCCTACTATTCCAGTCTCGTATTGCTCGTGGAAAGAAAGATTGTCGGTATGCCTCTGTGTAGGCTCTAATCTCTCTGATTTTATCCTCATGGTCTCTTCGCGAGATATACGTAGGAGGGAGCTTGACTCCTCGGTGAAGGTATGTCCTCGAAACTTCAACAAAAGCCCGTACCGAGCTACTGAGCGTCTCTCCTGCAGAGTCTTCCACTGGAGTTTATCTATCATCTCCGTAACGCTTTTGCGATTACTAAATGATCCTGTAACGAAGCGCGCTGCTCTCCGTTGGATCTTTTCTATCTCTTCTACCAACCCTATCTGGTACGGATCCCACACCGGTGAGCAGTATTCAAGCAGTGGGCGAACAAGTGTATTGTAACCTACTTCCCTTGTTTTCGGACTGCATTTCCTTAGGATTCTTCCAATGAATCTCAGTCTGGCATCTGCTTTACCGACGATCAACTTTATATGATCATTCAGTTTTAGATCACTCCTAATGCCTATTTCCAGATAATTTACGGAATTAACTGCTTCCAGTTGCTGATCTGCTATGTTGTAGCTAAATGATAAAGGAGTTTTATTTCTATGTATTCGCAGTATATTACACTTGTCTACATTAAGATTCAATTGCCATTCCCTGCACCATGCGTCAATTCATTGCAGATCCTCATGCACTTCAGTACAATTTTCCATTGTTACAACCTCTCGATACACCACAGCATCATCTGCAAAAAGCCTCAGTGAACTTCCGATGTCATCCACCAGGTCGGTTATGTATATTGTGAATAGCAACGGTCCTATGACACTCCCCTGCGGCACACCTGAAATCACTCTCACTTCGGAAGACTTCTCTCCATTGACAGTGACATGCTGCGTTCTGTTATCCAGGAACTCTTCAATCCAATCACACAATTGGTCTGATAGTCCATATGCTCTTACTTTGTTCCTTAAACGACTGTGGGGAACTGCATCGAACGCCCTACGGAAGTCAAGAAACACGGCATCTACCTGGGAACCCGTGTCTATGGCCCTCTGAGTCTCGTGGACGAATAGCGCGAGCTGGGTTTCACACGACCGTCATTTTCGAAACCCATGCTGATTCCTACAGAGTAGATTTCTAGTCTCCAGAAAAGTCATTATACTCGAACATAATACGTGTTCCACAATTCTGCAACTGATCGACATTATAAGTATAGGTCTATAGTTCTGCACCTCTGTTAGATGTCCCTTCTTGAAAACGGGGATGACCTGTGCCCTTTTCCAATCCTTTGGAACGCTACGCCCTTCTAGAGACCTACGGTACACCGCTACAAGAAGAGGAGCAAGTTCCTTCGCGTACTCTGTGTAAAATCGAACTGGTAACCCATCAGGTCCAGCGGCCATTCCTCTTTTGAGCGATTTTAATTGTTTCTCTATCCCTCTGTCGTCTATTTCGATATCTACCATTTTGTCCTCTGTGCGACAATCTAGAGAAGGAACTACATTACAGTCTTCCTCTGTGAAACAGCTTTGGAAAAAGACGTTTAGTATTTCGGCCTTCAGTCTGTCATTTATTAGGATTTTCTGCCAAGTCAGAACATAGAACTTTACTTTCGAATTCATTGAACGCCTCTCGAATAGCCCTCCTCACACTACATTTCGCTTCCCGTAATGTTTGCTTGTCTGCAAGCTGTGAAGTTCCCTTTGCTTCCGGAGCAGTTTTCTAACTCGGTTGTTGTACCACGGTGGCTCTTTTTCATCTCTTACGATCGTGCTTGGCACATACTCATCTAACGCATATTGTACGATGGTTTTGAACTTTGTCCACTGATCCTCAATACTATTTGTACTTGAGACAAAACTTTCGTGTTGAGCCGTCAGGTACTCTGTAATCTGCCTTTTGTCACTTTTGCTAAACAGAAAAATCATCCTACCTTTTTTAATATTTCCATTTACGGCTGAAATCATCGATGCAGTAACCGCTTTATGATCGCTGATTCTCTGTTCTGCATTAACTGTTTCAAATAGTTCGGGTCTGTTTGTCACCAGAAGGTCTAATATGTTATCGCCACGAGTCGGTTCTCTGTTTAACTCCTCAAGGTAGTTTTCAGATAAAGCACTTAAAAAAATTTCACTGCATTCTCAGTCCCTGCCACCCGTTATGAACGTTTGAGTCTCCCAGTCTATATCCGGCAAATTAAAATCTCCACCCACAACTATAACATGGTAGGGAAACCTACTCGAAATATTTTTCAAATTATATTTCAGGTGCTCAGCCACAACAGCTGCTGAGCCAGGGGGCCTATAGAGGCACCGAATTATATGCATTATAAGCATATGGAATATCGGTCCAGCTCTATGACTGGTAAAAATACGTAACTTTTGTAGTTATTTTTTTTCGTTGCGTGAGAGATGGCGCTATAATCGACAAAAAGCAAAATGGCTTAAAAACTAGTGAACAACGATAATATCTGAAGGTATATACCTCAGATTAAGATTTCAGGAGATTACAATCTTTAATGAGAAATCGGTTTCGGATAGCAAAAACACTTGTTTCGCCGAAACATAAGCAAATATTTTGTTCATATTATGGAATAATTACTTCTGCAGATAATGCTCGACATGACTTAACCAATGGGGACTCTCCACTGATTAGTGAAACATATATTCCGATTCAATTGACCACGATTTATAGAAGTTGGTTCATCAGAGAAAACTATTGTAACGCAACAGCACAGTGTCTAGTGTCTGACATGAGACATTTTCGCAGTATTAACACTGTAATTTTGAGTAATGGAGTAATTTTTATGTAATAAATTTTTTCACTGTTTTCTTATGAATGAATATCATTATGTAATTTAAAGGCAATATCTAAAAAGAATTAGGTAATAACAAGTAGTACACACGCTTGTCTAGTCAGGACGATTTGCTGCCGTGAACAAAGTCTGTATTTGAAGTAGGGAACATTGTCACTGGGTGCGGAAGCGTACTTCGTTGTTGCGTCGGGCAGAAGCGCTCAAGCTTAATATTTGCTAGTTGCATGTGGTGCATCACATTGCAAGGTGCCAAACTGGAACAATTGCATTTTACGGCGAGGCGCAATTACGGTGTTAACTGCGAACGGTGTAAAAAGCATCAAGACGAACTAATACGAAACAAGACCACTGTAGGTCTAAAATTGTTTATTGCAAATCGATTATTACCTTACGCAGCACCAGCAGCCAACCACTGAAGTAAAATCAGACCAACTTTTAATATTTGGATGTGTATCAAGGTTAGCCAGCGTAGTAGCTTCATTTTGTGAATAATTAACAACTTAACGTTAACGCTGTATTACAAGTGCTTGAACCTGCACAATTAACAAGCAGGGTCTTATTCTGTCATTATTACTTAAACACGAGTATCACTTTTAATGATAAAAAGACTAAAATTGCTGAGCTGATTTAGTGTTCATGTTGTTGTTGTTGTGGTCTTCAGTACTGAGACTGGTTTGATGCAGCTCTCCATGCTACTCTATCCTGTGCAAGCTTCTTCACCTCCCAGTACCTACTGCAACCTACAGCCTTCTGAATCTGTTTAGTGTATTCATCTCTTGGTCTCCCTCTACGATTTTTACCCTCCACGCTACCGTCCAATACTAAATTGGTGATCCCTTGATGCCTCAGAACATCTCCTAGCAACCGATCCTTTCTTCTGGTCAAGTTGTGCCACAAACTTCTCTTCTCCGGAATCCTATTCAAAACTTCCTCATTAGTTATGAGATCTACCCATCTAATCTTCAGCATTCTTCTATAGCACCACATTTCGAAAGCTTCTGTTCTCTTCTTGTCTAAACTATTTATCGTCCATGTTTCACTTCCATACATGGCTACACTCCATACAAATACTTTCAGAAATGACTTCCTGACACTTAAATCTATACTCGATGTTAACAAATTCCTCTTCTTAAGAAACGCTTTCCTTGCCATTGCCAGTCTACATTTTATATCCTCTCTACTTCGACCGTCGTCAGTTATTTTGCTCCCCAAATAGCAAAACTCCTTTACTACTTTAAGTGTATCATTTCCTAATCTAATTCCCTCAGCATCACCCGTTTTAATTCGACTACATTCCATTATCTTCGTTTTGCTTTTGTTGATGTTCATCTTATACCCTCCTTTCAATACAGTGTCCATTCCGTTCAACTGCTCTTCCAAGTCCTTTGCTGTCTCTGACAGAATTACAATGTCATCGGCGAACCTCAAATTTTTTATTTCTTCTCCATGGATTTTAATACCTACTCCGAACTTTTTTTGTTTCCTTTACTACTTGCTCAATATACAGATTGAATAACATCGGGGACAGGCTACAACCCTGTCTCACTCCCTTCCCAACCACTGCTTCCCTTTCATAGCCCTCGACTCTTATAACTGCCATCTGGTTTCTGCAGAAATTGTAAATAGCCTTTCGCTCTCAGTATTTTACCCCTGCCACCTTCAGAATTTGTAAGAGAGTACTCCAATCAACATTGCCAAAAGCTTTCTCTAAGTCTACAAATGCTAGAAACGTAGGTTTGCCTTTCCTTAATCTTTCTTCTAAGATAAGTCGTAGGGTCAGTATTGGCTCACGTGTTCCAACATTTATACGGAATCCAAACTGATCTTCCCCGAGGTCGGCTTCTATCAGTTTTTCCATTCGTCTGCAAAGAATTCGTGTTAGTATTTTGCAGCTGTGGCTTATTAAACTGATAGTTCGGTAATTTTCACATCTGTCAACACCTGCTTTCTTTGGGATTGTGATTATTATATTCTTCTTGTAGTCTGAGGGTATTTCAGCTGTCTCATACATCTTGCTTACCAGGTCAGGACTGGCTCTCCCAAGGCCGTCAGTAGTTCCAATGGAATGTGGTCTACTCCCGGGGCCTTGTTTCGACGCAGGTCTAATCATACAGTAAAGCTGCATGCGCTCGGGAAAAATTACGGCTGTAGCTTCCCCTGGCTTTCAGCCGTTCGCAGTATCAGAACAGCAAGGCCATTTTGGTTATTGTTACAAGGCCAGATCAGTCAATCATCCAGACTGTTGCCCCTGCAACTACTGAAAAGGCTGCTGCCCCTCTTCAGGAACCACACGTTTGTCTGGCCTCTCAACAGATACCCCTCCGTTGTGGTTGCACCTACGGTACGGCTATCTGTATCGTTGAGGCTCGCAAGCCTCCCCACCAACGACAAGGTCCATGGTTCATGGAGGTGATAATTTGTTTAAAAACTGAAAATTAGCAAAACTTAAAAATAATTGAGACGGATACGTAAGGACAACGGACTTAGTTGCTCAGCTAAATCCTTACTTAAAGAAACAACGATATTAATATTTAGTGATTATGAAAAAATAACTTCAGTGAGTTTTTAAAGATTATTATAGATCAGAATGCTTTAATTTCTTTGTATGATCAATAATTTCTTCTCTCATTTCCCAAATGCGTGACAGTAATAAGACTCATTTTGCGCAACAGAAACCATTATTTTAGAAACAAACACAATAGTAGAAATATTAACAGTAGTTCATTATGGTAGGCTGCTCGAAGCTACTCATTACGCAAAATGAATGCCAAACAATTAGCAGTCAACTGCATGTGCTTAGCGCAATTTGCTTTACTGATTTCACAAGTAGCTTTATTTCATGTTTGTAGCTGTATTTTGAGTCTGAGCTCGAGCCAGAGTTATTGTGCCGATTTCCGCCTAATTGTCTTGCATTAATTATTGCGTAAATTATCTTCGGAACTGATTAACAACTGTGCAGTACTGTTCGCTTCCACCGTGACCTGGTGACCGTTTTCTACAACCATTGCAATCTAAACCAAAAAGTATTTAATTTCATTATCTGCAATTTTACAGTTTTTGTCATTTGTTAAAATTCTTTCTATCGTTATTGCGTAGAAATAGTCCTCCAGTTAGGTACCGTTATAACTGGTTCTCTCTCTCTCTCTCTATCTATCTCTCTCCCTCCCTCCCCCTCTCTCTCTCTCTCCCTCTCTCTCTCTCTCTCTCTCTTTCGCAACCGCTGCTTTTTCCCAGACAATTTGTACACGAGGAACACAAGTCATTAGTTATTTATTTCAGTTATCCGAAAGTATAGGTCCGTTATAGTATCTGTGAAATAAAGTCACTACAATCTTTTTGCTGTTGTTGTATCCAGTTCCAGTTTTGAAAGCTGTCCCCATGTAGTTACTGAAGCAACGACAAGTGACGTGGATGAAAGGGAAGTCAGGATGGGAAAGCACCTCGCGAAAGAAATAGGAACAGAAGGACTGACTTCCCCAAACGGAAGTGAAAGCGACGGGAAGAAACAGCATTCCCCTAATTTACTTGCTCACATGGCCATTATTTTCATAATCGTAGTGCTTACAATGGGACCGATTTGATTCACATCGACAGGGCGTTTGGCGCACGACTACAACATATGTAAACAGGAAAACACAACTCCCAACCATTTTCGATAATATCGAGTTTGGAAATTTTAAGCTTTCCTCTTAACTCTGTATAGACTTAAGTATTTATTGATTTTGCAAATGCATTTCATAATCTCGAAGTTTCTAAATCGAATGTCCCTACCAATAATCTTTTTTTATTCCCACTCTAACACCACATGTGCTTGGTACGGCACGAAATTGTGGGAGGACCAAGAACCGTTTATGAATGTAAACCAAATTTGTTGTGCAATAGGTACAATGAACAAGCTATGCACATTCAAAAATTCCGCGTTAGTTACAAGCATTGTATGTTGCAATGCTTATTGTTTACTATGTCTCTGTGATCAGTATCATCTTGATTCGTGCGCTGCTCCGGAGCCTACACATTATAGTTGGTACGAATGTACGAAGCAATAATACAAATAAACTAAATAATTGATTTGATTGAAAGCTCTTGTGTATCCTTTTTTATTTTCAGTCTCCTTACAAAAAATTTTCTCCTTTTCCTGGATGAAGATTATGAAAATAATAAATGAATCATTAAATACTGATAATTTACACAGTTATAACATATCTGTTGTTAGAATTACGTGGGAATGAGAAAACTGCAGGCAGTGATATTCGATCCAAAGACCTCGTGCATGTGAAACTAAGCGCTCTCTCGCTCGGCTGCGGACTCCTTGAAATTTATCGATCGTAAAAACTACAGTACATAAGCATATCTAAAATTTTCAAACTCTATTTTCTCGAAAAGGGTTGACAGTTGCATCTTTTACATATGTTGATGTCCTAGCTGTACATTGCATACGCTCTCAATAATCGATGAGGGGAAGTTCGTACTGTCCCTTTGTTAGTGAAATCACATAAAAGTGAGTGCAAACTTCACTTTATACTAATTATCACATTCTCATTGTTGTGAGAGTTTCAAATGGTTCAAATGGCTCTGAGCACTGTGGGACTTCACATCGGTGGTCATCAGTCCCCTAGACTCACTACTTAAACCTAACTAACCTAAGGACATCACACACATCCATGCCCGAGGCAGGATTCGAACCAGCGACCGTAGCAGCAGCGAGGTTCCGGACTGAAGCGCCTAGAACCGCTCGGCCACAACGGCCGGCTGTGAGAGTTTGTTACTATTATATTTCTTATACTATTCTCAGTTGCTTGACACATGTATTTACCAAATTTTCGAAACAATTAGTTTGAAATGTTATATTTTCCTGAATCACAATTTCTTGTATATTATGTACAACCATGTGCTACGCACCGATGAAAAGAAATGATTGTTGTATGACACATGTAATACACTGTATTCTTATTTTTATTAAAAGCGTAGGCATCTGATGTACGCTAAAAGTGAGCATGAACCTTATATTTCCGTGTGTGTGTTGGGGGGGGGGGGGGGGGGGGGGAGGGTCATCACATATACACAAACAAATAGAGGAAACTGAATCCTTGAAACGCACCTAATGTGGAACGACTTCAGTAATAGGTTAATATTCAGAAGCAGCCATTGACTGTCATATACGAGGGCTGTTCGGAAAGTAAGGTCCGGTATGTTGCGAAATGGAACGGCAGTGAAAATCCGATGAAGCTTTGCATAGATGTAGTGGCCAATGTATCTAGTAAACCAGAAGTAATATCAGGCGTTCCCCAAGAAAGTGTTATAGGCTCTCTATTGTTCCTGATCTATATTAACGACATAGGATACAATCTGAGAAGCCGTCTTCGAATGTTTGCAGATGATGCTGTCATTTACCGTCTTGTAAAGTCATCAGATGATCAAAACGACTTGCAAAATGATTTAGATAAGATATTTGTATGGTACGAAAAGAGGCAGTTGAACCTGAATAAGGAAAAGTGTGAAGTTATTCACATGAGTATACTAAAAGAAATCAGCTAAATTTCGATTACGCGATAATTCACACAAATCTAAAGGCTGTAAATTCAACTAAATACTTAGGGATTACAATTACAAATAACCTAAATTGGAACGATCACACAGATAAAGTTGTGGGTAGAGCAAACCAAAGACTACGATTCATTGGCAGAGCACTTAGAAGGTGCAACAGGGCCACTAAAGAGACTGCTTACACCAAGCTTGTCCGCCCTATTCTGGAGCATTGCTGTGCGATGTGGGATCCCCATCAGATGGGACTGACGGATGACATCGAAAAAGTAGAAAGAAGGGCAGATCGTTTTGTATTATCGCGAAATAGGGGAGATACTGTCACAGACATGGTACGTGAGTTGGAGTGGTGGCAATCATGAAAACAAAGGAGTTTTTCATTGCGACGGGATCTTCTTACGAAAATTCGATCACCAATTTTCTCCTCCAATTGCAAAAACATTTTGTTGGCACCCTCCTACTTAGGGGGATGATCATCACGATACAATAAGAGAAATCAGGGCTCGTACAGAAAAATTTAAGTGCTCGTTTTTCCTGCTTGCCGTTTGAGAGTGGAACGATAGAGAGACAGCTTGAAGGTGGTTCATTGAACCCTCTGCCATGCACTTTATTGTGAATAGCAGAGTAATCACGTAGATGTAGATGTAGTGTACCTGTCGATCTCGTCACATCGCTCTTTTCAGTTCTGGGCACAAACTGAACACGTAAAGATGCGTAGGTCAACAGTGTGCCCAACAGAGTTTGAGTGCCCGCTGACAGGTTTCGTCTGATTCCCCGTAACCCCATATTATGTATCTGTCTGCGTTTCCTTCTTCGTGATAATACTTGGCAGCACACTGCAGGGGCAAAGTGGACACCGTAGCGTTTTCGGTGGGAAGTGTTTGATCATCCACAATACAACCCGGACTTGGCTCCTTCTGATGTTCGTTTCTGCTCAGAATAACCACTGGTTATGGAAACAACATTTTTGCACAGACAAACTGCAGACCGGCTTAGATAAAAGGCGGAAAGTACAGGCGGCTGCTTCCTATGACGAGGATATTGGAAAGGTGATACAACGTTACAAGTGTCTAAGTTGGGGCGGCGACTTTGTAGAAAATTAGTTGGAAGGTACAGCGAACAGCTTCAAATAAGAGAGTTGTGATTTTTATTATGCTTTCCATTTCGCGATTCATCGATCCTTTCTTTCCGAATAGCCCTCATAGACCGGTCACAAAAAAATCGGAAATCATTCGAAACATTCTGATATAGCCCTCTAATTCTACGTGAGTACTCTACTACTCACAATAAAGTGGCAGAGGGTTCAATGAACTAGCTTCAAGCTGTTTCTGTACCGTTTGTAAAGGAACTGAAAATATTGTGATTTAATCGCAGAGGTGCTGAAAAATTGTTCCAGTGACACACCAGAGAAATATCTGGTAAACTTTTTATCTTTGAGAGACATAGGAACAATTTCGCCCTTCGTTTTTTATTTCTTGTATGAACGACTACCTTTTTGTTCTGATGGGCTGGTGGGATGTCGTACTGTCTAATTACTAGTGTGTGTGTGTGTGTGTGGTAAATGAATGAGTTAAAAGACGCAAGATGTGTTTTATATTATTTTCATCGCACAACAAGCCTTATTCCCATGCCTATGGAGTATTTATGTTAAGCAGAGAAGGCGAGTTTTAGATGGAACCGAAGATCTTCAAAACGGCGCTGCTCAACAATAGAGGTACGTGATTGTGCTCTCTACTTTCCTTTCGTGGCCGCTAAAATTACTTCCGATTCGTTTTGCCGAGACATTCAGAACCTGCAATCTTCTTTTTCTTATAAACATACTAGTCCTATGCAAAAGAAATACTCTTAGATTTAAATAATTGCCATTCTTTTACCCAGGCCACGGGGAATGATAGAACGTACGTGCCTCTACTCTGAATGTACGTTCGCAATCTCGGAGTGTGTTACGACGAAATTATTTCACAATGAAAATTTCTCATCAGACCGCAACCACTCGCACGCGAATGTACGTACCCTCTGAATGTATCTAGTCAGTCACGCGCGTTGTTCAAAAGCTTTACTTTTAATATTCAGTGGATTACATTTCCGAAATTAATTTTTGTTTATGCTGCAAATCGTACTTCACGCGAAGTATTTATTACGTAAGTTTCAGGCTCAATTTAATAAAAAAAAAAGATTCCGAATAATAGAAATAAAGAATAACAATCAAACAAATCAAACCTAAATAAACAGAAAGAGGGAACGTTACACGTTCCAGTCCCGAACGGCGCGCGGGAAAAAAAAAAGCACTTAAATTTTTCTGTGCGAGCCCTCATTTCTCTTATTTTATCGTGATGATCATTTTTCCGTATGTAGGTGGGTGACAACAGAAGTTTTCGCAATCGGAGGAGAAAATTGGTGGTTGAAATTTCATGAGAAGATACCGTCGCAACGAAAAACGCCTTTGTTTTAATTATTGCCACTCCAATTCACGTATCATGTCTGTGGCACTATCTCCCCTATTTCGCGATAATACAAAACGAACTACCCTTTTTTGAACTTTTTCGATGTCATCCGTCAGTCCCACCTGATGTGGATCCCTCACCGCACTGCAGTACTCCAGAATAGGGTGGACAAGCGTGGTGTAAGCAATCTCTTTAGTAGACCTGTTTCGCCTTTTAAGTGTTCTGCCAGCGAATCGCAGTCTTTGGTTTACTCTACCCACAACATTATCTATGTGATCGTTCCAATTTAGGTTATTTGTAATTGTAATCTATAAGCATTTAGTTGAATTCACAGCCTTCAGGTTTTGTGATTAGTACGTAAACGAAATTTAATGGATTTCTTGTAGTACTCGTGTGCATTACTTCACACATTTCCTTATTCAGGGTAAATAAAGTGGTTCAAATGGCTCTGAGCACTATGGGTCTTCATGTTGTGGTCATCAGTCCCCTAGAACTTAGAACTACTTAAACCTAACTAACCTAAGGACATCGCACATGTCCATTCCCGATGCAGGATTCGAACCTGCGACCGTAGCGGTCGCTCGGCTCCAGACTGTAGCGCCTAGAACTGCACGGCCACTCCGGCCGGCAGTTAGCCGCCAGCAAATAGTATTGTCATTAGGTAATTTCGTGTGTTAAAGTTATCGGTGTAAAACTCCTTTTGTTGTAGCCATTTCCTCACCATATCATCAACATAGATATTAAAAAGTACTGGAGACAAACTGCATCGCTGTCGTAGTATATTTGTGATTTCGACGTTCTCTTTTCCGGCGATTTCAATTTTGGATTAGCGAGAGATTTTAAGGATTACTCAGTAAGTATTGTTGTATGTCTCTCCTGTATATGGCTCTGAGCACTATGGGACTTAACGTCTATGGTCATCAGTCCCCTAGAACGTAGAACTACTTAAACCTAACTAACCTAAGGACAACACACAACACCCAGCCTTCACGAGGCAGAGAAAATCCCTGACCCCGCCGGGAATTCAACCCGGGAACCCGGGCGCGGGAAGCGAGAACGCTACCGCACGACCTCTCCTGTCTAGGTACTAGTTTCTACAACATTCTCCTGTGAACATTATAAAAGATTTTCATGTAGTCAGTAAACAACGAATGTATTTCCCTGTTACATTAGACACGTTTTCTATTAAATTCCGGATGACAAATGTGTCGTGTGAACATCCTAAACACATTTTTCTTTTCCAACAAGATGTTTTCCAAAACTGCTACTTTTTATCCAGTGTTGAATAAAGAAGCCTATCTTTAGTCCTCACACTGTTTGCTATATGTTTCACTAGGACCAGTTTCTAGTTGTTCGGAATTTCATCCCTTGTCCTCCACCGTTTCTTGACAAGGAGAAGAATATTCTATAAGATTTAATGTATACTTGATCACTTTGGTGTTTATGTTGTCACTTCTTGGTGTATTATTCAGAATAAAATTTAAATATTTTCGAAAATTTCCATGACATGCGTTACCCAAAAGGAACCATTATTGCAAATAAGTTACAGCTAGTGCTGCCCGCCTGTAGTACTTTTCGAGGCCTCTATCCAGCTGAGTTGAGATCACTGTCATCAAGTCCTTGCAGCTGGCAGTAATGGACGTGAACCACATGAAGGTGACAGAAGTCGTGGGATAGCGAGGTGCACGTACACAGATAGCGGTAGTATCGAGTACGCTGGGTGTAAAAGGGCAGTGCACAGGCAGAGCTGTCATTTATATTCAGGTGATTCATGTGAAAAGGTTTCCGACGTGGTTATGTCCGCAGGACGGGAATTAACAGACTTTGAACGCGCAATGGTAGTTGGAACTAGATGCATGGGACATCCCATTTCGGAAATCGCTAGGGAATTCAGTACTCCGAGATCCACAGAGTCACGAATATGCCGAGAATACCAAATTTCAAGCATCACCTCTCACCGCGGCCAACACAGCGGTCGACGGCCTTCACTTAACGACCGAGAGCAACCGCGTTTGCGTAGAGATATCTTTTCTAACAGACAGGCAACACCACACGGGGTAGGCGCAGAAATGACTGTGGGTCGTACGATGAACGTATCTGTTAAGACAGTGCTGCAAAATGTGGCGTTAATGGGCTGTGACAACAGGCGACCGACGTGAATGACTATGTTGGGAGCACGACTTCTCGTGACCATATCGGTTGGATCCTAGAGGACTGCAAAACAGTGGCCCGGTCAGACGAATACCGATTTCAGTTAGTAAGAGCTGGTGGTTGTATTCGAAGCTGTGAACCGAAGTTGCGAACAAGGCACTGTACAAGCTCATATGGATCCATAATGGTGTGAGCAGCGTTTACATGGAATGGACTGGTTCCTCTGGTCCAGCTAAACCGAACATTGAGTGGAAATGATTGTGTTCGGCTACTGAAACCTTCCCGTCTTCTCTATATCTCTTTTGATACGCAACCTTCCCTTCTACAATAACCTATGAAACCTTCCCTTCGGATTTCTATCTCTTGCTTAATAATAACAAATGAAATGGCTCTGAGCACTATGGGACTCAACTGCTGTGGTCATTAGTCCCCTAGAACTTAGAACTACTTAAACCTAAGTAACCTAAGGACATCACACACATCCATGCCCGAGGCAGGATTCGAACCTGCGACCGTAGCAGTCGCACGGTTCCGGACTGCGCGCCTAGAACCGCGAGACCACCGCGGCCGGCAATAACAAATGAAATCTTCCCTCTGAAATTAGTTCCTTTCTCAATAATAATAAGTGCAATCTTCCCATACAAATTTAAATGCTGTTACCTGCAACATCCCAAAACTGTTCCTCACCTTTTTTACTGTTGATGGATCGTCATCTGACTGCTACATCGAGCTACGACATGAATATACTTACTCTGTTTTACTATACTCTATTAGCTGCTGGTGGGCTGCCATAATAAGTGGCTGTATTTATTACCAAAGCTGACGTTATTCTTTAATTAATTTGACTGAAGTTACGTAATTCATATTTAAACTTTTTCTTGACAATAATAAAATTTTGCAAAGTTTTACGTTGATGGTTTTTTGGGAGGCACTATAATCAGTAGTGCAGCATTGCTGGCAAAAAATTTATTATATTATGAAAACGATTCTTCAAATATTTACTGTTGGTAATGACATAATTTTACAAACGTTCAAATGGGACTTACTTTTTACAATAATCTTACAACTAGCATTGCGCAAACATACCTTCGTTTCCCAAAAAAATAAAATAAAATAAAATAAAATAAAATCAATGATATTAGTTCCTCTTATGATAATAGTTAGCTGATGTCTCTGTACATCCGTTTATAATCTCTTGTAAGTCAGAGCTGGTGGCTGGCAGCACACAGCTCCTCTCAACCTCTCGCTTCAGACCTGCTACCGACTCGCTTCACATCTTGCTTACTACTGACTTCATAAGAACGCTAAGTGCGGTCTCTCCCGCCTACAATGCTTTCTGGTGCGGACAATACCTGCTACCATTACAAAAGTATCAATGCGCGGTCATTCCCGCTCTTTTCTTAAAATGTATGCATACACGGTCTCTCCCGCCCTTTTTAAATTATATCTATGTGCGGTCTCTCCCGCCAACAATACTTTGGTGCAGACATTCCCTGCTACCACAATTATTCCCAAAATGACAAATATTAATTATTCCTACTTAATCCTATTAATAAAATATAAAAATCTTTCATAAATTGTGATTGACAATAGACAATAGAAAGATACACGTCTTTCACTACTTGGAGACCATATAGAGCCATTCGTGGACTTCATGTTCCCAAACAAAGACGGTACTTTTATGGATGAATGCGCCATGTCAACGGGTCGCAACTGTTCGCGATTGGTTTGAAGAACTTTCTGGACCATTCGAGCGAATGATTTGGTTAGTTCGTGCACAACTTCCTGCACCGGCAAATCTCTCGCAGCTATGGACGGCTACAGAGGCAACATGGCTCAATATTTCTGCAGGGAACTTCCAATGACTTGTTGACTCCACGCTACGTCGATTTGCTGCACTACGCCGGGCAAACAAAGGTCCAATACGATATTAGGAGGTATCCCATCTCAGTGTAAGAGAATGATCAGTTCACACTACATATCTTGTAATTCATTTTCTTCAATAGTTCCTATTGCACGTAATGCAGGAATTACCAAAAAGTTACTAGCAATCTTTTATAATGCCCATATAATGACGAAGAAAATCTGTTACATAAAAGAGTCTGGAGGTGCTTTACTTCCACCTAACAAATCTTTTTCTACAATTTCCCACCGTGTATTGAACGTAGAAAACGCAAAGGAAGAGAACGTACTAGCATGACATACGAAAAGCTGCTCACTTGTAATGTTCAACATGTTCACCGTTAGTAGTGACCCAAGCACCACACCACTGTCACACTTCATCTCGCAACCCGTCAATGTGGGCGGCCACTGAGGTTGTCATTTCGCTAGTAGCGCTTTAGGTATCCGGTTTGAGAGTGCACTTTACTACAGAGCTCTTGACGACAGCACGAAATGGTCTTAAAATAAACATGCCACACATAGATTTGATTTATACAATAAAAATAAAAATTATATAACTGCCGTCTGAGGCAAATTCATTTAAACTTTCAATCCATGGAGTATGTCCAAGCGAGTTAGCATTGTATACTACGGGCATAGAGATTCGAATCACAAGAGTTTTCAAATGTCCCCGAAAATGGACGCCTGATAGATTTAGGTGAGGAGAAGACAGAGGTCAGAAAATTGGTCCACTCCTTCCTGTCCATTTGTCACGGAGTCTCCTGCTTAGAATAAGCAGAATATTGATGCAAAAATGAGGGAACCTCCATCGCACGCAGAGTAAATGTTTCATCACACTAATGAAGCACACACTCCTAGAGATCGGGCACACGTAAGAAAGAATCGCAAGTTCGCTCTTTGAGCCTGGCTGTAGCTATGAACGAATTACAAGAAATGAGTTGTAACGAGGAGAAAGAGCATTTCCAGCCAACGTCCATAAAAAACATTTTTTTTTTTCCTTTCTTGTACGTGGAACATTTCCTGAAAGTTGTACCGCACATTTTTGTTACGCGCTCCATAACAATGTCCAGTTTTTAGAGCTGTATTTCGAAACCAGTGATCGCTCTATTTTTCGTGGACCAGGAAGGAACTACGTTGATTCAGTGATGCTTTCTCGTATTGTTTATGTGCGATTAATTAGCGATCCCTTAACGAAAGATTCTGGTTGGAGACGAGTTCTCATTAAATGCCTGGCAGGAACTAATTGGGCACGAACTGTTGTCGAGATTGATGGCGTGTTGTCTTCTAGACATTTTTATTCATACGACGACCGCAAGAAAGGCGAAATAAGACATAAAACAACCGGTGGCTCATTATTCAGCAGTAACGGAAGAAAATGCCAGGCTAATTCATAATATTCTTGCTTGTTACGACATAACCTTCCCCCATTGACATTCGACACTGGTAATGGTCGGAGGATCCAGTAACGAGAAGCAGGAATGTCCGGTCAATCGGGCAAAACAGTTTCCCACTAATGAAAGGGGACTATAGCTACATCGAGTCCGGAGCGGGTAAAAACCGGCGGTGGAGGGAGAGAGGCACGTCGCATCCTGCACACCGACCTACGTGTCCTGCGAGCAGATTCACCGGCGTCCCAGTCGGCGGACGATAGAGCGACCCCACGCGCTGAGCACAGGCGGTCGCTACGTTCCGCTGCGGAAGAGTGTCCTGAGAGAACTAGTGGTCACGTTCTGCCGCTTGAATTCTTTGGCGTACAGATCTATAATTCTGAGATGAAAGAATGAACTTCAGTTGCAGTGAAAATGAGATAACCTCATCGTGAGAGCGTGTTCGTCTTGAGTGGAGGCAGCTGCGACAAGTTGGAAGAGTTTTTCCGTAAGTTTTATAAACACAACAGATACACATACAAGAGCACTTAATCGTCAATAATAGACACTACTGACCATTAAAATTGCTACACCACGAAGATGACGTGCTACGGACGCGAAATTTAACCGACAGGAACAAGATGCTGTGATATGCAAATTATTAGCTTTACAGAGCATTCACACAAGGGTGGCGACACCTACAACGTGCTGACATGAGGAAAGTTTCCAACCGATTACTCATACACAAACAGCAGTTGACCGGAGTTGCCTGGTGAAACGTTGTTGTGATGCCCCGTGTAACGAGGAGAAATGCGTACCATCACGTTTGCGACTTTGATAAAGGTAGGATTGTAGCCTATCGCGACTGTGGTTTATCGTATTGCGACATTGGTGCATTGGTCGAGATCCCATGACTGTTAGCATAATATGGAATCGGTGGGTTCAGGAGGGTAATACGGAACGCCGTGCTGGATCCCAACGGTCTCGTATCACTAGCAGTCGAGATAATAGCCATCTTATCCGCATGGCTGCAACGGATCATGCAGCCACGTCTCGATCCCTGAGTCAACAGATGGGGACGTTTGCAAGATAACAACCATCTGCACGAACAGTTCGACAACGTTTGCAGCAGGGTGGACTATCAGCTCGGAGACCATGGCTGCGGTTACCCTTGACTCTGTATCACAAACAGGAGCGCTTGCGATGGTGTACTCAACGACCAACCTGGGTGCACGAGTGGCAAAACGTCAATTTTTTTAGTGAATCCAGGTTCTGTTCACAGCATCATGATGGTCGCATCAGTGTTGGGCGACATCGCGCCCAACGCTCATTGAAAACGTGTATTCATCATCGCCATCTTGGTCACCTCTTATTCGCATTGACGGCACTTTGAACAGTGGACGTTACATTTCAGATGTACTACGACCCGTGGCTCTACCCTTCATTCGATCCCTGTGAAACCCTACATTACAGTAGGATAATGCACGACCGCATGTTGCAGGTCCTCTACGGGCCTTTCTAGATACAGAAAATGTTCGACTGCTGCCCTGGCCAGCACATTCTCCAGATCTGTCACCAACTGAAGACGTCTGGTCAATGGTGGCTCATCACAATACGCCAGTCACTACTCTTGATGAACTGTGGTATCGTGTTGAAGCTGCATGGGCAGCTGTACCTGTACACACCATCCAAGCTATGTTTGATTCAATGTCCAAGCGTATAAAGGCCGTTATTACGACCAGAGGTGGTTTTTCTGGGTACTGATTTCTCAGGATCTATGCTCCCAAAATCGTGTAAATGTAATCACATGTCAGTTCTAGTATAATATATTTGTCCAATGAATACCCGTTTATCATCTGCATTTCTTCTTGGTGTAGCAATTTTAATGGCCTGTAGTGTATTCTCCTTCACTATTTACAACGGTCTGCCAGTGCTGGAGTTAACTTTTCGGTTCGGCGACTGTAGAAATCACGTAATTTTTACGTGTAGACGATAAGAACTCGTCGAGACCTGCTCGGTGCGCATTTTCATCCGGAAAGGAAATTACTTGAAGGTTGGTCGATGGAGAACGGAAAAAGTGAAAATCTGAGACCGCAAGATGAGATGAATTGGTGGCTGCGATATGAGTTCTAAACCCAACCCCTGTATAGTGCTTTTTCCTTTTTTTCCAGACTAGCAGCATGGGAGCTGGCCTTATCGTGGAGTAGCATCAGTTCGAGCAATCATGCTGGTCGTTTTCTTAGATTACGTCTGCAACACGTCTCACTTGTTCAAAATAAATGTCAGCAGTGATGGTTACACCTCGGTGAAGCAATTCGTAGTACACCACATCGTTGCTGTTCCAGCAGATGCATAACATTATCCAAAATGTTCATATGTCTGTGAGTTCGTAAGGGACCAAACTGCTGAGGACCCTAGAGTTACTGCTTGAACTAACTTACGCTAAGGACAACACACAGACACCCATGCCTGAACCACCGGCGGGAGGAGCCGCGCAAGCCGTGACATGGCGCCTCAAATCACACAGCCATAACATTACCTTGTGTGAATGAGAGAATGTCTATTTACAGGGAGTTGCTCCTTTGCTTGGTCTCAACCATTCCTTCCTTATCCTTATGTTAGCATAAAGACACTTTTTCTCGTCACCAGTTACGATACAGGACAGGAATAGTCTGCGTTGCTCACGAACCAATTGATCGCGGTCAAACATATGTCTATCCGCAGATTTTTGTACGACTTTGAGTTAGAGCATGCGGTATTCCCAGACACCCGATTCTTGAACCTCCCGCAGTGCATGCAAATGTCGCACGATGGTGGAATGATGACAGTTCACCATATCTTCCAGTTCTCAAGTACAATTGGGTGGGTCATCATGAATTAATGAGTTTAAGCGATATTCATCGAACCCCGAATGTCTTCCTGAACGTGGAGAGTGACTAATGTGAAAAAGATTCTCCTTAAAACGACAAAATCATTTTCTCGCCGTGCTCTACCCACTGGCATTGTCCTTATACACGGCTGCCTCCGTAAGGGGAATCTTCCTATTTCTCCACTTGGTATTCAATATTCTAGCGTTCATAGCTCCACTTACTATCTACAAATCACGATATGTAAAGTCAAAATGTAAAAGAGCACTGCTATTAAAATTTTTTTTAGTCATCGGTCATCGGACTGGTTCGATGCGGCCATCCACGAATTCCTCTCATGTGCCAACCTCTTCATCTCAAAGTACCACTTGCAGGCTATACCTCAATCATTTGCTGAATGTATTCCAGTCTCTGTCTTCCCTTTCAGTTTTTACCCTCTACAGGTCCCTCTAGTATCATGAAAGTGTCCTGATGTCTTAACAGATGTCCGATCATCTTGTCGCTTCTCTTTGTCAGTACTTTCCACATATTCATTTCCTCTCCATTTCTATGCAAAACCTCCCCATTCCTTACTTTATCAGTCCACCTAATTGTCAACATTCGAGAGCATCACGTCTCAAATGCTTCATTTCTCTTCTGTTTCGGTTTTCCCAAAGTCCATGTTTCACTATTTTAAATTGTTGTGCTCGAAACATACATTCTCAGAAATTTCTTTCGCAAATTAATACCTATACTCGATAGCCGTAGATTTGTCTTGGCCAGAAATGCCCTTTTTGCCAGTGCTAGTCTAGTTTTTATGTCTTTCTTGTTCCGTCCCGTCATGGGTTATTTTAAATATTGCTTAGGTAGCGGAATTCTTTAACTTCATGGACTTCGTGACCATGAATCCTAATGTTAAGATTTGGATGTTCTCATTTCTCCTACTTCTCATTACTTTCGTCTTTCTTCAATTTACTCTCAATCCATACTGTGTACTCATTAGACTGTTCATTCCCACCAGCATATCATGTAATTCTTCTTCACTTTCTCTCACGATTGCAAAGTCATCAGCGCTTCGTATTATTGATATTCTGTTGCCCTGAATTTCAATTCCACTCCTGATCCTTTCGTTTATTTCCATCATTGCTTCCTCGATGTACAGATTTAACAGTAGGGGCAAAAGACTACATTTCTCTATTACACCCTTTTTAATCCGAGCACTTCGCTTTTGAACGTCCACTAATGTCATTCCCTCTTGGCTCTTGTTCATATTGTATATTACCCGCCTTTCCCTATAGCGTACCCCTACTTTTCTTAGAAATCTTGCACTATATTACACTGTCGAACGACTTTTCAGATCGACAAAGCCTATGAATGTTCCTCGATTTTGCTTTAGCCTTGCCTCCATTATCAACCACAACGTCAGAATTGCCTCTGTGGTGCCTTTGCTTTTCCTAAAACCAAACTAATCCTCATCTAACGCATCCTCAATTCTTTTTCCAGTATTCTGTACATTATTCTTGTAAGTAACTCGGATGCATGAGCTGTTAAGCTGATTGTGCGATTATTCTCGCACTTCTCAGCTCTTGTAGTCTTCGGGATTGTGTGGATGATATTTTTCCGTAGGTCAGATGGTATGTCGTCGGATTCAGACGTTCTACACACCAACATGAATAGTCGTTTTCTTGGCACTTGACTCAATGATTGTAAATATTCTGATTAAAAGTAGTCTATCCCTCCTGCCTTTTTTGATCTTAAGTTCTCCAAAGCTCTCTTAAATTCTGATTATAATACTGGATACCCCATCTCTTCTATATCGACTACTGCTCTTCTTCTATCACATCAGACAAGTCGTACCCCTCACAGAGTCCTTCATTGTACTCTTTCCACCTATCCATTCTCTCCTCTGTGTTTAACAGCGGAATTCCCGTTGCACTCTTAATGTTATCACCCCTGCTATTAATTTCACTGAAGGTTGTTTTGCTTTCCTATATGCTAAGTCAGTTCTTCCGACAATCACTTCCTTTTCGATTTCTTCACATTTTTCATGCAGCCATTTCGTCTTAGCTTCCCTACACTTCCTATTTATTTCATTCCCCAGCGACATGTATTTTTGTATTCCTGAATTTCCCTGAACATTTTTCTACTTCCTTCTTTCACCGATTAACTAAAGTATTTCTTCCGTTACCCAAGGTTTCTGCGCAGTTATCTTCTTTGTACCTACGTTTTACACTCCTGGAAATGGAAAAAAGAACACATTGACACCGGTGTGTCAGACCCACCATACTTGCTCCGGACACTGCGAGAGGGCTGTACAAGCAATGATCACACGCATGGCACAGCGGACACACCAGGAACCGCGGTGTTGGCCGTCGAATGGCGCTAGCTGCGCAGCATTTGTGCACCGCCGCCGTCAGTGTCAACCAGTTTGCTGTGGCATACGGAGCTCCATCACAGTCTTTAACACTGGTAGCATGCCGCGACAGCGTGGACATGAACCGTATGTGCAGTTGACGGACTTTGAGCGAGGGCGTATAGTGGGCATGCGGGAGGCCGGGTGGACGTACCGCCGAATTGCTCAACACGTGGGGCGTGAGGTCTCCACAGTACATCGATGTTGTTGCCAGTGGTCGGCGGAAGGTGTACGTGCCCGTCGACCTGGGACCGTACCGCAGCGACGCATGGATGCACGCCAAGACCGTAGGATCCTACGCAGTGCCGTAGGGGACCGCACCGCCACTTGCGAGCAAATTAGGGACACTGTTGCTCCTGGGGTATCGGCGAGGACCATTCGCAACCGTCTCCATGAAGCTGGGCTACGGTCCCGCACACCGTTAGGCCGTCTTCCGCTCACGCTCCAACATCGTGCAGCCCGCCTCCAGTGGTGTCGCGACAGGCGTGAATGGAGGGACGAATGAAGACGTGTCGTCTTCAGCGATGAGAGTCGCTTCTGCCTTGGTGCCAATGATGGTCGTATGCGTGTTTGGCGCCGTGCAGGTGAGCGCCACAATCAGGACTGCATACGACCGAGGCACACAGGGCCAACACCCGGCATCATGGTGTGGGGAGCGATCTCCTACACTGGCCGTACACCTCTGGTGATCGTCGAGGGGCACTGAATAGTGCACGGTACATCCAAATCGTCATCGAACCCATCGTTCTACCATTCCTAGACCGGCAAGGGAACTTGCTGTTCCAACAGGACAATGCACGTCCGCATGTATCCCGTGCCACCCAACGTGCTCTAGGAGGTGTAAGTCAACTACCCTGGCCAGCAAGATCTCCGGATCTGTCCCCCATTCAGCATGTTTGGGACTGGATGAAGCGTCGTCTCACGCGGTCTGCACGTCCAACACGAACGCTGGTCCAACTGCGGCGCCAGGTGGAAATGGCATGGCAAGCCGTTCCACAAGACTACATCCAGCATCTCTACGATCGTCTCCATGGGAGAATAGCAGCCTGCATTGCTGCGAAAGGTGGATATACACTGTACTAGTGCCGACATTGTGCATGCTCTGTTGCCTGTGTCTATGTGCCTGTGGTACTGTCAGTGTGATCATGTGATGTATCTGACCCCAGGAATGTGTCAATAAAGTTTCCCCTTTCTGGGACAATGAATTCACGGTGTTCTTATTTCAATTTCCAGGAGTGTACTTTCCAACTTCTGTGACTGCACTTTTTTAAAATTTCCGTTCCTCTTCAACCATATTGCTTATTGAGCTATTCCTTATTGCTCCATCGACAGCGTTAGAGAGCTTCAAGCATATCTTGTCATTGGTTAGTACTTCCGTACCCCACTTGTTTGCGTATTGATTCTTCCTGACTGTTGACATTACCCTATACTCATCTGAGCAGAAATCCTTGCCTTCTTTTCACATCGTTGACCCTTACTACATCTAGATTGAGCCTTTACATTTCCCTTTCAAGATTTTCTACCACATTCCACGCCCCGACTCTTAGCACGTTATCCTTTCGTTGGTTATTCAAGCTTTTTCTCATCGTCATCTGGCACAGTGCAGTCCCTTCCCGGATATCCGAATGGGGGAATAATCCGAAGTCTTTTGCCAACACATCTTTCACTTACAGGCCACATGTTCTGTGGAGATACTTTATGTGTCTTCAATGCCTTCTACATCATCATGCCGTTGTTCATTGCTGATCCTTCCGCCTTTAGGGGCAGTTTGCCATCCCAAGAACAAGAGTGCCCTGAAGCTCTGTGACTTATTATGCCTGAAGGCTTCGGCCGGCATTGTTGATTACTAATAAAAGCCTAACCGTAGATGCAACCACAACGGAGGGGTATCTGTTGAGAGGCCAGACAAACGTGTGGTTCCTGAAGAGGGGCAGAAGCCTTTTCAGTAGTTGCAGGGGCAACAGTCTGGATGATCTGGCCTTGTAACAATAACCAAAACGGCCTTGCTGTGCCGATACTGCGAACGGCTGAAAGCTAGGGGAAACTACGGCTGTAATTTTTCCCGAAGGCATGCAGCTTTACTGTATGATTAAATGATGATGGCGTCCTCTTGGATAAAATATTCCGGAGGTAAAATAGTTCCCCATTCGGATCTCCGGGCGGGGACTACTCAAGAAAGAATCGGAGTGTGGAATGTCAGGTCCCTTAAACGGGCAGGTAAGTTAGAAAATTTAAAAAGGGAAATGGATAGGTTAAAGTTAGAAATAGTGGGAATTAGTGAAGTTCGGTGGCAGGGGGAACAAGACTTTTGGTCAGGTGAGTACAGGGTTATAAACACAAAATCAAATAGGGGTAATGCAGGAGTAGGTTTAATAATGAATAGGAAAATAGGAATGCGGGTAAGCTACTAGAAACAGCAAATTGAACGCATTACTGTGGCCAAGATAGATACGAAGCCCACGCCTATTACAGCAGTACAAGTTTATATGCCAACTAGCTCTGCAGATGACGACGAAATTGAAGAAATGTATGATCAAATAAAAGGAATTATTCAGATAGTGAAGGGTGACGAAAATTTAATAGTCATGGGTGACTGGAATTCGGTAGTAGGAAAAGGGAGAGAAGGAAACGTAGTAGGTGAATATGGACTGGGGCAAAGAAATGAAAGAGGAAGCCGCCTGGTAGAATTTTGCACAGAGCACAACTTAATCATAGCTAACACTGGGTTCAAGAATCATAAAAGAAGGCTGTATACATGGAAGAAGCCTGAAGATACTGACAGGTTTCAGATAGATTATATGATGGTAAGATGGTTTTAAATTGTAAGACATTTCCAGGGGCAGATGGGGACTCTGACCACAATCTATTGGTTATGCCCTTTAGATTAAAACTAAAGAAACTGCAAAAAGGTGGGAATTTATGGAGATGGGACCTGGATAAACTAAAAGAACCAGAAGTTGTACAGAGTTTCAGGGAGAGCATAAGGGAGCAATTGACAGGAATGGGGGAAAGAAATACAGTAGAAGAAGAATGGGTAGCTTTGAAGGATGAAGTAGTGAAGGCAGCAGAGGATCAAGTAGGTAAAAAGACGAGGGCTAGTAGAAATCCTTGGGTAACAGAAGAAATATTGAATTTAATTGATGAAAGGAGAAAATATAAAAATGCACCAAATGAAGCAGGAAAAAAGGAATACAGACGTCTCAAAAATGAGATCGACAGGAAGTGCAAAATGGCTAAGCAGGGATGCCTAGAGGACAAATGTAAGGATGTAGAGGCTTATCTCACTAGGGGTAAGATAGATACTGCCTACAGGAAAATTAAAGAGACCTTTGGAGAAAAGAGAACCAGTTGTATGAACATCAAGAGCTCAGATGGAAACCCAGTTCTAAGCAAAGAAGGGAAAGCAGAAAGGTGGAAGGAGTATATAGAGGGTCTATACAAGGGCGATGTACTTGAGGACAATATTATGGAAATGGAAGAGAATGTAGATGAAGATGAAATGGGAGATACGATACTGCGTGAAGAGTTTGACAGAACACTGAAAGACCTGAGTCGAAACAAGGCCCCGGGAGTAGACAACATTCCATTGGAACTACTGATGGCCTTGGGAGAGCCAGTCCTGACAAAACTGTACCATCTGGCGAGCAAGATGTATGAGTCAGGCGAAATACCCTCAGACTTCAAGAAGAATATAATAATTCCAATCCCAAAGAAAGCAGGTGTTGACAGATGTGAAAATTACCGAACTATCAGTTTAATAAGCCACAGCTGCAAAATACTAACGCGAATTCTCTACAGACGAATGGAAAAACTAGTAGAAGCCGACCTCGGGGATTATCAGTTTGGATTCCGTATAAATGTTGGAACACGTGTGGCAATACTGTCCCTATGACTTACCTTAGAAGCTAGATTAAGGAAGGGCAAACCTACGTTTCTAGCATTTGTAGATTTAGAGAAAGCTTTTGACAATGTTGATTTGAATACTCTCTTTCAAATTCTGAAGGTAGCAGAGGTAAAATACAGGGAGCGAAAGGCTATTTACAATTTGTACAGAAACCAGATGGCAATTATAAGAGTCGAGGGACATGAAAGGGAAGCAGTTATTGGGAAAGGAGTGAGACAGGGTTGTAGTCTCTCCCCGATGTTATTCAATCTTTATATTGAGCAAGCAGCGAAGGAAACAAAAGAAAAATTCGGAGTAGGTATTAAAATCCATGGAGAAGAAATAAAAATGTTGAGGTTCGCCGATGACATCGTCAGAGACAGCAAAGGACTTGGAAGAGCAGTTGAACGGAATGGACAGTGTCTTGAAAGGAGGATATAAGATGAACATCAACAAAAGCAAAACGAGGATAATGGAATGTAGTCGAATTAAGTCGGATGATGCTGAGGGAAGTAGATTAGGAAATGAGACACTTAAAGTAGTAATGGAGTTTTGCTATTTGGGGAGCAAAATAACTGATGATGGTCGAAGTAGAGAGGACTTGCAATGGCAAGGAAAGCGTTTCTGAAGAAGAGAAATTTGTTAAGATCAAGTATAGATTTAAATGTCAGGAAGTCATTTCTGAAAGTATTTATATCGAGTGTAGCCATGTATGGAAGTGAAACATGGACGATAAATAGTTTGGACAAGAAGAGAATAGAAGCTTTCGAAATAAGGTGCTACAGAAGAATGCTGAAGATTAGATGGGTAGATCACATAACTAATGAGGAAGTATTGAATAGGATTGGGGAGAAGAGAAGTTTGTGGCACAACTTGACCAGAAGAAAGGATCGGTTGGTAGGAAATGTTCCGAGGCATCAAGGGATCACCAATTTAGTACTGGACGGCAGCGTGGAGGGTAAAAATCGTAGAGGGAGGTCAAGAGATGACTACACTAAGCAGATTCAGAAGGATGTAGGTTGCAGTAGGTACTGGGAGATGAAGAAGCTTGCATTAGATAGAGTAGCATGGAGAGCTGCATCCAACCAGTCTCAGGACTGAAGATCACAACAACAACAACAATAAAAATTTAAGCTGTGGTTGGTTTCCCTATAGCAGCCGCTACGAACTTGTGCACCAACCTAATAACTCCGCTGCATTTATTATACCGAAATATATTCCAAGCGAACGAGCTACATCTGAGTGATTGATCGAGGCAGAAAGCTAGTTGTTTGCCACAAACTAAAAAAAGTTCTTTCCGTCGTAACACAGTTAGTTACAAGTTCATAGCTCATGTATGCAATCGTTTTATCGAAATCATGTGGAACGAGACAGTCAACAGGACATGATTTCTGTGAATAGCGTTAACATGACGTAACGTATTGTTTTTTCTAGTCCTTCTCTTGCAACTAGAACGATGTATTTTCAGGCAGGCTACCAGTTTTTACATAAAAATTCATCCATGGAGTGGGAGGAGTTGTCAGGAAGAAATGATTTTGGTTTAGATTTAAAACATGCTTTGCTATCCATCAGATATTCTGTGTTATTGCGCATATTTCAAACATTCTTGTTGCTAAATTTTTAACTCGACTTTGAACCACTGGTTGCTTTATTAATCAATACTACTTATCGCTCATAGAAAAGGCGCAGTTCAACGTTGATGCCAAAAAATTCGAGAAGTTCTTGGGCAATTAATTCAGATTTTTACGCGTTACTAGTGGAAAGGTTTTTAGCAAAAAATCACTGAAAGTGTTTGAGCGATTTACTTCAAATTTTTACAAGAGAAACATTGTTACCAAAAATCGTGAAAGATTCTTGACTGAATTATTTCAAATTTTTCACTATACTCTAATAAACATTTCGACGGATATAAGCTATATACTTTTTAATACATGTAGATATATCTATGCTATTGTATAAGACAAAGCGGTGGTTAATGTTCCTACCAAAAATCTCGAAAGGTTCCTGACCAGCTTACTTCACTCTTTTACACGATAGTTAAATAAACATTCGGACGGAGAGAGGCTACATATTTTTTAAATATAAGTTGTATATAGGAGTAAATGAATACTTAAGAACCACAGAAACAGATACACCTGCCAAATATCGTGTAGGGTCACGCAGAAGTGCCGCAACATGTCGTGGCATGGACTCGACTAATGTCTGAAGTAGTGCTGGAGGGAATTGACACCACGAATCCTGCAGGGATGTTCATTTCTGGAGTGTTTAGTGGCCTACGTAAGTGTTTAAACTCAGAAGAGTGTTTGTGGAGCCACTCTGCCACTTTGTAGCAATTCTGGACGTGTTGGGTGTCGCATTGTCGAACTGGAATTTCCAAAATCCGTCGGAATGCACAATGTACATGAATGGATGCAGGTGATGAGACAGGATGCTTACTTACGTGTCACCTGCCAAAGTCGAATCTAGACGAATCAAGAGTCCCATATCACTCCAACTGCACACGCCGCACACCATTACGGAGCCTCCACCAGCTATGATAGCCCCCTGCTGACATGCAGGGTCCATGTATCCATGACATTGTCTCCATACCCTTGCACGTCCATCCTCTCGATAAAATTTGAAACGAGACTCGTACGACCAAGCAACTTGTTTATAGCCATCAACAGTCCACTGTCGGTGTTGACTGGCCCAAGTCAGGCGTAAAATTTCGTGTCGTGCACTCATCAAGGGTGCAAGAGTGGGCTTTAGGCTCCGAAAACCCATATCGATGAAGTTTCGTTGAATGGTTCTCACGCTGACACTTGTTGATGGCCCAGCTGTGAAATCTGCAGCAGTTTGCGGAAGGGTTTCACTTCTGTCACGCTGAACGATTCTCTTCAGTCGTCGTTGGTTCCGTTCTTGCAGGTTCTTTTTCCGGCAGCAGTGATGTCGGAGATTTGATGTTTTACGGGATTTCTGATATCGACGGTACACTCATGAAATGGTCGTACAGGAAAATCCCCGCTTCATTGCTACCTCGGAGATGTTGTGTCCCATCGCTCGCGCGCCGATTATAACACCACGTCCTAAGTCACTTAAATCTTGCCCTTGTAGCAGCAGTAGCCGATCTAACAACTGCGTCCCAGACTTGTTGTCTAATGTAGGCGTTGCCGACCGCAGGGCCTTATTCTGCCTGTTAACATATCTCTGTATTTGAACACGCATGCCTATCCAGTTCCTTTGGCGCTTCGGTGTATATGTAATATACAGGGTGACTCTCCTAAGGGACGTTGGCTATGATGTGGTGCAGATGAATAGCGAAATTGTGCATGACCCGCTGAAGCGTCGAAACATCGATGCCGTCGGTGACTTCCTGATTGGCTGGTTTGAGCTCAGCAATAGTTTTGGGTTATCGCTGTACACCTTGTTCTGGCGTAACCACAAGCGCTGGAACGAAGATGCGGAACGCAAGACCAGAGAAGGCGGTGAGGAAACGTCAGCCAGTGGTGAGCGGAATTGGACCTCACCGCACCAAGAGCGACACGCTACTGCTAGCGTCTTCAACTCAGATCGCCTCAGAGTACTAACATGATTGGAACGTATTTGCGGAGCGCGCTACAAGAACAACTAGTTGTGATCCTTACCAGTTACTTGTCTGGACTTCGTCTATAGTGAGGACCATCACTGTTCGCACGTTACTTGCGACACCGATGTATCTCCAAAGATAAGTGTTGTTATTTGCTTTGTAGAAATAAAACTACCATCGTTATTTGTTTGAAGTGTTGTATAACATTCCGAGAACGATGCATCCCTTACGCATCCTGTTAGCAACTGTGTGCAAGATCCCACACACCTTGTCTTTAATGTAGCCCTACAAAAAGGAGTCGTATGTGTTCAGATCCGGAGAATATGGCGGTCAATCGAGGCCCATGCCAGTGGCCTCTGGGTACACCAGAGACAGAATGTCGCCCCCAGAGTGCTCCTCCAGGACATCAAATGCTCTCGTGCTTCGATGGGTTCGAGCCCTGTCTGGCATGAATCACACCTTGGTGAACTTACGGTCACTTTGGATAATGGGGATTAAATCATCTTCTGCAACCTGCACGTGCCGTTCGTTAGACACCATGCCATCAAGGAAAAACGCACCGATTACTTCGTGACTGGGCACTGCACACCACACAGTCACCTGTTGAGGGTGAAGAGACATTTCGATCGCGACATGCGGATTCTCAGTCCCCCAAATGCGCCAATTTTGCTTATTGGCGAACCCATCCAAATGGAAGTGAGCTTCGTCCCTAAACCAAACCTTACAGCGCATACTGATTCCCATCATGTCCCGCGGCCAACCGGGTAGTTTCAACGTCCTAACGCACGCCACTCAGAAGGTATGACGACTTTGGTTCATATAGCTCAATAATTCTCACCTTGTGGTTCGTTTAGCACCTCCAAGTACATGTGCCATGAGAAAGCCAGTAATGCTTATTTTCCTCTGGGCATCAGGTCACATACTGAACTGTGGACACATGGGCCCAAAACAATATATCTATACTGACAGGGGACTCCACTTAGTGGCGCAGTTATAGCCACGCAGAAAACATCAGGTCGTAAAGTTTGTGACAGGTCTGTAGGAAGACTGTTAGATGAGAGACATTACAACCAGCACGATGATGCGAGTACATATTAAGGTACTACGTATAAAAATATCTCCACTCTTATTCGTTACACCCTGTATCTACTTCACAATGCATTTTACGATGTGTGCATGAGGGTGTTTCTCATACCACTACCATTTGTCCCTTTCTCTGCCCAGTAGCGAATGACATCTGGGAAGAACAACTATCATTAAAATTCTGTATGAGGTCTAATTTTTTACCTGTTATTTCGTGAGAAGTATGTGGAGGAAGTAATGCGCCGCCTGGTTCTTCGTGCATCGTACGCTTTAAGAATTTCAGCTGTAAACCTTTCCGTCGAACACAGTAATATATGAAATTTGAGTTTCTCCTGGTGTATAAAACGTCCAGGCAATTTACAGAAATGCAGACGGGTGTCGTCTTCAACAGCCGCTGACAATTCGACATTTTTCTATTTGCTGCCCTTTACAAATGACCTGCCACCTCGTTACTAACACAGATCGTATTTTCACAATATGACTTTGTATATGTACAGAATGTGAAACATATTTGATACTTCTTATTTGCAATAAGGATTAACATTATCTCAGAAATACTTACAGACTTGCAAACGTAAATCTTAAGTTTAACGATTCATCAAAAGAAAATAGAAATTTAGGAAGATGGAAAAGAGGTTATCACATACGTTGAACCGAACGAGGTGGTGCAGTTGTTAGCACACTGGACTCGCATTCGTAAGGACCACGGTTCTAACCCACGTCCGGCCATGCTGATTTAGGTATTTCGCGATTTCCCTAAATCGCTTCAGGCAGACGCTGCGATGGTTCATTTGAAAAGGGCACGGCCAACATCCTTCCCCATCCTCCCCTAATCTGCTGAGACCGATGATCTCGCTGTTTTGTCCCCTCCCCCTAATGAACAAAGCAACCAATATATGTTAACTCCATGACATATTATAAACTCGGAAAATTTTTGGAAAATAACAAGATTTTTTTATTTATGAAAGAGAAATAAAAGACAAGAGGAAAGTATAGTACATTTCGACAGGCAATTCGCGCGGGGTAGCTGCGCGGTCCACGGTGAAACGTCCCCTTAGAAAAATTATACATAACTGTGCTTAAACTGACACACAATATTTTTTGCACAACGCAATCTGACTTTCAAAAATCCCTACAAAAGAATGGCCCTGATTAACATTAACCTATACATTTCACATATCACTTACCTCACAAAAATCTTGGTTACTCGAACTACTGCAATACAGCGAGCACCACTACTGCCAGCTAAATAAAAGATTCAAACTACGGAAGGCACTAACTACTGATAGGTATAGTTAGCAAATAAAAGATTTTAATACAGAACAAACAATGTATTTACCTTAATAGTCATACTATATATAGCAGTTCATGACATCCAGTCTTACAAATTTCAAATCTCCGCCATCTCTCTCCCTGCGTCCACCAATGCTGGCGGCTCACCTCCAACTGCGCAACACTACGCGCTGTTAACATCCAGCTGCCCAACACTACAATGGCGAGTATTACAACAATGCCAACCGGCCACAGACTGCACACGGTACAGCCAGTGATTTTCATACAGAGCGCTATGTGGCGGCGGCGTTACCAATAAAAAAACCTAAACAGCCTACTTACATAGCCCCCATGCTTCCTACAAAAAAATTTACTAATTGTTTCGGGCAGTGGCCAATACAGATTTGAAATTTTTTTTCATAATTACAATAACAAAGAAATGAAATGCACCCACTTATCGATACAATATTGGTCAAAAGCTAAAATTTTCTCACAGTCCAGAAAGTCAGTCCTGATCATTCATCAAAGTAAAATTGCAGTGTTTTTCTCAAAGTCTGAGTAGTAAAAGAGAATGCACACGGAAGTAGTGAATTTCCATGCAGTCTTGAAGAAGTAGTGTTGTCCTTCCAACAGAAAGACAGTGCTGACTCTTGACATGCAGACAGGTAATGGGCCACAACAGAGCAAACCCACAGCAGAGTCAGTCGAAGTTTTGAAGAATATTGGTAGGTATGTCAACACAGAGTAGACCCATTGTAGTCCTGGTAGAGATTACGGTATTGGTGGACCACCAGAGATGCAGACCCACTGTAGACCTTGTAGAAATAATGGTATTGGTGGGTCATCAAAGGTGTAGACCCACTGCAGTCCTTGTAGAGATGGCCAGCAGCCATCTGTTTAACTGTGCAGGCGCACAATCACCATTGAAGAGTCTTGCGGATAATATAGCAAGTCCATAACCACCATTTGTGCACTCACAAAAATTGTTTTTGAAATGTCCTTAGAACCAGCATTGCTGTTATCCAGTCCCTTGCTGAATTATTAACATATGTGCAAACACTATCAGTCCCTACTTCTCACATATTGTCCATATACTATGACCAACAGAAATGTGTGCAGTGAAATGATACTTAATTAGAAGAACTGGTGTCTATACAATTATAAATTTACAACATAAAAATACAATTACAAAGGCACAAAACACATCATTAAAGAACATAACAATACAGATAACATTTGTCGTAAAATGGGCTTTACAAAAGAATAGAAATAAACATATACATCAGTGTTACAGGAATTATGACATACGTAAATACATAAAAGATCAGAATAACTTTCGAAACATCAACTTCACACATGAGCATTAAAACAAAACAGAATAAATAATGTCTAAGCATATTTACAAAGAAAATAACATAGTATTTGAAAAATTCTATAACATAAATCTTATTAGCTAAACAGATAAAGACAGGAAAAAGACAAATACACAAGGGTACATAAACACATAGAAGAATAACACAGGAGGAAAGGACAGGGTTTGTTTTCAGTGTAACATTTGGTACTGCAGTCCAACCCAAAACTTCATGCCATAGATCTTTCGTCTTATTTCAACATTTGTTTCCAGCAAAACAATTCTCTCCAAGCATGCTTTCTGTATTTATATGTCCACATATTTCTTACCTCATTATTTATTTTCCATCATCTTACTTCATCATTTATTTCCAAGAAAATCCTACCTAAACCTGTCGTCCCTAAACCCTACTTATTTTTATTCTTATCCTGTTTCAAAATACTTTTTTTTTGGCCAAACCATTTCCTTATAGCTTCTCAATGCTTTTCTTCCAATTCAACATAGTTAGTTTCTTATATAGTCTACCCCCTCTTAAGCTAACTTAAAGCTACTGAGCTCAGATGCTTAACCAAGGGACGAGGCAATGCAGCAGCACAAAACAATTAATACAAACAGCAATGACAAAAAAATGCAAGTAAGCAAAGCAAGCAGCAATAAATGTAATAACTTATATCTAATCATGACAAAGCTGAAGCAGAAAAAATATTACAGTAAAAATGTTTAATACCTATGTCACATCTTAATACTAGAGTGATGCATCACTAGAACATACGCTAGGAGATAAGTTACCAAATCGTAAAAAAATTATTTTTGCAATTCCTGTGAAGGGAAATGTCTATTTGTGCTCTCTTTTCTAAGAAAGTACATCATAAAATGATTCTTTACCGGGTCTGTAGACAGAAAATAGTGATATTAGTACATCTATTAAATTTTATTTTAACCAATGCTGCAGTGCAGATAGAAACTGGATATTAAACAAAATGAGCAATCTCTCAGCTAGAAAGACAATAGATATAAAATGTTTCTCATCATTTCATTTCAGTAAATATCATAAATTAAGAACTCTACAGTGTAATCATGTTTTCAAGTTTGAGGGTGTCGTATTTACGATGCTTTCTACAAAGGAATGTCAATAGCGAGGATAATGTCCTCTTTTTTTTTCTCTCCACCTGTGCCTCTGACAGGCACACACTAATGGCTTTCTTTTGTCAGGTGGTTGTCGCGCAGCTGGGTGTCCACGACGCATTACGTGCAGGTAGTCACTTAACTGTCTTATCGAAATATTTACGACGCCAGTTTCCGCTACAGTGACAGTCTCATAACAAAGAATTCACAGGTCAAGAATTTGCGTTACAAATTTGTAGAAATAAAATCATTTAAATATAATAGTGTCCAAAAAATTTTTGCCAACATAGTGATACATTCACGCATTTACACACATTGCATAACTCTTAAAGTACGACTCTCGGTTTCCAACATCCTTTTTCACAAATCTGAGTCCCTAACCACTACTCATTATTCCTTGCTTTATTACACATATACATATTCGTAGACACTTCTTCAATATTTCATCATAACAAATACATAGCATAATCAAATTCCTCATATAGCATCAGCTTATTGATGATAAACATACCTCAACAGCATAATACACATAGTCATCGTAATAATAACGTCGTAACACCTCAGTCAACTCTCAAAATCGTCGCAGCTTTCTCCATTAATTTCAAAACCTTAAAAAAAATTCTCTGCTCATGTCAAAAGTGTCATCTGCCTCAAACGTACTTTAAAAATCATGATCCCATACCAAATACATCATTCAAAGCTCTCATAGTATCACAATGGTTCCGAAAAATATGAAGAGTTCACAAAGTACAGACAAAATACAGTTTCCTAAGTGTGAAGTTATCCAACTGTGTAATTACGTAAACATCTGTCACTGATGTATTAAAATAAATGTTTGACTCTCCCAGTTAGATGATTAGATAGCTGTGTAATTTATGTGTTAGAGAAATATAGTACCGATGTGTAAAGTTGTATAAGCAAATACCATATTAGCTAGGGCTCCTTGTGCTTGCCATACACATGGTACACAAAGTAAGCGTGTACCCCCCTGAGGATTAATGTAATTATATCCTCAGGAGTTACAGATAACAGCAATGGAATGAAATGTATCACGGAAAACCTTTGTAATTAAAAAATCTTGAAAAATAAATGGTTCAGTTACAAAATGAATCTCTTAAATGCGTGTCCTGTAGCGCTAAATGTGCTTCTTGTTGTAAGATAATTCTGTGGAAGTATCGTAGTTATCGTCCTCTGTAAGCAAAGTTCTGCTGAAGTCAATGTACTTACCTCGTAATAAACGAAGTGAGTTGCTTTGCGTATAGATATCTTAGTTATTACGCTTATTGCCGTGATGAAGAAAGTACTGTGCTCTAACGTATTGTTGTGCTATAGAAAAGGCTGTCTCATTGTAGCTATACCACAAAAGTTACTACTAAAACATGTTTTACTTTCCAGAATAATACATAAAAACTGTGCAGATATTAAACAGATACACCGCAAAAGCAACATTGTAAATTGTCACTCATTAGTAGCGTCGTGATAAAATCGTGTAGTTGTCACATAAACTAACCACTGTGTCATCTGGTATCTCACAGAAAGTACTTTAAATCCAGAATGTATCTTCAAGTAAACCAAAATGTTGCATCAAAATCTCATTAGCAGTACCAGTATATGTCCTAAGTATGTAAGCCTGACAGTCGTTACGTAATCGTGCAACTAACAAGCAAGAATGTACAAATACAAAACTGTGTCGTCTGTTCACTATAACAATGCATTCGTAAATCCTGTTTAAAAATGTTCCCTAGGTTCTAGACTGGATAGTTAACTTCAAAACATTGTTGCATGTTAACAGTTTCTCAGTGTGACAAAGCATACTAGAAATGTGAAGTGAAATGTTTTATGGCAAAGACGAAGTTAAAAAGCAGATTATATTTCAATAAACGGTTTTACATGTGAAATGTGGTGTAAACCTTTACTCTTCCTAGTACGCAGAGTTTCAACTTGAACGCAATTATCATGTGGTACACGTCGGTAAAGAATACTGGAATTTTTCTCAAGATTAGCGTCTATGTTATTTTTCTCTGAGGCAGCCGGCGCACTCGGCTGCCTGCGGTGCGAGTCATTGTCTGTCTCTTTGTTGGCACGCGCCGTTATTGGGATTAGGAGACCTAACTTCTACAAATTCACCTTGACGAGAAGGCCCTGCCCTGTTTGAATCTCGCCAGTTCTGATGGAATTCCGGTCTGTCATTATGACTATATCGTCTGTCATGTCGGTAGTTCCTGTAATTTCTTGTTTGTCGGTCATGTGGTGGAGAATTCCTCCCTGAATTATCACTGCGCGGTGGACCCTTGCGTCTGAAGTTATTCTGTCTCCCGTGATAATAATAGTTCTGGTTGCCATATTGTCTGTTTCTATGATGTTCTCTGTCATGTTCATTACTACGGAAATACGATCTTTCTCTGTAACTATTACTCTGCCAGTGGTTGTCACACGGGTAGTGTCTGTTTTGGTCACGATTTGTGTTGTGAGAATAGCCTTGTCGTGTCTAGTTGTTATTTCTTTCATCGCGGAATTGCGACGGATATGACCTGTAATTGTTGTGCTTCTGTTTTTGCGTTCCACGACTGTCAGGGTCAATTTCCAGTTCTTGTAAGAGTCGCTGAAAATCTTCAGTGTCGTCTTTGCAACGTCCTACCAAAATAATGTGTCGTAAATGTTCAGGCAATTTGATTAAGCACATGCGGATGAGTACTGAGGGGCTGTATGGGTTAGAAAGATACTGATTCTTATGCAACATGTCTTCAAAATATTTCATAGGACTGGAAAATTCAGATTGTTCGAAATGTTTCATCATAATGATGCTATGTTTTACTCGGTCTTGTGTAGCTTGAGACCAATATGCTGAGAGGAAGGCATGATAAAATTCTCCTTCACTGTGACAATCGTGAATGACCGATCGCATTCTTACAGCTAGTTCATTCTCTAAGTAGCCACACATAAATTCTAATCTGTGCTCTAATAACCAGTTAGGAGGAAGACAATGAGAGAATTGATGAAGCCACACTTGTGGATGAATGTCGTTGCCAGAATTCTTAAATGTTTTGAATTTACGTGTAGTAATGAACAGCTTATAGTCAAAATCATCATGTCGGCGAGTCGCATGTCAGTCATTGTTACGTCGTTTCGGCGGTTCCATCTCAAAATTCGGTGTATCTTGCCAATTTCTTTCATGATTTCCGAAATGTCATGTGTCATTATTTTGTGGTTGTTTTGTATTTCTGTGTCTCTCTTCCCGTACTGGGGCGCGAGTGTCCTCTGAAATATGTAATTCTTGTATTACTTGAGCCAACTGATCTTGTACTTCCCGAATTTCTCTTTTGTACTGTGTGTTGATTTGATTCTGATTCTGTTTGAATTTTCTAATTTGTTCATACTCTTCAGTGTCAGTGAAGGCTACAGATTTTGTGTCATTCAGATCCTCATCTACCTTTGTAGATAAGTTAGTGAACTGATCTGAAAGTTCAGCTACTTTATCAGATAGTGAACTAATTTCCTCCGTGTGTCTTTCTGAACCAATTTTCAGACTATCTACTGTTTCCTTTAAGTTCTCTTGAGTTTTTGCAAGTTGCGTAACCGAATCGGTAGATGCAACTGAGTCAATTTTAGCTTGCAAGGTCTCATGATTTTCATGAACAATAGTTTGCAGTTCTTTTATGGCTGCTTCGTGATTCTGTAATGCATTTTCATGCCGCGAAAAAATAAGTTGATAATGCTCACAAATTTGTGTTTTTACGTCATTACAGACTTTTTCACATTTCGATTCGATTTTATGTAATTCAGTAGTAAAATCTTCACGTGTTTGTTCAAGCGTATGTTCCACTGAGTCTAACTTTTGAAGCTTTTGTTCCATTGCGTCTAACTTTTGAAGATTTTGTTCCATTGTGTCTAACTTTTGAAGATTTTGTTCCATTGTGTCTAAGTTTTGAAGCTTTTGCTGTGTTTGTCTCTGATTTTGTTCCATTGTGTCTAACTTTTCAAGCTTTTGTCCCATTTGTTGCATTAATTGTAATAACAATGCACTGGTGTCTGAAACATATTCCTTAGTGCTATTCGGCAATGCATTTGAACCGGCAGTATTCGCAATTTGAAAAACAGAAAATGTGTCTTGACTTATTTGAGAAAACGGTGAGGACGCAAAACCTGAATCTACAGTATTTGCAAGATTGTGTCCTGTCATTTCGGAATCCTGAGGCGAGCTGTTGCCGACCGATCGATCGATAATGCTTCCCTGTTCACTAATTGTTTCACTGCCTACACCATTATTTGCAACCCGCTCCATTTCCCTATGCACAATTACCAAATTACTGCTTTGAACATTAGTTAATTCATTACATGGTGGCGCTAACACACTGCTTTCGTCTTCAATGTCATTTCTCAGTTTACTTTGGAGCCTAGTATTACGTTTTTCACACGCCATTATTGTCACAATATTTCACACGACAGGCAGCAGAGGATAAAGTAGGTACAAAGACGAGGGCTGCTAGAAATCCTTGGGTAACAGAAGAAATATTGAATTTAATTGATGAAAGGAGAAAATATAAAAATGCAGTAAATGAAGCAGGCAAAAAGGAATACAAACGTCTCAAAAATTAGATCGATAGGAAATGCAAAATGGCTAAACAGGGATGGCTAGAGGACAAATGTAAGGATGTAGAAGCTTATCTCACTAGGGGTAAGGTAGATACAGCCTACAGGAAAATTAAAGAGACCTTTGGAGAGAAGAGAACCACGTGTATGAATATCAAGAGCTCAGATGGCAGCCCAGTTCTAAGCAAAGAAGGGAAGGCAGAAAGGTGGAAGGAGTATATAGAAGGTTTATACAAGGGCGATGTACTTGAGGACAATATTATGGAAATAGAAGAGGATGTAGATGAAGACGAAATGGGAGATACGATACTGCGTGAAGAGTTTGACAGAGCACTGAAAGACCTGAGTCGAAACAAGGCCCCTGGAGTAGACAACATTCCATTAGAACTACTGACGGCCTTGGGAGAGCCAGTCATGACAAAACTCTACCAGCTGGTGAGCAAGATGTATGAGACAGGCGAAATACCCTCAGACTTCAAGAAGAATATAATAATTCCAATCCCAAAGAAAGCAGGTGCTGACAGATGTGAAAATTACCGAACTATCAGTTTAATAAGCCACGGCTGCAAAATACTAACGCGAATTCTCTACAGACGAATGGAAAAACTGGTAGATGCAGACCTCGGGGAGGATCAGTTTGGATTCCGTCGAAATGTTGGAACACGTGAGGCAATACTGACCTTACGACTTATCTTAGAAGAAAGATTAAGAAAAGGCAAACCTACGTTTCTAGCATTTGTAGACTTAGAGAAAGCTTTTGACAATGTAGACTGGAATACTCTTTTTCAAATTCTAAATGTGGCAGGGGTAAAATACAGGGAGCGAAAGGCTATTTATAATTTGTACAGAAACCAGATGGCAGTAATAAGAGTCGAGGGGCATGAAAGGGAAGCAGTGGTTGGGAAAGGAGTGAGACAGGGTTGTAGCCTCTCCCCGATGTTATTCAATCTGTATATTGAGCAAGCAGTAAAGGAAACAAAAGAAAAATTTGGAGTAGGTATTAAAATTCATGGAGCCGAAGTAAAAACTTTGAGGTTCGCCGATGACATTGTAATTCTGTCAGAGACGGCAAAGGACTTGGAAGAGCAGTTGAACGGAATGGACAGTGTCTTGAAAGGAGGATATAAGATGAACATTAACAAAAGCAAAACGAGGATAATGGAATGTAGTCAAATTAAATCGGGTGATGCCGAGGGAATTAGATTAGGAAATGAGACACTTAAAGTAGTAAAGGAGTTTTGCTATTTAGGAAGTAAAATAACTGATGATGGTCGAAGTAGAGAGGATATAAAATGTAGACTGGCAATGGCAAGGAAAGCGTTTCTGAAGAAGAGAAATTTGTTAACATCGAATATAGATTTATGTATCAGGAAGTCGTTTCTGAAAGTATTTGTTTGGAGTGTAGCCATGTATGGAAGTGAAACATGGACGATAACTAGTTTGGACAAGAAGAGAATAGAAGCTTTTGAAATGTGGTGCTACAGAAGAATACTGAAGATAAGGTGGATAGATCACGTAACTAATGAGGAGGTATTGAATAGGATTGGGGAGAAGAGAAGTTTGTGGCACAACTTGACTAGAAGAAGGGATCGGTTGGTAGGACATGTTTTGAGGCATCAAGGGATCACAAATTTAGCATTGGAGGGCAGTGTGGAGGGTAAAAATCGTAGAGGGAGACCGAGAGATGAGTACACTAAGCAGATTCAGAAGGATGTAGGTTGCAGTAGGTACTGGGAGATGAAGCAGCTTGCACAGGATAGAGTAGCATGGAGAGCTGCATCAAACCAGTCTCAGGACTGAAGACAACAACAACAACAATTTCACACGACAACACAGAAAAAAACAATTTGAAGAGCAAAAATAAGAGAACACATTAACATAGCACTGAAAATAATTTCTAGTTAATTGCAAGCACAGCTGCGAAATACTTCGTGCAAAACTACATGCATGCCACAACTATTTTACTGTACAACAATGAAAGACTGCAACTACAAATTAGATTCTCTCTACAATTACGCGCTAACAATAAACTATAGCTACACTAATTACACAAACTACAAGAAAAAAAATCAGAAGATTCCAGTGAGGTATCCTAGGCTAAGGGTCGACATATCAAATTATACATAACTGTGCTTAAACTGACACACAATATTTTTTGTGCAACGCAATCTGACTTTCAAAAATCCCTACAAAAGAATGGTCCTGATTAACATTAACGTATACATTTCACATATCACTTACCTCACAAAAATCTTGGTTACTCAAACTACTGCAATACAGCGATCACCACTACTGCCAGCTAAATAAAAGATTCAAACTACGGAAGGCACTAACTACTGATAGGCATAGTCAGCAAATGAAAGATTTTAATGGACAAGAAACAATGTATTTACCTTAATAGTCATAATATATATAGCAGTTCATGACATCCAGTCTTACAAATTTCAAAAACTCCGCCATCTCTCTCCCCACGTGCACCACTGCTGGCGGGTCACCTCCAACTGCGCAACGCTACGCGCTGTTAGCATCCAGCTGCCGCTGCCCAACACTACAATGGCGAGTATTACAACAGTGCCAACCAGCCACAGACTGCAGACGGCACAGCCAGTGATTTTCATACAGAGCGCTACGTGGCGGCGGCGTTACCAATAAAAAAACCTAAACAGCCTACTTACAACGGCCCCTGGTTACGTTTCGCGCGGCTACCCCTGTCGGAGGTTCGAGTCCTCCCTAGGGTATGTGTGTGTGTGTGTGTGTGTGTGTGTGTGTGTGTGTGCGTGTGCCTGTGTGTGTTTGTGTTGTCCTTAGAGTAAGTCACTTTAAGTAGTGTGTAAGCTTAGGGACTGATGTCCCCTGCAGTTTGGTCCCATAGGAACCTACCACCTATCACCATAACACCATAATACCAAGATGGTCTTACAGAAGTAGGCGAAATGTGAGTATGGGTGTTCCTCCATGTCACTGATCAAAATTATAGCGTGTGTTTTGCTATTGGTGGACGGCCTTTTGTCTCTTTAGGTTATCAATTACAGTGGTGTAATGATTTGTGCTGGCTGAAGGTCGTCTGTCCGTTAGTTGGTTAAACTGAAATAGCCTTTTGGTGACACTATTTCCACTGTGAGAATAACCATTCTCATTGCCTATATCCTTCTTCTTTTCTAAAAAGAAAAAATTCCAAGATCTATATGTACAAGGCGTTGCAGTAACTGCGAAACGCATTTTTTTAAATGTTTAGGTTCCGTCCGCTCAAAGCTACTGCTAAACTGCTGATAAGTGACATAGCTGCGGCATTAGGCACAAAAAAGTAGCCGATATGTGCCAAGAACGAATTTGCGTTGTGCAGCGGAGTGTTCGCCTATGTGAAATTCCTGGTAGACTAAAACTGTCTGCCAGACTGGGACTCGAATCTAGGACCTTTGCATTTTGTGGGCAAGTACTTGGTCAACTGTGCAAGTCAAGTACGACTAAATGACTCCTTTCACAGGTCTACGTCCGTCACTATCTCTTCTTCTAACTTTGAAATTTCGTAGACAATTCTCATGCTCGCCTTGCGGGAATAGCACTCCTGGAAGAAAGGATATTTAGAACACATGACTTCGCCACAGCCTGGGGAATTGCTTCCAAAATGAATTTTCACTCCTCAGCGGAGTGTCCGCTTATATGAAATTTGTATTGTATGGAATTGGGGACCTAGAAATGACGGAGTGGCTTCGTCCCCGCCGCAGGCCGTAGTGGTACACAACCCAACAGGCTACAGCAGTCCACTCACCCCACCGCAGCCGCACACCGAGCCCAGGGTTATTGTGAGGTTCGGACACCCGGCGTTAGAGCGAACGGCTAACCGGGTGGTCTATATGAGACTTGATGGCAGATTAAAATTATGTGCTGCACCATGACTCGATCCTGAGACACGTAAGTTTCGCGTGCGAGTGTTCTACCGACTGAGGTTTCCAAGCACGATTCGCGAGAGTCGCCAAGGCTGTGGCTAAAGCCGTCGGCACACGGGCCGTGCTGTCGAAGGTGAACGCTGGGCGTGCTGAGTTCAACGTGCTGCCGAATGCTTAGGGACGATGCGTCTTGTGCATACGGTACGTGGGCTCCTACGTGTTATACGCGATTGCAACGCACTCCAGTGGCACCTGTGGGATGTTTCTAGTTGGTAAATCACACTCTTTACTCAACAGGCACGCGTAAAATTGGCACGTTAGCTGTATTAAAACTCAAATTTCCTCCACTGTCCATATGCTAGTCGTGTTGTTCTATATGTAAGATACACAAATAAAATCTTCAATATCCATGTGTATGTTTAAAGACAAAAAGGAAAGTGCCATGTCCAATCAGTAAGGACACAGACTTATAAAAGTTCCATTACAAACAGTGTGACACAAATTTGTAATAGTTCTCCTCATAAGATGAACATTATTTTATCATTCCCACATTTTAGTGAAACCCTAAGGTCATACTTGCTTGATCAGTGTTCCCACCCGATAGTAGAATCTTTACCATATACGAATTACGCAACTTAAAAGAAAAAGGAACAAAACATCTTTATACAAGTAGCTTAAGCTCTCCTATAGATTAAACAATTTAACAAACTCACTCCTCAAGAAAGGTGAACTTATATTTACATAACATCAAATATTGTAGTATACACATGTATTAAACTAATAATAAAGCAGCAGAAGCTATTAAAATTGCGAATGTTAGGATAAAAATATTTGCACATGGTGAGACGCGAACGACCACCATATCACGCAATTCGTTGTGAATGATTCACGCTAATCATTACGCTTTTCTTTGTCTTTTTTTTCGTCTTGTTCGTTGTGTTTGGTCGTAGCGGACGTCACATGAACACCGGTGAAGCTCGGTGTAGACTGCTTTTCTTAGTTCGTTTGTTGCAGACACCGACCTGCTCTTTGAGCGAACATGCTGAGCTACCGTGCTGGCAAACGCTAAACCCCCATCTAATCTTTTACGGCGAAACCTACTATGTTGCCACTTGCTAAAAGCTTTAATTGTAGTTAAGTTACTAATTGAAGTTTAATTATAACAAATTATACCAAAAACAATGTGTTTTTGCTGGATCCTCAGTGTGGCGTTGCTTTCAAATGGCATACTCTCATAATACGCAAGTTACAATAATTCTAGTGCCATAAATACGTTGTTTCTCATTATTTTATTACAACAAATCACACAGTTAACAACGGGTTTTCTAGTGATTCTCAATTTGCTGGTGCTCAGAAACGGCATATATGCGTATAGGCTTCAACTGAATGGCAATAAGGCACCTCACAGCTCTTTACTGAAGGGTGATGACGTGCATGTGACGTAGGTGGCGTTGTGCCATCTGATTTGTCAACGGTCAGACGCACGCTCAGAATATCTGACATGCTAGGTATTGCTAATCCACGCTATGACGTCACAAAATCGGCACGCTCAACGTTCAGATGTATGATTTGTGTGCCGACGGCTTAAGGCGTGTCTCCGTAGTACCCTTCCTTTCAGGACTGCTAGAGTCTCAAGTTATTGAGGAGCAGTTCTGTGATGTTTGGAATGTACGAGATTAGGCACAGCCGGAAGTAAAACTGTGAAGGCGGGTCGTGAGTTGAGGTTATGGTTGTGCTTGGATAACTCAGTCGTTACAACATGTCCCCGTGAAAGGGAAAGGTCTCACGCTGGTGTCCCTATCAGGCACACAGTTTCACTCTGCCAGGGAGTTTCATAGCCACTAGTTGGTTTGCTTTCGACAGGATATAGATGTCAACATTGTAAATCCTTCTAAGACGATCTAAACTTCTTAGATGTTATTCTCGTAGGACAGCTTCCTCTATCTTCATCTTATGGCGCCAAATGTCAAAATCAAATAGCTGAAGATCTGATGGTATATAAATCGAAACTGTTGTGTAGCCGGGACAGGGGAACGTAAATCCCACCGTTCGGAGCGTTAGGACGACCGATTTGGTTTTCCTTAATACTGCTCTGTTGCGTCTTCCGTTTGGTTGAATAAAATTTGTGTTAATATCGCATCTGCTTCATTAATTATTATTATACTGATAGCGTAAGTTTATGTCACTACTATGATGCCGAATAAATTCATACTTTATCTCTTGAATGTCTTCTTAACATAATCTCCGTTGCAGTGGCGTATATAGTGGAGGACGAGGGACAACCCTGTTTTACGGTCTGTTACAAGGGAATATATTTCGTTAGAGTATTGATGATTTAGATCCTACTCCGAATGTCTCGAATGCGGACTGGAACAGTTCGTAGCGACGATCTGGATAAGGCGATCGCTGCGGCTAGTGTAGTGCGAATACACTGAAAATGATGTAGCATGGCCACATTTTGCTACTGTAAAGTGTGCACTCTGTTCCATTCCGCTGGGTTTTAACCACTTCACTGAAACTTCAGAGTTGCACTGCGATGACGAATAAAGGAAGAACGTAAGACAACTCGGCAGCTCCTATTTTGTGTCTGAATGCGCTGTAAGTACCTGTTACGTTAACATACAGTGAGAGCACTAATAAAACCGACAAATTGCAATGACGGTTTCCTGACTGGAAATGGGGGGGGAAAAATCCCAATGAACATGCGCTTGAAAATGCATCGTTGCCATGTTAGATGGCGCTGACGAATGGAAGTTCCTTTGAGCACGTGCCGTTTGTCCTTGAGTGTTGTAGGCTGTGTGGTTGACGCAGCGTACTATAAGCAGCAGAATGGTCCGGTTTTTATGTCGGAAACAAGACGGGATGGTATTTGTGTGCGACCAATCAGATGGAAACGGTCGAGAGGCAGCACGGCTGTACCAAAACAAGTACCGTCACGGACACCAACAACATCATACTACATTTCAAGCCCTGTTTTGAGCGTTTGTGTGAACATGAGTCCTTTCAGACAGACGAATGTGTAGGGAGGCGGCGGACTGTGCTTACGCCAGATCTAGAGGACCGGATTCAACAGGATAGTGACAACTGTTGCAAGCCCCAATCTCTAGCACGAAGGAGGTTCACCGGGTTACCCCGACCTTTCGGCCTAGGAAAACACGCTGATCCCTTTAGTGTAGCGCGTGTGCGGCCCAGAACATCTTATGGCAACACAGACCTGTACAAGCACCAGGCAAGTGGCCCGCGATCATGCTGTAAGGCAAAGTCCGATCATTATATCCTGTGTGATAACCGCTGCTATCCATATCACCTGCAACGGGTGGAAGGATTGTCAGCAGCAGATTTCACTGTACGGGAAGGATTTTGTAGCTGGTTTTCGCACCATATCACCACAACCAGGGATTTCTGACACCAGTCTTCTTTAGCAACGAAGCATCCTCTACGAGAACTGTGCGTCATCAGTCTGCGCAGTGTCATCTGTGGGCTGCAGACATTCCTCAGGGAATGGGTGAGGCATAGCATTAGCATCGGTTCAGAGTCAGCGTGTGGGCAGTGATTCTTGGTGATCACATATTTATTCCGCAACGCCTCGAGCGGAGGAATGTACCTGGACTTCCTGCGGGCCGGCCACTGTAACCGAGCGGTTCTAGGCGCTTCAGTCCGGAACCGCGCGACTGCTACGGTCGCAGGTTCGAATACTGCCTTGGACATGGATGTGTGTGATGTCCTTAGGTTAGTTAGGTTTACGTAGTTCTAAGTTCTAGGGGATTGATGAGCTCCGATGTTTAGTCCCAAAGCGCTTAGAGCCATTTGAATGCAGATCTATATAGTGTTGTGTGCGATTTTTTGTCGTTGCATGCACATCGTACATTTTCGGATACATGTACATAGCGTCTTTTTCCTTCCGTTTCCAGTCAGGAATCCACCCTTTCAGTTTGTTTTATTAATGTGCACCCCGTATATTGTTTCAAGCAAATGTTCAGATTTTTGCCAAATAATAGCCCGTTAATAATTTGTGTGAATCTTTTGTTCATAAGTGTCAGTTAAAGCGTGATGTTTCTTCTGTGATTCGTGCTTCTGTAGTCTTTAAACAATGATTATACACAAAAGCTGAGTTTGATAAATGACCAGATGGAAGATGGAACAGTCATTTCTCCATAATCTAAAACCCTTTTTATTCGGTTTCAGCGGATAGAGCTGGAGTTATCCTCTTGTTAGGCACAAGGAAAGATCAAGGCGATTACGTAATAAAATGCAGGTAGTCCTTCGTGTCTGGAGCTATCTGGAGATGGACTGTGAGCTGTGGCTGGCTCGTGTTATGCTTTGCATTAAACCTTGGTTGCTATTCTTTTGTTAGTCTCCCGCGGTTATCGCGATTATGCTGTTATCCTCTCTCTCTGCGAGTGGCACTAGCAGCGTGTATCGATATTCACACCCTTGTACTATCTTTGGCTTCGCGCTTATAGTTACCGACTGTGTCGTGTGTGGGCAGTTGGTCGGTTGGCGTGGAGCAGCGAGGAAGTCTCCTTCAGCCTGATATAAAGAAATTTTAGGATAAGGCCTTCTGCCTTTTAAAATTCAAATTCCTGTTTTGAGCCTTAAGTTATTGGCCTTCAGCAGATTTTAAATTAAAGTTGTTTTGCCCTTAAAGCATGAGATTGTTTGGACCTTCGGAATAATTTAGAGAAATGTTTTAAGATGAGGCCTTCTGCATTTTAAAATTCAAATACTTGTTTTTGAGTCTTAAGTTATTGGCCTTCAGCCGGTTTTAAATTAAAGTTGATTTGCGCTTGAGGCGTGAGATTGAATGGCGCATTTAGCAGGGAATTACATTCTAAAATTAATGTCTGGTTTGCTCTGTTTTTAATATTTTCTTTACTATTGTAATGCTTGTCAGATGAACAAAGTAACATGTTCGAGTGCAACTGACAGCCACTCATTTTAGGCCCTTTCCACAAATTAAACTATCTGTCCTGTCCTGCGGGTATAGCACGGGATCTCAGCCTGTATCTGGCAGTGGATGAAAAATGATTGTTGATAGCGATGATTAGTGTAGTTTCGTTCAGATTGCATCATATCTCCGTAATTTTTCCTGACTGTAATTTGTTCAACATTTATGGCAATCAGTTTATCTGCGAGGCTGTCGTAATTGTGCTAAAGATAAACCACGTCTACTGGCACAGCATAAAAGGGGGTCTTTGTTCTCGGCGATACGGATGACGACAGGAACTGTCCGGCAGTTGACTGTCTCACAAATGGACACTGAGCACCCCTAACAGGCACCCCTAATGGCTGTGAGGCCGTGCACCTGCCCGTCACAGCCCGTGTTAAGTGCGTCAGGTCCCACAGTAATGGCGCAGCCGCATACACACCGAAGCGATGCTCCCGCTTGCTGATTGCTAATTGCTCCAGATTCCCATCCTCAGCGACTCATTAAAGGTCGTCTGCAGTACTTGTAAGTGCGGACTGCAATTACTTTGGCGTGATGAAAGGTCCGCAAGAACGTGGCAAGAACTTTATTGCCGTGAGGTGCACGCAGCATTCATTAATGACCCGAGTCCTCGAGGATCGCAGCTGCTCCGTATATTGTTCCCTCACTTCCTCGAAATGCTGCGTACTTGAAAGGTACTTGACTCTAAATTAACCTTTTATAGAAACCTCCTCCCAGAAATAAACAGAAGTTTAAAAACCCAAAGAATAGTATCACTTGGGCAGTTTTTTACTGAAATACACACCAGCATTATACAGGGTTAATCACGAAGATATGCAGATATTTTAATGTTATTCTAGAAGTAAAATTAAAGAACAAAGTTCGCATAAACATAGGTCTGCAAATGTGTAGTTACGAAGTTACGGCAAATAAAAGAATTTGCCTGAAATTTAGCAACTTCGCTAACATGAAGCCATCGCAAAACTGTGCGAGGTTAAAGTAAAGCATGATTTTCATTTATTTTTGTTGTTACTGGTCTGGTGAATCTAATAAAACATGTCCCAGACGTGTATCAGCAGTAGTTTTCCAGAACATCCAGAGAAGCAAACAAGAAAATTCGTAAAATTTTTAATTTATTAACTACTTGGCCCAGTTTATGTTTTAAATTCCAGACAATTGCACAAAGTTTTCAACAGAAGTTGTAGAAAATTTAATTTAAAAAAAATGATGGCATTTCATAAATAATCTACAAACTACAACCGTTACTATGTGCTTTCACTTAGATACACTGTTGTTATTATGTTCTTTCACTGAACAATACAGAAAACTCTTTTCAAAATTAGGAAACGACTGAAACAACTCACTAACGGTTACTAACAATGACATTAACTTAATAGAAAGTAAACAAATTTACTTCTTTCATAATCTTTGTTTCTCTGGATGTACTGGAAACTACTGCGGATACACGTCTGGGACATGTTTTATTAGATTCACCAGAGCAATAACAACAAAACAAATGGAAATCGTGCTTTACTTTAACCTCGTACAGTTTTGCGATGGCTTCATATTGGCGAAGTTGCTAATTTTCAGGCAAAATCTTTTATTAGCCGTTACTCCGTAACTAAACATTTGCGGACCTATGTTTACATGAACTTTTTTCTTTAATTTTACTTGCAGAATAACATATTAAAATATTTGCATATCTTCGTGAATCACCCTATATACCTAACTCATTGCTGTTCTTCACTCCAAAATCAGGTTTTGGTGCAGCAGTCCATGTTAGTGTATCCTGTGCAAGTCGCTTCAGCCCTGGATGGCTACGGCTATCAGGCCGTGGCTCCCCTCCCCACACCTGCCTACAAATTGCTCTCCATCACAAAAATTAGCTTTTAGTTGATGCTATGAAATGTGTTGTCAACCAGTCATTTGTTTTGGTCAAGCTGTGTCGTAAACTTTTCTTGTCGATTCACTACTCTTCGTTAGGTATCCATCTACCTGTCAGATCTACAGGATTACTATGTAGCACCACATTTTAAAAGTTTATGTTTTTCTCTTTTCTGTACGCTCATTATCCACGTTTCGCTGCTGTACGGTGCTGTACTGCAGATAAATATTTACAGAAAAGACTTTGTGGCACTTAAATTTGTATTCGACGTTAACATTTTCGCCTTTTCAGACTGCAATTGAATTCGCGGGAGTGCATTTTATATCGTCATTATCTCTTCTATTGTTAGTTGATTTGCTCCATTTCAAATCCCCTCAACAACACCTGATTTAATTCAACTATGTTCCATTACCATTCTTTCGTTGAAATCATTACAATCCGCATAATCTGCACAGACGAGATCTCCGCCACATAGCAGAAGTAGCGTCCCTCCCGATGGCTTGAACACGCCTGGTGGTGGTGTTACAGATACACGCACAGCAATTACGATGCAAGCAATGAAGAGACACACTTATTTTTTTATTCTTTTGTAATGTGGTTAAATGGAGTGCCTCAAGAGAAATCTTACCCAGTTAAAAGTATCTTTTGCCTGAAGCGTAGCAACACACTAACCATCACAAGGACAGTATCAGTTGCAAAGCGATTTAGAAAAGATTGCTGTATGGTGTGTCAGGTGGCAGTTGACGCTAAATAACGAAAAGTGTGAGATGATCCACATGAGTTCCAAAAGAAATCCGTTGGAATTCGATTACTCGATAAATAGTACAATTCTCAAGGCTGTCAATTCAACTAAGTACCTGGGTGTTAAAATTACGAACAACTTCAGTTGGAAGGACCACATAGATAATATTGTCGGGAAGGCGAGCCAAAGGTTGCGTTTCATTGGCAGGACACTTAGAAGATGCAACAAGTCCACTAAAGAGACAGCTTACACTACACTCGTTCGTCCTCTGTTAGAATATTGCTGCGCGGTGTGGGATCCTTACCAGGTGGGATTGACGGAGGACATCGAAAGGGTGCAAAAAAGGGCAGCTCGTTTTGTGTTATCGCGTTATAGGGGAGAGAGTGTGGCAGATATGAAACACGAGTTGGGATGGAAGTCATTACAGCATAGACGTTTTTCGTCGCGGAGAGTCCTTTTCACGAAATTTCAGTCACCAACTTTCTCTTCCGAATGCGAAAATATTTTGTTGAGCCCAACGTACATAGGTAGGAATGATCATCAAAATAAAATAAGAGAAATCAGAGCTCGAACAGAAAGGTTTAGGTGTTCGTTTTTCCCGCTCGCTGTTCAGGAGTGGAATAGTAGAGAGATAGTATGATTGTGGTTCGATGAACCCTCTGCCAAGCACTTAAATGTGAATTGCAGAGTAGTCATGTAGATGTAGATGTAGTAGGGGTTATCCGGAAACTGTCAAGACGACGCAAAAGAGCTTGGGTTGTTTTGGGGAAGGAGACCAGACAGCGAGGTCATCGGTCTCATCGGATTAGGGAAGAACGGGGAAGGAAGTCGGCCGTGCCCTTTGAAAGGAGCCATGCCGGCATTTGCCTGGAGCTATTTAGGGAAATCACGGAAAACCTAAATCAGGATGGCCGGACGCGGGATTGAACCGTCGTCCTTCCCGAATGCGAGTCCAGTGTCTAACCACTGCGCCACCTCGCTCGGTGAGAAGAGCAGCTACAGCACTAATAACTCATAATATTCAACGTCTTTAAGAGCTCAAATAAATTTCGGGCTTGCATCTGGTTAATGTTTAATTCATCTCATATGCTTCGACTGGTCACCCGCCAGCTATCTTCACCATCGAAGATTGACGAAGACGTGCTACTTTCCGCAATATATAGCGGGTTGCTGAAGGCCGGAATTTACAAAAGACTTTGTCCGTGTGGCATGGTTTACATAGAACAGACCACACGCACTGCGGAAGAACGCTGTGCTGAACATCAACGTTGCACTCTCCTTTTACAAACAAGCTGGTCCGCTGTTGCTGGACACACTATTTCCGCTGACAATCAGTTGAGTATGACGAACTATAACTCTGACCACAGTAACATCTTTTCGGGACTCCATTACTACAGAATCCGTGGAAATAAGCGCGGCGGGAGAGCTGATTAACCGTAGGAGCGGCTACCAGTTGGACAGTGGGTGGAACCCCCTTCACGCTTTGTACTAATCGAAGACGACAGAGTGCGCCCACTGCCGCGGTGAGTGATAATGCAGAGAACAGCTGAGTTCAGTGGGTCCAACAGAGAGGCCGCTGCCGCCGTGAGGTGTGGTTCCTCTGATTTCGACGCATGCGCGGAACAGCGCGCAGTATCTTTGCGGATCGGAGCAAGTCTTCCTAAGGTACAGCCTCTAATAATGTGTCAGTTTTGATACGGCCACTCATGATCTGCGATTCATTGTACGACCACCACCATAACAACCTACAGGCTTTTGTTTGTTTTGGTTAGTATAGCTCAGTGTCGTTTAGACCGTCAGAGACAGAGCACCTCGCGTTCCTATGCTAATAAGACGAGTACAACGTTCGTTTTATATATTTTTACGAGCTTCCAACAGGAGCGACTTATTTACAGATAAGTGTGTAGTTTGTAGTTTATTTTTGTAATTTCTTGCGTGTTGATTACTTACTAGGCGCAACCTTTTATTTTAATGACGGTAGAGTTTAATGCCGCCGTTGTTATCGAGCCTCGAATCGTATAGGCTTTTGTCTGTATTGGATAGTGTAGCTCAGTGTCGGTTAGAGCACTTAGAATTCCTGCTGCTAATAAGCCGAGGTCCTTCGTTTGTTACATATTTTTACGAGCTTCCAACAGAGGCGACTGCAGTAATGGATAGGAACTGCGATTGTCGTGTACGTATGCGAGCTGAGCTGGCGACCCTTCGCTCACAGCTCCAGGCTGCGTTGGCTTCCGTCACACACCTTGAGGCTGCTGCCAAGGGGCACCACTGTGGGGGGTCGGACGCGGGGACGCGAGGGATGTCGAGCACTTCTCACGTGTCTCCCGATCGGTCCACTGCTGTGGCCGCCCTGGGAACTGCCTGCACTGAGGTTGACCAACTCACCCGTGGTCGAGTGGGGGATCATGCCAAAATTTGGTAGCCAGAGAAAAATTTTCCGAGGGACCCATCGTAGGGCCTCCCCAGTTCGTTTGACGAACAGGTTTCGGGCGTTATCTGTGTCTGACAATGTCTCTGTGTCAGATGCAATCGTCCACCCTGTTCCAAAGGAAGCTTCTCAGTCTGCAAGGTCTGGGAATTCACAGAGGGTGGGTTTGCTGATGGTTGGGAGCTTCAACGTTAGGAGCGTAATGGGGCCCCTTAGGAACACGGCTGCCAAGGAGGGGTTCAAATGGTTCAAATGGCTCTGAGCACTATGGGACTCAACTGCTGTGGTCATTAGTCCCCTAGAACTTAGAACTACTTAAACCTAACTAACCTAAGGACATCACACACATCCATGCCCGAGGCAGCCGCACGGTTCCGGACTGCGCGCCTAGAACCGCGAGACCACCGCGGCCGGCGCCAAGGAGGGGAAGGAAGCCACTGTGCACTCCGTGTGCATAACGGGGGGAGTCATTCCGGATGTGGAAAGGGTGCTTCCGGATGCCATGAAGAGTATAGGGTGCAGCCAACTGCAGGTGATAGCCCAGGTCGCTACTAATGACGTGTGTCGCTTTCGATCGGAGAAGATTCTCTCTGGTTTCGGGCGGCTTGCGGAAATGGTGAAGAATGCCAGTCTCGCTTGCGAGGTTAAGGCGGAGTTCACCATCTGCAGCATCGTCGATAGAACCGACTGTGGTCCTTTGGTGCAGAGCCGAGTGGAGGGCTGGATCAGAGGCTCAAGCGGTTCTGTGACGTGTAGGCTGCAGATTCCTTGACTTGCGCCATCGGATGGTGGGTTTCCGGTTTTCATTTAATAGGTCAGGAGTCCACTACACACAGGAAGCGGCTACACGGGTAGCGGGGACTGTGTGAGGACGTCCGTCTAAAAAGGGGCAGGTAAAACGCAGTAAGGTACTTGTACCAACGATCAGCATTGTAGTTGTAAATTGTCGTAGCTGTGTTGGGAAAGAACCAGCTCCAACCCTAATAGAAAGCACCGAAGCCCAAATCGTTATAGGTGTAGAAAGCTGGCTAAAACTGGAAATAGGTTCAGCCGAAATTTTTTCAGACGATGTAACAGTGTTCAGAATGGATAGATTACATGCAGTTGGTGGTGGAGTATTTATTGCTCTCATAAATAGCTTGCCTTGTAGTGAAATTGAAGTAGATAGTTCGTGCGAAATAGTATGGGCAGAGGTTATACTTGACAATCGAACTAAACTATTAATTGGATAGTTTTACCGACCCACCGACTCAGAAGATATAGTTGCTGAAGAGTTCAGAGAAAATTTGAGTCTCATTTCAAATAGGTACCCCACTCATACAGTTATAGTCGGTGATACTTCAATCTACCCTCGATATGCTGGAAAAATTATACGTTTAAAGCCGGCGGCAGGCATAAAACGGCATCTGAAATTGTACTGAATTGTTTCTCAGAAAATTATTTTGAACAATTAGTTCATGAACCCACTCGAAGCGTAAGTGGTTGCGAAAGCGTAAGTTATCTCTTAGCAACAAATAATCCTGGACAAATAGTGAGTATCGTGACGAGTACAGGGATTAGCGACCACAAGGCAGTTGCTGGTAGGCTGTTCTGTAACACCTAAACACTTACAACCATAAAAAGGAACCGGAAAGTATATCTTTTTAAATAAGCTGATAAAATTGCTCTTAACGCCGTTTTAAGAGACAGTAGTAGTAGTAGTAGTTGGCTCTGAGCACTATGGGACTCAACTGCTGTGGTCATTAGTCCCCTAGAACTTAGAACTACTTAAACCTAACTAGCCTAAGGACATCACACACATCCATGCCCGAGGCAGGATTTGAACCTGCGACCGTAGCGGTAGCGCGGTTCCTGACTGCGCGCCTAGAACCGCGAGACCACCGCGGCCGGCTAAGAGACAGTCTTCACTCCTTCCGATCTGGTCATGTAAGTGCAGAAAAGTTGTGGAATGATTTCAGAGAGACAGTATCGACTGCAATTGAGAGATATATACAACATAAATTAATAAGTGGTGGTACTGATCCCCCATGGTACACAAAACGCGTCAGATCGCTGTTGCAACAGTAGCGAAAAAAGCATGCCAAATTTAAAAGAACGCAAAATCCCCAAGACTTACAAAGTTATACAGAAGTTCGAAATATGGCGCGTACGAGATGCTTTTAATAATTTCCATAACGAAAATCTGTCTCGAAATCTGGCAGAAAACCCAAAGAGATTCTGGTCATACATAAAGCACACCATTGGCAAGACGCAATCAATACCTTCACTGCTCGATAGCAACGGTGAAGTCACTGATGACAGTGCCACAAAAACAGAGTTATTAAGCACGATTTTCCGAAACTCCTTCACCAAAGCAGACGAAGCAAATATTCCTGAATTCCAATCAAGAACAAGTGCCAAGATGAGAAACATAGAAGTAGATATCCTCGGTGTTGCAAAGCAGCTTAAATCATTTAATAAAGGCAAGGTTTCTGGTCCAGATTATATATCAGTCAGGTTCCTCTCAGAGTATGCTTATACAATACTTCCAAATTTAGCAATTATGTACACCCGCTCGTTCTCGGTAAGATCCGTACCTAAAAAGTGGTTCAAATGGCGCTGAGCACCATAGGACTTAATATCTGAGGTCATCAGTCCCCTAGAACTTAGAACTACTTAAACCTAACTAACGTAAGGACAGCACACACACCCATGCCCGAGGCACCTAAAAACTGGAAAATTGCTCAAGTCACACCAATAACCAAAAAGGGAAGTAGGAGTAGTCCGTTGAATTACAGGCCCAACGTCGATTTGCAGTAGGGTTTTGGAACATATACTGTATTCGAACATTATGAAGTACCTCGAAGAAAACGATTTATTGACTCCTAGTCAGCACGGATACAGAAAATATCGTTGTTGAGAAACACAACTACCTTTTTATACTTACGACGTAATGAGTACTATCGACAGGGGATGACAAATTGATTCCACATTTTTAGATATCCAGGAGGCTTTCGACACCGCTCCTCACAAGCGTCTTCTAACGAATGCGTTTCTATGGATTATCGCCTCAGCTGTGCCACAGAATTCGTGATTTCCTGTCAGAAAGGTCAGAGTTTATAGTAGTAGACGGAAAGTCATCGAGTAAAACAGAAGTAATATCCGGCGTTCCCCAAGGAAGTGTTTTAGGCCCTCTGTTGTTCCTGATCTATATCAACAAAATAGATTGTTTACAGATCATGCTGTCACTTACCGTGTTGTAAAGTCATCAGATGAGCAATACGAATTGCAAAATGCTTTAGATAAGATATCTGTAAGGTGCGAAAATTGGCTGTTGACCCAGAATAAAATAAAGGTTGATGTTTTTCACATGAGTACTAAAAGAAAAGCACTAAATTTCGTTGACTCCATAAGTCATACAAATCTTACGGCTGTGAATTCAATTAAATACTTAGAGATTGCAATTACAGATAACCTAAATTGGAACGATCTCACAGACAATGTTGTGGGTAGAGCAAACTAAGGACTACGATTCATTGGCAGAACGCAACAGTTCTGCTAAAGAGACTGCTTACACCATGCTTGTCCTCCTTATTCTGGAGTATCGCTGTGCGGTGTTGGATCCACATCAGGTAGGACTGACGTATGGCATCGAAAAAGTAGAAAGAACGGTGGCTTGTTTTGTGTTATCGTGAAATAGGGTAGATAGTGCCACAGACATAATACGTGAATTGGAGAGGCAATCATTAATGCAAAGGCGTTTTCGTTGCGACGGGAACTTCTCGCGAAATTTCAGTTTTCTCCTCCGATTGCGAAAACATTTTGTTGGCCCCCACCTAGTTACGGAGAAACGATCATCACGATAAAATAAGAGAAATCAGATCTCGCACAGAAAAATTTATGTGCTCGTTTTTCCCGCGCGCCGTTCGAGAGTGGAACGGCAAAGAGACAGCTTAAAGGTGGTTCTTTGAACCCTCTGCCGGGCACTTTATTGTGAATAGCAGAGTAATCATGTAGATGTAGAGATGTAGTTGTGTCACCTCTTACTGGCAACCTTGATCTCCCACCGTCCCAGCGCCACTCCTTCAACGTGCAATATATTGATGTCATTGCTACGATGTCACTGTAAGATAGGAAAATATTACTTCTGCACTAAGACAGTTGGACCGCTCCACACCGGTAACACCGTACCGCAACATAACACAAAAGTCTTCGATGGCTCACCTGAAGTGGATGGCATAACGCCCAGTCGAAATATCGTGGGACGAATTAAACGACAACCGCCTACAGGTCCAAAATTTATATGAACATCCGGTTCCCCGGGAAAATTTTAAAATTCACGTCAGTCTTTAGCAGTACTTCACAGAGCACAGCAACGCTTTTCAAGAGACAGTTCTCTCTCATCGTGACGTTCCCGACACTCAACGTGTAGGATTAAACACTACACCACTACACTGCTCTAACAAATGACATTACTCGCTAGGAACTAAACATCTATGGTCCATAGAACGCTACCACGACAGTGCTGGCGAGCCCCTGCAACACAGTTATTACTAGAAACCCAGATGTGCGACCAGCCGGAAAACAGGCAACCGCAGGAAAACCGTACTGTACACAGCACGCAAACCAGCCACACACACCCCCTACACCGTCTGTGAGCCGATCTATGACCGATCGCCCACTAATCTACAACGACCTTGAACTGTTGCAGACACGCAGCAACTGCAGCAAGCGCCGCAACAAGCTAAAACAACGACAAAGGTAACGATGCACGATACCTCGAACTAACACAACCACACCTTGCATGCACTGTCGCAGATAGCAAGCCGCTACTGCCCTTACTACCCGTCCTACTGTTGCAGAGGTTTTTTTCCCTTGGCACTTTTTTCCTCTGCACTTACAACCGCTACTCTTCAATCGTTTTCGACCACTTCTATCTCCTGATGGACCGTGTTAATGAGTAATCCTACCCAGACGCATGGACAACATCACAGCCCGCATCCTGTGACGGCTGATTAAAAAACAAACATGTTTACGGAGGTGACAGTAGAACTTTTGGTTTGGTCACCACGTTGGTGTGGGCGTGGAGGGGCCCCATCCTTTATATGCTCTAACAACGCATTTGATGTTCATAAAAAATATATAGGTATATGGGTCCCGTCTCTCATGAAAACCATCCACTTCAGCCATTGCCGATCACACTGCGCTCCGCATCGGAACGCCTTTGACGCTTCTTCTGAAGTCCTGGTGTGGCTACGGGAGCTATCCCTGCACATCTGTTGAGTGAACCACAAAGCATTCCATTCGCACAATTCTTTTGGCCCATTTCCAAGGACACTAGCCGTCAGACTTCAGTTATTATTGGCCGGCCGCGGTGGTCTCGCGGTTCTAGGCGCGCAGTCCGGAACCGTGCGACTGCTACGGTCACAGGTTCGAATCCTGCCTCGGGCATGGATGTGTGTGATGTCCTTAGGTTAGTTAGGTTTAAGTAGTTCTAAGTTCTAGGGGACTGATGACCACAGCAGTTGAGTCCCATAGTGCTCAGAGCCATTTGAACCAATTTTTTTCAGCTATTATTACAGCGAAGAATCAAGTACACAAAACAGGGCATCGGCACTGAATTGAATTATTATTTCGCGTAAAATGTGGACTCCTAGTCCAATGCATGTTTTTTTACGTTAACACTAGTCCGAGATTTTTAGTGTTTTAGTCATGCGAACTAAGTATCGGTAGCTCGAGGAGATCCTTAATTCTTCAGACGCGTTTCGAACTGTATGAGATACAGTTATAGACTGCGGAATGCTGCTAGTGCAGTCGCTCTTCCTGCCGGACGATATTTGCCTGCAGGTACGGCAGCTGCTGCTGCACTTGCTACTGAAATTCTCCACCCGCTACCTACGGTGCAACTGATGTACACTGAAGAGACAAAGAGATCGGTACACCTGCCTAACATCGTGCAGACCCCTCGCGAGCACGCAGAAGTGCCGCAACACGACGTGGCATGGACTCGACTGTAGTCTGAAGTATTGCTGCAGGGAACTGACACTATGAATCCGGCAGGGGTGTCCATAAATCCGTAAGAGTACGAGGGTTGGAGATGTCTTCTGAACAGAATGTTGCAAGGCATGCCACATATGCTCAATAATGTTCATGTCTGGGGAGTTTGGTGGCCAGCGGAAGTGTTAAAACTCATAAGAACGTTCGTGGAGCCACTCTGTAACAATTATGGACGTGTGAGGTGTCGCATTATCGTGCTGGAATTGCCCAAGTCTGTCAGAGTAGTATCTAGACATATGAGAGGCCCCATATCACTCCACCTGCACACGACCCACACCATTACGGTGCCCCCACCAGCTTTGATAGTCCCCTGCTGACATGCAGGGTCCATGGATTCATGAGGCTGTCTCCATACCCGTACACGTCCATGCGATCGATAAAATTTGAAGTGAGACTCTTCCGACCAGGTAACTTGTTCCCAGTCATCAACAGTCGGTGTTGACGGGCCCAGGGCAGGCCTAAAGCTTTGTGTCGTGCAGTCAACAACGTTACACGAGTGAGCTTTCGCCTCCGAAAGCCCGTATCGATGATGTTTCGTTGAATGGTTCGCATGCTGTCACTTTTTGATACCACAGTACTGAAATCTGAAGCAATTTACGGAAGTGTTGCACTTCTATCACGTTGAACGATTCTCTTCAGTCGTCGCTGGTCCCGTTCTTGCAGGACCTTTTTCCGGCCGCAGCGATGTCGAATTTGATGTTTTACCGGATTCGTGATGTTCACGGTACACTCGTGAAATGGTCGAACGGAAAAATCCTCACTTAATCGTCTAACTCGGAGTTGCTGTGTCCCATTGCTCGTGAGCGACTATAAATCACCTTCAAACCCACTTCAATCTTGATAACCTGCCACTGCAGCAGCAGTAACCGATCTCACAACTGCGCCAGACACTTGTTGTCTCATATTGGTGTTACCGACTGCAGCGCCGTATTCTGCCCTTTTACATATCTCGTTTCACAATATATATATATATATATATATATATATATATATATATATATATATATATATATATATGACCTAGTAGATAGTGTCAGAAGTTTCATGCGGCTTTTCGCGGATGATGCTGTAGTATACAGAGAAGTTGCAGTATTAGAAAGTTGCAGCGAAATGCCGGAAGATATGCAGCGGATAGGCACTTGGTGCAGGGAGTGGCAACTGACCCTTAACGTAGACAAATGTAATGTATTGCGAATACATAGAAAGAAGGATCCTTTATTGTATGATTATATGATAGCGGAACAAACACTGGTAGCAATTACTTCTGTAAAACATCTGGGAGTACGCGTACGGAACGATTTGAAGTGGAATGATCATATAAAATTAATTGTTGGTAAGGCGGGTACAAGGTTGAGATTCATTGAGAGAGTCCTTAGGAAATGTAGTCCACGAACAAAGGAGGTGGCTTACAAAACACTCGTTCGACCTATATTTGAGTATTGCTCATCAATGTGGGATCCGTACCAGGTCGGGTTGACAGAGGAGATAGAGAAGATCCAAAGAAGAGCGGCTCGTTTCGTCCTGGGCTATTTGGTAAGCGTGATAGCGTTACGGAGATGTTTAGCAAACTCAAGTGGCAGAGTCTGCAAGAGAGGCGCTCTGCATCGCGGTGTTGCTTGCTGTCCAGGTTTCGAGAGGGTGCGTTTCTGGATGAGGTATCGAATATATTGCTTCCCCCTACTTATACCTCCCGAGGAGATCACGAATGTAAAATTAGAGAGATTCGAGCGCACACGGAGGCTTTCCGGCAGTCGTTGTTCCAACGAACCGTGCGCGACTGGAACAGAAAAGGGAGGTAATGACAGTGGCACCGCGGGGTGGCTTGCGGAGTATAAATGTACATGTAGATGTAGATCTGTTTGAATGCGCATGCCTGTACCAGTTTCTTTGGCGCTTCATTATAAGTTGAGCAGTAGACGTATTTTGATGAAATGTCTGGAAGTTTTCTTTGTAAGTGTGATATGACTGTGAGGGGATTCGAGTATGAATATTTCTGGTGCGAATGTGGAGAGAGAAGCTAAGGAGATTATTTGTGACTTTTTGTAGAATGTTGGGAGATTGAGGTAAACGCGCAAGCACGTAGCATTTTTTTGTATTATTGAGATTGTAGTTACGAAGATACGATAGTAGGACTGTTACATCGATTGCTCTGATAGGAAGATGAGATTCCTCTTGCTTAAAGGTATTTCCTAAAGTTATGTAATGTAAATACCATTCTGAAAATTTAGTTGATTTTTGAATCATTACTTTTGAGTATAGAGTTTAATTTGACGTTTGTCAGAAGTTTTTAAATGAACACACCACCATTTGACTGTATTGTTTATTAATTAGGACCCAGGTTTCGGCCTTTTATGCCATTTTCAAGTGATTGAGTTTATGTTATTAACATATATTGCGGGACATCAAGCTCAAAATTGGCCTCAAATTAAGAAATATATTCGCTCCCCACGAAATGTCATCTTGTCTTTTACAAAATGATAATTTCGTGGGTAGCGAATATTTTTCTAACTTATGACGTAAATTGAGCTTAATGTCCGGCAGTATATGTTTGTAAAAAGATCAATAAATGACAAGATGATGATTTTACATCTGGCGTTTCGAGGGGTGTGAATATTTTTGTTAATTTACGGCCAATCTTGCAAAAAGACCAATAAATGACAAGATGATGATTTTACATCTGGCATTTCGTGGGGAGTGAATATTTGTCTTAATTTATGGCCAATTTTGGTGTCCTGTAATATATGTTAATGACATAAACGCAGTCACTTGAAAACTGCATAAAAGGCCGAAAGTAAACAGCAATTCAGTGAAATGGTGACGTGTTCATTTAAAAATTACTTCATGAATGTTGCTCAGCAACATCAAAAACTGTTCGTTTGGAGTCATATCTTACCAATTAAAATTCTCACCCTTTATTCAGTTTATTACGTTCGTACGCACTTTGCGCTTCGTGGTACGAATTTTCGGTCGTAGCTTTTTAAAGTTGCTTTGATGCTGTATACTGTGTGCTGTTTTCGAGAAATCTGCAAAAATCTTTGTCAAGACACAAGATAAGTGGAAACAGAATTTAGGGCGAGGAATTTCTTTGTAAATTCAGTTGCTCATTTATTTCAGAAGCCCGATTACATTCAAAGTAGCATTGAATTATCATAAAAATAGTTAGCTTAAGTTTGGTATTTAGCAAATCATATTCAGTCTTCGTATAATTCGGTATAGTCAGTGTTTTGCTGAGTGAACGAGTTTAAGTTAGGAATTAGTTTATTTGGTAGTCATTTTTGAGAAGTTTTGGTTAACAGTTTTAGGAAGATGCACTCAGATAGAGATAAGCAGACAAGCTGTTACGTTAGATAATGTCCGCTAATATGTGTCTGATCAGACAGTGAACGCATAGACTACACACAGTAGCACATAGATTTATTTGCGTTACTTTATACGGGGTGAAAAGTATTTAAACCGACAAACTCTGGGAGGTGGTAGGGGACATCAAAACAAATATTTTCCCAAATGTCAGTTTTTCTATGAGGATTATTTAAACCGGTGGAGGCCGTATTACGCTCTCCAGTTGTAGGCAACTGCTGTCCACCAGTGTAGTAGTGCATTGTCTCTGTTTACTAATGGAGCGATACACCTGGAGTGAGTACATTGACATGCTTGGTACGTACTTCGTAGCGCACCACAACGGACGAGCCGCACAGCGGGTTTATCAACAACAATATCCTAACCACCGTATCTCGCATCATGCGACCTTTGCTGCTGTGTACCAACGTCTGCGTGAGGCCGGGTCATTTAGCAAATTACCTGGACAGGAACGTCGTCGCACCGTAAGAACGTTGCAATTTTAGGAATCTGTCTTGCAGCATGTGGAGCGGAATACTTCAATCAGCTCTCGTGCAATTGCGCGTAACATGGGGGCGAATCAGACGAATGTGAGAGCAATTGTTACGTCCATATCACTTACAGCGTGTCCACAACCTGGAACCAGTTGATTATCCACCCAGATCACAGCCTTCGCATTGGTACCTGGGACACTGTGAAACGCATCCCACATTTCCATCCTCTGTGTTGTTTACCAATGAAGCAACGTTCGGTCGTGATGGAGTCTTCAACACGCACAATTCGCATGTTTAGAGTGAGGATAACCCACATGCCACAGTTACTAGCCCTTATCAAGTGCCGTTCTTCGTTAATGTGTGGGTCGGTGTTGTTGGGGACTGTTTAACTTGGCTGTATCTGCTACCTACGCCATTAAATGGCAGGCACTATTACAATCTCGCCGGAGCATTGTCAGAATTGCTGGAAAACGTCCCGCTCCGTACAAAACAACGCATGTGATTCCAACATGACGGGGCGCCTACACAATTCAAGCGTCGTGTGCGTCGATTCCTGGACCGACGGTTCCCAGAAACGTGGATTGGCGGAGGTGGTCCTGTACCATTGCCTGCTCGATCCCCAGATATGTCCCCTCTGGACTTTTTTGTTGGTTAAATTAATTTTTCGCTAGAGAAATCTTCCTCTACCGATTTAAATGTGACGTTAGGGAAAAATATTTGTTTTGATGTCCCCTACAACCTCCCGGTGTTTGTCGGTTTAAATACTTTTCACCCCGTACACAGTAGTGCTTAGAGTTAGCGTCTTACTACGTCACCAAATGGTTGCAGACACGGGTCTTGCCACAAGTATTCTTCCGTAGTACCTTGTGAGTCAGTGCCCTGATGTTGCCCACTTCTGGGCAGGGAAGTGTGGGGCACTGACTCCACCACGAACCCAGCGACGAAATTTTGATTTAAGTGCTGGACAATAGACTGGAGGTTCTTGCTTTTGTGCTGCAGAGCCCACACATTAACCCGGGTAAATGTAGCAGGCGTCCGCATCGGTACATGTCACCAGCCTCTTATGAAGACAGACCCTCCCACCTGCTGAACTAATGAGATGTGCACTGGTTCGTGGTCGCCTCCACGCTCTTTTGTGGAATCCATCAGGTGTCAGGCACATCCTGCACTCGTAGGTAAGACATTCGCTGAGGAAGAAGACTCGTGAAACTTCCTGGAAGATTAAAACTGTGTGCCGGGCTGAGACTCGAACTCGGGACCTTTGCCTTTCGCGGGCAAGTGTTCTACCAACTGAGCTACCCAAGCGCGACTCACGCCCCGTCCTCACAGCTTTACTTCTGCCAGTACCTCGTCTCCCACCTTCCAAACTTTACAGAAGCAAGGATCGCAGAAGAGCTTCTGTTAAGTTTGGAAGGTGGGAGACGAGGTACTGGCAGAAGTAAAGCTGTCAGGACGGGACGTGAATCGTGCTTGGGTAGCTCAGTTGGTAGAGCACTTTCCTGCGAAAGGCGAAGGTCCCGAGCTCGAGTCTCAGCCGGGCAGACAGTTTTAATCTGCCAGGACGTTTCATATCAGCGCACACGCCGCTACAGAGTGAAAATCTCATTCAAGAAGACTCGTATTTGACTGCTAAGTTGTACGTGATGCCTTACTGTCGATGTAGCAAGTTCCTGTGTTCTAAGGCGCTGTGGTAACTAGCAAGCTGCCGCACGCTCTACTCGTTGGTTGTCAGACCTGGTTATAGGTAGTGACACCAAAGTGGCGCCGCGCCGCTGGACAGGTATCTAGTTATCATTCCGCACATGGAAGCTCCGTAATGACGACTGTGAGAGCAGCGCGGCTCACAAAGCCCTCATTATAACGGCGCTAATTATCTGTCCAGGAGGTCGCCGCGCACAGGAATGCCATCGCATCGGCCCGCCGCTGTCCCACGCACCTGCTGTCGGTCCGTCTCCGGTCCACCGTGCTCGATTGCGCCTGCGACTAACGCCTTCCTATCGTTCCATTCGGAATTCTCGTCGTTGATGCAAATACACGCTTCCCCACTGGAAACGGAAGTCTTTAGATTAACTAGTGCACCGCTGTCAGTGGTGAAGGGGACACAGCGTACGTCATTCACTTCGGAACTGTCCGCCACTCCAGAAGCAATGGAACAATGGACGATAGAGCACCGTGTGTTCGCATTTACGAGGGTCACTCCAAAAGAAATGCACACTATTTTTTCTAAAATCCATCTTTTATTCTACATGTGTGAAATGTTTACAGTGTGTAGATACATCCTTTAGGAACAATATTTTCATTTCTCCACATAATTTCCATCCCTCTCAACTGCCTTACGCCATCTTGGAACCAGCACCTGTATAGGCGCACGGTAAAATTCTGGACCAACCTGTTGGAGCCACTGTTTGGAAGCGTGCACAAGGGTGTCATTATCTTCAAATCTTGTTCCACGAAGAGAATCTTTCAGTTTCCCAAAGATATGATAGTCACATGGAGCCAGGTCAGGACTGTAAGGCGGGTGTTTCAGTGTTGTCCATCCGAGTTTTATGATCTCTTCCACGGTTTTTTGACTGACATGTGGCCGTGCATTGTCGTGCAACAGCAAAACATCCTGCTTTTGCCGATGCGGTCGAACACGACTCAGTCGAGCTTGAAGTTTCTTCAGTGTCGTCGCATATGCATCAGAATTTATGGTGGTTCCACTTGGCATGATCTTCACGAGCAAGAGTCCTTCAGAATCGAAAATCACCGTATCCATAACTTTTCCGTCAGATGGTGTGGTTTCGAATTTCTTTTTCCTTGGGTGAATTTGCATGATGCCACTCCATTGACTGCCTCTTTGTCTCTGGTGAAAAATGATGGAGTCATGTTTCAACACCTGTCACAATTCTTACAAGAAATTCATCTCCACGATTCTCGTACTGTTCCAAAAGTTCGCTGCATACCGTTTTTCTTGTTTCTTTGGGAGCCACTGTCAACATCCTGGGAACCCACCTGGCACAAACCTTTCAGCATTCTGCAAATACTTCCTTCCCCTATCCCGAAGTAGCGTGACAATTCGTTCACTGTCATGCGTCTGTCATCAGTCTCCAATTCTTTAACTCTCTGCACATTGTCTGGAATGTGTGCAGTACGAGGCCTGCTGCTGCGAGGACAATCCTCAATATTACCGTGCCCGCTTTCATCGCGTAACCTGCTTGCCCACCGACTAACTGTACTGCGATCGACAGCAGCATCTCCACACACCTTTTCAACCTCTTCTGAAGGCTTCCCACCGTCTCGTTTTCACAGCACGGGCAGTATATGACAGCATGCTACTTCTGACGAACGTCAAGTGTAGCAGCCACCTTGAACACATGCTGTGACGGCGCCACTCACGGGAACAGGTTGAACTAAGTTTGAAAACAAGCGGGATGGATGTATCTACACACTGTAAAACTTTCACACAAGCAGAATAAAAACTGTATTTTTACATAAATAGTGTACATTTCTTTTGGAGTGACCCTCGTAATACGTTTCTCATACATGCTGAGTTTGCCTCTCACAGCCACGACTGCCAGCACGATCCTGTGATGGGTTACAGCTTTCGGAACAATAGGAAATCAAAAAATGGTAATTGCACGATGGAATGTAACAATATTATGAGAAGGAAAGTAGCTGCCCACCATATAGCGCAGATGCTCGCAGATAGGCACAACAAAAAGACTTTGACAGTTAAAGCTTTCAGCCACTAGCGTTCGTCAATAATACACACACACACACACACACACACACACACACACACACACACACACCGCAAACGCAACACACACAACTGCAGTCTCAGGAAAGTGGTTGGCAGGTCCTGGTAAAAAGGCGAGGGCACCTGGAAAATTCTTTATTGTGTGAGAGGAATTCATCAGAAGTCCGACGCGATCCGCACGTCAACATCAACACTGTTCTATGAAGATAACGTTACATTTGGATTTAAAACTACATCCGTATAAAACAGTGTCGGCTCAGCAGATAAAAGATAGGGGTTTCCAACAACTATAAGACTTCGCACTGTGTATGCAAATAATTTTTGATGATGACCAAAATGCAGTAGTCAGTTTCCCATAAGTTACCTTGTATCATCTGCTGCTGTTTTTTCCATAGTTTAGTGTCGGGGGACCGGGGCTCGATTCCCGGTGTCGCCAGGGATTTTTACATGGTGGGAGGACTGGAGTGCGGTGGACTGAGCCTAGTGAGGCCAAATGAGGAGCTGCTTGACGGTTTCAAGGTCAACAAACCTGACAACGTCCGAGAGAGCCGTGTGCTGACCCCACGCCCCTCCACACCGCATTCGATAACGCCCCTGGCAGAGAATGTGGTCGATCCGTCCAGAACGTGGAACTTCACCTTTTTTCTACTTTCATCAACTAGAGGTCATTGGTGTTTCGTTCTCCAGTCTGCACACAGCTGTGACCCCTCCAGTGTCGGAACGTGCGGACACTCTCATTCGAGGTGATAGATGGATCACAATCAGATACCTTGCTGTTCAAGAAGACGTCTCTGTTGGTAGTGCCGATATACCTGACAGTAGCTCACAAAAGGTCACTGAACTGCTCTTCCTCGTCAAACCTACAGCCTGGATATCGCATCTTCCGACTTCCATCTGTTTGGCCATTGAAGGACGAACTCTGCCGGAAGCAGTACTTGGATAATGGAGAAGATGCAGATTCAGAAAGACGTTGGCTCCGACGTTGACCAGTGGAGTGGTACCACACCATCGCACAGCCCCTCCCAATAAGGTGCCGCAAGTGTGTCGCATTCAACGAGGATTATGTTGAAAAATAGGGTTTTGTAGCGTGAAGAGTGGTAAATAACATGGTGTATTAGAATCCTGAGTGAAACAAACCTGTTTTAAGGGAAAATTGTGTTGCCTTACTTATCGAACGCCTCTCGTATATAAAGTTCCTTATTTTTCTTCTCACAGAGTGATGCCCATAAAAGATACTATTCTCTTTATTCCTTATATTCTTTTCATCGTCTTATAATTTATATCGCTGCTTAACGTTGGACACTCCCTGTTCCGAGCTTTCCCAAAACGAGGCGCCACCGAAATGCCTTCTTTTCCATATCGCTGGTCCTGTGTGAATCACGGATTTTTATGAAATAAAACAGAATACCTGCAAGTCAAACTCTGGTCTAGTATACTGACAGGGAAAGCCATAACTTGTTACCATGAAACAAGACAAAATAAAATAATTTGGGTGGATAATACTGCCCCTCGCGTCATGACACCCTTCTCCAGCTCCCGTCCCACCCACCCGTGCCGGTTCCATGCCTCAATATGCGGACCAAGTTTGGGCAATTAAAGTAGAAATATTACACTTTTCAAGGCCTATGTGGGATGCGCCAAGGACTACTACTGATGCTCACCAGACCCTACGATACAGCTCCTGCAGAACTTCTAACAATATTTCTCGGTCTTTAATCAAGAAATACAAACTTAAGGTTTCGTACAGCCGACTGATTTCTTAAACGAAATGTGGTAGAACAGGTGACTATAAGGAAATTAAAGTTACGATGGACAACGAATGGCAACAGATCTGAGACACTAATGTTAGTAGCGCGCCTACATTCTCCCTCCCAGCTTCCTATCTGTCTTCTCAGGCATATGACTGAGCGTTTGTGGTATCATTACATATGGCACGCTGGATTTCCTTTGGAGAGCACACAGGCATACTGGAATGAGGTGATTACCATTGAGCTTGTGAGAAAGGTTTCCAGAAAACGCAGTAACATTTTCCACGTCATTTACTGTTGGAAGAGTATTTTGCTTCCAACCGGTTTTTTCCTTGTCGTTCTGTCAATACTTCATATACACTATGTGATCAAAAGTATCCGGACACCTGGCTGAAAATGACTTAAGGGTTCGTGGCGCCATCCATCGGTAATGATGTTGACCCACCCTTAGCCTTGATGACAGCTCCACTCTCGCAGGCATACGTTCAGTCAGGTGCTGGAAGTTTTCTTGGGAAATGGCAGCCCATTCTTCACGGAGTGCTCCACTGAGAAGAGGCATCGATGTCGATCGGTGTGGCCTGGCACAAAGTCGGCGTTCCAAAACATCCCGAAGGTGTTCTATAGGATTTGAAACGTCCCCTTTGAAAAATTTATACACGACTGTGCTTAAACTGACACACAATATTTTTTAGCGCAACGCAATCTGACTTTCAAAAATCCCTACAAAAGAATGGCCCTGACTAACATTAACCTATACATTTCACATATCACTTACCTCACAAAAATCTTCGTTACTCGAACTACTGCAATACAGCTAGCGCCACTACTGCCAGCTAAATAAAAGATTCAAACTATGGAAGGCACTAACTACTGATAGGTATAGTTAGCAAATGAAAGATTTTAATAGAGAACAAACAGTGTATTTACCTTAATAGTCAAAATATATATGGTAGTTCATGACATCCAGTCTTACAAATTACAAAACTCCACCATTTCTTTCCCCACGCCCACCACTGCTGGCGGCTCACCTCCAACTGTGCAACGCTACGCGCTGTTCACATCCAGCTGCCGCTGCCCAACACTACAATGGCGAGTATTACAACAATGCCAACCAGCCACTGACTGCACACGGTACAGCCAGTGATTTTCATACAGAGCGCTACGTGGCGGCGGCGTTACCAATAAAAAAACCTAAACAGCCTACTTACATAGCCCCCATGCTCCCCACAAAAAAATTTAGAAATTGTTTTGGGCAGTGGCCAATACAGATCTGAAAAAAATTTTTGATAATTATGATTACAATAACAAAGAAATCAAATGCACACACTTATTGATACAATGTTGGTCAAAAGTTAAAATTTTCTCACAGTCCATATAGACAGTCCTGATCATTCATCACAGTAAAATTGCAGTGTTTTTCTCAAAGTCTGAGCAATAAAAGAAAATGCACACTGAAGTAGTGGATTTCCATGCAGTCTTGAAGAAGTAGTGTTGTCCTTCCAACGGAAAGACAGTGCTGACTCTTGACATGCAGACAGGTAATGGGCCACAACAGCGCAAACCCACAGCAGAGTCAGTCGAAGTTTTGAAGAATATTGGTAGGTAGGTCATCACAGAGTAGACCCATTATAGTCCTGGTAGAGATTACGGTATTGGTGGGCCACCAGAGATGCAGACCCACTGTAGACCTTGTAGAAATAATGGTATTGGTGGGTCATCAAAGGTGTAGACCCACTGTAGTCCTTGTAGAGATGGCCAGCAGCCATCTGTTTGACTGTGCAGGCGCACAATCACCATTGAAGAGTCTTGCGGATAATATAGCAAGTCCATAACCACCATTTGTGCACTCACAAAAATTGTTTTTGAAATGTCCTTAGAACCAGCATTGCTGTTATCCAGTCCCTTGCTGAATTATTAACATACATGCAAACACTATCAGTCCCTACTTCTCACATATTGTCCATATACTATGACCAACAGAAATGTGTGCAGTGAAATGTAATTTACAAGTTACTTAATTTGATGAACTGGTGTCAATTACAATTTTATAATATAAGAATACAATAACAAAGGTACAAAATACATCTTTAAAGAACATGACAATACAGATAACATTTGCAGTAGTACAGGCTTTACAAAAGAATCAAAATAGCAAATACATCAGTGTTACAAAAATTATAAGTACATACATAAAAGATCAGAATAACTTTTCAAACATCAACTTCACACATTAGCATTAGAACAAAACAGAATAAATAATGTGTAAACATCTTTACAAAGTAAATAACATGTTATTAATGCAAATTATATCTGAGGATAACAGTATTCCTCATCATAGTGAATGTAGCTTAGTATTATAAGAGAAAAAATTCTATGAAACAGTACACAGAGACAGGAAGAAAACAAATACACAAGGGTACACAAACACATAGTGGGATAACACAAAAGGAAAGGACAGGGTTTGTTTTACTGCAGTACTTTGCAAACAAAACTTTCTTTACTTCTTGGAGATCTCCCTTTGTTCTTCATTATTTCCAAAAAGTCCTATCTATACCTGCTTTCTGTACTTTTCTCGTATAACCTCTAAGTGCATTTCTTCAAATTCATCACCACTCATTCTCTTATATAGGCTACCCCCTCTTAAGTTAACTTAAATCTGCTGAGCTCAGATGCTTAACTAAGGGACGAGGTAATGCAGCAGAACAAAACAATTTACACAAACAGCAATGATAAAAAAAATGGAAATTGGCAAAAAAATGCAGCAATATTACAACTAATATAAGGCAATGCGCAGCAAACAAGAAAAATAAATCAGTAATAAAATTGGCTTAACCTAGTAATAAAAAGTTACATTCAGTAGCACTATGAACGGCAAACAGCCGCAGCAAATGCTATAACTTATACCTAAACATGACAAAGCTCAAGCAGAAAAAATGTTACACTAAAGACAACAATTCAGATAAGGACAATGTCTATTCATATCTTAATGTCTATGTAATTAAGGCGGTGCACCACAAAAACTAATGCTACAACAAATTACCAAGTACTTGAAAAGAAAATTATATATACAGTTACTGTTATTAGTCGCTTCTTATTGCTCTTTCCATTCTAAGAGCTCCTTTTTCGAAGAATGTGGATCATAAAATAATTATTTTATAGATCTGTTGACAGAAAGTGTTCACATTAGCAAATGGATTTAATTTTATTTTATAAAACCAATGCTGCAACACAGCTGGAAAAAAGATATCAAATGAAGTAAGCATTTATGTAAAAACCATAAAAATAGCATTCAATAGCGATGTGGCATTTCATAAGTTAGTAGAAATTCTCTTAACTCTCATAGAAAGACGCTTGTCATTATCAGGTGTGCAGATGTAAGAAAGTATCTTGCGAAGTAATGAGCGTGTCGTTTTTGCCATGCTTTCTACAAAGGAATATCAATAGCGAGGATAACGGTCTCTTTATTTTTTTCACCTGTGCCTCTGACAGGCACACACTAATGGCTTTCTTTTGTCAGGTGGTTGTCGCCCAGCTGGGTGCCCACTACGCATTACGTGCAGGTGGTCACTTAACTGTCTTATCGAAATATTTACGACACCAGTTTCCGCTACAGTGGCAGTCTCATATAAAAAAAATACACAGGTTAAGAATTTGCGTTACAAATCTGTAGAAATAAAATCATCTAAATATAACAGTATCCAAAAAATTTTCGCCAGCATAGTGATACATTCACGCATATGCACACATTTCATAACTCTTAAAGTACGATTCTCGGTTTCCAACATCCTTTTTCACAAACCAGAGTCCCTAACCACTACTCATTATTCCTTACCTTATTCGTCGACGCTTCTTCAATATTTCATCATAACAGATACGTAGCATAATCAAATAACTCAAATAGCATCAGCTTATTGACCATAAACATACCACAACAGCATAACACACATAGTTATCGTAATAATAACATCATAACACCTCAGTCAAATCTCAAAATCGTCGTAGCTTCCTCCAATAATTTCAAAACCTAAAAAAAAATCTCTGCTCATGTCAAGAGTGTCATCTACCTCAAACGTACTTTAAAAATCGTGATCCCATACCAAATACATCATTCAAAGCCATCATAGTATCACAATGGTTCTGAAAAAAATATGAACAGTTCACAAAGTACAGACAAAATACAATTTCGTAAGTATGAAGTTATCCAACTGTGTAATTACGTAAACATGTGTCACTGATGTAGTAAAAAAAAATGTTTGTCTCTCAGTTAAATGATCAGATAGCTGTGTAATTTATGTGTTAGATAAATATGGTACCGATGTGTAAAGTTGTATAAGCAAATACCATATTAGCTAAGGCTCCTTGTGCTTGCCAAACACATGGTACACAAAAATGAGGCACTCAAATACGTGTACTGTAGCACTACACTGTGCGTCTTGTTGTAAGATAATCTCTGTGGAAGTGTCGTAGTTATCGTCCTCCGAAAGTTAAGTTCTGCAGAAGTCAATGTACTGACCTCATGATAAACAAAAGTGAAATGCTTTGCGTATAGATATCGTAGTTACTACGCTTATTGCTGTGATGAAGTAAGTACTGTACTGTAACGTATTGTTGTGCTACAGAAAAGGCTGTCTCATTGTAGCTATACCACAAAGTTACTACTAAAACATGTTTTACTTTCCAGAATAATTCAGAAAAACTGTGCAGATATAAAACAGATAAACTGCAAAAGCAACATTGTAAATTGTCACTCATTAGTAGCGTCATGATAAAATCGTGTAGCTGTCACATAAACTAACCACTGTGTCATCTGGTATCTCACAGAAAGTACTTTAAATCCAGAATGTATTTTCAAGTAAACCAAAATGTTGCATTAAAGTCTCATTAGCAATACTGGTAAATGTTCTAAGTATGTGAGCCTTATAGTCGTTACATAATCGTGCAACTAACAAGCAAGAATGTACACGCACAATAACACTGTGACGTCTGTTCACTATAACAATGCATTCGTAATTTCTGTTTAAATAAGTTCTCTTGGTTCTTGACTGGATATTTAACTTCAAACATGGTTGCATGTTAAGTTTCTCAGTGTGACAAAGCATACTAGAAATGTGAAGTGAAATGTTTTATGACAAAGACAACGTTAAAAACCAGATTATCTTTCAATAAACGGTTTTACATGTGAAATGTGGTGTAAACCTTTACTCTTCCTAGTACGCAGACTGTCAACTGAAAAGCAATTATCATGTGATTACGTCGGTAAGGAACACTGGAATTTTGCTCAAGGTTAGCTTATGTTATTTTTCTCTGAGCCAGCCGGCGCACGCGGCTGCCTGCGGTGCGAGTCATTGCCTGTTTCTTTGTTGGCGCGCGTCGCTATTGGGATTAGGAGACCTAACTTCTACAAATTCACCTTGCCGAGAGGGCCCAGCTCTGTTTGAATCCCGCCAGTTCTGCTGCAATTCAGGTCTGTTGTTACGATCATATCGTATGTCGTCATGTCGGTAGATTCCATAGTTTCTTTCTTGTCGGTGACGTGGTGGAGAATTTCTCCCTGAATCGTAACTGCGCGCTGGACCGTTGCGTCTTAAGTTATTCTGTCTCCCTTGATAATAATTATTTTGGTTTCCATATTGTCTGTTTCTCTGATTGTCTCTGTGATAGTCATTACGACGGAAATGCGATCTTTCTCTGTAACTATTATTACTCCGCCAGTGGTTGTCATATGGTTGGTGTCTGTTTTGGTCACGATTTGCGTTATAAGAATAGACTTGTCGTGTCCAGTTATTGTTTCTGTCGTCACGGAATTGTGACGGATGTGAAATGTAATGATTGTTTTCCTGTTTTCGCATCCCGCGACTGTCTGTGTCAATTTCTAATTCTTGTAAGAGTCCCTGAAAAGCTTCAATGTCGTCTTTGCAACGCCCTGCCAAAATAATATTCCTTAAATTTTCAGGCAATTTGATTAAGCAAATGCGGATGAGTTCTGATGGGCTGTATGGGTTTGAAAGATACTGGTTCTTATGCAACGTGTCTTCAAAATATTTGACAAGACTGGAAAATTCAGATTGTTGAAAGTGTTTCATCATCATGATGCTATGTTTTACTCGGTCTTGTGTAGCTTGAGACCAATATGCTGAGAAGAAGGCATGGTAAAATTCTCCTTCACTGTGGCAATCGTGAATGACCGATCGCATTCTTACAGCTGCTTCATTCTCTAAGTAGCCACACATAATTCTGATTTTGTTTGAATTTCTTAATTTGTTCATACTCTTCTGTGTCAGTGATGGCTACAGGTCTTGTGTTATTCAGATCATCATCTACCTTTGCAGATAAATTAGTGACCTGATCCGAAAGTTCGGCTACTTTCTCCGATAGTGAACACATTTCCTCAGTGTGTTTTTCTGAACCAAGTTTCAGAGTGTCCATTTGTGTTGAAATCGAATCTACTGTGTCCTTTAAGTTTTCCTGAGTTCTTGCAAGTTGCGTAACCGAATCGGTGGATGCAACCAAGTCCATTTTAGCTTGCAAGGTGTCGTGATTTTCACGAACAATAGTTTGCAGTTCTTTTATGGCTGCTTCGTGATTCTGTAATGCATTTTCACGCCGCGAAAAAATAGGTTGGAAATGCTCACACATATGTGTTTTTACGTCATTACAGATTTTTTGACATTTAGATTCAATGTTATGTAGCTCAGTAGTTAAATCTTCACGTGTTTGTTCAAGTGTGGTGTCTAACTTCCGAAGATTTTGTTCCATTGTGTCTAACTTTTGAAGATTATGTTCCATTGTGTCCAACTGTTGCTGTGGAACAAGATGCAACTTGGTTAAAAGCGTTTATTGTTCAGTAAGCCGTCGTTTCGCTCGTATGCACAGGATGTTTTGGCGTGATAACGGGTTTCTTGTGGCTTCACAAGTGAATCGCATTGTGACACTGGTATTTAGGGTTCGTCACACGCACGTTGTACTACACACTTTCATTTGTTCTCACAGTCGATACGCTGCCAGAGCCTCTCTCAACACGCGAAAATGTTTCGGTTCACACACACTAAATGTTTCCGTCGAGCGATGTTTGTTTGAATCGGTTCCGAACGGATCACTAACTACCGTTTTTACACACAATAAATTTATTGTTCGTTGAGCAGTGCACTATGACAGTTAGTCACTCAACAGTTCACTTATTCCGACGTATATATTGGTGCAGATACAACAGTCATTTTCCGTCCCTGCTACACACAATATTCCGTCCTTTCCTAGATTGTTTATGCACACAGTTTATTTTTAATGGGTATCAACTGTTCTTAGCATAATCACTCTCTACATTGAGTCCATTGTGTTTACCATGTCATTACACACTTTTGGTATGGTTATTAGGCATATATGGTTTTTTTTGTAATTATTTAAAGGTGTGTGATTTTTGGTGCATAGTTTTCTTTTCCTTTTTCGGTGTAGCTTGCCAGGTTATCACCCATCTAGCAAACAGATTTTACCATGTGCATGACAGCTGGACTTGAGCATATTGCTCAATAAATACTTCATTTAGTACTAGTATTTTTTTAATGCAGTGTAGTTTCCGCGTTGATTGACTTGATTTGCGTACCGCGTAATTAATACTCAAGGACGTGTACCAAGTACACAGGCTTCAATTGAAGCATCGATACATACCAAGCGTACACGGAACGGGTTTGTCATTAATTGAATTCTGCTCCAGTGTCGTTCTCAGATCACTATTGGCAGTAACGTTACATCACATAATTGTTTTGTACTACAAAGTTTTTTTTTCAGTAGAGGCACTCTCTAAGGGTTCCTTAATTCTAACACAATTACACCTGTTACATTACTATATGAAATCTCATCATTAATTGTACTTACTTACTACAAATGAAAAATGATTCAAGAAATTATTCATTACTTTGTCAACAAAAAAAGATTGTTCATTGCTTGATGAGCATATAGTATTTTAATGACACTAATTGTCTGTAAACAAAGTCTTCATTTTGCATGCTATTGCCCAGTTTGTTGATTCTACATTCATGCTATGCTTACGTATTTATGTCTTGTTTTCTCAAAATTTTAAATACACACAAACTCTTTCTTAAAGCTAACATACTCATATTCTAAAACACAATTGAACTCTTCTCATAACTACTACTATTTACATCTGACAGGTCATTGAATAAATAATTTTACTATTCCACTCTAACATCTTCCGAATCTCTTTAGCCACTGCTTCCCTTCTCGACCAAGGGATGGAGTAAGATGCGCGACAATATGTTTTGTGGGGCATCACCTCTATGTGATAGTGGTACCCCTTGATTATTCCTGGTCGGTCGGTAAATACCCTGGTATATTCCGATAGCAGCTGCGTCAACTGTTGCTTTTGTATGTTGCTTAAACTTTCAGATTCCTGTACTTTGATTTGAAATGCATCAACATTTGTTTCAAAATTTTTATCTTCCATACTAGGATAATAGAGATCTGCCACATGTGAATAATCATTGAGGTGTAGTACCCAGGGGTTCCTACATTTGGTATTAATTCGGTGGCAATATGGCACAAGTACCTCCTTCGATTTCATCATAGACAACTCAATCCTTCTACCTTTATTAACTATGCTTAGTTTTCCCGAGGAGAGGTCGATCACTGCGTCCCTCTCACGGAGAAAATCTACTCCCAGAATGCAGGCCACCTTTAACCCTTTAACAATGAAGAACGAGCTCACTATGGCTTCGCCCTCCTCACAAATCTCCACCTGCACCTGGTACTTAACTAATTAGCTCTGTGCCCTTATGGCTCCAGACACCTTGCAATTATTAACCGGGAAATTCGGTATGCTACGTCCCTTCCCCAGCGCTTTAAACAATTCTGTACTCATTACACTCACTGAGGCACCTGTGTCGATGATTATATTCACCGCAACATCATTGTTTTTGCGTCTCTATTATGGCTTGCACATTTTCATTGCTATCTTTCTTACATTCAAGCTGTTCGGTCAGTAGATCTTTATCCATACTGATACCGTCGTTGTATCGCAGAATATGTATTTCAAATCGACGCTTTTTATTATGGACGGCTGCCCATACGCGTTCTGACTTCTACCATTATGACCATTTTGCGAGTGCTCTAGCCGCTTGTTACCGCCCCTACCATTTCCGTGGTTGTGGTTTTGTGCACTATTATTTCTGCCATGTTTACACCCTGATCCATTGTTCCGTGAGTGATCACACGCTGCTTTTGCGTCTTCCTGGATTAAGTCTATTGAATCTAGAACAGACAGGAAATGTTCCATGCCGTTCTCTGGTACGTGAATTAGTTTCTCTTTGATATGAATGGGTAAATGTGATTTTAGGAGTCTAATTATGTCTCTTGGTGAGATCGGCTCATCCCAGTAGCGCGTCTTGTTTATATACTTCTCGAAATACCGTCTCAGATTCCCAAGACGGGGTGAGTACGGTTCGGGATTGTATACTTCTTTTCTTAGCCGCTCTTGTATACAAGGCGACCAGTATTTCGACAAAAACGCCCTTTCGAACTGTTCATACGTCATGCACCTGTCTGCTACTTCCGTAGCCCACAACGCTGCATCACCCTGAATGTATGACATTACGTATTGAATTTTCTGTGCTTCGTTCCACACACTAGGCAGGATATTTTTAAAGCTTTTTATGAATACTACTTGGTGTACGGACTTCCGTTCAGTAGTAAACGTTTGAAACTGCCTATTTTTGATCAAACTTTCTTCAACCAATATTTTTGGACTATACTGGTTTGCTCCTGGGACATAGGCTGTGTTCCGAACCGAAGCTACAGCTCTTCGCATTATCGCCTAAAGATTCACCATTGTTGCGTCGCGCATAAGTTTGTGCGTTGCCAAAAACATCGGCTGTTGACGACATAGTTTCATGTTCAAGATGTTTGCTGCTCTGTGCAAAACCCTTTTCCAATTCGGATATCCGTTTGGTGGTATTCCCTTGCCACTGCGGAATATCCTCACTGAGTATTTGTTTGATGGTTTGCACGTCGTTCTGTACTTGACTATTTACTGCGGTACTGAACGATTCGGAATCCCTATCTGCCATGGCTGCTTGTACCTTAGAGCCAATATTTTTGTCGATCTCGCTCTCCGTTTCTAGCCATGAGTTGAATTCGGTTTCAATTTTAGTCGCTTGTTCGTTCCACTTCTGCTCTACAAGCTGTGTGGAATCTATTTCTAGCTTTTCTAATCGGTTGGCCAAGACACCTATCTCGTCTATAATGTTAGTGTTTGCTACTTGCAGGTTGTTGACCTGTACAGTCAACTCCTGCACGGCCTTAGGTATTGACTCATAATTCTGTTTCATACAGGCAATGTCTTTTCATAATTTCTAACGATTGCACAAGTTGCTGATCCCGTTCAGCTTGCTGGCGATCCCGCTCGGCCTGCTGGGCAAGAAACTTTTCCTCTAGCTGGCGATCTCGCTCAGCTTGCTGTGCAAGAAAGATCTCAATTTTTTCGTCCTTTTCAGCTTGTTGTTGCACAAATTTTGACTGGTAATCCAGCACGCGCTCTAATATCGCCTGAAGTGAATACCCACCAGGCAGATTACCACTCTCTGGTTCTTGCTTTCCTGGGGCAGTGCAATTTCTTTACCTACATCTCCTTGAGCACTGGTGGGCGGTGGCACCATTTCCTGTGCCCCTGCCCCCACATTTTCGCACGGTATATCCTCAAAGAGAGTACTTCTACTGCTTAATGCACCCGTTTCTAAATTCCCTGCACTGACTAATGGCTGTTCCTCAGTTTCCATATTGCTCGGACGTTGACTCTCAATTTAACCATATTCATAAATAACCTACTCGAACACAGGATCTGACAGTTTTGTCACTTGCACACAAAATATGGTAATTTATCTACAATACATTGCACACTAAAAATTACTATCTACACTCAACTTTGCCCTGTCATAAATACTAACGTCAAACTACGCACACTGTGTCGCGATACCTGTAAGACACCGCTAGCCCACGCCTCTCGCGGTGTGCGTTTAACCCCATTTAAATGACGCGCCAAGCGCGCGCCCAGCGGCTGTACGATTAATTAAATAATCGGCGTGCTAATCACAGTTGAAATCTCTGGTCCAGAGGGACGTGAAGAGGCTGTGGTCCAGAGAGAGAGTAGAGTCAGTCGAGTCTTGTTCAGTCTTAAGAGTCAGTCGAGCTAGAAAGTGTCTTGTGAAACGATCATTCTGTGGATAATATTAGTGTGATGATTTCTTTTATATGTGTTGTGTTGTCTTCTTCGATGAGTAAAAAAAAAAAATATAGGTAAAATAAATTTTTGTGATGTCCATCAATAAGTTCGTTCCAGTAAAAATAGAACCACTTCCCTTCACCTTTATTCACCCTTTTTTCTTTCTTTCCTTTCAACAAAACAAAAACAAAAAATTACCACCTTCCCTTTTTTTTAATTCCGGACATCACACTGGCGACCGTTTACAGGACGCCAATCTTCGGATTTTACTGGAATGAACTTAACAAGGGCAAATTAAAGTAAAATCATACGTGTAGTAATATTTATTGTCTTGTACATTGGCTAAAAAACTGTAATTTTCTCTTTCATGCCCAATATGAAAACGAGAGCTAACGTTGTTTCAAGATTAACAAGATTTCTGCAAGCTTCAACGCAGCGCGATGAGTAGTGCATAAGCATTTGTTCTGCTATGCCATTGTCCAGCGTGCGCCTCCCGCCTATGCTAACTTTTATTCCCATTTCCCATGCCTTTCCCTAAACAAGAATCATACCCTTTGTCAATGGAATTTCTATTATTGTAACATTGAAATTCAACAGTAAGATATGCAGAAGTCATTGTTATGAGTCAATCCTGTTTGTTACGTCATGTCACCACTTTCAGATTAGCTACGCGAATACGGTTACAACCACAATAATAATTCAGACATTTTTGGAAATTCTATCAAGTAATAGTTATTACCGTCTAACTATTTAAATTTTATTTATCTTTTGTACTTTGCAAGCCATCGCCATTCTGGGTGTACTATTTGTATATTTCACGTTTGTTAATTATTGGCAAAAATGGAACAACAGCAACAGCAAACTGATAACGGTGATGCTACTGTTTTATCAGCATCCCCTTTCCTAGGCTTTTCCAGCCCAGAATCTATGGAATTTACTGCAGGTGTATCACATCAAATAATACTAAGTAACGAAAGTAATTCATCAGGTGACACACCCAATAATCCTGACCCTATGGAAAACGATAGTAGACGTGTCCAACTAGGGATTTCCCACTCCGATCCTAATTTGCACAACTCTAGTGAAAGGAACAATGATCCAAACATTGATCCGAATCAGTACGGAATTTACAACTTCTTACGCGAAGTATGGATAGCATCCTTAATGAAAGGTTTGATAAACTAGACACTAGATTTGATAAACAGGAGCAGAGTACAAAAGAATTAAACAGCAAAATCGATCAATTGTCTTCTGAGGTAACATCTACTCTGGAAAAACAGGCTAACCAAATCTCAGAACTTAATTCAAAAACGACACAATTGACCGAAAGTTTCAACGAATTGTCATGTCGTGTAAACACTCACGAAAATTCCTTTGTTAAATATCAAACAGTGACAAATTCCGAAATGCAGTCATGTAAAACCAAGTTGGATCAGGTCACGAACGCTCAGGCTCAGGTCAATGATCTAGTTCAGAATTTCGTGCAAAATCAAACCACCTCACAAAATAAAATTTCGATGGATATCGAAGGTATTACTCAACAAGTTAGCGTAGTATGCTTACAACAATTAGAAATGAAAGAAAAAATTTCCCATTTGCCGAGAATAATAAGTCTAGTAATAACGACAAAGTAAAGGTAACGGTTCAGGCAACTGCTGTTTTATCGTTACAGAAATCCATTGTAGAAGTGTTATTCGACACTGGAGCGTCAGCAAGCGTGATTTCTAGTTCCCTGTACTTGGATCTAGATAAAGATTCTAAACTTCCGACGTTTCCAGTGCAGAACTGCCGAATCATCGGTGCCACTGGAAACAAATCAAAAAATGTCAAATTACAAGCTCTTCTAACTTTTGTTGTTTCCAACGTGCATGTTCGTTATCATTTCCTTGTTGTGGATAATTTAACAGTTCCATGTCTTTTCGGCATCGATTTCTTAAATCAGTATCGAGCAGTGATTGACTTAGGGAATGATATCTGTCAATTGACGGTTGAAAAGCAAAGAATTTTGATACCTTTATCTAAAACAATTAATAACAACAATTCTTATCGGGACGTACGTCACTTGAAAGTACAATCTGTGCCCATCACTAATTTTTCTATGACAAACAATTGCAATTCTTCTTACAATGCTGATAGTAAAACTCTGTGGGAAAAGTGTGCCGAAGCCTACCATCTAAATGATTTGCAAAAACAGAATCTGTTTCACCTTCTTCAACAATTTTCAGTAGTCTTTCAAGATAAACCTGGTATCATACGTGGGTATGTGTACAAGATGGATGTCAAACCCCACCTAACATTTTGTCGTACACACTACAATATACCGTGGTCTAAAAAACCAGCTGTTATGCAGGAAAATAACAGAATGCTACGTTGGAAAATCATAGAAAATTCGCACTCGCCGTATTGCAACCCTTTGTTGTCAGTTTCGAAACCCGATGGAAGCGTGCGTCTTGTTCTCGACGCACGCGAAATCAACAAAATTATTATACCGGTAAATAATCGCCCTGTAAATCTGGACGAACAACTCCTGAAATTTCACAACGCCAAATTTCTGACTAATATCGACCTACGATCGTCCTACTACCAGGTTCTTCTACATCCTGAATCACGTAAATATACCGCATTTTTGTGCGAAGGACGATCATACCAATTCCGTGTTTTGCCATTCGGGTTACGAATAAGTGCAGGAATCTTTATCGAGGCGCTTGACGACGTCCTCGGGCCAGATTTACTTTCACAAATCACTCCCTATGTGGATGATTTAGTTGTGGCGACTGCCACCTGGGAAGAACATGTCGATCTTCTAAGACAAATTTTGATTAAATTCGCCGATGCAGGCGTGACAATCAATTTGGAAAAATCAAGGTTCGCCCGACAACAGATTAAGTTCCTTGGCCACATCATCACGCCGGAAGGCATCAGGCCGGACTCTAAAAAGACTGAAGCAATTCGCAACTTTCCTGCACCCCGAACCAAAAAACAACTTAAAGCATTTTTGGGTCTTTCGTCATTTTTCAGAAAGTTCGTGACACAGCAAGCTCTTAACAGCCCACATCTTCTAAATCTTCTAAAGAAAAATTCCCTTTGGCGATGGACTACAGAATGTCAAGCCGATTTTGAAAAAAATAAACAATCATTAATCCACGCACCACTCCTCTGTCATCCGGACATGTCAAAAGACTTCTGCCTATCGACCGATGCGTCATCTTATGGACTTAGGGCCTTTTTGTTTCAACTGTCTGTTGAACATGATCGAACAATAGTAAAACCTATCAGTTTTGCCAGTCGCACCTTAACTGAATGCGAGAGATCGTATTCAGTTACGGAACGCGAGACCATTGCAATTATTTGGTCTATGCGAAAATTTCAATATTTTCTCTGGGGAAAACATACACGCATCTATACAGACCACCAAGCTTTATCATTTTTACTGTCTTGCAAATTACTTCATTCCCGGCTCACTCGTTGGTGTTTGTCGTTACAAGAATACGATTTCGAAATTATTTACATCTCCGGCGAAACCAATATTGTTGCGGACGCTCTTTCTCGTCTTCCGCACGATGCGAAAAATCTTTCAGATTTGCATGAGCAAACTTCCGACTTTCAGGTCATGTTAATGTATGACGAATCCTACAACCGCTACTATCACCGAATCTGCAGGGATTTTGCACAGTTACAAGATGCCGATCCTAGGTGGTCTACAGTAAAAACAAAATTATGTCAGAATTCAAATTCTAATCTTCAAAATTACTACAAGATCAACAATGGTGTACTGTTTCATCGTTCCCGTCTCGTGTCAGAGCGTTGGTTGGTATGTTTACCGGAAGCTTATGTTGACGACTTCATTTTGTTCACCCACAAAACCTGGGGACATTATGGCATTAATAAATGTGCCGCCAAGATCCTACGCTTCTGCTATTTTCCTAACATGCGACGTAGAGTCCTGCAGGTCATTCGCAAATGTATCATTTGCCAGAAGGCAAAATATTTGAACAAACATGCATCAATTGAATTGCATCCCATTCTTCCAAAGCAACCGCTTGATTTGATTTCCGTAGACATTGGCGGACCCTATCCACAATCCCGCGGTGGTGCTAAATACATTTTGGCTATATTGGACGTTTTTACTAAGTATGTGAAATTGTACGCCTTGCGCACAGCCACTGTTGCGGCTATCATTCGACGCTTTTCGGCCGACTACCTAGCCCGCGTCGGAAAACCTGTCGCTGTCCTAACGGACAATGCATCGTACTTTACGAGTGCAAAGTGGAAATCATTTCTGCAAGATTCCGATATTAAACATGTTCTTACTTCCCGATTTCACCCACAGGGTAACCCCGTTGAGCGAATTTTTAAAGAATTTAATCAATTTATGCGCATCCATTCTTCTACAAAACATTCCAAATGGATAGAATACCTCGCTCCGTTCGAGTACATTGTGAACAATTTGCCACATAGTTCAACCGGATTCTCACCTGCCGAGTTATTATCAGACGAACCAGAAAAAAACTCATGGTCAAGTCCCCTGCCTAAGTTGTCTTCGAACGATATTTCTTTGCAGGAAAAGGTAAGGCAAGCTGCCATTACCCTGGCACACACTGCAGAGCTCAGGAAGAAAAAAATTGATAAACGGGTCAGACCGACACGTGTGTTCGAAATTGATGATTTGGTATTGCTCACAACCCATCCCAAATCTACGAGGCTAAAACGTTTTCTTAAGAAATGGCAATTAGTTTACTCAGGTCCATACCGGATCGTCGATATTCCTCACCCTGGATGTTATTTATTAGCACACCATACAACACAGAAAGTTAAAGGACTTTACGCCCACCACCACTTAAAGCAGTATGTAAAGTAAGAGAAAGAGAAAGGATGTGCTAGTTACCGCTAAAATGTTAGTGTTAATTGTTAGTCAATGCAAAGAATCATAACGCATTAAACTATAGCAAATCTACGTTAAACATTACATGCAATCCAAGAACTATTTAATCTACGTTATATTTACTATGCTACGAATAATTTGACTACTAGCCAAGGACAACGAAGTTAGCGACCAAACTTACTCCTTAAATAGGCATTTTCTAGAACAGGAAACTATGTACAAGAAAAAAGATTTTATTATGTTAATAACTGTGATGAATTTGAGAGCCACCAGAATGCTATACTATACGCCAGCATGAGTGAATGATTGTGCTGAAATGAGTGTGAAAGAATGAATGTGAATTTTAGTTTATAAGGTAGTTTTTATGATGATGATGAGGATTTCGTTGTGTGTGAGCCAATGATGCCACCACGTAGTATTATTTGATGATTTGCGATTTATATTGAAGCTGTTCTATGAGAAGAAAGGTGAATATTAATTATATGAAGCTGTATGAATGAAAACGATACGTGTGTATGAATACTGATAGATGTTAATGAGAAATGATTCGCCGTGTAGGCAATAAAAAAGGAGAAAGAAAAACTTATTTGGTATGTGCCCTATTTAAAAAACCATTATCTCACGCTTGGCATAAAGAGTTTGTGTGCTCTCCATCGTAACAAACGTAAATTTTGTACATAAGTCATTGTGGAAGAAAAATGTTTATCAGCCACAGCGAAATAAATAATCTGCTTACGTAGCGAATAAAAATTGCTGTCGTTATAGAATCTCATTCTTTACACAGGCTAATTGTGTAGTACCATGCATGCAGGCTGCCTTCGTAAGATTCGTATTCTACATTTACGAAGGTCGTGTTTAATGGTTACGAACTTATGAACTCACTAACATTAACACTATTTTAAAAAATGTTTTTATCCTGTGAAGTAATTTAGGTGAAATCTAGCACTCATTACTTGATACTGTGATTACATGGACATATGTATTTGTGTAAGTGGGATAGTATATAAGTTATGCAATTTTATGTCGTTCTGTCAGGACCAGAGTTAAGAAAATGCGACTCTCATAAAACAATTGCTAGGATACGAAGTCTCCCGCTCTCTGCTCATGTTCTCGACCAGGAAACAAAAACTACACGACTACCGGTACGACGTACAATTCACGATTACAAGAAAACATACTTTAGTGTATGAGATTTTTCTTTCTCTTTCAGCAAAGTGGATAAGTTTTTGAAGATTTGTGTGTGAAGCAGTACGACGCAGCTGTCTTCGTGGACACAGCGATTTTCTTGTCTTTATGGAAACTAAAGCGCATTCATTTTCCTTTACCTACAGGAAATTCATATATTTATTTTACTACGTGATACTCACTGAAGTACACCTCTTATGGAAGGATCCTATAGTCATTTATTAGTACGTTTACTGACCGAATTTTTTTCAGGAATATAAACTACCGTGTCATTAAGCGCGTATTTACCTAAACATGACTGATTCAACGAGTGAATTAAACCATATACGGTACTCACATTGATTCTTGCAAAAATCTTTGACTGATTTACAGGAAGTGATTGACAATGATCATTGAATTTCTTTTTGCTTAAACAGCAATTCGGATCAACTTTAAAGGATGAAACTGAATACAACATGAATTGGCTTAAAGTCAGTGACACTTGCGCAATGGCAAAGTTTATGATGCATACGTTACGCAAACAGATACACTATTCGTCGCACACATGTGTGAAAACACTACTGTATTGATGAAGATTTTGTAAATATGAATATAACCCAATCCTTCTATCTTGATCCTACTCCCACCTTCTTGCCCACTGCTGGACGATGGATAGTGGGGTAGTGAGGTTTTTGCACTATTCTTTTGTATATTTTGTCCATTCATAATTTGCAGCACTTAGGGTCTCTCGTCGAGTTTTGCAAAATTCTTGATGGCAGATGCCATAGATTTCAATATTCTGTAAAGAAGGAGATAGTACTCCGTTAGTGAACATGCACAGCAAGAAATAGATGGCACAACCTGAATTTCGTGTACATAAATATGTCATGTCATGTCTAATTGTAAAATTTTGTAAATGTAAACAACTAGCAATCTCAATATAAATCTGAATTTTGTAAAGTTTCACAGGACACGACTAGCAAAACCTGTCTAATTGTAAGTTTTTGAAGATGTAAACAACTAGTATTCTCTATATAAATATGAATTTTGGGAGAGTTTCACAGGTCACGACTAGCAAAGTATTTCAATGGCTATGTAGCAACTTAGCTACGAAGAAGTTCATTTGTATTATGTATATTGAATTTCATGTCTATAGTAGGTAATCATTTTATGTATATATACATGTCCATTTTTTCTATGTAATTTTGAACTTGCCTATTCAAAACTTAAATGTCCTCTTGTGAAGGCTGCACACAAAACAGTCTTACTATGTGCACCTAATATAAAAGGAGAAAAGATGCAAAGTGTAATTTTGCTCAAAAGTGAAGTGTCTGTGAAAATGTGTTCTCAGAAGGAACAGGACGTCGAACCTCCCTTCTGAACAGTGTAAAAAAAATCAAATAGTGTTGATAAAGAGAAATCAACCAGTCAAGAGTAAAAATATGATAGAAAAGTGTTTTCCGTACAAAGTGATAAGTTTAATCTCAAATTCTACGATAAAGTGCAATGATGCGTATCACAGTGATCCCTACCTTGGAAAGTGCGTGGAAGTCTGCGTTGTACGGTCTTCGGATGCGGCTACCAGTACTGTCGCGTCCGTGGCGCCGCCAGACGTGTCACCGCCTATTATACCTCAACAGCGGACCCGAGCGCGAGGCTGTACGCAGTGCCGCGGTGCGTGGTGGATGGACCACTTTATCAAAATTACTGCACTCGTGCACGCACAGCCACTCTTAAACACCAACAATACTGACATGAACTTTGTTGTCATCGACAACTTAAAACCAAATTGTATGACCTTTTGTGTTCTTTTGTCGTAAGCAGATTCATTACCTATTGTCCTGATGTGCAAACTGTAAAGTAAACAAAGTTGTGGTGCTGTGACTTTTACTGTGCTTCGCACGACGCACCACACTGAACTGAGGCAAAGCATAGTGCTCACTGGTCGACACAATAAGAACTGTGGATACAGGGTAGCAGCTATTGTTTTAATAACAGGACTGCCAACGATGCAGGCATCTCTCTAAAAAAAAAAGAATCATCCATTGATCAATTTCAAAGTGGCTATTTTGTAATGTGCAACAATTTATGTATATTTACTTAAACTTTGTACTTTAGGCTATAATTCTTTATATATGTATGTACTTGTCATATGTTTGAAAATGTTGTATAATGCTGGTGCAAACACTGCACAACCTCGTTCGTCAACTCAAATCTGGTACTGCCGCGAAGTTTGAAAAACTTACGCACCAGTAGAGGGGGCCGTGTGGCGATACCTGTAAGACACCGCTAGCCCACGCCTCTCACGGTGTGCGTTTAACCCCATTTAAATGACGCGCCAAGCGCGCGCCCAGCGGCTGTACGATTAATTAAATAATCGGCGTGCTAATCACAGTTGAAATCTCTGGTCCAGAGGGACGTGAGGAGGCTGTGGTCCAGAGAGAGAGTAGAGTCAGTCGAGTCTTGTTCAGTCTTAAGAGTCAGTCGAGCTAGAAAGTGTCTTGTGAAACGATCATTCTGTGGATAATATTAGTGTGATGATTTCTTTTATATGTGTTGTGTTGTCTTCTTCGATGAGTAAAAAAAAATATAGGTAAAATAAATTTTTGTGATGTCCATCAATAAGTTCATTCCAGTAAAAATAGAACCACTTCCCTTCACCTTTATTCACCCTTTTTTCTTTCTTTCCTTTCAACAAAACAAAAACAAAAAATTACCACCTTCCCTTTTTTTTAATTCCGGACATCACAACACCACTAGCGATATGAGATCACTTCACTGGAGTTAAGCTTCTACAAACAGGACAACTACACTGTAGCCTTACTTTTAGTTTATCTGATTTCGGGGTTCGGCTGCCCCCGGATTATGTAGTCGTTACAGTTTCTCAGTACTATCAGGATCTTTTCCTCTGACTCGCTTGCAGTGGTGCGTTTTTTCATGAAAGAATTTTTATACATTCATTCATACATGGCATTAATCATGAGACACATACATACATTTATCACTAAATACATACATGTATATAACAATAGACAATGAAAGAAAACACATAAAACTTATTATTTTCGTGGCCACTGCAAATTCGGGCCCCGCGCTTTAGGGCGACAGTTTCGCTGGCTCTATTATTATTTGCTTTGTTTTATTATTACTCGCGTAGCAATTAATATATGAAATAAAATATGTTATACGAGAAGAGCCCCCAAATACCTTTTAGTGATGCTGTGCTGTGACTTTCTTTGGATCATTAATTTTCAACAAAACAAAATATATTATGTTCTTATTCTTCTGGATCTGGCTTTCTATTAAAGGAACATTTTTTGTTACTGTAACTCACCATAAAGTCCAACATATCTTCGTTACTTTATAGTTATTGAAAAGGTTAATGAAAATTACTTTCTTATCAATACTGATGTTACAGTAGGCAATGATTGTTCAACATCAAAATTTTGCAGTGGATTTTTGTTAAAAGTAAAACACCAATAAGTACCACGACTAACACGAGAACATGAGACTATTATCGGAGAAAAAGATGTTTTTACTATAACATTTGCCAGACCAGAACTACGCACAGCAAGATTTCTTTTATGTTATGAAGGTAAATTATCTTTTTGCACTGTTAGTAATATATTATCAGCAGCCCGCGTCAACCTGTAAAACGCATCATAAAATCTGCTGCTCTGCTCTGCAATTCCGAAAGCTGAAAGAAATAATTTTAGTTCACTATTACCTGCCCGCTTCTTTGCGGTATGATAGATTTCATTTAATGCAGTTTGAATGCGCCGCGACAGCGGCTCGTTCGTTCGTAGCGCAGCTCTGCACCACGAATAATATTTAAATAACTGAAAATGTCTTAAAGGGATGGGATAAAATATCAGGCAAGCTTATTACAAATCATAATGCATGGTTGCACTAAGTAACTCTATTCAAAACATTTAAACAAATCAATTAATTACACACCTTTCCGAGGTTACGTCTAATGGCGTCCCTCTAACAATCTTGACAAAAGAATGCTACGCAGGCGTACAATATAACGTCACAGGCTCTTCCTACTCACGTAACTAGAAGACGACGACAGAGAAATTAATGTTCTTTTTTTACTATTTATACTAGTCACCTATTCTCATTTTTGTTTGATATTTAATAAGTATCGTCTGTGGCGGCATCACTACTCGCCGACACAGATATTATCTAAATAAAAAAAGTACATAATTCTATACAAGAACAAAACATGACACACAATGTTTTCTCTTTATTACGTAATACGTCGTTTGCTAAGAATCGTTACAGTATTAAAAAAATCATAAGAATACAGTGTCTACAGAATTAATTAAGAATGTTTTTGAAAGGATGCCTTACTGTATAGAACAATAATTGAGAAATGATTGTACTTTCAAATAATTATACCCTTATTGTTTAAGGTAACGTACACAGTCAAACTTCATTTGAACAGACGTTCATTCGTTCAAAATAAACATAAATGAACTAGAAATGTCGAAAATAAAGTGGCGGCTGTCCATCAGCCAGCCATCCAGAGTCGCTTTCATTAAAGCTCGAGAGCATATGTATCAAAAATGCTGCCTACCATCATTTGTCACAGTCTGAGATCTGCATTGCATGCTCCGCATAAGACTTCAGAGCTGATCCTGCAGCAGTCGTTCTCATTCCTAAGTGGCTGTCTACATGAATATCGGGGATTATACGGTGTAGCTGGAGAGCTACAATCACATTGGTCAAGCTTATGACTCGCATGTTAGATTCCACTCATCGCTGAATTGTCCAATACATGCGGTCTGGCATGGTAGTGCATGAGACTGTAGCTGAGGGCACGTGGACGTGGTTATTCCATAAAGACAGAGGAGAAAATAGCCATTTAATATTTATCATTGTGAGCCAAGTTTCATCCACTGTTGTGTAAAGGACTCTTCCAAACCTTTCCATTCATTATGGTAACAGCTACATTCGTCTATGTTGCGCCTTCCACCCACCCACCATCACCTCGGCCCTTTATTATCTTTGGGAATCCAACAAAGAATTTCACTGAACCCTCCGCTATCCGACCGCCAGGCTACATTTCACTTTCTTAATTAAGCCCTCTTTCCATTCGCTTCACTGATTCATTTCTTTGTCTTTCGGTCTCTCTTACGAATTCTCAAGATGGATCTCAAGCGTTCTTCAGTATACAGCATAGTCTAAATCAAGGCCTTGTTTCTCACGAACTTCTACTACAGATGAAACTTTTTCAAAAACATGCTAGAAACCAATTAATTCAACAAAAATTGTGAATGAGAGTCACTTCTTCGTTCTGTAATTCCGTTCAGTGAGCTGTCTTGTTCCTGTGCTTCATTAAAGTAGGATTTTTTTTCTAGACAGCTGGTGATAATGTTAGTTGATACCACGTAGAAAGTTTGAATTGTTTACAGCTGCGCAGCCATCTGTCATCTTAACTGATAACGTAAGGGATGTATCCAATATAAGCCTTTCAACGTTATCTTTTTGCTTTCAATTGAATTTGCATCATATTTTCTGACTTCCTCACGATTTCGAAGCATCTTTTTTAGGATAACACATTCTAACATGTGCTGTTATAGTTTTTTTGGAGCTTTACCATATCTTTAATATCTACTTGCTCTGTGTGAGAGTTTAAGTTGCTTTGATTTTTTTCATATCTGGAACCTGTGTTGCTGTTTACGTAAGAGCTTTTGTAAAATTATTTGTAACTTACGTGTAAGTCTGTATAACCTACATTTTGTAAAATACTGTACTTTCTTTTTTACCTGAAACTGATATTCCACAATGTTCTTAAACTGTCTTAATCTGCCGTTCAAATAACACGTTTACAAGACCGAAGCAGATCCGCCATTGCAGAACATTGTCTTGACTCCAGTCATCCTACAGACTATAACTACACGGAGATCTTGTCATGCACTTCAAGGTATTAGGATAGTGTTATTAAGGAAGCAATTGAAATTAAATTTTCAAGTAACCTTATAACTAGATGGTGGTTTTTGTTAAAATTCTGCAGAGATTCTGCTCTCTGCCTTGTGAATAACAGCGGGGCAGAGTTAATGCTACTTCACCCGTTGTTTATTAATTTCACTGTCGTTTGCTTCTGATATCAGTCATTTTCGGCTTGTGATGGTGCTAGTGTTTACAGAGTGTGTGTGTGTGTGTGTGTGTGTGTGTGTGTGTGTGTGTGTGTGTGTGTACGTGTACGTGTATGCATGTTATCTTTACGGAGTTTCTCAGCAAACTGAGGTTTCTAATTACCTGAGGTTTTAAATTATCTTGCATAGCACTTATTTGTTGCATTTCTGTCTTGAAGATTGTAGAGTGTGCTCCTGTCGAAATGTCGGCCATCGTTAACGACGCCGCCAGGCTGCCTTCCCGTAAATTGTTTGACCAGTGTATACAGAGGAAGAAACCGGGGTCTCAAAATGCCATAATGTACGATTCTCACTTTCTGCCTGAGGACCTCGTTTCCTTCCTGCTTTGCATCTGCTTTTAGTTGCATCTTACCTGTTAGTTGTTCCACGTAAATTTCAAGCGTTTTAGGGACTTTCGTATCTTTATTTAGTTAAATTCGGTCAGTTTCACTTAATAGTTTAAGCTTCTTGCTCAAGGCGGATCCTCTCCAAAGGCAAATGTATCTGATATTCTGTTTTGTCCTAGACAAGTCCACTTCCTATTTATTTTCTTCTGGCCGAAAGTGTTACAGATAAATATGTTTCTGTCTTCGGAAAGTTTTCCTATCCAGTTCCCGCTGAAAAATTGTGAGCTGGCGAGGAGGCGATCCATATTTGTTCCCCATAAAGAGACTGGTGAAGATTTATACCTTAGACGGATTAAAAACCGTACAGCATAAACTTCTGTAATGATCAGTGGGATCTGCCCTGGCGTGTTTCCATAATTCTCACTAAAATATTATTAATGACTCTCCCTCTGCTTATAGGTCGAGTCCTCTTCTGCGGAAAACGAATGAAGGGTTATTGATGAAACGTTGAAGTAGGGAAACGGTTCGATCATCTTCAGCGAATCATACTCTCACTCAGAAATTCATTATGCCAGGTTGTAGCAGCCACGTAGGAATGCAGTGGATGATCGATGCAGTGTAAGACAACAAGCTAAAACGGCCAACTGCGATCGAATTACAACTCAAAAAATATGTAGGTCGCTACTTTATCTGAAAGTGTCCTCATAGACGGGGGCCATCGATGGGTTTATCAAGGCAATCGATATAATAATCCGAGACAAGCTCGCCGGGCAGCACCGCTAATGTAAGACCGAAGCTGTGGATGTATGTGCCACTTGAATATAGGGACTCAGAACAGTTAAGATAGGTCAACATAGAGATTTGACAGACTGGCACACGGTGTATCATCGCGGGCTGTCGAATGTTTCTACGAGTACAAGGAATGGTGTACCACTAGCTATCACGCAACTCGCCATAGAAACAGTGGGCGTAAAAGGATTCTAACCGAAAAGTGTCACGCCTTGTCAATAACAATCTGTTTCAAACCTGACTAGTATTGCTGCTGTCTGTTTTAGTGGAGCAAAGAGAGTATGGCCCCACTCTCTATTGTTGCCAAATTTATTCAAGATGGCGGATCCAAGTGGTGGCGATAGATAAGGGTACATTGCAATGACCTCATGGCGGTAAGATCAAATTTTGGCGGGAAAATAGGTCAACTGGGCTAGCTCCACTAACCTAACCCCTCGCCTCCCCCCTCCACTCCCCCTCCCTATAAAATGGCGGGAAGTTCAAATTCCAGCAGGAAAATGTAACACACCACAGCTATCTACACTAACCTAAGAAAATTGTGGACCACATCTGCTAAACTAAGTCATCCGACCGCCACCTCTTCCTAGCAATTGGCGGGAAAAGAACTCAACCTGTGCTGGATGGGATGGACATGAGTCCTTATTTTGCATGCAGTGTTTATTTAAACAATTTGTGGCAGTAGCTCCATTCAGTGTGTTCACCATGAGGTCTGGAGTCCAGCTGATCTAGTACACAGGGCGCCGTCATCCCTCCAGTGACAATCCAAGATAGCAGTCTGGAGGGTGAAAAATGGTGCGAACCAACAGGAACCCTTAACCCGGTCACCTGTTAGACTTCAACCAGTAGGATGGCGGTATCTGGCAACGTCATTAGAGGCGACATAGGGCAGGCTCAGCAGCTCTGGGACCTCAGTCTTGCTCAGTCAGCCAGCAGCAGCAGCAGAAGAAGAAGAAGAAGAAGAAGAAGAAGAACCATGAAGCGTCAACAACAGTTGCATCCTACACACCCCTACAGAACAGGAAGAAACGGAGAAGTAAGTGCCCCCATCACACCTTTATCTGTGATTAGCATTATTATTATTATAAGTTGTTCTCACATCTTGGTCCATATGTAATGCTTCCTCATCTTTGTTCAGCAGTAGCCCACGACTCATCCAAGCCCGCAGGGTCGACCGCCAACATACCGATCTCTACCGCGTTCGGACCTGTAGGAACCTCGGCTGCCATCTTGTCGAGCCCTGCACCGACCTCTGGACATTCGGCAGCAACAACCTCCAACATGTCTGAACCTGTAGCGATCATGTGGGATCCTGTAGTGCACATAGCCCACTTGTTGGAACAGGACAAGGAGCTGTTGTCTGTCCCACTCATCGATTTATGTTATGAGGACACGCGATCTGCTCCCAACACCATTGAACGCCGCTGGTGGTCCTAAACAACAGCAAGATGTAGTGAAATGTCAGTGATAGAAATGTGACGGAATTCAGGAGGTTTGAAAGCTTGTAACACTCGCCGTCCGATACACTGATGTGAGATTTTCCATATTATCTTGTTGATTGTGATCGTATTCTCTTCTTGAGCCCTTGGAATGTATGAGTTATTATCCGCCGCACTACATACCAGAATGAGTTCTTGTTTAGAATTCATAATAATCTGTCTCATCTGATTGTGGTTGAAGAGTAAGGGTTATGAGAGAAGTATTCCTAACGTATAATTCTCTCATCATACTCTACTGGACTGGTTATATTGAGTGAGGACGTCATTGCAACGTCTCAAGCCAACTGATTTAAGAAACTCGTAGTTCACACGTGTTATCACTTTGCGGTTCGGCAGCGAAGTGACGTGCTGTGGATTGTGTGTACTTGTTTTATACCGTACACCCAGCCTGCCTTAGATGTAATCGTACCATGATTTCCTCACCACGAAAGTCAACAAGTTGATTATCCTCCAAATATTCCAATGTCTGAGCTGTCACTGGAAGGTATATTGCATTGGTAGGGGTCTCAACAGTCTCATACCCCGTTGCAACTGAGGAGAAGAATCCGTAAATAGTATGAATCAGACTGTCGTTGAGAAAGGAGTTCGTTGCAATGTTACACTCGACTCGTGTTGACAGGAAGTATGTCGTCTGATCTGACGTGTAAAATTTACTTGGATCCTTCTTCGAAAGCTGTCCTTTTGTGAAACCCAGTAGGCGCCCTATTGAACCTTTCTGGTTAAAGTCAGTCGTTACCTTTACAGTCCTTACTTCAGATTTAAATGTATTGATGTTTGTAAGCAGCTCAATACCTTTCCGAGACTGTTTTAAGACTTCGTTTAAATCATCGATGACGTATGCACCCGGTTCTATTTCCACAATGTCTTTTTCGCTGTTAATATCAAATGGTTCAAATGGCTCTGAGCACTATGGGACTTAACATCTGAGGTCATCAGTCCCCTCGATGTTAATATCCAGATGCAGTTTGTCGTTAGTGATATTTTGGATGCTCTTGTAAGTCTCCAGTTCAATCAATGCATTACCCCATTCACCAATGCTCAAATCAATTGGCGGGAAGTAATTTGGACGCAAAACAGATGATCGTTCTTTCATCGTCAAAGTGTACGACATTGCATCTGAACTTCAACTGATGAAGAAATGTTTAAAGCTCCTCCTTATACAGCATTCGTCTTCTTCTTTCTAAACGTCAAGAGAAATATGATGCATAGACGTCCTCAGAGGTATATATTAATGTCCTGATAGTAACGATAATTGTAGATCACACGTCTTCTGTGAGTGAAGTATCGCTGTAATTCTTTTGGCGGTTGCAGGTCACCAAATGAGTCGAAATGGTAGACGGTATCCACATTTTTCATAACATATCATACCCAGTGAGTGCCGGGGCCTCCAGCAGCATCTAAATTCACAATACCGCATCCACCAGTTCTGGATGCACACAGTCCTCTACAATATCTGTTGGAAACATTCCCTTGGCAGGTTTCCTCGACATGTGATCATCTTAATGTTTGCCTATCATTCAAACTTCCACCAGAAATTCCTCTATTGCATGCATCTGAAGGTTACCACTGTCACCTGTGACCTCGTCGCCCTGGTGAACCGTCAAAAACAATCCTCACAAGCTTGTTCGGTCGGGCGCTGAGAAGCAAACAGCTTTCGGTTGCCTCGGGATTCGTTATCTCATAAGCCTGTGTCCGTTCCTAGTTATGATCTAACATAAGGTCAAAATTATTAACATTTTCTGATCTGATATGTAATTAAAATTATTAACATTTCCTACGGTGATGGCAGGAGTCAGTTCAACAGATTCTATTGCCTGTCTTGTTTGAAAGAACCGTTTTCAAATTTGTTAAAAATACATGTAATCTAATCGGCCAATAAAATCTGTTGCACAACATTAATTGCGGCTTCTCTCCAAAATGACTATATGTAACGTTTTTGTTGTAGTTCAGGCGGCAAATAGACTCCTGGAAATGGAAAAAAGAACACATTGACACCGGTGTTTCAGACCCACCATACTTGCTCCGAACACTGCGAGAGGGCTGTACAAGCAATGATCACACGCACAGCACAGCGGACACACCAGAAACCGCGGTGTTGGCCGTCGAATGGCGCTAGCTGCGCAGCATTTGTGCACCGCCGCCGTCAGTGTCAGCCAGTTCGCCGTGGCATACGGAGCTCCATCGCAGTCCTTAACACTGGTAGCATGCCGCGACAGCGTGGACGTGAACCGTATGTGCAGTTGACGGACTTTGAGCGAGGGCGTATAGTGGGCATGCGGGAGGCTGAGTGGACGTACCGCCGAATTGCTCAACACGTGGGGCGTGAGGTCTCCACAGTACATCGATGTTGTCGCCAGTGGTCGGCGGAAGGTGCACGTGCCCGGCGACCGGGGACCGGACCGCAGCGACGCACAGATGCACGCCAAGACCGTAGGATCATACGCAGTGCCGTAGGGGACCGCACCGCCACTTCCCAGCAAATTAGGGACACTGTTGCTCCTGGGGTATCGGCGAGGACCATTCGCAACCGTCTCCATGAAGCTGGGCTACGGTCCCGCACACCGTTAGGCCGTCTTCCGCTCACGCCCCACAGGGCCAACACCAGGCATTATGGTGTGGGTAGCGATCTCCTACACTGGCCGTACACCTCTGGTGATCGTCGAGGGGACACTGAATAGTGCACGGTACATCCAAACCGTCATCGAACCCATCGTTCTACCATTCCTAGACCGGCAAGGGAACTTGCTGTTCCAACAGGACAATGCACGTCCACATGTATCCCGTGCCACACAACGTACTCTAGAAGGTGTAAGTCAACTACCCTGGCCAGAAAGATCTCCGGATCTGTCCCCCATTGAGCATGTTTGGGACTGGATGAAGCGTCGTCTCACGCGGTCTGCACGTCCAGCACGAACGCTGGTCCAACTGAGGCGCCAGGTGGAAATGGCATGGCAAGCCGTTCCACAGGACTACATCCAGCATCTCTACGATCGTCTCCATGGGAGAATAGCAGCCTGCATTGCTGCGAAAGGTGGATATACACTGTACTAGTGCCGACATTGTGTATGCTCTGTTGCCTGTGTCTATGTGCCTGTGGTTCTGTCAGTGTGATCATGTGATGTATCTGACCCCAGGAATGTGTCAATAAAGTTTCCCCTTCCTGGGACAATGAATTCACGGTGTTCTTATTTCAATTTCCAGGAGTGTAGTTCTGTGATGTCTTGGGAGAGTTTTAGTGCCGTAAGTTAGGCCCATTTATTCATGTTACTGTGAACATGACCCAGGAAGATTATGTGAACATTCTCGGTGATCAGGTGTTGTCCTTTCCTTCACACGTTCATGATGAATCTGCTGTAAATACAACCATCTCCCCACATACAAACAGACGTTTTCCTGGGGCTTGACCTGAAGGACCTCGACCTGTCCTATACATCTCGCAGTCTTTATCTCATAGCAACTATTGGAGACTATTCTGACTGAGAAAACAATCGCAACAACAAGAACGAGTTGTGTGCCGTAAACCGAAGTTGACAGGCGTGTTCCTACATCTGAAAGATGATGTACATTCAAATTTCCCCCCAGCCGCAATAGAATGAAGCTAGTAGCATCACTATGAGGATGCAAAGCAAGTTTGTTTTAAATATATGCCGTAACGGTCGTGAGTGTTAGTTACCTTTCAGACTGGGCATGGTGAGTTGATGTTAGTCGAGAATGTCTTTAAGACGACAAAGAAGCAATTGTCAACACCTCACCGAGTTTGTACGATGTCCATTGATAGAGCTACCAGAAGTGTGATGTACTTCTGCAGAAAACTTGTCAGGCTGCTGGCAGCATTGACGAAGAGTCTGTACGGTCGCAGGGCTCCGGACGGCCACGTAGCATTAGCGGTACGGAAGACCATCGTGGTCGGCGTATGGCTCTGGTGCATCGTACTGCATCTGCTGCAGCAACTTCATCAGCAGTATGCCGTACAGTGACAACAAACTGTTCAAAAAAAAAGTTTACTTCAAGGACAGCTTCGAGCCAGACGTCCTGTAGCGTGCATTCCACTGACCCGAAATCACCGCCATTTGCGACTTCAATGGTGTCAACCGAGAGCTCACTGGAGGGCAGGGTGGAGATTTGTTGCCTTTCGTGATGAAAGCTGGTTCTGCATCGGTGCCAGTGATGGCAGTCTGTTGGTTAGATAAAGACCAGTAGAGGGTCTACAACCAACCTCTCTGGGGGTAGACACACTGGACCCATACCTGGAGTGCGTTTTCTATGACAGTAGGAGCATTCTCGTGGTTATTCCACGCACCCTGACTGTAAATCTGGACGTCAACCAGTGATTCGACCTGCGTGTTTGCTTGCTTGCATTAAACATTCTGGCAGCTACACTTGTTATTGATGTACCATCATTTCACATTTCCAGTGGATTATCTTGCACTCTGATCTTGAAATGTTAATCACTTAAATCTGTATTCCAGAAATTTCATCACTCTACATTAATAATTATTTGGTGTTTCGATTTTTTTCCGTCAGTGTATGTATCCTTGATTTGACAAACCTCGACTTGCCCGCTAAATCACCAACACCTAACCAGACTGCATATATGTGATACTATCTGGAAAATTGGGTTAAATGTAACAACCTATATCTTCTAGCTCCATGGGGCTTAATCATCAACGTGTGTCATCTTCTGGATATGGCATACAAGACGAAATTTGGGAACACTCTTTCTCGTCGAGTTGAGGTTGTTATGTACTCTAGGACTGGTGTTACGTACCATTACTGTGATTTCTCCTGAGAGGTTGGGTTGAGTTGTTTGGGGGAAGAGACCAAACTGCGAGGTCATCCGTATCATCGGATTAGGGAATGGCGGGGAAGGAAGTCGGCCGTGCCCTTTCAAAGGAACCATCCCAGCATTTGCCTGGAGCGATTTAGGGAAATCACGGAAAACCTAAATCAGGATGGCCGGACGCGGGATTGAACCGTTGTCCTCCCAAATGCGAGTCCAATGTGCTAACCACCGCGTCACCTCGGTCGGTGTCTCCTGAGAGGTGGCGGGGATGAAGAGCAAATTAATTTTTTGTCTGGCGTGCTCATTTTAATTACTGTAGTCCCTGTAACGTGCTAGATGAATTTTATTTATCATGGGCGCTCAATAAGTAATGCAGCACTTGTTTTCTGAAAGAAGGTTGTTTTTGGTCAGTATTACAATACGTCATATTATTTCCCATTCTTTTCGCTACCAAAAAGTGGTCGAGTGGTTCTTGGCGCTTCAGTCCGGAACCGCGCTGCTGCTACGGTCGCACGTTCGAATCCTGCCTCGGGCATGGATGTGTGTGATGTCCTTAGGTTAGTTAGGTTTAAGTAGGACTAAGTCTAGGGGACTGATGACCTCAGATGTTGTTCCATAGTGCTTAGAGCCATCTGAAACTTTTTTTTTTGAGCTACCAAAAACAATATTTCAGCACAATCCCCGTTCAACACGACGGCCTTACGTCATCTTACTGGAAGGGCCTGTATGTCCACCTGGTACCGCTCTGCTGGTTGACGTCAGAGCCAGTGTCTTGCAGCATCGATAACTACCCCATAATCCACATAGTGGTTCCGCCTGAGTGTATCCTTAATTGGGTCAGACAGGTAGAAATCGGAAGGTGCAAGAGGCGGACCCTAAGGAAGATCCTTGTGGGCACAAACCTTTGAATACCTCAACTGGTGGACGAGAATGTCAGCACTACCAATACAGACGTCCAGTTGGGTAGCGATGTGTTTCATTATGATCCGTCGATCACCTGGGATGAGACTGCCCACACGTTCCAACATTGCAGGAGTCATAGATGCATGCGGCCGACCGGCACTCGGGAGATGGGACGGATTTGCTCGACTTTTTGGCCGGCCGGTGTGACCGAGCGATTCTAGGCACTGCAGTGTGGAACTGCGCTACCGCTACGGTCGCAGGTTCGAATCCTGCCTCGGGCACGGATGTGTGTTATGTCATTAGATTAGTTAGGTTTAAGTAGTTCTAAGTTCTAGGGAACTGATGATCTCAGGTGTTAAGTCCCATAGTGGTCAGAGCCATTTGATCTATTTGCGCGACTTTGTTGCGATGATGAAAGACGCCTCGGGCAACGACTCACCGTGCTTTTGTTCACTTCCAGGTCTCCATAGACATTCTCCAACCGCCTATAAATATCTGTGGTTCTCTAGTTTTCCACCACATGTAACCCAGTGACTGCTCGGAACGCCCTTCCTTATAGTGGACATTTCGAAGGCTGAGTTTAGTTTGCGACCTATTGGAACTTCAGGAAACTATAGGACGCGAAGCGGTAATATTCGCCAATTACTCACCAAAATTTTCGAATCTTTTCAAACGAAATTGTCCGAGAGAAATGTGATGCATTACTTACTGAATGCCTCTTGTATCTTGCGTTAGATGCCTCCTGGCGTGACGGACGCGCGGACCGTCCCGTTTCGACTGAGCGCGGACAAAGAGGCGTCCCCAGGCGCTGAGCGGCCAGTAGCTGGCGACCTGACGTCCCGGCAGACGGACGGCGTGGCAGCCCGAGACTGCGAGGGTGGCCGATTAATAGGCCGGAGATTGCCATTGGGCCACTTAATTGCGCCGCGGCCGGCTGGCCCGCTAGCTGGGGGGTCCGCTGGTCGCCGCTCGCCTCTCGCTCCAGCCGGCCGGTCTGCCACGGCGCCCACCATTAGTGACGACTCTGTTGCGGCCGCCGATCTGAATTCCAGATAACTACGGCCCATCGACAAGCATCGGCGCAAGTTTTTTGCTGACTGAGGCCCTGGCAGCGGAATGGCCGAGTAGGACGGAGTTTCTAGGAGGATCAGCGACGGGCAGACAGTCCACTGAGTGGTCTCTATAGGCTGCTTTGAGGATCTGCACAGTGGCGCTGTGCTCAGTGGTCATGATATAGCTCTAGCAGTGAGTATCGGAGAGGTACGAAGAGCTGGAAAGTAAACAGATAAGTATATCGTACAGTAAAATGGACGAAGAGATGTCACATTTCTGAGGCCGTTGGTACATATAAAGTCTCATAGTCGACACCTTCACGTTGTCGTCACCATCGCCATTCACTGAAGCCATTCCTAAAACTTGCCCTCCTCTGGAAACGTCTCTTGAAAGACTGGCACTTCCGGTGGGAGTGGCCGAGCGGTTCTAGGCGACCGCTACGGTCGCAGGTTCGAATCCTGTCTCGGGCATGGGTGTGTGTGATGTTCTTAGGTTAGTTAGGTAAAGTAGTTCTGAGTTCTAGGGGACTGATGACCTCAGCAGTTAAGTCCCATAGTGCTCAGAGCCATTTGAACCACTTGAAAGACTGGCACTACACCGTCCGTCCAGGAAGTTCCCAACCATTTCCTGACGTATAATCGACGTCAGTGCAGTGACTACGGTGATAGCGTGAACTAACAACCGCAAACGACAGATGTGCATTCGACCACTCTTATGAGCAGGCAGTGTTAAGTAGAGGACGTGTGGCCGGAGCGTGGCAACGATGTTGTATCACAGATCGCAATGGAGGGACAAGTTGGACATTTCTAAATCAAGTATTCAAGACATTCTATAAAATGTTCTGAAGAAGAGAAGAGCGTGTGCAAAGCTTGTCTCCCATACCTTGAAGGCCAAACAAAATACAACGACGTATTGACGCATGCTGCGACTTCATTAAAATGAAAAATTCGAATGATTCTTTTGTAAACAAGATCACCACGGGTAACGAGACTAGGTGTTACCAATACGAAAGAAGAGCAGAAAGGGTTGCTGATGGTTAGCCAAGGCGGAGAAAGGCGCGAATTAGACGCTCGAGATGAACTACATCCCAAAGACGAACTTTTCTGACGGTTTCTCGTGACTGTATGAACATTCTGTGAGTTGTACTCAAGTGGAGATACACTAAGAGGAACATCTACAACATTAAAAGCACCATCTTAAATCTTCTCTTCTTTTTATTGATCCAGTCTCAAAACTTTTGACGTTCACGGGGTATTTGTTAATTATTCAATAACAGTGCATTCTGGCAACTAACTAAATCACAATTATGACAGTTGTCGGTAGTTGTAACAGTAGAGATTGTGATGTATGCTGTTCGTGGTTCTATGGGTCACTGGTTAAATACTAGAACTCAGCTCCACAAGCCTAGAGTTCGATCCCTAATCAATCCTAGGACCTTATCTGTCACTTTTCACGTCTTTCACTTCTGGTAACGTTTGTTAATACGAAAGAGGCCAAATTTCATCGTGATTTCGAGTCCAGGCTGAACTACACACGCCTGTAACAGGTTACGTATAAGGGCCAGTCAAATTAAGACGGCACAAGTGGAAAAAAATGTAAGTAACGTTTTAATTATTTCAAAACTAATCGCCATATCTGTTAGTACAATCCTAATGTGAGACATAAGCGAATTAAAAACTTTAGCTGTCGGTGGACACTGAGTTATATCAATGGGGAAAGTTGAAAACTTGTGCTGGACCGAGCTTCGAACTCAGGTCTCTGGGTTACTAGGCACATAGGCTGACCACCCACTACGCCATCAGGACACGGTGGTCACGACCACCGCCAGTACTAACCTAGCACGCCTCCTGCCAGACGCATCTTACACCACACACTACTGATGTAGATACGTAGATCCCCTGCTCATTAGCCCCATTACCCGCGGCATCTCGCCGATTCCGGTAAGAGTTGGAGCTTGATGTGAACCTGCATTGAAGAGATCATTGGCCGTCTTCGCCTTAATGAACACACACACACACACACACACACACACACACACACACACACACACACACACATATATATATATATATATATATATATATATATATATAATGATCACACACACACACACACACACACACACACACACATATGTGTGTGTGTGTTTTTGTGTGTGGTGTCCTTTCAGACGTGTCCAAAAAATACAGACATTACTTTTGAAATAATAAACGTGAAACGTCCCCTTAGAAAAATTATTGAATGACTGTGCTGATAAACCTCTTACATTATTCGATTTTCAAACAGCTAAGCAGAAGTGAACGTACTCAGAAATTTCTCTCTTTACTTATTGTGATCAACATTAAACTGACACACAATATTTTTAGCGCAACGCAATCTGACTTTCAAAAATCCCTAGGAAAGAGTGGCCTGGACTGACAATAACCTATAACTTTCATGAATGACTTACCTCACAAAAATCTTCGTTACTCGAACGACTGCAATACAGCGAGCGCCAATACTGCCAGCTCAATAAAAATTCTAACTACTGAAGGCACTAATAAAAATTCTAACTACTGAAGGCACTAACTACTGATAGGCATAGTTAGCAAATGAAAGATTTTCATAGAGAACAAACAATGTATTTACCTTAATAATGTTCAAAAGTCATCATATATATATATATATATATATATATCAGTTCATGATATCCAATATTACAAATTTACTCTCTCTGATGGACACACGTCCAGATCGTCCGCTCGCAAAACTCCGCCATCTCTCTCCCCACATCCACCACTGCTGGCGACTCACCAACTGCGCAACGTTACGCGCTGTTAACAGCCAACTGCCCAACAATGCAAACCAGCCACAGACTGCACATGTGCACACAGCACAGTCAGTGATTTTCTTATAGAGCGATAAATGGCGTTACCAACACAAAAACCTAAACAGCCTACTTACATAGCTCGGTTTTTATGTTGGTAACACCATGTAGCGCTCTGTATGAAAATCACTGGCTGTGCTGTGTGCCGTCTGTGGCTGGGTTGGCATTGTTGGAATTTGGTATTGTAGTGTTGGGCAGTTGGGTGTTAACAGCGCGTAGCGTTGCGCAGTTGGAGGTGAGCCGCTAGCAGTGATGGATGTGTGGAGAGAGATGGCGGAGTTTTGAGAGCGGATGATCTGGACGTGTGTCCATCAGAGACAGTAAATTTGTAAGACTAGATGTCATGGACTTTTGAACACTATTAAGGTAAATACATTGTTCTCTATCAAAATCTTTCATTTCCTAACTATGCCTATGAGTAATTAGCGCCTTCAGTAGTTAGAATCTTTTATTTAGCTGCCAGTATTGGCGCTCGCTGTATTGCAGTCGTTCGAGTAACGAAGATTTTTGTGAGGTAAGTGAATCATGAAAGGTATGGGTATTGTCAGTCAGGGCCATTCTTTTCTAGGGATTATTGAACGTCAGATTGCGTTGCGCTAAAAATATTGTGTCAGTTTAGTGTTGATCAGAATAAGTAAAGAGAGAAATTTCTGAGTACGTTCAGTTCTGCTCAACTGTTTGAAAATCAAATAACGTAAGAGGGATATCAGCACAGTAATTCATTAATTTTTCTGAGGGGACGTTTCAAATAGTTCACTTACTTTTTCCTGTCTCGTTTCCATTTGACTATCCCTTATAAATCCATTCAAAGGTCACGGGAAGGCAAGGCCTACAACTTCCAATAGAGGAGTGGCTATTAAACGGTTGTGGTACTGAAACCAATCTTCTGCGTCATGACAGCTTACACTTTTTTGTGATTGAGAACACTGAACGAAAACTACGTGGTAACAGAACATTTCGTGAAAAATAGTTAAGAAAAGATTAACGCGCGCTCTTCACCAACAGCCAGCTAATTTGTTATCAAAGAAATATCCCATTGTTTGCTGGGAGAAGCCAAGGCGTGGTTTTAAGCCCCCGAGTCTGTAAGAGTGCTCTTCCGCCGTGCTGAAAGGCCCATTTCCTTGCGGATATGTGAGATTTGTGAAATCCGCATAGTTTGGTAACTCATGCCTAATGTAAAATAAATAAAACCAAAAATTTTGAATTAATATATAGGTAGGAGACTGTAAACTATCACTTGAAATTCCTATAAAGAATGCTGGAAGTATGCCGGAAAGAATGTTCCATATATCACAATTTTCATTCACCGTGTAAGCAAAAAGCACGGACTAGTGCGAATTTTTCTGTACAGTAGAAAAGGGTGTGTTATACAAATGAAAACTGTTTTCTGTATTGAAGTCGATGCTGGAGTTGATTTTCAACGAGTCTACGTTATGAGTTTGATGAGAGAATATGTACCAGTTCCTAGGTACATGAACAAATGGACTACATCAATTACGATTATGTACTGTGATACTGCATTTTTTCTAGGAGAAGAATACCGTTCATGAATAGACGTAATCTTTCTACAACGTCGAATGTAATAGAATGACCATAAGCAAAGTGAAATCCTGTATCTGTGTAATGACTAGGCTGGTAGTGACTGACGCAGAGAGCAGTGCTCACTTCCTGTGTACAAAAACTTCCAAGAGGGCTTATCGACTGGCTTAAGGTACTCGAACTGGAAAGAGAATGATAGTTTAACAACATTGTGTTAAAGAAGTTCTACTTTACACGGGTTCTTTTTCAAAAGCAGTGGTGTACTCACTATCTTTTTCTGTGTGCCATATTCGAACTTAAAAACTGTCCGATATACTGAACCATTTACATTATAGTCCACGTCGACAGTGGGCACGTTTCTAAAGCGACAAGTGATCTATGCTGACTACAATCTCTGTTGATCTACAAATCCAAAACTGCTTGAATCAAGTGTAAAGGCACATTTCCTTCTCTCTCTCTCTCTCTCTCTCTCTCTCTCTCTCTCTCTCTCTCTCTCTCTCCTCCTCACACTGACGCACACACATATCCACATTTAGATCGATACTCCGCGAACCACCATACGCTGCGTGGCGGAGGGTACACTATACCACTACTAGTCATTCAGTTTCCTGTTCCACTCGTAAACAAAGCGAGTGAAAGACGACTATCTTCACGCCTCCGTATGAGCCCTAAATTCTCGAATCTTATCTTCGTGGGCTTCACGCGCAATGTATAATGGCGGCAGTGGAATCGTGTGGCACATGCAAATTCCGGTACTCTAAATTTTCTCAACAGTGTTTCTCGAGAAGAACGTCACCTTCCCTCCTGGGTTTCTCATTTGAGTTCCCGAAGCGTCTCTGTAACAGTTGCTTTCTCTTCGACCCTACTGGTAACTAATCTAACAGCCCACCTCTGAACTGCTTCGATGTCTTCTTTCAACATGACCTGACACGGATCCCAAGCACTCGAGCATTACTGAAGAATAGGTCGCACCAGCCTCCTATATGCGGTCTCCTATACAGGTGAACAACCACTGTTGCCTAAAATTCCCCCGATGAATCTAAGTCCACCATTCACCTTGCCTGCCACAATTCTCACATGCTCGTTCCATTTCATATCAGTTTGCAACGTTACGCCCAGATATTTAAACGACTTGACAGTGTCAAGCAGGGCACTAGTAATACCCCGAACATTACAGGATTATTCTTCCTACTCATCCGCATTAGCTTACATTTTTCCACATTTTGTCTGAGTTGTCTTCTATCTTCCTAAAGTCGCTCATCTTCGACACCTTACCGCACACCATAGCATCATCGGCAAATATACGCAGTTTGCTGCACACCCTGTCCACCAAATCATTTATATATGCTGTACTCACACACACACACACACACACACACACACACACACACACACACACACACACAAACGAGCGGAGAGTTGTGGGCGGAAGGCAGAAACTTCCCCTTTACATTATTCTAGTAACAGTGTTATCCGTTCTCGTGATACTTGATGACATCTACACGCTTATAGCCTTACAAATACGAATGACGTGTCTCATGAACTCTCCAATACCCGTAATTTCACAATATTTCAACTGCCGCAAGAATGGATCACAGAATCCAACGTTTCTGCTAAACACTACAAGGTCATCAAGAACATATAGAATAAATTGCAGTTTCTGTCGTCAGTCGTGGCGGCATCGTTGTAAAATTCTCCCCATTTTTAAGATGCGCCTAATTCAACTTCGGGCTATTAAAGATCTGCCCAATCTTCATCAGCCGAGGAGGATAACTGTGTACCGGATCCGATGAATACGTTTAATTAATTGCTCACTCAGCTCACAATAGGTGAAGTAACGTCGTCTGGGAAGGAAAGGGGTAGGGAGAGGTGGGATATGGATGCATTTGTGCAGGAAACTGGCGGTGGAGAAACTGCAGAACCCACCACTAGTACCGTTCATCCATGCCGTAAGTAAGCAACTAAAGAAGAAAAGAGAAACTTCTCCACACTCTCTCTGACACCTCCTCTACCTGTCACTGAATTCTTAATTTTTGTTCTTTGTGAGCGTTCTGCTTCTAGGCGCTGCCCGTATCAGATACGCTGGTGCACTTCCGAATTTCTGTCTCTTGTTTCAGTATCGAATCTCAAAGAGAGGGAAGCTTGGGACAGAATATTGGTGTCTTCAGAGCGCCAAAGTGATATCACTTTGTAAAGCTGGACGCTATTGTTCAAGAGTCGTACATCTGTCACGGTAATCATTCATCAACAGCCTTACGTCCAATATTAAATATAAAAGTGTCACATTCTTACTCCTCATGAAGCAATAACTTTATATTGCTTTTCATCGACTAAATGGAAAAGCCATCGACTCACTAATTTTACGAATCGGAGGTTACGTAACAACCATCAGCTTATTTCGTTGCAAAACTAATAGTTTCTTTGCGTCGACCTGATAGTATTCTTCTATTTCTATCGAGGGATAGTTGAATGGAAGAAAGATTTTTCACATTGCTGATTACATTTTTTTAAAATAATGTGCAATACATACATTACTGTAACTGATCTCTTCTTAGACGTTGGTATTTCATCCAGAACGTCACAAAAAAAACACCCAAACAACAAATTTGCTGCAACGGACCATAAATCACAGTGGTCATGTATCCTGATGGCCCAAAAATTAAAACTCATTCTGGCAATGTTATCTAAGTGTTGTGTAGTTGCCTCAACTAGATAAGTCAGCGTCATAAGGGTTCCTTCAACAACACGTCAATCGCTCCCTTTCCAGTTCTAATCGGTATATAAAACTGAACTAGTCTGTAGTTTTTAATTTCAGCCCCGTCGATGAGACGTCGATGTATAACAAAGCGAAAGATCGACATATGTGCATTAGGGAAGCGTTTGTTTCTCTAACCGTTCTCGTCCGGGTGGAGTCCACTCACTGCATTAATACTGATCTAGTAACAATCGCGATGACTCGCAAGAATTCGGCCGTGTAAACATCGACGACGGAGGCCGAAAGAACCACCCACATAGCGCGACCGGGCCATAAATACTAATACACCGTGACGTCTCCTTCCTGATTATGCTCTGCCGGGTCGAGGGCACACGACCACGAAACAAATGACGGGCAGGAGCAGGCGTTCAATTTACGCCCACCACTCGTTGTCTTACAACGAAATCTCCGTCTGGCAGTGACTCTGCTTTCCTCCTCTGCCGAGGGGGATGTCCGGTTTACCACGCAGAGACGACACAACAGGCGGCTCAGCCGACAGGTAAAATCAGTAGTGAGAGAAAGAGACATTTCACTAGTACTCTCCGTGATAATTAGGACCAATGGATTTCAATTACTTATATATTTGTCCCGCGAGTGAAGGCCAATTACATTCATTAAAAATTTATCTCCTTGCCGATCTGGAATTTTTTACCATATCTTTGTATACACTTCCATTCCAATCTTGTTACTACAGCTTAAGAATCTCCATTATATACGAGACTCTTTGCCATTTCTTTGAAATGTTTTGCTATGTCGAGTTCGCTCCCACACTATACTCTAAAGACTTTTCCCCTTTTTGTTTGATAAAAACTCTTCTTGCTGTGAACCAAACACCTGATTTCAGCCCACTTGTCCTTCGCTGTTAAATTTTTTAAAAGGCTTATTGTGCGATACACAAATTCTTGCAATAAGCAGAAGAGCAAAAGGTTTTAAAATTAGAGCGCATGTCAGTCAGCATACTGTAATCTACTAATTAGTCTCACATTTACAACCAATGCTATTCTTTGACACTGTCAGCTGGGGGAAATATGCCTAGCCAGGCATAGGGAGATTATAAAATACTGCTCAAGATCTGAAGATGGCTCGTTAATGAGCCGAAACCGGTAATCAGAAAAGAAAATTTGCGGACTTCACGTACTACTTTCATCCACACATGTTTACAATTAATGCCTTAGGTAAAATTTCTACTCTTCTATGAAAAGCAAGGACAACTGTAAAAATGTTTCTCATATTGCGCAATAATTGATGTCATATTGTCAATCCTCATATCGAGGATATGGGCACCGATGCCTGATAGTTTAAACGCAGAACAAATTTTATGGAATAACGGCCGCTGGCACTTTATTTCATCACAAAAAAATGTTCAAATGTCTGTGAAATCTTACGAGACTCAACTGCTAAGGTCATCAGTCTCTAAGCTTACACACTACTCAACCTAAATTATCCTAAGGACAAACACACACACCCATGCCCGAGGGAGGACTCGAACCTCCGCCGGGACCAGCCGCACAGTCCATGACTGCAGCGCCTTGGACCGCACGACACACAATAGTTACTGGTGTACAATTGCTAAGATGCGATTAAAATGTAACAACGTTTCAAGCGAAATCTTGTTCAACAATTCATCAATGTGTTCACATGAACTCAATCTCATTTTCGTTATTGCTTGGTATGAACATATACAGGCAATTTCGTAAAAATGTAATAGGACATAGAGGACTGAACAATTTGATGCAGGAAACCTGGGGTCAGAGAAACCAACTTAAGGGGATAACGCGAATATAATCACATTACTGCGTACTTTTTATTTTCACTAATTGCAGTTAACTGCGAATACCATCACAGGCACAATGAATGTAGCATTTGTACTGTATCTTACAAAATGTGCTGAAACTTACGGTCATCAGCCTCACTGCTGCATGCCATCGGCGAACGACATTCTGACGCAACCTAACAAACCCTGGAGTGTTTCGAATCACATCACAGGCAGCTACAATTCTGCCGACTAATTCCACCCCCGTATCCACCAGGGTCTCATACACTAGTGACTTTAGATATCCCCATATGTAATAACTAAAGTGATTCAGATCAGGTGGCTCTGCAGGCCATGGAATAAGACCTCCCCTTCCAATCCAGCGACGAGGAAATCAGCATTGAGTTGGTTGCGGACATCCACAGTGTAGCGAGGTGTTGCACCGTCATGTTGTATCCACATACTCTCACGAATAGCCAAGGGTTCGTTCTTCAGCAACTCATGTAGAACTCTTTGCACGAACCTCAAGTACAGGAGGCCAGTCAGACAGTCAGGTAGAAGATATCACTCGTCTTCCTTGTTTTCTGGCAAGGAAATAAGGATGTACATGTAAATAACCAACATAGTACGTGTGAACTTGCAGGCATGTTAGTTGTAAATAATCTGGAAAACAGTAATGCTAGAGAGAGCGGAAGACAAGTTTACTTCCATATCTCCTTAAGCTGGCTTCCCCGACCCCAGGTTCCCTACCTCATATTATTCAGTGAAGCATCCGGTATGTCCTGTTAAATTTTTGCAAGCTTTTACGGTAACACCCTGTATACTTCCCATAATATATATACACACACATCAAGAAACGTTTTGCACCACCCATGGCACAGAAATCAAAAATAGGTTTTGAGGCATGCGCATATTTTCATGTGCAATACGTCGAAATCACAAAAAGTAACGCCAAAATCGTCTGTATTGAGTGCGTGTTTTTTATGTAGCAGTCCTGTGCAATATCAGTGGGTGGTGGTACATCCCTTTGCTCGGATGCAGGTTTGAATCCGTAGTGACATACCAGCATTGAGATTATCAATTCCAATTTGTCACACTCTTAAATGGCGATTCTGCGAGGGTTCATTGAACCTTCTGCCAGGCACTTACTTGTGAATAGCACAGTAATCACGTAGATGTAGAAGTCGCGCAATTACGTGGTCGTTGTCGACGTGCAAAACAGCTTTTTTCAACCGATCTACATACATTTCATTGGATTCATGTCCGGGGAACAGGCAGGTCACTCCATTCTAGTAATCCTAGCGTGCTGAAGGAATGTATTCATGAGAACAGCATTATGAGGATGCTTGTTGTCATTCATCAAGATGAAATTCTCCCCGAAATGTTGCCGGTGCTGTCCCACTGTGGGCTGCGGAATTTCATCTCTGTACCGCACCTATTCGAGCAAACGCTCAAGGACACATTTGTAGTATTCCTGGTTAATTGTCTGTCCTCCAGGGGTAAATTCATGATGCACAATAGCGGTAGAATCGAAAAAGATCAACATTGTCTTCACCTTCGACCGACTTTGCCGTGCTTTTTTCGGTCTTGGTGAACCTGGAATCTTCCACTGCGAAGACTGCACTTTGGTTTCGGGAGCATATCCATATACCCACGATTCGTCACCTGTAATTACCCTATTTAACAAATCTGGGGCATTTTTAGTCCGATTAATCCGTTCTTGGCACACTTCAAGTCGGTATTGTCTCTGGTCACTTGACAACACTTTTGGAATGAATTTTGCGGACACTCGACGCATGTTCAGATCTTCAGTTAAAACTGACTGAACTGCATAGAAACTTCGTCAGCCGTCTCCCTAATTGTAAGTCTACGATCAGAGCACACTAAGTCGTGAACCTTCACAACATTTTCACTCTGTTGAACTGCTCAAAAACATTTGACAGGCTCACATAATTATCTCCAAAAGCTGTTTTTAATAGTTCGTAAGTCGCAGAAGCTGATTTCCCGGTTTTAAAACAAAATTTCACACAAACTCGTTGCTCCGTTTTTACGTCCACTTTCACGCAGACAGAACCCGGCAACAAGCCATAACAGCCTCGCCCTCAAGCAGCTGCCACAACGAACTGAATAAAGGAAACAGTTTCTGTCAGAGGGCGTTCAAGGACAAGGCAACGACTCACTCCCCACCCTCCGTGTACCTGCCCACCAAGCTAGTGAGCAGTAGCGGAGCCATTCTTAAAACTTTTCAGCCACACGGGCACAATATTTCGGCGATTATACATGTCGCAATCATCAGGTGAACTGACGGACTGAGCTCCTGTGAACGTGCCGTCACGGAGATCCGTACGCTATAGCTGCTCAGGAGGTCGCGGCGCGCTCACTCAGCCGTCCGCGCCACGGTCGCGCGGTGGAACAGATTGCGACGGCGTCTGAGGTGACGTTGGCGTGATGGCTCTGTACGCCGTGGTCGTCACAACTATACGTTTGCTCGATTTACTCTTTATTAACCCAATCGCTGGTTCCCAAGCTTTGCTAAGATTATAGCCACAGTCACGGTTTATGAGGTCGTCATTGGTGCGAATTTCGATGGCCTCTCTAACAACCTGATGATGGCGACATGTGTGGTCGCCGAAATATTTTGCCCGTTGGACACTGTAGACCGGCAGTACACCCGTGGATATTTTGATTATCAAATACGTCGGGAGAAACTCAAGAATCACACACCTTGTATTGTTGATTGCGTTTAAACATATGGACTGACTTTTTTTCAGGTTCATAAACATTTTATTTTTATCTGTTATCACTTTTATGTTGTTCCATGACCTTGGTGGTTTGCTCCTCAGTTTGATCTTACGGTACTTGACGTGTAAATAAATAAATCCGCAGGTGGTGTACAGTGGCCCCATGTAATGCCAACTCAGAGCATCACTCCGTCCACCTTGTTCCACAGTGTTGGTGGCCCTCGATGTTATTGGATTGGCTCCAGACACATTGTCTGCGAATATCAGGGTGCAAATAAATCCCAATTTCATCCGTAAACAACACCCGACGCCAATCCTCGAGCGTCCACTCCAAATGATTTCTTGCCCAGATGTAACGGAGTCTATGATGTAGTACTGTACAACGTGGTATTGGACACGGTCATCACGAATGTATATTTGCATCATGCAATCTTCTTTTAACACTTTGGGGGCACTACACGAATTTCTGTAGCCTCTTCGAAAGCCAAACAGAGTTTAGGAGCACTCAGCTTGTGGTCTCTATGACTTAAGAGTCATAGATATCTATCATCTTGTGCACCTGTCAATGTGGACAGCCTGTGCTGTGTAAGTCCTCAACACTGCCTCTCAGTTAGACTGAATCCATGTCTGCACCACATCATTCTGACTGCAGTACAAACGTCGAGCAAATTCCTTGGTTGATAAGACTTTTATCCACAAAGTGATGATGGGCCCCAACCACTGGTCGCGATCACCTTCCGTAGCATGATGGATGTTCACTCTACTGTTCCACAGACGTCTCTACTGGTGCTTTACCTCCGACAGAACTGCTGTAATCCATTCGAGTGCGGCGCTATACCCTAATGTAGCGCCCATAGTAACTGTGTGTTTACTTGCATACAACCTTAGTGCTAATGGACGCCCGGCTACCCGCGCAGTCTAACGTGCTGCTTCCCGAGCCGGGAATCGTGTCAGCCCCCAGCACGAATCAGCCCGACGGATTAGTGTCGACGTCCAGTGTGCCGGCCAGCCTGTGGATGGTTTATAAGGTGGTTTTCCTTCTGCCTCGGGGAACGCAGGTTGGTTCCCCTTATTCCGCCTCAGTTACACATGTCGGCGATTGCTGCGCAGTCTCCATGTACGCGTACACTATAATTCCTCTACCACGCAAAAATTTGGGGTTAAACCCGTCTGGTATGAGGCATGAGGCGTTCCCAGTTCGCAGGGGAGGAGGAGGAGGGGGAGGTGTCCACTGGGGGCCGAACTGCACAATAACCCAGGGGTTCAGTGTGGGGCGGCTTTGAGGTGGGTGGGCTGCTATGGGAGTTGTGAACCAGTGAGGGCTACAGCGGGACAAAACCTGTCCGTAGGTCCCCAGTTCGACGCGCACACCCACCCACCTTAGTCTTAACATTCCTGTCGATGCACGAACATTCACAATGGCAACGCACCATCACGACATATTGGGGAGATGCAACACTTTGTTGATGTGTGTAGATATACGCTCTGTAAGGCTCTGAATGGAAATTGTCAGAGGGCACTTCTCGGCATTAGAAGTTATTAGTTTTTCTGCATTTTCCACAGATCGACTGAGGAGGAAATGACCCTATATATGCCTTTGTATGTACAATGATCTGTGCTTTGGAGACGTCAGAACAAGCTTTCAGCTGCCCTAAAAATTTAATCAACCCCGTTCCCTGACAATAGCTCGCCTTTATTCTAAGTTATTCCACCTTCATGTCACTAAGTAGATCTACAACATCCTCGTAAGGAATAAACGAACTTTTTTTAAGGAACCGACCGAAATACCCCACCATATAAATGTTTGTATAATTATTTCTTACCTCAAAAAAATGGTTCAAATGGCTCTGAGCACTATGGGACTTAACATCTGTGGTCATCAGTCCCCTAGAACTTAGAACTACTTAAACCTAACTAACCTAAGGACATCACACACGTCCATGCCCGAAGCAGGATTCGAACCTGCTACCGTAACAGTCCCGCGGTTCCGGACTGAGCGCATGAACCGCTAGACCACCGCGGCCGGCTTTTCTTACCTCAAAATCACTGGTAATTACAATGTCCACGTTACGGGTTTCGGCGAATGATTGCCATCTTCAGATGAGATTAACCTACTAATCGCTTCGTCATGATAAAAAAATTCTAGTTACGCGTTTAGAAGTCGTATAAAATGCGTACATTATGTCGTCACATAGTGACGAAACTCAACGTGAACCTTGTAGCCGGCCGGGATGGCCGAGCGGTTCTAGGCGCTACAGTCTGGAACCGCGTGACCGCTACGGTCGCAGGTTCGAATCGTGCCTCGGGCATGGATGTGTGTGATGTCTTTAGGTTAGTTAGGTTTAAGTAGTTCTAATTTCTAGGGGACTGATGACTTCAGAAGTTGTCCCATCGCGCTCAGAGCCATTTTTGAATCTTGTAACTATCGATCGGTCTTGACATAATAAGTTACACCTCAGCATGGCACAACTCATTTTTCCGATGTGAATGAAGTGGCGTGTGTAAATTCCTATGAATTCACTTTCTGAATAGAAAGGCGCTTAGACAGTTCATATACTCAAACACGTGATACCAGTAGTTTGTAACTGTAATTAACCTATGCAGTACTTTCCAGCTATGTACGAAGTTTTGTTATTCTTACATACTTCTTCCTCATCGAATTCGTTATTTAAAGGAAAAGAGAGCTTGTTTATAACTTTACATATTTTTCAAGATATTGCTCCAGCTCCATCCAAAGACACAGTCTGAAAAAAGGGAAGTATTGCCCCTCTTCACTGGTGTAAAATTGTTCGATTACAGCTCTCAGTAGCTGCTGATAAGACACATAAAAGTTTAAGATATGTATGAAGTATACAATTCTGTAAAGATAACACCTGTGAAGACATACTAGTTTCAGTTTAGCAAGTAGAAAATAGGTTTTTGTATACCGCATGGGAGAAAAAATTCCTGTTTCAAAACCGATTGAAAAAATGCAGTTTGGACAACTCTCCTAACATTTCTTTGCATGATCAAATATAAATGCTGAAAAATTACAATAAAATTTTGTTGTTTAAGCATCCACGAAAATTTTTATAACATAAGAAATCTATGTTCACCTGTGACTATTAACACAATTTAATATTACCACACGCTTTCTGCCAGATTTGCCTAAATGGTGGTATTTTGCTGCCATGTTCTTTTTATGTCACGTTCGCGAAAATAAAGTAGAACATCAAAATTCGTAACTTCATCCTTGCGACCGTTCGGAATATAACTCTAAGGTAAACCGCCTAGTTAGAGATGCAGTTCAAAACCTTTTCATTGTGCACCTCATATCTCTTTTTTTATTGTCTGTGATCCGAAACTGTTTTTGGCGTAGAGTCTTTCTACTAACTAATTTATATTTAATGATGAAATAATTAAACGGCAACATTTTTGCTCCCAACTCTGCATCACTTGAATTTTCCTCATTTTTTAACAATTATCTCAGATTAAAAACTCAATCCACGAACAATCCTTGAGCAAAATGTATAATTTTAATGATTCTTAAAATATACAGTTTTCACCTGTATTGAATAGGTATATTTAAAATCTTTCATCAGGATCTTTTTTCTCAACAAAGTTCATGGGGACACTGATTGTAACAATACATACAAAAATATATGAAAGCAGTACCAGAAGTATTACATAACGAGGGAACCTGGGCTTTTTAATTTATTTACAATGTGACCAGCATTAGAGCAGCTATTGAAATCCAAAATCAAATACTGTCACAGATGCACTCTTGGATTTGTGCATATTTGAAGGCATTAATAGGTAATGCAGTTCATGAAACTAATGACCATTAAAAAAAAACTGACTTTCTGCTGCAACATAATCTGCGTTTGGCGAAAATACCTAAGTAGATTAGTCTCTACAGCACTTAATATTCTCCGCAACACAACACGAAAAACAGCAGCATAAACATTCGCTCTGGAGTAACATACACGTTTGGTCTGGCTACAGGCGTCAAAAGTTTTCCCACTTCTCCCAGCCGCACACAGTCTCTTTTGTCCGGCGCCGCCGCTGACGGAAGACTCTTGTAGAACTTTTCTCTCCTTTGCATTCAGCTGTAGTTCTGTGAAAAGAGCCCGTGTTATGAAAGCGGATACCCTTTTGATCCGCCCCTTTGTGCGGCAGGAGACGTTTTAGCCGGCGTCCATTACACGTCCTTTTCACCTCATTTGTCCCTTTTCGCAGAGAACCCCTTTCCGGATGCGCGGAATGCAGCGCGCCCTTACTCAGAGGAAGGGACACTCCCATCACACACACACATACGCGCGCGAGCGTTTTCCTTCTTTCTGTGGAATTACGGGGAGCCCCCCCCCCCCTGCCTCTCCCCCAACGGAACGAGGGTCAGGCGCTCTGAGGCCGTTTCCCATTTCCCGGATAAACTCGCTTCCACTGGCCGCCTCCCCTCACTCTGCGGAGAAGTTATCCCACAAAGAGTTCCTCCTGAAAGTTTCACTGAGAAAAAATTGCGGCTTCTGGCAGCAGGGGAGACGTCGCACCATTGTTGGTCGATACAGTTCTCTACGCAATCCCACTAAAAGTGCAGCCGTTGCCAGCAGGGGAAACGGGGAAAGGGTAGCTCCCGTTCTCAACTCAGCATAAATTTTACATGTAAGCATTCAGTCCTGTTACCGGAAAGCTTCATTCTGTTCTGAGAAGCAGCTTTAAGGGAAAAGAAAAATCACACACTCTTTTCCACTGTTGCAAAGGTATTCCCACATTTTCTTAAATCAAAAACTTATGGAATTGAAGACGATGAAATTATTTAAAAAGCAACATTTTAACTAGGCAACCACCAAAATCTATTACATATGATAACCGGAAAAATTCATGACACGGAACTGTATGATTGTATGGACTATTACTATCAGTTTCTTAGAACATTATTACAATGAATAAGTATCATCATCAAATTTGCATGAAACCCACTGTTATCTTTCTATGCCGTGTGTTTAGCACAAAGTCGTTTGTAAAATCAAGAAGCAGCCATGTTATCTCTGCCCATCGTTATACTGCGATTTCACTTTGTATTTTGTGTATTGTATGTGTATTTTTTCCACCATTTGTCTTATGTTCCGTACGCATTGCGTTAGATTATTACTGATTCATAGCTTCAATACTGTTCTGTTGCACGTTTGTTATATGACACATATTCATTGACATGATAGACTAAGATCCAAAGCTGTCGTAAGAAAGTGTACCATCATACATCGGCGTGGCTTAAAGTTTCCAGATAGACTATTTAAAATGGGTCAAATACAACTCACCATGTTCCGTCTATGTAATATACTATATATTTTAGGTCGAATAAAATGTTGGCTACAGAGTCCATAAGCTCATATGGAAGGGACAGAAAAAATGACTGAACACCAAAATACACACATCAAAATAAGTTTTACATCGCCACAGTTCCCAGAACTCCAGAAATAGCGTTGACCGTGGATATTCTGTTACAGACACAGTCCCTTTGTTCAAAGATATCACTAAACCCTCCCAAAGATGTAAACAGCCATGTGTGAAAAGCGCCTATTAGACGGACGGGGTCCGATAGCTGATCATTTCCAGTCATTTCACCAGGAAAGAGGTACAGCCGGCTATGGTAAGCGAGCGGTCCGGAACCGCGCTGCTGCTACGTTCGCAGGTTCGAATCCTGCCTCGGGCATGGATGTGTGTGATGTCCTTAGATTAGTTAGGTTTAATTAGTTCCAAGTCTAGGGGACTGATGACCTCAGGTGTTAAGTCCTATAATGCTTAGAGCCGTTTGAACCATTTTTTGAAAGAGGTACACGGCTAATGTTGTCTATAGTTCAACCATGCCTAGACGATCAATATCACGGTTCGATCGCGTCCGCATTGTTACTTTGAGCCAGAGAGGGCTCTGCGAAGGAGCGGAAAATAAGTGTGGTTGTAGCGTTCACACTATTGTGCATATACAAACGTTCGTTAAAATATGTTAGTGCAAATTTTGGCTCTCACGTAAGTCACACTTGGCCCATTAGTACACTGTTCCACATCCGCGCATTAGTTATAGTTTTTGAATTAATATTCATTAAGACATGAGTACAATTTATGCAATGGAAAAAAAGTAGGCGATTATAGCAGCAAAATCATTTTTCACGACACTGTTCAATCACTGTTTATTGGCGTCGTCCTTTTCTTTCACACAATGAAATTAACACTGTTGACTCCGAGCCCCCCAATAGCAGTAATGTAGGCTGCTATAATCGCAAATTACACAATCAGTACGAACAGAACCACAAGTCCTCTTTGTTGTAACAGTTTTGGCGCGAAATCACAGATAGCCACATGTTCACTTAGCCGATGTATACATAGTAATGCGTACTCACACAAATAATCGCAGCACTTTAAGTTGACAAATATATACTTGCACACTTGCACTATTAAACAATACTCTTTGTCGAAAAATTCTTATTCAAACGACCACTGGGCCACCCACAAGTGGGGCTCGCTCGCCACCCCACCCGCCAAACGACTGACCAACGACCGACGAACGACTGACCACTGGCCAAGATGGCTGCTCGCTTATATAGGCTTGGATGTCTCTCTCTCTCTCTCTCTCTCTCTCTCTCTCTCTCTCTCTCTCTCTCTCTCTCTCCTTGGCTATGCTGGTGCCAATCTCACCAGTTACGGTTACAAAATTTGACACATACATCCCTCAACAGAAATTAGTACACCATCGGAACCGCGCTAAAAAGTACACCTTATTTACTATTTACATTAATTTCTAGGATTATTCTATCGACCGTAAATCAAGTTTTAGTTTTTGCAAAATTTCGCCAGTTAGCGCAAATTTGTTTACATCTGTGCTGCAAAGTTTTAACATACAACTGCAAATAGCGCTGTTTTTATACGTAATCTATAGCTATCTACATATTGCGCTGCTCAAAATCTTCATATCTATAATAATTAATTAATTAATTATGGGAGATAAATGTTAATAATAATTTGCACACAATGAAAAGTATTGCAAGTTAAGTGTATGGTATAACTTACCTAGTTTAAATTACGTGTTATGCCACATAAAATATTATATAGTACCGTTATTTACGTCATGAATTTTCTATTGAATTCTATAAATAATTTCCCATCAAACTTTGTTCATTGCTCTTTACGAGCTTAATTATTTATGAGTCTTAAAATAGTACTATGGCACTCGATCCGCTATGACGAGACGTTTCCAGTGAGTGCTTTTTAAAGTTATTATATCTTTTGCGTCTCGTGACTTAAAATAAAGATCAATCTTTCAGAATGTGCATATTGCTGACCACAATCCACTGCTGCATCGCTCTTCGCTGTAAGTTTCATAGTTTTCGCGTAATGCGCAAAAAACCAAACAATTCTCCAAGCTGCGGGCCACTAGGCTGCCGTTGACAGGTTGCAAATCTCGCGTGGGGCCGCCACGCGCTTCCGCGAATGTCGCGAGCTCTCTCTCCACAAAACAATCCTTGCATATTAGACCTATTCACCTAGTAATGGGGGTTTGTACCGTCACAGATCTCAAAAAGGGAAGTGGCCAGGGGTCTCTGAGTGAATGTTGTTCGGACTTGGAGGAGATACAGAGAGACAGGAACTGTCGATGACATGCTTCGCTCAGGCCACTCAAAGCCGGAACGGTAGCTGAGCGTGTTTGGTCAGAGGGCTAGCTGACCTCTGTAATAAAAAAAAACTGAGTTACTAGATCAACAACGAACTGAAACGGGTGTCTTTCGAATTCCGCCCAGAGCAGATTTAACGAACGAAAATGAACAAAATGAGATTTTTTAAAAATAGGGCTACTACTGCAATGGATGACTGCTACCTACTGATTATTGCTCGGAGGAAAACTGACCGCAACGCCACTATGTTGGATAATGCTTTTCGTGCAGGTACAGGACATCGTGTGACGACTCAAACTGTGCGCAATGGGCTGCATGAGGCGCAACTTCACTCCCGACGTCCATGACGAGGTTCACCTTTGCAACCACGACACCTTGCAGCGCGGTACAGATGGGCCCAACAACATGGCGAATGGATCGCTCGTCATGTTCTCCTCACTGATGAATGTCGCTTATGCCTTCAACCAGATAATCTCGGAGACGTGTCTTGAGGCAATCCGGCGAGGCTGAAAGCCTTAGACACACTGCCAGCGAGTGCAGCAAGGTGAAGGTTCCCTGCTGGTCTTTTTTTTTGGGGGGGGGGGGCATTATGTGGGGCCGGCGTATGCCGCTGGTGGTCATGGAAGGCGCCGTAACGGCTGTATGATATTTGAATGCCATCCGACCGATAGTGCAACCATATCGGCAGCATATTGGCGAGGCACTGGACTTGATGGACGACAGTTAGTGCCCCCATCTTGTGAATGACTTCCTTCAGGTTAACTACATCGCTCGACTAGGGTGCGCACCATGTTCTCCAGACATGAACCCTATCGAACATGTCAGGGATAGATCGAAAAGGGCTGCTTATGCAAGACATGACCCACCAACCACTCTGAGGGATCTACGCCGAATCGCCGTTGAGGAGTAGGACAATCTGGGCCAACAGTGCCTTGATGAACTAGTGGATCGTATGGCATGACGAATACAGGCATGTATGAATGCTGGGTATTAGAGGTCCCGTGTGTACAGCAATCTCTGAAGGTCTCGCTGTATAGTGGTACATGGTTTTCATGAGCGATAAAAAGGGCGGAAATGATGTTTATGTTGATCTCTATTCCAATTTTCTGTACAGGTGCCGAAACTCTCGGAACTGAGGTGATGCAAAACTCCTTTTGATGTGTGTAGAAAGACCTAGTTTCTGAAGCTTGTTTCTAGCGTTTATCCAACGCTCCTGGATTTTCATTTATTTTACCCTTGCACTGGAACAGTTGAGAGCTGTCAGTTCGTTGGTCATCATTTTGTTATTTATGTAACGTCATGTTGGATGTCAGACTTCCAAGCATGCCTTTTTAGCTGGAACAGGTGCGACGTGAGCCATTACTTCCGTTATTTTTGTACCTCCCATATCTGGTGTCATGACAGAGTGTACAGAGATCAAGAGGAAAATCTCTTATGGCAAATACAACGAGCAGCTTAAATGGCAATTACTGATATGGATACGAGAACACTGAAGAGGGATGTTATTTCTAATAAGATGAGTGCCAACAAGCCAATTGCTTAGAATAAGTGTTTGTACAGAACACAGCGTCTACTGAAACAGTGTGACGGGAACTGCGTCAATAAAATGCATGCTATCTACATAAGTGTATAATCTACAGTCTGCCCATACAGCCTGCAAACCACGTGGTAGTGCGTGGTGGACGGTACATAATACCGGTATTAGCGATTTTTGTTCCTATTGTGTGCGCGTACTGAGCGAGGGATCTGTCCTTCTCGTGACCCCTGCACGAGACAGAGCCTTCTGTGGTGACAGCAGTACTGCAGCGCCGACTTCCTCTAACAAAGGTTGCCCGACAACGTATCGTTTCAACACGTTTTTCACCGAAGATTCCTAACTGAGTTTCACGAGAAACTCGTACGAGCTGTACAGGATTGTTCACCTCAGAAATGACAGCATCGGTGTCTCGTTTGCTTCGAGTAGTATTCATTGTTTTTCATTTGTGAAAGGAGCAAAGTAGCTGAATTACGCATCATATAACGTTATCTCACAATTCCACGTACACATTGTTTACCTTATGGAGAAATCAAAGTAATGTCCAATTCAGTCATCTTATTTCAGAAGTAAAGAACAGTGGAAGTTCTCTATTTATCTGGTTTGTAGAACGTGAATTTCAATTTTATTTTTGTGGAAGAAACAATAAATGGACTGTTAACATTCCATAATCTCTCAGGGAACTTTTTTTCAGATAAAAGTATAGCAGAATGTAGTCGTCGGCCTTACTTTGTATGTAAATGGAGTATGCAGTTCTTTTTTTTTTTTTGTCATCAGTCTACTGACTGGTTTGATGCGGCCCGCCACGAATTCCTTTCCTGTGCTAACCTCTTCATCTCAGAGTAGCATTTGCAACCTACGTCCTCAATTATTTGGTTGACGTATTCCAATCTCTGTCTTCCTCTACAGTTTTTGCCCTCTACAGCTCCCTCTATTACCGTGGAAGTCATTCCCTCATGTCTTAGCAGATGTCCTATCATCCTGTCCCTTCTCCTTACCAGTGTTTTTCACATATTCCTTTCCTCTCCGATTCTGCGTAGAACTTCCTCATTCCTTACCTTATCAGTCCACCTAATTTTCAACATTCGTCTATAGTACCACATCTCAAATGCTTCTATTCTCTTCTGTTCCGGTTTTCCCACAGTCCATGTTTCACTACCATACAATGCTGTACTCCAGACGTACATCCTCAGAAATTTCTTCCTCAAATTAAGGCCGGTATTTGATATTAGTAGACTTCTCTTGGCCATAAATGCTTTTTTTTGCCATAGCGAGTCTGCTTTTGATGTCCTCCTTGCTCCGTCCGTCATTGGTTATTTTACTGCCTAGGTAGCAGAATTCCTTAACTTCATTGACTTCGTGACCATCAATCCTGATGTTACGTTTCTCGCTGTTCTCATTTCTACTACTTCTCATTACCTTCGTCTTTCTCCGATTTACTCTCAAACCATACTGTGTACCGCTCCATAACTGGGGTAGTCCAATCCACAAACGATGGTGGTTCGCGCAGGTAGAGAATCGGACGGGCATTGCATTGTTAACGGTTCCAAGCTACAGTTGTGGTACGCGTATATACGTGCTTTAGTCCTATAGTGCTCAGAGCCATTTCAACCATTTGAATATGTGGAAAACACTGATAAGGAGAAGGGACAGGATGATGGGACATCTGCTAAGACATGAGGGAATGACTTCCATGGTACTAGAGGGAACTGTAGAGGGCAAAAACTGTAGAGGAAGACAGAGATTGAAGTACATGCAGCGAACAACGGTTCCGTATGTAATACGGTATCACATAGGTGTAACTATTTTTTTGAAACAGGTAAGCTTACACGTGAATCTGAGTTCAAGATTACAGTCACTAGTCACAATGGCATCAATCTGGAAATAGCGAGTAACTTCCCGCTAACATGGCTTCCCCAAAGTGTTCATTCAATTACGCCAAACAACAAATCGGCACTAACAGAGAACACAACATTCGTGAAATCTTTAATGACAGCTATGTAAGAAAACTCACTGCTTATAATTAGTTAAAAATCAGATTAGGCTAAAGTTTAAAACCTTTTCCGATCAACAGATGAAATTTCAAATTCGGAAAATATAATGATCATATGAGCTACCTAGGTCTGTACCAAACTTTCAAGTATTGAAGCATATGCTACATGTAGGTCCCCTGGTTACAGCGAACTGTGTGACGCTGCGCTCTCTCCCACATGGGGTAGATCTTTCGTACAAGGCAGCTTCAAACTCAAATGCATAATTAACAGTAACCTTTAATAGACTATTATTAATACACAGAAATAAACTAAACTAAACTAAACTGAGCTCCGCCCGAACAGGCCATGGAGGCCCAATGCTACCGACCAGATACCGTGTCATCCTCACAGGCGTCACAGGATGCGGATATGGAGGGGAAAGTGGTCAGCACACCGCTCTCCCGGCCGTATGTTAGTTACGAGGCCGGAGCCGCTGCTTCTCAGTCAAGTAGCTCCTCAGGTTGCCTCCCAAGGGCTGACTGCACCCCGCTTGCCAACCGCGTTTGGCAACGCTGAACCACGGTTATCTGACGGGAACCGGTTTTATCACCGCGGCAATGTCGTTGGTAATACACAGAAATGACAAATTTTATTACCAGCGAAGTTCGGTTCTTCTTCTAATTACGATAATAACAAAAAACGTCCAGCTTCACTCGCATTTCAGAACAGTCATATTACATGTGTTATTTGACTTCAGAAATTGGCCAGCAAATAACGCCACGCTCTCCAATGAACTCGCTACATCTCGGTACAATTCATCGCAGAATGTCGCAAGTATCAGTACTTTTAACGCGGAGAGTAGGAAGAGTACGGCTAGTTGCACATAGTCTACATTCGCGTTCCTCCCCCTTACGACGCGCTGGACTAGTGGCCGCCACAACACACACAGGCAACCCACAGCTCCACTACCACCCGTCCGACCAACTGCGAACCGCGCTTTCATAGCTAGGGCATCAGCAACACTTTCTACCGTTCCGTAACTGACCACCATCTTCCTACTCACCACCGTCTGATAAACAATCTGCCTCACCAGCGATATCACGAGTTCAGGCGGTGGAAGTGCTGTCAACCTCTGCATCAAGTGCCAGTCTTGGTACAGTTCTGGTGTCACAAAACTCGGCTTGCTCCACGTCCACGTTCACTTTCACGTGCCGCGTGAGGACGGCATTAGCGACCTCGCGTACGGGAGGCAGCCAAGTGGTAGACACAACGGTAAGACGACGTCCATTCCCGAGCCCAGTAAGGTCCACTACATGCAGAAGAGAAGAGGTGCGGCAAGTGGTTTCAGCTGGAGTAGCATGCTTCGGTGACTTATTTGCCGAGATGATGCCAGACCGTATTATCACCGAGGTGCCTACTCGAATTACTGTCTGAGAAGCGAGGGTCGAACAGGAGTGCGTTCGCAGTAAGTGAAACTCGCCTTACTAATGAAGTGCGGGGCAGAATGCTCGCGGACAGCTGCCACCGTTCCGTGTCCCACATACGGACCCCGTTCTCCGTAGACGGGCCGGTCGCCTCCTGATAATGAAGAGACCTCGTCAATCCCTCTCTGAGAGACAGAGGGACCCGCGCTAGCAACGACAGCTCCATTAGTAAAACAGCAGATAGCATCTGCGCGCCTTTGTTGCGGCCGATGCCACGACATCCAGATTTTCCCAGCAGCCACCGCGCCTGCCTCCCGTCCATTAATCTCGCGACGGGCGCTGTCAGCCGACTGCCGCCACCAATTATACTTTGTACTCGCCAGTAATCGTTGTCACTGTGACAGGCCCAGCCGCGCCCCCTCGTCGTCCATCATCGCACGATTATCCTCCGTTTCCCTCTCACGCGAAAATTTTGTCACCGTCGTTATCTCTTCATTAGGCTTGCTCAGACGTTTAAGTGTGAGGTTAGGAGTTCCGTGACTGTGGTTATTAATCTCCTGTCAGTGCTAGAGTCGGCAGGGAGGAAGGAGTTGTCCGCGAGCTTTCAACTAAGTTCCGTCTCAATGAGCCGTTTACAGGAATTTCGTTTGGCGTACATGTCAGTACTGATGTCTGCAATGTACATATAAACGAAATGAAAAATAAAGCTGTAGCTTGTAAAACAGATGAACGCGCTGGATGGATAATGTTAAACTCTCGAAGAGGTGGATAAATAGCAATATTTGGCGTATCAGATACAGTTTGTTAAGTAAGATCGTGGTCGAGCTAATCAGTAGGAAAATACAATTAAAATTAATAATACGACCAGTCACCCTCAGCGCCGATAATTGCTTGTGATAGTCGAGGCATACTTGAAATCAGGTTTTCCGTGCGTACACGTGGAAGAGGCCTCCAAATGCGTCAAATTTGGATCGGCAGCTGTTTCAAAAGCAGTATCTTTTTTCCTTACAACTTCTTTTTGATATAAAGCCATACATTTTCATTTGCATAAGAGTCAGGTGACTGTTAGAGCCAGTCCAGTACCAGCACACCTTTCTCCGTTTTCCACTAGCTGTCAAGCCTGCCTGAAGAATTCACTCTTCATTCTTGACGATGAACAAACATTTGGTAGTTGACATCAAACATCTGTGGCAAACGCATCGCGTAGGCTGTACTCATGTCTTTTAAGGTGTATTTCAGTAAAGAAATCAAAGTAAACTAATGCTTTATGGACATTGCATGAAGGACAAGGTTCCCTCTGTTGGGCTGTGTAATAAATAAGGGGATATATTTTACCATCGGTGTGTAGTGCAGACCTCGCTCTTAGTTAACAGACTTTGATAGACCGTGTTCCAGAACTAAAACGTTGTTGTTGTTGTGGTCTTCAGTCCTGAGACTGGTTTGATGCAGCTCTCCATGCTACTCTATCCTGTGCAAGCTTCTTCATCTCCCAGTACTTGCTGCAACCTACATCCTTCTGAATCTGCTTAGTTTATTCATCTCTTGGTCTTCCTCTACGATTTTTACCCTCCACGCTGCCCTCCAATGCTAAATTTGTGATCCCTTGATGCCTCAAAACATGTCCTACCAACCGGTCCCTTCTTTTTGTCAAGTTGTGCCACAAACTCCTCTTCTCCCCAATTCTATTCAATACCTCCTCATTAGATATGTGTTCTACCCATCTAATATTCAGCATTCTTCTGTAGCACTACATTTCGAAAGCTTCTATTCTCTTCTTGTCCAAACTAGTTATTGTCAATGTTTCACTTCTATACATGGCTACACGCCATACAAATACTTTCGGAAACGACTTCCTGACCATTAAATCTATACTCGATGTTAACAAATTTCTCTTCTTCGGAAAAGCTTTCCTTACCATTGCCAGTCTCAAGAAAGTCGCCCTGCTGTGGGCAAAGGGGCGTCATGGCATCAGGGGCCATGAAATTGTCGACACTGTCGCTAAGAGTGCTATTTCACTTGGGACAAAGACACATGAATACGTTCCTCACACAGACTTTCTGCAAGACAAGCGGCGGCAGATGAAACCTTACTGAACAATATATGGCGCCTGTCCTAGCAACAAAGGGGCAGATCATAGGCAGCTATACTACCAAGTACCCCTGCACGACCGTGGAATTCCCTTGATATGCACCACAGGAAGTTTCTGGGCTCCATGTTCTGCCTCTGCTTTAACCACTGACGACTGTTCCTGTTTGATTTTCTCACCCCTATGTGGTTGTGGCGTGGGCGAAGACACGGACCGCATCATTTTCGACTGCTCATTGCAAACCTCCCGACAGTCCAATTGTTGTAGTGCTTGCTGTTTAGTGGACAATAACTTCGTAGCCGCGCGGTCTCGGGCCCCTCGCCACGGTTCGCACAGTTCCCGCCGTCGGCGCTTCGTGTCTTCCCTCGGGCACGGGTGTGTGTTGTCCTTAGCGTTAAGTTATTTTAAGTTAGATTAAGTAGCACGTAAGCCTAGGGACCGATAAGCTCAGCAGTTTGGTCCCATGGGACCGTCCACAAACTTAAAAAAAAAAGTGTCGCTGTGCAAACATGCGGGCGTTAGCGGTATAGGTGCAGGTATTAATGTTGGTGACTGAGGATAATATATTGAACAACATTACATCAGTATTTACTTCATTTCCAGACCAATAATTGTGGTTGTTAGGAGTAGTATGTTTTTATGTTGGCTAGTACCTCCAAGTACGTGTGCCGAGAGCAGCGCATTAGTACTTCTCTTTCTCTTGGTAGCAGGTCAGGCGTTGAATGTGTACACGTGGACCCAAAACTATTAATCTATACTGACAAGTGTAGTCCACTTAGCAGTGTTATTACGACCATGTAGGAAACATCAGGTAGTAAATAATTTGACGTGCCTATAGGAAGACTTAACAAGGGGAGGCCGCCAATTGTGAAATTCAGATGCGATTCATACTGCGCATAATAAAAGCTCATGGCCAGAGGTGTAATGGGGCAAAGCACCAAGATGCACTTCTCAGCCGCTGTCGAGAAAATTGACAGTTAAAAGTAACCGTTGCGATGAAACAATCTCTACGATTAATTATTTTCTACAGCGACGTGGTGCAGCGGTAAGCGCTCGGGTTCGTAATCCGAAGGTCGCCGGATCGAATCTCGCGCCATGCAATTTTTTTTATTATTAGTTTTTTGAAAATTTGTACCGCTTCCATTTTTCCGTTTGTTTAACAGGGTGTACCAAATCGCTCACGTCAATTCCCGGTAATCAGTTGCAACAATTATGCATATAATAAGTTGTTGAAAGTCGTTTGTCGAGGAAAAACTGGCGACTTCGAACATAATTATGTTTTCCGCAAACAAAGTTGTATTTCACAAATGTTATTAATTGTCTTCATAATGTTAACCACGTATAGTTAACGGAAGACGTAGAAACGATATTCCGAAACGAATACGTATAGCGTAAGTCAAACGTTCGAATTAGAATAGAGACCCCACGAACACAAATTTGCTGTGGCAGGTATGAAATATAAACTCCGTTACTAGCTCGTTACACTTGAAGGACAGATGTTGAATGGGCCGCAACGAGCTGCCGCATAACAGCGTAGTTGCCTGCTAACTTCTAAAGAAGGTAGATGCGGTCCCTAGCGCAACTCATAACATCGCCGAAAATCAGTGCGGACGTGAGAGCTTTGGTACACCCTGTTAAACAAATGGAAAAATGGAGGCGGTACAATTGGAGAGCGATCCGCCTTCACCAACGTGCATAAGCACTTCATTAATGTTTGAATTACAAAATAATAATAATAAAAAAATTGCATGGCGCCAGATTCGATCCGGTGACTTTCGGACTACGAACCCGAACGCTTATCGCTGCGCCACGACGCTGTAGAAAATTATTAACCGTAGAGAGTATTTCACCGCAACGGTTTCTTTTAATTGTCGATGATCTCGACAACGTCTGAGAAGTGCATCTTCGTGCTTTGCCACATTACACCTCTGGCCATGAGCTTTTATTATGCGCAGTATGAATCGAATCTGAATTTCACAATTGGCGGTCTTACGAACCCGAACGCTTATCGCTGCGCCACGACGCTGTAGAAAATTATTAACCGTAGAGAGTATTTCACCGCAACGGTTTCTTTTAATTGTCGATGATCTCGACAACGTCTGAGAAGTGCATCTTCGTGCTTTGCCACATTACACCTCTGGCCATGAGCTTTTATTATGCGCAGTATGAATCGAATCTGAATTTCACAATTGGCTGCCTCCTCTTGTAAGATAAATAAGAAAACCTTAAGTAGGTACATATTTAGGTAGCAATCTATCACAACATCTACACTTGTACCACTAACACTCAGGGTGGTCACAAACAGGCCGAAAAGCTTGTAAGGGTGTTAAAGGATAGATTATGCTGAGAAACGATGCTCCGTTTCCGAGTTAAACAGCATATAAGGAAGTCAATCAGGCCGTTGTGCTGGCAAATTTAAGCGGCCCGCCGGAGAAGATTTCGCCAAACATGATCTTTGTTTGGTTTCCTAAAACCGAACAAAAGAGCGATACAAGAATTTGACATGAAATGGTAGTAAGGATCAAACCCAAGGCAAGTAGTCTCGTGCGCTGTCATCTACGCTGTGAAAACAACTGGCGCTAATTGTATCTGGCGGGCCTGCAACGGGCTGACTGACTAACTTCAGTGCTAATGAATTCGGAGATGTCGCAACGTATCGAATTTTGCTCTTATCAGTTATTACCCAGCACAATCTACCTTGGGACACCCTTACAAGTGTTTAAGACTGTTTCTAACCACCATGTACATCACTTTTTGGCGGCTGAACGCATCGTCATCTAATTTACAACCAATGCAGATATTCCAACAGGCCTTCGGTGTACGCGTTTATATGATGTATGTGATTGGTTACGCCATTTACTTCGTAAAATTTCATATATTGGAGGCTGGCTGAATGTATCACGTCCGAAGGCCACAAATAAATTTAAAAAATTAGAACGTGTAATAATAAGGACAGAACAAGGGAAAATAGCTCTCTGAAAAAAAAGGTATAATCACCCGGATATACAAAGCTCAAGATTAGAAATTGATTTGTGGAAAGTTATTTTTCGAACAGAACTATGTATGGTTGCGAAACGTGGACGATAGAGTAAGCAGAAATGGAACGATCAGAGGCTTCTCAACACAGCGTCCTAAGAGAATGTAGAAAATTAACTGGATTGATCGGCTATGGAATGATAAAATCCCACAAAGAATAAACAAGAAAAAATTAATAAAGAATATAATAAATCATAGATATAGATTAGTGGCATGTCTTACGACATGGATCATTACTAAAAACTGGAATTTCAGAGAAGGTGGAAAGAAAGAATTGTAGGCTAATGGCTCAATAAGTATAGATACTGATAACCCTAAACTTTATGACCACTACCAACAACGAGACTGAACCCACTTGTTGGCCTTACGGCTAGGTCACGCGGTAAGCACGAGGGTCATTCGGAAGAAAGAATTTCTTTCTCTACGCTAATTTTTATTTGCTGTAATTAAACGGAATTTTATTTTACATACAATTTCACACACAAGCTACTTTTCTATGTAGTCACAGTTCAAAGGTAGGCACTTGTCGCCGGTCGCAATGGCCGTGCGGTTCTAGACGCTTCAGTCCATCGGTCGCGGGTTCGAATCCTTCCTCGGGCACGGATGTGTGTAATGTCCTTAGGTTAGTTAGGTTTAAGTAGTTCTAAGTTCTAGGAGACTGATGACCTCAGATATTAAGTCCTATAGTGATCAGAGGCATTTTTAAGGCATTTGTCGTACCGTTTTACCAGCTTTACTATGCCTTCTGCATGCTCAGTCGCCGCCACGTTGTTGAACAACTATTAACAGCTTCTTTAAATGCATCATAAATTTCGTAGAGCTCTCCAGTCAGAAAATTTTTGAATAAATGATAATTCTTTGGACTAAGTCCGGGCTATATGGCGGATGTTGGAACATTTCCCACTAAAACCGCTAAAGCAACTCGTGTGTCACTCCCGTTGCATGTGGACGTGTATTATCGTGAAGGAAGATGACTCCACTGGTTAGCATTTCGCACCACTTGCTTATATCGGCGCTGCGAAGACGTAGAAGCGTCTGACAGTACGCCGCTTCAGTCAATTAATTGTACATCTTGGTACATTGTTTCAATACTCGCTCTGAGTGCGTCAGTCACCACTGAGGTGCCATCTTGAGCGATCTTCATCGTGAACATTCTTCCGTCCGCCATTAAATATGATAGACTGTTTCCGAACTGGCGCTTCATTCATCACATTACCGTAAACCTCTGTTTTCTGCCGATAAATTTCGATGGGTCGGACTTTTTGCAGTTTTGGAAGGCGGATAACACTGCACACTTCACACTGTACAGGACCGTCAATTTTGTCACACAGTTCAAATTCGCACAGCTAAGCAATAATCAACTGAACTGGATCATAGCTGCCACCAAACTGATGCGTATCTTCGGTGTGACGTCACTTGTGATGGACAGCTGTTGAAATTACTCGTCAGAATTTTATAAAGTATTGTTCTTCAGTCACTTATTTTAAAGTTTATTTTTGTTAATATTCGCCGTAAAAATAGCTTATTAGTGGATTTTCATTCATCCCAGTATTTCTTTCTGTGTTACTGTCTCAAGTGGCCTGTTATTCATGAGTGTGCTTACGTCGTTCATCCAAGTCTCACCCCACATCAGTGTGTTTACATTCCGCTGCGTACTGTTCCAGCTGTAATGGTTATAAAGCTAAGTACTATCAAATATGTTTGTGCATTGTATTCGCATATTAAATTTAGTAGCCTTCAATCGTTCATCCAAATATTAGCAGTGTGTTTACATTTCGCGGCGTGCAGTTGCAGCTGTAGCGATTCTTATGTTAAGTCCTGACAAAGTTGTTTGTGCACCGTTATACAGTTATGAAATACAGTAGTTTTCAACGGTGTCTCGTTTTGTTTGTGCCGAAATAACGGTTTAATAAACTTTTGGATACCGTCACTCACTGTGGCTTTTAGAGTTTTCTGCACGTTGACGTCGTTCGGCAAATTTCGTGCTGTAATTTTCAGCTGAGGTTTCTTATTGTTTCTAGCGAAATATTTCAATAACATTTTCATTCACTGTTTTAACTTCGTTGAGTATTCCAGTAGCTGCTTGAATTTTTGGTTTTAGCTAATTAATTGTGTGAAGTTTTGTTGATATTGGTATTAGTTGTGGTTTAGTTGTAAGGTGGCAACGGCCTTTCTCCTTACATGAGTCCATTGAATGTGACGCTTTAGGTTTTGTTGGAGTAATACTCTAAATTACAGTGTAGGAAATTATGTGGAAACGCATTGGCACGCGAGAATTCCGCGATTTTGTAATTATAAGATTTTGCGGAAAGGCAGTACGCGAAACAGAGCTCGGCTACGTCCCCGCCTAGCCGCCGAACGCCACAGTCTAACGGTATGAATGGTGAACTGGGGCATTTATGTAATCCGTTTAGAGAGGCCACAGCGGTCGCCAACCTCTGAAGGATGTGCGGCTGTAGGTGTTTAAGTGTTTACCAAAGTAGAGCAGTGGATAGATGGATGGGCTTTCCTGTGCGTGCTCTCGCCTATGTCCCACTAATTTTACGCCTTCGAGTAATTCAGGTGGAGCAGACCAGGACTTCCGAATAACAGACTTTCAAAGCAAGAATCCGTGTTCGCTGCGACGGGGAATCTCGAGTGGTCTCTTGGGAGAAAACGTCCAGTAAACGTGTCAAACGCCGGCCGCGGTGGTCTCGCGGTTCTAGGCGCTCAGTCCGTAGCCGCGCGGCTGCTACGGTCGCAGGTTCGAATCCTGCCTCGGGCATGGATGTGTGTGATGTCCTTAGGTTAGTTAGGTTTAAGTAGTTTTAAGTTCTAGGGAACTGATGACCTCAGATGTCAAGTCCCATAGCTCTCAGAGCCATTTGAACCCTTTTTATAAAGCGGCTTTACTACTGAGTACTTTCATCGTTCAGGAAACTGATCATTCCTAAAGGAAAAATTACAAATTTGGCTAAATACAGGGCTGACACGTGCAGCACAGTATTTTAATACTCTGCTAGGCACTCCATTATCTCCATGAGAGTCCTTAGTCTTCAGTGATTTAATTATTGACCCAATATCCCTCTTGTTTGTATCACAGAGGAGTATTTCAGACACCAATCTCGGAAAAGCATTTCCCAAGAGAGTTATATGATTCCCTGTACAAACTAAATTTTTATTTAATTCACCAGCAATGCTCAGAAAAAGATTGTTAACCACTATACATATATCTGATTGATCAGTAATAGAAATATTTTTACTACTAACTGACTTTATATCGTCGACCTCGTGCTGCTGACCACACACTTCCTTCACAACTGATGAATATGGTTTGAATTTTATCCTGTGAATTAGCTATTCTATTTGCATACTGCATACTCTTTGCACTCCTAATGACATTTTTAAGCACCTTACAGTACTGTTTGTAATGGGCTACTGTAGCTTGAGTGTGACTACTTGTAACATTTTGATTCCTACTTTCTTCTACATGATATCCTTACACCACTAGTCAGCCACCTGGGCTGCCTTTTACTATTAGTATCCCGTTTAGAACGTTCTAATGGAAAGCAACTCTCAAAGAGCATGAGAAATGTGTTAAGGAAAGCATTACATTTATCATCTGTTATCGACACTATAAACATCTTGCCACTCTTGTTCCTTGACAAGGTTTAATAAACTTGCTGTTTCCGTTGGACTAGCTTTCCTACATAGTTTGTAATTATATGTGACATTTTTTGGAGTACAAAAGCCTTTTAGTGTTAAAATTTGTGAATCATGGTCTGAAAGGCCATTCACCCTTTTACTAGCAGAATGCCCATCTAGTAATGCAGAATGAATAAAAATATTGTCTATGGCTGTGCTACTGTTCTCTGCACCCTAACTGCATCAGATCATATGAATTTTGGATATCTACCAACATCCTTTTTCTTGCACCATCATACACAAAATTTATATTGAAGTCACCACATATGACTAATTTTTGGCACTTCCTAAAAAGTGAATCAAGAACCCTCACTAGCTTGAGCAGAAATGCTCTGAAGTGAAAGTTAGGGGGAACTATAAACAACAACAATTAGAGGTTTAGTTTCACTAAATTCAACTGCCCCTGCACAACATTCAAATATCTGTTCAGTGCAGTGCCATGATACGTTTATGGAATCAGATGGAATACTGTTTTTTGCGTATATAGCCACTCTCCAAAACCGCAAGGAACCCTTTGAAAAACAGCCAGCTAATCTGTATGCTGGTAAAGGAAGCATCTGAATTGTCAAATTATTTAAGTGGTGCTTCGACTAACCAGTAATTTCAGAGTCAACATCTATAAGCAGTTCACTAACTTTTTCTCTAATACTTCTCTAATTCCTTCTCTACTTAGAAACTTGACGTCCTCTGAAGGAGGGCCGTTAGATAGAGGGACTTCCTTCAAGCAGGTGCTGCTCTAACATCAACAACTACAGGAATTTTTCAATGAGTGATCCCATCACCACCTACTACACTGTCACCTGTAAGCTTTGCCAGCCTCTCCTTCCCATACGTATTGAGGTGCAGGCTATGCCAGGTGAATCCCGATCTACTGATAGACCCAACTGGCACCACTGCAATGTGACCCATTCCCTCTGCCACGAGTGCCATCTCAAGCCGCATTAAGATTAGGTCGATCATCACACTGAACCAGCTGCATGAAATGCACATTAGTGGCACCAGTTGGAGTAGGTATCTTTACCAGGTCATCACCTGCATCATACTCCCCGTCTCTAGCAAGACTATTCCCTGCTCCGTCCACAATCATTACCTGATCCTCTTTCATAAAATTCCTATATAAATGCCCTATGCTGTCAGTCCCCTGAGCCAACCCTGCAGTGAGCTTCACAATGCTGGTAACCTGGTACTAACTCTCTAACAGTTCCTGCCACTACTGGCCCACATCTCTACCGTGCGAACTGCCTAGCAGCAGAATCTTCTTCTTTCTGTTAGACTTTGCAACTGACGTAGGCCTCCTAACTGCTGAGGACTGCTACATCTTCCCTACACCTACGACCACAAGAGGCTCCTCTCCACTCGACTCTAACAGCTGGTCAAATATATTGGATATACGCAAAGTACAACTGTCTGTATACCTCCTCCTCCTAGCTGCCTACTTGGCAACTGCCAGTTCCCATTCCCCAGCAGCCTTCACCCTCCTTAACTTATCTAGTTCCTCCTTTGCGTATTGTAATTGCACCTGAAGGGCACAGATCTTACGCTCCTGCTTCTCTATCAACTTATTTCTACTACAGATTCTCGCCAGAATGCCCACTGGCTTCCCCACTGCATTCCCCCAACGAAAATACTTTGCCCAGATCCCACACCGTAACCCACTACTCACAAACCTACGACAAAGCCCATACTTTCCAAACATCCTAAAATTTTACAGTTAATGAAAAAAACTAAACGTTTACGTTACCTAAGTTCAGTTACACCAGTAGAACTATTATTTATAGAACTAACAATAGTGTTTTCGAAATTATCTCTCTACTAAGAAAGCAAACTATTATTACTACTACTATGTAACACCCCACCCTTTGCTTGTCCCATTTTTGCGTGCGTTCGCCCCGGACAAACAACTTACAGAGAAATTTGGAGTGGAAATGTACGCAAAAATGGAAACCGCTAGATTTAAATGTGGCCCTGTCATCCCTAATTAATCTGTGGTGGTAGTGTTGACGATAAATCACACCTATTTTTACTTCCAAACATGAACGATCACGAATACTTAGGGTGTTCAATGACATCAAACACAAACACAAAAATAAAATGAAGCGAAAGGGTGAATTTAGGATCAACTAGTGAAAGTAAAGGCTCTACTGAATCACAAAAATTTAATATAATCAGATCAATGCTGAATAAAACACAATGAACAATTTACAAATTATCCTCCAAACTGGCATTGGCAGTAACTGTGTTAAAATCGGTCCAAAACGCGATGTCTTATAACATATATACGAAGAACCACAACACTCCAAAGAACTGTGAAACCTCTGGGGAAGCAGCAATTGCAATTGATCCAACTATTTAACGTTACTCATAACACAGGTCAAAGCGGGAGCGATCTCATCGTAATATTCCTGTTGTAGCGGCGGCCTCCGACGGCGACGGCGCGGCCCTGCGTTCGGCGTGTGGCGTCTCGGAAAGTACAATCCTAAAGTATTCGAACACCAGACTGCTGTCCGTAAACTTCTCTAATTGCGACAATGTTTCCGTCAGCAATGAGCTGGCGCGGCTAACGTCCTTTCAGAACGAGAGACCAAGAGGGGAGACGACTTGGCTAATGTCCTCTCAGTACGAGAGCCCAGAACGGAAGACCACGACCGAGAGTCCAGCAAGATCGCACCTCACCTTTGTTTTCTCACCTCAATTTTTACCGAGCGAATCACATCAGTAGAAGCTCTCAAAATACCCAGTTTGCCAGTGTCGACCAATGTACGGCCTAGGAAGAGAACTCTTTTCCACAATTCTTTTATTTCTACAAAAATTTCAGAAGTAAACTCCGTCCTCGCCGGATGGGAAGAACCTCAGCTGTGGGCAATTAACACATTTCAAAAAATAGCTCTGAGCACTATGGGACTTAACATCTGTGGTCATCAGTCCCCTAGAACTACTTAAACCTGCGACTGTAGCAGTCGCGCTGTTCCAGACTAAAGCGCTTAGAACCGCTCGGCCACGCCAGCCGGCTATAAAATGGGAGAAATGGATAATGTAGACAATTTCAGACCTATTTGTGTGCCATCAGTGTTTGCCAAGGAAAAGGCTGCGTATGTAAGGATAATTGATCGTTTTATTCCACACGATTTTATCAAATGTTCAGTTCGGCTTTAGAGGTCGTTAAACAACTGAAAATGCTATATTCTCTTTTTCTCTGTGAGGTACTGGGTGGGTTAAACAAAAGGTTTCGAATGCTAGGCATTTTTTTATTTAACTAAGGCGTTTGATTGTGTTGATCACAAAATATAGCTATGGAAGTTGGACTGTTACGGAATACGGAGAGTAGCTCACAATTGGTTTAGCTCTTACTTTAGCAACAGACAGCAAAAGGTCATTATTCACAGTGTTGAAAATGGCTTGATGTGGGATCTGACTGGGGTACAGTCAAGTGGGGGGGGGGGGAGGGGGTACCCCACGTTTCAGAGTAGGGCCATTCCTGTTCCTTATTTATATAAATGATATGCCCTCTAGTATTACGGTTAACTCAAAAATATTTATGTTTGCTGATGACACTAGCTTGGTACTAAAGGATGTTGTATGCACCATTGGCTGTGTTTCAAAAAGTGCAGTTAATGGCATAAGTTCATGGCTTCTAGAAAATTCAACAAAACCCGACTTTTTAATTTCACAGTATGGGTATATGATTAGTGAAACTGAACAGTTCAAATTTCTAGGTGTCCAGATACACAATAAACTGTTGTGGAAAGCTCAAATTAAGAATCTTATTCAAAGGCTTAATTCTGCCATTTTTACTTTTCGAACGGTATCTGGAGTATGCGATCTTCCGACAAGAAAATTAGTCTACTATGCCTATTTTCATTCGTTTATGTCTTGTTGTTGTTGTGGTCTTCAGTCCTAAGGCTGGTTTGATGCAGCTCTCCATGCTACTCTATCCAGTGTAAGCTTCTTCATCTCCCAATACCTACTGCAACCTACATCCTTCTGAATCTCCTTAGTGTAGTGATCTCTTGGTCTCCCTCTACGATTTTTACCCTCCACGCTGCCCTCCAATACTAACTTGGTGATCCCTTGATGCCTCAGAACATGTCCTACCAACCGATCCTTTCTTCTGGTCAAGTTGTGCCACAAACTTCTCTTCTCCCCAATCCGATTCAATACTTCCTCATTAGTTATGTGATCTACCCATCTAATATTCAGCATTCTTCTGTAGCACCACATTTCGAAAGCTTCTATTCTCTTCTTGTCCAAACTATTTATCGTCCATGTTTCACTTCCATACATGGCTACACTCCATACAAATACTTTCAGAAATGACTTCCTGACACTTAAATCTATACTCGATGTTCACAAATTCCTCCTCTTCAGAAACGCTTTCCTTGCCATTGCCAGTCTACATTTTATATCCTATCTACTTCGACCATAATCAGTTATTTTGCTCCCCAAATAGCAAAACTCCTTTACTACTTTAAGTGTCCCACTTCCTAATCTAATTCCCTCAGCATCATCCGACTTAATTCGACTATATTCAATTATCCTCGTTTTGCTTTTGTTGATGACCATCTTATATCCTCCTTTCAAGACACTATCCATTCCGTTCAACTGCTCTTCCAAGTCCTTTGCTGTCTCTGACAGAATTACGATGTCATCGGCGAACCTCAAAGTTTTTATTTTTTTCTCCATGGACTTTAACACCTACTCCGAATTTTTCTTTTGTTTCCTTTACTGCTTGCTCAATATACAGATTGAATAACATCGGGGACAGGCTACAATCCTGTCTCACTCCCTTCCCAACCATTGCTTCCCTTTCATAGCCCTCGACTCATAACTGCCATTTGGTTTCTGTACAAATTGTAAATAGCCTTTCGCTCCCTGTATTTTACCCCTGCCACCTTCAGAATTTGAAAGAGAGTATTCCAGTCAACATTGTCAAAAGCTTTCTCTAAGTCTACAAATGCTAGAAACGTATGTTTGCCCTTCCTTAATGTAGCTTCTAAGATAAGTCTTAGGGTCAGTATTGCCTCACGTGTTCCAACATTTCTACGGAATCCAAACTGATCTTCCCCCAGGTCGGCTTCTACTAGTTTTTCCATTCGTCTGTAAAGATTTCGCGTTAGTATTTTGCAGCTGTGACTTATTAAACTGATAGTTCGGTAATTTTCACATCTGTCAACACCTGCTTTCTTTGGGATTGGAATTATTATATTCTTCTTGAAGTCTGAGGGTATTTTGCCTGACTCATACATCTTGCTCGCCAGATGGTACAGTTTTGTCAGGACTGGCTCTCCCAAGGCCATCAGTAGTTCCAATGGAATGTTGTCTACTCCCGGGGCCTTGTTTCGACTCAGGTCTTTCAGTGTTCTGTCAAACTCTTCACGCAGTATCGTATCTCCCATTTCATCTTCATCTACCCCCTCTTCCATTTCCATAATATTGTCCTCAAGTACATCGCCCTTGTATAGACCCTCTATATACTCCTTCCACCTTTCTGCTTTCCCTTCTTTGCTTAGAACTGGGTTTCCATCTGAGCACTTGGTATTCATACAAGTGGTCTTCTTTTCTCCAAAGGTCTCTTTAATTTTCCTGTAGGCAGTATCTATCTTACCCCTAGTGAGATAAGCCTCTACATCCTTACATTTGTCCTCTAGCCATCCCTGCTTAGCCATTTTGCACTTCCTGTCGATCTCATTTTGTCTTATGGTATTACATTTCTGGGGTAACTCTTCCCATTCTAAAAGTATGTTTTTGGCTCAGAAACTGGCAATGCGGGTAGTAAGTGGTGTAAATTCGCGAACCTCTTGTCGACCCCTGTGCACCAGTCTGGGTATTTTGACATTGCCCTCTCAATATAGTATATACTCTTTACTGTCGGTACTTGTTAGCAATATCAGTTTATTTCCAAGAATTAGCAGATTTCACTCAGATAATACTCGGCATAACTCCAGTCTTCATCTGCATCGCACTCCCTTAACTCATGGGCAGAAAGGTATGCAGTATACTGCTGCATCCATTTTCAAAATCTACAACAAGAATTCAAAAACCTTAGCAGTAATCTACGCGCTTTCAAACCATAACTGGAAAGTTTCGTCATGGGTCACTCCTTCTACTCTGTTGAGGAGTTCCTTGAAAGATTAAGGTGATTCTTGTGTTACATTGTTGATTGCGTTTACTTAAACTAATGGCCTGACTTTTTTTGGGTTTATAAACATTTTATTTTTATCTGTTGTAACTTTTATGTTGTAATTTCATGTACTGACACGTTCCACAACCTTGGAGATTTTCTCTTCAATTTTGTCCTACGGAACTTGACGTGTAAATAAATAAATAACTGAGTACCAAGGGCAGTGATCGGTCGGCGGTGGACGTGAGGGAACTTTGTCACATGTCAAAACAAAACATTTTCTGTTTTCTGTACAGAACAGATACGAATGGGGAAAGACTAACAACAATAAGGGGTAAAAATGGGGAAATCGACTAAGTGACGTCGACAGAGGACAGATGGTTACCTCCCAGCACCCAGCTACGAATATCTCGAAAACTGGTCAGATGTTCGGATGCTTCTGCTGTGAGCATCTATGGTAAGTACAGTATAGTGAACCCATGAGGGGCTGCGAAGATGCTGAATGTCCAAGTCACATCAGAGAACAGCGGGGTCCCTGAGTTACTCGCTCTGTAAAGCAGGATAGGCGGCTAAGATGAAGTAATTATTCCACAGCTCGAACCGAGAACAACTGCCTGCTTGAGTAACTTAGAAGTATATATCTTCGGTGTAGCGAAACAGCTTAAAGAACTTAATAAAGACAAGTCTTTCGGCCCAGATATTTTACCAGCAAAGCTCCTTTCAGAGTGTGCTGATGCAATAGCCCCATACTTATCAATCATGTACAACCGCTGGCTTGACGAAAGAGCCGTTTCCAAAGACAGGAAAGTTGCACGACTCACGCCAATACTAAAGAAAGGAAATAGGAATTGCGGACACAAATCACTAACGTCAATTTGCAGTAGTATATGGAACATAAGTTGTGTTCGAGCATTACGGAGTAGCTCGAAGGTATCGGTCTATTCGCTCATAGCACAGATTTAGAAAATATCATTCTCGTGAAACACAGCTAGATGTTCTTCGTACTAGGTAATGATTACTATCGACTGGTGGTGTCAAATTAATTCCATATTTCTAGATTACCAGAAGACTTTCGACAACTTTCCTCACAGGAGACTGAATCAAATTGAGTGCCTATGTAGTATTTTTTCAACTGTGGACTGGATTTTGCCTATGTAGTATTTTTTTCAACTGTGGACTGGATTTTGCCTATGTAGTATTTTTTTCAACTGTGGACTGGATCCGATGTTCCCTCTCAGATACTGACGGAAAATCATCGAGTAAAACAATGTCATCCGGCGTTCTTCAAGGAAGTGTTATAGGCCCTCTGCCGTTCCTCATCTGCATAAGCGATTTGGGAGATAATCTCAGCAGCCTCTTAGATTGTATGCAGGTGATGCTGTCATTTTCCGTCGAGTAAAGTCTTCAGAAGGTCAAAACCAATTGTAAAATGACTTAGACACTACATGTTACTAGTGCGATATGTGAAAATTGTCTCTCAATAAGGCAGATTGTGAGGTCATCCAGATGTGTACAAAAAGAAATACGTTAAATTTCGTTTATCGGTAAGTCACACAAATTTAAAGGCTGTAAATTCAACTACGCCTAGGAATTACAATTACGAACAAATTAAGTTGAAAAGACCACATAGATAATGGTGTGGGGAAGGCAAACCAAACACTGCGTTTTATTGGCAGAACACTCAGAAGATGCAATCGATTTACTAGACTGCCCACACTATGCTTGTTCGTCCCCTGCTAGAGTATTGTTGTGCTGTACGAGATCCGTACCAGATAGCATTGACTGAGGACACCAAAAAAGTTCAAACCAAGACAGCTCGTTTTGTATTATTGAGAAACAGGAAAGAGCGTTTCACGTATATGATAAACTTGTTGGTATGGCAATCTTTAAAACAATGTTTTTCACTGCGGCGAGATCTTTTCACGAAATTTCCATAACCAACTTTCTCCTCTGAACATGAAAGCATTTTATTGTCACCACCCTACATAGAGAAAAGTGATCATCTTGATAAAATAAGGGACATCAGAGCTGAAATGGAAAGGTTTAAGTGTTCATTTTTCACACGCGCAATTAGAGAGCGGAACGGTGGAGACATAGTCGGAAAGTGATTGGAAGAACCCTCTGCCAGGAACTTAAGTGTGAATTTCAGAGTAGTCATGTAGATGTAGAAGTTTCATAAACAATTTGTCAGTGATGCCTTCAGCGCACACAGCAAAAGAATTTACATGTAATTAATCAATTAACCGTAGAACCACTGAGAATCTTTTGTTGGCAGTTCAGTTTAATACTCATGGTAATTTCTGGGATGCACTCCAGATATGTACATGATGCTCATCTGGCTTTGAGACCTTAACTTGGATTACGGTTCGCTAACACGATCACATATGTCGGAAAGAATACCGTATGCCGATAAATTTCACTACTGGCGGCGGAAGTATGAAGGAAGCTAACTTATCGGAGGGCAGGTTTGAATGTTGTATCGTGTGGGTGATGGGTGGTGTTGCCCCTTATTAGCAATACTATCGCAGCCTATCTCGAGTCTCGTTCTGGCATACCTTGCTACCAGAACCCTCTAACAAATATGGTCATAAGAATGTTAAAAATACGATTTCCCAAAAGATTTCTGCATCAGTATCTCGAACAGAATGCACTAATCGAAGTTATTATTAAAAGCCCTTTCCCCCATTTCGTGCAGATTATTGCAGAGCCGCCTTTGTACATCTACATCTTCTTGTACGCTCCGCAAGACATTCTACAGTGGGTGGTGAAGTGCGTTGCATACCATATTAGAGATTTATTTGTCTTATTCGACTCCCGTATTGACCAAAAAATGGATGATTTCCTGTATGACACTATACTATACCAAATTTCTCTTGCCTTACTCTCACGAAGTATTCAATGATGGCAACCTAACTCTAACGCTGTATTCATCCAATACAGGTTCTCTAAATTGACACAACAAGGCACTGCGAGACCGTCAGGTGTCTTCAAAGATTCCCATTCAAGCTATCTGACAATCTGCATTACATTTTCGTACCGACTGGGCTGTACCGACCTATTATGATTCTACAGTCTCTGAATTCCTTCTATATCTGCTCCGATGCCTTCTTGTTTAGGACTGCACCTTCCAGTGCTACAATTGGTCGCCCTAGACTCTCGTACGCTATTTTCCTTGCAGATAAATTGCACTTTAACAAAAATCTTAGTTTTGAAACTACCTGGCAGATTTAAACTGTGTGCCGGACTGAGACTCGAACTCGGGACCTTTGCCTTTCGCGGGCAGGTGCTCTACCATCTGAGCTACCAAAGCACGACTCACGCCCCGCCCTCACAGCTTTACTTCTGCCAGTACCTCGCCTCCTACCTTCCAAACTTTACAGAAGCTCTCCTTGTAGAGCACTTGCCTGCGACGAGCGGCTCTAGGCGCTTCAGTCTGGAACCGCGCGACCGCTACGGTCGCAGGTTCGAATCCTGCCTCGGGCATGGATGTATCTGATGTCCTTAGGTTAGTTAGGTTTAAGTAGTTCTAAGTTCTAGGGGACTGGTGACCTCAGCTATTAAGTCCATAGTGCTCAGCGCCATTTGAACCAATTTGCCCGCGAAAGGCAAAGGTTCCAAGTTGGAGTCTCGTCCGGCACACAGTTTTAATCTGCCAGGAAGTTTCATATTAGCGCACATTCCGCTGCAGAGTGAAAATCTCATTCTGGAATCTTAGTCTTCTTTTCCGTTTAGCAATCACAGATTTTATGCGTTCGTCCAATTTCATACACCTTCTTTAATGTCTTAATCGGATACTATCGAGTACTTTCTCTTTGTTGTGGTCATTGGTCATTATTCTGCATGTTGTAAGAGGTCCATGATTAAAGAATATGTTGCTAGCGCACTCGAGCAGATGTAATTTCGCGGTATTGCTCACGCGCTGCCTGCGACATGTAAGCTATAAAAGAATCGAGACCAAAGAGCAGTGTTGACTGGAGTAGGAACTGTGTGGCAGTAGGAGTAAGTTGTTGCTAGCGAGCAGTCTGGTGTATCGTGTTGGCTGGGCCGGTCGTGTGCAGCGATGGCGGAGCCTGAGCGGTTTGGTATAAGGTAAAAGCAGCCTCGCGCATGTGTAGTATTGTTATATCAAGTCCCATGTAAATGTTTAAAAAAAAACGCTTAATAAGAATCTTTCTCATTAAAAGTAACTTTTGACAATCATTAATTTCAATTTAAAGAATTTACTAATTTCTCCGATTCTTGGTCATCCCGATTATTGAAAAGAAAAATCAGTTCTTTCCTTTTATATAAGACAATTCTATCGGCCAGCAATGCACTTAGCTGCGCCAGAAAAATTTCTTATAGGAGCAGATATATACGCGTTATCCGGCGACCTAATTAAGGTAAGATTTTTTCAGTTTATTCAGAATGATGTATCAGGGCCATGACGCAGCACTGCTGACGTCCAAAATTTACCAGGTTAAATTGACAGTCAATTAATTGAAAGGTTATAAGTAGGTCACATTTTTTATTATTGAGAGATTAGTCACATTTTATTATTGATACGTTACGCAATTTTCCTGTTGGTAGGCTATACTGAATGTGAACGACATAATTATATTGTTTACTGTTGAGAGGTTTAGGAATTTTTCTGTTTTGAGGTTACACTAAATGAGAATATTATTTTATTTTGTGAGGAGGTTACAGTGTGTATGCATTTAACGAGATAATTTTGCGTGTGTATACATTTAACGAGGTTGCCATACATTACATTAATAAGAAATTTCATTCAAGTCATTGTATATTTCCTTACTATGTTCCCACAGTGGTACTTTCCTGTAGCTGTCCTGCAGATAACTGGTGGTCTGTATGACTATGGCTGCTGTCTTGTGCGTCTCCCTGTTTTGCTTACTTGCATGTCTGGATAAACAGACATTAATGAAGATTGACCACTGTCAGAAGTTAATTCGAAATAAATTCGCTGACTCTGAATGTCTTGGATTCAGGCATAGATATACTACCTACTACGGACAGATGAAAATTTGTGCTGGAGCGGGAGTCGAACCCGTATTTCGCACATATCCGTATTCGCGCACCAGTGAGAAAGAGACTACGAGGAATCGAGAATCAAAGAGAGGCACATAGAAGTTTGGGATAGTTCAAATGGCTAAGGTGCCCGTTCGTCATAGCGGGAAATTTGGGTTCGACTCCCAATCCAGCGCAAATTCTCATATGTCACCAACAGTTATTATATATATATATATATATATATATATATATATATATATGCTTAACACATCGGATGCTAAGATGCAGTCAGCGAATTTATTTCGGGTTTATCTTACTGTTTTGTCAGTTCAGTTAGTTATTATAAACATAGTTTCAACGGGAAACATCCAAATCATTTTAAACGGGAGATCTGTAAAATCACCTAAGTAAGACTTTGTAAGACTTTGAAAATGTTTTCTGTCCAGCTATGTTCCTTTCTCTTTCTTACTAGCTTTCTCTCTCACTCCTCAAATGCATTTGAAATACAGTCTTCTACGTCGCTAAAGTACCTAAACCTCCTCTGTGTTAGCGATATCTGTCTTTGAGATTATTAGCCACCATGTTTTATGTGCCTGTACTCTTTCTACACCGACAAGGTTCGAACTTCGTATGAGCAGTTTTTCAGTTATTTCAAATTCAGTTGCGTGATAACCACTAATAATTTAAATTAATCCTAATTGTTATTAAAAAATCACTAAAAACATTTGTGTTACGAAAGCCGTGAATCATACATATCCTTTACACAGTTCTATAACTTCTTTTGTGGCGCATTTGACTCTTGCATCAAACCTCACAAAAATTGGTTCTTAACTGACTTTTTCAAGCTGTGTCTTCTGTAAATATCACGCTACTGGTAATTTAGAAGTATATTCTCTAACATATCATTTCCTGGCCGCTCACGTGTGCTAGCTCTGTTCGCTATTATTGTGGTTGCATCGCCTAGTTTGCGCATGAAGGACGAAAGGGATTTTTTTCCATCCTGTAGTTGATGCGAAGGTGTTTCCGTAATCCTCCTGAATGGATGGGCTCTGAGCCGATTACGCTCATTTTAAAGGTGAGTTTTCTCCATTATGGTCAGCGTTTCAGACATCTGTTGCAGAAAATGTTCTTAAAGTCCTGCCAGCAGATAGCACCTTACTGAAGTATTGTAACCGTGGAGGAAATGGCCAATCGGAAGGCCTACATTCTGCTCCTAATTGTGATGGCCTGAATGGTCTGTCAAGAAATAATTTCATCGAGAGGGCTGCGGAAACTGGGAATCAGCCGTCATCCCTCGTCAGGTGAGGGTGGTGAGCCGTCGGCCCTCTGGGTGGAGCCCGCTTTTTAAAGTGGCTATGCTGGAAGTGTCTGGCGTTAGTGAACCTCCATTATCAACGAGTTTACTTTTCCTTCATCGAAGACCTACTAATCATTGGAAAGTGCGTTTCTGTTCGCGGACGCCGAATTTGGTCAGCCAAATTACTGTTTCTCTCGGCGAGTGTTGAGGATTCAGAAGCGACGACTTGTTCGGTAAAAAGTGGCCTCGTAGCAGAAAGTGTAGCCACTAGCTGGCTGTATGTGGTGACGGATAAACGAGGTGGCCTTGGCTAAGGTTAACTGACACCAATACATCTGAATGATTTCGGCGCAAATTTGAGAATGATGGTTTTATCTGACTCCTTCCTCATTGCCTTTGAGCTGTATTCGTCTTCTTTTGTTCTGGGTTTATCGGCGGCAGTTGCGAGTAGTCAGTTGGAGGCAGTACATCGCTCTGTTACCTGTGTACACAAACTGGCGGAAAAATAATGCAACACCTTCAAGGGCTGTGTTCAGTGACACCATGTTATAATATGCGAGTACTGAGGGGCAGCAGTGTTAGTGATTCTTATCAGGGCCATGGCCATTCAGATGACGCTCAATAGACCTGTGTGCGCATCCCATGTTTTGAAGCAGGCAGTAATTGTGCTGAGTTTTGATGTGAACAGTGAGTGAAACTTTCATTCTATGGTACCACCATACTATGCTGAACAACCTCAGCCATTGAAGGGATCGCATTGTGGGCTGTGGGAAGCTGGATGGAGGTATCGAAAGATTGCTGCACGTGTTGGGCCCTGCATATCGGTAGTGTGTCTCTGTTTTCAACAATGGTGTCTGGAACATTCTCACAACCCCGTCGTACAGACGCACAACGTGATCAGTGCATTGTTGGAGCACCAGTAGCCGATCGAACATTATAGAAGGAAGAAATGCGGTCACATGTTGTACCTGCTGTGTTACCAAGGATCATTCGGAACCGTAAGCTAGCAGCAGGTCTAAGTTCACGTGTGCCTCTGGCCAGCCAGCCATCAACATCACACAGTACAGCTACTCTGATGTAAAGAGTTGACTGCAGGGTGGAATGATGCTCTGTCGTCTTCACTGATGAAAGTAGGTTCTGTCTGTGTACGAGTGATGGACGTACACGCGTACAGCATAGTTCCAGTCAGCTGCCTGATTTGGAGTATATTCACCCACGACACAAAGGTCCCACTTCAGGCTTCCTGGTGTGGAGACCCATCAGTTATAACTCCCAGTCACATTTGGTGTTTCTGCAGGATAAAGTAACCACCAACCATTACATTGCATCCGTGCCACTTCCATACCGTTAACAGGAGGATGAAATGCATGTTGAGAAGTACAATGTATGTCCACATACTGCTGCTTCGTGATGTACATCATCTGCCCTGGCCAGCAAGATCACCATATATCTCCCATTGAAAACGTATCGGACATGACGCAGCAGAAACTTACTTGTCCTACAGAGCCTGTAAGAACTGTTGTCAAATTGTAACAAAAGGTGGGTGCCATATAGTAGGAACAATATATCCTAGGATGACGTTCTGCACCATTATAGACGTTTGCATCAGAAAATTCACGGCTGTTTTGCCAGCAGAGGGTGTACACTGTTTATTGGTTCGCCGGCTTTGGCATCCTTTACTGTGACATGTCTGCTTCATTTGACCCGAATTCTGCATCATTGACTCCAAAAATGATGACGTGACAACCTCACTTGACAAAATAATAACCTTTTACTTGAGAGTGTTGCTTTCTGGCATCTTATATCAGTCCATTGGTCGGAGCTCGGTACCTTTGTTGAAAGTAGTTAGAAGGATACAGGGTTTTTAACGATCGACATTGCAGTTGCGAGAAATTTAGCCTTGTGTCGCGGATCAAAGAGAGGCTGGCCAACCTTATTTAGAATGGCTGACAACGTAGAGCAGCAGAGAATTAATCAGCGTCCACCAATAAACGTGTCCGTTTAAATCTACGGAGGAGGATGTCGCTTAATTCGTCACTCGCGCTACACAACGCCAAGAGTGCTTGTAATCTGACTGTAGCAGTGACGCAACGCATGTTCGGAAGAACGGACGAAAGAAACGCTTCTTTTCATACATGTGTTACCAAAACTGGTTAGACGAAAGATGTCGAGTGTTCTTCGGCTGTTATAAAGGACGATTTCGTCTGCCACTGTGTTTCCTAAAACATAATGTTATTTCCTCCTTAATTTATGCTGTATGGTACAGAAGTTCACACTTAACTAGTTCTAACAGCACAAAATATGGAATTTTGTTCAGTTCGGTTGACTAACTCTCTACTGTATTCTCTTTGGTCCTCTACCTGCCTGGACATTTCTGCCAGTTGATTTCTGTCGTATCCTGCCTATCCTACGTCACACAAAAGACGCTAACTATTAGGAAGCATTCCTCAATAACTCCCCTCCTCTTGAATACAGAATAACTGAAAAATGCTTTCTAATGACTGACGGTCACAGTTGTGAAACGTCCCCTTAGAAAAATTGATGAATTGCTGTGCTGATAAACCTCTACGTTATTTCATTTTCAAACAGCTGAGCAAAACTGAACGTACTCAGACATTACTCTCTTTACTTATTCTGATCAACATTAAAAGAACACACAATATTTTTAGCGCAACGCAATCTGACTTTCAATCATCCCTACAAAATAATGGTCCTAACAATAACCTCACCTCCAACTGCGCAACGTTACGCGCTGTTCACATCCAATTGCCCAACACTACAATAGCGAATATTTCAACAATGCCAACCAACCACAGACTGTACACAGCACAGCCAGTGATTTTCTTACAGAGCGCTACGTGTCGTTACCAATATAAATACCTAAACAGCCTACTTACAATTGTTCAGGTATCGTTCAAATGTGTGTGAATTCCGAAAGAGACCAAACTGCTTATGTCATCGGTCTCTAGACCTACACACTACTTATACTAACTTACACTAACTTGCGGTAAGAGGTATCGTCTCGAGGTGTCTGTGTCCGTGTTTGCTTCGCAACAGATATATTTTTCTGAATATTGGCTTAAATACAATTACAGCCGTCTTTAAAAATTGGGAGAATAATACTCTCACCGACGATTTATGATAAAAACAGTAGGAAAACTAGATTATAACATCGTGACGACGACGGTATCATTAGCGACGGAGCACAAGCTCGGATCTGAGAAAAGTGAGGAAGGAAATCGCCCGGCCCGTTACAGAAGAACCATACCGGCATTCGTACTGAGTTGCGAAAATCATGGAAAACCTAAATCTTGGTAGCAAGACTGGAATCTGAAACGTCGTTCTCACAGATACTAGCCGGCCGAGGTGGCCGAGCGGTTCTAAGCGGTACAGTCTGGAACCGCGCGACCGCTACGATCGCAGGTTCGAATCCTGCCTCGGGCATGGATGTGTGTGATGTCCTTAGGTTGGTTCGGTTTAAGTAGTTCTAAGTTATAGGGGACTGATGACCTCAGAAGTTAAGACCCATAGTGCTCAGAGCCATTTGAACCATTTGAACCATCACAGATACTAGAACAGCGCCTCACCACTACGCTTCCAGGCTTTGATAAATTCCACGCACTCACGTTCTAAGGAGGGTCAAACAACATGTTAGACCGTCTTGCAAATACCTCGCGGAATGATGGTGTCAGTAACATCAGGAAAAGTCTCCGTTACAGTGTTCGGAAACGAGGTGTACTAGTCGCAAACGTAGACCACGACAGCGCCACCTAGATGCGGCGCGTTCACGCCCGGCGAGACAGGAAACGGCCTTCATCTGTCCAGTACCGTGCGTCATCTGTAGAGTGGCTAGAAGTACGAGGTTGGTTGGTTTGGGGAAGGAGACCACACAGCGAGGTCATTGGTCTCATCGGATTAGGGAAGGACGGGGAAGGAAGTCGGCCGTGCCCTTTGAAAGGAACCATCCCGGCATTTGCCTGGAGCGATTTAGGGAAATCACGGAATACCTAAATCAGGATGGCCGGACGCGGGATTGAACCGTCGTCCTCCCGAATGCGAGTCCAGTGTTTAACCACTGCGCCACCTCGCTCGAGAAGTACGAGGTGTTCACGTGTTCAAATAGAACTAAAAAACTATGACAAATAGATATTTATAGTTTGTGACGTCATGTAAAGTGACACAAAAGTTTTGTACAAAACATTAACACACTCCAACTTGGATTTTTCTTTCGTAAGACCATGCTCCATCTGAACCCATACGCACAGAAGCTTATGTGGGGTCAAGGCTGTTGCATCTAAAGTGTCCGTAAATCGTGGTGACCACTTGGTTGGTCCTTCACGTCCAGTCCATCGCCGTGGAAATTTTCGGCCCAAGAAGTCACGAACTTGTAAGCTTCACTGCTGTGGTGCTCCATTCTGCTGGAAGGTCACATTTGGCTGAAAGAGCGGAAGTTGAGGGACAGCGAAATGTTCAACCATGTTCCGATAAGCGGCTCATGTTAGGGAAATTTCTTGACAGATTGAAAGTGTATGCCAGACCTGGACTCGAACCTGGACGTTTGCTAAAGATTCCAGGTTCTAGTCCCAGTCCAGCACGCAGAATCAAACTGCCAGAAAATATGAAATCAGCTCACAAGCCACTGCAGACTGAAAATTCGTGCCATCTCTTGTTATTGTTTGCTTGATGAAGAAAAAAAATGGTTCAAATGACTGAGCACTATGGGACTCAACATCTGAGGTAATCAGTCCCCTAGAACTTACAACTCCTTGAACCTAACTAACCTAAGGACATCACATACATCCACGCCCGAGGCAGAATTCGAAAATGCGACCGTAGCAGTCACGCGGTTCCGGACTGAAGCGCCTAGAACCGCTCGGCCACCCCGGCCGGCTTGATGAAACGAACTGGCCAAGTGCGAGTAGGGCTTTTGCTCTGATGGTTTCGTGCAATCTTAATTATGAATGTGGACAGTTCATCCATCGCGGGGAACGAGAATATCAACGATTTTTGCTTGTTATCGACATTGATACCCTCAAGATATCGGATACGGGAAATCCAAGTCTTTCAAGAACGTTTTAATTTTAAATTTTAAGCCGCATAATGAATGAAAAAAATATTTTTTGTGTCGTATAATTGCAAATCAACAATTTCCTGTTTTTTTTTTTACCTTTACTTGTGTTGCGAAACATTGATTCTTGCCAAGTATCATGATTGTAGGTCAATGGCAATTACCCTATAGGTTTTCATAAGCGATGAGAAAGTGTGTGACACAAATCGCCGTATCTTTCGGTGCATTGACTTTGAAACATACATTTGTTTCATTATCAAGAAACCTCAGTGTGTGACAAATTTTAAGTTGATGCGTCATTCCGTTTCTGAGAAAGAGGTTTTATCATATTGATAGACAGACAGGCAGTTAGAGAGATCGACAAAAAAGTGATCTTATAAAGAGTTCCGTTCCTACCGACTGACGTATAGAACCGAAAATATGGTCCAAAATGCTGTTTTTCATCAGTACACACCACATATGCTGTTATGGCTGTCAAATTTTATTAATATAAAATGTGTGACAGCTACGGAGAAAGAAGACAAGTTTTAATATTCAGGCGACCCAAAAAGAGTGATGTTGGGGGGGGGGGGGGGGCTCAGGCACCATATTTAACTATAGACAGAATGTTCGAAAGACTTTGGAAAGTTGTGGAAAGATTTAGATGATTAGGAAGAGGAGGAGGAGGAGGAGGAGGAGGAGGATCTTAGTGTTTAACGTCCCGTCGACAACGAGGTCATTAGAGACGGAGCGCAAGCTCGAGTGAGGGAAGGATGGGGAAGGAAATCGGCCGTGCCCCTTCAAAGGAACCATCCCGGCATTTTGCCTGAAGCGATTTAGGGAAATCACGGAAGACCTAAATCAGGATGGCCGGAGACGGGAATGAACCGTCGTCCTCCCGAATGCGAGTCCAGTGTGCTAACCACTGCGCCACCTCGCTCGGTGATTAGGAAGACCCTTGGTTGCACCAAGGGAAAACAACACCGCTAGAGAAACTCATCTATAAGTATCTGAGAAATCAGTATACAACTAGCACACAGTACCAAGGCAGTCGCAGAAGGAGTCATTACCAGGAAACAGAAGAAGCAGTACGACAGCCAAGTCTTGGAGTCACGACGCAGTGATATTTCGATGCTGCTGCAGTGAACTACGAGAAGACTGTACACAGTCCAAAGAGGACAACTGAATTACCCTCCAGTAAGAACAACCTATGCAGAGTTTGTTTCTAGTAGTAGTAACGAGTAATAATGTTACTTTCTGTCAGAATTAATGTGTATGAATGTGTATAGTCGCAACGGGTAATATTTGATATTTTCTTTGTGTCAGAAAACGGGAAAGAGCAAGAGCTGTCTCGTACCTGTCTCCGATTGTGGGTAAAGCATTCGATTGTGTACTATCGGAAAGAGTTCCAAGCAGAGTGTTCGCCGTTGATAGTAAAAGGTGGAACTCAGGATCCAGGAGATTCTGCAAAGAACTTACATGTAGAGGAAACGCTGATGTGCAAAGATATAAACTGACTGTAACGCATCCCTTCGGGTAAGTTGAATTATTGGGAAATAAGTTGTTCTTAAATTGTATCCCTACGTGTTCGCACTCTTATTCACTTCCTAGGACGCCAACTAGTTCTCCGCCCCATTCCAAAATCACTTGCGCTAAGCATCCTATGTGACTTTCTCCCCCTCTTTCCGTCAAGTATACCTTAGTACAGTTCAACCCAAGTTGTCGTCAGCACCGTGACTGCAGCACGTCGGCCGTAGCTTTGTCCGAAGCTTGTGGTGGGACCTATGTCGGCAAGCGATAATTGATTTTTTCGGTGTCTGTGACATGTGAGCCATGCAGCTCAGCTTCCTTACAATTACCAGCGTCTGTCTGTTTGTTCGCTCCTGAGATGTTTGTTCGGGTAGAGGAGCTGATCTCGCAGAGGCAGCTCGATTTCAGTGATTGTGGCCGCGAGAGTGCGTGATCGGTAGTAAGGGGGATGGAGTGATCGATGCAGGGCAGACTGGTTGAGCGGCTCTGGTCGGACAGAAGGGGCAGCGCCAGAACGGACAGGAGAAGGCCCCATCAATTTCAAGAGCGAAGAGGTCCTCAGTTGTTTGCATTCTGGTGAAGGGGATCATCGTCCGCCTTGGTCGCTTTTGCACTACTTAGTGACCTTCAAATTCTGTTATTTGGTGCTGTGATCCCTGACACGAATTATGATCCTGGATACGGAACACCGATAGCGTAACTGTTGACTTATGAATTCCCGAAAGAATGAGCCTGAATAGTGTAACCTTGGTGCCAGTTGTTTCATATACAGGGTGATAAGAAAGTCAGTATAAATTTGAAAACTTAATAAACCACGAAATAATGTAGATAGAGAGGTAAAAATTGACACAAACGCTTGGAATGAAATGGGGTTTTATTAGAAGGGAAAAAAACAAAGTTCACAAAATGACCGACAGGTGGCGCTGAACAGCAAAATTGCTACCGTGACGGGTGAGAGGTACGCCGATATGTCACAGAATCGCATCATCCCAGCCTGGCTGATAAACACCTGCTGGAACGTACGATTTTTATGCAGGACTGCGCTCCACCCTATATTGCTAGACGCGTGAAAGATCTCTTGAGCGCGTCGTTTGGTGATGATCGTGTGCTGAGCTGCCACTTTCGTCATGCTTGGCCTCCCAGGTCCACAGACCTTAGTCGGTGCGATTATTGGCTTTGAGGTTACCTGAAGTCTCAAGTGTATCGTGATCGATTGACATCTCTAGGGATGCTGCAAGATGACATACGACGGCAATGCCTCACAATAACTACGAACACGCTTTACAGTGCTGTTCACAACATTAATCCTCGACTACAGCTATTGTTGAGGAATGGTGGACATATTGAGTATTTCCTGTAAAGAACATCATCTTTGCTTTGTCTTACTTTGTTACACAAATTATTGCTGTTTTGATCAGATGAAGCGCTATCTGTCGGACATTTTTTGAACTTCTGTATTTTTTGGTTCTAATAAAACCCTATGTCATTCCGAGCATGTGTGTCAATTTGTACCTCTCTATCTACATTATTCCGTGATTTATTCAGTTTCCAAATTTATACTGACTTTTTGATCACCAGTATATTTAGTTAATCTGAGAGTCCACCTACTGTTTTATTCTAGATATTTCGTGACACCTTCGATGTAATAGGTTTGTATCCTTAAATTCCACCACTGAACTGTGCAAGTTGTTGGGTCTCTAGAGATGACCTAAGTTGGGCGGCTGTTCGAGTTAACCTCTGCATCTGTTGGCCACCTCAATGAGTTGCTCTGGGCCTCCGTAACGTTTCTCTTGTGTTCTGCTTCGATACGGCCGCATTGGGATTGCGGGCCTTGGTTTCTGCCTGTTGCCTTTTGAGCCCGTGGTAGCTCGGTATTTTCCGTAGAGTCTGTTGTTTCACAAAGGCAGTGGGCTATTTTGCTCCAGACTTTTATTCCCCTCCCGACTGAAACAAGGATGACTATCAGGTAAAGATAAACTTCTCCTTCACCAACCAGTAAACACTACCCGACGGAACTCCCCCTTACTACTCTTAGGAACCAAAAATATTGGTGACACAGGGGGGTGGTAGAAGGTCTTATGACCCCTTCACGCAGCTTACTGTCTATCAGGGCACGCAGGCTCTTCATCATGGTGGGAGAGGGAGGGGATAATCTGTAGAGCGATTGACGAACCACCGCTTTGTCAATCAAACGGATTTTGTTTTGGATCTTGTTAGTCTTGTCAAAGCTATTGGTGAGGACTTCCAGAAACTTATCGAGCCCCCAAGACCATTGATTCCTTATCGTGACTCCAAATGATTGTTCATAGCACTCAGTATCGGGCAAAAGAGAACACACGGCAATGAAATATTACGTGAGGATAAACCGATTCACTCCCAAGACAAAATTTAAAATAAATAGTGCGTTGTTGACCATACAACATTAATCCCGTTCAGGATGTAAAATCACAGCCTAGGATCAAATTAACCGACAAATTCTTAACGGCTAACAACTTAACTGGGCAGGAAAGCTTCGCAATTCTCAAACTAACCACGTACTCGCCGACTAAAAGCAGCTGATGGCCACTGAGAGATCGACACTTACGAGCAGAAGTTAGCCATGGAGCAAACCTACATTAAGACTCATACTCCAGCTAAAAATGATAGTCCAGCAGCGATACTGAGCTCTCAGAACCAAAAGGGCGCAAAGTGAATCATGATTAAACTCAGCATATACCAAGGGTAAGAGTTTACCCACTACGCCCCCAGTTCGACAACAACGCCTCGGAAAGAAAAGTAAGAACTCCTTTCTCGAATTCCAACACCGTCAACTGTCTACCATTCTCTTCTCTCTGAACCGCATTAGCACGAAAAAAATGTCCCACCTGCCGGCAACGAAAACAGACTTTAGATCACTGTCGCGGGATACTATCAAATTTAGGTTGCCGAGAACAGCCACTAGCTCCCAAACAACAAAAGATGATTGAACCCGTTGATTATCAGCGGAATTAAGTCCCTCAATGCTGGAAACCCCAGCAGTTAATTGATCAAAGGTGGAGGGAGGATTTGCTAGCAAAGGCGATACGAGATCGATCGTTGGGTATCATCCCTTCCAAAGTGTTATCCACAATTTGATCCTCGAGAACCTGCAATTCTAAAGTCAAAACAGCGGTTAGGATTATTCAAGGACTCATTACTGGACTGCACCCGCCAGTAATCCTTACACTGCAACTCGTTATTCAAATGGGGAAAAGCTTTAAACTGATCACCCGTTTACGTAACTCGTTAAACCACTTTCCCTCGCTCAAAATGTCAGTATATATTTGATCAATGTCCCACTAGTTAACGGGTGCAATAACTGAAGAACCTGACCATGAGGCAAATTCAGTGCATCTGCATGAGGCGCAAATTTAACACAAAGCCATAAAACTACCTAGAGTCACTCAAGGAGTCAATGGACCACTTAACTTCCCTCAACAGAATGCCCGTAGGGTGTGGTAGAGTGCTGAAATTACTTACAGCAAAATGTTGAGACGAAGTAACCACCTGATCAGGATTTCTAAAAATAACTTGGGTGTCAGAATCATGGTCCCAACTCAAACGTTCTGCATTCTCTAAAGCAAGTTGATTTACAACGCCCTGCAATTTAACAACCTGACTGTACAATTGTTGAATAACGTACACTCTGTTGGCACCAGGCTTAAGATGGCCAAGATCACTAACCCAGTTTTCACAATGCAATAGTTGTGCCTAAAGGAGAGCAAGTTGTTTACAAGAGTAGGAGTGCCACAAAAAAGTGTTCAGCCCTAAACTGGTCAACGCACCGGTGTAATGTAGTAGCACATCACCTATCTCACCAACAGTTTCAGCGATTACACCAGGGCTCTCAACCAACACCGCCCTCGCCCACGCAATGAGATCGGCAAAGTTTTCCTTGCGAACTTGAGAACGCATCTTACCTTCGTTCTTTCTTTAACAAGCTGAGTCACGGGCAATGCCGCGCATCCGTACTGAACTGTGGCCTGAAAATCACAAATGTATAAGTAACAATAATTTACCTCAAATATTATATCAATAAAAAAATAAAAAAACAAGCGGAAATATGCTTAATTAAAAGCCCCCTCCCCCATCAATAAAAACCATGCTCTGCTACCATTGGACATGGCCAGTCAAAAAGTAATGTCAGTTATAGAAACAAGGCCAAGGGAACGTGGAATGGAAACATTTTTCACCCTTTAGCTTACACGCTCTATTTAAATAAAGTTCCAAAATTTCTCAATAAGAAAATATCTACGATGTTTCAACAAATACAATAACAAAGTTTAAAGGATTTAAATAAAAAAAAACAAGTTGCTTAAACTACAGCCCTACTCACGCTTGACAAAGGTTTACAACTGCCCAATTTTTAAAAGAAAAGAGAATATAAAACCAATTTAAGAGATTTACCAAAAATATGCTTTCAACTCAATTTTGCAAATATGTGCCAAATACTTTAAGGTATTAAACTCACACAGAGTCCACAATGTTTAACAAAATTTTACATTTTTCTCTCATTTAAACAAGCTACATGATTTTTTTTAAAAAAAGATGTGAATCATTTAAGAAAAACAGCCATTCAAGAGACACCCTTAAAATGTGCTTTAATGCAAGCTTCCAATTATGTATAAGTGCTTGGACCGAGCACGGGACTCACAAACCGAACCACACTCCACTGTTAAGCACTAATGAAGGATTGGGTCCAATACTTCGATTGCAAATAATTCATTATGGTCAATCCAATACATTTATTTCAAATAACATTAATGAAGTACAATTGAATCTGTGACATTAAACATGAATAAAAAAACAATTTAAATATCAGCTGATTTAGTGCGTGAAGCGCGAGTTAAGCCAATAACCAGATAAACTAAACAGTCCTCCCTAATTCAAAAGAAAGAGAAAAACAAAATTGAATCAATGCACCCCACTAACAAATATCCAAAAAACCTTACAATACTACTCAAAAGAATACACTGAAGTGGGGAGCAGTCATTCACACGACAGAACACTTCAAAATGAGTCAATAACACAGCTGGGTGCCCCAGAAAACTGCAAGACATTAAATACACTTCATTTGACGAATAACAAGTACTTATTAACATTACGCCACTCGTGTTTGAAGTGCAGTGTCCCAAAGAAACAGGCGCTTATTCTGAAAGAACAATTTTTTTGTATGTTTAAATTACAGCCTTAAGGAATTCCAAAATATGTCCAATCCCTTTCTAGGCGGAGGCTGAGCCAGAAACACAGAATGTCACCAAAACACAGTTTGGCTGTGAAATCTTACAGGACACCCGGAAGCAATAACAACAGACAAGGGGTCGGCACCCACAAATAACACAGGCTGAGAGTCAGGCTGAGAGCACATCCTACGAGAACTTGTTCACACTATGCTCACCACAAACTGTAGACATTCCGGCCGAACATCCGCTTGTGGTGGCTGCCAGAAGGACGTGGCAACCAACAGGCCCACGCCGTGCTTCTCACACAGGCACCTCAATTTGTACAAACATCTAGGCCAACACCAACTCCGGACTCCCCTCTCACTGCGAGGCTTGGCACAGTTAATACGAAATGCCTTACAGGCAACCAGTAACCGCCTCAGGAGTTTCACGATTAGCAAACAGCTCCAGCGTAACAGACATCACACACGTGCTTACGCCCGAACCACAACTGCGCCAGTCTCACCGGACGCCCCAAACCGACTGCCTCTCGCCGTCCCGCGCGCCCCAGCCGAAAATGCAAAGATGCTCATGCCCGGGAACGCCCCAAAGATAACAAGCCGATCGCTGATGATCGACCAGCGATCTCGCTCAGTGCTTCAAAATATAAAGGTCTCAGTGTTTCCACCATACTTAATAAAACCTTACAATTTACTTCAGTTAAACGAACAGGAGAATTCTTAGAGCATTAAACTATTAAAAAAAAAGCAACCATTGGAGACACATCGCCGAAATGTGCTTTCAAATCAGCTTTGCAAGTGCGTATAAACTGCTTTACGTAACTCTTGATTCGGTGAGTCGTTTGAAGAACCAACATCATCGATACGGGCTTTCGGAGCCAACCGTGCAGTCTTGATGACTGCACGACACAAAGCTTTACGCCTCGTCTGGGCCCGTCAGCACCGACATTGGACTGTTGAAGACTGGAAATATGTTGCCTGGTCGGACGAGTCTCGTTTCGTATTGTATCGAGCGGATGGACGTTTACGGGTAAGAAGACAACTTCATGCACCCATGGACCCTGCGTGTCAGCAGGGGACTCTTCAAGCTGGGAGCCTCTGTAATGGTTGGGGCGTGTGCAGGTGGAGTGATATGAGACTCCTGATACGTGTAGATACGACTCTGACAGGTGACACGTACGTAAGCATCCTGTAGTATCACCTGCATCCATTCATGTCCATTGTGCATTCCGATGGATTTGGGAAATTCCAGCAGGACAGTACGACATCCCACACGTCCAGAATTGCTACAGAGTGGCTCCAGGAACACTCTTCCTCTGGTCACCAAAATCCCCAGACATGAACATAATTGAGCATATCTGGGATGCCTTTCAACGTGCTATTCAGAAGAGATCTCCACCCTCTCGTACTCTTACGGATTTATGGACAGCCCTGCAGGATTCATGGTGTCAGTTCCCTTCAGAACTACTTCAGACATTAGTCGAGTCCATGCCACGTCGTGCTGAGGCATTTGTTCACGCTCGCGAGGACCCTACACGATATTAGGAAAGTGTATCAATTTCTTTGGCTCTTCAGTGTAGAACACACTAAGGCGTGTGTTAACGGTCGGTTCCATATCACTTGAGCAAAAGTAGTTTTAATAAACATAGCCATTCCATGTTCCCTTGGCCTTGTTTTTAAAACTGTTATTAAGTTTTGATTGGCCACGTCAACATGCTCCTGTAAACTTCCGGTGTTATTCAAAACCCGGATGCGAACGTTGTGCCAATTAACCTTCCTACATGTGCAGAAGGTTGCTTCGTTAGAGAAAACGGCAATTTTCCTGGATGGTTGCAGTTTTGCCCAATCTGATCCAACATCTCAATAGCAGAGCCCTGCCAAAGCTGTAGTCGTTGCTTGCACAATTTGAGCTTCGTAAACATGAAAGCGAAGTCGTGATGCAACACCTTGTGAATCGTTGAGCGAGGTGGTAGTTCTCGTATTGCTCAGCGAACAGACTTTGATGAACTGGTTTGGAAAGACTGTGATCTCCTCTACTTCTTCATCACATTTGCGATTTCTTACAAAACCTGACTGTTTACACTCACACTGACTGGGGATTTGTCATACTAAGCCGTAATAGAATTAAAGTCGGGTGGCTCACTTTGAAATTCATGTCGGATATTTCTTTAGACAGCATTGGGGATTTCGTTACTTTACCACACCACGCATTGGGCTCTGTATTGAGGTATAGTGATCTCTGGTAACTATTTAGCACGTGAAACAAAACAAAAGAAATAGGTTAGAAAAGTCTACGTTGAAGTTTGTGAGCTGCTTACCAGGTCGCCTCAAATAGCAAGTATACATGTCACTTAGATTTTTTTAACATTATCCGTTAACGCCAGACTTTGCCGCACTGTCCTAACGGATACATTCATCGTAAGTCTCACATCGATTTCTATGCTTATTTCACGCAGTGTTGCTTGTCTATTAGGACCGACAACTTTACGCAAACGCCGCTGTTCTCGGTCGTTAAGTGAAGGCAGTTGGACATTGTGTTGTCCGTCCTGACAGGTAAGCCTGAAATGTGGTATTCTCTGCACACTCTTGGCACTATGTATCTCGGAATATTGAATTACCTAACGATTTCCTGAATGTAATTTCCCATGCGTCTAGTTCCAACTTCCGTTTCGCGTTTAATGTCTGTTAATTCCGGTCCTGTGGCCATAATCATATTTATCACGTGAGTATAAATGGTAGGTCCGGTGATACACCGCCATTTTATACCTCGTGCACGCAATACTACCGCCATCTGTATGTATGCATATCGCTAAGCCATGACTTTTGTCAACTCGGTGTACTGTACGCTGATTTTTTTCAAGTGTATGCGCAAACACGACGTAACTACAATGATTTTTCAACGTCGACTTAAAGGCACGCTGTGATTCTGGTGGACCGAGGTGTCACTGAAGTATTTCGTTTATTGGTACTAAATTCTTTACGGTGTCTGCCATAAACTGAACCAATCTAAAGGCTGTCATTAGCATATTTCCTATATCACCTGTAGTATTTATGCAAACTGCATGATCGGTTTATCCTCAACTTGTCTTTCATGTCCACAGGTAAGTAATTTAAGCTGTGTCTTGTTAAGTAATCACAGAAGGATCACGTTAGAAGCGTGCACATTTCGTGCACTCCGCTTCAATAAACATTTGAGAACATCGAGGGTAAGAAATTCTAATTTAAATAAACTTGCACCTGCTATTTTTTCGTTACATTATTGAGACCAAATATAAGTAGCTTGGCAAGGAACCAGTTATGCAACGAGTGTAAAGTCCAGTTGTTCCATTAGCATATGACACTTCATATTCCCGAAATATCTCAAAGCCAATTTCCATTTGTCATCCTCATGTATTTTGTACTATGTCCTCTCTTTACTTCTCGTCGCTTTATTGCGTTAACGGAGCTGAATTGCGTATCAAGACAACCAACTTCGCCAATTAGTTGCTGCAACACTTCGTTTTCTCAGAGAGTTATTGCAATGATTCTGCACGCACACACACACACACACACACACACACACACACATGCGACGGTAAAAATAAATAAAGATTCGGATGGAAGTAGCGACGTATTTCGATATTTTATCGTGAACACCTTTCACAAGAAACAAATAGTGAAAATTCTAGGCGCTAAAAGCTATACGCGGACATTTGCCCGAAACATATGCATAACATTCGTTTGTTTCATCACGTCAGCCGTCTTATGCTCACTTCAAATGCATATAACAACATAAGTGACGTCATTTTGACACATTCTGAAGTTTTTTTATCAGTATTTACTCAATTTACCTCTTAACATAGCTGCTTGCACAGGGGATCTGACAGGTACAACATGCTGGCTGCACTAAATGCCTCGCAATCTGCGACTCCTATTTAGTGATACGTCTATGAAACAATCTATCTGCTGCTGAGTTTTCCTCTATTATTTCTTGTTCTTCCGTGAACAATACCGATTTAATTATTTGTGTCGCAGTGGGTAGCATAATGGACTCCCATTCCGGAGGACGACGGTTCAAATCCGCGTCCGGCTATCCTGATTTAGGTTTTCCATGATTTCCCAAAATAGCTTCAGACAAATGCCAGGATGTTTCCTTTGAAAGGGTCACAGCCGACTACCTTCCCCTTCTTTCTCTAATCCGACAGGACTGATGAACTCACTGTTTTGTCCCCTCCCCATAATGAATCAACCAATAGCTGCTGTGCATTTCTGTTATTACCATTTGTCAATGACGTTATGGATCAAAATAGACATAGTGTATACAATTCTAAACCTAGTATGTCGACGAACCAGAGGTCGGAAATAATTATTTCAAGCTCTTTGAAGTCTTGAACCAGCAACACATGAATTGTGTAGCGGCATGTAGTGTTTCTAATATTGGAAGAATGCTAGGTTTTCACATCTGAAGGAATTTTCACTTATTTGACCAAATAATCAGTTCTATTAATCCGTCTGATGTTTCGTCCATGAGCCTTTTGAAAGTGCTGTCTGAAAAACAAGCCATTATGGTGATGCTACACGTGGATGAGACCGTTTCAAATCATTGTTGCAGAAGAAATTTTCATCACCAGAATTTGGCCTCCAATAGTAGTAGGGTCCAAACAATATTTGCATCAACTTATGCAGACAGCATCGTTACTGACGGAGTATTTCCTACCTCCCCCACTGCATCAATAGGGACAAGTTGAAAGGGTATTTCGCCATTCAAACTGCATTTTACCGTTCGGCATAACCGGAAGTGTAGCCATTCACCAAATTTCCAAAAGGTCCCAGAAGCCACTTCCGCTCCGTCGCATGACACATTCAGCCCACATCAGTTGTTCTTTGCTCCCGTCGTTGTTTCTCCTCTCACTTTTCGGAACGATGGCAAACTGGCTGCCTTGCACCTCCATAAATTCTGTTCCTCCGCTAGATTCAAAATGGCATAGAATCAATACCATAAGTTTGACTTGTATGCCAAATGCATCAGTTACTTACAAATTTTCTACTGTGTGTTTTCCGAACGTAGTGCACAGAAATCTTAACCGCAACTCGCTTTATACGCTTTCGCAATACGTAATATTTATTCGAAAATGTGCCTCTGTATGGAACTGAAATATCACCGCCATGTCTCAGAGTTGTTAATTATTAATACCTCCTTCTCCTCAATGGAAACATACTCATCACTTTTGTGAAGCATTCATCACTGAAATCAGTCGAAAAGGTTTGCGATGATGTGATGACGAATAACTGGGAGCAAAAGTAGCACCTTCGGTAGGTGGATAAAACTTTTACCATAGTGCCCTACGGAATGTAGATGAAGTTAAAGCGCGAAACTAGGAGGGCAGGAAGGAAGAAATTAACGGTTTTGTTTGTTGCAAAATGAAATTTGTTACTGCCAGTCACGACTTTTCTTTTCTTGTTTTCTGTACGACACGTTTCTGAAAATAAATCCCATTCTCTCGTTCGTTTTTCGTGCATTGTGACACTTTTCAGCGTGGTGATCGCAGACAAGCCCATATACACATGCGTCACACAATTTTCACAAACATATATATTTCATGTGTAGAACCTGTTTCACACATATCTGTACAAATACGTCATGTATATCAGTAGCGAATTTCGACCTGTAGTTTTATCTCAATCCTGAGGAAACTCTTAACAGTCTCGGGCAGCTGTCTGATTGTTCGCTGTTTTACACCGAGCAGTTTCATAGATGTTATACGAATATGTGTAGTCAGCCGTTTGTCATGATCTTTGGCCCCAAACGCGCTGACAGAGCTATTGGCTCACTACAGTGGTCGTTATCGTGACCTGATTTCATAATTAACAGCAGGAATAACATACAGATAGCGCTTCATACATTTAAAATATTCCACATCAGTAAATACTGGAATCAAATACAAAACAGTGATTTTCGAACATTTTTAAATATGACCCTTTCTCGTCTCCACCCCTACCCTCACTACCTTCCCAGTAGGTAGTAGGGGTGTCTACTCCCACAGTATTTTTGTGCAAATAATGAGTCATGTATATAGCAGATTTGTTTCATTGTGCTCCGGGATTTCATTAGGTGAGCTTTAACGTTACACCTTTTCACACGAATCTACAGTTTTAGAACTACTAAGGGGCGTTTTAGTGTAACAGTAACACATGCGCCAAGTTTAGCAGATGTTATTTCAGGCTATAAAGAGGTATGTTGACATGTCACTGTCCTTCCACCCCTCCTGCACACCTGGAGCTGGAACGTCGTCGGGACTGCCACCAATGACATGGACAAATGTGGGTTCGATACAAATATCGGTCGTTATCAAACATTTTTACAAATGTTCAAACAGACCATTGTTAAAAGACAGTTTACGTTTCCACCTCCGCTGTTGTTAGTAAGTAGTCACTTTATTTAAGCTTCCATGATTGGTCCCTTTCGCCGTTACGGCTTTATAGGTCAATTTCAAGTGCAGTCTACAAAAAGAAAGAAAAAAAAGTAAGTTTATGTTTGGCTTATTGATATAAAAGACTAAAAATTGTACTCCCAGGTGCTAAAATATTGTAATACTATCTTATTCTTAAACGACGTAGCCGATCCCAGAGCGAGCGCATAAGCGCAAGCGTCAAAGCAGAATGTTTACGGAGTGCAGTAATTGTCGTCCTCGAAACTAATGTCACGTTACAAGTCACGTGCTCATTTTCGTTATTGCATACCAGCTGTCAATTCTGTACACGCGGGAAACAGATGCAGCAGTTTAAATCATTGTGTTTCAATCATTGTGTCAGCATACATCTTCATGGATACTGTGCAAATCGCACTTAAGTATCTGGCAGAGGGTTCATCAAACCACCTTCATAATAATGGTCCATTATTCCACTCTCGAATAGCGCGCTCTGATTTCCCTTATTTTATTATGATGATAGTTTTTCCCTATGTAGAAGAATTTTCGTATTTGGAGAAGAAAGTTGGTTATTAAAATTTCGTGAGAAGATCCCGCCGCAACAATAAAAGCCTTTGTTTTAATGATGTCCACCTCAAATCCTGTAACATGCCTGTAATACTCTTCCCCTAACTGTCGATAATACAGGGCCTTCCAAAAAGAAGGAACACGTTTCAAAATCTATTGCTTCCAAACCACAAAAGATAGAAACACAATTCCTACGTTCCTGGAAAGAGAAAACAAATTTCTCTAAGCACGTCAGGCGTTACCTGGGTTACACCATTACAGGACGTTGGATTGGAAGAAGAGGAACAGAGGATGAACTCCATTGCCTGTGGCCTTCCATGTCTCCAGACCTCACACCTTGTGGCTTTTATCTGTGGTAATTTAAAAGACCGTGTCCCCCCCCCCTCCACCCCCACCCCACAAACACGCCTAACACACTTTAAAGTCTGTGACATCCCATTGTTGAAGCCGTGCATTCGATAACGAGGGACGAGCTGCTTCGCATGTGACAGGAATCAGCCACCGTTTTGATATTTGTGTAACACATGATGCTGACACTGAATTCATAGAAATTTTAGTTTTTCTCTTTCCAGAGATCTTTGACTGATTTATCGTGTAATCTAAGTTTAACGGATTCCTTTTAGCACTCATGTAGAGGATCTCACATTTTTCATTATTTAAAGTCAGTTGCCAATTTTCGCACCCTGCAGATATCTTTCCTAATTCGTTTTGCAATTTGTTTTGACTTTCTGATTACTTTATTAGACGATAAACGACAGCATCATCTGCAAACAACCTAATACAGCTGCTGAGATTGTCTTCTAAATCGTTAACATAAATAGGGAACAGCAGAGAGCCTACGACAGTGATCTTCGGGAAAGCCAGAAATCACTTCTGTTTTACTCGATAACTGTAGGTCAATTACTGTGACTTATGTCACAGCAAACCACGAATCCAGTCGCATAACTAAGACGATATTCCATAAGCACGCAATTTGAATACAGGTCGCCTTGTGAGATACAGTGTCAAAAGCCTTCTGGAAATACAGAATCGATTTGAAATCCCTTGTCAACACTTCGTGCGAGTAAAGAGCTATTTGTGTTTCACAAGAATGAAGTTTCCTAAATCCGTGTTGACTGTGCGTCAACAGAGCGTTCTCTTCGAGATTATTCATAATGTTTAAATTCAGTATAGTTCCAGAATCCTGCTGAATATCGACGTTAATGATAAGGGCCTGTAATTTAGTGGATTACTCCTATTGCCTTTCTTGAATATTTGTGTGATCCGTTCAAGTTGTCTTTGGGTTAGATCTTTCGTTGAGCAAGTGGCTTTATATGACTGTTAAGTATGGAGCTACTGCATCAACATAGTCTGAAAGGAACCTAACTGGTATACAGTCTGGACCGAAATATTTGCTTTTATTAAGTGATTTAAGTTGCTTCACTATTCCGAGGATATCCACTACTAAGTCACTCATGTTGGCAGCTGTTCTTAATTCGAATTCTGGGATATTTACTTCGTCATCTTTGTGAAGGAATTTTGTAAGACTGTGTTTAGTAACTCTACTTTGTCAGTACTGTCATCGATAGTATTTCCATTGGTATTGCGCAGAGAAGGCACTGATTGTGTATTCGCGATAGCATACGTTACATACCACCGAAATCCATCTCTTTGGATTTTCTGCCCGGTATCGAGAGAAAGTTTCTCTGTGGAAACTACTGTAAGCATCTCGCATTGAACTACACACTAGATCTCGAGCTTCTGCAAAAGATATTCAATCATAGAGATTTTTCGTTCGTTTAAATTTGCCATAGTTTTTTTCGTTGTTTCTGCAACCGTGTTCTGACCTGTGCTGTAATCCATGGGGGATCAGCTCCGTCGTCTGTTAATTTATTTGGTACAAATCTATTACTTTCAATACCATTTCTTTGAATTCAAACCACACTTGGTCCTCACTTAAGTTGTTACTTCCAAAGGAGTGGACATTGTCTCTCAGGGAGGCATCAAGCTAATTTTTACCTGCTTTTTTTAAATAGGTATACTTTTCGTTTGCTTTTGAAGGATTTCGGAGCTTCGGTATTCAGTATCGTTACGACAACCCTATGTTCACAAATGGCTGTATCCATTTTGAACCTCAGTGGCATAATTTATCTGTGTTGTTATAGGCATATATTAGGTCAAAGTTGTAACAAGCAAGTCGAGTACCAATAGTCTGCCGGAGCATAAGATCCGTCTCCAGAAGGGGGTGAAGTCTAGGAAAAGGAGAAAAGAGGTCTTTAATGAATTTTGGACGTAGAATAATTAGAAATGTAACTCTGCTCGACAGTAAATCATAAGATAACAAAAAGCAACTACCCACAAAGGAAATTTGTGAATAACACTAGTCGCAGAACGGTAAATCTTAAGAAAATGGGAAAAGAATTACGGAGCAAACCTTCAACAATAGAAAATTAATAACAATAATAACGGCAACAATAGCAAAATGTAGTTGTTGCGCTTAGCCGAAAATACAGGGATGTAAGCTGGATAACGCTGCATTACACATTGGCACCATGTGTCGATCCGAGACTAACAAGATCCCTCGCCTTTTCGGGACAATAAACTTGACGACTGATCCATTCAAGCACAACTTGACGTAGCTTTCCCGCGGACCTCGCTGTAGTAGCACTGCTGGGAGAAAGGTCTCTTCAGAAAGCAGCTTATTGTTAGCAGCAACCTAGAGGCTTTGCCAGAATGCCTCTCAACAACTATATCGGTAAGAGCATTGCCCACCGCAAAAAACACAAGTTTTAAGGAGAGGTTTACTATCTATGGCCTGAAGAAAGCATGTTCTTCGAGAATTTTTTTTTCGGTATCTGTTATAGATATCAATGTCAAATTTGGTCGAAACGGTTATTGATATTTCCTCTACAAACTGGAATTTTTTCGACTGAAAATGCGGAAGAGCAAAGGTGGAAGTGCCGTCGGAACGAAACAAAATTTCGATGTAGACCTCCACGCGCGGTATGTCACAGGTCAGCCGGCTCGTCTGAAATCAAAATTGAGTTGAAGTTAGCGAAGTATGATTCTTTAGGAGTTGTACTTCACTTAAGTTATTTGGACCATAGGAAATAAAATGGCGGCCATTTCAAGAAAAATAGGGTTTTTGTCATCGATTTTTCGACTTCGTCGGCCAAGTAAAAGTATTTATAGTTGATGGATCGGAATAAAAGTGGTACAACTCCTAGATAATTTAGCTCACTTCGTCGGAAACAGAGAATCATGCCAATCGGTTCAGTAGATTTGAAGTTACCATACCGCGCAATAAAAAAAAGTCATTTCGAGAAAAACGCGTTTGAAGTTGTGACTACATATAAATGCAGTACTATGCAACTTACGTTCAATCTGCTATTCCGGGTCCATAAACTAGTCCTTCCTCTTCCTCATAGAGGGCGTTCTGCTCGATCTGGGCCATCCTGCGCTGCTCCAGAGCCGCCCATACCGCCGGTGACAAGCGATCGTCGGCCGCTTGACTCCGATGGACGTCCGAATGCTTGGCGAACTGCGTCGAATAGAGTCCCAGGGTGACGTCCATCGTTGTCATGGTCTTCAGAATTGCTGAATTCCCTTAGTTGAAGCTGCTCACTGCTAGGAAAGCCGTTATCTCCACAGTCTTCGCACCAGAATGCAAATGCTTGGGGGTTAACTTCCAAACACACGCGTTCAAACTGTAATTTGAATTCTGTGTGTTTCCTCCCAAGCACCGGTAAAATAACTCGTCCTCCGAAAGGGCCTCATAGATCGGATGAACCACTTTTTGAACTTCTCTGGAGAGCAGTTGGTCTTGTTGACATTCGCCCAGATATCCGGTAGCCTCTGCAATGCGCCACTTACGCCAACTAGTTTCCCGAGCCGGACAATTTTGGTGTTGTAGGTGGTCATCTGTCGAACACTTGTGGAAATACGTTGCCCAAATTGCCTTTGTCATCTGTTCCACAGAACTGGAATGCCGTCGGATTGCCAGGCTGTAGTACGTCGTAAGCTCCTTGATCACTTTATCAGTTTTAGTAATGGGCAAGCACATACAATAATTTTGCGCGGGTACAAAGTTGAAATTCCCGAAAAAGACTGGTGCGTGAGGAAGGCCGATTTCAGGCACGTGCATTTTTTGTTCAACGGCGAATAACAAACATTTCAATTCCGTATGCGGAAAAACCGTTTCAGGGATGGATTCTAAACACTTTTATGGATCCAAAAATGCGATTTAAAAAAATCGATGTTTAGAACCGATAGTAAACTTTCCCTTTATTTGTATGCAAATGTTCTACCAGACGCGTTTCGCGCTACACTGTGAAATATTCGTTCAGATGGCTTTGAGGTCATCAGTCCCCTAGAACTTAGAACTACTTAAGGACATCACACACATCCATGCCCGACGCAGGATTCGAACTTGCGACCCTAGCAGTCGCGCGGTTCCAGACTGTAGCGCCTAGAACCGCTCGGCCACTCCGTCCGGTGAAATATTCGTTCTGGAAGCAAACACTTTCGGACCGTGGGCTACAGTAAGAGTGGACATGATTCGATGAAAGGAGGAAAAAGCATGAGAAACAGAAAATACAAGACAAACAGGGATAATATTAACGTCGAAAGAGATTAAAAAGGGAGTGCGTGTAGAACAACCTGAAAGGAAAGCGAATGAAACAAATAGTAACGAAAAGGTAAAGATACGTAGAGAAGACAGGAAGACTGCTTCACTTTCGTAATGCGAAAAAAATGAAGTAATTCTATTATATAAAATGAAGTTAGATTCTTATTTTGATGTCGCGCGAAGTACGTCGGCTTATTTTGAAATGTACGTGAACTTCGAGCACTCACGTTGCACGATGAAGATAGTTCTGAAGACGAATAGCAACATCAGAGGAGGAGTCCGTGTCGTTCATGTTTTGTGGACAGGTGCGACCAGTGAACCCGATATACAGGATGCTGCATTACAACCATGACGAGACGATACCTGTCTGATATATGATGCGAGGTACTGAAGACTGAGAGACCGGTGTGGAAGACACAGCATGTGGTGCCCACGCCGCCTCTCGGGCATTTGCAATCTAGCGGAGGAGTGAGCGGGACTGATGGGGGCAAGCAGGTGAGCGCAGCAAAACAAGTTGCGCAGAAGTGCTCGTGTCTAACTAGAAAAAAGAGATATATCGCATTCCTGCACTGTGTTACTGCGCGTGTCAACACGGCACAGGTAGCTATTTCAAGGAGAGTTTCTTTTTGTCGTCATTGTTATGACCGGCATGATGTGCTCAACCATGATTTCCTCTCTCGTCCCACCGTCTTCATCTAAGAGTAGCACTTGCACCTAACGTCGTTAGTTATTTGCTGGATATATTACAAACATTGTCTCCGTCTACAATTTATATACTCTATAGCTCCCTCTAGTGCTAATGGTGTTATTCCGCGATAGCTTTCAAAAACTCGTTTACGCTAAAGACTGCAGCAACATAGTATTTAGTGTATCTGGGATTGTAAAACAGTTAAGATCCTTCGACGCCAGAAAGGCATCTGGTCCAGACAGTACCCCCGTAAGATTTTGTGTTGACTATGCTACAAATGTAGCACCATTCTATCCGCAGTCAACAGAGATCATTGGAACGGCGGAAAGTTCCACTGGACTGGAAGAAGGTCCAGGTCATAGCAATCTATAAAAATAGTAGAAAATCGGATGCACATAATTATTGGCCAATTTCACTGGAATCGATTTGTTGTAGAATCATGGAACATATCTTGTGTTCAGACATAATGACCTTTCTAGATTCTGAGAAGCTCATCTGCAGAAACCAGCACGATTTTAGGAAACAGCAATCATGCGAAACACAGCTGGCCCTCTTTGTGCATGATATACAACAGGCTGTAGATACCGGCTCCCAGGTTGATGTCATATTTCTCGATTTTCGAAAGGAGTTCGACTCAGTTCCGCACTGTCGCTTGCTACAAAAAGTACACGCTTACGGGCTATCCGATGACATATGCAGTTGGATAGAAAGCTTTCTAACAGAAAGGAAGCAGTATGTCACCCTGAACGGGGTAACTTCAACAGAAACAAGAGTAACTTCAGGCGTGCCCCAGGGCAGCGTAATAGGTCCGCTGCTTTTTACGATTTACATGAACTATCTGCTTGATGGTATTGACAGCGGCCTTAGACTGTTTGCTATGATGCTGTAGTCTACAGGAAAGTAGTATCACACGACAGTTGTGAACGTATCAATGAGGATTTCCAGAAAATAAATGTGTGGTGTAATATTAGTAAGTGTAACCTACTGCGTATAACAAGGCGAAAATCCCCATTGATGTAAGAGTAGAAAATAAATGATCAGTCTTTGGAAGCGGTAACATCAGTCAAGTATCTGGGTGTGAATATTCGAAATGATCTCAAATGGAATGATCAGATTAAACAAGTAACGGGTAAGGCGAACTCTTGATTGCGGTTTATTGGTAGAATCCTGTAGCGATGCAGCCCATCAAAAAAGGAAATAGCTTACAATTCGTTAGTTCGTCCAGTCTTAGACTATTTTTCGTCTGTATGGGACCCTTACCAGTTGGGTCTGATTCAAGAGATTGAAGGTCCAAAGGAGAACGGCAAGTTTCGTCACTGGTACATGTAGCCATCGCGAGAGCGTTACAAATCTCATAGAGAGCTTGAAGTGGGACACACTTGCAGATAGACAACGGGCTAAACAGAAGGGGCTGCTCACTAAATTCCGAAATCCAATCTTCGCCTAGGATGTAGATCATATACTGTATTATTACCACTGAAAGGTCTCTGTTGGATTCCTTTCATGTTAATTTCTTAAATATGTTGTCATTTACGGCATAAATTCCTCTTCTAAATTTATTGTGGTGTTTCTGACTATCTGGGAGGAGACTGAGCAATGGAACGTGTTACTTTTACACATAAACAAGAACGATCTGTCACACTACTACACTTTAAAATACAGTTTATATGTAATTCATGTCAAAAGTCTCATACGGAATCTACATCCGCTTTCTTTTATATAGTGTATATGATAAGATACTGTCATCCCCCTTCCCTTCTGTGTGAGAGGATGAATGAGCAAATGTATTTCTAGTTGCATGCTTGATGGTAGCAGACAAGTCTGTCTGCTAGAGAACAGTAGGACCAACGTCGGAACAGGTAGCTACACTTTCTAAAAGCAGAGAGTTTTCCATTCTTAGTATGTTCCTGTCCGTCCCTTGTCTTGTTGCCATAGGAAGCTGCCTCTCTGGTCAATTCCGTTTGTATCTGGGAAGCACGCTCGGTAGCGGGCCAGGGCAGTCTGTCCGTGGCGAGCGTCTGAAGTGGTAACATCTCCGGCTAAGCGCGTGTCTGCTAAGTCCGCAGAACAATGGATTTCTGAAGTTCAGCCTAACTGAAAATTTAATCACCTTTATTTCAGGTTTAGCTCTAAAATAAGACGATAGTAACCAGTTCGAGGTTTTTCTTTTGTAAATTGCTTTTCGATCTAATTTATTTTAATTATCAAAATTATTGTGGAGTTAAACTCTTTGTGTAAACCAAGTTGACCACGTGAAGCATGTGGTGTAATCATCAAAGTAGCTCTCAGCTATTCTTTTCGGGAAGATTTCACAGAGAGTTAGTATGAATTTAGTATACCAGTGTGTGGTAATTACATGACGGGCAGGAATGCGCTACGAACGTAACTTCTTTGGGTGAAAATTGAATCGGTTGGTTGTGGTTAATTTCCTCTTGCATATGTTTCAACGTTCTTCGTGTGTTATTTTATGAATGCAGTGTTGTATGCAGTCTCCCAATCTTGGCTCCATATTTGATGTGTTCTGTAAGATTACAAACTCACATTTTCACAATCCTAAATAAGGCACCAGTTCAGTTATGAATCAAGTTTAATATGCTGAAATTTCAATGATCAATGTCAAAATAAATTTCCAAATATAAACTGATTTATTTCTTTTTATTTATATATTACCGGTTGTCGTATGACTATTAAAAGAATATAATTAATGTTAGTCTGGTTGAAAATTTGGTAAGCTAGACGGGATACCTGGTGAAACAGTTGCGCAGTAATGCAAGGTTAACTTCCTCAGATAGCGCACAGGTTTTAACACACTTTTATGGTCTTGAATAGCAGCACCGCTTGCAGAACAAATTAAGCAAGAACATTACACCACCAACTTTCAAATCGCGTAATGATCATCATTCAAAGATAAGGGAAATTAGAGCTCGTACTGAGGCGTTCAGACAGTCGTTTTTCCCTCGCGCGATCCGCGAGTCGAACAGCGGGTGGGGGGTGGCGGGAATATGACTTTGGCGCGAATTGTGCCCTCTGCCACACACCGCTTGGTGGCTATCGGAGTATATACGTAGATGTAGATATCCCGATATCCTATCATCCTTCTTGTCAATGTTTTCCACGTGTTTCTCAGATCGCAGATTCTGTATAGAACTTCCCCATTTCCGATCTAGTGAATCTACGTCACTCTCAACATTCTTTCACAACACCTTCTCAGACACTTCAGTTCCTTTATTTTACGGTTTTTCCACAGTCTTTGTTCACTTCCATATAACGCTGTGCTCGAAACGCACATTCTCAGAAATTTTTCCCTCAAATTAAGGCTGATGTTTGATACTGGTGGAATGCTTTGGGCAGAAATACCCTCTTTGCCTGCGCTAGTCTGCTTTCCATGGGCCCCTTGCTTCGTCAGTCGTGTGTTATTCTAGAATGAAATTTTCACTCTAGATCGGAGTGTGGGCTGATATGAAACTCTCTGGCAGATTAAAACTGTGTGCCGGACCGAGACTCGAACTCGGGACCTTTGCCTTTCATGGGCAAGTGCTCTACCAACTGAGCTACACAAGTGCGACTCACACCCTGTCCCCACAGCTTTACTTCCGCCAGTACCTCAGTTGGTAGAGCACTTGCCCGTGAAAGGCAAAGGTCCCGAGTTCGAGTGTCGGTCCGGCGGTAGGAGAAATCTTTCACTTCGTCTACATTCGTCTTTCTTCTGTTTATTCCTAATCCATCGTGTGTGCCAATTAGAGAATTTTGACCATTTATAATGTCGTGTAATTCCTCCGTACTTCTAATGAGGATAGCAATATCATCGGCGAATCTTACGACTGATATCATTTCACCATTAATTTTAATCTCACTCCAACCATTCTTTCATTTCCGCCATTGCTTCTAGGGGGAAAAAGAATTCATCCTTGTATTAAACCCTTTCTAATATGAGTACTTCATTCTTATAATTTTTCACTCTTCGTTCTTGAACATAGTGTACATTACACATCATTTCCTTTACTTTCCAGAGAATTTCTAACATTTTGCACGATCTGACGTTGTTAAACGCTCTTCCTGTGCGGACAAATCAAATGAACGCGTTGTTATTTTTTTACCTCTTGTTTCCAACGTCCGAAATAGCTCTCTGCAGCATTTGGCTTTCCTAGAGCCTAACTGATACAGCAGAAAGCAACAGCTTAAGCAATGGCATACCGCATGCAATAAAAAAGGCACTTAAAATTTTCACACGCTTCCTCGAATACCCTCTTTCCTACTTGTACAATGAGACAGGCTACTAGCACTCTCCCAACCTTTTCTTCTCTAGCTTCTACCAGGGTTTGATACACCAACGATTATATGCCACCCGATGTAAACATATCTACAGAAGTTAGTATTGTGAAAGGGCTTCAGCCACCATCTGATTGCTGAGCGCGAACAGAAAGCCAAACAATGGACATGTGAAGAAGGCACTACAAATGCAACTAGTTATGCAGAGAGAGAATTTGACACGTAGCGAAAGTGGAGACCAAGATGGCAACAGTGTGCTAAGACAATCAGTCGATAGCGAAGCGAAAAAACCAGTTTGGTGCCACTGCACAGCTGAATTCCAGAGGTGCCCGAGAGCTGTAATTGGGCAGCGGAATGGTGTGTGGCATCACGGCCCAGCAGCTCCGGCTAGCTGCAAAAGTTCAGTTTCACGCTGCCTAGCGAGATTTCACAATCGCCATGTCGGGATACCGGAGTCAAATACAGCGGTCGCGCCGGTCTTGGAACAGGATCGCCCCTTCCATTGCAGCGATGTTGTACAGGTGCTCACGGACATGAATAAAGGAGTGGTTTGAGGCACCGTCGTGTTAAAGCCACATCCTCTCGTGACTAACAAGGGGCACTCTCAGCTGTGCAGAACATCTAGAATGAACGCCGAGTAACGTGCAACATTCAGAAGGATTGTCAGAAAATAAGATGGTTTTGGATGGACTTCTGCAATTCCAGCCCACAAATCGGAAAAGAATCGTTAGTGATGGGAGGGCGACCTGTGGTTCTTCGTTATTCCAGATGACTGCTTTGGTAGGTGAAAACTCCATCAGAGCTGAAAAATGCTTTGTAAATTTTTCAGTAATACTATAGCACAACTGCAGTTTTACTATTTAAAGGGTTTCTGCCTCTGAAATGTCAATTTCACCGTTTATCTGCGCAACGAAATTTGTAACTGTGTATGTTAAACAATCTCACAACAATGAAAAAATGGCGAGAGAATACGTGACATGAAGTATTTCATCTCGAGCGATGAATTGCCATGTCTTTATCTTGAAAGGGTGTTATGATGTATCTACGTTACCAGAAGTATTTTTCTACATATAATTTTCTATTTGTTATCTGCAAGATGATAGTGAGCTGTGGCTGAGAGCGTCCATCTTTACAGGAAAAATGTTAAATGTACAGTTAGTATGCTAGATTATCGTCTATTGTACATCCTCGTTTCACGATGGCCATTACCTTTTCAAATAAAGCCTTTTCGATTAATTTTCATCAGCAGTAATCACTCCTATCTAGTACCTTCAGTATGTATCTAAATACTGTTAATATTCTCCATATTTCCGCACGCACTGCCATGTCATTGAATGACTTTCGCCCGAGTGCCTGTCCGCTCCGGTGTGGAGCCGTACAATGCCGGCACGGTAGCTCTTCGGTTAGAGGATTACCTGCCCTCTGTAATAACGACGAACTTAAACGGGTGTCTTACGACGTCCGCTCCGACCAGATGCAACGAACGGAAGCGAACAAAATGAGATAAAAAAAAACACTCTCGGCGTCCTAGTTCTCTCTCTCTTTCCCTTTGCAGCGCTGTGACGCTGCACCGCTCTCCCGCGGGTAGAGTCCCTGCGTCGCACGGTGCGCTTCCCCAAACCTCTCCAGCTGTCGACATCCACATCATCTGAATAATCTGTCTTTTCTTGGTTGGGATGGTGATTTGTGGCAGAAGACCAAACAGCGTGGTCTTGGGTCATATCGCTTTAGGGAAGGATATGGAAGGAAGTCGGTCGTGACCTTTCAAAGCAGCTAACCCGGTATTTACCTGAAGCAATTTAGGGTATTCAAGGAAAATCTAAATCAGGATGGCCATACGCGAGCTCGAACCATCGGCCGCCTGAACGCGAGGAAGGTGTGCAAACGACTGCTCCACCTCGCTCGGTTGTTTTACCTTGACGCGGCCTTCTATCGTCAAACTGCTACATAAAATTGTGGATGAGTTCAGGTGAATTTAAAGATTACTTTACATATGCAACATTTTAATCACTTATCAATTAATTGAGATGTGAGGTGACTGTGAAAGTTTCCGAGGATATGGTTACTGTACAACAACTTTAGAAGGTTTGACGCCGCGGTGCTACACTGAGTACCCCACTTAAAAAATTAAACTCTAATCTAGCCCGATTTTTTGTATTCATTGTTTAACTACAACTGCATCTACATACATACTCTACAAACCGCAGTGAAGTGCGTGGTCGAGAGTACTCAGCACTGAATCATACGTTAGACTTTTTTCCCGTCCCAATTGCTTATGGAACGCGGAAAGAATAGCTGCTTATCTGTGGGCGCTGTAATGATTCTGATCCTGTCCTCATGGTTGCTATGGAACCGATAAGTAGGGGGCTCACGTATGTTTCTAGTTTCTTCACTTAAAACCGCTCCCTGGATGTTTTTAACTTGGCTTTCAAGGGACATTTGGCATCTGTCTTCAAGTATCTGGCAATCTAGGTTTTAGAATGTTTCCAAGACACACTTTCCTTCCTCGAACAAATTCTTACCGTTCGTGCTGCTCTTTTCGAATATGTATTAACTGCGAGTGCACATATTTGAGCGGCGTTCTAAGGCTGGATACACTAATGTTGTGTAAGTAGTCTCCTTTGCATACTGACTACATTTTCCAGGTATCCTGCCAATGAACCCAAGACGGTCATGTGCATCACCTGCGGCAGGGCCTTTAGTATCATTCCACACAAATTGTTCCACCCAAGTATTTCTGTCAGTTAACGGATAACTGGTACCGTTTATCATTCATTGATATTGTAGTCATTGAACGTGATGTTTTGTCATTTTCCGGGGTGCACGGGTTTACATTTCTGAACTTAGAAAGCAAATTTCCAATATTTTAATAAGTTTGTGACCTTATGAAAACCTCATTGGATAATTGTGCACTGTTTTTAGACAGCACTTCACAGTAGATATGTAAATGCAGCATCTTCAATACGTCCTATGTTAGTACTAACATTGTCTGCCAGGTAGTAACATATAACAACAATAGTAGGAGCCGCAACGCAGCTGCTTGGGCCATGTTTGATGCTACTTCTGTTGATGACTCTACATTAAAAATAAAATTTTTCTCCCCAATGGCAATAAATTCACACTCAGTTGTCGGAAAAGCAGGTGGCAGACTTCGGGTAATTGATACGATACTAGGAAAACGCAATTCCCTTCTAGGAATTTTGCTTAAATAAGTGATGCACAACAGAACAGCAAGTTGAGGAATAAAATTTTGTTAAAAACCGTTTGAGACTTCGCTAAGTGGGGCGTGTCTGCCGACTATGCAGTTGTGTCATAGCCGAAACTAAGTACGGGAGGCCCAAAGTATAAACAAGCTAGGAACTCGTTTCACCAAAGTGAGTAAGAAGGATGCCATGAACATTTGATTCAACACTTTGAAAAAAGTGCGGAGCAGTCGTAATGCTCTACTGCAACTTCGCATAAAGAAGATACAGGAACACTAAGGATGCAAACTTCGCAAATGGAGCGCCCTGAAACTCTGAAGATAATTCTACAGCAGGCGAGACCGCTGACAGGCTCGGAAAACGGGGGCACCTTCTGTCACCAGTCACCACTGTGTGTGGGGGGGTGGGGGTGGGAGGGGGGTACATCACATCGTCGTCTGCTATAAAAGATCTGACCTCTCAAGGTCATTCTCAAAGAGAGGCCATTTCATATGAGTCGTGGGTACTGACAGACAATCAGCTCTATTTAGTGCAGGATGCTCTGTTGAATTCAGCAAGTGTCTACAAGCTGTTGCCAACTTGGAGACCACTGCAACATGTTCACAGCCGTCCGGCCACAAAGGTGACTTCTGATCTGCTAGCTGCACCCCTCCCAGTCACAACAGCGATTGTGGATTGGGGTCAGGGCGATCTTCCGTGGATGAAGAACCATGTGTCCACCTGCAAACTGTTGAGCTTGGATGCTGGGCCGCTACTGGGCAGTACAGGTACCGCCTTATCGGTTGTGTCCTGGATCTGCTATTAGGGCTGTCCTTCATGTTGCTGTCGAGCCTTCCACCTGCACGCCATCTCGACAGCCACCTTCGGGAGTACGCAGTATTCTGGTATCCAGCCAGAGCACAGCTTTATTCATCGGTAACACTGAGGCTCCAACAGGTGTCCACAGCCACACTGGGCTGCGGAGACGCACGGCTGGCGCACCCTCCTGCAGGTCGCGGCGCTAACCACAGGCAACACCAGGAGATGCGCTCAGCACATTCCCTGCCGGTCACTGACGTACCACATCGCACTTTCAAAGCAGTGCAGATGCAGCGGGGTCACCGCTAGGCAACGCCAGGATAGAGACGCACTGACTGTAAAACTCTCGACAGTAAATGATTGTTAATGGAATGATATCTCCTTTGCGCTCTGGCGCTCCACAGGATTACTCACTTTCCCTGTGGCTCGATCTCCAGATAACAACACAACCCCAAGTTGTGCTCCTCGTTCTACAACATTGTTGAAGTTTTTGGGACCCATACCGAATAGGTCTAACAAGGGGCACTGAACGTACACAATACAGATCAGTACGAATGGTGACATGTTTGCTCGACTCGCAGCAGAAGAGAATCGGGGAATCCAATACAACTACTTAAACATCGGTTGCGGAGAGTGAAGAATATACTTATTAGAGCCCGCACTGACGCTTTTAACCAGTAATGCTTCTCGTGTCCAATACATTTACATCTACATCTACATTCCACAAGCCACCTTGCGGTGTGTGGTGGAGGGTACTTTGTGTACCCCTTTTTCTGTTCGAATCGCGAATAGTTTGGGGGAAGAACGTCTGACGATAAGCCTCCGTGTGGCCTTGAATCTCTCTCATTTTATGTTCATGGCCTTTTCGCTAGATACACATAGGAGGGAGGAATATATTTTTTGAATCTTCTAGGTATGTATGCTCCCGAAACTTTAACAGTAAACGATACCGTGGTGCAGAACGGGTCTCTTACTGCATCTGTCAACAAAGTTGGTTGGTCATCTCCGTAATACCTTCGTGCTTACTAAATGAACATTAACGAAAAACGAAACATGCTGCTTTTGGATCTTCTCTATTTCCTCTGCCAATCCTCTCTGACACGGATCCCAGACTGACGAACAGTATTCAGGTATTTGTCGGACGAGCGATTTGTTAGCTTACTCCTTTCTCGACGGACTACATGTCCTAAGGATTCTTCCAATGAATCTCAATCTGGTATCTGCCTTCCCCGCCATTAGTTTTCTGTAGTCTTTCCACTTTAAGTTGGTGCGTGTACTCCATATATGATGGAAGTAACTGCTTACAGCGATTCTTCTACAATCGTGTAGCCCGCATCTCGTGGTCGTGCGGTAGCGTTCTCGCTTCCCACGCCCGGGTTCCTGGGTTCGATTCCCGGCGGGGTAAGGGATTTTTTCTGCCTCGTGATGGCTGGGTGTTGTGTGATGAACTTTGGTTAGTTAGGTTTAAGTAGTTCTTGGTTCTAGGGGACTGATGACCATAGTGCTCAGAGCCATTTGATGTATTTTTTGCAATCGTGTAACCATACAATAACAAAAAAAAATAGTTCAAATGGCTCTGAGCACTATGGGACTCAACTGCTGTGGTCATTAGTCCCCTAGAACTTAGAACTACTTAAACCTAACTAACCTAAGGACATCACACACATACATGCCCGAGGCAGGATTCGAACCTGCGACCGTAGCAGTCGCACGGTTCCGGACTGCGCGCCTAGAACATAACAATAACATGTCTTCCTGTCTGTGTATAAGCAATATATTATATTTGTTTATTTTGAGCGTCAACTACCACTCCCTGCGCCAAGTATCGATCCTCTGCAGGTCTTGTTGCATTTTGTTGCAATTTTCTAGTATTTCGAACATCCCTGTACACAGCCTTCCTACTTTACCTACTACGTCATGCATATACAGGGTGAGTCACCTAACATTAGCGCTAGATATATTTCGTAAACCACATCAAATACGGACGAATCGATTCCACAGACCGAACGTGACGAGAGGGGCTGTGTAATTGGTTAATACAAATCATAAAAAAAATGCAAGGAAGTATGTTTTTTTAACACAAACCTACGTTTTTTAAAATGGAAACCCGTTAGTTTTGTTAGCACATCTGAACATATAAACAACTACGTAGTCAGTGCCGTTTGTTGCACTGTAAAATGTTAATTACATCCGGAGATATTGTGACCTAAAGTTAACACTTGAGTACCACTCCTCCGCTGTTCGATCGTGTGTATCGGATAACACCGAATTACGTAGGGATCCTAAGGGAATGGTAATGGACCTTAGGTACAGAAGAGACTGGAACAGCACATTACGTCCACACGCTAAAACCGTTTTATTGGTCTTTTTCACTGACGCACATGTACATTACCATGAGGGGTGAGGTACACTTACACACGTGGTTTCCTTTTTCAATTACGGAGTGGAATAGAGTGTGTCCCGACATGTCAGGCCAATAGATGTTCGATGTGGTGACCATCATTTGCTGCACACAATTGCAATCTCTGGAGTAATGAATGTCGTACACGCCGCAGTATATCTGGTGTAATGCCGCCGCAGGCTGCCACAATACGTTGTTTCATATCCTGTGGGGTTGAAGGCACATCACGGTCCACATTCTCCTTTAACGTACCCCACAGAAAGAAGTCCAGAGGTGTAAGATCAGGAGAACGGGCTGGCCAATTTATGCGTCCTCCACGTCCTATGAAACGCTCGTCGAACATCCTGTCAAGGGTCAACCTAGTGTTAATTGCGGAATGTGCAGGTGCACCATCATGCTGATACCACATACGTCGACGCGTTTCCAGTGGGACATTTTCGAGCAACGTTGGCAGATCATTCTGTAGAAACGCGATGTATGTTGCAGCTGTTTAGGTCCCTGCAATGAAGTGAGGACCAATGAGGTGGTCGCCAATGATTCCGCACCACACATTTACAGTCCACGGTCGCTGTCGCTCTAGCTGTCTGAGCCAGCGAGGATTGTCCACGGACCAGTAATGCATGTTCCGTATATTCACTGCCCCGTGGTTTGTGAAACTCGCTTCATCCGTAAACAGTTAGAACTGCAACGCATTCTCTGTCAATGCCCATTGACAGAATTGCACTCGATCGTTAAAGTCATCACCATGTAATTGCTGATGTAGCGACACATGAAACGGGTAAAAGCGGTGACGATGCAGTATGCGCATGACAATACTTTGACTCAGTCCACCGGCTCTCGCAATGTCCCGTGTACTCATGTGTGGGTACATGGCAACAGCAGCTAACACACCAACTGCACCCGTTTCTCCTGTGACGGACCTGTGACGGACCTGTTACGGACCCGTTTGCGTGCTACAACCATACCTGTTGCATACAGTTGGCGGTAGATGTTTTGCAATGCTCTCTGTCCGGGTACCGTTCTGCATACACCCTGCAGGCTTCAGCTGCATTTCGTCAACACTCGCCATAGATGAGTATCATCTCTGCCTTTTCAGAGTTCGAATACACCATAGTCGCAGTTCCTACAACACTACACTATCACAGGCGTCTGGTAACACGGTGTACTACAGTTGGTCTGCGTGCGGAGACGAATGCAGAATAACAATAGCAGCAAGCGCTACATGCGGACACTGCGACAGCTAGACCAAACCACAACAGTGCACTACAGCCACACTCGTAAACACGGTCGTCATCGTAAACATGTCCATGCAGATGGTGCTCACAGACCGTGGCCCGTATTTGTTACAACACGCAACTGAACGTCAGTGGTTTCAAGCGTCAACTTTAGGTTATAATATCTCCGGATCTAATTAACATTTTACAATTCAACAAACGGCACTGACTACGTATTTGTTTATATGTTCAGATGTGCTAACAAAACTAACGTGGTTCCATTTAAAAACGTAGGTTTGTGTTAAAAAACATACTTCCATGCATTTTTGTATGGTTTGTATTAAACCAATACACTAGCCCCTCTCCTCACGTTCGGTCTGTGGAATCGGTTCGTCAGTATTAGATGAGGTTTACGAAATATATCCAGCGGTAACGTTAGGTGACTTACCCTGTATATTGTGAAAATTAATCGATCTATGACAGTCCCTTGGTATGCGCCCGAAGTAACGTCCGTCCGACTTTACCTACTAGGTCATATTATTGTTACTATTAATATCTTTAATTCCACATTTAGGAGAGCGTATACACAATCAATTTTCATGGCACTTTTTGTCTATTTTTTTCTCGTCCCAAAAACCTCTCATATATTCAATGTGTTTCTTCTTCCTCTCTTCTGCCCACTTCTTTCCTGGTTTCTTCACTTTTGATGAAAACAGAGTACATGTGTATATAGGATGCTAAAGATCTATATATTAAACTGCAAGGAGAACAACTGACACTGGTCAAGAAATTTAAATACCTTTGTCACTAGAATTTGTAAATACTCTGAGACTACTGTTGATAATATCTTTGTAGACAAATCTAGGGAAAAAGTCATATCACAAAACCAATAGTAATTGGGCTGAAAAGCAGCATTTTGTGTGAAATGTTGAAACTTGTCAGGATAAAAAAATCTATTAAATCTGAGTGCAGGAGGGTAATAAACAAGTCAAAAATTGAGAAATTGAAGAAACTGCTCAAAGACATGAACTGGATAGATGTTTACAATACGTCTGACTCAAATGGAAAATGCAAAGCATTTATTAATAAAGTTGCCTCTACTTTTGAGAATAGTTTTCCCCTAAAGGTAACTCAAATCAAACAGAAGTCAAAAATAAACTGTAGATTACACAAGGAATAAAGATATCATGTAGGGCAAAAAGGCGACTGTATGTACTAGCTAGGAACAGCTCTGATGTCAGAGTTGTAATGTATTGCGAGGAATAATGCAAAATATTGAAGTAAGTAGTCCAGAAATCGAAGCAGCTTTGTTATGAGTAAAAGATAATCACATCAGGTAACAAAATAAAAACTGTATGGGATTTTGTGACGACAGAGACAGGTGGGACCAAAAAGGAAGAGAAACAGATAGCTCTAAAAATAAAAGCGACTTTCGTAACAAGTACATGTAGTGATTAATAAAATTCTTTTCCGGGCTATTATGCAGTGGTCTGATGGATTTCGCATTGTAACCCGACGTTTCGTCCCCATCTGCGGAGGACATCTTCAAGGGGGTTCGTGGCTTCTGTTAACTTCCGAAACACACACTGTCTCACTACTGACTGCAGCAAATTTTTGTTTTCGCGTGCTCCCGCGCATAGGCGTGACGTCACATGTTTTGAATACGCGAGCGCAATTGGCCGTTGTCGGTTGCCGCCGTCCGCTGTTGCTATCATCCCATGGCGGAAGACTGGTACACATCTTCTTCAGCACCGGCATCCAGATGTCATTCAATTTCACGCCCTCCTCCTTCCTATTAAAATTCCTGGGGTGTTTCATAATCTCTATAGCCTCTCTGTAAAGCCATTCATGATATCCGCTTGTGGCTGCCAGTATTTGAGTTCTATCAAAATAAATGTGGTGGTCTCCTGACTGCAAAGCGTGTTCCGCAACAGCTGATCTATCAATCTCTCCCCTTCTGCAATTGCCCTTGTGCTCTTCTAGTCGTTTTTTGACCGTTCTTTTTGTGGTACCCACATATACCTCCCCACAACTACACGGGATCCTGTAAATTCCTGCTTTTTCCAGCGGTTTACGAGCATCCTTAGCCAATCTCAGGTGTTCTTGTATCTTCCGGGTAGGTTTGTAAATCACCGCGATATTCCGTTTTTTCAATATTTTCCCTATGCGGTCAGTGACGTCCTTAATAAAAGGCAGGAAAACTTTCGATTTTGCAAGCGCTTGTGCATTGCTATGATTTTCACGCGGCGGTCTTAACGCTCTTTTTATCTCAGCAGCCGAGTAACCATTCCTGAGTAATGCATCAGTGAGGTGTTCCAGTTCCGTATCCAGTAGCCCAGGTTCACAGATGTTCCTCGCTCTATCCGCCAACGTTTTTATTATGCCTCGCTTTTGCTGTGGGTGGTGGTTCGAATCCCGGTGTAGATAACGATCCGTGTGCGTGGGTTTCCGGTAAACTGTATGGCCTAAGCTACCATCCTGTTTCTTGTAAACTAGCACATCCAGAAAATTTAGTCTCCCTTCTGCCTCCTCCTCCATGGTAAACTGAATCTTCGGATTAATACCGTTTAGATGTTTGTGAAAACGGCCTAGTTCCTCTCTGCCATGCCTCCACAACACAAACGTATCATCTACGTAGCGGAACCAGATATTCGGTTTTTTGTTCGCAGTTTCTAGAGCCTGCGCCTCGAATTTTTCCATGAAAAAGTTAGCTATAACCGGGCTTAAGGGGCTCCCCATTGCCACGCCATCAGTCTGTTCGTAGAACTCATCGTTCCATTTGAAATATGTGGTCGTAAGGCAATATTTAAATAGTTCTGCAATGTCGGGAGGAAAAATTCTATTCAGCTGTTGCAACACCTCATTGAGAGGAACCATAGTAAATAGCGATGCCACATCGAAACTGACTAACATGTCCTCCGGCTGGACCACTATGCCGCTTAATTTACTGATGAAATGTGCAGAATTCTTGATATAGGAGTCCGATCGTCCCACATGCGGCCGTAATAGCGTTGTCAAAAACTTGGCAATAGAATAGGTGGGCGAACCAATGGCACTCACTATAGGTCTCAGAGGAACAAGTTGTTTATGAACCTTCGGCAAGCCATAGAGTCTTGGTTGCAGCGCAACTGAATTGAACAGACTTTTCTGAACGTTCTGTTCGATAGAGGACTTCTTAATTAACCGCGTAACCGTTCTAAGAACTTTATCAGTCGGGTCTTTACTCAGCTTCTTGTAAGTCTGCGGATCTAGTAAGTCATTAATCTTGCTGTGATAGTCAGTAACATTCAAAACCACCGTCGCATTTCCCTTGCCAGCGGGGACAATGATAATACTATCGTCCTCATTTAGGCGTTTTATTGCATTCCTCTCACCCACGGTTAAATTACTTTTTGGAGGCTTTGCGCGAGCTAATACTCTCACAGTTTCTATGCGGATTTCTTCGGCTGTAATCGCGTCCACACTACGAATGCCTGCTTCTACACTGGCGATTATCTCCTCAGTGGGCACAACTCGCGGACTAATGGCAAAATTTCCACCCTTGGCAAGCACAGATCTCTCATCGTCAGATAACAAGTGTTCGGATAAATTGATAACAGTACGGGAAGCGTCTAACTGGCGGATCGTCTGATTAGGATGCAAATTATCAAATTTCTTCCTCTGTCTACTAGACGTTGTCAACATGTGGTTCCTAATCACGCCATGCAACAGTCTGTCAATTCTATCCCAGTCACCACTACACAATTTATTACTGATAGTAATATGGAGAGACATTAACTTACAGTTTGTGCTTGCCAAGTCCCGGCGGGTCTGTTGAATCCGCTCTCGTAGTAAAGCGTCTTCCGTCCGTTTGAAAATACGCTGCGCCTTGGCCGAGCTGCATAGTCGCTTAATCCTCAAAGCACGCGAGCACGCGAAAACAAAAATTTGCTGCAGTCAGTAGTGAGACAGTGTGTGTTTCGGAAGTTAACAGAAGCCACGAACCCCCTTGAAGATGTCCTCCGCAGATGGGGACGAAACGTCGGGTTACAATGCGAAATCCATCAGACCACGGCATAATAGCCCGGAAAAGAATTTTATTAATCATGACAGTTCCGGCCGTGAAAGTTTACATTTTACAAGTACATGTAGTGTTGTAAACCTCTTAAACAAGTACTTCATTTCTGTTACTGACAGCTTGTGGTGATCAGGTTCAGTGAACAGTGCAATGGAGTATCTGAGACAAGTCTTTAAAAATAACTTCAGTAAAATGGAAATGATAACCACGTCTCCCAAAGAAGTAGCATCCATCATAAAATCCTTAAAATCTAAGTATTCCAGTGGGTATGATAACATACCAACAAAGTTAATCAAAGAGTGCTCATGCAAGTCAAGGTCTATCTTAAGTATATGTGTAATCAATCTCTTATTAGCGGAACATTTCCAGACTAGCTAAAATATGCTGAAGTTAAGCCTTTTCAGAAGAAGGGGGATAAAGAGATACCTTCAAACTATCAACCAATTTTACTTTTGCTGGCTTTCTCAAAAATATTTGAAAAGGTTGTGTTCAAGCGTCTCCTTAAGCATCTGACAGCAAATAATATATTGTCCAAGCCATAGTTTCGATTTTTTTTTTTTTTGCCATCAGTCTACTGACTGGTTTGATGCGGCCCGCCACGAATTCCTTTCCTGTGCTAACCTCTTCACCTCAGAGTAGCACTTGCAACCTACGTCCTCAATTATTTGCTTGGCGTATTACAATCTTCGTCTTCCTCTACAGTTTTTGCCCTCTACAGCTCCCTCTAGTACCATGGAAGTCATTCCCTCATGTCTTAGCAGATGTCCTATTATCCTGTCCCTTCTCCTTATCAGTGTTTTCCACATATTCCTTTCCTCTCCGCTTCTGCGTAGAACGTCCTCATTCCTTACCTTATCAGTCCACCTAATTTTCAACATTCGTCTATAGCACCACATCTGAAATGCTTCGATTCTCTTCTGTTCCGGTTTTCCCACAGTCCATGTTTCACTACCATACAATGCTGTACTCCAGACGTACATCCTCAGAAATTTCTTCCTCAAATTAAGGCCAGTATTTGATATTAGTAGACTTTTCTTCGCCAGAAATGCTTTTTTTGCCATAGCGAGTCTGCTTTTGATGTCCTCCTTGCTCCGTCCGTCACTGGTTATTTTACTGCCTAGGTAGCAGAATTCTTTAACTTCATTGACTTCGTAACGATCAATCCTGATGTTAAGTTTCTCGCTGTTCTCATTTCTACTACTTCTCATTCCCTTCGTCTTTCTCCGATTTACTCTCAAACCATACTGTGTACTCATTGGACTGTTCATTCCGTTCAGCAGATCATTTAATTCTTCTTCACTTTCACTCAGGATAGCAATGCCATCAGCGAATCGAATCATTGATATCCTTTCACCTTGTATTTTAATTTCATTCCTGAACCTTTCTTTTATTTCCATCATTGCTTCCTCGATGTACAGATTGAAGAGTAGGGGCGAAAGGCTACAGCCTTGTCTTACTCCCTTCTTAATACGAGCACTTCGTTCTTGATCGTCCACTCTTATTATTCCCTCTTGGTTGTTGTACATATTGTATATGACCCGTCTCCCCCTATATCTTACCCCAATCCTTTTCAGAATCTTGAACAGCTTGCACCATTTTATATTGTCGAACGCTTTTTCCAGGTCGACAAATTTTCCATTCTTCTGTATATTATTCTTGTAAGCAGCTTCGATGCATGAGCTGTTAAGCTGATTGTGCGATAATTCTCGCACTTGTCAGCTCTTGCCGTCTTCGGAATTGTGTGGATGATGCTTTTCCGAAAGTCAGATGCTATGTCGCCAGACTCATATATTCTACACACCAACGTGAATAGTCGTTTTTTTGCCACTTCCCCTTATGATTTTAGAAATTCTGATGGAATGTTATCTATCCCTTCTGCCTTATTTGACCGTAAGTCCTCCAAAGCTTTTTTAAATTCCGATTCTAATACTGGATCCCCAATCTCTTCTAAATCGACTCCTATTTCTTCTTCTATCACATCAGACAAACTTCGCCCTCATAGAGGCTTTCAATGTATTCTTTCCACCTATCTGCTCTCTCCTCTGCATTTAACAGTGGAATTCCCGTTGCACTCTTAATGTTACCACCGTTGCTTTTAATGTCACCAAAGGTTGTTTTGACTTTCCTGTATGGTGAGTCTGTCCTTAAAACAATCATATCTTTATCGATGTCTTCACATTTTTCCTGCAGCCATTTCGTCTTAGCTTCCCTGCACTTCCTGTTTATTTCATTCCTTAGCGACTTGTATTTCTGTATTCCTGATTTTCCCGGAACATGTTTGTACTTCCTCCTTTCATCAATCAACTGAAGTATTTCTTCTGTTACCCATGGTTTCTTCGCAGCTACCTTCTTTGTACCTATGTTTTCCTTCCCAACTTCTGTGATGGCCCTTTTTAGAGACGTCCATTCCTCTTCAACTGTATTGCCTACTGCGCTATTCGTTATTGCTGTATCTATAGCGTTAGAGAACTTCAAACGTATCTCGTCATTCCGTATAACTTACGTATCCTACTTCTTAGCTTATTGATTCTTCCTGACTAATGTCTTGAACTTCAGCCTACTCTTCATAACTACTATATTGTGATCTGAGTCTATATCTGCTCCTGGGTACGCCTTACAATCCAGTATCTGATTTCTGAATCTCTGTCTGACCATGATGTAATCTAATTGAAATCTTCCCGTATCTCCCGGCCTTTTCCAAGTATACCTCCTCCTCTTGTGATTCTTGAACAGGGTATTCGCTATTACTAGCTGAAATTTGTTACAGAACTCAATTAGTCTTTCTCCTCTTACATTCCTTGTCCCAAGCCCATATTCTCCTGCAACGTTTTCTTCTACTCCTTCCCCTACAACTGCATTCCAGTCGCCCATGATTATTAGATTTTCGTCCCCCTTTACATACTGCATTATCTTTCCAATATCCTCATACACTTTCTCTATCTGTTCATCTTCAGCTTGTTACGTCGGCATGTATACCTGAACTATCATTGTCGGTGTTGGTCTGCTGTCGATTCTGATTAGAACAACCCGGTCACTGAACTGTTCACAGTAACACACCCTCTGCCCTACCTTCCTATTCATAACGAATCCTACACCTGTTATACCATTTTCTGCTGCTGTTGATATTACCCGATACTCATCTGACCAGAAATCCTTGTCTTCCTTCCACTTCAGCCTTTGCATTTCCCTTTTCAGATTTTCTAGTTTCTCTACCACGTTCAAGTTTCTGACATTCCACGCCGCGACGTAGAACATTATCCTTTCGTTGATTATTCAATCTTTTTCTCATGGTAACCTCCCCCTTGGCAGTGCCCTCCCGGAGATCCGAATGGGGGACTATTCCGGAATCTTTTGCCAATGGAGAGATCATCATGACACTTCTTCAACTACAGGCCACATGTCCTGTGGATATCGTTACGTGTCTTTAATGCAGTGGTTTCCATTGCCTTTTGCATCCTCATGTCGTTGATCATTGCTGATTCTTCCACCTTTAGGGGCAATTTCCCACCCCTAGGACAAGAGAGTGCCCTGAACCTCTATCCGCTTCTCCGCCCTCTTTGACAAGGCCGTTGGCAGAATGAGGCTGACTTCTTTTGCCGGAAGTCTTCGGCCGCCAATGCTGGTTATACACTCCTGGAAATTGAAATAAGAACACCTTGAATTCATTGTCCCAGGAAGGGGAAACTTTATTGACACATTCCTGGGGTCAGATACATCACATGATCACACTGACAGAACCACAGGCACATAGACACAGGCAACAGAGCATGCACAATGTCGGCACTAGTACAGTGTATATCCACCTTTCGCAGCAATGCAGGCTGCTATTCTCCCATGGAGACGATCGTTGAGATGCTGGATGTAGTCCTGTGGAACGGCTTGCCATGCCATTTCCACCTGGCGCCTCAGTTGGACCAGCGTTCGTGCTGGACGTGCAGACCGCGTGAGACGACGCTTCATCCAGTCCCAAACATGCTCAATGGGGGACAGATCCGGAGATCTTGCTGGCCAGGTTAGTTGACTTACACCTTCTAGAGCACGTTGGGTGGCACGGGATACATGCGGACGTGCATTGTCCTGTTGGAACAGCAAGTTCCCTTGCCGGTCTAGGAATGGTAGAACGATGGATTCGATGACGGTTTGGATGTACCGTGCACTATTCAGTGTATCCTCGACGATCACCAGAGGTGTACGACCAGTGTAGGAGATCGCTCCCCACACCATGATGCCGGGTGTTGGCCCTGTGTGCCTCGGTCGTATGCAGTCCTGATTGTGGCGCTCACCTGCACGGCGCCAAACACGCATACGACCATCATTGGCGCCAAGGCAGAAGCGACACGTCTCCATTCGTCCCTCCATTCACGCCTGTCGCGACACCACTGGAGGCGGGCTGCACGATGTTGGGGCGTGAGCGGAAGACGGCCTAACGGTGTGCGGGACCGTAGCCCAGCTTCATGGAGACGGTTGCGAATGGTCCTCGCCGATACCCCAGGAGCAACAGTGTCCCTAATTTGCTGGGAAGTGGCGGTGCGGTCCCCTACGGCACTGCGTAGGATCCTACGGTCTTGGCGTGCATCCGTGCGTCGCTGCGGTCCGGTCCCAGGTCGACGGGCACGTGCACCTTCCGCCGACCACTGGCGACAACATCGATGTACTGTGGAGACCTGACGCCCCACGTGTTGAGCAATTCGGCGGTACGTCCACCCGGCCTCCAGCATGCCCACTATACGCCCTCGCTCAAAGTCCGTCAACTGCAGATACGGTTCACGTCCACGCTGTCGCGGCATGCTACCAGTGTTAAAGACTGCGATGGAGCTCCGTATGCCACGGCAAACTGGCTGACACTGACGGCGGGGGTGCACAAATGCTGCGCAGCTAGCGCCATTCGACGGCCAACACCGCGGTTCCTGGTGTGTCCGCTGTGCCGTGCGTGTGATCATTGCTTGTACAGCCCTCTCGCAGTGTCCGGAGCAAGTATGGTGGGTCTGACACACCGGTGTCAATGTGTTCTTTTTTCCATTTCCATGAGTGTATATCAAAATTTAGGCAGTGGCGGGGATCGAACTCGGGACCGAAGACGTTTTGATTATGAATCAGAGACGCAACCCCCCTTTTTTTTAATCTCATTTTTGTTCGCTTTTGTTCGTTGCATCTGCTCGGGGCGGACGTCGTAAGACATCCGTTTCAATTCGTTGTTGATCGATTAACTCAGTTTTTTATTACAGAGGGCAGCTAACCCTCTGACCGAACACGCTGAGCTACCGTGCCGGCTCCCTAGACCACGTGTACGTTCTGAAGGGTTCTGATATAGAGTGAGAATTTACTTCATTCATTAGATAATAAATTAGAGGCTACTGGCATTTTCTGTGACTTGTCAAAAGCCTTTGTGTGAACCACAGCATTCTCGTAAGTAAATCAGAATATTATGCTGTCACCGGCAAAGCTGCGAAATGGTTTGAGTCTTATCTGTCCAACAGGAAACAAAGGGTGTTATTGCGAAATAGCTGTGCATCAAGCAGTCAGTCTTCATCTGACTGGGAATTAATTACATGTGATGTTCCTCAAGGTTACATCTTCGGTCCATTGCTTTTCCTTGTGTAAATTAATGACTTCTCATCTGTTACATTGCTAGATGCTAAGTTTGTTTTGTTTGCAGATCATACAAACGTTGCACTAAGTAGCAAGTCAAGCATAGATTTAGAAATAGCTGCTTATCAAATTTTCACTGAAATTGGTGGTTTAAAGCTGATTCGCTGTCATTAAACTTCGGGAAGACTTACTACATGCAGTTCAGAACCTGTAAGAGATTTCCTTCGAGGATGAGTATAACATTTGAAGACATGCACATCGAAGAGGCTAACATTGTTAAATTTTTGGGATTACAATTAGTTAATAAAATCAGTTGGGAAGGGCACACCACAGAACTGCTTAAGCGAATCTGTATTTACCGTGAGAATGATGTCGGATGTAGGCGATACAAATATAAAAAAAACTTTCATACTTCGCTTACTTTCATTCTGTTATGTCATATGGGATCATATTCTGCGGCAACTCATCAAACCGAGCAAAAGTTCGTAGGGTGCAAAAGCGTATGATAAGAATCATTTGTGGTGTAAATTCAAGAACAACTTGTAGAAATCTCTTCGAGAAACTTTGCATTCAAACCACTGCTTCTCGGTATATTTATTCCTTAATGAAATTTGTTGCAAGTAACACATCTCTATTTCCAACCACTATCTCAATACATAGTGTGAAAATTAGGAATAAGAACAATCTACATGAAGACCTAAGATCACTTACCTTGGTACAGAAAGGGGTCCTATATTCAGGAACACATATTTTCAATAAATTGCCAGCAACCATTAAAGACTTGATTTCAGATAAAGCACGGTTTAAACAGAGTTTGAAAGAATTTCTGATAGGCAACTCCTTCTACTCCACAGATGAAAATCTTAACAGAGACTGTTAAGCCAGGTTAAGTAAATATATCTGTTAGATTTCAGTTTTGACAACACTTGGTCACAACAGTATAGATTATGTATTTTGTGTATGATAAATTTTGTTAATAGTGCCTAACAGTGTTTCAGTTTGATAGCGTGTTAATTCTGTAAATATTAGCTGTTCCAGTTTACTACAATGCGCACTACTGGCCATTAAAATTGCTGCACCACGAAGATGACGTGCTACAGACGCGAAGTTTAACCGACAGGAAGAAGATGCTATGATATACAAATGATTAGCTTTTCAGAGCATTCACACAACATTGGCGCCGGTGGCGACACCTACAACGTGCTGACATGAGGAAAGTTTACAACCGATTTCTCATACACAAACGGCAGTTGACCGGCGTTGCCTGGTGAAACGTTGTTGTAATGCCTCGTGTAAGGAGGAGAAATGCGTACCATCACGTTTCCGACTGATAAAGGTCGGATTGTAGCCTATCGCGATTGCGGTTTATCGTATCGCGACATGGCTGCTCGCGTTGGTCGAGATCCAATGACTGTTGGCGGAATATGGAATCGGTGAGTTCAGGAGGGTAATACGGAACGCCTTGCTGGATCCCAACGGTCTCGTATCACTAGCAGTCCAGGAGACAGGCTGTAACGGATCGTGCAGCCACGTCTCGATCCCTGAGTCAACAGATGGGAACGTTTGCTAGACAACAACCATCTGCACGAATAGTACGACGACGTTTGCAGCAGCATGGACTATCAGCTCGGAGACCATGGCTCTCACCAATTGAAAACGTCTGGTCAATGGCCGCCGAGAAACTGGCTCGTCACAATACGCCAGTCACTACACTTGATGAACTGTGGTATCGTGTTGAAGCGGCATGGGCAGTTGTACCTGTACACGCCATCCAAGCTCTGACTCAGTACCCAGGCGTATCAAGGCGGTTACTACGGCCAGAGGTGGGTGTTCTGGGTACTGATTTCTCAGGATCTATACACCCAAATTGCGTGAAAATGTAATGACATGACAGTTCTAGTGTAATATATTTGTCCAATGAATACCCATTTATCATCTGCATTTCTTCTTGGTGTAGCAATTTTAAGGTCAGTGTATTAACCTATTTCAACTATCATCTGACAAATGATCAGGGTAGTATATATTAAATTCAAATGTTTTATGTTTTTATGTTATACTGCATGAAATGTTCCACACCCACGAGAATCATCTCATTTTTGGATCTGTGGAATGAAAACTGAATCGAATCTAATCTCTAGGCTCTTACGTGCAAAGTGATGGAGGACTGGAGGCTGAGATACGCCACAGGATAAATAGTGGATGGATAAACCGGAGGATACTGAGCGGAACACTGTGTGATAAGAAGGTTAGCTGCAGAATGAAAGGAAAGCTTTACAAGTTTCTGGTGAGGCTGCGATGTTGTATGGTGCAGAAACTTGGCCAATTACAAAAGTCCAAGAAGAAAAAATGGAAGTATCAGAAATGAGAATGTTAAAGTGGATGAGTGGGGTGACACGAAAGGATAGACTAAGGAATGGGTACATCAGGGGAACAATGAAAGTGGGGCCCATAGAGAAGAAGATCAAAGAAAGGAGGCTAAGATGGTATGGACATGTGCAGAGAAGAGGAGAGTATTACGTGGGGAGAAGAATTAGTGACCTAGAAATCGAAGGACCAAGGAGAAGAGGAAGACCGAAACTGAAATGGTAGCAGGGCACCTACAGGAGAAAGTATGGCCCAGAAAAGAAGCACCGATAGGCATTTATGGAGGAGAAGGATCCAGTAAAGCAACGTGACGTAGGAAATACTGATATGATGATAATGACGATGATGATGAATTGTGATTATGGTAGACGATCTTTGCTGACAACAGGCGTGACTTTTGCTTGTTTCCAATCATTAGATGGAGACTAGAATTATCACTCCCATCTTAAGGAAGGGATGCCGTCAACACTGTTACATGCGCTAACTACGTAGGACCTATATAGGTGTTTCAGAGGTAACCGAGTAAGTTGGCACACACACCGATAGTCACGAGCTACATGTCGCTAACTCCCCTCTCCCCCACGTAAAACTTAACATGATGTAAATTAATTGATTTCAGCTATATCCATGAGTTGAACGAACACCCACTTTATACTGTAGCTAACTTTTATACCCACGATAGTAACAACGGATTCATAAACGGGGACCCAAGTTTTGGTGCCGTTCAAGATCACTTGGTTATGTGAGTTTCGACTACAGAATAGATATCTTGCCATTGTTTTTAATATTTCAGATACCGAAAGTATATTGAGAGGCGAATAAGTTATAAATTATCATAATAAGTAAATTTGTAAGAGATAGAAGCAAAATAAAATATGGGAAATAGTTAAAAATGAGTACGTAATATTTTATTCGACCTATGCTGTGCTCAGGACAGCACGATTCCGATCCAAATCAAATTCTACAGACACACAAATAAAGAAAAAACTGTCTTCTATAAACGAAGTGACAGAACAGATATATGAATAAAAACAACCCACAGAAGAGTCCTATATTTTACATACAAACTGCAGCTACAGCTTAATCTGCAAAGGTGATGGAAAAAGTAATAAAAATACGAGGAAACAGTCTGAAGGTTATAGTAATTATGACTTAAGTTCTTACTCAATACAAATACCAGGTCCACCAAGGAAGATAGGAGTGTGAAACCTGGAAAGTGTTAATAAAAAAGAAGTCACAGTACGAAGACTGTAATGTGGATGATTTACATTCTTCAGTAGATTACGATACGCTGCTACTAGAAGAGGGTCAAGTTCTTTCATATTATATGAACAGTACAGGTATCTCTCCAAGGCTTTCTCGCTGCTGAGCGATTTCATATGCTTTTATATCCAATGGTCGCTTATTTTTATCAGTCATTTTGTCGTTCGACGATTTAAACGAAGCACTACAGTGCGACCTTCCTCTGTGGAGCAGTTTTCGAAAAAGATATTCTGCATTTCAGCCTTTTCTGTGTCTTCCGCCGTCTCAGTGCCGTTATGGTCACAGGAATGGAATTTGCAAGAGACCCTAAAAGTTGTACAAAGAGAAGAACCCTCTGCCATGCACTTCGCAATAGCCTGCAGAGTATGGATGTAGTTGTAGATAAACTTTTATTTGTAGGACATCCATAACTCTTCTGCAACATGTTCATAGTAAAGAAATCCGGCACAGTTGTAAAATACTTTGTTGACCGAAGGTTGGTACGACACAAATTGCTATACACTACCACGGTTTCAGGGTCTTGGCCTCGTCATAGAGTGTATCTGAAATCCAGCAGTAGTAGGACGTCATGTCCATGCCCTAATAACTAACAGGCAAACGTCTACCGCAGCCACAGTTTGGGATGTTAATTGACGGTCCACCTACGGTAGATGTTTGCCTATTACACTACTGGCCATTAAAATTGCTACACCAGGAAGAAATGGAGATGATAAATGAGTATTCATTGGACAAATATATTATACTAGAACTGACATGTGATTATGTTTTCACGCAATTTGGGTGCATAGATCCTGAGAAATCAGTACCCAGAACACCCACCTCTGGCCGTAATAACGGCCTTGATACGCCTGGGCATTGAGTCAAACAGAGCTTGGATGGCGTGTACAGGTACAGCTGCCCATGCAGCTTCAACACGATACCACAGTTCATCAAGAGTAGTGACTGGCGTATTGTGACGAGCCAGTTGCTCGGCCACCATTGACCAGACGTCTTCAATTGGTGAGTGATCTGGAGAATGTTCTGGCCAGGGCAGCAGTCGAATATTTTCTGTATCCAGAAAGGCCCGTACAGGACCTGTAACATGCGGTCGTGCATTATCCTGCTGAAATGTTGGGTTTCTCTGGGATCGAATGAAGGGTAGAACCACGGGTCGTAACACATCTGGAATGTAACGTCCACTGTTCAAAGGGACGTCAATGAGAACAAGAGGGGAGCGAGACGTGTAACCCATACCATCACGCCGGATGATACGGCAGTATGGCGATGACGAATACACTCTACCAATGTGCGTTCACCGCGATGTCTCCAAACTCGGATGCGACCATCATGATGCTGTAAACAGAACCTGGATTCATCCGAAAAAATGACGTTTTGCCATTCGTGCACCCAGGGATGTCGTTGAGTACACCATCGTAGGCGCTTGTGTCTGAGATGCAGCGTCAAGGGTAACCGCAGCCATAGTCTCCGAGTTGATAGTCCATGCTGCTGCAAACGTCGCCGAACTGTTCGTGCAGATGGTTGTTGTCTTGCAAGTTGACTCAGGATTCGAGACGTGGCTGCACGATCCGTTACAGCCATGCGGATAAGATGCCTGTCATCTCGACTGTTAGTGATACGAGGCCGTTGGGATCCAGCACTGCGTTCCGTATTACCCTCCTGAACCCACCGATTCCATATTCTGCTAACAGTCATTGGATCTCAACAAACGCGAGCAGCAATGTCGCGATCCGATAAACCGCAATCGCGATAGGCTACAATCCGAGCTTTATCAAAGTCGGAGACGTGATGGTACGCATTTCTCCTCCTTACACGAGGCATCACAACAACCTTTCACCAGGCAACGCCGGTCAAATGCTGCTTGTGTATGAGAAATCGGTTGGAAACTTTCCTCATGTGAGCACGTTGTAGGTGTCACCAACGGCGCCAACCTTGTGTGACTGCTCTGAAAAGCTAATCATTTGCATATCACAGCATCTTCTTCCTGTCTGTTAAATTTCGCGTCTGTAGCACGTCATCATGGCCAGTAGTGTAGTTGTCGGGGCAACAACATGACGTCCTACTACTGAGAGGTTTATGATAAACCTTATGATGGGGCTAAGACCCCGAAACCGTGTAGTGTACTGCGACTTCTGCCGTGCAAGACTTCAGTCAATCAAGTATTTTACACCTGTAGCGGATCTGTTTGCCGTGAACGTGTGGTTGTAGAAGTTACCGCAACCGCTGGGCCACTGTGCCCGTTGCAGCCACGCGGCCGGCAGAGGCACTGCGCGGCCGGCCGACGTATAGAGATATCGGCGGGTGATGAGCGCTGATGGGTGGCCCGACAGCGACTGCCCGGCTGCCTGCTGGGTCAACGTTCCCTTGATTTACGTGACGCGTCCCCTGGGACGCCGTCACTGCCGCGGCCCCGCCTCACCGCTCAACCGACCCCCGCGTCCATTCTTCAAGTCATATCTCCGCCTCTTAATGCTGTCAGCTCCGCGCATTCTTGACAACAACTCACCCTGGACCGGAGTTTTATCTCGAGCGCATGATTCATGGGCAACACGGCTGACGAAAGTCTAATTCACGTTTCATACCTGGCATTGCTAACACAAGATGCCCTATCTCGACTTCTCGTCGGGGTGGTTGTACAGCCAAATGCGTTAGTATCACGCATAATGATTATTTTTTTTGGTTCGTTAATTATGTAAGAGCGGAAAGGCTGGAAACGTTATCGATAAGAAAGCAGCGCTAGAGAATTATTTTCCACTGACAGAATTTCGGTCATTATTGTTATGATGCCTTCTGTTAATTTCCATTTGTCACATCCTTCTCTTACTTGACGAAACTGGCATGAATGTAAATCATTCGCACTATAGTCTTTGTACTGCCTCTTTATTTTTTATTACCTTTTGTCCAAACTTCATACTCTTACTATCTTGCTGGGCTTGGCATTTGCGTTCAACAAGTCACAGTTAATACAATCTTCAGACTGTTTCTTCGTATCACTTTTTTCTCAATGCCTTTGCAAATTAAGCTGTAGCTGCTGCTTGTATATACCGGGTGATCAAAAAGTCAGTTTTAATCTGCCAGGAAGTTTCATCTCAGCGCACACTCCGCTGCAGAGTGAAAATCTCATTCTGGATCCATGGACATGTCGGTCGATCATAATACACTTGCGACTTCAGGCAACCCCAAAGCCAACCTGGGGATCTGGGAGGCGAAGTATGACGAAAGTGGCGGCTGAGCACACGATCACCACCAAACGACGCGCTAAAGAGATCTTTCACTCGTCTAGCAATATGGAGTGGAGCGCCATCCTGCATAAACATCGTACGTTGCAGCAGGTGTTTATCAGCCAGGCTTGGGATGGTGCGATTCTGTAACATATCGGCGTACCTCTCACCCGTCACGGTAGCAGTTACAAAACAAGAATCACGCATTTCCTCGAAGAAAAAAGTTCCGATAACGGTAGATGTGGTAAATCCATCCCATACCGTTACTTTCTCGTCGTGCAATGGAGCTTCCACGACAGTACTAGGATTTTCGAGAGCCCAAATTCTGCAGTTGTGGGCGTTGACAGACCCTCGGAGCGTGAAATGAGATTCGTCGGTCCACAACACGTTATTCAACCAATCATCTTCCGCCATCTTTCGAAACGCCCACACCGCGAATGCCCTCCGCTTCACTAAATCACTTTATACACGATTGACATGCGCAGTCACTGACGTTTTGCTGTCCAGCGCCATCAGTGGGACATTTTGTCAACTTTGTTTTTTTTTGTTCTAATAAAACCCCATGTCATTCCAAGCATGTTTGTCAATTTTTACCTCTCTATCTACATTATTCCGTGGTTTATTAAGTTTTCAAATTTATACTGACTTTTTGATCACCCGGTATAATACAGGACTTTTCTGTCGGTTATTGCTATTCATACATCTACTTACATCTTCTCTTATTGTTCTATTACTTCGTTTATAGAAGGTAGTTTTTCTTTCCTTATATGTCTGTGGTATTTGATTTGAAATGCACAGCATAGTTCGAATCAAATATTAAATATTACTTAACCATTTTACACTATTCTCCGTATCTTATTTTGGATATCTCTGTTACAACTTTATTTATTGTCCCAGTTTTGCTGATATTTTACAACAGTTTCGCCTCTCATTACACTTTTGGTACCTAAAATATTAAAAACAATGACAAGATAATTGTTCAAAAATGGTTCAAATGGCTCTGAGCACTATGGGACTTAACATCTGTGGTCATCAGTCCCCTAGAACTTAGAATTACTTAAACCTAACTAACCTAAGGACACCACACACATCCATGCCCGAGGCAGGATTCGAACCTGCGACCGTAGCAGTCGCGCGGTTCCGGACTGAGCGCCTAGAACCGCTAGACCACCGCGGCCGGCAAGATAATTGTGCTGCAGTCGCACCACACGTAACCAAGTGATCCTGAACGGCACCAAAAACTGAGCTCCCATTTCTAAAGCCCTTGTTGGCAGTCTGGGTATACAAGTTCGCTAAATCATAGTATAAAATGGATATTCTTCCGGCTCAGGGATATCGCTGAAACTAGTCAGTTTACAAATGTTGATGGTGTTAGGACAGCAACCAGCCACAAATTTACTTTGAGTTCCTTTATTCAAAGGAAACCGTTACCGGTTTCGAATTGTTGCGATTCATCATCAGACGGTTTACACGCCAAATGTCAGACAGAAAGCGTGTAAACTGTCTGATGATGAATCGCAGCAGTTCGAAACCGGTAACGGTTTCCTTTGAGTAAAGCGACTCAAAGTAAATTTGTGGCTGGTTGCTATCCTAACACCTTCAACATTTGTCTCCAAAACAGCCACGGTCTACAACATATCATCGTATGACAAACTTGCAATAGTCATTTTACATCGCCTGATGTTTTACCTGGGTGGGAAGTTCGTGACTGTCGGTTTGTGTGTCAACGTGCTGGATTGCATCCGCAACACCTATGCAGGAATTACGTAGTTAGGGCATGTAATAGTGTTGGCGGTGATCCTTCCGTAAGACGGGAGTGGCAATTCTGGTTTCTATCTTGATGCTTTTCTATGGAAGTGGGCCACAAAAGTTATTATCATCGTACTTCTGATTTCTTCACGTCCACGTATTTATTTCTTGACATAATCACCCTCGCGACGTATACATTTCTCTTAAATAGAGCCCTGTTTGTTGATACTATCACTGCAGAATGTTTGAACTTTGTCGATGGAGACACAGCCTCACCTCTGCTCGCACGGCTTCATCAGTATGAAAGTGGTCGGCGAAGTGTTCTTTAAGTTTTCGATACAGATTTAAATTGGATGGGCCAAGTCTGAGGGCAACGGCCTTGCTGCAGTGGATACACCGGTTCCCGTGGGATCACCGATGTTAAGCGCGTCGGCCGCCATGCACTGTTGCCATTTTTCGGGGTGCACTCAGCCTCGTGATACCAACTGAGGAGCTACTCGACCGAATAGTAGCGGCTTCGGTCAGTAATACCATCATAACGACCGGGAGAGCGGTGTGCTGATCCCACATTCCTCCTATCTGCATCCTCCACTGAGGATGACGCGGCGGTCGGATGATCCCGGTGGGCCACTCGTGACCTGAAGACGGAGTGAATACCAAGTCTGGACTGTACGGAAGATAATCGATGACGGTTATCTCAAGGTGTCGGATCGCTGTAGACGTCGCAGCGCTCGTTGTCATGTGGAAGGAGAGAGGGTGCTCCAGGTTCAAATGGCTCTGAGCTCTATGGGACTTAACTTCTGAGGTCATCAGTCCTCTAGAACTTAGAACTACTTAAGCCTAACTAACCTGAGCACATCACACACATCCATGCCCGAGGCAGGATTCGAACCTGCGACCGTAGCAGTCACGCGGTTCCGGACTGAAGCGCCTAGAACCGCACGGCCACCGCTGCCGGCGAGGGTGCTCCAGGTGCAGACGAACTCGTCTTTGGCTGAAAACTCGATTACAGCACGCTCTTTCTCACACCCCAACATTGTTACATTGCACACAGCCACGTTACACGCTACAGTTCGGAGCCCTCTAATGGCAGAGGGCTGCAAACATGTAGACATGAAGAATGAAGATGTAGAATGTAAACAACGTGTTTTAATTAGAGAGATGTAAGAGCTTTTACTTGAAAAAAAAAAGTTCGGAGGCATTACTTTTCAGCAGCCCCTCGTACATTGTGAGGAAATGAAAGAGCCGACTAACAGGCATCTTTCAAATTATACTCTTAAATCTTGGATGATAGAAAGGGATTATCGAAATTAATTGCGCAAACAATACACCATCTGCTTGTTCATGACTAGGCAAAACCGAGATTGATTTCGATGTGCTACGTTTGGTGAATTGAAATTTTTTATCAACGATCTGACGTTGCATCTGGTGTAAGAAAGAATGAGGCCGTCTGTTTTCTGCCAGCATATGTGGCGACACTGTGAGGATGGGGAATTGGTAACTGGCATGCATCTCCCACTTTCCCTTGACAGTCTAGTAGTTTTATGAGTATCTTCGGTATTATTGTCGGACGAGTTCGTATAGGTTCATCACTCTGCTACGTATGGTACCTCTTGAGTGCCGTTGACGTTGCTCTAGCCACCCACAGCACCGATTTTGAAGCAGTGCAGAACATTCTCACCAATGCACTTAAACAACTTTCCAGATACTAACCGTAAAATCAGTTTGAACCAAATCGCACTGAGACGTAAGTGCTTGATTTTCACTTGAGGAACAGGGAAGCTAGTAGCAAATTAAAGAAAGTACGGATAGGTGTGGAACAGGAACACTGTGAGACCCGAAAGTATGTAGGAGCATCACTAGATACATCTCTTACTTTCAACAGGCATTACATGGACTGCAGTTCAAAAGTTTCCATCAGGAACAATCTTCTACGGAAACTGCGCTGACCACAATGGCGTAGTCGACTTGAAAAATCTACGCACTCTGCGATGGCACTTAGCTGTTCTGCGGCAGAGGATTCACGTCCCGTTTGTACAATTCAACACATGCCCAACTGGTGGACATACACTGGAGAGCCAAAGAAACTGGTACACCTGCCTAATATCGTGTAGGACCCTCGCTAGCACGCAGAAGTGTCGCAACACGAAGTAGCATGGACGTGACTAATGTCTGAAATAGTGCTGGAAGGCAACGATACTATGAATCCTGCAGGGCTATCCATAAATCCGTAGGAGTACGAAGGGGTGGAAATATCTTCTGAACAGTACGTTGTAAGGCATCCCAGATATGATCAATAATGTTGACGTCTAGGGAGTTTGGTAGCCAGCGGAAGTGTTTGAACTCAGAACGGTGCGGTGTATCATTTTTCTACTGGAATTGCCTAAGTCCGTCGAAATGTACAGTGGACATGAATGGCTGTAGGTGATTAGACAGGAGGTGTACGTACGTGTCACCTGTCAGAGTCGTATCAAGACGTATCAGGCGTCCCATATCATTCCAACTCCACACGCCCCCACATTATTACAGAGCCCCCACCAGCTTGAACAGTCCATGGATTCATCAGGTTGTCTCCATACCCGTACACGTCCATCCGCTCGATACAATATGGAACGAGACTCTTTCGACCAGACAACGTATTTCCAATCATCAACAGTCCATTGTAGGTGTTGACGGACCCAGCCGAGGCGTAAAGCTTTGTATCTTGCAGTCATCAATGTAACACGAGAGGGCTTTCAGCTCAGAAAGCACATTGTGTCTGAGGAAGTCGGGTTGAAGGGTACACTTAGTATGGAAGGTCAAGGCTCCTATAATGTCACTCCTTAAACACAACAACTACCAAATCAATAAATTAACAATTTATTCAAAGATAATATTTATAGAACAGCTAAGAGACAATCAACACGTAGCCATCTTTAAGACAATACCAAAATAAGCTTGCTTCTCAAGCAAGGCAGCGAATTCCAATTACGAAAACTGACTTAAAGAGATGAGCCACAGAGATTTCAATACTTAAAGAAACAATAAATTACAATCAGAAAGTGATTTAAAGAAATGTGGCACAGATAATTTATTTTAAACAGGCAATAAATTGCAATATGAAAGTGATTTATGAAACGCACACCAGTTCGTTAAGAACCCAAATAACACAATCAGCAGAAAGTTACAATTTAATACAAGTCATTCCCAAGCAAATAAAAAAACTTTATATTTTTAAATATACATGAAACGCGTCAAATGTTTACCGAAACGGGCAGTGACGCCAGACTGCCCTGGGCAAAAGGTGACGTAACTTAAAATGCCGTAAGCAGCAGACCAGCCGTTCAAAACAACACCTAAACCCCGGGACCCAACCGGGAGTCACTCCCCATTAGACGTCACTTCACAGCTTCTGTGCATCGAAGCGGGGCGTGGCGCTGCACCTACACACCCCAACTCGCAGAAAACTTTAACACAAACAGACCGCAGAAGACACCGCAAACACCAAGCAAACATCAACTAATACAAGTTAACAGGTCAATAACCAATACGAATAAATGAAGAATCAATAGTACTTTTACTAATACTTAGTGAGTGCATTCAAATAAATGCACTCGTATCAAGTTCTGCGATCAAATGATTGGCTTTTACAGAATACGATCCTTTACTAATAACTGAGTGAGTGCTTTCAAACAAATGCACGTATGTAAAGGAACTACGTACAAATGACTAGCTTTACAGAATACGAGTTTTTACTAATAACTGAATAAGTGCTTTCAATAGAAGTGCCCCAAATTTTACAGCAATATACAAGGGACGTCGATCTGATGGCAATCAAAATACACTGAAAATCTCATGCATAAACTTCTGGATACAGTCCCAAAAATATATATAACACACATGTCTTCGAGCTAATTAGCTTCTCAATAATAATCCAGCTAGCCGTTTTTAAAACGAAATAGTAAATGCTGATCTCCATGTGGTTACACACTCTGCCGGCTGCTCTTACTTTAACAACACGTACATTAGGGCAACCAAGCAAATCGTTCAACGAAACGAAGGCACCAAAATTACTTACACCTTCGATGGAGAGCGTTGCTCGAAATGATCTCCAGAGATGGGTCCCTCCGAGAAAACAGGCACCAAAGCAACGCGACTAACAACGCCAGGAGCTGACATGAGGCAGGTCCACCACAAACTCGCGACCACCTTACGAGGTCGACCCGCCGTGCCGCTGCTGGCCGAGCACGCGTGTTTTCCTCTTTCGCCCACGCAAGCACGTCCTTGCGCCTCGTAGCGAGTCCAACACCAACTGCCCAAACATCCAAATACCGCGAGATCACAACAATGGCAAAGATCCTAGTACAGCCGGGTAATCGATAGCCGCACCAAAGAGCTAGTGTGCTAGAAAAGGCGCACCACGGTTCACAGATATCGACGATGTTTCGTTGTGGTGGTTCGCACGCTGACACTTTTGATGGGCGAGCATTGGAATCTGCTGAAAGTTGTGGATGGGTTGCACTTCTGTCACGTTGAACGATTCTCTTCAGTCATCGTTGGTCCTGTTCTTGCAGGACCTTTTTCCGCCGGCAGTGATATTAGAGATTTGATGTTTTACGAATTCCTGATATTCACGGTATACTCTTGAAATGGTCGTACGGGAAATTCCTCACTTCCTTGTTATCTCGGAGATATTGTGTCCCCTCGCTCGTGCGCCGACTATAACACTTAAGTTCAGACTCACTTAAATCTTGGTAATCTGCTATTGTAGCGACAGTAACCGATGTAACAACAGCGCCAGACACTTGTTGTCTTATGTAGGCGTTGGCCTTCTGCCTGTTTCCATATCTCTATATTTGAATACGTATGCCTACACCAGTCTCTTTGGCGTTTCAGTGCAGCTCTCGATGGCAGCTGCAGAATCATAACAGGCTGCTTGAAACCCGCTCCAGTCGAATGGCTTTACCGCCTAACGGGAATAGCGCCACTTCGTGTTGGAAGAGAAATAGCTCCGAATGAGGAAAGAAAGAAAGTGGAACAGGAGAGAACGCATCATCTGTATGGGCACCAACTTCACCCGCAACTACTGAAGTCATGGAGGAGCTTCCTCAGAACACTTTGATCACTGCTGAAAAAGGCAAGTGTCAGGTATGGAGGGCTACAATCTACCTTCCTCTTGTCTGGAAAAGAGTTTCAGAAAGTCTAACTTCTGATGAGAAATGGACGAGTTGGTAGTTCCTGAGTAACGTGAGACCCGGAGTTGACAAATCAAAGGCTAATTTGGCAATAAGGGTCAAGACTATATTCAACGTGACTGTGGAGAAGAATAGACTGTTTAGTATGTGTTTCAGTGCCGACTCTTCCCAGCCTCTTGTACAGTAGAACTTCATCAAGGAACAGAAAGTGCATCGGAAGCGGCCAAGTTTTGGGTAAAAACAATATAGTCATAACTATTGATAATATGTATTTATGATTCGAGAATAAATAACTGTGCTATTTCGCTTCTGTCTCGGAATGTACTTGCTTTTTTGCTAGAGTTTTTTATAACAGAAATAAAGAGTACTCCAGGATGCCAGTACTACTAGGAAAGGAAAAAAGAAGAGGGGTCGTACAGAACAGTACACTATCGACTGGCAAAGAAGCAGTTGCCACCCACTATAGATGGATTCACTTCTTATCTGTTAGAGGTAAGCATAAAAGGCACACGCACAACACATAGCTCTCGGTCGTACTACACAATGTGACATTCGAGTAAACACACCACAGTTTTAAAGTAACAGACAAACAAAGATTACTGAAGTAAGCTATTAAGGAACAAAGGCGTTATTTTATTATTATTGTTGTTACCTTTTATTCATTAGTCGTAAAGCAATGATCCACTGAGTCATGGACTTTGCAGCCAAATATCAGACAATTTTGGAGGGATTTCCAGTTGCAGCAATTGCATTACAACCCGGGGAAACCCCCCGAAAACCTTGATCAGAACCGGTGACTGAGAAATTTTTAATTCAAATATGGGTCGATTTGTCACATACATAATTGATGTCAAGCGTATGTGTAAGCGTGTTTGTTTATGTGCATGGAGAGTGAAGTTGATAACTTGCTCGACGTGTGTAGTGCGCTTGCAGCTCGTCCCGTTATGGTGTGAAGTCTAATTGTGACTCTTGCTTGTATAATGACGCGTGATAGCAGACGACTCCCAGAAGTAGTTCTGTATGACATTCAATATATGGCACTCCAAAACTGCTTCACAAACATTAACTGTTCCCTGCACTTTTTAGGAGTACCGGTATGTATGAAATAATAAACGATTATAAAATGATGTTCAGTTTGATGGGTTGTTACGCTACATGCGTTTGCCAAGCTGTCAGTCAAATTGCTTCTGTACGTTGACTGCTTCATTATGTAACCTTCTACAGCAACCGAGTCATTTTTTTAAAAACATCTAATTAAAAATGAGTTCTTTCTCAAATTTGACAACCTTTTTGCTTTTTTACTAGCTTTAATTCTGATTCTACTTTAGAACCTCCGAAAAATAAATTAGCACTTAAATACACAGTTCTCAACAGGTACACCGTGTTTTCTTGTTACCAATGCGTTTTGTCGAAATCGAGAGAGATGCCATCCCTTTGGATTTATAGATTTATTTATTTGGTCTTCGGCATCTAACGGCCATTTAGCCAGACAGCTGAAAGCCAAATAACTGAATTGTTATACACAACATAAATTGATGACGTGATATGAGAACGAAGTGATGCAAGTATAAGTGCTTTAGATGTCTGCTGTTGACTAACATACGAGATCGTTAACTATAGGTTTCCGTAAAGGGAAGAAATGGAAGAACCAGTCGATTGCTTGAAATCTTAGTGTCTTCTTAATATGATCCTGAATAACAAATCACAGTGCGATACTCTCTAGCATCTAATTAATATAGTCCACGGATCGTATCACAAACTTTCAATTAGTAAACTTCTATATAGTCTCTTACCAATCTGTGGGCTTAACATAACAATAACCTCCTTTTGCACGATAACGTGAGGTATTCTATAGCCTCTGCGTCGTCTTCACTTAGACAAGCACAACCAGAAGGGCCTGCGCAGAAGCACTTCTGGAACTAATCGCAGTCCATACTTAGATCCGTTACCAAAGTGTCTCAGAGTCAAATTAAAATGTCCGGATGTCACCACTACAACACTCTCGCGCGTGTTCTCCCGACACAGCAAGTCACTAAATACTGAGAACCCTTTACATAGAGAAAATATAAACACAACTGGACCAGCGCATTAACTTTCATACAGAATAATATTATCGCATCTTATTATAATTACAACGTTGCCAATATTTACACAAATGTAAAACAGAGTATAATTCTACAGTGTGTCACAAGACATGCATGAACGACATAGGGGATATTTTACACAATAAAACTGGAGAACGAATAAATGATTGTGCACTGCAGTACTAAGACGCTTCTGGTCGTGAATGTAGCGTAATGAAATTGCACTGTCTGGCGTATTATACGTAACGTCATTTCACAATCGAAACTGCTACTCCACTGAGAATCACATTCCACTGTAATATGGCATTTCCTTGTCAGCAGTACACTCGTTGCACTGTAAGACCTCTCCACTGCCGTAAAGCCTCCATGTATCACATGACACAAAAGAAAAACTTATACATTTCGCAGCGTTTGCTCAATATCCTTAATATAATACACTCTTTAATTCTTGACAGCAAAGAGAATAAAATGACACACCATGTATTGTGACAGCAGCGAAATTAAGGATGAACTACCTTCTAAGTTTTATCACTACACCATACTGATCGATGCGTATATCCGTTTCTGGTTACAGTGCAGCTCATTAGCTTACCTATATGTCCTAGAATTTCTAGGGCTGTAACCGTGTCACCTTCAAGATGTAATCTGAGTAAGGGAAAGTGGGAAAGACATTTAATCATAACACTATCGTACCCAGTGTCTCATGGATGATTCTAACTGCGACTTGACAGCGAATTCTTTAGGTTCTGTAGGTCTTGCTATTACTCTTAGAGTGTTTCAACAGCGTCATTCCCATCTGCTTCACGAACTGTCAGTGGGGGCCTGTTTCGATCCTTCATCCTTTCGTTGGTTTTCCATTTTTTCCAGTGAGTCATTAACCAAAAGCTTGCTTTGTTAGTCGCTCATTGCCGGTTCAAGGGACATGGTTAAGCCATTTTGCCTACGTTCTTCTAGTTTCCTTGTTTTCAAGGAGATCTTCAATTCTCTTCTTAGGTTTCCATTACGAATATGATCCAGTTCGCGGTAACTTTCATTTTGACTTCGAGCAACTCTAAGGACATCGCATACCGGCTGTCTCCATTCTCATTCTCTACCTGCTGACCAAGATAGCTTTTATCTCCCATAAATCACGTCTGATAATTTTGCTGTTTTCTCATCCGTGTGACGTCAATATTGATTATTCTGATCTTGGTTGTGTTGAAAAACAGAAGTCTGCTGCGATCTAACGTTGAAATGAAGAAATTTTTGGAACTGAGTGTTTAGGGAGTAGCATCTAACAAAGCATAAACACTTGCGTACTTAGCATTCAGGAAACAAAAACGGGGATCCAAATAAAACGTGACATTACAGTGTAATGCTTAAGGCGAACCAAACAAAGCTAGAAACAATGAACTGGTAGAATATATGGAGAAAGAGGTATGTGGATTAGCATAACCTAGGAAAGGTATGCATTTTTTGTCCATTGCCATCTGTAAAAAGAAAAGACTACCTTCATTCACAAGTCGTGATTATTATTTCAATACACGATGCATTTCGAGCCTTTGGGGCTCATCTTCAAGTGCTTGATCAGTCTACTTCATTTTCTGAAATTATCTTACGAGTGGTCATGTTGAGAATGCTTAGGTAAATTCCAAAATGACAAATTGTGACTAAAATTTTTACAAAACTAAGACAGAGCCGAAAAATGGGTTACTGGTTCCAGCAGTGATTATACGCTTTTTACACATGGTATGAGTAGACTGGAATACATCCAGGAAATAATTGAGGATGTATATTGCAAGTGCTGCTCTGAGATTAAGAGGTTGGCACAGGAGAGGAATTCGTAGCGGGACGCATTAAACCAGTTAGAAGACTGATGACTCAAAAAAAAGTAGGCATATTTATGTACATATATACAGTTTTCACAATTTTCGTCCCAGAGCCCATTTTATTAACAATACACAAGATTCAAAGAATAGACAAATGTAAAGAAACTACATTTCTATGTATACACAAATGGTATATTTGAATGTGATACAAAGACGTTACATATTATTTACACATAAATTTCATTCACGAAGCCATTATTTTTGTAGATAAATGATGTGATCTTACGTTGCTCAGTGGATGTTAACATTAAGTTCTATTTTCTTTAGAAAATAAATCAACATTTGGAACTCCTTAAAAATACTGTTTATTCATTTGACATATTTTTCATAATTTTTTCTGTGAAATATTTCTCATTGTTGCAACAGATGTTACAAGGAAAGAATTTTCTGAAAATATGTTAAGAGACCAAACAGAGTTTAACAGCCATATTTTCTTAGAAATTTCAAAACATATATTTTTCCCTAAGGAAAGAAGGACTTAATAGGCGCATTTTTTTTAATCACAGAAGGTCCATTACATATCTGCAAACGACGTCTGTGTGTAAGTAATAGTGCAACAACTTTGTATCACTTTAGAAGAGCAACAGCTGTGTATATGTGGGAATGTAGCGTCTTTGCGTTTTGTATACTCTTTGACTGGTTTGGAGTTTGCTTAGAAATTTGTTGCGAGATGCGAAGTATGTATATGCAAGTAAAAATATCTGCTCCTACCGTGCTTAAAAACTTTGAGACCGTAGGTGGAAACAGTAAGAAATTTTTAGTTTTTGTCTTAATTTTACAAAAGTTGAAGCCATAATGTATCAGCTAGTAATATTCCTATGTATCCTATGTACTCTTAACTGGCCCAACAGTAACTTAAATTTAGACTGTGATGTAGACTGATTAAGCATCTGATGATGTGCCTCCAGCGCTCGAAATACATCGAGCGCTGACATAAAAATCATGATTTGTGGCTGAAGATGGTTTGTTTTCTTTTTGCGAAAATGTTTTTTGTTGGCAGAGCTTCACAGTTCCAACGTACGTTAAGAACGGTATCGTGGAACGACTAAAAGCTGTTGTTATGAACTTCTATTTTCACTTTCGGTCAAGCAGACACCTTCAAACCAAGGATCAATACGGCATCAAGTTTAAGGAAAGTTAATTGGCGCCAACTACATAATCCATAGTCTTGTATTCTCGATCCACAGCCACAGCAAATTTATTGAGGTTAGTCATTGCCCTGCTTAAGCTGTTTTCATTTGTGAAATAAACACTTTATTCGTGCTTATGCATTATTAGCTAATTTCACTCCCTTGAGCATTTACAAGCTAGCTTGTAGTGAAACAAATAGCAAAAGTTACAGCAGTTTCAAGAATAAGAACATAAAGTCAAAAATGAACATAAAAACTTTTTACACACCTTCATCGTAGCACAAAACTAAAGTCACATTAGTGTGGAAGAAACAACATCTAATGATATCGCTAATAAAGATTATTTCTGAACATTATGGTAAGAGCACGACCTGCTTGTACACACTAGTTACCACAATTCACATAAAAACGTAAAAATGTGAATTGTGTTGCTATTCCTGTCAAATGCCATTGCAACTTACTTACACAAATGTGAATTCCATATATAAAATGATAAAATCCAACCCTTTTGCTGATCTTTGTCCATGCATCAGTGTAAGTCACATTGAAATCCGTTAGTTTCAAATAAAAGTTCAAATGGCTCTGAGCATTATGGGACTTAACATCTGAGGTCATCAGACCCCTAGAACTTAAGACCTACTTAAACCTAACTAACCTAAGGAAATCACACACATCCATGCCCGAAGCAGGATTCGAACCTGCGACCGTAGCGGTCGCGCGGTTCCAGACTGACGCGCCTAGAACCGCTCGGCCACAACGGCCTGCTTCAAATAAAAGTGCCCCAGAAAGTTTCCAGCGGCTCTGCACAGGAAGGTGTTGGTGGTGCAGAGATGTGTTACGGCTTATCCGCTAGAATAAGTCCATGGACACTCATGGATGCAAGTCAAGTGAACCAGTGGAAGCAGGCTCCAAGTCTACACATTAACACAAGAGAGTTGGCAGTTCACAAAGGTTAAGTCGAGCAGAACCTGATATCCGCAGTCTCGAAGGTAGTAATCATCTGACGAATGGCTGTCAACTCTGCACAGCTCCTGCCTCAAAGCTGGCTCACTGCAGCTTGAATATACAAGGGATCAGGACACCAAGTATTTCTACCTGTCTGTTGGATGCAATGAAGTTATGTCTTGGTGAGGACGACTGAGTGTGGTGTTCTCCACATCTCAGTGTCTCGACTGTAGCTTTTAGCTCTTCAGTTTGGCACATTCTGCAACGTCAGAGGGCTGAGAGGCGTTCTTGTGAAAGACTTCCATGTTGCGGCACCTTGCAGTGCCTCGAGGATGCGTTATGTTGTTCTCACAGTAAGGTCATTTTGTTGAATTGGAGATTCAGACATCTTTTTCGAGTAATGTACTTCAATGGCCGGAGTTGTGTGCCATGATATTTGCAGTATCGGCTCTCCTGTCAGTTTGACATTAAGATTGCAACACTGTGCTTGAGCCTGTCTTTGCTTGGCTCTACACTGCTGGGAAAAACTTTACAAAATATACATTTGCCCAGTATATCTTACTGTGGGGCAACAGTATTAACATACTTTACCTAAGGACATGTGCTATGAATCGCAGAGCATAATGATTTTTATTTATAGTACTCAGTTACATCAGAAGTACAAGAGCTAAAATTACAAGGCCTGTAGAAAGTGCACTGCAGTATTGACCATTCTCTTTTCTGTGACATTATCGGTTGTTAATCATACACCATACTGATAATTAATGAATAGTAACAGAAGACGTAAGCAAGGGAACTTTTCGTTACACTTGCAACTAAGTTCACCAGTTTTCATCTCACTGTTTCGCAGAGATCGCAAATAAAATACAAAATGTTCTCCTGATCCACATATTCAACATATCCCCAGCCTTTACACTTACTATAGGCATCTCACCTTCTTCAGATGACTCCAAACCCATAATGCACTTTTCAGTCTTTCCGTCGACCAATTATTATCATAATCTCCCGGTTTTTTTTGCGCTTTATTCTTGCCTTTTCATGAGAACACTCTGTTTTTACTTTCTTTTGGAACACATGACTTAATTTCAGCTTCTTCAACTGTCTTTCGGACATTCTGCTTTCTGCTTTTAATCTCTTCTCTTCGATGGCGGTCTTTCTCTGGCCTAATTTTTGTTTAAAAGCTGATGATGTCCGGAGTAAACTTTTCTGCTGAGGCCTCGGTTTCCTCCTCTTTATCTTCAGAGGCCTTTGTTGTTGGAGAGATGCTTTTGATGATTTCATTATGATTTAGACATGTTTTGAGCGTCCAGAGGACTTAAACTTTCAGTATGGGAAAGTGACCAGAAATTGAAAGTACAGACTGAAAAATGCTAGTGGCGGACTGGCCAAGGTCAAAGGTGATGAAAGCCCAGGTGTCATTAGCGTAGCTTAATTGAGAGCTGATGAATTCCAGCATCAGAAAAGACGTTTGAATTTAGAGATGATAAAGGTCCAGGATTGCTAAATGCAACTGGGTTGAGAGTTAATGAAAGTACAGATTCTGAAAAGGTGGTTGACATGAGATCCGATTTAGATTCCAATGTCTAGACTGTGGAACTGAGCACACTTTCTGCTGATAGTTCGGAAGTAGAAGGAGAGAGTAAATTCAGGTTTATGAATATACCTGGATTTATAGCCCGAAGTCCTGTACACCCAAATCCTGATTTTGCCAAGTTCATTCTATAGACGCCCGCTGAGCCCGCTGTGTAGAAAAGGTGATCAGGATTGTGGAAAGAGCCAAATAAGGTGGCGGTCAGTTTCACTTACAAGTTGTAATTTATTGTAATTTAATAACACATTTAAACCAAAACGGCACCTTTACAACTACGAGTTTCAAAATCCAATTCTTTCACGGCTCAAGGCCTCCAAACATGAAATCTTAAAAATCAACACGATAAATTTCAAGTGACTGAAGACAAGCAGTTAAAATTGCAAATAAAATAATTTATATATCACAGCTAGGCTGAAAGCCTCAAGGCAAAGTGGATAGAACACACATATACAAGGTGCCAATACAAACGGCTAAAGGCCACAATAAAATTTCAAAATTTTAAAATATATTACTATAATCTTTTAAGGCAGAAGGTTGCAATGTTTTCGCTTAAGGGGAAATTTTGCGAATAAGGCTTTAAACGGCTGAAGGCCCACAGTTGATTTCCCAAAATTTCAAAAAAATACCTTAGCCTTTAAGTTTTAAGTGGCCGAAAGCCGAGTAAATGAAAAAGCAACGCAACGACAATAACTAAATTTAAGAGTAAATTCTGATTCTAGTATTGGACCCCTATCTCTTCTAAATCGACTCCAGTTTCTTCTTCTATCACATCAGACAAATATACCACCTCACAAAGGCCGTTAATGTATTCTTTCACCTATCCGCTCTCTCCTCTGAATTTAACAAGTAGTAGGAAAAACAAATGCTGGACTGAGAATTTTAAGGAAATGTAAATCTTCCGGAAAGTAGTGGTTTACAAGGCGTTTGTTCTATCGATTTTTGAGCATTGCCCATCACACTGGTACCTTTACCAGGTAGGGTAATAGAATGGACAGGAAAGATCTAACGAAGAGCACTGCGGTTCATCGCAGGGTTGTTTACTCGGTGCGAAAGCATTACAGAATGCTCAACAAACTTCTGTGACGGACGCTGCGATAGAGATATGGTGAAATTTCGAGAGGGTACGCTCTGGAAAGAGTCGGACAAAGCTATACTTCCGCCCACATACGTCTTACGAAATGACCACAATGAGAAACCTCAGAAGTCGGATCTAATACAGATGCTTACAGACAATCGTTCTTCCTACGCGCCATCCGCGGTTGGAAGAGGGAAGGTGTGGCGAGCTACTGGTACCAGAAGTACCCACCGCCATACACCGTCAGTTGGCTTCCAGCTTATTGATGTAGACGTAGATGTGGAATTCCTGTCTCCCTTTATTTCAGCATCCAAGCAGCCTGGTGGTAAGAAGCAGAGGAATGCGGAACCGCACGTCTGCTTTGATGCAAAGAGCACGTGAGCGGGACAAGTGTAGACGCTGAACAGAAGAGACGGCGAGGCGCAGTAAGGAGAGAAGAGGAAGTGGAAGAAAAGCGTGGGCGGGTTGGGGAGAAGAGGGGAGGAGGCCCACATCCGGAGCCACGCCCCCTCCGAGGATCGCGTGTCGCGCCGCGCTGCGTGCGGCTCGTGCGACACCGCTGACAGCTGAGGTGTCTACGGCTCCAGCGTGTGGCTGTAAGCTGCGCCTCGCGGCATCCACCTACGAAAAAAGGGCGCAGCACAAAAAATAATTAATGTAGAGTAACGAAATTTCGGTTCAAAAACGAAATGGCTATAAGCACTATGGGACTTAACATCTGAGGTCTTCAGTCCCCTAGACATAGAACTAATTAAACCTAACTAACCTAAGAACATCACAGACATCAAATAACTTACGGGTTTGCTGCCGGGTGATGTCGACCACTGCCGATATTTCGACAGGAACACACCCTGCCATTCTCGAGGCACAGTTGCCAGGAGGAAGCAATGTGCAGGGGAATTTAATACCTCGGTTCACAGACAAGGAAGATACCACACACAGAACAAGTAACCGCAGAGTCAACACACAACTAAAGATAACCAACATCAGAAATATCGACAGCGACTATTAATCAGCAGGTGAGGTAGCACTAATTCTGTCCCTCTGTTTTTTGATGAGAAACAGAGCAGGATTCCAAGCAGTATTTAAACAAAATCCACCATCTCTGTTTATGTGGTTGCGTGACAGTTTGATTTCAACAGCTTCCTCAGTAACACTATCCCAATAGCTGGACGTACAAGCTAGAATCTCCGTGTTGTTGTATTCCATAGGATGACCGGTGTCAAGCCAATGTTCTGCAATAGCGGATTTGCTCGGCTGTTGTAAGCGTGTGTGACGCTTATGTTCAATACACAGGTTTTCCACAGTCCTGATTGTCTGATCAATATATGACATGCCACAACTGCAAGGAATACGATTGACGCCGGCCTGAGTGGCCGAGCGGTTCTAGGTGCTACAGTCTGGAACCGCGCGACCGCTACGGTCTCAGGTTCGAATCCTGCCTCGGGCATGGATGTGTGTGATGTCCTTAGGTTAGTTAGGTTAAGTTGCTCTAAGTTCTAGGGGACTGATGACCTTAGAAGTTAAGTCACATAGTGCTCAAAGCCATTTGAGCCCAATACGATTGACACCAGCATTACGCAAACCAAGATCATCTTATACGGACGCCAACAGGGTCTTAATCTTAGAAGGTGGTCGAAAAACACATTCCACATCACATTTCCGCAAAATACGGCCAATCGTGTTGGAAATGTTTCCTGCGTAAGCCAAAAGGCCGTAGATTATGTGCCACTACGTTGCTATTGTCACTCACCCGTTGCACAGAAGGCTGATAGTGCAACGCACTTTTGAACTGCCTCTCACTCTAACCATTCTGACGAAAGGTGACTTCGAAATGCGATAGCTCAGCTGCCAAATTTTCAGTGTCTGAGATAACGTGGGCCCTGTGAACCAAGGTACGAAGTACTCCTTCGCGCTGAGCTGGATGGTGACAACTACTAGCTTGTAGATACAAGTCAGTGTGAGTAGGCTTCCTACAGGGTGTTTCAAAAATGACCGTATATTTGAAACGGCAATAAAAACTAAACGAGCAGCGATAGAAATACACCGTTTGTTGCGATATGCTTGGGACAACAGTACATTTTCAGGTGGACAAACTTTCGAAATTACAGTAGTTACAATTTTCAGCAACAGATGGCGCTGCAAGTGATGTGAAAGATATAGAAGTCAACGCAGTCTGTGGGTGCGCCATTCTATACGTCGTCTTTCTGCTGTAAGCGTGTGCTGTTCACAACGTGCAAGTGTGCTGTGGACAACATGGTTTATTCCTTAGAACAGAGGATTTTTCTGGTGTTGGAATTCCACCGCCTAGAACACAGTGTTGTTGCAACTAGACGAAGTTTTCAACGGTGGTTTAATGTAACCAAAGCACCGAAAAGCGATACAATAAAGGATCTGTTTGAAAAATTTCAACGGACTGGGAACGTGACGGATGAACGTGCTGGAAAGGTAGGGCGACCGCATACGGCAACCACAGAGGGCAACGTGCAGCTAGTGCAGCAGGTTATCCAACAGCGGCCTCGGGTTTCCGTTCGCCGTTTTGCAGCTGCGGTCCAAATGACGCCAACGTCCACGTATCGTCTCATGCGCCAGAGTTTACACCTCTATCCATGGAAAATTCAAACGCGGAACCCCTCAGCGCTGCTACCATTGCTGCACGAGAGACATTCGCTAACGATATAGTGCACAGGATTGATGACGGCGATATCCATGTGGGCAGCATTTGGTTTACTGACGAAGCTTATTTTTACCGGGACGGCTTCGTCAATAAACAGAACTGGCGCATATGGGGAACCGAAAAGCCCCATGTTGCAGTCCCATCGTCCCTGCATCCTCAAAAAGTACTGGTCTGGGCCGCCATTTCTTCCAAAGGAATCACTGGCCCATTTTTAAGATCCGAAACGATTACTGCATCACGCTATCTGGACATTCTTCGTGAATTTGTGGTGGTACAAACTGCCTTAGACGACACTGCAAACTCCTCGTGGTTTATGCAAGATGGTGCCCGGCCACATCGCACGGCCGACGTCTTTAATTTCCTGAATGAATATTTCGATGATCGTGTGATTGGTTTGGGCTATCCGAAACATACAGGAGGCGGCGTGGATTGGCCTCCCTATTCGCCAGACATGAACCCCTGTGACTTCTTTCTGTGGGGACACTTGAAAGACCAGGTGTACCGCCAGAATCCAGAAACAATTGAACAGCTGAAGTATTGCATCTCATCTGCATGTGAAGCCATTCCGCCAGACACGTTGTCAAAGGTTTCGGGCAATTTCATTCAGAGACTACGCCATATTATTGCTACGCATGGTGGATATGTGGAAAATATCGTACTATAGAGTTTCCCAAACCGCAGCGCCATCTGTTGTTGACAATTGTAACTACTGTAATTTCGAAAGTTTGTCTGCCTGAAAATGTACTGTTATCCCAAGCATATTGCGACAAACGATGTATTTCTATCGCTGCTCGTTTAGTTCGTATTGCCGTTTCAAATATACCGGTCATTTTTGAAACTCCCTGTATAAACAGAATGTCCCGACGTACCATCAGTCTTCCTTCTGACCAACACATCAAGGAAGGGAAGGCATCCATTCTTTTCCACCTCCATAATGAACTGAATATTCGGGTGGATTGAATTCAGGTGTTCCAAAAACCGGTTTCAATTCTCACTACCATGAGGCCGAACAACAAAAGTATCGTCAACATATCTGAAAAAACACGCAAGTTTCAAGGTCGCTGACTCCAATGCACGTTCCTCAAAGTCCTCCATAAACAAATTGGCCACAATAGGTGACCACGGGCTTCCCATTGCAACTCCATCAGTCTGTTCGTAGTACTGACCATTGAATAAAAAGTAAGTGGAAGTCAGCACATGTCAAAACAAATTTGTTAACTCGACTCCAAACTTAACCTCAATTAGCTGCAACGAAACAGAGAGAGGAACGCGAGTGAAAAGAAAAACCACATCAAAACTGACTAAAATATCAGAGTCCCTGCAGTCAACGTAAGAAATCTGCAGAGCTATTAATGTGGTGTTCACACCTTCCTACTAGTGGTCTCAACAAACTAGCAACATGTTTAGCTACACGATATGTCGGAGCACCAATATTAGAAACAATAGGCCTCAACGGGACCACCTCTTTATGGACTTTAGGGAGGCCATATAATCTTGGTGGTACAGCACAGTAAGAATTAAGACTCTTGGTAGTGTCCTGTGACAAAGAACTTTTCTTCAGGAGGTTGTCAGTCATTCTCTCGACACTCCACGTAGGGTCAGCACCGATTTTGCGACACGCCGAAACAGAAAGTAGACACTGCATCTTTTGAATGTAATCGTGCTTGTTCAACAAAACCGTGGCATTTCCCTTGTCCGCAGGTAAAATAACAATATCAGGATCCATTCTGAGTGAACGTAAAGCAGCCGCCTCAGCTGCTTTAATGTTACACTTCGGTGGACGGGCCCAGCAAACCCGTCAGTTATTTGGACATACAATTCGCCGGGAAAAGTTAAGGTCTCACATCACAGACATCCATGTCCGAGACAGGATTCGAACCTGCGACCGTAGCAGGAGCGCGGCTCCAGACTGAAGGCCGTAGAACCGCTCAGCCACAGCGGCCGGCTCGAAATTTCGGGGATGGATTTCTCTATGTAACATATTTAAGTCATTAGCAGTGCAGTACCCCAGCGTAATGTAAGTGCGAGACAAACCTTTGCAAATGTGAAATACGGTTACATTAATAACCTGTCTAACGCCAGACTGTTGAAAGCAAACATGCAAACGTGTATGCATTGTGGTGTACAGGTGTCGGATGTCAGTTTGTTGGATGGAGTTCCATGCCTGTTGTTCTTCATCGCTCATTACAGGGATTGTTAATGTTGTTTGTGGATGACGCTGGAGCTCTCGTTCGATGATGTCCCATATGAGCTCGACTGGAGACAGATCTGGTAATCGAGCAGACCAAGGCAACATGTCGACACACTGTAGAACATGTTGAGTTACAAAAGCGGTAAATGGGCTAGTGTTATCCTGTTGGAAAATTCCCCCTGGAATGCTGTTCACGAATGGCACCACAAAAGGTCGAATCGCTAGACTGACGAACAATTTTGCAATCGGGGTGCGTGGGATGATAGCGAGAATGCTCCTGCTGTCATACGAAATAGCACCCCAGACCGTAAGTCCAGATGTAGTCCAACGTACGTTCACCTGCAATCAACTGTTACCACAGGTCACTCAGATACGAGCAATGAAAACAGCAGCACATCATCCCACAACGCATCAACGTTGAGTAACAGGTATAATATTCATGGATATGACAGGATTGATGATCCAGAACAACTACTTTGAAACACAACTTTTTTAATGAACAAATACTCATAACTTTTAAGGTATGCATTTCAGAGCAGATGTTTACTGGACTTGTTTTTTCTTTTTCTGATCAATACTACCACTTCCAAAAATATGGAAATCAAAGAGCGTGCAGTGAGAGAGATTTGTTTCACAGTACCGAAGATAAAGAAATATTCATAGCACTTAAGATGTGCGTTTTTAGCCCATGTTTTCTTGACTGTTTTGTTTCGAATGATCATTCCTGCATATCCCTGAAAATTGACCATCTCTTCTGAAACACCCTGTATATGTATGGTGTTTAAGGAATTGTCACATATTCTTCAGGAGGTAGTATTGGGCAAAAATGGAAGAAAAGTTCGAATAATGATATGTCTGCAAAACAGCATGTGGGCTTATTTGCTGGGGCTTATTTGTCTTCGCACTTCCATATTCGTGACACATAGAAGTAAACACTTTACGCAGTGCTGCATTTTGTTACCATACATGCCAACACATCCTTCAGCCTCTCTTCGCATTGAACCGTCCAGTATTCTAAATACATCTGGCTCTCCTCCGATTACATCACACGCATTTGTCACTCACTTCTGCAACGTCTGCACGTTGTCGACAGGTTGGGCATACACCAATGGCTTTAAATGTCCCGGTAGCCATAAATCCAGCGCATCCCGTGGACAGGGAGGCCATGCTACCGGACCTGCTCCACCAATCCACAGCCCATGTAACGTTGCAATGGGATACTGTCTCACGATGGTGTGGTACCCTGTCATTCATTTATCGCAGTAGTTATCTTTCTGCAATGGCAACGTTCTCCAATAGCGCAGGTAATACACCACGCAAGAATCGATGGTACACAGTACATGTTAATCTGTTTGCTTAAGCATATGGCGCTACTGATCTGTCACTCACAATTCCTGTCCGCAAACTGATATCGAAGCGGTCTTTAAGCCTCACCTTGATGACTGCTCGAGCTTTTGAATCTGCCCACACGTGGATATTATGCTAATTCATTATGACCTCTCTTACGAATATTGCCTCATACCATACATTACTCATTACATGTGATACGGCCCATATCACAACAGGCGTTGGTTTCCTGACATAATACCGAACCGTTCGTTTGATTTCTTTTAGTGGAGCGCAGGTTAGTGAACTTTGCTGCCCAGTTGTGGTCGATTGCATTCATTGTAAGGATTATCGTCTTCTAATTTTCTCTTATCTCCGTTTGCTTGGAGAAGACATTGTTTCGTTTTCAAATCATGATTTTGTTTTCCTTTTGCGTTTTTAGAAAAATAAACTACGGCGAAGACAGACCTATCTTTTATTTCAGTAGATACATGAAGACCATAGCACCATTTGAATTTGGCAAGGACCACAGCCATGGCTCAGTTGCCTGGGCCATTAATACGTAAATCATTTCCACTGAGCACAGTTTGCCACACCACATCCGAGTCAGAGCGGGACAATGTGCATATCGAGAGGGTTAATTCCATACAGATCGGAGACACTGTTTACACTTAGCCATAGCCCAGTAGAAGCTCGCAGAGCAGATAAATTTAAAAACGACAATGTGGGGAGAATGCAGAATATCTGAAAACTAAAAGGCAGAATCAAAGAGCACAAAGTAAGGTTGTTCTCAGACCTAAGTAGAATGCCGGAAGGAAAACCACCGAAAGAAATTTCATCATAAAGACCCAACCCGGGAAGAAACACTGAGACCAAGATATGTTTCAAACATATTTCTCTGCAACCAGAACAAGCTAATCACGTAGTCCTTGAAAGAAGATTAAGAATTTTTTTCTGTGTATATTACTTTAATTAAAGCGAGATCATTACGAAGTAATATTGTTAAGCCACTGTAGCACCATGCATACGCGATTCGACAAAGTAGAGTAGACCACGTGCTTTTGAGCATAAACACAGTGGAACTCTGATAAAGTATTCCTACCTCCTCCTACGGTTTGCGTTGTCTTGACGTCAAGCCCTCTAGTTTTCAAATATCTTTCTAGCAATCTTTTTTTTTAATTTTCTGTGATTTCTGTAACTCGATTAATGCGAGACATCAGTATAGTTCCTTGAAAACGACACGACAGCATTCCTTTCCTAACCTTATTCTATCTAAATTTTTGGATCACAATGCGCCATGTCTCCGGGCCACAATTGTTGGCGATTGGTTTGAAGAACATTCTGGACAATTCGAGCGAATGGTTTGGCAACACAGATCGCCCTACATGAGTCCTGTCGAATATTTGTGGGTCGTAATCCACAAATCAGTTGGTGCACAAAATCCTGCACCGGCAACACTTTAGCAATTATGGACGGCTGCAGAGGCAGCATGACTCAACATTTCTGCAGAATATTTCCAAAGAATTGTTGAGTCCATGTCGCTCCGAGTTGCCGCATTACGTCGGGCAGAAGGAGATCCGACACAGGAGAAGGTACCCTATGACTTTTGTCAGCCTATTGTGTAATGGGTGCTTGATTGGCTGGGTAACGTAAACTAGCACGACCTGCACGGCTAAGATTCCCTTAAAAGCGATGTTCAAGCTTCTGTTTGCCAGTTCTTTCAATTGAAATTTCCGTCCCCGTAAACAGTAATCCTACTGCGGTAAGGGATCTCCAGTTTGATGTGGAATCCGGTCCGGCATATCTTCATGTCATTAATAGCTGAAGCCTAGGGTAAATGCAGAGCGAAAAGTTGTGGTGTCTATCTGGGAATCCATCCCATAATCTTACGGACAACCAAGATCGACCATTGGGATGTAGGCTCAATGGTAAAATGCCAGACTACAGATCGAAAAGTGTTACGTTTGTGAAACCTGATAGTCAAGGGAAGGTAGGATTCGGTCACGATTGTGGACGATGCCGTAATCAGTTACTATTAGTTACCTTTTACAGTTACACACATTTATTTTTAAAATAGTAATTCCAGACTCAACAATAAACAAAAAAATACTACTTGTTACTAATGAATGAGTAAACAACTGTGTAAATAACAGTGTTTTCAGTGTGTCACAATTTAGCAAATCACCATAAAATACAGATAATGTTTAAAAAAACAAGCCACTGTGATCATGGCTGAGCGTCTTACACGCCAAGAATGACAATAAATTAAGAATTTTTAAGAACTCGCTGCAATTACAACTTACAGGTATTGAAATATTGAAAAGTATGTAACCACAAACACAGCAGAAGGCATCAGATGCCAGGAATGGCAGTAAATAAGGTTTTAAGGCTTACTGATAAAATACAAATATCGAATTATTTTTTTCAAAGCAAATGATCACAATCATGGCTGAAGGCCTTACACGCCAGGAACGGCAATTATATAAAAAATTTAGATACCTGCTTTAAAACTGCAAATGCAAGCAAAGGTTAATTAAAAGAAACAAGCAACTGACCACCATACAGGTGAAATAAGATGATGGTAACCTTGTAACACAACCCTTACACTGCCAGATTTATTCAGAAGGCGACCAGAACTATTAACTAGACATACATAACCTTTAATGTAGGCATTAAAAAGTATGGTAATAAATAATACAATAATAAAACACAAGGACCAGTCACAGATGGTGCTCCTGGAATCTCCTTCTGAGAAGGTCCGGCAACAAAACTTTCGCGAGCGATGAGATAGGCAGCCATGAGTTGCATTCAGGTCACAAGGTGGTAACTTAGACTAGTGGCAGTCTAATGAATGACTAATGATAATCTTCCTGAAGATGCCTGATTTCGAATAAACCAAATGCAAGAACGGAACAACACGCCACAGCCGGAACTGGCGGACTGCACTATGCCCCCAAGAATACTGTGCTTAGAGTTTCCGGAACGAGAACGGAATCACTACCACCAGAGTAGAAGAATCACAAACGGCATACAATCAAGAAAGCTGTCAAACAACACGCCTTACAAGACAGCAATGGCAAGGCGAGGAAACGTACAGTGCCGTTACATACATTAACCCCCGGGGCAGGTAACTGGGGCGTTTGTGGATACCAGGCAGGAAAAATACCGCTGGTTGAACTTAACAAATTCTAACAAGCTGAATGCAGTAAATAGTAATAAGAAGTCGAGGAAAGCTAATCAGATCCACTTTACCCAAGCACTCCCCCCACTGCTCTTCGCCTCGGCGACATTATGAGCAGCAACATGAACACAAGTCACTGGAGAATCGCGAGATGTTACAATGGTGGAGGTTTCTCTACTTGAATTGAAATGCACTCATCTTAAAGCCTGCAGGATCTGGTTTAAGACGAGGTCGTGCACCCTCGCGACCACAGCCCTTCCATCTGGCAGTCCATGCACGCCGCCAGCAGTCCCGGCGTGTTCGCGCACTGCACGGACCTGGCTCCTCGTTGAGTCCCCAGCCGAACTACCCCACTCACACGACACAGAAAAACAACCACGTCGCCCCAAACATGGGGCAACAGTTACTACATATCGATAACCACCGCTGCTACCACTAGCGGACAGGCAACTTTTGCGAAACGAGTGGCGCCAGTCAAGATGAGAAGAAGACAAACAACCGCAACCATGCCAACAAAAGGATACGGTGGGAACCTACAAACAGCACCTACGCGAGCCACAGCACGGCTCAGTTTGATCCGCAGTCAGTCCTATGAATTTCATCCGTCATTTATCACTTCTTGCAGGTCTGGCAATGTTCTTGATGTGAAAAATTCCGAGTTGCACCGTGGTTCGGGAACCACGTTAGGCAGTAGGTTCTGTATAGCTAGCTAGGTAAGTCAGCGCAAAGACCGGAGAAAGACAAGGGGAAGACCATACCACCTCAAGTTTTTTCCTTTTTTGTTCTTTATTCTTATTTCATCCCCTTCACCCCATGTGGGTGTGGAGTGGGCTGCCCATGGATGCAACTCGTCGACCTTCAGCCATATGATAGTAAAAATTTTAAAACATGTTATAAAACTGGACATGGAGATTGAATAACATTGAATGTTTGTCACAATAAAAAGACATATTGTCAGTTGCATAAGTTAAAATATAAAATGCTGATTTTCAAAGTAATTAAAATGTAGACACAGGTGAATGGAAAACGAATGTTTCACGCAGTATAGAGGAAAAATGGATAGCTGCATAAGTTAAAAGGTAAAAGGCTAATGTGTTGAATTATTCACTGAAGTGAAAAAAATCATGACAGCGACATGTACATATTCAGATGGCGGTAGTATCGCGTACACAAAGCATAAAAGGACAATTCATTGACGAAGCTGTCATACGTACTCAGGCGATTCATGTGAAAAGTTGTACGAGGCGATTATGGGCACACAGCGGTAATTAACAGACTCTGAATGAGGAATGGTAGTTGGAGCCATACGCATCGGTCATTCCACTTCGGGATTCATTAGGGAATTCTGTATTCCGAGATCCACAGTGACAAGAGTGTGCCGAGAATTTCAGGCATTGCCTTCCACCACGGACAACACAGTGGCCGACGGCCTTCCCGTAACGACCGAGAGCAGCGGTGTTTGCATACAGTAGTCCGTGCTAACAGACAGGCGATACGGTATGAAACAACCGCAGAAATTAGTGCGGTGAAATTTGGCGTTAATGGGCTCTGGCAGCAAACGACCGATGCGGGTGCCTTTGCTAAAAGTACGACATCGCCAGCAGCGCCTCTCCCTGGTTGTGGCGCTGACCCCACAAAGCCATACCAAAGTTAGATTTATACATTTATACCTTGAAAGGAGGGTATAAGATGACCATCAACAAAAGCAAAACGAGGATAATGGAATGTAGTCGAATGAAGTCGGGTGATGCTGAGGGAATTAGATTAGGAAATGAGACATTTAAAGTAGTAAAGGGGGTTTGATATTTGGGGAGCAAACTAACTGATGATGGTCGAAGTAGAGAGGATATAAAATGTAGACTGGCATTTCTGAAGAAGAGAGATTTGTCATCGAATATTGATTTAAGTGTTAGGAAGTCGTTTCTGAAAGTATTTGTACGGAGTGTAGCCATGTATGGTAGTGAAACGTGGACGATAAATAGTTTAGACAAGAAGAGAATAGAAGTTTTCGAAATGTGGTGCTACAGAAGAATGCTGATGATTAGATGGGTAGATCACATAACTAATGAGGAGGTATTGAATAGAATTGGGGGGAGTTTGTGGCACAACTTGACTAGAAGAAGGGATCGGACATGTTCTGAGGCATCAAGGGATCACCAATTTAGTACTGGAGGGCAGCGTGGAGGATAACAATCGTAGAGGGAGACCAAGAGATGAGTACACTAAGCAGATTCAGAAGGCTGCAGGCTGCAGTAGGTACTGGGAGATGAAGAAGCTTGCACAGGCTAGAGTAGCATCGAGAGCTGCAGCAAACCAGTCTCAGGACTGAAGACCACAACAATAACCTTAAGCTGCTGACGGTCGTTGATATACACTCCTGGAAATGGAAAAAAGAACACATTGACACCGGTGTGTCAGACCCACCATACTTGCTCCGGACACTGCGAGAGGGCTGTACAAGCAATGATCACACGCACGGCACAGCGGACACACCAGGAACCGCGGTGTTGGCTGTCGAATGGCGCTAGCTGCGCAGCATTTGTGCACCGCCGCCGTCAGTGTCAGCCACTTTGCCGTGGCATACGGAGCTCCATCGCAGTCTTTAACACTGGTAGCATGCCGCGACAGCGTGGACGTGAACCGTATGTGCAGTTGACGGACTTTGAGCGAGGGCGTATAGTGGACATGCGGGAGGCCGGGTGGACGTACCGCCGAATTGCTCAACACGTGGGGCGTGAGGTCTCCACAGTACATCGATGTTGTCGCCAGTGGTTGGCGGAAGGTGCACGTGCCCGTCGACCTGGGACCGGACCGCAGCGACGCACGGATGCACGCCAAGACCGTAGGATCCTACGCAGTGCCGTAGGGGACCGCACCGCCACTTCCCAGCAAATTAGGGACACTGTTGCTCCTGGGGTATCGGCGAGGACCATTCGCAACCGTCTCCATGGAGCTGGGCTACGGTCCCGCACACCGTTAGGCCGTCTTCCGCTCACGCCCCAACATCGTGCAGCCCGCCTCCAGTGGTGTCGCGACAGGCGTGAATGGAGGGACGAATGGAGACGTGTCGTCTTCAGCGATGAGAGTCGCTTCTACCTTGGTGCCAATGATGGTCGTATGCGTGGTTGGCGCCGTGCAGGTGAGCGCCACAATCAGGACTGCATACGACCGAGGCACACAAGGCCAACACCCGGCATCATGGTGTGGGGAGCGATCTCCTACACTGGCCGTACACCTCTGGTGATCGTCGAGGGGACACTGAATAGTGCACGGTACGTCCAAACCGTCATCGAACCCATCGTTCTACCATTCCTAGACCGGCAAGGGAACTTGCTGTTCCAACAGGACCATGCACGTCCGCATGCATCCCGTGCCACCCAACGTGCTCTAGAAGGTGTAAGTCAACTACCCTGGCCAGCAAGATCTCCGGATCTGTCCCCCATTGAGCATGTTTGGAACTGGATGAAGCGTCGTCTCACGCGGTCTGCACGTCCAGCACGAACGCTGGTCCAACTGAGGCGCCAGGTGGAAATGGCATGACAAGCCGTTCCACAGGACTACATCCAGCATCTCTACGATCGTCTCCATGGGAGAATAGCAGCCTGCATTGCTGCGAAAGGTGGATATACACTGTACTAGTGCCGACATTATGCATGCTCTTTTGCCTGTGTCTATGTGCCTGTGGTTCTGTCAGTGTGATCATGTGATGTATCTGACCCCAGGAATGTGTCAATAAAGTTTCCCCTTCCTGGGACAATGAATTCACGGTGTTCTTATTTCAATTTCCATGAGTGTATATCAACGGGGACAGGTGAAAATGTCTGGCCCGACCGGGACTCGAACCCGGGATCTCCTGCTTGCATGTCAGACGCTGTATCCATCTGAGGCACAGAGGGTTGTGCGACTGCAGCGACTGCACCATGCGTCAGCGCATTGTTAATGCATATGCGAATGTGCGAACAATACGGAAGGCGAGCTACTGGCAGTTGAGAGGAATGTCGTTACACGTATTGCCAAATGGATTGAGGTTGACGGACATCATTTTGAGCATTTATTACATTCATGTGTTATTTACAGGTAATCATGCTGTAACAGCATGCGTTCTCAGAAATGATAAGTTCAATTGGAACAACCTAAATAAAATATTCAAACGTACCTACGTACTCTATTTTAATTTACAGCACCTACCTGTTACCAACTGTTCGTCTAAAATTGTGAACCATATGTTTGTGGCTATTATGGCCCCATGTATCACAAAGCGAAAAAAGTCGTCCAACTAAAACATTCATATTTCTGTACATACTACACGAATATGTAATAAAAATGGTGGTTCCCATTAAAAAAAAAAAAACGCAGTTTATATCTGTTTGACCTATGGCAGCGCCATCTAGTAGGCCAACTATAACGCCATCTGGTTTCCCCCTTGAAGCTAGACAAGTTTCGCTCTTTGTAATTTTTTCGTTTGACGCTTATTTCGTGAGATATTCGACCCGGTCACGATCAATGGACCACCCTGTATATCCACACACTACATTTGTAGTGTCCCTACCCAACACACTCATTACTCGTGGAATACATTCTTACCAACTCCCGTAAGAGTTCGGGTAATATGTGTGCATCTGCACAGAAGAGGAAGGTCGTGGCCCGTATTGCCGGATCTATGTACTTACATCGGTATGGTGTCTGTTCCCAAAGAACAGACACCATATCCATATAATTATGTATATAACAAAGTTTTTAACAAGGCACTATGCAATCTAGTGATGACTCCACAGCGGTGTGGGCTGTGTTTGTATGGAATGCGGTCTAGCTGAACTGATGATCGAAGAAATGGTTATGTTTACCTTCTTTAATTTACAGGTCGGTCTTGATCACACAAATTTTTGCCCTTAACTAACACTGGTTTCGCCTACTGCCATATACAAACCTGTTACAAAGAACAACAGGGTTATCCAATTAAGTTCAATCTGGACCAACCGGCTAGCCTTGCGGTCTAGCGAGCTGCTTCCCGAGCGGGAAACCATGCTGGTTCCCGGCACGAATCAGCCCGGCGGATTAGTGTCAAGGTCCGGTGTGCCGGCCAGCCAGTGGATGGTTTTTAAAGCGGTTCTCCATCTGCCTCGGCGAATGCAGGCTGGTTCCCCTTATTCCGCCTCAGTTACACTATTTCGGCGATTGCTGCGCAAACACTGTCTCCACGTTCGCGTATGCCATAATTACCCTACCATGCGGGCGGGGGGGGGGGGGGGGGGGGAGAGGGGAGAGTGGTGGAGGGGGTTGTCCACTGGGGGCCCAATCGGACAATAACCCTAGGTTCGGTGTGGGGCGGCGGGCGGTGGGATGAGTGGACTGCTGAAGCCTGTTGTGGGGTTGTGAACCACTGACGGCTAAGGCGGGGACGAAGCCTCCCCGTCGTTTCTAGGTCTCCAGTTCAATACGTACATACACAGACACAGGTTCAATCTGCTGACGCTAAGTCTATAAAACACCTGTTACTACTTAAAAAATAAGAAGTATTTACATTATTAACATCTATGTACACCAGCCGTGGCGCGTTTTCCGACAGAATTACACAAGCTTTCAAAGAAAACGAAGGTGAAAATTGGATTTCAAATGAAAAGTACTATTGGTTCTAGACTACGCCATAAAGCTGGTAACAACAGCAACAAATATTTAGAGTCTGATGCCTACAAGATCAACTGTCATGACTGTGACAAGTTTTATATCGGTGAGAATTAGAGAGCATGCATATAACCAAAATAAGAGCGCTTTCGGTACTCAATTGGACAGAAAAATCTGGCGCGACATCGCCTGCAGTGCCTCAAAAATGGTTCAAACGGCTCTGAGCACTATGGGACTTAACATCTATGGTCATCAGTCCCCTAGAACTTGGAACTACTTAAACCTAACTAACCTAAGGACATCACACAACACCCATCCATCACGAGAAACAGAAAATCCCTGACCCCGCCAGGAATCGAACCCGGGAACCCGGGCGTGGGAATCGAGAACGCTACCGCACGACCACGAGATGCGTACAGTGCCTCTCCTGGGCTTGTGACCATACCGCTTCGACCCTATACGACTGGAAGACCCTGGCCTGGTCAGATGAGCCGCGATTCCAGTTCGTTAGAGCTGATTGTAGGGTTCGAGTGTGGCACAACCCCACGAAGCCATGGACTCAAATTGTCCACAAGGCACTGTGCAAGCTGATGGTGACTCCATATTGATGTCGACAGTGTTTACATGAAACGGACTGGGTCTTCTGAATGTTCGGATACCATTTGGGTATCATTTGCAGCCACTTACAACCACTCCGTCCCAAAAAATGACGGAATTTTTATGGATGACAATGCGGCCTGTTACCGGGTTACAGTTGTTCGCGATTGGTTTGAAGAAAACACTGGACGATTCGAGCGAATGATTTGGCCACCCAGATCGCCCGACATGGATCCCATCAAACAGTTATGGGAAATTATCACCAGTTCCCGCACATACTCCTGCACGCAGAACACTTTCGTACTTGCATACCGCGCTACAGGCAGAATGGTTCAATATTTCTGCATGGAACTTTGTAATCCCCCCCCCCCCCCCCTCCTTCTTAATTGTAGTTCTTGTCCACAACAAGCCAAGTGTTTTACGAAAAATTTGGCAGGAGCGAAGATTACAATAAACTTTCTATTTTACTTAGCTTTTCGTGTAGAGTTGGCTCCAGTTCTTCTTGTCTATGGGTCTGATTCGTGAAGCTGAAATTCTCACATGTTAGTTCCTCATAGTGGGAATGATCTAAATAAATTTGAAGATGGTTGTTGCAGAATTTTTGTTGTTACTTCAATATATTTTGTCACACTTCAGTATATCATACATTCTTTTGAATTTTCACATAAACAGAACCGAAATGACATTGTTCGCCCAAAATACAAAAGTACGTTCGATCATATCAGAGCCATGCCTACTACTACTCCACTCTGCGGAATAAACATATCCCAAAGGATTTACAGTTTTTCTTGACAAAAGAATTTCTATTAATTTCGATTATTATTTCATAAATGAATCCTAAAATAAATATAGTAAACAGTTCCAGATTGCGAGATAAATAACAGAAATTTTAAATGTATCAAATAATTCGTAATTTTAAATGTTTCTAAAAAAAAAGTAATTTTAACTGGACACTCACAGACAGTACTTATCGGCTGTAACATCGAAAATAAAGTAATTCCTTTTCATAAGTTTTAGCTTGAAATATATTGTGTTTAAAATTATATGAAAGTTTTCAGAAAAGCAGCTGAGATAATACTGACCTGTCCAAAATTCGAAAAATAATTCTGAGGAAAAGTGATGGTAGAGGACGATGTCCCGTTAAAACTTCCAACGACTTGAAGAGTCCATCCGCTGTCGGGCTGCTAACTTTTCTCACTTAAGTGAATATGGCGGATTTTAGGTGTGCGTCCACGGTTTGCACCTGAGGGGTCAGCCCATAGTCAGAATTGGCCTGTATTTTGGTTGAGAACACGTGCTAAATGTTTGACCAATGTCCAGATATTTGACAGAATTTCAGGAAGGGGCACTTGACTTTCTATGTCTTCAGAGTATTCTAGAAATTTTGTGCAGATTTGTTTCACAAATTTTCATTAGTTTACCATTTTTTTGTTCTCCCTGGCTAATTTTTTAAGCTCACTGTACAGTAGCTCAGATCGGATAGGAATGACCTCACCTTCGGACGCTCTGCTCCCAGATCGTTGTCTTCATTACCTGTTGCTAAGCTTTTTGTGGTTCTAGTTCAGATGCTTAGCGAAGCACGGAGACGCTTAACTCCCTCTGTGGGCGTCCACTCGGCTGTGTCCTGCGCGCAGAGAATAATGAAAGGGGCTCCTCTTAGCGGTCACTGTTGATCCGAGATGCCAGCCTCGTTCCGCCGCTGCTCTTGCCTTCCGTAGAACACTCGACTCGGCCGCGTTTGCGGTGTTTTTTCGCTACGAGGCAGCTGTCGAAATTCCTCGCGCCGTGTCATCAGGTTTTTACAGCCACTACCGCCCACGTGCCAAGCGGCGCCATTCCCGTCTGCTGGCAGCTGCCTCTACCAGCTGCATGCCGATGTCTGGCAGAGTACTCGAAGTTGTCAGTCTGGCTACGTGGACGATCGTTCGTGTCCTCAAATGCTTACGCAGTCAGGAACAAACGTTTACTGGCTATTGTCGGAAGTCCCTTCCCGGAGCTCTTCGTCCTTTTATTTGTAAAGACAATATAACAGAATATTTCGCTTCTGTTGATTCCTGTAACAGGATCCAGTGGAAAATACACGACCCCAAAAACCAACTTCCGACACTCTACAGTTACCAAATAATCCCACAGCCGACTGACCATAAACCAGTCTTAAGGAAAAGAAAGTCTCTCGAAATATTCTTTCAAATCACAGAATAGGTACCAGCAAAATTAGTACTGCCAGTCTGAAGAAACTTGAAATATGAAAAATAAAATTCATCGATTTAACCAGTAAACAGACAATGAAGGATGCTAAAGTAATGCAAAAACACACATAATATGACCAAAACTGTATACTGTCTGCCTGAAAAATATTCAGCAACGTCACTAAATTACATCAGAGCATGTCCATTACACATACCCGAACGCACGCTAGTGAAACCACATGTTCATACATGTCTTGAATTGCATTATGATTTCCCTTGGAAGACTGATGAAACCATAATTTGATTTACTACATATAATAACCTGTTGAATAACACCTTAAAACAGATGGTTATTGACTACTTCTCATCAATATAGCTTATTCTAATAGAAGAAACTTTCACTGTTAAGTCAAGTAACAATGCGTTTTGTTTCGATATAAATGTAGTGAGTGGTGGTGGGATGAAATGGTTCAAATGGCTCTGAGCACTATGGGACTTAAATTCTGAGGTCATCAGTCCCCTAGAACTTAGAACTACTTAAACCTAACTAACCTAAGGACATCACACACATCCATGCCCGAGGCAGGATTCGAACCTGTGACCGTAGCGGTCGCGCGTTTCCAGACTGTATTTTTTTTTTTAGATTGCATTCAACTGATAGGTACCCCTGTTTAAAGGAAGTCTCTCCCAAAAAATGGAACCACCCTCAAACAAGGACAGGAATCCAACTAGAGGAGGAATTAGCAGATGACATCAAAATACAAATGGTATTAGAAGGGAAGTTAATGAACTGCCTATAGACGTTGATTCTGACGTTACCGGCATATCAGAGCACCACTTAAATAATGTGACAATTCAGAGGTTTCCTTTACCAGCTTAAAAATTAGCTGGCTATTTTTAAACGAATTTTTTGCGTAGTGTGGGAGTGGCCATGTACATATCAAGAGTATTCCAGTTGAGTTTGTAGTTGTGACAAAGCACTATAATTAACAGGTATTTGAATGTTGTGCAGGGGCAATCGAATTTAGTGAAACTAAACTTCGAATTACAGTTGTTTACAAGACCCCTAACTCTGACTTCAGAGCATTTCGGCTAAAGCTGGAGAGAGCCTTGGTTCACTTTATAGGAAGTACCAAAAATTAGTTGTATGAGCTGATTTCAGTATTAATTTTGTATGTGACTGTGCAAGGAAAAGGATGTTGGAACATCTCCTTAATTCATTTGATCTGAAGTACACTGCATTTTTTTTCCAACCAGGATGCAGGGTAACAGTAGCACATCGACAGATTCATTACATGATGGGCATTCTGTTAGCAAAAGGGTGAATGGCCTTTCAGACCATGATCCACAAATTTTAACACTAAAAGGTTTTTGTACTCAGACGAATATTATACATAATTGCGCTGTATTTAGCGCAATACTCAAGTACTGTGGTGAATATATTAGGCCTGTACTTATCCATATTTGTAATTTTTGACTTTAGGAATGGTCAGTTTCCTCAACGATTAAAGTACTCGGTAGTAAAGCCGCTCAGTAAAAGGGGAGAAAGAGATAATGTAGACTATTTTAGACCTATTTCTGTGCTATCAGTGTTTGCCAAAGTTACTGAAAATGCTGTGTATATCAGGTAATTGATCATTTCATACCACATTATTTGCTGTCAAATGTACATTTTGGTTTTAGTAGTAGCTTAACAACTGAAAATGCTATATTCACTTTTCTCTGTGAGGAATTGGTTGGATTAAATAAAAGGTTTCGAACACTAGGCCTCTTTTTTCATTTAAATAAAGCGTTTTATTGTGTTGCTCACAAAATATTGCCGCAGTAATTGGACTATTATGGAATTTGGGGAGTAGCTCACACTTGGTTGACCTCACAGTTTAAGAACAACCAGCAAAAGGTCATTCTCCACATTAGTGATAATGACTTAGATATGGTATCTGAGTGGTGCACAGTTAAATCGGGGGTGCCCCAGGGATCAGTGCTGAGACCACTCCTGTTCTTTGAATATATAAATGATGTGCCTTTCAGTATTGCAGGTGATTCTAAAATGTTTCTGTTTGTTGATGACAGTAGTTTGGTAGCAAAAGATGTTGTGCGCAACAGTGGCACTGTTTCAAATAGTGGAGATCAGGACTTATGATCATGGCTTGTAGAAAATAAAAAAAAGCTAAATCACAGTAAAACTTAGTTTTTACATTTTCTGGCACAATTCAACAAAACAAAACGTTATAATTACACAGAATAGGCATACGATTCGTGATACCGAATAATTCAAATATCTAGCTCTTCAGATAGATAGTAATCTGTCGTGGAAAGCACAGGTTCAGAATCTTGTTCGAAGACGTAATGCTGCTATTTTTACTATTAGAACAGTATCTGAAGTAAGATCTAGTTTGACACGAAAAGTTTTCTACTTTGCTTATTTTAGTCGCTCATGACGTATACAATTATATTTTGGGGAAACGCTTCTCATTCTCAAAGGGTATTTTTGGCTGAGAAACGGGTTGTTCGGGCAATAAGTGGTGTAAGTTCGCGAACCTCTTGTCGATCCCTCTTCATTAGTTTGGGTATTCTGACATTGGCCTCTCAATACAGGTATTCTTAAATATCGTTTCTGATTAACAATATCAGTTTCTTCCCAAGAATTAGGAGCTATCATTCAGTTAATGTTTGGCAAAAATCCAGTCTGCATTTCGATCGCACCGCCTTGACTCTTATGCAGAAAGACGAGCAATATTCTTCTGCATCAGTTTTCACTAAGCAACCACAGGAAACAAAAATTTTAGCAGTAAGCTACGCTATTTCAAATCTGAGCTGAAGAATTTCTTCGTAGGTCACTCCTAGTATTATCTTGAGAAGCTCCTTCAAAAATTGAGCTAAATCCTGTAGTACATCGTTCATTGCATTTACGTAAACTTATAGCTTGTCGTCGTTTTCAGAATTCACAAACATTTTAATTTATCTATTATTACTTTTTTGTTGCAATTTTATCTACTGACTCGTTCCATAGCCACAGAGATTTGCTCCTCAGTTTGGTGCTACAGAAGTGCACGCGTAAAATAAAATAAAAATAAAAACCTAAAAGAGAAATGATGGCTGACAATCTCCAACAATAAAATTCCGTTTTCGTAATTCTATTATTATTTTACGTAAGTAAATACACTAACAAAGGTGTAATGTTTAAAAGTGAATTGTAGTTCCAGTTTACTCCCTTCACAAAAACATAAGTAAGTAACCACAAGTAAAACTAAATTACGAAAAATGCATCAGATTCCATTCCTATTCTCCATAAACCTTTCATTACAGGTCCCATCACTCACACCTGATCGACTACTAGATTTAGTTCATTGCCCAGTGCTGCCCTCCAGTGATTCAAGTGGGAAACACTTGCGCGACATATGAACGCCTATTCCGTTCCAGCATGATAGTAACATGCCTTATTTGAGATCTTGTGTACCATTAGAACCGTAAAATGTGTGTTTTGGAAAAAGGCTGACGCACAAGGGAATAATGAAAGACAGCCTGATTTGTAATTTTTATATAGTCAACATACCTAAAAGAAATAAAACTGTCAGCGACCTCAAAGTTAGTTTAAACAACACTGGACTTTACTAGGCATGGTCCTATTGGATGTGGTCAATCTCTGCTATGCACATGTTGCATGAACTTCCGTTTTTCCCTTCTTTTATCATGCCCTATTGATCGTAGGTTGCCATGCAGTCTGCCTAGGCTTTTTTAACCACTTACCCTCCCCCACCCGAATCCGCTACCGACAAATAAATTTGCACGCCCTACTCTTCCATCTTGAACACACCACGCTTCAGAAAAATGGTTCAAATGGCTCTGAGCACTATGGGACTTAACATCTGAGGTCGTCAGTCCATTAGAATTTAGAACTACTTAACCCTAACTAACCTAACGGGTACGTTCGTGGCACATCCCACATTGATTTCTGCTGTTATTTCAAAAAATGTTGTCTGTCTATTAACTACATGCAAATGCCGCTGCTCCCAGTCGTTAAGTGAAAGCCGTCGGGCACTGCAATATCCATGTTGAGAGGTAATGCCTTAAATCTGATATGCTCGGCACACTCTTCGCACTGTGGATATCAGAATATTGAATTCCATAACGATTGTCCCATGCGTCTAGCTCCAACTGCCACTATTCTTTAAAAGTCTGTTAATTCCCGTCGTGCGGCCATAATCACGTCGGAAACCTTTTCACATGCATCACCGGCGTACAAATGACAGTTACGCCAATGCACTGCGCTTGTATACCTTGCGTACGCGACAGTAGCCCCGTCTGTATATGTACATATCGCTATCCCATGACTTCTGTTACCTCAATGTAAATTGTTTGCATTCGAGCGAATGATTTCGCCACCCACGTCGCCATACATGGATCCCATCGAACATTTATGGGAAATTATCGCCAGTCCGCGCACATGCCATTACCGGTATACATCACGAGTGGTGTACCGGTCGATTCCAAGATGATGTTGCAAAATTTCAGTATGAGATAAGGTACTCTGTTCCTAAAGCCCTGGTCGAAAGTATCAGCGAAAATCCTTCTGATACCTCTGACAGTGGAATCCATATACTGGTACCGTTGCTGCTGAGAGAGGTGGTAGTATGGAGAAAAAAGGAAAAAAATTCTAGTAAATACGGGCTATAAGATGCAGACCTTAAGAGCTGTGGACACTTGTGCAGTAGAAAAGACGTTTTTCATTATATCGAAGTTTAACAAATGCTCGCCGCTCTTAAACTATGAATTTTAGAGCCCATGCTTAATAGAAATCGTTTTCTTAGTTTGGTCTGAAAGTTGCCTACTCTACAATCTTAACAGAAATATTACTGGTTCATATATTCCACTGCCAGAGGTATCAGAACGATTGTCGTTTTTAACAGTCGAGTCGGGCGAGGGTCCTTTACCTCAAATTAAAACATTTACCCTTCTCCAAAAATGGTTCAAATGGCTCTGAGCACTATGGAACTTAAGTTCTGAGGTCATCAGTACCCTAGAACTTAGAACTACTTAAACCTAACCTAAGAACATCACACACATCCACGCCCGAAGCAGGATTCGAATCTGCGACCGTAGCGGTCGCGCGGTTCCAGACTGAAGCGCCTAGAACCGCTCGGCCACTCCGGCCGGCTATCCTTCTCCATCATACCTGAAAGTTTGTACATCATCACGGATTCACCCTGTATTTTAAACTGAATTTTTACCTGGGCTTACATTTTGTTGATGCAGTTGTGCTGATTGAGGCTTCGCCTAGGTATACAGTTATCGGAGAGCTAGTTGTAACTATCATAATAAGTATACAGTTCGTCCAGGCAGTCTGACTATAAGTTCAGATTTTTCGTTCTAAATGTTGTACGATTCACTGTACTCTGGTGGCCCTTGTGCCAAGGAAATTGGTCGTCGCAGCAGAACTGCTCTGTTCCACGAAACTGCTGACAGCGTGTCTATTCTCTACGCACTCGTTACGTTCAGCCAATGGGGAACGTCTGGGAGAAGCCACGTGATAACTGCTGGCCGCCGCCAAAAAGTGTCGACCCAACTTGCCAGCTTTCTCCTGTAGCAACACCAAAGCACCTAGAACGTGATTCCTGTCCAATTCCTTTCTGGACCTACTCTCATTTCGAGAACGTGGTGATGACTTCATTAGGGAGCTTTTAAAGAGAAGATTAAATGTCACAGGTTTATTTCTATTCGGGGTGCATTTGGCAGCACCTAGAAAGGTTTTGTAAGACGGTTCAATCAAATGTGCCTTCCACACTTCCTTTTAACACCGTACTGACGATTCACTGAGGTCTCTGAATGGTTTCTGTCGAGCGATCGCTTCTTTTAATCACGCTGTACCATAAATTTTTTTCCCCATTAAATTCAGTACCACCTCATTAGTTTATGGATCTGCCCTTGTAATGTGCAGCGCCATTCTACAGCGCCTCATTTCAAAAGCTTCTATTCGTTTCTTGTTAAACTCCTCATAGTCCACGATTCACTTCCGTACGAGGCTACGGACTGCCAGAAAAGACTTCCTAACAAATTTTATTATGGATTTTAACAAATGCGTCTTTTCCAGAAATTGTTCCTTGCTATAGACAGTCTGCATTTCATATCCTCTCTACTTCGGCCATCATTAATTTTTTTTAAACTTCCTGGCAGATTAAAACTGTGTGCTTGACCGAGACTCGAACTCGGGACCTTTGCCTTTCGCGGGCAAGTGCTCTACCATCTGAGCCACCGAAGCACGACTCACGCCCGGTACTCACAATTTTACTTCTGCCAGTATCTCGTCTCCCACCTTCCAAACTCTACAGAAGCTCTTCTGCGAACCCTGCAGAACTAGCACTCCTGAAAGAAAGGATATAGCGGAGACATGGCTTAGCCACAGCCAGGGTAATGTTCCAGAATGGTAGAGCACTTGCCCGCGAAAGGCAAAGGTCCCGAGTTCGAGTCTCGGTAGGGCACACAGTTTTAATCTGCCAGCGCACACTCCGCTGCAGAGTGAAAATGTCATTCTGGTTTTTTTTTCTGTTGCCCAGATAGCCACGTTGTCTCCTTGCTGATCTAGTTCCCTCAGTATCGCCTGATTTAAATCGACTGCATGTCACTACTCCTAATTTACTGTCTTTGATGTTCGCCTTACAATCGCTTTTCACGACACCGCCCGTTCCGTTCAGCTGCTCTTCGCAGTCGTTTGCTGTTTCTGACAGAAATGCTTTATCATCAATAAACCTTTAAGTTTTCATTTCTTCTCCCTGAACTTTAATTCTCTTTCCAAATTTCTCCTTGGTTTCCTTCACTGGTTGCGCAGTGTGCAGAATGAATGAAACATCGGATAGGCTACAATTCTTTCTCAGTCCCTTCTGAACTACTGCTTCGCTTTAATGTACACTATTGTTTGTAGAATACGAAACACTCAGAAACAATGGTCTGCAGAACGCCACGATAAGAGGGCACGTAGAACAGCGGAACCGTAACAAGAGAGATTTAAATGTCACAGAGATGACGTCCACGTAGGCCCAGCAGCGCCTTCTTTTGTGTGACTGGACGGGTTAGTGTCAAGCAACGCTTAGTCAGTGCGGAGCCTACATACCATGTGGGAAGGTATATCCAAATGCCACTTTTTATTTATTTATTTATTCATATGGCTCACATGGAGTTTAAAATTACAGGTATATAACATTAGTAATACTATATATAACGGGAATATGAAAATATAAAACTAACTAAATTTCAATGTGTAGCTTCCTAATCCATATAAGAGCCCTATCATCAACTTTCATGAGATCACTCCAACTCCCCTGGTAAGAATGCAAGGGGCATTCATCTCTAATGTGCGCCCCACAGTCACAAACCAGAGATTCTGTAGCACCCGATTTATAAAGAGAGTCTGCACATTGTCCATGTCCAGCGAGAGCACTGTTCAATTTGACCCACTGTCTCCTGACGAGTTCTGTGCCAGCAGTATCACAGTTATGCTTTCGGGACCACTCACGGTCTTTAGGATTTTCAGTAGGTTGAGAGCTCAGGTTCCACAGTTCTCTCACCCCGGTATTACTGGCATCTAGTTGTTCTACTTCCTATAATGGTGGGTTTCTTAAACGGAGTCTACTTCGTCGTAAACTTGGTATGTCCTCCTATATGTGTAATTCCAGGTTTTCCTGTAGCTTGCGGTATCCTCTAAGCAAGGCCTCACTTACGCGGATTGCGGATGGGTAGATGTTGCTCAGCAGAGGCAGCCAATAAAGTGATATAGGTCGGATTACCCAGTTATTAACCGCATAGTGTGGTTCAACTGGATGTCTATCAAGTTGGTGGGGCAGCTGTTTAGTCACACTGGGGGACAATACTCGGCTGCTGAGAAGAACAGCGCAACGGATGATGTGCGCAAGGTATCACCAAGTGCCAATATGCCCCGCCGACATCACAGGGAGGAAAATCGGCACGTGAGCGCGTTAGAACGAGGTCTCCGAGAGCCAGGTCTGTCGTTCCGTGATATTACGACTCGTGCAGGGCACGCTGCTTCGACAGCGAGGAGTATGTGGACCCAGTGAAGAGAAAAAGGCCGTACACAGCGCCGACATCGGACTGTATGGCACAACGATAGCACAGCGGTAGATGACCACCGCCTTGTGCGTCTGGCCGTAACGGACGGAACAGCTTCGTCCACAGTGTTGGCGCAACGTTGGAGCACTGCAACAGGTGCTACATGCCTGCGTCGACGGTTCGACGCCATCTTCTGCGGTCTGGACTGGTGGCATGCATGCCATTGCTTTGGCTTCCGCTGACCAGAACCAAACAACGATGCACACTGCTTTGGGCACGTGAACGCCGATACTGGCGCGGTGAGTGGCAAAATATAGTGTTTTCGGGGGAGTTCCACATCAGTTTGTCCTATAGTGATGGCCGCATGTGCGTTCGACGTTGCCGTGGTGAACGCAGTGAGGCAAACTATTGTTCGGCGGACCAAGTATGATGGTTTGGAGCGCCATTGGCCTAAACACACGGTCCTGCCCGCTAGGTCAGGTCAACGAGGTTCTACAGCTCTAGGTACAGCTCCTCCAGCAGGTCGCTCCACATGTCGCCCTTCATTAGGACAACAATCGGTCGCATGTGGCGAGGAACGTACAAGCCTTCTTCGAAGAATCTTGGGTATCACTGCTGCCCATGACTGTCTGTTCACCTGCCATGACGCACCTCGAACATGTCTGAGGTATGGTCGGCGGCAACTCGTTTGGTCACGTCCTCCTGCGATCATAGTTGATGTATTGTTGACGCCTATATTCCTGTATACCGCGTGGCTGAGTATTCCCTTTCAATAGATTCAGATGCTCTTTCACTCCAAGTCACGACGTCTAGCGGCTCTGATTGCAACACGTAAAGGCGCTACGTCGTACTGAATTTCCGCAATCACAGTCCGCCCCCGGTAGCTCAGTGGCCAGCACGACAGACTGTCAATCCAAAGGGCCCGGGTTCGATTCCCGGCTGGGTCGGAGATTTTCTCCGCTCCGGGACTGGGTATTGTGTTGTCCTAATTATCATCATTTCATCCCCATCGACGCGCAAGTCGCCGAAGCGGCGTCAAATTGAAAGACTTGCACCAGGCGAACGGTCTACCCGACGGGAGGCGCTCGTCACACGACATTTCATTTACACTCCTGGAAGTGGAAAAAAGAACACATTGACACCGGTGTGTCTGACCCACCATACTTGCTCCGGACACTGCGAGAGGGCTGTACAAGCAATGATCACACGCACGGCACAGCGGACACACCAGGAACCGCGGTGTTGGCCGTCGAATGGCGCTAGCTGCGCAGCATTTGTGCACCGCCGCCGTCAGTGTCAGCCACTTTGCCGTGGCATACGGAGCTCCATCGCAGTCTTTAACACTGGTAGCATGCCGCGACAGCGTGGACGTGAACCGTATGTGCAGTTGACGGACTTTGAACGAGGGCGTATAGTGGGCATGCGGGAGGCCGGGTTGGACGTACCGCCGAATTGCTCAACACGTGGGGCGTGAGGTCTCCACAGTACATCGATGTTGTCGCCAGTGGTCGGCGGAAGGTGTACGTGCCCGTCGACCTGGGACCGGACCGCAGCGACGCACGGATGCACGCCAAGACCGTAGGATCCTACGCAGTGCCGTAGGGGACCGCACCGCCACTTCCCAGCAAATTAGGGACACTATTGCTCCTGGGGTATCGGCGAGGACAATTCGCAAGCGTCTCCACGAAGCTGGGCTACGGTCCCGCACACCGTTAGGCCGTCTTCCGCTCACGCCCCAACATCGTGCAGCCCGCCTCCAGTGGTGTCGCGACAGGCGTGAATGGAGGGACGAATGGAGACGTGTCGCTTCTGCCTTGGCGCCAATGATGGTCGTATGCGTGTTTGGCGCCGTGCAGGTGAGCGCCACAATCAGGACTGCATACGACCGAGGCACACAGGGCCAACACCCGGCATCATGGTGTGGGGAGCGATCTCCTACACTGGTCGTACACCTCTGGTGATCGTCGAGGATACACTGAATAGTGCACGGTACATCCAAACCGTCATCGAATCCATCGTTCTACCATTCCTAGACCGGCAAGGGAACTTGCTGTTCCAACAGGACAATGCACGTCCGCATGTATCCCGTGCCACCCAACGTGCTCTAGAAGGTGTAAGTCAACTACCCTGGCCAGCAAGATCTCTGGATCTGTCCCCCATTGAGCATGTTTGGGACTGGATGAAGCGTCGTCTCACGCGGTCTGCACGTCCAGCACGAACGCTGGTCCAACTGAGGCGCCAGGTGGAAATGGCATGGCAAGCTGTTCCACAGGACTACATCCAGCATCTCTACGATCGTCTCCATGGGAGAATAGCAGCCTGCATTGCTGCGAAAGGTGGATATACACTGTACTAGTGCCGACATTGTGCATGCTCTGTTGCCTGTGTCTATGTGCCTGTGGTTCTGTCAGTGTGATCATGTGATGTATCTGACCCCAGGAATGTGTCAATAAAGTTTCCCCTTCCTGGGACAATGAATTCACGGTGTTCTTATTTCAATTTCCAGGAGTGTATTTCAGTCCATACACACGTTTGTAATACCAATCATTTGTGTATTGCCAAGTCCTTAACAGATCAAATAAATTTCATTGCGATCATATATCTCGGTCTTGGGGTTTCTCATTTTCCAAACAGTGGTGTATTTCGAGCCTTGTTTTTGTGCAAGTAGTGAAATAATCTATCACTCCCTGGCTTCTCCAGTATTTCATATAGTGTTTTTCAGACAACACTGTCAAAAGCTGCCTGTAAATCTGCGAATGTTATAAACTTAGATTTGCCTTCCGTTATCGTATTTTCCCCACTATCTCACGCATTCCTACACCCCAGTAGCATTTTGTATCTTATCAGTTAAAAATTATATGTCCCTAGCGCAGAAGACAACCTGTTGGTTCTTGGATCTTCTTCGGCGGAGGCTGCTGCGCTGTCAATTCGAACCTGTCACTGTGCTTTTTAAGGGATACCATTTGCCCAGGTTAGTCTCTGTATCTACAGAGGGCAAGATCTGTAGTACTGACCATGATGGTAGGGGACACTTCTCATTAATGTGTCCTGTTTGTTTATTATTCAAATATTCACACATTTACACTGTATTTTACAACACTCGACATAGCTTTCTTAATTGTTTGGCAACTTTTCCATCAAACTTACGAAATATGATACACATGTCCAGCTCTAAATGGTTCAAATGGCTCTAAGCACTACAGGACATCTGCGGTCATAAGTCCTCTAGACTTAGAAATACTTAAACCTAACTAACCTAAGGACATCACACACATCCATGCCCGTGGCAGGATTCGAACCTGCGACCGTAGCAGAAGCGCGGTTCCGGACTAAAGCTCATAGAGCCGCTCGGCCACAGCGGCCGGCTTGTCCAGCTCTCCGGTGCTCATTAGACAGAGTGAGTATTACATATTCACAACTAAGTTAGGTCCCATATAGAATACAATATGTCTAGGTTTGAAGAATACCCGAAACAGAGTCACTATTGCTTTTCACATTTAAGTAACACACTATACTGAGATACGTGTCCGACCCCCCCCCCCCCCCCCCAGAAAGCCCGAAACAGAGTGACTATCGCAGCCTAAGTACTTCGTCTCCCAGGCGCGTCAGAGCGACCCGAAGGTGTCCGAAGCACTTCAGTTGCAATATCGTTACTCTTATGTTTCTCAAAACGAGTGAAATTTAAAAGACAAAAACGATAGACTCTACCGTAGCAATGAGAGATTGTCATACTAAGAACTGGAAAAAAAAATGAAAAGTATACAAATCATTAATAAGAGAAGTTAGACATTTTGGCGCCTAGCACCCGAACGTGCCGACCAATCAGAAGCAAGTTCACTAAAATTGGCGGACTCTCCCACGGGAATGGTACATACTGTACCATCTGTCGCTTGTACCTCACTGCACTTTTGTACCATATGCTACTTCACGTGTATCAAGCTGCAACAAGGCGAGCTTCTAGCAGAATAAAACACTGACGGCCACAGCCAGGAATATCACACAGTGACCCCGTTTTACCTTACCAAAGGTTCAAGAATAAGAATTTAGTGTGTCACACACCGTGGCATTTCGCTAAGTATTACTCGTCAGCTACTGCAGTGGCCGTTTACGTAGTTGCAAAAAAATGAAACCGATGCAGAAGGTAAATGACTGTTTTAAATGTATTCGCTATTGCGAATAATGACAACCATCAGCTGTAGAATGGAATGCCGACAATGAATATTTGTGCCAGATATGGACTCGAACCCGGGTTTCCCGCTTGTCGTGAGCGATCGTCTTAATGAATATCCGTGCACGACTCACGAGCAGATCGAAACTTCCATACGTCGTCAACCATCTGTCTACGACTTGCACTCGTACATTCATTATGTATATTCCCGTACAGGTCAGACGTTCTCATAACTCGCTTGCCCAGTACGGGGGAGAAATACATTTTACAGTACATTGTTATTTTGATTACGATGCATGCATGTCCATAGGAATCAAAACAACACAAGCACTGCAATATCGTAACTCACTGTGGTTTATTTCAGTTTAGACTGCGAGATAGTTACAGAAATGTAGTTTTGTGAGAAACGGAGAAGCGGGGTGTACTTTACAAGTAGCAAAAAGAGAGAGAGAGCAAATTCTGGAATGCTCTGCGAATCGAGCGTCAGATATTTGGAGTACGTATGTGCCAGTTAACCACCTGCACTTCAGATTACACCATCACAAAAAAAGGAGAAGTTATGGTTGTCGCTGCTGCTTTAATCCAGTCTAAATACCTAAGTTGCGCGTAAAAATGATATGATCAGTGGTTTTAGTGACGTAGGCTTACAGAGGCAACGAAGAGCTAAAATTACTCCGGTTGTCCAACGTTTAGCACGAACACCTTGCTGAGCAAAAAGGGCTAAAGAGAAACGACCGCTGCCATCTTAATAACGAGAAGTGGTGGGCAAAGCGTACTTTGCGGTGCTACAGTTTGCAGGTGGATTACGCGGCGATAACATATTGCCAGGCAGCGCGGAATTCGGCACAGGTCTGGCGTTGTGGGCATAAAACGTGCGAGTCGAGCATTTAAACTGTCCGCCGTATACCACGCGGCTTATAAACGGCTTGCGCGCGGGGCAGCGGCGATAAAGTTGGGGAAGACACCCCGGCCGCCAGGTGAGATATGACTGCCGTGCTCCCGACAATTACAACGACCGGTCAGAGCGCAGCGCCGCGGACGGACACCTGCTGAAACTACAAGGCCGCTGCAAGTGCGCCGGGCCCCAGTTAACAGCTGGCTGAGTCACTTGGATGGTTCCAAGTTCGCGGTTAACAGCGGCCGGAGGGCGTCAACCCCTTGCACAGTTGACAGGCCCACTCAACCGGTAGAGCACTATAGCCGCCCACGTGGCCAGCAGCTGCACCAATGCGGCCGCATCCGTAAATATAGCCGCCCACGGAGGAGACGGCGTCTGCGCCCATCCCAAGAGCTTGTCTCCGCCGCAATGATCTGTTCGCAATCCGGCACCGTCAAGCCGTAAAGCGACGCCCTCTTTCGTGCCTTTACACCCTGCCCTTCCAGCTGCATTTGGGCGTCTCGTTCGTAAACTCCGGCAGTTACAACCCTGAGATGTCTAACGCTATTCTGTGGTCACGGTCTCGAAGGTTGTAGCCCCACAGCATTGTGCTATAACCTGCATCGAACTTAGATAAAATGGAGAAGTTGAAGCTTTGAATAGTAGTTGTAATTATGTAATAGGCGTATTTAAACTGTTTTAGCATGTAATTATCTGAACTGTTTCTTATTTAAATTGTTTTGTTAATTAAATTGCATTGTGTATTATTGAGAAAGAGCGGGAAACCGCGCATAGATACATTTTGAGAAAGAGCGGGAAACAGCGCGCAGTAATACATCTGTAATGGTAGCAGGGATTGTCTGCACCAAAAACCATTGTTGGCGGCGAGACCGCAGTTTTGTAGCATTGAGCGTTGGAAGCGAGCAGTTGCGAGTAAGATGTGAGACGAGGCAGTCGTAGCTAGCGAGACATGAGAGGAGGTCGCTGTAAGCGAGGTATGAATTAACACTTTGAAAGAAGCGGTGTGCTCGCCAGCCACTCGCTATATGTAGCGCAGTGCTAGTTTTTAAGAATTTTTGTAAAGAACTATGCCCCTTGTAATTTGTTTGTCAAGATCGTTCTCAGAATATAGTTATGTAATTTTGATGGAAAATTAGGTATGTAGCGCAACGCTACTTTTTAAGAATTTTTGTAAAGAACTATACCCCTTGTAATTGTTTGTCAAGATCGTTCTCAGAATATAGTTAACTTCTACCAGATTAAATGCATTAAGAATTTTCTATCCCAAAATCATTCACGTAAATGCTTTACGGAATTTATTGTTATCTTAAAAGAAAAGTCTAAACTGAGCTTCAGCTTTTATCAAATCTAAATTAACTTCAACTTAAAGAATTCCAGTCACAAAGTATTATGAAACTCCACCAGCAGCTTATAATTATGTTAAAGAGAAGTAAGTATATTCATTCCACAGTTTGCTGTAGCAGTCAGATGGCGATCCAGTATAAATAATTAAAGGTAAGAATCAGTCTTAATAATTTCAGGTAACGACTGAGGGCCACGGCGACAACACATTTTATGTTTCGTCGTAATAATCAGCAGGTAGTCTTGACAGAGCAGCAGTTAAAAGATTTTAAGAGACGCAGCGTTCAGTCAGCAAGCAAACGTTCATCCAATATTAGACGGGAAGGTTTCATAGTGTAACATGAATGGGGCAAGCACTAACCTGGGAGTAAAATAAGGCGATAGGGCCATAGTGTAGCATAAAAAGTTTACTTCATTTAATCAATATAAACATATTTCATTGAAATAACTCACCGCCGTTTGACTGTCCATTTCTGTTTTTTTGTTTTTTTTTTTTTTTTTGTCACGCGTACAATCTAGATTTTTAGCTTTCTCGCCAATATCGAGTACAGTGTTCTTAGACCATTAAACATTACTCAACTGTGTACTTAGAGGATAACAAACACATTTGCGTAACACTGACATAAATGGTAAAAAAATTAACGTCTTGTAGGAATGCAGCTCATCATCGTGCAAGCACTTCATATCTGGTAAAGTCAGCCCAAAGAAGGTAAACACAAGACTAGCACATGCCTATGAGGTGCCTCTAAGATTATATCTTTAAGGCATCTGCTGGTCTTGTGATAACCTGCTTTGTGCTGACTTTCGCAGCAAAATGCAGAAATATTCAGTCAAATGGCGGTGTATTCCTTCAAAATCTGCTGTATGACTTTGACTCACCACTATCGAAACAGTTTTTTGTTATTATTTTCGTTACCTTTCTGCTTCTGGTACCTATGTGATTCAGAGTCATGTTCAAGAACGTTCATCATAGTGTATGGGGCCCTAAAACTTACCGGAATGATACTCATTAAACAGTTAGTGATTCTTTTTTTCTTTTCTTTATTGGCGTTTGGCCATGTACTGTAGTCTGTGAATTGTGCAGTCCATAGACATTGCACGCATATCACAGCGAAATTTAGAGTTGTACAGTAGAAATATTCGACGAATGTCTCCCTCAGAAACATACACTATATACATTTTCGCCACAGCACTCACCTCTGAGACTATTTACCATTCAACTTCAGAAATAAAAAATCGTTTCCATTTATTTGCTGAATTTCAACCATTTTTTCCCAATTATCTTAAAGGAGCAAACAGGTAAGGACCAGAACTCCAGGCTCCAGCATGCAAGCTATTAAGAACCATCAGATAATGAATTTTTAAAGAAGTGTGAGTAAACTCTTTATTCCATATATGTGAGTGGTTGGTGCATTCATTATATCTCTGCTACAGTTACATTTCTCTAAACGTCTATTTTCGATAAGATAGTGCATGCTTGTTGCTCAGGCGCCTTTAAATTTAAGGGACACCACAGTGGAGTGTCTGTGTTTTTCACTAATTGTGCAACAACTGCGTAGCCGTGCCCAGCGTCTTCACATCCTTTGCCAGATTTCGCACGAGCTCTCAGTTTATAGAAACTGTTACTCTTTTTCCTGACGACACAATGTGAAATATTTGAACTGCAGTCGGCTGTGAAATTTGATGACGTAGAGGACTTAATCTGACGAATTTTAAGAGAAAAATGGGGCCCTCAGAAATTATACTCACACTTCTTATAGAACTGTCTTGTAAGATATAGTTGGTCTCAAAATTACGTCGGTAGTATACAACTGGAAAAAGTACTGTGACAATATGCTCCACTTTCACTCACAGCCAGAACCACTGAGTAAAAACTGTAAATGAAGCGAGCATTCGGACTGGAAACGCAGGCGTTTTGATGTCGACATACATTGTCTCCTAGTCAAGTAACTCTGCAATGCTTCCCTAAGAAAGGTAACTGTTGCTTCTTACACTTATTTCAACTTGCATCCGCAACTGCAACAATTATTCACCATTGCTGCAGCTAATAAATCAAACGATATAAAAAGGAAAAACAGAGACCTGTTCAGCATGCTACGCTCATCCCATAGCTTATGCACAGCTTATGGCGCCTGTGTCTAAGGAGATCTAGATTTCATGGACGAACAGAGTAAACCGAGTTTCGCACCATCCCCGTTTGCAAAATCCATGTTGATGTTTATTAGACTAGGTGCAAACAGGCCTCGGAAGCCCCAACGGTACCGACCGACCGCCGTGAAATCGTCAACCGATACGTCACTGAATGCGGATAGGGAACGACATGTAATCAGCACGGTCTTTTTTTTTTTTTTAGGGCCTGAGAGAAGGGTCGGAGGCAACGAGGGCAGGGGTCGTCTTCCGACGCCTGACCTCATTGTCCTGTACCCGCCCTCCCAGCGCCAAGGACCTATATCTCTGACGTCGATCTGTTGTAGAATTTTAGAACATGTTTTTTGCTCGAGTATCATGTCGTTTTTGGAAACCCAGAATCTACTCTGTAGGAATCAACATGGATTCCGGAAACAGCGATCGTGTGAGACCCAACTCGCTTTATTTGTGCATGAGACCCAGAAAATATTAGATACAGGCTCCCAGGTAGATGCTATTTTTCTTTACTTCCGGAAGGCGTTCGATACAGTTCCACACTGCCGCCTGATAAACAAAATCACGGAATGTCAGACCAGCTGTGTGGATGGATTGAAGAGTTTTTAGCAAACAGAACACAGCATGTTGTTATCAATGGAGAGACGTCTACAGACGTTAAAGTAACCTCTGGTGTGCCACAGGGGAGTGTTATGGGACCATTGCTTTTCACAATATATATATAAATGACCTAGTAGATAGTGTCGGAAGTTCCATGCGGCTTTTCGCGGATGATGCTGTAGTATACAGAGAAGTTGCAGCATTAGAAAATTGAAGCGAAATGCAGGAAGATCTGCAGCGGATAGGCACTTGGTGCAGGAAGTGGCAACTGACCCTTAACATAGACAAATGTAATGTATTGCGAATACATAGAAAGAAGGATGCTTTATTGTATGATTATATGATAGCGGAACAAACACTAGTAGCAGTTACTTCTGTAAAAAAATCTGGGAGTATGCGTGCGGAACGATTTGAAGTGGAATGATCATATAAAATTAATTGTAGGTAAGGCGGGTACCAGGTTGAGATTCATTGGGAGAGTCCTTAGAAAATGTAGTCCATCAACAAAGGAGGTGGCTTACAAAACACTCGTTCGACATATACTTGAGTATTGCTCATCAGTGTGGGATCCATACCAGATCGGGTTGACGGAGGAGATAGAGAAGATCCAAAGAAGAGCGGCGCGTTTCCCCACAGGGTTATTTGGTAACCGTGATAGCGTTACGGAGATGTTCAACAAACTCAAGTGGCAAACTCTGCAAGAGAGGCGCTCTGCATCGCGGTGTATCTTGCTCGCCAGGTTTCCAGAGGGTGCGTTTCTGGATGAGGTATCGAATATATTGCTTCCCCCTACATATACCTCCCGAGGAGATCACGAATGTAAAATTAGAGAGATTAGAGCGCGCACGGAGGCTTTCAGACAGTCGTTCTTCCCGCGAACCATACGAGACTAGAACAGGAAAGAGAGGTAATGACAGTGGCACGTAAAGTGCCCTCCGCCGCACACCGTTGGGTGGCTTGCGGAGCATAAATGTAGATGTAGATGTAGAAGGAAAAGAAAGGGGTTCGATAGGATCTAGAGAACTTTATTCGATCAATTTCACTTATTTATAAGTATACATCTATATATATTTCCCATGTACTTATTTAGTTTTGATCCTACTACCGCCACCAGAGGCTTCCGAGTCGTCTTCGCGTAATGAATGTAACGGGGATTCCCTCTAAACCGTTTGCTCAGGATCTATCGTGCGCCGTGAATCATTTTTAAGTGTGCCTTCTCGTACTCGGAACTCCCTAATGGACAGGATGACCCTCGTATATGCACCTAAATAGTTTGATAGTCGTGTTCGGTACAATGCATGGTGGCGGAACGCCTCATGAGTCGTCGACAGGTGGACCCACCAGTCCAGAGCATTTTCGGGAGCAGCTTGCAAAATGTAACACAGCACCGTGCCCTTCAGCCAGTTGATGGCGTTCGTTCTTGTAGTGGAATAGTAACTTGTATCTGGCTGCAGGAGTTCGTCTGGCGTGACAGACTCTGGCTGTCGTCGCAACAGGAGCGCCGGCATACGTTGTACAAGATCCCAGCACCTGCCTGTCACAGCACTTGTCAGGCGGTCCGCATCCGAATCGACGACGGCACAGGGCGGACACAAAGAGTCGTCGGTGAGATGGATGGAATGGAGGCGCTGGCGTGTGGCTAATTTGCCCTTCACCACCATATACCACAGGGAACGAGCCTACGTTGGCAGGTATGGGGTGTGGGCTGCTCGCCACACTCTGGTCCAGCGGATGGTTTGATGTTGTTGTGCCACGTTGTTACGGGGTTGTAGTGCCTGATAGATGTCGTAGTAATCTCTCGTGCTCGGCGTCCTCGTCACCGGTAGGTCCTCCGTCATGTACACTACTGGCCATTAAAACTTCTACACCAAGAAGAAATGCAGATGATAAACGGGTATTCATTGGACAAATATATTATACTATAACTGACACGTGATTACATTTTCACGCAATTTGGCTGCATAGGTCCTGAGAAATCGGTACCCAGAACACCGACTTGTGGCCGTAATAACGGCCTTGATACGCCTGTGCATTGAGTAAAACACGATGGCGTGTACAGCTACAGCTGCCCATGCAGCTTCAACACGATACCACAGTTCAACAAAAGTAGTGACTGGCGTATTGTGACGAGCCAGTTGCTCGGCCACCATTGACCAGACCTTTTGTCGAACATTTTCTGTATCCAGAAAGGCCCGTACAGGACCCGCAACATGCGGTCGTGCGTTATCCTGCTGAAATGTATAGTTTCACAAGGATCGAATGAAGGGTAGAGCCACGGGTCGTAACACATCTGAAACGTAACGTACACTGTTCAAAGTGCCGTCAATGCGCACAAGAGGTGACCGAGACGTGTAACCAATGGCACCTCATACCATCACACCGGGTGATACGACAGTATAGAAATGACGAATACACGCTTCCACTGTGCGTTCACCGCGTTGTCGCTAAATACGGATGCGACCATCACGATGCTGTAAACAGAACCTGGATTCATCCGAAAAAACTGACGTTTTGCCATACGTGCACCCAGGTTCTTAGTTGAGTACACCATCGCAGGCGCTCCTGCCTGTGATGCAGCGTCAAAGGTAACCGCAGCCTTGGTCTCGAAGCTGATAGTCCATTCTGATGCAAACGTCGTCGAACTGTTCGTGCAGATGGTTGTTATCTTGCAAACGTCCCCATCTGTTGACTCAGGGATCGAGACGTGGCTGCACGATCCGTTACAGGCACGCGGATAAGATGCCTGTCATCTCGTCTGCTAGTGATGCGAGGCCGTTGGGATCCACCACGGCGTTCCGTATTACCCTCCTGAACCCACAGATTCCATATTCTGCTAACAGTCACTGTATCTCAACCAACGCGAGCAGCAGTGTCGCGATACGATAAACCGCAATCGCGATAGCCTACAATCCGATCTTTATCAAAGTCGGAAACGTGATGGTACGCCTTTCTCCTCCTTACTCTAGGCATCACAACAACGTTTCAACTGGCAACGCCGGTCAACTGCTGTTTGTGTATGAGTAATCGGTTGGAAACTTTCCTCAAGTGAGCACGTTGTAGGTGTCACCACCGGCGCAAACCTTGTGTGAATGCTCTGAAAAGCTAATCATTTGCATATCAAAGCATCTTCTTCCTTTCAATAAAATTTTGCGTCTGCAGCACGTCATCCTCGTGGTGTAGCAATTTTAATGGCCAGTAGTGTAACTCAGTTCAATCAGAAAAACGCGCGTGTGTGCAAGAGACGCAGCTATGTGGCCCACGGCGACCGGTGGACGAAGATCTCGCGGCGCAACGATTTGTAGCAACGTCCCCGTCAAAGGGTTAGTTGCGGTCCATGCGAGCCGCATCGTCCGTGGGTTCAATGCCCGCGCGCGGTTATGGACGTAAGTCAAACCCAGGCCCCCTGCCAGTTGAAGCCTCATTAAAGTTGTGTAGCGAACTTTTAATATGTGACCTGCACTCACAAATTTTCCTTACGCTGCCTGGAAAGTGCGTGCCATGGCGGCTGTTACCGGTAAAATGTGGACAAAATAATTAAATTTGGACTTTAGGTAAGTGTTGACGTAGCGCGTTCGGAGAATCGTTACCATATTGCGGTGCCTGCTATTACAGAGCAGCGCCCGTGTCCTTTGTAGTAGAGGGCGATATATTACTGTTGCAGTTGGGCGAACTGTACTGGATAACAGCACCCCCAGTGCTTTCAGTGAGGGAACCTTTTGGAAGGGGATCGCTGTCGGATGTAGAAGGCCTCTCCCGACATCCATTTCTGTCGTCTTGCGCATGTTGACGACGCTACCCGGTAACACGCCGTAACGGCACAACCACTGAAGCGTCGCTTGGATTTCATCGCTCGACCGCACCTAGAGCACCATGTCGTCTACGAAGGCAGCACATCGGAAGGTCACGTCGCGAATGCTGATGCCTTCCAGTCGTTGGTGAAGGCAGTGCAGTGCAGAATCGAAAGCCGCATCCCTGTCGCACTGACCGTCCAAGAGTGAAATGTTCAGACTGGTTGATCATAATCCGGGAGCGTGCCCCATGGATTTAGCGTAAGATCACCCTTGCTGGCTCCTGCGACAGGCCCATGCATTCGAGCACGACGCGAAGGAATCTGTGATCGACACGATCAAAGTCGTGATCAAAATCGACGCCGACAAGAGCGCCTCGGAGGCGGCATGCCGCCGCCAGCGCCTTGACGTCACGATACGTGCCAAGTGCCCTGTGGATGTTGTTGTCTCCGCCTAAACATGTCTGGTCAGGATGAATCGTGTGTCCGGTGGTGGTCTGAAGACGAGTGGGGAGGATGCGGGCGTAAAGTTTATAATCTGCGTTCAGAAGCGTAAGAGGACGATAGCCGTGACATCAGTGAGAACCGGTTTGGGGACTGGTATCATGATGCCTACGAGGAAATTTGTGGGGACGGTAAAATCATCGCGGAGGTCTTGAAACATCTGAATCCACTGAGCACCCATCAGGGGATAGAAGGGACGGTAGAATTCGTTCGGTAAGCCGTCTGGGCCCGGTGACTTGTTGGGAGCGTCGCTTCCAAGGCCGCTGTTAAGTCTTCAGCAGTTATGGGAGCCAGCAGGGCGTCGTCCTGGGCCATTACTCTGGGGTCAGGCACACCGCACAGGATGTCTTCGTACTCGCGAACAGTCTGTGGGTCCTCGGCGTAAAACTACCTGTAATGCTCTCCGGGCCGTTAACATCTCAGACATGTAGCTTCTCAATTAACCTTAGAAGGGCTGTGTGTACGCCGCTCACCAACAGCGCTCAGCAGATCGTCACGGTCATCCATCCAAATGATAACCAAGCCCGACAGAGCTTAACTCGGGAGATGTGACGGGAACGGGTGTTACCACTGCCGCAAGGCCATTGCATGGATGTTTATTAAGCTGGTTTAATTTCGACCTTGTATTCTTTGTCTCTTTGTATCATATTATTATCCCTAGTCGAAAAGGCAGTTAATTATCAGTAACAAGGGATAGCTTTAAAAAATTTGTAAGGGGCCTTCAGCGATGTGTCGTTATTCTGAGCTCAGAATTGAATATTATATCCTGTCTTATTTTCATTTTAAACCGAGTCCAATATTTGGTGTTTCAGTTGTTTTATAAACTCTTATTACTAGTAATTATTGATATCTCTCACCATAATTTAAATTATGGGATATAGATTCCTCGTTTTATCCGAAACACTATTTTCTTCTTCTTATCCGAACATGTTTCAGCACCTCAGTGCCATCATCAGTGCATTTTGTTTATTGGACAACCGTAAAAGTGAACAGATTTTGGGTTGTAACTGATCTAACAAAATGAGGCCCAAAAAGAATTTTTGTTCACTATTGTTCTTAGCTTGATTTCACATTACATGGTTCCCCATGACTATCTGGATGGTGTCCTGCACTGACAGCTTGTCATCTGCAAACGAAACGACGTAACTAAACGACGTAAATGTGGGAATTTATCATCGAGTTAACCTATCCCTTGATTTTTTTAAACACATAATATCGTTGTGTTCCCACATTTTCATCGTTTGGTTTGCAGATAACAAGCTATCAGATAGTCATGGGGAACCATATAATGCAAATCAAGCTAAGAACAATAATGAACTAAAATTTGTTTTAGGCCTCATTTTGTTAGATCAGTTACAACCTAAAATCTGTTCACTTTTACAGTTGTCCAATAAACAAAACTCACTGACGGTGGTACAGAAGTGCTGAAACATGTTTGGGTAACAAGGAAAAAAACAGAGTTTTGCATAAAAGGCGTAACCTATACCCCATAATTTCAACTGCAAACACGGAAGAAATACAAGAGATGCAAATCTAAAAGATGAGCGCAACTAAAATATCACCTACGTAGTTGATTTTATCAACATTGGATCTACCTCTCTAGTCTATTTTTTGTATCATACTAGGCAGTCCTAAATGTGTAGAACTACACAGGCACCACCACCCTGTGTTAATCCAAGTGTAAACTTGAAATATTATTATTGCCCATTTAAGTAAAATGGTTCTGAGCACTGTGGGACTTAACTTCTGAGGTCATCAGTCCCCTAGAACTTAGAACCATTTCAACCTAACTAACCTAAGGACGTCACATACATCCATTCCCGATGCAGGATTCGAATCTGCGACCGTAGCGGTCGCGCGGTTCCAGACTGTAGCGCCTAGAACTGCTCGGCCTCTCCGGCCGGCCCATTTTAGCATCTCCTTTAACGTTCGCCGTTCTATTCTTCACAGTTACGTCTAGTGATCTTGCTAATTTGTCACAGATGGCAATTTCTTTCAGATACTTGCTTGTTAACACTTCTGAGACTGTCTGCGTATTAAAACTGTATGCTGCTAGCCCCCGCGGACCTGGGCTTCAGCGGCAGCACTATCATCGACTGTGCCGTGTCGAAAAGCGTCACAGCCTCCACTTCTGGTCCTCTGTCCGGAATGCGAATGTTTCGAACAGTCGCCTGATGTTACACTCCCCCCCCCCCCCCAAAAAAAGAAGTTCTTAGTTTCGGATTGATGTTACACTCTCCCCCCCCCCCCCTCCTCCCCCAAAAAAAGAAGTTCTTAGTTTCGGATTGAGAGTACGTGTTGGGAAAATGCAGACTGAGTCTTCAAGGTGGGTTCGAGTAGTCCGAATTTAAGAGAACGCAGGTGGTGGAGTGAGGACGTGAGTAGGGGTGAGCTGGGAGCCGCAGTGGCAGTTCTCCCGAAAGATGAGCCGGTTCACGTGCAGGTGCGCGGGAGGCGCACCTGGCCCATGGGAACTGGGTGCAAGGCAGGGCCTTGGTGCCGCTTTCCGCTCGCTTATTCCCGCTTTCTCTTCCTCCTGTACGATACATTAAGATCACCAGCGTGGAGAGCGCCTGCTCCTTGCCATCTTTCTTCATAAACTCTTACTTCAGTGGCACTTTTAATCATTCCATTCGTCAGTCTCGAGGCTGATTATAACGCTTCACGTTTGTCATCAGCCTCTCAGTAAGTAGACAGCTTACGTCCATTTGAGCCTGGGTACTCACTCCTACCTCTCTCGCTCCATTACCAAATTTACTCTCTGATGCCACAGGATCTGCCCTGTCAACCAGCCTCTTCTTTTAGGTAGTTTGGATCACAAATATCTTTTCTCCCGACTCTATTCAATACCACTTCATTAATTATTTGACTTGCCCATTTAGTGTCCAGCATTCTTCTGTAATACCAAAATCTAAAAGGCTCTATTCTCTTCTTGTCTGAACTGTTTATCACTTTTATGCAAGACTACAGTCCAGGCAAATGCCTTCAGAAACTGACGTTAAGTACTGGCAAATTTGTATTTTCCAGAGATACTTCTCTTGCTTTTGGCAGTCTACGTTTTACAGCTCCCCTGTTTTCGCTATTGTCAGTCATATTTCTGCCGGAACAGCAAAACTCATCCAGTTCTTTTATTTATTTACTAGTGAACCCGGCAATGCTTTTCAATTCCTAAATATTTATGGGAATTATGTTTACGTCCTAATCTCTGCCTCCCCCTCTCTCTCTTCGGTCTCCCTCTTTCCCTCTTTTTGTCCGTCTTCTCCTCCCGAACCCTTTTCTATCCATGACGCCCTCTTTCACTCCCATTCTGGTTTTGACCCATACTTATTGGTGTTGCAAACGAAACGTTAATTGGAAACTGCAGCCGCTTAAATTGAATGGGTAGATCGTTTGGGATCATTACTATAGGGGGTATGAGAGAGAACTCAGCAGCTGCCGCATCAGTGAACATAATAGCTCTAGTGTTTTAATCTGCAAACGGGTAGGATTATGAAGTTTCAGGATTCAGATTCCTGTTTTCTGTTGAAACCGACTCGGGGTAATGAACGAAAGATAACATTGTTATATACACATTTTGTTTAAAATTATGTATACGATTTGTCTAATGTTTTAAATGCCCCGATTGTACATAAAGCTGACTGCAAGAAAGGAAACTAAACTGCACATTTTCACAGCACAGCACACCATATTCTTTCTCACATATAGTTTAACTTAAAACCTGTACATTAATGTTTCATGTTTTAAAAGTATATACCCAACAAGCATGTCAATCTGAATGTTTATCGCAATATTGCGCAGAAATTTGAAGTAGATCGGAAAATGCTTTTCGAGATTATTGAAAAAAGAGTATATATTCACATACAGGAAGAAATTAAAAGTATGTACGTTATTACTGTCCGCACTTCCTGTGCAGTTTCGTGTGAAAAGTTTTCAATCATTTAAATGCAGTCATCACTTGTTGTGAAACGATTTTCTTAACTATAAGTATTGCGCTATAGATATTACGAGTTTCTGAACCCTGCGATTGTAGAGTAATTCTTGTTTGCTTGGTATTATGGAGCAGTCTCTACAGCAGTTTTCTCTCACCTCCTACACGTTGTGTTATAGCCATCTAACTCTCAGTGCGTTCACACTGAAGTGACAAATGTCATGGGATAGCGATAGGCACATACACAGATGTCGGTGGTATCGCGTACAAAAGGTATAAAAGGGCAGTGCATGGTCGGAGCTGTCATTTGTTCTCAGGTGATGCATGAGGAAAGGTTTCCGACGTGATTACGACAGCGCGACAGAAATTAATAAACTGAACGCGGAGTGGTAGTTGGGAGACAGACGCAGGGAACATTCCTGCTTCTCATTGCGCTGATTCTCGCAGACCATAAAGCTACTTCTACGTCTCCATCTTCACCAATACTCTCCAAACCACTGAAAAGTGCACGATAGGGGGTACTTCCCACTGTGCCATAAAGTGTCACGAGTTTCTTCCCGTCCCGTTTGCGTATGGAGAGCGGGAAAAATTACTTCTTAGATGTCACTGTGCATGCTAAAGTTAGTTTACTGGCCGCCCCGATAGCTTAGTGGTCAGCGTGGCGGTTTGTCACGCTAAGGGGCCCGGAGTCGATTCCTGGCTGGGTCGGAGATTTTCTCCGCTCAGGCACTGGGTGTTGTGTTGTCCTCATTATCAATTCATCATCACCAATGGAAGGCAACAGGAATCACTTCTCCAGACGCTCATGCGGTGGACCTCTCTGACGAGGCTTCCCACATGACAAGACCTGCCGTAAGGCAGAACACAAATAAGTTTAATCTTGTCAAAGAGATCACTCTGGTAGTGGTACGTAAGAGGCTGTAGTACACTCCTAGATTCTTCACTTGATATTGGTACTTGACACTTTGTAAGTAGTCTTACAAGAAAGAGTTTGCATTTACTTCAGGCAGGCCGGCCGATGTGGCCGAGCGGTTCTAAGCGCTGCAGTCTGGAACCACGCGACCGCTACGGTCGCAGGTTCGAATCCTGCCTCGTGCATGGATGTGTGTGATGTCCTTAGGTTAGGTAGGTTCAAGTAGTTCTAAGTTCTAGGGGACTGATGACCTCAGCTGTTAAGTCCCATAGAGCTCAGTGCCCTTTGAACCATTTTTGAACTTCAGGCAGTTGCCAGCTCAGGTTTTCCTGCAATTCTGTGGCGCTCTCTGGTGGATGAAACAAATGTCCTCTGACAGTCCTACTTCGTACTGATGCTTCAGGCATGAGGAAGATACTGAGATGGCGTGTTGTAAGCGATTTCTTTTATAGACCGCATTTTCACAATATCTACCAGCGAAACCGCAGACACAGACGATAACGTTTGTTACCAGCCTATAATTTCAAGAGTGAGGACGTCTAGTGACGACTTCAAAAAAGCACTTACTTCAGCCTTGTTGGACACAAAGCTATCTGCAACTCTTGATATACATATCATCACAGTTACTTCATATTGGAGAATATTAGGCGCTATAATTTTTGGGAATCAGTTCACCTAATCTGTCGTTCCTTTTTTTCGATAGAATATATGCACAAAGATTTACTAGTGGTATGTGTAGAACTTGAAGTAGATGTGGATAGAAACTGGCAAAGTATTACCTCAGAGAGAGTGAGCCTCCAAATCACTCTTCCACAGAAATTACGTTAATAATGGTGGGTTGCAACTTCATATGTTTAACCACTCTGGTCCGTTAATATTTAAAATAAACTGTAAAATTTGCAACAACATTCATAACTGCCTGTATGCGTGCTCTGCATAATTCTCGAGCTGTTGTTAGAACTGGTGAAAGTATCTGCAATGTGTGTAATGTACATTCAAAGGATCCATACGTACCTCTCCTTCTTTCTCCTTTGGAATAACTACATCTTTGGCATGAACCAATCACTATTACTGTCATCAGACGACGCTGAGAATATCGTTTTAAGCAATACACTCAGTTAACGATGGGAACAGGAACAGGTTCGTGGCGAGAAACGAGACGCCTGCACGACCATCGAAGTGTGAGCAGCAAGGTTGCAGTGTAATGCACCAAGCTTCTAGGCGAGCAGCAGGACGTGATGTACCGCTAAGGGCAGGCCTCGTTGGAAGTTTGATATGGTTAGCATTGCTGACTCACAGTCAAGGCGCCCAGATAACGTAGGATCCAGTACACAAGCCTATGATACGTTTACGCAGCTATGTAACAAAGAACACCTATAGCCTTTCTTTTTTTTTGGGGGGGGGGGGGGGGGTGTCACAAGTCTTCTGACTGGTTTGATGCTGTACGCCACGAATTCCTCTCCTGTGCCAAACTTTCCATCTCACAGTAGTAACCTACGTCCTCAGATATTACCTAGATGTCTTCCTCTACAGTTTTTACCATTTGCCTGCTGCCTAACGCCTATTGACTATATATCTTATCAACTGAAGTCTTCTGCGTCGTTTTTTTTCTGTCTCTGAAGGCTCAAATGGTTCACATGGCTCTGAGCACTATGGACTTAACAACTGACGTCATCAGCCCCCTAGAACTTGGAACTACTTCAACGTAACTAACTTAAGGACATCACACACATCCATGTCCGAGGCAGGATACGAACCTGCGACCGTAACGGTCTCAAGGTGGCAGACTGTAGCGCCTAGAACCGCTCGGCCACCCCGTGCGGCTATCTGAAGGCCAATCTCAGAAATTACTACAGGGATTTTGATATCGTTTTCACTTTGAGAGAGACAGTCGTACGGTAGATTTATAATTATAGTTTATTGTCTAAACATTCATGGTGGTGTCTGTTTGTTCTATATCGTGTCTCCCTACCACTTTCGCGCAACGACGATCTGAGCGTGTTTTTTAGGGAACTGACTAGTTTGAACCTGGGACCTGTTGCTGGTAAGGAGACGCCAGACCACACATGAATTCAGAAGAGTTCAGTAAGACTAGCGGTGATATAACCAAATACACTCCTGGAAATGGAAAAAAGAACACATTGACACCGGTGTGTCAGACCCACCATACTTGCTCCGGACACTGCGAGAGGGCTGTACAAGCAATGATCACACTTACGGCACAGCGGACACACCAGGAACCGTGGTGTTGGCCGTCGAATGGCGCTAGCTGCGCAGCATTTGTGCACCGCCGCCGTCAGTGTCAGCCAGTTTGCCGTGGCATACGGAGCTCCATCGCAGTCTTTAACACTGGTAGCATGCCGCAACAGCGTGGACGTGAACCGTATGTGCAGTTGACGGACTTTGAGCGAGGGCGTATAGTGGACATGCGGGAGGCCGGGTGGACGTACCGCCGAATTGCTCAACACGTGGGGCGTGAGGTCTCCTCAGTACATCGATGTTGTCGTCAGTGGTCGGCGGAAGGTGCACGTGCCCGTCGACCTGGGACCGGACCGCAGCGACGCACGGATGCACGCCAAGACCGTAGGATCCTACGCAGTGCCGTAGGGGACCGCACCGCCACTTCCCAGCAAATTAGGGACACTGTTGCTCCTGGGGTATCTGCGAGGACCATTCGCAACCGTCTCCATGAAGCTGGGCTACGGTCCCGCACACCGTTAGGCCGTCTTCCGCTCACGCCCCAACATCGTGCACCCCGCCTCCAGTGGTGTCGCGACAGGCGTGAGTGGAGGGACGAATGGAGAAGTGTCGTCTTCAGCGATGAGAGTCGCTTCTGCCTTGGTGCCAATGATGGTCGTATGCGTGTTGGCGCCGTGCAGGTGAGCGCCACAATCAGGACTGCATACGACCGAGGCACACAGGGCCAACACCTGGCATTGAGGTGTGGGGAGCGATCTCCTACACTGGCCGTACACCTCTGGTGATCGTCGAGGGGACACTGAATAGTGCACGGTACATCCAAACCGTCATCGAACCCATCGTTCTACCATTCCTAGACCGGCAAGGGAACTTGCTGTTCCAACAGGACAATGCACGTCCGCATGTATCCCGTGCCACCCAACGTGCTCTAGAAGGTGTAAGTCAACTACCCTGGCCAGCAAGATCTCCGGATCTGTCCCCCATTGAGCATGTTTGGGACTGGATGAAGCGTCGTCTCACGCGGTCTGCACGTCCAGCACGAACGCTGGTCCAACTGAGGCGCCAGGAGGAAATGGCATGGCAAGCCGTTCCACAGGACTACATCCAGCATCTCTACGATCGTCTCCATGGGACAATAGCAGCCTCCATTGCTGCGAAAGGTGGATATACACTGTACTAGTGGCGACATTGTGCATGCTCTGTTGCCTGTGTCTATGTGCCTGTGGTTCTGTCAGTGTGATCATGTGATGTATCTGACCCCAGGAATGTGTCAATAAAGTTTCCCCTTCCTGGGACAATGAATTCACGGTGTTCTTATTTCAATTTCCAGGAGTGTACTAAATGATCTTAGCGTCAGCTCTACTGCACTCCCTGTAAAAGAATCTTAATACTAACTAAATTTAGTGGAAGGGGTTCAAGGCTTTCCTATTTATAGTTAGCTGGTAAAATAACGTCGAAAAAGCAGTTACGTTTACCATTGGAAATTTTATTCTACGCGCAAAACATTGTTTATAAATTGCACTATTGATAAAAGGAAGTGTTTTAATACAGGATGGTAAAAACCAACTGCGTTCAACAAAAAATGTGAACGAATATTCCCTGAATGGGTTTTCCAATTTCTACAATGGATCAAAGGATGACCTACGCCATATCACATCTATAATCTAGGTTTAAATTAAGTTTCACAAAAGAGAAAACTTATCAAAATGGTTTACAGTGATCCTCAATTATCTTTAATTACTTATCTACCATGTCGTAAATTACAGTGGCTGACGTGGCTTCTCAATAATGTAACAGAGAAACCATCGCGTTTCAGATTTTTAGTTCAAGTGGCAAATGTGGACACCATGAGCTTTAATTTACGATCGACACTAGTATTACGCAAAAAGGGGGTGTAACAGATGAGACTTCTGCAGTTCTGAGTGAAGCCTTATGCGCTCAAAAATGCGGCATCGCGTGCGTTCATTACCTTTCGGTGTTTAGACAGCGTCAGGGCGGCAGCGATAGGCGCAGCAGCCATCCAGCTCGCCGTTTCGGAACTAACTATCCTCTAACTTCTCCTTACTACCATTTACCGAAGTTAGTTTTAAATAAAACTATCTGGCTGAGTTTTCATCTCATCAATCAGGGTCTCAATGTTAACCTTAAGCTCCGTCTAGAAAAATTCTGTCTATCCAATGAGAAACTTTATACTTTTCCTGGTGGGGCAATGTTTTTAAAGTTCGCAACGTAACAGAGACGCGAAATAGTCTCACACTAAAACTTGCGGGTGGTGTGGCCCTTTTTGTGTTATCGTAAGATCTACTGTTTTTCTGGAGGGCTCTAGCTTTTAACATGGGCTGGGGGGTGGTCCTTGACGTAACAGAGACGCGAAAAAGTCTCATGCTAAAACTTGCGGGTGGTGTGGACCTAGTGGTTAGCTGGCAGCGTGGGTGTCCAGTCCGTCCCTTATCGTAGGGCCTTCTAGCGTAACACGGTTCTGCTCTCGGCTTCTGTCCTCGTTTCTCCCCTCGGAACTGCGTCTGTCTCACTGTGGGAAGGTATGACATGCATTTAGGCATTCTTGTGTTAGTCTGTGGTATTCGATTTGCTCACTCGTTACTCGTATTACTTTGGTTAATTTAATTGCACGATTTATTCGGTGCTATGTGACATACTACTGGATTTGCTTATCATGTCAGGGTTTTCCTGGAAGGTGTTGGATTTGCCTGACACCTTACAACTGTTCATAGTAATGATGAGTGTGTAATATACAATGGTTGGAACTTTAATAGTGGCAACTATTTATTTACAGCTCGTACGAAATAGATACGTGTTTCAAAGTTTTACTGGCCTTCAAAGTAGTCACCAGCATTGTGTATAACCCGTTGCCAGCGATGTGGACGTCATAGGATACTCTTAGCAGTGCCAGTTGTTTCGACAGTTCGAGCGGCGCGGTCTATTGCCCGACGAATTTGTAACAGTTCTGATGCGAGTGCCGTGAAGTGTTTCCTTCAGTTTAGAAATCGAGTTGAACTCACGAATGCGTAAGTCAGGGGAGTGCAGTAGCTGGTATAGCACTTAGCAGCCCCATTAGTCAAACAAATCAGTAACTGCTAGCACTGTACGTGCTTGAGCATTATCCTGGAAAATGTTGGTCAGGTCCTGCAGAAAGTGTCATCACTTCTGTCTCTAAGCTGGTCGTAGGTTCTGTTCCAAAAATGAACAGCGTAGAGACAGAAGTGAAGACATTTTCTGTAGGACCTGACCATCATTTTCCAGGACATTGCTCAAGCACGTACAGTCCAAGCTGTTACTGATTTCTTTGACTGATGGGGTTGCTATGTGCTATACCCCTTACTGCACTCCCCTGACTTACGCATTCGTGAGTTCAACTCGATTTCTAAACTGAAGGAAACACTTCACTTCACGGCATTCGCTTCAGAACCGCTACAAATTCGTCCGGCAATAGACCGCGCAGCTCGAACTGTCAACACAACTGGCACTGCTAAGAGTATCCTACGACCTCCACATCGCTGGCAACGGTTATACTCAATGCTGGTGACCCCTTGGAAGCGCAGTAAAACTTTGAAACACGTATCTGTTTTGTACGAGCTGTTAATAAAGAGTTGCCACTATTAAAGTTCCAACCCTCGTATCTATTGTTACCTGTACCACACTTATGTAACATTTGGAGTGACATCTTGTGCCGATGATTGAAGCTATGAGCTGGTCAGATAGAGAGGAGTTGGTATATGGCAGAAAAAACAGTAAACAGAAGCTGCAGTTCCAGAGAGTAAGGAAGCTGAGAAGCTTGATCAGCCTCTACACATAATACAAGTAAAAGTTCACTGTCGCGTTTTTCTGTTAGTGAAAGCTAATTTGAAGAACTGCTGTAGGAATTATGACATGGTTTTCACTAACAGATAGACTGATTCCCAAGGAATATTTTTGTATACCACTACATATTGCAAACAAGTCGTTCGGCTGAGGTGTGAAAGAGAATTCGGATTGAGGAGGGAGGCGTGCTAGGGCAGTTTATACAGTTGTGCGAAGCCACTCCGCTAGGGTGGCGTAGTGGTTAGTGCATCTGCCTAGTGGGCAGAAACCTGGGTTCGAATCATGGCATTGGTAAAAATTTTCGTCCTTCGTTTCAGCCTCCATATGTTCATCGTGTATACTTAATACTATACCTGTGAAGCTAGGGGAGTCGCTAATAACGAACTAAATTAGATGATAATGACAGGCGTACGACTAATAAAATTAAAAATTAGGTTTCTGCGTTTACAACATGTAGAGAGTGCCTGTAAGTGTGAAAGCAAGCACTGACACAGATTCGGATTCATTTATTTTCCGATGATAGGCAATAGACAGCATTTCTATCCAGACCGAGAATTATGTTGGCGCCCAAGTCTTCTTGTACGGTCCTTCAGTTTTCTATGGTAGAGTTCTGAACTTTACTCTTAGCAACAATGGTGCACTTCCACTGTCTCCTCATAAATGGATGGCTGTAATCTTTTAGGATCTGTAAGAACGTACAGTGAAATTAATTCAAATAATGTGTGGTTGTTTGCTGCAAAAGAAGCGAGGTGATGTACTGGAGCGGTTCTTGCAATGTATCAAACGTTTTCGCATACAAACCGATAATCAATACGCGGATTTCGAAGAGTTTTCAAGATTATACAGCAAAGCTGATATGAAAGAGATTTAAGCTAGGAGTATTAGAATAGAATAAACACAGATACAGATACAGATTTAATGACAGAATTCGTTCTGCGATTTCTTCTTTTTTTTCTACTCCTGTCGCCTTGTTCTTGTTGCTGAGCACGACGGACTATGTTGCAGGAGTAGCAAAGATTTAAATTCTTTGCATCGCATTCCACTGGTGTAAACTTCAGTGGGCAAACTAACGCTACAAATCGACGTAACATAAAAAACACAAATAAAAACAACAAGGGCAAATTACTGTATGGGAAGCGCATTCTCAGCGTGCTTCTGAGGCAGTTGAAGTGTTCATCCGGAGAAGGCCATTTCCCAACAACATGAGCGCCGATCGCACTTCGTTTTAGAGAAATACTACACTGTCTGATAAAAAGTATCTGGACATCGCTTAAAACTTCCGGCCTCTTAGGATCGTGGTCGATGTATAAAACTATCTCCTAACGTTTCCTCTCCGATTGTGGGAGACGTCTTCAGAGGTAAAGTGGCGAACTGCAACCAGAATTCGAGGGAGCGCCGAATATAAAGGCCGAGTACGGTACACCACCCTCCATCACGTAACATCGGCTATCATATTATATCTGGTAGTGCCAACATTCTCGACCTAAGGTAATCGATCATCATTCTTACGTTGCATTGTTGACATCCAAATTTTATGTTAATTTGACACCTTCCACTTTTTTGTTAAAATTACTGCGAAGTTTATAAATCTCAGTACCCTCTCGATACATACGGGCATGATAATGCGAAACTTCCGATATGACACTAGCCTCAGTGAATTTTATATTTTGATCACTCTCTTGGTAAAGAGAGATTTATCCGTATGTTCCAGGCGGCAATTCCTCTGAACCAGACATGTTGTTAACACACATGTTTGTGGTGCCTATATAACCCAGATCACAGCTACCGGGAATTTTATAGACATCCGTCGTAGCCAAAGGATGTCGTATATCCTTTGCCGATCTTTTTATCTTCCTGGTGAGTCTGAAGGTATTTTCCACACCATAATTGCTCAACACTTTCCCAGTGCGATCTGTAATCGTACAGATGAAGGGAAGGAAAACTTTCCCTTTGGGCGGCCGTCATTTCTCGTCGATCCCGATTCTCTCCCTAGGGCGAACTGCTCGATCTACCTCCATGTTCGGCCGGCCGCTGTGGCCGACCGGTTGTAGGCGCTTCAGTCCGGAACCGCGCTGCTGCTACGGTCGCAGGTTCGAATCCTGCCTCGCGCATAGATGTGTGTGATGTCCTTAGGTTTAAGTAGTTCTAAGTCTAGGGGACTGATTACCTCAGATGTTAAGTCTCATAGTGTTCAGAGCCATTTGAACCATTTATCTCCATGTTCGAATAACCGTTCTTCTTGCATGTCGATTTGATGGAGTGTGATGCTCTCTACACCGCCCATATATTCGACACTTCCTCGAGTACTTGTTGCAGTTCGTCACTTTAACTCTGAAGATCTCTCCAGCAGTCGGCAGTCGGAGAGGAAACGTTAGGAGAAAGTTTTATACGTCAGCTACCGCCTATTATCCCGGAAGTTTTAAGTGATGTCAGTACCAGCCGTGAAAGCTTTCACTGTAGTATTTGGACACTTGCTAGTGAATACTAGTGTACGGTGCGTCCATTCTTCTCCTTTATGATGGCTTGAACTCTACTGGGAACAATTTCAATGAGGTGTCTGAATTTCTGTGGAGGAATAACAGCTCATTCTTTCTCAAGAGCCGAAAGCAGAGAAGTTCGTGATGGACTTTGAGCTCTGGAGAAACTTCGACGTTCTAACTCGTTCCAAGGTTGTTCCATTGGGTTCAGGTCAGAACTCTGGGTAGTCCAGTCCATTTCAGGAGTATTATTGTTCACAAACCATTGCCTCACAGGACCTGCTTTATGAGAGGCTTGACTGTCATGCTGACACAAACGATCATCTTCTCCAACTGCTCTTCCGCTGTACGTCGTACACAGTGCTGTAAAGTGTGCTCATATCATTCCGCATTTAGCGATCTGCTAACTGCAATAACGCGACCATCCCGTAACACCAACTCATCTGTATTTTGCTGTTGGCACTGCACGGTAGGTACCGTTCTCCATGTAATAGCCTACCACAAACCCTCCATCACATTGCCACACGGTATGCGTGTTTCACTCCAAACCTTTCGTTTCCAGTCATCCATTGTTCAGTGACGTAGCTCTTTGCACCACCGCAAGTGCCGCTTAGCATTGGCTACAAAAAGACACTGGTACACCTGCCTAATACCGTGTAGGGCCACCGCGAGCACGCAAAAGTGCCGGAACACGACACGACATGGACTCGACTAATGTTTGAAGTAGTCCTGGAGGCAATTGCCACCATGAATCTTGCAGAGTACGCGGGGGTGGAGATCTCTTCTGAACAGCAGGTTGCAAGGCATCCCAGATATGCTCAATAATATACATGTCTGGGAGTGTAGTGGTCGCGGAAGTGTTTGAACTCAGAAGAGTGTTCCTGAAGCCACTCTGTAGCAATCCTGGACGTGTGGGGCGTCAAATTGTCCTGCTGCAATTGCCAAATCCGTCGGAGTGCACAATGGATATGAATGAATACAGATGATCAGACAGGATGCATACGTACGTGCCACCTATCAAGGCGTATCTAGACGTATCAGGTGTCCCATATCACTCCAACTGCACTCGCCTCACTGTTTTACACAACCTTCACGAGCTTGATCGGTCCCCTGCTGACATACAAGGCGCATGGGTTCATGAGTTTGTCTCCATACCCGTACCGTCTATCCGCTCGATAAAATTTGAAACGAGACTCATCCGACCAGGCAACAGGTTTCCAGTCAACAGTCCAATGGCGGTGTTGACCGGCCAAAGCGAGGCGTAAAGCTTTGTGTCGTGCAGTCATCATGGATTCAAGAGTGGGGCTTCGGCTGCGGAAGCCAATATCATTGATGTTTCGTTGAATGGTTCGAAGCTGACACTTGTTGATGGGCCAGCATTGAAATCTGCAGCAATTTCCAGAATGGTTGCTCTTTGGTCATGTTGAACGTCTCTTCGGTCGTCATTGGTTCTGTTTCAGCAAGATCTTTCTGCGGTCGCAGCGATGTCGGAGATTTGATGTCTTACCGGATTCCTGATGTCCACGGTACACCTCCTTTGTCCGTATGTTCGCCTCTAGAGATATCTAGTAGTCAGTTTTGCATTATATAGCGCCCAGATTTAGTGTATAAAAAGCTTTATGGACATTATTACTCGGTAAAGCGACACGTAGCGAGCAATGTGGCGCAGTGGTTAGCACACTGGACTCACTTTGGGGGGGGCGACGGTTCAAACCTGCGTCCGACCATCTTGACAGAGGTTTTCCGTGATTCCCTAAACCGCTTCAGGCAGATGCCCGGATGGGAAAATCCCCACTTCATCACTACCTCGGAGGTGCTATGTCCCATCGCTCGTGCGCCGACTACACCACGTTCAAACTCTTGAATCTTGATAAGCTACCATTGTAGCAGTAGTATCCGCTCAAACAACTGCGCTAGACACTTGTTGTCTTATATAGGCGTTGCCAACCACAGATCCTGATTCTGTCTATTTACATATCTCTGTATTTGAATACGCATGCCTATATCAGTTTCTTTGGCGCTTCAGTATAGGTGGCTTATGAGCAGCTGTTCGACCATTGTGCCCTATTCTTTTTTAAATCACTAGGCACAATCATTGTGTTAGCCGGACTACCGGCAACACTTCGGAACTTAAAAATGATTCCTTCTGCTGGTTTCATAAGATTTCGTATAGCCACCCTCCACAATGCTCGAAGTTACCTCTTTGTCAGTACATGAGGTTCACCTGGCCTTGGCTTACTTGTGGTTGTTCCTTCTCATTTCCTCTTTACAATCACGTTACCAACAGTCCACATGGACAGATTTAGAAGGCCGGCCGGAGTGGCCGTGCGGTTCTAGGCGCTACAGTCTGGAGCCGAGCGACCACTACAATCACAGTTTCGAATCCTGCCTCGGGCATGGATGTGTGTGATGTACTTAGGTTAGTTAGGTTTAATTAGTTATAAGTCCTAGGCTACTGATGACCTCAGACGTTAAGTGGCATAGGGCACAGAGCCTTTTTTTTGACATATTTAGAATGGTTCAGATATCGCTGATGGTGACTCGGGTGACGTGCTATTACTAGACTCGTTCGAAATCGCTGAAGCCTCCCCACCGACCCGTTTCGCTGTTACTGTTTCGATGCTGGCAACACAATACTCCCCGCCACCTTCTACACTACTGGCCATTAAAATTGCTACACCACAAAGATGACGTGCTACAGACGCCATATTTAACCGACAGAAAGAAGATGCTATGATATGCAAATTATTAGCTTTTCAGAGCATTCACACAAGGTTGGCACCAGTGGCGACTCCTACAACGTGCTGACATTAGGAAGGTTTCCTACCGATTTCTCACACACAAACAGCAATTGACCGGCGTTGCCTGGTGAAACGCTGTTGTGATGCCTCGTATAAGGAGGAGAAAGGCGTACCATCACGTTTCCGACTTTGATTAAGGTCGGATTGTAGCCTATCGCGATTGCGATTTATCGTATCACGACATTGCAGCTCGCGTTGGTCGAGATCCAATGACTCGGTGGGTTCAGAAGGGTAATAAGGAACGCCGTGCTGGATCCCAACGGCCTCGTATCACTAGCAGTCGACATGACAGGCATTTTATCCGCATGCCTGTAACGGATCGTGCAGCCACGTCTCTGTCCCTGAGTCAACAGATGGGGACGTTTGCAAGACAACAACCGTCTGCACGAACAGTTCGACAACGTTTGCAGCAGCATGGACTATCAGCTTCGAGACCATGGCTGCGGTTACCCTTGAAGCTACATCACAGACAGAAGCGCCTGCGATTGTGTACTCAACGACGAACCTGGGTGCACAAATGGCAACGGTAATTCTGTTTACAGCTACATGATGGTCGCATCCGCGTTTGGCAACATCGCAGTGAACGCACATTGGAAGCGTGTATTCGTCACGCCATACTGGCGTATCACCGGGCGTGATGGTATGGGGTGCCACTGGTTACACGTCTCGGTCACCTCTTATTCACATTGATGGCACTTTGAACAGTGGACGTTACATTTCAGATGTGTTACGACCCGTGGCTCTACCCTTTATTCGATCCCTGCGAAACCATACAGATCAGCTGGATAATGCACGACCGCATGTTGCAGGTCCTGTACGGGCCTTTCTGGATACAGAAAATGTTCGACTGCTGCCCTGGCCAGAACATTCTCCAGGCCTCTCACCAATTGAAAACGTCTGTTCAATGGTGGCCGAGCAACTGATTCGTTACAATAAGCCAGTCACTACTCTTGATGAACTGTGGTATCGTGTTCAAGCTGCATGGGCAGCTGTACCTGTACACGCCATCCAAGCTCCGTTTAACTCAATGCCCAGGCCTATCTAGGCCATTATTACGGCCAGAGTTGGTTGTTCTGGGTACTGATTTCTCAGGATCTATGCAACCAAGTTGCGTGGAAATGGTAATGACATGTCAGTTCTAGTATAACATATTTGTCCAGTGAATACCTGTTTATCATCTGCATTTCTTCTTGGTGTAGCAATTTTAATGGCCAGTAGTGTATATCCGAGTGTTCAGCTCTCGTGATATCTAGTGGTTAGTTTTGCATTATATAGTGCCCAGGTTTAGTATATAAAAAGCTCTGTGGACATTATTACTCGGTAAAACGAAACGTAGCGAGCAATGTGGCTCAGTGGTTAGCACACTGGACTCGCTTTCGGGAGGACGACCTTTCAAACCCGTGTCCAGCCATCTTAATAGAGGTTTTCCGTGATTTCCTAAATCGCTTCAGGCAAATTCCGGGATGGTTCTTTTGAAAGGGCACGGCCGCCTTCTTTCCCAATCTTCCCTAATCCGATGTGGCCCCCTCCCCCCGAATCAACCAAAGCGATCTGTAGAACCATGGCTGTGTAACTCACGAGGAGAACATGGCAAGTGTCATAACGCTATTTCCCAGAAACTTCACACAGCGGAAGAGGGATCAAAATTGCCGAATTAGTGGCTCGGCTTACCAGTAGACATCCGACCGTTCCAGAGAAAACGACGGTCAAACTTTTCGAGCTCTTTTTGCCTCTCAGCGAGTAGCAGTTCATCCGAAGCGGTGGCGAAGTGATTAGCGCAGCGGGTTTACGCTTTTGCGACACGTGTTCGAAAACTGTTATTATTTTTATCTTTGTTTTCTTTCACAATTATCTACCAATGTCCGGTGAAGATTGATGCATGAATGCTTTCCATTGTATATTGATCGACTTACTGTATTTTTTGCGAATGAATTAAGAAAAGAAAAAGAAAACGCATGAATTAACAAAAGAAAAAGAGAAAAAATACCATTAAGTGAATGCAACAAATTATTTGAAATCGTTTGCGATAATATTTATGTGGTGTATCTTGATTCATAATCAGTCGCAAGAGCCAGTTTTCGAAATGTGATCCGTTATGCGTGAATTGCCGCAAAATTATTGCCAACCTTGAAATCCTTGACAATGTTAATGAGGTCTTAGTTCTGAAGGTATCTGTCTTCCAGCAACCGTGTCTAAGTTTCAACGGAGAAATTACACAGGCAACCGGCTGCAAATATTTTTTTTTTTTTTTAAATTTGTTCCATTCGATACTGCAAGTCTAGCACACCGGTCGCTTATGAATTCCTTGAAATAAGACCGTCTCGGTTGCAACCGACTGACCTAGGTTTCGACATCTCCATAGATGTCTTCATCAGATTGAAATTTTTAACAACCGAAAAGTTACGTGGCGAGAATGTAATAGTCAATGTTTCGAGCAGACATGCTGAAGTCAAAATTAAAAATTAAAACTAATGTTTCTTTCCCGAGTGAGCTTCATACGAAGAAATGTCGCCGCGGCAAACATGCTCGATGTTCGTGGCGTTCGGAATTTCTGCGTTTCGAATGTTTCTACGATTGGTGTCATCTAAGGCAATGCACCAAACCTCCCTGAAGAATAAGCATAGGAATGAAATATAAGTATTAAGCATTGATACAAGAACGAAATAGAGGGTATGAGAATTTAAAATATAAATTTATGACACTTATTGTGAAACACAGTTGTAATTTTACCATTAATATAACGCCCTTGGTGTGATAAATAAAATCGGCTTTCAAACACGGGATGCAAGAAGGGGTAAGCCGAGACATCTGTTCGTTTATGATGACCCCTCTCCATTGAACGAAGTTTCGGGGAAATCATGTTATGGCACTTGCCGTGTCCTTGTCAGTACAACCACGTTACTGTTCAAAGTAGCGTGCTTTACGTCGTACTATAAGGAAGGAAAAGGGTCGCGGGAAATACCTTCACGAGCAGATTGTGGTTAACGTAGCTAAATTTTTTGCTGATGAGAGAAAGATACCAGAGACAGTACTGACGGAAACGGCGATGAAACAAAAGTGGGTTGCCCAGAAAGTAAGGCAGCGTATTTTTTTTCTCAGCCGAAAACAATGCTACGAAAGCGAAATGTTACGTATGTGTTATTTGAAGTCTCCTGAGTGATCGCGCCAAGTTTCCGTCACTTCCGACAGACAGCGTAGCTGCTGGACAGTTTCAAAATCTCGTCTGTAGGTGACGTGCGTTACAAGCAACGTGCCGTCATTGAATTTCTCGCTGGACAGAAAGAAACTGTGACGAATACTCACAAACGCTTGTGCAAAGTCTATGGAACATCTGCTGTCGACAGAAGTACAGTTAGTCATTGGGCACGGAGGGGGAGGTCATCATAAGGCGGTTCGACTGAGCTCCACGATTTGCAGCGGTCGGGGAGACCATCCACGGCTGTCACACCTATCCCCCTTGAGATTTCCTCTTGTTCGGGCCATTCGTGGCAGAGCTTTTGAGGACGATGAGAAGGTGTTTCACACAGTGAAGCACTGGCTCCGCCACCAGAACAAGGATTGGTAGCGACAGTGCATACACGTCCATGTTTCGCTCTGAAGAAAGGCCACAGAATGGGATGCAGATTACCTGGAAAAATAGGGCATGTAGATAAAACACTATTCTTTCGTGTGTGTAATTCTCATTATGTTTAATAAGGAACTGTTGAAGAAAAATGGCGGCAGGAGGAATACGACACTAAGAGGAATGTGGCTCAATTGAATGGCCCGGAGAAGGGAAGGAAAGTGTGCACAATAAATATGGGACTGAGAGTAAAGGTCTCTGTGTTATTTTCACAAGACTTGGCATAGTCAAGTTTGTGGAGTATGCCACCTTAGTTTTCACTATAAAATTTATTTATATTATTATGTAGCAATTTTTCCGACGATATGAACAATACAAGTAAACCCTAACTTGGCGATAACTTCACTGCGTTTATCTCACAGAATAGCTCTAGCAAGAATACTCTAAGAAGAATTGTTCCGTCTACTGGACTCGATTTAGAAAACGCCGTAATGAAGAAACTATGAACCAAAAGAGACGTAACGACGTGCCCTGCTCCCTTAATACAACTGCGAAAGTTGCACTCACCACCTTCCTTACGTAAAACTACCTTTCTGCAATTTATCTACGCAGATTTAGAAATATGTATTGTATTCGTTATTAAGGCAGCTACTGTCGACAGAAAAAAGAACATTGGTTTCATTATGAAGTACAATAGGGAACAGATTTCGTTTGCTGCTTATTAATTATTAATAGTGCATAAATTATTAATTACAAATAAAAGGAAAACGGCTGCAGTCGGGTGTTGAGTAAATATCCCTTTCCCAGAATTGGGTTTTAATGATGATTTTACTTTTTATTTCCGATGATGGATGAATTTCTTACTTCTCAATCACCGGGTTTAGCAAAAAGTCTGGGTATTCCTAAACGGGTATTTATTTTATTGAGTCTATCAATGCATAGAAAATAGTAATTCTTCGTCTCCCTCCCTCCCCCCCCCCCACCCTCCCATGTAGTTTGAGAACTCATGTCTTAGCGGTAGCATTGTTTCACAAGTCTATCAAGTGTAATTTAACTAATGCCAAGAAACTTCAGAGGATATTACAGTTTTGAAATCACATAACGTATAAAACAAGAAAGATGAAGAAATTATAATTATAATTCATTCAAATTCCTGTCCATTTTAGTGCTATGAAGTTTTTTATCGGTGCCTGTATTGTCTTACTTCTGAATATCGGAAAATGCCTGGGACTATTGTCGAATATCGGTAGTATATCACAACTGTATTGCAGCACACATTGTATTCGAGTTGCAATAACAGGGCCGTGCGGGTGGTTTATTGAGTAGACAGCGAACGGCTCTCCCAGAAATTGCGCACACGGCAGGCGGAAACAGAAATCCGATACGGTGGGCTATGGTTGTCGAGGCAGCAGCATAAATTGTTCAGGAGCTACGAGTCGCCATTGGATGACCTATCTCACTCCCCCTCCAGCCACTGCGATACTTCCATGTCTCATCTCAAGTCAAAAGTATTTATAGGAGCAACGAGATGATAAGCATTTAATAATACATGTCACACAAAGTACTGGAGGAGTGAGTCATCTAAACACACAGTGATCCGATGTTATCTGATGAGTGCGATTCAATACGTGTTGTAGAATGTATCGTCTTAAAAGTGCAAAAGTTTTGATACTATCGAAAATTCATCCCTCAGAGCCCATTATACATTGTTATGAGATTAATGTGGGCCACGCTAACAGGCAGCGCGGAGATGCTTTCATCGTTAACACGCTTTCAAAATGGAACTGAAAATCCTTCCAGATATTGTTGGCGGTATGATATACGCTGTCTGTAAGCGATGATATTGCGACTCAGCACAATTCGTACGGCGACCACGTAATGTATCAATCATCAGCCATTGCGCTCCATCAAAGGAAGTCAGAAGTGCATGACGAGGAACGTTTTCAATGATCCTCTCTTGTCAATGTTTTGTTTTCTCTGACGGAAAGACACACTAATGCAGGCAACACTACAGCGCCACCGTTAACCTCAATCTGTTCACACATTTTCTTAATTTTTTTGAAATTTTTCAGTGACTGCTTATATCAGTCACTCGTTACATTTTTCATTATAAAAATAGCTACGTAATATCGCGGGCTATATTAATTATGTCACCCTAGCCTTTGTAATATTAAATCCTGTATATCTTAAATGGTGTTAATATACATAAAACACCCAGGGGAACGAATATGTTCGTAGCTGGTTGGAATAGTAGTTTGGCTCTGAGCACTATGGGACTTAACATATATGGTCATCAGTCCCCTAGAACGTAGAACTACGCAAACCTAACTAACCTAAGGACATCACACAACACCCAGTCATCATGAGGCAGAGCGAATCCCTGACCCCGCCGGGAATCGAACCCGGTAACCCGGGCGTGGGAAGCGAAAACCCTACGAAATAGTAGTTTCCATGAACTTTAAATTGCACGAATATTAATGGAAAAGTCGTCTGCACTTTACACGTCGAAAGACCGATCCTGATGTAAAGAAACACGTGAGCGGCGATTGGTCAGTGGTCGTAGCACACGCTACAGGTCTTCTTACGCCATTGGAAATAGACTCTAATTGTGTATTGGGTATTTTGTGTTATGTATCCACTAATGAAACCTTAAGACATTCTAAAGCACTAAGAGACAACAATGGTTTTGCCGATCAATATGCTAAATGCTTACGTTAAGCATTTCTCATCTCAAATATCAGCGTACAGTCGCTTCGTCTGAACAGTTCTGTGCACAACGCTATGAATAGTTCTGGTCGGTACATGTCGGCTTGGCTTGTAACTACTCTCTCACTATTCTCTCAATTTCTCCTTTCAACATGAAATACAGAAATGCTTAAGTTTTCACCTTCTTCCTACTAAATTTGAGAAACATGGTATGGTACCATTATATAATATATCACTAATTCTGGCGTAGTGTGTGTAGTAACTGACTTGTATGCGCAAGGTTGTTGGTTAGATTCCCTTCTTTGTTAACTTTGTTTAATGTTTGTCTAAATGAGATCCAGTGTGTACACCTGAGAGTAAATGGAATGTGCGGAGAAAAATCAACCTCAGTATGTGACAGTGCACTGTTTACCACTCATCAGTTTAAGCGGCGGTCTCCTTTTATACGGCCGTTTAGTTAGACACATAATTCTGAAGAAACATCCAACGGGGGAGGGGGGGGGGGCGGAGGGGGGGGGGGCTGTACTCCCGATTTGAATACTGCAGAAAATGGTAGCAAGCCCCCCGCCCACCTCCTCCCCACCTCCCCCCCCACCCCACCCCCCCACCCCCTTCTCAACAATCACGCAGGCAGTCATTTTGGTGCTTCTCACTGGTTTGTGTTTCCCATGTGTATGGTGGAAATGACTGAAACTGCGTCGTTGTGCTTTTCTGAGCGGCCGGTGTGGCCGAGCGGTTCTAGGCGCTTCAGTCTGGAACCGTGCGACCGCTACGCTCGCACGTTCGAATCCTGCCTCGGGCATGGATGTGTGTGATGCCCTTAGGTTAGTTAGGTTTAAGCAGTTCTGAGTTCTAGGCGACTGATGACCTCAGTCAGAAGTTAAGTCACATAGTGTTCAGAGTCATTTAAACCGTTTTTTTTTCTGAAACATAGAAGAGGATATCGCTAAAAACTGTGAAAAGCGGCAGTTGGAAATGTTTTTAAGAAATTATCGTAAAAAAGTCCGTCGATACCAGTAAAGGTACTTGCACTAGTGGCATCAGAGTTTCCCGTATTTCTGTGACAAGTTTAACGTGTACTAAACTGATTTTTGGATAAAAAAAGACGAGATTTTCACCAAGACATGGGTGTTGAAATGTTCCTAAAATGGTTCAATGATATTCTATACAGCCTAGTGCCCAATTGCGTTACAATTATCGACAATGCTTCTTACCGAGCGAGGTGGCGCAGTGGTTAGCACACTGACCTCGCATTCGGAAGGACGACGGTTCAATCCCGCGTCCGGCCATCCTGATTTAGGTTTTCCGTGATTTCCCTAAATAACTAGAGGCAAATGCCGGGATGATTCCTTTGAAAGGGCACGGCCGACTTCCTTTCCAATTCCTCCCTACGCCTATGAGACCGGTAACCTCGCTGTTTGGTCTCTTCCCCCAAACAACCAACCAACAATACTTCTTATCATAGTGTTAATTTCGTGCATAGGCCACAAAAGTCTTGAAGGAAAGAAGACATTGTAAACTGACTGATGAGAAGGAGCACATGCCGATCTTACTGTGATTAAGCTTGAACTACTGCAAGAGGTTGAAGTTTACGTTGCAGATCAGTACTTACTGATGAAAAGGCGCAGTCTGCGAGGCATGTTGTTGTTAGGTTACCGGCGAACTTCTACAATATGAACCCCGTAGAACGTATTTGGAGCCAAGTTAAAGGATATATCACAAGAAACAATACATTTAACGTACCAGATGTGCTTGAATTAATGAACGAAGCACTGACGCACGTAACTGCCGAACACTGATAAAAAGCAGAACAACACGTAATCAAAGAAGAGCACAAAATGTGGCACTTGAATGGTTGCATAGATTGTGTTCAGGAAGACAGTCCCGGTGATGAAATGTCTTCTTCATGTTCAGATTCAGAGATGGAAGGAGTTCAGACGACAGCACACGTCTGAGGTGACTAATACCTTAAGTGACTTCAGTATTTCGTTACACACTGATGACCCAAAACATTACGACCACCTGTTTAATAGCTTGTTTGTCCGTCTTTGGGGCGAAATACATCACCGATTCTGCGTATCAGGGATCCGACAGTTTGTTGGTGGGTTTATGGAGGTATGTGCCACTATATGTCTACGCACAGGATATGTAATTCGAGTAGATAACAGGTAGTTTATTTGCGTAAGCGGTGATGCCACCCAATAGGGACCTAGATCGGTTCCACAGAATTTACGTCAGGCGAATTTGGTCGCTGATACATCAACGTCTGTTCACTACAATGCTCCTCAAACCACTGTAGTACGGTTCTGGCTTCAATACACGGACAGTTATACTGCTGAAAGATGACATCGCCGTCGGGGAAGACATCAGACGTGAAGAAACGCGGTGGTTCGCAGCAGTCAGCGTGTCTTCGATTACTACCACAGCAAGCTCACGAGCACGAGAACGTTTCCCAAGAGCATACCACTCCTACCACCAACCTGCGTCCGTGGTGCGTTGCACGTTTCGAGCCACCTCGACGTCGGCGTTTTGTGGAGACAACCATCGACCTAGGGTAGCAAAAATGTGATTCACCCGAAGAACCGACACGTTTTCATCGATCGACGGTCGAATCCCGATGGTCCCGTGCCCAGTGCAGTCGTAATTGACGATGTCGTTGAGTCCACTTGTGAATAAGCACGGGTGCTCTGCTGCGGATCTCCACGTCAACAATGTAGGGTGAACGGCGTGCTCCGACGCACTTGTGCGTGCACCAGCGTTGTGCTCTTTCGGCAGAGCTACCACAGATCATCATCTATACTGCTTTACATAGCACACAAGCCTCCGAACCCCAAGTACTGTGAAGAGTCGTATATGTCCAACCATTTAGTGCCTATTGGTAGTTTCACTGTCTTTCTAGCTCTTTCCGAAGATGCTCACGACAGTAGCACGTGAACATTCGACCACCTTAACTGTTTTCAACAGACCCGTTCACAAGCTCTGTGTAATAACAATTTGCACTCTGTCAATGCCACTTACCTCAATTGATTTCCCCAGTTGCAGCCCATATCTCCACTAGCGTGATCCCTCGTCCGTGTGTGCTTCGCTTACAAACTTTTATTACCGCGTCACGTGCCTATCATAATGTTATGGCCTATCAGTGACCAGCAGACTCTTCAATACGCTGTTAAAATCATACTTTGCTCTCTGAGATAAACTGTGCTGTGTTCACAAAAACATTTTTCATGCTTTTTTTCCCAAGCTAAAATATTATTCCCACTTGGTCCCTTAAGAAGCCTATTATCACAATATTACTGTATATTAATTTATCCCTTTTAAAATTCAAATGGCGTTTAAAGTTTTATTATTCGTCCTCTCTTTGTAGATTTTATTAATTAACTTCAAGTGTAATGTTTGGTATAATCTGCATCTAAATGTTTTGATACTTGTGATGTGAATGATACCAGTGTTCCAGCATTTTCAAATAGCTATCTGTCAGAACTGATAAATGAAGCAACTGGAAACAGGTTAAACGAAGCATTGTTGACATTCAGTTGTGGAATGTCGAACAGAAACAAATAAGCTCCCACACGATTATCCGCAGTTGTTCGCATCACTGCGGGCTGGCGGACCGGCTTCCCTGTTTAAATGTGCCGTAAACCGCTGTGCGTTGCGTTATTTTCCCTGATCAATGCGAGCGAGCTTAGCTGCCGCGTAAATGTAACGTTATCATTGTACCTCACTATAAACATCTGAAGTTCCGTGGGAAATAAAATCCGAGGAGATAACAGCAAACGCGGGATAATACGCGAGATTGTTCTTACGATGAATGTCAATTCGACACCTCCCCTAGATATTTTACTATTTTTTTGAAGAGATAAGCAGAGTTCAATATGTTATAGTATTAATCAATATCATCAAAACTGTATTACAACAACTGAATTCTCTTAGTAATGCTGTATCGTAGGTCACAGTTTTAATTTGAATGACGCCTAGTCCAGCATTGGAAAGTAATAATTTTTAATGTGCCCCCAGCTTCCAGAGCTTTATCTTTGCTTCAAAGATATCACAGCGTAACTGCATGTTCAAAACGAAATATTGTTATTTCGCTTGAAAAAACAATATAATTCTTTAAATTCATACGTTAAAATCAATTCGCTTCTTATTGCCCAGAATTGTAGATGTCACATCCAGAGAAACACTTAAGGGTTGAAATTGACCTAGAGATAAATAAAAAATTTTCTCATCTCCAGCTAGCTATTTTGTGGCAGAGATGTTACCTTTTTTTTATTAGACTGCTTAGATTAAGGCTCGGATTGCTCAGCTTTTTATTGTTTGATTACTGCTTAATATTCTTACGCGTACCGTACATGTAAATTGCGTTTCCTCCTTTCCAGCCGTTTCGTTCTAAGCTGTATCAAACTCTCTCACTACTATTTACGAAAACATTTTAAAAATTAGACTTCGCGTGTATTACCCGTTGTAAAATGCAAATCCTGACCCTTACACACTGCCATGTATGATGCGTTAGCGCTGACTAACTTCTCGTGAGGAAACTCGCACAATTGCTAGAACTGAAACAGACACAGCGCTTTGGTTCTTTATGTTACAAAAAAAAATGGTTCAAATGGCTCTAAGCACTATGCGACTTAACTTCTGAGGTCATTAGTCCCCTAGAATTTAGAACTACTTAAACCTAACTAACATAAAGACATCACACACATCCATGCCCGAGGCAGGAATCGAACCTGCGGCCGGAGCGGTCACTCGGCTCCAGACCTTAGCGGCCAGAACCGCACGGCCACTCCGGCCGACTTTTATGTTACAATGCCTGCCCTCATTTATAGCGGCAGCTCAAACTTTTTTCTTTCAGTGTCGTGCAATGAGGTGACGTGAAACAGCATCTGTGATTCATAATCCTTGTGCCATTGTCTATGCCGTCGCCTCTGCTCTTGTATCCACGGTCCACCCAGGAGAAACAATACATCGTGTCTCTTGGTGACGACCATGTCGCATTTAAAGCTAACGAACCTCAATTTAGTAAGGGCCGGACAAGGTGGTGCGAAGCTCAACATTTGCTTTTGGAAGAATCCCCTTCCCAGCTTCCAAAATATACGTTTCTCCTTATTTCCGTAACTTGATCAATGCAAATTCATTTGAAAAGGAACCAGCTAGCTTTTGTTGCCTATCCTTCTGCAATCCGAGCTTGTACTGCGTCTCAGACGATGTGAAACCTTAATCCTCCTTCCTTTCTAAAGAAGAGGCAGTAGCTAGTCATTCAAATGAGTTACGAAATACATTTTATGATCATGATATAGTAACAAGTGAATCCACTACATCAGACACCGACTTATTAGTTGTCATATTGTTGTAATTTTACTTCTCTGTTGCATTCCGGACTTCCAGTAGCCCTCCGTCCTATCAAATAATCTGATTCTAATTCCAGTAACATAGCAGAGATTCCTGCTATATCACAGTTCGAGTACCGTGTAATCGAATCCGCATTTGGTTTTTGGAAACAGCTGTGTAGATAAATATGGCGTCGCAACATGAAAAGACAAAAAATGGGAATCCAATAACACTACCTCCTACCCTCTATGGGATAAGACATCGGCCTTAGCTGATCTCGTATTTAATGTGGCGCTTTTAACACGTTGTTCTTCCCGTTGGTAATGATTCTTTTGTTTCTTAGAAAGTATAATCTTGTCATTTAAAAACCATCGATTCGTTAGCACATCCTTGCTGTTTTTAAGTGAAGTTTGCGACAGCACTAAAAACATTTTTAAGGTCAGAACAAAGTGCGCTGTCCTGATTGAAGCAGGCCCCACTGGAAAAAATGTTGAAGTTGTCACAGACAAATGTGCTAGAATTAACACTGATTGGCTACGGAGTGTGACAGAAATGCTGAAAAGTGTCAACCCACAAACAAGTAAAATAGTTCCGTATCACTCGAAAAACTAATTTAAGAATGGATTTTCTAGTCTGGGTCGACAATTATTACTGAAATCCCTGTCTGTCTCTCAATTAGAGACAGTGAATACAAATTAACAACTAGCACTGAAACATATAGGTTACAAAGAAACCTCGGCTCTTCCTAGAATGGAACGAGAGCTAACTTACACCTGTTGTTGTCTTCAGTCCTGGGACTGGTTTCATGCAGCTCTCCATGCTACTCTGTCCTGTGCAAGCTTCTTCATCTCCCAGTACCTACTGCAACCTACATCCTTCTGAATCTGCTTAGTATATTCATCTCTTGGTCTCCCTCTACGATTTTCACCCTCCACGCTGCGCTCCAATGCTAAATTTGTGATCCCTTGATGCCTCAGGACATGTCCTACCAACCGATCCCTTCTTCTAGTCAAGTTGTGCCACAAAATTCTCTTCTCCCCAATCCTATTCAATACCTCCTCATTAGTTACGTGATCTCTCCACCTTATCTTCAGCATTCTTCTGTAGCACCACATTTCGAAAGCTTCTATTCTCTTCTTGTCCAAACTAATTATCGTCCATGTTTCACTTTCGTACATGGCTGCACTCCATACAAATACTTTCAGAAACGACTTCGTGACACATAAATCTATATTCGATGTTAACAAATTTCTCTTATTCAGAAACGCTTTCCTTGCCATTGCCAGCCTACATTTTATATTCTCTCTACTTCGACCATCATCAGTTATTTTACTTCCGAAATAGCAAAACTCCTTTACTACTTTAAGTGTCTCATTTCCTAATCTAATTCCCTGAGCATCACCCGATTTAATTTAACTGCATTCCATTATCCTCATTTTGCTTTTGTTGATGGTCATCTTATATGCTCCTTTCAAGACACTGTCCATTCCCTTCAACTGCTCTTCCAGGTCCTTTGCTGTCTCTGACAGAATTACAATGTCATCGGCGAACCTCGAAGTTTTTACTTCTTCTCCATCAATTTTAATACCTACTCCGAATTTTTCTTTTGTTTCCTTTACTGCTTGCTCAATATACAGATTAAATAACATCGGGGAGATGCTACAACCCTGTCTCACTCCTTTCCCAACCACTGCTTCCCTTTTATGCCCCTCCACTCTTATGACTGCCATCTTGTTACTGTACAAATTGTAAACAGCCTTTCGCTCCCTGTATCTTACCCCTGCCACCTTCAGAATTTGAAAGAGAGTATTCCAGTCAACATTGTCAAAAGCTTTCTCCAAGTCTACAAATGCTAGAAACGTAGGTTTGCCTTTCCTTAATCTTTCTTCTAAGATAAGTCGTAGGGTCAGTATTGCCTCACGTGTTCCAACATTTCTACGGAATCCAAACTGACCTTCCCCGAAGTCGGCTTCTTCTACCAGTTTTTCCATTCATCTGTAAAGAAATCGCGTTAGTATTTTTCAGTTGTGACTTATTAAACTGATAGTTCGGTAATTTTCACATCTTTCACCTTACACCTATAATTAGTAAAAGGACCTTCTGTCACGTTCTGTGCAGTGATTCTCAGGCCATATTTAGGTTTGAGACTGTAACAAAAACATGTAGCACAAATTGCAGGACACATTCCTCATACGCAAATGAAGAAATTGTGTTATAGGGATAGGGGTGGAAACGCTTTGTTTGCATGTTACAACCCATTTTCTCAAACGCATTCTCTGTCTTTCCAAGCAGTGATCCCGACTGGCGGGGTCTGCTGTTATGGTTAACCGGATTTAGCGTGTTAATTGGAAGGGGTGGGCGGATGCCGTTCCTGTCGCCCCCCCCCCCCCGGAACGGAATGTGTGTACCCCAACTGTCTGCGTCTAGTGTAATCCATGGAATAGTGCGAACGTGTTTCAAATGTCTGTAACTGAGGAGGAACGTGGGGACCAGACCGGTATTCACCTAGTGGGATGTGGAAAACCGCCTAAAAACCACATCCAGGCTGGCCAGCAAACCGGCCCTCGTCGTTAGTCCGCCGGGCTGATTCGATCCCGTGCCGGCGCGCCTACCCAAGTCCAGGAAGCAGAGCGTTAGTACTCTCGGCTACCCTGGCGGGGCCGTTTTCTCCAACGCATTAATCATGGGAAAAATACATTTACAGAACGCACCAGCTTACCACATGCAACTCTTTCTCACAGGAGATGTTCAATATGGTCCTCGTGTAACATTCGCCAGACAGTCAAGTGATCAACATTCAGTGGTGCAGCTACATATCTTGTACTGACACTTGGATCGTCCTCGTCGACTGCATGAAGAATTTCCGCCTCCCGTTGCGGTGTCCTCGTCCTTCTAGGCCTCCCCTGGTCGCAAGTGTCAGGAATAAATTCCCCATTTTCCCTAAGACGACGATAAATGGCTTGAAACGTTTTCCTGTCGGGGCGCCTTCGTCCTGGAAATCTCTCCCGGTACACACGTTAAGCGCGAGCGCCATTTCCGTCAGCTAATCCATACATCAAATGGGCATCTGCCGTCTCTACATTTGTGTACACTGCCACTGCACGAACCAAGTCTGTGATTAACTCTGCGCAGTAACGCGTGTGCGTGCAACGGTCGTACTGATCGCAGGGACAGTTGATGTTAGCATGACACAGTGCGCATGGCAACAGGGGCATGTAAAACAGAACACTGGCGGTGCACTATGTAACCACACGTCACCACGAGAACATGTTCCCCGTGATTCTAACGCTCTATTCTTGTGTGATGCCCATGCTTAATGAGTTGGAGAAAATGGGTTGTATCATGGAAACAAAGCGTTTGCAGAGCAGTGTTAGTGTAGTAAAATTTCTACGTCTACGTGTGAGGAATGTGTCCTACAATTTGTGCCGTACATTTTTGTTACACCCTGTATAGGTGTTCTAGATAGTCTTGCCTGTGGTGTGGGTATGTAGGCATCGCACAAAATACGTGAATGTGGCGTCATCTGATGCCTTCAATAAAAATAGTTGAAACGTTCTCAACTCACAGAGTATGACGCAGGAATTTGCGTTAGTAGCAGAAGAATCTTTTGCTAAACTTTGTGTCATTTAATGTAGAGGAACATAACCGGGCTGAGCAACATTCCAAATTTGTACGAGACGAGTTGGGGAGTTTTAAGCATGACATTGATCTGCCGCACATGGCTGCAGTGATTCAGTAACGAATTCAACGTTTTTTTTCTGGATGTTAACGGTCTTCTGTGACACACAGCAGTTTTAACACCCCTACATCTATTAAAGTTCAGAGCAATAAGAGTGTATGAGGCTGTTACTGACTGGTTCAGCAGTTTGCAGACGGATCGAAGAATGCAAAGAGAGCACGAAAATCGTTTCTAACTTGCATTATACACTGCCGGTATAACAAATTAGTACACCTGGGAAGGCGGCGTCGATTTTGATCCGATGACGGCATAATATACAGCTACTAATATATACTCCCTAATCCGCCCCGTTATCACATACGGGTCAGAGGTATGGACGTTGACAAAAATGCGCTAATAATCTTTGAGTGGAAAATACTACGCAAAATTTAGGGTCCAATAACGGAGGAAGAAGGCTACAGAATACGCTACAATGCCGAATTACAAACACTAATACAGGGGAGGGACAGAGCGAAATTTGTGAAATCACAGCGGATATGATGGTTAAGAAACGTGGCATAGGATAGAACCTCGTGGACAAACTCATTCGTGCTTATGAGATCATTGGGTGGAGCATGACCCTGAAGACGCACACGTTGATGTGTTCCTAGAGAACTGGGCTTCATTCAATGATGAATACATCAAGCGGTTCCATCAAGACATTTCCCTCGTGAAGCGGACTATGGACTACAGCTACGGTGGTTGATTTCTTCTGGTTGCTACAGAGAAATGCTCCATACACCACCAACACGAGCAAGGCTAAGAGATCGCAGGAATAGCCAGGTAAGTTCAATTAATCCTACGGAGTACAGTAGCAAAATACGTGAAATGTAAAATCCCCACTTACTTGTAACCCTGAGCTAGGAGAAATTGCAATGGTTCATATGGATCTGAGCACTGTGGGACTTAACATCTGAGATCACCAGTCCCCTAGAACTTAGAACTACTTAAACCTAACCAACCTAAGGACAACACACACATCCTTGCCTGAGGCAGGATTCGAACCTGTGACCGTAGCAGTAGCGCCGTTGCGGACTGAAGCGCCTAGAACCGCTCGGCCACAACGACCTGAAAAAAAAGTACTCTGTGGAGCAGCTGTTACTTTCGTTTATTAGTTTTTTTATACTTCTCTGAACAACTTTGCAATTACCTTTTATGTGAGTCATCCTCCAGCTTCAGTCATTTCTACTTCAACACGATTACCTCCAAGGTTGTATCCTTACTTCATACCTAGAATAATCCAGCTTGCGAGGCACTTCTTGAATGTAATATTCGATGTTAGCTATGTTTCTGGTTCATCTCTTATTGTTTACACAGTCAGATGGTAATTGTTGCTTCTCGGTCGGGGACAGAGCTGCACGACATACTGGTTGGCCTACATGTGACCTAATTACGACGTAAAGGGAGGGAGCGCTGACTGTGCGGCCGAGATAAGGGCTGGCGGCAGCTGGCAGCTGGCGGCCGTACCAGCTGCCGCCACCTCAACAGCTGGCGGACACCGCACGTCACGGCTCTCGGCCCAGCGAGCCACTCCACCTGGGGTTGGCGCTGGGACCGCCTTCTCACTGCCTAAGCCTTCCGCTTGCGTCACGTGCATAGCACTTTCCCTGAACTGTGTCTCTGACAAAGGGTCGGCGGCATGCAACTAAGACATGTAAGTAAGTTAATGAGAAAAATAACATGCAACCCATAGTTCTTAAGCAGTGGGCCTCCCTATGTGAGCACGCAGTCAAACTTGATTCCCAACACTTTAATTTAGAATTTAAACAAATGATAGCTTTATGCCCATGGTTCAGTCTTGAATTTAAACAGAATGCTTGCCAGTTCCTCATCTGAGCTCAAATATACTGACAGAAAAAAATCCCAACACCAAAAAATAATTAACATAGTGTAATAAAATACATTTGTCTAGGTGACATCTTCAAGTGATTCATATTACAAGATCAAAGCTTAATGTAAGTGTAATATACGAGGGTAATCCCAAAAGTAAGGTCTCCTATTTTTTATAACTACATAGACCTGTTTATTTCTACAATGATTTACATCAGTTTACAGCTTGAACATTTAGCTATTTGTCGACATAATCATCATTTCTGTCGATGCATTTTTGTAGACACTGTGGCAGTTTTTGTATGCCCATGACATACCAGCTCGCCGCCATGCTGTTCAGAAAGTTATGAACGTCTTCTTTCACCTCGACGTCGGAGATGAATCGCTGGGACCACAATTAACGCTGACAGGTACTGTGAGACTCTGAAAAAACTCAAATCGGCAATTCAGAAGCGGAGAAGAGGAGTGTTGAGCAAGGGCGTACACATTCTCCATGACAACGCTCGCCCACACATCGATCGGCAAACCGTTGCTCTCCTGCAACAGTTTCAGTGGAACGTAATCACCCACCCACCCTACAGGCCAGTGACTATCACCTGTTCCCTAGCTTAAAAGAACATTTGGCAGAAACACGATTCGGCTCCGACGACGAGGTGAAAGAAGAGGTTCATATTGACCAGCATGGCATCTAGCTGGTATTACATGGGCATACAAAAACTGCCACAACACCTACAAAAATGCATTGACAGAAATAGTGATCATGTCGAAAAATAGCTAAACGTTCAAGCTGTAAACTGATGTAAACCACTGTAGAAATAAACAGGTATATGTACTTATAAAACAAAATAGGACACCTTACTTTTGGGATTGCCCTCGCAAGCCATTGCAAATACGAAAAGCAGGTACGGTAATAAGCGGGGTAACCGTCAGTATTGCATTCATTGTGTTGAACAGGTGCCGAATGCTTGTTTGTAGGATGGAGATCCATCCCTGTTGCACTTGGTCAGTCAATACGAGGACGGTTAATGATGGTTGTGGATGACGCTTGAATTGTCGTCTATTGATGACGCATATGTACTTGAATGGAAAGAGATCTGGTGATTGAGCACGCCAAGGCAACATGTCGACACATACAGAGCATGTTAGGTTACAACAGCGGTATTAGAGCGAGCGTTATCCTGTTGGAAAACACCCCCTGGACTGTTCTTCATGAATGGCAGCACAACAGGTCGAATCACCAAGTTGATGTGGAAATTTGCAGTCGGGGTGCAGGGGATAACCATATCAATATGTAATCGCACACTAGACCGTAGCTCCAGGTGTAGGTCCACGGCGTCTAGCTCGTAGACAGGTTGGTTGCAGCGCTCAACTTGTCTCCTTCTAGCCAACACACAGCCTTCACTGGCACAGAGGCAGAACCAGCTTTCATCAGAAAACAAAACAGCTTTCGTCCTGCCCTCCGCCCGCCTCTGGTAGCTGAGTGGTGAGCGCTACAGAATGTCAATCCTAAGGCGTCGGGTTCGATTCCCAGCTGGGTCGGAGATTTTCTCCGCTCAGGGGCTGGGTGTTGTGTTGTCCTAATAATCATCATTTCATCCCCATCGACGTGCAAGTAGCCGAAGTGGGTCAAATAGGAAGACTTGCACCCGACGAACGATCTACCCAACGGGAGGCCCTAGTCACACGACATTTATTTACCCTGCCCTACAATGAGCTCTCTCTTGACTCCTCTGGAGTCGCAAATGGCGGTGGTTTTGGGTGAGCAGAATGCACGCTACAGGGCGGAACTGTCCTTTACTTCATTTGTAACAGTTCGTTGAGTCGCTGTGGTACCAAGTGTTGCTCACGGTGCTGGTGCATTTGCAGTACGATGCGAGAGAGTCATGTGCCGAACACAATGGTCTTCCCTCTCGATATTGCCACTAGGCTGTCCGGAGACCACTCTTCTTGCGACCGGACCGTACAGTCTCGTGATCACCGCTGCCAGCAACCACTTACAGTAGCCACATTGCTGCCACGTTTCTCTGCAATATCGGAATAGGACTGTGCAGAATCTCGTAACCCTATTACACAACCTTGTTCAAACTCAGTGAGGTGTTGTTAATGGCGTCTTTGTCGCCTTGAAGGCATTGTTAACTAACATCAACACACCACGTCCAATCTCAAAGGTAACTAACGCTCACGACCGCCACAAATTGTATTTAAAGCAAACCAGCTGTGCATTCTCGCAGTGGCGCACTCTTACTCGACTGGCGCGAAATTTGAATAGACGTCTATTATTCAAATGGCTCTGAGCACTATGGGATTTAACTTCTGATGTCATCAGTCCCCTAGAACTTAGAACTGCTTAAACGTAACTAAACTAAAGACATCACACACATTCATGCCCGAGGCAGGATTCGAACCTGCGACCGCAGCGGTCGCGCGGCTCCAGACTGTAGCGCCTAGAACCGCTCGGCCACTCCAGCCGGCTGAATAGACATCGTCTTTTAGATGTGGAAACGTGCCCATCAACTTTCATTCATGTCGCACAACTCCGTCTTAATGTGATTTTTTTTTCTGTCAGTGTATTTTCTGTATCCAGTGATCGTATTTGATACGTGGTACTTACTGGAATTAAGAAAAACGTGGAAGGGACTACCCACCAATATAACTTTCTTCTCACACAACCTGTTTATTTAACAATGTATAAACATAAAATTTTCTTTAACAAAACGAACAAATTTGCAAAATTCTTTTGACTTTAAACTTTAAGTTGAATAAGCTTTTACAAAAGAAATCTGAAGTGCTGTATTGCAAAACAGCAAACAATATGACAATGATTACAAGACGGCCGGACCTGCAGCCCGACCGTTATCGGGTGAAACAGCGGTGTTTACCACAGTGTTGCACACAGTCTGTCTTATTAAACGCCCTTCTGCAGCATATGAAAACTATATAAGCACCATGGATGACAAGAGTGATTCAATTACTCAAAAAAGAAGTCGTAACTTTTAATTTGAAAGCTGTATGTCGAAAGGTTCAGGGTTAAGTTGCGAACCTTTGCTTAAAGGTTAAACAGATTAGAAAACGATATGACAGTAATAAGGCTTTGTTCAAAGCAACCAACCTCTTAATTTCAGTCGGTAACCAAGGTGCGACTGAGTGCCAACCTGTTCCTTCTGACAATTTTATTTTGACTGAAGTCCTGGAGACAGTTGGCTGTTAATATTTTGAAAGTTAAACTGATTGTCAGTTATTAAGACTGCTCTGATGAAACGTCTTAAAACATCACCTGTGAACACTTACTAAAAGAGAACTCACTTGGCAGAACCACAAGGTCCGGCTAAAATATACCAATAATGACCCGGACTTTCAAACATGGCAACAAACAGCTTAGTACAAGAGGTAGTTCAGATTATAACTAATGACTGAGAAATCCAATTAGAACCAAAGAATTGAACCGGTTAACATCTATATCTGACCAACCACAGGGTCCCTCTTTGTTTAACGGCAACCTGTGCCTTAGTACAATTGTTCCTGGAGTATTTACGAACAGGAGCAGATTCATTAGAACATTAGTGATCGGGTAAAAACCAGGAAGGAAAGACAATATAATAGCGGGACAGATTTTCAAACGACAACTAGTGTCTCAGTACAATACTACGGCCTATATTTTAGACCAAAGAGCCGACCGAGTAATACTTTAAGGGTCGGGTACAAACCACAATATAATAAAGAGGGCAAGTGGAAAATGACACAAATCGCAACGAGGGTTACAGAATGTTACTCGCTACTCCCCTTTATCAGCAGGCAGTTCCATGGATCCACAGTGCGTCGCGGCGGTTACTGAGTGGTGCCGATGAAAGCCAGGTAGAAGAGGGCAGCCTGGCCACGAGCGGTCGTCCGACACGAATGTTGGCAACCAACCGGCGGGATGTCGACCTGATGCTTCTAGTAGACGCTGACCCGGGTGAAGTACTCCGGTAACTTCGTTACGCGCAGGCCCTCCTTGCACAGCTCGTGGCTTCCGCTTCTCGGACCTCGTAACCACCTCTTGTCGCCACCCTACCGCCAGTCCACATATTTCTTGCCTTCATTCTCTGGTGGCCAGCGAACCTTCTAAGGGCATGACCGGCAGATACCAACTCTTCCTCGTAGATATTGGCCATGGGGCCGCAAGAGGAATAGTCGATACTACATCCGAGCCAGTGGCGCCAGACAGAAGTCTACTAATTCAATGGCGCCACGGCTCAGTATTTGTTGAGGAAAAGATGTAAGTTTAGAGTTTGCTGACAAAATCTTTTTGACTGGACCTGTGACTATGTGCAAGGTACATTCTACACTCTCTGACCTACGTCTCATAAACTCGAGCAAGGACTAACTTAGCTGGTTAGCTGAAAGAGAATACGTATATGTTTCTGCTCGTGGTGGGCGCTGCGTTAGCTGTCGCAGTCGTGTGTAAATATGTTTGGGGAACCAGGAGAGGAACTTTGCGTAAAATCATTGACCTCAGTTAAAAGAACAGCTAAGCAGCCAAGTGAAAATCATTATTGTGTAAGCCGAAATAGCAAAATCCAACACCTTGTCACCTGCTTATGGTTTCACCATCCTTCAGCCATTTACCTTAGATGCTCTCGACAGTAGCACGCCAGCAGCAGACCAGCTTCGCCGTTACCGGCATGCTGGTTCCCAGGCGCCTGACCATAACAATTTGCCCCTTGCGAAAGTCACTTATGTCAGTGGGTTTCCTCGTTGCACAGCCCATATTGTAGCTAGATTGATTCCTCATTCAGCCCTGATCCGCTTATATACAAGATATAAATTGCCAAAAAATCATGTTAGTAGAACATAAGTTATCGATTTAAAACCTCTAGTAACATTGTATGCTGCAATATTATGTGGTTTACTTATTCTAGGATTGACAACAACTGTGTAAGTTGAAATGACATATTTAATGTCGCAATATTAGCACACAAAAACACGCTTTTACACAGTTTTCAATGTGACAGCATAAACAGTTGTCAGGATAATGCATCTCGTCAACATCAAAAAGTGAAATAATCCTAAACACAACAATTTTAGCTCTCAGAAGGTTAAATTATCTTAAACACGACAGTATTAAAGTTTAACTAGAAGTTTATTTACAAAATTGTTCCTACACTTCATTATGATGTTGATCAGTACTACGAAAATTGTCCGATTCCAGTTCAAAGTTCGGTACTATTTTTAGGATGACAATCGAGTCTACAGTGGATTGTTAGTTATGTGGCAAATTGAGCAAAAGATTACCCAAGGTCGCTCGAGTTTACAGTGGATGCAAGTTGGTGAACCAACAAAGTTTACACCTCTGCACACGGTATTTACCTTAAGCTGTGATGAGCTGTCGTCTGCTAGGCCTTTTCTCTTCCGCTGAAATTCCTATAAAACTAATTACACCTCTCCTTAATTATACAGCAGAAACTTTCCCTATGATTCTCGTTATGCGAGAGAACATGTACTCATCCCTAGTCTTAGCATGTGGAGATATACTGGCGTATGATTGGAGCAGCGTGCGTATTATAAAGCCCTCTCAGTTCTCGCAAGAACAGTTAACTAAATGGCTGGTTCGTTTCTCCACAGTTGGAGCTAAACAATGTTACAGCTGATTTCTAGCTACATATCACGCGATGTGAACGCAGTGTTCACACAAATTGCACCTCTGCGTCGCACATAACGTTATGCGCTCCATTCTGCAGTTGACACCAGTTCAGAGAAGAGATCCCGAAAATTTCCGTCTTGTCTTACGTATAGCCGAACTGTCTCCCCACCTGGGTTCTTTCGTTCTTCACGTCACGGCTTTTTTCGAGCAATAGCGGTGTTCCTCTTATTTTGTGGAAACTCTCTCTACCAATTGCAAGGTCCCTACTATAAAATTGCGCCTTTCCGCCAATCGGACGTTTTGTGCCTGTTCCAGGCGCCTAAATGCATGCATTGACTCTATCCCGTGTGTACCACTTGCTGGACACGTGATCGAAAATGCATCACTGGTCTTGCTTCGTTACCATTTTGAATTCCGAAATGCAGTTTTCTAAAATCTTTCTTCCCTGACCTCCCTCAGATGGGCCGTTATACTCACTCTCCCCGTCTGAGCCACCAGGTCCGTCATTGACTTTCCACGTGGGACACCCCTTTAAGTGGTTTCCGTAGTACCCCCTGTAGCACGGCCTTGCCTCTGTGTCGTCCCTCTGAATTCTAAACTAAAGCGCCTCTCGCTGCTTCGTTCACCTTCCACTCAAACATGCATTATAGGAACGGTGTGTTAATTACCGTCGATTGAACGTCATCCCTTTTTGCGTTACATACTGCTAGGCAAATTTGCTCATTACCGCCGAATTAAGTTCGGTGCCATACTCACTTTTCCGTTGCAATGTATAATGCTCTCATGTAAGGTGTGAATCTGACTTTCATTTATTCTGCCACCTTGCAACATGTTTGTCCATTTCCTATGGTCATCCCAGGGGAAAAAAATTCATCTTGGGACAATGTTTTTGGACAAGTATACAAAACATCGCCAGCGTTAGCCACAGACATGAGAGCAGCTACAGCCTGCGTGGTTGAGTCATTGTAATACTCCGTTTGTCGGCAGTCGTCAAGTTACATGTGTAGGCGATATTCCAACTCTGTTAAACGTTAGCGCAGAAGGGACGTTTACTAGCGCTGAACAATGCCATATTCATTTAATTTATGGCAAGGCAAAAAGTGTGGCGAGGGCAGCTGTCCGCATTGATCGAGAACACTTCCAACAACGAGTACTTCCCTGGCGATCGACATTTGTTGCTGTTCACCAAAGGTTTGTACCTTCATAATTCTCTACGTTTACTCGACTGTTTCGTAATTCATTCGTAACGAAGTACCATTTTACATTTAATTCTGTATGCGGAACGTATTCTCTGTTCTGATATGCTTTCATATGATTATTAAATAGGTCAGGACAGAATATAACTTGCGAATACCTATTTAATTTGCATAGATTGAGAGATACTTTTTACTGCCCCGCGAAGAAAGCACGGGCCCATAACGCGAAGAATGTACATGGGAAGCTGAGGAACAAATTCTGGACCACATCCACCAAGATCCTAATCATAGCACTAGGAGCATCGCCCGCCAACTAAGTGATTCGCATACTGTCGTTCATTGCACTTTGAAAGGCGAGTGTCTGCAGCCATACCACGTTCAACGCGTACAAGCTTTAGAACAGCAAGATTTCCCTCTGCGACGAGAAGTCTCAGAGTGGTTTTTGTTACAAAGTGTGCAGCATGATTTTTGTAAACAAAATACTCGTCACAGATGAAGCGTGTTTCAATCGCCATGGAATAACATGCACACGTGGAGTGTACACAGTTCGCGCCAAATATATTTCGTAAGTATGTAGGCAGATATAATCGATTATTATATTATTAGGCGTTTTGTAGTATCCGCACGACTGACTAGTAACAATTACCAAATCTTTATAGAGGAAATGCTGCAGCCAACTTTATTACAAATATTCCGTTAGCCATACGTTGTGACATGTGGTTCCTCTATGATGACGCTCCACCCCACACTGATCGCAGAGTACGAATGTTTCAGTATAGACTATTTCCAAGATGATGGACAGGATCTTGGTCTAGGTCATTGGCCACCTGATTTAAATCCACTGGATTTTTACTTTTGGGGCGATATGAAGGAACCTATTTATGGTTCAAATGGATCAAATGGCTCTGAGCACTATGAGACTTAAACTTCTGTGGTCATCAGTCCCCTAGAACTTAGAACTACTTGAACCTAACTAACCTAAGGACATCACACACATCTATGCCCGAGGCAGGATTCGAACCTGCGACCGTAGCGGTCGCGCGGCCCCAGACTGTAGCGCCTAGAACCGCTCGGCCACTGCGGCCGGCTGAACGTATTTATGGTCAGACAGTAAATAATGAGGACGAAGTTGTGCAAAGGATTATCGACGCAGCCTAATGTTAAGGCAAATCTGCATATGTGTGAACGAGTGCGACGAAAACATGGAACACGTGTCGTATCGAATTGTGGACATTATGAACACTTATTGTAATACTAGTGTAAGAGGAAACTAAATAATATGAGTTTCATTTTCGTTACGATACTGTTGCGTAAAATGAAAATACTCTTGATTTAATTTTCGTTTGTTATGGTATTGTTCTAAAGCGAAGAAACAGTTGATGTAATTAGTGCAGCCGCGCTGGGTAGCCGCGTAGTCTTAGGCGCCTTGCCATGGTTCGTTGCGCGGCTGCTTGTCCTCGGGCATCGGTGTGTGTTGTCCTTAGCGTGAGTTTAAGATTAAATAGTGTGTAGGCCTAGACACCGACGACGTCAGCAGTTTGGTCCCATAGGAACTTACCACCATTACCGTATTTAGTGCACAACGATTACATGGTAATTGGTTGATTTTGTACAAAGGGAAACACACTTTCTTTACTAACGCAACCTCCATTGCGGCAATGTTGCAAAAGAGAAAACGTCTGGTTGTAATTAATCCATTTTTTATGTAAAACGAATTACACGTTTCTGATAACCCAACGACTGTTTATACTGCTCGTTTCGGTAGCACCTGATCGGTGTGCCGTGTCGTTGTACACGTCCAATGTTTACATTGTTCTGATTCGTCCGTTATCCTTCTGTTGGCGCCGCGTCGATGTCGGCAATACACAGGCAAGGTCGTGTAATCGGAAATGCGTCTGTTATCAATCATACAGAAATCTGTCTTTTAGAAATACAAAAATAAAGAAGATGATACAACCATATTTCATTCGACTGTTTTGTCAAATACAGCGAGATGTACCTTTTACTCCCTGTATCACATACCCGCAGCGTCAACAGGCTCCTTTCAATCGTGTTGGCCAATCAGTGCACGCTTTATTGTTTCACAGAGAAAAACTGGTCAGTTTTGTCATTTTTTTAGGACATGTTATGATATCGACTACGATGGAATTGTTCGGAGACTGCAGAGCACCTTGTTCCACAGGCAAAAGGCAGCAACAGAGCACTTTGCGACTGTTTTATGGATGACCGCAACTCAGAGATTTATAGGTAAATGAGACCTTGTGCTACGATTATAGTGTGATGACAGTGACTTGACTCCCAGATGCGAGGTACGCGTTCATACTTAGGGGAGAGGATTATACAACAGAGTTAAACAAGCTCATGTAGTCCATGGAGCTTAGTTAATTTCTGTGGCTATACAACTAGACCTTCTGTGTGGTCAATGCTTTTACTATCTTTATCTTGCCGTTCAATTCAAGTATGACACAGGAAGAAATATTATCTTCTCCGCTCTGCACGAATCCAAATGTCTAATTTTAGCGACATGGTAATAACGCGAATTTCTTGTAGCGTCTCCCCATGCATTTGGTTGAGTGCCTCTAGGGTTCCCACCTTTTTTTTTGAGTAAAAAAAGTACATTAGTTGTTAAAGGAAGGAAAAAGTTTACACTGTATCGAAACATAAGTCTTCAAGGAAGTGGAAATTGCGGTAGTATTGCACCTTAAATCACAACAGGCATGGAAACTAACTGGATAGGGTGTTCTAATGAGCGACAAACTTGTAGAAACAGTTTTTCTTCAGAAACTGTGCGCTCTGAGACGTCTCCCGTGAGCAGTAAGTTGATACGCCCCAATTTCTTCTGCTGTAAATCTTGTACGTTCCGCTGGCTACCCAGTTTATTGAACCTGCCTGCAAGTGCCCGCCTGATTAAATGTTACTGGCTCAATTCTAAGCGCTGAAATTTGTCGACTCGCTTCGTCATATCTGAACAGTTGCACGCGGCTGAATATGGGGGCCTTACGGGCGTGTATGCCGACAGATATCCGCTTCGTACACGCTGCCTGCGAATATAGGTCGGCTTAGCGTGATACGATAACCAGCCCTAGAGTGAGAGCTGCACGCTCCTGAGACTATTCCTACGCTTAAATGCGACCTGTCTACCGCTGTCTGTACGCATCCCGCCAGATATACACTGCCGGCAAACTTCTCAATTTACTCGGGACATGTAATAAACGCTCAGTTGTTTGAAGGTTCGCCAGACGCATCACGCACCTGCTTGTACAGTCATACCCGGAAGTATCTTTCGACGATGTCTGACTGGAAAGGGATTATGTCCAGGAAAAGAATTTGCCTTTAAACTGGACAGTCAACTAAATGCTTGAAACTATTTAAGGTTCCAGTGACCTTTCCAAGTTTAAAACATATATGTGCTTGAAACTTTCCAAGGTTCCAGTGACTTAGGGTGGTCCATTGATAGTGACCGGGCAAAATATCTCACGAAATAAGCATTAAACGAAAAACTACAAAGAAAGAAACTCGTCTAGCTTGAAGGGGAAAACCAGATAGCACTATGGTTGGCCAACTAGATGGTGGTGCCATAGGTCAAACGGATATCAACTGCGTTCTTTTAAAACAGGAATCCCCATTTTTTTATTACATATTCCTGTAGTACGTAAAAATAAATATGAATGTTTTAGTTGGACCACTTTTTTCGCTTTCTGTTAGATGGCGCTGTAATAGTCACAAACTTATAGATATGTGGTACCACGTAACATTCGGCCAGTGCGGACGGTATTTGCTTAGTGATACATTACCCGTGTTGAATTACGAAAAAGGCCGATACCATGTTGATGTATGACTAATGTGACCAAAATGCCCAACGGGCGTGTGCTATGTTTGCTGCTCGGTATCCTGGACAACATCATCCAAGTGTTCGGACCGTTCGCCGGATAGTTACGTTATTTAAGGAAACAGGAAGTGTTCAGCCACATGTGAAAGGTCAACCATGACCTGCAACAAATGATGTTGCCCAAGTAGGTGTTTTAGCTGCTGCCACGGCTAATCCGCACATCAGTAGCAGACAAATTGCGCAAGAATCGTGAATCTCAAAAACGTCGGTGTTCAGAATGCTACATCAACATCGATCGGATAGTTACGTTATTTAAGGAAACAGGAAGTGTTCAGCCACATGTGAAAGGTCAACCATGACCTGCAACAAATGATGCTGCCCAAATAGGTGCTTTAGCTGCTGCCACGGCTAATCTGCACATCAGTAGCAGACAAATTGCGCAAGAATCGTGAATCTCAAAAACGTCGGTGTTCAGAATGCTACATCAACATCGATTGCGACCATACCAGATTCCTATGCACCAGGAATTGCATGGCGACGACTTTAAACGTCATGTACAGTTCTGCCACTGGGCACAAGAGAAATTACGGGACGATGACAGATTTTTTGCACGCGTTCTATTTAGCGACGAAACGTCATTCACCAACAGCGGTAACGTAAACCAGCATAATATGCGATATTGGGCAACGGAAAATCCACGATGGCTGCGACAATGGTTCAAATGGCTCTGAGCACTATGGGACTTAACATCTGTGCTCATCAGTCCCCTAGAACTTAGAACTACTTAAACCTAACTAACCTAAGGACATCACACACATCCATGCCCGAGGCACGATCCGAATCTGCGACCGTAGCAGTGGCGCGGTTCCGGACTGCGCGCCTAGAACCGCTAGATCACCACGCCGGCTGGCTGCGACAAGTGGAACATCAGCGACCTTGGCGGGTTAATGTATGGTGCGGCACTAAGGGAGGAAGGATAATTGGACCCATTTTATCGATGGGGATCTAAATGGTGCAATGTATGCTGATTTCCTACGTAATGTTGTACCGATGTTACTACAAGATCTTTCACTGCATGGCGGTATGGCGATGTACTTCCAACATGATGGATGTCCGGCACATAGCCCGCGTGCGGTTGAAGCGGTATTGAATAGCATATTTCATGACAGGTGGATTGGTCAAGCACCATACCATGACCAACACGTTCACCGGAACTGACGTCCCCGTATTTCTTTTTGTGGGGAAAGTTAAAGTATATTTGATATCGTGATCCACCGACAACGCCTGACAACATGCGTCAGCGCATTGTCAATGCATGTGCGAACTAATCGCTGTTGAGAGGAATGTCGTTACACGTATTGCCAAATGCATTGAGGTTGGCGGACATCGTTTTGAGCATTTATTGCATTAATGTGGTACTTACAGGTAATCACGCTGTAACAGCATTCGTTCTCAGAAATGATAAGTTCACAAAGGTACATGTATCACATTGGAACAACCGAAATAAAATGTTCAAATGTACCTACGTTCTGTATTTTAATTTAGAAAACCTGACTTTTACCGACTGTTCGTATAAAATTGTGAGCCATATGTTTGTGACCATTACAGCGCCAACTATCACAAAGCGACAAAAGTGGTTCAACTAAAACATTCATATTTCTTTACGTACTATACGAATATGTAAAAAATGGGGGTTCCTATTAAAAAAAAAAAAGTAGTTGATATCCGTCTGACCTATGGCAGCACCATCTAGCGGGCCAACCATAGCGCCATTTGGTTTCCCCCTTCAAGCTAGACAAGTTTCGTTCTTTGTAGTTTTTTCGTTTGACCCTTATTTCGTGAGACATTTGGCCCGGTCACGATCAATGCACCACCACACACACACACACACACACACACACACACACATATATATATATATATATATATATATATATATATATATATATATATATATATATATATATAAGGTCAAAAAAGCGGCCGGCCGCGGTGGTCTCGCGGTTCTAGGCGCGCAGTCCGGAACCGTGCGACTGCTACGGTCGCAGGTTCGAATCCTGCCTCGGGCATGGATGTGTGTGATGTCCTTAGGTTAGTTAGGTTTAAGTAGTTCTAAGTTCTAGGGGACTAATGACCACAGCAGTTGAGTCCCATAGTGCTCAGAGCCATTTGAACCATCAAAAAAGCGGCATGAACGTCCATTTACATAAGATGTTCGAAGTGATGACCTTTAGTATCAATGCAGTGCTGCAATCTTCTTATCATGGACAGCGGTATTTCTCATCACATTTGCCTCGCCCCGCGACCTTGCGCAGGTGCCCGCGACCTTGCGCAGGTGCGTGTCGCGTCCCAGTCGAGTCGCATCCCAATTTGCGCGGTCCCATTTGAACTTGTGAAGTTACAAAAATGCGCGCTGCGCCACATGCACATGCGCTATAAGTGTCTCAATTAAGAAGAGCTTCATGTATGCGAATATGATGGCTATAAAGCCAGAAGTATTACAATCTGGACGGTGAGCAGGAGACCCAGATTCGAACCCTGCCTTGAAACAAGGCATCATTCGTCGCTTCAGTCTGCATATGTACGTGGTAAATGATTTAGCAGTATCAAGGAAAACAGAGCTGAACTTTGTGGTTCCAACAGAACAAGACGTTCTCTTTCTCGAACTGGAATGACTGGTCTTCTGCCATCCCAAACACCGCCTTGCAGCAACAGAGTTAAAAGAAGCCAATGTTTCTTTCATACCGCTAGTTACAACAGAGGATGGTTTTATTCACACGCACAAGAGAAAACAAAAATATCCGGAAACAATTGACAACAGTCGAAAGTTGGTGTAACCCACTTATCCTCCTCTGGGTTACTGAGATAAAAATGGATGGGATCCACTTCCATAAAGGATGTTATCCTCTGCCTCGTGACTTTCCACACCGTCGACAAAACTCACCTTCCTGTTGTATCAGTGGCTTACATAATTCATAGCGTCACATTTTAAAAGTCTCATACTCTGAAAGCAGTGTAGTGAAAATAAGGGAGGACTTGTTCTTTTATTTTGCCTAGGATGAGACGAGTGTGATGTTCAGTTACGTGAATGAAAGCTAAGCCTTTGGGATTAAAATGTTTCTGTGGTGGTGAATTTGCTTTTAGCTGAGCTGTCACACAGCTACATAAAATCTGCTGTATTATTAGTTCGCTTTTCTATGGCCAGTTATAAGATTTAAGAACTGACGAGAACACAGTTTTACTTTATGCGACTATGACTGATAGATAACATGCGACTGTATCCCTGGTTTAACGTGTCGATAATGTGGTTTAGCATTAATAATATGTAGCGTACACGTAGTCCATGCAATATTTCAATGCCACTGTCTTCTGAAGAAGGCCAAACTATTCTGGCTGAAACCTGGGTAAAGATTGCTTTCTATTTGCAACTGAGGCTGACGTGCTACATGTTTAGTGAGTTAAAGAGATTGGTGTAAGATTGGTCGAAAAGCTTACTAGCCCAAGATTGGAAACCGTCAAACATTAATTCGCTATTACAGACAGCACTCAGAACTACCGAGCCTTGGTTGTAACGATGGTGTGTGTTAAAGTAAACTCCGACAAGCGCAATGCTGTTCTGTTCACACGCAAACCGAAACACCTGTACAAACACCAATACCTCAGAAAAATAATACTACACAGGCCCAATACATTTCTGTAAGAAAGTCAGATCCCTCGGTATCTAGGGGGGGGGGGGGGGGGGACCCACACTCAATACGTGATACGTGAGCAACCGAGCAAACAGCTTTACTCCATACTCAGCGGGCAAAGCACACTGAACAGGAGGGCGCCGAGGTCGATAAACACCACACTGATTATGCCGCTGATGATGTATACAGCTCCAGTTTGGGGATACGCAGCTCCGACACGCCTGCGCCACCTGCAGATCATACAGAACAAAGTGCTACGTATCGTAAGCAATGCTCCGCGGTACAAAGGCATCGCTAACCTTCACAGAGAATACTGCCATAGGTGGAAACACAATCGCCCGAAAACACTACTACTTAGGGACAATTAACTACCTATAGATAACACCAACATACAAACATGACAAATACTGGTGAACCCCTGCAGCACAACTAAATTAACTGGCACCGCCATGTGTAAACTAGTCGACCAACAGGCAAGGCAGGGAAACCTATTGCACACTAAACGCAAACAAATCCAACCAAAACCCTTACTCAGTGATCGATTTATGACCAAACGATCACTTTTATAAAAATCCTGGCGTGTAACAGGTGCAGACGCTGCAGCTGGCCCAGGAGATTTCGAAGGTGCCCAGCACAGCAGTATCCCCCATCGAAAGGACCGACACTTTTTATGATGACCTAAGCTATGGCAACGGTACCGAGCATTGGACGATACCCAAAGCTAACAACCAATCACCTTAGCCTTGCACGGTCTGTCGCAGATAGCAAGGAACCGCTACTGCTCTTACTACCCGACACGACTACCGCAGAGGTTTTTTCCTCTTGACGCTTGCCTTGACACTTTTTTTTCCTCTGCCTTTGAAACCGCTACCCTTCGTTGGCTTTCGTCCACTGTCTCCTCGATGTGACTGTGTCAGTGGGTTAATCTTACCCAGACGCACGGATAACATAACTGCCCCACATCCCGTGAAGTTCTTGATTAGTAACTAACAAATACGGAGGTGACAGTAGATCTATAGAGACGGTCACCACGCCGTTGTGAGCGTGGACGGGCTCCACCCTTTATTTAAAAAAATGACCGAAAAGTTCCTGGTAACTCACATATTCATGTAGTCAGTACTAAGTGGTGCTTTGCTGGTGTACATAGCGACGACACTGTTTAGTGAATGACTGGAAATGACTTACTTGCCGTGATCAGTCAGGCACTCCGATGAAAGGGTGTGAGAAGTGAAAGTGCAAAAGGATGTGAACGCATTTTAAAGCTTTCTGTTCTCCGCGCAGAAGAGGAACAGTTCTGAGACGACGCTTATTTTTATCAGCGTAACAATGTAACCTGTCATAAAGCAGCATCTGTGGACAATAACAATGGGACAATACCAACGGACTGGCCTGCCCAGACTCTCGCACCGAACAGTTAGAACACCTCTGGAATGAGTTAGAACGTCGACTTCGATCCAGATGCCATCGTCAAAAATTAGTATCTCCTCGATTTTGGCTTATGAGAGGGAACAACTGTTCCACAGATATTCAGACACCTCACTGAAAATGAATGCAGCAGAATTTAAGCAAAGATACTAAAGAACTAAGGACCTTAGCTGACAGTGAGCACAGATTTGTATGTTGAGAAAGGTGACAGTTTATGCCGGGCCGGGATTCGAACCCGAGTGTCCTGCTTACTAGGCAGAACCACCAAGCAATCCGGACACAGTGGTCATCGCAACTGTATGGACTGTCCTAACACACCTCCCGTCAGGCCCAAATTCTCAACTTCTCCACAAGAAGATAGACGTTGACTGTGGATATTGCAGCACAGACACAGTCCGTTTGACTATTCAGAGATGTCACTAAACCCACCCAAAGATGTAAACAACAATGCACGAGCAGCGCCTATTAGACGGAAGGGGGTCCCACAGCCGATCAATTCCAGTCATTCCACCAGGAAGGATGTACACGGCTCATGTTGTCTGTAGTTCAACCATGCCTAGACGATTAATACCGCGGTTCGATCGCGTCCGCATTTTACTTTGTGCCATGGAGGGCTCTCAACAGGGGAAGTGTCCAGGCGTCTCGAAGTGAACCAAAGCGATGTTGTTCGGACATGGAAGAGATACAGAGACACAGGAACTGTCAAATGACATGCCTCGCTCAGGCCTCCCAAGGGCTACTACTGCAGTGGATGACCGCTACCTACGGATTATGGCTCGGAGGAAACCTGACAGCAACGCCACCATGTCGGATAATGCTTTTCGTGCAGCCACAGGACGTCGTGTTATGACTCAAACTGTGCACATTAATCTGCATGATGCGCGACTTCTCTCCCGACGTCCATGGCGAGGTCCATCTTCGCAACCGCGACACCATGCAGCGCGGTGCAGACGGGCCCAATAACATGCCGAATGGACTGCTCAGGATTGGCATCACGTCCTCTTCACCGATCAGTGTCTCGTATGCCTTCAACCAGACGATCGCCGGAGACCGGGTTGTCAGGCTGAAAGCTTTAGACACTCTATCCAGTGCGTGAAGCATGGTTGAGGTTCCCTGCTGTTTTGGGATGGCATCATGTGGGGCCGACGTACGCCGCTGGTGGTCATGAAAGGAACCGTAACGGCTGTACGATATGAGAATGCCATCCACTGGTCGAAAGTAAAACCGTATCGGTAGCATATCGGCGAGGCATTCGTCTTCATGGACGACAATTTGTGCCCCCATCGTGCACATCTTGTTCAAAAAATGGTTCAAATGGCTCTGAGCACTATGGGACTTAACATCTGAGGTCATCAGTCCTCTAGAACTTAGAACTACTTAAACCTAACAAACCTAAGAATATCACACACATCCATGCCCGAGGCAGGATTCGAACCTGCGACCGTAGCGCTCTCGCGGTTCCAGACCCATTATCCAAAGTGACACTGATTTCGACAAGACGTGGCTCACGCAAGACGGAGCTTGAACCCACCGAAAGAGCAGAGTGTTCGATGTACAGGAGGAGAAGTTTGGAGATCGTATTTTGCTCTGAAGTACCCAGAGGCCACTGGCCGGGCCTTGATTGGAAGCCATATTATCCGGATCTGAACGCAAGAGACTCCTATTTCTGGGGCTATATTAAAGAAAATGTGTATAGCAATAACCCCAAAATCACTGCTGAGCTTAAAACAGCCTTTCATGAGGTCATCGACAGCATCGATGTTCCGACACTCAAGCAGATCATGCAGAATTTCTCTTTTCGTCGGCGCCACGTCATCGCCAATGATGGCAGGCATTTCGAAAATGTCATAACCCAAATCCGAATATCTGTGACGTTTACATGTCGAATAAATTGTGTGAACGCCGTAGTTTGTAACTAATTTACATTTTTTTTTAATATGGCTCAATGATTGTCTGTATATATAAGGCGAAGAATGGACACACCTCGTACTAACGTACATTAATATGTGTCTAGATATTACCGATCAGAGACTGTGTAGTCTCGCAAACAAAACTTGTTTGACACTATCAAAGGATAATGTACAATCTTCCTCAGTCGAGGAGTTCATGCCTGTCTTTTGATCGATTATGCTCATGGTGTTCGTCCCTTTATTTACTACTTTATTGTAATAACAATTCAGGACTTGTAAAACATAATTCAAGTAGACACCCAGAGGCCACATTCAGGTGGATATTTTCAAATACAACTTTCAGATCTGAGTTTCGAGTGAGAACCCCACTGCTTAATGAATGCCATCATGTTTACGCCAGTGACTGTTAAACTTTTTATTTCCACTATTGCAATTGCGGTTCAAAAATGGCTCTGAGCAGTATGGGACTTAACATCTGTGGTCATCAGTCCCTTAGAACTACTTAACCCTAACTAACCTAAGGACATCACACACATCCATACCCGAGGCAGGATTCGAACCTGCGACCGTAGCAATCGCGCGGTTCCGGACTGAGCGCCTGAACCGCTAGACCACCGCGGCCGGCTGCAATTGCGGCCTTAGGCCGCTATCAAGTGCAGATGTTTTGTCTTTAAACCATGTCAACTTTATACAGGCTGACACGCTTATATCTTATTGTCATTTACTGTTATATACATTGGTAACGCTGCTATGTGTCAGCCTACATAAAGTTGACATTGCTTAAAGCCAAAACATTTGCACTTGATAATGGCCTAAGGCCGAAACTGCAATAGTGGAAATAAAAAAAACTTTAACAGTCACTGGCGTAAACATGACGTATTTCAAAAAATTTTACATGACTGTTACTCCCAGTTATGAAAAGTTAATTAACTGTTGCTTAATATTTCCTTGTATACAGACTGTAGATGGCGACACTCCTACCTGCATTTTACGGTTGCGCTAAGCTGTCAATTACGTGCATATCCCATCGTAAAATTTTCAGCAAAAGAAATCGACTAGTAATAAAACTGAGTTTGTGTGATATAACATGCAAAATCACACAATGTACGACCTGCTGTATAATAAAAGGCAGCAGATCTTTAATTGAGAAATAAATGCACAATATCCAACTAGACGTGTGTTGCATGCCACCTTCACGGCGCTGCAGTTTTAATGGTCAGCTGTGTAACAGTTACAAACCAAAATCCAAAAAAATCCTCTACGTACAAGTAAAATAGGCTATGCTTTGTTCTTGGGCCGTTGTTGAAGCCACGGTGCAACACTTGCCAGGGTGAGCTTCTCTGGGTTTTCCCACTGCGACGCCCGGCGTCGCGACGCAGAGAGACGCCCTCCCTACTCGCCCCAAGCGCCGTATTGATTTCCGCTGCTGAAGCCATAAATACTGAAGCACTTCTCTCAATTACACCGCACTCGCTGATGCCCGTTGTAAGCGCCCGCTTGTTTCTCACAGAGTGTTCCGCGCGACATCCACATAACTAGATTCCTCCTTTTGGTAACGTTCGCACTTCTGTTACCTACAGTACCATACGAATTCGTTCAGGAGCTGCCAACATACAGTTTGCCTTAAGAGATACAGTCTCATTGGCTAAACTATAAACTTTTATCGTTCAGCTGTCGCACACAGTCGCTGTGTGTCATTGAAACAAGTTTAGATAGAACAGACGCTACGGTTGTCCACAGTTTTTGTTTCAATGAAATGAGTGCCGTTGACAAACAGGCTGAACGAAACTGCGTAATAGCGACAAGACCAAAAATACACTACTGGCCATTAAAATTGCTACACTACGAAGAAGACGTACTGCAGACGCGAAATTTCAGAACTTGCGATATGCAAATCATTGGTCTTTCAGAGCATTCACACGAGGTTGGCGCCGATGGCGACACCTACAACGTGCTGACATGAGGAAAGTTTCCAACCGATTTCTCATACACAAACAGCAGTTGACCGGCGTTGCCTGGTGAAACATTGTTGTGATGCCTCGTGTAAGGAGAAGAAATGCGTACTATCACGTTTCCGACTATCGCTATTGCGGTTTGTCGTATCGCGACATTGCTGCTCGCCTTGGTCGCGATCCAATGACTGTTAGCAGAATAAGGAATCGGTGGCTTCAGGAGGGTAATACGGAACGCCGTGCTGGATCCCAACGGTCCCGCATCACTAGCAGTCGAGATGAAAGGCAACTTATTCGCATGGCTGTAACGTATCAAACAGCCACGTCTAGATCCCTGAGTCAACAGATGGGGAAGTTTGCAAGACAACAAGCATCTGCACGAACAGTTCGACGACGTTTGCAGCAGCATGGACTATCAGCTCGGAGACGATGGCTGCGGTTACCCTTGACGCTGCATCACAGATAGGAACGCCTGCGATAGTGTACTTAACGACCAACCTGGGTGCACGAATGGCAAAACGTCATTCTTTCGGATGAATCCACCTTCTGTTTACAGCATCATGATGGTCGCATCCGTGTTTGGCGACATCGCAGTGAACGCACATTGGTAGCGTGTATTTGTGATCGCCATACTGGCGTATCACCTGGCGTACTGGTATGGGGTGCCATTGGTTACACGTCTCGGTCACCTCTAGTTCGCATTGACGGCACTTTGAACAGTGGACGTTACATTTCAGATGTGTTACGCTCCGTGGCTCTACACTTCGTTCGATCCCTGCGAAATCCTACATTTCAGCAAGATAATGCACGACCGCATGTTGCAGGTCCTGTACGGGCCTTTCTGGATACGGAAAATGTACGACTGCTGCCCTGGCCAGCACATTCTCCAGATTCCTCATCAATTGAAAAGGTCTGGTCAATGTTGGGCGAGCAACTGGCTCGGCACAATACGCCAGTCACTACTCTTAATAAACTTTGGAATCGTGTTGAAGCTGCATGGGTAGCTGTACTTGTACACGCCATCCAAGCTGTGTTTGACTCAATGCTCAGGCGTATCAGGGCCGTTATTACGGCCAGAGGTGGTTGTCCTGGGTACTGATTTCTCAGGATCTATGCATCCAAATTGCATGAAAATGTAGTCACATGTCTAGTGTAATATATTTGTCCTATTAATACCTGTTTATCATCTGCATTTCTTCTTGGTGTAGCAGTTTTAATGGCCAGTAGTGTATTAGGTTGGACTCATATGTTCGCAGCGTTTATCCATAAAAAGACAACAGATACACGTAACAGAGACTTTGTCATCAGTAATGGATTCTCTTTCACTATTTACAAAAGTCTATACATGACCATAGTATCTGTTCCCGAAAAAACAGTTACCGTAGATGACCATGGAGCTTTGCTAGAAATGAAATGATAATTAAATGGACACTCTTGCTGCAAACAGGCGTTGATGTACTTCATTAGAGACATGTTGAAAATATGTACCCCGACCGGGACTCGAACCCGGGACCTCCTGCTTACATGACAGACGCTCTATCTATCTCTCTCTCTCTTTTTTTTGTTTTTGTAATCTCGTTTTCTTCGTTATTGTTCGTTTCAATTGTTCGTGGCGGACGTCACCTGACGGCCATTGAAGTTCATTACTGATCCAGTAACTCAGTTTTTTTTTTTATTACAGAGGGCAGCTAACCCTCTGACCGAACACGCTGAGCATTACTCGTGGCAGATTAATCTACCAAGTCCCGTACGAGTTCTCGCATAGTGTGAGCGTTCGCACAAGAAGGTCAATGGCCGGGAAGCCGTATTTTAACTATACATGACAATGATGGGCAAACATCTCTTAGGCGCACTACGAATATAGTCGTGTGGACATGTTGGGAATGTGGGGCTCACGGGGAGCGTGCAAGGGATAAGTCTCTGCAGTGGCGCTGTTCTCTGTGCCCTCGGTGGCTCAGATGGATGGAGCGTCTGCCATGTAAGCAGGAGATCCTGGGTTCGAGTCCCGGTCGGGGCACACATTTTCAACATGTCCCTAATGAAGTACATCAACGCCTGTTTGCAGCTAGTGTGTCCATTTAATTATCATTTCATTGCAGAAGTCTGCCAACGGTGGGGTAAACTTTCGATTCTGGAATCACGTGTTTTCGCGGCGAAGACCTCGCCGAGCCATTTTCGGAGCTCATGTTTATCAGGAAAGAGAGTTGTTCGATAGAGAGATGAAAAGATGAACGTCTACGGGCGCAAGATCTCGTGAGTAAGAACGTGGTGCGGAGTGACTTCCCAACCCGACTCGTGTATAGTCTAGTAGAACGAGGGCGGCCGTTATCGTGGAATAGCATCACTCCACGCCGTCCTCCTAGTCGTTGCTCTTCGACTGCATCTGCAAAACGTCTCGTGTGTTGACAGTAAATGTCAGCAGTGATGGTTACACCTCGGAGAAGCAGTTCGTAGTGCAAAACGCAGTCGCTGTTCCACCAGGTGCGTAACATTATCTTTTGTGGATTCACGCAGGGTTTCGTACGGAGAGTTGCTGCTTTGTTTGGACTCACTCATTCCTTTCTTTTCCTGACGGTAGCACAAAGCCACCATTTCACGTGATTTTTGTGACTTTGGCTGAACGCATGCGGTTTCCATACACACACATTTTCAACCTTTCCCAATGCATGCAAAGGTCACAAGATAGTGGAATGATCACAGTTCATCACATTTGCCATTTCTCGAGTAAACTGACGTGGACTACAACGGATTAATGCGTTTCAATTATCTTCATCAAAACCCATAGCTCTTCGTGAAAGTGAAGAGTCACTAATGTCAAAACAAGCGTCCTTAAAATGAGGAAACCGTTTTCTTGCCGCGCTCTGTCCAATGCCGTTATCCCGATAGACTGTGCAAATGTTTCTGGCTGCCTATGTCGCTGTTACCCTTATAGTGAACCTAAACAGAAGAATGTGTCGCAAATGTTCCAAATTCTCCACTTGGGAGTCCATTTTCTAGCGTCCACAGCTCCACCAACTATCTCCAAATAACAAAAACAATGCGTAAACAAAAGTAGCAACAGGGACTACACATAAAAAAAGACAACCGATAAATAAACCCTTCGAAACCGGAATACCAACATGCAAAACAGAAACTATGCACCAACCTAATAACCTAATATTACAGAGTGAAACAAACAATGTTTCGAATTCTGTCTCTCTCTCTCTCTCTCTCTCTCTCTCTGTCCCTTTCTACCCTACTGGCCATTAAATTGCTACACCAAGAAGAAATGCAGATGATAAACGGTTATTCATTGGACAAATATATAATACTAGAACTGACATGTGAGTACATTTCCACGCAATTTGAATGAATAGATCCTGAGAAATCAGTACCCAGAACAACCATCTCTGGCCGTAATAACGGCCTTGGTACGCCTTGTCATTGAGTAAAACACATCTTGGATGGCGTTTAGAGGTACAGCTGCCCACGCAGCTTCAACACGATTCCAAAGTTCATCAAGAGTAGTGACTGGCGTATTGTAACGAGCCAGTTGCTCGGCCACCATTGACCAGACCTTTTCAATTGGTGATAGATCTGGAGGATGTGCTGGCCAGGGCAGCAGTCGAACATTTTCGGTATCCAGAAAGAACCGTACAGGACCTGCAACATGCGGTCATACATTATCTTACTGAAATGTAGGTTTCCGGAAACCGCAGCCATGGTCTCCGAGCTGATAGTCCATGCTGCTGCAAACGTTGTCGAACTGTTCGTGCAGATGGTGTTGTTTTGCAAACGTCCCCATCTGTTAACTCAGGGATCTAGACGTGGCTCTACGATCCGTTACAGCCATGCAGATAAGATGCCTGTCATCTCGACTGCTAGTGATGCGGGACCGTTGGGGTCCAGCACGGCGTTCCGTATTACCCTCCTGAACCCACCGATTCCATAGTCATTGGATCTCGACCAACGCGAGCAGCAACGTCGCGATACGATAAAACGCAATCGCGATAGGCTACAATCCGACCTTTATCAACGTCGGAAACGTGATGCTACGCATTTCTCCTCCTCACACGAGGTATCACAACAACGTTTCACCAGGCAACGCCGGTCAACTGCTGTTTGTGTATGAGAAATCTGTTGGAAACTTTCCTCATGTCAGCACGTTGTAGGTGTTTCCATCGGCGCCAACCTTGTGTGAATGTTCTGAAAAGCTAATCATTTGCATATCAGAGCATCGTCTTCCTGTCGGTTAAATTTGGCGTCTGTAGCACGTCATCTTCGTGGTGTAGCAATTTTAATGGCCAGTAGTGTATTTATCTATCTCTTGGAGCAGTGTTGGGGTTACCGGAATAGCTTTAGGAAGGTGCAAGTTTCAGATTCCCGTCCAATTATCCAGTATGAACTTTTTCTGTTTCCCTAAATCGATAACGGCATATGCTGGAGAGGACATGGCCGATATCCCTCCCGATGTTTATGTAACGACCTCGTCGGAGAAGGAATATTTAATCCTAAGCTTCCTTTCGTCTGGTGTCTTCATGTTCGACTGTCGGAATGTTTGAAGAAACAGGCAAACGCTAGAGACGTATGTGATCTCAGCTCTTTATTATTCACTACAGTCTGCTAACAATATAAATATTTCTCATCCCTTCAAAAGAGTACACTGGCTTTTTACGAACGCTGTAGATAGTGTTGATCGGGAACCAGGTAATCACATGACGGTTCACCTCTGACGTAAGTCATGGCAGTGATGTATCTATGCGTCAGAATCACGGTAATAAGATAGGTTGGCGAGGAGATGCGGAACAGTAGCAGAAGGGAACTATCGTGTTTGGACGTGGGGGTTGGGGTTCTTTGGGGGAAGAGACCAGACAGCGAGGTCATTCGTGTCATCGGATTATGGAAGGACGGGGAAGAAAGTCGGCCGTGCCCTTTCAAAAGAACCATCCCAGCATTTGCCTGGAGCGATTTAGGGAAATCACGGGAAACCTATATGAGGATGGCCGGACGCGGGATTGGACCGTCGTCCTTCCGAATGCGAGTCCAATGTGCTTGGACGTGGACTTGATCACTTTATGAATTGAGTTGCCTGATATGTTAGTATACCAATACGTACCGTCCAGTGTGTACGGGAAGTGGTATACGACTCGCAGTTATGTGGTATTTTTGGAGATTTTCTGGCACGTCGGCTTGGGCCTTCTTATCAGGTTTATCACAAATATGAACCATGATTTTGATTTTAACATTCTCTGTGTCCAAGTGTGGCTCTATCTTCTACATTTTCGTGATGAGCATGCTGTGAACTTTCCTTTCTTCTACGCTGTCAAACAGCGTAGCACTCACTGCTCCTGGTCTGATGAACACTCAGGCACGCCGTCGTACTTCAGCTTGCCCGCTGATTCATCAGACCACAATCACACGGAAAATCTCTAGGTTTATTCTGAACAGGGGATGGCATTCACTAATCATCATTTACGTAATTTGGTATTCTACAGAATCTAAGCATCAGCGAGTGGTTTCAGAGTGATATACGAGAGGCGTTGAATTGATAATGAAACACCTTTTTTCTGAAAGGTGGTTGTTTTTATTGGGGATTCCAGTACACCATATTATTCCCCACTATTTTGGTTATAAAACCGTATTTTTCGACATGATCGTCGTTCAATGCGACGGCCTTATGCATCGTACTGGGAGGAACTGTATGCCCGCAAGGTATTATTCTACTGGTCGACATCGGAGCCAGCGCCTTGGTGCGTGATAGCCTCCCATCATCCACATACTGCTTCCCGCGAGTGCAGCCTGCATTGGGCCAAAGAAATGGACGCCAGATGATGCGAGATCCGGGCAGTATGGTGGATGAGGAAGAGTGTTCTACTGTAATTTTATTAGCTACTTCCGGGTGCGGAGACCTGCGTGAGGCCTTGCTATGTCATGCAGAAGGAGAATTTGGTTTGAATTTTTCTGGCGACGATCTCGCTGGAGACGTTTCTTCTGTTTTCTGCGGGTATCGTTGTACACTTCGAAGCTGATAGAGGCATCACGAGGAAGGACATCAAACAGTCCCAGGAGACCGTCGCTATACATTATTGGCTGAGGGTGGGGCTTTGAACTTCTTATTCGGAGGAGAGGTGGTTAGGCGCCACTCCATGGCTTGTCGTTTTGTTTTCGCTTCCCATGTTTCATCAACTGTGGCAATGTTCAACAAAAAACTGTCACGATCAGCCTCGTGACTTGTAAGGTGTCAGGTAAATCCAACACCTTCCATGAAAACCCTGACATGATAAGCAAATCCAGTAGTATGTCATATAGCTCCGAATACATCGTGACATTAAATTAACCAAAGTAATACGAGTAACTAGTGAGCAAATGGAATACCACAGACTAACACAAGAATGCCTACATGCATGTCGTACCTCCCCACCGTGAGACCGACGCAGTTCCGAGGGGAGAAACGAGAACAGAAGTCGAGAGCAGAACCGTGTTAAGCTAGAAGGCCCTACGATAAGGGATGGACTGGACACCCACGTCGCCAGCTAACAACTAGGGCAACGCCAGCTGCAAGTTTTAGCGTGAGACTTTTTCGTGTCTCTGTTATGTTGCAAACTTTAAAAACATTGCCCCACCATGAAAAGTATAACGTTTCTCATTGGATAGACAGAATTTTTGTAGGCGGAGCTTAAGGTTAACATTGAGACCCTGATTGGTCAGATGAAAACACAGCCAGATAGTTTTTTTTTTAAACCAACTTCGGTAAATGGTAGCAAGGAGAATTTACGAGAAGAGTTCGTTCCGAGATGGCGAGGTGAGCGGAGTTGTGCTGCCGGCCGCTGCCCTGAAGCTGCCTAACCAACGACAAGGTAATGAACGCACGCGATGCCGCATTTTTGAGCGCATACGGCTTCACACAGAACTGCAGAAGTCTCATCTGTTACACCCCCTTTTTGCATAATACTAGCGTCGATCGTTAATTAAAACTCATGGTGTTCACATTTGCCGCTTGAAGTAAAAAATCTGAAACGCGATGATTTCTCTGTTATATAGTTATTGAGAAGCCACATCAGCCACTGTAATTCACGACAAGTTAGATAAGTAATTAAAGATAACTGAGGGTCACTGTAGACCATTTTGATAGTTTTCTCTTTTGTGAAACTTAAATTAAACCTAGATTATAGATGTGATATGGCATAGGTCATCCTTCGATCCATTGTAGAACTTGGAAACCCATTCAGGGAATATTCGTTCACAATGTTGTTGAACGCAGTTAGTTTTTACCATCCTGTATTGAACCACTTCCTTTTATCAATAGTGCAATTTATAAACAATATTTTGCGAGTAGAATAAAATTTCCAATGGTAAACTTAACTGCTTTTTCGACGTTATTTTACCAGCTAACTAAAAATAGGAAAGCCTTGAACCCCTTCTACTAAATTTAGTTAGTATTAAGATTCTTTTACAGGGAGTGCCGTGGAGCTGACGCTGAGATCATTAAGTATTTGGTTACATCATCGCTAGTCTCACTGAACTCTTCTGAATTCTACATGTCCTGTGTGGTCTGGCGTCTCCTTACCAGCAACAGGACCCAGGTTCAAACTAGTTAATTCCCTAAAAAACACGCTCAGAGCGTCGTTGCGCGAAAGTGGTAGGGAGACACGATATAGAACAAACAGACACCGCCATGAATGTTTAGAGACTCTCAAACAGTTCCGCACAGATGGTCCTTCATTGCTCTTTACGGTCTTCTGTTAGGCGGTGAGGAACCCATCGTGCACACACCTTTGAATTCCCTAGCTGGTGGGCGAGTGTGTCAGGACTACCAGACGAGACGTCCAGCTGGGCAGCGAGGTGTTTGATCGTGATCCGTCGATCAATCGAATGAGAGTGTCCACACGTTGCAACATCGCGTGAGTCAGAGCCGTGTACAACCTACCGGCACGCGGGAGATCCGAAAGGTTTGTGCAACCTTGTTGCTATGATGACAGACGCGTCTCCTAAATGCTTGTTAAACGACTCATCGTGCTTTTGTTCACTGCCAAGTCACGGTAGACATTCTGTAATCGCCTATGAAAATCGACGACGCTGAGGTTCCGCCAAGAGAAACTCAGTGACAGGTCTCTGCTAGGACCGCACCTTCCTTACAAAATGGCTCTGAGCACTATGGCACTTAACTTCTGAGGTCATCAGTCCCCTAGAATTTAGTACTTAAACCTAACTAACGTAAGGACATCACACACATCCATGCCCGAGGCAGGATTCGAACCTGCGACCATGGCGGTCGCGCGGTCCAGACTGTAGCGCCTAGAACCGCTCGGCCACCACGGCTGGCTCTTCCTTACAGACGCCATTTTGAAGACTACTGTATAGTTGCGACACCAATCGGAACTTCGTGAAAGTATAGCAGCTGAAGTGAGAGTATTGCACGATGTTGCACAACAAATTCCGCATTTTTTCAATAAAAACGGACCGAGAAAGAAATGTGTTACGTTACTTATTGAACGCCCGTCGTAGCGTATGGGAAGAAATCTCTGGACTCCCTTCACGGGCGAAGTTAAAATATTATCAAGGCCAGAGTGTTTTTGTTGCACGGTACTTGCGAGCTCTCGCCTGGAAGAGTGACTAATTTTTGGTCTAGTGTGCTTGTCTAGTAACGTCAACGTATCTAAGAGATATACATTTGTTTCTAAAATACGACATATTTGTTATATTGAAGAATGCCGTGACTGATAATATTCTACGATGTATGAGTCACCTTCCCATAAAGTGCTGCAGTGGAGGAACGTCGTAATGCAGTGGACTTTGCGTTTAAGGCATAACAGCCACGCCTTATGCTGTGATTTTCGTGAGTCGGAAAAACTGCAGAAAACGACTTCTGAGAGGATAAGACGGTAAGGACCAAAAACAGCCCATGTGGACTAATGGGCGGAAATATATGTTTTTTGTGCTACAGGGTACTTATTAATTACACTGAACCCGCACTGGGAAGGACGACTGTTCAATCCCGCGTCCGGCCATCCTGATTTAAGTTTTCCGTGATTTCCCTAAATTGCTCCAGGCAAGTGACAGAATGGTTCCTTTGACAGGGCACGGCCGACTTCCATCCCCGTCCTTCCATAATCCGATGAGACCGATGACCTAGCTGTTTGGTCTCTTCCCCCAACCAACCCACCCCACTTATTAATTCAACATGAGTGTCCAGTACATTGGAGTGCACGACATCCTGCAGTGAGACCACCGCTAGACAAAATGTTCGAAGTGGCCTCCATGGGCCTCCAAGCATGCACTAACAAGATGCTGCAGCGACTGAGGAATACGTTCAGATGCACGATCCTTCTACCGAATGGCATCACAGGCAGCATAGAGGCGTTGTCTTGTAAAGGCTCATGTTCTAGCAGCACAGGTAGAGTAACCCGTATCAAATCATGATAACGTGCTCCATTGAGCGTAGGTAGAAGAACATGGGGCCTAATCAAGACAATCACCAACAATGCCTGCCCAAACGTTCACATAAAATCTGTGTTGATGACGTGATTGCACAATTGCGTGCGGATTCTCGTCAGCCCACACATGTTAATATTTTTTTTATTTCAATTCTTTCGCTGTTCGGTACTGCGCTTGTTACAGTGAATCTTGAGTTACAATGACTCTCTCTTTAACGTGCCCAATATTACTTCTTGTGCATGCCTAACCTCTCTTCAGTACCACGGGTAACGCAGTTATTTCTGCCACACATTTAAAGTCGATTCAGTCACGATCTCTGAAAGTAACGCCTCTTTTATAGTGTGCTTACCGGTACCCTGAGGACCCACTACACATGTATTACTTGTAATTGAGATAGTCTAATACTTCATGTCTTTCTTGTTATTTTGAACGATGACGCTTTCCATTTTTTCTACGTGCGTAGATCTTTGTAAAGTAAATGGGTAGTAATCGAATTACTCTTGATATCATTTCGTCAATTACTTAATCTAGTTACTTAAATGTAGATTGGCCGTAAGCTGTAGCTACGCGTGAGGGACATTTCCTTGAAGCAAATCATAAATAACAGATAGCTTCCGATCAGCCTGAAGGCGATGGCATATATTCCTTTATGTTGTATTAATCATTGATGTTCAGGCATCTGACAACCCTTGTATGGAATCATTGGTAGAATCAAATAACAGCAGCATACGTAAGCATCACGTGGTAATAGATAGGGTTTATTTAGATCACCATGCCAGGAAATCTCTCTTTATTAATAGAATATCTATTTCACCATATGATGTTTCTCGCTCCTTATCGTCTCATCGGCAGTTTCTTGCGTTTATTCACATTTAGAAAAATGACCATATATGTAGGTATAAATGTTAGCTGTTTGCTGGAACGGTTGGCACATCCGTGAAGGGAGGAGGGGAACGCACAAGTAACTGCACCCAGGGTTTTTGAACAGTGTGTGGTCGGCGGTACTCTGCTGGAAAAGCAGCAGGTTGGCCACTAGAGTTTCAAGACACTTAACAGTTTCAGTGGCAGTGAAAGGAGTTACTCGAAATTTATCAGCCGGCCGTTGTGGCCGAGCGGTTGTAGGCGCTTCAGTCCGGAACCGCACTCCTGCTATGGTCGCAGGTTCGAACCCTGCCTCGGGCGTGGATGTGTGGTATGTCCTTAGGTTAGTTAGTTTTAAGTAGTTCTAAGTCTAGGGGACTGATGACCTCAGATGTTAAGTCCCATAGTACACAGAGACATTTGAACCACTTTTGAACTCTTGTCCGTGGACATAAACAGTGTTATGGTACACGGTGCTCTAAAGCATTGGACAAGTCTTATAGTTACCATACAAGGGGAAGTTGGGGTCCTTAACAGGATATCCTTGCAGTGGTATACCTCGTCAATAACATTGCTAAATTGCCTGAATGAAAAGCGTAGTTGCTTTGAAAACGATTAAAAAAATTGAAACATTATGCCCAGTTGGAAGGAAGAAAGGTATTAAGAGAATAGCCTTTGTTCTCGATGTGTGGTTTCACACAGTAGCGGTTGCAAGCCTGCCAGGAGCAGTCTTCCCGTTTCCGCGCTGTGGCGGCGCAGTACCCCAGCTGTAGCTCCGCTACACAATGCCAAATGGTACACGCGGCAGTGCACAGCAGTTCCTGCCCAAAGGGTAGGGAATCCAGAAGCACGGCCAGCCACCTGGCAGGCGAGCGGCCACCATTCCTTTTAAGTTATTGCGTGGCAAACCCTTCCAAGAAAACCTGCCACGCCCACACAAGTTCAGGTGCTCTTAAGATTCAACAATAGCTTGGTTTGCCTAAAGCAAAAATCCCTTTAGAACTGAATATAGGAGGTATGTTAAAAATATTACAATGATTTTTGACTTTCCCAAAGAATCTTGTTTATTAGTCTACATCAATGTTGGCTCTTCCACAATAGTCCCAGCTACTGTAACTAAAGGCGTATTAATTTTATGGTACGTAATACTACATAGCAACATAGTCAAATTACCATTGCATATATATCAATATGTGTAATAATGAGAAGTAATTATTTGTGTTTTTTATAGTACGTAGTAATGCAAAAATATAGTCTTGAAACATGTGTTAAATAAATTACTCGTGTTGGACAAGTGGTGCGTAATAATCTCCTTAATGGCTGCAGGAGGCCTCACGAACTGCAATTTGCAACTGCAGTACTGAGATAAATAATCGACTGGAATAACTGGATTTTGGATTCAAAATGATTTCGCCCCCTTGCGTACACAAATTATTTACGATAAATTGTCTTCCACATGAAGCCACAACATCTGACACACGCGAGACAGATGCCGGGGTGGACGAGCAGTTCTAGGCGCTACAGTCTGGAACCGGCAACCGCTACAGTCACAGGCTCGAATCCTGCCTCGGGCGTGGATGTGTATGATGTCCTTAGGTTCGTTAGGTTTAAGTAGTTGTAAGTTCTAGGGGACTGATGACCTCAGAAGTTAAGTCCCATAGTGCTCAGAGCCAGTTGAACCATTTTTGAACAATTCCACTACGCCAATAATTCTTTGTCGAGAACCTTGGAGAGCACTCTGTAGTTTGAAGCCTTGATTTTGGCTTCCACCAATGGCGATAATTCTTTTCCATACTAGGGTGATACCTCATGCAAAACTTTCCTAAGGACGTTCGTTTAACTTTCCATGCAGTCTTGCTGCTGCGCCACACGCTAAATTCGTGTCTGTAGGACCGAGTGAGGTGACGCAGTGGTTAGTACACTGGACACGCATTCGGGAGGACGACGGCTCAATCCCGCTTTCGACCATCCTGATTTACATTTTCCGTGATTTCCCTAAATCGCTCCAGGCAAATGCTGGGCTGGTTCCTTCGAAAGGGCACGACCGACTTCCTTCCCCATCCTTCCCTAATCCGATGAGACCCTCGACTTCGCTGTTTGGTCTCCTCCCCCAAACAACCGCAACCCATCCCCCCTTCCCCTTCCCCTTCCCCCCACCAAAACCGTATTTATGGGTCCCTGAAGCCAGAAATGCTCTATCTTCGCACCCACCCGTGAAATGTAAACACTGTATTCACATCACAGACGATTTGAGTATTCTTTTTTAGGGCAGCGCCTTCATCGTCGATGCCCCAGGCAGTTTTGCGCTACAAAGTGTAGGCGGTTTACAAACTCATGTCTCACATACAGTGAGGTGACAAAAGTCATGGGACACTTCCTAATATCACGTTCAAAATGTTCAAAGGACAATCACACACACACCCATGCTCGAGGGAGGACTCGAACCTCCGCCGGCACCAGCAGCACAGTCCATGGCTGCAGCGCCTCAGACTGCTTGGCTAATTCCGCGCGGCCTAATATCACGACGGACCTCCTTTTGTCCTGCGTAGTGCAGTAACTCGACGTGGCATGGACTCAACAAGCCATTATGCCCTACAGCTGTCCATAATTGTGAAATTGTTCCCAGTCCTTAACTTTTTGCACGAACTGCCCTCTCGATTATGTACCATAAACGGTCGATGGGATTCGAGACGGACGATCTAGGTAGTTAAATCAGTCGCTGGAACTTTCCAGAATGTTCTTCAAACTAACGCGAACAATTGTGGCCCAATGACATGGCGCATTGTCATCTATAGAAATTCCAGCGTTGTTTGGCAACACGAAGTCTAAGTAGACGAACATAACCATTTGCAGTCAACGATCGGTTCAGTTGAACCACAGGAGCCAGTGCATTCCAAATAAACACAGCTCACAACATTACAGAGCCACCACTAGCTTATTGACATCTTGGACCCATTGTTTCGCCACAGTCGAACCCAACCGTCAGCTCTTACCAACTCAAATCGGGACTCATCTCAGCAGGCCACGGTTTTCCCGTCGTCTATGGTTCAACGGATACGGTCAACAATCCAGCACAGGCGCTGCGAGCGATGTAATGCTGTTAGCAAAGACATTGGGGTCGGTCCTCTGCTGTCGTAGCCCATTAACGCTGAGTTTCGCCGCACTGTACTATTGGATATGTTCGTCCTGCGTCACACATTAACTTCTGCGGTTATTTCAAGCAGTGTTGGATTTCTGTTGGCACTTACAACTCTGTGCAAACGCCTTTGCTCTCGGTCGTTATGTAAACGCCGTCGCCCACTGCGTTGTCCGTGGTAGCAGGTAATGCCTGAAATGTGGTATTTTGGGAGTGCTCTTGACGCTGTGAATCTCGAAATACTGAATTCTCTAACGATGGAATGTCCCATACGTCTAGCTTCAACTACACTCCTGGAAATTGAAATAAAAACACCGTGAATTCATTGTCCCAGGAAGGGGAAACTTTATTGACACATTCCTGGGGTCAGATACATCACATGATCACACTGACAGAACCACAGGCACATAGGCACAGGCAACAGAGCATGCACAATGTCGGCACTAGTACAGTGTATATCCACCTTTCGCAGCAATGCAGGCTGCTATTCTCCCATGGAGACGATCGTAGAGATGCTGGATGTAGTCCTGTGGAACGGCTTGCCATGCCATTTCCACCTGGCGCCTCAGTTGGACCAGCGTTCGTGCTGGACGTGCAGACCGCGTGAGACGACGCTTCATCCAGTCCCAAACATGCTCAATGGGGGACAGATCCGGAGATCTTGCTGGCCAGGGTAGTTGACTTACACCTTCTAGAGCACGTTGGGTGGCACGGGATACATGCGGACGTGCATTGTCCTGTTGGAACAGCAAGTTCCCTTGCCGGTCTAGGAATGGTAGAACGATGGGTTCGATGACGGTTTGGATGTACCGTGCACTATTCAGTGTCCCCTCGACGATCACCAGAGGTGTACGGCCAGTGTAGGAGATCGCTCCCCACACCATGATGCCGGGTGTTGGCCCTGTGTGCCTCGGTCGTATGCAGTCCTGATTGTGGCGCTCACCTGCACGGCGCCAAACACGCATACGACCATCATTGGCACCAAGGCAGAAGCGACTCTGATCGCTGAAGACGACACGTCTCCATTCGTCCCTCCATTCACGCCTGTCGCGACACCACTGGAGGCGGCTGCACGATGTTGGGGCGTGACCGGAAGACGGCCTAACGGAGTGCGGGACCGTAGCCCAGCTTCATGGAGACGGTTGCGAATGTCCTCGCCGATACCCCAGGAGCAACAGTGTCCCTAATTTGCTGGGAAGTGGCGGTGCGGTCCCCTACGGCACTGCGTAGGATCCTACGGTCTTGGCGTGCATCCGTGCGTCGCTGCGGTCCGGTCCCAGGTCGACGGGCACGTGCACCTTCCGGCGACCACTGGCGACAACATCGATGTACTGTGGAGACCTGACGCCCCACGTGTTGAGCAATTCGGCGGTACGTCCACCCGGCCTCCCGCATGCCCACTATACGCCCTCGCTCAAAGTCCGTCAACTGCACATACGGTTCACGTCCACGCCGTCGCGGCATGCTACCAGTGTTAAAGACTGCGCTGGAGCTCCGTATGCCACGGCAAACTGGCTGACACTGACGGCGGCGGTGCACAAATGCTGCGCAGCTAGCGCCATTCGACGGCAACACCGCGGTTCCTGGTGTGTCCGCTGTGCCGTGCGTGTGCTCATTGCTTGTACAGCCCTCCGCAGTGTCCGGAGCAAGTATGGTGGGTCTGACACACCGGTGTCAATGTGTTCTTTTTTCCATTTCCAGGAGTGTACCAACGTCTCAATTCCCGTCGTGTGGCTATCATCAAATGTTCAAATGTGTGTGAAATCTTGTGGGACTTAACGCTAAGATCATCAGTCCCTAAGGTTATACACTACTTAACCTAAATTATCCTAAGGACGAACACACACACCCATGCCGGAGGGAGGACTCGAACCTCCGCCGGGACCATGCGGCTATAATCACACCTTTACTCATTAATCACCCGAGTACACATGACAGCACCGTCCTTTTGTGCCTTGTGTTCGCGATACTACCGCCATCTGTGTATGAGCATATCGATATCCTATGACCTTTGTCACCTCAGTGTTTAATGCCCATGTGAGACCTCTCCCCGCCGGAAGTATTCATTTCGGACTACTGGATTCACATCACGATCCTCCAAAAACAATGGAAGAAAGTGTTAGTCCTGAAGCACAGACATCTAGCGACGAGCTACGCTTTTCAGTAGTTTTCCGGCCTGCTCGGAGTCTCGTGGAATGAGAGATGCTCTCTCCGTTTCACAGCGAACAATGTTGTGGGCGCGTAATTCAACGCCGGGTTCTGGTACAGGAGGGCTGCTCAGTCTCTCCTGGAAGCCCTGCAACGAGACGCGTGTAAACAGCGTCTGGGCGGCATTTCCTGTTGACGCTCTGGCTTCTCTCCAGCGGTCACTCCCCCCTCCCTGGCAGCATGCGAAGCGAAGCCGCACAGTGGCGGGACGGGGCTAAATATACGCGCCGGCTGCGCGTGACGTCACGGCCAGCTGTGCGCGCTGCCGCGCCGGTTAGGGGGCTGTACTGGGGCTGCGTGAGTGCAGATAATGCAGCAGGCGTCCGTTTTTTCCCCGCCCAACGCGGCCGCCAGGGGCGCCATCGGCGCGGCGGCTGCGCGCGTGCGCGAACGCCAGTCCGCCCCCAGCGACGCCGACGGCCGACGCGACGCCCTAAGCCGTGCGCTCACACCAACTCCAGGTAGGAACGACGCAAAGCGCGTCTTCTTGTCTTGTAGGGGTACCGACCGTCTCAACGAATCACTGTCTTTTACGCTTCAAACTACTACTTCTCTCTCTCTTTCTCTCTCTCTCTCTCTCTCTCTCTCTCTCTCTCTCTCCTTCCTCAACCCCACCCCCTTCTCACACTCTCTCTCTCCAGCCCACGTCTTCAGTTGTAAGACTGGTTTGCTGCAACTCTCCTCAGTAGTCTGTCTGTGTAAGCCACTTCATGTCTTCATAACTGTTGCAGCCGATATCCATTTGGACCTGCTTACCGTATTAATCTCTTGGTCTCCCTCCACCCTCCATAGTTTTGACGCCTCCAAACTTACTTTCATAAACAAACAGACGATTGCTTGGTGCCTCAGGATGTGTCCTATAAACCAGACCCTTCTTTTAGTTAAGTGGTCTCATAAAATTCTCTTCTTCCCAGTTCGATTCAGTATCTCTTCAGTACTTACTCGGTCTACTCGTTTAATCTTCAGCATCTTCAGTAGCACCACATTTCATAATCTTGTATCCTTTCTTCTCTAAACAATATATTTTCAAAATTTCATTTCTATACAACACTTCAAACAAACTCACTCCAGCCTCTTCATTAGTTAGTCGGTCTGTTCATTTAACCTTCAGCACTCCTCAGTAGCACCACATTTCCGAGTTTGTACTGTCTTCTTCGTCTAAGGCACTGCAGTCATGGACTGTGCGGCTGGTCCCAGCGGAGGTTCGAGTCCTCATTCGCGCACGTGTGTGTGTGTGTGTGTGTGTGTGTGTGTGTGTGTGTGTGTGTGTGTGTGTGCTTATCCTTAGGATAATTTGGATTAAGTAGTGTGTAAGCTTAGGGACTGATGACCTTAGCAGTTAAGTCCCATAAGATTTCACACACACTGTCCTCTTCTCTAAACTGTACACTGCAACATTTACCTTTCTACATCACTTCACTTCAAACAAATACCCCCCATAAATGACCTCCTAACACTTACTTCTCTATAAATGTACTTCTTCCTGTTGCCAGTCCACATTTTGTGTCCTCTGTACTCTAGCCATCTTCACGTACTTTGCTGCCGAAATAACAAAACTCATCCCGTACTTTTAATGTTTCGTTTCCTGATCTAATTCCCTCTAGATTTCCTGACTTAATTCTTCTACATCCCATTATCCATGTTTTACTTTCTGTTGAGATTCATCTGATAAGCTCTTTTCGAAACCGATTCCGTTCAATTGGTCTTTCAGGTCCTCTGCTTCTACCACAGAACTACAATGTCATCAGCAGACCTCAGTTTCGTGATTTCCTCTCCCTGAATTTTAATTGCTTTTCCAGCTTTCTCCACGATTTACTTTACTACGTATTCAGTGTTCAGGCTGAAGAACATCGAGGATGTGCTGTTCACATTCTCCTGCAGTGATGGCAAGTAAATGTGAAGTGGCTAAACTGGTAATTTACTACTACCCTTCAAATCCACCCTCATCATTCATCCGTGCCCATTTCCTCTTTGCTGAATGGTTGTCTCCAGTATGACCGATCAAGGCTGTTTGGTTCCCAGTGTCGGTAAAGATACGACACTAGTTGTGGTTTACTTCGGAGCAGCGTCATACTGAATGACTAAGACGGCGTCGGGCCAACATTTGAGCCCCGGGAGCTTGTTCGCCCTCCGTGAGCGCAGTGGGGTCTCATTGTTAGCGCTCTAGCTCGCCCCCCCCCCCCCCCCCCCACACACACACACTCTGCGCTATTCCCAGCAGGTGTGTGTGTGAGAGAGAGAGACAGACGGCTGCATGCGGAAGGTTGCATACGCGGGAAACTTAGCAAGACGAGACTGCAACACAGGAGAACTACTTTTAAGAGTCAAATACTGCAGCATATTTTTATGAGCAGAATTTTATCACGTGTGTTTATTTTCAGCGTTTTATTTTTCTGCCAAAGTAGTATCTTTTATTACTTGATTAATTAAGTGCATTAGATAGTCTTAATATGGTGAGCAGAACAGAAAAAAAGCTTTACATTCAGGAATATAACATTAAATTTTTATTTTTATAGATTTACAGACATTTCGATTTTAGGATATGTACTGTATCTGAAAATAATCCGTGATACAGGCAAGCACATGAAGTTACGCAGATTTAAGTCTGTCAACCCGAGCAATGGCTTTCAAACATATGCATTGAACCAAACATTGAAATAAATTTTGCCGCTTCTTTGTGCAGTCTAGGATATTGCTCTTGGCGTAACATTAATAAAAGTCTTAAAGGTCTTGGATTAAACAAACACGTCGTTCAACTGGGTGCTGCACTGTACGTGTATCAACTCCAAGTTCAAAGTAATGAGGTGCATTAGCAGCCAAAAGGGAGAATGTGTATGACAAATCAATAATTCGTCTTGAAAGTTCTTTGAGAATTTATGATGAAACTTTTTAGTTACTGACACGTAGTCGGCCACGTGTGGTCCACAAATGACTGCCCTGAGTTACCTCAAATATTTCATGTCATGAGCTTCACTCTGATTTCTCCATAGAATTAGTTTTTGTTTTATAGCATCAGTCTTGTCCGCTACATGTGTTACCTAATGATTCTCCCCTTGCAATTAAGACAATAAATTCTAATAATTGCTGATGTCGAGCATAAAAAGATTTTGTCACAACTCTGGTTACCCTTAACTCCTTTCTTCCACCTGATAGCCACATTCAGTTCCGCCAGCTTTACTGTCGTTCGTCAGAAGGCAAGTGCGTGATATCGTTGTGGCTGGTGCTGTAATGGTCATTGTTGTCAGCAAACTGCTTCTCGTCTGACAAACGACTGCTTCCAGAATGAGATTTTCACTCTGCACCGGAGTGTGCGCTGATATGAAACTTCCTGCCAGATTAAAACTCTGTGCCCGACCGAGACTCGAACTCGGGACCTTTGCCTTTCGCGGGCAAGTGCTCTACCATCTGAGCTACCAATATCCTTTCTTTCAGGAGTGCTAGTTCTGCATGGTTCGCAGGAGAGCTTCTGTAAAGTTTGGAAGGTAGGAGACGAGATACTGGCAGAAGTAAAGCTGTGAGTACCGGGCTTGAGTCGTGCTTCGGTAGCTCAGATGGACAGCCGGCACGGTAGCTCAGCGTGTTCGGTCGGAGGGTTACGTGCTCTCTGAAAAAAAAAAAAAAAAAAAAAAAAAAAAAAAAAAAAAAAAAAAAAAAAACTGAGTTAATCGATCAACAACGAACTTAAACGGATGTCTTACGACGTCCGCCCCGAGCAGATGCAACGAACAAAAGCGAGAAAAATGAGATTAAAAAAAAAAAAAAGGTAGAGAACTTGCCCGCGAAAGGCAAAGGTCCCGAGTTCGAGTCGAGTCTCGGTCGGGCACACAGTTTTAATCTGCCAGGAAGTTTCAAACGACTGCTTCATTATAATGAATCTATTAATATAACACAGTAGTCACCCATAAAGGATTTGGATGGCGCTATCTTGTATTAACGATGCTCATGTTGCAGTTGTTATTCTCTTGTCTCTTTAGTCTTTCTAGTTTTTATGATCACACTACACGTTAACGTGGAAACTGGACCGTGGTGCAAACTTTACAATCTTCAAACAACTGATATGCTGCCAGAGATCCTAACGGAAACAGAGGATGCAATATTTCTCTTATTAGTCTTATATTTAACCGGAAGTTTTATTTATTTTGAGAGCAGAAATTCCGTTTCCGTCTCCATTTTATCGCAAAGCAACTATTAAGTAATAATGTAATTTTGAGAAAAAATAATTTACAGCTAATATCGCATCAATAATTCTTTATTTTCGACTACCGGTTTCGACGTACTTTTCTGTCATCTTGTGGTCTTAAAAAATTTGTTACAGCCGTGTTCATTGTGAGTTGGAACGTCATGCCAAGTTGTCACATTAATGGATGAAACGTTGCACATTATACGAAAGTTTGTCTGAAATAACGATAAAAAATCACCTTGTGTGTATGGCCATGTCCGTAAACGTAGCGGTACCTTATACGCCGTCTAAGGTGAATCATCAATCAACGGAACATGTCAAGATGGTATAAACAAAAGTGCTTCTGCAGTAGCAGCGGCACAAGAAGAAGAAGAAGAAGAAGAAGGAGAAGAAGAACATGGCCACGTCCTTATACGTAGCAGTACTGTCTACACTGTCTAAGGTGGATCGATAAATCAATGGAATATATCAACATGGCGTAAACAGATGTGCTACAGTGAATTGTACTATATATTGTAATTTTTAAGACTTAAAAAACATCTGTGGACGATACGTATTCAGATACGGCCACGTACGCAAGGTGCTTTTTGACTGTAAATATTTTATTTTCAGACAAACCTCTCTATAATGTATTACATTTTATCCAATAAAATGACAACTTGGCATGAGGTTCCATCTCACACTGAACACATTTTGTATCACAATTTTTAAGACCAGAAGATGACAGCAAAGTCTGTCGAAACCGGTTGTCGAAAATAAAGAATGATTTGTGCGATCTTGGTTATAGAAACTTTTTTTTATCAAGTAAAACAGATCGCTCCTTCTCATTTCTCAACATGAGAAAATTCAAGTATATTTGAGAGTATTTTCACAAGATGAAGATGCTGATGTGGATATAGAAATATGTATACGAGTGAATAATGTCACAAAATCTGATAAAAGTGAAGGAATCTTGAGCTGATAATGTCGTCAATTGGTGTCATCTCGCAGCAATTATGTACATGCAAAAGATGACTTCATTTTGGAATCAGCCACCAGCAGTTAACAGCTCGGAAGTATGTATTGCAAAGTTGTGTCGACACCGTGTGACGCAATTTCACAGTGACTCGAGGGTAATATCGAATCGTGGAAGCCTTAAAGAGCATATGACAGCTAAACAGCATATGACAGCAATAGTTACAAAGCAGGAAGGTCCATAAACAGAGATCGTGGGAAATTCTAAAAGAGGTAACCGGAATCACAGACTATTCGTATGTCATCAGTGTCCGCAATTGAGGGATAAGGCACAGCAGGAGTTTACGTGTGAATAGTGTGCGTTAGAACTTGAAATGGTGTGGCTACAATTACCAGGTGAAGTATGTTTCCCAGAAAGAATGACTGGTGAAGATGAGTAGTAGTGACTGGTCAGATATATTTGACGAACTAACTTGAGGCGAATCAAAATGAAATGTAAGATTTCATAGTTGCAGTTGTTTTCTTTAAGGAAGCGTGGACAGTCTCAAAGGTGCCAAGCGTGAAGACCTGGAGTAAGACCCACTGAATCTTACTAATTTTCTTTTTATTTTTCTCGATTGATATTCAACAATATTCCCAGAACTATTTTTTTCACACCTAGAACTACGTCCGTACCGTGCAAGCCACTGTGAAGTGCTTGGCAGAGAGCACTTCCCACTGAGCGTTCTATTCCCGTATGGCTGCTTTTGTGTCTCTGTGCCTGTGGCAATTCGTCTCATGCTGTCTTCAGGATCCCACAGGAAGCGATACGTCTAGGGTTGTAAGAAGCATTTCCCAGGATTGACATCTGCCAGATCAGGTTGTCATTTCCCTGACACTCGGCTGCGACTCAAACAACTCTGTGACAATTCGTGCTCTTCTTCTTTGTATACCTTCAAATTATCCTTTTACTCCCATTTTGTATGAGCGCCGTACATTGTATTGTATTGTGTGTTAACCAGGGACCTAGAAACGACGGAGAGGCTCCGTCCCCGCCGCAGCCGCAGTTGTCCACAACCCCACGACGACTACCGCAGTCCACTTCACCCCTCCGCTGCCCCATACCGAACCACTCTTTCAGGGTTACTGTGCGGTTGGGCCCCCAGTGAAACACCCTTCCCCCCCCCCCCCCCCCCCTTCACCTCCTCCAGGGAACGTCTCATACCATACGAGGGTAACTCCTATGTTTGCGTGGTAAAGTAATAGTGGTGTATGCTTACGTGGAGAACTTGTTTGCGCAGCAATCGCCGATATAGTGTAGCTGAGGCGTAATAAGGGGAACCGGCCAGCATTCGCCGAGGTAAATGGAAAACCGCCTAAAAACCATCCACAGACTGGCCGGCTCACCAGACCGGGACACAAGTCCGCCGGGCTGATTCGTGCCGGGACCAGGATGGGCACCGCATATTTGTGCAACATTTTCTTATGGATCGCACGAGTATTTTGTAGATTAATTTTGCCATTACCCAATCAATAAAACGACATCTGCCACCCCTTTCACAGTGAGTGAGCCTGTGGGATCTTTTCATTTCACATTCCTACATGCAGTTCCACTCAGGTATTTGTATGAGCTGACCGACTCCAGCTGTGACTTATTGATGTAGTCAGAGGGTACTACTATTCTATATTTTGTGATGTGCACATTTTTACATTTTCCGAATATTAAACTAATTTGCCAATCTACAGACCACTGTGAAGACTTATAAAGGCCGGTCTAGGTATTTGTAAAGGCCGGTCTAGGTATTTGTGCAGATTTTTAGTGTTCCGAATGTCAGTCCGTAAAAACGGAATCTTTGTAGGATTACTTTATTTTTCGTCTGTCTGTTTGTTCGACCGTTGCCATCCGTTTTTCTTAGGCGCGGGTAGATGTATAACCTTGAAATTTATGTCAAATGCTAAAGTTCGTGGTCTCTTGGTGAGTAAAAAGATACGGCCATTTATGCCACATATTTCGATGCTCGCAAATTCACTCATTACCTATACGTTACTTCCACTTGACCTACAGTCGTAAACTTGGGCAAAAAGCAATGTTTCACAACGCAAGAAAAGGAAAAATATTCCGAGAATTGTTAATCTGTAGTTATATCAAACGAAAAAAATATATGTTTGTCCCGTGCTGCCAGTCGGTCTGTCTGTCTCTCCGTCTGGTAAGACCCGTTTGTTCAGGGGCAGCTAGATGTATCAAGTTGAAATTTGTGTCAATGCTACTGGAGACCGAACCGCACAATAACCCTGGGTTCGGTGTGGGGCAGCGGTGGGGTGGGTGGACTGCTATGGCTTGTTGTGGGGCTCTGAACCAGTGAGAGTTACGGCGAAACGAAGCCTCTCCGTCGTTTCTAGGTGCCCAGTTTAATACAAAATACAGTACACAATGCAATCAAACGATACGTCCGTACATGTCACATATTTTGATACTCGCAAACTCACTGATCCAATCCTATATATGAACTATCTACATCCACATCGTGCTAGGTGGTGTGGCGGTAAAACGCGGCCTTGAAAATCTAGAAGTCGCGGGATCGAATCTCCGGGGAAACAAGAATTTTTTGTCTTCGTTTTACTCTAACCTTCCCCTCCCAACGATGTGAGGAGTCGCAAGAAACAACATACGGTTCTTATTCCACGCTAAGCTGCAGGTCCTTTTTCCCTATTTGGATAAGCGGGGTACGTTAGGGACACCCAAGCCGCAGAAGTGGAGTCCAATAGAAAGATGCAAGAGGCTCTTGAGCCACACAAAATTATTATTATTATTATTGTTGTTATTATTATTATCTGTATACGGATTTATGTTTCAAAGGAACCCTGGAACACGCTTGAAGTTTCTTCTACTTTTGTCGATTACTGTACATGCAAACAAGACAACAGGATGCGTCAGCTCTACCAAGAAATCCTCAACACATTCACACATTTCATTGGATATGCCATATCATCAGTCAAGAAGTACAGCATTTTACTCCATAGTGTTCAGGAAGTAAGGTGATAAAAAAAAAATGGCTCTGAGCTCTATGGGACTTAACTTCTGAGGTCATCAGTCCCCTAGAACTTAAAACTACTTAAACTAAACTAACCTAAGGACATCACACACATCCATGCCCGAGGCAGGTTTCGAACCTGCGACCGTAGCGGTCGAGCGGTTCCAGACGTAGCGCTTAGAACCGGTCGCCACTCTGGCCGGCTATGGTGAGAAAAGATGGGTTTCGCGTGAGCGATGTTGACTGCCTTACTAAGCTTGAGATCAGAATCACAAAAGCGCAAGGAATTAAGAAGTAAATTATTACAATTACTGTGTCATACAAGAAGTCATTACTACTCTGAATAATGTTGAAGTGGAACAAAAAAACGAAGACGTGAATTGGGCACTCTGTATACTTGGCGCCCTGCTCCGTCCATAAACTTGTGGACCGTAATGGCTACATATATCACTGTGATGCAGTGAGCTGTTTATCTGTGCCCTGGAGTAACTCTCTGCTTGGCTCGGAATGGCTTTTATCGAACCGCGTGTCCGGCATCGTGAAGCAGTTTCATCTACAGTGTGCATACACGTAGAGGGGCGCCAGCTAGTTTCCGCAACATCCGTCAGAGGCGCTCAGTGATCGCTGCGCATGCGCCCTGTGGCTGACTACTCTCCCCTCCTGCGTTCGATGCCTTGTCACACATGCGTACCAGCCACTGTATGGCGGGCACGATGTTCGTGCTCTTGTGCAAACGATCGGACAAAAATAAAGATCGATGACGGGAAGTATAGGCAGCTCTTACAGAACTTTCTTTTCGTTAATTTTATACTTCAACAGTTAACTTTCTACGTTTGAAATTTAAATAGTGCATAGGTTGAATCCCATTACGTTTTAGTAGGTTCCGATGAAGTACAGGGTGGTACTTTCGCTACTTGAGCCAGTGTAGGCGGGAAACCATTTATCGTATGAGTACCCAACTTTGGAGAAATGTTCGGATTGTACACTGCAGGATTACCGATGTTAGTAGTGTTAGTGTAATGATTTGCCGTTAGCCCCCGGTACTGTTACGGCGGCGGAGGACTGAAACACACAAAGATCAGCTGGCATTGCAGTTGCAGACAGTCAACATGGGTCTCGACAAGATGGACAGGCATCTACTCGCAAAACCGTTTCATCAAAAAAAAAAAAAAAAAAAACAGCGATAGTGGTGCTGATCTTCGCCAGTATTGATCCTTTAAAGGAATACAGAGAGGTCCTCTTTGCGCACAAGAATTGAGGAACGAGATTCGCAAGTTCGAATTACCTGGCGATTTGGGAAATACTTCTGGGAGGGGTCGACGGCCAATTCTGCTACAAATTGTTGAAGAAGTTATTGCTGCCATGGTTGAGAATGCTGGACCCAAGGTGCGATGTGCAAACAATGCACGTGCTGTGTCACAACAGCATGGTTCTCCGTTCGAAAAGTGATGCGAACAACAGCCAAATGGTAAACAGTATGTCGCGGATACATAAGGTCGTCACAATGAGCAACGTTTGTAAGCTACAACGTAAACATGGTATACAAGTAACAATTATACCCCCTCAACTAGAAATTAAAATGTTTCTTTCAGTGGTTCATTCGTTATTTTTTTTCGTATTTCTTTACAAACTTTCATTCGTTTTTCGTGGGATTCCACTCAAGTGGCGAAATTTTAATTAAAAACACACTGTACAAGATACTTGCATAATTTATGACGCAAACGAGTATAATAAGACAGGAAATATGAAACATAAACAAGAGAAAGCGAGACCCGAAGACACAGCTATATACGTGGTCTGTTCTGTTGTTATATAGCTACAGCAGTCCTAGCACAGAAATTCAACGTCAATTCCATGGAGTCGTCGTACACGAACCTAAAACGTAGATGCCTGAAAACACGGCTCTTAGTGCTCTATTATTAACTTTTTTATTATAACATGAGTGGCTGTTCTTACACTTGCTATAGTTTTGTCAAAAATGAAAGTGGTAGAAATTAAACGGCTTTCAACTATTGACTAACTCAGTGCTATGTCTCAAGTCTTCACTTGTTGATAAAGCCAGTATATGTTCTCATGGAGTCACACATTCATGCCACACAGCTGAATACAAGCACACATTTATAAAATACAATAATATTAAGCACTCAAGTAAGTGGACTGGGCTACATTTAAATTCAAGCGGTCACTTGCTGTTGCTATGCAAATTTTCCTAACATCTCCTTATAAATGTTTGATCTGTTTTGTATCTACTCAAGCTTTACAAAATAGCCTGAGAGTAATTAATTTATTTGAACTGAAGCCGTATGTTAAATAACTGTGAGAAAGTCTCTATTACTGTTTACACAGTTATATGTCTGTCGAATGGTGATAAACATTATATTATTCCTATTGTCTTTGGAATGCAGAGTTGTTTAACATTTTTTTTAATTTTTCAATGCTCAGGAATGTTCTTGTGTGTTTTAAATTGCATATTAGTTGCATACTTTTTGTTCTCGTGCACACGTTCTGCTACTGTTTTGAATGAGAATTTGTCGTGATTGCTGGTGGTGAAAGATGATCGACGGGTCTCGGTGGCCATGATGTTTTCGTTGGACTTGGATGCTGACAATATGACGATATGTTGTCTTGTAAACCACAAAAATTAGCCGAAATTTTCTACGATACAAAACACTGCTATGTCACACGGTATGGCGATAAGAGCTCCTTTAAACACTTTATTTGGGATATAGGGATGGGATCCAGCGAGCCATGTCGTGAAACACACACAGCTAGTGCGGACAACAATGGGAAATCATGCACTTATTTTAACTGGCGTGGCATCAGTTTATTTAAAACTTCTACTTTCAAAACTAACGTGTGCTATGCCCTCACAATAATGATTATAATTTATCTGCACAGTTCTGAAGTCGTCTCTTCCAGCATAAATGTTCACATTAGTCACTTTCTATACAAATGTCCATCAATCGCCCACGGTCCATTTACACTTTTCTTCTCTCTGTAAAACTTCTCAATCTATTTTGTCTTCTATTATTCCGTACATTCTCACTTTTTTTAACGAAAGTTGAAGCGATTCTTGCTCATCCGATGTCTTGGGTTCCTGTCTTCTTTCTTGATAAAATCTTTCTGCATAGACCGTAGTTTATTTTTCTTTCGCCCATTCACCTTCTCGTCTTCTGTTCTTGATCCGCATCTTCAGGGTTGCGATACTGAATATTTTACTCATGCAAAATTCATACTAAAATTTCACTCACACGGCTCACAATAATGCCATGATCATTCTCTGACAAAATCTTCACTGCTGTCACTGCTAAGCTTCCAAACAAGCTGCTTCATTTGATCTACTTCTCTAAAAAAATTTCTGCTTTTCGTTCGCGCATAACAGTCAAAACTTAACGCAAAAGGAGCTCCTCCTTCTGGCAATTACAAAAGCTGCACTTCTGCAAATGCTTCTAAAAAAATAAAAAAAATAAAAAATCACATCTCCTACCTTAAATGTCTACCTCCTCATCTTTAATGACAAAGAAAAATTCCATCCTTTCGGAGCACAGCACCTCTTTTACATCAGTATTATATAATATTTACGTTGATTTTACATAAACACAACAAAAGAGAGTGCAGGTGTGTCGAGCGGAGACACCTATACAGTGTCTGGATAGGGATGTACAACTAAAGAGCCTTTCAGCGCTAATAACACATGATTAACACGTTAATATTTATTGTTTGAGATTTACAGTGTAATGTGTCATCAGCCTCGGCTGACACCTCATGCCAGCGAGATGGTGGAAATCTGCTGACTCATGTTGTTGCCTCATCTCAGCTAGTCACTAATGCTGCTACTCCAGCAGTTTGGCTGGAGTCATATAGGCTGCCGTCTGACAGCCTGCAGCGAAAGCCGTGTAGTGAGAGAGTGCCCCACTGTTTAGAGTGTCCTCGATCAACTCCGGAAGATGACAGTGACCGTAATGAAGCACCAGGATGTACCACGCTGCTGGAAGTCATGTAGCCAAACGATCCTGTCTTCGCGATACAGGTACGCCCTGGCATCTGGAAGTGGTTGCAGTGATGGCCAGGAACAGAGACAGCGGATAGCCTTCTCACCCAGCAGGACGATGGTGTTAGTGTGATTAGCACCATTCTGCCTCCCCATTAGCGATGTGGTAGGTGATAACCGACACAATCTCTCACAAGTGGCAGGCCATCATTATTTGGTTATTGCTATGTAGGAAATCGCAAACAACATGTTAAGAGTAGGGATGGAATATCTGACATGTGGATGACATTACACCATACTAATCATTGAATTGAGTAATGTTGGTATTAATTCTAATGACCAACTGAATGAGCTGGAGAGTGGGGTATTTATGGAGACTGGTGAGAGGTACTGTTGTGAGGCTCTGTTCATTATGGCTGAATGTGACCTATTCCTTTACCAATTGTCAATGGTGCTTGTTCTGCTGTGTTTGTTTAACAATTTGTTACAGGCTCTTAAATGCACTGTCAATTCTCTGGAATGTGCTATTGTGTCTGAGGTAATGCTTGTTGCTCCACATCACAAGAGCTAATAAATACGTCACTGTCCCTCTTTCTTGGCAGACATTTTGCTGCATGTCTAACTTGTGCTGGGCTATTGTTGCTGATGTAGCAATATGTGCTCTTGTACACAACAGACTTCAAGCACTGAGTGTTTTCTTATGCTGCATAGCTATGATGAGTGTTTCCTTATGCTCCACAGCAATGCCATCACCCCTCCCTGGTTCAGCTGTGGCTATTCTAGTGTGAACTAAATAAAAATTTAATTTCTTCCAGTTTTCTGATGATTAGCATAACATCCTCCTCTTCTCCTAGAAATTTGCACTGAATGCTTTCTTTATCTGCTGCTAAACTAGTCTGTACACGTTTTATATTTACAATTTTACATTAAACTTAGTTCAATGCCTTTTTTCTTCTTTTATCTTTGTGTTAATTATCTAACTTTTTGGTCTGTTTCCTACTACTAACACACTGTACAGTTTCTATTTTTATTTTTTACCACTAGTATGTCTACCCGAAGGCAGGCCCTAGTCACACGACTAGTACGTATCCACTCCATGGGTATTTGATGGATGTGGTACGTTTAAGCGGGATATTTTGCGTTTTAAAAGGAAGTGTATTGCACAAAAGAGAACTAGTATCAGGATAACACTTGTTGTGGACACTCTAACAATTGTTGCTTTTTGCCTGCAGTTAACTGCATCTGGCTCACTGAAATTTTTCCTTTTCTGAGATTATCAGTTCGTCTAACGATTCTAATAGACTGGAATCCAGGGTTTTGATGAGGAAACTTAGGTTCTGTACTGGCAATACGCATAATGTTTCTGTACTACTCTGGTAATATTCCTACTAATACAGTTGTTCAGATCTGCTGTGGTCTTTTCATTCAGAGACCAGTAACACTTCGTGAGTCTGTACTTGCGCTCATTCATTATGGTGTCCCACGTAATGGGATATGAATGGATCATAAAACATCGATATCATGCGTGTATCCTTACTGCCAGAAATTGTATATTGATGTATAAATAAACTTGGTCAGTGTTAAATTCAACAGTAGACATGTGATAAAACAAGGCTATATATTTTTTCAGTTAAAGGTACTATGTGTTGTAACTCTGCAAGGAAGTCTGCCTATGGTCGTTGTAACCGTATCAGAAATTGCAGCGGTGTTAGCAGTGGCACACTAGATTGTACATGGGTGGCTTGATGAATCACTTCATGCAACGTTTCAATTTGAATCCTCACATTCTCTAAACCGTCCATTAATGTTCACGATAGCTTCGCTACTACCATCCTTCCATTAAGTGCTTTTAGGTGACTTTGCACCTCCTTTAAATAACTATTTAAGCTATCCACGACGCTCTGCATTTACTGCTCTAATTCTGTCGTGAATTTTCGCAATGTTACGGCAATTTCCAATATCCCTTGTTCCATGATTGTGCCAAGCCACTGTTGCTTTTTAACTTTTGCCATCTCTTATACGGTTCTTATTGTGTCATTCAAGCTTGCAGTTTCTTCATTGTCTACTGTTTGCAAACAACATTGTTAATAGCTTCCCACCTGCATCCTATTTTCCTTCCACACTAGTGATCGCAGAACAACTTCTTTCAGTTGCTGCAATTAATCCTTTAGATTTTCCTGGGAAAGCTTTAACTCTCTTGGTAACTCCATGAACATGTTCAGCCTTCGTTCCTCACCTCCCAAATGTTGAATGTCAAATTAATTGTCCATCCATGACTTTTGAATACTGCGTCTGGCTTTCTTGAGAACAAAATCCCAGTGTTCACAGGCCGATTCCCAATCGCTCCTAGTCTGCAAAAGCGTAAGAGTATCATGTCCCTGATAATCCTTTTGCTTATCATCAGTGGTATACCACCTAACAGAAAAGGAATTACCACCAATCCCCTCCCTCCTTCTGATCACTGTATATCTAGAGTATTAAACATAAGCAAGTGAGCCGGCCGGAGTGAACGAGAGGTTCTAGGCGCTTCAGTCTGGAACCGCGCGACCGCTACGGTCTCAGGATCGAATCCTACCTCAGGTATGGACGTGTGTGATGTCCTTAGGTTAGTTAGGTTTAAGTAGTTCTAAGTTCTAGGGGACTGATGACCTCAGATGTTAAGTCCCATAGTGCTCAGAGCCATTTGATAAGCAAGTGAAAAATAATGTTACTCTAATTATCCTAACATATATCCTGACATGTCCTATGTGCACCAAAAGTATAAAAATGCTTCAAATGGCTCTGAGCACTATGGGACTTAACATCTGAGGTCATCAGTCCCCTAGACCTAGAACTACTTAAACCAAACTAACCTAAGGTCATCACACACATCCATGCCCAAGGCAGGATTCGAACCTGCGACCGTAGCAGCCCCGTGGTTCTGGACCGAAGCACCTAGAACCGCTCGGTCACAGCGGCCGGCACCAAAAGTAAAAAAAAAAAAAGAACATGTAGATCACGCTATTTTCCCTCGCTTCTTGAGCCAAGTTTATACAGTACATTAAATGTATCTTTCAATTTTTAAGGAAATTTTTTCCCTTTCAATAGGGAAGAAACCTACAGTAACGCATCAATCGCTGCTTTAAATGGCTGCACTTAATTGACATGGAATCCAGATACCCTTGTCAACATTTGCAGTTCGACATTTACTGGTGAAGTCACTTCAGTGACCTGGTATGATCCCTGATACCTCGTAAAGAACTTATTGTTTTGCCATTTGGGGTATAAGAGTTTGCTAGCAATACGCAGTGCCCTATCCTGTTTGCGGTAGTTTGTTAGCATGTTTCAGAAAACATACTTGATTTTCCAAATCTTTAGTGTTGACACATTTTACCCTCTGCCAAACTCGTTTTGCATATTTTTTCGGACCTCTCCGAAAGAACAGATACTGTCGGTGACCATTCAGCTCGTTAGAATGAAATTACAATGTAATGAATACCCCTAGCTGCATATAGGCATTGATATAAGTCAACGGGGAGAGTTGAATGTGTGTGCCCCGATCGGGAGTCGAATCCAGAATCTCCTGCTTACATGGCAGGCGCTCTATCCATCTGAACCACCGTGGACACAGACGATAGTGCGACTGCAGGGACTTATCTCTGGAACCCCTCCCGTGAGACATTATATACATAGAGCCCCTGCCCATTATACTCATTACTCGCGGCTTTTTGCAGATTCCCGTAAGAGTTCGGGCACTGTTTGTGCATCCGTGCAGAAGAAGATGGTCAAATGGCCGGTGAGCCGAAGATCGGGCCTGTTATTTCGGACACTACCGATACTTGGTAAGCTTGTATTTTATTCACTAAACGACAGTCCGGAAACGTTTCGAACACATTCCTGAAGCAAGGAACACGGTATCCACACGGGCGCCGGTGTCTGCAGCGCTATGGGTCGCATAGACGAACCTAGCGAGCTAAGTTTCGCAAGATCTCTGTTTGTGCAATCTATGTTGAATTTTATAGTGGAGATTTTCGTTCTCTAAAAAATCATAATACATGAGTACATAACGTCTTCCTTAATTCTGTAATATATTGACGTCAGCGATATGGGCTTGTAGTTTTTTTTTTATTTGTATGTGTTCTTTATTATAACAGTACGTGGTTACATGGCAGGAAGGAATGCTATCTTGTGAACAGAGGATTTTATTAAGGTCCTGTTGTGTTATATGTTATTAGAACAGTTACCAACCAGCTGTTATTTCTTTGAAAGATATCGTACCAGCGAATGTGTCCTAGTTTCCATGAAGGTTTCGTGTAGACCGAAATGTTGTACTGAATAACCATACCGCTGTCACTATGCTGCATATTTTTTTATTAACCACAGTCACGAATGGAGTTAAAAGTGGATCACCATTTGCGTATTTACGTTTATACGTTGACCAACCTGGTTTTACATTGTTATAGTTTAAGGGATCATTCCAGCATTCAGCTTTGAGAACGGACCACAACCGCCAGGTATACGCGTTGATTAGTGAGCCAAATGCACGAAACAGGAAGACTGTTGTAATATAATGTGTTTCACAATTTACAGGCTTCTAGGGTACTAGACGGGACTTAGATAATAATGTTTTGGGAAGGGCACCCATGTGCGTAAATGTTCCACTTGGATGTAAAATACGTACGTAATAGTAAAGCTGTACCACGCATGTATCGAAAACGTTTTCCTGATCGCCTCAGTCCATCACACATCATTTACGCCCGTCTAAAACAACGGCAGTGAGAAATTAATATGTTCTCAACTAGGAGAGATGACTGTGGTGCCCCAGGGAAGCGCATCCAGGTTTGTGGACATGGTGTACGAATATGGAAGCGGACGTCACAGGTACACCTTGGATAACTAGCACCAAGGCTGAGACGTGGGACAATTGTGGAGCACACAGGTCAAAGCTCATTGTCTCTGCTGTGTGCGTACCGTGGAAGCGGGAGATTTGACAGGGACCTGGTCTTCAAACTAATTTTACTTCCAAACGGTACATTTCGATACACGGGCTTCTTGCTAGATTTTATCTAGTAAGTGCCAGCCGGTGTGGCCGAGAGGCTCTAGGCGCGTCAGTCTGGAACCGCGCGACCGTTACAGTCGCAGGTTCGAATCGTGCCTCGGGCATGGGTGTGTGTGATGTCCTTTGGTTAGTTAGGTTTAAGTAGTTCTAAGTTCTAGGGGATTGATGACCTCCGATGTTAAGTCCCATAGTGCTCAGAGCCATTTGTACCATTTTTGTCTAGTAAGACCCTCCTCAACCTCTAGAAGCCTGTAATAGGGATTCTGAAACACCCTGTATTTCCTTAGGGCTGCGCCAGGGCTTTCACTCTGAGAACATGGCATGTCGTTTTATGGTTTGGACACTCTGTGGAATTGTAAATCCTACATAACTGTGGAGATGTGCCAGTAGCGTGTGTTTATAATTAACGTACAGCTACCCACGAGGTCCAGTGTGGACTGTAATTATCGCATGTCAGCGAAACTTGGTAATATTCTAACGCGTTAATGCGGAACCAGGCGAAAATTAGTTTCAGTTTTCGCCACCATATGCCTACCTGGCGCTGCGAATGCAAGAAAGAGTATCCAAATGTTTCGATCTATAATAGATTAGCAAAGGGACGGGGACAGACAAGCGCAAATGACTAAGAAAGGCATAATGTTGATTTTATTATAAACCGCCGCTTTCACAGTTTGTTCAATATGAGCATCGGAGACGTCGACGAGACGCTGTAGAACGCCAGATTTGCACCTAGTGGCCAAAACTGGAACTTTTTTCAACGTAAATCGGTTTCCTATTAACGCGTCAGCATATGTATCCAGTTTCGCTGCCATACGGTAAATAGAGCCCAACTGGACATCCGCGAGTAGCTTCACTTTAACCAAAGCCAGCCGGAACAACGGATAGAACTAGGGAGAACAATCTGTCTCCGTTTCTGCTAGATTTTGTATACAAATAACGTTGAATACTTACAGGTCGCGACTGCTTCAGCCTTAAATTCCGTTCTCTATTCAATCTTGTGACTGCCTTTAAGGTGTCATCTTGTATCGCACCAGGAAATGATCCTGACACATGAGACACTTCAGCAATGGCGGAGGAGTAACGAAACTCTATATAGTACGTGACCAAGGGGTAGGACGCGTTGCCTGGCGGATAGAATAGCAGAGCAACTCTCCCCCACACCGGCGCTCAACACTTCACCGGCCACCCACCAACGTAACGTATACCGAACAAACACCGACCCAGAAGCTTCCTGCAATAGCAGCAGCTTGAGGCTGATATAGCAGCGACAAAAAAAGCTAGCTGAGAAGCATCGAGTGATGGGGAACGCAAAACCAGTCACACTGTCTCCTACTTTCCCTACGTTCTTACACGGTTTCAAGTGATTTTCGTCTGTAAAGGGCGCAATTTGCCCATCCTTGCAGATTCTAACTTGGGTCGCATTCTCACATTAGCACGACAGAAAATTCTATGCTCAAACCGTACGACAAGCGAACGATCGACCGTTCGCAGACACCGTAGAAGACTGGTCAAATAAACTGCTCAATGGGGACTCAGAAGGGTCGGTGTACTTAGTGAGCTGTTTACACATCGCGTACACGATCAATCTCTTTGTCTATGATGGTGAACTAGTCAGTTTAAATTCCTGAGGTTTTCTGTGGCATGAGCTCGTAGAAAAGGCGAGACGTTTCGATGCCTTTCGTTCCCGTAATCTTCCACTGAAACGGGAACGGAATTTGTTGTGACCATTGACGGGTCCCGAGCAGAACCTCCGCGCCAGTTTACGGTGTTAACGTTATTCCTAATTTCGTTGGCTTCATCCTTGTTGTCCCAGAATCCTCTGCCTCTGCACAGCTTCCTACTCCGTTCTGAATACATCATACGGCCAATGGTGGTGTACCGGGAACGTTCCAAGCAATGCGGTAGGAGGCAGCGGGAGTCCACCTGTCCTGACACAGTTTGCACTCTTATCGATTCGTAGACACTTAAAGCGACAATCTCAAGTTCTGCTTCTTTCCTGTTTCCCTTATTGAGAACAGCTATGATAACATCCTTCTTCCGATCAGCCGGTGTGTTTCTTCCCTTCTGCACCATCTGCATCATACAGCGTAACCGCTACTTTCGACTGTTGCCTTCATCGTCTAACAATCACTTCATTAAATTCCATCGCATTTCACCATTCTATTTTCTTTACCGCTTTAATTCTCTTCTTTACTCCTGTCTCCAAGTAAATACTCTTCTCGTTCCTTCTCTCCAGTGTCATCAGAAAGTGATGCCCCGTCGGTTGCAGCGCCACGCAGCTGTACTACTGCTGGCTGGAATGCTGCTTTTAGAACGTCCGATCGTGAATGTAATACTAATCGTCTTCTGTTTACTTAAAACTGTGCCTACCAGCTTCACTGACATTGCAGTAATGTTGACAGTGGAAGTGTTACCTAAACTATGAAAAAGTTTTAAATTCTTCTGGGCCTGCAGCGTTATATATGTCTTGTAAGGACATTATGTGTACATTAAGCCAAAACGCTGCTATATGTAGCAGTTGTTATTATTGTGATTTTATTTTTATTGGTTATAGGCCTATTTCGGCTCAAATGCCATTTTTAAGCACTCTGCAACATATAGTACGGTATTTAGACCATATATCTGTGAGTTTAGGTAACAATTCCACTGTCAACATTACTGCAATGTCAGTGAAACCGGCAGGTACAGTTTTAAGTAAACTGAAGACGATTAGTATTACATTCACGATCGGACGTTCTAAAAGCAGCATTCCATCCTGGAGTAATACAGCTGTGTGGCTCTGCAACCGACGGGGCATCACTTTCTGATGAAACTCAAGAATTAATTGTAATGACTGCGGAATATTCTATATAGGCCAAACAGGCAGATATTTCCGAATTATATAGCGAGAACATACCAGAAACATTGACACAAACCCATCTACATTATTTAACCATGTAAAAACTGAAAATCACCACATAGGCCAGATTGAAAATTCGATGTTAATTCTCCACATAACACCAAAAGGCCCAATATTGAACTTTCTGGAAGAAATAGAAACCTATATAGACACCGGCACATATCCAGAAAAAATTGTAAGCGAACAAGCCGATTTAAAACATGAAAACTATTTTGATAATTTTATTGAAATTATTGACCACGGATAATTTCATAAAACGAACACCAATATACAGCTGCAAAGATTTTACGGTAATTTACAAGAATGATTGCCTCTCGAAGTCACGGGGTCCAAACGATACATATCGAACTTGCGATCCTAAATCGATCAGGCGACCCTGGCGGGGGACGTTATTATCAATTATTTGTTCTCGTCATTTTTATCTGTTTTCCGTCGTTCCCTTAGTTGCTCTAAGTTACACACCTCCGCGAATCAATGGAAAAAAGAGAATTGTTCCCGTAGTATACACATCACATGCACTTTCACATGACGACAACATCCACAGCGAGTGAGGTAAGTCGTCTCCTTTGTAATTACAAGTATTTTTGTAACGCTTTTGTTTTGTCGTTGCTGTAGTGACCACCGTAAACATACTCATAACGTCCGCCACCAGAGTCGCCTGATCGATTTAGGATCACACGTTCGATATGTATCGTTTGGACCCCGCGACTTCGAGAGGCAATCATTCTTGGAAATTACCGATTTTACTATCACACAACTCCATAGATTTATAAAAACAAATCTATAACCATGTAAAATCGTTGACATAACTCGAAGATGTCAAACTTACAAAATGTCAACAAAGGTTTTAACGATACTGGTCAACAAAGAAAAAATGCACTGCTGAGACATTACTGAGCGAGTAATTTATAAATTCGCCTGTGCTTTGCCTAAAAACGCACCAAGTAAGGTACCTGACAGCAAGAGCGTCAACGATGTAATATGGAAGTAAGTCTTAGGCCAAATGTACAAAATATTTATTCAACTCAAAGATATATGATCTAAATACCGTACAATGAGTTTCAGAGTGCTTGAAAATGGCCTTTGAGCCGAAATAGCCCTATAGCCAATGAAAATAAAGTCACAATAATAACAACTGCTACACATAGCAGCGTTTTGGCTTAATGTACACATATGAAAAAGTTGTCGGTCTTGGTTTAGGAGTGATTGCTTAAGCTCTCCAGATAAAAAAATCAGTCACCCTAGTGCGCATGCACAGCTGAATTGTTAAGCCCTTACAGATGACGCAGCGATCGAGGCACATACTCAACCACGTGCGCGCTGCCTCTACGTGAACATAAAGCGGTAGCAATCAGTGAGACATTTAGATTTCAGGCGGACATTAGCGTATCCTTAGGTAAGTGTAGGGATGTGACACAGTGGCAAAAAGGGGCAATCGTGTTTGGCCGTGTGTAAAGTTGCTGGATGTATTGGTGCTTCGCGATGGACTATTCAGTGAGTGTAACAATAAGAACAGTGGTGTAACGCACGTGGCCACGAAACACGACGCCGGTGTTCAGGAAAAGATACTGACTGAGAGGAACAAGAGGCCGGGTTCACAGCCTAGAAACCAAAATCGGTTCCAAACCCGACAGGAATTGCTACAAGCATCGACTGAAAGTCCATCTCAACCTGTTAGCGAAGAACGGTACGCAATGAACATTTGGAAACGGCCATCTCCCAAGACGCTATTGCTTACACAGGCACATAAAGACGACAACAGCTGAGCTCATCGGCTTGGAAGAATATGTGACTGGTTCTCTTAACACACCCACACTCTATTACATCTCGATTGGTCTACAAAAATCACCTCACTTGAACCCTATATATATCTGTGGAACACGTTGCAGCAGCGGGTAAAACGCCACGCGATTTGGTGGAATTGCGCCATCAAAACCTCGGCGAGTGGCTTAACCTGAATGCGACGTACCTGAAGAACCTAGTGCACTCGCTTACTAAGCGAATACAGGTGGATATCTAGCGCAGGGTTGAAATTACACGGTACTAAACGATCGTTGTAACCATTTCTCCAGGCAGGTGAGCTTATAGAAACCAACACGCTTTTCTCTATTAACACATTATTAAAAAAAGGATTTAAATTTAGTTATGAATATAGAAGAGCGCGAAAATAGAGCAGTTAATCTGATCATAAATGCTCACTCATGTAAACTGTGGCAATCTGAGCGAACGCTCACCAGTCCAGTTGGGTTATGCACTTTCAATAAATACACAACTACTTAATGAAGCGTAACTCTCATTATAAATACTAATGACTGTAGATGGTAATGGTCCGAAAGAAACAATACCTTATTTCAATGAGGAAATATGTTAAAAAGTTTCGAACCGCTATAAATCCGAAACGTTCTGGGAGATTAAAGCTGTGTGCCGGACGGTGACTCGAACCTGGGACCTTTTCCTTTCGCAGGCAAGTGCTCTATCCACTGCGGTATCCAGGCATCCCTGACCATCGACCCCAAAAGCGCTGCTCCAACCAGCATCTTCTGTCTTACTCCCCAATATTCGGGGAACTAATCACTCCACATATTTTCCGGAACGTACAAAAACACATAGCTGTAACCCTCAAATATAGAACAACACATGAACATTATCAAAAGAAATAATTGTAATACATACTTCATACAAATACAACAAAATTATATCACTCAAATGACCATAGCAGAGAGAAAGCTACTGAGAAATGACCAGGCACGTATAAAGTCAGTACTGAACCTGGTGAAAAAACAACGGACACACACACACACACACACACACACACACACACACACACACACACACACACACACACACGCACGCACACACATACACACACACACACATACGATTTGACCACATGCATACCAAAATACGTCGCAGAGTTGGCAACATTTCGTAATACAAACAAGTTTACACGGTGGAGGACTGTGGGTACGATTTGTGTGTCAGAACTGTTTTTTCTCGTAGATTACATATTAGGACTCTTGATATTTTTAAAAATATAGGGAATCCGATTTAAGGATATTTAAATTAATATAATTATCGGACACGACAAATCGAGTAGGGGGCACAGATATATTGCCGAAAAAAATATCGACGTACCGGCTAATAAAAATAGCGGCTACACATTGTAAATATACTACCAGTTTTGGAGATGCTGTATATTTAAGTATTGACTTATTATAAGATATTCTGTACAGCAACAATCTCGCAGCGTGTCCATCCCGTTAGAGCAAGAATCGAAAGAAAAACGATGCACGTTCACGCTCAGAGTTAATCACTTTGCTAACAGTGGTAGTTGGATGTAAGTGATACAATAAAAGGTGTCCGATGGGTCCATCGTTCGATTTCGGCACATATCGGATTTGTCCGGGAGCAATTTATGTCGACTTCCGTGTTTTTTTCATTTCTGCCAACGCCAGCGACCTACCGGTTGTAGTGTCTAAATTGCTTCGTAAAGTTAAACGTTGCAGTTTCTGTTGATAGCGCCGGGTGCCTTGTGTCAGCAATTCCCCTCAAACGTTTCCGCCCACTGCGAAGACCAATCTTGACATTTAGATTTTTGCTCATCGTTATCAGCAACTGTTTTTGAAGAACGCCGGCTTGAAGAAATAGCACATTAGCCTTGTTAAAAAATTTTTTTTATCGCAATTGGTGTGCTATTTCTTCACATCGGAAATCCATTCACGCCGCCGCCTCTCAGTACAATCGGACTTCTTCTTTGTGCCACGTATGAATACTTGCTTCACACAATCAGGGAGGAAGAATGGACGTGATGAAAGTAATAAGAGTCCTTCACAGAGAGAAAGTAAAATTATGTTTTACTACAATTTCAAAAGAACAATTTTAAATATTTACCCACAGTTCTGAAAAAATATATAACATAAAAATCTCGGCGCTCGATATGCCGTTTCAGTATCGATATATCGGGGAAAAGTAAATCACCGACATATACCAATACCGTTTGAATAATATCGATATTATGTCAACAGCACTGTTACATACAGAACAACGTGATACGTAAGTTGAAAGTGCTGCCTAAAAATGTAAATGTGTATGTATATCAGATCATTCATGACACCTTAACACTTTGCCGTCCGCACGTCTCGTACAAATTTCTTCGCTTGGCGCGGGTAGCGCTAATTCGGATTACTTGGCCTGTCGCCGGCTGCTTGTCACCTTTCCGTTGATAACAAACTTCAAACACGTTGAGTTTATCCTTCCGGAAATCTTCCATTTTGACATATGGTTCCACAAACTCGAATTTTGTTTTCCAGTAACTTGTCTGCAAGCTCTACACTCTTATAATAATTATCCATGTAGAGGTGATGCCACTTTCCGTAAGCAGGTGTCAGTGGTTCCATCACTGTTTTTGCTAAAGGTTGTCCAGCGCCGAAATATATCGTGAATGAAGAAATGTATCCTGTTCTCGAATCACACAGCATCCGAATGAGTATGCCATATTTCGTAATTTTCGACGGATAGTAAACTTTAACTGTCCACGCCAAGGTATCATTCCTTCATCAACTGAGGTGATTTGAGTTAGATTAAATGTTTCCTTATAGTCTTTGGAGAAATAATCAATTACGAACTGCACTTTGAAAAGCCGGTCGGCATTATCTCGTTTATTGTTGTTGTCGGATAAAATGCAAAAATGATAATATTTGTCTGAATCGGTTGCAGGACATCGTTTTGTAAAATATCGGTGTGACTGTCAACGGATTCGTTGACAGTATTAATCGATCCTTGCTTTTTTTTACAATTCCCATAAGGATAGCAGCCGCAAACCATTTTCTACGTTCGGATCCCGTAACGTGACAAATCCCCCATTTTTTAAATCCAGTTTCCTTCTATTGCACTTTTGACTGTAACACTTGTTGGTTTCGTTGCTAATACATTCAAATAAATCGTTCCCAGTATATAATTCTACGATATCTACGACGCTCTGTGTATCTTTGGGAAATATGTGTGGACCCGGAAATCCTTCAAATTTATTATTTGTCCTCAGTAAATCATAGTCTGACTTCTTCGTCTGATTCGTCCGAATCAGTACGCAACAGTAGCGTTCACCGAATTCCTCTTGGTCGTATTTCACTCTCTTCCGACGATTCTCCTTCAGTTTCATTTATTGGATATGCAATGTCTTCTTCCCAATCGGCCAAGTTGTCCGGAACGTCAGACAAGACGACCGCGCATTCATCGTAAATAATCGTATCGTCTCTTTCGTCTGCCGAGATGAAAGTGCGCAAGTACTTACGAAAACAAAACAAGAAAAAACATGTTGACGTGTGTAACTTACTGTTACCTACACAAAACACCAACAGAATGCAAAAGATACTAAAGTGCTGTCACCGGCCACTGCGCGATACTATGCTCACGACACCACTGTGGTGTCGCCGGTCACTGAGGGATACCATGCATACACCACTGTGGTGTCGCCGGCCGTTGACCGTTATTTCGCGCACGACACCACTGTGGTGTCGCCAGACAGCAAAGTGTTAATAAATTGAAGCGAAACGCGTCTGGCAAAACAAATAGCGCCTAAAAATGATTAATACACTCCTGGAAATGGAAAAAAGAACACATTGACACCGGTGTGTCAGACCCACCATACTTGCTCCGGACACTGCGAGAGGGCTGTACAAGCAATGATCACACGCACGGCACAGCGGACACACCAGGAACCGCGGTGTTGGCCGTCGAATGGCGCTAGCTGCGCAGCATTTGTGCACCGCCGCCGTCAGTGTCAGCCAGTTTGCCGTGGCATACGGAGCTCCATCGCAGTCTTTAACACTGGTAGCATGCCGCGACAGCGTGGACGTGAACCGTATGTTCAGATGACGGACTTTGAGCGAGGGCGTATAGTGGGCATGCGGGAGGCCGGGTGGACGTACCGCCGAATTGCTCAACACGTGGGGCGTGAGGTCTCCACAGTACATCGATGTTGTCGCCAGTGGTCGGCGGAAGGTGCACGTGCCCGTCGACCTGGGACCGGACCGCAGCGACGCACGGATGCACGCCAAGACCGTAGGATCCTACGCAGTGCCGTAGGGGACCGCACCGACACTTCCCAGCAAATTAGGGACACTGTTGCTCCTGGGGTATCGGCGAGGACCATTCGCAACCGTCTCCATGAAGCTGGGCTACGGTCCCGCACACCGTTAGGCCGTCTTCCGCTCACGCCCCAACATCGTGCAGCCCGCCTCCAGTGGTCTCGCGACAGGCGTGAATGGAGGGACGAATGGAGACGTGTCGTCTTCAGCGATGAGAGTCGCTTCTGCCTTGGTGCCAATGATGGTCGTATGCGTGTTTGGCGCCGTGCAGGTGAGCGCCACAATCAGGACTGCATACGACCGAGGCACACAGGGCCAACACTCGGCATCATGGTGTGGGGAGCAATCTCCTACACTGGCCGTCGAGGGGACACTGAATAGTGCACGGTACATCCAAACCGTCATCGAACCCATCGTTCTACCATTCCTAGACCGGCAAGGGAACTTGCTGTTCCAACAGGACAATGCACGTCCGCATGTATCCTGTGCCACCCAACGTGCTCTAGAAGGTGTAAGTCAACTACCCTGGCCAGCAAGATCTCCGGATCTGTCCCCCATTGAGCATGTTTGGGACTGGATGAAGCGTCGTCTCACGCGGTCTGCACGTCCAGCACGAACGCTGGTCCAACTGAGGCGCCAGGTGGAAATGGCATGGCAAGCCGTTCCACAGGACTACATCCAGCATCTCTACGATCGTCTCCATGGGAGAATAGCAGCCTGCATTGCTGCGAAAGGTGGATATACACTGTACTAGTGCCGACATTGTGCATGCTGTGTTGCCTGTGTCTATGTGCCGGTGATTCTGTCAGTGTGATCATGTGATGTATCTGACCCCAGGAATGTGCCAATAAAGTTTCCCCTTCCTGGGACAATGAATTCACGGTGTTCTTATTTCAATTTCCAGGAGTGTATAATGTTAACAAGAACATTAAAGATGTTGTGGAACGTTGTTCTGCATGGTCTCCACCTAAGCAGCGTAAAGAAGCTGCAGGCACTGTACACTAGCGCGTTGCATATGGCTGAACTGTCAATGAACGTGAAGGTGCGTGACTTCAATGAGTCGTGTTCCAGTCACGTTATCGAGCTTTCCAAATTGTGCAGGACAACGCACTTAATTTGTAATTAGTTGGGTTTTCCATAGATCATGTCAACGATTCGTTTATTGAAATGATGTATACCAAGTCATCTTACAGAATATGTATACATGATTAGTGTTAATATTAAAGAAAAGAAATGGTTCAAATGGCTCTGAGCACTATGGGACTTAACTTCTGAGGTCATTAGTCCCCGAGAACTTATAACTACTTAAACCTAACTAACCTAAGGACATCACACACAACCATGCCCGAGGCAGGATTCGAACCTGCGACCGTAGCGGTCGCACGGTTCCAGACTGTAGCATCTAGAACCGCTGGGCCACCTCGGCCGGCTACTATTAAAGAACACCTTATTTTTTCGTCCTACTCATGCGACTACAATTAAAAACATTCATTTTTATGTTTTTATTTATCTTTTAAAAAAATAAAAATAAATGTTTTTAATTGTAGTCGCACGAGTATTTTATTTATCTTTTCCTCTCCCCATGATCCATGGACCTTGCCGTTGGTGGGGAGGCTTGCGTGCCTCAGCGATACAGATGGCCGTACCGTAGGTGCAACCACAACGGAGGGGTATGTGTTGAGAGGCCAGACAAACGTGTGGTTCCTGAAGAGGGGTAGCAGCCTTTTCAGTAGTTGCAGGGGCAACAGTCTGGATGATTGACTGATCTGGCCTTGTAACATTAACCAAAACGGCCTTGCTGTGCTGGTGCTGCGAACGGCTGAAAGCAAGGGGAAACTACAGCCGTAATTTTTCCCGAGGGCATGCAGCTTTACTGTATGATTAAATGATGATGTCGTCCTCTTGGGTAAAATATTCCGGAGGTAAAATAGTCCCCCATTCGGAGGACGTCGTTATCAGGAGAAAGAAAACTGGCGTTCTACGGATCGGAGCATGGAATGTCAGATCCCTTAATGGGGCAGGTAGGTTAGAAAATTTAAAAAGGGAAATGGATAGGTTAAAGTTAGATATAGTGGGAATTAGTGAAGTTCGGTGGCAGGAGGAACAAGACTTTTGGTCAGGTGAATACAGGGTTATAAATACAAAATCAAATAGGGGTAATGCAGGAGTAGGTTTAATAATGAATAAAAAATAGGGGTGCGAGTAAGCTACTACAAACAGCATAGAGAACGCATTATTGTGGCCAAGATAGACACAAAGCCCACGCCTACTACAGTAGTACAAGTTTATATGCCAACTAGCTCTGCAGATGATGAAGAAATTGAGCAAATGTTTGATGAGATAAAAGAAATTATTCAGGCAGTGAAGGGAGACGAAAATTTAATAGTCATGGGTGACTAGAATTCGTCAGTAGGAAAAGGGAGAGAAGGAAACATAGTAGGTGAATATGGATTGGGGCTAAGAAATGAAAGAGGAAGCCGTCTGGTAGAATTTTGCACAGAGCATAATTTAATCATAGCTAACACTTGGTTCAAGAATCATAAAAGAAGGTTGTATACATGGAAGAATCCTGGAGATACTAAAAGGTATCAGATAGATTATATAATGGAAAGACAGAGATTTAAGAATCAGGTTTTAAATTGTAAGACATTTCCAGGTGCAGATGTGGAAACTGACCACAATCTATTGGTTATGAACTGTAGATTAAAACTGAAGAAACTACAAAAAGGTGCTACTTTATGGAGATGGGACCTGGATAAACTGAAAGAACCAGATGTTGTAGAGCGTTTCAGGGAGAGCATAAGGGAACAATTGTCAGGAATGGAGGAAAGAAACACAGTAGAAGAAGAATGGGTAGCTCTGAGGGATGAAGTAGTGAAGGCAGCAGAAGATAAAGTAGGTAAAAAGACGAGGGCTAAGAGAAATCCGTGGGTAACCGAAGAAGTATTGGATTTAATTGATGAAAGGAGAAAATATAAAAATGCAGTAAATGAAGAAAGGCAAAAAGGAATACAAAAGTCTCAAAAATGAGATCGACAGGACGTGCAAAATGGCTAAGCAGGGATGGCTAGAGGACAAATGTAAGGATGTAAAGGCTTATCTCACTAGGGGTAAGATAGATACTACCTACAGGAAAATTAAAGAGACCTTTGGAGAAAAGAGAGCCACTTGTATGAATATCAAGAGCTCAGATGGAAACCCAGTTCTAAGCAAAGAAGGGAACTCGGAAAGGTGGAAGGAGTATATAGAAGGTTTATACAAGGGCGATGTACTGGAAATGGAAGAGGATGCAGATGAAGATGAAATGGGAGATGCGATACTGCGGGAAGAGTTTGACAGAGCACTGAAATATCTGAGTCGAAACAAGGCCCCGGGAGTAGACAACATTCCATTAGAACTACTGACGGCCTTGGGAGAGCCAGTCATGACAAAACTCTACCATCTGGTGAGCAAGATGTATGAGATAGGCGAAATACCCTCAGACTTTATGAAGAATATAATAATTCCAATCCCAAAGAAAGCAGGTGTTGACATGTGAACATTACCGAACTATCAGTTTAATAAGCCACAGCTGCAAAATACTAACGCGAATTCTTTACAGACGAATGGAAAAACTGGTAGAAGCGGACCTAGGGGAAGATCAGTTTGGATTCCGCAGAAATGTTGGAACACGTGAGGCAATACTAACCTTACGACTTATCTTAGAAGAAAGATTAAGAAAAGGCAAACCTACGTTTCTAGCATTTGTAGACTTAGAGAAAGCTTTTGACAATGTTGACTGCAATACTCTCTTTCAAATTCTGAAAGTGGCGGGGGTAAAATAGAGGGAGCGTAAGGCTATTTACAATTTGTACAGAAAACAGATGGCAGTTATAAGAGTCGAGGGGCATGAAAGGGAAGCAGTGGTTGGGAAGGGAGTGAGACAGGGTTGTAGCCTCTAGCCGATGTTATTCAATCTGTATATTGAGCAGGCAGTAAAGGAAACAAAAGAAAAATTTGCAGTAGGTATTAAAATTCATGGAGAAGAAATAAAAACTCTGAGGTTCGCCGATGACATTGTAATTCTGTCAGAGACAGCAAACGACTTGGAAGAGCAGTTGAACGGAATGGAGGTGTCTTGAGAAGAGTATATAAGATGAACATCAACAAAAGCAAAACGAGGATAATGGAATGTAGTCAAATTAAATTGGGTGATGCTGAGGTAACTAGATTAGGAAATGAAACACTTAAAGTAGTAAAGGAGTTTTGCTATTTGGGGAGCAAAATAACTGATGATGGTCGAAGTAGAGAGGATATAAAATGTAGACTGGCAATGGCAAGTAAAGCGTTTCTGAAGAAGAGAAATTTGTTAACATCGAGTATAGATTTAAATGTCAGGAAGTCGTTTCTGAAAGTATTTGTATGGAGTGTAGCCATGTATGGAAGTGAAACATGGACGATAACTAGTTTGGACAAGAAGAGAATAGAAGCTTTCGAAATGTGGTGCTACAGAAGAATGCTGAAGATTAGATGGGTAGATCACATAACTAATGAGGAGATATTGAATAGGGTTGGGGAGAAGAGGAGTTTGTGGCACAACTTGACAAAAAGAAGGGACTGGGTGGTAAGACATGTTTTCAGGCATCAAGGGATCACAAATTTAGAATTGGATGGCAGCGTGGAGGGTAAAAATTGTACAGGGAGACCAAGAGATGAATACACTAAGCATATTCAGAAGAATGTAGGTTGCAGTAAGTACTGGGAGATGAAGAAGCTTGCACAGGATAGAGTAGCAAGGGGAGCTGCATCAAACCAGTCTGAGGACTGAAGACCTCAACAACAACAACAACAACAACAACAACAATATTTATCTTTTAATGGCTACCAGTTTTTGAATAGAAATTCGTTAATGCAATAGAAGGAGCTGACTAGGATAAATGATTTTTTAAGTTAGATTTAGAACTTGCTTTTCTTCCTGTTAGACATTTTAATTTGTTCGGCAAATGATTAAAAAGTTTCTTGCCACATATTGAACTTCTTTCTGAGCCACTGGTTTCTTTAATTATAATCGGTCATTTTTGCTTCTAATATTTTAAGTATGTACATTGCCGTTCTTCTCAAATTGTGATAGATTATTTATGACGAGTTGCACTAACGAATTATATATTCTGACCTCGCAGACAAAATGCCTATCTGCTTGAAGAGGTATCTACTTGTCGTCCGTGGGTGAACACCAGATATTATTCTTAGGTGCTTACTCTTTTTTGCTATCAGTACTTTCATTATAAGTGATGAGTTACCCCAGAAAATTATTCCGTAAGGCATTACCGAGAGGAAATATGTAAAATATGTCAGGAGGCTGACTAGTTTGTTTGCCACATTAGCAATTATACGAAGAGCAAAAGTAGCTGAACGCAGTTGTTTGAGAAGGTCAGTAATATGCTTCTTCCATTTCACGCTTTCGGCAGTATGTACACCCAATTTACAGATTCCTGGTGATGTGTTACATCAATGGTTGGTATAGCTGTTGTACAGAGCTTAGTATAGTGCGTTTTCTTCAGAAACTAGAGAAAGTCCAGTTTCTGAAAACTGCTTTATAATTATTTGGAAAATATAATTTTCCAAAGTTGCCGATTCTCACTGCCGTGATCACTCGGCTTAGTCAGACGATCATGGAGGAGGAGGTGTTGGCGAAACTTAAGGCACACTCCTTATGCGGGTGTTCACAGAGCACGCCCCCTCCATCGACTTCTCCTATTCCATCGCTGCTACAAAGTTGACCCTTCCCGTTCCTCTCCTCAATCCATCTGCTGCAGAGGTACTTGCACTAAAACGCACACCTTACATCCGTGTGCCGCGAGGCCCCAGTCTGCCCACACTGTAAACAGGTGCACTTTCTCCGGCAATTTCCCAAACTCCAGTCCCCTCCTTCCTGCAACACTAGCAACCTTTCCCACCCCACCTACTCCTAGAAGTGCAAGGCCCAACCCTCCCTTCCCTCCTGAACTCACCGTCCCTGTCCGCCCTCTCGATGCCCCCACCCCTCTTGGCAACTCCCTCCGTCCCCCTCCCACTGCTGAGGACATCATCAGGTTCGGTTCCATAGTCCTCCAAAACGTCCATCCTTTCCAGCACCTCCACACCCTCCAGCAGATATCCCTCACTGCCTGATCCGTTTTTCGCCTCAATAGCTATGCCACCTACTCCAATAACCAAGCCCACTCACCTTCTCCCGTCTTGACACCCTCGTCTAAGTTCCTGTTCTAACTTCTTGTTCAACAGCATCTGCTCCCCTCCCATAAACAACACACCGCATGGATGCATTCCTCCTTAAGGAAACCTTTTTCCAGCCCCAACATACCGTACACACATTGCACTACCTCCTTCACCGCTCTGATAATCCCCTCCCGATGGTGCGTGGTGGAGTAGCCATTGGCCACCACTACCATATCCCTGTTCGGCTCCAACCCCTCCTTCCTGACCCTATGGAATACCTGATCCTCATTCACTTCTTTGCGGCTTTCCCATTACCTGTGCCACTATCTATGTCTTCCCCTCTGCCACTATTCCTTTCGACTTCCTTTCCCACATCAACCTACCTTCTCCTCCTACATGATTGACCTCAACATCCATAGTCGTTCCTCTCCGCCCCACAAGGTGACCTCATTCCCATTCCCTAACACAACCCGCCCCAAATCCAATAACACTTCCAACGTCGTCCTGGCAGTCCGCAGCTCGTGGTCATGCAGTAGCGTTCTCACTTCCCATGCCCGGGTTCGATTCCCGGCGGGGTCAGGGATTTTCTCTGCTTCATGATGACTGGGTATTGTGTGCTGTCCTTAGGTTAGTTAGGTTTAAGTAGTTCTAAGTTCTAGGGGATTGATAACCATAGATCTTAAGTCCCATAGTGCTCAGAGGCATTTGAACCATTTGTCGTCCTGGCATCCCCTGACCTCCTTGACCACATAGCAGTGGACATCCTTGACCCAATCGGCAGTGATCATCTCCCTGTCCTCTTCACTCTGTCAGACAGTCATCATCCCCATTCTGACCCTAGCATCGACCCTCCCCCTAAATATGTCCATGATTATTCCCATGCCAACTGGAATGCCTACCAGGATACCCTCTCCACTGGAATCAATAGCCACCCCCTAGCCTGCCACCACCCTGAAGACGTTACCCGTGCATCCTCTACCCTTGCATCCTCCTTCCTCCCCTCTTCTCTGCCTTCCCTACACAGTGGACATACCATCGCCTTCACCTCCCTTACACCTTCTCCAGTACACCGATGACACTGCCTTCCTTGCCCTCGTCGCCACCCTGCAATGCTCCTGGCACCTTCTCCATTCCCATCTTGACCAGTTCACTACTTAGTGTAACCAGTGGTTGCTTAAGGTCAATCCTTCCAAATTGCAGGCGATCATTGTAGGCAAAACCACCACTTACTTCCATCTCCTCACTTTTTATCTCACTATCTACGGCCGTCCTATCAAGCTCACCCCCATCCTCAAGTACCTTGGCGTCACCCTTAACTGTCGCCTCTCCTGGACCCCTCCCATCTTCGGACGATCCAAGCCAAGGCACACTCCCGACTCCACCTGAAGTTGCTTTCTGGCTGCACATGGGGTCTGGATCCCTCCACCATCCTCCATACCTATAAATCCCTCATCCACCCTATCCCCTGCTATGCCCATCCCTCCTGGATCTCCACCCCTCCTACCTTCTACAAATCCTGGAACGCCATGTGCTCCGCCTCGCCTATTGCATCTGCCTCCTCTCCCCCACGTGGATCCTGTATGACCTAATTCCGTTCCCACACCTCCTCCTTTTCCTCGAACGGATACAGATCCTCTACACCTCCCGCAAACTTGATCCCCCTCACCTACTTGTCTCTCCCATCCTTTCCCACCCATGTCCACTGCCGCACCTGTACTCCCACATCCCACTCACTCTCTGTCTCTCCACTATCAATACCCTTGCCCAAGATGGATTCTGCTAACCCCCCTCTCTGATAATCCCCTCATCCCCTCCATCTACCCCTTTTACCAACTTTGATCCTCCCATTCCTCCCCCTGTGTTTTTCCTGCAGGGCATCCTCTTTCCCTCCTCTCTTCCTCGCTCCCTCCTCTCCCCTTGGGCTTCCATTACCACCCTACCTTTTCCTCTCCCCCTTCCTTCCCCTCTGCCACTGGCATCAACACCCTCCCTCTCTTCCTCCTACCCACACCTCTTCCCGTTGGCAGGTCCCCAGCTTTGTGGGTGAACAGTGACTCTTCATGCGCCAGAGATCGTCGCCACTATTTGTGTGTGTCTTCGTGTTAGTGCTCAAGTGTCTCACAGTTTTTGCTCCACCGTTCACGCGTATAATTTGTGAACAAGTACTGAAGTTTTTTTTTGTATTCGGACAATGCGCCTGTGAACGGCTACATGTATTTTAATATGTCTGTCTACCGTTTTTATCCACCGTGTTTGTTCCGTTTTATGTCTCTCTTTATACTGTCTGTGGTATCTGAGACCGAAGAGCAGCATAGTTAGGCCGCTGCCGGCTCCTGCGAGAAATGAATATAAGCGCCGCTCCCGGGCGGACATTAGTGCTCAGATCAGCTCATTATGCAGACGTTAGTGCTACGATATCAGCTTGTCGTCAAGTGCTTACTTGGTCTTTGTCTTATAGTGAAGAATATTACTGTTTGCATGTCACTTGCGGCACCGATGTAACTCCAAAGTGTTGTCAGTCTACTTTATAGAAATAAAACTATTAATGTTATTTGTCTGAATTGTTGTATAGCTTTCCGAGAACGCAGCATCCTTTATTCGCCCTACAATCGACGAGTCGGCAAGATCGAACACGCAACACACCGTCCTTTACTTTCCAGATGTTTGAGGCCGCGTTGCAGAGACCCGAGTGCACGGCACGCCTTAAAGCAGCCAGACAGCCGCTCCGTCGGCGCCAGTGCGCCCGTGGGACCTCGGCGCCTCTAAGACAGCCGGGCGGGCCTAGTTAAAATTCACTACGAGCAGTCGCGCCCCGCGGAGCACCGCTCAATTAGTGCCGCACTCAGTCAGGGGGCCTCGCGGGGGGTCGATCCCGGGCCCTCGGATACGCAGCTGCCGCCTAATTGCCCGCGTCGCCTTACATCACGGCCGCGCCGTCGCCGACGTCGCTTTATTACTGCGTGTCCCGGCCGTATTAGAGACACTGCGGTTCCTGTACGGGCGCGGTGCCGGGAAAGGCGGAATCCTGAGCGGCCTTCGTTAGGCTGTCACTGCTGCGTTACGTCCGAGTGATTTAGGGCGCAGGTGACCCTTCGCTTGCCTTTCACGCACTCCATTCGAATATGCTACACACGCATTTACGGCTGGCGTGTGCAAATGCGGGTACATCTGCAATTACTAGTGTATGAGGCAGCAAATGCCGCTGTAGGGTTATGTTGCTCGCACTGTAAGTTACAAAGCTCATCACACGAATGGCCTAATAGGATACCTTCACTCATGGGAAGGGAAACTGCAACACTTGGAACGGAGGTAAATGGCCTTTCTCAGTTAAACATAGAGAGAAAAACTGGAAGTATTGCCTCAGAAATTAATTAAAAATTGCTCCAATCAAACAGTTCCGACCCTTTATTTTGGGAGGTTTCCATTGGCTGCAAGGCAAGTGTCAAAACTGGAAGTCCCATCCCAATTGTGATCCACCCTCCTCCTCCCCCCCCCCCGCCCTTCCCATAACACCACTACCAGCTTCCCATGCCATTAGCCATACGGCAGATATCATAAGTGGAAGTCCCGTCATAACGTGGACCATTTGCTTCTCCCCCCTCCCTTTCTACCACTACCAACTTGTCTTGTCCTGAAAGTGGAGGGAGAGTTTGATTAACTTCTTGTACGACTGCTCCACATCCTCTATAAATTCTTTAAATAACGTAATTTTCTCTTTTAGCAGTAACTGTTTTTATCTCAGTATTTCAGTTTCGGGCCGGCCGCTATGGCCGAGCGGTTCTAGGGGCTTCAGTCCGGAACCGCGCTGCTGCTCCGGTCTCAGGTTCGAATCCTGCCTGTGTGATGTCATTAGGTTAGTTAGTTTCAAGTCCAAGATGTTAAGACCCACAACGCATACAGCCTTTTTTTTTCAATTTCGGCTCACATGCATTGTCAAGCATTAAATTTCACGTCATATAACGGCATTGAAATAATACGAATCTGTTCATGACATTGCTAACAGCCATATACACTGAAGAGCCAAAGAAACTGGTACACCTGCCTAATATCGTGTAGGGCCCCCGTGAGTACGGAGAATTGCTGCAACACGACGTGGCGTGGCTCGACTAATATCTGAAGTTCTTCCGGAGGGATCTGACACCATCAATCCGTAGGAGTACGAGAGTGTGGGGATCTTTTCTGAACAGCTCGTTGCAAGACATCCCAGGTATGCTCACTAATGTTCATGTCGGGGAGTTTGGTGGCCAGCGGAAGTGTTTAAACTTAGAAGAGTGTTCGAGTAGCCAGTCTGTAACAATTCTGGACTTGTAGGATGTCGCATTGTCCTACTGGAATTGCCCACGTCCGTCGGAATGCACAATGGAATGGATGCAGGTGATCAGACAGGAGGCTTACATACATGTCACCTGGTCACCTGTCGGAGTCGTATCTGCCAACGGCCTTGCCGCAGTGGTAACACCAGTTCACGTCAGATCACTGAAGTTAAGCACTGTCGGACAGGACTAGCACTTGGATGGGTGACCATCCGGTCTGCCGAGCGCTCTCGGCAAACGAGGCTCACGCAGCCCTTGTGAGGCAAACTGAGAAGCTACTTGATTGAGAAGTAGCGGCTCCGGTCTCAGAAACTGACCTATGGCCGGGAGAGCGGTGTGGTGATCACATGCCCCTCCATATCCGCATCCACTTACGCCTGTGATTTGAGGATGACACGGCGGCCAGTCGGTACCGCTGGGTCCGCCAGGGCCTGTGGAAGGAGTTTACGTTTTATGGAGTCGTACCTAAACGTATGCAACTCGACACGCCCCACACCATTACGGGCCTCCACCAGATTGAACAGTCCCCAGCTGACATGCAGGGTCCATGGATTCATGAGGTTGTATTGATACCAGTACACGTCCATCCGCTCGATACAATTTGAAACGAGACTCGTCCGACCAAGCTACAACAGTCCAATTTCGAACTTGACGAACCCAGGCGAGGCGTAAAGCTTTGTGTCATGCAGTCATCAAGGGTACATGAGTGGGCCTTCAGCTCCGAAGGCCCATATCGATGATGTTTCGTTTAATAGTTCGCACGCTGACACTTGTTGACTTGTTGATGGCCCAGCATTGAAATCTGCAGCAATTTGCGGAATAGTTGCACTTCTGTCGTCGCTGGTCCCGTTCTTACAGGATCTTGTTTGGACCGCAGCGATGTTAGAGTTTGATGTTTTACCGGTTTCCTGATATTCACGGTGCACTCGGGAAATGGTCGTACAGAAAAATTCCTTCATCGCTACCTCGCAGATGTTGTGCCCCATCGCTCGTACGCTGAGTATAACACCACGCTCAACCTCACCTAAATCTCAATAACTTGCTATTGTAGCATCAGTAACCGAACTGTGCCAGACATTTGTTATCTTATATAGGCGTTGACGACCACAGCGCCGTATTATGCCTGTTTATATACCTCTGTATTAGAATGCGTATGCCTATAGCAGTTTCTTTGGCGCTTCAGGGCGTACCACTAACATCTAAGACAATGGATGCTGCAGGTTGAATACGTAATGGCTTCCAAGGGCAACAAATTTTGTTTTCATTATTTTATTTACACTCTAAGACGAAAAAAAGACGCACCACGAAGGAATTATCCGAATGGAACAGTAACCGATACATGTGATGTGCTTTTGAATGCGCACAAATGATCACAGCTTCAGAAAATTGTTTTATTTAAGCTTCACAAATTGAGCAAGTCAGTAACATGTTGGTCTGCCTCTGGCCCTTATGCATTCAATTACACTGCTTGGCACTGACGTTAGAGTTACTGGAGATCCTCCTGACGTATCTCGTGCCAAATTCTGTTAGACTGGAGCGTTAGATCGTCAGAATCCCGAGTTGATTGCGGGCCCCTGCCCATAACGCTTCAAAAGTTCTCAGTTGAGCAGAGATCCGGCGACCTTGCTAGCAAAGGTAGCGTTTAGCAAGCAAGAAGAAAAGCAATAGAAACCTATCGCCACTTACGGGCGGGCATTTTGGCACCCCACATCATCATTCCTGGCTGTCGAGCCGTATGGCTGGCGTGAAGACGATTCCACTCCTCCGAAGGTTCCAGGCTGAAGACGTGTCTGGACACCATACGGACAGCAACGGGAGTAAGAACCTGACTGTCGCTCGCCATACGGCCTGACAACCATGACTGATGGTCTAACGTGACATTCCATGTAACAGCAGGACCTCTTTAGTTGTCATTGGCGGCGCCCGCAGCACAACGGGAAACCATATCCTCGGCTTCCATTTCTGCAAGATAATACCCCCCGCCCCCTCCCCCCCCCCCACCCCACCCCAGGCAAAAGGCGAGAGTTTTTACAGCTTGTCTCCGTGCCAAACAAACCTTACCCTGGCCAGCAAGGTCTCTGGGTCTCTCCCCAGCTGAGAACGTTTGGAGCATTGTGGACAGGGCCCTCCAACCAGCTCTAGATTTTTTGTCAGAATTCGGCACGATATCCCTAAGGAGGACGTCCAACAACCGTATCAAACAATGCCAAGCTGAATGAGTGCTTGCAAAAGGGTCAGAAGTGGACCAATGCGCTATAGACTTGCTGAATTTGTGAAATTGTTTCTCTTGAATAATCCAATTATTCTGAAACTGTAATCGTTTTTTAGACTGTACTTTGAACATCCCCTTAGATAAATTATGAATTACTGTGCTGGTAAACTTCTATGTTATTTGATACAGAGACAGCTGTCCTCAGACATTTCTCTCTTACTTATTCTGATCATCACTCAACTGACACACAATATTTTTAGCGCAATGCAGTCTGACTTTCAATGAAAAAGAATGGCCCTGACCAACACTAACCTATACCTTACATGAATCACTTACGTCACAAAAATCTTAGTTACTCGAACTGCTGCAATATATAACGGCTCTGAGCACTATGGGACTTATCTTCTAAGATCGTCAGTCCCCTAGAACTTAGAACTACTTAAACCTAACTAACCTAATGACATCACACACATCCATGCCCAAGGCAGGATTCGAACCTGCGACCGTAGAGGTCGCGCTTTCCCAGACTATAGCGCCTAGAACCGCTCGGCCACACTGGCCGGCTACTGCAATACAGCGAGCGCCAATACTGCCAGCTAAATAAAAGATTCTAACTTCTGAAGGCACTAACTACTGACAGGCACAGTTAGCAAATGAAAGATTTTGACAAAGAACATTCATCACACACAAAGAAAAAAAAATGTTATGTGGACACGTGTCCGGAAACGCTTAATTTCCATGTTATAGCTCATTTTGTTACTTCTCTTCAAATTACATTAATCATGGAATGGAAACACACAGCAACATAACGTACCAGCGTGACTTCACACACTTTGTTACAGGAAATGTTCAAAATGTCCTCCGTTAGCAAGGATACACGCATCCAACCTCCGTCGCATGGAATCCCTGATGCACTGATGCAGCCCTGGAGAATGGCGTATTGTATCACGCCGTCCACAATACGAACACGTAGAGACTCTACATTTGGTAGCGGGGTTGCGTAGACAAGAGCTTTCAAATGCCCCCGTAAATGAAAGTCAAGAGGGTTGAGGTCAGAGAGCGTTTAGGCCATGGAATTGTTCCGCCTCTACCAATCCATCGGTCACCGAATCTGTTGTTGAAAAGCGTACGAACACTTCGACTGAAATGTGCAGGAGCTCCATCGCGCATGGACCACATGTTGTGTTGTACTTGTAAAGGCACATGTTCTAGCAGCACAGGTAGAGTATCCCGTATGAAATCACGATAACGTGCTCCATTGAGCATAGGTGGAAGAACATGAGGCCCAATCAAAACATCACCAACAATGCCTGCCCAACCGTTCACAGACAACCTGTGTTGATGAAATCAACATTACCTTCCATCAATTGGGCCAACTGGCGGTGAATCGAGGAAGTACAGTACATACTGACGAAACTAAAATGAGCTCTAACATGGAAATTAAGCGTTTCCGGACACATGTAACAATAACATCTTTTCTTTATTTGTGTGTGAGGAATGTGAAAGCTTGGCCGTACCTTTTTGTAACACCCTAACTAACCTAAGGACATCACACACACACACACACACACACACACACACACACACACACACACACACACACACACATATATATATATATATATATATATATATATATATATATATATATAAATTCATGGCCTCCATCTTTACAACTTTCCTTTTTTGGCGAACACACGTCCAGGTCGTCCGCTAACAATAACCTCTCAAAACTCATCTCTCTCCCCACGTCCACCACTGCTGGCGGCTCACCAACTGCGCAACGCTACTCGCTGTTCACATCCAACTGCCCTATAGTACAATAGCGAATATTCCAACAATGCCATCCAGCCACAGACTGCACACAGCACAGTCAGTGATTTTCATACATAGCGCTACGTGGCGTTACGAACATAAAAACCTAAACAGCCTACTTACAACTTGTACAGCCGGGACTTTGTGGTCAAGCAGTTCTAGGCGTTTCAGTCCGGAACCGCGCGGCTGCTACGGTCGCAGGTTCGAATCCTGCCTCGGGCATGAATGTGTGTGAAGTCGTTAGGTTAGTTAGGTTTAAGCAGTTCTAAGTCTGGGGGATTGATGACCTCAGATGTTAAGTCCCATAGTTCTTAGAGCCATTTGAACTTTTTTTTTTGTACTTGTACATTTACCGATTGTGTCCCTTTCGAATAATTCCTTTGTGGTTCGTGGTTTTCCTGTTTCTTTGTAAGTGTAATTATTGATCCAATCTAAAAATTTAAAATGTTTTCATAATCAACTCAACAAGACATTACATTAAAGGCTTCACACAGTAAGTCAAGCAGAAACTCTGTAGGCCTGTGTCCTGGGGCAGAGTAATTCTCGGTGCGCAAATTACCCAGCCTATTTTCATCAAGTATCTGAAACTAAAAGCTCTTAGCGATTTCCAACTACGTGTGCACACGATTGTAAATCTTCACGAAACTTTGTCTCGCTGACATCGCCCTCAAAATAATGAAACGTAAAAAGTTTAAGACATACTTCATTTTCGCTGTGATCTAAACGTTCCGCATCAGAAATGAGGTTTTGGTTTATTACTTTTTTACCACCGAAGCTATTCGCAACACGTTTTACATAGGCAGTATCCTGGGATACCATTCAATGTGCCTACAAAATTATATCACTGTACGACACATATTTCAGGAGATACAGCGTCATAAACATTAAGCCTTTTTAAATATTCAAGAGGTGGGGTTGTAAGTTAAAAAGACAAACATTGTTACTTTAATCTATTTCAGTGCCGTAATATATGATCAAATCTGATGCAGTACAGAGCCACATAAGCCGAAATTTCAACAGTTCAATAAAAACAACAAGAGCTGAAACGGAAAACGACGTCATTTGAGGCGTTTAATGGCTCTGAGCACTATGGGACTCAACTGCTGTGGTCATTAGTCCCCTAGAACTTAGAACTACATAAAGCTAACTAACCTAAGGACATCACAAACATCCATGCCCGAGGCCGGATTCGAACCTGCGACCGTAGCAGTCGCACGTTCCCGATTGCCCGCCTAGAACCGCGAGACCACCGCGGCCGGCTGAGGCGTTTAATTTGTATCAAAACTATGATAGTTAGCAGCAAGGAGTGAAAGTGCAAAGTTTTACTCGCAAATGATATATTTTCTGGTGTTCAGCCGAGTTTTTGTTTCCATTTTACGTGTAATATATCGACTAACAATACGGTCGTCCTCTTCAAGTGCTGTTTACAGTACACGTAACAGTAAAACTTGCAATACCTGTACTTCCACGATTTGCGGTTGCTTGGGAAAAACCCAACCTTCTGAGGCTCTCTCAATATTCCTTCGAGACATGTCTATTATACGCACGAACTAAGTTGACACTCGGCACAGTGGCTGATGGGGGCGACCGTAGAAGCATTTCTCGTTTACAGTCACTCCCAACAGCCATAGCGCCGAGTGTCCGCGAATAATACACTATGCCAGGATTTGCTTCCAGCGGCTCATACTACACCCGAAACAGTCCACGAAGAAATCCATATTTGCTGCCACGATAGTCGCGCGGTCGATATAATTTTATCATTCGGAGCCCGTGCGTTCCATAGGCAACGTGTCTTAGAAATTACCCATCTGATATTCGGATCAACAGTGTCATTTATTTTTAAAATTTCTATCAGTTTATCTGTTTTTATGATAGAGATTCTCTGTTTACATAATGTAAACAAAGATGAGCGTCGGATTTGAATTCATAGACGTGTTCCCTTGTCTAACCTGGTCTTCGCTACCGTGTAAGATGTTCTCTGCATCCGACGCTCTGCTGTTTTCGAAAATCGCTGATTTGTTGCAAGGTGGCGGTGGCAATCTTGATAATTACAAAAATAATAATAATAATAATAATTATTATTATAATCATCATCATCATGTCCTACTCGCCGTGTCCGGCGACAGCGACTCCATCAATCGTTTGGTCCGTATTGTGGCGAGCTCGGATGTGGCTTGCAGCCCTGAAATTTTATTTTAGGTTTTATGATTATTGTAGTAATTTTGCAATTACTTAAATAATCATCAAACCTAAAATAGAATTTCACGGCTGTCTCATCGATTAACGGTAGAGCTCAAAGAAGAAATATACTTTAACTGTTTTTGAGACTGGATATGAGGCTGGATGCAGAATTATTGCACTTTAACAATGATGGAAGCTTAATTGCGTAATGAGATAACTAGCCATCGGATTATTATTCCACTCAAAATCAAGGGGTGGAAGCGTGTCCGTCCGGCGTCTAAACACGATTTTGCACAAAGTAAATGACAGTTCGGTGTTCAGGGCGTGTTAAGTAAAATTTCCCCTCGTCATTTACGCAAACGGTCTGTACTTCGCCTTTTCTATCTCGGAAAGGAACCTCGGTAGACTGATCAGTGAAAATCACGATGAAACAGAATTCTGCAAAGTGCTCCTTATTTCTTCACTACTAAAATAATTGTACTTTCCACAAAACTCACAGTCTTCTCTCAAAATTGCAACACACTCGCCAATATTTAATACTGCTTTACGTAGTTATGAAACCGCAATGTCCTGGGTATTAATGATTAAGAATAATGGCTTGTCAAAAATAGGAGTGAAAATGCTACTTCCTCACCTCCAGGTCCTCTTAAACCTTCAGCGCGTCTTATTTCTGCACTGATACATCCACTCATGGTTTTGTTCCTTTTAGAAATTCTGTGCTAACCACGCTCAAAAGCATTTAAAATCAGTTAACAAACAACGTGTGGTGTTCGAAAAACTTATCTGGATTTGCGTTCTGTTGCTGTGTAGCAGCAGAAACTTTCTCTTCGTTGATCTCTCGCTTTCTCATGTCGGCGTTGCCGACGCTTATGGACAACTATCGCAGCAGGTAATTAAAGGACAGCCTTCTCATGTAATGAAATTCTCATAATCGACACTAAATGCGCACAATAAATGCTGCAGCTATTCGCAACGACCAAGGAGGTTAGAATAAAGGCAGATGCCCCTACGTCACAAAAATGAAGCCACCGCCTCCATATTGGTGTGTCCATAACATTTGTTGTCGAATGAGTATTCATACTGCATTGCAGTGATACTTTATACTGTATCAGAATACGTACTGGGAAATGACTATTAGACGTATCAAAGCTAAGAGGACGACTGTCACACAGTATTTAACGAGAAACTCGCTTCCTGCGCTCAAGCAGAATGGTGCCCTTGGCTTCAATCAGTGGTGTGCTCGGTATAAGTACAGACATCTCCATTTTTTCTAAGCTCCTTTGCACCGACTCACTTATAATTTGTTTTTCCTTGGCTTCACTTTGCGTGAGAAAGTTCCCCGTGTGGCCAGTACTGACAGAGAGAAACAAGGGCCAGCCGCTACACACACGTGTGTCCGACACCTCAGTAGACTTGCCTCTGTGACAGACAGGTGTCGCCACACTGCCCTCATTCTGTGACGCCTTTTATATCTTCACTAGACAGAAAATGGATGACAGACGGCTGCTCGGCCCTGAGAAGGGACTGGTTGATGATATCGGATGGGAAAAATCTGTTTTTCACGGTCGTGAGGCCAAAAAACGGACAAAAACCTCAATCACATCGGTTTTCAATTGTCCTGAGGCCAAAAACCGCATAAAAAGCATCAATCAAAATTAAATCGGATTATTAACTTCCGTGCGACTGGTGCAAAACATGTTCCCTTTACACCGTTTTCTGCAACAAGAGAAACAGCATGTTCCACAACTGATCGAAGTGTTTCCAGGGTCACGTTCAGAATGTGTTGCGTAATGCTTGCCTTCAATGCAGCTAATTTTGCAATCGGAACACTGAACACAACATCTTTCACATAGCTCCACAGCCAGATGTCACACGGATTAGGATCATCTGAGCGGGACAACCACGCTGGCGGCTGATAATTCTACCATTTCCGAAATTGCGCTTCAGCACCTGCTTAACTGGACTTGCAATGTGCGGAGGTGCGCCATCTTGCATAAAAATAATCACATCCACGCTGTTGGAGAGATGGTTCAAATGGTTCAAATGGCTCTGAGCACTATGGGACTTATTAACTTCTGAGGTCATCAGTCCCCTAGAACTCAGAACTACTTAAACCTAAGTAACCTAAAGACATCACACACATCCATGCCCGAGTCAGGATTCGAACCTGCGACCGTAGCGGTCGCGCGGCTCCAGACTTAAGCGCCTAGAACCGCTCGGCCACTCCGGCCGGCGGAGAGATGGAATGACGTGGTTGCGCAAAAGACACTCGTAGCGCTTACCACTGACGGTACAGGTAACAGGACAAGAAGCACCTGTCTCTTCGAAAAAAATATGGCCCTATCATAAATGATGCCGTAAACCAGCAGCTCACATGACCTTTTCAGGATGAAATGGTACTGGCTGATTTGCGTGTGGATTTTCCGTTGCTCATATTCGACAATTCTGTGTATTAATATATCCTGTCAGATGGACGGCAAATCATTGTCCACTTCCATGCAAGAAGAAATTTGTAAGCAAAGTTCTATCTTACTGGTATCTCAACAGGAAGCAACTCGTGCACAAGGTGATTTTGAATTTTCGTTAGTGTTGTCAGCGGCGAAAGCCGAAACTTTGTGAAAACACAATCCATTCTTTTCCAATGTGTCACCTAATAACTTCGATACTTGCTATCCACATTCATCGCTACAGTCTACAAATTTAGGCAGACGGTTTACAATGCTAGTATCGTGATCAAAGAATCATAAGCAGATTGGAAAAATGTTTCTATTTTTTTTAACTAATTGCATATGTCACTACAGAAATCTCTTGGATAGTCTTTAGAATACACACATCAAAAAAAGTTTTGCATAACCCCGGTTCCCAGAACTCCTGAAGATGGACGTTGTCTGTAGATATTGTATACAATCACAGTTCCTTTGACTGTTCACAGGTGTCACTAAAACCGCCGAACGACGTAACCAACCATACATGAGCAGCACCTATTAGACGGAAGGGTCCGACAGCCGATCAGTTCGAGTCATTCTACCAGGAAGGAGGAACATGGCTCGTGTTGTCTGTAGTTCAACCATGCCCTGACGGTCAATACCGCGGTTCGATCACGTCCGCATTATTACTTTGAGCCAGGAATGGCTCTCAACAAGGGAAGTGTCCAGTCTTCTCGGAGTGAACCAAACCGATATTGACCGGACATGGTGGAGATACAGAGAGAAAGGGACTGTCGATGACATGCCTCGCTCAGACTGCCCAAGGGCTACTAGTGCTGTGGATGACCGTTACCTACGGATTATGGCTCGGAGGAAACCTGACAGCAACGCCACCATGTTGAATAATACTTTTCGTGCAGCCACAGGACGTGGTTTTACGACTCAAACTGTGCGTAATAGGCTGCATGATGCACAGCTTCTATCCCGACGTCCATGGCGAGGTCCATCTTTGTAAACACGACACCATGCAGCGCGGTATAGATGGGCCCAACAACATGCCGAATGGACCGCTCAGGATTGGCATCACGTTCTTTTTACCGATGAGCGTTGCATATGCCTTCAACCAGACAATCGTTGGAGAAGTGTTTGGAGGCAACCCGGTCAGGCTGAACGCCTTAGACACACTGTCCAGCGAGTGCAGCAAGGTGTAGGTTCCCTGATGTTTTGGGGTGGCATTATGTGGGGCCGACGTACGCCGCTGGTGGTCATGGAAGGTGCCGTAACGGCGGTACGATACGTGAATGCCTTCCTCCGATCGATAGTGCAACCATATCTAAAGCATACTGACGAGGCATTCGTCTTCATGGACGACAATTCGCGCCCCATCGTGCACATCTTGTGAGTGAGTTCCTCCAGAATGACATCGCTCGACTAGAGTGGCCAGCATGTTCTCCAGACATGAACCCTACCGAAGATGCCGGAAAAGGGCGGACGACGTGACCCACCAACCACTGTGAAGGATCGAATCGCCGTTGAGAAGTGGGACAATCTGGACCAACAGTGCCTTGAGCTTGTTGGTAGTTTGTCACAACGAATACAGGCATGCATCAATGCAAGAGGTCGTGCTGTTAGGTATTAGAAGTACCGGTGTGTACAGGAATCTGGACCACCATCTCTGTAGGTCTCTGTATGATGGTACAACAAGTTAAGTTTGGTTTTCATGAGCAATAAAAAGGGCGGAAATGTTGTTTATGTTGATCTCTATTCCAATTTTCTGTACAGGTTCCGGAACTCTCGGAACCGAGGAGTTGTAAAACTTTTTTTTATTTGTGTATTTTCAACAGATTCTTTGACCAATACTTTGCATACAATACTCCAGCCTTTTGTTTTTCTGCAGGTAAAACTGAGCCATTTTTTAACCACTGAAGATATATGGTAACAATTTGTACGAACAATCCATGCTACTGTAACTAAGAGAATGCCTGACCATGTGATAAACAGATGCGATTTCTCCTGTCCGCCTCCGGGATAGATGGTTCAGGATTAGAGAAATATTTGGATGAGGTACTTGATACTCTACTGCTAACAACAGTCATGTGAGATTTAGTAGATGCCTGTTGTTTTACATCAGCAACGCCTCCATGTGCGCACGAGAAATCTTTACTGCACAGGTAACAGTAAGCCATGTACGAGTTTTCGTTTACTTGTCTTAACCAGAAATAACTATTTTCTCGGTTAGGTTATACTTAGTAAGCCTTTAGTCTTTCTTAGAATGTACACCATTTCTAGACGAATCTGAGTCACTGTAACTTAATTCATTCTTTTATCTATAGTTTTAGAAATAATTCACTACTGAAATCCTCAGCAGTTCTCGCAAAATAATGAACGAAGTGGTTCAAATGGCTCTGAGCACTATGGGACTTAACATCTTAGGTCATCAGTCTCCTAGAACTTAGAACTACTTAAACCTAACTAACCTAAGGACATCACACACATCCATGCCCAAGGCAGGATTCGAACCTGCACCGTAGCAGTCCCGCAGTTCCGGACTGCAGCGCCTAGAACCGCACGGCTACCGCGGGCGGCGATGAAAGAAGTTTTAAACTAGAATGCAGGTCCTGTACGGGCCTTTCTGGATACAGAAAATGTTCGACTGCTGCCCTGGCCAGCACATTCTCCAGATGTCTCACCAATTGAAAACGTCTGGTCAATGGTGGCCGAGCAACTGACTCCTCACAATACGCCAGTCACTACTCTTGATGAACTTGAAGCGGCATGGGCAGCTGTACCTGTACACGCCATCCAAGCTCGGTTTGACTCAATGCCCAAGCGTATAAAGGCCGTTATTACGACCAGAGGTGGTTGTTCTGGATACTGATTTCTCAGGATCTATGCACCCAAATTGCGTGAAAATGTAATCACATGTCAGTTCTAGTATAATATATTTGTCCAATGAATACCCGTTTATCATCTGCATTTCTTCTTGGTGTAGCAATTTTAATGGCCAGTAGTGTATTTTCCTGGGATACTCACGACAGTAACACGCGAAGAGCCGACGACCACCACCGTTTCCGAGATGCTGGTTCCCAGGTTGCGAGCCACAGTAATCTGTCCTCTGTCAAATTTACTTATGTCAGTGGATATGCCAATATGCGGCTCATAGCGTCTTTAGAGCCATTCCCCATTTATCGCTGCTCAGCTTATGTATTTTCGTTACGCTTAGCGTGCCCGCATCGCCATCAGACAGTCGACATCTACATCTACATGTATACGCCGTAAGCCACCTTGCAGTGTGTGAACTTGACACTCCTACCCTCTCTCCCGTTTTTTGGTCCAGTCGCAAATAGCTGTCGTGGAAGAGCGGTTGTCGGTAATTCTCCGTGTGGACTCAAATCTCTCTAATTTGATCTTTGTGGTCCTTTAGCAAGATATACGCAGGAGGAAGCAAAATTGAAGACTCTTCTAGAAACGAACGCTCTCGGAACTTCATCAGTACACAACTCTGTGATGCAGATTGCTACTCTTGCAGCGTCTGCCACATCAGTTGGTTGATCAGTTCTGAGACGCTTCCGTGCTTCGTAAATGAACCTGTAACGAAACGTACTGCTCTTCTCTGTATCTTCCGTACGAGGGTGAGTCAAATGAAAACCTTAAATTTGTAATAAAAAATCGAAATTTCTCGCCGTTATCCTCTCAGTTGGTAAGCGCGCTACAAACAGCGTGCAGAATGGCCTGTAGGGTGGCAGCATAGTGCAGATGCACACCTACCGTCGCAGTATCAGTATAAATATGGTCGCCCCACTTGCGACTTGCACTAGCGAAGAACAGCGTTCTGTTATTCGGTTTTTGCGTAGTGAAGATGTGGAACCTATTGAAAGTCATCGACGAATGAAGGTTCAGTACAGTGATGCATGTTTGTCACAGCAACAAGTCTACGAATGGAGTACGAAGTTCGCAAATGGTGTGACTTCAGTGAAAGATGCTCCTCGTCCAGGTCAGGCACAACGAGTTGTGACTCTACAGAACATTGCAGCAGTTGAAGCCGTAGTGAAGGAAAACTGCCGAGTGATACTGAATGACATTGCAGCAGGTTTACAGATTAGTCATGGATCAGCACACCACATTGCGCGTGATGTGCTCCAGTTTCACAAGATAGGTGCCACGGCAGCTGACTCCTGAAATGAGAGAACAACGTGTTGATGCTTGTGAAGAACTTCCTCGGCGCTTTGAACGAGAAGGTGATGGCTTCGTCGCAAGAATCGTTACGGGGGATGAAATCTGATTTCACTTTCACGAACCAGAAACGAAGAGAACGAGCAAGGAATGGCGCCATTCCCCATCACCAAAACCATAGAAGTTTCGAACAGAACTATCAGCAGGGAAGGTTATGCTGACTCTCTTTTGGGACGGAAAAGGCGTAATTTTGGATCATTACATGCCTAGAGGGACGACTGTCAACAGTGCATCACACACAGATCTCCTAAAAAATCAGCTGCGGCCTGCAATCAAATCAAAGCGACGTGGATTGCTATCAGCAGGTGTCCTTTTGCAACATGACAGTGGAAGGCCCCACACTGCCAGTACAACAGTTGCAACAATCACAGAGCTGCATTTTGAGTGTCTTCTTCATCCACCATACTCACCAGATCTTGCCCCAAGTGATTTCCATATGTTTGGACCACTGAAAGACGCAGTGGGTGGAAAGAAGTTACGTTCTAATAAAGAGGTACGCAATGCGGTGCATGAGTGGTTGCGCGGACTACCAAAAGAATTTTTTTCTAAAGGAATTTATGCACTTTGTAAGCGCTAGAGAACTTACATTGAGCGTGGGGGAGATTATGTTGAAAAGTGATACGGCTTTGTACCACTTCTGCACAATAAATAATATTTAAAATATATTTAAGGTTTTCATGTGACTCGCCCTCGTATTTCCTCTGTCAAGTCTATCTGTTCAAAAATGGCTCTGAGCACTATGGGACGTAACATCTGAGGTCATCAGTCCCCTAGACTTAGAACTACTTACACCTAACTAACCTAAGGACATCACACACATCCATGCCCGAGGCAGGATTCGAACCAGCGGCCGTAGCAGCAGCGCGGTTCCTGACTGAAGGACCTAGAACCGCTCGGCCGCAGCGGCCGGCAGCTCTGTTGTTACAGATCCAATGCTGACGACCACTATCCAAGTACTGGTCGAACGAGTGTTGTGTAAGCTTCGTCCTTTGCTGCTAGACTACAGTTCCAAAGCTTTCTTCCAATGAATCTCAGTCTGGCGTCTGCTTTACTCGAGACTAATTTTATGTGGTCGTTCCATTTCAACTCGTTCCACACACATTCTGCTAGACATTTTGTGAAAATAACTGCTTCAAGTGAATGTCCTGTAGTTGTTTAATCATACAATAAAGGAGCTTTCTGTCTGTGTGTTCACAACAGATTGCATTTATTTATGTTGAGGGTCAAATGTCCCACCTGCACCAAGAGTCGAGCCTCTACAGGTCTTCCCCTACTTGGTTTCATTTGTCTAGCATTCCGACTTCTCTGTATCTGACAGCATCAGCCGCGAAAAGTCTCATGGAGCTTCCGAAGTTAACTACTGCGTTGTTTATGGATACTGTTGAAAGTAATGGTACTGTAGTCTTTCATAATCTTTTGCCTTATCGTTGTATCTTGTTGATGAGTATGGAACTGAACGGAACGTAAATGTTGAAACCCAGTGCTGGCACATATACTGCCTCAAATATCGTCAAAGAGATTTCTGAGCAGAGCGTTTCCATTTGCAGCGAGTAAGATGCTACCGCCCAATGAAGCTCTGCTCAAAGGTTTCAAGTTCAATTCAGAACAAGTGCGCAATGTCTGGCGATCATAAATTATGCTCTCTCGTATCTCCTCTTTCTGGCGGGTAAACACTGGTGACTTTTTTTTACTATCCGGTCCGAATTTGACCACACTAACGAGCGGTAGCAAGCTCGGGTAGTGACAGTTGAACCGTTTCAGACTGTGTACTGAACTGAAGAGGTATTGTCTGTGCCCCGAAGAAATAGGTATTGTCCATGCGAGCTGTAGCATTATGCGTAACCCCAGCGTCTGCAGCAGCTGAGTTATCAGCTACGTCGCTATCACATGGGTTCACGCGGCACCGGACATCCGTCTGGCTCAGAGACTGTATCCGCTTGCTCGTGGCAGGGCAGTGGGTTTTATACGCTCTAGCAGGCGACACGCTTTCAGCTAAAGTTGAAGTTCTGGAACTCAGTGTGCACCGTGACCTGGACAGCGGGCAGACATCAGTATCTGGACCGGTGTTCCCGCAGACAGGTATGCGTGAATATTGTACTTTATTACCTTTGATAAATAATATTCAAATAGACAACTGGCAGGTGCGATGCTCTGGTTAATGCTAACGTCAGAAGCGTCCACGACGAATGAGGCGATAGATACACGACAACATTGGGAATTTTCTGGAAAATTTGGCCCTAAGTATGTCTTGTAATGAGCTCAGATTTCACCATGGTCATTTAGCTAGATATATTTGGGAGGAATTAACGCGTTTCTTGACTCTCATCATTTTCAGAGCTCACTGTTGTAGCATCCATATTTATTGGTTCATAATCATAATCATCAGTATCAGAACTCAAACAGTCTACTGTCATAACTCTATCAATGAGCTCAGTCTACCAAACGTGCAGATAAACTAGTCTTCTTTCCTTAAATTGTTGTAGGATTAATTTTCTATGAAAATAACAGTTTTCTACCGAACTCTTGTTGACATACATAACATTGAAAACAGGCTCATAGGTTTTGGGAACAATGTCTACCACAACAATTAATCCAGAATCATTTCAAAACGATGTCATACAGTATTTTTTTTATTTCACAACTTTTGGTTCCTAAGCTTAGTAATAAATATGAACAGCTCAAACACGCTGTACAGAACAAAAGTAAAACGAGAATTATGGAATGTAGTTGAATTGAGTCGGGTGAAGCTGAGGAAATTAGATTAGAAAATGAGACACTTAAAGTAGTAAAGGAGTTTTGCTATTTGGGGAGCAAAGTAACTGATGATGGTCGAAGTAGAGAGGATATAAAATGTTGACTGGCAATGGCAAGGAAACCGTTTCTGAAGAAGAGAAATTTGTTAACATCGAGTATAGATTTAAGTGTCAGGAAGCCGTTTCTGAAAGTATTTGAATGGAGTGTAGCCATGTATGGAAGAGAAACATGGACGATAAATAGTTTGGACAAGAAGAGAATAGAAGCTTTCGAAATGTGGTGCTACAGAAGAATGCTGAAGATTAGATGGGTAGATCCCATAACTAATGAGGAGGTATTGAATAGAATTGGGGAGAAGAGGAGTTTGTGGCACAACTTGACAAGAAGAAGGGAGCGGTTGGTAGGACATGTTTTGAGGCATCAAGGGATCACAAATTTAGCACTGGAGGGCAGCGTGGAGGGTAAAAATCCTAGAGGGAGACCAATAGAAGAATACATTAAGCAGATTCAGAAGGATGTAGGTTGCAGTAGGTACTGGAAGATGAAGAAGCTTGCACAGGATAGAGTAGCATGGAGAGCTGCATCAAATCAGTCTCAGGACTGGAGACCACAGCAACAACAACAACAACAACAACAGAACTTTTAAGATGCAATGGGTCAAGTGATTGGTTAAATTGTCACAGCACAGCGTTCCTCCCTGTGCTTGTAATCTGAAACTTTACAAATCTTTGGGGCTCGGTAACTGCGAGAAAATGCTCCTTGCTATAGAGATACAACAATGTATTGGCATTATTACAAATTTGTTAAGCTTGTGAGTAGAGAGTTATCTACCAAGTTGCACCGTGGTCCACCTTTAGCTCTTGGTCACCATGTGACTGGCTCTGAAAGTCAGCTCAGGCGCCGGAGGAAGTCATTAGTATGCTACCTACATTAGGACCATGCCTAGTAAAGCACTGCTATGTTCAAACTAACGTTCAGCTTTACTTTCTACTTGTGAAATACGCTAGAATTAGAACGTGCCAAGTTTGTGGAATAAACTGAATGTTCTCACAATCTGTTTTTGAAATCGCACTATTTTCGTGCTGTCAAAGAGCCTTTCCGTCCAGTTGCAGCGTCCTGGTATATGGTTCTTCTCCTGGAATCCAGCCCTCTTCTCACGTGTAATATTTTCCAGTTGGTCCAAAAGACCTAAGTACTATTAACCGAATAGCAAATTACCCTTTGCAAGGCAGCCAATAAGGAGATTCCCTCTTAGAATGTAGAAGAACTTCACGTTGCTTTCATTTCTGTTTCTTTTCTGGAATGTGTTGCTGGAGCTCGCAGTAAATGTGATACCACTTTTGCACAATGATTTCTATTTGTTAATGCCTAATATAAACCGGGCCGTTCCTTTTCTTATACCTGCAATGCCAATGCCTCATTGCACATTATCTTCATGTTCTCAAATGCGATTGCAGATTTCTGACGGCCTCGTTTAAATATTGCCAATCTTTTTCTAAAGTGCTGAAATTCAGAGAGGATTCTCCTCATCAACTATCACCCATCATGAACGAATTTCCGTTAAACAGTCGAAAATAAAGAATTTATATTGGTAACATACTATATTCTATCCTATGATCGAAAACACTCACAACATGCTGTTTTGAAGAACTATGTATCCAAAAATATTCTGCAAATCAAGTTGATTTAGTGCATGTTAACACGTTGTTTTTAGCGCACATCTAGAGTTCGCAGAATTGTGTAGCCCGGCTGCTGTGGCCGAGCGGTTCTAGGCGCTTCAGTCCGGAACTGCGCTGCTGCTACGGTCGCAGGTTCGAATCCTACCTCGGGCATGGATTTGTGTGATGTCTTTAGGTTAGTTAGGTTTAAGTAGTTGTAAGTCTAGGGAACTGATGACCTCAGGTGTTAACGTCCAATAGTGCTTAGAGCCATTTGAACCATTTTAGTCGCGTAGCCTGCCAATACTCGTCACTCCCACCGTGCTTCCACGAGTTGCGCGGGATCGAAGACAAGTCTGTCTGTATCGATGCATGAAAACTCACTCGATGAAAGCCGTTAATACGTTCTATCACGTTCCCGCTTTCAAGAAAGAAGGTAGAATGTGGTATCTTGGTGCACAGAATGCGTGAGTGTAAAAATTATCACAACGTGAAGAAACGTGTTACATCTTTAAACAAAATATCGTGAATATTAAAAGAGTGTGGGGCGCAGTGGATGAAATTAAAAATAAAATAAAGATTTTACTTTCGCAGTACTGCCGAGAACCACTGAGTCCTCAAGGAAAAGTGGTGACATTATACACAGCATGCTCAGATGCATTGCGATAAAATTCTGTGATTTTCTGATGATACGATTAGATGATAATAATAATCATGATTAGATAATACTGATAATTATTCGCGCTCTTCACTGCCACTGCCCCACAGGGAAAGCAAAAGTTTCTGATTTCCTTTTATCACTCGACGCCGTGATATCTTGCCTCCTGTGCGTGCAGTACTATCTTACTGTTTGTGATGCTTCTAGCCACACAGAACACTTCCCGTTCACTTTATCGCAGTTTTAAGTAACATGCAAATGGACATTTAGATGGAGTCGTATGGTGTCGTCGGCTTGGAGGCACCGAGCTTTTGTTCAGCAACCTAACCGGAAAACGTTTTCCTTCTCCGCACACAATGAACCCTTTCCACGCGGAGTATGGGAGTGGTTTCGTCTCAAGTGTATGTTAACTGTAGATGATTCTTATGGATTTGTGTACAATCCGGTGGAAGGATCACTATCTGCAGTGTCACATGTCATCACAGCATGAGACATTGTGGAGAGGTGTCCAGCGTAACGCAGGACATTTGCGCAAAGCCTGGATTGTCACTATACACGATAACGTCCGCTCCTTTCGTCAGAGGAGTACTTGCCGTGAAAATTTCTTCCACGACCGGGATTCAAACCGGCTACCTCCGTGCGAGAGCCACTATATAGGCGTGCATCACAATCCAGATTACGGAGGGGGGTGCTTGTGTTAGCTACTTTCATGGCATCGATCAACATAAAAAAATCAAAATCTTAGACAAATATGGACCAGGCTACGAACTTTTCTCTTTATGCCAATGTTGACTGTGGTCTTTAGTCCGACAGCTGGTTTGATGCAGCTCTCCACTCAGTGCAAACCTCTTCATCTCCGAATAACCACTGCAACCTAGATCCTTTTGAATTTGCTTATTGTAGTCAACTCTTGGTCTTTCTGGACAATTTTACCTCCCACACTTCCCTCCAATACTAAATTAGTAGTCCCTTGTTGTCTCAGTATGCCCCAATCAACTGGACCCTACTTTTAATCGTTAGGCCACAAATTTCTTTGTTCTCCAGTTCTTTTCAGTACCTCCATATTGGTTTCGTGACCTGCCCGTCTGATCTTCAGTATTCTTCTGTAGCTCCACTTTTCAAATACTTCTATTCTCCTCTCGTCTAAACTCTTTACCATCCTGATTTCACTTTTGAAATAAAAGGCTACACTCTTCACAAATACCTTCGAAAAAGAGTTCCTAACACTAAAATCTATATTCGATGTTAACAGTTTTCTCTTGTCCAACAGAGCTCTTCTTGCCATTTTACATGCTACATTTTATATGCTCTATACTTCGGCGCTGGCCCATGTGACCGAGTGGTTCTAGGCGCTTCAGTCCGGAACCGTGTCCTGTTAGTTAGGTTCAAATAGTTCGAAGTCTAGGGGACTGATGACCTCAGATGTTAAGTTCCATAGTGCATAGGGTCAAGTGAACCATCTACTTCGGCCATCATCAGTTATTTTGCTGCCCAAGTAGCAAAACTCATCTAGTACTTTTAGTGTTTCGTTTCCTAATCTAATTCCCTCACCATCGCCTGATTTAATTCGACCCTCATTCCATTACTCCTGTTTGGTTTGCTTAAAGTTCGTCGTATATCCTCCTTTCAAGACGCTGTCCATTCCGTTCAGCTGCTCCTCCAAGGCCTTTGCAGTCTGTGACAGAATTACAATGTTGTCGGCAACCTTCAAAGTTCTTATTTATTCTCCTTGAACCTTAATTCCTTCTCTAAACTTTTCTTTGGTTTCCTTTGTTGCTTGCTCGGTCTACAGACTAAGTAATATTGGGGATAGGCACCCTCCCTTCTCAACCTCTGCCCTACCCCCCCCCCCCCCCCATCCCCGTTTCATGCCCCTCGATTTGTTCCAGTATTAAGGTGAGTAAAACGAGGGGTGACGTTAATAAGTCTTCATGAAGATGGTACTGTTGCAAAGAGAAGTTACTAGTAAAGTAACAAAAATTGGACGGCTTCATAATTTCGATTATGGGACGGTTGGTGGTACCCCGAAAATGTGCAGGAGGCCAAGTGCTGTGGAAGGTACAGTGACGGACTGTAGTGAACTTTCAAGCGTGTGATGATAGCCTGGCCCTAGGCTCACAGATCTCGCGCAAAATAAACTGCCATTTCACAGAAACGTCTTCTCGTTCCCAGCGCCAGATAACTCCACCCCTTTGATTCAAAGGGGCTACTACCTTAGTTTGCTGTCGCTCGTATTACTGGTCGTACTGGCACAAAGACATGATAGCTTTAACTTAAAAGTTGTGCTTGTGATCAGGCATAGTAGGTGAACTGCAACTCACCAATCCCATCACTACAGACAACTAAATCTCCACCACTACCATTGTCGCCTCCACTACTATCTCGTCCCCAGGAGAAGCTAAATTATTTTTGCCTACTGTATGCTACATTACAGGGTCAGGGGAACCATTAATGGGGAAGCAGGTCCTGGCAGCTGCATGCTGTCGGGACGTTCCTCGTACTTTAGTATGTGGAGTACCGGATTTAGACGATTGACGCTGGATGAGGTAGGAGTGGCTTTCGAAAAATGTCCAAGACAATTATAGTGCCATTCAGCACACTGGGGTTTCGGTAGCATGTCCTCGCAGAGCTCTGCGTAATGTCCTATTGAGACCTTACAAAATGAAGGTAGAGCATCGGAAGACCAACATTGCTAGCGTCGGTACTGCAATTGTCTATAGCAGTTTTGCGCAATGGAAATGTTTATCCTGATATGCTTGTTCCTGATGGGACATGACTGTATTTGTCGGTCTACGTGAACTCACAGAACAACCGACGCTGGAGTCTTGAAAATCAGGTTAGTGTTTCCGTCATTACAAGTAGTGCCTATTGTCGTAAATACATCATAATACTGTCGCAGACCCATTGACTTTGTGTGTCGCACAGTGTCCTGGATGTAATAGCAGTAGGTCGTTTCAGAGGACGTTGGTTCTGTGGAATAAGGCTGCAATATATTCCCCACTTGGCAACTCCATGTCCCCCCACCCCACCCCATCTTTTGTATAATCACTGCAATTTATATCCAGATCAGCTGATTTCGGCTGTTTGGCATATTCAATTGCATTCGAAAAATTATATCGTCGCCGTTCATTGTTGTATATACATGTACAACTGTCATTTTAATACGAAACCACTGCTGCAGTAAACATGAACCAGAACAACGCTCTATATTTATTTATTGTTTTATTTATTGCCTTTTGGAAGGGGCCCATACAGCCTTCTCAACACTGAAATAGAATACCACAGACTGTTTTTACAATTCAGAGTATATATTATTTTAAGTCGTATCCTGGTACAGACTTACATAGGCTCAATGTGGGACAGATTGCGATACAAAACAAATTTTAGATCCTTAGTTTACTCAAATGAATAAAAAAGACGAAAATGTAGCGCAGGATACACAGAGGTAGTATGCTATAAAAATCCTTCTGGTAACACAATAAGAAATGATAAATTGCCGTCGGTATAGATTAGGGATGGTCCCAATTCAATGCTATCTCTAACATAGCAATAAAATATTCTTTTTTGTGTTCTGTAAGAATTGTTTCAAAAGCTGAAGTCAGAGATTTGAATATTTGTGCAAGTCTATAAGGACCATCTAGACAGAACATGATAACAGTATACAAGAACCAGACTGGAGTATTGCAGTCATATGTACAGATACACAAGTATTCAGACACATACATACAGGAAATACATAGTGAACCGTTTTGTGTTCGTTAACACGTTAAAATAACTGAGCCCCTTGCTGATGTTCTCCGGTTTTCGTTTCTTAATGACGGCTTACATCGCGTCATGCGATAGGGCAGCCTTCCGGCTCTTCGAAGGCATGTTATCATCATTCTCTGCTAGAGATCTTGTCTTGCTCGCTGATCCATGGTGTAAACGTCAGTGATTATATAAAAGACAGAGTGGAAACGGAACTTGTGGCTGTGGCACCTATAAGAAGTTAAGATGTAGTGAAATAATATCGGTTCAAAAATAGCTCTGAGCGCTATGGGACTTAACATTTGAGCTCTTCAGTCCTGTAGAATTTAGAACTACTTAAACCTAACTAACCTAAGGACATCACACACATCCATGCCCGAGGCGGGATTCGAACCTGCGACCGTAGCGGTCGCGCGGTTCCAGACTGAAGCGCCTAGAACCGCTCGGCCACCGGGCCGGTAATAACATCGGTCCAGTAGTTATTGTTGCACTAAGTACGTCCAACACTCCTATTTTCAAACCATGCCCTGGCTTTTGGTGTAAGTGACGAACAATTTTAGAGCTCAAATGTCTGCTGTAATGCACTTCCTTGTCCCCTGATAAAGGCACTAATGCATCACCAGAAATAAAGAACAGTTGAGTGTGAACATTTCCATCACGCACATACTGCAGTAGCCAGTTGCACTACCGACACCGATGGACATCTACATCTACATGGATACTCTGCAAATCACATTTCAGTGCCTGGCAGAGGGTTCATCGAACCACCTTCACAGTTTACTATTATTCCCATCCCGTATAGCGCGCGCTAAGAATGAACACCTACATCTTTCCGTAAGAGCTCTGATTTCCCTTATTTTATCGTGGTGATAGTTCAACACTATGTAGGTCGGTGTCAACAAAATATTTTGGTGACTGGAATATCGTGAGAAGATTCCGTCGCAGCGAAAAACGCCTTTCTTTTAATGATTTCCAGCCCAAATCCTGCATCATTTATGTGACACTCTCACCCATATTTCGCGATAATACATAACGTGCTGCCTTTCTTTGAACTTTTTCGATGTACTCCGTCAGTCCTACCTGCTAAGGATCCGGCACCGCGCAGCAGTATTCTAAAAGAGGACGGACAAGCGCAGTGTAGGCAGTCTCCTTAGTAGGTCTGCTACATTTTCTAACTGTCCTGTCAATAAAACGCAGCCTTTGGCTAGCCTTCCTCACAACATTTTCTATGTATTCTTTCCAATTTAAGTTGTTCGTAATTGTTACCTCGGTATTTAGTTGAATTTACGGCTTTTAGATTAGATGATTTATCGTGTAACCGAAGTTTGACGAGTTCCTTTTAGTACTCATGTGGATGACCTCATACTTTTCGTTATTTGGGGTCAACTGCCACCTTTCGCACCATTCAGATATTTTTTCTAAATCGTTTTGCAGTTTGTTTTGATCTTCTGATGACTTTATTAGTCGACAAACGACAGCGTTATCTGCAAACAACCGAAGACGGCTGCTCAGATTGCTTCCCAAATCGTTTATATACATAACACTACCTTGGGGAACGCCTGAAATCACTCCTGTTTTAATCGATGATTTTCCGTCAATTACTACGAACTGTGACCTCTCTGACAGGAAATCGCAAATCCAGTCATGTAACTGAGGCGATACTCCATAAGCATGCAATTTTACTACGAGCCGCTTGTGTGATACAGTGTCAAAAGCCTTCCGGAAATCCAGTATATAAACAATAACGGGGTGTGACGACGGCCTCCCGTCGGGTAGACCGCTCGCCTGGTGCAAGTCTTTCGATTTGACGCCACTTCGGCGATTTGCGCGTTGATAGGGATGAAATGATGATATTAGGACAACACAACACCCAGTCCCCGAGCGGAGAAAATCTCCTACCCAGCCGGGAATCGAACCCGGGCCCTTAGGATTGATAGTGTGTCGCGCTGACCACTCAGCTACCGGGCGGAAATCCAGTGTCTGAGTAGGTCAAATTCAAATGTGTGTGAAATCTTATGGGACTTAACTGCTAAGGTCATCAGTCCCAAAGCTTACACACTACTTAACCTAAATTATCCTAAGGACAAACACACACACCCATGCCCGAGGGAGTACTCGAATATCCGCCGGGACCAGCCGCACAGCCCATGACTGCTGCGCCTAAGGCCGCTCGGCTAACCCCGGGCGGCACTGAGTAGGTCGGTCGGTGCTCTGTCATTTATTCCTAAGGCTTCAGTTTGACTACCGTCAACATATTCGTCTCGTGAGAATCAGTAGCTGTCCAAATATTTAAGATAATTCTAATTTATTGTTTTTGATTACGTGACATGATTCGATCAATCATGATCACCATCAGATCTAAGCAGTTGCGGAAGCAAGCCTTCTTGTCGTTTCAGAACCTCTTATCAGAGTACTCAGCACTTTGTTTTGTCTATTCCGAACCTCAAGTCAGAATACTCTGGTATTATATTCTGAATAGACAAGACGGGTTGCTCACGCAACTACTTACGTCTGAAGATGACCTTGAGTCATCCAAACATGTCATATAATTAAAAATGTGCAGCTGAAACTGAACAATAAATGAGAAATATCTTTAAAAAGCTTCACTTTATGTCCCTGTACAGATCTCGTTTAAAACAAATATGCCACAGACAGAGTCCGATGAACGGGTCGGAGCCTATGTAGCTTTTGGCGCTGCCTCCGCAGTATTGGCTTACGACACTGCCCTCGCGCCGCAGGTGAGCGCCCTGGTGCTCCATTATTAGAAAGGGAGATGCGGTTGGCATTCCGACAGGAAAAGCTGGACAAATGACTGGTGTTTTCCCCTCAACACCGCGGGAATTCGTAAGCGAGCTGGGCGCGCTTTGATTTACAGGGCGGCCGCCAGAGGGCTCCCTTGACGGCGACTTGGCTGCGACTCGGCCTCACAGGTCGGCGGGCATACGCCACGCAGCGGTATAACTTAACGGGCCATAAAGCAAATAAAAGCACAAATTGAAATTTAATTGAATTCCTGCGCGTATCGCGGCTCCCGCCGGCAGCTGCCTGAGTTATGCGAAGAAGCTTTCTGTATGCCGCCGGCACGTCCCCTGTACCCGCCTATATATATCGTCGGCAGTCGTTGATAGTTTGCACGACGCTCGATCGTTACACGTGGGACGCCGTGAGATATGACTTGTTTATGGCCGATTTATGCTCGCTGGAAATTTAATCGGACGTTTGGTATTAATCGCCGGTGCTTACTTACCTCTGAGAGGAGCTATGCCGCCGTTACGAGCGCTGTTTTGTTTCGGATGCGTGCAGCAACGTGGATTCATAAACAGTGGGATCCGAGTGGGAGACCACTATACCAAATGTTTATGCTTTGAAAGTCTCTTTAAAGTTCTCTTAACTTTAATTTTAGACAGGATTTTAAAAGAAAATCGTTTGCTAACTTCAAAAGTTTTGACATCTACGCACCTGTAACTACATCAATTCCCTAAAATTTTGCAGTCAACTAACGCTGAAGGGAGAAACTAAGAGAAACTGTATGAACAACGATTCCAACAGTAGAAAACTTTGCACTGGGACGTCATTCCCGTATCAAACTAGAAAACGCCAGTTTGTGAAAGTGAATAACTTCTGAGATCAGACAAACATAGCGAAACGTTTTCTATTAATGTTCAAATGATCGACCTCCTCTGAATAAGAACATAATTAATACAGACTCCATAATAACTAATAAATACTCATGCCCATGTGCTCCTGCTCAACCTTGCGAAAATAACAAAACAGTTTTAATGAGCAACTATAATTTACCTGTATTTCATTTTCAAAAGCCCAAGACAATCTAGACATTCTCTAGAAACAATCTGAATGAAGAAAGCGAATACAAGAGAAATAACTTTTAAAAAAATTACCCAGTAGAGGAAGACAGACAATCACACACATAAACCCATTGATGGTAGAAGTAACTGAGATAAAAAAAAAGAACGCCCATTCGTTTCGTCGAAATTAAAGTATGAAATCGAGACAGTGAAGAAACATTTAACTGGCGTGATGTAGGCATACAAGCCACAGTACTTTCAAGGGCTATCGACATAAACGTTATATTCCGTAATTATGTAGAATTAAGTCAGAGAAGTACTTAAAGTTTTCGCTAGGTAGCAGCAGTGTGCGTTCACTACAGTCCCACTAAAAATGGTGTCGGGACAAGCGTCGGTCAGCAATAACTGCTCAGCGTGACTTTCGTACTGTTATGGTGTGTATCCTTCTACAGCACAGAGCATTTGATCATGGCATGAATTTTGGAGAAACAGGTTGTTTGTGTAAAGGCAAATCGCCGAGACTGGCACAGACGTCGAAAGCATCCGCTGCAGTTTCACAAGTAGTCCGCAGAAATCCGTTCGGCATGCAGCTCGACAACTCAACAAGCACCCGATGTCCGTCTGGCGTGTGTTGCGTCCACGTTTACGCATGAGACCACGCAAAATTCAGCTACTGCAAGCTGTTCGTGAAGGTGATAACAACAACACGTGTAGTTCTGCAATTTCGTTCTTGGGAAGATGTAGGATGACAGTTTTCTTCCACGCTTAGACTTTAGTGACGAGGCAACATTCCATTTACATGGAAAGGTGAACCGTCATGTGAATATGGGGTACGGAACAACAAATTGAAGTTGTTCAATATGAGAAGAAATCTCCAAAATTTTACGTGATTTGTACAGTACGGGAAAATATGTATGGTCCATTTTTCTTTGCCTGGAACACTGTTACAGGAAGCACATAACTCGATAATCCCACTGATTCGAGCGCCAGACTGGCATCTGGGAATGTGGGAGTTTTTAAATCAGACGATTACTTAACGATGGGTCGGTCGCACCGGAGCAAATGATTCAGCCTTACATTACTAGCCTCCAAGGTCAACGGACCTGACTGTATGTGGTTATTTCTTGTGGAGGTTTACAAAAGACTCTGTTTATGTGCCTCTGTTACTAACAACAATGAATGAACTTAGACATTGTAGAACAGCAGCTGTGGAAGCTTTAAGACATGTTCGCTGCAGTGTGGGAACAATTTGAATACCGCATTGACATATGCTGTGCATCTTAAGGAGGGCATATTGAACACCTACAAAAAAAATATGAAAATAAACTTTTTGAGTTTCTCGTTCATCAAGAAGCAAAATTCATTTTATATGTTTATTAGTTTCACAGATGTAGACGTGCCAAATCGGATGATTGTGTTTTTGATACACCCTGTATATGGAACCACCGCGATAAATGTATGCTCGAACATAATTGCAGATGCTAGCCAGGATGCACTGTTCTACTCGAGTATGAACGGCACCTGTGCGATGTGACTGGTATGTTGCACGTATCAGTCGTGGTGAGATCAGTATTCTGTGTAGTTGTGGCAGTGTTATGTCGGAGCTAATTGACTTTGAACACTGGAAATTTGTTGATGCTCACGTGGTGAGTGTGTCTGTAACCAAGGTAGCTGCAGTGTTTCGTATTTCAACAGGCACCATATCGAAGATCTATACCGCATACAGGAAAAGTGAAACGTCATTCGCTAAGTCACAACGCGGACGGAAGTGTGTGTTGAGTGATCGTAACGGACAGTCATTGAAGAGGATTGTGGCGAAAAGTAAGAGGACAACAGCTCAAAAAGTCACTGCACGACTGAATGTCGCACTCGCAAAACCCGTCAGCACCAAATCAACACTAAGGGAGCTCCATAAACAGCGAACTGCAGAGCGTTATGGAACTTCAAAACAACGCAGTGATGGAAATATTTGTAATCGTAAAACGTAATGCGGAAGCCATAAAAATTAGACTACGGAGCAAGGAAGAATGTTATTTGGTCGGATGAGTCGTGTTTCACATTGCCTACGATGCAGACTGCTTGCTCCCAAGAATAAAAAGTCGCGTTAGTGGCACGTATTCTGTGACCATTTTGAGCGATCAAGTCATTCGCACGGAACAATTTTTGTTCCCCAGTGTTGATGCTGTGTTTGTGTTCCAAGGCAACAGAACTCTGTTCACACAGCTCGCATCGTCCACAACCGATTTTGTGAGCAGGAGGATAAATTGTCGCATCTCCCCTGACCACCGTAGTCACCAGATGTCAATATTGTTGAGCCTTTGTCGTCTACTGACGAAGATTATTAAACAGCAGTTCATTAAAGTCTGGTCTATAGATCTGTTCAAGTTCTTATAGTGACGTGAAAAAAGTAATTAAAGAAATAGTTCCTCTGTGAATGCATTTTGCGTTCTATTGTTCTGTTCTAAAAAAAAAAAAAACCAACTGCCAGTTAGTCGCAAACAGCGATAACAATATATAAAATCTTATGAGTGCTTCATTACTCGGGGATGGTAGGTTATCTCTCATGCATTGTATGTAGCGAGAAAAATTACTTATTATTTTACTTTTGTTGTGGATTGATCTACGCGGTTCTAGAGGCGTAAAAGTGTTCAGTTAGCTACCAAACGATTTACTGTGAATAAATCGAAGATAATTGAAAGGGAAAACACCTACTGAGATAATTACCTTTACAGATAGCGTTCAGACAGTTGAATCCGCCAGGACAAGACGGTCGGCGTAGAATTCTGTAAGCTCGACGCCGCCCAGACGGATCGGAGACTACGATGCAATGTTGCACTCTTCATGGAGCAATGATCACTGTTCTGCATAAGACGAAAATTTTCATTTGATGCAGTGACTTTAAGAGAGAAAATTCTTCCATATCTAAAGCTGGATTACAAGCAGGTTGGAATCCACGATCACTCCTGATTCAACTGTCTGAATGCTGTCTATCTGTAGAGGTAGTTATCTCAGGAGGTTTGTCGAAGATATGTATTTTACCTTTTAATTACCGAGTGAGGTGGCGCGGTGGCTAGCACTCTGGACTCGCATTCGGGATGACGACGGTTCAATTCCGCCTCCGGCCATCCTGATTTAGGTTCCCCGTGATTTCCCTAAATCGCTCCAGGCAAATGCCGGGATTGGTCTTTGTAAGGGCACGGCCGACTTTCTTGCCCGTCCTTCCTTAATCCGATGAGACCGATGATCTCGCTGTCTGGTCTCCTTCCCCAAACAACCCAACCCCCCCTTTCAATTATCTTGGATTCACAGAAAATTGTTTTCTAGTTAACTAAACACTTTTGCAGCTATGGACCTCCACAGGCCAATTAGAACGAAAACAAGCGGGTAAGTAATTCTTCCCGTAACACGCGATGCCTCACAGATAACCTAGCATCCCCGAGTAATGGAGCAGTGGTAGGAGTTCATATATTGTTATCGCTCATTGCGACTAACAGCTGGAAAAAAAACGTAAATTTATGTTTTTACTGTTGTGCGAAAAGACGATTTGCTTGTTGATTGCCGGCCGCGGTGGTCTCGCGGTTCTAGGCGCGCAGTCCGGAATCGTGCGACTGCTACGGTCGCAGGTTCGAATCCTGCCTCGGACATGGATGTGTGTGATGTCCTTAGGTTAGTTAGGTTTAAGTAGTTCTAAGTTCTAGGGGACTAATGACCACAGCAGTTGAGTCCCATAGTGCTCAGAGCCATTTGAACCTTTTTTTTTTTTTTTTTTTTTTTTTTGCTTGTTGATTTGGGGGGAAGGAACCGAAAAGCGATGAGATCGGTCCAATAGGCTTAGGGAAGAACGGGGAAGGAAATCGGCAGTGCCGTTTCAAAGGAACCATCCCAGCATTTGTCTGAAGCGATTTAGAGAAACCAAGGTGCCCGATCACTGCGCCACTTCGCTCGGTGCGAGAAGATGCAATAAATCACATTTACAAACTGTCTCTCAGGTCTGCGGCCTATATTAATATAATTTTATGACAATACGTTTTAAATGACGACAAATTAATATGCGCACACCGCTTCAGAAGTAACCGATCTAACAACGGCACCAGACACTTGTTTTACTAGGCATTGCCGACCATAGCATCGTATTCTGCCTGTTTACATATCTCTGTATTTGAATACGCATGCCTGAGCCATTATATTTGGAGAAAAGGATGTGTAATCGCTATCCACTTCCATTATCGTTTCCCAGACTTTCCACAATTTCTAAATCTGCATCTATATTCTGGAAACCACACTGAGGCGCATGGCAAAGGGTACGTCCCATTGTACCAGTTAGTAGGGTTCTTCCAGTTCCATTCACGTATGGAGCGCGGGGAGAATGATTGTTCGAATACCTCTGTGCGTGCTGTAATTATTCTAATCTTATTTTCACGGTCCCTATGTGATCGATACGTAGGGGACTGTAGTATATTCCTTGAGTCACCATTTAAGGCCAATTCTTGAAACTTTGTTAATAGACTCTCTTGGGATAATTTACGTCTATCTTCAACAGCCTTCCAGTTCAGTTCCTTCACTATCTCTGTAATACTCTCCCACGGATTAAGCAAACCTCTGAGCACTCGAGCTGCCCTTTTCACACTTCAGCAGTATTCTGGGATGGGTCGCACGAGTGATTTGCAACCAATCTCCTTTGTAGACGGATTACAGTCGCCCAGTATTCTACCGACAAACCGAAGTCTGCTACCTGCTTTTCCCACGACTGAATCTATGTGATCATTCCATTTCACATCGCTACAAAGTGTTACACACAGGTATTTGTGTATGAGTTGGCCGATTCCAACACAGACGCCCTGATATTATAGTCGTAGGATACCAACCTTCTTCGTTTTAAGAAGTGCACAATTTGCAGGGAAAATGGTATAAGTTTCCCTTGAAACCCATACAGAAACTGCATTTATCCATAAAGATTGGCAGACTCATTTAGGAAGTTTAATTTTTTTACTGATACTGTGCAGCAGGTGTCTGCCTATTTTAACTCTGAGGAACAACAACACTATCCAGAATACCTCTTTTTTTTTTAGTGAGTGGCATCAATGAGGACGCTTTACTTATGTAAAATCGTAAACTAGATATTTTAGTCGTTTTGTATTTTTGTATACGGTTCGCTTCGTATTTTTCGACTGAGTCATGTCGAGACCAAGGTTCCGTACCTCTGTTTTTTTTTGTTATCAGTCTACTGACTGGTTTGATGCGGCCCGCCACGAATTCCTGCCCTGTGCTAACCTCTTCATCACAGAGTAGCACTTGCAACCTACGTCATCAAATATTTGCTTGACGTATTCCAATCTCTGTCTCCCTCTACAGTTTTTGCCCTCTACAGCTCCCTCTAGTACCATGGAAGTCATTCCCTCATGTCTTAGCAGATGTCCTATCATCCTGTCCCTTCTCCATATCAGTGTTTTCCACATATTCCTTTCCTCTCCGATTCTGCGTAGAACCTCCTCATTCCTTACCTTATCAGTCCACCTAATTTTCAACATTCGTCTATAGCACCACATCTCAAATGCTTCGATTCTCTTCTGTTCTGGTTTTCCCACAGTCCATGTTTCACTGCCATAGAATGCTGTACTCCAGACGTACATCCTCACAAATTTCTTCCTCAAATTAAGGCCGGTATTTGATATTAGTATACTTCTCTTGGCCAGAAATGCCTTTTTTTCCATAGCGAGTGTGCTTTTGATGTCCTCCTTGCTCCGCCCGTCATTGGTTATTTTACTGCCAAGGTAGCAGAATTCCTTAACTTCATTGACTTCGTGTCCATCAATCCTGATGTTAAGTTTCTGGCTGTTCTCATTTCTACTACTTGTCATTACCTCAGTCTAATAAATTAGCTCTTTTCCATCCTCTGGAAGTGTATATCATGCGCATGGTACAAGGAACAAGTAACTCTTGTAATACATTCACTTAGTAACTCTATTGCCGGCAGTTGTGGCCGAGCGGTTCTAGGCGCTTCAGTCTGGAACCGCGCTACCGCTACGGTCGCAGGTTCGAATCCTGCCTCGGACATGGATGTGTGTGATGCCCTTAGGTTAGTTAGGTTTAAGTAGTTCTAAGTTCTAGGAGACTGATGATCGTAGATGTTAAGTCCCATAGTGCTCATAGCCATTCACTTAGTAACACTGTTTCCAAAATTCCATTTCGTTCTCCTCGCGTTTGATGACAGTCCGATGCTGCTTCGTTTCCCTGACAACTAGTTTACTTCGGAGTGCGGGTGAGAAGTACGGTGGGTGTTGTTCTGGAAAATTCCCTCCGGTCGCGGTCCGCGGTAAGAGGCACCTGTGGGGAACCTCGAGCGCTAAGAATAAAAAGCTCTGCCTCCCACACACGACGCCGAGCCGGGAGCTTCTTGTGTGGCAGTTTCCACAAAAACGGCTATTACAGCCGCCTGCACGCTGATTGATAGATAATTGCCGATCCCCGTCGGCCGCCACCGAAAAACACGCTGCGCCTCTCGTAATTACAATTTATAAACAGTAGTAAATACTACAATGGCGACCTCCGTATTTAATGCGAGTATCGGCGATGTAATAAGATGCGGCAGAATGGGGATTAGTTCCTTTTTTCCCGTCTCGCCAAAGTCATTGTTTTCTTCCTACGCTGTATCCGTCGCGGCGGGCGACTATCCCCAATGAGGGAAGCTTTAATGAGGATCTTGCTTTACGAGTTCCATCGTAATGAGCTGCGCCTTATGAGCTCGCGGGCGGCTGAGCCGGAGACGTTCGTCCTGCCCGAAATCCAGCAGAAATTGCGCACAACCGCAATCAATCTCAGTTCGAAACTGCTGTTTTGCAACTGCAAGCGCTAAACTCACGGAGAAGGGGAAAAAAGGCCCCGATGCGTGCCGGCAAAACTGTGTTTCTTCTTCCGCGATACGAACTGACTTTCGACAGCATGACAGACTACCTGTCGTCTCGACTGTCAGAACGAGCCCGTGGAAGTCGTTCCTTTTATTTGGGAGTCAATTTAGCGAGTAAATTGGTGTTGCTTCTGTAGCTGCGTAACTAAGACCACATGTTTATTACGACGATGTGATATTGAATGATTCTGCGAGCTAAAGAGTAATAGTCAAGTCAGAGGCGGTTAATCCATTCAGCACGTAGAGCACATTTTACGGGCTCCACGTTTTTTACAGAGACCCTGCAGACGCAATGACCACCTTTTTGGGGGAAGATTACATTGCGCAAAACAATTAAATGATTCCTTTTTCGGAAAGCTGCAATTGCCTCCCGTTGCGACATTGAAGTCTTATACACTCCTGGAAATTGAAATAAGAACACCGTGAATTCATTGTCCCAGGAAGGGGAAACTTTATTGACACATTCCTGGGGTCAGATACATCACATGATCACACTGACAGAACCACAGGCACATAGACACAGGAAACAGAGCATGCACAATGTCGGCACTAGTACAGTGTATATCCACCTTTCGCAGCAACGCAGGCTGCTATTCTCCCATGGAGACGATTGTAGAGACGCTGGGTGTAGTCCTGTGGAACGGCTTGCCATGCCATTTCCACCTGGCGCCTCAGTTGGACCAGCGTTCGTGCTGGACGTGCAGACCACGTGAGACGACGCTTCGTCCAGTCCCAAACATGCTCAATGGGGGACAGATCCGGAGATCTTGCTGGCCAGGGTAGTTGACTTACACCTTCTAGAGCACGTTGGGTGGCACGGGATACATGCGGACGTGCATTGTCCTGTTGGAACAGCAAGTTCCCTTGCCGGTCTACGAATGGTAGAACGATGGGTTCGATGACGGTTTGGATGTACCGTGCACTATTCAGTGTACGCTCGACGATCACCAGAGGTGTACGGCCAGTGTAGGAGATCGCTCCCCACACCATGATGCCGGGTGTTGGCCCTGCGTGCCTCGGACGTATGCAGTCCTGATTGTGGCGCTCACCTGCACGGCGCCAAACACGCATACGACCATCATTGGCACCAAGGCAGAAGCGACTCTCATTGCTGAAGACGACACGTCTCCATTCGTCCCTCCATTCACGCCTGTCGCGACACCACTGGAGGCGGGCTGCACGAAGTTGGGGCGTGAGTGGAAGACGGCCTAACGGTGTGCGGGACCGTAGCCCAGCTTATGGAGACGGTTGCGAATGGTCCTCGCCGATACCCCAGGAGCAACAGTGTCCCTAATTTGCTGGGAAGTGGCGGTGCGGTCCCCTACGTCACTGCGTAGGATCCTACGGTCTTGGCGTGCATCCGTGCGTCGCTGCGGTCCGGTCCCAGGTCGACGGGCACGTGCACCTTCCGCCGACCACTGGCGACAACATCGATGTACTGTGGAGACCTCACGCCCCACGTGTTGAGCAATTCGGCGGTACGTCCACCCGGCCTCCCGCATGCCCACTATACGCCCTCGCTCAAAGTCCGTCATCTGCACATACGGTTCACGTCCGCGCTGTCGCGGCATGCTACCAGTGTTAAAGACTGCGATGGAGCTGCGTATGCCACGGCAAACTGGCTGACACTGACGGCGGCGGTGCAAAAATGCTGCGCAGCTAGCGCCATTCGACGTCCAACACCGCGGTTCCTGGTGTGTCCGCTGTGCCGTGCGTGTGATCATTGCTTGTACAGCCCTCTCGTAGTGTCCGGAGCAAGTATGGTGGGTCTGACACACCGGTGTCAATGTGTTCTTTTTTCCATTTCCAGGAGTGTATTTCGCTCAACGGTGCCTAAGACCTTCCTCTGTAATGGTGAGAGGCACCCAAACGCCTTGCTCATACTGTGGCATCAAGCAGTCAGGCCTGCAAGATGAGTGGTCTGCCAAGCGAGTGGATTCATTCATATTTATCGAGTAACATCAATGACTGATTGTGAGCTCTACTACTCACAATTAAGCTACAAATTATTCTCTTGTTTGAATATTACGTAATGGAAACGGATAACGCACATCTGACTATTAGTAATTTACACAACTCTGATTGTTCACTACGCACTGGCAATACCACATTTTCTTTCTTACCCTACGGCTTTGGTCAACACGTGGCCATCGCACTGCATAGGAATGGCGCACACATAATAAATTCTGAATATCATGACTACACACTATTCGAAGAACAAGGCCACCAATGTTTTTCTTTTCACTATCTTTTTTATTCCGATAAATTCTATTATGATTCAAAGATAACCTAAACACACCATTACATTTTATACAACAATTACACATGAGAAACTCCGCCCAGTGGGCGTGGCTTTAAATTGATGATTCTCTATATTATGGTCTCGTAATTATCTAACGCTACAGTGCACTTTCTGGATAGGATGGTGGATCTTTTTCTATATCTCACACTTCGACTCTCACACCCATCATCACGAAAACTTCCTCCAGACCGGGCGGTACAAAAAGGAACGTGCATAACCCACTGCCACTACTCTCCCATGCAAACCACACATACTTAAATTACATGAAATACATCACACTGGCAACATACAATACATCACAAAGAATAGTCACAACGTTAGAATCACACCACTTTCAGCTTCCCCACTTCAATTAGTATTCATCCCAGTTTAACACAACACTGCCTCACTTCGTAACTTTTCTTTCCTAATACGAACTCTGGAGAATATATGCATGTCTTCCCGTGCAGTGCAAGCCAAGTGGCGTTGCTGGATAGACGGCTGACTCACCTTGCTTCTCTCTCAGAGTATTAGAGTTTGAATCAAGCGTCGCACGGAAACAAAAAACGCAAAGTAATATTAAGATCAAATTCGACACACACGCAAGTCCTCCACTGATACCATGGACGAGTACTTCTCCTTATCCTTTGTCTCATACACAGAGTGAGAATCACATAGTACTCACCACGTGGAAGTGCTCGTCTCTAATTTCAAGTCCTGCACACGCCATTTCTTAAATATTTTCAACGTACAGTACACACGCCAGTAAGTCAGCTTAACTTTAGCACTCGAAAGTATTTCAACTTAGTACTAGCACTCGCAAGTATTTCAACTTAGTACTACACGTGGTTTCATTGTGACCGTTGGTCGCTTCCGAAAGATTATACGATCCCCTTAATATTACCTGCCTGTCATTAAATTCTCCCCCCAAAAGTTCCTGAAATAGAAAAATAATTATTCCAAACCACTCTTAAGTATTTCACATGCATACCATTCTCTCCACTCCTTTGCCTTTACGGAGCACACCTAAGACAGGTCTTACCAACACAAGATCCAGCGCCAGAGTGCTGAAACATGGCCGTTCTTCAGGTCATCTTGCACCTCCACCGAGGTGGGGAAGCACCTTGCTACCGTATCGGTCAGCCACATTTCATGCGCTCAAAGCTCAGGTAAAGTTCATGTCTTTGGTTCGACCAAAGGTGACCAAAGGACCGTCGCAAAGATGATCATATATTGCACATTCACTATCTGCGGTTAGCAGACGACCATACATTCATTCATTCCACAGATCTCACCAAACTGGATGTAGGAATTTATTTTGTGGGGGTGCACCTGGGATCAATTAAATAAATAAGTTCTCCTTCTTTCCTACACTGGTATCCGGCTTCGGTGTATTAAGTGAAATTGAGTTATTATTACAAAAAATATGTTGTTCTGACAAGAATAACGAAGAATGTTATACCTATTTTCAGTGTCGGGCGGTACTGTACCCTTTCAATGATGCAAAAGCGTGCCGTCCTGCTACGTAGCATCGGGCTCGGCGACGCGCTATACAGGAAGGGTTGAATCGCCCGTGAGGCGTCAGCAATGTGAAATGCTGGCAAGAACGTCTTCATGTTGATCACCAAATTGGGAACTGCCACCCTCTACGGCCTTTTCGTGTGACATGTCCACAGTGGCATTGGGCAAAAATGTGGTGAAATTTGGTGCTAATGTGAGATCATCAACCCATTTTACATCACACGCGACTCCTTTGGCCTTTTTCGCATGTGTGATCAGCACCTTGTCGTTTGAATCGTCGCTGATCCCGAGCGTAACATCGCACAACGCCACACTTTTGCAGCGTCACAGAGGAAGGTTCTAGGCACCTTTGAGCCAAATTTCCAGCTTTTACTTGCAGTGAGAGACAATTACGGTGTATGGAAAAAGTGATCCTTTAATTGCGTGGCACAGTATAATTGGAAATGAGCGGGACAGGTCCGGCCGCCTTGGTCCAGGTCTTATTACATTCGACGCCACATTGGTCGACCTGCGCGCCGGATGGGGATGAAATGATGATGGAGACAGCAAAACACACAGTCCCTGAGCGGAGAAAATCCCCATCCCAGCCGGGAATCGAACTCGGGCCCGTAAGACGGCAATCCGTCACGCTGACCAGTTTTTTTTCTTTTTTTTTTGCATTATGTTCGTTGTTGATCGATGTGTTTGGTCGTTGCGGACGTCACATGACATCCGGCCAAGTTCGTTTTGTTGATCCTTCCACTCGGGTTTTTAATACAAAGGCTAACCAGCTCTCTGACCGAAAACGCTGAGCTACCGTGCCGGCGACCACTCAGCTATCGTGGCCACACAGTATAATTGAACCGCAGAGAACCATAAGGCTCTAAAGCACGTCTATTGTGAGACTGTAGCATTTATACACACTTTTGGCGTCGGTTGATTTTGTGTAGGCCCACAATTTACATATATGAACATTCACGAAAAGTTTTCTCAGTGGTTTCTCCGACATTCACTTAAATGTGGACCCAGTGATGGTGTTCCTTACGCCCTTATGATTCTCAGCAACTCAGTTGTAAATTACTTTGAATCAGAAGTAATAATACTGTTCATAACATGACATACTGTCCCATACTCATGGAATGAGTGTAGGGGGACAAGATGTAGTGTTCGAATACACTATTACTAGTGTCCTAATAATTTTATCTTGGAACTCTTCCATTTGGTCCGTGTTTGCATAGAAAAACAACAATATCAGAAGTTGAGTCCGCCTTGATGCAAAACACCTTGTTATATGTTTAATTTCTTTATTTTCCCAAACTAGTTTCGGCGACAAATATCACCATCATCAGTGGGCTTTTTTAATCTTATTTATTGCAAGTTACATAATGTTTTTGAGCATTATTTTTGCTGTTTGGAACATATTTACTCCGTGCTTATGTCACCGTTTTTATTCACGAACATCATGTCATCTGCAAAGTTCGTTGGATGGTGTGGAGAAGCTTTTATATACACAAAACAAAACTTTCGCACTTTGTTTTGGCTCGCGGGTATTACGCCATCTTGCCGTTCGCGCGTGTCGCGAGAGGACACCTTGTCACGGCCCGCGCCGCTCCCCCCGTCGGAGGTTCGAGTCCTCCCTCGGGCATGCGCGTGTGTGTCGTCCTTAAGGTAACTTAGTTTAAGTTAGAGTAAGTAGTGTGTAAGCTTAGGGATCGATGGCCTCAACAGTTTGATCCCGTAAGACCTTAACGCAAATATCCAAATTTCTAAAATTAATTGACTTTTGAGGAGTCGAAAAAATTTAAAAAATGTTGGCTACTTTTTATAGTTTTTAGGCCTCAAATATAAACACAGTCATGAACTTTGTACGATATTTTACAGAAATAAATTGAGGTTCACACTAGGTTATGGAATAGGAGACAAACTTTTGCAAGCAATTAAAGGTCTTTACATGGACAGTCAGGCAGCAGTTAGAGTTGACGGTAAATTGAGTTCATGGTTCATAGTAGTTTCAGGGGTAAGACAAGGCTGCTACCTGTCTCCACTGTTGTTCATATTATTCATTGATCATATGGTGAAAACAATAGACTGTCTGGGTGAGATTAAGATATGTGAACACAAAATAAGCAGTCTTGCATATGCGGATGACTTAGTTGTGATTGCAGATTTGATTGAAAGTTTGCAAAGTAATACTTCAGAGCAAGATCAGAAATGTAAGGACTATGGTATGAAGATTAGCATCTCCAAAACGAAAGTAATGTCAGTGGGAAAGAACTATAAAAGGATTGAGTGCCAGATAGGAGGAACAAAGTTAGAACAGGTGGACGGTTTCAAGTACTTAGGATGCATGTTCTCACAGGATGGAAACATAGTGAAACAACTGGAAGCGATGTGTAGCAAAGCTAATGCAGTGAGCGCTCAGCTACTATCTACTCTCTTCTGCAAGAAGGAAGTCAGTACAAGGCTAAGCTATCTGTGCACCGTTCAATCTTTCGACCAACTTTGTTGTTTGGGAGCGAAAGCTGGGTGGATTCAGGTTACCTTATCAACAGGGTTGAGGTTACGGATATGAAAGTAGCTAGGATGATTGCAGGTACTAGTAGATGGGAACAATGGCAGGAGGGTGTCCACAATGAGGAAATCAAAGAAAAACTGGGAATGAACTCTATAGATGTAGCAGTCAGGGCGAACAGGCTTAGATAGTGGTGTCATGTTACACGCAGGGGAGAAGCAAGGTTACCCAAGAGACTCATGGGTTCAGTAGTAGAGGGTAGAAGGAGTCGGGAAAGACCAAGGAGAAGCTACCTGGATTCGGTTAAGAATGATTTTGAAGTAATAGGAGGCACCAATGTTAGCACTGAATAGTGGATCATGGAGGAATTTTATAAGGGGGCTATGCTCCAGATGAACGCTGAAAGGCATAATCAGTCTTAAATGCTGCTGCTGCTGATGATGATGAGAAGATGATTGGTTCAAATGGCTCTGAGCACTATGGGACTTAACTTCTGAGGCCATCAGTCCCCTAGGACTTAGAACTACTTAAACCTAACTAACCTAAGGACATCATACACATCCATGCCCGAGGCAGGATTCGAACCTTCGACCGTAGCGGTCGCACGGTTCCAGACTGTAGCGCCTAGAACCGCTCGGCCACTCACAGAAGATGAGACGAAGGTGTCGATACGTGACTGGCTAAATAGAAAAAGAAATACAGTGTGTTTTGAATAAGGTGGAGCTTAAAAGAACCGAAATTTAATTCGCAAACACCGATGAAAACATTTACGGAGCTACCAGCTCGAGCAAGATGAAGCATAAAGTGTATATCTGTGTCGTGTGGATAAATATTGACGCAAAGGCTGGTGATGAGGAAGTTTACGCCACCACCTGTTCTCCGCTTGCCGGCCAAATACTGACAGTGAAAATTTTCTACTACCAGCATTCCAAACGTATCTACGAATTGAGCGTCGCCACACAGGCGTGCATTAGATTCGTCGGATACGGTTTGCACCTCGATCAAAATAACAAATGACTGAGAATGGGCGGGAGCGATTTTCTAAGTTCTCACTTGGTTGAGCATGCTATGTATGGCTTCCGCAGCAACAGTTGAGCTTCATCGTTTTGGATGTTTTCGTACCCTGCTTGTAAAAGGGCAACACATCTGCTTCATAGAGTGATAATGTAGTAGTCTTACCACTTTTCTGCCCACTTTCGCATCTAGTTTAGGACGTTCTGCCGTGTACATATTCTGTACAAAGTAATTCTGAAAAAAAAAAAAAACCAAACTGAGTCATCATCGTTACGTTACCACTCACAATCGTCTTCTGAAGCCGACTTGGGAACGGTTCCCGATGTAGCAAAGCGACGTGACAACGGCGAAGGGAATGGCAGCTTCACCAGTCTTATTCTCTGAATGGTTATTGCTACGATGGTCTAATACAAAGTGTACAACTTTGCTTCCGCCGGTTTTTCCCCAACATCTGAGGCTTTAATGAAACAAATTGGTTACACATGTATCATTCAAAGTATTTTCCACCGCTGGCCACTACTTTCTCTCATCTTTCGGGCAGTGAACGAATCCTGCGTCGAAAACATTGTTCACCTTTTGAGGCGATCCACGAATCGACACAATTTGTGACTTCTTCATGAGATCGGAAGTGCTGGTCAGCCAGGCCATGAGTCATTGATCTAAACGGGTGACGTTCAGACGGAGCAATGTCTGGAGAATATGGCGGGTGGGGTAGGACTTACTATTTTGACGTCTCGAAGTACGTTTTGACCTCTTTTGCAACGTGGGGTAGCGTTGTCGTGCTGCAAAATCACTTTATCGTGCCTTTAGCTGTATTGCGGCCGTCTGTCTTTTAATGCTCTGCTCAAACGCATTAATTGCGTTAGATAACGAGCACCTGTGATTGTTTCACTTGGTTTTAACACCTCATAGTACACGACGCGCGAGCTGGTCCCACTAAATGCAGAGCATAATCTTGGAGCCGTGAATATTCGGTTTGGCCATCGACCTGGAAGCATTGCGTTTAGGGTTATCGTAATTTTTAGGTCCCGGTCACAATGCGATGCAAAAATCCCTTCCGTTTTTGCCTCTGAAGCAATTGTTGACAAATACACAAACACCGTTCAGTGTCTCTTGGTTTCAGCTCACACGGGACCCAAGTTCCTTCTTTCTGAATCATGCCCGTAGCTTTGAAATGTTTTGAAATGGCTTGCTGTGTCATTCCCGCTAATTATGCCAATTCTTCTTGAATTTGACGCGAGTCTTCATTCATTCAGCAATGTCTCCAAATCTTATCTTAGAAAACATTCTCTCTTCCTCCACTATGCCGTTCTGCGACATTATCACTGTTCTTGAAGCGTTGAAACCACTCACGACACGTTCTTTCACTAATAGCGTCCTTACCATACGTACTTGAGGGCATTCAATAAGACTCAGACGCTGTTTTCTTCATATTGAAACAAAACAGTAACACCTCCCGCAAATGACGAGAATTAGGCTCGTAAACTGACATTTTCAATCAAGCACAACTGTATGATGCAGACACAAATCGACTAATGTTTGAATGAGGTTATGTTGACCGAGGTCCACGCTAACTGCCTGACGTCTGCGATCTGTTTCGAACGCTACTTACCGTTGTCGCCACCTATCGGCAAACGCCGGAAGCAAAGTTGTACACCTTTTACATCGCACATAGACTAAATGTTTCCGATTGCTCTCAGTGCTCACCGCATATTCCGCCTGGTCTTTTGTTAAAAGTATTTATTCAACACGACTGCGTTTTAGGGTTATTATACCGTTCAGTGACAGATCTCTACGAATTACATCAGCACAAACCGTCCCTTTTACGAGGATACTTTCTCGTGACAACCGTGTTCACATATACCATGCTTATAATAAAACAGTAGTGTTCGTCATTTGTATAATAACTAATGAAGAAAAACTGGGAGCAGATTGTGATTGCAAGCAAGATATATAAGTGTTTAATTTATTTATTATCTGATGGAAGTATAACGCGTTAAAAACACTTTACAAAAACAAAAACATAGGCAGTAAAATACACGGAACAAGCCAAAAACTCTCTGTTGCCAAAGATGAATATATAGCAAACAAATCATAACGAGCATAATACAGAATTTGTATTGTTTCAACAATTAGGGATGATTCACTGTAAATAATGACAGCCAAAACAGTTGCAGGATAAAGATTTATTAAAATTCTTGACCACGGTTTCTGTATATCTAAATATACCTTCATCAGAAGTAAAATATATTAAAATCACATCCTGCAGTGAAGATTCGTAAAACAATTGTGCCAAAGGCGTCGTCAGTAATTAATGATGTTTTAAATACTGACGACGCCTTTGGCACAATTGTTTTACGAATCTTCATTGCAGGATGTGATTTTAGTATATTTTACTTCTGATGAAGGTTTATTTAGATATACCGAAACCGTGGTCAAGAATTTTAATAAATCTTTATCCTGCAACTGTTTTGGCTGTCATCAATTACCGTGAAGAATTTCAACAGTTGCTGTTTCAACCATGTTTAAAATCTTGAAATTAGAGATGACATGAAATCGATATTAGTTATTACATGAAGTGCTACGGTCTTTTGTATAAATGGGGAAGACTCTCATTATACTGATGGGAGATGTAAACGTGGTGGACTCGATGACAGTGTCATCTTAAAATGAAAGGTATGCACTGACTCACTTTGTAGAACCTATCACTTGAGAACGACATACTGGGGTAAAATCACGATCGTGTGAATAAATACATTTAATAACAGCCCAGATCCAAGATGATGTTCTTCCTTGAAGTCTTTCTGTTTAGTTTTGTGGCTTATTGTTGCGTTTTCACCATTATTTTCCTTGTCAAGAATTATTTACTATCGATTAGGCGTCTCATTTTCATTTGTCTTCAAACAAATAAGAAATAAATACGGGTGATAACTATACAGTACTCTCGTGGTTAAAGCTGAACTGATCGGCCTCTCACAGTTTGCCTAACAAATTTCTTCTAGCGGTGAGTTTCAAAATACTTGGACGTGACCTACGTTAGTGAATAACCTAGTCTATGATTTTATGTTGGTAGAAGGTAAAAGAATGGGAGTTAGCCTGAAACGAAAGAAAATATTACATCCGATGTTCACTGTTTGTCATATGAGAGTATGAGAGTAGTTGTTTTGTAAACAAGCAACCGAGTTCCTTTATTATTCTGATTCAGGAATAGGATTGTTGTTGTTGTTGTGGTCTTCAGTCCTGAGACTGATTTGATGCAGCTCTCCATGCTACTCTGTCCTGTGCAAACTTCTTCATCTCCCAGTACCTACTGCAACCTACATCCTTCTGAAACTGCTTAGTGTATTCATCTCTACGATTTTTACCCTCCACGCTGCCCTCCAATGCTAAATTTGTGATCCCTTGATGCCTCAAAACATGTCCTACCAACCGATCCCTTCTTCTAGTCAAGTTGTGCCACGCAACTTCTCTTCTCCTCAATCCTATTCAATCGCTCCTCATTAATTACGTGATCTATCCACCTTATCTTCAGCATTCTTCAGTAGCACCACATTTCGAAAGCTTCTATTCTCTTCTTGTCCAAACCAGTTATCGTCCATGTTTCACTTCCATACATAGCTACACTCCATACAAATACTTTCAGAAACGACTTCCTGATACATAAATCTGTTCTCGATGTTAACATATTTCTCTTCTTGAGAAACGCTTTCCTTGCCATTGCCAGTCTACATTTTATATCCACTCTACTTCGACCATCATCAGTTATTTTACGTCCTAAATAGCAAAACTCCTTTACTACTTTAAGTGTCTCATTTCCTAATCTAATTCCCTCAGCATCACCCAATTTAATTTGACTACATTCCATTATTCTCGATTTGCTTTTGTTGATGTTCATCTTATATCCTCCTTGCTAGACGCTGTCCATTCCGTTCAACTGCTCTTCCAGGTCCTTTGCTGTCTCTGACAGAATTACAATGTCAACGGCGAACCTCAAAGTTTTTACTTCTTCTCCATGAATTTTAATACCTACTCCGAATTTTTCTTTTGTTTCCTTTACTGCTTTCTCAATATACAGATTGAATAACATCGGGGAGAGGCTAGAACCCTGTCTCACTGCTTTCCCAACCACTGCTTCCCTCTCATGCCCCTCGACTCTTATGAGTGCCATCTGGTTTTTGTACAAATTGTAAATAGCCTTTCGCTCCCTGTATTTTACCCCTGTCACCTTCAGAATTTGAAATAGAATATTCCAGTCAACATTGTCAAAAACTTTCTCGAAGCCTACAAATGCTAGAAACGTAGGTTTGCCTTTTCTTAATCTTTCTTCTAAGATAAGTCGTAAGGTCAGTTTTGCCTCACGTGTTCCAACATTTCCACGGAATCCAAACTGATCCTCCCCGAGGTCCGCATCTACCAGTTTTTCCATTCGTCTGTAAAGAATTCGCGTTAGTATTTTGCAGCTGTGACTTATTAAACTGATAGTTCTGTAATTTTCACATCTGTCAGCACCTACTTTCTTTGGGATTGGAATTATTAGATTCTGCTTGAAGTCTGAGGGTATTTCGCTTGTCTCATACATCTTGCTCACCAGCTGGTTGAGTTTTGTCATGACTGGCTCTCCCAAGGCCGTCAGTAGTTCTTATGGAATGTTGTCTACTCCGGGGGCCTTGTTTCGGCTTAGGTCTTTCAGTGCTCTGTCAAACTCTTCACGCAGTATCTTATCTCCCATTTCGTCTTCATCTACATCCTCTTCCATTTCTATAATCTTGTCCACAAGTACATCGCCCTTGTATAGACCCTCTATATACACCTTCCACCTTTCTGCCTTCCCTTCTTTGCTTAGAACTGGGTTGCCATCTGAGCTCTTGATATTCATACAAGTGGTTCTCTTATCTCCAAAGCTCTCTTTAATTTTCCTGTAAGCAGTATCTATCTAACCCCTAGTGAGATAAGATTCTACACGCTTACATTTGTCCTCTAGCCTTCCCTGCTTAGCCATTTTGCACTTCCTGTCGATCTCATTTTTGAGACGTTTGTATTCCTTTTTGCCTGCTTCAATTACTGCATTTTTATATTTTCTCCTTTCATAAATTAAATTCAATATTTCTTCTACATCTACATCTACATCCGTACTCCGCAAGCCACCTGACGGTGTGTGGCGGAGGGTACCCTGAGTATCTCTATCGGTTCTCCCTTCTATTCCAGTCTCGTATTGTACGTGGAAAGAAGGATTGTCGGTATGCTTCTGTGTGGGTTCTAATCTCTCTGATTTTATCCTCATGGTCTCTTCGCGAGATATACGTAGGAGGGAGCAATATACTGCTTGACTCTTCGGTGAAGGTATGTTCTCGAAACTTCAACAAAAGCCCGTACCGAGCTACTGAGCGTCTCTCCTGCAGAGTCTTCCACTGGAGTTTATCTATCATCTCCGTAACTCTTTCGCAATTACTAAATGATCCTGTAACGAAGCGCGCTGCTCTCCGTTGGATCTTCTCTATCTCTTCTATCAACCCTACCTGGTGCGGATCCCACACTGCTGAGCAGTATTCAAGCATTGGGCGAACAAGCGTACTGTAACCTACTTCCTTTGTTGTCGGATTGCATTTCCTTAGGATTCTTCCAATGAATCTCAGTCTGGCATCTGCTTTACCGACGATCAACTTTATATGATCATTCCATTTTAAATCACTCCTAATGCGTACTCCCAGATAATTTATGGAATTAACTGCTTCCAGTTGCTGACCTGCTATTTTTTAGCTAAATGATAAGGGACCTATCTTTCTATGTATTCGCATCACATTACACTTCGCTACATTGAGATTCAATTGCCATTCCGTGCACCATGCGTCAATTCGCTGCAGATCCTCCTGCATTTCAGTACAATTTTCCATTGTTGCAACCTCTCGATACACCACAGCATCATCTGCAAAAAGCCTCAGTGAACTTCCGATGTCATCCACCAGGTCATTTATGTATATTGTGAATAGCAACGGTCCTATGACACTCCCCTGCGGCACACCTGAAATCACTCTTACTTCGGAAGACTTCTCTCCATTGAGAATGACGTGCTGCGTTCTGTTATCTAGGAACTCCTCAATCCAATCACACAATTGATCTGATAGTCCGTATGCTCTTACTTTGTTCATTAAACGACTATGGGGAACTGTGTCAAACGCCTTGCGGAAGTCAAGAAACACGGCATCTACCTGTGAACCCGTGTCTAAGGCCCTCTGAGTCTCGTGGACGAATAGCGCGAGCTGGGTTTCACACGATCGTCTTTTTCGAAACCCATGCTGATTCCTACAGAGTAGATTTCTAGTCTCCAGAAAAGACATTATACTCGAACATAATACGTGTTCCAAAATTCTACAACTGATCAACGTTAGAGATATAGGTCTATAGTTCTGCATATCTGTTCGACGTCCCTTCTTGAGAACGGGGATGACCTGTGTCCTTTTCCAATCCTTTGGAACGCTTCGCTCTTCTAGAGACCTACGGTACACCGCTGCAAGAAGGGGGGCAAGTTCCTTCGCGTACTCTGTGTAAAATCGAACTGGTATCCCATCAGGACCAGCGGCCTTTCCTCTTTTGAGCGATTTTAATTGTTTCTCTATCCCTCTGTCGTCTACTTCGATATCTACCATTTTGTCAACTGTGCGACAATCTAGAGAAGGAAGCACAGTGCAGTCTTCCTCTGTGAAACAGCTTTGGAAGAAGACATTTAGTAATTCGGCCTTTAGTCTGTCATCCTCTGTTTCAGTACCATTTTGGTCACAGAGTGTCTGGACATTTTGTTTTGATCCACCTACCGCTTTGACATAGGCCCAAAATTTCTTAGGATTTTCTGCCAAGTCAGTACATAGAACTTTACTGTCGAATTCATTGAAAGCCTCTCGCATAGCCCTCCTCACACTACATTTCGCTTCGCGTAATTTTTGTTTGTCTGCAAGGCTTTGGCTATGTTTATGTTTGCTGTGAAGTTCCCTTTGCTTCCGCAGCAGTTTTCTAACTCGGTTGTTGTACCACGGTGACTCTTTTCCATCTCTTACGATCTTGCTTGGCACATACTCATCTAACGCATATTGTACTACGGTTTTGAACTTTGTCCACTGATCCTCAACACTATCTGCACTTGAGACAAAACTTTTGTGTTGAGCCGTCAGGTACTCTGTAATCTGCTTTTTGTCACTTTTGCTAAACAGAAAAATCTTCCTACCTTTTTTAATATTTCTATTTACGGCTGAAATCATCGACGCAGTAACCGGTTTATGATCGCTGATTCCCTGTTCTGCATTAACTGATTCAAATAGTTCGGGTCTGTTTGTCACCAGAAGGTCTAATATATTATCGCCACGAGTCGGTTTTCTGTTTAACTGCTCAAGGTAGTTTTCAGATAAAGCACTTAAAAATATTTCACTGGATTCTTTGTCCGTGCCACCCGTTATGAACGTTTGAGTCTCCCAGTCTATATCCGGCAAATTAAAATCTCCACCCAAAACTATAACATGGTGGGGAAATCTACTCGAAATATTTTCCAAATTATTCTTCAGGTGCTGAGCCACAACAGCTGCTGAGCCCGGGGGCCTATAGAGACATCCAATTACCATGTCTGAGCCTGCTTTAACCGTGACCTTCACCCAAATCATTTCACAATTCGAATCTCCGTCAATTTCCTTCGATACTATTGCACTTCTTATCGCTATAAACACGCCTCCCCCTTCACTGTCCAGCCTATCTCTGCGGTATACATTCCAATCAGAGTTTAGGATTTCATTACTGTTTACGTCTGGTTTCAGCCAACTTTCTGTTCCTAGTACTATATGGGCGTTGTGACCGTTTATTAATGAGAGCAGTTCTGGGACCTTTCTATAGACGCTCCTGCAGTTTACTATTAGCACATTAATATTGTTATTCCTTGTTGCATTTTGCCTACTCCTGCCTTGCCGCGTCTCAGGAGGCGTCTTGTCGGGCCTAGGGAGGGAATTCTCTAACCTAAAAAAACCCCATGTGCACTCCACACGTACTCCGCTACCCTCGTAGCCGCTTCCGGCGTTTAGTGCACGCCTGACCTATTCAGGGGGACCCTACATTTCTCCACCCGATAGCGGAGGTCGAGAAATTTGCACCCCAGCTCTCCGCAGAATCGTCTGAGCCTCTGGTTTAAGCCTTCCACTCGGCTCCAAACCAGAGGACCGCGATCGGTTCTCGGAACGATACTACAAATAGTTAGCTCTGATTCCACCCCGCGAGCGAGGCTTTCCACCTTCACCAACTCCGCCAACCGCCTGTACGAACTGAGGATGACCTCTGAACCGAGACGGCAAGAGACATTGGTGCCGACATGAGCAACAATTTGCAGTCGGGTGCACCCAGTGCTCTCTATCGCCGCCGGTAGGGCCTCCTCCACATCTCGGATGAGACCCCCCGGCAAGCAGACAGAGTGAACACTGGCCTTCTTCCCCGACCTTTCCGCTTCCTTCTGTTTCCCAAGGATTTCTAGCAGCCCTCGTCTTTTTACCTACTTTATCCTCTGCTGCCTTCACTACTTCATCCCTCAGAGCTACCCATTCTTCTTCTACTGTGTTTCTTTCCTCCATTCCTGTCAATTGTTCCCTTATCCTCTCCTTGAAATTCTGTACAACCTCTGCTTCTTTCAGCTTATCCAGATCCCATGTCCTTAAATTCCCACCTTTTTGCAATTTCTTCAGTTTTAATCTACAGGTCTTAGCCAATAGATTGTGGTCAGAGTCCACATCTTCCCCTGGAAATGTCTTACAATTTAAAACCTGATTCCTAAATCTCTGTCTTACCATTATATAATCTATTTGATACCTTTTAGTATCTCCAGGATTCTTCGATGTATACAACTTTCTTTTATGATACTTGAACCAAGTGTTAGCTATGATTAAGTTATGCTCTGTGCAAAATTCTACCAGACGGCTTCCTCTTTCATTTTTTAGCCCCAATCCATATTCACCCACTATGTTTCCTTCTCTCCCTTTTCCTACTGACGAATTCCAGTCACTCATGACTATGAAATTTTCATCTCCCTTCCCTACCTGAATAATTTCTTTTATCTCATCATACATTTGCTCAATTTCTTCATCATCTGCAGAGCTAGTTGGCATATAAACTTGTACTACTGTAGTAGGCATGGGCTTTGTGTCTATCTTGGCCACAATAATGCGTTCACTATGCTGTTTGTAGTAGCTTACCCGCACTCCTATGTTTTTATTCATTATTAAACCTACTCCTGCATTACCGCTATTTGATTTTGTACTTATAACCCTGTATTCACCTGACCAAAAGTCTTGTTCCTCCTGCCACCGAACTTCACTAATTCCCACTATACCTAACTTTAACCTATCCATTTCCCTTTTTAAATTTTCTAACCTACGTTCCCGATTAAGGGGTCTGACATTCCACGCTCCGATCCGTAGAACGCCAGTTTTCTTTCTCCTGATAACGACGTCCTCCTGAGTAGTCCCCGCCCGGAGATCCGAATGGGGGACTATTTTACCTCCGGAATATTTTACCCAAGAGGACGCCATCATCATTTAATCATACATTAAAGCTGCAGGTCCTCGGGAAAAATTACGGCTGTAGTTTCCTCTTGCTTTCAGCCGTTCGTAGTACCAGCACAGCAAGGCCGTTTTGGTTAATGTTGCAAGGCCAGATCAGTCAATCTTCCAGACTGTTGCCTCTGCAACTACTGAAAAGGCTGCTGCCCCTCTTCAGGAACCACACGTTTGTCTGGCCTCTCAACAGATACCCCTCCGTTGTGGTTGTACCTACAGTACGGCTATCTGTATCGCTGAGGCACGCAAGCCTCCCCACCAACGGCAAGGTCCATGGTTCATGGGGGGGGGACAGGATTATACACACATTATTGTGTGGTGTATTTAAAGCTTTGGTAATAACGGCGCATAAAAATAATGGCCATGTGGGAGTACGACTCGTGCACTGAGAGATCCATCCTGCGATTCGAGAATTTAAACAGTTTTGTTAATATCTCTGTCCCGGTAATTCCAACACCGTATCAAAATCTTAGCTCAAGGCGCAATTCATCAGCGTCAAATAGTTTCTAGCATTTGTAGACATAGGAAAAGCTTTTGACAATGTTGACTGGAATGCTCTGTTTCAAATTCTGAAGCCCACAGGGGTAAAATACAGGGAGCGAAAGGCTATTTACAAATTGTACGAAACCAGATGGCAGTTAGAGGGGTCGAGGGGCACGAAAGGAAAACAGTGGTTGAGAATGAAGTGAAACTATTCCCGATGGTACTCAATCTGTATACTGAGCAAGCAGTAAAGGGAATAAAAGAACAATTTGGAGTAGGAATTAAAATCACTGGAGATGATACAAAAACATTGAGGTTTGCCGCCGACATTTTAATTCTGTCAGAGACAGCAACGGACCTGTAAGAGCAGCTGGACGGAATGAACAGTGTCTTGAAAGGAGGATATAAAATGAACAGCAATAAAAGCTAAACGAAGATAATGGAATGTAGTCGAATTAAATCGTGATGCTGAGGGTATTAGATTAGGAAATGAGACACTTGAAGTAGTAAGTGAGATTCGCTCTTTGAGGAGTAAAATAACTTACGATGGCCAAAGTGGAGAGGATATAAAATGTAGACTGGCTATGGCATGCAAAGCCTTCCTGAAGAAGAGAAATTTGTTAACATCGAGTATAGATTTAAGTGTCAGGAAGTCTTTTCTGGAAGCATTTTTGTGGAGTGTTGCCACTTATGGAAGTAAAACATGGATCATAGACAGTTTAGACAAGAAGAGAATAGAAGCTTTCGAAATGTGGTGCTACAGAAGAATGCTGAAGATTAGAAGGGTAGATCACGTAACTAATGAGGAGGTACTGAATATAACTGAGAAGAAGAGGAATTTGCTGCACAACTTGACTTGAAGGAGATTGTTGGTTGGTGGGGCATGTTCTGAGGCATCAAGAGATCACCAATTTGGTACTGGAGGGAAGCGTGCAGGGCAAAAACCATAGAGGGAGACCAAGAGATCAATACGCTAAGCAGATTTAGAAGGATGTAGGCTGCAGTAGTTATTCGGTGATGAAGAGGCTTGCACAGGACAGAGTAGCATGGAGAGGTGCATCAAACAATTCTCTGGACTGAAGACCACAACAACAACAAAAAATAAAATTAAATGAAAATAACGTTAAGCATGAAATGTTGCTGCCTCTTTAAGTGATATTGTTTGTTACTGAGCAAGAAAAATAACCTCTTAAGAAGCTCTTAACGTTAGTTCACCTTTTTAGACTCGGTTGTATAATATTATCATACGAGGTCTGCTCAAAAAATTCCTGAACATTCGCAATTTCGCCCCAGTGGTGTGTTGGAGCGAAATGCGGGTGGCATCCCTGCACATGCCCGTCTTTAATGTGTAACTGTCGGATGTTTCGTACTTGTAATTCTGTTAGTTATTGTTCAGTGTTGTATAGAGTAGAATGCTGTGCAGCACAGTTTGCGAATTTCTAGATGGAAGAGTTAGAGGAGCAAAGCGTCTGAATTAAATTTTGCGTGAAACTGTAGAGAACCTTTACTGAGAGACACTAAATGATGAAGGAAGCCTACGGCGACTAGTCCTGATGCCGTACTTGGAGCTACGAATGGTTCACACGTTTTGAAAATGGCCGGACGGAAGTTAAAGTGACGTTCACGGACGATGCTCACGACAGGAACGTCAACGAAATTGTGCATGTCAATTGTACTGACAGTCCGAGAGATTGCAGAGGAATGTCAAATTTTGGTTGGATCATGTCATAAAACCCTGACACAGTAGCTTGGAATGCAGCGTTTTACCGCCAAGTTCGTCCTACGGCTCGTGAGTCAAGACCAGAAAGACATTCGCCTCGCAATCTGCGAAGACCTTTTGGAACGCGCAAATGAGAAATAGGTGTTCCTTAAGGGATGTTCCTTAGACATGGGTCTACGCTTATGATGTTGAGACTGAGGTTCAGTCTTCACAGTGGACCGGGAAAGGTTCTGCAAGACCCAAGAAAGCACGACAGGTCAGGTCAAATGTCAGAACCATGCTGATAATTTTCTCTGAAGGATTAGTTCATCATCAATTCGGGCCTCAGGGAAAAACTGTTAACCTATGGTACTATGGGGACGTGCTGCGACGCCTTCGACAAAATACACTCCTGGAAATTGAAATAAGAACACCGTGAATTCATTGTCCCAGGAAGGGGAAACTTTATTGACACATTCCTGGGGTCAGATACATCACATGATCACACTGACAGAACCAAAGGCACATAGACACAGACAACAGAGCATGCACAATGTCGGCACTAGTACAGTGCATGCGCAATGGGGGATAGATCCGGAGACCTTGCTGGCCAGGGTAGTTGACTTACACCTTCTAGAGCACGTTGGGTGGCACGGGATACATGCGAACGTGCATTGTCCTGTTGGAACAGCAAGTTCCCTTGCCGGTCTACGAATGGTAGAACGATGGGTTCGATGACGGTTTGGATGTACCATGCACTATTCAGTGACCCCTCGACGATCACCAGAGGTGTATGGCCAGTGTAGGAGATCGCTCCCCACACCATGATGCCGGGTGTTGGCCCTGTGTGCCTCGGTCGTATGCAGTCCTGATTGTGGCGCTCACCTGCACGGCGCCAAACACGCATACGACCATCATTGGCACCAAGGCAGAAGCGACTCTCATCGCTGAAGACGACACGTCTCCATTCGTCCCTCCATTCACGCCTGTCGCGACACCACTGGAGGCGGGCTGCACGATGTTGGGGCGTGAGCGGAAGACGGCCTAACGGTGTGCGGGACCGTAGCCCAGCTTCATGGAGACGGTTGCGAACGGTCCTCGCCGATACCCCAGGAGCAACAGTGTCCCTAATTTGCTGGGAAGTGGCGGTGCGGTCCCCTACGGCACTGCGTAGGATCCTACGGTCTTGGCGTGCATCCGTGTGTCGCTGCGGTCCGGTCCCAGGTCGAGGGGCACGTGCACCTTCCGCCGACCACTGGCGACAACATCGATGTACTGTGGAGACCTCACACCCCACGTGTTGAGCAATTTGGCGGTACGTCCACCCGGCCTCCCGCACGCCCACTATACGCCCTCGCTCAAAGTCCGTCAACTGCACATACGGTTCACGTCCACGCTGTCGCGGCATGCTACCAGTGTTAAAGACTGCGATGGAGCTCCGTATGCCACGGCAAAGTGGCTGACACTGACGGCGGCGGAGCACAAATGCTGCGCAGCTAGCGCCATTCGACGGCCAACACCGCGGTTCCTGGTGTGTCCGCTGTGCCGTGCGTGTGATCATTGCTTGTACAGCCCTCTCGCAGTGTCCGGAGTAAGTATGGTGGGTCTAACACTCCGGTGTCAATGTGTTCTTTTTTCCATTTCCAGGAGTGTATGAGAAGGAAACGGCCTGAAATGTGGCTAGACAATTCATGGCTCTTGCATCACGATAACGCACCCGCACATACGTCCCTGTTGGTGCGTGACTGTTGCACGAAAAACGAAATCACCGTGCTGCCTCATCCTCCGTACTCTGCAGACCTGGCCCCTGCAGACTTTTTTACTCCCAAATTTGATAACGACGTTGAAAGGACGAAGATTTGCAACGATAGACACATAAAAGAAAATTCACAGACGGCGCTTGGCGCGATCCAGCAAGAGGCGTACCACGAGTGCTTCCGAAAGTGGAAACGGCGGCCGGCCGGTGTGGCTGAGCGGTTCGAGGAGCTTCAGTCTGGAATAGCGCGACCGCTACGGTCGTGGTTCGAATCCTGTCTGGGGCATGGATGTGTGTGATGTCCTTAGGTTTTTATGTGTTTTTATGTTTTATGTTAACCGGGCGTCTAGAAACGACGGAGAGGCTCCATCATCGCCGCAGCCGCAGTCGTCCACAACCCCACGACGACTACCGCAGTCCACTCCACCCCTCCGCCGCCCCACACCAAACCCAGGGTTATTGTGCGGTTCGGCCCCTGGTGGACCCACTATGGAACATCTCACACCAGACGAGTGTAACCCCTATGTTCGCGTGGTAGAGTAACGGTGATGTTCGCGTACGTGGAGAACTTGTTTGCGCAGCAATCCCCAAAATAGTGTAGCTGAGGCGGAATAAGGGGAACCAGCCCGCATTCGCCGTGGCAGATGGAAAACCGCCTAAAGCCCATCGACAGACTGGCTGTCTCACCGGACGTCGACACAAGTCCGCCGGTCTGATTCGTGCCGGGGACCAGGCGCTCCTTCCCACCCGGAAAGCCGTGCGTTAGACCGCACGGCCAACCGGGCGGGCAATGTCCTTAGGTTAGTTAGGTTTAAGTAGGTCTAAGTACTAGAAGACTGATGACCTCAGATTTTAAGTCCCATAGTGCTCAGAGCCATTTGAACCATTTTAGAAACGGCGTTGAGAGCAGTGTATCAATTGTGGAGGAGAGTATTTCTAAGGAGATCATGCACAATAATGTAAGCGCAGAAAAATCTTGTGGACAAAGTTACTGAATTTTTTAACAGGCTTCGTGGGGTTTGGTTGAGAACCGCAGGCCGAGTGACGGGACGCAGTTTGACTACCACTAGACTAGATGGTCAAAGGATACTGTCATACACGGTGTTAGTAATGCATTATTACAAGATACGTACCTGTTGACAGTCTTTACTCACAGATTTATCAAATGTGCCATTCTTTTACTATATCTTTAGACACAGGTACAAACTTAGCTGTTTCTTCATATAGAAACAATTTTTGTAGACAGAACGAGGGGAGAGAGAGAGAGAGAGAGACCACACATGGATCGCTTAACGTATTTATGTTATATGCCCTGCGGCAGAGAGAAATTAAGGTACCGGCAATGGGAAGACAGAGCGCAACAAGTCTATCTAAAGTGGTTCATTCATCCGGCGCCTTTAACCTCGGGGGACCACCCCGGCGTCTAACGAACGGTAATGCAGTGTCGCTGATAGCCGAGAGCGTAATTAAATTTCATTTGTGTGCGACGTCCAGACGGCGGATCTCCGTGTGGGTTCTCCCAATGAATACGTTTGCATGGCTTAATTAAATTCCCCCGAAGCCCTGGAAACCGTATCAGAAGCTGGGACCCGCCCGTGGCGGCGCTAGGATCCATTACGTCGTTTATAAATCATACGTCACGTGCCTACCTGCTTCCGCGTAATAAAGACGGCACGGAGCTGCATGTTTATTAATGTGACAACAACAATTGATATGTAGATTATGTTAATTGGGGAAGCAGACAAGCGGCTGTTCGCGTAATTGAAACAGTGGGACCCCGAGAGAGCTGGGTGGGCCTCGCGACGTACGCCGGCGGCTGTCTTTGTTTTGTGCGGTCGCGTCCGTACGTACGTGTATTAGGTTACTGGTCGCCGCGCCGCCGGGGCATCTCCACGTGGGCGCGCTTCCAGTAGAGGCAGGCCCGCGGATAGCTGGCTCCTCTCATTCCTGCCACCGCATCTTTCCTTTTGTAATTTTTAATTAACATGATGGAACCAATACCAACTAGGGCTGTTGATTAAATATCGATATATTGATACATTTTCCAAAGAATATCGATATACAAAGGCTGTATGTCTGCTCTAGAACCACCGATATATCCATATGAAACGACAGTATCGAGTGCCGATATTTTTATTTTATGTTATAGTCTTTTTCACCATTTTCGGAAAATGTTTGAAATTGTTGCTTTGAAATTGCAGTAGAACATGCAGGGTGTTACAAACGGTACGCCCAAACATTCAGGAAACACTCCTCACACACAAAGAAAGAAAATGTGTCCGGAAACGCTTACTTTCCATGTTAGAGCTAATTTTATTACTTCTCTTCAAATCACATTAGTCATGGAATGGAAACACATAGCAACAGAATGTACCAGCGTGACTTCAAACACTTTGTTACAGGAAATGTTCAAAATGTCCTCCGTTAGCGAGAATACATGCATCCACCTTCCGTCGCATGGAATCCCTGATGCGCTGATGCAGCCCTGGAGAATGGCGTATTGTATCACAGCCGTCCACAATACGAACACGAAGAGTCTCTACATTTGGAACCGGGGTTGCGTAGACAAGAGCTCTCAAATGCCCCCATAAACGAAAGTCAAGAGGGTTGAGGTGAGGAGAGCGTGGAAGCCATGGAATTGGTCCGTCTCTACCAATCCATCGGTCACCGAATCTGTTGTTGTGGAGCGTACGAACACTTCGACTGAAATGTGCATGAGCTCCATCGTGCATGAACCACATGTTGAGTCGTACTTGTAAAGGCACATGTTCTAGCAGCAGTATGAAATCATGACGGTGAATCGAGGAAGTACAGTACATACTGACGAAACTAAAATAAGCTCTAACATGGAAATTAAGCGCCTCTGGAACATGTCCACATAACAGCTTTTCTTTATTTGTGTGTGAGGAATGTTTCCTGAAAGTTTGGCCGTACCTTTTTGTAACACCCCGTATATTTGTTTTCTCTGTGTGAAGGTTCTAACAATACCACCACTTGCAAAGTAGGTTAGAAATCAGATTAATAATGTTGCTCACGCAGCGTATGTTCGCTTTATCGGGCAACATCAAAGTTACTAGAATGAGATTCACACTCTGCAGCGGAGTGTGCGCTGATATGAAACTTCCTGGCAGATTAAAACTGTGTGCCCGACCGGGACTCGAACTCGGGACCTTTGCCTTTCGCGGGCAAGTGCTCTACCATCTGAGCTACCGAAACACGACTCACGCCCGGTACTCACAGCTTTACTTCTGCCAGTATCTCGTCTCCTACCTTCCAAACTTCACAGAAGCTCTTCTGCGAACCTTGCAGAACTAGCACTTCTGAAAGAAAGGATACTGCGGAGACATGGCTTAACAAAGTTACTGACTGTGGATGGTATCGTCAGAATGGAAATAATGAAGTCACTGTAAAAAAAAGTCATTAATTTTGGCACTTACCTTTAATGGATTCCCACGTAGATTTCGTCGAAGTTGCTATGGCTCATCTTGTTGATTCTAGGGTGATCCTACTTTGACTGCTAGAAGGTCCAGATCTGTATTTTAGCAATATTTGAAGACCTAAAAAATGCGTTTTTCAGGAAATTCTTAATGGTCAAACAATCCTAGATCAGAACAATGGTATGGTAGAAATAATTTTTGACTTGGTGTTCACGATCCACATTTTTATTAAGCTTCTTGTAAATTCACATATACTTGTCACATCTCAAGAAAACAGCTTTGTATCAATCTACATATAATTAATTTCCACTTAAACCAAACACAAGACTTCGAAATAACAACTTCTGCAAAGTGAAACAAAGACTGCTCTGTGCGCATTCGCGCCAAAACGGTTACAAGTAAGTCAAAGATTATGACAGTCACACGAAACGAATACGCACAAGAACCGTAGCACTGTAATATATCGATACATCGGAGTACCTATACATTAATAAAAACAAATGTGAATATTGTCACAAAAATATGTTGTTACCTCGCAGAAAAGTAGTACGATATTACTGGTATCGAGAACTGGGGTTGGAGTGCCGCAATGGTCACGTAAATAAAGAACCGTTACAAGGTGTGTTACTATTTTTTGAGCTTTCATCACATCCAACCTTTCTCTTTAACTGTGTGAAATATATATACGTGTCACAAAAGAAAAACTTCGACTTCGCTGGGGAGCAGCGGTGTGAGCAGAATAACAAGATTTCTGATGTGAGGAGATCTGATGTGAGGAGAGAACACAGAAGATGCGTTGAACAAACAGTTTTTAACGCATATAGTCTGCTATTTCTTCACATCGACATTCTCCAAATACAGTTGCTGAAAACGACGAACAAAACTCTAAATGACAATCTTGCTCGTTGCGGTGGGCGGAAACGTGTGAGGGGAAATGCTGACGTAATCGGCGCTTGCCGCTACCAACAGAAACTGCCAACGCTTAGCTTCACCATGCAATTTTGACATTACAGCTGCTAGGTCACTGGTGTTTGTAGAAATGAAAAAAAAAAAAACACAGGGAAGTCAATAAGAGGGTCCCAGACAAATCCGATACGTGACGAAACCGATGGATCCATCAGACCTTTTATTGTGTCACTTACATGCAGTTACCATTTTTAGTAAAGGGATTATCACCAAGCTTGAGTGTGCATCGTTTCCCTTTCAATTGTTGCTCTAAGTGGGATAGGCAGGCTGGTAGTTTTTTTTTTTTTTATTTACAGAACATGTAATAATAAATCAGTACTTAAATATGCAGCTCTGAAACAGGCAGTATATTTGCATTGTGAAGCCGATATTTTTATAGGCAGGTAAGTTGATATTTTCCTATACATATATATCGATGCTTTACCTCGATGTATCGAGAGGTGGCAATGATGATGATGATGAGGTCACATACTCCGAGGAGCGCAGGGAACGATGCGGGAGACCTGCAGAGCCGACTGGGCAAGGTCCTAGCGGAGATGGTTTGCCATTGCCTTCGTCCGACCGTAATGGGGATGAATGATGATGATAAAGACGACACAACAACACCCAGCCACCTCGAGGCAGGGAAAATCCCTGACCCCGCTGGGAATCGAACCCGGGACCCTGTGCGCAGTCCTAATACCAACCAGTCTCATTTGTAGACATGGTAATTTCTGTTAGCTATCTCCAATTTACCAAATTCTGAGAACAGAAAAAAAATGCATACCCTCAAGGACTGTAGTTAGTGGCACCGGGCTATACAGGGTGAGTATTAATGAAACCGAGAAACTGCAGGCACAGATTCCTTACTGGAAATGGTGGAAAAAACTTCCGATGAACATGTGTCCGGAAATCATGGTAGATTGCGCTGACGAATGAAAGTACCTCTGACAATGTGCAGTGTGATCCTCGTGTGTTGCAGGCTGTGTGACTGACACAGCTTAGAGTAAGCACCAGAATGGTCCGGTATTCATGACAAGAAGAAGCCCAGATGATGTTTGTGTACGGCAAAGCGGATGGAAATGGTCGAGAAGCACCGCGACTGTACCCAAACAAGTACCCTCACAGACAGCAACCACATCACGCAACATGTCAAGCCATTTTTGGGTGTTTGTTGTCTGATAATGGGTCCTTTCAAACAGATGAACGTGCAGGCAGACGGCGGACTGTGTGTACACCAGATTTGGAGGACCGGGATCTACAGGCAGTTGCCTCTCGACCGTTTCCATCTGCTTGGCCATACGCAAACGTCATCTCGGCTTGTTGCCGACATGCATATCGGACCATTTTGTTGCTTACAGTAGGCTGCATCAATCACTCAGCCTGCAATACACAAGGCGCATATGACAAGTGTTCAGAGGAACTTCCATTCGTGAGCCCCATCTACCGAGGCAACGATGCATTTCTGGACACATGCCATGGGACCTTTTTTCTCTATTCCCAGTCAGGAACCTGTGCTTGCTGTTTGTCGGTTTTATTACCGTTCACCCTGTAATATGTGCCAAAAACTTTTCAAACGCCAAGATCGCATAAAAAATTTCTTTCAACAGTCATTGCTGCCATCTTCAGAGCTTTAGCATCGTTTTGTTGGACAACATATTCATTTTACACTGAACGTCATGCACAAGATGTCAAGTGCATAATACTCAGTACATTATAAACATTTGAAATCCACTTGACATCTTGTACATAGGATTCAGCGTAAAATGAGCATGTTTTACAACAAAACGATGTTAAAGACATGAAGACGACAGCAGTGACTGTTGAAACCGGTTTTCTTAAATAACGAAAATTTTTTGTGCGATCTTGGCTTTTGAATGTATTTAACAATTAAAACAGATTGCCCTTCATTACTCTGAAAATGAGAAAATTCACTGTAATATGTGCATATTAAGGTGTAGAATTAGTGATTTATTTGCTGGGCTTGTCTGAGCTCTCTCTGTTTCGACTCTGCAGTAAGTAACTGTGCTGGTTTAAAGGTGAACAGTGTTTGCAACTGTGCTGGCGTAAGCTGGCGCCAGCACACCATGTGGCATAGAGGTTACGAGAGTATCGATAGAGGCCAACGACAGACTCGCTGGAAACGCGCTGCCAACGCCCTCGCGGCCAACAGTATTTACGATCGCCACCGCGGACCCGAGGGCCAGTTAGTTAGTTAGTTCAGTTAGTTCGAGTCTGTACGCCATGTGAGTTACAATGTGTCACCGAGATGGAGCTGCTGACTTAGTCTCTACCACAGAGACAGGCAGCACATACCAGCTTTATGGTGAACATAGCGGACTTCTGCTTAAACAGCATTGAGGCTACGTGAACCACAAGGGATGTCTGGAAAGTAAGTTCCGAGCAGCTGCGAAATGGAAACCACTGCGACAACCAAAACTGTTTTATTTGCAGCAGTTAGCTACACCTTCTACAAACTAATCTGCATAGTTGCTGCACCGACTTAGACATTCGTAATAGCGTTGTACGAACTTTTCAATATTCTTGTGATAGAAGGGAGCCGCCAGTGCAGGCCGCCAATTCTCTACACTGGTATAAGTGCCAAAATGTTGTCTTCATAGCCAGTGACTCATGTGAGGAGAGATGAAACTCAAAGGGAGCCAATTACAGGCTGTATTGTGGGTGATCAAACATTTCCCATCGAAAAAGCTGCAGGAGCATTTTCATTGCCCCTGCAGAATGCAGCTGAGAATTGTTTTGAAAGGGGTTACGCATGACAGTTATGTTATGTGGGCTGCATAGCTTTGGGGCAAATTTCTCACAGGGGCCTCGTACTTCTCGGGAGACACTATTTTCTAGGCGTATTTTCGCACTCACACCTTAAAAGAGCGACGTGACGTGATCGACGGGTGTACTAGAGACACTGCCCAACACGTCCATGCAAAGCTTCATCCGATTTTCACAGTGGTTTCCATTTCGCGACCGATCTGAACTTACTTTCCAAATAGCCCTCGTATACAGAACAGAGCCTGTACCACAGCACATGGAGGCTTAAGTAGCTCTTTCTTTATGAATAAAGGACCCAGTTATTAATTGCGTGCTGTTTGTCTTATTGAAAGAGGATACCGACCACCAATCAACATCTTTTCCTTGCTTCCCATGGTACAGCTCTACAGAGACAACGAGACGAAATAAAAGTGGCTAACGAGGATTCAACATCAATAATCATCGTAGGGCTCACAGAGACAACGAGACGAAATAAAAGTGGCTAACGAGGATTCAACAGCGACAATCATTCTAGGGCTCAGCCATGTCCTGTCGACGAGTACATACTTCTGTTGAACAGCTGCAGTCATATGAACGGGGTCGCCTTGTGGACCTATGGAAGCTGCATGGACGCATCGGCAGATTCCTGCGTAAGTTGGGCACAATATGTCGGTGGTGTGTCGTCGCTTTCAGCTGTAGTCTGTGAAACATTTCTATGCTGTTAGACCAGGTTCTGGATGTTACGTTGTACCGACGCACGACAAGATCGACGCAATATTCGAGAAGCGGTGGCCAACCGAACATCATCCAGATAGGAAATTCGGGCAAATGTTGCACTTGCTGTGGCACAGAGGACCGTTGGGAACCGTATACTCGCAGGAGACTTGTAGCAAGGGGTATATGGACATAAAACCAATTTGAAGAAAAGAAAACAGTGACTATGTAACAGATGCTGTGGAAGATGAAATTAGCGAAACAAGTACGCGAATAAGGAGGAAATGTAGAGGCGAAAAAATATGTTTTCACCCACATAGTTGGTTCATAATTTATGCAGTCACAGGCAATTTTACGATGATACTACACTTCAGCTCACTAAAACAATAAAGCGTAATGAAAAGTTAACAGTAAGTAAGTAAGTACAAGTACACACATTCATAATTACCTACAGGTCTAACGGCTCAAGGATTTAGACAAGGTTTTTGTGAAATAAAGGTTATGATAACGGTCTCTAGAGTATTCTGATGTTGATGGCTGCACTACAGGATGTTTAAAAAGATAGTGGCACAAATTGCTGCAAGAGGTCAAAATTAGAAGAAAAGTCCAGCGGTTAGATGTCCGGAATCCAGTACGTGTTAAGATATGAGGTGTTTTACTTATGATGAATAAAGTTTAGTTTTCGATTGAATCGGTTGGGATTACAAAAGAAGGCATGGTAACTCACCACAATACAAACGCGTGGACAGTTGCAAATCATGAAAGTGTGGCATCAGGATAACTTCAGTATCAGTGTACGGGCAGGAGTTATCGGTGTCAGGCACTTAACGAAACAGATTAGCGGGTGCGGCGTACCACCGATTTCTGCACTTGTATTACCAACGTTGCGTGAAAACATTACCCTTACCTAAAGACAAAGACTTTGATGCATGTACGACAGGTCACTACACGTTTTTTTCTACGGATCGTGTGACAGTGAAAGGTCTGTAAATAGAAGGCAAGCCTTTAATACTGGTAGAGTTAATAATCTGACTGCAAGAATTTTGAACATTATAAACTGGGTGAATAACGAACTTTGACATAAAACCTACGATAATTAGCTTTACAAAACTGATCCCATATCCCAGAACTAAAACTGATACACGACAGAGAAAAATCTATCTCTGAACGCCATAAGTTGGCCCTGACTGAATAAAGAGAAAACATCAAAGTATTTAGTTCTTACCTCTATTCTGCGAAAATCTGGATACCGAGTTCCAGTACTTTGTGTCTTCCGCGCCGCTGTGCTAAAGATCAAAATTTCTATATGTACAAAGAAACACTCGTGAGGTGTAATGAGTTCTCTGTTAGTTGCAAATCGAAGTAGTTTCGGAACATACTTGGTTCCTTTTCTATTTTTGAAAGTGCCATGATCAATTAAAAATCGTAAGAGAAAGATAGTTGTAAAATGGCGCTGCAATAACAAAAGAGTGACTTATTATTCCTTTTCACGTAAATAAAAGACTCCATTACACTTCCTCCTTCTCAGATCAGCTATCATTACAAAAGCATCTTATCTGAACACATCGATAAATTGAGATTTTACATTTGAAACACAACATTACAACTGCTTCCTCACTTTGACACAACTAACCACTATCTGCCACTGCGCCTACACGCGCACCAAAGATGATCGTAACCAGCGATACAGCTTCTAACGACGCTGATCTCTCACATGTAACAGCTCGAGAGCAACCATATGACATTGTTGTACATTCGGTTAATACTCAAATGACACCATCAATGGAACCTCACCGCTCGACGTTTTATGGCGTAGATACTGTACAATGGTCTCTCGGTTCAACGGACCTGAATCCGTTGGATTTCTAGATATGGTTGCATTTAAAGTAAATCTGTTTCTTAAATATCGAGATATAGACACTCTGCCCAAAAATATCGATATATGTTGGCGATATTTGCCCCCAGCTGCCGAACCCCTGTTATATCAATATCAAAATGGCAATATCGAGTGCCGTAATTTTCATACTTTTTTCACATATTTCGGTAAATATTTTAAGTTATTCTTTTGAAGCTGTAATAGAATATAATTTTACTTTCACTGCGTAAACGAATCTCATTACTTTTTGAGCTTTCATCGAGTCCAGTCTTTATCTTTGACTGTGTGAAGCAAGTACATGTGGAAGCAGCATACTAGATGCATTAAAAATAATTTTTAACGCAATTAGTGTGCTATTTCTTCATATCCGCATCTTCAAAAACAATTGCTGAAAATGATGAACAAAAATCTAAATGACAAAATTGGTCTTCGCGATTGGCGGAAACGTGTGAGGAGAAATGCTGACGTAAGTGGCGCTCGCCGCTACCAACAGAAACTGCAACGTTTAGCTTCACCACGTAATTTTGACACTACAACTGCTATGTCGCTGGTTTTGGCAGAAACGAACAAACAGGGAAGTCGACATGAAGCGTTCCGGACAAATTAGATGTATGACGAAAACCGCACGGCGGACACATCGGAAACCTTTTATCGTGCCAGTTGCATGCAGTTATCATTGTTAGCGAAGTGAATATTGCCAAGCCCGTGAACGTGCATCGTTTTCCTTTCAGTTATTGCTGTAAGGGGGATAAGCAGGCTGCTATCTTCTTGATGTACAGTATATCGGGCAATATATTAACAATGTGTGGCCGATATTTTTATAGGCAGGTACGTAGATATTTTTTCCGTAAAAAGAATGATACATCTTTTCGATATATCGACAGTCGTTAATGATGATCTAAAAATGTCGAAATATCGCATTTGCGATATTTTTAAAAATATCAACAGTTCTGGAATGAGATTTTCATTCTGCAGTTGAGTATGAGCTTTTATGAAACTCCCTGGCAGATTAAAACTGTATGTCGGACTGAGACTCGAACTCTGGACCTTCGCCGTTCGCGGGCAAGTGCTCTACTTGCCCGGGTAGCTCAGTGGGTAGAGCACTTGCCCGCGAAAGGCAAAGGTCCCGAGTTCGAATCTCGTTCCGGCACACTGTTTTAAACTGTTAGGAAGTTTCATCAACAGTTCTAATTTAAACCAATTGGTGGAAGCCCAACATATTGACAGTGAGAAGCAGTCCTAACGCAGCCAGGTGTATTCGGAATAGTGCATGATCCACTGTGAAGAAAGACAGAAGGATGTGTCAGGATGCCTGATAAACACACGCAGAACTGTCTGTAGTATCTTCTGGTACATAACAGACAGATGGGAACGAGTGAACAGATTGTCCCATATCCCAACATATATTGGTTTCCTGACATGTCATCGTAGGGACTTCTGTTGCAGTTTTGATCAATAGTACCTCCTGCTGGAAAAGGAGAACAAGTTGTGTAATAACACTAAAACTAATGTTAGGCAATTCATTCATATCTCAACACTGATGACTAGGACATACACACACACACACACACACACACACACACACACACACACACACACACACACACACTTTCAGCTCACATCAGGACCATGACGTTAAAACTTTCCTTCAATTCCATTCTTAGAGCTTCTACATTTCTCTGATTGGAAAACTGAGTCACCATCTCTCCATAATGAAGGAGATATTGAGCACACTAAGACGAAATGGGAGAAGTATAATCCATGGCTGATTTTGAACATATTGTTTTGCTGTTAAAGTGTATTGTAGAGTGATACAAGTTTTTTATTACCAACTTATATTACTTTTTAAAGAACTGCTTTTGTTATCTATATAATTCTTAATACAGTTTCTGTTATTATGCAAGTATATCTGAACCGTCTATTTAAATAATTTTTTTAAACTGTCTCTTCACTGTCACTTTCTTTTGCAGTATGATTCAATTGTAGAAAAAGCTGCTTTGAGTTTTTCGTACAACTCTTCACAATAAACGTAACGTTAAGTTAGGCTTTTGTCATGATCATCGATATAGTTGTTATTGTTATAGTAACCAACAGTTTTTTTTGATGTGCTTAGTATTCACATGATGCAATTATATTCCCCACCTTATTGAATATTTTTTTGCCATTTTATTGTTTCTAGTTATTATTATCTCGGGCCTTTTCTTTAGTTTGCAAAATATGTCCATGTATTGTACACTTTTTCCCCGAAAGATGATTCCCATAGCTAAGAGGAGTGTACATATAAATAGCGTGTTACCACGAGGCTCTTTTGTCAGGTCTCTAAGGACAGTATACACTGACAGACTTCCGTTTGGTAGTATATTCGTAAGTTCATTCCACTTGAAGTAACAGTCGATTTTCATCCCAAAAATAGTGTTTGTTTCGCAATTTATGATATTATTATCTACGTTTAAACCCACAGCGTTCTTTTCTCTGGTTAATCTGAAATTTGTGCTTATTATTTTCTATAAACTCGCTTTACGTTGTTGTACTAGCTGAGGATTTCATTTGTTTTCTATACTGGCAGTTCTGGCGCTTTACTTGTATTTACACCTGTCATTAGCAAAGACGATCCTTTCGCCTCTGTAGTGATTTCTAGCATTGGCCTTTGCTGAACGAGTTTATGAGAGAACACATATCTGTAGCCAAAAGCGATGAGAAAGGAAATCGTAGGCAGAAGAAAAGTCACAAAACAAGTAGCAAAACGATTTAGAAATGTGACATCACAGACTGATGCTAAAAATTAAATAGACAGGTGAAATAAGAAGTTCGAGAGGTAGCAGCATGCGCCACAAAGACAGGGATATTCCGTTGGTTCTTCGATCGCCCGTCTTGTCTAAGACTCTTTGATCGCCTGTTTGTCGAAGACGGAGTGGAGTGGCTACTTTAGCAATGTAAGAACATAAATTCTTATGAGAATTATCTTCGTTACGAAAGTCCCTCACGAGAAACTCGTTCCTTTTCACACTAGTACTTACCTAGCGATTCTGTCGAACTACCACCTAGAGACGTGTACACTTCCAGTTTTCTGAAATCATCAGCTTCAGTATCAGCGTGATGTCTATAGACAGACTTGATCTTTTCTTTGAAGAAACTAGGGTAAATACGCCTACCTGTTCGGTAGTAAGTTTCAGTCGGTTTGTAATTCTATTTTACTTTATTGCATCGTACGGTGGAAAGTTATTCTACTGGATACCCAATTCTTCTTACGTTCGGCTGTGGGGTTCTAGTAGGAAAAGTCTCGATACGGCTCTCAGGAAGATAGATTTCTGTTTTTATTGTCGCGATTTAACGTCTGATTTGTCTGGGAGGGAGGGCAGGGGGAAGTAAGCCTTTACGCGAGGCAGAAGGTATTTTCTGGAGCGCTTACAATTGGAAATCGCATTTCTGTGATGCTCTCGCGAGGACTAATGGATCGATCTTCTACTCTCTGAAACTTCTGTAGCTGTGTCGTTAAAAAACTAATATTCAACGCTGACGAACAATACAGGAAAAACTGTATCATAATCAAATGTGCAAAGAATAAGATTTTCTTCGACAGGGAACCAACCGTCTATAATCAGCAGCCTCTCTTTACATCATATGGAAGATATGTCGACATGCTGTTAATTATCACAGAGTTTTTGGGGTGTATTACACACAGTCTCTCTGATTTCGTGATATAATTACTGGACAGCAGTGGTTCATTCCCAGGCTATATCATTTTCCAAGGCACAGATTTATGGAACAGTAATCCAAAATTCCTTCCGTAAATCGTCCACATTCTGCTGCCTATGCAGGAGTTCTGTTGTTTGCTTCTAAGGTAGTTTATTATTATTTTCTTGTCTCACTTGTTAAACGGAGGTGTCTTTCTCCCTTGCTTAGGTTTCCTCTTTTTACAATAACACGGCAATAGAGCTTAGACGCAGTATTTTCCGAGATCTTCAGAGATGGACTGTTTCAACATTCTGCGTGGAGGGCTTGTAGAAACTGCCGATTACTACTTCATGTCATTATTTCTGCTCTCATTTAAAAATATTAATATCTGAAAAAAGGGATGTAAACAAGATGTAAAGTTGTGACTATGGTTCAATAAACTGAGATGTAAAGCTATGGCTGTGGTTCAATAAATTGATTCTGGATGCTGTAGAAATAGCCCACTTTAATCATTAAGTCACTGACTACTATGACAACAAAGCAGGCACAGAGCTGCAATGTACACTAAGGCCGAAATATGACAAGTACCAGGAATATACATTACTGGCCATTAAAATTGCTGCACCACGAAGATGAGGTGCTACAGACGCGAAATTTAACCGACAGGAAGAAGATGCTGTGATATGCAAATGATTAGCTTTTCAGAGCATTCACATAAGGTTGGCGCCGGTGGCGACACCTACGTCCTGAAATCCTGCTGACATGAGGAAAGTTTACAACCGATTTCTCATACACAAACAGCAGTTGACCGACGTTGCCTGGTCAAACGTTGTTATGATGCCTCGTGTAAGGAGGAGAAATGCTTACCATCACGTTTCCGACTTTGATATAGGTCGGATTGTAGCCTGTCGCGATTGCGGTTTATCGTATCGGGACAATGCTGCTCGCGTTAGTCGAGATCCAATGACTGTTAGCAGAATATGGAATCAGTGGGTTCAAGAGGGTAATACGGAACGCCGTGCTGGATCCCAACGGCCTCGTATCACTGGCAGTCGAGATGACACGCATCTTATCCGTATGGCTGTAACGGATCGTTCACCCACGTCTCGATCCCTGAGTCAACAGATGGGGACGTTTGCAAAACAACACCATCTGCACGAACAGTTCGACGACGTTTGCGGCAGCATGGACTATCAGCTCGGAGACCATGGCTGCAGTTACCCTAGACGCTGCATCACAGACAGGAGCACCTTCGATGGTGTAGTCAACGACGAACCTGGGTGCACGAATGGCAAAACGTAATTTTTTCAGATGAATCTAGGTTCTGTTTACACGATCATGATCGTCGCATCCGTGTTTGGCGACATCGCGGCGTAGGCACCTTCGAAGCGTGTATTCGTCATCGCCATACTGGCGTATCACCCGACGTGATGGTATGGGGTGCCAGTGGTTACACGTCTCGGCCACCTCTTGTTCGCATTGACGGCACTTTGAACAGTGGACGATATATTTCACATGTGTTACGACCCGTGCCTCTACCCTGCGAAACCCTACATTTGAGCAGGATAATGCACGACCGCATGTTGCAGGCCCTGTACGGGTCTTTCTGCATACAGAAAATGTTCGACTGCTGCCCCGACCAACACATTCTCCAGATCTCTAACCAATTGAAAACGTCTGGTCAATGGTGGCCGAGCAACTGGCTTGTCACAATGCGCCAGTCACTACTCTTGATGAACTGTGGTATTGTGTTGCTTTTTGGTGAAGCAATTTTAATGGCCAGTTGTGTAATTTAGCAATGGTGTAATGAAGTTACTTAGCTGCCATAAGATAACTCAGCATCCTAGTATGAGAAAATAAAGTCGAGCGATACTGTTTAAAATTTTTATTTTACACCTAACAGTTAAAAAAAATTGCCGCGTGTGTGTGTGTGTTGTCCTTAGCGTAAGTTAGTTTAATTTTGATTACGTAGTGTGGGCCTAGGGACCGATGACCTCAGTAGTTTGGCCCCATAGGAACTTACCTCAAATTTCAAAGTTAAAAAAATTAAACTGATTCAGAAACTGTCTACAGAATGAATTACGAAATCTTTATAACACGTAGATTTTGTGAAGTAAGGCATTAAAAGTTCTGGAAGAAATTAATGACGACTTTTTATTGTTTCATCTTATCTTTTTTTAACTGGGTTTCTGGACGTACCTATGGAATAATCTGAACAATGAAATATCAACAATGACGACACGAACGTAAAGACAACGCAACACCCCGTTTCCGAGTCTCCGATAAGACGACTGAGAATCGTTGATTGAAAGGGGCAGCATAGCTTACAGATAATTAAAAATTTAAGTTATATACCCTTACAAATACTCTTACACTTATTATTTTATTAAAAGCATGCAAGTTAATGTGTTTTCATTTTCAAACATGAAGCTGCTGTAAATACTGAAATGTTCTCATTGCAGTAGTGGAAAGTATACTACTGACGAATAGATTACCGTAACTGGAAAAGTTGGGTGTCTGAAAATGGGCATCATAGGCCGAAGCCGAAAATGGAATTACAATGAAGCTTTTAAAAGTATGTTTGGATGGTTGCGTTCTTTACCTACAATAAATCTGTTACAGAAAGGTACTGAATTTTCTTAAATATTCAATTATGTGCGACTATATTAGAAGCATTTTAAAATTTCTATGGCACACAGCACGAGCTGGTTTTCAAACGAATAATTTAAACTCTTCATTATTGCTGGTGTGCCCACCATAAGTCAATACTGATTCAGAAAAACTGAAAAAATTTTCAGGCACAACTTAAGATTAAAGTGCTACCAGAATTGGCAACCTGATTTAAATGTTGCGAAGTATCATTGGATCCCCCTTTGTAGCGATATGAAGTGTATCCATCTCGTAGTCTCACTCGCAAGTAAAGCTGGTGGCACACAGTCTTCGTTGGATACTGGGAAATGCAGTACCAAGGAGCTTCCTGGCAGATTGAAACTGTGTGCCGGACCGAGTCGAACCAGGGCCTTTGCCTTCGCACGTATGTACTCTATCGGCTGAGTTAGCCAAACTGCCCTCACACCTATATTTCCGCTAGTATCTCATCTCCTACCTTTCACACTTCGCCTCGCTAGACTTCTGGAAGAAAGGATATTGCGGAGACATGACTTCTGTGAACTTTGGAAGGTAGGAAAACAGGTACTGCCGGAAGTAGAGCTTTGAGGATGGGTCGCGGGTCGTGCTTGAATACCTAAGTCAGTAGAGCACTTGGCGGTGAAAGGTAAAGGTCCCAAGTTCGAGTCTCGGTCCGTCACACAATTTTAATCAACACGAAGTTTCAAATCAGCGCACTCTCCGCTGCAGAGTGGAAATTCATTCTGGAATCTGCGACAGAGGCTTCTTGCAAACTGCTCGTGAAACCCACGCTGGAATATTGCTCAAATGTGTGGCCCTTACGTCGTAGGAGTCGTAGGGGACACTTAGGGTCTAAAAAGAATAACTTCACGGATGGCCACGAATTAAGTCGCGGGAGAGCATCGTGGAAATGCTGAGGAACCTCATACAGCAGAAGCTCGAAGTAGACACGAACTATTCTGCTTAAACACACTTACAAGGGAGGAAGATACGAATACGCCACAAGCTCCTACGTACACTATGTGATCAAAAGTATCCGGACACCTGGCAGAAAATGACTTACAAGTTCGTGACGCTCTCCATCAGTAATGCTGGAATTCAGTATGGTGTTGGCCCACCCTTAGCCTTTATGACAGTTTTCACTCTCGCAGGCATTCGTTCAGTCATGTGCTGGAAGGTTTCGTGGGGAATGGCAGCCCATTCTCACGGAGTGATGCATTGAGGAGAGGTATCGATGTCGGTCGGTGAGGCCTGGCATGAAGTTGGCATTCCGAAACGTCCCAAAGGTGTTCTGTAGGATTCAGGTCAGGACTCTGTGCAGGCCAGTCCATTACAAGGATGTTATTGTCGTCTAACCATTCCACCACAGGTCGTGCATTATGTGCAGGTACTCGATCATGTTGAAAGATGCAACTGTCAGCGGTCTCTGTCAGTCAGCGGACGAGGTCGGCCTGTACGCTTTTGTGCTGTGCGTGCCTCCTCACGTTTCCACTTCACTATCACATCGGAAACAGTCGACCCGGGGATGTCTAGGAGTGTCGAAATCTAACGTACAGACATATGCCACAAGTGACACCCGATCACCTGACCACGTTCGAAGTCCATAAGTTACGCGGAGCGCGCCATTCTTCACCTCTCAAGATGTCTAACGACTACTGAGGAGTACCTGGCAGCAGGTGGCAGCACAATGCACCTAATATGAAAAACGTATGTTTTGGGTGCGTGCGGACACTTTTGATGCCCGGCCGGTGCGATTCTAGGCGCTTCAGTCTGGAACCGAGCGACCGCTACGGTCGCAGGTTGGAATCCTGCCTCGAGCATGGTTGTATGTGATGTAGTTAGATTAGTTAGGTTTAAGTAGTTCTAAGTATATGGAACTGATGACCTCAGATATTAAGTCTCATAGTGCTCAGTGCCTTTTGAACCATTTGAACACTTTTTATCACGTAGTGTACCTCTCCGATAGGGACAGGGAAGACAAAATTATACTAATTACAGAGCATATAGAGGGTTTTAAGCAATCATTGTCACCAAACTCCTTACACAAGTGGGAAGGGAAGGAGCCCTGATGAACTGTACAAGCCATGATCTTGACAGCAGTTTGAGAAGTGTGGGTACAGGTGTAGGCTGCAACTTCCATTCAATCGTAGATGGAAAGTAAAGTTATCAAGACCTGAGCAATGATGGCGCGTGCTGGTGCAATTGGACGGTATCATGTCCTCAACAAGGCCATGGGGAAGTCATTGTTTTGTCGTTGTACAGTTTCTTACTCCTTAATGACGGGACGTTCTAACGAGTGTCGGGGAAGTAAGGACGAATGTTGCGTCATTTTGTTATACGACGGTTGTCAGCCGTGCTTTTTTTTTCATTTTTGCTCTCTGCGATCCTCCCCATTAGCAGCCTGATAGCTTTCGTGTGGTGAGCATTGTTGTTTGATGTTTATTTTCGTCGTGGAGGAAATGACAACTGAGCAACGTATGCAAGTGATAAAAAGTTATTACAGAAACAGTGGAAGTCCTAAGGCAACCGATCGTGAGTTGCGTGTGACCCTCTGACGTAATGCTGCTCCAACCGAATCATCAATTCGGAAGCTGATCCGGAAGTTTGAGACCAAGGCTTCTGCTTCAAAGTTAAGAAACCAGGACGACCGCGTTCTCTTCGAACACAATATAACATTGCTGTCGTGCGTGACAATGTGACCGGAAGCACCAGGAAACGGTTCACCGACGAGCTCAACAATTGAATTTGTCACCAAGTTCAGTGCATGAAACCCTTTCAAAAGATCTGAAATGCATGCGTGAAAAATTCAGCTTGCACAACAGTTGAAGCGTGCTGATCATGGAAAGAGGCGTGGATGCTCAATGCGGCTTAGGTCGACGAGCGGAGAACGGGAACTTCTCAGGTGAGACGCACTCCCACCTCAGTGGGTACGTCAACAAGCGAACTGGAGAATTTGGGGTAAAGAAAATCTACGAGTGACTGTGGAAGATGAGATGCATCTACGAAATCCGAGACTGTGTGGTGTGGGGTCTGGGCAGAGGACTTATGGGCCCGTACTTGTTTGAAAACGGTGAGGGAGCTGCCGCTACTGTGAACGGCTGTCGTTACCGAAAATAATTCCTCATTGGTTTTCGTCTCTTATTGATAATAATGACGATTTTTGGTTTCAGCAAGATGGTGTCACATGTCACACATTCGGTGAAACGATTTCTCTGCTGAATGAAAAGTTTCCTAAAAAAATTATCACTTTGCGTGGCAACCAGGAATGGCCTCCCAGATCATGCAATCCTACAGGTTGTGACTTTTTTTTATAGAGATTTGTGAAATCAAAAGTGTACTTGAACAAACCACAAAGAGTGCTCCAATTGAAATTAAAACGCTTATTAATGGCATCCCACCAGGTTTTTGTGAACGCGTCATCGAGAACTTCAGTTGACACACTGCTGCTTGCCGCGCTGCCTTGGGTGGTCATTTGCAGGATATGACTTTTCACACATTAATGGGAAAAGTCGTGTCTGTAAAAAAGAAAATTACATTTTCAATAAATTTTGTAAATTCAGATGGTTCGAATGGCTCTGAGCACTATGTGACTTAACTTCTGTGGTCATTAGTCCCCTAGCACTTAGAACTACTTAAACCTAACTAACCTAAGGATAATAATGACGATTTTTGGTTTCAGCAAGATGGTGTCACATGTCACACATTCGGTGAAACGATTTCTCTGCTGAATGAAAATTTCCTAAAAAAATTATCACTTTGCGTGGAAACCAGGAATGGCCTCCCAGATCATGCAATCCTACAGATTGTGGCTTCTTTTTACAGAGATTTGTGAAATCAAAAGTGTACTTGAACAAACCACAAAGAGTGCTCCAATTGAAATTAAAACGCTTATTAATGGCATCCCACCAGATTTTTGTGAACGCGTCATCGAGAACTTCAGTTGACGCACTGCTGCTTGCCGCGCGGCCTTGGGTGGTCATTTGGAGGATATGACTTTTCATACATTAATGGGAAAAGTCACTTAATGTGTCTGTAAAAAAGAAAATTACATTTTCAATAAATTTTGTAAATTCAGATGGTTCGAATGGCTCTGAGCACTATGTGACTTAACTTCTGTGGTCATCAGTCCCCTAGCACTTAGAACTACTTAAACCTAACTAACCTAAGGACAGCACACACAACCATGCCCGAGGCAGGCTTCGAACCTTCGAGCGTAGCCATCTCGCGGTTCAAGACTGTAGCGCCTAGAACCGCTCGACCACAACCAGAAATTTTGTAAGTTCTATAGCACTTTAATACAGGGTGTTTATAAATGAATATCGGAGTTTTAACAATTTATAATATTTATTATATTAAACTTACAGTTATAGAACATATGTGAAATGAAAGAACAACTCAAACAGTTTTACCAAGAACCTTATAAATGTTCTATGTGAGCACCATTTGTCACACGGCACACATCAAGTCTACAGCCGAGTTCTTCCCAAATGTTGGTAAGTGTGTCTTCAGTGATTGTTGCAACAGCTGCTTCAATCCGGTTTCTTAGTACAGGGAGGTCTGCTGGTAGCGGAGACACGTATACACGATCCTTGATAAAGCCCGAAAGGAAAAAATTGCATGGCGTTAGGTCGGGTGAACGTGGAGGCAATGCAAAGCAAGCCCTGTCATTGGGCCCCTTGCGACCTATCCAGCGCTCGGCTATAGACTTGATCTATATCTGCATGGATACTCTGCAAATCACATTTAAGTGCCTGGCAGAGGGTTCATAGAACCACCCTCACAATTTTCTATTATTACAATCTCGTTTAGCTCGCGCAAAGAATGGACACATATATCTTTCCGTACGAGCTCTGATTTCCCTTATTTTATCGTGGTGATCGTTCCGCCCTATGTAGATCGGTCTCAACAAAATATTTTCGCATGCGGAAGAGAAAATTGGTGATTGGAATACCGTGAGAAGATTCCGTCGCAACGAAAAACGCCTTTCTTTTAATGATTTACAGCCCAAATCCTGTATCATTTCTGTACACTCTCTCCCATATTTCGTGATAATACAAAACGTGCTGCCTTTCTTTGAACTTTTTCGATGTACTCCGTCAGTCCTGTCTGGTAAGGATCCCACACCGCGCAGCAGTATTCTAAAAGACGACGGACAAGTGTAGTGTAGTCAGCCTCCTTAGTAGGTCTGTTACATTTTCTAAATGTCCTGCCAATAAACGCAGTCTTTGGTTAGCCTTCCCCACAACATTTTCTATGTGTTCTTTCCAATTTAAGTTGTTCGTAATTGTAATACCTAGGTATTAAGTCGAATTTACGGCCTTTCAGATTAGACTGATTTATCGTGTAACCGAAGTTTAACGAGTTCCTTTTAGCACTCTTGTGGATGACCTCACACCTTTCGTTATTTAGGGTCAACTGCCACTTTTCACACCATACAGATATTTTTTCTAAATCTTTTAGCAGTTTGTTTTGATCTTCTGATGACTTTATTACTCGTTAAACGACAGCGTCATCTGCCAACAACCCAAGACGGCTGCTCATATTGTCTCCAAAAGCGTCTATATAGACAAGGAACAGCAAAGGGCCTATAACACTACCTCGGGGAACGCCAGAAATCACTTCTGTTTTGCTCGATGACTTTCCGTCAGTTACAACGAACTGTGACCTCTCTGACAGGAAATCAAGAACTGAAATATATAAGCACGCAATTTCACTACAAGCCGCTTGTGTGGTACAGTGTCAAAAGCCTTCCGGAAATCCAAGAATACGGAATCGATCTGAAATCCGTTGTCAATAGCACTCAGCACTTCATGTGAATAAAGAGCTAGTTGTGTTTCACAGGGACGATGTTTTGTAAACCTATGTTGACTGTGTGTAAAAAAAAAAAAAAAAAAAAAAAAAAGGCTCTGAACACTATGGGACTTAACATCTGAGGTCATCAGTCCCCTAGAACTTAGAACTACTTAAACGTAACTAACCTAAGGACATCACACAGACACATGCCTGAGGCAGGATTCGAACCTGCGACCGTAGCGGTCGCGCCTTTCCAGGCTGAAGCACCTAGAACCCCTCGGCCACATCGGCCGGCGACTGTGTGTCAATAGACCGTTTCCTTCGAGGTAATTCATAATGTTCGAACATTATATATGTTCCGAAACCCTGCTGAATATATGGGTCTGTAATTTAGTGGATTACTCTTACTACCGTCGTTGAATATTGGGGTGACCTGTGCAACTTTCCAGTCTTTGGGTACGGATCTTTCGTCGAGCGAACGGTTGTATATGATTGTTAAGTATCAGCATCAGCATACTCCGAAAGGAACCTAATTGGTATACAGCCCGGACCAGAAGACATGCTTTTATTAAGTGACTTCAGTTGCTTCACTACTCCGAGGATATTACTTCTGCGTTTCTCATGTTGGCGGCTGTTCTCGATTCGAATTCTGGAATATTTACTTCGTCTTCTTTTGTGAAGGCATTTCGAAAGGCTGTGTTTCGTAAATCTGCTTTGGCAGCACTGTCTTCAATAGTACCTCCATTATTATCGCGCAGAGAAGTCATTGATTGTTTCTTGCTTCTAACATACTTCACAGACGACCAGAATCTCTATGGATTTTCTGCCAGGTTTCGAGACAAAGTTGCGTTGTGGAAACTGTTATAGGCGTCTCACATTGAGCTCCGCGCTAAATTTCGAGCTTCTGTATGTGTGCCATGTGACAAATGGTGTTCACATTGAACATTTATGAGGTTCTTGGTAAAAATGTTTGAGTTGCACTTTCATTTGACTTATAATTTATAACAGTAAATTTAATGTAATAAATAAAGCGTTAAAACCCCGATATTCATTTATAAACACCCTGTATATGTCCCTATTTCCCGGGCACCCTTCCGTGTCTCTTACAAACAGAAGTAAGAAAAAAGATTTTTCCTCTAAATTCTAGTATCGTTGCTATCGGAACAACTGCTGTTTGTGCACGATGGACGGAATTCGCTGGCAACGTGTTCTCGTGTTAGCAAGCTGTCCCAAGTTCCTGTATGTCGCCGCCACAAGAATTTCCCGCGGAGCAGCCGCTGCAGCTCTGCTTCAGATCTTATCTGCGGGCAAAAAAATAAACACGGAATAATAATTTCGGGCCTGAGATTGAATCTTCTCGGCTATTGACACGCAAGATAACTGAAACAGGTTTATTACGGTCACCGTCGATAGCGTTTATAATTCCCGTGCGTCATTTCCAAAGTAATGACTCCCTGGACAGCATACTAAGTAGATATTTACGAATATTAAACACGTATATTAAAACAGAATAATTCCCTCGCGAGATTAGTAATTACTATAGAGCAACGTGTATTAATGGTTGGGACTGGTTTTTAATTCCTCGTATGACTTTCTTTTTTGCCGCTTCCTCGTGCCGGGGAGGCATTCGATGGGTCGTTCTCGTCGCAGGTTCGATCTACGTTTCATCAAAAACAACAGTAACACCAAAGCGACGGCACGCACCCCCTTTCAAGTGTTTCCTCGCTGTCTTTTATAGCCAACCTGTAAGGAATATCGCCATAAATTTAGGAGATGTTAATTAAAACAATAAAGATGTCCACGTACGGAATTAATGTGGCGAGGTAATTAGGGAACGTTTGACGCGATTTCAATGAAGACTACAGCCTGATAAATTATTGTTAATTACTTAATCATCACTTTTGATAGCGCGAAGGAGCAATTTGTTTGGGAAGGACCGTTACAGGCAATTGAGAGATTCACTGTTTGCGATATGGTGATAGTGCGTGACCCAATCCACTCTCAGCGGAGGAACTGGATCCTTAGGCTGTCAGTTTGAATGTTGTTTGCACTTTATTTCAGTGAATGAATACGACGCCACTGTTGTTGGCTATCCTGGTGTCGGATAAAGATGATGGAATTGGCGGTCCAGTTGGTAATTTGCGGATGAAATAGGCTATATTACATGATGACTCATCATGTCTAGATCTACAGCTACGTATAAAAGGTGTATCAGAAATGCCTTTATGAATTGTAGTGTTAGATAACCCACACCAAATGTGAGAAAGAGCGTCTCTATAAGCTTAGGCCCGAAAATCCTTCGTTTTTCAGTTGTTAATAATAGAAAAATTGTTCAGAATGTCGTCGAACTGCTTCTACACACGCATTAACTGGCCATGAAATGAGATCTGTCAAATGCTAGGGCGATATCTTTTTTTCTGTTCAACTTGGCGACTGCGGTTACACGTCTAACAGCTCATGCACGGATTCGTATTTATTCATTCGTAATTTGTTCGGAAGGTGTGCGTCATAGCGCGTTCATTCTTCTTCTTCAGTAGCTCTACAGCCCTTGGTGAGCCTTGGCTTCTTCTTCAATCTTCCTCCACACTTCTCGGTTATTTGCTGCTCTTTTCCACCCCCGGACTCCCGTGTCGCTGATATCCATTATTACCTCAACGATCCATCTTCTTCTAGGTCTCCCTTTTCGCCTACCTGAATGGATCATACCTTTCATCATTTTCTTTGAAATTCCATCCTCTGCCGTTCTCTCAAAGTGTCCTAGCCATCGTATTCGCTGTGATTTCACAAATGACACTATGTCCCTGCCTTGTATTAACTCTTGTAATTCGGCATTGTAGCGTATTCTCCAGCCTTCTTCCTCCCTTTTTGGCCCATAGATTTTGCGTAGTATTTTCCGCTCAATGCTTCTTAGAGCATTTTTATCGTGTTCTGTCGACGTCCATACCTCTGAGCCGTTTGTGAAAACTGGGCGGACTAGGGAATTACATATCAGCAATTTAGTTTTTCTTGTGATAAGGCTACTTTTGAAAAGCTGCGTATTTGCAAAGTAAGCTCTGTTTCCTTATTGTATTTTTTTCCCTTATAGCGTTTCCAATACTATTATCATTTGTTATTAGGGCTCCCATGTAGTTAAAAGAGGACACTCCATTGAAGCATTTCCAATTGATGTTTAGGTTTTTAGGGGTTCTTCTGGCATCAGAATCTGACATTACCATATATTTTGTTTTGTTTTCATTTACTATGAGGCCAATTTTTAAGGCTTCTCTTTCCATTGCCCGGTATGTTTCTAGGAGTGTATTGGTGTTTCTTCCTACTATAGCAATGTCATCAGCGTGTGCACATATCTGGTGCCTCTTTGTAAGTTGGATGTTTAGGTTTTTTTTAATTGGTAACGCCGCCGCCACGTAGCGCTCTGTATGAAAATCACTGGCTGTGCCGTGTGCAGTCTGTGGCTGGTTGGCATTGTTGTAATACTCAGCACTGTCTTTCGTTGGAAGGACAACACTACTTCTTCAAAACTGCATGGAAATCCACTACTTCCGTGTGCATTTTCTTTTACTACTCAGACTTTGAGAAAAACACTGCAATTTTACTTTGATGAATGATCATGATTGTCTTTATGGACTGTGAGAAAATTTTAGCTTTTGACCAACATTGTATCGATAAGTGTGTGCATTTCATTTCTTTGTTATTGTAATTATGAAAAAAAATTTCAAATCTGTATTGGCCACTGCCCAAAACAACTTGTAAATTTTTTTGTGGGGAGCATGGGGGCTATGTAAGTAGGATGTTTAGGTTTTTTTTTAATTGGTAACGCCGCCGCCACGTAGCGCTCTGTATAAAAATCACTGGCTGTGCCGTGTGCAGTCTGTGGCTGGTTGGCATTGTTGTAATACTCGCCATTGTAGTGTTGGGCAGCGGCAGCTGGATGCTAACAGCGCGTAGCGTTGCGCAGTTGGAGGTGAGCCGCCAGCAGTGGTGGACGTGGGGAGAGAGATGGCGGAGTTTTAAAATTTGTAAGAATTGGTGTCACGAACTGATTTATATATTATGACTATTAAGGTAAATACATTGTCCGTTCTGTATTAAAATCTTTCATTTGCTAACTATGCCTGTCAGTAGTTAGTGCCTTCAGTAGTTTGAATATTTTATTTAGATGGCAGTAGTGGTGCTCGCTGTATTGCAGTAGCTCGAGTAACGAAGATTTTTGTGAGGTAAGTGATTTGTGAAACGTATAGGTTAATGTTAGTCAGGGCCATTCTTTTGTAGGGATTTTTGATAGTCAGATTGCGTTGCGCCAAAAATTATTGTGTGTCAGTTTAAGCACAGTCGTGTATAAATTGTTCAAAGGGGACGTTTCATCTTTTGTTGGTTTTATTCACAGCACTATGCATGGCTTTGTTGAATATGACAGTGGAGAGACTACCCCCTTCCTTCACACCTTTATTAAAGTCAAGGCTTTCACTTGTTCTGCTAAGGACCTTTACTTTTGCTCTTGGCTCTGTCATTGTCATTCTGATTAGTCTTATTAATTTAGCACATATACCAACTTCTTTCAGTACTCTGTATAGTTCTTGCCGATTTATGCTGTCAAAGGCTTGTTTGAAATCAATCAATAATAAATGCAAATCTATATCATATTCATAGAACTTTTCCATCATTTGCCTTATCACCAATATTTGATCAGTTGTTCCTCTGCCTGGTCGAAAGCCACACTGATATTCCCCTTGTATGCCTTCTGCACCTTTCGTTTAATATACATGTAAAGATTTTATAAGCTGTACTTAGGAGTGTTACACCTCTATAGTTTTCACATGCTGTTCTGTCCCCTTTCTTATAAATGGGGACTATTATTCCAGTTTTCCCGTTATCTGGCATAGTTTCTGTTTCCCATATATCTGATATTAATGTGTGCAGTTCCTTTATTACAGTTCATTACGTCCCCGGTTTCATGAGAATCTCTTGTGCTTCTTTGCAGACGATGTGTAGCAGGTGTCAATGTGTGTTTCGATGTGGACTGTGTTGTGGTTCTGCTTTAAATCGATTAATGTGCAATGCTGTGAGCCGTCTCCAAAGACAGCACTCTGAAATTTGTAAGTAGCCGATCGGACTACTGCAAAGAGTAATGTGTCTCGAACTAGGGAAACAAATAAGAAACATCTTACAGTTTTATTAAAAGTGTAAAAACGATGGACGAATATTCTTGCTGTGGCGAATTAGTAGCACAACTGAGGAGCATGACATTTGAACCACTGAACAAAGGTGCAGTTGCAGCATCTCTGCAAATTACAAGAAATTAAAATGAAGGATATTGTGGAAATGTGGAAAACAGTACCTCCAATGTAGTGGATTTAGGGAGCTATGATATGACTGTATTCGTCGAGTCTGAGGTTGTTAAAGTATAATCTTTTTTGAGTGAAGTTGTGTAACCAGCTTTTAATAAAGTAACATAAATTACAAATGACGTAATGAACTTCACATAACCATTAAGAACGTAACTTAAGTATATCCCAGTTCGAGGCATAATCACTGTAACGCTTTGTTTCAAAATACGAAATAAATAGCACAGACTGGTATAGGAGTTGCGGTTGCCACAGAAGAAATGTTATTGCCAGTTTTATCGCTACAGAAATTGCTTTACGTATGACAGTTTCTTGCCTAGAAAGACAAATTTCCAGTTTTCAAAGTGGACATTCTTCTGAAATTTGCAAACATAACGTCGCCGTCACTTTGTATTTCTTGCAGTATTATATGCCTGTTATTTAGATGTGGTTCTATTTTAACCTTAGTCACTATCGTTCTTTCTTTTTCTGTCGCATTTCGCAACATAAATTGTCAAGCAAAGAAGAGAATGCCTATCAGACTGCTTGATAAATGAAGCAATGTGTGGGCACGAAGCACACATGCGTGCGGTACGTTCTTCCCACTGAGTTATGCGCATGCGGTTGTTTCCATTCGCCTGCGCTTCCGCACGAGGCACCCTGTGGACATTACGATTTCAGAAAAATTGGACGATTGATTGAAGAAAAAGAGCTTCACAAAACTAGCAAGGCAATAACGCGGTACTCCACATCTGGCACTTATAAAAGCAGTTGTTCAGCTTGGCACTGATTGACAGAGTTGCTGTATTTCTTCCTGAGGGATATCGAGCCAAATTCTGTCCAACTGAGTCGGTAGATCATCAAAATCCCGAACTTGTTGTAGGGCCCTACCAGTAACACTCCAACAGTTCTCAGTTGGGGAGAGATCCGGGGACGTTGCTGGCCAAGGTAGGGTTTGGCGAGCACGAAGACAGTCAGTAGGAACCAGGACTGAGGGTGTCGGTTGCCACTTTTCCTTTCATAGCAGGACCCCTTTGATTTTCACCCGCGGGACACTTGCAGCACAGGGTTCGTCGACTATATTCTATACCTCGTATTGTTGCCCTTCATGGCTTTTTGGAGATGATGCTGTGGTGTATCGATAGGTTGTAAAAATGGAAAATTGTACTGAAATGCAGGAGGATCTGCGGCGAATTGACGCATGGTGCAGGGAATGGCAATTGAATCTCAATGTAGACAAGTGTAATGTGCGAATACATAGAAAGAAAGTTCCCGTATCATTTAGCTACAATATAGCAGGTCAGCAACTGGAAGCAGTTAATTCCATAAATTATCTGGGAGTACTCATTAGGAGTGATTTAAAATGGAATGATCATATATAGTTGGTCGTCGGTAAAGCAGATGCCAGATTGAGCTTCATTGGAAGAATCCTAAGGAAATGCAATCCGAAAACAAAGGAAGTAGGTTACAGTAGACTTGTTCGCCCACTGCTGGAATACTGCTCAGCAGTGTAGGATCCGTAGCAGATAGGGTTGATAGAAGAGATAGAGAAGATCCAACGGAGAGCAGCGCGCTTTGTTACAGGATCATTTAGTAATCGTGAAAGCGTTACGGAGATGATAGATAAACTCCAGTGGAAGACTTTGCAGGAGAGACGCTCAGTAGCTCGGTTCGGGCTTTTGTTAAAGTTTCGAGAACATACCTTCACCGAAGAGTCAAGCAGTATATTGCTCCCTCCTACGTATATCTCGCGAAGAGACCATGAGAATAAAACCAGAGAGATTAGAGCCCACACAGAAGCATACCGACAATCCTTCTTTCCACGTACAATACGAGACTGGAATAGAAGGGAGAACCGATAGAGGTACTCAGGGTACCCTCCGCCACACACCGTCAGGTGGCTTGCGGAGTATGGATGTAGATGTAGATGGCAAGCTATCCTGGGTTTACATTTCAGCAAGATAATGCCCGCCCACACACTGCGAGAGTTTCTACTGCTTGTCTTCGTGCTTACCAAACGCCTACCTTGGCCAGCAACGTCGCCGGATCTCTCCCGAAATGAGAAAATTTGGAGCTATGTGGGCAAGGACCTCGAACTAACTCGGAATTTTGACCATTTGGACATGATGTGACAGGAGATGGTAGTATAGACTCATTCGAATAAACCGTTATATTAGCGTTCAGTTTATGTTGGTTGCAGAAATACACCTGTTATACCTCAAACATATATTCGCAGGTGTTACGCAAAGGCAAATGCTCAAAGTTCATTTTCACAAATTCGACCTTCGAACTCAATGCAATTTCTAATTCTCTTTACAACACCAAATGATGCCCACCTGAGGTCGTCTTGTTGTTTTATGGGAACAGCGCTACTCACAATAGTGCTTACTTATTATTTGTAGACTTCGCCTGTCGGCCTGACGACTTGATTGCGAAGGAGCCCAGTTGTGCTGGGAAAGGAATATCCTCGTTGTAGCCAGAAAAACCTCTTCCAATAAAGTTGAAGCCCGTTTTCAAGACAGCCTACATTACGGAGCCTTGTAAGACAACACCCTAGCATAACTGGTCCAGTCGACTGAGTCTCTTACCATGCCACACGGCAGACTTGAAGAGAAGCGTTCTGGCAAATGTCTCGCCACAAAAGGTATGCGGGTTTTCGTTGGGCCACCAATGTGCGTTACGAGTGTTAATGGTAGCGTCAAGAGCGTAAGCGGTTTCATCAGTAAACAGAATTAATGGAGTTAGTCAGCTATGTGCAACTGGGCAACGACAAAATTCCAGTCTTCTACCTTCCTCTCCTTTACGGAAGTAGTGAATCTGAAAGAGACCGTACATACGTACTATCCGCCATGTTCTTGTAAGTATAAGACCTATACGTGCATAAATCGTGCATGAATTTGTTGAAGGACTAAGGTGCAGCATAGTTCTACTAAAGGAACTCAGTGTAGGCCGGTTACAAAGATTATAAAGAAAAGATATTGGCTGATATGCAATAGCCAAGGCAGAATCATAAGCCAGATCATGCTGGATAAATTAAGAGCAGGATACGACGTCACAAATTATTGTCAAGCCAAATAGTAACCTTAGCTAAGTATCAAAGGCCATATGGAATTTTTTGTAATGATTTTGATACAGAGAATCAGATGATCACAGTAGGTGGAGCGGGAAACAGTTTGGCTACAGGCAAACAACAGCATTAGGGGCGATCTAAAAGGGACTGGAGTAGCAGCTTGAGACGCAAGCATGAATTTTGTGGAGGTTCTATACCTCTATGACCTGCTCTGGGTTAACACTGCAACGAGCTGTGTGAGCGCACAATTGAACAGGCTGCTGCCGTCTGAATTGAAATCACATGAGTGCAGTGACAATTGCTACAGCTAGGAGATGGAATACATTTGACACGACCTACAACAGTGGGGAAGATAGGTTGGCTGAGCTTCTCGCAGAAAATGTACCGGGGGTTCACTGTCACTCAAAGCACGATCCATGTGATTAATGATGACAGAAGGCTAACATTTTTAGGTTTGAGTCATGAATGTGTGAAAGAGGTTGAAACAACAGGACAGCCCTACAAAATGCAGAACAATTCACGAAAAAGTAAAGTTATCTTTTTTCATCAGAATATTAGAGGATTCAGTAATGAGGTGGAAGAGCTTCTTGTCTGTTTGGAAAATTTAGAAAGCTCTCAAAAAATGGACACCTGTGCCTATCTGAGCACCAAATAACTACTGGGTTGCAGAAGTTACATATAAAAGATTACAGTCTAGCTTCTCACTCATATAGAACTAAAATGGGGGACGGAGATGTTGTTAAATACAAATAGAACTACGCTACTGGCCATTAAAATTGCTACACCACGAAGATGATATGCAAATGATTAACTTTTCAGAGCATTCACACAAGATTGGTGCCGGTGGCTGACATTAGGAAAGTTTTCAACTGATTTCTCATACACAAACAGCAGTTGACCGGCGTTGCTTGGCGAAACGTTGTTGTGATGCCTCGCGCAAGTCGAAGAAATGCGTACCATCACGTTTCCGTGTTTGATGAAGGTCGGATTGTAGCCTATCGCGATTGCGGTTTCTCATATCGCGACATTGCTGCTCGCGTTGGTCGAGTTGCAATGACTGTTAGCAGAATATGGAAGCGGTGGGTTCAGTAGGGTAATACGGAACGCAGTGCCGGATCCCAACGGCCTCGTATCACTAGCAGTCGAGATGACACGCATCTTATCCGCATGGCTGTAACGGATCGTGCAGCCACGTCTCCTTCCCTGAGTCAACAGATGGGGACGGTTGCAAGACAACAACCATCTGCACGAACAGTTCGACGACGTTTGCAGCAGCATGGACTATCAGCTCGGAGACCATGGCGGCGGTTACCCTAGACGCTGCATCACAGACAGGAGCGCCTGCGATGGTGTACTCAACGACGAACCTGGGTGCACGAATGGCAAAAAGGCCTTTATTCGGATGGATCTAGGTTGTGTTTACGGCATCATGATGGTCGCATCCGTGTTTGGCGACATTGTGGTGAACGCACATTGGAAGCCTGTATTCGTCATCGCCATACTCGCGTATCACTCGGCGTGATGGTATGGGGTGTCATTGGTTACACGTTTCGGTCACCTCTTGTCCGTATTGACGGCACTTTGAACAGTGGACGTTACATTTCAGATGTGTTACGACCCGTGGCTCTACCGTTCATTCGATCCCTGCGAAACCCTACATTTGAGCAGGATAATGCACGAACGCATGTTGCAGGCCCTGTACGGGCCTTTCTGGGTACAGAAAATGTTCGAGTGCTGTCCTGGCCAGCACATTCTCCATATCTCTCACCAACTGATAACGCCTGGTCAATGGTGGGCGAGCAACTGGCTCGTCACAATATGCCAGTCACTACTCTTGATGAACTGTGGTATCGTGTTGAAGTTGCATGGGCAGCTGTACCTGTTCACGCCTTCCAAGCTCTGTTTGACTCAATGCCCAGGCGTATGAAGGCCGTTATTATGGCCAGAGGTGGTTGTTCTGGGTACTGATTTCTCAGGATCTATGCACCCAAACTTCGAGAAAATGTAATCACATGTCAGTTCGAGTATAATATATTTGTCCAATGAATACCCGTTTATCATCTGCATTTCTTGTTCGTGTAGCAGTTTTAATGGTCAGTAGTGTAGTATGGAGAAAGGAGACTCAGCATAGTTGTAAAGCTGAGTCTGCATGACTGCCTATAACGGTTGGCATTTAGCACAACTTTTACAGGTTAGTGTGCTTTCTCAGTGGCTGATCCTTCAGTTATGTTGGTATTTATATCACTGATGACAGCTGCGAGCTGAAATCTATGTTTGTAATGAAATGCGGATGATATTATAACCGACGCTGACTTTCTTTCTGTTATGGATTCTTAAAGCTGATACTCTGTAGTTAGCAAAGCGTATTCTCTACAAGGAGCAGCAGTTTTTCCATTACACAAACATTCTGGCATAATCACCAGCTGTAAATATATACAGCATGTTTAAACGTTACAGTAGAATAATCACAATCCCAAATGAAATATTTATTTACGTAAAATTCGCTACGTGAGCAGCTGGAATACCACTAAGCGAGATCGAAATTTATCTCTATAGCAAGCTGAATCACTCCATTCAGTAAACATTGGGAACCTGTTATATGAATTGCTTTGTACGAATTAGCCCCGTATATTTACTAGTCCTCCTGGAACATCATGTTTATTTACCTAGGGCGTCTCAAACCTCTTGGGTCAAACTGAAACTGGAGATAGTGGGTCCAAAACCGATTATACTAAGATAACTAAGATAACGAACCAATGTTTGGAAATGCATGTTTATTGTGTTATGGAAACACGCAAAATACACAGCATAACAACAGCGTAGTTCATAATAACCATTCAAAGTGACGACCGCCAGTCTCAATGCATGTATTGCAGCGGCGCATGCATGTGCTGCCACAGTTCTTAGAGACTGTACCTCTTATTCTCCGCAAAAGGCTGTAGTTTCAACACTTTGGGCCACCAGCCCACTTCGATGTTAATGTCTGCGAGCACATGGACAACGCGTACGCACATCGTTGGATTGGAAGGGGGGGGTTTGAAAACCCTCGTCGCCAGTTTTGTAAAGGCCTTGTCGCTACTGCTGTGGAGGCCGAGTTGCCACTGTTGTTTCGGTAAGCTGAGTTTGTGAGTTCTTGAAGTGGCTTCTGGTGCCCAGAGTCAGGTAACAGGTTGGTGAACGAAGGTTCTACAACACTCCAACAAATTAGTAACAAAGTCACACAAAATGACTTAAAAGATTAACTTATCTTTGTGACTTGTTGAATAATGAAGTCTGCAACGCTGCATGTAATACAGCACAAGAAAGGCCGTCGATGGCTAAGTACAAATAATCGTAGGTAAAATTCAAAGTACATAGCAAACGCAATTTACAACTGTCTGTTCACTTCTAAGAGTTCACTGAACGACGTTCCGAGTCTAAGTCAGCCCTGGTAGATGATCTGTAACCAAGTGGGCGAGAGCTGCTCTTCTATCTTTCGAGTAATCTTCTGTCCGTTGTCGTCCGGTCATTGGCGGATTGTACTCGACCGGCAACTCTCTGAGGAGAAGTCGAAATCTGCAGCGCCGTCCGTGGCGAGTCTCTAGGGCACAGGCACCAGCTCGCATCTTTGCGCCTGTGGTGCTTTTGCCCTGGCTGTGTCTTGTTCGGAAGACAGAGCGGAGATCCTATCCAATGACCAACGCCTCTGGACTTTATCGTTAGATACGTCAAGCCTTTGGTGTGTAAAACTCCCTAGGTAGGATAAAAACCTGCGTGCTAAGGTACAAGGTAACTAGCTCCAGGAGAAACAGACACCAGGGTATTTTGACAGAGTGCGTCAGAACGTCAATCGCTGTTGCCATGCATGCACTGAGAACGGCGGTCGCTACTTTGAACAGTTACCATGAGCTATCTTGCCGTCATGCGCTGCACTCCGTATATGTCCATAACACAATAAATATACATTTTCGACCATTGGTTCGCTATCTCGATGTAATCGGATTTGGACCCGCTAGGCCGCGCGGGATTGGCCGAGAGGTCATGGGTGTGTGTGTTTGTCCTTAGGGCAATTTAGGTTAAGTAGCGTATAAGCTTAGGGACTGATGAGCTTAGCAGTTAAGTCCCACCAGATTTCACACACAATTGGACATTTTTTTGGGACCCGCTGCCATCTGTTTCAACTGGACCCAAGGTTTGCGAAGCCCTATAATCAATTATTTCTCGTGGTTATCTAAAAAGATGATTTTTAATTATTGTTTACTAACCTGCGTCACCGGATATTTATCTAGCGATTCGTTGAACATAAAATTCAGTTGATAAGTATTTTAAGACATGCGCTTTTATGGGCTTTTATCTTTGTTTTAATGCGAGGTATCAGATACTTGCAGTATATTTCCGCAGACATTTGAAAACTCTGTGACTGTCGTAAGATCCCTCGAACCATGATATCTGGCTCCCTCTGGCAAGGCTGTTACCAGGTGAGGCATCCAGACACGCCTTATTCTGGTAAATGTGTCAAAGTCTGCCTGTATATTGTAATTTCACACCCGTTGATTTGTAAACATTGCTTAACGGAGTAGGGGACGTCTCCTGCTAGCATAATTCGGCACCGAGCGAGGTGGCGCAGTGGTTAGCACAATGGACTCGCATTCGGAAGGACGACGGTTCAGTCCCGTCTCCAGCCATCCTGATTTAGGTTTTCCGTGATTTCCCTAAATCGCTTCAGGCAAATGCCGGGATGGTTCCTTTGAAAGGGCACGGCCGATTTCCTTCCCAATCCTTCCCTAACCCGAGGTTGCGCTCCGTCTCTAATGACCTCGTTGTCGACGGGACGTTAAACACTAACCACCACCATAATTCGGCACCACTGTATCACATTTCTCATCTATTTTTGCATCAGGTTCGCAGTACACGTCAGCGTGTATCATACCAGTGTCCACTATTCATGTTAAGGTGAATTTCGTTAAAACATGCGTTGTGTCGTTTAAGTAAAAACACTGTTGTTGATATTCCGACAGAAACTTATGAATATTGTCGGTATCGCAAAATATTCTAAAACGTCCATACATTCACTTGTCGATAACATTATTTCATTATCTTGGACTGTGAATGTTGGGGGTTTATTTGCACTATACGGAAAACACGGTTTATAGAAACGGCCTCCACACTGCAGTAAGCACGTTTGCTTGAATGAGCGGATTTATACTGTACATTTTTTGCATTTTGAACAGTACGAAAACTCCAGAATGAGATTTTCACTCTGCAGTGGAGTGTGTGCTGATATGAAACTTCCTGGCAGATTAAAACTGTGTGCCCGACTGAGACTCGAACTCGGGACCTTTGCCTTTGGCGGGCAAGTGCTCTAACCCAACTGAGCTACCGAAGCACGACTCACGCCCGGTACTCACAGCTTCACTTCTGCCAGTATCCGTCTCCTACCTTCCAAACTTTACAGAAGCTCTCCTGCGAAACTTGCAGAACTAGCACTCCTGGAAGAAAGGATATTGCGGAGACATGGCTTAGCCACAGCCTGGGGGATGTTTCCAGAATGAGATTTTCACTCTGCAGCGGAGTGTGCGCTGATATGAAACTTCCTGGCAGATTAAAACTGTGTGCCCGACTGAGACTCGAACTCGGGACCTTTGCCTTTGGCGGGCAAGTGCTCTAACCCAACTGAGCTACCGAAGCACGACTCACGCCCGGTACTCACAGCTTCACTTCTGCCAGTATCCGTCTCCTACCTTCCAAACTTTACAGAAGCTCTCCTGCGAAACTTGCAGAACTAGCACTCCTGGAAGAAAGGATATTGCGGAGACATGGCTTAGCCACAGCCTGGGGGATGTTTCCAGAATGAGATTTTCACTCTGCAGCGGAGTGTGCGCTGATATGAAACTTCCTGGCAGATTAAAACTGTGTGCCCGACTGAGACTCGAACTCGGGACCTTTGCCTTTGGCGGGCAAGTGTTCTAACCCAACTGAGCTACCGAAGCACGACTCACGCCCGGTACTCACAGCTTTGCTTCTGCCAGTACCTCGTCTCCTACCTTCCAAACTTTACAGAAGCTCTCCTGCGAAACTTGCAGAACTAGCACTCCTGGAAGGAAGGATATTGCGGAGACATGGCTTAGCCACAGCCTGGGGGATGTTTCCAGAATGAGATTTTCACTCTGCAGCGGAGTGTGCGCTGATATGAAACTTCCTGGCAGATTAAAACTGTGTGCCCGACCGAGACTCGAACTCGGGACCTTTGCCTTTGGCGGGCAAGTGTTCTAACCCAACTGAGCTACCGAAGCACGACTCACGCCCGGTACTCACAGCTTTGCTTCTGCCAGTACCTCGTCTCCTACCTTCCAAACTTTACAGAAGCTCTCCTGCGAAACTTGCAGAACTAGCACTCCTGGAAGGAAGGATATTGCGGAGACATGGCTTAGCCACAGCCTGGGGGACGTTTCCAGAATGAGATTTTCACTCTGCAGCGGAGTGTGCGCTGATATGAAACTTCCTGGCAGATTAAAACTGTGTGCCCGACCGAGACTCGAACTGGGGAGTCTCGGTCGGGCACACAGTTTTAATCTGCCAGGAAGTTTCAGTACGAAAACTCTCTATAGCCGACAAACAAGAAATTGTATACCTGTTACATAAAGTTAAGGCCTCTGAAGTTTCGCTAAGAGTATAACCTTGTTTCTTAGTAAATACCTTCAATGCTTTTTTTATGAGCATTGTTTTGCAAGTATGTAAACTCCAAGAAAAAGAAGTATACGAAATGTGCCTCGGTTTCTCTCCATCTTTGATCTCTAACCTTGTGTGTTTGTGCGAGTTCGTACATTTTCTCGGTTGCCTGCAACAACGTGCAGTTATTCTAAAAGAGTGTTTTACCATATAGGGGTCCCCTTCGCTGTGGAACAGACAGTCACCTTTCAGAGTACATGAAAGAGCGGCACGAGAAATCCATTCTGGGAGAGGTGCTCATTTTATAGCGACGGGAAGCACGTCATTAAAAAATCTCACGTGGCCGCTCTATAAACCTCGCGCTGGGGCTGCGTGTCGCATAATCTGGGCCTATAAAAAAAAAAAAAAAAAAGGTTCATCACGCCCCGGCTTCAACAAGGCGCCGCCAACGCTTCTGTTGCTGAGGCGTCACGGCTGTTTGGAATATATTAAATGAATCATCCGTTCTTGTGTGTCTTCAGATCAAAGGCCACCTACAACAGGTATTTCTTACTTGAAAGGTATATAATGAGAGAGTCGTTAACTCCCTAGGCGCGATATAATATGGAGGAGGTCACCTGGAGAAAGGTTTTATGTATACATATTACAAAGTTTACGGCAAACGCATCTCAAGTTCCCAGCCGAATAGACTCGTTGATATATTATGCGACGTCTCAATGAATATCACAGTGAGCTCGCTAGAAAATGATTGGTATGCAGTTATTCGAAACGTCGGGGTGTATTAATACAGATAAATGGTAACAACGCGCAGCCGTAACTGATACCATTCACTCAAGCTAGTGTTTTGGTGGTAGCCCCGGAGGCACCCGGTTCGAAACCTGCTGGAGCAAGATCCGTTCATCCGATAGAGTAAGTGGACAAAGAGAGAAGAGCTGATCCGGAACACCGTTGTTTATACCATTTCTTTTTAGTCGCCAGTCTTCAGACTAATTTCGTGTGACACCCTACGACTGCATCTCCTGTGCCAATTTCTTCATCTCAGGATAGCTTTTGCATCAAACGTAGTCCATTAATATACGCCTGTCCCTTCTTCTATTCAGCGTTTTCCAAATAATTTCCTCGCTGCTACTGCCGAGGAACTTCCACATTACTTATCCGTTCACTCAGTTTTGAACATGCTTGTGCAGTGCCACATCTCATGTGCCTGACTATCTTCTGTTCGGATTTTCCCTCCAGTTTTTTTCTCTAGTCCATCATCTTCTTCCATACAATTCCCTGCTCCTAACGTATACCCTAACGAATTTCACCTCCCGATTAAGGCGTATGTTTCCGTTCTCCGCCTGTGATAGTCCTCATGTGACATCCTCTTTGCCTTCTCCACCATTCGCTATTTTGCTTGTACGGTAACAGAAACCCTTCAGTTCGTCTGCTGTGTGACGCCAGATGTGGTGTTAAGTCAATTGCTTTCAGCACAGGTCAGGAGCGTGTTGAGGAACTGCGGCTCAAGTTTAAAAGAATAGTTGACCATGCACTGGATAGATATGTACCCAGTAGAACAGTTCATAATCGGAGGGAACCCCCGTGGCGTACAGTCACTGTAAAGAAACTTCTAAAGGAACAGAGATTACGGAATAATAGGTGTAGAACAGAGCAAAGGTCTATAGATAGACAGATGCTGGATAAAACCGCGTTTGGCTCCCAAGCGAGTAATGCGTGATGCCTTTAATGACTACTGTAGAAGAATCCCTGTCAGTTTCTACACTGAATTTGCGGCTGAGTTAGCTCCTCTTCTAACAATAACTATCGTAGATCTCTCGAACAGAAAACAGTGCCCATTTCTTGGAAAAAGGTACAGGTCATACCTGTCTACAAGAAGGGGTGGGTAATGGAAGTTATCCACAAAACTACTGTCCAATATCCTTGACATCGATTTCTTGCAGAGTTTTAGAACGTATTCTGAGCTGAAACATAAAGAGGTATCTTCCGCCGAATGACCTCGATACCAAGCAGCATGGATTTCGAATACGTCGATCACTTGAAACCCAACTCGCATTTTTCTGACATGCTGAAAACTTTGAATCAAAGCAACCAGGTAGATGCAGTGTTTCTAGATTTCCGAAAAGAATTTGACTCTCCTAAGCTAATTGTCAATAATACGGTCATATGGCATATCAGTAAAATTTATGACTGGATTGAGGATAGGCCTTTTGGTAGGGAGGACGCAGCTTGTTATCTTGGTGGAGGGTCATCGTCAGATGAAGAAGTAACTTCGGATGTGTCCCAGAGAAATGAGTTGGGACCCTTGCTGCTCCTGTTGTGTATTAGTGACCTTGGAGAAAATATTAATAATGAAATCAGGCTTTTTACAAATGTTGCAGTTATCAGTAATGAAGTACTATATGAGACAAGCTACAAAAACATTCAGTTAGATCTTGATAAGATTTCAGCGTGGGTGCAGAGGTTGGCAACTTGCTCTAAGTGTTAAAAATGGCGCTTCATAAAACGATCTACATCTACATCTACATGACTACTCTGCAATTCACATTTAAGTGCTTGGCAGAGGGTTCATCGAACCACAATCATACTATCTCTCTACTATTCCACTCCCTAACAGCGCGCGGGAAAAACGAACACCTAAACCTTTCTGTTCGAGCTCTGATTTCTCTTATTTTATTTTGGTGATCATTCCTACCTATGTAGGTTGGGCTCAACAAAATATTTTCGCATTCGGAAGAGAAAGTTGGTGACTGAAATTTCGTAAAAAGTTCTCGCCGCGACGAAAAACGTCTTTGCTGTAATGACTTCCATCCCAACTCGTGTATCATATCTGCCACACTCTCTCCCCTATTACGTGATAATACAAAACGAGCTGCCCTTTTTTGCACCCTTTCGATGTCCTCCGTCAATCCCACCTGGTAAGGATCCCACACCGCGCAGCAGTATTCTAACATAGGACGAACGAGTGTAGTGTAAGCTGTCTCTTTAGTGGACTTGTTGTATCTTCTAAGTGTCCTGCCAATGAAACGCAACCTTTGACTCGCCTTCCCCACAATATTATCTATGAGGTCCTTCCAACTGAAGTTGTTCGTAATTTTAACACCCAGGTACTTAGTTGAATTGACAGCCTTGAGAATTGTACTATTTATCGAGTAATCGAATTCCAACGGATTTCTTTTGGAACTCATGTGGATCATCTCATACTTTTCGTTATTTAGCGTCAACTGCCACCTGACACACGATACAGCAATCTTTTCTAAATCGCTTTGCAACTGATACTGGTCTTCGGATGACCTTACTAGACGGTAAATTACAGCATCATCTGCGAACAGTCTAAGAGAACTGCTCAGATTGTCACCCAGGTCATTTATGTAGATCAGGAACAGTAGAGGTCCCAGGACGCTTCCCTGGGGAACACCTGATATCACTTCAGTTTTACTCGATGATTTGCCGTCTATTACTACGAACTGCGACCTTCCTGACAGGAAATCACGAATCCAGTCGCACAACTGAGACGATACCCCATAGCTCCGCAGCTTGATTAGAAGTCGCTTGTGAGGAACGGTGTCAAAAGCTTTCTGGAAATCTCGAAATACGGAATCAACTTGAGATCCCCTGTCGATAGCGGCCATTACTTCGTGCGAATAAAGAGCTAGCTGCGTTGCACAAGAGTGATGTTTTCTGAAGCCATGCTGATTACGTGTCAATAGATCGTTCCCTTCGAGGTGATTCATAATGTTTGAATACAGTATATGCTCCAAAGCCCTACTGCAAACCGACGTCAATGATATAGGTCTGTAGTTAAATGGATTACTCCCACTACCCTTCTTGAACACTGGTGCGACCTGCGCAATTTTCCAATCTGTAGGTACAGATCTATCGGTGAGCGAGCGGTTGTATATGAGTGCTAAGTAGGGAGCTATAGTATCAGCGTAATCTGAAAGGAACCTAATCGGTATATAATCTGGACCTGAAGACTTACCCGTATCAAGCGATTTGAGTTGCTTCGCAACCCCTAAGGTATCTACTTCTAAGAAACTCATGCTAGCAGATGTTCGTGTTTCAAATTCTGGAATATTCCTTTCGTCTTCCCTGGTGAAGGAATTTCGGAAAACTGCGTTCAATAACTCCGCTTTAGCGGCACAGTCGTCGGTAACAGTACCATCGGCACTGCGCAGCGAAGGTATTGACTGCGTCTTGCCGCTTGTGTACTTTACATACGACCAGAATTTCTTCGGATTTTCTACCAAATTTCGAGACAATGTTTTGTTGTGGAACCTATTGAAGGCATCTCGCATCGAAGTCCGTGCCAAATTTCGCGCGTCTGTAAATTTTAGCCCATCTTCGGGATTTCGCGTTCTTCTGAACTTTGCATGCTTTTTCCGTTGCTTCTGCAACAGCGTTCGGACCTTTTTTGTGTACCACGGGGGATCCGTTCCATCTCTTACCAATTTATGAGGTATGAATCTCTCAATTGCTGTTGCTACTATATCTTTGTATTTGAGCCACATCTCGTCTACATTTGCATAGTCAGTTCGGAAGGAATGGAAATTGTCTTTTAGGGAGGCTTCTAGTGACACTTTATCCGCTTTTTTAAATAAAATTATTTTGCGTTTGTTTCTGATGGATTTGGAAGAAACTGTATTGAGCCTAGACACAACGACCTTGTGATCACTAATCTCTGTATCAGTCATGATGCTCTCTATCAGCTCTGGATTGTTTGTGGCTAAGAGGTCAAGTGTGTTTTCGCAACCATTTACAATTCGCGTGGGTTCGTGGACTAACTACTCGAAATAATTTTCGGAGAAAGCATTTAGGACAATCTCGGAAGATGTTTTCTGCCTACCACCGGTTTTGAACAAGTATTTTTGCCAACATACCGAGGGTAGGTTGAAGTCCCCACCAACTATAACCGTATGAGTGGGGTATTTATTTGTTACGAGGCTCAAACTTTCTCTGAACTGTTCCGCAACTGTATCATCGGAGTCTGGGGGTCGGTAGAAGGAGCCAATTATTAACTTAATTCGGCTGTTAAGTATAACCTCCACCCATACCAATTCGCACGGAGTATCTACTTCGACTTCACTACAAGATAAACCACTACTGACAGACACAAACACTCCACCACCAATTCTGCCTAATCTATCTTTCCTGAACACCGTCTGAGACTTCGTAAAAATTTCTGCAGAACTTATTTCAGGCTTTAGCCAGCTTTCTGTACCTATAACGATATCAACTTCTGTGCTTTCTATTAGCGCTTGAAGCTCAGGGACTTTTCCAGCGCAACTACAACAATCTACAACTATAATTCCGACTGTTCCTTGATCCAAGCACGTCCTGTATTTGCCATGCACCCTTTGACAATGCAGCCCACCCCGTACTTTCCCGAGGCCTTCTAACCTAAAAAACCGCCCAGTCCACGCCACACAGCCTCCGCTACCCGTGTAGCCGCCAGGTGAGTGTAGTGAACTCCTGACCTATTCAGCGGATCCCGAAACCCCACCACTCTATGGCGCAAGTCAAGGAATCTGCAGCCAACACGGTCGCAAAACCGTCTGAGCCTCTGATTAAGACCCTCCACCCGGCTCTACACCAAAGGTCCGCAGTCGGTTCTGTCGACGATGCTGCAGATGGTGAGCTCTGCCTTCATAAAAGGTAGAATCTTATGACTGTAGAATCAATGAGTCGCTGTTGGAATCCGCCAACTCAAACACACACCTGGGTATAAGACTTTATGGAGATGCGCAATAAAATGTTCACATAGGTTCAGTCGTGGATAAAGCTGGTCGTAGACATGGGTTTAACCGGCCGTTTTGGCCGAGTGGTTCTAGGCGCTTCAGTCCGGAACCGCGCTGCTGCTACGGTCGCAGGTTCGAATCCTACCCCGGGCATGAATGTGTGTGCTATCCTTAGGTTAGTTAGATTTAAGTAGTTCTAAGTCAAGGGGACCGGTGACCTCAGATGTCAAGTCCCATAGTGCTCAGAGCCATTCGAAAGACTTCGGTTAGCTGGTAAAATGCTGTGGAAGTGCAGACAGTCTACAAAATAGATTGCTTACAAATCACTCGTGCGACCGTTTCTATAATATTGCACAAGGGTGTGGGTCCCGTACCAAATAGGACTAACAGGGGATACTGAACGTATACAGAGAAGGCAGCTCGAATGGTGACAGTCGAATATATTTTGATGTTCATTACTTCAATAAATCATTGTTATTGTTTCTCATGTATTGAATAGTGGTTCTGTTTTAGAGATATTGCCCTGTGGAGAGTTTGCAGCTAGCAGGCAATCATTTAGATCTATATACATACTTTGTAAGCTATCGTATGGTGAATCTTGAGTTATTACTACTCATTTCCTTTCCCATTCCACTTGCATACTTGGGGCTAGGGGGATAAATGCAGATATTTCTGGTGATGACTGAGGACAGTGTATTAAACAAAATTACATGAAGATTTACTTCATTTGCACACTAATAAGTGGAGCTGTTACGAGTAGTATGTTTTTAGGTTCGTTAGTACCTCCAAATACGCGTGGAACCAGCAAGCCATTGAAGTTTTCTTTTCTCATGGACAGCAGGTCAGGTACTGAAGTGCAGATGCGGCGATGCAAAACGACCGTCTATATCTATGACTCTATACTGACAGGCGCAGTCGACTTCACGGTGCAGTTATGACCGTGCTCAAAACATCAGACAGTACGTAAAGTGAGGTATTTGCGCGAAGAATGTTAGACGTAGAGAAAAACAAATTACACATGGAAGTTGTTACGTATTAAGGTACCAACGATCGCAATATTTGCACCTATACGCCTAAGTTCGTGTTTAGAGCCAGAGGAAAAACGACTGTCTATGCCTCTGTGCGAGCCCTAATTTCTCTCTCGTTCACTCCTTATCCTTACTTGAAGTGTACGTTGGCAGCAATACAATCGTTTTGCAGTCAGCTTCAGATGCCGGTTCTCTAAATTTTCTCAATAGTGCCTCGCTAACAGAATGTCGTGTCCATCCACGGATTCACATTTCAGTTCACAAAGTATCTCCGTAACACTTACAGTAGAATGTGTACATACGAACTGAAGTAAGGACGGTGAATGGCTAACCTCGGTATACTGGGAGAATTTTAGGAAATTGTGGTTCATGTGTAAAGGAAACCACGTACAGAACACTGGTCAACTCATTCTTGAGTACTGCTCCAGTGTGTGGGTTCCATACTATGTCGGGTTAAAGGGAGACATCGAAGAAATTCAGAAGCTCGCTGTTAGATTTATCACTGTTAGGTTCGATCGCCAACGGAGTATTACGAAGATGCTTTGAGAAGTCGGACTCTTTGGTGAGAAGACGACGTGCATTTCGCGAGGCACTATTAAGAAAATTTAGAGAACTTGCAATTGAGACTGACTGCAGAACTATTCTGCTGTCGTTCTCTGTACATTTCGTGTAAGGACCATGAAGATAAGAGAAATTAAGGGCCGTACGGAAGCATATAGACAGTCGCCGATTTTCCTCGCTCTGTTTGCGAATGGAAGAGGGAAAGGAAATGACTAACAGTGGTACAAGCTACTCTCCGCCATGCATCACACGTTGGCTTGGGCATATGTTTGTAGTGGTGGATGTAGATGTACACTCATGCTCATAAATTAAGGATAAATGCAGAAAGTGGTGCCACTCAACGTGGCGCTAATAGCATAGGCACATAGAGAACACACACGACTCAGATCTGTAAGTCCACGGTATTGGTGATAATTTCAGAAAACCGTCCCGAAACACATGTGCAACAAAACGCCACTGTTCCGTGCGCATGTACCCCGACATTAATATGGGATATGATCACCATGCACACGAGCACAGGCCTCACAACGGGTTAGCATACTCTGGATCAATTGGTTGAGCAGCTGCTGGGGTATAGCCTTCCATTCTTGCACCAGTGCCTGTCGGAGCTCCTAAAGTGTCGTAGGGGTTTGAAGACGTGCAGCAATACGTCGACTGAGAGCATCCCAGACGTGTTCAACGGGGTTTGGGTCTGGAGAACAGGCAGGCCACTCCATTCGCCTATCTTCTGTTTCGAGGTACTCCTCCATGATGGCAGCTCGGTAAGGCCGTGCGTTATCATCCATCAGGAGGAAGGTGGGACCCACTGCACCCCTGAAAAGGCGAACATACAGGAGGAAAATGACGTTCCGATACACCTGGTCTTTTACAGTTCCTCTGTCAAAGACATGTAAGGGTGTACCTGGACCAATCATATTGCCACCCGATTCCATCAAATCAAGACCTCCATACAGGCCTCTTTCAAGGACATTAAGGGGTTGGTATCTGGTTCCTGGTTCACGCCAGATGAAAACCCGACGAGAATCACTGTTCACACTATACCTTGACTCGTCCGTGAACATAACCTGAGACCATTGTTCCAGAGACCATGTACTGTGTTCTTGACACCAGGCTTTACGGGCTCTCGTGTGTCCAGGGGTCAGTGGAATGCACGTTGCAGGTCTCCGGGCGAGTAAACCATGTCTGTTCAATCGTCTGGAGACAACTGTTCCAGCAGCTGCGGTAAGGTCCCGAGCAAGGCTACCTGCAGTACACTATGGCCGTCTGCGGGCACTGATGGAATCGGTCTTCTTATGGTGTTGTACACTGTGGAAGTCCCGTATGGTAGCACCTGGACACACGTATCCTGTCTGTTGGAATCGTTGCCAAAATGTTAAGTTCACACTTTGTGGCACACGGAGGGACCGTGCTACGACCTGCTGCGTTTGACCAGCCTCCAGTCGCCCTAGTATCCTACTTCTCATAACGTCATCAATATGTGTTCTTTGAGCCATTTTGAACACACAGTCACCATTAGCACGTCTGAAAACGTCTGCACACTTACTGGCTGCACTGTACTCTGACATGCAACAACACACCTCTGCGTATGTGGACTGCTGTCAGCCCCACGGTGCGACGGCCGCAGGTCAAATGCACCGCATGGTCAAACCCCGAGGTGATTTAAACCCGCAAACGGCCCAGCAGAGCGTTTTTTCACCCTGTATCAGCAGTATCCTTAATTTATGAGCTTGAGTGTAGTTTTTTTATCACAGCCTGTATATGTTATAATAACGTACACACTTATCACCCATTTTTAAACATTTTAAGATGTGCCGAAGACAAAAAATTTTGCCGTATTCAACTTAAAATTCCCAGCAGTCGAAATAGCAATAGTGGATTTTGTAGATTCAAATGGTTGAAATGGCTCTGAGCACTATGCGACTTAACTTCTGAGGTCATCAGTCGCCTAGAACTTAGAACTACTTAAACCTAACTAACCTAAGGACATCACACACATCCATGCTCGAGGCAGGATTCGAACCTGCGATCGTAGCGGTCGCTCGGCTCCAGACTGTAGCGCCTAGAACCGCACGGCCACTCCGGCCGGCGATTTTGTAGATGAATAGATTTTTAACAAATCAGAGGTGAGCATTATGACTTCTGGAAAGGCTAGTGTATATTCCTGGCTGAAAGAAAAAGCTTTTTGTAATCCGTGCAGCCTCTCTATGTTAACAGAATTCAACAACAGATTTCTGTGGGCAGATATTGTAATTTTTCCACTTTCTTGTTTATTGTGGTGATGTGCTCATCTGTTTAAATGTTGTGGGATAGTGTTACAATCTGATTAACATCTTCAGTATTTTTTTCTCTGTTTCCCCAAACAAGACGATTTCCGGGAGCACAGTTTTAACAAAGGCTAAGATCAGCTCCTTTCAGAGATGTTATGAGATACCGCCACAAATGGTCAACGCCCAATTATCCCAGAGAAGTTTTGACACAAGACGTCAACACAGCCAGCGCTAAGCGGCGTCCCATTCCACCACAGCACAACAACACATTTCTCTGTCAGTGTCGAGCGACTGTCTACCCACGCCGCCTGCCTCTTATGAAGTTACTAAGCGCGGCCTCAAATTACTTACGCGGCACGGCGACGTAACTCTGCAGAGACCAGTGTTATCGGCCGCCGTTCGCCGGTGGGGGCGGCGCCGGGACGCCGGCTACGCAGGATCTGCCCGCGGAGAATCAACAGGCGCGGGTCGACGCCGGAATAACGAGGAAGCCGTTAAAATGCCGCGGGTGACGTTACGGGCCGGAAAGTTAATTGCGGAATTCATTAGAGTGGACCTCCAGCTGCGCGCCGGGATCGCCGCCGTAAACACTTCGACACCTTCATTAAGGGGCGGCGCTGGGCCCGCGGCCGGCGCTACCGGCTGCTGCCTGCTGTCTGCCGGCTCCGGCTCCCCGCGAGCGGCGGCCGACACTCGCCGTAATTGGCGCTCTCCTTCCTAAATCAGCCGCACCCAGCCCCCACCGGTCGGCTCCCGCAGACAAAATAAATTCCCCACCGACAAAATATAATGAAACTCCCGGTTGACCTCCGCGGCAGTAAAGTTGTTTTCCGGTGTGTCCCACTGGCACCTGCAAACAGCTCCTTTCGGAGGGGCTCGTCAGAACTTGTCGTACCCTGAAATACAGGCACAGTTTACGACGATGAGGTATTCCAAAGTCGACGGTTCTCACACAGCTAGGGACGCAGTTTACGTAAGCTGGTTTCAGCGTGAGAGTTTTCACTCGAAGCTACTGTTTTATCGAAGACGAGACCGGAGAACGCGCTTCCTCATATCACGCAATGAAAGGAACGATTTTTCAGTAAGATGTAAATTATAAAATTCTATGCGATAGTTCTCCGGTGTGTCCCACTGGCACCTGCAAATAGCTCCTTTCGGAGGGGCTCGTCAGAACTTGTCGTACCCTGAAATACAGGCACAGTTCACGACGATGAGGTATTCCAAAGTCGACGGTTCTCACACAGCTAGGGACGCAGTTTACGTAAGCTGGTTTCAGCATGAGACTTCTCACTCGAAGCTGCTGTTTTATCGAAGACGAGACCGGAGAACGCGCTTCCTCATATCACGCAATGAAAGGAACGATTTTTCAGTAAGATGTAAATTATAAAATTCTATGCGATAGTTATGAATAACAATGCTGTAACTTTGAGTAGTAAAGATGTCAGATAACTAAACAAAGCCAACAGAATAAATAAAGGCCTTAAGCGCAACTTAACTTCAAAATGAAGATAATATCAAACATGTGATCATTACCACTTAAATGTCCTGCACCATAGACACAATTTGGCACAATACACAGAATGCTGTACCACTTAAAGCTTATGAAATTATAAAGAAAAATAATAAAGAATGTAAGAGTTCAGAACCAGTCCACAAAGAAAAATTAACACTCACACACATAAATGGGAAGCTTATGAACTGTGATGCTCTCTTAATAAAAGGAGATAAAATTAACGCACCTGCGATCACATGTTAAAGAGACTGCAGTTCAAAACTTTTATTTGTTGTCACAAACAACACCAAAGAACTAGAACTTGATTTTATCCAAAAAATATATAAATTAAATTGAAAAGTCTCTAAAAAAATTCAACTTTCTACTAAATAACAATGTTCTTAAATGAAATGTTGCTAATAATCCATGTGCTCCCAAGTTAAGAACACAATTAAAATTCACAAACCTGGTAGCTACATACAACCCACTGTTAATTCCAATAACAGCCCAAGTTCTATTATAACAAGAAAACTGTATGATATACTTCAGATGAGTTACACACCTGTGAGAAGTATTGTGATTATAACATGGCAGAATCACGTTCTAGACTGATACAATATTTCAATCTTGCCATAAGCAGGGAGATCCCGCACTCCAACCATCATAGCCCCATTTTCTCGCCGGCCGCGGTGACCGAGCGGTTCTAGGGGCTTAATTCTGGAACCGCGCGACTGCTACGGTCACAGGTTCGAATCCTGCCTCGGGCATGGATGTGTATGATGTCCTTAGGTTGGTTAGGGTTCAGTAGTTCTAAGGTCTAGGGGACTGATGACCTCAGATGTTAACTCCCATAGTGCTCAGAGCCATTTGAACCCATTTTTTCAGTTACAGGTGACAGGTATCTACGTTGGCGTGTAGCTGGAGAGACGCTATACACGTGGCGAAAGAACCTGCAATAACAAATGGTTCAAATGGCTCTGAGCACTATGGGACTGAGGTCATCAGTCCCCTAGACTTAGAACTACTTAAACCTAACTAACCTAAGGACATCACACACATCCTTGCCCGAGGCAGGATTCGAACCTGCGACCATAGCAGCAGCGCGGTTTTGGACTGAAGCGCCTAGCACCGCTCAGTCACAACATCCGACCCTGCAATAACACGGCGATTCTTCACAGACTCAACCTCGCAATTAAATAGCGTTAACAGCGCTTTACTAAGATTTCGTCACTCAACAAATTACGCAAACGAAGATTTTAGTTAACAGTGCATTAGCATCATTCGACCAAATGATATTACAACGCAACATAAAAGAGCACAACAAGTTAAATAACAAACACATTGACACACAAACAGACACACACACACACACACACACACACTTCTTTCGTAGGTTTTTCAACGATTTTTTCGGGCATTTGGGTATCGAGGACCCATTTGTAATAGAATAATAATTATTATTTTTTCACTAATGTGCCTGTATAAGTCCTATGAAATCAGAGGGCCGGCAGGTGTGGCCGTACGGTTCTAGGCGCTTCAGTCTGGAACCGCGTGACCGCTACGATCACAGGTTCGAATCCTGCCTCGGGCATGGATGTGTGTGATGTCCTTAGGTTAGTTAGGTTTAATTAGTTCAAAGTTCTAGGCGACTGATGACCTCAGAAGCTAAGTCGCATAGTGCTCAGACCCATTTGAACCAAATCATAGGAAGGGATCATTCGTGAATCCCAAAGTTCTGCCAGCAGTCCAGTTAGCACACTGGTTGAACGTAGGAAGATAAGAAGAATAGGGTAGCATAATCTAGGAGCTCATCGTGAGACACACGCACTTCAACAATCGACGCTAAGCAGCAGGTGTTGACAGATATGAAAATTACCGAACTATCAGTTTAATAAGTCACAGCTGCAAAATACTAACGCGAATTAATTACAGACGAATGGAAAAACTGGTAGAAGCCGACCTCGGGGAAGAACAGTTTGGATTCTGACTCTACGACTTATTTTAGAAGAAAGATTAAGGAAAGGCAAACTTATGTTTCTAGCGTTTGTAGACTTAGAGAAAGCATTTGACAATGTTGAGTGGAATACTCTCTTTCAAATTCTGAAGGTGGCAGGGGTAAAATACAGGGAGCGAAAGGCTATTTACAATTTGTACAGAAACCAGATGGCAGTTAGAAGAGTCGAGGGGCATGGAAGGGAAGTAGTGGTTGGGAAGAGAGTGAGACACGGTTGTAGCCTATCCCTGATGTTATTCAGTCTGTATATTGAGCAAGCAGTAAAGGAAACGAAAGAAAAATTCGGAGTAGGTATTAAAAACTTTGAGGTGCGCCGATGATATTGTAATTCTGTCAGAGACAGCAAAGGATTTGGATGAGCAGTCGAACGGAATGGAGAGGTTCTGGAAAGGAGGATATAAGATGACCAGCAACAAAAGCAAAACGAAGATAAGGGAATGTAGTCGAATTAAGTCGGGTGATGCTGAGGGAATTAGATTAGGAAATGAGACACTTAAAGTGGTGAAGGAGGTTTGCTATTTGGGGAGCAAAATAACTGATGATGGTCGAAGTACAGAGGATATAAAATGTAGACTGGCAATGGCACGGAAAGCGTTTCTGAAGAAGAGAAATTTGTTAACATCGAGAATAGATTTATGTATCAGGAAGTCGTTTCTGAAAGTATTTGTATGGAGTGTATCCATGTATGGAAGTGAAGTATGGACGATAAATAGTTTGGACAAGAAAAGAATAGAAGCTTTCGAAATGTGGTGCTAAAGAATTATGCTGAAGATTAAATGTGTAGATCACATAACTAATGAGGAGGTATTGAATAGAATTGGGGAGAAGCGGAGTTTGTGGCACAACTTGACCAGAAGAAGGGATCGGTTGGTAGGACATGTTCTGAGGCATCAAGGGATTACCAATTTAGCATTGGAGGGCAGCGTGGAGGGTAAAATTCTTAGAGGGAGACCATGAGATGAATACACTAAGCAGATTCAGAAGGATGTAGGTTGCAGTAAGTACTGGGAGATGAAGACGCTTACACAGGATAGAGTAGCATGGAGAGCTGCATCAACCAATCCCAGGACTGAAGATCACAACAATAACCACAATAGCCGTCTGAATGTTTTAATCAGATAGTGTACATCAGAGCAGCAGCACTGTCAGATTGTTTGCTAAGTATGCCGTTGGTAGATTCGCTACAATTGCTATGAAGACAATGGCGATAGCTAGCTCCGCTGTCATCGACTGCCACTTGGTAGTACGAGTGTGTGATCTGTCTTCAGTTTTGCTGCAAGGTAAACTCAAACTTCATCAACGAAATATCGAATCTTGTTATGTATTTTGGTACAAGCGACTACTGCTCAGTTCTGTCTCGGGTTTGCTTCCCGAAAAGTATTAGTTGTACCTTTACGGTAATATGAATAAGTTTACTAATAGAACTGAGCGTTCAAACCTCGTTTATGGGTTCTGCTGTACCCGCCAAAAGGTACGAGACACAGCCATACATAGAGAGCGTGCCACAGGGCATTGCCAGCCACCATAAAGGCGCACACAACACTGACAAAGCTTTCGCCTTAAGTGATGCACATAGTTTGCAAGTGAACTTTGGTCCACCAAATGCGTACACAACTCCACTCAGAGTGTACGAACAGTTAGTTCGGCAGTATCAACATCCTGCCTCAAGACTGCATCAGTACGTGCGTATTGAAGCCGCCCAGACGAGTCTAGCTGGACGTTCTACTAGCTGCATTAGTCAGTGGTCAGTAGATGCAGGACGAACCCACTGTTCAAAGATAGATCAGTGAAGGTGCACTTTCAACGCTGCCACGCGCCGTCTTCACAGTCAAGTTACGTAATGCACTTTTACTCTTATTAATCTTAGTAAATTGTTGCTAATCTACAGGGTGTTTCAAAAATGACCGGTATATTTGAAACGGCAATACAAACTAAACGAGCAGCGATAGAAATACACCGTTTGTTGCAATATGCTTGGGACAACAGTACATTTTCAGGCAGACAAACTTTCGAAATTACAGTAGTTACAATTGTCAAAAACAGATGGCGCTGTGGTCTGGGAAAAACTATAGTACGACATTTTCCACATATCCACCATGCGTAGCAATAATATGGCGTAGTCTCTGAATGAAATTACCCGAAACCTTTGACAACGTGTCTGGCGGAATGGCTTCACATGCGGATTAGATATACTGCTTCAGCTGTTCAATTGTTTCTGGATTCTGGATGTACACCTGGTCTTTCAAGTGTCCCCACAGAAAGAAGTCACAGGGGTTCATGTCTGGCGAATAGGGAGGCCAATCCACGCCGCCTCCTGTATGTTTCGGATAGCCCAAAGCAATCACACGATCATCGAAATATTCATTCAGGAAATTAAGGACGTCGGCCGTGCGATGTGGCCGGGCACCATGTTGCATAAACCACGAGGTGTTCGCAGTGTCGTCTAAGGCAGTTTCTACCACCACAAATTCACGAAGAATGTCCAGATAGCGTGATGCAGTAATCGTTTCGGATCTGAAAAATGGGCCAATGATTCCTTTGGAAGAAATGGCGGCCCAGACCTTTACGTTTTGAGGATGCAGGGACGATGGGACTGCAACATGGGGCTTTTCAGTTCCCCATATGCGCCAGTTCTGTTTGTTGACGAAGCCGTCCAGGTAAAAATAAACTTCGTCAGTAAACCAAATGCTGCCTACATGCATATCGCCGTCATGAATCCTGTGCACTATATCGTTAGCGAATGTCTCTCGTGCAGCAATGGTAGCGGCGCTGAGGGGTTCCGCGTTTAAATTTTCCATGGATAGAGGTGTAAACTCTGGCGCATGAGACGATACGTGGACGTTGACGTCATTTGGACCGCAGCTGCAACACGGCGAACGGAAACCCGAGGCCGCTGTTGGATCACCTGCTGCACTAGCTGCGCGTTGCCCTCTGTGGTTGCCGTATGGGGTCGCCCTACCTTTCCAGCACGTTCATCCATCACGTTCCCAGTCCGCTGAAATTTTTCAAGCAGATCCTTTATTGTATCGCTTTTCGGTGCTTTGGTTACATTAAACCTCTGTTGAAAACTTCGTCTTGTTGCAACAACACTGTGTTCTAGGCGGTGGAATTCCAGCACCAGACAAATCCTCTGTTCTAAGGAATAAACCATGTTGTCCACAGCACACTTGCACGTTATCGCTTTTCGGTCCATTGGTTACATTAAACCTCCGTTGAAAACTTCGTCTTGTTGCAACAACACTGTGTTCTAGGCGGTGGAATTCCAACACCAGAAAAATCCTCTGTTCTAAGGAATAAACCATGTTGTCCACAGCACACTTGCACGTTGTGAACAGCACACGCTTACAGCAGAAAGACGACGTACAGAATGGCGCACTCACAGACTGCGTTGTGTTCTATATCTTTCACATCACTTGCAGCGCCATCTGTTGTTGAAAATTGTAACTACTGTAATTTCGAAAGTTTGTCCGCCTGAAAGTGTACTGTTGTCCCAAGCATATTGCAACAAACGGTGTATTTGTATCGCTGCTCGTTTAGTTTTTATTGCCGTTTCAAATATACCGGTCATTTTTGAAACACCCTGTATGTTGTCTTCACTTTTGTTGTAGTTTGCGTAACCTATTTCGGTCTATGACGGCGCTATACAGTTGCTGCTCTTCATGCAACATTTGTTTTATCGTCAGTTGCAGTTGGTGAAAATAAAATTGTTGAAGCTGTCGATTCAATAAACAGGGACTTGTTGATTCATGTGTGGAGTGAAATGGACCACCACATGGGTCATTCTGTATGATGTTACAAACGTTCAGGGATGAAGGAGGAGGGTACGTGTATGAATTTGAGGTAAGGACGCGGAACCGACCGAGTTGCAAGTTGTAAGCCAAAATCGTTCGGATACCTCTGACAGTGGAATATACGTACCGGTACCGTTGTTGCTAAAATTGCAGGGTAGGAAACTTCCACAGGTGGTAATAGGGACCAAACCCAAAAAAAGTGCAGTCAACATGGGCCTTAAAGTGCATGCCGTAAGCGCTTTGAGCATTTGTTCATGCTCTATACTGTGAAACAGTTCTCTTTTTAGTGCAAATTTTTGGTCTCCAAATTTTTATAGGAGGTAGTATGGACCGAAAAAGTAAAAAATGATGTGCAAGTAAACTTGCGCTCTGCAATGCATACTTTATGGGCTATGAGAACTTGATTAGTAGTAGAAATGTTCCACAATAACGAAAATGAACAGGTGCTCATAGCTCTTGAGATATGCACTTTAGAGCTCATGTTTACTAGACATTTCTTTTTCTTTTTTTGGTCCATTCTACCACCTCTGAAAGTTGCTTACCCTGCCGTCTTGGCAACAAAAATGCTAGTACGCGTATTCCACAGTCAGAGGTGTCAGAACGATTGTCGCTTATCACTCCAGAATTGGTCTTTTCCGGAACAGGGTTTCTCACCTCATAGTGATACAGTTACCCTTCCCCATCACCCCTCAAAGTTTGCAACATCATCCACCATGTATAATAACACGAGTGCGCGGCAGCCGCTTCCAACTCTCCGAACACGGGAGGCTTACCGCTGCCGCCCGCTTGCCGGCGACGCAACGTGGTCTGTCTGGTACAAAGGAGTTTTTCCGCCACACCGGAGTCGGCTGCAGGCTACGTTTCCGCAGCGACTAAGAAACGGTTCCCGCCGGGCCCGAGGCGAGGGTCTGTCTGCTTGCCGGGTCAGTTCCGCTCCGGCTGCTTATCTGCATCAGCGATCCAGCCGTCGCGCGCCGCCACCAAATCACCGAACGCTGATACTCGGCGACTCTTTGAGTTCTCCAACAAAAGGGGACCCCGCCTCACAAAGGACACCATTCCCAGAAACGAAATGTTTTCGTTTGCTGTCGCATCGAGATACGCATCTACGGATAGATTTGTTTTGCGGCGGGGAACATGTTAACTGAACATCTCGGAATAACTTGGCGCTCTTGTAGATGCTCAGATTTCAATCCTCCACCTGGACTTGGATCTTGCCGACGAGTCCTCCGGCCGAACGAGACTGCACGCTTCGGTAAAGGCACGTTAAACGCTGACAATAGGCACATTTCAAGGCCCGGTATCGGTCTGTAATGGAAAACTTCTCAGAGTTGAGCACTATTCCTTCATATGATAATTGTGTTACGCTGTACATTTTCCGTCTCTTAATACATAAAGTTTCTACCACCTTTATAAATCTGCTACAAAGCTAATAACCTGTATAAATTAGTATGATCATTTTGACAGACGATTGATCCTCGTTTTCGATTCATTTTCTTTTGATGACCACGTAAAACACAGGCCTCCCTTTTTAAAAAATGTTCAAATGTATGTGAAATCTTATGGGACTTAACTGCTAACGTCATCAGTCCCTAAGCTGACTCACAACTTAACCTAAATTACCCTATGGACATACACACACACACACACACACACACACACACACACACACACACACACACACATCCATGCCCGAGGGAGGACTCGAACCTCCGCCGGGACCAGCCGCACAGTTCATGACTGCAGCGCCTTTAGACCGCTCGGCTAATCCCTCACGGCGTTTTTAAAACTTTTGACAGATACTTGTAAGAAGTAAGTGTTACAGAATAAGTTTCTAATGCTGATTCTGAAAATTGCTTTCATTTGGCTCTGTCACGTCAGAATTTCAGAATTTTTTCTCTCAATAAAATAAATTTCATATTGTAAAGACTAGAGTAATTGAAGCACAAAAATTTGAATTAAATGTCAATCAAAGACTATTTTTATAATAATTGTTTTCATTTTTAGGCATAAAAATACTACAACAGTTCTCTTTGCAACATCATGAAGATCGTTTTACATTCAATTTTCAAACTTTCTTTTTTTATATTCTTGCAGAATCTTCATCTCTACTGTCCTAATAATCAAAGAGCATCATATTTTCAAATGGAACAAAAATGAGTCAGAATCATTTATTGTCCTTCAAAATAGTGCCACGGTGCATCGACACAGCGTCGTCAGTGACGATGTGAGTGACGCCATTGGCATTCCCGTCATTGTTCATCACCTGTCGCCGAAACGCCATGAGGGTATCCGCTGTCTCTGCAAAGCGCCTCCCATGCAGTGTGGGAGGGTCCATCTTATAGCTCAGCCAAGTTCACACTCAACGTTCAGGCGCCGGTACCGAGCCATCCTCGCAAGCGGTCGCAATCTGTCGGTAATGTTTGCCGCTGGCTTTCGAATTTATTTACTGCGATTACGGTGACGCCACGTGTTGGCACTACATGCCATACTTGCCATGACTTATGGAATGGCGCTCGTGTTTTTAGCTGATCATCACGCGCATGAACATTTCTGACATGTCTGACCAGTAATTTCGGTGTTCAACCTTTAAAAAAATCTGTGATTGTAAGATACATATCCTTTAAGAAACAGTGTATACTTCTGCTTTACTGCGGTGAACAAAATTAGAAAATAAAAAAAGTGAAATAGATCAAGACCTGCAATGGAACTGTCGTAGTGGAGTATTCTGGTGCAAAACACTACCGCATTAAGGGGGAACACACTGTAACAGTCTAAAAAAAGCGTTCTCTTGACAATTTTTTTGGATAGAAGGAAAGGCGACAGAGAAATAATTCTGGGGGTCGTTATTCAGCATATATTTAGATATATTACAAAGGATATATATATATTACAAAATGACGACACTGCAGCAATTCTCCAGAGGCAGGTTGAATTTGAGGCGATCTGCAGCACGCACTGCAACTGCTGCCAATTTGAATCTGGAAAAAAGAGAAAAAACTATATAATCTACCTACGTGTAGCTCTTGGACCACGTAGGGGATTTTAGAACTATCAGTCTTTGTGTAATTGGTGAAACTGAATAAAGTCATTCATTTTTCATCAAAAAACAGACAGTTATTTGCTGATAAATATTGTTTAAACTAACTAATCGAAAATTCAGAACGTAGTTCACATTGAATTGTTACTTCAAAGTTGTGGTTACATTTCCGAATAAAAATGATTGAAAATTCTTGGAGTTACGCTGCGTGCTGCTTTGAAAACTCATATTCCGAGAAAAACGCATTTGAAGTTTTGAAATGTGTTACAGACATGAACAAACGAAAGAATTTTACTTTCAGAAAAATGATATAATTAAATTGCTATCCCAGGAGCGACCGGCAATGGTGCCGTTACGAGCGAAATCATATCCAGTAGTTTATCATAGAAAGATTGAAATATCGGTCGCGGCAACTCCACGAACGAAAAATACTTCACAGTTTCGTTTAGCCGTGCTCCAAGCATAAGCATTGCTGGGACAATTCGACGTTTGATTTAATATGCTTTCGGTATAAAGTGATTACTAGGTGTACCAACTTCTTGGCCATTTGGAAAGCAATGATTATTGTGAAGCCGAAGTCTCGAGGACTTCGTTCTTGCAATGTAATATCTGCATTGCGCGTTTTACATTTCACGTTTGAGAAACAACAGAGACACGGGAAAAAAATTGTAATGCTGTTGCTGAACCCGTAATTTACATGAAAATCTTGGCCACTGTCTTTCATTTTCTTAGCAGAGCGACAGACTCCTTCCTAACTGCTCTTAGCCTCATCTCTGATCTTTGGAAGCTTTGATGAAATACAGCTTCGACGCAGCGTTGAATACGATTTTTACGTGTCTTTTCTGCTGGAGTACACTTTCTTATCACTTATTCTTACTTGAAAAACAAGACTGTGTACTATACGACGACAAAATACTATCAAAAGTCTGCACACAGAACTGAAGATGAGAAGACTGAGACTTTTTTTCTTTTTTATTCGTACAAGTAATAACGCTTGCTGACGATAAGCTAACGTAATACTTCTAACTGTATTTTGTATCCCGCCTGGATAGGCGGCGCGTGGATCTGTTCCTGTGAACTGCTTCTGCGAAATAGGCCGAGAGTGAAGGACGCGAGTAGGAGAAGAGAAAGGTGAAGTACTTCGGTACTGCGGATAGGTTAAGGCTCTTTTACTGGTGTATGAACATACACAAATTATAATATCACTTAACTTTGCGTACAGATGAGCACGTAGGTACGAAGCCGGATGAATCAAAGCTAACGTAAGTTACAAAGGTAAACCTGTAGTGGCTCGCCCACTATGAAATAAAAACAATGTTGCTTGGTCGTCTACTCGTGATGAATAGGCTGAATCTGGAGCAACGATCGTCGAGCTCCACAGCGTCGGCTAGAGGGCGCTGTGGTCGGCGTTGTTCTTCCGCTTTCGTAGTGCCAACCTACCAAAGCGCACCTACGTTGTGGAATCGTAGCTATCGATACCAGAAACTGTGCCTACACACAGCAGGGTGTTTCGAGTTGACACACTTGCACCGTTGCGGATCATCCGAGGTGCTAGAGGAGTAGCTCGGAGTTCCATAGAAAAAATTTTCTTTTTCAGGGATTAGACTTTTAAGCAGATAAAAATGATGTTTTTTTTTTTTTTTTAAATTCCACGGTAGTGTTACCCCTTAATGCAGGGTTGTCCTTCTCGTGTTGCAGCATGGTCCCAGAACTGGAAGCCAGCCTGACGCAGCTGCCGCCCCCGGAGCGCGCGGCGCCGCCCCCGGCGCAGACGGAGTCAGCCCGCGGCCCCGGCGCCGCCCCCGCCGCCTCCGCCGCCGCCCCCGGCCTGGCGCCGCTGGCCAGCCTGCTGGTGCCGGCCGACTACGTGGACGTCCCGGCGCTACTGCGCATGCGCGACCGCACACAGCGGCAGGCGCTCATAGACGCGCTCTACCGCGGCTGCGACCTCTGCTACCGCATGTGACGGCCGACCTGCTGCTAGGAGCCACAATTCGCGAATCTAGTCACCCCACTAGACAAACGAACATGTCTAGACCAATTGATACCCCCTAGTGCAAGTGTTAACGTAGCTGACATTCACAGTCAAATGTGTACTAAATACCCTATTTAAATTATAGCTATTAAAAAAAAACTATTTGCATAACAGGTTCTAAAATGGGACTGAAATGTGGTTCGTTTTCCAACCAAGAGAAATTATTCAAACTAACGGCTCTTTTCGCTTATCATCTTGCCTTGTTTATGGACTCGAGATTTTCTTCCGCTGACTTCCTTTTTCCTAATACTACCCAAGCCATGCCACTAATGCTCTGCCCTGAACGAAGTATGAATATTTATTGATGGGAGTCACACTGTGGTTAATAAATTCTAGTCCAATTAATAATTTGTTATGTGTTAGGTTTACATATGTTATTTAACGTGGAATATCAGTTCTTGGAGTTTGTTACTCTCCTACTCATTACAATGAAATTATTTATAGTGTATGGGTTAGTTCAAATATTTTAGAGTTATACATTGTTTACTATCATCAATAAACTGTGCAAGAATTTCTAGTCTTACAGTGCAATGACTTCTTATGTCTTGTTATTATAAAACACCAATTTTTTCAATGTAATAACAAATGAAATATCTGCCTAAAAAGAGATTTTAGGTTGAAGTATATTATTTAATGTAGAATCTCAGTTCTTGCACTTTGTTATTCTCCTACTTCTTACAATGAAATTATTTATAGTGTATTGTTTAATTCATACATTGTAGAACTATATAAATGTTTAGTGTCATTAATATACTGTGCAAGAATTTCTAGTCTTATAGTGCAACATCTTCTTATGTCCTGTTATTATAAGAGACATGTTACTCAAACACCATTTTTTTTATTTGAATACCACTCAGTTATCTACCTTAAAAGAAACTTTGTATTTACATTCTATTTTATGGCGTTCTAAATGTGTACTTCTAATGTCATACAATCTAGTCAGCCTCACATGGAGAAAAGTTTCTTGATTTGGAAAATAAAAATAAATCGTCTTAATCTTTTCTTGATTTGGAAAATAAAAATAAATCGTCTTAATCTGCAAAGTACAAACTTACAAATAGAAATGGCATGAATAATACAGTTTGTCTAATTAATAAAATGTGTCATAATAGCAAGCTCATTCTTTGATTTATCAAAATGTGATCCAGTTGTATAATTATACAAGGTTGTTTTAGTATTCTTTGATGGCTGCTAACAGAATGCAGTAATAAGTCGACCAGTGCAAACTATGAGCAGTCGCTTGAGGAAAAAATCAATTAAACCAACAGATATCCAAGGAAAGACAACCAAGAGATAGATTTTATTAGATGGAAGCCTATTTTGAGGCATAAAACCAAAATTTTGATAGTGACGATAGTAATGTAGGTCATAAGAGAAGTGAGAGAGAATGTCAAAAGCATCTCTGCCTCTCTCTAAGAGTAGAGACAGACTGGTAGAAGGTGGCACACATGTAAGTTTCAGGGCTATCTGGTATTTCCCAGATTAACTTTGTTCATGCAGATAAATGTCCAATAATGGTAATAAAATTTCTTTTCGGGAAAATATGATTTTGTCATTAAAGGTATAAACTGTATTTCATTTAACAGGCCTAAAAGAGTCACATTAAGGGCATAAATTAATTTTGCGACACATTGAGTAACCTGTACCACAGATAAACTGCATCCATTTATCTGCAAGTTATTTATTAGTGATCTGTGCATCAGACAGTACAAGCAGGATTAGTTTCTGATTTAGATTTATGTATTAACTGTAGTGAAATAAGTCAAACACAAGATAACCGAGAGGTACAAAGACTGTTGACTGGTTCTTTGGAAATTAATCGTCTCTTAACCTCAAAAAATGTACCATATACATAACTTTATTGAGCACAACATGATGCCATGATCAACCATACTTCAAAAGAAAAAATGTGTAACAGAAACGGAAACTTGAAGTAACTGGGTTTGGTTTATGATATGTTCTTGAACTGGAAAGCACAATATGCTATTCCCCATAAATTACTATGATCAGCATGTTATGCTCTGCAAATGATTGCTGACAACAGTAATGAAAAATTTGCTTGTCTTATGCATTTATATCTTACAATTGGACTGGAAAGGTCTAAATTATATTGTGTAGCTTCAAACGTCTTTCAGGCAACTCTTTAAGCAACAATGTACATTTTGAAAAATAACTTGTTACACATTTATTCCCCAAACTAAAGCATTCCAAAAAATACTAATAACAGAGGTAGTGTACATGGCATATAATGTTTACAACAGAGAAACAAGAGCCCATGTAGTGTATGAGTAAAGAAGCCTAAAGAACAACAATTATTTAATTACATTAGACCACAGGTGGATAACACATCATTATATGAGCTCTAGGAAACACTGATCATTTTTCTACATGTTACTAGTAACAAAGAGAAAAAAAAGCATGAGTATGCAGAATTGGTTACTTTTACGATGTTTTTGGATCTGTTATCTACTGTGTCATTTAAAGAAGTATTTTTGACAAATGTAAGGACGAAAATGTTTGCAGGTTGACAAGAATTACTTTCAGATAACTTTAATAACTTGGGAATATCATGGACAACGAAAGTCCTGACTATTGACTAGAGTTTCCAACTATTTGACTCTTAAGCAAATATCCAAAATTCTGTTCATAATTACTACTATTCCATAACTTCATCAGTGGATCCACACAGCTTCAAAGACATTCAACATATGAAAAGCAGAAAGAACAATAAAAAGTACAATTAACAGTTTTAGCCATTCTTTGTAGGTACCGTAACGAAACGTCCTAAAATGTGTGAATAATTGTCCGCAGCTCGTGGTCGTGCGGTAGCGTTCTCGCTTCCCGCGCCTGGGTTCCCGGGTTCGATTCCCGGAGGGGTCAAGGATTTTCTCTGCGTGATGGCTGGGTGTTGTGTGATGTCCTTAGGTTGGTTGGGTTTAAGTAGTTCTAAGTTCTAGGGAACTGATGACGATAGATGTTATGTCTCATTGCGCTCAGAGCCATTTTTGTGTGCATAATTGTTAACCAGTCGTTGGACACTTTGTTGTATCCACCGGAAACCTTCCAGCTTTCTACTTTAAGATCATCTGAGGATATCTCTAGGTCTACTCCAACTACCATACAACCTGACACCGTTCTTAGTTCTTTGAACTGATCCAGCATTTTACACTATATTAACACTAAAAAGTGGCCTTTTTCATCATCATCGTCACTATTATTATCATCATCATATTCTTCTGCTTCTTGTTCCTCAAGCATTACAGCAGTTGGTATGGTGTGATTTCTTGATCCATTCATCTTCTCTTGGGTTTGCCAATGTACTATAGCAGTAGTTTGGAACAAGTTCATTGAACGTTCTTTTTGTAAGTTCTTTTCATTATTTTGTACATTCCTTAACAGTTCCTTTTTTTGCCATTTCGGGTTACTCCCCGGACTGTTCTTAAAAATGTCATGTCGGCTGTTTGGAGTCTGTTACCTGTTCTAGACTTTATAGTTCAGTTTTCATTTCCATTATTCCGCAAAGCATTGCCATAAATTTTTAAAATTTTACCATTATGTCTTTTCCTACGTTTTCTCTGAGCTTTCTTGTGATGGTGCCATATATCGCACTGAATCGCTCGATCTGTCTTTCAATACATACTTCACTGAGATAGTCAGAGTCCAAGATTCTAAAGGTGTTATCTTGTGCAACAGTTTTGTTTCGTAATGTGAATTTACACCTTAAAGATTGCGAGCCTTGAAATGCCATGGAGTTGGTTTTATTTGTCGATATGCTTAAATTATGTTGATTTGTTATTTTACACTTTATGTATAATATTGTTTGTAAGTATAGAACTAGTATTTGGTCGTCAGCAAACGTAAGAGTTTTGATACAGTTTCTTCCTTTGGAGCTCTCCCGTATAGTAAATTTCAGAATCCTTTGTTTCATTCTCTGTCTGTATCGTGTAAATATGAAAAGTATCCGTGATATACAAAATATTTTGGTTACGCGATATTTCCAGATTCTAGCTTTGCATTTAAACGGGTTCACGATTATACAGGGTTATTTTATGATGATGTTACAATCTACAGGGTTATACAGTGAGATATTACAACTATTGGCATGATAGAGAAGACTAAATGTATAAGTGAGGTAAGGAAACCTGCTCCAGAAACGACCAAGTCGAAAGTTGTAAGCACAAATTGTTCTGTTACCTCTAACAGTGGAATACATGGACAGGTACTGTTTGTTGCTGGGATCCAACTTGTTATTCGTCAAGGAACGTGTTTCCAACATTATGGAGCCCCCACCTCACATTCGACTTAGGGTTCGTGATCATCTCAATCAGACATTCACTGAAAAGTGGACAGGCAGAGGAGGTCGTGTTCCACGCCCAGCGCGTTCACGGCATCTCACCCCACTTGGTTTCTTCTTGTGAGGCCGTATGAAACGTCTTTTGTGCGAAAAGCCTCCCGAGACTGAAGAGAATCTCCTGGCAGGAATTCTCGCTGCCTGCGACGCTGTTCAAACGACACCGGCGATGCTAGAACGGGCACCACATATCTATTTGCGACGGTGGTATCCCTGCGTTAACGCCGGGGGATGCCATTTTGAAGAATTGTTGTAAATGTACCACTTTGTAAAATTGGTGCAGGTAAATCGAATTCATTATTAAAGTACCGTAGACTTTTCGGTGTCTCTGACATCAAGTTTACGTGTGCCATTATTAATCTATAGACAGGAGAAATTGGATTGGGGAGAGTATTCAGCGGGAATTCTGTGCGTCTTCATCAGGGTTCGGAAGTTGGGGCTCTTAGTTTGAGGCTAAGGCGGAAGTTGGTAGATCTTCGGCTTATACCTTAGGATCGATCGTTTTCGGTTTAGGGCCCCTTACCTCAAATTCTCCGTCAGCCCTGAAAGTTTTTGGCGTCGTCACACTGTATACTCCGCATCGCATCGATCAGATGTAATGATATTCCTCTTTATTCCATAACATTTAATACTTTTACTCTAAGAACACTACCAAAAACTTTACTGAAGTCTATAGAGACTATTTGGGCTTCTAAATTGTATTCTCTTCTTTCTTCTGTTATTTATTTTAAAGAAGAAAAAATATCTATTCAGGACCTTCTTTTCCGAAGACCTGTTTGTTCTTTGAGTAAAATGTTGTTTATGATGTTTTTCATTCTGTTTAGTATTATTTCTGCGTATATCTGCTAGGCCGTATTTAAGAATCTTATATCTCTGTCATTTCCACAGTTCGTTCTTGATCGTTTTTTTTTTAAATAGCTAGTGCTATAACATTCTTCCATTCCATTTGTTTCTACCTTAGCAGCCATCGTTGTTTTTAAAGTTCTGAAAGCCTTTACTTAGCTTCTTCTAGTGGATATTTGAAAAGTTCTTTAGTTATATTGTCTTTTCCATGAGATTTTCAGTTTTTACAGCTTTTTAACGCTTCTTGAATTTCCTGAAATTTTATTTCATCATTTCCGAAAGGTATCTGTTACTTCCTTCTATTCCGCCCTTCTCTTCTTTTACGTTTTCTTCCGACCACAGATTTCTGCAGAGCTTCATCCAGCCTTATCTATTTAGAACATCAAAATTTGTCGTATCCTTTTTTTGTTTGTTTAGGTGTTTCATTATTCTGAATGTAGTAGATTGATGTCCGTGTACATCTCTTTCTTTATTAGATACATATCATTTCCAGTTTTCTTTATATGTAGCTCTTACTAATTTCTTTACTTCTTTTCCTTGTGTTTTATAGTCTCCAATATCTGAGGAGTATTTTTTCTCTTTTTTTCTGTTCAACGGCATATTTTAATTTTTCATTCCAAATAGTAAGTTTTTTTTGTCTTTGTATTTCTTTCTTTTCCCTACCCTCCACAAATCTAGAAACACCGGACAGTGTATGAGCAAGATGGGAGTGATGTAAGCGAGTTAGAATACAGAATAGCTTCCTCAAAATAATGACTGATAATGGCACTTACAAAATTGTACAGATAATAACTGTACATAATGGTACATATTGGTATTGCTCAGCTTTCTATAAACTGACTTTACATGTCCAGGTAGTTGCGCTGAACACGCCAGGTGGCGCCTATGGACGGCACTACTACGTAGATAAATGTTGTTTACAGTGCTATTCAGCTGAAGTTCCATTTGAATGACTGTAGGACATGCCGCGAAAGAATGTAGCACAAGCAGCGAAGGTAACTGAAAATGGCCCAAAGTGCCAGATTCTTTTGCTCAAAGAAGGCCATTTTCATCAGCGGAGTTGTCAAGACCATACACTAGCATCGAGATACAAGCTCCTATGATGATCGTCCTCGCTCAGGATCACCCACGAAAATATGATATGAGAAAGTCAGAAAAAGAGCTGGTACTGACAGATTTGAAACTGTCCGTGAATTGGCTGCCGAAATAAAAACAACTAGAGATACACAAGTGAGTGAGTCAACAGCGAGACAGTGCCTGCAGAAAACAACCTCTAGGGTTATGTAGAAGAAAGGAAACTATTGTTGCGTCCTGTTAACAAGAAGAAAAGGTTTCCGTGCGCTAAGGCACACCAGCATTGGACAGTAGGAGATTGGGAAATAGTCTTATTCACTGATGAATCTAAGTTCAACAACTACGGAAGTAAACGCCGTCACGAAACTTCCTGGCAGATTAAAACTGAGTGCCGGAACGAGACTCGAACTCGGGACCTTTGCCTTTCGCGGGCAAGTGCTCTACCAACTGAGCAACCCAAGCACGACTCACGACCCCTCCTCACACCTTCAGTTCTGCTGTCTCCTACCTCCCAAACTTCAAAGAAGATCTCCTGAGGCACACAGTTTTAATCTGCCAAGAAGTTTCTTATCAGCGCACACTCCGCTGCAGAGTGAAAATTTCATTTCAGCAAGAAAAAACGCCGTCATTTCGTACGCCGCTTACCCCATGAAAGCTTGAATCCTCAGTGCGTAGTACAAACTGTGTAGCAGTTATGGGGTTGTATGGTGGTATAGGGATCTCTTAGAGGAAATAAAGTCGGAGATTTGCTGAAAGTAGATGGAAGCAACAATGAAAAGGACTATCGTGCCTTTCTGTAGCGACATGCCAAGAAAGATTATTTACATCTGATCGGTAAAGGACCTGTCTTGCAGCAAGACAACGATCCGAAACAAACATTCCGTTTGTGTCAGAACTATGTGAAGTCTCTACAGATCCAGAAAATATTGAAAAACGTGGAATGGCCTTTGCAGTCCTCTGATTGTAACCCAACTGAGCTACGCTGGGATAAGCTGGACAGGGGGATCCGAAAAGGGGGAATCAAAGAGTGGGAACGAGTAGTGGGAGGTCCTGCAGCAAGCGTGGAGATTAATTCTAACTGAAACCCTGGCAAAACTGATCCATCACATACCGAGAGTATGCAAGGCAGTGGTTAAAACGAAGTGTGACTGTTTTGAGGAATATAAATTTTTAGAGCTGCATTTTCCTACGCATTGTTTGAGCTTAATAACCGTTGCAAAAATAGTAGAGCGCAATTTTATAATGTGTATTTTTCCACAGCCCATAATCACTTGCTGTTTACAAACTTATGGAGGGCAGTGTACGTAACTGATAAAATTTCCGATAATAGTATCTTCCAATAAGATGGTTTATCCATGCTGCTTCCTTTGTAATGGGTTGTTGTGTAAGTTCTTAGAGCTTCTCCATAAATTTAATAAACACAACGGATGCACATCACACACACTACAGTCATCAATAAAGCATTCTCCTTCAGTATTTACAACAGTCTGCCACTCCTAGGGTAACTTTTTGATTCTGCGACTGTAGAAATCATGCGGTTTCAAGTGTCCAAGTGTGTGCGAAATCTTATGGGACTTTAACTGCTAACGTCATCAGTCCCTAAGCTTACACACAACTTATCCTAAATTACCCTAAGGACATACATACACACACACACACACACACACACACACACACACACACACACACACACACACCCATGCCCGAGGGAGGACTCGAACCTCCGCCGGGACCAGCCGCACAGTTCATGACTGCAGCCCCTTTAGCCAGCCCGGCTTATCCCTCAAGGCGTTTTTAAAACTTTTGACAGGTACTTGTAAGAAATAAGTGTTACAGAATCAGTTTCTGAAAGTATTTGTATGGAGTGTACCCATGTATGGAAGTGAAACATGGACGATAAATAGTTTGAACAAGAAGAGAATAGAAGCTTTCGAAATGTGGTGCTACAGAAGAATGCTGAAGGTTAGATGGGTAGATCACATAACTAATGAGGAGGTATTGAGTAGAAAAGGGGTGGCACAACTTGACAAGAAGAAGGGATCGGTTGGTAGGACATGTTTTGAGGCATCAAGGGATCACTAACTTAGCATTGGAGGACAGTGTGGAGGGTAAAAATTGTAGAGGGAGACCAAGAGATGAATACACTAAACTGATCCAGAAGGATGCAGGTTGCAGTAGGTACTGGGATATGAAGAAGCTTGCACAGGATAGAGTAGCATCAAACCAGTCTCAGGACTGAAGACCACAACAACAACGACAAGAACTGTTATTTTCATCATGGCAGTAACACCTGCAACCGTTACGAAATTGTCTCGAATGAAAAACAGCCCACAGTTGCACCAATTATGTTAATTCTAAACCTTGACCATGGTTTCAGCTATTATAATATAGCCTTCTTCAGAAGTCCTAAAAAGTGATCAAACTAACATCTAGACCAGTAATACAATCTATACATACACTTCTAAAATTACGTATGTGGTAGCATATTACTTACATAAGCTTTTAAAAATGAAAAATGTCTTACCCCTGCGGCTGCGTCAAGATCAATAAAATAAAATAACTTCAACAGACATAAGCCTGTTTATATCGTAAGTAAATCTACATATGGCACCGTATGTCGTCCGCCACTACATCTGAAGTAGATTGTATTACTGGTCTAGATGTTAGTCTGATTACTTTTTAGGATTTCTGAAGAAGACTATATTACTATAGCTGAAACCATGTTCAAGGTTTAGAATATACATAATTAGCGCAACTGTGGGCTGTTTTTCATTCGAGACAATAAAAGTAACGGTGATGTGTTAACGTTGATGTCCCTTGGTGGAATACTTGTTTGTGTTACTTTTTTGTCATCATAGGAAAATACATTAGAGAAATTGTGTTTCACTGTCCCATGCAACCTCCCAGAGTTTGTGAGCTTAATTAATTTTCTTCCAGTGAAAACTCCCTCTACCGGCTTAAAAAACCCTCACAGGAAAATATGACGATATAGAAAAATATTTGTGTATGTATCCCGTGGAGCCTCCGAGAGTTTATTGGTTTAAATAATTTTCTCGCTGTGTAACTGCATCGGTGTAGCGCTACACTGCATACGCACAGCGGCAACTCCCTCAAACAGGAAATTTTTGCTCCCCCCATTTAAATGTCACGAGCAGTACTCGTCCTATAACACTCCTTTAGAGTAAGCCCATAATTACTTTTACAACTGAAGATTTCTGTCTATTAAGAATGACATTTGCTAGGAAGTCACAGTTACTCTGGTGTTACGTACACTCGTATCTGTTTCACTAGGTGGACTGGGCAGAACTGTATTGAAAGCCTTCCGAAAGTCGTCAGCGACGAGTGCGCCAGTATGTATTGGTTTACATCTACATCTATATTCATACTCCGCAAGCCACCCAACGGTGTGTGGCGAATGGCACTTTACGTGCCACTGTCAGTAATCTCCCTTTCCTGTTCCAGTAGCGTATGGTTCGCGGGAAGAACGACTGCCGAAAAGCCTCCGTGCGCGCTCGAATCTCTCTAGTTTTACATTTGTGATCTCCTCGGGAGGTATAATTACGGGAAGCAATATATTCGATACCTCATCCAGAAACGCACCCTGTCGAAACCTGGACAACAAGCTACACCGTGATACAGAGCGCCTCTCTTGCAGAGTCTACCACTTGAGTTTGCTAAACATCTCCGTAACGCTATCACACTTACCAAATACCCTGTGACGAAACGCGCCTCTCTTCTTTGGATCTTCTCTATCTCCTCTGTCAACACGACCTGGTACGGATCCCATACTGATGAGCAATATTCAAGCATAGGTCGAACGAGTGTTTTGTAAGCCACCTCCTTTATTGATGGACTACATTTTTTAAGGACTCTCCCAATGAATCTCAACCTGGCACCCGCCTTACCAACAATTAAATTTATATGATCATTCCACTTCAAATCGTTCTGTACGCATAATGCCAGATATTTTACAGAAGTAACTGCTGCCAGTGTTTATTCCGCTATCATATAATCATACAATAAAGGATCGTTCTTTCTATGTATTCGCAATACATTACATTTGTCTATGTTAAGGGTCAGTTGCCACTTCCTGCACCAAGTGCCTATCCGCTGCAGATCTTCCTGCATTTCGCTACAGTTTTCTAGTACTGCAACTTCTCTGTATACTACAGCATTATCCGCGAAAAGCAGCATTGAACTTCCGACACTATGTACTCGGTCATTTATATGTATTGTGAAAAGCAATGGTCCCATAACACTCCCCTGTGGCACGCCAGAGGTTACTTTAACGTCTTTAGACGTCTCTCCATTGAGAAGAACATGCTGTGTTCTGTTTGCTAAAAACTCTTCAATCCAGCCACACAGCTGGTCTGATATTCCGTAGGCTCTTACTTTGTTTATCAGGCGACAGCGCGGAACTGTATCGAACGCCTTCCGGAAGTCAAGGAAAATTTCATCTACCTGGGAGCCTATATCTAATATTTTCTGGGTCTCACGAACAATTAAAGCGAGTTGGGTCTCACAAGATCGCTGTTTCCGGAATCCGTATTGATTCCTACAGAGTAGATTCTGGGTTTCCAGAAATGACATGATACGCGAGCAAAAAACATGTTCTAAAATTCTACAACAGATCGATGTCAGAGATACAGGCCTCTAGTTTTGCGCATCTGCTCGACGACACTTCTTGAAAACTGGAACTGCCTGTGCTCTTTTCCAATCATTTGGAACCTTCGGTTCCTCTTGCGGTACACGGCTGTTAGAAGGGGGGCAAGTTCTTTCGCGTACTCTGTGTAGAATCGAATTGGTATCCCGTCAGATCCTGTGGACTTTCCTCTGTTGAGTGATTTCAGTTGCTTTTCTTTTTCGTCTGATGTCAACAACTACCGCCCAATCTCTCTTCTGACTGCCTTATCCAAAATTTTTGAAAAAGTAATGTGTTGTAGAATAGCTTCACACCTTTGTAAAAATAAAGTTGTAACAAAATGTCAGTTTGGTTTCCAGAAGGGTTTTTCAACGGAAAATGCTATATATACTTTCACTAATGAAATATTAAATGCTCTGAGTATCCGGAAGTTACCCGTTGGGATTTTTTGTGATCTCTCAAAGGCTTTTGATTGTGTAAATCATGGAATACTTCTAGATAAGCTCAAGTACTGTGGTATGAATGGGATAGTGCTCCAATCGTTTAAATCATACCTAACTGGAAGAGTGCAGAACGTTGAAATAAGCTGTTCACATAATACGCAAAAAATATGTGATTTCTCAAAGTGGGGAACAATCGAGAATGGGGTGCCGCAAGGTTCGATCTTGGATCCTCTGCTGTTCTTAATATATGTTAATGACTTGCCATTCTGTATTCTCGAAGATGCAAAGCTGGTACTTTTTGCCGATGATACAAGTATAGGTATCACACCCAACAGACAAGAATTAACTTGTAAAATTGTAAACGATGTTTTTCAGAAAATCATTAAGTGGTTGTCTGCAAATGGGTTCTCATTAAACTTTGACAAAACACAGTACATACAGTTCCACACAGTAAATGGAATTACACCATTAATAAATATAGAGTTCGATCAGAAATCGGTAACTAAGGTAGAATATTCAAAATTTCTAAGTGTATGCATTGATGAGGGGTTGAACTGGAAAAATACACACTGACGATCTGCTGAAACGTTTGAGTTCAGCTACTCATGCTATTAGGGGCATTGCAAATTTTGGCGATATACATATGAGTAAATTAGCTTACCACGCTTATTTTCATTCTCTACTTTCGTATGGCATCATATTCGGGGGTAACTCATCACTGAGTAAAAGAGTGTTCATTGCACAAAAGAGTGTAATCAGAATAATTGCTGGAGCTCATTCAAGATTATCCTGCATACACTTACTTAAAGAGCTAGAAATCTTCACTGTAGCCTCACATATATTTACTAAGAATCCGAACTAATTCAGAAGTAATAGCAGTGTACATGGCTACAACACTAGGAGAAAGGAGGATCTTCACTACTCAAGGTTAAATCTAACTTTGGCTCAGAAGGAGGTAAATTATGCTGCCACGAAAATCTTTGGTCACTCACCTAAGAGCATCAAAAGCCTGACAGATAGCCATATAGCATGTAAAAGGAAATTAAAAGAATTTCTCAATTGCAACTCCTTCCAGTCATTAGATGAATTTTTGGATATAGTAAGTGGGTAATTTCCCCGACCCCCACAAAAAATTATAAATATTAAGTGTCATGTAATATTTTGTGTAATGTAATATCTTGTATGGACGCCTTTTATTAACCTGAGACGTTCCGCATCGTTACGAAGTGTCGTATTCATGATCTGTGGAACAAGTACTAATCTAATCTCTAATCTATTCCTTGGACGCTTCTTTCGATGTTTCTGGAGCTCGTTAGCTTATTTTCAAAAGACTGTTGTTTGAGGAACTAATGGTGATTCCTGCGGACGACAACGCCGAGCGCCATAAGGGCCATGGTACTCGAGGGTAATCCGTCTTCCAAAACTCCATGCGCCGAGTCTCCTTCGTCACGAGTTTCACACGCCATTTCCCCCTCTCCGATCGATACTTTTCTCGCTCTTTTCGTCTTCGACGGGCCGCCTTACAACCAGGGTTCTTTACAGCAGAAGAATCTGTCCGGCCGCTCGGCAGAGAATGCGCGCACTCGAGACGGACGTAACACCCCGGCGCCGGACAAAAAAGTCGGCGGAATCTTTCTTGTGCCCGCGTCACATTCCGGCGGAAAGTGTGGCCGATGTAGCGTGCGGCGGAACACATGTTCCCGCGCGCCCCCCGGGGGCACAATGGCGACGCCTCGGGCCGTTTTCCGAGCCGCCGGACGGCGCGCTCGCATAATGGCGGCCCGCCCCCTGCGACGGGACATCGCATCTCTGCTGCTCCGACGCCTCCGCACTGAGGGCGCCTGGACCCGCTGCTCTTTTGGCCGCCGCTGACGCCTCACTGGCCGCGAGCCGCCGTGACGTGCCCTCGCGAAAAACGGCGCACGTGTGCGGCCGCCACTACGTGGGAACGCGCGGTCCGTCGGCAACCTAGCGAAGATCGCTGGAACTACTAGTAGGCTACAAGTTTTAGTTTCAGTATATCCACAGTCCCCCCCATGGACCAGTGCAAAATGGCTAAGCAGGGATGGCTAGAGGATAAATGTAAGGATGTAGAGGCTTATCACACTAGGGGTAAGATAGTACTGCCTACGGGAAAATTAAAGAGACCTTTAGAATAATCAGAACCACTTGCATGAATACCAACAGCTTTGATGGAAACCCAGTTCTAAGCAAAGAAGGGAAAGCACAAAGGTGGAAGGAGTATATAGAGGGACTATACAAGGGCGATGGACTTGAGGACAATATTATGGAAATGGGAGAGGATGTAGATGAATATAAAATGGGAGATATGATACTGCGTGAAAAGTTTGACAGAACACTGAAAGACCTGAGTCGAAACAAGGCCCCTGGAGTAGGCAACATTCCATTAGAACTACTGACAGCCTTGGCACAGCCACTCCTGACAAAACTCTACCATCTGGTGAGCAAGATGTATGAGACAGGCGAAATACCCTCAGACTTCAAGAAGAATATAATAATTCCAACCCCAAAGAAAGCAGGTGTTGACAGATGTGAAAATGACCGAACTATCAGTTTAATAAGTCACAGCTGCAAAATACTAACGCGAGTTCTTTACAGACGAATGGAAAAACTAGTAGAAGCCGACCTCTGGGAAGATCAGTTTGGATTCCGTAGAAATGTTGAAACACGTGAGGCAATACTGACCCTCCGACTTATTTTAGAAGAAAGATTAAGCATATGTAAACTTAGAGAAAGCGTTTGACAATGTTGATTGGAATACTCTCTTTCAAATTCTGAAGGTGGCAAGGGTAAAATAAAAGAAGCGATAGGCTATTTATAATTTCTACAGAAACCAGAAGGCAGTTATAAGAGTCGAGGGGTATGAAAGGGAAGAAGTGGTTGGGAAGAGAGTGAGACAAGGTTGTAGCCTATCCCCCAAGTTATTCAATCTGTATATTGATCAACCAAAAAACGAAACAAAAGGAAAGTTCGGAGTAGATATTAAAATCCTTGGAGAAGAAATTAAAACATTGAGGTTCGCCGATGACATTGTAATTCTGTCAGAGGCAGCAAAGGACCTGAAGAGCAGTTGAACGGAATGGACAGTGTCTTGAAAGGAGGGTATAGGATGAACATGAACATCTTGTTCTTCTTGTCATGTAACGAGTACGGTATTCTGTAAATTACAAAATTTTTTTAATTACGTGTTAAATATTCCACTCTTATCTATTAACCCTCTGAATAACTGTTAATTATTAAAAATATTGTTGCCAATATAGAGACACTCTTGCAGCTAGCAACATTTACTGAAATGTAAAATCTGAACTAGTAATATTTGTACTATAATACAACGTATCTCTTGCCAAAAACCGTATTGTAGTAAAGTCTAATATCTGTCATATTGTTTGTAAAAACATCCAGAGAGGATTCATCGAAACATCGAACCACCTTCACAATTCTGTATTTTTATAATCTCGTATAGCGCGCGGAAAGAACGAACACCTGTATCTTTCCGTACTAGCTCTGATTTCCCTTATTTTATCATGGTGATCGTTTCTCTCTATGTAGGCCGGCGTCAATAAAATATTTTCGCATTCGGAGGAGAAAGTTGGTCATTAGAATTTCGTGAGAAGATTCCGCCGCAACAAAAAACGCCTTTGTTTTAATCATGTCCGCCTAAAACTTCTATCATTTGAGTGACGCTCTCACCCCTACTTCGTGATAATACAAAACGTGCTGCCCTTCTCTGAACTTTTTCGACAAGCGTAGTGTAGGCAGTCTCCTTAGTAGATGGGTTACACTTTCTAAGTATTTTGCCAATGAAACGCAGCCATTGGTTAGCCTTTCCCATAAGGTTTTCTATGTGTTCCTCCCAATTTAAGTTGTTCGTAATTGTAATTTCTACGTATTTAGTTAAATTTACGTTCTTTATATTTGACTGATTTAGAGTGAAACCGAAGTTTAACGGATTCCTTATAGCACTCCTGTGGATGACCTCACACTTTTCGTTAATTAAGGTCAATTGGGAATTTTCTCACTATAAAGATATCTTTTCTAATCCGTTATGCAAGTTTGTTTTGATCTTCTGATGACTTTGCTAATCGGTAAACGACAGCGCCATCTGTAAAAAACCGAAGACGGCTGCTCAGATTGTCTCCTAAATGGTTTGAATAGATAAGGAACAGCAAAGAGGGAGCGCAGGAAATCACTTCTATTTTACCCGGTGACTTTGCGTCAATCACTAGGAACTGCGACCTCTCTGACACGAAATCAAGAACCCAGACACATAACTGAGACGATCTTCCTTAAGCACACTACAAGCCGCTTGTATGGTACATTGTCAAAAGCCATCCGGAAATCTAGAAATGCGCAATCAATTTGAAATCCCTTGTCAGTAGCACTCAACACTTCGTGTGAGTAAACAGTTAGTTGTGTTTCATAAGAACGATATTTCCTACATTCGTGTTGACTGTGTGTCAATAGACCGTTTTCTTCGGGGTAATTCATACGGTTCGAACACAATATAAGTTCCAAAATCCTGCTGCATATCGATGTTAATGATATGGGTTTGTAAGTTAGTGGATTACTCCTACTACCTTTCTTGAATACTGGTGTGACCTGTGCAACTTTCCAGTCTTTGGGTACGGATCATTCGTCGAGCGAACGGCTGTTTACGATCGTTAATCTATAGTCAAATTTCACAAAAAAACATTTTTTTTGTCATTTGTTAACTGTCTGTCCGTCCATCCGTCTTTAAAAACCCTGTTTTATCAGGAACGGATAGACATACCATGCTGAAATTTAATCTTGTACAAAGTCATTGAACTCTTTGCGGTGTAATAAACGTTGGATTCTAAGTCAGTGCAATCAAAAGATACGGCCATTTATGTCACTTACTTTGACACTCGCAAACTCATTCATCAAAACATACAGGATACTTCTTGTCCATCTAAAAGCATGAAATTTGCAAAGAAGCGAGGTTTCACAGAACTAGTAAAGGAAAAAAATCTGAAAATTGTAAATTTACAATTATATCACCTGAATTCTTTTTAATCATTTGTTATCCGACTGTCTCTCTAGTTGTCTGTCTGTTAAAACACGTTTTCCTCGGGAGTGGGTAGACGTATAAAATTGAAATTTAGGTCACACACAGAGGTCTGTGGTCACTTGGGGGTGTAATTATGTTAAGTTTGTACGTCAATGCATTCAAAGGATACGGCCATTTATATGACATATTAAGATACTCGCAAACACCTTCATTAAAATGTATAGTGAAAATGTTGTTTAGACGCTGATCAACAGCATGTACGAATTTTGAAAAATGCATTACACTGTGCCGTCTGTGATAATGACATTTATTCAACGACTTTTGAAGAAAGTGTGAGACCGGAAGCGGTAGCAGAATAAATATCATTATCACAGACGGCACAGTGTAATGCATTTTGTAAAATAAAACGTATAGGATACTTCCCGTTGACCTAGAATCATGAAATTTGGCGGGAAGCAAGTTTTCACAGTACAAGTAAAGGGGAAACTCAGAAAATTGTTAATCTGATATTATATCATATGAAAAAAATATTTTGACGTTTGTTATCCGACTTCAAACTTGAAATTAAAACATTCTCGAAAGTCTCGGGATTCCCAGTACGATATCTTTCCAGTATCAGTGTTGATAACAGGCAAGAAATGTCAAGATTGTCGATTGCCGGAATGGATGAACTCTATATACTAATAATTCAGTTTGTACGGTGCAAGAGCCCGTCTCGCATATGGCCAACTTCTTATTTTTAAGTGAAGTCATTCCGCTTTAGGCTGTTAAAACATTATTTATTGCGACTACAGTTTCGACGGGTGGCCATTTTCAAGAATTTTGGGATGTTGTAACCCAGTAAATAATGTAAAGCTTTGACATTCTGTATAAGAGAAATTGCTTGTGATGGTGTTAAATTATCCGCTGTTACATACGCCATGCGAATACACGTTACGAAGCTGGGGACATAATGATATAAAAACTGTTGTTTAAATATCGTGTATCGTTGTTGTTGTTGTCTTCAGTCCTGAGACTGGTTTGATGCAGCTCTCCATGCTACTCTATCCTGTGCAAGATGCTTCATCTCCCAGTACCTACTGCAACCTACATCCTTCTGAATGTGCTTAGTGTACTCATCTCTCGGTCTCCCTCTACGATTTTTACCCTCCACGCTGCCCTCCAATGCTAAATTTGTGATCCCTTGATGCCTCAAAACATGTCCTACCAACCGATCCCTTCTTCTAGTCAAGTTGTGCCACAAACTTCTCTTCTCCCCAATCCTATTCAATACCTCGTCATTAGTTACGTGATCTATCCACCTTATCTTCAGTATTCTTCTGTAGCACCACATTTCGAAAGCTTCTATTCTCTTCATGTCCAAACTAGTTATCGTCCATGTTTCACTTCCATACATGGCTACACTCCAAACAAATACTTTCAGAAACCACTTCCTGATACATAAATCTATATTCGATGTTAACAAATTTCTCTTCTTCAGAAACGCTTTCCTTGCCATTGCCAGTCTACATTTTATATCCTCTCTACTTTGACCATCATCAGTTATTTTACTTCCTAAATAGCAAAACTCCTTTACTACTTTAAGTGTCTCATTTCCTAATCTAATTCCCTCAGCATCACCCGATGTAATTTGACCACATTCCATTATCCTCGTTTTGCTTTTGTTAATGTTCATCTTATATCCTCCTTTCAAGACACTGTCCATTCCGTTCAACTGCTCTTCCAAGTCCTTAGCCGTCTCTGACAGAATTACAATGTCATCGGCGAACCTCAAAATTTTTATTTCGTCTCCATGAATTTTAATACCTACTCCAAATTTTTCTTTTGTTTCCTTTACTGCTTGCTCAATATACAGATTGAATAACATCGGGGATAGGCTACAACCCTGTCTCACTCCTTTCCCAACCACTGCTTCCCTTTCATGCCCCTCGACTCTTATGACGGCCATCTGGTTTCTGTACAAATTATAAATAGCCTTTCGCTCCCTGTATTTTACCCCTGCCACCTTTAGAATTTGAAAAAGAGTATTCCAGTCAACATTGTCAAAAGCTTTCTCTAAGTCTACAAATGCTAGAAACGTAGGTTTGCCTTTTCTTAATATTTCTTCTAAGATAAGTCGTAAGGTCAGTATTGCCTCACGTGTTCCAACATTTCGACGGAATCCAAACTGATCCTCCCCGAGGTCTGCATCTACCAGTTTTTCCATTCGTCTGTAAATCGTGTATCAGGAGTGCTAAATAGCTCATAACTGTGCGTTTCACAGGGTGGGTGTCTGTGACGTTGTCCATATGTCTGAGTGCGAACATCCACTAACATGGTCCCAGCTGAAATATACTATACAGAAACTTTTGATCATAACTTGTGGCCGGCTGTAGTGGCCGTGCGGTTTTAGGCGCTACAGTCTGGAGCCGAGCGACCGCTACGGTCGCAGGCTCGAATCCTGCCTCGGGCATGGATGTGTGTGATGTCCTTAGGTTAGTTAGGTTTAATTAGTTCTAAGTTCTAGGCGACTGATGACCTCAGAAGTTAAGTTGCTCAGTGCTCAGAGCCATTTGAACCGTAACTTGTGATCCATTTACCACGCCTGCTACACGCCATTCAAACGTACGTCTTTATATCACTGTTTCTCCACGTCTCTAACGTGTAGTCATCCGGTGTATGGAACAGCGGATAATTTCACACCACACGGCATACCACAATTCTGTATCACTGGATGGGTTACAACATTCCACAATGCTCGAAAACGACCACGTGCCGAAATTGCAATCGCAATAAATAATGTTTTAACAGCCTGAAGTGGAATGACTTCATTTAAAAACTTAACGAAGGCTATGGACCATGTCCGCATCAGATTTCCTATTTTTTCATTTGCTTAGAGAAAAGTGGAACCGATACTCTCCCTTTGTTGTCTGGTGACCATTACAAAAACTTCGTTACCTCTGGGAAAAGATAGTTTGCTGGGGTACAAACTGTACAATAACCCTATGTTAGGTGTGGGGCTTCGGTAGGGTGGGTGGAGTGCTGTGGCCTGCTGTGGGGTTGTGAACCACTGAGGTCTACGGCGGGACGAAGCCTCACCGTCGTATCTAGGTCCCCGGTTTAATACATACATACATGGTGACTCTCAAACGTATATCGCCCGTTTAGTCATCTGTAATCAATAGGGCAATAACCATATATCTGACCAGCTACTCCACAAGAGCTAATTTTGAGTGACGCGAAAGTTATTACACTTAAAGAAACGTACACGATAATCAGTTTACGCACGCTCAACAGGCGGCAGTGGTTTCACTGCACAAGTGTTTAGTGCCATGCCTTGTGAAGCGTCAGTGGTATGCGTATGATGATGTTATCTACTAGTGTGCTCTTACCGCTGCGGTAACAGTGGCATCGATATTGATGGATTCATCCAACGACCGACATCGGCCGTTGAGGGTCAATCTTTTCAAATCAGTACGTTAGTAAGTACGCGGTCACATTGTAGCCGATCTTATCATCCGAACGTTAAGACTTTGGAAGACAATCAGTAAAATTCAAACGAGTTTGTTTTCTTCGGTCAAATCGATCGACGTTCTGTCACACGGAGTATAGACTGCGAGAAGCTAAGTTTAGTACAGGAAAGGGTGAGTTTGTGTCATGCTGAGGACGAAAAATATCGTAATCGGCATTTAGTCTGTGATCTATGGATTGAAATCGCAGATTTATGGGAAGCCAAAAGTAGACAAAATCTTTATCGGAAATGTTACGCGTAAATTATAATCCCAAAAAATAATTTGTTTAAGTGAGAACGGTGGCGTACTTTGGCTTGCTGTTGCTGTAGCGGATCATTTTTCGTTGTCGTAGGTGGGTATTAGCTGTTTACAAATTATTATTATTATTATTCCTTATTGGCATTTTTAAGGCAGTAGGGTGGTGATTCTGTGGCATGAAGTGGTTTGCAAATGTGGTTAGAACATTTTTTCTAAAAATTACATAAAAATTTTCGATTCCATTGTGGCAGGGTGTTACAGAAGCCAGCTCCGAACTACTTCAGCATAAAAGCAGTTTTGGATCCGAAGTTATTTAATATCAACGACGCGTTCCGCCCTTTGGAGTGTGTAAAACTAGATGGATACGTAACGCAACCGTCATAAAGACGTATAAAATGGGAAACGGACTCAACAGTAACTGTATATGTAATCCATTTGTCATAAAAACATATAAAATACAAAGTGTATTTGCACGTTTCGTTTCTTGTAGTGGCCATTTTCGCAGCAGCTGTATATAAATAGCAGTTTTTTCAAAGAAAATGCCTTTTGCATGCTGCACATAAAATGTGTATTTTAATTTAATCACCCAGACTCGTTTCGCCTTTTTCACAAGGCATCTTCAGTGGGAGTCCTGAAATATTACATTTGTCATTTTTACACATAGGTTTATGGTTTCACATCTAGGTTATAGATTTAAGAAAAGTTCCTTAAACTTTTTTTACAAAATGGAAAGGTACTTACAGGTAACTTTTAATTCACTGCATCTAGGGAAACTGCTTGCTTTCCCTCATGTGGCAAACAGGTGGACATCCTACAGTTCACTTTCAGTTTACTGTTTTCATTACACGTCACTGTAACTGTCATCTTTTTAACACAGAGATTCATTTGTTTTTCTAAGTGTTACCAACTGGTGGTTTGTCCTACATACCTTCCATCACATGTGTTGCACTGTAGTTGGTATATTCCTGCTTTTTGGTAGATACCTGTGTTTTTTGTTATTTTTGGAATGTGCCTTTGGATTGAACTGTCTGTTTTGATGCTATATTTATCCCTTGTCTTTCGTTTACACTGATTGATCTTATAACAGACAGAGATCCCAACAAATGGTTACACATCTGATTCCTCTCATAAGTATATACAGGAAAATATAATAATAATAATAATTATTATTGTTATTCAATAAATCTCTCTCCTTCTCTAATACACATACACACACACACACACACACACACACACACACACACACACACACACACACACACACACACACGCAAAACAGTTGGTAACACATGGAAAAACAAATGAATCTCTGTATTAAAAGGATGGCAGTTACAGTGATGTGTAATGAAAGCAGTGAACTGAAAGTGAACTGTAAGATGTCCACCTGGTTGCCGGATGAGGGAAAGTAAGCAATTTGCCTAGTTGCAGTGAATTAAAAGTTACCTGTAAGTACCTTTCCATTTCGTAAAAAAAGTTAAGGAATTGTTTTTAAATCTATAACCTAGATGTGAAACCATAAACCTATGTGTAAAAATGACAAATCATGTAATATTTCAGGACTCCCAGTGACGATGCCTTGTAAAAAAAGCGAAAGAGTCTGGGTGAATAAATTAAAATACACATTTTATGTGCAGCATGCAAAAGGCATTTTCTTTGAAAAAAACTGCTAAGTATATTTGTGTGTGCCAAACGTACATTGCGTTGTGTGTGGCCCATGCCGCTTTTGTTTTGTAAGCGTGATCCTATTTTGTTCTGCTCTGGCAGATTCAGATGGTGTGCTCGAAGGTCACTTTGCATTTGTACGTTTTTTTTTATTGATGGATTACATATCAAGTTACTGCTGAGTCGATTTTCTATTTTATGTGCCTTTATGACGGATGGGTTACACATCCAGCAACTGTTACAGAACGTGATGATACAATCAAGACTATTTTAACTCTGAAGTAGTCTAAACACTAATGCCGAATGAAGTTTAATTGACGTATGTCAGCACAACTTCAAATAAATACAGAAAAACACAGTGTTTGTAATCTTTCAGTGCCACCGCGAATCATCTTGAGTGTGTATTTGTAAAACTAGTGCGGTTATTGCTATAACTGAGGACAGAGTGTACAGTACTGCCACTCTCTTTTCAAGACTGACGCAGCACATTCACACGCTGACGGCGTATTTTTAGAAGTAAAAGCCGCAGTGAAGCATTCGTTTCCAAGCACAGTGGCGTCATAGTAAACCTGAGTATCCGGAGACCTGGCTGAAAATTACTTACAAATTCGTGGCGCCCTCCATCGGTAATGCTGGAATTCAGTATGGCGTTGCCCCTCCCTTAGCCATGATGAGAGCTTCCACTCTCGCAGGCATACGTTCAATCAGGCACTGGAAGGTTTCTTGGGGAATGGCAGCCCATTCTTCGCGGAGTGCTGCACTGAGGAGAGGTATCGACGTCGGTCGGTGAGGCCTAGCACGAAGTCGGAATTCCAAAACATCCCAAAAGTGTTCTATGGGATTCAGATCCAGCCCATTACAGGGACGTTATTGTCGTGTAACCACTCCGCCACAAGCCTTATGAACAGGTGCTCCATCGTGTAGAAAGATGCAGTCGCCATCCCCGAATTGCTTTTTAACAGTGGGAAGCAAGAAGGTGCTTAAAACATCAATGTAGGCCTGTGCTGTGCTAGTGCCACGCAAAACAACAAGGGGTGCAAGCCCCCTCCACAAACAACACCACCGCACCATAACACCACCGCCTCCGCATTTTCACACTACAAAAGCTGGCAGATGACGTTCTCTGCGCATTCACCATATCCACACCCTGCCATCGGATAGCCACATTGTGTACCGTGATTCGTCACTGCGCACAACGTTTTTCGACTGTTCAAAAAATGGTTCAAATGGCTCTGAGCACTATGGGACTTAACTGCTAAGGTCATCAGTCCTCTAGAACTTAGAACTGCTTAAACCTAACTAACCTAAGGACATCACACACATCCATGTCCGAGGCAGGATTCGAACCTGCGACCGTAGCGGTCGCGCAGTTCCAGACTGTAGCGTCTAGAACCGCTCGGCCACTCCGACCGAGTTCCACTGTTCAATCGTCCAATTTTCACGCTCCTTATACCAAGCGAGGCGTCGTTTGGTATTTACTGGCGTGATGTATGACTTTTGAGCAGCCGCTCGACCATGAAATCCAAGTTTTCTCACCTCCTGCCTAACTGTCATAGTACTTGCATCGGAGCCTGATGCAGTTTGGATTTCCTGTGTGATGTTATGGATAGATGGTTCCCTATTACACATTACGACCATCTTCAACTGTCTGCGGTCTCTGTCGAATGCCGAACATTTGCCGCGCCCGACATTTGCCACGCCGGACATTTGTCACACTTGCCCCTTCGCAAGGTAAGTGACGCTCTTCCTCGTACTACTTCTGTCCGCTTTCAAACCGCCGTCTCCACATCTTATTCGATTCAACCAGTACGTAAGGGACCGTCTTCTTCGCCAACTAGGCCAAACAGAGAGCTTCTTTTCCGAAATCGAAATATTTATAACTTTTGGGAAACGAAAGCAATACCGACGATAATGTCAGTAATTAGTTCTGCCAAGTATAAATATAGATCCCTCTGTGTGTACGGAAGCTTCCTTTCACACTTACTGATTGCGATAGAAACAGTCCATTGCCTTGGGAGCAACAAGAAAGGAACGATGTGAAGAGAATGCGAAAGTACACTAATCATTTCTTTTTGATCACTGCGTTTGTGCCTACTTTAATAACTACAACTGCATGCACAAAAGACAATAAGGAAAGAAGAAACGGGGGTGTGAATGTGTGAAAAGAAGAACGACATACTCCATATTAATTTACTCTCTAAAATGCGATATCCCTTGCGGCAAAACATTAGTTAATATAGTGTAGCGGGACAATGTTCACTAAACAGAGATAAGAATATCTATGATTGACGTGTCATCTAAAGTTGACATACAATTTTAAAATGTTAGAAATAAGGTTCAAATGGCTCTGAGGGCTATGGGACTTAACATGTTAGGTTATCAGTCCCCTAGAACTTAGAACTGCTTAAACCTAACTAACCTAAGGACATCACACACATCCATGTCCGAGGCAGGATACGAACCTGCGACCGTAGCGGTCGCGCGGTTCCAGACTGTAGCGTCTAGAAGTGCTCGGCCACCCCGGCCGGCTAGAAATAAGGAAATGAAGTAATACAGACTGCTATGCTTGTAACGTACGTTGTTGTTCTACACTGTTTAGCTCTGGTATTTACAGGGTCACAGAGAAAGCATCCTGGGATTTGGAGGGAAAAGCCGTAATTGTAATGATCTGCACTACAACAGAAACAAGAAGCACAACGTAAGGAAAAATAATGTAATGTCTGTTTCAGCTCACAAACGACACTGATCTAGATAGTTCCTCTGTATGGGCAGAGGTTATATTCGACAACCGGAATAAATTAATCTCTGGCTCCTTTTACGGACCTCGTGTCTCAGATAAAACAGTTGCTGAACCGTTCAAAGAAAACTTGAGTCTCATCACAAGTAGGTAGCCTACTCATACACTTACAGTTGGCAGGGACTTCAATCTACCTTCCGTATGTCGACAAGAATACATTTTCAGACCCCATTGTAGATAGAAAACAACTTCCGTAATTGTTCTAAACGCTTTTTAAAAAAATTATTTTGAACGATTAGTTGACGAGGCCATTCAAACTGTAAATGGTTACGAAACACACTTGACCTCTTAGCCACAAATAATCCTGAGCATCACGACGGATACAGGGATTAGTGAACACACAGTCGTAGCGAGGCTCAGTTCCGTAACAAAGAAATGCACCAAAACTAAGCGCGAAATATATCTATTTATAAGAGCAACCAAACATTCGGTTGACGTCTTTCTAAGAGACAGTCTCCAATCCTTCCAAACTATGTAAGTGAAGGCCATATGTGGCTACCCAAAGTTCAAATAAATACCAAATAAATTAATAAGAGACGGAACTGATCCTCGCTACGGTCGCAGGTTCGAATCCTGCCTCGGGCATGGATGTGTGTGATGTCCTTAGGTTAGTTAGCTTTAAGTAGTTCTAAGTCCCAGGCGACTGATGACCTCATGAAGTTAAGTCGCATAGTGCTCAGAGCCATTTGCACCATTTTTGAACAGATCCCCCATGGTACACAAAACACGACAGAAAGCCGCTGCAGGAGCACTGAAGAAGGCAAGTATAATTTAGACGAGCGCTAAATCTCCAGGATTGGCGAAGTTTCACTGATGCTCGAAATTTGGTGCGGATTTCAATGCGAGATGCATTTAGTAGTTTCCACAACGAAACTCTCTCGAGAAATATGGCGGAAAATCCAAAGAGATTCTGGTCGTATGTTAAGTAAAGCAGCGGAAAAGCTCAGTAAGCGAGGAGGAGGAGGGGGAGACAAGGGACCCAACCCTTAGGAGCAGGTAAAATCGTGGCAAATGTCCGGCGTGGCAAATGTCCGCACACCGTCTCTGTCAGTCAGCAGACGAGGTCGGCCTGTACGCTTTTGTGCTGTACGTGTTCCTTCACGTTTGCACCTCACTATCACATCAGAGACAGTGGACCTAGGGATGTTTAGAAGTGTGGAAAACTGGCGTAGAGACGTATGACACAATTGACATCCAACCACCTGACCACTTTCGAAGTCCGTGAGTTCCGCGGAGTACCCCGTTCTGCTCTGTCTCGATGTCTAATGACTACTGAGGTCGCTGATATGGAGTACCTGGCAGTAGGTGGCAGCACAATGCACCTAATACACTCCTGGAAATGGAAAAAAGAACACATTGACACCGGTGTGTCAGAACCACCATACTTGCTCTGGACACTGCGAGAGGGCTGTATAAGCAATGATCACACGCACGGCACAGCGGACACACCAGGAACCGCGGTGTTGGCCGTCGAATGGCGCTAGCTGCGCAGCATTTGTGCACCGCCGCCGTCATTGTCAACCAGTTTGCCGTGGCATACGGAGCTCCATTCAGTCTTTAACACTGGTAGCATGCCGCGACAGCGTGGACGTGAACCGTATGTGCAGTTGACGGACTTTGAGCAAGGGCGTATAGTGGGCATGCGGGATGCCGGGTGGACGTACCGCCGAATTGCTCTACACGTGGGGCGTGAGGTCTCCACAGTACATCGATGTTGTCACCAGTGGTCGGCGGAAGGTTCACGTGCCCGTCGACCTGGGACCGGACCGCAGCGACGCACGGATGCACGCCAAGAGCGTAGGATCCTACACAGTGCCGTAGGGGACCGCACCGCCACTTCCAAGCAAATTAGGGACACTGTTGCTCCTGGGGTATCGGCGAGGACCATTCGTGACGGTCTCCATGAAGCTGGGCTACGGTCCCGCACACCGTTAGGCCGTCTTCCGCTCACGCCCCAACATCGTGCAGCCCGCCTCCAGTGGTATCGCGACAGGCGTGAATGGAGGGACGAATGGAGACGTGTCGTCTTCAGCGATGAGAGTCGCTTCTGCGTTGGTGCCAATGATGGTCGTATGCGTGTTTGGCGCCGTGCAGGTGAGCGCCACAATCAGGACTGCATACGACTGAGGCACACAAGGCCAACACCCGGCATCATGGTTTGGGGAGCGATCTCCTACACTGGCCGTACACCTGTGGTGATCGTCGAGGGGACACTGAATAGTGCACGGTACATGCAAACCGTCATCGAACCCATCGTTCTACCATTCCTAGACCGGCAAGGGAACTTGCTGTTCCAACAGGACAATGCACGTCCGCATGTATCCCATGCCACCCAACGTGCTCTAGAAAGTGTAAGTCAACTACCCTGGGCAGCAAGATCTCCGGATCTGTCCCCCATTGAGCATGTTTGGGACTGGATGAAGCGTCGTCTCACGCGGTCTGCACGTCCAGCACGAACGCTGGTCCAACTGAGGCGCCAGGTGGAAATGGCATGGCAAGCCGTTCCACAGGACTACATTCAGCATCTCTACGATCGTCTCCATGGGAGAACAGCAGCGTGCATTGCTGCGAAAGGTGGATATACACTGTACTAGTGCCGACATTGTGCATGCTCTGTTGCCTGTGTCTATGTGCCTGTGGTTCTGTGAGTGTGATCATGTGATGTATCTGACCCCAGGAATGTGTCAATAAAGTTTCCCCTTCCTGGGACAATGAATTCACGGTGTTCTTATTTCAATTTCCAGGAGTGTACGAAAAACGTTATGTTTTAGCTGATCACGTAACGTCATCGGACGACATCTGGCGACGGCGGCTAACGACCGTTGACAGTGCCACCGAGAACGCCCCCTTAGACAAAGTGATCAGTCATCTTATCCTACTCCTCAACTTTAAGTGATTCTTCAGCGAACAGTTTCAAGGAAGAAGCTTACAAGAGGAAATGCGGTAAAAAGCAATTAATTCTGACGAGGGCGGGCATTATTTCGTCTCGTGGAGCTAGTCTGCCCTTCTCTGGCACGTATTAGCGCACCTCGTCCTTTTTTTTTTTAAAAAAAAAGATAAGGTAAAACTGTTCCAGAACTCCGGGCAGCAACATTTCAACGCAAACTGCATCTACCGCCCTGCTTTTATACGAAGTTGGCAAATTTAAGTACAGTGTACGCTGTTTCCCTCCTTTCTGTTTATCTTTACGAGGGCCCGTTCCCCCCTTTTATCGCGGCTGTACACTTCTCGTTAAATCCATCTTACTCCACCCCCCGCGCAACCCTCTGCGCGTGTAGCAGTAACGTTCTGGCCGCTACATTTCCTCCCGCAGTTCCGTTTTATGAGCGCCCAGGGAGTGCTGTGGCAGGCGTCCATTTCCTCGCACGACTCCACTCTCTCCATTACTGCCGCTCCCAACCCCTACCCACCCCCCCCCCCCCCCACCCTCCTGCACCACCGCCTTGTTTATTGAGCGGGGGAGGACCTAACCTTATATTCACGGCAACGTTCTCTTTAAAGTTTGCGAGACTCGCGTGATGAAAATCAAATGGGGAGAAGAACAAAAGTAATCTGCTACAACGGCGCCAGTCTAAATACGAACCTCATCAGGGCGGGCGGCAACAACTGGAGTGGGGAAACAGATTGCACTTCGTAACAAAGCGCTCTTTTCAAAAAAATACAAAATAAAAGGAGAGAAAATACTTTTCATGTTGCGACTCATGAACATCGTGCAGTGGAGTTGGGCATGACTACTTCATCGAAAATGCCGAGAGCCCGCATGAAAATATAAAATGCCCGCTAACGCAAAACGCAATATTTGATGAAGGTTTTTCAGTGTAACGCCCGTCTCGCTTGCAGTCTCCTTTGCGCCGTGTTGCTCGTTATAATTACAAAGGAAAAGTAATCGAATTCAGAGGGACAAAGGATTTCACTGACTTAGGGCGCAGCTGGCTAAAGGTTTGGAAGAGTTGTTACAGAAATGAAAAAACGGTTTAGTTTCGAGAAATTTTGATTTATTTCAACATTAAAAGCTAGCCGTTGTAGTTATTCACCCTAATAACTGCACAAATACAACGGAGGAAACAATTACTGAATTTTCTCTTACTTTGTTTTGTTACGCACCATGTTTAGAGCTTTCCAACGTAACTGTGCAAAACAGAACTCTTCGAAAGCTCTTATTAAATATTGCCGCTACGCGATAATGTAGAAAAATCAGTACACAGATTTACAATGGCAAATTCTGATATGTTTGTAATAAACTGAGGTGATAAAAGTCCTGGGATAGCGATATACGCATATACAGCGTGGTTTTCTGATCGTGACCGGGCCAAATATCTCGCGAAATAAACGACAAACGAAAAACTACAAAGAACGAAACTTGTATAGCTTGAAGGGGGAAATCAGATCGCGCTATGGTTGGAATGCTAGATGGCGCTGCCATACGTCAAACGGATATCAACTGCGTTTTTTTAAAAATAGGAACCCCCATTTTTTATTACAGATTCGCGTAGTACGTAAAGAAAGATGAATGTTTTAGTTGGACCACTTTTTTCACTTTGTGATAGATGGCGCGGTAACAATCACAAACATATGGCTCACAATTCTAGACGAACAGTTGGTAACAGGTAGGGTTTTTAAAATTAAAATACAGAACGTAGGTACGTTTGAACACTTTATTTGGGTTGTTCCAATGTGATACATGTACCTTTGTGAACTTATCCTTTCTGAGAACGCAAGCTGTTATAGCGTGATTACCTGTAAATACCAGATTAATGCAATAAATGCTCAAAATGATGTCCGTCAACCTAAATTCATTTGGCAATACGTGTAACGACATTCCTCTCAACAGCGAGTAGTTCTCCTACCGTAATGTTCGCAAATGCATTGACATTGCGCTGAGCATGTTGTCAGGCGTTGTCGGTGGATCACGATAGCAAATATCCTTCAACTTTCCCCACAGAAAGAAATCCGGGGAAGTCAGATCCGGTGAACGTGCTTCGACGACCAATCCACCTGTCATGAAATATGCTATTCAATACCGCTTGAAGCGCGAAATCAGCATACATTGCACCATTTAGATTGGCATCGATAAAATGGGGGCCAATTATCCTTCCTCCCATAATGCCGCACCATATATTAACTCGCCAAGGTCGCTGATGTTTCACTTGTCGCAGCCATCGTGGATTTTCCGTTGCCCAATAGTGCATATTATGCCGGTTTACGTTACCGCTGTTGGTGAATGACGCTTCGTCGCTAAATAGAAGACGTGCAAAAAATTCTCTTGTGCCTAGTGGCAGAACTGTACACGACGTTCAAAGTCGTCGCCATACAATTCCTGGTGTGTAGAAATATTGTACGGGTACAATCGATGTTGATGCAGCATTCTCAACACCGACGTTTGTGAGATTTCCGATTCTTGTGCAATTTGTCTGATACTGACATGCGGATTGACCGCGACAGCACCTAAAACACCTAATTGGGCATCATCATTTGTTGCAGGTCGTGGTTGACGTTTTATATACGGCTGAACACTTCCTTTTACCCTAAATAACGTAAGTATCTGGCGAACGGTCCGGACACTTGGATGATGTCGTCCAGGATACCGAGCAGCATACATAGCACACGCCCGTTGGACATTTTGATCACAATATCCATACATCAACACGATATCAACATTTTCCGCAATTCGTAAACGGTCCATTTTAACACCGGTAATGTATCACGAAGCAAATACCGTCCGCACTGGCGGAATGTTACGTGATACGACGTACTTATACGTTTGTGACTATTACAGCGCCATCTATTCCAAAGCAAAAAAAGTGCTCCAACTACAACATTCATATTTCTTTACGTAGTACGCGAATATTTAATAAAAATGGGGTTCCTATTATTTAAAAAACGCAGTTGATATCTGTTTGACCTATGGCAGCGCCATCTAGCGGGCCAACCATAGCGCCGTCTGATTTCCCCCTTCAATCTAGACAAGTTTCGTTCTTTGTAGTTTTTGTCGTTTGACGCTTATTTTGTGAGATATTTGGCCCGGTCACGATCAATGAACCACCCTGTTCACATATGGTAGTACACAACGTATAAAAGGTCAGTGCATTATATGGCCACACGACGGGAATTAACAGCCTCAGAACGCAGAATGGTAGCTGGTGCTAGACGTATGGGACACTCCATTTCTGAAATCGGTAGGCAATTCAGTGTTCCGAAATCCACAGTGTCAAGTATGTACCGAGAGTACCAAATTTCAGGAAATACCTCTCGCCACGGACAACACAGAGGCCGACGGCCTTTACTTAACGACCGAGAGCTGCGGTATTTGCGCAGAGTTGCCACTGCTAACAAACAAGCAACGCTGCGTGAAATAACCGCAGAAACCAATGTGGGACGCATGATGAACGTATCCGTTACAACAGTGCGGCGAAATTTGGTGTTACTGGGCAACAGCAGCAGATGACCGATACGAGAGCCTCTGCTAACAGCACGACATCACCTGCAGCGCTTCTCCTGGGCTCGAGACCATGACGGCTGGGAAACCGTGGATTGGTCAGAAGAATCCCAATTTCAGTTGGTAAAGCTTATGGTAGGGTTCGAATGTGGCGCAGAACCCACGAACTCATTGACCCATGTTGTCAACAAGGCACTGTGCAAACTGGCGGTGGCTCCATAATGGTGTCGGCTGTGTGTACATGGCATGGACTGGGTTCTCCGGTCCAATTGAACCAATCGTTGACTGAAAATAGTTATGTTCTACTTGGGGATCATTTGCAGACATTCAACGAAATAATTGTTATGGATCATTATGCTCCATGTGACCGGACCACAACTCTGGACAGTTGCAGTGAATGATATGGCCATACAGATTGCTCGACATGAATCGCATATAACGTAATCGAGAAGTGCACAAAATTCTGCACCGACAACACTTTCGCAGCTATGGACTATTATTGAGGCAGCATGGACCAATGTTTCTACTGGGAACTTGCAACTACTTGTTGAGTCCATGTCAGGTGGAGTGGCTGCACCACGCCGGGCAAATGCAGGGTCGACACGATATTAGGAGGTATCTCGTGATTTTTGTCAGCTCAGTCTACAAATATTAAAATAGAAAAACCATAATAAAATTTACTTCACAGTCGCGTTTTTCCCTTTTAAAGTCGTCGTAAATTCGTCAAGTTTGCTATCTCAGGTGATAGAATCGAGGAGAAATATCTGAGGAAACTCACCAGATACGAGTAATCGAAAATCGAACTGCAGCGACTTTGGTGTACACCCGTGAAAATGGCGCAGTCGTTCTCGGCACAGTGTGGCTAGGTACCAAAAGGTCTTAGTGGGCCCTTGAAAACCGTTGCCATTAACAAAATATCCATCTGTCAGCTACAAATAACAACTTTACTGTGATGTGAACGACTTATCCACTGATACATTACGCAGTGTTACGACCAGAATGTTTACCAGCACGTGAATGATTAACGATGAACTATAAACTGCACAGGACATAGACACTTAAACAGGGATTAATAATTTTTGCCGCGGGTAGCCGCGTGGCCTAGGGCGTCTTGCCACAGTCCGTGCGGTTGCCCCCGGCGGAGGTTCGAGTCCTACCTTATGCATGAGTGCATGTGTTGTCCTTAGCGCTGGTAGTTAAAGTTAGGTTAAGTAGTGTGTAGGCTTAGGGACCGATGACCTCAGCAGTTTGGTCTCTTAAGACGTCGGTCCATCCCAAGTACATCTACATACGAGCCACCGAACGGTGCGTGGCGGAGAGCACCCTGTACCACTACTAGTCACTTTCTCCCTGTCCCACTCGCAAATAGAACCTAGGGAAAAACGACTGTGCCGGCCGCTGTGACCCAGCAGTTCTAGGCGCTTCAGTCAGGAACCGAGCTGCTGCTACGGTCGCAGGTTCGAATGCTGCCTCGGGTATGGATGTGTGTGGTGTCCTTAGGTTAGGTAGGTTTAAGTAGTTCTAAGTGTAGGGGACTGATGACCTCAGATGTTAAGTTCCATAATGCTCAGAGTCATTTGAACCAAACAAGAGTTCAATGAAGCTTCGCGAGCTCTTCTCGGCTGCGCAGATTTGTGTTGCCATGGAGAAGTTCGTTTGCAGTTTTGTGGTGATTAACGTGCTCCAGTCGTTTCTTCAGTTTCCTGAGGGTAGCACAATACACTTCAGAGTTGATCGCTGCACCGTGAGAGAGGACATCAAACAGAGTAACCCCTTCACAGTCTCAGAAGACCGTCGCCATGGCTTTGCCGGTGGTGGTGGTTGGTGTTTAACGTCCCGTCGACAACGAGGTCATTAGAGACGGAGCGCAAGCTCGGGTTAGGGAAGGATTGGGAAGGAAATCGGCCGTCCCCATTCAAAGGAACCATACCGGCATTTGCCTGAAGCGATTTAGGGAAATCGCGGAAAACCTAAATCAGGATGGCCGGAGACGGGATTGAACCGTCGTCCTCCCGAATGCGAGTCCAGTATGCTACGGCTTTGCCGGCTGAGGGAATTTTTCTTTGGAGAAGAAGTGGTGTGGCGCCTCTCGATGGATTACCGTTTTGTTCGCGATTCGAAGTGATGATCCATGTTTCATTGCCTGTGACAATATTCGACAAAAAATTATCGCGATCAGCCTCGAAACGCGCAGAAAATTGCGCACAGATGGTCCTTCGTTGCTCTTTATGGTCTTCTATTAGGCGAAGAGGAACTCAGCGGGCACATACCTTTTGAGTACCACAACTGGTGGACAGATGTGTCAGAACTAACAATGGAGACGTCTAGTTGTCCAGCGAGGTGTTTGATTGTGATCCGTCGCTCACCTGTATGAGACTGTCCGCAGTTGTATTCACGCCTCGCAATACGACTCACCGTGCTTTTGTTCACTGCCAGGTCTCAACAGACTTTCTGATATCGCGTATGGAATATCTGCGGTGCAATCGTTTTCTGACTAAAGAAACTCAATGACAGCTCTCTACTTGGAATGCACCTCCTTTACAGACGTCATTTTGAAGGCTACGTAGATCACCGGCATCTCTCGGAAAGTCATGAAACTGCGGGGGCTGTAGTGGGAATATTCCAAGATGTCCCACAACAAATTCCGCATCTAATCAACCGAAATTTGACAAATAAAAGTGTTGCGTTGCTGACTGAGCGTCTGTCGTAGATTTTCGTTCTGCCTTAGGTATACTTGGCTAAAAAAGAAAAAAAGTAGAGATGCCACATCGTTGTATGCCGAATGGAAACTGCCTTACTTACCGTATCGTTTAAAAACGATGCAAAGTGTTTAATATGCCATTGCACTAGTGTGAGCTGGAGAAACACTTACTGGAACGACATTACAACTCCAGCCACAAAGATGCACTTGTCTTCTGATGGACGACACTGCAGGGAAAAAGCTGGGGTATGGTCAAGTAGAGTGCTGACAAAATCTTTTATGGTCTACATCAGCAATTATTTGAATTCATTAAATGTCTTAATGCAAGGGAACAGTCCTTTTGTAACAGACATGGCAGACAAGATTGGTGCTATCAAACACAAAAGGAATCCTATGGAAAACTCAGCTTCACGTTAACGACATGGATTACTTCCCGTAATTCAAGGCAATCATTTGTGAACCAGACATGACTTTTTGTAATTGAAACATTTCAGAATAAGTCCTCAAAGAGATTCCAAGACACTGAACGAATGAAGACAGATTTCGATGTATCTGACAGATGGTTCTCGCTTTTGGGTGCTAATCTACCTCATTACTTCCAACTGGAGATGATAGATGAACAGTGCAGCAGCCAATTCAACGATGTTTCTGTGCAGTCCACGAACTTAAAAGATTTTTTAAAGTTTTACCCAAGAGCAGTATTCCCGGGAGCAAAGACAAACCAATAAAGTTGTTTCTATGTTTGGTTAAATATGTGTGCGTGAACGTTTCCTTTTTTTTCGTCTTTTGAAATTGACAAAGCTCCCCAAAGTTCGGGTTTATCAGATTTTAATCTGGGTAACTCCATGCGCTTAACGGTTTCACGAACTATTGTTCGAGCTACAAACGTCTAAATTACAAACGTCTGTAAATTTATAAACATCCGAACTTAACGTTAAAAGCATGTATGTCAAAATTTCTTTAGTTCTGCTGACGGTATTAGCACTATACAAAGTACTTCTATGACCAAGAATAAAAATTACTTCTTTGACAAGAAAATAACAATCTGAAAGTAAACACACGTGATAAACTCCTTCTTATAAAACTATGCCACAATGTTCGGCTCTTACAATTAGTTGCGCTGTGTTGGAAACTTGTCTTCTTAAGTTTCCAGCGCGTGCAATTTTCGGCATACAGCTGTTTAGTCGTTTCACTCACACACTTGGTCGGAACTGCACAGAGGTGGTTGAATCCAGAACGCTGACAATGAGAACACGGCAAGTGCCATACCCAGATTTCCCAGAAACTTCGCTCAGTGCAAGAGGAGTCAAAATCAATAAGACATGTCTCGGCTTCTACGGAGACACTCGGCCGTTTCTGAGAAAACGCCGGTCAAAGTCTTCGACGTAATTTACAATCCTTTCAGCGCACGACAATTTCAGCCGAAATGGTGGAACAGTGGCTAGCACCACGACCTGTCGCTTTTGCACCCTGTATTCGAAATACGATTTTTTTAAAATTTAATTTTAATTTCAAAAATGGTTCAATTGGCTCTCAGCACTATGGGACTTAACATCTTAGGTTATCAGTCCCCTAGACTTAGAACTACTTAAACCTAAATAACCTAAGGACATCACACATATCCATGCCCACGGTAGGATTCGAACCTGCGAACGTAGCAGCAGCGCAGGTTTCGGACTGGAGCGCCTAGAACAGCTCAGCCACAAGGCCGTCGATTTTAATTTCTTTTATCTGTCCATATCTGTAGAAGATTACTACACGAACGTTTGTTATCAAGTTAGGGGGAGAAGGACGTTATATTTATAGTAGAATTACAACTGAGTTTTCAAAATATATGCCATACATCTATTATATAATATGTGTATGGTATTTTCAGGGATTACAATCTTTTTAAATCCTCATTTTCTTATATTTCATTCTTACATACATTCTTATAGTTTATTCTCTTGTTTACTCTTCAGGAAGACTTTGTGCATTCCCCTTGATGATATGGATAGCAAAAACATCTGAACGACAGAAATTCCGAAAGCCATGAGCATTGCACAAAGGCAGGTTTACCACAGTGACATTTCTTCGTGTGAATCTCACTCGGGAAAGAAACGTTTTTGAAAATTTCGCGCATTGGCAATAATTCTACATAACGGTTCACTTTGCCGAAAAACGGTGCTTGCAATTGATTATGAATCAAGGTACACGACAGGGATTTCACTGAAAACATTTTCCAATAATTTTATCAGTTATTTATTTATTTGTCAATTTATTCATCAGACACGCTATTAGTAAATGAATAACGACAACGTTATTTCAGTATATACTGGAAAAAATTCATGTCGTAATCTTCTACAGACAAGGGTAGATAAATGAAAAACAAAAATAAAAGTAATAATCGGGTTTCGAACACGAGATGCAAAAATTTGAAACTACGATGCTAGCCGCTATGCCAGCACTTTGGTAGAACTGTTTACCACCTAAAAGGCACATGAAGTTCTCGAAAACTTCGACCGTCGTTTTCTCAGAAACGGTCGAGAATCTACAGATAAGCCGAGACACGTGTTAGCGTATTTTGATTTCTCTTCCGTTGACCTAAGTTTCTGGGAAATCGCATTATGTCATTTGTTGTGTTCTCCCCGTGAGTAGACTTGGCTGCGCCCACGGAGTATCCTTCCTTCTGTTACTCTATGTTGTTCCCCTGCAGCCACGCAAATTAGATAGTCACATGATCTAAGAGTATGCTCGCCAGTATGATAGCTAATGTACTGAGGGTCCTTCCATAAGTCATAGCAATTATGGTGTATATTGCGAGAAAGTGACAACATGGGAATTTCACGACGTATATTGAACCGGTAAGGCTGTGCATACCTGAATGCCGACACAAAACAGGGTTCCAATAGAGGTGATCACGACAAAGGTCGGTACGAAATACACACAATGGAACTCAGCGCACGCGAACAAATGGAACAAAAATGAGTCAGAATCATATATTGTCCTTCAAAATAGTGCCACGGTGCATCGACCCAGCGTTGTCAGTGATGATGTGAGTGACGCCATTGGCATTCCCGTCATTGTTCATCACCTGTCGCCGAAACGCCATGAGGGTATCCGCCGTCTTTGCAAAGCGCCTCCCATGCAGTGTCGGAGGGTCCATCTTATAGCTCAGCCAAGTTCACACTCAACGTTCAGGCGCTGGTACCGAGCCAATCTCGCATGCGGTCGCAATCTGTCGGTTGATTTCGGTAACGTTTGCCGCAGGCTTTCGAATTTATTTACTGCGATTACGGTGACGCCACGTGTTGGCACTACATGCCATACTTGCCATGACTTATGGAAAGGCACTCGTGTTTTTAGCTGATCATCACGCTTATGAACATTTCTGACATGTCTGACCAGTAATTTCCGTGTTCAACCTTTAAAAAAAATCTGTGGTTGTAAGACAAGTATCCTTTAAGAAACAGTGTATACTTCTGCTTTACTGCGGTGAACAAAATTAGAAAATAAAAAAAGTGAAATAGATCAAGACCTGCAATGGAACTGTCGTAGTGGAGTTGTAAGTAGGCTGTTTAGGTTTTCTTATTGGTAATGCCGCTTAACGCTTGGTATGAAAAATCACTGGCTGTGCTGTGCGCAGTCTGTGTTTAGTTTGCATTGTTGTCTGCCATTGTTGTGTTGGGCAGCGGCAGCTGGATGCCAACAGCGCGTAGCGTTGCGCAGTTGGAGGTGAGCCGCCAGCAGTGGTGGACGTGGGGAGAGAGATGGCGGAGTTTTGAAATTTGTAAGAATTGGTGTCATGAACTGCTACATATATTATGACTAGTGAGGTAAATACATTGTTTGTTCTCTATTAAAATCTTTCATTTGATAACTATACCTATCAGTAGTTAGTGCCTTCCGTAGTTTGAATCTATTATTTAGCTGGCAGTAGTGGCGCTCGCTGTATTGCAGTAGCTTGAGTAATGAAGATTTTTGTGAGGTAAATGATTTGTGAAACGTGTAGGTTAATGTTAGTCAGGGCCATTCTTTCGTAGGGATTTTTATAAGTCAGATTGCGTTGCGTCAAAAATATTGTGTTTCAGTTTAAGCACAGTCTTGTACAATTTTTTCTAAGGGGACGTTTCATATGGCGACCCTGCCAGGACAGTATTTGCGAGTGCATTGTTATAGTGAACAGACATCAATGTGTTATGTCGTGTGTACATTCTTGCTTGTTAGTTGCATGATTACGTAACGACTATAAGGCTCACATACTTAGAACATTTACCAGTATTGCTAATGAGATTTTAATGCAACATTTTGGTTTACTTGAAAATACATTCTGAATTTAAAGTACTTTCTGTGAGATACCAGACGATACAGTGGTTAGTTTATGTGACAGCTACAAGATTTTATCACGACGCTACTAATGAGTGACAATTTACAATGTTGCTTTTTCAGTTTATCTGTTTTATATCTGCACAGTTTTTCTGAATTTTTCTGGAAAGTAAAACATGTTTTAGTAGTAACGTTTGTGGTATAGCTACAATGAGACAGCCTTTTCTGTAGCACAACAATATGTACAGTACAGTACTTACTTCATCACGGCAATAAGCGTAATAACTAAGATATCTATACTCAAAGCATTTCAATTTCGTTTATCATGAGGTAAGTACATTGACTTCTGCAGAACTTAGCTTTCGGAGGACAACAACTACGACACTTCCACAGAGATTGTCTTACAGCAAGACGCACATTTAGCGCTACAGGACATGCATTAAACTATTTATTTTTCAACATATTTGAATAACAAAGAAAGTTTTCCGTGATACATTTCATTCCATTGCTGTAATCTGTAACACCTGAGGATATAATTACATTATCCTCAGGGTGGTACACGCTTACTTTGTGTACCATGTGTTTGGCAAGCACAAGGAGCCCTAGCTAATGTGGTATTTACTTATACAACTTTACACATCGGTACCATATTTCTCTAACACACAAATTACACAGCTATCTGATAATTTAACTGAGAGACAAACATTTTTACTACATCAGTGACAGATGTTTACACAATTACACAGTTGGATAACTTCACACTTACAAAGTTGTATTTTGTCTGTACTTTGTGAACTGTTCATATTTTTTCAGAACCATTGTGATACTATGAGAGCTTTGAATGATGTATTTGGTATGGGGTCATGATTTTTAAAGTACGTTTGAGGTAGATGACACTTTTGACATGACCAGAGAATTTTTTTTAGGTTTTGAAATTATTCTAGGAAGCTACGACGATTTTGAGAATTTGACTGAGGTGTTATGATGTTATTATTACGATGACTATGTGTATTATGCTGTTGTGGTATGTTTATGATCAATAGGCTGATGCTATGTATTTCTTATGATTAAATATTGAAGAAGTGACGACAAATATGAATATGTGTAATAAAGCAAGGAATAATGAGTAGTGGTTAGGGACTCTGGTTTGTGCAAAAGGTTGTTGGAAACCAAGAATCGTACTTTAAGAGTTATGAAATGTGTGTATATGCGTGAATGTATCACTATGCTGGTGAAAATTTTTTGGACACTATTATATTTAAAGGATTTAGTTTCTACAGATTTGTAACGCAAATTCTCAACCTGTGAAAATATTTTTATATGTCACTGTCGCTGTAGCGGAAACTAATGTCGTAAATTTTTCAGTAAGAAAGGTAAGTGACCACCTGCACGTAATGCGTCGTGGGCACCCAGCTGCGCGACAGGCGCCTGGAAAAAAAGCCACTAGTGTGTGCCTGTCAGAGGCACAGGTGGAGAAAAAAAAAGAGGCCATTATCCTCGCTATTGACATTCCTTTGTAGAAAGCATCGTAAATACGACACCCTCAAACTTGAAAACATGATTACACTGTAGAGTTCTTAATTTATGATATTTACTGAAATGAAATGATGAGAAACGTTTCATGTCTATTGTCTTGCTAGCTGGAAGATTGTTTACTGCATTATGAAATGCCTTATGGCTAAGCGAATGACGTTTCACGCCTTGCTTTGCCTATTTTGTTTAATATCTAGTTTCTTGTTGCAACGCAGCATTGTTTAAATTAAAATTTAATACATGTACTAATATAACTACTTTCTGTCTACAGACCCAGTAAAGAATCATTTTATGATGTACTTCCTTAGAAAAGAGAGCACAAATAGACATTTACCTTCACAGGACTTACAAAAATAATTTTTTTTACGATTTGGTAACTTATCTGCTAGCGTATGTTCTAGTGATGCATCACTCTAGTGTTAAGGTGTGACATAGGTATTACACATTTTTACTGTAATATTATTTCTGCTTCAGCTTTGTCATGTTTAGGTATAAGTTATTACATTTATTGCTGCTTGCTTTGCTTACTTGCATTTTTTTGTCATTGCTGTTTGTATTTATTGTTTTGTGCTGCTGCATTGCCTCGTCCCTTAGTTTAACATCTGAGCTCAGTAGCTTTAAGTTAGCTTAAGAGGGGGTAGACTATATAAGAAACTAACTATGATGAATTGGGAGAAAAGCATTGAGAAGCTATAAGAAAATGGTTTTGCCAAAAAAGTAGTGTACAGTGGAGAAAAACTATTTTTGAAAGAGGATGTGAGCATAATACAGAAAGCAGGCTTCGATATGACTTTTTGGAAATAATGAAGAATGAAGGGAGATCTCCGAGAAGTAAAGAAAGTTTTGTTTGCAAAATACTGCAGTAAAACAAACCCTGTCTTTTCCTTTTGTGTATCCCACTATGTGTTTGTGTACCCTTGTGTATTTATGTTCTTCCTGTCTTTATATGTTTATCTGATAAGACTTATGTTGCAGAATTTTTCTAATACTAAGCTACATTCACTATGATGAGGAATACTGTTATCCTCAAATATAATTTGCATTAATAACATGTTATTTACTTTGTAAAGATGTTTACACATTATTTATTCTGTTTTGTTTTAATGCTTATGTGTGAAGTTGATGTTTCAAAAGTTATTCTGATCTTTTATGTATGTACTTATGTCGTAATTTTTGTAACACTGATGTATTTGCTATTTCGATTCTTTTGTAAAGCCTGTATTACTGCAAATGTTATCTGTACTATTATGTTCTTTAATGATATATTTTGTACCTTTGTTATTGTATTCTCATGTTATAAAATTGTAATTGACACCAGTTCATCAAATTAAGTAACTTGTAAATTACATTTCACTGCACAAGTTTCTGTTGGTCATAGTATATGGACAATATGTGAGAAGTAGGGACTGATAGTGTTTTCCACGTGTGTTAATAATTCAGTAAGGGACTGGATAACAGCATTGGTGGTTCTAAGGACATTTCAAAAACAATTTTTGTGAGTGCACAAGTGGTGGTTATGGACTTGCTATATTATCCGCAAGACCCTTCCATGGTGATTGTGCGCCTGCACAGTCAAACAGATGGCTGCTGGCCATCTCTACAAGGACTACAGTGGATCTACACATTTGATGACCCATCAATACCATTATTTCTACAAGGACTGCAGTGGGTCTGCACTTCTGGTGGCTCACCAATACCGTAATCTCTACCAGGACTACAATGGGTCTACTCTGTGACGACCTACCTAACAATATTCTTTAAAACTTCGACTAACTCTGCTGTGGGTTTGCTCTGTTGTGGCCCATTACCTGTCTGCATGTCAAGAGCCAGCACTGTCTTTCTGTTGGAAGGACAACACTACTTCTTCAAGACTGCATGGAAATCCACTACATCTGTGTGCATTTTCTTTTACTACTCAAGACTTTGAGAAAAACACTGGAATTTTACTCTGATGTATGATGAGGACTGTCTTTATGGACTGTGAGAAAATTTTAGCTTTTGACCAACAATGTATCGATAAATGTGTGCATTTCATTTCTTTGTCATTGTAATTATGAAAAAATTTTTCAAATATGTATTGGCCACTGCCCAAAACAATTTGTAAAAATTTTTTGTGGGGAGCATGGGGGCTATGTAAGTAGGCTGTTTAGGTTTTCTTATTGGTAATGCCGCTTAATGCTTGGTATGAAAAATCACTGGCTGTGCTGTGCGCAGTCTGTGTTTAGTTTGCATTGTTGTCTGCCATTGTTGTGTTGGGCAGCGGCAGCTGGATGCCAACAGCGCGTAGCGTTGCGCAGTTGGAGGTGAGCCGCCAGCAGTGGTGGACGTGGGGAGAGAGATGGCGGAGTTTTGAAATTTGTAAGAATTGGTGTCATGAACTGCTATATATATTATGACTAGTGAGGTAAATACATTGTTTGTTCTCTATTAAAATCTTTCATTTGCTAACTATACCTATCAGTAGTTAGTGCCTTCCGTAATTTGAATCTATTATTTAGCTGGCAGTAGTGGCGCTCGCTGTATTGCAGTAGCTTGAGTAACGAAGATTTTTGTGAGGTAAGTGATTTGTGAAACGTGTAGGTTAATGTTAGTCAGGGCCATTCTTTCGTAGGGATTTTTATAAGTCAGATTGCGTTGCGCCAAAAATATTGTGTTTCAGTTTAAGCACAGTCTTGTACAATTTTTTCTAAGGGGACGTTTCAGAGTATTCTGGTGCAAAACACTACCGCATTAAGGGGGAACACACTGCAGCAGTCTAAAAAAAGCGTTCTCTTGACATTTTTTTTTGGATAGAAGGAAAGGCGACAGAGAGATAATACTAGGGGTCGTTATTCAGCATATATTTAGATATATTACAAAGGATATATATATTACAAAATGACAACACTGCAGCAATTCTCCCGAGGCAGGTTGAATTTGAGGCGATCTGCAGCACGCACTGTAGCTGGTGCCAATTTGAGTCTGGAAACAAGAGAAAAAACTATATAATCTACCTGCTTGTAGCTCTTGGACCACATAGGGGATTTTTGAAATATCAGTTTTTGTGGAATTGGCGAAACTGAATAAAGTCATTCATTTTTCATGAAAAAACCGACAGTTATTTGCTGATAAATATTGTTTAAACTAACTAATCGAAAATTCAGAACGTAGTTCACATTGAATAGTTACTTCAAAGTTGTGGTTACATTTTCGAATAAAAAGGATTGAAAATTGTTTGAGTTAAGCTGCGTGCCGTTTTGAAAACTCATATTCCGAGAAAAACACATTTGAAGTTTTGAAATGTGTTGCAGACACGAACAAACGAAAGAATTTTATTTTCAGAAAACTGATATAATTAAATTGCTATCCCAGGAGCGACCTGCAATGGTGCCGTTACGAGCGAAATCATATCCACAGTTTCGTTTAGCCGTGCTCCAAGCATGAGCACTGCTGGGACAATTCGACGTTTGATTTAATATGCTTTCGGTATAAAGTGATTACTAGGTGTACCAACTTCTTGGCCATTTGGAACGCAATGATTATTGTGAAGCCGAAGTCTCGAGGACTTCGTTCTTGCAATGTAATATCTGCATTGCGCGTTTTACATTTCACGTTTGAGAAACAACAGAGACACGGGAAAAAACATTGTAATGCTGTTGCTGAACCCGTAATTTACATGAAAATCTTGGCCACTGTCTTTCATTTTCTTAGCAGAGGGACAGACTCCTTCGTAACTGTTCTCAGTCTCATCTCTGATCTTTGGAAGCTTTGATGAAATACATCTTCGACGCAGCGTTGAATACGATTTTAACGTGTCTTTTCTGCTGGAGTACACTTTGTTACCACTTATTCTTACTTGAAAAACGAGACTGCGTACTATACGACGACAAAATACTATCAAAAGTCTGCACACAGAACTGAATATGAGAAGAGTGAGACTTTTTTTTTCTTTTTTATTCGTACAAGTAATAACGCTTGCTGACGATAAGCTAACGTAATACTTCTAACTGTATTTTGTATCCCGCCTGGATAGGCGGCGCGTGGATCTGCTCCTGTGAACTGCTTCTGCAAAATAGGCCGAGAGTGAAGGACGCGAGTAGGAGAAGAGAAAGGTGAAGTACTTCGGTACTGCGGATAGGTTAAAGCTCTTTTACTGGTGTATGAACATACACAAATTATAATATTACTTAACTTTGCGTACAGCTGAGCACGTAGGTACGAAGCCGGATGAATCAAAGCTAACGTAAGTTACAAAGATAAATCTGTAGTGGCTCGCCCACTATGAAATAAAAACAATGTTTCTTGGTCGTCTACTCGTGATGAATAGGCTGAATCTGGAGCGACGCTCCTCGAGTTCCACAGCGTCGGCTAGAGGGCGCTGTGGTCGGCGTTGTTCTTACGCTTTCGTAGCGCACCTACGTTGTGGAATCGTAGCTATCGATACCAGAAACTGTGCCTACACACAGCAGGGTGTTTCGAGTTGGCACACTTGCACCGTTGCGGATCATCCGAGGTGCTAGAGGAGTAGCTCGGAGTTCCAGAGAAAAAAATTTTCTTTTTCAGGGATTAGACTTTTAAGCAGATAAAAATGATGTTTTTTTTAAAAAATTCCACAGTAGTGTTACCCCTTAATGGAGGGTTGTCCTTCTCGTGTTGCAGCATGGTCCCAGAACTGGAAGCCAGCCTGACGCAGTTGCCGCCCCCGGAGCGCGCAGCGCCGCCCGCGGCGCAGACGGAGCCGCCCCCGCCGCCTCCGCCGTCGCCCCCGGCCCGGCACACAGCGGCAGGTGCTCATAGACGCGCTCTACCGCGGCTGCGACCTCTGCTACCGCATGTGACGGCCGACCTGCTGCTAGGAGCCACAATTCGCGAATCTAGTCACCCCACTAGACAAACGAACATGTCTAGACCAATTAATATCCCCTAGTGCAAGTGCTGACATTCACAGTCAAATGTGTACTAAATACCCTGTTTAAATTATAGCTATTAAAAAAAAACTATTTGCATAACGGATTCTAAAATGGGACTGAAATGTGGTTAGTTTTCCAACCAAGAGAAATTATTCAAACTAACCGTCGGCTCTTTTCGCTTATCATCTTGCCTTGTTTATGGACTCGAGATTTTCTTCCGCTGACTTTCTTTTCCCTAATACTACTCAAGCCATGTCACTAACACTCTGCCCTGAACGAAGTATGAATATTTTTTTAAAGGGAGTCACAGTGTGGTTAATAAATTCTAGTCCAATTAATAATTTGTTATGTGTTAGGTTTACATATGCTATTTAACGTGGAATATCAGTTCTTGGAGTTTGTTACTCTCCTACTCATTACAATGAAATTATTTATAGTGTATGGGTTAGTTCAAATATTTTAGAGTTATACATATGATTACTATCATCAATAAACTGTGCAAGAATTTCTAGTCTTACAGTGCAATGACTTCTTATGTCTTGTTATTATAAAACACCAATTTTTTGAATGTAATAACAAATGAAATATCTGCCTAAAAAGAGATTTTAGGTTGAAGTACATTATTTAATGTAGAATCTCAGTTCTTGCACTTTGTTATTCTCCTACTTCTTACAATGAAATTATTTATAGTGTATTGTTTAATTCAAACATTGTAGAATTATATAAATGTTTAGTGTCATTAATATACTGTGCAAGAATTTCTAGTCTTATAGTGCAAAATCTTCTTATGTCCAGTTATTATAAGAGATATGTTACTCAAACACCATTTTTTTATTTGAATACCACTCAATTATCTACCTTAAAAGAAACTTTGTATTTACATTCTATTTTATGGCGTTCTAAATGTGTACTTCTAATGTCATACAATCTAGTCAGCCTCACAGGGAGAAAAGTTTCTTGATTTGGAAAATAACAATAAATCATCTTGATCTGCAAAGTACAAACTTTCAAATAAAAATGGCATGAATAATACAGTTTTTCTAATTAATAAAATGTGTCGTAATAGCAAGCTCATTCTTTGATTTATAATAATGTGATCCAGTTGTATAATTATACAATGTTGTTAGTAGTATTCTTTAATTTCTGCTAACAGTATGAAGTAATAAGTCTACCAGAGCAAACTATGAGTAGTCTCTTGAGGAAAAAATCAATTAAACCAACAGATATCCAAGGAAAGACAACCAAGAGATACATTTGATTAGATGGAAGCCTATTTTGAGTCATAAAAGGAAAATTTTGATAGTGATGATAGTAATGTAGGTCATAAGAGTAGAGACAGACTGGTAGAAGGTCGCACACATGTAAGTTTCAGGGCTATCTGGTATTTCCCAGATTAACTTTGTTCATGCAGATAAATGCCCAATAATGGTAATAAAATTTCTTTTCGGGAAAATATGATTTTGTCATTAAAGGTATACACTGTATTTCATTTAACAGGCCTCAAAGAGTCAAATTAAGGCCATAAATTAATTTTGGGACACATTTAGTAACCTGTACCACAGATAAACTGCATCCATTTATCTGCAAGTTATTTATTAGTGATCTGTGCATCAGATAGTACAAGCAGGATTAGTTTCTGATTTAGATTTATGTATTAACTGTAGTGAAATAAGTCAAACACAAGATAACCGAGAGGTACAAAGACTGTTGACTGGTTCTTTGGAAATTAATCGTCTCTTAACCTCAAAAAATGTACCATATACATAACTTTATTGAGCACAACGTGATGCCATGATCAACCATACTTCAAAAGAAAAATGAGTAACAGAAACGGAAACTTGAAGCGACTGGGTTTGGTTTATGATATGTTCTCGAACTGGAAAGCACAATATGCTATTCCCTATAAATTACTATGATCAGCATGTTATGCTCTGCAAATGATTGCTGATAACAGTGAAGAAAAATGTGCTTGTCTTCTGCATTTATATCTTAAAACTGGACTGGAAAAATATCACTGGAAAGGTCTAAATTATATTGTGTAGCTTCAAACGTCTTTCAGGCAACTCTTTAAGCAAAAATGTACATTTTGAAAAATAACTTGTTACACATTTATTCCCCAAACTAAAGCATTCACAAAAATACTAATAACAGAGGTAGTGTATATGGCGTATAATGTTTACAACAGAGAAACAAGAGCCCATGTAGTGTATGAGTAAAGAAGTCTAAAGAACAATAATTATTTAATTACATTAGACCACAGGTGGGTAACACATCATTATATGAGCTCTAGGAAACACTGATCGTTTTTTCTACACGTTACCAGTAACAAAGAGAAAAAGAAGCATGAGTATGCAGATTTGGTTACTTTTACGATGTTTTTGGATCTTTTATCTACAGTGTCATTTAAAGAAGTATTTTTGACAAATGTAAGGACGAAAATTTTTGCAGGTTGACAAGAATTACTTTCAGATAACTTTAATAACTTGGGAATATCATGGACAACAGAAGTCCTGACTATTGACTAGAGTTTCCAACTATTTGACTCTTAAGCAAATATCCAAAATTCTGTTCATAATTACTATTATTCCATAACTTCATCAGTGGATCCACACAGCTTCAAAGATATTCAACATATGAAAAGCAGAAAGAACAATAAAAAGTACAATTAACAGTTTTAGCCATTCTTTGTAGATACCGTAACGAAACGTCCTAAAATGTGTGCATCATTGTCCGCAGCTCGTGGTCGTGCGGTAGCGTTCTCTCTTCCCGCGCCCGTGTTCCCGGGTTCGATTCCCGGAGGGGTCAGGGATTTTCTCTGCGTGATGACTGGGTGTTGTGTGATGTCCTTAGGTTAGTTGGGTTTAAGTAGTACTAAGTTCTAGGGAACTGATGACCATAGATGTTAAGTCTCATTGCGCTCAGAGCCATTTTTGTGTGCATAATTGTTAACCAGTCGTTGGACCCTTTGTTGTATGTACTGCAAACCTTCCAGCTTTCTACTTTAAGATCATCTGAGGATATCTCTAGGTCTACTCCCAACTACCATGCAACCTGACACCGTTCTTAGTTCTTTGAACTAATCCATTATTTTTCACTATATTAAAATTAAAAAGTGGCCTTTATCGTCATCATAGTCGTTATCATTATCATCATCATATTCTTCTGCTTCTTGTTCCTCAAGCATTACAGCAGTTGGTATGGTGTGATATCTTGATCCATTCATCTTCTCTTGAGTTTGCCAATGTACTATAGCAGTAGTTTGGAATAAGTTAATTGAACGTTCTTTTTATAAGTTCTTTTCATTATTTTCTACATTCCTTAACAGTTTCATTTTTTGCCTTTTCGGGTTACTCACTGGACTGTTCTCAAAAATCTCATGTCGGCTGTTTGGAGTCTGTTATCTGTTCTAGAGTTTATAGTTCAGTTTTCATTTCCATCATTCCGCAAAGCATTGCCATAAATTTTTAAAATTTTAGCATTGTGTATTTTCCTACTTTTTCTCTGAGCTTTCTTGTGATGGTGAAATATATCGCTCTGAACTGCTAGATCTTCTTTCAATACACACTTCACTGAGATAGTCAGAGTCCAAGATTTTGAAGGTGTTAACTTGTGCAACAGTTTTGTTTCCTAATGTGAATTTACACCTTAAAGATTGCGAGCCATCGAATGCCATGGAGTTGGTTTTATTTGTCGAAGTGTTGTTGTTGTGGACTTCAGTCCTGAAACTGGTTTGATGCAGCTCTCCATGCTACTCTATCCTGTGCAAGCTTCTTCATCTCCCAGTACCTACTGCAACCTACATCCTTCTGAATCTGCTTAGTGTAGTCATCTGTTGGTCTCCCTCTACGATTTTTACCCTCTACACTGCCCTCCAATACTAAATTGGTGATCCCTTGATGCCTCGGAACATGTCCTCCCAACCAATCCCTTCTTCTGGTCAAGTTGTGCCACAAACTTCTCTTCTCCCCAATCCGATTCAATACTTCCTCATTAGTTATGTGATCTACCCATCTAATCTTCAGCATTCTTCTGTAGTACCACATTTCGAAAGTTTCTATTCTCTTCTTGTTCAAACTATTTATCGTCCATGATTCACTTCCATACACGGCTACACTCTATACAAATACTTTCAGAAAAGACTTCCTGACACTTAAATCTATACTCGATGTTAACAAACTTCTCTTCTTCAGAAACGCTTTCCTTGCCATTGCCAGTCTACATTTAATATCCTGTCTACTTCGACCATCATCAGTTATTTTGCTCCCCAAATAGCAAAACTCCTTTACTGCTTTAAGTGTCTCATTTCCTAATCTAATTTCCTCAGCATCACCCGACTTAATTCGACTACATTCCATTATCCTCGTTTTGCTTTTGTTGATGTTCATCTTATATACTCCTCTAAAGACAGTGTCCATTCCATTCAACTGCTCTTCCAAGTCCTTTGCTGTCTCTGACAGAATTACAATGTCATCGGCGAACCTCAAAGTTTTTATTTCTTCTCCATGGACTTTAATACCTTATATCCCCTTTTCAAGACACTATCCATTCCATTCAACTGCTCTTCCAAGTCCTTTGCTGTCTCTGACTGAATTATGATATCATCGGCGAACCTCAATGGATTTTAATACCTACTCCGAATTTTTCTTTTGTTTCCTTCACTGCTTGCTCAATATACAGATTGAATAACATCGGGGATAGGCTACAACCCTGTCTCTCTCCCTTCCCAACCACTGCTTCCCTTTCATGTCCCTCGACTCTTATAACTGCCATCTGGTTTCTGTACAAATTGTAAATAGCCTTTCGCTCCATGTATTTTACCCCTGCCACATTCAGAATTTGAAAGAGAGTATTCCAGTCAACATTGTCAAAAGCTTTCTCTAAGTCTACAAATGCTAGAAACGTAGGTTTGCCCTTCCTTAATCTAGCTTCTAAGATAATTCGTAGGGTCAGTATCGCCTCACGTGTTCCAACATTTCTACGGAATCCAAACTGATCTTCCCCGAGGTCGGCTTCTACTAGTTTTTCCATTCGCGTTAGTATTTTGCAGCTGTGGCTTATTAAACTGATAGTTCGGTAATTATCATATCTGTCAACACCTGCTTTCTTTGGGGTTGGAATTATTATATTCTTCTTGAAGTCTGAGGGTATTTCGCCTGTTTCATACATCTTGTTCACCAGATGGTAGAGTTTTGTCAGGACTGGCTCTCCCAAGGCCGTCAGTAGTTCCAATGGAATGTTGTCTACTCTGGGGGCCTTGTTTCGACTCAGGTCTTTCAGTGCTCTGTCAAACTCTTCACGCAGTATCGTATCTCCCATTTCATCTTCATCTACATCCTCTTCCATTTGCATAATATTGTCCTTAAGTACATCGCCCTTGTATAGACCCTCTATATACTCCTTCCTCCTTTCTGCTTTCCCTTCTTTGGTTAGAACTGAGTTTCCATCTGAGCTCTTAATATTCATACAAGTGGTCCTCTTTTCTCCAAAGGTCTCTTTAATTTTCCTGTAGGCAGTATCTATCTTACCCCTAGTGAGATAAGCCTCTACATCCTTACATTTGTCCTCTAGCCATCCCTGCTTAGCCATTTTGCACTTCCTGTTGATGTCATTTTTGAGACCTTTGTATTCCTTTTTGCCTGCTTCATTTACTGCACTTTTATATTTTCTCCTTTCATCAATAAAAATTCAATATTTCTTCTGTTACCCAAGGATTTCTACTAGCCCTCGTCTTTGTACCTACTTGATTCTCTGCTGCCTTCGCTACTTCATCCCTGAAAGCTACCCATTCTTCTTCTATTGTATTTCTTTCTCCCATTGCTGTCAATTGCTCCCTTATGCTCTCCTTGTAACTCCGTACAACCTCTGGTTCTTTTAGTTTATCCAAGTCCCATCTCCTTAAATTCCCACCTTTTTGCAGTTTCTTCAGTTTTAATCTACAGGTCATAACTAACAGATTGTGGTCAGAGTCCACATCTGCCCCTGGAAATGTCTTACAATTTAAAACCTGGTTCCTAAATCTCTGTCGTACCATTATATAATCTATCTGAAACCTGTCAGTATCTCCAGGCTTCTTCCATGTAAACAGCCTTCTTTTATGATTCTTGAACCAAGTGTTACCTATGATTAAGTTGTGCTCTGTGCAAAATTCTACCAGGCGACTTCCTCTTTCATTTCTTTGCCCCAGTCCATATTCACCTACTACGTTTCCTTCTCTCCCTTTTCCTACTACCGAATTCCAGTCACCCATGACTATTAAATTTTCGTCACCCTTCACTATCTGAATAATTTATTTTATTTGATCACACATTTCTTCAATTTCTTCGTCATCTGCAGAGCTAGTTGGCATTAAACTTGTACTACTGTAGTAGGTGTGGGCTTCGTATCTATCTTGGCCACAATAATGCGTTCACTATGTTGTTTGTAGTAGCTTACCCGCATTCCTATTTTCCTATTCATTATTAAACCTACTCCTGCATTACCCCTATTTGATTTTGTGTTTATAACCCTGTAGTCACCTGACCAGAAGTCTTGTTCCTCCTGCCACCGAACATCACTAATTCCCACTATATATAACTTTAACCTATCCATTTCCCTTTTTAAATTTTCTAACCTACTTGCCCGACTACGGGATCTGATATTTCACGCTCCGACCCGCAGAACGCCAGTTTTCTTTCTCCTGATAACGACATCCTCTTGAGTAGTCCCCGCCCGGAGATCCGAATGGGGGACTATTTTACCTCCGGAATATTTTACCCAAGAGGATGCCATCATCATTTAATCATACAGTAAAGCTGCATGCCCTCGGGAAAAATTACGGCTGTAGTTTCCCCTTGCTTTCAGCCGTTCGCAGTACCAGCACAGTAAGCCTGTTTTGGTTAGTGTTACAAGGCCAGATCAGTCAATCATCCAGACTGTTGCCCCTGCAACTACTGAAAAGGCTGCTGCCCCTCTTCAGGAACCACACGTTTGTCTGGCCTCTCAACAGATACCCCTCCGTGTGGTTTCACCTACGGTACGGCCATCTGTATCGCTGAGGCATGCAAGCCTCCCCACCAACGGCAAGGTCCATAGTTCATGGGGGGGAGGGGGGGATGTTTGTCGATATGCTTAAATTATGTTGATTTGTTATTTTACACAGAAAACGTAAGAGTTTTGATACAGTTTCTTCCTTTGGAGCTCTCCCGTATAGTAAATTTCAGAACCCTTTGTTTCATTCTCTGTCTGTATTGTCTAAATATAAAAAGAATCCGTGATATACAAAATATTTTCCTTATTTCCAGATTCTAGCTTTACATTTAAACGGGTACACGATTATACGAGGTTGTTTCGTGATGATGTTACAATCTACAGGGTTATACAGTGAGATATTACAACTATTGGAATGATAGAGAAGACTAAATGTATAAGTGACGTAAGGAAACCTGCTCCAGAAACGACCAAGTCGAAAGTTGTAAGCACAAATTGTTCTGTTACCTCTAACAGTGGAATACATGGACAGGTACTGTTTGTTGCTGGGATCCAACTTGTTATTCGTCAAGGAACGTGCTTCCAACATTATGCAGCCCCCACCTCACATTGGACTGAGGGTTCGTGATCACCTCAATCAGACATTCACTGAAGAGTGGACAGGCAGAGGAGGTCGTGTTCCACGCCCAGCGCGTTCACGGCATCTCACCCCACTTGGTTTCTTCTTGTGAGGCCGTATGAAACGTCTTGCGTGCGAGGCGCCTGCCGAGACTGAAGAGAATCTCCTCGCAGGAATTCTCGCTGCCTGCGACGCTGTTCTAACGACACCGGCGATGCTAGAACGGGCACCACATATCTTTGTGCGACGGTGGTATCCCTGCGTTAACATCTGGGGATGCCATCTTGAACAATTGTTGTAAATGTACCACTTTGTGAAATTTGAGCAGGTAAATTGAATTCATTATTAAAGCACCGTAGACTTTTCTGTGTCTCTGACATCAAGTTTACGTGTGCCATTATTAATCTATCGACAGGAGAAATTGTATTGGGAGAGTATTCAGTGGGAATTCTGTGCGTCTTCATCAGGGTTCGGAAGTTGGGGCTCTTAGTTTGAGGCTAAGGCGGAAGTTGGTAGATCTTCAGCTTATACCTTAGGATCGATCGTTTCCGGTTTAGGGCCCCTTACCTCAAATTCTCCGTCAGCCCTGAAAGTTTTTGGCGTCGTCACACTGTATACTCCGCATCGCATCGATCAGATGTAATGATATTCCTCTTTATTCCATACCATTTAATACTTTTACTCTAAGAACACTACCAAAAACTTTACTGTAGTCTATAGAGACTATTTAGGCTTCTAAATTGTATTCTCTTCTTTCTTCTGTTATTTATTTTGAAAAAGAAAATGATATCTATTCAGGACCTTCCTTTCCGAAGACCTGTTTGTTATTTGAGTAATATGTTGTTTATGGTGTTTTTCATTCTGTTTAGTATTATTTCTGCGTGTATCTGATAGGCCGTATTTAAGAATCTTATACCTCTGTGATTTCCACAGTCCGTTCTTGATCCTTTTTTTTTTAAATAGCTAGTGCTATAACATTCTTCCATTCCATTTGTTTCTACCTTTGCAGCCATCGTTGATTTTAAAGTTCTGAAAGCCTTTACTTAGCTTCTTCTAGTGGATATTTGAAAAGTTCTTTAGTTATATTGTCTTTTCCATGAGATTTTCAGTTTTTACAGCTTTTTAACGCTTCTTGAATTTCCTGAAATTTTATTTCATCATTTCCGAAAGGTATCTGTTACTTCCTTCTATTCAGCCATTCTCTTTTTTTACGTTTTCTTCCGACCACAGATTTCTGCAGAGCTCCATCCAGCCTTATCTATTTAGAACATCAAAATTTGTCGTATCCTTTTCTTCTTTGTTTAGGTGTTTCATTATTCTGAATGTAGTAGATTGATGTCCCTGTACATATCTTTCTGTATTAGATACATATCATTTCCAGTTTTCCTTATATGTAGCTCTTACTAATTTCTTTACTTCTTTTCCTTGTGTTTCTGAGGAGTATTTTTTCTCTTTTTTCTGTTGAACAGCATATTTTAATTTTTCATTCCAAATAGTAAGTTCTTTTGTCTTTGTTTTTCTTTCTTTTCCCTGGTGTTTTGAAAGCTACCCTTTCAGTTAGTTGAGTTAATTTTTGCCACCCTCATTCGATATTTGTACTAATATGTTCCTTTACCACATATAATCGTATACACTACCCTCCACAGGTTTGGAAACACCAGACAGTGTATGAGGAAGATGGGAGTGATGTAAGTGAGTTATTGGTTAGAATACAGAATAGCTTCCTCAAAATAATGACTGATAATGGCGCTTACAGAATTGTACAGATAATTACTGTACATAATGGTACATATTGGTATTGCTCAGCTTTCTATAAACTGACTTTACATGTCCAGGTAGTTGCGCTGAACACGCCAGGTGGCGCCTATGGACGGCACTACTACGTAGATAAATGTTGTTTACAGTGCTATTCAGCTGAAGTTCCGTTTGAATGACTGTAGGATATAGCGCGAAAGAATGTAGTACAAGCAGCGGAGGTAACTGAAAATGGCCCAAAGTGCCAGATTCTTTTGCCCCAAGACGGCAATTTCCATCAGCGGAGTTGTCAAGACCATATACTGTCATCTAGATACAGGCTCCTATGATGATCGTCCTCGCTCAGGAGCACCCACGAAAATATGATATGAGAAAGTCAGAAAAAGATTTCGGTACTGATCAGACGGGTAACAGATTTGAAAGTGTCCGTGAATTGACTGCCTAAATAAAAACAACTAGTGATACACAAGTGAGTGAGTCAACAGTGAGACAGCGCCTGGCAGAAAACAACCTCTAGGGTTGCGTCCTGTTAACAAGAAGAAAAGGTTTCCGTGGTCTAGGACACACCTGCATTGGACAGTAGGGGATTGGGAAATAGTCTTATTCACTGATGAATCTAGGTTCAACAACTACGGAAGTAAACGCCGTCACGAAACTTCCTGACAGATTAAAAGTGAGTGCCGGAACGAGACTCGAACTCGGGACCTTTGCCTTTCGCGGGCAGATTGTAACCCAACTGAGCTACGCTGGGATAAGCTGGACAGGGGGATCCAAAAAGGGGGAATCAAAGAGTGGGAACCAGTAGTGGGAGGTCCTGCAGCAAGCGTGGAGATTAATTCTAACTGAAACCCTGGAAAAACTGATCCATCACTTACCGAGAGTATGCAAGGCAGTGGTTAAATCGAAGGGTGACTGTTTTGAGGAATATAAATTTTTAGAGCTGCATTTACCTACGCATTGTTTGAGCTTAATAACCGTTGCAAAAATAGTAGAGCGCAATTTTATGATGTGTATAATTCCACGGCCCATAATCACTTGCTGTTTACAAACTTATGCAGGGCAGTGTACGTAACTGATAAAACTTTCTGATAATAGTATCTTCCAATAAGATGGTTTATCCATGCTGCTTCCTTTGTAATGGGCTGTTGTGTAAGTTCTTAGAGCTTCTCCATAAATTCAATAAACACAACGGATGCACATCACAGACACTACAGTCATCAATAACGTATTCTCCTTCAGTATTTACAACAGTCTGCCGCTCCTAGGGTAGCTTTTTGATTCTGCAACTGTAGAAATCATGCGGTTTCAAGTGTTCAAGTGTGTGTGAAATCTTATGGGACTTAACTGCTAAGGTCATCAGTCCCTAGGCTTACACACTACTTAACCTAAATTGTCCTAAGGAGAAACACACACGCCCAAGCCCGAGGAAGGACTCGAACCTCCGCCGGGACCAGCCTCACAGTTCATGACTGCAGCGCCTTTAGACCGCTCAGCCAATCCCTCACGGCGTTTTTAAAACTTTTGACACAGGGAATGTGTCGACATTTGCAAAGCTCGGGACACTGCAGGTAGTGGATACGGTGTTCCACAAGTTACTACAACGGCCTTACCGTCGCTACCTACGACGTATTCTGGAAAAGGCCAAAGCCCATCTCCTGGTCCCCGCTCCAGTTTGTAATGTCAGTGGCTTCCCCCAGAGTTCAGTACTTCAGTTGACTTCTCACTGGCAAATGTTGTTCCGTGTTGTCTGAGACAACTGAGTTCATCAAGATCAGCAGATTTACTACGGGCACCAGTATACAGTGGACTATACAAACAAACAAGAAGTGACTTACTGGTGTTGTGTAAACTTTAAAAAGAATAAATGCAAAGGAATACAAACGACAAAAAATAACACAGTTTTAGGGCAAGGTAGCCAGGTTTTTATTTCAGATCAGGCTCGGATCTGTGGGGTGGGGTGGTGGGGTGCGGGCGGGGGGGGGGGGGGAGGGGGAGGGCAAACCGGAGAATCTACCCCGGACGGCAATTTCAGGGGGCACCAAATTCATATTGTTGAAGAAAAAAACACTTGTACACAAAGCGCCCAGCATCCAGCGCACGTTGGTCTATCGACTGCTCATGTTTATTTTGAAACGCATCCCTGCACACAGCGAAATACAGTGACATGTGACAGAGGAATGGTATGAGAAGAGGAGTACCTCTGCACTTTAGCACATTTAAGACCAAATAACGTGTTACTTTTCCCCGAACATATAAGTGTTATACCTGGTGATCAAAAAGTCAGTATAAATTTGAAAACTGAATAAATCACCGAATAATGTAGATAGAGAGGTACAAATTGACATACATGCTTGGAATGACATGGGGTTTTATTAGAACCAAAAACATACATACGTTCAAAAAATGTCCGACAGATGGCGCTTCATCTGATCAGAATAGCAATAATTAGCATAACAAAGTAAGACAAAGCAAAGATGATGTTCTTTACTGGAAATGCTCAATATGTCCACCATCATTCCTCAACAATAGCTGTAGTCGAGGAATAATGTTGTGAACAGGACTGCAAAGCATGTCCGGAGTTATGGTGAGGCATTCGCGTCGGATGTAGTCTTTCAGCATCCCTAGAGATGTTGGTCGATCACTATACACACTTTCGACTTCAGGTAACCCCAAAGCCAATAATCGCACGGACTGAGGTCTGGGGACCTGGGAGGCCAAGCATGATGAAAGTGGCGGCTGAGCACACGATGACCACCAAACGACACGCGCAAGAGATCTCTCACGCGTCTAGCAATTTGGGGTGCAGCACCATCCGGCATAAATATGTACGATCCAGCAGATGTTTATCAGCCAGGCTGGGGATGATGCGATTCTGTAACATATCGGCGTACCTCGCACCTGTCACAGTAGCAGTTTTGTTGTCCAGCGCCATCCGTCGGACATTTTATGAACTTTTTTTGTTCTAGTAAAACCCCATGTCATTCCAAGCATGTGTGTCAATTTTTACCTCTCTATCTACATTACTCCGTGGTTTATTAAGTTTTCAAGTTTATACTGACTTTTTGATCACCCTGTATGTCTAAGTCTTCAGAAAGATACGTGCTAAAATGATTTTGAGAAATCGATTTTTAAAAATTTTTGACGGGTATCTCAAACCCTCAAGGGAAAAGGGGGTGGGGGGCTGGCGCCACTATCAAGTTTTTGCCCCGGTTCGGAAATATCAATATCGTCGATCGAGGGCTGTTCAGATGAAGCAGCAAATGAAGCGCGAAAACATTTTTTCAGAGCAAAGAAGCAGGCAAAAGGAACCGACGCTACAGTTTTATCAGTTTACGTCGAAGAAATAGGGCAGTTCTTCAGTCGAGGCTATGACTTCGTAACATCGTTACCGTCACACAGCCGGCCGGTGCGGCCGTGCCGTTCTAGGCGCTTCAGTCTGGAACCGCGCGACCGCTACGGTCGCAGGTTCGAATCTTGCCTCGGGCATGGATGTGTGTGATGTCCTTAAGTTAGTTAGGTTTAAGTAGTTCTAAGTTCTAGGGGACTGATGACCACAGATGTTAAGTCCCATAGTGCTCAGAACCATTTTTACCATCACACAGAAGTGAGAAAGAATCGTTACATCGCATTAGGTGCAAATATATGGGAACTGCACAAGATCTCAGCGACTCTGGAGGAATATTCTTCCAAGCAAACAATTTACTGATGGTTGATGGTAGCAGTTTTTATTTGCAGATGATAACAGGGGACCGAATGACAGAATACTGGGGTTTACCAGCGAAAAGGAAAAGCGTGTTTATGCAACTGCGAATTATTCCTTGTGGGTGGAACGTGCAAGAGGTTGAACAAGCAGTTTGGGCAATTGTTTATAATCTACGCCAACCTTAATAGTTTGGGAGGAAACAAACACAATTCCATTTGTTTGAAGTCTGCTGCCAAATAAAAAGTGAGAAATTAAAACCATCGTGCCTGGGTGGAACCCTGCCTCTTTGATGATGGACTTCGAAATTGCTATCGCCCAAGCACGTAACAGTTTGTTTCCTTGAAAGGAGATTATCATTTTAATCAAGGTTTGCAGAAAGAAGTTCAGTGTTGCGGCCTCGTTCCAGCCTATAAGGAGAAGGAGGAAACAGGCTGTCACATAAGACTATGTTCTGCTCTAGCAGTTGTCGCCTTAGAAATGTTGGATGACGGTTGGCTGTGTTTTCAGCAGAGAACGCCTGCATACCAAAAGCTTTAGGACTTTTATGACTGTTTTGTTGACCAGTGGCTCGATAACGAGGATAAGCCAAGAGAGATGTGGAATCGCAGTGAAAGGCGTCATCGCACTAAAAACATCGCAGAAGGATGGAACCGAACAATAAACACGTTAATATCAAGAGTTCATCCCAATGTTTACTCATTAGTGAAAAATTTTCGAGAAGATGTAGAGTACCACGGCCACCAATTTGACCGACTAAGTTTAAACATTGATGGGAAAAGAAAAAAATGAGTCAGCAAGGAAGACTGACAAAACTGTTGCAAAGTCTTTAAAGAAATTCAATCTCAAAGAAAATCAAGATCATTTCCGGCTTGTGTGGCCTACGCACTGAAGTTAACAACGACGAAGAAAAAGTCAAGATTTACTGAAAATTCTATAAATTTGTTGTAATAGTTTACTATAATAATTAGGAATATTATAAATATTGTAAATAAATTACATGGGGGACTGAAAAACAATACTTCTTCACGCTCTTTGCTTGGAACGACACAAAGTCGGCTAGATGTCTCTTGAAATTTGTAAAATCTCCCCCAATAGAATTTTTCTTGGAAATATTTACAGCATGTGCCTTGAAAGGTTCTTAGAATCAATATCTGTATGAGCTGATACCTCATATAAAACCTTTCAGCGGAGACGCAGGCAAATAACATGCAATTAAATCCATATTTTCCCCCTACGTTAGAAGATGAGCAAAAAAAGCTTGAAACTGGTAGTTGCTGTGGTCTTCAGTCAAGAGACTGGTTTGATGCAGCTCTCCATGCTACTCTATCCTGTGCAAGCTTCTTCATCTCCCAGTACCTACTACAACCTACATCCTTCTGAATCTCTTTAGTGTACTCATCCCTTGGTCTCCCTCTACGATTTTTACCCTCCACTCTGCCCTCCAATACTAAATTGGCGATCCCTTGATGCCTCAGAACATGGCCTACCAACCGATCCCTTCTTCTAGTCAAGTTTTGCCACAAATTTCTCTTCTCTCCAATTCTATTCAATACTTCCTCATTAGCTTTTTGTCTACCCACCTAATATTCAGCATTCTTCTGTAGCACCACATTTCGAAAGCTTCTATTCTCTTCTTGTCCAAACTATTTGTCGTCCATGTTTCACTTTCATACATGGCTACACTGCATACAAATACTTTCAGAAATGACTTCCTGACACTTAAATCTATACTCGATGTTAACAAATTACTCTTCTTCAGAAACGCTTTCCTTGCCATTGCCAGTCTACATTTTACATCTTTTCTACTTCGACCATCATCAGTTATTTTGCTCCCCAAATAGCAAAACTCCTTTACTACTTTAAGTGTCTCATATACTAATCTAATTCCGGCAGCATCACCCGATTTATTCGAGTACATTCCATTATCCTAGTTTTGATTTTGTTGATGTTCATCTTATATCCTCCTGTGAAGACATTGTCCATTCCTTTCAACTGCTCTTGCTATCTCTGCCTTTGCTATCTCTGACAGAATTACAATGTCATCGGCGAACCTCAAAGTTTTTATTTCTTTTCTATGGCTTTTAATACCTACTCCGAATTTTCCTTTTGTTTCCTTCACTGCTTGCTCAATATACAGATTGAATAACATCGGGGATAGGCTACAACCCTGTCTCACTCCCTCCCCAACCATTGCTTCCCTTTCTGGCCCCTCGACTCTTATAACTGCCATCTGGTTTCTGTACTAATTGTGAATAGCCTTTCGCTCCCTGTATTTTACCCCTGCCACCTTCAGAATTTGAAAGAGAGTATTCCAGTCAAGATTGTCAAAAGCTTTCTCTAAGTCTACAAATGCTAGAAACGTAGGTTTGCCTTTCCTTAAGCTTTCTTCTAAGATAAGTCGTAGGGTCAGTATTGGCTCACGTGTTCCAATATGTCTACGGAATCCAAACTGATCTTCCCCGAGGTCGGTCTCTACTCTATTTCTTTCCCCCATTCTTGTCAATCGTTCCCTAATGCTCTCACTGATGCCCTCTACAACATCTGGTTCTTTCAGTTTATACAGGTCCCATCTCCTCAATTTCCCATCTTTTTGCAATTTCTTCAGTTTTAATCTACAGTTCATGACCAATAGATTGTGGGCAGAGTCTACATCTGCCCCTGGAAATGTCTTACAATTTAAAGCCTGGTTCCTTAATCACTGTCTTACCATTATATAATCTATCTCATAGCTTCCAGTATCTCCAGGCTTCTTCCACGGATACAACCTTCTTGCAAGTGTTAGCTATGATTAAGTTCTGCTCTGTGCGAAATTCTGCCGGGCGGCTTCCTCTTTCATTCCTTACTCCCATTCCATATACACCTACTACGTTCTCTTTCTTTTCCTGCTGGCAAGTTCCAGTCACCCATAACTATTAAATTTTCTTCTCCCTTCACTATCTGAATAATTTCTTTTATCTCATCATACATTTCGTCAATCTGTTCGTCATCTGAGGAGCTAGTTTGCATATAAACTTGTACTATTCTGGTAGGTGTGGGCTTCGTATCTATGTTGCCCAGAATAATGTGTTCATTGTGCTGTTTGTAGTAGCTTACCCGCATTCATATTTTCCTATTCATTATTAAACCTACTCCTGCATTACCCCTATTTGATTTTGATTTATAACCCTGTATTCACCTGACCAGAAATCTTGTTCCTCTTGCCACCGAACTTCAATAAATCCCTCTATATCTAACTTCAACCTATCCACTTCTCTTTTTAAATTTTCTAACCTACCTGCCCGATTAAGGGATCTGACATTCCACTCTCCGATCCGTAGAACGCCAGTTTTCTTTCTCCTGATAACGACGTCCTCCTGAGTAGTCCCCACCCGGAGATCCGAATGGGGGACTATTTCACCTCCGGATTATTTTACCCAAGAGGACGACATCATCATTTAATCATACAGTAAAGCTGCATGCCCTCGGGAAAAATTACGGCTGTAGTATCCCCTTGCTTTCAGCCGTTCGCAGTACCAGCACAGCAAGGCTCTTTTGGTTAGTGTCACAAGGCCAGATCAGTCAATCATCCAGGCTGTTGCCCCTTCAACTACTGAAAAGGCTGCTGCCCCTCTTCAGACGTTTGTCTGGCCTCTCAACAGATACCCCTCCGTTGTGGTTGCACCTACGGTACGGCTATCTATATCGCCGAGGCACGCAAGCCTCCCCACCAACGGCAAGGTCCATAGTTCATGGGGGAGTTTTATTTAATTATCGATGCATAAATATGATGTTAAAGCAAACAAATTACAATTTCATTAACATTAATGCACAGAAGTGTGCCAACACATCAAGACTACTTCCTGCTAAAATTTTATACTGGTTAATATTTACGATAAAAAAGTTGGCACTGAGCTTAGGTAAGCAAATTTATGATAAAATATTATCAAATAATGAATGTTACTACAAGATATATACCAGTAACAATTCACTAGCACCATAACGTTTGCCCTTCCTGCTTATTAGAGGCTGCTTCTCGTAATTTCAAGATCGGGCTTGCCTTTTTCTTAAATTTCGTAAATCAAAATCTACTCTCAGTCTTCTTGATGAAATGCAATGATAGGGATATCTGACTGTAAGCCAATGCATGTTTCCTGGGAAATTGTTGATCTTACTGAACAGGACTTCAGTGTATTCCCTAATTTTTTTTTTTTACACAGTCAAGAGGCAAAACAATTGATTGGCTTCTAATAGTTTCGCTTCAGTTTTCCTGGAAATCTTGCAACTTCATTTTCCTAGTCTGAGTTTAAGCCAAGTTTGGAGTAAAGATGTTTCTGTTTGATGGTGATAGAAATAAAAAAATTATCTTTGCCATCTTTCGCTGTGCCACAGCTCCTTTCGTAATCGGTATTTCCAACATTTCTTAGACTTATTTTCTAATTCGAATACAACCAAATCGTTTTGGGATCTAAGAGTCCTGTTCAATACGATAAAAGATGTGAAACTAGACTTTTGTTTTTAATTGAAGTTTCAGGGTGAAGTCTTCCCTTAAAATCGAGAGTAGTTGTTCTGAAATGAATGAAAACTGACATCACGTTCGCATTAGGAACTTCAGAGTGGTCAGACACATCAAACTAAATGTAGCAGTGCAGAGACGGTGTCTTCATACGTTTAATGTTCTATTAGTATGCCTCAAAACTTTGAACACATCGAAAAAATTCAGTTAACATTACAATAGATTCCTTGAAAAAAAAAGGAAAGAAAAAAAAAGGAAAAGCGCTCTTAAGCTATACGACAGGAAGTATCCAGCATAAGATAGCACAGACATAAACGTCTCAATAATATTCTCTATGAAAACAAATTTTTGCGTTCAGAAGGAACACTTAATGAATGAATCTGCAGTTAGCTCAAGTTACCGTCCTGGTATGCAGCTTGTTGCGCAATTTCAGTGATTTTCGGTTCATTTTAGCAGCGTGCAACCTCGGCTACAGATAGAATTTGTACACCTACTTTCTGATGTTTCCGTGATTAGTTTCACAGCAAAATTAGTCACGGAAACTTCTGTTTCCTCAATGTAAATTTTCACGACCTTTCAGGCCTGCAGCTACGATTAGGTCGATGTTAAATTTACACCTACAAGCTGTTATTTCCCGCGAAGAAGAGGGCCAAATGCTTCCAGAGAAGCACTCTGGCACACTTCCATTTAAGAGCTTGTCCATGAATTATCATTAATAGAAAGTGGTACCAGACGTTGATCCTTTAGTGAAAAGCATAAGTAACATCCATTGGCAATTGTGTTTCTATGTTTAACGTTTAAACAAAATGGTATCGAAATATAAATTTGTCAAGTTAAATTTCACCCTAAAACGGCAGTCATCATAAGGCTGCAACAGTCGTAAGATATGCTATGTTTCTTATTTCGCTGCCCCCGACCCCCTTACTAACATCGTCAAAATATTGAAAGATATATTGAATTTCATTGTCTCTTCTCACTAATACAACAGTCTTAAAAATATAGTGGCCACGAAACGCGTTAGTGAGCCACCCTGGAGCGATATGTTGTTGCTCACTGCTGTGGTGTGAGCGCAAGCCAGCTCGCACGAGCAGCTGTGCTGGACTGCTAGACTTCTTAGTCTGCCTGTACCTGTGATAAGCCGGTTAGCCCGGCAGGACTCCCAGGCTCCGTGCAAGTGTCTCTAAGTGCAAACGTCACTCCCTGCAAGTGTTCCAACCCCGTTATCGTGGAGTTGCATCACTTCGTGCAACCTTGCTGGTCGTTGTACTTCTGTTGCGTCTGCAAGAAGTCTCAGATGTTGACAGTAAATGTCAGCATTGCTGGTTACAGCTCGGGGAGGAATTCGTACTGCACCATATCGTCGCTGCTGCACCAGATGCATGACCTTATCTTTCGTGGATGCTCGCAGGTCTTTGTACAGGGACTTGCTGCTTTCCTTATGTTAGCATAAAGACACCATTTCTCGTCACCAGTAACCATATCTACATTTACATCCATACTCCGCAAGCCACCTGACGGTGTGTGGCGGAGGGTACCTTGAGTACCTCTATCGTTTCTCCCTTCTATTCCAGTCTCATATTGTTCGTGGATAGAAGGACTGTCGGTATGCCTCTGTGTGGGCTCTAATCTCTTTCATTTTATCCTCATGGTCTCTTCGCGAGGTATACGTGGGAGGGAGCAATATACTGCTTGACTCTTCGGTGAAGGTGTGTTCTCGAAACTTCAACAAAAGCCCGTACCGAGCTACTGAGCGTCTCTCTTTCAGAGTCTTCCACTGGGATTTATCTATCATCTCCGTAACGCTTTCGCAATTACTAAATGATCCTGTAACGAAGCGCGCTGCTCTACGTTGGATCTTCTCTATCTCTTCTATCACCCCTATCTGGTACGGATCCCACACTGCTGAGCAGTATTCAAGCAGTGGGCGAACAAGCGTACTGTAACCTACTTCCTTTGTTTTCGGATTGCATTTCCTTAGGACTCTTCCAATGAATCTCAGTCTGGCATCTGCTTTACCGACGATCAACTTTATATGATCATTCCGTTTTAAATCACTCCTAATGCATACTCTCAGATAATTTATAGAATTAAATGCTTCCAGTTGCTGGCCTGCTATATTGTAACTAAATGATAAGGGATCTTTCTTTCTATGTATTCGCAGCACATTACACCTGTCTACATTGAGATTCAATTGCCATTCCCTGCACCATGCGTCAATTTACTGCAGATTCTCCTGCATTTCAGTACAACTTTTCATTGTTACAACCTCTCGATACACCACAGCATCGTCCGCAAAAAGCCTCAGTGAATTTCCGATGTCATCCACCAGGTCATTTATGTATATTGTGAATAGCAACGGTCCTATGACACTCCCCTGCGGCGCACCTGAAATCATTCTTAATTCGGAAGACTTCTCTCCATTGAGAATGACATGCTGCGTTCTGTTATCTAGGAACTCCTCAATCCAATCACACAATTGGTCTGATAGTCCGTATGCTTTTACTTTGTTCATTAAACGACTGTGGGGAACTGTATCGAACGCATGGGGAAGTCAAGAAACACGGCATCCACCTGGGAACCCGTGTCTATGGCTCTCTGAGCCTCCTGGAAGAATAGCCCGAGCTGGGTTTCACACGACCGTCTTTTTCGAAACCCATGCTGATTCCTACAGAGTAGATTTTTAGTCTCCAGAAAAGTCATTATACTCGAACATAATACGTGTTCCAACATTCTACAACTGACCGACGCAGAGATATAGGTTTATAGTTCTGCACATCTGTTCTACGTCCAATCTTGAAAACGGCGATGACCTGTGCCCTTTTCCAATCCTTCGGAACGCTACGCCCTTCTAGAGACCTACGGTACACCGCTGCAAGAAGAGGATCAAGTTCCTTCGCGTACTCTGTGTAAAATCGAACTGGTAACCCATCAGGTCCAGCGGCCTTTCCTCTTTTGAGTGATTTTAATTGTTTCTCTATCCCTCTGTCGTCTATTTCGATATCTACCATTTTGTCATCTGTGCGACAATCTAGAGAAGGAACTACATTGCAGTCTTCCTCTGTGAAACAGCTTTGGAAAAAGTCATTTAGTATTTCGGCCTTCAGTCTGTCATTTATTAGGATTTTCAGCCAAGTCAGTACACAGCACTTTTTTTCGAATTCATTGAACGCCTCTCGCATAGCCCTCCTCACACTACATTTCGCTTCGCGTAATTTTTGTTTGTCTGCAAGGCTTTGGCTATGTTTATGTTTGCTGCGAAGTTCCCTTTGCTTCCGGAGCAGTTTTCTAACCCGGTTGTTGTACCACGGTGGCTCTTTTCCATCTCTTACGATCGTGCTTGGCACATACTCATCTAACGCATATTGTACGATGGTTTTGAACTTTGTCCACTGATCCTCAATACTATCTGTACTTGAGACCAAACTTTTGTGTTGAGCCGTCAGGTACTCTGTAATCTGCTTTTTGTCACTTTTGCTAAACAGAAAAGTCTTCCTATCTCTTTTTAATATATCTATTTACGGCTAAAATCATCGATGCAGTAACCGCTTTATGATCTCTGATTCCCTGTTCTGCGTTAACTGTTTCAAATAGTTTGGGTCTGTTTCTCACCAGAAGGTCTAATATGTTATCGTCACGTGTCGGTTCTCTGTTTAACTGCTCAAGCTAGTTTTCAGATAAAGCACTTAAAAAAATTTCACTGGATTCTTTGACCCTGCCACCCGTTATGAGCGTTTGAGTCTCCCAGTCTATATCCGGCTAATTAAAATCTCCACCCAGAACTATAACATGGCCGGCAAATCTGCTCGAAATATTTCCCAAATTATCCTTCAGGTGCTCAGCCACAACAGCTGCTGAGCCAGGGGGCCTATAGAGACATCCATTTACCATGTCTGAGCCTGCTTTAACCGTGACCTTCACCCAAATTATTTCACATTTCGTATCTCCGTCAATTTCCTTCGATACAGAAAAGGAATGGTCAGTGTCGCTCACGAGCCAATTGATGAACTAGCAGAGATGCACATACGACCCCTCAAATTTTTCTTCTTTTTTTTTTTAGCATACACCTGTGAAATCTGGTTTCACAGGACAGGTTGTGGAAAGGGGCCAAGGTCAATTACTGTTAGTTATACAAGAACACACACAACTTTATTGCTCAAACCAATGCACAGTTTTCTCTTTAAAACAACAAAGATCCATTCATGGCTCAGGACCCAAGTAACTTCTCCTGAATAAGTTAAGTGATTGCTTTTAAAACACCAGGATTTAGAGTAACTGCTGAAGGCCTTACTGAAGCAAAATTACAATATCTTCTCGGCTAAAGGCCCAAATAATATTTCACATCAGCTAAGGAAATTCTTTAAAAGCCAAACATTTACAAATTCCGGCTAAAGGCCATATTAAGGAAAATTCATGTTATTTCTTCAGCTGAAGGTCCAATTAAAAACAAATTTTTTTCTTAACATAATAAAAGAGAGACTTTAAAGATAAGCTTTTACAGATTACCACAGAAAACCATCTTAAGAAAACCTGAAGTATCTTATCGGCTAAAGGCCTTCACAATTACTCAAGAATAATTAAAGACAACCTTAACAAAAACATTCACAGAACATGGCTGAAGGTCGTTTCAAGAAGTCAAGATAATTAAAGAGAAACCTTACAGACAAGGGTTTACATATTAAAGTCACAGATCTTGAAACAAACGCGGCTGTAGGCCTAAATACGGAGCAAGAAGAATTTTAAATGAAACATGGCTGAAGGCCATATACTAAACATAAAACAGACAATATTAATTCACAGCTGAAGGCCTGGCACAGTACCTGCGACCAAATAAAATGACAATCTCAAACAATAAACAGAAGTGTTCCAAGGGTCGGCCTGGGGAGGAAACTATAACAGTTTAGGTGAGACAGGCAGCCAAGCGTGACACTAAATAATCAGGTGGCAACACGACCTAGGAACGGCTGAAGAACCAACCAATAACCTAATCAATTCCCTCGGTCGCAACCGACCAACTGCCTACTCCAGTCCGCAAACAGCATTCATCTGCTACAAACAGTTCCACGTAAACACAAGAACTCGAACAATCGTAAAAGCAATCACTGTGGAACAACAAGGACGAATCAATTCGACACACTGAGAGTTTCCACAAGCGCTCGGCGACCAAATATACGTCGTCCGATGAGACGACCGACCGAACGACCAATGAACGGCCGTCCCGATTCAGTCTCCTTTCGTTCGACACTTCATGTGTGTCACCAGCGGTCGACGAGCACTGGCTGTCCGCACCTCACTGGCGCTCCATCTCCGACTGCTGCTCCATCCCCGACTGACTCCACTGCTGGTCCGTCAGCGCTTGAGCTCCCAACCAAACTCCGGCACACGAGGACCCGGAAATAATATTGGTGGGTCCATAAATGGTAGACAGTGCACTTATCGATAAGCGCTGCTGCTGCCACTCACAGGCAGGTTAGGCACGAAGTTAGTGACGCCAGTAAATTGAATAAGAAAACCAGGTGGCAGTACCGTAAGAGAAGATGACAAACAATGAACGGGATGAACACGAGCCGCGCACGGCTCAACCTGATTTTTGAACCCTCCCCGTTGTATACAAATGTCGCACGATGGTGGAATGATCACAGTTCATCACACTTTCGGTACTCGAGTACACTGACGAGGACCATTGGGGATTAATTCGTTTAAACAATGTTCATCACACCACAATGTTCTTCCAGAAAGTGAAGAGTCAGTAATGGAGGAGGAGGAGATTAGTGTTTAACGTCCCGTCGACAACGAGGTCATTAGAGACGGAGCGCAAGCTCGGGTGAGGGAAGGATGGGGAAGGAAATCGGCCGTGCCCTTTCAAAGGAACCATCCCGGCATTTGCCTGAAGCGATTTAGGGAAATCACGGAAAACCTAAATCAGGATGGCCGGAGACGGGATTGAACCGTCGTCCTCCCGAATGCGAGTCCAGTGTGCTAACCACTGCGCCACCTCGCTCGGTGTCAGTAATATCAATGCGATCGTCCGTAAAACGAGAAAACCGTTTCCTTGACGTAATGTGCCCAGTGGCGTTCATACACGGCGCAATTGTTGCTGACTGCCTCCGCTGCTGTCACCCCTCTACTGATCTCAGACAGAAGAAAATGCAAGAGATGATCCGGCTTCTCCAATTGGCACCGTAGCTTCTCTTAGTAATCCGTATTACTTATGGAAAAGGCTACGTACATTCCTGTTTCCTACATTTACATTTTCCGACACACCAAGTGGTTTGTGCTTGAACTCTGTGGCCATGGTTATCAGATTATCCGTCCAGCTTCGAAGGTTAATCTGAAGTTTGCAGCTAATTTTAACCTTCCCGTGGCAGCATTATGAATGCTGCACAGAGGGTAACCCAGTAGTAACTTACTGTTTCTAGACCAGCAGGATTGTTTCTCAGAGTTGATTCGCAGAGCGGAGTGGCCGATTGGTTGGAGGCGCTATGTCACAGATTGCGCTGCCGTCCCGCTGGAGGTTCGAACCTCCGTCGAACATGGGTGTGTGTGTTGTTCTTAGCATAAATTAGTTTAAGTAGTGTGTAAGTCTAGGGACCGATAAAAATAATAATTAAGGGCCCCTCGACGGGTAGACCGCTCGCCTGGTGCAAGTGTTTCGATTTGACGCCACTTCTGCAACTTGGGGATGAAATGATGATGGTTAAGAAAACACAAACCCAGTTCTTGGGCGGAGAAAATTTCCGAACCAGCTGGGATTCGAACCCAGGCACTTAGGATTGAGAGTCTGTCCCCTTTTTTTCGCTATTGATCTTTGTGTATGGTCGTTGCGGACGTCGCAAGAGATCCTGTTCAAGTTAAGTGGTTTTTTTATTACAGAGGTCAACCGGCTCTCTGACCGAACACGCTGAGCTACCGTGCCGGCACCATTCAGCTACCGGGGGCGGACGTGGGATCGATGACCTCAGCAGTTTGGTTCCTTAGAAATTCGCACACATTTGAACACTTCATAGTTGACCCCGTTAGGGAAGCTGGTTTGTCTACGCCTCTACAGCTCTCCCGGCTCTAAGTTACGTCTCTGTCAAGACCTGTCCGTCTTGGTGGACATCCCAGCAGCTACGCTACCGACGGTACAACCGTCGACTTCATTCAAGTGAACAAACCTTCCCGCCGAGCAACAAAAGTGCTTCCTTTAAGGTGATATGGCACGGGATGGACCTATTATCATCTAATTATATTAATTTTATACAGTATGTACTAAATATATTATTAAATATATCCAATGAGTAGAAGAAATTAACTTCATGACAACAGTTGTTCCTCTTTCATACCACGTACACGTATATGACTCATGTTTCTAACGTAATCAGTATCGCCTTTATTTTAAAATAAAATCTTTTCTCAGTTATTATGTATCTGCATTAGCAGATACGACTGTGGACACAGGAAAGTCATGTGTTACATAAAAATAATGTTAGGAGAAAAGGGGACCACTCGCCGATCAGTTGAAACGCTCGTAAAATTTGAACTGTCGCAAGATTTTGGACAATGTCTTTTATCGGAGACTAAAATACTAGCTCACACGTACAGACACACACACACACACACACACACACACATATATATATATATATATATATATATATATATATATATATATATATATATATATATATATATATAAATACTCTCCGAACTGTAGCCTTGTAAGGAGGGCATGGTATTTTGATTTTTGTGAGTTGTCGATGTACACGTTAGAGGGAGAGAGCAAACTATGTTACTGTTAAACAATATGTGGTCTTGGGTACAGTCTTTGCCTCTGCGCTGTGTGATACATTCTTAGTTGAGGTGTAGTAGGTGACGAACGTATTCGGTAGTGCTGTGTTGACTTGTAATTGTGTACAGGATGGCAGCCAGTCAAGGAATATTTTAGGGAATTATTTTTAAAAAAATTTCAAAGGCCCAGTGGAATCTTTGCAAGTTTTCCCCCAGAGTAATTCACGCCGTGTCTACGTGACACAAGTCTCTTGCCTTTCAAAACCGAGGCGGTTCGTTCCAGTTAAAGCTGCTGACAGGAGACGCCCTGAGCGCTCTGCTGAAGCTGTTAGCGAATTCACGCCATTGCTTTTAGCCAATAGCATGCGCGGGGTACCGATCACGCGTGTGTACACTGGAGTGTTCTTCGGTGAAGAACACACTTGCTTCTCTCTCTTGTAATCCAGACCTCGAGCAGAACAGACGTCCTTATGGAAGATGGGGCATCGAGTATTAACGCAGTACATGTAGAAAGTATTGTATTATCGCGAAATCGGGGAGAGAGTGTCACGGACATGATGCAGGGTTTGGGATGTACACCATTTAAACAAAAGCGTTATGCGATGCGGCGGAATCTTCTCGCGAATTTGCAATCACCAACTTTCTCCTCCGAAAGCGAAAATATTGTATTGACGCAGACCTACATAGGGAGAAATGATTATCACAATAAAATAATGGAAATCAGAACTCGCACGGAAGGATATATGTGTTCGTTTTTTCAGGGCGCTGTTTGAGATTTATTGTAAAGGTGGTTTGATTAACCCTCCAACAGGCACTGAAGTGTGGTTTGAAGAGTATCCATGTAGATGTAGATGTAGATCTGTATGTGGCCCTAAAGCCGAATTCTCCGTTTGTATTTTTGAATATACTTTTTGTTCTGAATTCTTATGTAGATCCTGTTTTTTTATCATTATTACCCAGAACATTCTGTAACAGTTTACTATGTTTACGTTCCAAATGGGCTTTTAAACATTTCTCAGAGAGGATGAGACACTCACATGCAACTAGAGACACCTCTTTTGCCAAAGAACTGTGATTATCATTTTTGTTTTTTAAGGTTAAGCATTCTTTGCTGTTATTGATTTTTGTGATTTGGAAAGCTATTTCTGTTTTTACAGACCTAACGGTTCTGTCTCCAGCCACAAGCTGTCATCCTTCCTCACATGTGTTTATTGCTATTCGCAGTTCTTTTTCTTCTGTGTCTGGATGTAACAGAATTGTGTTGCCCTCGATATTTCACACTGCTTCTCTTTTATCAAGAAATATAAGGGGTGGTCAAAGACTCCAGTTTCCATTCGAAGGCCGTATGGTTCAGAATCGGTATGCCAGTCAAGTGAAATCGCTGTGAACATTTAGGCAGTCACACCACTGATGCACCAAGTAGAAGATACCTGTTTGGTAAAACAAAGTGTCCCGCTGCGTTAAGTCCATAACTGCCTTCTGAGCATTCTCGTCCCATAGGAATTGTCGACCTTTCAAGGCCTTTCTAAAAGATCGAAGGCGCGATAATCGCATGAAGAGAGTTCGGCACTATAGAGCGGGTAATCGAGCGTCTCGCTCTTGAGCTGGCTCTCCTCCCAGACTCCCGGCGTGTTATGTCGATTCGCGACCATCATGGAACTTGGCACACCATTCCACAATGGAGGTTTTCGACAGACATGCTGCCCCATACACATTCTTCATTATCCGATGGATGTCTACCTATGTTTGTCCTTCGGCAACCGAGAAAAAAATAACGGCACGATGGTCCCGTTTCGACGCATTTCGTAATAGTGCCCACTCCCTGATTTACTTCACAAACTTCGGAAAGACACATTTGCCAAACTAATCCCTTTGCCTACATGTCGGTGTTCACATACCCGCATCGGAGTTGCGATACGCTGCACTTATGCTGCAGCAACGCCCTCAAACTGAAACGGAAATTGTTCCTTACACTTCCACATCAGTTTAACCTAATATTTATTTCAGTCGGAATCTTCCATTCCTATCACTAGTATACCCCAGATACCAGAGTCAGAGCCTTGTCTGAAAAAAGTCTAAGGCTTCCATTCAGTTCCATGTTGGCAATTCTGGTGTGACAGGTGAAGATAACAAAACGAAAGCCACAGTTTTATATTTAATGGTCAAGAAACCGTTCAAACAGGAATATCATACAAACATACAGTCATTTGACTACCAGAAAGACTCCCGTATGGACGACACAGTAAGAAACATTCGCCCGCATCTCGTGGTCGTGCGGTAGCGTTCTCGCTTCCCACGCCCGAGTTCCCGGGTTCGATTCCCGGCGGGGTCAGGGATTTCCTCTGCCTCGTGATGGCTGGGTGTTGTTTGATGTCCTTAGGTTAGTTAGGTTTAAGTAGTTCTAAGTTCCAGGGGACTGATGGCCTAAGATGTTAAGTCCCATAGTGCTCAGAGCCATTTGTAATAAACATTCCTGGCGTAGAGAAACAACCGAGAGATTTGAAAGCAAATAAATCACAGGTCCAGATGGAATCTGAAGCCACTGTTTCGTAGTATAGTAACTCAAATATTTATTTTTATTTAATTTGAGTTTTTTACATGAGCTATTACGTCAATTTCTGTTTGTAATTTATGAGTTTATGAATGTAATAAAACAATTTAGATTTTTCAATGAAGCTAAAGGCTTCAGAATAACAAATAGGTGTTACATTGTTCAATGTTTTGTTTTTAGTATTATATGTTTTATACAATAGCAATATCTTCTATTCTGTTAGCTCTCTTTCAGAATCTCGATTACATTTATGTTTGTTGTTACTAATAAAACGTAATGAATAAAATCTCTGGTTCAGCTTAGTTATTTATAGATTTTAATATGTGCAGCTATTGAAGTGTTACGTTTTTGCATCTGAGGCTGATTGTTTTAAAAATACTCAATTCAACAGCAGTTAAACAATTTTCATGAAAAAGTTAACTTCTGATATCAGCACAAAGCGATAGGCTGACTGTCATTTATTTGTAGAATTTCACCGACTACAGCAGCAACTTGTCTGGCTTTCAGCGTGTAACCTGACGTGAAAAATTAATTACGACAAATATAAGGTGTCAAGACATTTATTTTCAATTCTGAGTGCTTGAAATTAATTCTAATTAAAAACAAATGTTGTTTGTTCACGGAATCAGACTCAGCTTGCTTAATAGCAGGGCTTGTAAATAAAACATTTACGACAATTTCAAGCTACGTTAAGTCCGCTATAGCTGTTTCAAGACCTTTTAATGAAGTTTGTGACTCGTCCTCCCAGCTTTAAATAAAAATAAACTCAACTTGACCCTGAAAAAAAAAACAAAAAAAATGAACGCCTCCCTCGAGATCGAAGACGTCGTCATCCGCCAACTTAATACACTAAAATTTATCACCCACGAAGGGCTACAAAAAGGAGGAGGAGCCACAAATCCCCATACGATGTTACAAAGAGTAGTCTACAGCTGTGGTCCCTTTCCTAGCTTGCGTTTATCGTGAATCTCTCGTCCAGCACAAACTCAAATGCGACTGGAAAATAGCGCAAGTGACTCTGGAATAAAAGGAGAAAGATAAAGAAACAGACCAGCAAAATTACAGACCAATATCCCTGACTTCGGTTTGCTGCAGAGTCCTTGAACATATTCTCAGTTCGAATGTAATAAACTTTCTTGAGAGTCCGCGAATCAGCATGGTTTTGGAAGCATCGCTCGTGCGAAATTAAGCTTGCCGAACAAAGGATGAAGGACAACAGGCAGATTCCACATTTATATATTTCCGGAAAGCATTTGACGCGGTGCCCCATTGCAGGCTGTTGACGAAGATTTACAATACGTTGACAAACACGTGAGTGGCTCGAAGACGTCTGAAGCAATAGAAGCCAGTATGTTGTCCTCGACGGCGTGTGTTGGTCAGAGACAATTGGGTAGTATGACAGAACCGCTGATATTCTCTGTATAAGTACACTAGGTGATCAAAAGTATTCGGACAGCTGTCTGAAAATGACTTAAATTTCGTGACACCGTCCATCGGTAATGGTGTAATTCAATATGGTGTTGGCCCAACCTTAGCCTTGATGACAGCTTCCACTCTCGCGAGCATACGTTCAGTCAGGTGCTGGAAGGTTTCTTGGGAAAAGGCAGCCCATTCTATACGGAGTTCTCCACTGAGGAGAGGTATCGATATCCGTCGGTGAGGCCTGGCAAGAAGTCGGCGTTCCAAAACACCCCAAAGGTGTTCCACAGGTTTCAGGTCAGGATTCTGCGCAGACCGAGGGTCTTATTGTCGTGTAACGACTCCACAGGCCGAGCATTATGATCAGGTGCTCGATCGTGTTGAAACATGCAATCGCCATCCCCGAACTGCTCTTCAACAGTGGGAAGCAAGACGGTGGTTAAGACATCAACGAAGGCCTGTGCTGTGATGTGATAGTGCTAAGCAAAACAACAAGGCGTGCAAGCCCCCTCAATGAAAAACACGACCACACCGTAGCACCACCGTCTCCAAATTTTACTGTTGGCACTGCACACGCTGGCAGATGACGTTCATGGGGCATTCGCCATACCCACGGCCTGCCATCGGAGGGCCATATTGTGTGCCGTGATTCGTCACTCCACACAACGTTTCCCACTGTTCAGTCCTACAATGTGTAAGCTCCTTACACCATGCGAGGCGTCGTTTGGCATTTAGCGGCGTGATGTGTGGCCGCTCGACCATGAAATCCAACTTTTCTCACCTCCTGCCTAACTGTCGTAGTAATTGCAGTGGGTCCTGATGCAGTTTGGAATTCCTGTGTCATGGTGTGGATAGATGACTGCATTTGACACACTGCGACCTTCTTCAACTGTCGGCGGTCTTTGTCAGTCAACAGACGAGGTCGGCCTGTTCGGTTATGCGCCGTACGTGTCCCTTCACGTTTCTACTTCACTATCACATCAGAAACAGTGGACGTTTATGAGTGTAGAAATCTGGTGTACAGATGTACGACAGAAGTAACACCCAATCACTTGATCACGTTTGAAGTGCGTGAGTTACGCGGAGCTTCCTATTCTGCTCTCTCACTATGTCTAATGACTACTGAGGTCGCTGACATGGAGCACCTGCCAGTAAGTGACAGCCCAGTGCACCTAATATGAAGAACGTATGTTTTTGTGGGTGCCCGGATACTTTTGATCACATAGTGTATATGATGTGGCGGACAGGGTAGGCAGCAGTCTGCGGTTGTTAGCCGATGATGCCGTGGTGTACGGTAAGGTGTCGAAGCTGAGTGACGGTAGGAAGATACAAGACGACTTAGACAAAATTTCTAGTTGGTGTGATGCATGACAACTAGCTCTAAATGTGGAATAATGTAAGTTAATGCGGATGACTAGGAAGAACAAACGTGAAATGTTCGGTTACAGTATTACTACTGTTCTGTTTTACATTGTCAGGTCGCCGGCCGGAGTGGCCGTGCGGTCCTAGGCGCTACAGTCTGGAACCGCGGGACCGCTACGGTCGCAGATTCGAATCCTGTGTCGGGCATGGATGTGTGTGATGTCCTTAGGTTAGTTAGGTTTAAGTAGTTCTAAGTTCTAGGGGACTCATGACCTCAGAAGTTGAGTCCCATAGTGCTCAGAGCCATTTTACATTGTCAGGTCGCTTAAATACCCGGGCGTAACGCTGCAAAGCGATATAAAATGGAAGGAGCACGTGAGAACTGTGGTAGGGAAGGCGACTGGTCGACTTCGGTTTATTGGGAGAATTTTAGGAAATGTTGTTTGACCTGTAAAAGAGAGCGCCTAATAAGATGCTGGTGCGACCAATTCTTGAGTACTGCTTGAGTCTTTGGGATCCAAGCCAGGTAGACTTCGAAGCAATTCAGAGGCTGGCTGAAAGAGTTCTTAATAGTAGGTTCGAACAGCACGTAAATGCTTCGGGAACTCAAATGGAAATGCGTGGAGGGAAGGCGACGTTCTTTTCGAGAAACACTATTGAGAAAAATTTTTCCTCTCTCTGTTTGCGAGAGGAACAGGAAACGAAATGACTGGCAGTGGTACAGGGTACCCTCCGCTATTCAGTATACGTTGGCTTGCAGATGTACATGTAGATGTAGATTCAGAACGGTGTTGCTAACTTACCCTTTAATTGGTCATGGTCGAATTTCCAATCGTTAAATAGCAAAACCTTTCGCTATCTCTCACTGTTTGCTATGGTTATTGACAACAGGGTATCTCATAATTTATGACTAAATAAATGAAACTATATAATTCAGCTTTTGTAATTACAATCAAGTTATCTATGGCACAACGGATATCGCGCCCTGAACCTGTCAACAACCAGCACAGTCAGCGTAGACGGACGATAAATATTTGTAATTTGCACAGTCTGTTTGCTCATAAGCTTAGATTATATTTTAATTTACTCTTATTTACTTTTAGAATAAATGATTTGATTGAAATAGCATCGGTTGCTGGGAATTTACCTTTTTAAGGAATATGACGATTTTATTCTGTAACAAGATCAATGCTTAGGTAAAATGGTAACAGACCGCATTTATTTCCCAAAGACAAGCATCACAGTCTCAGTTACTCTCATGGTCAACACACAAATAGAGATCTCAATTAGTTTTCGTTGAACAAACCTCGCAGTTTCATTTACCGTCAATCAAACAAAAAAAAATGGTTCAAATGGCTCTGAGCACTATGGGACTCAACTGCTGTGGTCATTAGTCCCCTAGAACTTAGAACTACTTAAACCTAACTAACCTAAGGACATCACACACATCCATGCCCGAGGCAGGATTCGAACCTGCGACCGAAGCAGTCGCACGGTTCCGGACTGCGCGCCTAGAACCGCGAGACCACAGCGGCCGGCTCAATCAAACAAATAGATTTCTTAATTACTTTTCACATTTCGCGTCTTGCAAATAATTATTCTCAGCTGGGATTTTCTTGGTCTCCTATAACTGAAGGAAGAACATCACACTGTTAGGTAGGTAGGTAATGTATGCAACGGAATGAATCTCAGCCCTCAATAGACGCGATTCAATGCCATGCAAAACTCTCTGTATCCAGCTATGATAAAATAAACATCAAAACATAATCTTAAGACTTAGCAAATGAGTACTGATTGTCTAATCCAAAAATAACCTAGCTCATAATCAGTCAGAGAGTGTTACAATGGCTCTTGTTAGTACAGATAAGTGAACATTTACCCCAGTTGCCTTGTTAAGCAGAACATGCAAATATGTCGCAGCTATTCGCTCTCTCTCTCTCTCTTAATTCCGTAAACAGTAGTTAAATGAAATTTAGAATGAACACAAGCATTAAAGAAATCACCCCACAGGGAAAACAATCAAATTCAAAAATTTCAACGGCACAAACAAAACACACACACAGCACTAACAGGAATTTTATCTTAGTTGCGAACATTGAAATGCGATTTGGTTATGCGACCTGTTACTTCGTTAACTCTAATCAAATTGAATCTACTGTGAACTTTGCCGCAATGGACTACTGAAGTGAACTGGTACAAGTAACACTAAAAGCTAACTCACATAGAAACAAATTTAAGTATGAAATTTATTCACATAGAAACAATCTGAATTCCACGTCAGCTCCACATACAGTAAAGGTTGCAAATCCAGCACATATTAATTCACCTGTTCAGTGTCCTAAAACTGCACCATGTGCCTCTGCACATCGCACACAATAAGGTGGCAGCACAAGGCGGACCGTGTGGCACTGCCGCTCATCACAGTGGAACTACAGATATTAATCATCTTTTGTGTGTAAAATTACTGTCAGTGGAAAGCCACCTCCCTTATAAGTGGTCAAATCATTGAATGGGATTACACAATTATAATTAATGTTGCATAAGTACTGGCTGTCTAGCTTGGTGCGAAACGTGTGACCATCAAACCAGTACAATGAAGAATCTCTAAAAATTTGAAAAAGATACCCGGAATTTATCTAATCTCACTGCAAATCACAAATGGCAGTTGCTGCGGTTAATACTTTTGCGCAGATACATTGAAATCTTAATTGAAATGGGTATTATAGACGAACTGTTAATCGTTCCGTAGTCACCCAGAAGAGTTGAAATAAACCCCATTCATCGAGTCATATTTCGCTTATAAAAGAGTTATCAATAATTGGCGACTGTTAAAGGTGCGGGAAACATTGAAGGTGAACTGTTTCCCAGCACGAACACACAAAGAAAACATCAGTACAATTTCCACATATTAATTAGCCAGTACATGAAAATAAAGCACCTTTGTTACCCTGTGAAATGAAGAACGTTTAGTTAACGATCGACCAGAAAGGGCCTTGATGATGACCGGTACCACGTGCTAACGGTCGTAAGTTCGAAAATCCAGTAATCTATTGAGACGAAATTAATACAGTTACACGTCTCTCTACGTTTTCCTTTCTATGTTAAATATGACATTTCGCCCAAGATCTGCACTGATATAACACATTTCTTCACCGCTTTATCTCACCATACTCCGACGCCAACGTAGGCACATGTGACCTCTGGGACCTCCTTCTGCACACTGCCTAAGATGGCCTACCCAGGGTCAACGTTCTTCCCGTTTGAACCATTGCGAGTGCGAGACCTATCATTGGCTGACCCCCTGGAAGCCAACTAAAGCTATCGACACAGTGTGAAACCTCTGCTATTCTCTGTGCACAGCCTTATCCACTTGCCTTAAGAGCTCAAATGGAGCGTACTGAAAGCACCGCTTAAATGTCATACTTGATACACAGCATTTATGAGAACATGAAAACCAACTGGGTACCTGCCTAAATGAATGGGAGCTACCAAACTGCCACTTAAAGGAAAGTTGACTAATTAGTGATAGAGGGTGATATCAACTGCAACGTGTTTAACTTCAATGGCTGCACCACAACCCTTGTGCAAGCTAGATTTCCTCCTTCAACTTATCTCAGTTTTCACAATATATCCTTCGATCATGCATTCCTCCTGGACACAATCTCTGTGATCCCATGTACAAGCCATCCGCCACCACAGTCTTCATACCTCAAATTGGACTGCATTAATCTATACTCACAACGTTCTCATCACAGTGTTTCGTTCATCTCCCTACTTACTCTTCCATATCAGAAAACAAGTAACCTGCGATTAGGAAGCCATTTGCAGGAGGCATTCAACGAACGAAGGAAAGAAAGATGGGAAAAGACTACCGGAAACGTGAACATCACCCACTGAAGTCCGGACGTGTGAGGGCAGCTGCTGATAAACCAGCCTCGAAGCCAAAAATATCACCAAACCATATTGCAGTTGATATCCGTTTGACCTATAGCAGCGCCATCTAGAGGGCCAACCATAGCGCCATCTGGTTTCCCCCTTCGAGCTAGACAAGTTTCGTTCTTTGTGGTTTTTTCGTTTCATGTTTATTTCGTGAGATATTTGGCCCGGTCACGATCAATGGACCACCCTGTATAGCTGCCGAAACAGCAACGCACTCATACTTATTACTCTCATTACCGTGTATGAATGTGTCATTGAATTCAATGATCGGGCAGCAGACTCCATCTTTTTTTTCATTCCTAAATGATAAAGTGCGGTGTGCACGCAGTTCTTTCACGAATACTTGACTTGTCAGCATTATAAATAGCAGTTGCAGGGATAACAGCAAGTTTCGTCTTTATGTCAGATATAAATTTCTCTATAGCATTGTCTGTCACTGGCAGCTGCTCTACATGTTTACGTGACGTAAACTTGGTAATTTTGGGACTTCCTATTCTGTACGATTTCTTGAAACTGCGTAGCCAGGTTGACGAAGCCTGGAAATTAGTAATGTTCATGTCAGATGCAATTCCGCGGGCGCAGTCTCGTAGATCTCCATCGGTAACGGTGCACAGCCTTTCGTCTTTCGGGCAGTTTTTCATTCAGATAGATTCGGGTTTCCGTTTGACGCATGTTTCTTAATTCGTATAATTCATGCTTCCATTTGTACAGTACACGCTCCGACTTTACGAAAGAAAAACGCCTTTTCACAGTGCATAAGTTTAAGTATTTATTTCCCTCCTTCGTTTAACCAATATTTCACTGCCTTTTCTTTGTCGCTGAAAGCTGTTGCAGCAGGTGTTTTTTTGGCTTGGAATGTATTCCTCTTCAGAACTGTTGCTCGCACAACTGACGTCGTCCTAACCACAATTCATGGAATCCTCACATTTATTTCCTATTTCTTCTAACTTATCCACAATTTCAAACGAAATGTCTATACATTCGAATGAATGTCAAGGAAATCAGCTAACAAATGACACGTATGTACGTCCTCAGGAGAAGTAGGTTATTTTGGATGGACACCACGATATTCATATTTCATGATTTCTAAATTGAGAACGTTAACTGGATTCCACAATTACTATGGAACTGGAAGAAAAAATGGTACTATTAGCAGTCATGCCATATAAAAACACAAATATCATTTCAGCTTTATCTGTATTGTCAGTACTTACCAACACAGCAAAGAGCAGCTGCTAATTTGTAATAGATGCTACTTGAGTGGCTAATTCGAGAGACTAATAATTGTGCCCTGTAGAGTCAGAGAAGCTATCAACGAACGGTACCCTGAAACGTTCTTTACAAACTACGATCGTGTCGTGTAGTGTTTCCGGTTTACAAATGTCCCGCCGACCTTATACATACTGCTGCGGACCATGGGAATTCAATCGCTGTTCAATGGATAAGCGTTGGCTCTCCACATGAATCACATTTTTGCTACACTAGGTCTCCACAAACACCGAGATCGAGTTGAATGGCGGCTCGAAACGTGCATCGAGCCACGGAAGCACGGTAGTTGGACCAGTATTTTGCTACGGTCCTGTGATAGTAATCGAGGACAAGCTGATAGCTGCTAACCACATACATCCCTTCACGCTTGATGCCCCCGACGGCGACGTCATCTTTCAGCAGTATAACTGTCCGCGTCTCGGAGCCAGAACCATGCTCCAGTGGTTTTAGGAGCATTTAAAGTGAACTCACGTTCATGTCTCGGCGACCACATCGCTATTTGGCGCCATCAATGCGTTGACAATCAGCGGACCGTTATTTACGCGAATTACATGAACTGTGTGTAGTCATTTAATGCCACATACCGCCACATACCGCCACATACCGCCACAAACCTGCTAACAAATTGTCGAATCCGTGTTACGCGAAAAGAGTGATATACACTCCTGGAAATTGAAATAAGAACACCGTGAATTCATTGTCCCAGGAACGGGAAACTTTATTGACACATTCCTGGGGTCAGATACATCACATTATCACACTGACAGAACCACAGGCACATAGACACAGGCAACAGAGCATGCACAATGTCGGCACTAGTACAGTGTATATCCACCTTTCGCAGCAATGCAGGCTGCTATTCTCCATGGAGACGATCGTAGAGATGCTGGATGTAGTCCTGTGGAACGGCTTGCCATGCCATTTCCACCTGGCGCCTCAGTTGGACCAGCGTTCGTGCTGGACGTGCAGACCGCGTGAGACGACGCTTCATCCAGTCCCAAACATGCTCAATGGGGGACAGATCCTGAGATCTTGCTGGCCAGGGTAGTTGACTTACACCTTCTAGAGCACGTTGGCTGGCACGGGATACATGCGGACGTGCATTGTCCTGTTGCAACAGCAAGTTCCCTTGCCGGTCTAGGAATGTAGAACGATGGGTTCGATGACGGTTTGGATGTACCGTGCACTATTCAGTGTCCCCTCGACGATCACCAGAGGTGTACGGCCAGTGTAGGAGATCGCTCCCCACACCATGATGCCGGGTGTTGGCCCTGTGTGCCTCGGTCGTATGCAGACCTGATTGTGGCGCTCACCTACACGGCGCCAAACACGCATACGACCATCATTGGCACCAAGGCAGAAGCGACTCTCATCGCTGAAGACGACACGTCTCCATTCGTCCCTCCATTCACACCTGTCGCGACACCACTGGAGGCGGGCTGCACGATGTTGGGGCGTGAGCGGAAGACGGCCTAACGGTGTGCGGGACGTAGCCCAGCTTCATGGAGACGGTTGCGAATGGTCCACGCCGATACCCCAGGAGCAACAGTGTCCCTAATTTGCTGGGAAGTGGCGGTGCTGTCCCCTACGGCACTGCGTAGGATCCTACGGTCTTGGCGTGCATCCGTGCGTCGCTGCGGTCCGGTCCCAGGTCGACGGGCACGTGCACCTTCCGCCGACCACTGGCGACAACATCGATGTACTGTGGAGACCTCACGCCCCACGTGTTGAGCAATTCGGCGGTACGTCCACCCGGCCTCCCGCATGCCCACTATACGCCCTCGCTCAAAGTCCGTCAACTGCACATACGGTTCACGTCCACGCTGTCGCGGCATGCTACCAGTGTTAAAGACTGCGATGGAGCTCCGTATGCCACGGCAAACTGGCTGACACTGACGGCGGCGGTGCACAAACGCTGCGCAGCTAGCGCCATTCGACGGCCAACACCGCGGTTCCTGGTGTGTCCGCTGTGCCGTGCGTGTGGTCATTGCTTGTACAGCCCTCTCGCAGTGTCCGGAGCAACAAGTATGGTGGGTCTGACACACCGGTGTCAATGTGTTCTTTTCTCCATTTCCAGGAGTGTATTTCGTTCCAAAGACGGCGAAACAAGCTATTAAACAGGTGGTAATAATGTTTTGTCTCATCAGTGCATATCATATGTTTGTTGCTCGTTTCTGTCGGAGTTATTATTAAAATAGCACTGATAACTTTTCCCGTTTTCTATAGTAACCGTGTTTTCAAAGGTCTGGAAATTTCACGAATAAACAAGATTCGTTTTTTAAAAAAGTTTCAATAAAAAAAAACAGAAATTTTAGACTGCTGCTACGGAAAATTGATATGCTGATTTTCTTAAACGGTTATTGGTAAAAAATTAAAACAAAACTGTTGTAATGCAAATTAAACAAATATCGAAAAATATCGGTTATTCAGAACTAAAATAACGGTAAATGTTTTAACCGTTCGGTTTCTACCATCTCTAGCTTCAGGTGGTAATCACATTAACTTAGTTGCGTAAATGTATAACTATATGTCAATGTGCTGTAGAATGTTGCACAGCAAACAAAGCATGCAATTTTCTGTAAGAAAATTATTACACTGGTGATCACAGTGGAGTGGATGTTAACCGAACGCCGAATTTGCAAGCCCCGGTAGGGAATCGTAACTGCGGCCTACCTGTTCCCCCATTGTTTACGGTGCAAGCGAGGGGGCGGCTCCTTTGATGTGTCGGCCCAATTACGGGGCATAATTAACAGCGTGTTGCCGCCTAATGGCCCGCCGCGTCCGGCCGGACCATTATCAGAGAATGCTGACCGGCCAGATTTACGGAGCACACCTACCGATCGGAAACTCGGTGACGCTGGTCAAACTCTTGCCGATACCCGTCTAGGGAGCTGGCCAGTGACGGGTTACTGTTTTGGAGAATGAGATTTCCGTGTACACTGTAAAGCGCATCCTTCCTCAGTTGTACATTAACCAGTGGACTACATTAGCTAAGATAGCCCCGTGTCTGCTCATTTACGACCCAAATCCTACTTTTGTTCTGCTTCTTCTTTCTCTGTTAGGCTCTTGCCTGTTACGTCCTCTCATTCAGAGACCCTTCTGTCTGTGGTAAATTATCCATTTATTGTACGTGGAATAAAAGGCGTGCTGAAAAGTAATGGTTTCAATATTTATATGTGAAAACTTTCAAAGCTTTTTAAATAATACAAACGTTATTAACAGTCTAGATCTTAATTCCTCAGTATCTGTATATTTGCAGCCCTCTGCCTGCTAGAGTGATCCGAATTGCAGCTTGTAACATGGCAGTGTGTGAAGTAACAATATAGGTGCGTACTCACTCTCCATTCTTTCCAGGTGTTCGTTTCATTGTCTTCTATGATCTAAATTTTTTTCATTTGGAGTAAACATTGTTAGCTCTCTCCAATATCTTGATTCCATAGTCTGTCTTCTATTGTACAACCCTTCGTCATAATAATTTCATTTCTTGTGTTTGAATACGGCTTTCTTGCTTTCTGCTCATCACCTATGTCTCGCTTCCATAGAGCAGTGTGGAGACAGTCGCCGTTTTGCAGAAATTAATTTCAGTGCCTTTCCTAGTTTTCTTTTTAAGGTTCCCGTTAATATTTACTAAGCTTAATTTCTATATCTTTGTTGACGTCACCTTATGTCGTAAGTAACTGAAGTGGTTTACTTATTCCTAAGATCTTTCGGTCTACCACAAGTTGGCTCTAATGTGTTTTTTCCCCACGAAGGCCACTTATTTTTTTTCTGTTGAGATCTCAATATCAAATTTCGCACTCTTTTGTTTCAAAAAGAAATTCCTTTCTCAAGGTCTCTTTCTTTATATGCTAGGATCACTGCATCGTCTGCATGTAGTACCTTACTAAAAAGAGTCCTCTGTAGGTATATCTGTTTTCTGTATATGCATTACTTCATGTATGTAAATGCTGAACAAAGCTGGGGACATGCGTCAGCCTTGTCGTACTTCTTTGTTAGTTTTATTAGGTGTTTCGAATATATGCTATTCTCCATTATCTTCCGAAGCTTCTGACTTTTGACGTTGTCAGACGCTTTTTTAAACCCGATTAGGGCAATGTGTGTTTCTTTGTCGTAGTCTCTCCTTATTTGTGTTTTCCGCTGTAAAATAAAAACAGCACCTATCGTGGAGTGTCCTTTCCTAAAACCTATTTCATTCTCATGCAGTAATACTTCCGTTACTGTTTTAAGTCCTGTTTTTAAAATCTTTTTCATGTATCTTGTACGTTCACTCCAGTAAACGTATTCTTCTGCAGTTACTGTATAGGCTTTTATCCCATTTTTTTAAAAAATTGATGTCATTCTGGAGACCTTCCAGTCTTTGGAGATACTCTTATTCTTGCAACACTCGTTTAAGAAATGTAGCAGTCCTAGACGTAACATCATTCCTCCATATTTTAGCAACTTCGTCAGACTGTGTTTCATTTAATCCCATCTCATCTACGTATTGATCCAGTTTCAGTTTCTTGTGCTGCATTATCACCTCATAATCCTCTGCAATGATTTACCCATTGTTCTGCTTCAGTATTTTTTATTTGTATCTTCTTTTTTCTATTGTGTTTCAGGGCCATTCGCTGTCTCCTGTGAACATCGTTGTCAATATCGGAAATATCTGTTCCACTGTTTCTGGCGTGCTTTTCTTAGTCCATACTTAGCAACATTTCTTCCGTCCTTATTGTATTACTGCTTCCCAGTTATGGGGTTGGTTAAATATTTTGTATGTACATCCTGTTTTTCTTTAACAGCTTTCATTATGTCCTCACTCCAAATTTTGACACCTTTTCTTTTCCTCATTTTTTTTTACTTTTACCAAGAGCAATTTAACTTCTTCGTAATTGAAATCCCTATGTATTTAGTTGAACTTACGATCTTAAAATTTAAATGTGATTAATCGTCTCATCGAAACTTAATGGATTCCTTTTAGTACCCTTTGGAGGTCCTCACACTTTTTGTTGATCAGGGTAAAACACCAACACTTACAGTATTCAGATAGTTTGTCTGAATCATTTTGCACTTCGTTCTCGTCTTGTAACGGCTGTTTTAGAAGGTAAGCGACAGCGTTAGCTACGAACAGTGCAAGAAGACTGCTTAGATTTTTTTCCCTGTACAGTTTGTATACATAAAGAGTAGCAGTGGTCATATAAACTTCATTGGGGAACCCCGGATATCACTTCGGTTTCACTACATGACTTCCCATCAGTTATTACGAACTGTCACCTTTCTGACAGGATATCACGAATCCAATAGCAAAACTAAGACGGTACTCCACAGGCATGTAGTTTGGGTAGAAACTGCTTTTGAGGAACAGTGTCAAAAGCTTTCTGGAACTCGAGAAGTAAGTAAAGAACTTGAGATGTCCTCTCGACAGCATTCATTACTTCGCGTGAATGACGAACCGGTTGTGTTTCACAAGACTGATATTTTCTGAACCCGTTCTGGTTATGGATCAATATATCGTTTTCTTCGCGATATTTTATAATGTTGAAACATGGTATATGTTTCAAAATCCAACTGCAAGTCGATGTCATTGACATGGATATATAATTCAGTTTACAACTATTTGCTTTCTTGTAAATTGATGATCTGCACAACTTTCCATCTTTAGGTGCATATACACTCCTGGAAATGGAAAAAAGAACACATTGACACCGGTGTGTCAGACCCACCATACTTGCTCCGGACACTGCGAGAGGGGTGTACAAGCAATGATCACACGCACGGCACAGCGGACACACCAGGAACCGCGGTGTTGGCCGTCGAATGGCGCTAGCTGCGAAGCATTTGTGCACCGCCGCCGTCAGTGTCAGCCAGTTTGCCGTGGCATACGGAGCTCCATCGCAGTCTTTAACACTGGTAGCATGCCGCGACAGTGTGGACGTGAACCGTATGTGCAGTTGACGGACTTTGATCGAGGGCGTATAGTGGGCATGCGGGAGGCCGGGTGGACGTACCGCCGAATTGCTCAACACGTGGGGCGTGAGGTCTCCACAGTACATCGATGTTGTCGCCAGTGGTCGGCGGAAGGTGCACGTGCCCGTCGACCTGGGACCGGACCGCAGCGACGCACGGATGCACGCCAAGACCGTAGGATCCTACGCAGTGCCGTAGGGGACCGCACCGCCACTTCCCAGCAAATTAGGGACACTGTTGCTCCTGGGGTATCAGCGTGGACCATTCGCAACCGTCTCCATGAAGCTGGGCTACGGTCCCGCACACCGTTAGGCCGTCTTCCGCTCACGCCCCAACATCGTGCAGCCCGCCTCCAGTGGTGTCGCGACAGGCGTGAATGGAGGGACGAATGGAGACGTGTCGTCTTCAGCGATGAGAGTCGCTTCTGCCTTGGTGCCAATGATGGTCGTATGCGTGTTTGGCGCCGTGCAGGTGAGCGCCACAATCAGGACTGCATACGACCGAGGCACACAGTGCCAACACCCGGCATCATGGTGTGGGGAGCGATCTCCTACACTGGCTGTACACCTCTGGTGATCGTCGAGGGGACACTGAATAGTGCACGGTGCATCCAAACCGTCATCGAACCCACCGTTCCACCATTCCTAGACCGGCAAGGGAACTTGCTGTTCCAACAGGACAATGCACGTCCGCATGTATCCCGTGCCAGCCAACGTGCTCTAGAAGGTGTAAGTCAACTACCCTGGCCAGCAAGATCTCCGGATCTGTCCCCCATTGAGCATGTTTGGGACTGGATGAAGCGTCGTCTCACGCGGTCTGCACGTCCAGCACGAACGCTGGTCCAACTGAGGCGCCAGGTGGAAATGGCATGGCAAGCCGTTCCACAGGACTACATCCAGCATCTCTACGATCGTCTCCATGGGAGAATAGTAGCCTGCATTGCTGCGAAAGGTGGATATACACTGTACTAGTGCCGACATTGTGCATGCTCTGTTGCCTGTGTCTATGTGCCTGTGGTTCTGTCAGTGTGATAATGTGATGTATCTGACCCCAGGAATGTGTCAATAAAGTTTCCCGTTCCTGGGACAATGAATTCACGGTGTTCTTATTTCAATTTCCAGGAGTGTATTTCCTCTAGCTAGCGGTTCTTTATCACTACTAAAAATGAAGCTATTCCATGAGGACACTCTTAAAAAATCTAGTTGGTGTAAGCTGTGGACTTGACGACTTGCCTCTATTAGTCCTTCGATGCATGAGTAGCTCGACTCGCAAAAATTCATGAGAGGATTCCGTAACAACCACATCTCAAAAAAAGTACAAATAGCCATATATTAAAATAATGTTATCAAATTATGAGGGGGTTTGATGGGACGGAATGAATAAGAAATTAATTATTACGATGTTGTGACATTTATTTTAGTTATGAAATATTTTATCATATGTTGTGGTCTTCAGTCCTGAGACTGGGTTGATGCAGCTCTCCATGCTACTCTATCCTGTATTTTATCATAATTACGTTAAAATTTTTCTGAGATTAAACAATAAACTTTCAGTTTTACAGGACTCTGAGCAAACGTTTTGCTCATGAGGTTTCTCTAAATCTGTTTGTTAGCGTGTTAACTGTAGCAGAAGCAACACTGGCTTGTTTTACCTACCCAGACCCCAATCAAACTGTTCATTTCCTCAGACTTAATATTCTGCCAATTTTTAAATTATTATTTTTTGTATACCGTATACTATCAGTAGAACGCACACTCTGCTCTAACATTCTTTGCGAGATAAAACAGTCCCACGCCTACTTATACTGTAGTGACAGTTACGCTATCTGTTATTGGATCAGGTACAGTTTTCATAATACTCTATATACGAATCGTGTTGCATGATGCTGGCGCTTTACTTCACTGAGGACCATCATGATCAATAAAGAAACCTGTACTTTCATAGTGTTTCTTCACTTTCAGTATTAGAAGACGTGGATTCGTTAACATGGGGCCCATCAGAACCTGAATCACTGTCATCTTCCTGATCAAAAAGAGCTTCGTCTATAAGACATTCAGAAATTGTTGATTCAAAGTTCTGATTACTTACACTGGCTTCACATGATTTTCTCTTACTTTGAACAGATAATGTGTAGAATCGACGCTGTAAGTAAAGGATAAAAGTAGCATGCATAATTATTCTGTTCATGAAACTAAACTTATGGTCACCTGAAACAATTTTGGCGTAAAGAAATATACTTACTTCTCAAAATAATACTAAATGATAGCTTTTTGAAGCACTTGTACTGTGACTTGTTCATTAAGTGGCCTATGATACCCCTTCCAAGCATTAGACATGTGCATAATTAATGAAGAAAAATAATTAACTTTACTTGAACCGAATAATGTTCACATTAGGGAAGTCAAATGTACTTCCCACGATTACATTAAACACAAACAAAAAAAAATCAATTTTGAGCTGTGCTGCGGCTCGCATTGGTGCTGTTTCTAGGTTTCCGCCCTCTGTTGGAGGCCAGACGGTATCGTTTAGTTGGTATGGTTGCGGTTGTTTGTCTTCTTCTCGTGTTTACTGGTACCACTCGGTTTCTCAAGCGTTGCCTGTCCGCTGGTGGTTCAAATGGCTCTGAGCACTATGCGACTTAACGTCTGAGGTCATCAGTCGCCTAGAACTCAGAACTAATTAAACCTAACTAACCTAAGGACATCACACACATCCATGTCCGAGGCAGGATTCGAACCTGTGACCATAGGGGTAGCCCGGTTCCAAACTGTAGCGCCTAGAACCGCACGGCCACACCGGCCGGCCCGCTAGTGGCAGCAGCGGCTGTTGCCCTTTCTTTGGGGCGACGTCATTGCTTTTCCGGTTCGTGTGAGTCTCTCAGTTCGGTTGGGGCAGGTCCGCACAGCGCCAGAACACGTCGGGAGCGCTGGCGTCACGCATGGACTGCCGGGTGGAAGGGCTGTGGTCACGAGGGTGCACGACCTCGTAGTAAACTGGATCCAGCAAGCCGTAAGATGAGAGCATTTCAGTCCAAGTAGAGAAACCTCCTCCACTGTGATATCTACCGATTATCCAGTGACTTGGGCTCGTGTTGCTGCTCGTAGTGTCGCCGAGGCGAAGAGCAGCTAGTGGAGTGATTTTTACTCTGGTGGTAGACTACGGTTCCTTCCTTGTTCCGGGCGCTCTAAACACAGCAGTATTCTGGGGACGTAGTGCAGACCGACGGTTCCGGCTTTGACGTATTGTTCCATCGATGCATTTCGTTCATCGGACGTCAGGTAGCTTCAGCAAGATTGTCATTAGTCAATCGTTAGACTGCGAATAGTCTGAGTAACCATCTTGTGAAGTGAAGGGCCGGCCGGGGTGGCCGAGCGGTTCTAGGCGCTTCAGTCTGGAACCGTGCGACCGCTGCGGTCGCAGGTTCGAATCCTGCTTCGGGCATGGGTGTGTGTGATGTCCTTAGGTTTGTTAGGTTTTAAGTAGTTCTAAGTGTTTGCCGCCGAATGTTACGCTACATATACAGCCGATGTACCAGGGCGTAATTCAAACATTAAAACAGATATACAGAAAACAATTTTTAAGAATGCTGATCCAAGATGATAGCATTCCTTTAGTGGAAAAAATAAAATGGGCCAATGTGAAGGATGTTGTTTATTGGACCGCTGAGGCATGGCAGAATATTTCAGAAAATACTCTGAGGAAATCGTGGAGAAACCTGTGGACATCTCTTGAATTTCAGGACAACCTAGTTGAAAATGAAGCGGAAAATCTACTACAAATGATACAGACAATCCCTGGATGTGAAGAAGATAGTGACGGAGACACAGATGAGTGGATGGTAGCGGATGGGGCATGTGTGGAGAACCTTAGTGACGCCGATTTAATTACTACTGTGACGGTAGTGACAATTAGCCTGAAGGCGACAAAGGACAGCTGGTGCCACACAGTGTCGTAGCAGAAGCCCTTCACCTCGCGCTACGTTATTTGGAGCACCAGCCCACTGCTACACCTGCTGATTTGATGGTTATGAGACGATGGCGAAACTATGCGTCATATAACAGACTGTCTTCATTACGCCAAAAACAATGACTGAGTTTTTGTCATCTAAAAAGTACGGAGAAAATGTCCGCTGTATTTTAGCAAGTTTGACAGCTATTCTCTCATTGTTGTGCATTGTTTAAACCTAATGTTTTCTTGCCAGTTTTTAGACACATGTTTACTGTACTGTGTAAATTAAAATAGTGTGTATGTACAGCAGTTTACCGCACAGTTTTCCGTACTTAGACGAACATTTTTCATTTTCGGATTAATCGAACGTTCAGATTACCGGGATTCGGATTAGCGAGACTCTGCTGTGTATCTGTGCAATAAATATTTCAATAAATTCATGACACGCTTAGACCACTGTTCGCTTTCAAAAGGACGTAAAATGAATCGATATAATAAATCTCGCCAGTTTTGTCGGTAAAACTCAGCTCGAATCATAAGTACTTACTCGAAACGTTCCTGGGTACGAATCGCATTATGAGACTATTGTATGGGGCATTGCACAGTGCTGGACAAACTCGTTCCACTACACGAAAACTATAACTCACCAGGTTATTAAACGTATTTAGTTATGGGAATTCATTATGTATTCAGATATTCTTATTCTTTAGAAAAGATTTTTATCTAACATTTTAATGGTACAATTTGAGAAAGACACTTTTCACTATTAACTGTTTAAAGTTTATCTGTTATCGCTGTCTGAATCTCTTTTGTCCTTATTTTGATTTGATATTTTATTATTATTGCTATTTCTAAAGTGATTATATGTTATAGTTTAGCTTCCAAGGAGCCCATGAGGAAAATAGAACCAGCAAGTATTAAAATACGTAATATATATAGGATAATTTTCATAGACGTAATCTAGTACAAAGGAACATATTCATCTGTATCAAAAAAATAACAAGTAACTGTTGATGTATCAGCAATGCAGGAGCATACATGTAGCAATTGCCACTATGCATCACTGTCACTTCCATTCCAATTCTGTTGTGTAAACTTTGCAGTGTTTTCTTCGCCTGGTACTTTCCTGTTTTTAATCTGAGACTCCCTCTCTCTAGTGTCTTAGTCTGCGGATATTAGTAGCAAGTTATTTTACTCTTAAGCATGGTATACGATATGGAAATGTGTAAGAAAAAAGGACTAATGAATACAACAAGAGCAAGTTCTATAGCGGTGATTATGTTGTTAACTAACTAATGAGTGCTCAGAATTAAAGTGATGTTATGATCTTAACACCGAAGACTGGTTTGATGCAGATCTCGATGCTACTTTATCCTATGGAAGCCTGTTCGTCTCCGAATAACTACTGTAACATACATCGTTCTGAATCTGCTCAATGTATTCATCTTTTGGTCTCCCTCTACGACATTTACCCCCCACAGTTTCCTCCAATACTAAATTCGTGTTCCCCTGATGCCTGAGAATGTGTTCTACCAGCCGATCCGGTCTTTTAGTCAAGTAATGCCACAAATTTCTTTTCTTCCCGTTCTGTTTAGTTCCTCCTCCTTAGTTATGTGACCTCCCCATCCAGTCTTAAGCGTTCTTCTGTAGCACAACATTTCAAAAAGTTGAACTCTTCTTCTTCTCAAAACTGTCTATCGTCCATGTTCCACTTCCATACATGGCTGCACTCCATAAAAATATTTTCAGAAAAGATGTCAAATGGATCAAATGGCTCTGAGCACTATGGGACTTAATTTCCGAGGTCATCAGTCCCCTAGAACTTAGAACTACTTAAACCTAACTAACCTAAGGACATCACACACATCCATGCCCGAGGCAGGATTCGAACCTGCGACCATAGCGGCTATTTCCAAGATGCTGTCCATTCCGTTCAACTGATCTTCAAAGTCCTTTGCCGTCTCTGACAAAGTTACAATGTCATCGGCAACCCTCAAAGTTTTGTTTCTTCTTTCTGAACTTTAATTCCTACCCCTAATTTTCGTTTTACTTCCTTTACTGCTTGCGTGATGTATATATTCAATAATGCGCTAAAGTGCCAAAGAAACTGGTACAGGCATATGTATTCAAATAGAGAGATATGTATACAGGCAGACTAAGGTGCTGCGGTCGGTAACGCCTGTATAAGACAACAAGTATCTGGCTAAGTTGTTAGATCAGTTACTGTTGCTACAATGGCAGGTTACCAAGATTCAAGTGGTGTTATAGTTGGCTCACGAGCGATGGGACACACCACCTTCGAGGAGAGATGAAGAATAGATTTTCCTGTACAACCATTTCACGAGTCTATCGCGAATATCAGGAATCTGGTAAAACATAAAATTTCCATCGCTGTGGCCGGAAAAAGATCCTGCAGGAACAGGACCAACGACGACTGAAGAGAATCGTTCAACATGACAGAAGTGCAACCATTTCTCAAACTGCTGAAGATTTCAATGCTGGGCCATCAACAAGTGTCAGCAAGCGAACCATTCAACAAAACATCATCGATTTGGGCTTTCGGAACTGAAGGACCACTCGTATTTATTTAATGACTGCATGACACAAGGCTTCACGCCTCGCCGGGGCCTGTCAACACCGACAGTGGACTGTTGATGACTGGAAACGTGTTGCATGGGCCCTATTCTGTATCTTTCTGTCATTTTGCCGATCGATTCGGTAAGCGAACGCACCGAACGGTCTTGGTTTCGAAAGAGAGCCACAACATTATTCTGGAAGCGTTTCGGAAGCGATGCCGAACGGTCTTAGTGAATCGAAACGCTGTTGTCAGATCTCTGCGCGCCAATCAATGAAAAGCAATCCGCCTTAGATCTGCGCATGCGCACTGCAGCGCACCATCGGCATGAAATCGAAGCTAGCAGCCGGCGCAGGCATGCCATTCTTCACAGTACCGAAAAGTGTGGTTAAAGTAAGTAATACTGTTCAAATTTCGCTGACTACGTGTTTCCATGAATGCATGATAACGATTGAATATTGACTGTGTTCTGGAAACTGTTGTAAATGTCACATTATGTCGCTTTATTGTCAATCACATCGACGTCTTTTGGTTTTTACGTTTCGGACAACGAGTTAGGAATGGAGTGTAGTACCACATTGTGCAAATACGTCTATAGAAACATCTAAAAATTCGTCATTTCTTCTGTTTTCCGTCGTTCCTTAGTTGCTTCAGAATTCAAGGAGGTACGTTCCGTCTATGTAGCTAATAGAAGGTAGTTTGTTTATTGCCATATGCGTTTCGTTTCCTTTATTCGTGATGAGGCTTCACAAATAAAAGAAGCGAAAGGCGTATGGGAGTAAACTGCCTTCAATTAGTTTCATTGATGGAACACATCTCCATGAACTCGAAAAAGTTGTTTAAGAGAGTGTCAAAGAACAAGAAGATGCTTAGAATGTGGTTGTAACTCGCTCCTAGAGATTCTAATGATGAAGTAGCCTGCTTCCCTATATGATCACCAACGATTTGGTTCACAAAAACAAAATATAAAAAATCGCCTTTTCGTGGGCGTGTGGCAAGTGCAGCTATAGTAGTTCGTTGTAATTTACAACTGCATATGCTGTATCAAAATGTTTCATATGTGGTGGTATAGTCTGAAATTATTGTGGCGACATCTATTACTGTAAGGATTCGTTAGCAGATAAATACTTGGGACAATCTAGAGTATAAAGACGATTGCTGCTAGTTTCTTTCGCAGTAATTTACATTGTGCTCTTGGATTCCTGTCTGACCACACTCTCGGAAATCGTTACTCATTCCGAAAGAAGTGATGAATTATTAGTGACAAGAAGAAGTATAAAGTCACTGCCACTTGTTGCACTGGAAGTCACGAAATCGGAGATACTCCTCACTGAGAAAGTGCGCTCTTACGTGTAAATCACAACGAATATTTCAGAAAAATATTTAACTTTGACAGTTAATGAAGTCTCAAAATGTGTTGCAAAGACGAAGAGGGAAAAGAGTAATGTCGCAGCCAGCTGAATATGAACCTACGTCCTTTGCCACGGCAGTTGTCCTCCCTGCCAACTTCGCTACTACAACTCGCATACTGCCGTCGCTTTACTTTGCATAATTCCAGTCGGTAGAGACGCAGGTGACTTCGATGCCGAATGATGCGCGTGTAAGCCGTATATGCATGAAATTTTGGAACGTTTCCTCTATTAGACTTCACAAAATTCCTTTGCACTGTTAGTTAAAAGTTTTAAACACGTTTCGATAGTTAATAAGTAAACCAATTGCGGATGCAAGTACACAAAATCACTAGTAATTTCAACTAACACTCATGAGATGTTCGTAACCAGAGAAACTGTTTTTTATATTATAATCATTCACAGTAACAACAATACAAATCATATTTCTAACAAATGAAAATGGTCTATTATGAACTCACTTCCCGACCGGACCCATCGTGGTGATTCTTCAGTAACACAATCACTAAATGCGAAGCTAAAATTGCTCAATATGTTTAAAATAACAAATTCTAGGGGAAAAAAGACCACACTGAACCGAACGTGAGAGCCATACCAAAATTCAAACACTCTCGGTACAGTTGTCGATAATCGGCAAGAGGACCGATCGGTATCAGGTATCAAAAGCTCTCTGAATAAGAACTTCGCATCAAAAACCGAAATTGACGTCACTACCGAGGCTAACCTACTGCACAGATCGGTAAGAACGGTACTTAATAGGGTTCCTGGTCGGACGAGTCTCGTTTCAAATTGTATCGAAAAGATGGACGTGTACGGCTGTGGACTCATGATCCAAGTACTCTGAAGTTAGCAGAAGACTGTTCAAGCTGGAGGAGGCTCCATAACGGTGTGAAGCGTGTGCGTTGCAGTGATATGACCTCTGATACGTTTAGATACGACTCTGATAGGTGACAACTACGTATGCATCCTGTCTGATCACGTGCATCCATTCATGTCTATTGTGCATTCCGATGGACAATTCCAGCAGGACAATGCGACATCTCACATTTCTAGAATTGATACAGAGTCGCTCCAGGAACATTCTTCAGAATTTAACCACTTACGCTGGCCACCAGACTCCCCAGACATGGTACATTATTCAGCACATCTGAAATGCCTTGCAACGTGCCACCCCCTCATACGTTTACTAATTTAGGGGCAGCCCTGCAGGATTCATGGAGTCAGTTTCCTCCAGCACTACTTCAGACATTACTCGAGTCCATGCCACGTCGTGTTGCGGCACTTCGGGTGCTCGAGGGTGTCAGTTCCTTTGGCACTTCAATGTATAACAGTGGCGATAGGCTTCAGTCCTGTCTCACTCCCTTCTCAATCACTGCTTCCTTTTCATACTCTTCGACTCATAACTGCCGTCGGGTTTCTGCAAAAATTGTAAATAGTCTTTCGCTCCCTGTATTTTGCCAGAGCTACCTTCTGAATTTCAGAGAGTGTTACAGACAAAAATGTAAAAAGCCTTCTCTAAGTTTCCAATTACTACCAACATACACCATGTGATCCAAAGCATCCGGACACCTGGCAGAAAAAGAAGTTCGTGCCACCCTCCATCGGCAATGCTGGAATTCCGTACGGTGTTGGCCCACACTTAGCCCTGCTGACAGCTTTCACTCTCGCAGACATACGTCCAGCCAGATGCGGGAAGGTTTCTTGGGAACTGGTAGCCCATTCTTCACGGAGTGCTGCGCTGAGGAGAGGTATAGATGTCGGTCGGTGAGGCCTGGGACGAAGTCGGCGTTCCAAAACATCACAAAGGTTTCCTATAGGATTTAGGTCAGAAATCTGCGCAGGTCAGTCCATTACAGGGATGTTATTGTCGTGCAGCCACTCCGCCACAGGCCATGGATTATGAACAAGTTTTCGAACGTGTTGAAAGATGCAATCGCCATCCTCAAATTTCTCTTCAACAGTACGAAGCAAGAAGGTGCTTAAAACATCAATCTACGCCTATGCTGTGATAGTGCCACGCAAAGCAACAATGGGAGCAAGCCCTCTCCATGAAAAACACGACCACACCATAACACCATCGCCTCCGAATTTTACTGTAGGCGCTACACACTTGGTAGATGCCGCTCACCGGGTATTCGCCATACCTGCACCATGCCAACGGATCGCCACATTGTGTACCGTGATTCGTCACTCCACACAACGTTTTTCCACTCTTCAACTGTCGAATGTCTACGCTCTTTACACCAATCCAGCGGACCATGGCAGTGTTGCCGCTGCCTGAGTACTGGCTATACGTCAAGTTCTACTGTTCTGTCAATACATAGCGTTGAAACAAATGTCGCCGTTTGGCATTTATCGGCGTGATGTGTGGCTTATGAGCAGCCGTTCGACCATGAAACCCAAGTTTTCTCACCTCCCGCCTATCTGTCATAGTACTTGCAGTGGATACTGAGGCAGTTTGGAATTTGTGTGATGGTCTGGCTAGATGTTTGCCTATTACACATTACGACCCTCTTCCACTGTCGGCGGTCTCTGTCAGTCAACAGACGAGGTCGGCCTGTTCGCTTATGTGCTGTACGTGCCCCTTCACGCCTCCACTTCACTATCGCATCGAAAGCAGTGGACCTAGGGATTTTTAGAAGTGTGGAAATCTCGCCTACAGACGTATGTCATAAGTGACGCCCAATCACCTGACCATGTCCGCAGTGCGTGAGTTCCGCGGAGTGCCGCATTCCGCTCTCTCACGATGTCTAATGACTACTGAGGTCGATGATATGGAGTACCTGACAGTAGGTGGCAGCAAAATGCACCTAATACGGAAAACGTATGTTTCTGGGGGCGTCCGGATACTTTTGATCACACAGTGTACGTTTGCGTTTCCTTAACCTATCTCCTATGTTAAGTGGTAGGGTCAGCACTGCCTCGTATGTTCCTACATTTTTTCTGAATCCAAACTCATCTTCCCCGAGGTCAACTTGTACCAGTTTTTCCATTTTTCTGTAAAAAAATTCGTCTTAATATTTAGCAATCATGGCGTATTAAACTGATATTTAAGTAATATTCGTACCCGTTAGCCCTGCTTTCTTTGGGATTGAAATTATTATATTGTTATTAAAGTATTATTTCTCCTCTCTTATACATTTTGCACACCAGATGGAAGAATTTTGCCATGACTGGCCCTCCGAAGGTTACCGTTAGTTCTGACGGTATGTCATCTACTCCACAGATCTTGTATCGCCATTCGGTCTTTCAGTACTCCGTCAAATTCTTCTCGCAGTATCATATCTCCAATCTCATCTTTACCTACGTTCTCGTCCTTATATGTAATATTGTCTTGAAGTACATCTCCCTCGTATAGACCCTCCGTAAACTCCTTCCTCTTTTCAGCTTTCTCTTCTTTCCTTAGCACTCATTTTCCATCTGGTCTCCTGATATTCATACAACTGCTTCTCTTCTTTCCAAAGGCCTCCTTAACATCCCTGTTGGCGGTATCTATTTTCCCCTAGTGAAATATGCTTCTAAATCATTACATTTGTTCTCTAGCTGTTCGCGCGTAGCCATTTTGCACTTCCTGTCAATCTCATTTTTAAACTTTTGTATTCCCATTCGCCTGATTCATTTACTGCGTTTTTATATTGTAACGTTCTTTTATAAAGTTTTTGTGTTTTGGTTTGCCAATGAATATGCAATGCTTAATGTTTGTCTTACGCAAATTTACTGTGTGATGTGTTGTTGAACAAAACGACTTAATCTGCAAAACCAATCCACAATTTTCATAATGAAATCAATCCGTCGGAAATTTACCCAGTTTCTTGAGCATCGACTTCTATGGCCCTATGTAGTAAACTAATAAAATGCCCTATGCAACTAAACAATCAAATTTTCCTTAGATCTAGAGTAGCAACGGGTGTAATCTTGGTATTCTGTTCTCTCCACAGTCGGCATAGAAAATATTCAATCTTGGCACGGCGAAGTGCAATTCCGACCGTAAAATAAATTCATACAAATAATATCAGTAGATTGGCTAATAAATGAATAACCTTGCAAATGTTCCATAAAAGTGCTGTATATTGGCTCAGCGCTGTGCCATGCGCCCCGCGTTGAAGCTCTTACAAACATTAACACTTTTCTGACTCTAGACATTAATGTTTTTCTGACTCTGATTTAAAAACGATTACTTTAAAAAAATATTGACTGGGTTCAAATAAACACGACATGGAAGACGATTAGGTACTGATAAGGGGATACCCTAATGCTTAGTTTGAAAATTGTATTCAAAATAAATTCTCCTTCACAAAATCTGGTATGAAATATTTTACATTAACTTCAAAATCAGTGAACTTCTCAACTGTTCCACAATTCTCACTTACGGTCGTATTTAACAACATTTGGATTGTTACATGATAGAAAATCTGACATCGTTTGACAAAATAGATCCCAAAATTTAACTTTTCTTTGTCAGAATTGTAAAACACACAAAAATATTACAAATCGGTTATACCTAATCGATCTATACATTAAATCTGATGGAAAAGACTTGGTTCCTACATTCAACGGTCAGCACTATAAAAATTAACGAAAGCCACATTGCGTTGCTGCATACTTAAAACTAAATATACAAAACTTCATTATCCTACAAATTTGTTCCAGTTGCTTTACCTTTGAATTACAGTATAAGTTCATTACTCTTCTATAATTGCCATGGGCAATGCTGAGTATTTGTTAACGATCAGTATCACTTCAATTCTTGATAATTTTACAGCCTCACAAATTAATAATATACTTTACACTTTTATAGAAATATCTACGACATAACATTTACTAGCTCTGTGTGAGTGTAATCAATATCATTTGTCCATAGACCAACAACTAAATTCTCCCAGCTAGCCACTAGCTTTAAGTCCTACATTTCACATATGGCACAGTGCAACGGCTACTGTAACTGCGCTCCGCGCGTCCCTACTTACAATCGGCTCTGCCACTCAGGCAACATCTTTGGTTCAGTGGGGTCAAAATTACAATCTCTTCTACATATGACAATCTTTTCAGGTCATTCTTCATTAATTATATTACAAAATCGTGCTCCACGTACAAGTGGACCCCTCACAATATTTTCCCCTTTCTAGAATTAAATTCCTTACCTCCTGCATTATCCAAGGATTTCTATTGGATTTGTGTTTTTTAACTATTTGATCCCCTGATGCCTTCCCCCTATTCTTGTCAATCGTTGCCTTATGCTCCCTCTGAAACTCTCAAAAACCTTTGCTACTTCCAGCTTATTCAGGTCCCATCTCCCTAATTTGTTACATTTTTGCAATTTCTTCAGTTTTAATCTGCAGTTCATGACCGATACACTGCGGTCAGAGTCCACATCCGCACCTGGAAATGTTTTATAATTTAAACTCGAGTTCTGAAATTTTTGTATTACAGTTATGTAATCAATCAGAAACCTTGCTGTGTCTCCATGTCTGTTACATTTATACAACCTCCTTTCAGATTCTAAAAACCAAGTGTTAGCTATAATTAAAGTATGATCTGTGCAAAATTGTACTAGATGGCTTACTCTTTCATTCCTTTCCCCTGGTCATATTCACTTACTACTTTCCCTTCGCTTCCTCTTGCTATTATCTAATTCCAGTCGCCAATAACCACTAAGTCTTCGTCTCCGTTAACTATTAGTATATATTTATTTATCTCAATAAATATTTCTTCAATCTGTTCAACATCTGCGGAGCTGCTTGCCATACAAACTTGTATTAATGTGATGGGTGTGAGTTTCGTGTCTATCTTGGCTACGATAATGTGTTCACTATGCTCTTGATAGTAGCTTACCCACATTCCTATTTTCTTATTCACTTTTAAACCTACTCCTTCATTACCCGTATTTGACATTATATTTACAGTCTTGTATTCACCTGACCAGAAGTTCTGTTCTTCCTGCCACCGAACTTCACAATTCCCACTACATCTAACTTTAACCTATTCATTTCACTTTTTCAGTTCTCTAACCTACCTGCCTGATTAAGGGATCTAAGATTTCACTCTCTGATCCAAAGAACGCCAGTTTTGTTTCTCATGATGTCGACATCCTCCAGAGAAGCCCCCGAATGGAGATCCGAATTTACCTCCCGTAAATTTTAAAGAAGATGATATCATTTAACCATGTAGTAGAGCTGCACACCCTCGGCAGAAGTCATGGCTATAACTTTCTATTGCTCTCAGCTGTTTGTAGTACCAGCGCAGCAAGGCCATTTTGGATGATATTACAATCAGTCAATGATCTGGACTGTTGTCCCTGCAAATACTGTGAAGGCTACTGCCCATCTTCATGATTTTTCTGGCCTCTCAACAAATAATCTTCCGTTGTGATTGCACCTGCGAGACGACAATTTGTATCGCTCAGGTAATCAAGCCTTCCTACCTACGTCAAGGACCATGGTTTATGGGAGGGTATTAAAATGATACATACGTTGTGATTAAAGTGATAATATATTACAAATTATCTTACTGTGACACCTCTTTAATGTGGTATATGTTCCATAAAATTCCGGGCGAATAGCCGGGTGCCACGATATTTCAGCGCCATTTTCAAGTGAATATTGGCCAAAATTAAGTACGCTCCCATATTTGGGACCCCGCCGGCACATGTGCGATGTACCCTGTTGGCGCTGCCCATGCGCTGCTCGAGCACAAGCGCTTCTCCTAAAGGCCACGCTCTCCGTGGTGAAACCTCGCCTCGTCGTTATCAGATCGATCCTCTTTACTCAGTAAAATCACGCTACGACGCCGGATACGCAGAGCACGCAGTTTTTCTATGGCAGGATAACATGGCGAATCTAAATGGCAGCCGCCGTCCCGATTGATAAGAGACTCTGACAGTCGTATTCCCATTGATTCGTCGATGGTGGAGCTGCGAAAGTTTCACATATGGGCCACAGTCTTTGGTTCATTGTATTACATCAAATGGCCAGTAGAAATACAGCGTACGCTGATAGCGAACATAATGGCCTGGAGCTGATGTTCCACGATGCGATCATGAACAGTGTCCTTTATTTTCGCGGTGTATTTGATGCATTCGGCGTGGAATTCTGTAAACAGCAGACTTGCGAAGCTCTGTCGTCTTTGATGGATTCCCAAAGTTCCGAGGTTCTGGAAGGCTAACGAAACATTACTTTAACCTTATGTCTTCTCAATATTATGCCTATTTTTCGGAAACATTCCCTATATATATACTGTATGGTAGTTAAGCAGTCGTTTTGAGGACCTGGGCTTCTTCCTTCTTCTGCTGTTTGTATGTATGTAGCACTCTCTATACTTGCTGAGACGAACATGCGCTGTCCAGCAACATAGTTCGCGTCCCAGTTTCGTTTGTAGATTATTGCCATCCGAGATGGCATGGGGTCGCTGGATTATCTTCAGAACGCCCACTGTTTGTGCCGGATGATGGCAATTAGTAACCTGTAAATACAGATGCGTATGAGTGGTCTTTCGAGACACCGAATGTCCAAGTGTGCCATCACTCTTAAGTTGCACCAAGACATCTAGAAACGGCAAATAATCTTCTTTCTCCATCTCTCAACAAATTTTAATTTTTCATTTACGGAAATCGTATTTTGAAGGAACTCTCGGAGACTGTCCAAACCAAGAGGCCAAATTACAAAAGTGTCGTCGACGTTTCAGCACAATACTGTTGGTTTTAAGAAATCTGAGCTCAGTGTTCGCTCCCCAGTATCGTTCTTAATGAGGGTAGCCACTAGGGGAGGCAAAGTGCCCCCAATGTCGAAAAGTCAGATTGTTTGAAAAACTCGTTTTTAAATAAAAAGTAGGGTCAACTAGAGCGTATGCTCCAGCAACATTGCAATGTCAGTCCCCACACCTTTGCTGGCACTACACCGGGTGTCAGATGTTTGCATTTTCATTTTTTCATCGTGTTGCTAGACTCAGCCAAAACAATTACTGCTCGTCATGTGTTTCATAACACGCCCACGAGGAGATGTCCTCAGCAGTGCGATCTACTTTTTGAAACTATCTACACAGTGATGTAGGTTAAGATACTATGTGTCGCATACATCAATCATTCATCCTGATGGGCCCTAGTTTGTGAGTAATTGGCGGAAAAAAGAACACGGAATTTTGACTGATACTCAGTAGCATTAAAAAAGTTTCTGCATTTAGTGTGGATTTCAAATGGAGAAAGAATGATAGGATGAAAACTAAGAGCAGTTGATAAAGTTGGTATTATGATTAAAATTATGTGACAAAGGATGGAATTAAAAAATCACATTTAAATCAATTAACTGAATAAAAATTATCATCAAAGGCATCTCGATACAGATTTAAAAATAAAGAAAAATTTTGTGTCCTGTCCATTACACCATGCAACCAAACCGTAATAAGCAACTTTTTTAAAGCTATTTACTGTCATACAAAATAACGAAGTCTTGTTTTTTCGTCTGTTACTCGCAAACGGAGGCCCACCAGGGTGAATGACTGCAGTGTGCGATACGTGGGATCTTAACCTACATCGCTGTGTACATGGCTTCAAAAAGTCGATCGTACCGCTGGGGACCTCATCTTGTCAGTGTCAACAGAAACTGTCGGTTTGTTCCCTATGACAAAGAAAATTATTTTGAATCGAAATTTTACGAGTCCCATCCCAAATTAGTCTAGCATGTTATTCGTGTTATCGATATGTATTAACAGGGACAGTAAAACACGAAGAATAAACAGCAATCCAGCAGTAGCAGTCAGAGCGGACCATGGCAGTGTTGCCGCTGCCTGAGTACTGGCTATACGTCAAGTTCTACTGTTCTGTCAATACATAGACTATTGTGAGACCGCTCTAGTGATTGGACACGTAAAACTCCTCTGTGAAAATCATTTTGTTTGTAACGGGAAACGAACAAACGCTTCCTGTCGGCAATGGGCGTTGTATGAAAGACGGGACGAGCAGTATTAGTATTGGCTGACTCCAGCTACACAGTGCAAAAACGAAATTGCAAATATCTGCAGAAACTTATATACGTTTGCAGGTGGGGATATTCAGCCACCAAATAATTGATTATGGAACCTTCATCTGCCATTTATTTTGCACGATTCGCTACTGGTTTCGGTCAGTGACCATCACGAAGCTTAGCAGGCATAAAAGGCAGGAAAGTTGTACTACAGTTTGAACGAAAGTAATTTGCCCTTTTAAGCCCACCATTGTACGTAAAAAATCTCACACAATAATAACTTTGTACTATAATTTACGTCAAGAAGCAATTCCACATCGTCAGATGTAACTAGGTCAAAAAGCAAAGTATACAATCAAAGACAATGCCATGTCAATGATATAGCATTGTTTTTGTATCCTTCAGTGTTTGGCCTAGTTACATCAGCCAGTGTATTACTAGACGACGATGTGGACTTGCTTCTTGACGAAAATTATCGTACGCAGTTATTATTGGGGGATATTTTTTTTACGTACTATGGTGGGCTTAAAAGAGCAAATCACTTTTGTTCAAATTAGGACGTAACTTTCCTGCCGTTTACCTCAGCTTGATAATGGTCACTTACCGGAAGTAGTAGCGAACTGTGCAAAAGAAGTGACTTACGAAGATTTCACCATGAATTTTAACAGTCTGCAGAAACACCAGAGAAAATTCATCTTAGCACTCTTAGTTGAGGCGTCCTTTACGGCGAGTCCACCAGAGACACGTGGGTGAAAACGGAACGACATCAAAACGTATATGTATTTGGGAGAATACGTATCTAGGAAGATAAGGGGGTGTTACAAAGAGCTTAGGTTTTGTGCTTAGATATGCATTTAACTGAAACCAGTTCGTATGATCTGATTTGATAGTTTGTATGAATCCGTTTTACGTAGTTCTAAAGATAGTCGGTGGCCAAATCGCTTCTCTCTTTGTCTCTCTCTCTCTCTCTCTAACTCTCTCTCTCTCTCGCTCTCTAGTTCTCTCTGTCACTCGTTCGCTCTTTTTATTTTAGATCAAGATAATTAATTAGCTCAAGAGCAGGAGCGTACAGTATAACTTGGAATTTCGATTCAATTGCGAAACATGATTTGTCGATGTTAACGTCTCTGTAATGCCGTTCAAAACGGAAAAAAATTAAGACGAGATAATTAGAGACGGAGCAGAAACTTTCATTCGGAAGTATGGCGAAGGAAATCGACCATATTCTTTCACAGGAACCACCTCAACTTTCTGCTATAAGTGATTTAAGGTACTTAACAAAAGTCCAAATCTGGGTAGCCGATTGGGGGTTTGAGCAGCTAACTTCCCGAATTAGAGCCCGGTGTGCGTCCACTGTGCCGTCTCTCTCAGTATAAATGATTTTCAGTTCATTCTCACATAAGTAAATTTTTTAACTTTTTGTAACATATGAAAAGTCCACAAACAAAAATACCATTGATGAACCCCATCACACAGATTGCTGCAACGGGTTGCGATTTTGGTCGCTTGCTCATCGCACAGCAGGAATGCCGATTACTTTTCGGACGCACTTCGGAGTTTGCGGATGGGTCATTAAATAAGAGAGGTTTTACGGCTCCGCCACCGAGTAACTGCCCTGCCATTTACAGTGTAGAAGGCGCACAGCCTCATTACCGAGGCTGCACCGCTCATTAAATACATACTTTTGACATTCAGTTGGCAAGAAAATTGGCATGCCACTTCGCATTCTTCTTGTGGAAAGTAATTAAAAACTTGTATCCTCATAACACAAGGCCAGTTACACTCAACTTTTCCTTTTTTTCTAACAAGGTTCAGAAATAGGGTTGGAATTCAGAGTGAACTGAAAATTGTTACAAGATTCGCTGACGCCACTGCTATCCTCAGCGAATGTTTGGAACAGTTATGACTTAAGGCTTGGAATCAACAGTCTAATGAGCACAATATCGATTGACAGTAAACACAAGAATAACGAAAGTGCTGAGGAGTAGCAGGAATGAGTATAGCGACAAACGTTTCGTTAAAACTGGAGACTACGAAATTGACGAATTGGAGTAATATATAACAATTTGATGATGTAGGTGGTGTACTAATATATAACAATTTGATGATGTAGGTGCGTGAGATACTCTGAAACGAAGAGGTTGACACAGGAGCGGAAGCCGTGGCGAAAGCATCGAAAAAGTCAGAGGATTAAAGACGCCCCCACTCCCCAAAAAAACCTAAAAAATCCATTTTTGTCTTGTTTATAATTTTGACGCTCTGCTGCTACCTCTGATACAATGGACGTTATTCCTTGATGACGTAACACTTGTCTTTTCATCCTGTCCCTTCTTCTTATCAGTCTTTTCCACAAATGTCTGTTCTCGCTGATTCTGCGGAGGAGGCCCTCATTCCTAATGTAATCAATCCACCTAATTGTCAGCAGCCTTTTATTGCAGAACATTTCAAACGATTTATTGTGATTCAGATTTCGTGAGGAGATCTCGCCGTAACGACAAACGCCATTGTCTTAATGATGCCCACCCCAAATCCTGTCTCATGTCCATGACGCTCTCTCCCGTGTTTCTCGATAGTACAGAACGTGCAGCCCTCCTTCGAACTTTCTCTGTGTACACTGTTAATCCTGTCTGGTAAGGATCCCACAGATCCCACATCTCGCAACAGTACTCCAAATGAGGACGGACAAGTGTAGTGTAGGCAGTGTCTTTAGCGCATCTTCTAGGTGCTTTGCCGATAAAATACAGTCTTTGGTTCTCCTTTCCCAGAACATTTTCTACGTGTGCTTTCCTATTTAAGTTCTTCATAATTGTAGTTCCTAGATATTTAATTTTATTTATGGCATTTGGATTTGATTGATTTACTGTGTAACGCTTGTGGTTGACTTCAAAGTTTTCATTATTTAGGATCAATTGATAATTTTCGCAGGTTCGAATCCTGCCTCGGGCATGGATGTGTGTGATGTCCTTAGGTTAGTTAGGTTTAATAAGTTCTCGGGGACTGATGTCCTATAGTGCTCAGAGCCATAATTTTCGCACCATACAGATGTTCTTTACACACTCCTGGAAATGGAAAAAAGAACACATTGACACCGGTTGTCAGACCAACCATACTTGCTCCGGACACTGCGAGAGGGCTGTGCAAGCAATGATCACACGCACGGCACAGCGGACACAACAGGAACCGCGGTGTTGGCCGTCGAATGGCGCTAGCTGCGCAGCATTTGTGCACCGCCGCCGTCAGTGTCAGCCAGTTTGCCGTGGTATACGGAGCTCCATCGCAGTCTTTAACACTGGTAGCATGCCGCGACAGCGTGGACGTGAACCGTATGTGCAGTTGACGGACTTTGAGCGAGGGCGTATAGTGGGCATGCGGGAGGCCGGGTGGACGTACCGCCGAATTGCTCAACACGTGGGGCGTGAGGTCTCCACAGTACATCAATGTTGTCGCCAGTGGTCGGCGGAAGGTGCACGTGCCCGTCGACCTGGGACAGGACCGCAGCGACGCGCGGATGCACGCCAAGACCGTAGGATCCTACGCAGTGCCGTAGGAGACCGCACCGCCACTTCCGAGCAAATTAGGGACACTGTTGCTCCTGGGGTATCGGCGAGGACCATTCGCAACCGTCTCCATGAAGCTGGGCTACGGTCCCGCACACTGTAAGGCCGTCTTCCGCTCACGCCCCAACATCGTGCAGCTCGCCTCCAGTGGTGTCGCGACAGGCGTGAATGGAGGGACGAATGGAGACGTGTTGTCTTGAGCGATGAGAGTCGCTTCTGCCTTGGTGCCAATGATGGTCGTATGCGTGTTTGGCGCCGTGCAGGTGAGCGCCACAATCAGGACTGCATACGACCGAGGCACCCAGGGCCAACACCCGGAATCATGGTGTTTGGAGCGATCTCCTACATTGGCCGTACACCTCTGGTAATCGTCGAGGGGACACTGAATAGTGCACGGTACATCCAAACTGTCATTGAACCCATCGTTCTACCATTCCTAGACCGGCAAGGGAACTTGCTGTTTGAACAGGACAATGCACGTCCGCATGTATCCCGTGCCACCCAACGTCCTCTAGAAGGTGTAAGTCAACTATCCTGGCCAGCAAGTACTCCGGATCTGTCCCCCATTGAGCATGTTTGGGACTGGATGAAGCGTCGTCTCACGCGGTCTGCACGTCCAGCACGAACGCTGGTCCAACTGAAGCGCCAGGTGGAAATGGCATGGCAAGCCGTTCCACAGGACTACATCCAGCATCTCTACGATCGTCTCCATGGGAGAATAGGAGCCTGTATTGCTGCGAAAGGTGGATATACACTGTACTAGTGCCGACATTGTGCATGCTCTGTTGCCTGTGTCTATGTGCCTGTGGTTCTGTCAGTGTGATCATGTGATGTACCTGACGCCAGGAATGTGTCAATAAAGTGTCCCCTTCCTGGGACAATGAATTCACGGTGTTCTTATTTCAATTTCCAGGATTGTAAATCACTTTGCAATTTGTTTTGATCTTCTGATGACTTACTAGACGATAAACGACACCATCATCTGCAAATAACCTACGACGGCTGCTCAGATTGTCTCCTAAATTGATTACATAGATAAGAAACTTCATAGGGCCTATAACATTGCCCTGGGCAACGGAAGAATTCATTTCTGCTTTAATCAACAAAATTTTTCTGGCGGGTGTGACCGCCTTGTCAATACTTAAAAGTACTGTAAAGAAAAACAGCTTGAAGAAGCTCACTTGCAACAGTGACCGAAGGGCGCGTAGTTTGCATATTGACAATGCGGTCACAAAGCAAGAAAATTTTTATTGATTTTGACAATGGCCGCGGAAGCCTACGTTTATACATGTCTGTTTTACTCGATGACTTTCCGTCAGTTACTAAAAACTGTGAACTCTCTGACAGGGAATCACGATTCCAGTCGCATAACTAAGATGGTGTTCCGTAAGAACGCAACTGGATTGAATAATCTTATGCTATGCAATTGATGTTTTTGTTCACAACGCAAAGATGATCCTTAAGCAAAAATATAAGGATATCATTAATCTTCTATTGACCAAGAATGTAAACAGAACAGAGACGATGTGTGGGATGTGCAAAAAGCAACATGTTAATAACGGTCTCGGCCGCAAATACTGTTATAATTCCACGAACCTCAAGTAGTTGACGTTCGTGGAGTTATAACATCCGCTCCACTCACCGTCACAGCCTACGGCCATGGTATGAGGAACAGAAGATGCTCATATCTGACCGAAACCGGTTACGACAGAGTAAATGTTTTAGCGGTCGAGACTGTTTGTATTCATTTTAAAAGTACTTTTTGCCAGACCGCTGTTCTCCACGAAAAATATTCTCAAAAGTTAACAGGAAAGTGTTTGCACTGTAAGAGTACTCTGTTTACGTCCTTGGTCATTAGAAAATGAATGATATCTTTGCAACTTTGGTTAATGACCATCTTCGCACTGTAAACAAAAATATCGCGCGTGTAGCACATATGTGATGCTCCACACTGACATTAAGTGTTTTTAAAGTGCGTCACAGTCACTTACTTTCAATATGTGTGGTGTTTGCAGTTCAACAACATATACATCGACCTGGGAAAACCCATGGATCACAACGAAACAAATCACCTTCTAGTAGAACTTATTTTAGTAAATACAGCTATTAATCATCATATCTAAATAAATGCAAACACCTTAGCATGTTTTCAGTAATGAAACAACTTATAAAGTAGCCCCGTGTTCTTGTACGGTGTAGGAGCAGAGGACATGCCACTTTTTAGTCGGCACGGTAGCGACAAGTTGTGTCACTAGGCTTAAACATCAAAAAGTGTTTCTACGTCTACATCGATACTCCCAAGTCAGCGTACGGCGCTTGGCGGAGAGTACAATGTACAACTACTAGTCATTTCCTTTCTTGTTCCACTTGCACGAGGAAAAAACGACGGTCTGTATGGCTCCTTATGAACCTCAAATTGGAGGCAGCAGAATCGTTCGGCAGTCAGCTTCATATGCCTCAAAAAGAACGTCGCCTTCTCTTCTGGGACTTCTATTCGAGTTCCTGAAGGATCTCCGTAATACTTACGTGCTGTTCGAAGCTACCAGTAAAAAATCTGGCAGCCTGCTTCTGAATTGCTTCGTTGTCTTAGTTTAATCCGACCAGATACGGATCCAAAACATCCGACCTGCGCTCAAGAATAGGTCGCACTGTCATCTTATATGTGATCTCCTTTATAGATAAACCACACTTTTCCAAAATTCTCCCAATAAATCGACGTCCCTACCACAATCCTCTCATGCTCGTTGCATTTATTATAGCTTCCCAACTTTAAGCCCAGATTGACACAGACTGTGTCAATCAGGACACTACCAATGCGGTCATCCGAACATTACGGGTTTGTTTTCCCGTCTGATCCGTATTAACTTACATTTTTCACATTTAGAGCTAGCTGCCATTCATCATACCAACTAGAAATTTTGTCTAAGTCATCTTGTATCCTTCTAGAGCCAGTCAATTTCAACACTTTACCGTACTCTACAACATTATTAGCAAACATACACAAATTGCTGCCCACCCTATCCACCAACACATTTATGTATTTGTAGCTGGCGTCGTTATGCACCAACTATCATTAAAGCCAGCTGAGTTCACGAGCTCCAAAATGGATAAAATAACTTGCTTTTACACCGAAGAGCCAAAGAAACTTGTAAATCTACCTAGTGTAGGAAACCCACGAGCTTACAGAAGTGCCGCAACACGAGGTAGCACGGTCTCGACTAATGTCTGAAGTAGTGCTGGAGGGAATGGACACCATGAATCCTGCAGGGCTGTCCATAAATCCGTAAGAGTACGAGGGAGTGGAGATCTCTTCTGAACAGCATGTTGCAAGGCATCCCAGATATGCTCAGTAATGTTCATTTTTGGGGAGTTTGGTGGGCTGCGGAAGTGTTTAAATTCAGAAGAGTGTTCCTGGAGCCTCTCTGTATCGATTCCGGACGTGTGTGGTGCGGCATTGACCTGCTGGAATTGCCCAAGTCCTTCGGAATGCACAACGGACGTGAATGGATCCAGGGGATCAGACAGGATGCTTACGTACATGTCATCTGTCAGAGTCGTATCTAGACGTATCAGGGGTCCCACATCACTCAAACTGCAATTGCTCCACACCATTAGAGAGCCTCTACCGGCTTGAACAATCCCATGCTGACATGCAGCGGCCACGGATTCTTGAGGTTGTCTCCATTCCCATACACGTCCATCCTCTCGATACAATTTGAAACCAGACTCGTCCGACCAGGCAACATCTTTCCACTCATCAACAGTCCAACGCCGGTTTTGACAGTCCCAGGTGAGGCGTAAAGCTTTGTGTCATGCAGTCATCAAAGATACACGAGTGGGACTTTGGATCCGACAGCCCATATCGATGATGTTTCGTTGAATGGTTAGCACCCTGACACTCGTTGATAGCCCAACATTGAAATCTGCAGCAGTTTGCGGAAAGGTTGCACTTCTATCGTGTTGAACGATTTTCTTCAGTCGTCGTTGCTCCCGTTCTTGCAGGGTCTTTTTCAGGCCGCAGCATTGTCGGAGATTTGAAGTTTTACCGGATTCCTGATATTCACGGTACACTCCTGAAATGGTCATACGGGAAAATCCCCACTTTATCTGTACCTCGGGGATGATGTGTCCCATCGTTCGTGCACAGGCTGTAACACCACGTTCTAACTACCTTAAATCTTGATAACCTGCCGTTGTATCAGTAGTAACAGATATAACGTCTGCGCCAGACACTTGTTGTCTTATACAGGCGCTGTATTCTGCCTGCTTACATACACTGTATGACCAAAAGTACCAGGACACCCCCCCCCCCCAATATTAGGTGCATTGTGCAGCTACATACTGCCAGGTACTCCATATCAGCGACCTCAGTAGTCGTTAGACATAGTGAGAGAGCATAATGGAGCGCTCCACGGAACTCACGGACTTAGAACGTGGTCAGGTGATTGGGTGTCGCTTGTATCATACGTCTGTCTGACGCATGATTTCCACACTCCTAAACGTCCACTGTTTCCGATGTGACAGTGAAGTGGAAACGTGAAGGGACACGTACAACACAAAAGCGTACAGGCCGACCTCTTCTGTTGACTGACAGAGACCGCCGACAGTTGAAGAGGGTCGTAATGTGTAATAGGCAGACATCTATCCAGACCTCCACACAGGAATCCCAAACTGCAACAGGATCCACTGCAAGGACTATGACAGTTAGGTGGGAGGTGAGAAAACTTGAATTTCATGTTCGAGCGGCTGCTCATAAGCCATATATCACGCCAGTAAATGCCAAACGACATTGCGTTTTGAAGAGAAATTCTGAAAGTTTTTTTACAGACTTTCGATATGCGAACCATGAGTGACCCTGCAGACGTTATACGATAATCGAATTCCTTCCATACCCGTCCCAGCATGGCATTGTCAACTGTGGCAGTCGCTTTCCGTATTCTCTCCCGGAGCTCTGCTACATCACGTGGTAGAGGCAGTACGTAAGCCAGATCTTTAATGTATCCCTACAGAAAAAAGTCACACGGAGTGAGATCTGGTGATCGGGGAGGCCATTTCATGAAGCAGTTGTCTCCTTCTGTAGCACGGCCGATCCATCGATGCGGCAGCTCCGTGCTCAGGTACACACGAACTTCACGATGAAAATGGGGTGGAGCCCCATCCTGCTGAAAGACGAACTAAGGACCCGATTGCACTTAAGGCAACAGCCATTGCTGCAGCATGTCCATGTAGGAATAACCAGTGACAGTGCTCTCGGCCAAGAAGAAAGGGCCGTACAGTTTTCGACGTTACAAGGCACAAAAAACATTTACCTCTGGGGAATCACGCTCAAATTTAAACCATTCGTGTGGATGCTTTGTACCCCAGATTCGACAATTATGTCTGTTCACTTTCCCTTTAGTGTGAAAAGTGGCTTCGTCACTAAAAATTAAGCGATCGACAACGCCATCCCCATCCTCATTCCATTGTTGCAACTGCGAACAAAATTCAAAACGCTCGCCTTCTTCACTAGCTGCCATTTGCATGGTTTCATAGACAGTTTCCGTCGCAGGACTTTCCACACTGTCATTGGAGCCATTTTGAGTTCACGGGATGCACGACGTACCGATTTCTTTGGACTCCTTATGAATGTCTCTCGTACGCGCTCTAATTCCTTTCAGTCGCCCTGGGACGTCCGGGCACAAGCAACCCGTCTTAATGAATTTGTGCCAGTGGTAAATGGCCTTCCTTGTTGGTGGATTCTTGGCGCACTTGGTTCTAAGCATCCGGTTGAACAGCTGTATCGCACTTGTTTTTGTCGAACTCCAACACACAGAAAGCTCGCTCCGCACCTGAACTCACCATGTTTGCGACTAGCGCCGACTACCGGCAAACTACCAAACTACGCTGTGGCGGTGTACATGGAAAAATGACATATGTATGATATCTGTACCTTGTTTGGTTCTTGTGCAATAAATAATTGAAAGTGTTCCCGACCTCTATGTACACACTGTATAGATTGCACGTCAGGGCGAAGGACATGGTCCCTGGTTCCCCTACTCCGTTCAGGCCTCTGAGGTGCCACGGTCCGACTCGTAGAATCCCACAGGTTTCTCATCCGGTGTGGTGTCTTGCCCACTCGTCGCAAATAGGGTGCCTACGGCATGCAGCGTTCATGGAATTCTATACAATAATTACAAACAAATAACAACAGTAGTTTTCTTTCCAGGAAGCAAACTGACAATATTTAACTTTCTTTAGGGCAAACGTCGCTAGCGAGAGGTGACGTGAAAACAGAACAGTTCTTGCTATACACAGAGTCCACGGAAACACTTGATAGTGACAGCGTAGCACTAGTCACGTTGCAGGCTCGGGCCGATTATGTGCCGACGAGGCTTAGCAAGATCTGCGTTTATATGCAGCTGTTGCAGGTAGCGCGCAGGGCACGGCGCAATCCGATCCCGCTCACCATTGGCCGCCGTTCCTTCACTGCCATCTCTGATCTTTCGTTTCGCACCTTTGTTCCGGCGTTTGTGGTTACGCCAGAACATCCGGCCCCGATGCAGTACCAAGTCTGTCAGCAGGTGCAGCACGGTTATTCAAATCATATCGAGTGGTCTCGCTGCGAGGAGAAGGAAGGTTACTACTCGGACATGCGAGGCAGGCATCACTGGGGCGTCCCTTTAAGGGTGGGAGGGGGCCGCCCGACGCACCTAAAGCTTTCTAGAGCTGTCAGGCGCGCTTTGAAATTACGCAGCGCGCCCGCGAGGTGTGAAAGGCTAAGACGGGCAGCGCGCCGCGCCGACCGGCCGTGGGGGTTGCCTAGTCAGCAGGCGGTCGGCTAGACGCGGACAGCTCATTAACGGCTGGCATTTAGGCGCCGGTCTCCCTCTCCTATTACGACACCGGCGTCTAACGACGTGGGCGGCGCCCGGAGAGGTGTTAATGCAGTCGCCGCGATACGGCGAGAGGCGTCCCTCCGACGACAACCGCGCTGGCTAATCACACCTTTCGGCCCCCTTAATTACTCGTTTTGTCCTTCACTCCGAGCCACTGCACGTGCGTCGTCTCTCGTACGACGGGCGACCATTGCCTTCCAGAAGCTGGCGATTAGACCGCGTTCTCAAGCGTCTCCAGCTCGCCCGCTTTTAATTTTCTTCTTCCGGTCGACGAGGAGTGCGTAATCACAAATATTACCGGCCGTGTCAGGGGACGGACAGGCGGTGGCGTGCTTCCAGAAACTGCTGGTAATTAGATTTAACGGCACCTTCTACTGCAATATGATTTGTCCACCAGACAGACGCTGAACGTCGAACGACTATAGGTAATTTTCGTGGTGCGTGTCTCTATACATCCTTCGAGTTACCCACGTCTTCTCCACCCCCCCCCCCTTCCCCTCCCTTCTCACTTAATAGTACCAGACTGTGGTGTCAAGGCAGCATAACAACCGGCCACAAGAAATAGTCATAAAAAGTATTCAAGCCAAATGAAATATCAGGAGAGCCTCGATGATTTTTTTAATATTAGTTTCTCCCTTTGATTTTTCAGTGTTTGAATTTTTGGAGTGTTGTATCGCACACGCAACTGTAACGAAAAGAGTCTTTCTTGTTACAAAACAGTTTCAATTGGACGATGAATGGTAATAAACATTCAAGTAAAGAATGTTTAAGCTACATTTGACCCAAATAAGAAAAAAATCATAACAGAGCCATTAAGTTTTGAACAAAACAGGCCAACATCAAGTATCAGTTAAAACTTAGTGAACCATCTATCACACGAACAGTAAAGAACGTTCAGCTCTTTACGAGCACTGTTGTTATGGCCCAACCCACACAAATGTGCCATTGAGTTTAGTCTTCTTCGAGGCTTTCATTGACTGTACAGTATTGCTTCCTGTTCATTCCTGGATGTTGACGGAATGAAACTTGTGGTTTCCTAAGCAACATCTTTGTTTTCGCCTAAAGTGTAACTTAATGTACTTCTTGGAACTTACTTTTTTCCCTGATAGTCGTTTATTTTTTATATCATGACTTCCCATATCTGGCTGTTGAAAAAAAACAAACTGCAAAACTTTAAGTTCGTATGATACCTCTTATGTCTGGCACAACCCGAATTACTTTCTCCGATACAAACTGAATGAAGCGCTGTGGTCGTTTAATGCTCTGACTGTCACAGCTTACAACACAGAGAAGAATATCACTTGTTTCTAAAAGTACCATAAAACATAATATTTTCTTACAAACAAAGCACAGTAGCGCAATGTTTGCGCTTTGAAATATTTAGTACAAAAAGAAAACTTGTTGCCACTCGGAAAAATACTGTTCTTCTGATTCAGAACCCCTGAGTGGTCTCGTTCTCTCATGGTACGCATTGCAGTGATGTGATAGGTGCTGTAACTAATGTTAGGAATTAGAAACAGCTCTTATCGGATACAACGATACAATCTGCTATCCGGTACCACACAACCTCCACCTACTTGTCTTGCTGGGGTTGGAACTTCCTGTTAACTTTTTAATTCCATTATTCGATTACCTTACTACATATGAGTAAGGTTAGGCGTCATTGTGAAAATACCAATCCGACTTCAAGGGATCAGTAATACTGGAAGTAATAGGCAAGGAATCACTGGAAATCATTTCAATGAAATATAAAAGAATCCAAATTCTGTGGCTACATCATATAAGTGGAATTAGTTTAAGTTACAATGGCTGTATAACGGATGAGCTAAGTGGTATGTTGCAGCTATTGCGTTATGGATTTCGATAACGCAAGATTTTCTAGGAATTTAATGTAATGGAGATATGTGGTTGTATAGCATCAAGCAACGGCTTCTGTGTGCCGGGAGGCAGCCGAGAAAATAAAAATATCATTGTGTACAACGATAAGACATTTGGAATAGACTGATTAACGTGGATTAGCTCCAATTAAACGATAAAGGCAGGTAAAAAATTTAAAGGTCACGTCACAAGGCCAGGAGTGAAAAAAGGGTCTCGGTAACCATCTTATCGACTTTAGAAAGTGCGCTGACCTGCATCTGCAAGAAACTTTTATGTATTCCTTGGTTAAAGGAACGTGATATTTTCAGACTGGATGCTGTATTTGACCCCGCGTGAGACTGTTTATGTGTGTTAAACAAGCAAATGGAAGAGATTTCCTTACAGCATGTGTATAACACATGCAGATCGAAGAGGTTGACAGTGTTAAATTTCTGGGATTACAGTTGGGAAGAGCATCCCACAGAATTGCTGAATCGCCTATATAACTTTTGTACTTGCAGTGGGAATGATGTCAGGTACAGGAGATGTCAATACAAAAAACGTTTGTACTTCGCTTATTTCATTGTATTATGTCATACGGGATCATATTCTGGGATTACTCGTGAAACCGAGCAGAAGCTTTCAGCATGCAAAAGCGGCTAATAAGATTCATTTGTGGTGTAAATTCAAGAACATGTAGAAAGCTGTTCAAGGAACTTTGTATTCTAGCCACTGCTATTCAGTATATTTATTCCTTAATGAAATTTGTTCCCAGGAATATATCTCTGTTTCCCACCAATAGCTCGATACATAACATCAATACTATGAATAAGAACTCTCTACATAAAGATCCAAAATAGCTTGCTCCAAAAAGGAGTCCGATATTCAGGAACACATGATTTCAAGAAATTACCAGCAAGCATTAAAAACTTGGTTTCAGATGAAGCACAGTTTAAACAGAGCCTGAAAGACTTTTTGATAAGCAAATCCTTCTACTCTATAGATGTGGTTCATCTGCAAAAGAGACCGCATATAGGAAGCTTGAGCACCTGTTCTTAAGTACTGCTCGAGAGTTTGGGATCCGTACCAGGTCGGATTAAAGGAAGACATCGAAGCATTCAGCGACGGGCTGTTAGATTTGTTACTTGTTGGTTCGAACAACAGTGTTTTGGGAGCTGAAATTGGAATTCATGGAGGGAAGGCGATTTTCCTTTCGAGGAACACTACTGAAAACATGTAGAGAAGCGGCATTTGATGCTAACTGCAGAACGATTCTGTTTCGTCCAACATGCATTGCGCGTAGAGACCACGAAGATAAGGTACGAGACATTAGGGCTCATACGGAGGCACACAGACAGTCGTTTTTCCCTCGTTCTGTTTGCGAATGGAACAGGGAAGGAAGTGGCTAATAGTGGTACGGGGTGTCCTCCACGCGCCGTAAAGTGGATGTAGATGTAGATGTAGATGTAGAACTTCCATGCAGCAGTTATACAGCATCGTCACAAGACCAAATGGGGACGCGCGGAGTGGCCGCACTGTTTGAGGCGTCATGTTACGGACTGCGTGGCCCCTCCCGCCGGAGGGAGTACTCCCTCGTGCATGGGTGTGTGTGTGTGTGTTGTTCTTAGCATAAGTTAGATTAAGTTAGTTTAAGTAGTGTGTAAGTCTGGGGACCGGTGACCTAAGCAGTTTGGTCCATTAGGAATTCACACACATTTGAAGATTTTTGAACCAAATGGGGTTAGGCAATAGCTACAGAAAAAAAGTGTGGTAACGGTGGGTAGAAACAACTTACAATAATTTATTTATGAAAACTTCACATTACCGTTAACCTTAAGCGCCGTGCTTACTCTAACCTCAAGGTTTAACAGCTCTCTGCTGGATCTTAGTTCGGTGTTTTGCTTATATTATTTGGCTGTAAGGTTCCACCAATATATGCTAAAAGGCACCGTGTAGTGCTGATTTTCTTGCGCAACAGGTGCGTGTTATAATTACATACAAAAGAGTGTGTCACAATCAGGTTGTGCAAAATCATTTAATGGCAAAGCGATGGTCTTTTCAAATGTATCGTGTATGTTACTCAATGAATGTTCAGGGCAGAGCACAGATTAATTTTTTGTTCAGATATATATTTCTGTTACTCTATTTCTATTTCTGAGGTCACATGCATCATTTCTCTAATTTCGGGGTTAATTTGACCACTTGCCATTTTTACCCCAGGAGTTACACATAGACTATTTATTAAACAGTGTTGATGCCAATTACAGTATGGAACTAAGGAATACTTGCATTAACCATCAGTATGTAGACGAAAGCTCATCTGTTATTATTAAAATGCCTACAACTAAGAAAAACAAATGTGAGTCATATATTGCTCAAATCGCAAGGTATCGTGGTCTGGCGGTGAATCAAGTACAACATATAATGACAAATATCTCCGGAAATAACAAGTGAAGTTCGTTTGGACGCAAGTGCCAAGTAGTGTCTAGATAAATGAAGAACAGATAACCTTAATTCTAACTTCAATGGATGTTTTGAAATGAGTAATTAGGTCTAAGATGAAGGAAATTGAAGGTATTATGCTCATCTAAATTTGGAGCTATGTTTGTGGTACTCGGTCTTAGTACCTTACACTGTATTTGTAATTTTAGTGATGGATCACACTGACTTATATACCGTTCTAGGATTTTTTCCTTGAGAAAACTTCAGATCAATGTATTTATTTCTAGGTGATCGAAGTTTCATTCTGTTTTTGGAATGCTGACCACGAATAAAATGGTACCAGACAATTGTGGTGGAAGTACAGCCAGTCCATGTAGTTCCAAATCCATGCTGTCTTCGACCATGTTCATTTTTTTCCATTACTTCCTCCGGGTTTTAGAAAATATATTGTACCGATGAGTATGTAACCATTTCATAGAAGCAACAAGTTTACTAATATAAATACCACAGAAGTTAAAAAAAACAGTCATGATATGAATTGAACCTGAAAATAGGTCAAAGTACAGCCGGTTTACGATGCTTAAATTTATTTTAAAAAAAGGTGTGCGTTGCAGCAACTCCATCTTTACTTGCACTGGTATGTTTTTACTCCTATCATGAAAAACAGTGCTGATAGTGGATATGTATGAGTGCTTATATCTGGGTATGGCACAGGGATGTTCACTTGGAAATATTTATGTCATAAGGCAGAAGCATAACACAGGCCTTGCCTTGGGCGCCCTCTATTCGAAGCTAGCAATAACTCAGATGCACCTGTGCGGTAGACAGCTCGGCACTCTTCCACTACGAATACCTCCGTACCATCCGGAGAACACAGCTTGTACCATGTTGGTATCAACTTTCTTTTAATGTCCTGAAAATCGTTTCATACGTTACACTAGAGGAATACATATAAATTTACTAATACTTGAAATATTATTAATCGAGTAAAGAGATTCTAGAGACCACACTGTTTGCGTCACTACTAACACAATTGCAGCGAATGTATATTTTAGAAATTTTCATGTTCTGATTATGATTATCGTCTGAACATTTTTAGTTAAAACACGTTTCCTATCTCTGTTCTTGTGTATGAGACTGTTCCGTATACATTGATGAGCCATAACATTACGAGCGCTACCCACCGTGAGGTTGTAGACTGCCTGATGGCGCTGAGGGCACGTGACGCGTGACACGGACTAGCGACGAATGGGGAAACATTCTAGCGACGATAAGTAGCGCAAATGCGGAAATCCGCCGACTTAAGAGACTTTGACAAAAGCCGTATTCTTTCTTTCTTCCTTTGTCTGAACCTTGTCCCACAGTTACGCAGGGTCGGCCATTGTTAATCGGATGTGGCATGATAAGGTTAAGGGGTGGCCGGATGCCCTACCTGCCGCCACCCTGCAACCCCCCCCCCCCCCACCCACCCCCCGGGAAGGAATTAGTGTACCCCAGCTGTCTGTGTTGAATGTCTGCGAGTCGTGTAACTGTGGTGGAACGTGGGGAACAGCCCGGTATTCACCTAGGGGGATGTGAAAAACCGCCTAAAACTATATCCAGGGTTGCCGGCACACCGGCCTTTCGTCGTTATTCCGCAGGGCGGATTCGATCCGGGGCCGGCGTGCCTACCCGAGTCCAGGAAGTAGCGCGTTAGCACTCTCGGCTACCCTGGCAGGTCTTTCACAAAAGCGAGATGGTTGTGGCCCAATGCCCGGGAGCGAGCATCCCGGAAACGGCGATGTTGGTCGGCTGTTCGCGTGCTATTGGTGCACACCTGTCAGCGCACTGCGTTGAACATGGAGTTCCGCAGCAGACCCCTAGGTGTTCGCACGTTGACCCAACAATTAAAAAAAAAAATAGGGTTCAAATGGCTCTGAACACTATGGGACTTAACTGCTATGATCAGCAGTCCCCTAGAACTAACTAACCTAAGGACATCACACACATCCGACCGTAGCGGTTACGCGGTTCCAGACTGTAGCGCCTAGAACCGCACGGCCACTGCGGCCGGCGCAACAACATCGTCAGTTATGATTACAGTGGGCACGGGATCATCGAGATTCGACCGCAGACCACTGGAATCGTGTCGTCGGGTCACATGAATCCCGGTTATTGTTAAACCAGGTCTATGGTTGTGACCAGATACTCCGTCATCAAGGCAAACGGCCGTCCGAAACATGCAGCGCGCCATGGACGCAGGCCGGTAGGAGCGATATTGTTATGGGGTACATTTACCTGAGCTTGTGGTAGTAATCGAAGGCACCATGACAGCTGCGGACTAAGTGAACATTAATAGGGACTACCAGTAACCCGTTATGCTTGATGTCTTCCCCCAAGAGCGATGCCATCTTCCAGCACGATAAATGTCAGTGCCACAAGGCCAGAATCGTGCTGCAACGGTTTGGCGAGCATCGTAGTGAACTCACGTCGATGAATTGGCCATCAAATTCGGCTTATCTGAATCCCACGAAACCCAATTGGGACGCTATTGGGTGCCAGCTCCATGTCCACAAACCAGTCGCTCGTAAATTGCGGGAAGTGAGTGAGCCGTGCCTAGGCATCTGGTGCCACAAACCTGTTGACTCCTATCAAATACTTGTCGAGTCCATGGCAAGCAGAATCACTGATGAACTGCGCTCCAGGGGTGGACCAACACGTTTTTAGGCAAATGGTCATAATATTTTGGCTCATCAGTGTATATTAATGTGATACACTCCCCGTCTTGCACGTAACTACTGGTGTTCGACGAAAGATGTACTTTGAAATTGTGCATCGATAGTACCTTCCACGTCACTACTGGTAATCGACGATAGATGTATTATCGACATCGTCGGTGAAGCAAGAGGTGACCTACTTTATCTGACTCTAATATCCTTCTAGGACACTTTATTGCCTAGATCACAAGTTTTGTTACATAGTTAACCAGTTTTAGCTAGTTCAATGGGCATCTTAAGATCTTTACAGATCACAACGAAATACATGCCATTACATCTTATCCACACCATTTTGTAATACAATTAAGTAGAGTATATAATCAATACGGTAATATCAACACGCAAAAAATGTAATACATTACGGAACTCATCTGAAGTTGTCATTAACATTACACCATTGTGTTATACATACATTACCTACCCACAATCCCAGAACTTGCAACATATTGGAGATTGTATAGATTGGTGAGCACTCTCACATAGTGCAAAAAACTGGGCAGAATCCCATGTGAATGATCACCTTACACGTTCTTAGATAATAACTACCAGAAATATAAGACGCCATCCTGTACAACATGGGAACCAGTTGAAGTTGTCCAGCTAACGAAGAAAGGCAAAGTAACTGCCACAGATTAGTTAGAACAGAGATCATATAACTTTCTTCACAGAGGATCAGGTAACTGATGAAATGACAAGCGCAGACCTATCATCATTGTGTACAATACTTGAAAGTCAGAACGAAAGATGTGGGAAAAGAGACGAGGAATTAAGTTCAGCGTGAGCGAGTGGCATGCAAAGCATAAGAAACAACAACAGTCTACCTATTTATTTACTAAAAAAGTTATCAAAGAAGGTGATGTTAGCAAAAAGACAGTTACATATCCGATTCACACAAAACAAGCAGCAAAAACATTAGTGAGATTTGTGAAACCGACGTTTGACTTTCAAAATATCATCAATGATTAGTTTGGAGTTGCTGAATTACTTTCAGATGTCCATCGGTCAATTTCGTTCGTTATGCTGACTTCGCATACCTCATTTTTGAGAATGTTTGGTCATAGGTATAAATTGTTCCAAATACCGATTCTATAACAACAGCAAACTTCTTCAATGTCAGAGACCCGCCAGCAGATAAGCAGCGATAAACTTCAAGAAATTTTCATTCTCTACGCTTACCTTCCAACAAGTCACTTGCTTGCTCATCAGTGAGTTCCAGCTAAGGCTCAACAGGCGCATCATCAGAGTTACAACCGTGCGGATTATGGAACAGAAGAATGTCACTCTCAGTTCCACCAAGATCGGAAAATCTATCGAATAAATGCTTCTTCAAGTCACGAACAAAATTTTTCGGAAAAGCGAAGTTGACATCTTTCGAGATTGAAATGAAAATGAGAAAAGATTTTTCCTTCCAGTTGCGTTTCAAACAAGGATAGCTTCCTCCGAAATCCTTGATCATCCTGTAGAGATCACAGACAAGATTATCGTTTCGCTGAAATTTAAAGTTCAGTTCATCCAGGTCGGACTTTATGTAGACAAGAAACGACGACTTTGACAGCCAAGCAGAATCTCACAGCCGTGGAGCAGCTCTCTTTTTCGGCGAGGAAAACGTCATGTTTCGTTTCGGAGATTTTCAGAACGAAACGGGACTCTACCGCATCTGAGAAGCCTCACTGTAGTGTGATGAGGCAACTCACAGAATTCAGCATCAATTTCTTCAAAAAAAGACTGGAAAGGAAGGTGACCGAGCGGGTTTTGTCGAATAAACATACGGGGCAAGGGCTTATGTGGGGCCCTTGTAACGGTGATTTGACGGCGTCTGTACACTACATGACACGAGAACACGTCCGTAGACCCTTGACTACAAAGATATCCAGCTCCCTATGTTGGGATGCCGGTGACTGGAGAAAGTTACAGATGTAACTCTTTGACTTGCTGAAGTGGTAACGAGGTTTCTTGTGAAGGGTGGCCTTGTTGTTGTTCGAAAAATTCCGAAGGGAATGTGAGTAGTTCACCACACACGAATTGTGCTACAGTAGCTGCATTGTCAGGTGTAACACACGCTCGTAGCGCTAGCAAGACTAGCAATAGGACAGAAACGCCTCATGTTCTGTATGTTTTATAAAGCGAATTAAATAAAATACACCAATTACCTAAAATATATTAGTAGTCATTAGACTATGTATCAAACGCAACAGTATTCAAAGGAACAAAATGGAAATTGTTACTTGCATTTAAATACTTCATACATATGCTACACACATATTTAAGCACATATTCAAGCACGATTATCAAAATTTGATATACGCCAACGCCATGAAAGTCAGTACTACCTGTGCACAAGATGTGTGTAAACAACTGACGCCAAATTATACGCTAAAATACTTAAAACATATACAAGCTTCGCAGATATTTAAGGCACGAGAGTCAAGCTAGTTTCACAATTTTGTTACATCGAAACACCTTGAGGCAGAACAGTACCGGTGCAATGAGTTCACGTAAATTACCTGACATCCAGTAATTAAATGGACAGGAACTTTTGACAACTACTGCATTTAGATACACGAAAACAACAGGTACATGAGACGTATTACGAACCTCGAAATATACTGGCTGTTCCGGTAAGAGCGTACAAACATTTAACAGAGCATAGAAGTTCGTCCACCGAACAATGTGAGGTAGAGAACAGCGAGGTCGGAGGGGTCAGCTTAAGAAGATAACAGGAATAAAAACACATTACTGTGTACTTTTTATTTACAGTAGTTACAGCTAAATGCGAATACCCTCGCTGACACAATGAAGTATCACTTGAAATGTATGTTACAAAACGTGCTGAAACTGACAGCCATCAACCTCAATGCAAGCATGACAACGGCGAACAACATTCTGGCGCACCCTGACAAATATCCCTGGTGTATTTCTAATCACATCAGACGGAGCTACAATTCTGGCAACTAATTCCATCTCTGTATCCACTGCGGTCTCATACACAAGTGACTTTAGATATCCCCACATCAAATAATGAAGGGGATTCAGGTCAGGAGGCCTCGTAGGTCATGGAAAAGCACCTCCCGTTCCAATCCAGCGACCAGGAAATACTTCGTACTAATCAGGCTCGTCCTTCCCGTTTCCTCGCAGGAAATAAAGAATGTACGTGCAAATAAACAGGACAGTGTGGACATAAGTTGTAAATAAGCTGTAAAACAGTAATACTATAGAAAGAGTTTGAAAAATTTACTTCCATATCTGCTTAAGCTGGCTTCTCCGACCGCGGGTTCCCTACTTCAAATTGTTCATTTTTGCATGCTCTCACGGAAACACCCTGCATTTCTAAAATACCTGTCTCTACTGGCCATATGCCAGTCACATGCCAATTGTGCATCGATAATGCTGTAAGATAAATGTAAATATCACGTGACTAGGGCCTCCCGTCGGGTAGGCCGTTCGCCGGGTGCAAGTCTTTCGATGGACGCCACTTCGCCGATTTGCGCGTCGATGGGGATTAAATGATGATGCTTCGGACTACACAATACGCAGTCCCTGAGGGGAGAAAAATCTTCTATCCAGCCAGGAATCAAACCAGGGCCCTTAGGACTGGCATTCTATCGCGCTGACGTCTCAGCTACCGGGGGCGGACCTACTTTAAGTTCACTGGACTGTACAACCTTTGACCGAAAACTACACTTTTCCCGCGCACTATTGTACATACACTCCTGGAAATTGAAATAAGAACACCGTGAATTCATTGTCCCAGGAAGGGGAAACTTTATTGACACATTCCTGGGGTCAGATACATAACATGATAACACTGACAGAACAACAGGCACATAGACACAGGCAACAGAGCATGCACAATGTCGGCACTAGTACAGTGTATATCCACCTTTCGCAGCAATGCAGGCTGCTTTTCTCCCATGGAGACGATCGTAGAGATGCTGGATGTAGTCCTGTGGAACGGCTTGCCATGCCATTTCCACCTGGCGCCACAGTTGGACCAGCGTTCTTGCTGGACGTGCAGACCGCGTGAGACGACGCTTCATCCAGTCCCAAACATGCTCAATGGGGGACAGATCCGAAGATCTTGCTGGCCAGGATAGTTGACTTACACCTTCTAGAGCACGTTGGGTGGCACGGGATACATGCGGACGTGCATTGTCCTGTTGGAACAGCACGTTCCCTTGCCTGTCTAGGAATGGTAGAACGATGGGTTCGATGACGGTTTGGATGTACCGTGCACTATTCAGTGTCCCCTCGACGATCACCAGAGGTGTACGGCCAGTGTAGGAGATCGCTCCCCACACCATGATGCCGGGTGTTGGCCCTGTGTGCCTCGGTCGTATGCAGTCCTGATTGTGGCGCTCACCTGCACGACGCCAAACAAGCATACGACCATCATTGGCACCAAGGCAGAAGCGACTCTCGTCGCTCAAGACGACACGTCTCCATTCGTCCCTCCATTCACGCCTGTCGCGACACCACTGGAGGCGCTGCACGATGTTGGGGCGTGAGCGGAAGACGGCCTAACGGTGTGCGGGACCGTAGCCCAGCTTCATGGAGACGGTTGCGAATGGTCCTCGCCGATACCCCAGGAGCAACAGTGTCCCTAATTTGCTGGGAAGTGGCGGTGCGGTCCCCTACGGCACTGCGTAGGATCCTACGGTCTTGGCATGCATCCGTGCGTCGCTGCGGTCCGGTCCCAGGTCGACGGGCACGTGCACCTTCCGCCGACCACAGGCGACAACATCGATGTACTGTGGAGACCTCACGCCCCACGTGTTGAGCAATTCGGCGGTACGTCCACCCGGCCTCCCGCATGCCCACTATACGCCCTCGCTCAGAGTCCGTCAACTGCACATACGGTTCACGTCCACGCTGTCGCGGCATGCTACCAGTGTTAAAGACTGCGATGGAGCTCCGTATGCCACGGCAAACTGGCTGACACTGACGGTGGCGGTGCATAAATGTTGTGCAGCTAGCGCCATTCGACGGCCAACACCGCGGTTCCTGGTGTGTCCGCTGTGCCGTGCGTGTGATCATTGCTTGTACAGCCCTCTCGCAGTGTCCGGAGCCAGTATGGTGGGTCTGACACACCTATGTCAATGTGTTCTTTTTTCCATTTCCTGGAGTGTATGTGGTGATACTGTCAAGAGCTGTATATAAATTTGCTCTGTAGCTACGCGTTGCTTGCTGTGTCTTCCCATTGTCATCAGTTACACATTGTTGTTATAAACAGTCTGAAAAGCTTGTTAAGATTGTTCCAGGGTAGGCTGTGCTGAGAAATAATTGTTAAAAAAATTAGTTACGTTTCACTGTTTCACAATTAATTAATCAGGCCACTGCGCACGCCAGTTCAAGTAGTCAGCGATAGACGGTGTCACCGGACGTGTTCTTCGATTAGTTTCCCGAAACCGAACAAAAGAGTGATACAAAGATTGTTCATGGGACAGCAGTAAGAATCGAACCCAACCAAAAGGCTGAACCGTCTCGTGAGCTATTCTCTACGCTCTCAGAACAACTGATACTAATTTTAACAGGGGGAGCGCTTCAGTTTTGGCACGGAACGGCCTGATTGCCAAACTTCAGTGCTTGTTAACACAGAAACGGCGCATTGCATCGAATTTTTTTCTTCATAACTTTTTATCAGCACCACCTCCTCTTCAATACTCTTACAAGGTTTACAGCCTGTTTGTGGCCATCATGTATGCATCTTTATACACTATAGGAACAAAGAATTAGTACACGTGGAAAGACGACGTCGATTTTGATCCGATGACGGCATATGCCATCTGGGCGATGAAAGATAATGGTTTCAGCATCGTCCGCCAACATACAGCGTAGTGTTTGGTTGTTGAATTGGGGGGGGGGGGGGGAGGGGCTGGGGGGGGGGGGTGACCAAACAGCGAGGTCATCGATCGCATCGGATTAGATAACGAAGTCGGCCGTGCCCTTTCTACGTCTACATCTACATCCACATTCCGAAAGCCACCTGACGGTGTGTGGCTGAGGGTACCTTGAGTACCTCTATCGGTTCTACTTTCTATTCCAGTCTCGTATTGTTTCGTGGAAAGAAACATTGTCGGTATGCCTCTGTGTGGCATCTAATCTCTCTGATTTTATCCTCATGGTCTCTTCGCGAGATATATGTAGGAGGGAGCAATATACTGCTTGACTCCTCGGTAGAGGTATGTTATCGAAACTTCAACAAAATTCCTTACCGAGCTACTGAGCGTCTCTCCTTAACGCTTTCGCTATTGCTAAATGATTCTGTAACGAAGCGCGCTGCTCTCCGTTGGATCTTCTGTATTTCTATCAACCCTGTCTGGTACGTATCCCACATTGCTGAGCAGTATTCAAGCAGTGGGCGAACAAGTGTACTATAACCTACTTCCTTTGTTTTCGGACTGCATTTCCTTAGGATTCTTGCAGTGAATCAGTCTGGCATCTGCTTTACTGACGATTAATTTTATTTGGTCATTCCATTTTAAATCATTCCTAATGCCTACTCCCAGATAATTTATGGAATTAACTGCTCCCAGATGCTGACCTGCTATATTGTAGCTAAATGATAAAGGATATTTCTTTGTATGTATTCGCACCACATTACACTTGTTTACATTGAGATTCAGTTGCCATTCCCTGCACCATGCGTCAATTCGTTGCAGATCTTCCAGCATTTCAGTACAGTTTTCCATTGTTACAAACTCTCGATGTACTGCAGCATCATCCGCAAGAAGCCTCAGTGAACTTTCGATATTATCCACAAGGTCATTTATGTATATTGTCAATAGCAACGGTCCTAGGACACTCCATTGCGGCACACCTGAAATCGCTCTTACTTCGGAAGACTTCTCTCCATTCAGAATGACATGCTGCGTTCTGTTATCCAGGAACTCTTCATTCCAATCACACATTTGGTTTGATAATCCATATGCTCTTACTTTGTTCATTAAACGACTGTGGGCAACAGCATCAAACGCCTTGAAAAAGTTAAGAAACACCGCGTCGACTTAGGAACCCGTGTCTATGGCCCTCTGAGTCTCGTGGACGAATAGCGCGAGCTGGGTTTCACACGATCTTGTTTTTCGAAACGCATCCTGATTCCTACAGAGTAGATTTGTAGTCTCCCGAACAGTCATTATACTCGAACATAATACGTTTTCCAAAATTCTACAACAGATCGACGTTAGAGATATAGGTCTGTAGTTCTGCATATCAGTTCGACGTCCCTTCTTGAAAACGGGGATGACGTGTGTGTCCTTTTCCAATCTTTTGGAACGCTACGTTCTTCTAGAGACCTACGGTACACCGCTGCAAGAAGGGGGGCAAGTTCTTTCAAAGGATCCATCCCAGCAATTGGCTGAAGCGATTTAGAGAAATCACGGAAAACCTAAATCAGGATGGCCGGACGCTGGTCTGAACCGTCGTCCTCCCGAATGCGAGTGCAACGTGCTAACTACTCCGCAGTGGCCATTTGTGTCTAGCCTTTAACACGGAATGTTCACTGCCAGAAGGCTCACTGGGGTGGTGCAAACGTATGAAGCGATCGGGCAACCATGCACGGAGACGCATTCGTGCTTCCTACAGCTGACTGAGAGAGTTTGAAAAGTTCACAACTGCCACACAAGTTGGACGTGATGCGTCAGTTGTGCAACGATACTGGTATCAGTGGTTCACGTGATCATTCTCACACCCGCAGACGAGGTTCTAGACGCCCATGCAGCACAGTTGGAACGTCCCTTTTGAAAAATTGTAGAAGACTGTGCTTAAATTGACACACAATAGTTTTTAGCGCAACGCAATCTGACTTTCAATAATCCCTACAAGAGAATGGCCCTGACTAACACTAACCTATATGTTTCACAAATCACTTACCTCACAAAAATCTTCGTTAGTCGAACTACTGCAATACAGCGAGCGCCACTACTGCCAGCTAACTATAAGATTCAAACTACGAAAGTCACTAACTTCTGATAGGCACAGTTAGCAAATGAAAGATTGTAATAGAGAACAAACAATGTATTTACCTTTATAGTCATAATATATATATCAGTTCATGACACCCAGTCTTACAAATTTCAAAACTCCGCAATCTTTCTCCCCACATCCACCACTGCTGGCGGCTCACCTCCAACTGCGCAACTCTACGCGCTGTCACATCCAGCTGGCGCTGCCCAACACTACAATGGCACACAACAATGCAAACCAGCCACAGGTTGCACACATCACAGCCAGTGACTTTCATACAGAGCGCTACGTGGCGTTACCAATAAGAAAACATAAACAGCCTACTTACACAGTCACCCAACAGGATCTTCGTAATATAAGGGAAACAGTGGCAGATTGTAAGGCTACCACGGCGCACATAAGAGGGCTTGTGAGTCCCGGCGTGCCAACACGTACTATTGCCAACCGGTTATTACCGGACTAACCTAAGGACATCACACACATCCATTCCCGAGGCGAGATTCAAACCTGCGACCGTAGCGGTCGCGCGGTTCCAGACTGTAGCGCCTAGAACCGTTCGGCCACTTCGGCCGGAGATGGAAATAAAGGCACGAACACTTTTAGTCCTGCGAGTTTCTGCTGGTGCCGTCATAAAATCACTTGGAGGATGGAATGGCGCACCGTGGTCGTCAGCGACGAAAGCAGATTCTGCCTACACACAAATGATTCGCACGTACGAAGTAGGTCTGGAGAGCGTTGTCTTGTAGACTGCATTCAACCAAGACACACTGGCCTCATCCCAGGGGTTATGGTCTGTTATTCCAACAGGTTAATTACTCGCCCACACCTTGCCCGTGAAGCTCAACGTGCTCTGCAAGACATGCAGGAACTTCCCTAGCGAGCATGATCTCCCGACTTTTCCGCAGTCGAGCACGTGTGGGATATGATAGGACGATAATTGACTTGTCAGGACTACGTGAACAGTCCCATCAAGCGTGGCATCATGTATCGTGGGTCAGTATTCACCATGTGTACCATCGACTGGATGCCCGAGTCAGAGCCACCAACTCCACCCATGGGTGTTTCAACATGGGCCAATAGGTGGTGCATCACAACCGCTTGTGCTATTGACTTGTAAATGTAATCATGTTATGTACTCCATATGCACTTTTACAAGCAGCAGCCTTGCCGCTGTGGATATACCGGTTCCCGTGACATCACCGAAGTTAAGCGCTGTTGGGCGTGGCCGGCACTTGGATGGGTGACGATCCAGCCGCCATGCACTGTTGCCATTTTTCGAGGTGCTCTCAGCCTCGTGATGCCAGGTGAGGAGCTACTCGACCGAGTAGTAGCGGCTTCGGTCAAGAATACCATCATAACGACCGGGAGAGCAGTGTGCTGACCCTAAGCACTGCCTATCCGCATTCTCCTTTGAGGATGATACGGCGGTCGGATGGTCCCGGTAGGCCACTCGTGGCCTGAAGACGGAGTGCTTTTATATGCACTTTTACAACAATAGATGTTGAGTGAACTGGACTTGTACTAATTCACAGTTGTACTGTGTAGTTGTGTGTTGTTCTTGTAGTTCCCGCACCCACTATGACTCTATGCTTTTTATATGTTAGATCGTGCGCCACGCAGGATTAGCCGAGCGGTCTAAGGCGCTGCAGTCATGGACTGTGCTGCTGATCCCGGCGGAGGTCCGAGTCCTTCTTCGGGCATGGGTGTGTTGTGTGTTTGCCCTTAGGATGATTTAGGTTAAGTAGTGTGTAAACTTAGGGACTGATGACATTAGAAGTTAAGTCCCATACGCTTTCCCACACATTTGAACATTTCTTTTTAGATCGTGCATACATCGATCGGTCAACTACACATGGCAGATGACTTACAACGAGGGTGCTGTATCCATATGTGTTGTGGTAATGACTACTGCTGAGAAAACACTACATCCAGTAATTTTTGACTATGACCTGTTGCTGATGCACTTGAAAATAAGCAACCTTCTGAACTAGTAGTGCTTATTAAATTACTACTTTAAAACACGGCCTACTCGAACGAAGTCTTTCTTCAAGCATGCAACGTTGTTTGAGATTTCACTTTGACATGGTCAGGACTCTGAGAATTTTTTGTCCCAGGTTCCTTTAAGGATTAAAGTCCTCTCCTCTTTGTCGCCATTACCACCTGGCGCAACAAGAGGTGCCCCCTGAAGTCAAAATAGAGAAAATGGAAGCGAGAATCCTATTCCTCCATCTCCCGCGTCACATTTAATTTACCCCGGCCGCCACACAAAGGCTGTATAATCACAGGTGTTAGCGGCCCGTGTCAGGACAACCACTCAGAGCCGCGACTACCGGCTAATTAGATCCCAAAGGGTGGGGGCTGTGGTGGGGTCGGCGGCAGAAGCGGGGGCGGCGGAGGTGGTACGAAAGGGCGACCGGCGGCTGCGGCTGCGGCGCGGTGGCGGCGACTCTCTTTCCGAAATCCGAATTGACGACCGGCTGTCGCCGCGTGAATTGGATAGAGAGAGAATTTAATTCCGGGCGGTGTGAAGGCCGCGCGCGCTCAGAATCTAGTTTGTGCCGCAGCGGTGTCTGCGACCGCCCGGGGCAGCCGTAATAAACAGGTGGCTGCCTGCCATTACGGCGGCCCTTTGTGGAGGGAGGCGCTGATCTCTTCATACGGCGCCATTGTTCTGCGTAATGAGAGACACATCAGCGGCTCGTTAGCGCACAGCGGCCGAGGCTTAATCGGAAATTACAGTGCGGACTATGGAGGCGGTCAGCGTTCTGTACGGTACGATGCCCTAAGTCCTGCTCTGCACCAAGGTGCGGCCATTGGCGACTTCTGACTACCCGGAGGAAAAAGACCGGGACGGTAAGCTGTTGCAGCTGACTAGTCATCGTAGCAAATAAATCTACTGTAGCGACTCTGGCCTACGAGAAATAGCCGTAAAAGTAATAAAAAAAACGACATGCAACCATGAAAACTGGTGATGGTGTTAGCCCCTATCTACCTATTGTAATGTGAAGTTTACAATTTTTGGATGTGAGGACACCAGTTATGCAAACCACCGTTTCTCTCAGTACCCAAACATGTTTCAGCAGCACTGTGCCATCACCAGTGGGCTTAGTTTTTATGTTTTACTTATTCTGCAATGTGAACATTTTGTTAAATGATTATAAAATTATGAGCACTTTTTCTTGAAACAACAGATCATTTCTTTTTGTAAATATCTTTACATTTGGTGTGCATGAAATTTCTGGATCACTTTCGTGTTAATTAGTACAGGTACCACCCATTACTTTAGATTCATGCTCCACAGATTAAACAGAACACCCAGGAACAAACAGAAGTATACACAAGAACTCAACACAATAAAACAAATAATAGAAAATGGTTATACTACCCATATGGTAGACAAGTTAAATCAAACTGGATGACAATGCAATATCAACTCGCCAGCTCTTCTGGCGTCTTGCGGAGAGTAGGAACTTGGTGTACCACCGCTATTTCCCCGTTTTATTGTTCTAGTAGCGAATGTTTCGCAGTTAAGAACGATTGCTGCTAAGCTTCCCTGTGAGCTCGATTCTCTCTCATTTTTACATACGCGGTCTTTTCGCGAGAAATGCCTACGAGAAATCATTGTATTGGTTGACTCACTCTAAAAGAAACTGAATTAATCCTGACGTTTACCACATGTCTCTGTTGCAATCACATCAAAATGTTTTAATCAGTTCAAAAGTTTCATACACACAAGACGAACAGTAGAAAATAACTATTTAAACAGAGAAATTTTTTAATATAAATCAGTTTTAAAACGGACTAATAAATCTTAAATAATCTTTCCTAGCTCCATACAGTTTCCTAAGTCATACACATAGTCCTGAAAATTTGTGTTTGTGAATTTTTAATCGCTATGACACTAACTGAAAAACTGTAAACTTAGGGGGTACGTATGTAGCTATAGACATAATTTTCTGTATAAAGTATTTACTTTCCACACAGATAAATTGCTGAATATTCAAATGGTGTTGCATTTGGGGACATCATCAAACATTGCTTATAAAACGAAAAGCAAACTATCGCTATAACGAGGTAAGATTCCTTTTTTCTTCATACATAATTAAGGGAACCGTTGCCCTCATCTTTGCACCCCTAATTAAGGCTGCATTACGTCCGGATTTGTCCGAACTGGATGGACTGGAAATAGACTGTTACAAACCTCAGTTAAACTTCATTGAAGGAGGACCGAATCATATATAATTTCTTCGTTTTAATCTATTAAAAATGGAGCGACAAGCCCTCCTACAATGTGTTACAAAAATATTTCTTTACAGCTTTGATCAAGTCCTTTTTAGGAATGGGAACAGGTAGAAGGGTGTGGTTTACGTCATAATGTTTACACACGCACCTGAATCTGATTTTTTCTCTTATTTTTCCATGTTAGTTAACGACTGGCCACCCTCCATCAGTTGACACAATGCGTGGAATGGTTGGTACAGGCCAGATCTGACATCCAGGTCCTGTGCAATCCCATTGCAATTGTCTTCTTCGGGCGGGCCTTGCACGAGCTGTGAGCTCGCGTCAGTGCAGCAACAGCACACTTTAATGAGGACATCTTAGGCCGGACATGGAACTGGAATATCGCTCAGATAACCTGTTTGCTGCAGACGACGTGCACATTTGAAGTGACCAGTCGTCTCTCCATTCCCCCTTTATTTCGTGACAATCACCGTTTTGCTAGCTCTGTCCTGAATTTTTTCGAAAGTAATTCGGGACAAATGTTTGACCTGTATTTAACAATTATGAAACGATTTAACCGAATTATACGTTCATTTCAACTGTATCGGTATGCAGTTACTAAAAGGGTATTTTTCCAAATGAGTAATGTATGGAGCACTGATGAAACACAATTCCTTGTAGAAACTACGAAAGCAATGTTAGTGACTAGTGTGAATTATGATGAAACTCGAGTCGAATGTTTTCATAATGCTGTTGAAGAATACTGACATGCTGAAGAACATTTACAGCACTGATAAATACTATATACCTGCTCTCAGTCCTTCATCTTAGAAGGTACTAATAAAATATAAATTAATGTACTTTTTGTAACAAATTAAAGTGATAGTTTGAATGTATTGCATTCAATTAAGACTTTTTTGCAATATCAAAATTTTTAATGAATTAAGGCGATAGGTCAATAAAACAGAAAATAAATATAATTCGCTGTCAGGATGGTAAGAGGATCGAAGATGAACTCTATCAAGAATCTGCTGTCCCTGATAGGCAAGAAGAAGAGAATATTCAATGAAGTGTCACTGGAACCAACAATGGTGTAGCAACTACTTTTCTCCTCGACACAGGTGCGAGTGTATCAGTAATGAATATACAATTCTTCAGAAAGGTAACGCAAATAAAAAGACTGCCGATTTTGTCTGTTACGAATTGTAAGGTTATAGGAGCGCTGGGAAAAAAGACACAGATAATAAAGCGCCAGAGACAGGTTGAAGTTTCCTTCCGAAATGATAGCGTCTTATGCACGTTCCTATTAATGGAAATCTTGTCAATACCGGTGTTACTGGGTCTTGAGTTTTTACGGCACAGAGAAGCTGTAATTGATCTTGCCCGTGGAACGTCTACACTTAACTATCAACAGCGACCAATAACATTGAAGCTGAATCGGGAGTTCGGTGCGAACCTTCCGCCGACAAGAGAAGTGAATCTATCTGTCAGCAAACAGAAATTATTAGTGTTAGAATATGAGCACCCACGAAAATGTCACAATAACCGAAGTAATGATGCAACCAGTAAGATGAGTGACATAGCTGCAACAATCGAGGAAAAGGTGAAATAGGCAACTTGTGTTGACGCTTCAGAGGCTGGACAATTAACAAAATTATTATCCAGATACCATGAAGTATTCAGTGAACGACCAGTCCGCGACGTCATCGGCGAATTGTTATTTGACATTCTTATCTGAATTATATGAACTTTCAACCTTGATGAAACACCATAAAAAAAGACTTTTTCTACATCAGATGCAAGTAACAGAAGTACAAAATTTGCATTTTCAACACATTGTATGTTATCTTCATGTCAAGCCTGACAGGAGTAGGTAACTGTATTTTCTTGAAACCCCTTGAACGGTTTTATTCCCGGTTTTCCGAGTCCAGGGAACCCAAATTGGGGGGGGGGGGGGGGGTGGGGCATAAGTTAATCCGGGAAGTATCCGCCGCTTTTTCCGAGACTATACAGTTACTGAAGCCCTTTAAATACTCAAATGAACACTATTTGTGTCTTGTATTGAACAATATTGTATCTGAACATTTGCATCATGAGAACAATGAACCTACATGGATATGGTGGTCTGATATATATATACTATTTTTTTTCTCGGTCCAAGGGGCAATGTAATATAAACGACACTATGTTCTAGCCACAAGATGTTAAAATGAAATAAGTGTACAACTTCTACAAATATTATCGATACTACGTACAAAAAGGAGTGTATCGTATAGAAACGACGACAATTATTTCATTATTTCAGTAAAAAATTATTTTCTGTGTGAATTACAACTATTATCAGAGAACTACATTCTTAGACAACGACAATAATAATCTTTTTTTGTTATTTGTGATAACTGTGGTTCAGTTGTTCTTCGTGTGCTAACAGATGGACTGTGCGGACGTGAGACGTATGAGGTCAGTAAAAAGAAAACCTGTAACTATATTGTTAATTATTATTTGAAAAATAGAGTCTCTATTGTCTAGACGTGGATTTGTATTTATGTCAATTGTAATCCAATCTAATTAATGTTCTTGGTGTTAATTTTCAGCTGCGCAATTACGAGCACAGCCATTAGCGCTAGTAACTTACAACGGAGTTTACTAGTAGCTGGTACAAAAAATAAGAAACATTTTTCATTGAGAATAATTTTAAATGTTAAACAAAAGGCTTAAAGAGTTTTATCTCAATATATTAACTTGATATAAAAGGAATCGAGAATAGCAATAGACAGATTGACTATCATCTGTCTGCCGCCATCTAGGCAAAAATATCTCCGCGGCAGTTCTGAATAGAGAATTTTAACAAACGTAAATGTTGTTAGATATAAATGAATGGAAATAATTGTGCACCGGTGGTCCTGAATCTACATCAAAAGAAAGAAACGTAATATTAATTTCTTATTTGCTGATGTACGAAGCCTAATTATTTCGGACGATTTACATGAAATATTTTAATAGGAGACATACGTCAGTGTTGTGCGCGGGTAGTATTTTGTGGCTAAATGTTGCTTTTGCTAGAGAAAACTGCTTCCATCTTAAGTAACAGTTGTGCAAGTTCTGAGAAATAATATGTAATTTAGTGACACTCACACGACTTTACAGACAACATTTCTGCACAACGTCAAGTGGAGATTTCTTTAGCAGAGTGACAAATAATCATTTTTGAGATAAAACGAACGGTTACGCTGGCAATAGGTAACTGGTTTTATATATTTTTTTGATCTACCTGAAATATCATTTATAAGTAATTAAAGTCACGAAATACTATATTCCACTGCCAGTATTACTCAAAATAATCGAGAGAAAATTTTATATGTAAATGACACTTTACATTGGTACACACATTCAGCTACTCATTTTGCGGAAAACCACTTTTTTTTAATCCAGACCACCCTGAGTCGGATATCGTTCATCCGCAACCTAATTTTTTTCACAGTCACAGTAACTTCGCTAGTAAAATCCCTGCATACCACAAAATAATAACAGCACGTAAACCTTCACAGTACCAACACATTGTAATCACCGTTCAGTGAGCGACGAGATATGCTGAAAATCTTTAAAAATGGCTAAAATGGCTCTGAGCACTATGGGACTTAACTTCTGAGGTCATCAGTCCCCTAGAACTTAGAACTACTTAAACCTAACTAACCTAAGGACATCACACACATCCATGCCCGAGGCAGGATTCGAACCCGCGACCGTCGCGGTCGCGCGTTTCCAGACTGAAGCGGCTAGAACCGCTCGGTCACACCGGCCGGCTTACACCCTGCATATAAAACTAAGACTACTGACACGGTTATATCAAATACTGTGTGAGAGTACTTTTTTTTCACTCGCTATTTTAGCAGTAAAATGCGCATCCGCATTGGAAAGAATCGCATTCAGTCTACGAGCTCTCAAGTTACCCTCCCGCTCCCGTAAATGTCAGGAATGAAACGGTGAAAAATTTAAATTTTACTAACTTGTTTTACAGAACCCAGCAAGTTCTGTCACTCCCACCTATCAGGTACCTGGTGGATACTACGTCCACCGCTTCCCTACAGCCCGCTAGACGAGACGGTGGTTCTTTGTATCTGCATGAGATTGCACCCTGTCATAAGGCAGCACGTGTGACGCAATGATTTGTGGACGATAACACTACTAAAATGGACTGACCTGTCCAGAGTCCCGTACTGAACCAAATGGAACACCTTTGAGATGGATTATAAAGTCGACTTCACTCGAGACTCTTGTGACGAACATGAGTACCTTCTCTGGCTTTGATTCTTGAGAAAGAATGGGCTGCTATTCCTCATCCACAGTGTCTCCAGCATAGTTAAAGCTGTAACAAAGGCGAAGGGTGGACGCACCCCGTATTACACGGAGATACCAAAGGCCATGTAAGACTTAATATCGTCTCGGACCCCCTTTTGTCCAGTGTAGTCCAGCAACTCTCCGTGACATGGACTCAACATGTCGTTGGAAGTAACCTGCGAAAATATCGACCGATGCTGCCACTCTAGCCGTCATTAATTACGAAAGTGTTGCCACTGCAAGATTTTGTGCACGAACTAATCTCCGCATTATGTCCCATATATGTACGATGGGATTGATTTCGGGTGAACTGGGCGACCAGATCATTCGCTCAAGTTGTCCAGAATGTTTTCAAATGGCGCATTGTCATCCATAAAAATTCCATCATTATTTGGGAACATGAAGTCCATGGATAGCTGCATATGGTCACCAAGTAGCCACACATAACTAATTCGGGTCAATTATCTGTTCAGTTGGACAAGAGCACCCAATGCACTGCATGTAAGCACAGCCCACACCAAAATGTTGACAACATGGGTCCGTGGCTTAGAGGTTGTTTGCACCACACTCGAACCCTACCATCAGCTCTCATCAACTGAAACAGGGAATCATTCGACCACGGGCACGGTCTTATCGTCTCGGATCCAACTGATATGGTGACGAGCCCAGGAGAGGCTGAGCAGGAAATGTCGTGTTGCTAGCAAAGGCACCCGTGTCGGTCGTTTGCAGCCACAGGCCAGTACCGCCAAACTTTCGCCGCTCTGTCCTAACAGACACGGTCGTCGTACATCGCACATTAGTTTCTGCAGCTGTTTCACACAGTGTTGCCAGTCTGTTAGCAATGACTACTCTAAGCAAACGCTACGTCGTTAAGTGAAGCTGTCGGCGACTGCGTTGCCTGCGGTGAGAGGACATGCCTGAAATTTGATATTCTCGGCTCTCTTATGACACTGTGGACCTCGCAATATTGAATTCTCTAACGATTTCCGAAATGGAATGTCCCATGGGTCTAGCAACAACTACCGTTCTGCGTCCACAGCCTTTTAATTTCGGTCGTGCGACGATAAACGCGTCGGAAACTTTTTCATATGAATCACCTGAGTTCAAATGACAGCTCCACCACTGCACTGCCGTTTTATAACTTGTGTGCACCATTCTGCCCCCATCTGTAAATGTGCGCATCCCCATCCCATGAATTACCTTGGTGTACTGTCTACTAATAGGTGTCCGCATATTTTTGATGTTTATCCAGGGAGCTTATGAGTGACGACGCACGCCTTTCCGTGCGCTGCGACTGTACAACCCGAGGCGTTTTGGAAGAGCGAGCACAAAGTCGGAACCGGGATGGAAAGGACGCGTTGCGTGATGCGTGGATCAGCAGCGAGGCACCAGCTGAGGGACTGCGGGCAGTAAACGTGGAAGTATAGCTACCGCTGCCCTCCGACTGCGGGGAACATTAAACGCGACCCGCCGCTGCCTCCCAACACACCGGCATCAGCCGTTTTTATCCGCGCCTCGTGCCCACTCTATCGCCGCTACGTGACGAGAATCCAGATCGCTCCCAGCAGCCCACACCGCCTCATCCGTTATGCGTCTTAATTGTTCGGAGGCACGGTTAAATATTTCTAACGCTCCGTCGCGCATTCGGTGATGTTTATTTAAGACGGCTCGTAACCGTTCCGAGCCGCTGATGGCTCCTCTGTTGTCCTGTTGACAGGCTGTACGCGTTTACATAACTGAACACCTCGCCACTGTCACGGAAACAGCTCTGAACTGTCCAACAGAATGGGGTATCGTATTACTAATGCATCTTTAATTACGAGGGGAGTTGAATAAGTAAACCAACACATTTTTCTCGACAATTTCTGCTAAAAAAAATGTGGCAATTGTTGTGCTACATAGTGAAATATTCCCGCTTCAGCTGTAACATCATAATCGATATTGAGTAGTTTATACAGTGCAATTTATTATGTGAAGTATAAAGTGTTTATTCTTTACTGCTTAATGTCTTTGAATAACTTTAAGGAAGTGGAGTTTTGCGAAATATGTTTTGTAGAATTTTAACAGTGTGTTAAATAATGTAACTTTCTAAAATATGTAAATTTATTAAAACACAACGGAACGTCTACATCTACATGACTATTCTGAAATTCACATTTAAGTGTTTGGCAGAGCGTTTATCGAACCACAATCATACTAACTCTCTACTATTCCACTCCCGAACAGCGCGCGGGAAAAACGAACATCTAAACCTTCCTCTTCGAGCTCTGATTTCTCTTATTTCGTTTTGATGATCATTCCTACCTATGTAGGTTGGGCTCAACAAAATATTTTCGCATTCGGAAGAGAAAGTTGGCGACTGAAATTTCGTAAATAGATCTCGCCGCGACGAAAAACGTATTCGCTTTAATGACTTCCATCCCAACTCGCGTATCATATCTGCCCTACCCTCTCCCCTATTATAATACAAAACGAGCTACCCTTTTTTGCACCCTTTCGATGTTCTCCGTCAATCCCATCTGGTAAGGCTCCCACACCGCGCAGCAATTTTCTAACAGAGTACGAACGAGTGCAGTGTAAGCTGTCTCTTTAGTGGACTTGTTGCATCTTCTAAGTGTCCTGCCAATGAAACGCAACCTTTGGCTCGCCTTCCCCACAACATTATATATGTGGTCTTTCCAACTGAAGTTGTTCGTAATTTTAACACCGAGGTACTTAGTTGAATTGACAGCCTTGAGAATTGTACTATTTATCGAGTCATCGAATTCCAACGGATTTCTTTTGGAATTCATGTGGATCACCTCACACTTTTCGTTATTTAGCGTCAACTGCCACTTGCCACACCATACAGCAATCTTTTCTAAATCGCTTTGCAACTGATACTAGTCTTCGGATGACCTTACTAGTCGGTAAATTACAGCATCATCTGCGAACAACATAAGAGAACTGCTCCGATTGTCACCCAGGTCATTTATATTGATCAGGAACAGCAGAGGTCCCAGGACGCTTCCCTGGGGAACACCTGATATCACTTTAGTTTTACTCGATGATTTGCCGTCTATGACTACGAACTGCGACCTTCCTGACAGGAAAGCACGAATCCAGTCCCACAACTGAGAAGATACCCCAGAGGCCTGCAGCTTGATTAGAAGTCGCTTGTGAGGAACGGTGTCAAAAGTTGTCCAGAAATCCAGAAATACGGAATCAACCTGAGATCCCCTGTCGATAGCGGCCATTACTTCGTGCAAATAAAGAGCTAGCTGCGTTGCACAAGAACGATGTTTTCTGAAACCATGCCGATTACGTATGAATAGATCGTTCCCTTCGAGGTGATTCATAATGTTTGAATACAGTGTATGCTCCAAAACCCTACTGCAAACCCACGTCAATGATATAGGTCTGTAGTTCGATGGATTACTCCTACTACCCTTCTTAAACACTGGTGCGACCTGCGCAATTTTCGAATCTGTAGATACAGATCTATCGGTGAGCAAGCGGTTGTGTATGATTGCTAAGTAGGGAGCTATTGTATCAACGTAATCTGAAGGGGACTTAACCGTATATAACGTATGTAACTGATTCATACTTAAGGACTTTGTATTACCGAGTGATCAAAGAGTCAGCATAAATTTGAAAACTGAATAAATCACGGAATGATCTAGATAGAGAGGTACAAATTGACACACATGCTTGCAATGACATGGGGTTTCATTAGAACCAAAGAAATACAAACGTTCAAAAAATGTCCGACAGATGGCGCTTCATATGATCAGAATAGCAATAATTAGCATAACAAAGTAAGACAAAGCAAAAATGATGTTCTTTACAGGAAATGCTCAATATGTCCACCATCATTCCTCAACAATAGCTGTAGTCAAGGAATAATCTTTTGAACAGCATTCTAAAGCATGTCCGGAGTTATGGTGAGGCATTGACGTCCGATGTTGTCTTTCAGTATCCCTAGAGATGTCGGTCATTCACGATACACTTGCGACTCCAGGTAACTCCAAAGCCAATAAGCGCACGGACTGGGGACCTGGGAGGCCAAGCATGACGAAAGTGGCGGCTGAGCACACGATCATCACCAAACGACGCGTCTAGCAATACTTTGTTTGTTTTGGTTCTAATAAAACCTCATGTCATTCCAAGCATGTGTGACAATTTTTACCTCTCTATCTACATTATTCGTGGTTTATTAAGTTTTCAAATTTATACTGCTTTTTGATCATCCGGTATATAATATTAAAAACTTAGTGACTCCCCTCCTACGGAAATGGTGTGGTGGGAGCTAAAAGGTGGAATTGACACTCAATCTGGGACGCAAGCTGGAGAGCGTGGGAGGCAGTAACCAGCAGCCGATCAGTCAACAGCGCAGGTGCCGAGTAAGACATCCAGTACCTAATGTGAGATGGAATGGTCTCGGGTGTAATTACGGCTGTAAAATGGTGCTCTCACATTGGAAAGGGCTCTAAAAATGGCATTCACGTCGCCAAGAAGAACTAAATAGACCATATTACTGCCAAAGGAGAGACCAGGTAGACGCTACGTGCTCACCAACACTATTGCGCCACTACTTCACCAGCTTCAAGAGGTTAGAACTGTGTAACAGTATGAACTAGAGTGTTTGTGTGAATTAGTTTGCAATAATAATTCAAATATTGCACAACTTTGTGTGCGAACCATGCATTTACTCCTTTCATGGTACTTAACAGGGTCCTCTCCTCAAAATTTCTATAGACAGAGTATCCTGTATGTAAAAACTGATAATAAGCTGTGTTATTTGATTGTACCTAATTTCTGAATGCAAAAAATATATAAATGAGGATAGCCAGATCCAATGGGTTTTGGTTTGCTTCTATTATCCATATGTCAGTGTTTTAATGTTCAGCAGTATAAAAGTTGTCAGTGAAAATCATTTGCTTCACAAGTGGTGTTATAAAGCATTTGGTTTTGATGTTGTTTAAAGTTAACTTTTAATAGAAGTCTTTTCTGAAGTTTGTAGAAAGTATTATCAGTGCAAATGGTATTACAACAATGCAAGATAAATGATCATCATAATTGAAAATATTTCTGAAAGGTGTGTCGAGTTTGCATATATAAATAAGGAACAGTTTGTGGGCCCCCCCTTTCCAATCTGTTATAACAGGAAAAAACCAAACTGAATAGTTGTTTTATAGCTAAAGAAACCTGAAGTGATCGTTTAGAAGAGTATATATAAAAAGGTATGTGTACGGTGTTACCTTATTGCATTTGTGATTTGTATATGTGTGTTAGTCACACTTTAATTCTTATCTGGTTCCATTTAGTCTTGTGTATGCCTTTGGGAACAATTCCTTTGATAAATTATTGAAAGGTTGAAGTGACTATTGTGGTTAACAGGGATAAAGTTCTTTTTCTAAAATTCTGTAATTGCTTGCACATGTTGTTGATAACTACTCCTATTCACTGTGTAGTTTGTTTAGTTATTATAGGTGCCCATTGCACTTTAATGAGAAAGAATTAATGAAAATTACTTTGGCAAGAGTAAAGACAGATTCATTTAAAATAATGTTTCCACATTATTATGCCTAATTAGGGTGGCGACAGTTTTATACTTCATTTAAAGGAACTCTGTTACTGCAATTTCTTACAAAATTTTAGTCTATCTGTTATCTACTAACTGCTACCATTACGAAATTCACGTTCGATTCCCTCTGTCTTTTGGGAAACACACGCTCAAAACTTTCAAACTCCTCCCAGAGAGTAACATCTACTGTGCGTGTAAGTCCTATTTAGGCAAATTGCAGCGGTAGTGTTATATTTCGGTTCGTTGTGACAGGTTTGTATGTTACGTTATTAGGAAACAGTGTAGCACACAAGCGCGAGAACGCCAGAAAAAGTGTTATATTGCCCCTATAGTTTCATGAAGTTCTAATAGGTGGCTGTGCCAAATGCAACCTTCAAAATGGCGTCTGTAGGACAGGTGGCTTTCAAGCATAGAGCTGCCACTGAGTTTCTTTCCGCTGAAAACATGAGTATTGCAGATATTCACCTAACAAAAGCACGGTGAGTCCTTCTGCGAGGATTATGTCACCATCGCAACTAGGTCGTACAAACCTGTGCGATTGCCCGCATGCTGGCCGGCAGCACACAGCTGTTGGAATGTATGGACACACTAATTCGAGCTGATCGACGCATTGCTGCTGAAGTGGCTTCTTCTGGGACTCTGAAGGGGTTGTTCTGTTTGATATCCTTCCTCATGGTGCAACGATCAAATCTGAACTGTATTGTGCTAACTTCAGGAAATCGAAGAAACGCTTTCACGTGTTCGGTTCCACAACAATCCTAACAAACTTCTTCTCCACGACGAAGCAAGACCTCACAAAAATCTGCACACGCGAGAGGAGCACACAAAACTTCATTGGACCGTTCTTTCTCATCCACCCTACAGTCAAGATCTTGCACCTTCAGAATTCCATGTGTTTGGTCCAGTGAAAGAGGCACTCTGCGGGAAGCAATGTGTGGGGACGTTATTCATACAGTATGACGTTTGTAAGGTTTCGAGCACAGAACAACTGTGTAAGCTGCAAATGTTTTGGTTTTATGTTGCAGTCTTATCACAGAAATACATGCAGTTACACAGTTTACAATGTGAGAATGTTACGAGAGTTGTCAAATGAATGCATCTCGTCCTCGGAAAGTGAAATAATCCTAAACACAAGAATAATAAGTTTTAGCTATCAGTTTGTTTACAAAATTATTCTTACGACTACATCATGATGTTGGCCAGTACTACGATAAATTATCGGATTCCAGTTCAAAGTTTGGTACTATTAAGGATGACAATCAAGTCTATGGAGGATGGTTAGTTTTGTGACAATTTGAGGAAAAGGTTACCCAAGGTCGATCGAGTTTACAGTGGACACAAGCTGGTGAATCAACAAGTTTACGCCTCTGTTCGTGGTATTTACCTTAGCTGTCATGAGCTTTCATTTGCAACACTGCTCTAGTCCTCTAAAATTCCTATGAAAGCTAATTAAGCCTTTGCTGATTTTTCCAGCACAAACTCTCCCTATGTTTCTTGTTATGCGAGAAAACATGTACTCACCCCTAGTCTTGGAATATGGTGATATGCACTCACATGGCTGGAGCAGCGTGCGTATTAAAATGCCCTCTCAGTCCTCGCAAGAACAATTAACTAAGAAGCTGGTTCGTTTCTCAGTTGGAGTTCAAAGACGCTACAGCTAATATCTAGCTGAATGTCAGCCGCAGTGAAAGTCCCCAAAAATTTTGCTCTTGGCTTTCTTGTAGTCGAACAGTCTCCCCACCTGGGTTCCTTCGTTCCCCATGTCACGGCTTTTTTCGACCAATAGGAGTGTTCCTCTTATTTTTGTGGAAACTCTCTCTGCCAATTGCAAGGGCCCTACCATTGAACTGCTTTTAAATCTCGGCACTTTACTCGTTCCTAGTTCGTTTCCGCCAATTGGACGTTTTTGTGCCTGCTCCAGACGCCTAAAAGTTACCTGCATACGTCACATGTGTACCACTCGCTGTTCACGTGATCAGTTTCATCACTGGTTTTGTTTGTATCCATTTGGAATTCCGAAACTCAGCTTTCTGAAGCCTTTTTCTGTCCTACGTCTGGTGGCATGTTACTTGCTCTCCAGTATGTGTCACCTGTCCGGTCGCTGACTCCCGCCACGGGACGCCCCCTAAGGGTTTTTCGTGGTGCCTCCCGTGGTACGGCCTCTGTGTCTGCCCATGCTGGCTTCCAGACAAAACGTTTCCTTTCGCTGCTTGTTTCACCTTCTGCTCATTGACATGCATTATACAGGAGCGATGTGTTAATACCGTCGATTGAGTGTCATCCATTTGCATTGCATACTTATAGGCAAATATGCTCATTACCGCCAAAGTAAGTTAGGTGTCATATTCACCTTCCCGTTACAATCTATAAATCTCTTACGTAAGGTGCGAATTGACCTTCATTTATTCTGCCACCTTACATATTCTCCTCTTTCTGTGTTCAGTTTTGTGCTGGGTCAATAAATGATTGAGAAATTAATTGAAGTCAGTGCAAAATTGTTTCCAACTGCTGACTGTAGCAATTGACATATTTACTGATCAACTTCTTATTTTAATATATAGTATACCTTAAACAGTTGTTCGATCACGTCTCCTTATAGTTCTGTTTTTCATTGTACTTGATTTCATGTTTATGGATTTGAGCTCTTAAGTGATGTTCTTTTTTTTCAAAATTTATTTCTAGTTTTCTGATTTAACTAATCTAAGGTAATTTTCTTTCAAATTTTAACTTTGAGACTGATCTGTTTTTTGGTTACCTAATTTATGTGAAATGATGATAGTTGTGTATTGAAGGTGAGGAAACCTTCATTTATCATCTTCCTCTCCTTTTCAATATTTTTCACTTTATCTCTGGCTTTCACATCAACCATAATCCAAGAAAGTTTCATGTCTTACAATAAAGCTTTATGAACTATATTAAACTCAATCGAATCATTCCTATGACTTTACAGGCATAATCGTATTCATAAACGTGTTGACATTTCCCAAAAATCTTAAATCTACACATTATAACTTTACAAAAATTTGAAATTTGACTTTTTCAAACATACACTCCTGGAAATGGAAAAAAGAACACATTGACACCGGTGTGTCAGACCCACCATACTTGCTCCGGACACTGCGAGAGGGCTGTACAAGCAATGATCACACGCACGGCACAGCGGACACACCAGGAACCGCGGTGTTGGCCGTCGAATGGCGCTAGCTGCGCAGCATTTGTGCACCGCCGCCGTCAGTGTCAGCCAGTTTGCCGTGGCATACGGAGCTCCATCGCAGTCTTTCACACTGGTAGCATGCCGCGACAGCGTGGACGTGAACCGTATGTGCAGTTGACGGACTTTGAGCGAGGAGCGAGGGCGTATAGTGGGCATGCGGGAGGCCGGGTGGACGTACCGCCGAATTGCTCAACACGTGGGGCGTGAGGTCTCCACAGTACATCGATGTTGTCGCCAGTGGTTGGCGGAAGGTGCACGTGCCCGTCGACCTGGGACCGGACCGCAGCGACGCACGGATGCACGCCAAGACCGTAGGTCCTACGCAGTGCCGTAGGGGACCGCACCGCCACTTCCCAGCAAATTAGGGACACTGTTGGTCCTGGGGTATCGGCGAGGACCATTCGCAACCGTCTCCATGAAGCTGGGCTACGGTCCCGCACACCGTTAGGCCGTCTTCCGCTAACGCCCCAACATCGTGCAGCCCGGCTCCAGTGGTGTCGCGACAGGCGTGAATGGAGGGACGAATGGAGACGTGTCGTCTTCAGCGATGAGAGTCGCTTCTGCCTTGGTGCCAATGATGGTCGTATGCGTGTTTGGCGCCGTGCAGGTGAGCGCCACAATCAGGACTGCATACGACCGAGGCACACAGGGCCAACACCCGGCATCATGGTGTGGGGAGCGATCTCCTACACTGGCCGTACACCTCTGGTGATCGTCGAGGGGACACTGAATAGTGCACAGTACATCCAAACCGTCATCGAACCCATCGTTCTACCATTCCTAGACCGGCAAGGGAACTTGCTGTTCCAACAGGACAATGCACGTCCGCATGTATCCCGTGCCACCCAACGTGCTCTAGAAGGTGTAAGTCAACTACTCTGGCCAGCAAGATCTCCGGATCTGTCCCCCATTGAATATGTTTGGGACTGGATGAAGCGTCGTCTCACGCGGTCTGCACGTCCAGCACGAACGCTGGTCCAACTGAGGCGCCAGGTGGAAATGGCATGGCAAGCCGTTCCACAGGACTACATCCAGCATCTCTACGATCGTCTCCATGGGAGAATAGGAGCCTGTATTGCTGCGAAAGGTGGCTATACACTGTACTAGTGCCGACATTGTGCATGCTCTGTTGCCTGTGTTTATGTGCCTGTGGTTCTGTCAGTGTGATCATGTGATGTATCTGACCCCAGGAATGTGTCAATAAAGTTTCCCCTTCCTGGGACAATGAATTCACGGTGTTCTTATTTCAATTTCCAGGAGTGTATTAAATTACTAATCCTACTAATTATTTTACAAAATTTAAACTCACATCATGGAATACCTACATAAATTCATATTTATATATCCTCTATTTCTGATAAACATATTACACATTAGAATCTTAACCTCCCAAGGAGTGTTAATATTAGGTTATCTTAATTTGACCATTTTGAAAAATATGAAATACCAGGAAATATTATTGATATGTCAAGATTAAAGTTTTAAAAACATAGTTAATAAAGATCTGTTGCCAACACCTAAAAGTCTTCAAATTAAAGTATATTTTTTTAAATTTTTTTCGGGTAGTAGTCTGTCACAGACAGTTCTTTCTCCTACATCTTTAATATGATTCATTGATTTGGTCACTTTCATTTCCATGTGTTTCAACTTGCCTCCGGCAACACGGAATGACGGGCGGCCGTGTGCCTTACCGTGTCTCCCTTGAGCATGGAATGACGATTGGCATGCGCCTCTCCTCGTTTCTGCTGAGCATGGAATGACGGTAGGCAGAGAGAAAGGTTGCTGAAGGTATGAGCGTGTTGTGAAAGCGTGGTTGACTTTCTTCTATTTTTCATGGGCCCATGGTGCCGTTGTACTGGAGATCCGTGTTTAGCAGCATAAAACCTTTTTCTTCCTCATTCGTCGAATCTTTATGTTGGTTCATCGTTGTTCTATTCGTCTCTGGGTATTCATACGAGTAGTCATCTCTCATCTCTCGGTATGACGTCAGATGGTGTTGTAGTTTCCCATAGGAGTATCGGATATTTATGTTGCTAGAACAGTTAAACTGGATTCTCGTTGCTAGTTAAATGAAATAATGGTCTTGCATGGGAAGGCATTTGACAAGATTTCTTGATCTCTTCTGGTCCAGGCTCCTCCTTCTTCCAAATCTTCTGCGTGGCATCTTCTGTTCATGCTGCATCTTGCTGTCTTCTCACATGTGTCTTCGTTCTTTTCTGTACCGGGAATTGGGACTGAAGACCTGTTTAACCTCATTATCATTTAAACCGTTCTTGTGGTGTTCTTTTATTGTATCCGGTTGATCATCTAGATAGACTGGACAGCCTTCCATCGTTATCTTACTACGTCCCATGAGTTTTCAGGAGTTGTTTCGCGGTTGTTGAATGCCATATGGTCTGATAACAGTTTCAGCTATTCTGCACGTCGAGTTACAGAAACGCGTCTCTTCCTCCTCCTGTGGTGAATTTAAACTCCTGCTCGTCTTTGCTGTAGTATGTCCGCCTCCGTTTCGGCTCGGTGGACGTCCATTTTCTTTCCATGTGCTGCTTTTAACCAGTTCACTATACAAATGCCAAGTATCTAACACTTTTACAAAACCATTTTTACAACGCTTGTATGTGGCTTTTCGTATGAATAAAGCTCACGTCAGGGTACATGTTGATTGTATCCAGGATGAGTTGTAGCTCTCCAAACATTTCCCCAGAGGTGTTATCCTCTTGGACCGTTGCTTCCACCAAGGATTCTTCGTTCGTCATCTCGTAAGGTGACGCACTAGGCACTCACACTCAGTGCCCCTTCCTCTCACGCCTAACGACTCTCCTCAGTCCTGCCGTCCTGCACTCCTACAGTCTTTTTCCTAGTTATTACCTCCTAACAACTTCTTATATTTATTCCCCTCATATCTTTTTTCTACCTTTCACGAATAATATAGACTATGCTTCACATATTCCCCCAAAATACCTCCTCAATTATTTGTTCACCATCTTCGACGGAACAAATTAGAAATGACTATCTGCTTCTTACCTAATTCTTTATTTCCTTCCTACTTCTTTGCTTCCTTTTGTCCACACAAATCAATTTCCTTCTCCTTTCGTCCAACTATCGACATGCTGATCTCTGTCTTCCTCCTTGCTTTCTACTCTTTATCCAGAAAATATTTCGTTTGCAGAAGAGTTCCTTTGGTTATTACTTTCCTGTCTCTTCTTCATAATATCCTTTTACCATCCTACGAACTTTGTTTTATTTATTTAACAATTTTATCTGTGTGCATTTTTAAAAATCTTTCATACCCTTTTTATTTCTTCTCCATGGATTTTAATACCTACTCCGAATTTTTCTTTTGTTTCCTTCACTGCTTGCTCAATATACAGATTGAATAACATCGGGGAGAGGCCACAACCCCGTCTAACTCCCTTCCCAACCACTGCTTCCCTTTCATGTCCCTCGACTCTTATAACTGCCATCTGGTTTCTGTACAAATTGTAAATAGCCTTTTGCTCCCTGTATTTTACCCCTGCCACCTTCAGAATTATCTTTCATACCCTTTGATTCCACCCTCCATGAACCATGGACCTAGCCGCTGGTGGGGAGGCTTGCGTGCCTCAGCGATACAGATAGCCGTACCGTAGGTGCAATCACAACGGAGGGGTATCTGTTGAGAGGCCAGACAAACGTGTGGTTTCTGAAGAGGGGCAGCAGCCTTTTCAGTAGTTGCAGGGGCAACAGTCTGGATGATTGACTGATCTGGCCTCGTAACAATAACCAAAACGGCCTTGCTGTGCTGGTACTGCGAAAGGCTGAAAGCAAGGGGAAACTACGGCCGTAATTTTTCCCGAGGGCATGCAGCTTTACTGTATGATTAAATGATGATGGCGTCCTCTTGGGTAAAATATTCCGGAGGTAAAATAGTCCCCCACTCGGATCTCCGGGCGGGGACTACTCAGGAGGATGTCTTCATCAGGAGAAAGAAAACTGGCGTTCTACGGATCGGAGCGTGGAATGTCAGATCCCTTAATCGGGCAGGTAGGTTAGAAAATTTAAAAAGGGAAATGGATAGGTTAAAGTTAGATATAGTGGGAATTAGTGAAGTTCGGTGGCAGGAGGAACAAGACTTCTGGTCAGGTGACTATAGGGTTATAAACACAAAATCAAATAGGGGTAATGCAGCAGTAGGTTTAATAATGAATAAGAAAATAGGAATGCGGGTAAGCTACTACAAACAGCATAGTGAACGCATTATTGTGGCCAAGATAGATACGAAGCCCACACTTACTACAGTAGTACAAGTTTATATGCCAACTAGCTCTGCAGATGACGAAGAAATTGAAGAAATGTATGATGAAATAAAAGAAATTATTTAGATAGTGAAGGGTGAGGAAAATTTAATAGTCATGGGAGACTGGAATTCGGTAGTAGGAAAAGGGAGAGAAGTAAACGTTGTAGGTGAATATGGACTGGGGCAAAGAAATGAAACAGGAAGCCGCCTGGTAGAACTTTGCACAGAGCACAACTTAATCATAGCTAACACTTGGTTCAAGAATCATAAAAGAAGGCTGTATACACGGAAGAAGCATGGAGACACTGACAGGTTTCAGATAGATTATATAATGGTAAGACAGAGATTTAGGAACCAGGTTTTAAATTGTAAGACATTTCTAGGGGCAGATGTGGACTCTGACCACAATCTATTGGTTATGACCTGTAGATTAAAACTGAAGAAACTGCAAAAAGGTGGGAATTTAAGGAGATGGGACCTGGATAAACTAAAAGAACCAGAGGTTGTACATAGTTTCAGGGAGAGCATAAGGGAGCAATTGACAGGAATGGAGGAAAGAAATACAGTAGAAGAAGAATGGGTAGCTTTGAGGTATGAAGTAGTGAAGGCAGCAGAGGATCAAGTAGGTAAAAAGACGAGGGCTAGTAGAAATCCTTGGGTAACAGAAGAAATATTGAATTTAATTGATGAAAGGAGAAAATATAAAAATGCACCAAATGAAGCAGGAAAAAAGGAATACAGACGTCTCAAAAATGAGATCGACAGGAAGTGCAAAATGGCTACGCTGGGATGGCTAGAGAACAAATGTAAGGATGTAGAGGCCTATCTCACTAGGGGTAAGATAGATACTGCCTACAGGAAAATTAAAGAGACCTTTGGAGATAAGAGAACCACTTGTATGAACATCAAGAGCTCAGATGGAAACCCAGTTCTAAGCAAAGAAGGGAAAGCAGAAAGGTGGAAGAAGTATATAGAGCGTCTATACAAGGGCTATGTACTTGAGGACAATATTATGGAAATGGAAGAGGATGTAGATGAAAATGAAATGGGAGATACGATACTGCGTGAAGAGTCTGACAGAGCACTGAAAGACCTGAGTCGAAACAAGGCCCCCGGAGTAGACAACATTCCATTGGAACTACTGACGGCCTTGGGAGAGCCAGTCCTGACAAAACTCTACCATCAGGTGAGCAAGATGTATGAGACAGGCGAAATACCCTCAGACTTCAAGAAGAATATAATAATTCCAATCCCAAAGAAAGCAGGTGTTGACAGATGTGAAAATTACCGAACTATCAGTTTAATAAGTCACAGTTGCAAAATACTAACGCGAATTTTTAACAGACGAATGGAAAAACTAGTAGAAGCCGACATCGGGGATGATCAGTTTGGATTCCGTAGAAATGTTGGAACACGTGAGGCGATACTGACCCTACGACTTATCTTAGAAGAAAGATTAAGGAAAGGCAAACCTACGTTTCTAGCATTTGTAGACTTAGAGAAAGCTTTTGACAATGTTGAATGGTATACTCTCTTTCAAATTCTGAAGGTGGCAGGGGTAAAATACAGGGAACGAAAGGCTATTTACAATTCGTACAGAAACCAGATGGCAGTTATAAGAGTCGAGGGACATGAATGGGAAGCAGTGGTTGGGAAGGGAGAGAAACAGGATTGTAGCCTCTCCCCGATGTTATTCAATCTGTATATTGAGCAACCAGTGAAGGAAACAAAAGAAAAATTCGGAGTAGGTATTAAAATCCATTGAGGTTCGCCGATGATATCGTAATTCAGTCAGAGACAGCAAAGGACTTGGAAGAGCAGTTGAATGGAATGGATAGTGTCTTGAAAAGGGGATATAAGATGAACATCAACAAAAGCAAAACGAGGATAATGGATTGTAGTCAAATTAAGTCGGGTGATGTTGATGGAATTAGATTATGAAATGAGACACCTAAAGTAGTAAAGGAGTTTTGCTATTTGGGGGGCAAAATAACTGATGATGGTCGAAGTAGAGAGGATATAAAATGTAGACTGGCAATGGCAAGGAAAGTGTATCTGAAGAAGAGAAATTTTGTTAACATCGAGTATAGATTTCAGTGTCAGGAAGTCATTTCTGAAAGTATTTACATGGAGTGTAGCCATGTATGGAAGTGAAACATGGACGATAAATAGTTTGGACAAGAAGAGAATAGAAGCTTTTGAAATGTGGTGCTACAGAAGAATGCTGAAGATTAGATGGGTAGATCACATAACTAATGAGGAAGTATTGAATAGGACTGGGGAGAAGAGAAGTTTGTTGCACAACTTGACCAGAAGAAGGAATCGGTTGGTAGGACATGTTCTGAGGCATCAAGGGATCACCAATTTAGTATTGGAGGGCAGCGTGGAGGGTAAAAATCGTAGAGGGAGACCAAGAGATGACTACACTAAGCAGATTCAGAAGGATGTAGGTTGAAGTAGGTACTGGGAGATGAAGAAGCTTTCACAGGATAGAGTAGCATGGAGAGCTGCATCAAAGCAGTCTCAGGGCTGAAGACCACAACAGAAACAACGCTTTGATTTCTGGACATATGATACAACTAAATTCTCGTCTGGAGTTACTCTTTTTTTGTTTACGCTTTACACAATTTCAAATGACGCACATGGTGTCCTATATATGTCTACCTTAAGTATCACTGTAGGTGTTATCAATGGTGCTTCATCCTCTTGCCATACTATTTCTCTCTCCGTTTCGTGTAGGTGAGCTACATCTTTTACAATTTGGTCATCATCAGTTTTTGTACTACTGTCTATATTCACCGTTAATAACTCCTGTTCCTCATCATCTGTCGACTCCCAGGCACTGAATCCCAGAATCCTGGTTTTTGTATCCGATTCCTCCTTAACCTACTTCAGAATCTTGCTGATCAAAACTAAGTCTATTTACGTGTTTAATTATATAATTAACTTAATTTTGCGATTAAATCACTTGTGACTGGTCTTCGTGCTGTTCATCTCTTCAGCTCTGTCTTTTACCTGTGTTTGGTGGCCTCACCGCGATTTCCTGTACCGGTTCATTTCGCGTGTTTTATCCTGTTAAAGCTTGATTTTCCCAACTTTTGTGCGTTCCGGCCATTCCTTTTGCACCTGAGTAACTTGGATTTTGTTGCTGAAAACGTCTAAACCTTCCTGCTTCGTCTGCAAGGTGGTTATATCCGGATCATAGATACCACCGTAGTTTCTAGGACTAAATCCACTAATGTAATTCCGCGGAGCACCAAAACCTTAATTACTATTCGACCTCGGTGAATTTCCAAAACCATAGTTATTATTGTTATGCCATGGGCGATTACCATTATTTCCAAACCGATTACCTTTTCCTACGTTATCATTGCCATTGGAACTATTATTAAAGCCTAATCAGTTGCTATTATCACTCCTACCATTATTGTCTCTCACTGTACGTTGTTTCTTCGCGTCATCTTCACTGAAGATGAATTCAGGTTCTCTTAACATCTCTTTAAATGCTTGTATATTATCTCCTGCCCTACCAACCAATGACTGCTGATAACGTAACGGTAACTTCATTGTGCACATACGTATCAGTTCTCCATCAATGTTTGGATTATCTAATCACTGATTCTTTTTTGTCACTTTTTCGAAAATCTAACTGTTTTTTTTACTCCTGAATTTTCGAATAACTCTTTCTGTAACAATTCATATTCTATTTTAGGTTTCCGTGGACCAGTATCGCTCCAAGAATGCGGATTTAAATTGCTCATATGACTGACAGTTGGCAGCTACTCTTTGCATGGTTTCCGCTATTGCGCCGTCCATATGCCCACAAATGAAGTCAAATTTATGTCTAAGTGGCCAATGCTCTGGTAAACCGATCTCAAATTGATTTATAAACGTGCATGGATGTAAGACAGCTCAACACTTAGGCAAAAGGTATTCACTGCTCAAAAGAAAGTAGTTAGAATAATGTGTGGCGTTCATAGCCGCACATCTTGTAGGCATCTGTTTAAAAGGTTAGGAATTCTTACCACTGCTTCACAGTACATTTACTCAATAATGAAATTTTTTCTCAACAACATGCACCACTTTAAAATCAACAGCGAAATTCATGATTACAATACCAGAAAAAAGAAAGACATTCACTATCCCTTACTTAACCTATCTTTGGCGCAGAAAGGGGTAAAATACGCTGCTATAAAACTTTTTGATAAATTACCAGATGAAATAAAATATCCGACAGACAGCAGTAATTGAATCAAAAACAAATTGAAATCCTACCTGCTTGACATAGATGAATGCTTGAATATGAATAAATAAATCTTGAGATATAATATATTCATTTTGTGCCATTTAAGGGAATGAGATAGATAACAGAAATATTTAGGTATAACACTATAATGTAAAATAAGAAAATAAAGAAAAACTTGTTTCCTATGCGCATTTCTTGTGCATTTGACACGTTCTACATCATAACGGTTTTTCCGTGCTATTGAACAATGGAACACGTAACTAACTAACTTACTAAGCCGTTTCCACTTTCTTTGTAATGCTGGAATTTTCTGACTGTCAAAAAGTGATCATTGTCAAATTTTTGTATCCCACCATACGGCGTTTATGTTTTCACAACATTATCCGTTTCCTTCAGCTGTGTCATGTTTTCTTGTATTCGTTCTACCATATTTGGGTCCTGAGATGACAGATTTACGTCCCATCTAGAATCGTATCTAAGCAGTGGTGTGCAGTTATCTAAACAGTACCGTTCCTCGTGTATCGGACTGAAATATTCGTTTAAATTTCGCGTTATTGGATCAGTGTTTTGTCTTCCTATTTGATTCATATTGACTTGCGGTCTATAAACTGTTGTACTATAACTGGGAAATTGAGAAATTGGTAAATGTGTCGTAGCAACTTGGTCTGTTCTCGTGTCGCTCACGTACGTTCGGAGGGTCGGCTGCCGCTCTGTTGTAATGCGCGCGTTTACCTATTCTTGCTCCACTGTCTGTTGTGGCCGCACATTACCTGCTTCGCTCACCCGTGTTAACTATTCTCTTCCCATTTGCCTCTGTTTCGTTTCGGTAATTGACGCAATCTCTTGTGGATGTACGACTGGAATCTCTGGACTTTTTTGTGTTTCCGCTACTCCTACGGAAGGTTACACAACTGACTTGTATACTTCTGGATTCCTGTCCATCACTATTTCGGACGATATTACCGATTCCGTTGCCTCACTACTGCTTTCTGTACGGTTCTCGATACACTGTTTCAGTTCTGTACGACGGTCTTCATACTGTTTCTGAATTTTCGAGATGATGTTTTCAGTGCTTGTATCGAATCTTTTTAATGCTGCTCGAGTGACACATTTTCTGACATTGAGCTCTACCACGATATATTGCGCCTTACCAGACTTCTTACGTGCTAAATTATCAACTCTTTGAATAACATTAGACACCGCATCCTGCACCTGGTGAACATCAGAACCCATCTTTTTCTGGTCAGCTATTAACGATTGTATAAGCTCGCCTCTCTCCGGATTTTAGTAAACCCTTTTCGTTGATCTTCCCGGACTTTTCAAATCCAGCATAGGTTTCAAATTTGAGACTATTTAAGCCAGAATTGGTCTCAGTTTTTAAATCTGTTAACTTTGCATTTCTTTCAATTTTTAAGTCAGCTAACACTGCATTTGTTTCAAGTTTTAAGTCTGCTTACCCTTCATTTGTCTGCTTTTCGACCATAGTGACTTGTTTCAGTGTTGCGAACACGCTATCTGACTCTCCGCCATCGTCACCTGTCACTATTTGATGTAAATTTTGCCGTTAGTGTTTAGAAACTATGTTCATGACACATTTTACAGACTGTGTTCACATATAGCACTGTATACACTTGCAACAGCACATAGTTGAGGACAGGCAACGTCATAAACATTGACAAGCTTGGAAAACTGCAGCATTGAGCATGACGTTTCACTTTATTACTTCTTTGATACTAATTCTATTCGCAACACAATTAGCATACAGCATCCACATATGCCACTGAATGTACCTAGGAAATTATATCACTATTTGGCACAGAGAGAGGGGCAGGAGATGGACAAAGAAAGGGATGAGAAGGAGATCGAGAGGGGGCAAGAAGAGATGGACATAAAAAGGAGATGGGCACAGAGTGGGGAAGGAGGAGATGAAAAGAGAATAGTGGTTGGAGGAGATGGACAGAGTGGGTGCAGAGGAGATGGCCAGAGAGAGGTAGAAGATTGAGATTGGCTGACAGAATTGAAATAAATACATATCCGGGCACTGCCGGATACTCAACTAGTTCATATACATAAGTCAAATATAACTGTGGAAAGACTGCAACTAATCAAGAAATTAAACAAGGTTGCAGTCTTTCCTTTTTTAACTCCTTTGTTAGTTCTTACGTAATTTGTTCTCTATTTTTATTACAAATTTAGTTCCATTGTACGAGCTTTCCTGTCTCATATGAAGTGTCACGAAATTGCATTTTCTTGTAATACTGTTTAATCTTTCAAACGCCTTGATATAGTCGGTAGAAGCTGTGTGTGTGTCTCATTATTAAATTCCTTCCTTTTATTTATCAGTACCGTCAACGTGAACGTGTTATCCACTGTTCTTCATCCAAAACTAAATCCACACTGCTCTTCAGTTAAGATTTTTGAATGTAATGTATACTCAGATGTTAAGTCAGCTATTCCCCTGTAGTTATTACAGTCTCTTTGATACACTTTCTTAATAATTGAGTACACCGCAGATACTGACAATATCTCTGGCATTCTCTTTTTCTTCCAGTCTAGATTTAAGAAATGTGAAAAGGTTAGTTTAAGGATAATTCACCTGTATTTTAACAACTCGCTGTCAACGGTATATACCCTGTCTTTCAGTTTTTCATTACTTTTAAACCTTCTTTCGCTTCTAATAAATTTTTGTTTATCTATCCCTTTCCACTTTCATAAATTACATTTGTTGCATCAAGTTTTTGTCATATCGGTGCTTTTATAATGTACTTCTCATTGATTTTCGTTGAGTATGTTAATGTTTAATGTCTTTTTTCTTGTCTATGTAAATGTTTAATGGTTTTATAGGCAATTCCTTGTTTTCAGTGAACGTAATTTTTTAGATTTCTGATGTATCTGCCCCAAATTTCTTTGTATTTTTTTACAAACTTGTTTAGCAATTGCTCTTCTCCGATTGTATTACGCTTTTAATACTGGTGTTCTTTTTTTGTAAATATTTTTGAAGTTTTGCAGTTTCATCCCTTATTACTTTTTCTACTTATTCGTTTCCTATTCCTAATTCCTTCTTGTTATATCATTTAAATCTTGTTCCCAGTGCTTCAAAAGCTGCCTTTTGAACGACACCACATAGATTTTCCCACCCTCAATTGAAGTCTTCAGTTGTTCATTTAGACTATTTTCGTGCAAGAGGTACATGCTTTAACTTGTACTAAGTATATTTTTTTTTCATTATTTCTGAAAGTGCTATTACTTCTTCTCCACCTTGTTAAATATTTTTCTTAGAAATTACTACATTGTTCGGAACAGACGTCACTATCTCGACATACTTTTGTACTGGTTGTGAGTGATGATGCTCCGTTGTTAACTATTATGCAAGCAATTAATGACCTTGACTTCGAGGGAACCACGTAAATTCAAATGCCCTTTTTTTAAAAAAATAGTGATTCCCAGGTTACTGAATGTTGAGAACTGTCTTAACTCTTAAAATTTTATTTGAAAGGTTTGGGTACAAACGGTACTGCTCAACGTGTAAGTGAGGTTACTAAGTTCTTCCTCAGAGCCATAAAATAAAAATGAGTATATCATCATCATGATGTTTATAATAAGTAACTTTTTCAGAAACGTGTGGGTTGTCTCTAAAATATAAACTTTTTATTTCCTTGCGACTGTTAGACTAATATGTACTGTTGCACCGTTTTATCGATTTGTCTGTGAATTCCTAGAAAACATTAGTGTACCTTGATGCTATTAAGACCACTCTGGTCTTTTATTTTATTCTATTTTTATCATCAGATAGATTAGTAACAACACGTTGTCATATATGTGTTTAGGTTCCTAGCAGCCCATGCCGTGAAAATGTTCAGTCATAGGTCACTGAGGATATCGACTTTCTTCCGTTACCATAGCCAAAATAGGCATTAATAAGTGTAGTTTTCAGTTTTTCTGTTTTCCTTGCAACTATTTTTTGTCACCATGGCACCCCGACAACAGCATCTCGTCTACTGCTTAACCTATCGCTAGAATGTGCTATGTAACATTTTTACAGCATTTTATACTATGTCTGTTTCCGTTTTAGTACCTAGTTTGCCGTTATACTTTTTGTGTAATATTACAATTTTTCAGTCACACGCCGTCACGTGGCAGTGATGCTCTGGAGCTCTTCCAGCAACCTATGTCACGAGTCGTCTGCACAATCGTCGTTGAGCATATCGACACAGATCGTTGCCACGTCTACAGTCGGTGTCCCCGTGTGTACTTCACCGGTTTCTAAGCTGGAATATTCGTTTCCATGTTACCATGACAACGGCGTCCCTGATTTCAGTGCTGCAACCTTGGCCTCTGCACTGTCTTGGCAAAAGAGTCATTTTCGAATACACCCTTTAGGACACCGTCAATAAAATTCTTCTGAGCTGTTAACCGCATTTTCAATATATAAAATTGTCCGACATTTCGGCCACCATTGTAAGTGGCCTTCCTTAAGGCTTTGTGCTGAACTGACTGGGCAGTGAGCCCAGAAAAACTTAATTGACAGTAACAACAGTCGCGGAAGCTTATGCTTACACTTACCTACAGGACACTGTCTGGCAAACAGACAACGGTTTACATATATTTTAATGACGGTATCTTTTAATGCAATATACTTTCTAATTATACACTCCTGGAAATGGAAAAAAGAACACATTGACACCGGTGTGTCAGACCCACCATACTTGCTCCGGACACTGCGAGAGGGCTGTACAAGCAATAATCACACGCACGGCACAGCGGACACACCAGGAACCGCGGTGTTGGCCGTCGAATGGCGCTAGCTGCGAAGCGTTTGTGCACCGCCGCCGTCAGTGTCAGCCAGTTTGCCGTGGCATACGGAGCTCCATCGCAGTCTTTAACACTGGTAGCATGCCGCGACAGCGTGGACGTGAACCGTATGTGCAGTTGACGGACTTTGAGCGAGGGCGTATAGTGGGCATGCGGGAGGCCGGGTGGACGTACCGCCGAATTGCTCAACACGTGGGGCGTGAGGTCTCCACAGTACATCGATGTTGTCGCCAGTGGTCGGCGGAAGGTGCACGTGCCCGTCGCCTTGGGCCGGTCCGCAGCGACGCACGGATGCTGGCCAAGACCGTAGGATCCTACGCAGTGCCGTAGGGGACCGCACCGCCACTTCCCAGCAAATTAGGGACACTGTTGCTCCTGGGGTATCGGCGAGGACCATTCGCAACCGTCTCCATGAAGCTGGGCTACGGTCCCGCACACCGTTAGGCCGTCTTCCGCTCACGCCCCAACATCGTGCAGCCCGCCTCCAGTGGTGTCGCGACAGGTGTGAATGGAGGGACGAATGGAGACGTGTCGTCTTCAGCGATGAGAGTCGCTTCTGCCTTGGTGCCAATGATGGTCGTATGCGTGTTTGGCGCCGTGCAGGTGAGCGCCACAATAAGGACTGCATACGACCGAGGCACACAGGGCCAACACCCGGCATCATGGTGTGGTGAGCGATCTCCTACACTGGCCGTACACCTCTGGTGATCGTCGAGGGGACACTGAATAGTGCACAGTACATCCAAACCGTCATCGAACCCATCGTTCTACCATTCCTAGACCGGCAAGGGAACTTGCTGTTCCAACAGGACAATGCACGTCCGCATGTATCCCGTGCCACCCAACGTGCTCTAGAAGGTGTAAGTCAACTACCCTGGCCAGCAAGATCTCCGGATCTGTCCCCCATTGAGCATGTTTGGGACTGGATGAAGCGTCGTCTCACGCGGTCTGCACGTCCAGCACGAACGCTGGTCCAACTGAGGCGCCAGGTGGAAATGGCATGGCAAGCCGTTCCACAGGACTACATCCAGCATCTCTACGATCGTCTCCATGGGAGAATAGTAGCCTGCATTGCTGCGAAAGGTGGATATACACTGTACTAGTGCCGACATTGTGCATGCTCTGTTGCCTGTGTCTATGTGCCTGTGGTTCTGTCAGTGTGATGATGTGATGTATCTGACCCCAGGAATTTCTGAGGATGTACGTCTGGTGTACAGCACTCTATGATAGTGAAACATGGGCTGTGGGAAAACCGGAACAGAAGAGAATCGAAGCATTTGAGATGTGGTGCTATAGACGAATGTTGAAAATTAGGTGGACTGATAAGGTAAGGAATGAGGAGGTTCTACGAAGAATCGGAGAGGAAAGGAATATGTGGAAAACACTGATAAGGAGAAGTAACAGGATGATAGGACATCTGCTAAGACATGAGGGAAAGACTTCCATGGTACTAGAGGGAGCTGTAGAGGGCAAAAACTGTAGAGGACGACAGAGATTGGAATACGTCAAGCAAATAATTGAGGACATAAGTTGCAAGTGCTACTCTGAGATGAAGAGGTTAGCACAGGGGAGGAATTCGTGGCGGGCCGCATCAAACCAGTCAGTAGACTGATGACCCAAAAAGAAAAAGGTTTTCAATACAAAAATAAATAAAATAGCGCCCGTAATTGTGGTTTGACCAAGGACCTGAGAGTTTGAAGTACGCAAACTACGTGCAGTTATCTGAAATTATAAATGGATTGTATCAGTCGTTACTATACTAAAATTTTGGGAGCTTAGACCTAACAACAATGAAATAACTTTAAATTTAACAATATGGTGCTAATTCGAACTCTGAGTTCGATTTTGGTGGTCGCTTTCACTGTTTAAGGCTTTACCAGAAATAGTTAATATCAACAAATTTAATGAACTCACAAGAAAAGTGTTTAGTTTTAGGAGGTCCAAAGGTAGAAGTTATTAGGTTGAATCGTTTTTATTTTATTCTCCACGGAGTTTTGAGAAATCGTTTCTCGATGAAAACCCGTTTAAAGTTTAGAAAAAACTTTATATATGTTAACACCCCAAATTGGACAAAACTTACATGTTATTGTATATTTGACCAAAACAGTGTTCTCGTTGCTTACGTTTAATCTGCACTTCGAGGACCGTATATCAACACTTCCTCTAACTGAATTGTTACTGGAGAGCAATTCGCTCGTCCTCCTTGGTGAGAAAAGTCGATTTGGCTGCGCTGGATACGCTGCGTTCGGCAGCCTGTACACGCTGTTCGTAATCTTTTTCGGGGAATATGTTTGCAAACATACTGCAGTTTAAATCATTTTGTGAATGTGCGTCGCGACACGACAAGTTTTTTACCTGAGCAGGGACACTGTTTCGAAGAAACGGCTGTAGAAAATTTTGTAACGCAAGGATTAAAAAGACACACGTACCTTCCAAAAATGCAATAACAAATCGAATTTTTGACCATTTTGAATGAGAACCTGGCCTTAAGTTATCCTAAATTTCTTATCGTTTCTTCCTGTGTCTTTCTAATGTGGTCAAATTAATCACTATCCGTCTGGCTGATAATCTCTTCAAGCTTCTGAGTGGTCAGTTTCTTTATTAAATAGTAGAAGTTTCCGGCCTCTGGCTAAACCTCTGTTTCTGGAGGCAAGGGAACTGTGATTTCAGGTGTTCATCTCCTGGAGAATCTGCCTTCACAACGGCTGATGAACCTTCATTATACGCCAATTTTAACTTCCATCACCTTATCCCGTCCAGAAAGCTGGAGCACTAGGCTGTGGACATCTGGATCACTGGGTTCCAAGCCCTCCTACCAAGACAAGATGAGGTCACAAGAGGGTTTGTGGCAGTATAATTGTTTATTTAAATAAATGTGTCAAGTACAGTAACTGGTCTGGACTCATAAGTGCTTCCCTTGCGTTGTGTTACTCCGCCGGAGAATACGCAAGCCCAGTGTGGTTCAATTCTTGCCATGCCAAAACAGTAGATGTTGCTCTTAATGATACTTGTCATATCATCACCGGGTGCCTGAAGCCTACTCCTCTGGATAAAATGTACAGCCTCGCGAGAATTGCACCCCCCCCCCCCCCCCCGACATCCGCCGGGAGGTAGCAGCAAAAAGCGAGAAGGAAAAATCAGAAACTTCTGCGGCTCACCCCCTATATGGCTATCAGCCAACAAACCCACGACTAAAATCCAGAAAGAGCTTCCCCAGATCTACTGAGGCTCTAGTTGGAGCACTACAGCAATGCCGAATCGAACTATGGCGTGCAAGGCTTACCAGCACTGTGGGATGGATTACACCAAGCGAAAGACTGCCACCCGGCTACTCAGAGAGTTGGAGTACATGGAGACCCCTCAACAGACTACGCTCGGGTGTCACGAAATGTAAGAGCAATCTGACCAAATGGGGTTTCCTAGAGGGGCCGCCACTCTGCCAGTGTGGAGCAACGCAGACGACCCCCACCTGTTCCAGTGTACCCAATGCACAAAGTACAATGTTGTACATGCACAACAGAAGACCTGCTACATGCAACGCCAAATGCAATAGAGGTCACTAACTTCTGGGCGGCAAAAGTGTAAATAATTATCTTGTAAATGTATCTACAAGCAACATGTAATATTGTACATTATTTTATATATTGTAAATGCTTCTGACACGAATAAATATAACTGGTGCATGCTGTAAGCCGAAACTGTGTTCTAGCTCGTCACTATCAGCCAAATCCCGCATCAGATGTAATTAAACAAATAATTTAATTCCATAGTCTATTAGCCACCATACAGGGTAGCTAAAACTGCAGAATGTTTATTCCATGAGCCTTGATGCTCGATGGAAATCACTGTCCACCATTAGGAAAATAAATAAATGTTCAAGTTCTCCGTTGGATCAGAGAAAAAATATTAGTCCCAATTTGGCTTACACCAATAATTTCAAGTCCTGCATAATCCACTTACCACACATAAGTACATGTACTGTTGGATCATTATGCCAGAAATAAATACAAAACCCGACTATGGCCAGCAATGAAAAATACCCCCAGCCAACATGCATTGCTCGATATGTTATACGTTCTCGGAACGTTGCTGAAAAAATCGAAGTGGTCCGAGAAACCCCTAAATAAACTGAAACTGCAAGCTACGACTCAAAAACAAGAGACAAACTTTCTAAAACCACAATAGCACAAATATTTCTTTATTTTCAGCTGTGATTTTCAGTAAAGTCTACTGAAACTGGTAGTTTAAAATAAAAATTGCAGAAATATTTCTTTACTTTCAATAATCTGTTGCAACAGATTCTGCTGTCACCTTCAGCAAAGTCTATCTAAACCGGTTTTGAAAATATGTTTATGCGATCTTGACTTTAGAAACTTTTTTTACCACGTAAAAAACGCTACTGCTCATTTCTCGACATGAGAAAATTCAATCAAAATAGGTTACTCATACGGGCACCAACTAACGGCCATTGATGTAAAACAATTACTGTCTATCACGAGACTGAATGCCCCATAGGGGTGCATCAGGCACATAGCCAAAGCCTTGCAGACAAACAAAAATTACACGAAGCGAAATTTAGTGTGAGGAGGGCTATGCGAGAGGCGTTCAATGAATTCGAAAGTAAAGTTCTATCTACTGACTTGGCAGAAAATACTAAGAAATTTTGGTATTATGTCAAACCGGTAGGTGGATGAAAACAAAATGTCCAGACACTCTGTGCCCAAAATCGTACTGAAACAAAGGATGACGGACTAAAGGCCGAAATACTAATTGTCTTTTTCCAAAGCAGTTTCATAGAGGAAGACTGCAGCACTGTAGTTCCTTCTCTAGATTTTCGCACAGATGACAAATGGTAGATACGGAAATAGATGACAGAGGGGTAGAAAAACAGTTAAAATCGCTCAAAAGAGGAAAGGCCGCTGAACATGATGGGATACCAGTTCGATTTTACACAGAGTACGCGAAGGAAGTTGCCACCTTCTTGCAGCGGTGTACCATAGGTCTCTAGAAGAGCGTAGCGTTCCAAAGGATTGGAAAAGGGCACAGGCCATCCCCGTTTTCAAGAAGGGACGTCGAACAGATGTGCAGACCTATAGACCTATAAGCCGGCCAGGGTGACCGAGCGGTTCTAGGCGCTACAGTCTGAAACCGAGCGACCGCTACGGTCGCAGGTTCGAGTCCTGCCTCGAGCATGGATGTGTGTGATGTCCTTAGGTTAGTTAGGTTTAAGTAGTTCTAAATTCTAGGGGACAGATGACCTCAGAAGTTAAGTCCCATAGTGCTCAGACCCATTTGCACCATTTATAGACCTATATCTCTGACGTCGATCAACTGTAGAATTTTTGAACACGTATTATGTTCGAGTACAATTGCTTTTCTGGAGACTACAAATCTACTCTGTAGGCATCAGCATGGGTTTCGAAAAAGACGATCGTGTGAAACCCATCACTCGCCATTCTTCCACGAGACTCAGACGGCCACAGACACGGGTTCCCATGTAGATGCCGTGTTTCTTGACTTCCGCAAGACGTTTGATACAGTACCCCACACTCGTTTAATGAACAAAGTAAGAGCATTTTGACCAACAGATCAATTGCGTGATTGGATTGAAGAGTTCCTAGATAACAGAACACAGCATGTCATTCTCAATGGAGAGAAGTCTTCGGAAGTAAGAGTGATTTCAGGTGTACCACAAGGAAGTGTTGTATAACCGTTGCTATTCATATATATATATATATATATATATATATATATATATATATATATATGACCTTGTGGCTAACATCAGAAGCTCACTGAGGGTTTTTGCGGATGATGCTGTAGTAAATCGAGAGGTTGTAACATTGGAAAATTGTACTGAACTGCAGGAGTATCTGCAACGAATTGACGCATGGTGCAGGAAATGGCAATTGAATCTCAATGTAGACAAGTGTAATGTGTTGCGAATACATAGAAAGAAAGATCCCGTATAATTTAGCTACAAAATAGCAGGTCAGCAACTCGAAACAGTTAATTCCATAAATTATCAGGGAGTACGCATTAAGAGTGATTTAAAATGGAATGATCATATAAAGTTGATCGTCGGTAAAGCAGATGCCAGACTGAGATTCATTGTAAGAATCCTAAGGAAATGCAATCCGAATACAAAGGAAGTAGGTTACAGTGCTCTTGTTCGCCCATTGCTTGAATACTGCTCAGCAGTGTGGGATAGGTACCAGATAGGGTTGATAGAAGAGAGAGAAGTTTCAACGGAGAGCAGCGCACTTCGTTACAGGATCATTTAGTAATCGCGAAAGCGTTACGGAGATGATAGATAAACTCCAGTGGAAGACTGCAGGAGAGACGCTCAGTAGCTCGGTACGGGCTTTTATTGAAGTTTCGAGAACATACCTTCACCGAGGAGCCAAACAGTATATTGCTCCCTCCTACGTTTATCTCGCGAAGAGACCATGAGGATAAAATCAGAGATATTAGAGACCACACAGAGGCATACCGACAGTCTTTCTTTCCACGAACAATACGAGACTGGAATAGAAGGGAGAACCGATAGAGGTACTCAAGGTAGCCTCCGCCACACACCGTCAGGTGGCTTAGGAGTATGGATGTAGATGTAGAATTAGTGACCTTAGTAGTGACAAACAGTGAATCCTTCTAGTGACTATACGGACCACAAATAGTGCCACTGTCGTTAGCGTCTGTGGAAAGTGGTTGAAAGACGGTGAAACCATTAAGAGGCGACAAGGTATTGGACGCCCACGACTCGTCCCTGAGCGCTGAGGATCTGTGAGACATCTGACGACAGATTACAGGTCTAGTGCAGCCACAGATCTTTCGAAACGGAAATTGCTGTCATGGGGTTCCCCACCAGGCGATCCCTACCAACGCTCATGATGACCTAACTACAACGTCAATTAAAACTGCAGAGGGCACAAGGTAATCGAGCTCCGACAGTTGATCCACGGAAACGAGTTTCCTGATGTCATGAATCACGTTTCTTGTCACACTAGGTCGTCAGTCGTGTCGAGAAACGCCGTCACCCACAAGAACGGCTGCTCGAAACATGCAGCGTGCGACGGTTACAGGGCGGCGGGGCCAGTGCAAGAGGTGCTCACATCAGAAGTGTAAGTTGCATACATATTTAACATGAGATCATAGAGCCGACCGGAGTGACCATGCCGTTCTAGGCGCTACAGTCTGGAACCGAGCGACCGCTACGGTCACAGGTTAGAATCCTGCCTATGGCATGGATGTGTGTGATGTCCTTAGGTTAGTTTGGTTTAATTATTTCTAAGTTCTAGGTGACTGATGACCTGAGAAGATAAGTCGCATAGTGTTCAGAGGCATTTGAACCATTTTTTGATATCATAGAAGTCCTGCGATAGCGATATGCACATACACTCCTGGAAATAGAAAAAAAACACATTGACACCGGTGTGTCAGACCCACCATACTTGCTCCGGACACTGCGAGAGGGCTGTACAAGCAATGATCACACGCACGGCACAGCGGACACACCAGGATCCGCGGTGTTGGCCGTCGAATGGCGCTAGCTGCGCAGCATTTGTGCACCGCCGCCGTCAGTGTCAGCCAGTTTGCCGTGGCATACGGAGCTCCATCGCAGTCTTTAACACTGGTAGCATGCCGCGACAGCGTGGACGTGAACCGTATGTGCAGTTGACGGACTTTCAGCGAGGACGTATAGTGGGCATGCGGGAGGCCGAGTGGACGTACCGCCGAATTGCTCAACACGTGGGGCGTGAGGTCTCCACAGTACATCGATGTTGTCGCCAGTGGTCGGCGGAAGGTGCACGTGCCCGTCGACCTGGGACCGGACCGCAGCGGCAAACGGATGCACGCCAAGACCGTAGGATCCTACGCAGTGCCATAAGGGACCGCACCGCCACTTCCCAGCAAATTAGGGACAATGTTGCTCCTGGGGTATCGGCGAGGACCATTCGCAACCGTCTCCATGAAGCTGGGCTACGGTCCCGCACACCGTTAGGCCGTCTTCCGCTCACGCCCCAACATCGTGCAGCCCGCCTCCAGTGGTGTCGCGACAGGCGTGAATGGAGGGACGAATGGAGACGTGTCGTCTTCAGCGATGAGAGTCGCTTCTGCCTTGGTGCCAATGATGGTCGTATGCGTGTTTGGCGCCGTGCAGGTGAGCGCCACAATCAGGACTGCATACGACAGAGGGACACAGGGCCAACACCCGTCACCATGGGGTGCGGAGCGATCTCCTACACTGGTCGTACACCTCTGGTGATCGTCGAGGGGACACTGAATAGTGCACGGTACATCCAAACCGTCATCGAACCCATCGTTCTACCATTCCTAGACCGGCAAGGGAACTTGCTGTTCCAACTGGACAATGCACGTCCGCATGTATCCCGTGCCACCCAACGTGCTCTAGAAGGTGTAAGTCAACTACCCTGGCCAGCAAGATCTCCGGATCTGTCCCCCATTGAGCACGTTTGGGACTGGATGAAGCGTCGTCTAACGCGGTCTGCACGTCCAGCACGAACGCTGGTCCAACTGAGGCGCCAGGTGGAAATGGCATGGCAAGCCGTTCCACAGGACTACATCCAGCATCTCTACGATCGTCTCCATGGGAGAATAGCAGCCTGCATTGCTGTGAAAGGTGGATATACACTGTACTAGTGCCGACATTGTGCATGCTCTGTTGCCTGTGTCTATGTGCCTAAGGGCAGTGCATTGGCGGAGCTATTATTCGTACTCAGGCGATTTATGTGAAATGGTTTCCGACGTGATTATGGTAGCGCGACGGGAATTAAAAAACTTTGAACGCAGAATGGTAATTGGAGCTAGATGCATGGAACACCCCACTTTTTTTGGAAGTGTTTAGGGAATTCAGTATTCCAAAATCCACACTGTCAAGTGCGTACCCAAAATACCAAATTTCAGGCATTTCCTCCCACCGTGCACAACTCAGTGGCTGACGGCCCTCACTTAACGACCGAGAGCAACGGCGTTTACGTAAAGTTGTCAGTGCTGACAGATCATCAACAAAGCGTGAAATAACCGCAGAAATCAATGTGGGACGTACGAGGGCAATCCCAAAAGTAAGGTCTCCTATTTTTTTAATAAGTACAGAACTCTGTTTGTGTGGCAGTTGGCCACATTGTTATGAAGGGTGCTTCACGTCCTGTGTGTAAATACGCGCACGCCGTGCTGAGGAGCTCAGTCTTTGCTTGGCAGCCGTTGAGAATGGAGCTCCCGTTGGATGTTACCGCCAAGTGCGAATTGCACGCAGTTATTTGGTTTTTGAACGCATAGGGCACCGCCCCGATTGAAATTCATGGCCAGTTCACGGAAGAGTACGGTAAGTCGTGCATGGATGTCAAAAATGTTCGTAAGTGGTGTGGAGAGTTTGCAGCTGGTCGGACCGAAATTCACGACGAACAAAGGAGCGGGAGATCGTCAATTTCTGAGGAGACAGTGTTGAAGGTTGAGCAAAAGCATGCTTCAAGATCGGATCACCCTGGATGATCTTTGTACGTTGGTTCCTGAGGTTTCCCGAAGCACCGCTCACAGAACTTTAACGGAAACATTGAACTACCGGAAGGTGTGCGTAAGATGGGTGCCACGCACGCTGACTGAGGACCACATGCGGCAACAGTTGATGCTTCCCGCGCATTATTTCACCGCCTTGCTCAACAGGACAACTTTCTGGACTTAATTGTCACGGGTGACGAAACCTGGGCATACCACCTTACACCTGAGACCAAGCAACAGTCACGCCAGTGACGGTATCCTTCTTCGTCAAAGCCCCGAAAATTGAAACAAACACAGTCTGCCGGTAAGATCATGAAAAAGGTTTTTTGGGATCGGAAAGGCATTTGCTGGTCGACTTTATGCCCACTGGGACAACAATTAACGCTGACAGGTACTGTGAGACTCTTTAAAAACTCAAACGGGCAATTCAGAACCGGAGAAGAGGAATGTTGAGCAAGGGCGTAAACATTCTCTATGACAACGCTCGCCCACACATCGCTCTGCAAACCGTTGCTCCCCTGCAACAGTGTCAGTGGAACATAATCACCCACGCACCCTATAGTCATGACTTGGCGCCCTGTTCCCTAGGTTCCCTAGAATATTTGGCCTGAAAGCGATGCAGCTCCGACGACGAGGTGAAAGAAGAGGATCATAACTTTCTGAACAGCCATGGCGGCGAGGTGGTATGGAATGGGCATACATAAATGCCAAAGCGTCTACAAAAATGCATTGACAGAAATGGTGATTATTTCGAAAAATAGCTAAATTTTCAAGCTGTAAACTGTTGAAGCCTTTGTAGAAATAAACAGGTCCATGTACTTATAAAAAATAGGAGACCTTACTTTTGGTATTACACTCGTACGACGAACGTTAGGACAGAGAGGCGAAATGGGTTATGGCAGCAAACGACCGACGACAGTGCCTTTGCTAAAAGCACGACATCGCCTGCAGTTCCTCTCCTGGACTTGTGACCATATCTGTTGGATCCTAGATGACTGGAAAACCGTGGCTTGGTCAGAGGAGTAGATTTCTCTTGATGAAAGGTGATGGTACGGAGTGAGCAGAGACCCCACGATGCCATGGGCAAAGTTGTCAACGAGGCACTGTACAAGCTGGTCGTGGCTCCATAACGCTGTGGGCTGTGCTTTCACGGAATGGATGAACCGATCTTTCACTGGAAACGGTTATGTTCGGCTACTTGGAGACCATTTGCAGCCATCCACACATAATTAAAATTTCAGAAAAATTGGGTGATTTATCCAAGAGAATGAGCTTCACAAACCGAGGAAGTCAATACCGTGTTGGTCTAGCTCTCGCTCTTATGTAAGCAGTTATTCGGCTTGGAATCGAATGGCCCCAAACGTTGTAAACTGGGGAGAGAACTGGCGACCTTGCAGGCTAAGTTACGGTTTGGAAAGCACGAAAACAAGCAATAGATACGCTCACCGTGTGCGGGCAGGCATTACCTTGCTGAAATGTAAGCCCAGAATGGCTTTCTATGAAAGGCAACAAAATAGGGGTGTAGAATATCATCGACGTACAGCTGAGCTGTAACAGTGGTGAGGGTGACAACGAAAGGGGTCCTGCTGTGAAAGGAAATGACACCTCAGACCAGCACTCCTGGTTGTGGTCGTGTCCCACCACTGACGAGGGCGTCTCAAAAGCGTCGTCGCTGGTCATCGGTTCTCATTTCGAAGTAGCACTCATCACTGAAGACAGCTGTACTCCAGCTATGAGAGTCCAGACTAAATGTGCCTGACACCACTGCAAACGAGCTTTTTGGTGCACAGAGGTCAACGGCAGGCAGCACAACGGGCGCCATGAGTCCGGTCCCCTTCCTGTGCGTTGTTTATTAACAGTCCTTGGGGTCACTGAAACACCAGTTATTTTATGCCCTACTATCGAAATATCCTCTGTTCACTATCACCGACAGCTGCGCTATTAAATTGCGCTCTAGCGTCACACATTCATCCATCGGTGGCCACAAGTTTACAGTTTTACATTTTCTGTTGATACACGTACTATAACGTCGCAAGTTTGTTTCGAGCGAAGGTTTGTTTTAGGATAGCTAGCTGCATGTAACTTCAGGGTCTGACATCTGCCGGCTTAACTGGGAGACACACACGCATCTGTCACACCTGCCGTGGGAAAACTATCCAATGTCTCTTAATAGACGCGTACGTTCACCACCTATAGGAACCTAAAGAAATGATATTAAATATTATTCAATTATTTTCAAAATTGGTACACTACCTTTTGACATTCAGGAGAAGATTGTATTCAAATTTCAGCTTTATAACTACCATAATTTCAGAGAAAAAAGTAAGAAACCGACACTCAGGAAAATAAATTCAGTTAGGAAATATAGTAGTTTATCCTTTGGTATTATCTAAAAACATAAACAGCACTCGTAGGGTGCAGAGTTAATTAACTGAGATTTTCATATTGAAACTTTAATTATTTTTAGTTTTCGAAATATAAAAATCAGACAAAATTATTATTGGTGTCCAAGATTGTTGTGTGAGTATATGTGAGTGTGTACTTGGGACGTTTGTCAAATATTAATGTTGCGTTATATACATCTACATCTACATCTACATCTACATCTACATGACTACTCTGCAATTCACATTTAAGTGCTTGGCAGAGGGTTCATCGAACCACAATCATACTATCTCTCTACTATTCCACTCCCGAACAGCGAGCGGGAAAAACGAACACCTAAACCTTTCTGTTCGAGCTCTGATTTCTCTTATTTTATTTTGATGATCATTCCTACCTATGTAGGTTGGGCTCAACAAAATATTTTCGCATTCGGAAGAGAAAGTTGGTGACTGAAATTTCGTAAAAAGGTCTCGCCGCGACGAAAAACGTCTTTGCTGTAATGACTTCCATCCCAACTCGTGTATCATATCTGCCACACCCTCTCCCCTATAACGCGATAATACAAAACGAGCTGCCCTTCTTTGCACCCTCTCGATGTCCTCCGTCAATCCCACCTGGTAAGGATCCCACACCGCGCAGCAATATTCTAACAGAGGACGAACGAGTGTAGTGTAAGCTGTCTCTTTAGTGGACTTGTTGCATCTTCTAAGTGTCCTGCCAATGAAACGCAGCCTTTGGCTCGCCTTCCCGACAATATTATCTATGTGGTCCTTCCAACTGAAGTTGTTCGTAATTTTAACACCCAGGTACTTAGTTGAATTGACAGCCTTGAGAATTGTACTATTTATCGAGTAATCGAATTCCAACGGATTTCTTTTGGAACTCATGTGGATCATCTCACACTTTTCGTTATTTAGCGTCAACTGCCACCTGACACACCATACAGCAATCTATTCTAAATCGCTTTGCAGCTGATACTGGTCTTCGGATGACCTTACTAGACGGTAAATTACAGCATCATCTGCGAACAGTCTAAGAGAACTGCTCAGATTGTCACCCGTCTTAAGTAACCTGCAATCGCGGGAAAATGATCATTTGGAATTTACCCACTTTGCTGAAGGCGTTTGTCTAGGAGTAACTGCTATTGTAACAGAGCAGCCAGAAAGTTAGCTGGAGTATTATCTGTATCTAAAGCATATTTCCAGATTTATTGCCTTTTCGTTTTAATTTCTTAAACATTACTTTAATATTTGTATATCAGAATGACGTAGATGCGTCTGTATGTAAGGATTGGTGCAGGCCAGTTTTGGCGCGAGTATGATCATGAGCGAGCATTCTGATTGGCAGATAGTGTGGTTAGCCAATCAGAACTGAGATGGATCCCGCTCGTTACCTGATAGTTATACTGGGAGTGAGGCCACAAGAAGGAAGTCTCTTGCTAGCTTTGAACGCAGACAGTCATATTTTAGTGGGAGTCAAAATAAACGTTGTTTAACTTGGGTCGGATTTGGACAGATTTCTGGCTGCTGTGCGTGCGAAATGAGTGTATGAATTGTGAACTTGACTAAAATAACCAATAGTTTAAATGTGGACTGAATAATACCGTTTCTTTGGTAATAAGAACAGATAAACATTTTTGTGTTCTAAACTTCGGACTTTCTTTTCCAGAATCGAATCCATTATCTTACGGCCCGATGATTTTTTTATTGACAGTTTTTCTACATAACTTTATTTCATTACTAGAGTGGGACGGCCTCAGTAATTGTAGATATGAGATGGTGTTTTTATCAACGCTGCTTTTACGTCATCTTGTATCTACATTGCCTAGTGAAGGGACATGGAACAGACGCCGTTCTGAGGTAGGTGAATTTCTAATTTGCAGCCTGCACAGCACACGGAATTTCAAACCCTGCCTCGCCGCAGTACTTATATCATTTTGTGACCAATAAACACAATTCCTTCATTGAGCGCTCTTTTTTCTCTTTGAGTGTATCAAAGGTGTGGTAAATAAACTGGATATTTAATAAACATTGTGCTTTTCACTAACTGAATTTTCCGTCGGTGCTTCGCAGAACATGACAATAATATTAAAAAGGAAAAACACTTGCTAATGTTCTCCACATTATATTTATTTTGTCACTAATCGGCTTTCGGCTTCTCAGGCCATCTTCAGGTGACAAGTGAATGTCGCAAACAAAGATAAACATCAAGTGCGACGCTTACACAGATCTTGCTTGCATAGAAGATACAAAAATTACGAAGTCTGAATATGATATTTGTAACTAAAACTTAATTTAACAAGGGGCAAATGGAAATTGAGTCTGATCATTTAGTAATAGGCTGGCATTCTGACAGGTGTTTCTTGATTTACTGTAGGCTCATCTTTCCGCTTTTTCTTCTTCTACATCATATGTATCATATTTTAGCAGAAAACTATCCATATGATCTAGAATGTGAAGTTTTGCATGCTTTTTTTTAAAAAAAAAAGACACTGGAAATCAACAAACAAACGACAAAGAATGCTAGCCTAGTATTAAATGATCAACACAGTTTCCATTTTCCCCCTTTTTAAATTAAGTTTGTACAAGTCTCTAAATTCATTTTATTTCTCATCATTTGTTACATGTATCTCCACGTAAAAGCTGTTTCTCTCACCTTTTTTACTTAATGTAATTATTGTAATATTTTTATGTATGAGCACTTCGTCATTTTTATACCTTCTGTACAGATAATATCTGTGTAAATCGCACATCATATTTATCTCTGTTTTCAACATTCAGTTGACACCTGAAGATGGCCTGAGAAGACGAAACCCAGTATGGTGCCAAAAAAATATAATTTTGCAGAGCACTAGGAAGTGTTTTCCTTTTAAACATTGTGCATATCTTTGGGAGTGATTCTCGTATAACACGGGATCAGTTCATTGTAACGACAGGGACAAAGCTTGCTCTAGATTTCCCGAACTGCTTTGTGTCCAGAAGGAGCTACAACAGCCGCAAATTACGGCGTTTGATTTTCGTATAAAGGAATGCTTCATTTCAGCCGGAACTCCGTTTATGACAGCATCGACGCGTCAGGAACGGTGTGACCACTGCACTGCCTGCATGGGACGCAACTAGACAGAGCCCTGTTAATGCGCGGCCCATACCTAGCCTCCTGCTTTCCCCAGTAATGGCCCGCGGCGAATGCCACCGAGTACGATCGCGGAGTGACCGCCTCATTTGTCACTCTTAGTCCCAAGCCCCGCCTGGCTTGGCAGTTCTCCCAGTTTAATAGAGTTCCCTCCCGCCCGCCTCCTGAATGGCTGCGTAATTTTGTATGCTGGCAGCCCCGTAATGTCTCACTTAAATTCTAATGTATCACCTCCTGTTTCCTGCGACTGCCCGCGCGGTCCAGTGGCTTCGGCCAGGTCGCGGCCGGTCGCGTCTAGACAGGCCTGCCACAACCCCAGCTGCCGTCATTTCCTGAGCCTCGCCATTACTGTCGAGGCGCCGAGATTTGATTCGGAAGCTGACAATCCTGATTTAGTTTCTTTATAGTTTTCCAGAATGCACTGGAACGAAAGCCCCTACTGGTCCGTAATACACTGATGCAGACAAGTGCTTCTGTGACACTGCTCTATTAGGGTTCCGACCGTCTGGACTCAAGGCGAAGAGACAGGGATGGAGTCCAATCTGTGTTCGAGAGGAGAGTGCATGAAATTCCGGTCTGATGGTTCTGCCTCATGTTTTCTTGTGAAACATTTCCGATTATAGGTCAGGTACCTAACAACACTGGAGGAAGTTCTCAAGATGACATAGAGGCAGATCATGCTCACAAAATATGGCGAGGGGAACGTATGCAGTACTTGCAATAAATCGCAGACATCGCTCTGACATTTGCCAGGACTTGAGTGAATAGCTGTTAAGTTGGTGACAGGACTGAGTTTTACTTGAGTATCGAAAGCTGGTGAACGGTGTAACCTTCAGCATCGGTTTATACATCTAAAGGCGATAACAATATTATCATACTGGGTGGTTATTACACTACTGGCCATTAAAATTGCTACACCAAGAAGAAATGCAGATGATAAACGGGTATTCATTGGACAAATATATTATACTAGAACTGTCATGTCATTACATTTTCACGCAATTTTGGTACGTAGCTCCTGAGAAATCAGTACTCAGAACAATCACCTGTGGCCGTAATAACGACTTTGATACGCCTGGGCATTGAGTCAAACAGAGCTTGGATGGCGTGTACAGGTACAGCTGCCAATGAAACTTAAACACGATACCACAGATCATCAAGAGCAGTGACTGGCGTATTGTGGCGAGCCAGTTGCTCGGCCACCATTGACCAGACGTTTTCGGTTGGAGAGAGATGTGGAGAATGTGCTGCCCAGGGCAGCAGTCGAACATTTTCTGTATCCAGAAAGGACCGTACAGGACCTGCAACATACGATCGTGCATTGTCCTGCTGAAATGTAGGGTTTCGCATGGTTCAAATGAAGGGTAGAGCTACGGGTCGTAACATGCCTGTCATCTCGACTGCTAGTGATGCGAGGCCGTTGGGATCCAGCCCGCCGTTCCGTTTTACCCTCCTGAACCCACCGATTCCATATTCTGATAACAGCCATTGGATCTCGACCAACGAGTGTAGCAATGTCGCAATACGATAAACCGCAATCGCAATAGGCTACAATCCGACCCTTTATCAAAGTCGGAAACGTGATGGTACGCATTTCTCTTCCTTACACGAAGCATCACAACAACGTTTCACCAGGCAACGCCTGTCAACTGCTGTTTGTGTATGAGAAATCGGTTAGTAACTTTCCTCATGTCAGCACGCTGTAGGTGCCGCCACCGGCGCCAACCGTGTGTGAATGCTGTAAAAAGCTAATCATTTGCATATCACAGCATCTTCTTCCTGTCGGTTGAATTTCGCGTATGTAGCACGTCATCTTCGTAGTGTATTAAAGTGCAGCTACTCACAGACGCTCATTGTGAGCTGAAATTATCGTGTTGCAGTGGAACGTGGTAGATATGCTAATGCTTTAGTGCGGAATTGATTTCCACTGGAAAAAATAGTTCCAATTTTGGACACCAGGTGCGTATCTGGCGCTATTGTTCACACTGTGTCACAGATGCAGCATGTCGTCGCCGTTTCTGATGCCCATACTGAACAACCTGTGTATTCAGCAGCTAATAAAAAAAAATCAACATTACGCCCTTCTCTCTTGTTTAATCTTTTTTGTCCATATTGCAACCGGCCAGGGTAGCCGAGCGGTTCTAGGCGCTACAGTCTGGAACCGCGCGATCGCTACGGTCGCAGGTTCGAATCCTGCCTAGGGCATGGATGTGTGTGATGTCCTTAGGTTAGTAGTTTAAGTAATTCTAAGTTCTAGGAGACTGATGGCCTCAGAAGTTAAATCCCATAGTGCTCAGAGCCATTTTCCACATTGCATCCCTAATCAATTACGTAAGGAAACATTACTATACGTCTTTCTTTCATTAATAGCGCCAGCTTTGCACCTGGTGGTCAAAACTGAAATTAATTTTTTTTCGAGTGCAAATCGGTTCTGCATTCACGCATTGGCATATCTAGCAAATTTCACTGCCATACGATACTTACAGCCCATACTGAGCCTCTGTGTGTAACCGCGTTTTAATTATAACCACCCGGTACTAGTAAAGGTATTTGAGTATCTAACGATTTTATCGTAATCTAGATCCACATCTACTCTACATTACTATGCAATTCACAATAAAGCGCCTGGCAGAGGGTTCATCGAACCACCTTCAAGCTCTTTCTCTATCGTTCCACTCTCGAACAGCAACCTCGAAAAACCAACACTAGTATCTTTCCGTGCAAGCTCTTATTTATTTTATTTTATTGTGATGATCATTTTTCCATATGTAGATCGGCGCCAAAAAAATATTTTCGTATTCGGAGGAAAACGAAACGTCATGAAAAGATCCTGCCGCAACGAAGAACGCCTTGTTTTAATGATTTTCACCCCAATGCGCGTATCATATACGTGGAACTCTCTCCCCTATCAATAATACAAAACGAGCCGCCCTTCTTCGAACTTTTTGATGTCCTCTGTCAGACCAATCGGATGTGGATCTCACGCCAGGCAGCAATACTCTAGTAGAGGACGAACAAGCATAGTGCAGGCAGTCTCTTTAGTAGACCTGTAGCATCTTCTAAGCGTTCTGCCAATAATCACACTCTTGGGTTCGTTTTCCCGATAACAATGTCGATGTGATCTCTCCAATTTAAGTTATTCGTAACTGTAATCCCCAAGTATTTAGTTGAATTGAAAGGCTTTAGGTTTGTGTCATACATCGTGTAACCGAAATTTAGCGGATTACTTTTAGTACTCATTTTCATGACTCCACGCTTTTTATTATTTAGAGTAAATTGCCCTTTTTCGCACCATACCGATGTCATGTCCAACACATCGTGCAACGACTATACGCGACCGTGAACGACAACATCATCTGCCAGCAATCTAAGAGGGCTAACCACAACCTCATCTGCCAACAATCTAAGATGGCTCCTCAAATTGTATCATAAATAGTTTAAATACACCCTGAAAAGCAGAGGGCCAATGAGTATGATGCAAAGATTGGAGAAGAAGTGTATCTGTGAGAGTCGAGGAGATTGGTCCGAGACTGTAATGAGGCGAACGGTTCCAAGTGTTTTGGAAGCCGAAATGACAGAGAAAGGGCACCTGATAGACGATTTAATATCACTAGAACTACACTGCAAGGAAATTAAATTCGTTATAGGGTCTCAGAAAATATCTGTGGCACCTAGAATGGGGTTTTTAAATCAATATTTGAAGAAGATTAACGTAGGCGTAGACAGAAATCTATGCAAGAGGGAGGAAGATTCTAAAACTTCCCTTTTTTATATCAGAAAACTTGATAAATTCCTGTTGGTTATTAACAAAACTATCCAGCATAACTGCCTCTGATTTATACGCTGGAAAGTGAAGAAACAGGAAACAACATTAGTAATGCTTAGTCTATTTAGGAATCTTTATTTGCTTACAAAACTTCACATCAGATGATTTTATGCATTTATTCCACTGTTTTCGAGCCTTCTACTTTTTGTTCATTGGCACAATTGTTTAGCAAAACATGTTTTGAAAGCTATATTTTTGGGTTGTCCGGATACAGTGTAGCTCGGGCCAGCATTCGAAGATGTGAATGTGGGAAATCTCCCAAAACAGTCATAAATATCTTAGTGTAATCTATTCTTAACAGCCTTGGGTGGACAAAGATGACATTTGACCTCCGTCTTGACACGTAATTGTGATAATTAACAACTGGAGTACGGACTTCGTAGCTGTTTTACGCCTGCGGTGCTTGAAAATTTCCCATTTCTTGAAGTGAAACTCTTCTCGACCTTGCCTTTTCTTAGTCTTTCCCCTCTCTTCTAGCACATAACATTGTATTTTCTATTTCCAGTCAATGTACTTCGGTCCATAGTTAAGTTAAAGATGAACACAAGAACCGACAGGTGGGCCATGATGTTCAAAGTCTCCCGCAATCGCTCTGTGATTGTATAACTGAATGTGGTATCAGAGAGGTCTTGACAGATCTCCCTTGACCAGAGACATATGGTGAACTATTGTTGTGATTAAGTTATGCACTAGCAGAAGGGCGCGTATACTGCAGCCATGTGAATTCTATGTTGGGAATAGGTGCCAGAGTTCGCGCGCTAGCATGTTGCAGTGGTTCCCGTCTGGAGCCCAATAAAGGTTGTATGAGGGAGGACAGAACAGGGTGGGGACTATCTTAGCAATGTTCCATAAATCTCACCAGCCACTCAGTGCAGGACAAAGCGTAGATCACCGCTGTCCCAAACAATAAGCATACCTTCCCGTGAACAGCCTCTGGGACAATTCTGTGCCCCAAACTGCTCCCTCTTGTTCCACTTTGATGACACCTGTGGAGGTCACGGTAAAGTTCTTGTGGCACATTACAGACTTAGGTTCACGGATAATGCCGCTAGCTACGATTAAGTTTCAAATGATGGCTTACGATTTGGCATAAATTTACAACTGCTCCAAAGATTTAGCAAAAAATGGCATTAAAGATTTATGTAAAAGCAGTCAGAATTGTCTTATAGAAAACGACAGTCCACAGTTTTAATATGTTGTCAGATTCAATCGACAATAATTGGAAAGATTTTTTTAACCGAATGTTTTTTATCTTGTAATTTCGATATATAAACAGACTGTAAACGATGGAAACATCTGTTTAGGGTTCCGACTCTCAGTCTCTAAAAACGGAACCCTTATAGGATCCCTCTGATGTCTGTCTGCCAAACTGTTAAGAACAGATTCTCTCAGGGACAAACAGACATAACAAGTTCACTTGCTAAGGTCTATGGTCCCTCGGCGTCGTAAAAACTGTAAGCGTCTAAGTCACTTCAGTCGAAAGATACGGTTATTTATGTCACATATTTTGATAATCTCAAAAATCCGATAACTTAATTTTAATCATATCTGCCGAAAAAAAAATTTTATCTGTCTCTGTCCGTCTTTTAAGATTCTTTTTCATGGAACAGATTGGAGTTGCAAGTGCAAATTTATTTCACATACAAAATTGTATGGTCCATTGGCGTGGAAAGAAATTTAAGCTTATATATCAATGCAATCGAAAGTTTCGGTCATTTATGGTTCTCATATTTCGACATTCGCAACCTGAAAGAGGAAGAGATTAGTGTTTAACGTCCCGTCGACAACGAGGTCATTAGAGACGGAACACAAGTTCAGAGAAGGATGGAGAAGGGAAGCGACCGTGCCCTTTCGAAGCAACCATCCCAGCTTTTCCTGAAGCGATTTAGGGAAATCGCGGTAAACCCAAATCAGGATGGCCAGACGCGGGTTTGAACCGTTGTCCTCCCAAATGCGAGTTCAGAGTGCTAACCTCACTCATCAAAACCTATAGGGTACTTTCCGTTGACCTAAAATCATGAAATTTGACAAGGAGCAAGGTTTCACAGTACAACTAAAGGAAAAAATCTCAGAGTGGTTAAACTATGATTATATCACACAAAAACATAGTTTACCATTTGAACATACACTGCATTCATCTTCCGCCAAAAGAATAATAGACGAACCTTACTTCACGGACACACAAAACAAGTTGCAGTCATGTTTTAGGAATACAATAAAAACTGTTTTATTACATTTTTTCTCTCTACATATGTAAAATGAGGTTCTCTGCCCGCTTCCTTTTGTAAGTCCTCTCTAGTCTAAGGAACTACTATATATATACTATTGTGTGGTCTTGGAATTTCCGGGACCGATATCTCGACAGTATCAAATGTCGATAACAGGCAAAAATCGTAGCGATTCTCGATTCACAATATGGATTATACGTGAGTGGTACTCGAACCTGGTCACTTTTTTAATCTAAAAATCTACATTTTATCGTATGGTCCTAACTACCCGACACATTTCCTAACATTTCGAATTGTAACTGAGAGAAAACCTTTTATTACTGTGTGTCACTTTAATTAGAAACTTTATTGTAACAATTCACACTAAAACAAATCTTCAAATTAAGAATTTATGCACTTATAACTTGTTTCAAAACAACAATAAAAGTTCTGTACAAATTTTTGTTTAAGTGGTCTCTTGTAGCCTCCTTTCTCTTATAGTTTAATCTTCTACTCTTCAGTGTCTTAGCACATAGGTATTTTGAACGCGGATAACACAAACCGACGGAACATATTTTCATTACTTTTTGTCATGTGATAGCTTAATCCCATATTTTTTGAGAAATCGGTACATACCAGACCTCAGTATTTTACTCAACACACACAGATTCCTCATAATCTTATTCTTCCTGAACTTGAAAATTAACGACTTACAGTACGGTTGTATGGGGCGTCAAGATAAATTTATGACTGGATTGAGGAATGATGCTTTTTTGGTAGGGATGGCGCACATGTTAACTTGGTTAGTAAGTCATCGATAGATGTAGAACTATATTCAGATGTTCCCCAGGGTAATGTGTTGGGACCGTTGCTGTTCATGTTGTACAATGATGGACAAATAGAAAATATTAATAGTAACGTCACAATTTTCACAGGGGATGCCGTTATCTACAATGAAGTGCTCTCTGAAGAATATCTGCACAAGCATTCGGTCAGATCTTGCTAAGATTTCGAAGTTAGACAAAAATTGTCGACTTTCTTTAAATGGTCAGAAAGTGGTTGCGAAAGGAAAAAACAATGTCGTTTTCTATGACTACAAAATCAACTATTCATAGTTGGAAGTGATCAACATATGCAAATACCTGCGTATAACAGCCTGTAGGAATATGGAACGGAACGATTGCGTAGCGTCAGTGGCAGGTACAGAAGGTGGCAAACTTCGGTGCATCGGTAGAGTACGAGGAAATGTTGTCGGTCTGCAAGAGAAATTGCTTATAAAACAGTTCAGTCACAAGGGAAAATTTTCTGAAATAATTCATCTTTAGTCTTGATTGTACAAAAAAACGTGCTGCAAGAATAAAATGCAGTTCTCATCCACGACCGCCTTGTAGACATCTGTTTAAGGAGTCGGCATTCTCACTACTGCTTAACAGTATATTTATTCCTTCATAAAGTTTGTTGTAAATAACCCACTACAGTTCAAAAGGAACAATAGCGTACATAATTACAATGCCAGAAGAAAAAATGTAATTCGTTGCACCACATTAAGGTTTCTTTAGCACAAAAAGAAGTGCACAATGCTCAATGCTGCAACGGAAAATTTTGATCTCTTGCCTAGTGATATAAGACGTCTGATAGACTGTACAGTAAAACTGGAAAGCAAATTGAGAAAGTTTCTCTTTAACAACTCGTTCTACTCCGTAGATGAATTTCTATTCCTGTAATGTGTAAAAGGTGGTGAGTAGAGACTGTAAACATGTGTACAAATTAATTTGCGATGTGAATGTAAAATGGCTAGTTCCACATCTTGACAATCTACGGTGCAAAATGACCCCTGGAACATGGAACTGTCCAACTAACTAACCATCTAACTAACTACTAACTAACTAGCAAGAATGGGACTCGTACCACATAACACTAGCAAGGGATCGTGAGCTCTTGAACATACAGAAAGAAGTACAGCACGAATGGTCACTGGTTTGTTTGGCCTATGGGAGGGCATCGCTGAGAATCTGGAAATACTTGAAACGCTTGAATATCGTCGCATACTATCTCAGAAAAGGCTACTTACATAGTTTCAAGCACCAGCTTTGAATTATGAATCTGGAAACATTATATAGCACCCTAAGTATCGCTGACGTAGAGGTTGCGAACACAAGGTTAGGCTGCCCACAGCGCTCACAGAGGCGTTGAACCAACAATTCTTGCGCTTCATACGTGAATGGAACGGGAACAAGCCCTAATAACTAGGGCAGGTCAATAGAAAGTACCCTCGCCAGGCTATCCACAGTGTTTTCCCGAGTATAGCTGTAGACGTATACTAAACAAGAGTGAAAATTAATTTACTTATTTCCAATATGAACTAAAAGTTTTATTAAAGTTTAAACATGGAAATCTCTCCTTTACATAGAGCTTTCTTCTTTGAATCATCAATCTTCTGACGTTTGATGCGGTCCGACACGAATTCCTCTCCTGTGTCAACCTCTTCCTCACAGAGTAGCACTTGCAACCTACATCCTCAGTTATTTGCTGGATGTATTCCAATATCTGTCTTCCTCTACAGTTTTTGCCTTTTACAGCTCCCTCTAGTACCATGGAAGTAATTCATTCATGTCTTAACAGATGTCCTATTATCCTGTCCCTTATCCTAATCAGTGTTTTCCACGCATTCCTTTCCTCTACGATTCTGCACAGAACCTCCTCATTCCTTACCTTATCAGTCCACTTCATTTTCAACATTCGTCTCAAGCACCACATTTCGATTCTCTTCTGTTCTAGTTTTCTCGCAATCCATGTTTCACTACAATATCACGCTGTGCTCCAAACGTACATTCTCAGAAATTTTTTCCTCACTTTAAGGTCTATGTTTGATACTGGCAGGCTTCTCTTGGCAAGGAATGCCCTTTTTTGCCATTACTAGCCTGCTTCTTGTGTCCTCCTTGCTCCGCCCGTCATAGGTTATTTTGCTCCCTAGAAGCAGAATTCCTTAATGTCATCTACTTAGGAAGACTCAGTTCTCATTTTTGCTACTTCTTATAACTATCGTCTTTTTTCGATTTACACTCAATCCATATTCTGTACTCATTACACTCTCCATTTCAATCAACAAAGCATTTATCTCTTTTTCACTTTCATCGAGGATAGCAATGTCAAGGAATCTTATCACTGATATCTTTTTATTCCGAATTTTAATGACACTCTTGAACCGTTGAATCATTGCTTCTTCGATGTATAGACTGAACAATGGTAGCGAAAGACTACATTCCTGTCTTACGTACTTTTTAATCCGAGAACTTCTTTTTTGGTCTGCCTCTCTTGTTGTTCCCTCTTTGATCTGGTAGTGTTTGTATATTATCCTTCTTTCTCTATAGTTTACCCCTATTTTCCTCAGAATTTCGAGCATCTTGAATTACTTGACACTGTCTAACACTTTTTACAGGTCAAAAAATCCTATGAATGTGTCTCGAGTATTCTTTAGTCTTGCTTCCTTTATCAAACGCAAAGTCAGAATTGACTTTCTGGTGGCTTTACAATTCCTAAAGCCAAACTGATCGTCATCTAACACATCCTCAGTTTTCTTTCCCATTCTTCTGTGCAGTATTCTTGTCAGCAACTTGGAAACATGAGTTGTTAAGCTGATTGTGCGATAATTCTCCCATTTATCGGCTCTTGCTATTATGTGAATGATGTTTTTCCGAAACTCTGATGGCATATCGTCAGTCTCATCCATCCTACACGCCAACATGAATCATGAATAATCGAATATTTTGTCACTTCCTCCAGTGATTTTAGAAATCCCTTTGCTGTTCCTTATGTATATAAACGATTTGGGAGACAATCTGAGCAGCCGTCTTCGGTTGTTTGCACATCACGCTGCCGTTGATCGACTAATGAAGTCATCAGAAGATGAAAAAAAACTGCAAAACGATTTATAAGAAATATCGGAATGGTGCAAAAAGTGGCAGTTGGCCTTAAATAACGAAAAGTGTGAGGTCATCCACATGAGTGCTAAAAGGAACGCGTTGAACTTCGGTTACACGATAAATCAGTCTAATCTAAAAGCCGTAAATTCAACTAATTACCTAGATATTACAATTACGAACAACTGAAATTGGAAGGAACACACAGAAAATGTTGTGGGGAAGGCTAACCAAAGACTGAGTTTTATTGGAAGGACCCTTTGAATATGTAACAGATCTACTAAGGAGACTGCCTACACTACGCTTGTCCGTCCACTTTTAGAATACTGTTGCGCGGTGTGGGATCCGTACCAGATAGGACTGACTGAGTACATCGAAAAAGTTCAAAGAAAGCCAGCACGTTTTGTATTATCACGAAATATGCGAGAGAGCGTCACAGAAATGACAGGATTTGGGATGGACATCATTAAAAGAAAGGCGTTTTTCGTTGCGACGGAATCTTCTCACGAAATTCCAATCACCAACTTTCTCCTCCGAATGCGAAAATATTTTGTTGACACCGACTTACATAGGGAGGAACGATCACCAAGATAAAATAGGGGAAATGGTTCAAATAGCTGTGAGCACTATGGGACTTAACATCTGTGGTCATCAGTCCCCTAGAACTTAGAAGTACTTAAACCTAACTAACCTAAGGACATCACACACATCCATGCCCGAGGCAGGACTCGAACCTGCGACCGTAGCAGTCGTGCGGTTTCGGACTGAGCGCCTAGAACCGCTAGACCACCGCGGCCGGCAATAGGGGAAATCAGAGCTCGTACGGAAAGATATAGGTGTTCATTCTTTTCGCGCGCTATACGAGATTGGAATAATAGAGAAATGTGAAGGTGGTTCGATGAACCCTCTGCAAGGGTGATTTGCCAGGGTGATTTGTAGAGTATCCATGTAGATGAAGATGTAGATGCAGATGTCCCTTCTGCCTTATTTGATCGTAAGTCTTCCAAATTTTCTTCACGTTCCGATTTTATTACTGGATCCCCTATCTCTTCTACGTCGACTCCTGTTGCTTCTTTTTCCATGTCATCGGATCAGTATTCCTCTCATAGAGGTCTTCAGTCTGCTCTTTCCATCTATTCGCTCCTACCTCTGTATTTAAAAGTGGAATTCCCATTGCTCTCTTAATGTTAAAACCCTTGTTAATTTCATCGAAGATTGTTTTGAGTTTTCTATATACTGGGTCACTCCATCCGACAATCATTTTCGATATGATCACATTATTATGCAGCCATTTCACCTTAGTTTCTCTGCACTTACCATTTATTTAGTTCTCAAGTGACTTATATTTCTGTATTCCTGAATCTCCTGGAACATTTTTGTATTTCCTTCTTTCGTCCATTAACTGACTATTTCCTTATTTTTCTTGTTATCTAGGTTCCTTCACAGTTACCTTCCTTCTAACTATGTTTTTCTTCCAAACATCTGTTTGGAATTTTTAGAGACACCCATACCTCTTCCACTGAATTGCCTACTGATCTATTCATTATCGCAGTTATTCTATAACGTCAGAGAACTTCAAGCGTGTGTCCTCATTCCTTATTACTTTCGTATACCACTTCTTTGCACACTGATGCTTCCTGACTAGTGTCTTAAACGTCATCCTACTCTTCATCACTAGTAAATTGTTGTCTGCGTTTGTTTCTGCTCCTGGGTACACCTCATATCCCAGTAGCTGATTTCGGAATCTCTGCCTGAGCATGATGTAATCTAACTGAAATCTTCTTGTATCTCGCTCCTCTTGTGATTCTTGAACAGAGTAGTCTCTATTACTAGCTGAAATGTATTGCAAACGTCAACGAGTCTTTCTCCTCTCTCATTTCTAGTACCGAGTTCATATTGTCTCTTAACCCTTTCTGGGACTCCTTCCCCTATAAGCGCATTCCAGTCACCCACGACAGATTTTTTTCTGTTGGCTTATATTTCCTTCCTCTTTTCTCCTTGAAGCATCTAAAACAGCTTTTCCTCAGATGTAGTGCATTAGTACGCCTCGCTGAAGAGACCGGATGTAGTCTCACATTACACCAATCCAGCGGCCCTGATACCGTCTGTCCCTCAGCCTGGTGTACTGAGGGGAGCTCTCACCTCGTTCTTCACCAGCGTTGTCTACTTTACCAGGAAAAAAATAAGAAGGTGACTATTCAAAAAGTGAATCTTGAGGCTTATCAATCAGCCTAACACCTTGAATTTTTTCAAGGTGATGACTAAAAGGAAATCTCATGTAGATGTTTTTCGCTAGCTAATAATTAACTATCAATATCCTTGAATGACACAGAAGCTTCACAGTCAGCTTTGCTAAGTGGAATGGAATATCGTCTTTCGAATATTAGGTCCAACGAACAAGTTTAAATTTCGCTTCTGATAGATGAGGAAATGTCTCGCGTAGGTACCTGAAACATTCTCCATCTTTAGGCTACGCTTCCACAAACTGTTTCATTAACAGTGCTTTCATACGAGTATACTTTAATTTACAACGTATTTTAAAAAAATATTCCTAGAGGACATAGTATCGGTATAAACTAGAAAAAAGTTTCTGTCTGGAAACTAATTCTGTCTGATGTACCCTGAGGTGGCAAAAGTTATCGGACACCTCCCAATATCTTGTCTTACCTCCTTTTTCCCGGCGTAGTGTAGCAACTCCAAATGTAATGAACTCAACAATTCGTTACAAGTTCCCTGCAGAAATGTTGAGCAATGATGCCTCTACACTGATCCATAATTGTGAAAATATTTCCGCTGCAGGATTTTGTGCACGAACTGACCTCTCGATTATGTCCCATAAATTTTCGGCTGGTGGCGAGATCTTTCGCTCGAATTGGCCAGAATGTTCTCCAAATCCATCGCGAATAATTGTCATCAATTAAAGCTCCGTAGTTGTTTGGGAATATAAAGTCCATGAATGGCTGCAAATGGGCACCATGTAGCCACACGTAATTATTCCCAGTTAGTGATTCGTTCAGTTTGACCAGAGAACCCATTCCATTCCGGGTAAACACAGCCCACACAATCAGCAAGCAAGTGCGTTGTTAACGACTTGGGCCCATGGATTCGTGGTGTCTGTACCACAAGCGAACCCTACTATCAGATCTTGTTGTTGTTGTGGTCTATAGTTTTTTGACTGGTTTGATGCAGCTCTCCATGCTGCTCTATCCTGTGCAAGCTTCTTCATCTCTCAGTGCCTACTGCAACCTACATCCTTCTGAATCTGCTTAGTGTATTCATCTCTTAGTCTCCCTCTAGGATTTTTACCCAACACGCTGCCCTCCAATCTAGTGTCGAACCGATATGGTCACGAGCCGAGAAGTGGCGATTGGGGCGATGTAGTGCTGTTAGGAAAGGCACACGCGTCGGTCGTCTAGTGATATACCCCGTTAACGCCAAATTTCGCTGCACCTACCTAAAGGAAACGTTAGTCATACGTGCCTCATTGATTTCTGCGTTATCACTGCTCAGAGGTAAAGCCCGAAACCTGGTGTACTCGGCATACTCTTGACAATGTGGATCTTGAAATAACAATCCCTTAACGATTTCCGAAATGGAATGTACCATTCGTCTAGCTCCAACTACCATTTCGCGGTCAACGTCTGTTAATTCCCACTGTGCGACCATAATCACGTCTGAAACCGTTTCACATGATTCATCTGAGTACAAAAGACAGCTCCGCCAATGCACCGCCCTTTTATAGTGGACGCGATACTACCGCCGTCTGTATCTGTGATGACTTTTTGTCACTTCAGTGTATTCCATGTGAGTTAAAGAGCATTTCGCTGTTATTTAAGTATATGGCTGAAAGAGTAGGCCTTCAGGAACTGTGAAACGAACCCTGTCGTCCGGGACTGGGTGCCACAAAGTGCGCAGATTCAGCGCCAGATGGGGAAACTCACAGGCCTTTATTGTCTGTTGAGGACTAAGCGCTGTAGTGCGCGAGTGAGACAGACGAGAACCTACGTCATAGGGAAACCCAGTAGAAGGCTTTTGTGAACAAGGAGGTTAGAAGTGTTAAATATGGCGGACCTAAGATCGGCCATAAAGGGAAACATTTATGAAAACTATTTAGTTCTGTAGTAATACAGGGAATGAAGCCACAGTAATTTTAATCTGCCATCCTCCATAAATTATCATGGCGATTCCAATAAAATTTGAATGTTGATCATATCTACAATAGTTTAGGATGTACTGTTAAAGTAAAATTCACAAGTTTTGTAACAAAGACCTGACTGCTAAAAACTGAGCGATTTGGCCGAGCTTAACGATCAATATTTCACAAAGACGTGCGCCATTAAAATGACAGATGTTGTAAATATCAACTCTGTAACTTTATTTGTTTAAAAGATATAGTAAATTTAAATTATCAGTATTTTCATTTAGGTATCAGATCATTTCCTCCACACAAAACACTTTGAACGATGACAGCGTGACACCTTATTGAATCATTAGGTAATAGAAGATTTGTTGTAAAGTTTTGTGCATAATAGTTACTTTCGTTCTTTATTTATTTCTCAGAAAGCACATTGGTTCAAGGCTACTGATCGTGACGTTCAAAGTTGAGAAGGAAATTGTATTTGTTTTAAGTAAAAGAATTTAATGTTTATTATGTAATAGATGTTATTGTTTATTTTGAACATGAAAGTGGTCAAGCTTTGATTACTTAAGTACGTTAAAATATGAAGTAATGTAGGATGAGCTGTAGCCAATCAGATAGAGGGCTTCGGGAAAGGGAACTGCCCTAGTAAGTTGAGCGAGGATATTCGGCGCGGTGTGCGGACATTTGCAACGGCGGACATTTGCCACGGTTTTACCTGCTCCGAAGGGTTGGGTCCCTTGTCTCCTCCTCCCTCTCCTCCTCCTCCTCCTCCTCACCCGCCGCCCCACCCACAGTATAGGTGCTTACTGAGCCTTTCCCCTGGTTTACTTAACATAGGACGATATCTCTATGGATTTTTCGCAACATTTCTAGAGAGACTTTCGTTGTGAAGACTATTAAATGTAACTCGCATTGAAATCCGCATCAAATTTCGAACCTCAGTAGTAAAACTTCGCCAATCATGGAGATTTTGCGCTCGTCTAAATTATACGTGCCTTTTTCGGTACTCCTGCAGCAGCCTTCTGTCGTGTTTTGTGTACCATAGGGTATCAGTTCCTATTGTTATTAATTTATTTGGTATGAAGCTCTCGAGTGCTGCTGATACTATTTCTTTGAACTTAAGCCACATATGATCTTCACTTACATAGTTTGGAGGGATTGGAGACTGTCTCTTAGAAAGACGTCAACCGAATTTTTATTTGGTTTTTGTAAATAGATATATTACGCGTTTAGTTTTGTTGAATTTCTTTGTTAGGGAATTGAGCCTCGCTATGACTGTGTAGTCACTAATCCGTGTATCCGTCGTGATGCTCAGGGTTATTTGTGGCTAAGAGGTCAAGTGTGTTTTTGTAATCATTTACAATTTGAATGGCCTCGTGAACTAATTGTTCAAAATAATGTAAAAAAATCATTTAGAACAATTACGGTAGTTGTTTTCTATCTACAATAGGATCTGAAAATGTATTTTTGTCAAGATACGGAAGGTAGATTCAAGTCACTGCCAACTATAATTGTATAAGTAGGGTACCTATTTGCGATGAGACTCGAGTTTTCTTTGAAATGTTCAGCAACTGTTTCATCTGAGACTGAGGGTCGGTAAAAGGAGCCAGTTATTAATTTATTCCGGTTGTCTAATATAAACTCTGCCCATAATAAGTCATAGGAACTACCAGCTTCAATGTGGCTTGTCAGCTGGAACACACATTTCATTATTTTTCCTTAAGTTGTGCTTCTTGTTTCTGTTGCTGTGGAGATCATTACAATTACGGCTTTTCCCTCCCAAACCTAGGACGCTTTTTCTGTGACCCTGTAAATACCAGAGCTAGACAATGTAGAACAACAGCGTCCGTTACAAGCATAGTACTTTGTATTACTTCATTTCCTTATTTCTAACATTTTAAAACCGTACGTCGAATTTAGATGACATGTCAATCATAGATGTTCTTATCTCTGTTTATGAACGTACTTTCAGTCAAGTTTTGAACGTTGTCCCGCTACACTTTATTAACTAATGTTTCGCTGCAAGGGATATCGGATTTTAGAGAGAAAATTAATATGGAGTATATCGTTCTTCTTTCCGAACATTCACTTACCCATTTCTTCTTTCCTTGTTGTCTTTTGGGCATGCAGTTGTAGTAATTAAAATAGGCACAAATGCAGTGATCAAAAAGAAATGATTAGCGTACATTCGCAATTTCTTTCCATCGTTCCTTTCTTGTCGCTCTCATGGCGATGGACTGTTTCTATCGCAGTCAGTAAGCGTGAAAGGAATCTACCGTACAGACAGACAGATCTATATTTATACTTGGAAAACTAATTACACACTGACATAATCGTCGGAATTGCTTACGTTTCCCAAAAGTTATAAATATTTCTATTTCGGAAAAGAAGCTCTGTATTTCGTAAGATGTCAAAGAAGAAGCTCGCTTGCGTACTTGTTGTATCGAGTAAGATTTGGAGACAGCGGTTTGAAAGCTGACATAAGTAGTACGTGGAAGGGCGTCCCTTACCTGGGGGATCGCTACTGAAGCTACCTGACGAAGGGGCGAGTGTGGCAAATGTCCGGCGTGGCAAATGTCCGGCATTCATTCGGCGCGCGGGAATCGAGGCCGGGCCGGGCAGAGGGTGGCTGGAGACACCAAAGTGGACAGTTCGGATTGAGAGGCGCCAGCGGACAGTCGGTCTTAAGCCGCCTAGGAAGTGAAACGACTTAGAACATTTCGCGTTGTGTGGTATCGCGTGACTTAGTCTCTGAGCGGTGAGCAGCCGCGCACCTGGTGTGAGCTCTAACTTTTCGTGAATATTACACTCGTATTTCGCGATGAGATTGTGATTGATTGAACTGCGACAAATGGATATGTGATCGAGTGTAACAGCAGCTATAAATGCGACCATTTTCGTTATTAGTTTGCTTTCTGAATACAGAAACTAAAAACTCCTCCCGAACAGGCCATGAAGGGCCAAGGGTACTGACCGGCCGCCGTGTCATCTTCAGCCCATAGGCGTCATTGTATGCGGATATGGAGGGGCATGTGATCAGCACACCGCTCTCCCGGCCGTATTGCAGTTTCCGGAACCGGAGCCGCTATTTCTCAATCAAGTAGCTCCTCAGTTTGCCTCACAAGGGCTGAGTGCACCCCGCTTGCCAACAGCGCTCGGTAGACCGGCTTGTCACTCATCCAAGTGCTAGCCCAGCCCGACGTCGCTTAACTTCGGTGATCTGACGGGAACCGGTGTTACCACTGCGGCAAGGCCGTTGACGGTTCCTAAATATACGTTATTATAAAGAAATCGCAACGGTGTGGCCTACATCATTTATGGTTCGGTAATTTAGTTCCCGATATTACTATTACTGTTATTATATGTTATATTAACTTTGTATTTGGCAAACTTGCCAGCATTTAGACAATTTAACCAAAGGGTCACAAGTCTCTAATTTAAAGAGTGTAACGCGACTCCTGCGGTTCAACCCCTAGACGAGTTTGAGCCAAGACATATCGACGAAGAGGAACCGCATGTGAACCCGAACATCTATGGGATGTTAGCTCGCAAGCAGTAGTGTCAAGGCAGTCCATGTTGACTTCTTTATCGGATTAGTCACCATAGACGAGTGCTCGCGGTATGCGTGAAGGAACAACGGTAAAAGCATGTGGCTACATCATCGCCGAGAAAGGCAAAACGCCGCCATCATCGGGGAAGGTCAAGTGTTTTTTGCCCCTGCCAAGATGTGGTTCTGACTGATTACTATCGTAATGAGAAAACCTTCACAGGACTATACTACCTGAACCTTTCGGCCAATCTGATGGAGGCTGCCAACATGGAGCTTCCTGGGATCCTGTTCAAGGAATTGTTTATGCTTCACGACAACATCTAGCTCATTCCGCAGTCACCGATGCTGCTTCTTTAGACTAGCAGTGTCTGCCCCTCCCCCTATATTCTACTGACATGGCACCCGGTGACTTTCGTCCGATGAAGAATCCATTGTTTGTCAGATAGTACGGGAATGACGACGCGCTGATTTTCGAGGTGGAACGTGATGTGATGGCAGTCGGCGGCCGCTGTGTTCCGAGGAGCCAAATGTTATCTCCTCGGTGCTAATTATAAATGGGTGGGAGGTGGCAAAAGTGACCTGTCGCCGTAGGAATCTTGTTAGGGAAGCAAAAAATTAGTTGACACAAGTGCACTTTAAATAAATACTATTAATACAACTTGTGTGAAAGAACTGCTGCACTGTTGGCAACTTGTGGCAGATGCAGGTAGCTATAAACAGAAGCCCGGAACGGGCGTGTGTCTACACTGAATGTTTACCGGTAGATCTATCAACAACTCGTTGTAACGTTCAGCACCAACTAGCGACGCGGAAGTAATCTCGACTAGCGAAATCTTGAACGAGAAGACTGGTGGGTATGTACCCGCCGCTTATAACACCATCATGGCAATCTTTATTGGCCGACGGGTTGGAATTTTTCATTGGTGGGCATGTTCAAAGCGCCTGCAGGAATCTTCATTTGAGAACCTAGAATACTACCGGACGTTTCCTCTGAAGACAAAATGTAGACTTATATACAACTACGGTTTCCGCCAAGTCCTCCACCGGAGTAATGTGTCGCACTGAAAGGGGAATAAGTAGAGATGGACTAATGTCGCCAGGTATCATGTTCACGGATTGACTTTTTGGTGGTGATACGATGACCATCCCTCTTACGTGTTCGTGGTAATGGGTTAATTTCCAGATTCACACGGTTCTTCCGCAAAGTGTATCAGGTATTTTATCGCTGTGGATTTGACAACACCGCATTTGTATTCATAAACATCACTAACGGAAAAACTGCAGCCAGCCTCACCTAATCGAAGAATGACCCATTTCATCATAACTAATTTCGGATCTGAGTCCATCATCAGACGGCAGCGAGGATTTCTCCAACAAATTTCACGTGCTTTTACAGTAATATAACAGCATTTTAATCGCTTTTCTCGTTTACAAGAGCTTCGACGTCATATGTAAGATCTCTACATTTTACTTACTTGAGGAAAGGGTGTTCAGTAAATAAATCAATACATTTCTTTTCTGGACGGAGGTTAGTTTTATTCAGGGTTCAAATACAGCACATGATTTCCCACGCTTTTGGCTACAAAACCCAATTTTTCAATGTAATCTCCGTTTAACGCGGCGGCATTAAGCAATCTTACTAGGAGGGCCTGTATGCTCACATGGTGCCACTCTACAGGTCGACGTTGGAGCCAACGTCTTGTTACATCAATGACCTCCCCATCATCCACGTACTGCTTCATTGGGGCAAAACGGATGGATGTCTGAACATGCGAATTCTGGGCTCTAGGGTGGATAAGGAACAACAGTCCAGTGAAGTATCGTGAGCTCCTCTCAGGTGCGCAGGCTTGTTGAGGCCTTGCGTTGCAATGGAGACGTTCATTTGCTTTTTGTGTCGACGGACACGCTGAAATTGTTTCTTCAATTTGCTGACGATAGCACAATAACTTCAGAGTTGATCGTCGCACCATGAGAAAGGACACGAAACAGAATAACCCCTTCGGAGTTCCAGAAGGCCGTTGCCGTGATTTTACCGGTTGAAAAAAAAATTGGAAATTTGTTTTAAGGCCTATGGGACCAAACTGCTGAGGTCATCGGTCCCTTAGCTTACAAACTACTTTAATTTAAAGTAACTTACACTAAAGGCAACACACACACCCATGCCCGAGGGAGGACTCGAACCTCCAACGGAGGCAGCCACTTGATCCGTAACACGGCGCCGTCAGACCACGCGACTACCCCGCTCAGCTTTACCGGCTGAATTTTCTTTTTCATAGCAGAGGTGGTCTGGCGCCCCTATATGGATTGTTCTTTTCTTTACGGTTCGAAGCGATGAACCCAAGTTTTATCGCCTGTGATGGTGTTCGACAAAAAAATGACACGATCAGCCTCGTACCGTGCAATCAATCTCGCATGTATGGTCCTTCGTTGCTCTTAATGATCTTTTGTTAGGCAGGAGGAAGCCAGCGGGTACAGACATTTGAGTACACCAAATGCCCAGTTGTGCAGAGAGGTGTTTGATTGTGAGCCATTGTTCACATCGAATGAGAGTGTCCGCACGTTCCAGGAGTCACAGCTGTGTGAGGCCGGCCGGCACGCTGGAGGACGATCTTGTTGCAGTGATGACAGACGCCACGCTCAACAACTCACGTGCTTTTGTTCACTGCTAGGTCGCCGTAGATACTCTGGAAGCGCCTATGAATATCTGCAGTCCTCTGCTTTTCGCTGAAAGAAACTCAGGGACAGCTGTCTCCTCGGATCGCACCTCCGTTACATATCGAAACTTCACGAAACTTTATACGCTGAAGCAGGAATATTCCGCAATGTCTCACAACCTATTTTCGTAACTTTTAAGCCGACATTGTGCAAGAAACAAAAGTGTTGCATTTGTTACCGGACGCCCCTACTAGTTTCGGATCTGGGCCCATCATCAAGCGGCAGCGGGTTTACCATAGCAATTTCATGTCTGTTTGGTTTTTGTCGTTTAAAAGAGCCTTTACGTCATGTCCAAGGTCTTTACAATTCACTTACTCGAAGAAAAGTTTTGTTTTATGCTGGGGCGTCCATTCATAGTGAACGGTCCAAATTTCTCATGAATTAGGCGTCAAACGAAAAAACTACAAAGAACGAAACTTGTCTAGCTTGAAGGGGGAAACCAGACGGCGCTATTGTGGCCCTCTAGATGGTGCTGCCATAGGTCTAACGGATATCAACTGCGTTTTCCCTTAAATAGGAACCCCCATTTTCATTACATATTCGTGTAGTACGTAAAGAAATATGAATGTTTTAGTTGGACCACTTTTTTCGTCTCAGCGGGGAGTATTTATAGTTCAAAATTTTTCGATTTCATTGTGGCAGGATGCAACAGCAAACGGTTTCGAATTTAACGCAGCACACAAACACACTAGCGGAAAAAAAATCGCAACACCAAGAAGCAACTGTGTGACATAAAGAAAAGTTGGTTGGCGTGTTGCTACATCTGAAAGATGATGACTATTCGAATTCCAGGCCAATCGCATGAGTGACGCTAATAGCGTCACTGGGAGGATGCAGATCAGGTTTGCTTTAAATACACGCTGCAACTGCTGTGAGCGTTAGTTACCTTATAGGTAATATGTGACGAACTGAAGTTAGTCTCGAATGTCTTTAAGGCGAAAGAGACACCATTATCATCACCTCACTGGGTTTGAACCAGGTCCCGTAACTGGGCTAGGAGTAACTGCATGTTCCCTCTGTGGTGCTGCAGAAGACTTGGCAGGAATGTAGCCACTGCGCATGATTGGTGGTGGCGGTGGTCACGAGATCGTACGGTCACAAGCCCCGGACGGCCACGTAGCACTGCAGAGAGGGAAGACGGCCTTGTTCGCCTTATGGCTCTTCCTTATGTTACTGCGTCTGCAGCAGCAATTTGAGCAGCAGTTGGCACCACAGTGACACAACTAACTGTTGCAAATCGGTTACTTCATGTATGTAAGCTTATTTGTCCGTCGTTGACATAGGAGATCGCAAAACTACTTTCCTGCTCGTCTGGACAAGCTGTGCAGTGACTAGGTTACATGTAAAGCTTGCTGGGACAGGTTAAACGCTTGCTACAATGGAGTCGATAATTCTATTGTAATACTGGCATTTAATTTTGATATTTCCCATAACTGAACAAATTTACAAAAATGTGAATATTTTTTGACCACCCACACACTCCTGAGAATGACACATTAACTAATTTGCAATTACGCGCCCCAATTAACGGCAGCTACGTTGATGAATACTCGGCACCTCGTAACGACAACTACAAGATCAAGAATACTAGATAAGTTGTTGGAAATGGTTAAGCATTGGTGAAAATCTCGCTTCCGAGCACACTAAGAGCTCTAAGCGCAGAACTCTGCATGGAACGCGCGGCGGTGCAATGCGGCGACACAGGCAGTTCATCTCCGGCACTGAATCTGGTCGTGTAGACCTAAAAAAATGCGCAATCCTACACCTATAGTGAAGACAATCACTCAAACTGGCCCTATGCTGAAGATACCGATAATTCGGATGGCGCTGCCATCTCTGAATCACAGCACTCCCAGTCTGAGGTAATCTCAATTGAAAGTTGCTTTTTAAACTTCTACCCCACAGGACAGCACAAATACTGCAAGTTGGAAATCAGATGCCAACCTTCTTTTGACGAAACCCGTAACTCGAATTCGAGAAAATTCCCATTCTGCACTATTCTGCACAGAGGAACAATTCGCGCCTTAGATCTCGCGGGATGCGTCGTAACTCGCCGATGTCCAAGTCGAAGTCCGCTCCCTTCGAAGACGGTGGCCAAGACGCCGTCTCCAAGTCCGTAGCGCTCGTACGAAAACGCGGCGGAAGAATTTCGGCCCAAATCGAACTCTCCAACATCGCCGAAATCCCTCCAACGCCATTTTTGAGATTCTACCCAAAGATCGTGTAGGTCACAGCGCCCCTGCGTGCTGCCCAGCACACGTGGCTCTGGAGGCCGGGCTTAACCCAAAGGTGCCGTATTGTCCCGAGTTTCCGGCGAGCGCTACCTGCCGGCCACGGCGGCCCGGCTAGCTACGCCCAGCTGCTGACTTTATATTGTACAATTCTCAACTTCGATACTTTACACCAACGCTTTAAGTTACTAACTTCACCATGCAGACATGCAGGGAATGCTGCTCGAGAGTGCCTCATATTCATCATGTCAATAATGTCATGACCTGATGCCCCTGTCAGCCCCTTTTTTTATTAATATATGCTGATCAGCTAACGTGTAAGTGCCCAAATCCTGGCACCTTACAAGGCTAGAACCGGCTTTATACCATTGAAATAACTTCTTCCGCTGCTTGACGAGATCTAACACTTTGGTGTACCAACTACTGCTTGTATATTCAGAGATATCTTTTCTTTCTACTTTTTACGGCTCATATAAGTACATTAAATAAAAAGCTTTTTTAGTTTTTATAACGTATCTATTAGAGCAATCAGTGATGTCATTTAATGGATTATTTCGTATATGTCTTCTTTATGCATTTATTTTGGAATTTTTGTACTACAGCCAGTCATTCATTAGTGGTATTTTATATCATGCAGTATTCCACTATTGTAATTACTTCATGTACACCGTTCAGGTATTTGTTTATTTCCCTCTCTGCAGTTACGAGAGATGGTTACAAAATAGCTCGTTTTACCAATTAGCCACCAGATGGCGGTATTGTCTTGAAGTTGCCGAGGCGCACAAGTCACATGATGTCTCAGTTTTGTGTTGACTGTAGCAGAGGACACATGGCAGCCCCTAATGGCTTGCACTTATGCTGAATTTTATTTGAATTCTGACTATCTGACGCTGTCAGGTATGACCGTAGCTTTCGTATTTTTTGGTACGTTAAGCTGTAACATTTAGTTTTAATTTTGTCTGAAGAAGGCGTCCCTTCTGATACCGAAACCTAGGTCGCAAATTATTTGTGTTCGCTGTGAGGGCTGTGTTTTTCAAAATTTTGTATTATACAACAGTCGCTGATTGACAGCCATGTTATAAACCTCACTGCCATTTGCGTGCAGTCAACCTGTCTGCGTGCTAGACACACTGGTTATCCCACGCGATCCGAGAATTTCACGTAAATCTGGTGATTCGATCTGCTGTGCTGACATTCCAGACCAGCATTCCAGGGGTTGTTTTCCAGAGAATAGCGCTCGCCCATATACCGCTGTTGTTACCCAACATGCTCTACAGAGTGTCGACATGTTGCCTTGGCCTGCTCGTTCACTAGATCTGTCTCCAGTCGAGCACAAATGTGGCATCATCGGATGACAACTTCAGCGTCATCTACAAACAGCATTAACCGTCCCAGTATTGACCGAAGGAGTGAAACAGGCATCCATCCCACGAACTGACATCCGGCACATGTACAACACAATGCATGCACGTTTGCATGCTTGCATTCAACATTCTGGTGGTTGCAGCGGCTAGCAATGAACCAGTATTTCACATTTGCCATAGATTATCTAGCGTTTGCATTAACCGATGTTCTTGCAATGTTAATCACTTAAATATGTTATTGAATTTTTCTCATTATATCAGTATTGAAGGGCGCTCTGTTTTAATTGTTAGAAATCATTCCAAGGCCGAGATCGCACAAAACATTTTTTATCCAAGAGAACCGGCTTCAACAGTCTTAGCTTTCATCTTCAGGTCTTAAACTTTTTTTGTAGTAAAACATTTTCATTTTACGCTAACCTCATGCACAAGACGTCAAGTGGACAATGTGCTGAGTTTTGTCCATTTGACATATTACGCATGAGGCTCGGCGTAAAATATACAAGTTTTACAACAACAAAATTTAAGACCTGAAAATGACAGCTAAGACAGTTGAAACCGGTTGTCTGAACAAAAAATGTTTTGTACGTTCTCGGTTTTGGAATGGTTTTAAGTCTCCCACCTAGATACAGATGTATTCCCAATTTTTTTTTTACTTTACAATAATTATTTTTTAGTGTCGCGATTTTTTCGTCGATGCATTACGTCAGGACATTGTCCCGTGTGCGGTTCACATCGCGTTTTCTTTGTGAGCGTGGCCCTATTTCGTGCTCCTATGATGGAGACAGCTAGTGCGCCCAATATAACACACAACGGTCATTGTAATATTTCCACCACTTTTTTGTATCTGCTTGATGATATACTGCTGGTTTTCTTTTCTTATAACTGGGCCTACGTCATATTTTATATGATTTTTATGACCTGTGGATTACATATCAAGCTATTTTTGCATCCTTTTTTCCATTTTATGTAGCTTTATGACGGATGGGCTACATATGGAGTTACTTTTAGTGAATTTCTGTTACTTTCAGTTCATCTTATACGCGTAGTCGTACAAGATAGGTTTCTAATCGATAATTTCTTGTTTTTATAGACACTCTGATAATGCCCCAAAAGGGTGAAACGCGTTATTGATATCAAATAACCTCGGAAAGATTTATGGTTGCTGCCTCCCCATTTCCTTGTGATGGTGCCCTGCCTTCGCACAACTAGGTCACCAACCTAGCGCTGCGTTGGACAATGGCGTGTGCAAATTCAGCCCACCGCTGCGGTGGACTGGAATGGCGGATGGAAGTTTAACTTCCCGTCGACGGCGGGGTCATTTAGAGACGGAACACAGGCTCCGATTACAAAAGCACTGGAAAGAAAATCGGCCGTGCCCTTTGCAAAGGAGTCGTTACGGCATATGGCTGGAGCGATTTAGGGAAATCACAGAAAACTTAACTCTGCATCGCGGTGATTAGAACACTCGTCCGCCCGAATGCGAGTCTACTGTGATAACAACTGGGCCACCTCGGTCGGTGGCGGACTGGGGTCTTGCGCCGCTCCATTCCAGCACCGAGCAGCAGGAGTCCATAAGCAGCTCGCCTGCCTGCTTTTCAACGGGTTCTGAAGTCTGCTGGGGGTTCCTGCGACAGCGTAACGCAGCTGTTGCAGTCACGAATGGCGGTCGACTTTAGGCTTGTTCTGCGCAACCTACGACAGCCAACGAGCGTTCAGTAGTGGTCTGAACACGCTGCTGTGAATATTGTGTCTAGTGCGAGCATTAGACGCAATCGTAGAAAGATATTTAGTGAATTTTTATTCTATATGTTGCGAGTTGTCATTGCTGATGGTGGTGGTAAGCGAAAACTTCTACGGAAGAAGCAAGCGGGACGCTGATACGCAGCAGACGTGCCTTCTTCAAATGTAAAACGCGTGTATGCACGTACGGCAATTGTAGCTTGGAACCGGCAGCAATGCAATCTCAGTTCGTGCCTCGTCCTGTGCGAACCGCCATCAGTAGTGAATCTTACTAAAGTCAGTGACGAACCAAATCACGCTTCAGAGGATATTTTCTGTCTCTTCGATTACTCGTAAGTGTTAAGTGTCCCAGATTGATGAACAACACACAGGAGTCGGTCGAACAAGTCTATTGTAAGCCTCTTCTTTCGCAGCTGAATTATAAACACATAAAAAAAAAACTATGCATCATCCCGGATCCCAGAACTCCTGACGATAGACGTCGACTGTGGATATTGTATCACAGACACAGTCCCTTTGACTGTTCAGATATGTCATTAAATCGTCCCAAAGATGTAAACAACCACGCATGAGCAGCGCCTATTGGACGGAGGGGGTTCGACAGCCGATCAGTTCCAGTCTTTCCACCAGGGAGGAGGTACACGGCTCGTGTTGTCTGTGGTTCAACCATGCCTAGACGATCAATACCGCGGTTCGATCGCGTCCACATTGGTACTTTGTGCCAGGAAGGGCTCTCAACAAGGGAAGTGTCCATGCGTCTCGGAGTGAACCAAAGCGATATTGTCCGGACATGGAGGAGATACAGAGAGACAGGAACTGTCGATGACATGCGTCACTCAGGCCGCCCAAGGGCTACTACTGCAGTGGATGACCGCTACCTAAGGATTATGGCTCGGAGGAACCCTGACAGTAACGGCACCATGTTGAACAATGATTTTGGTGCAGCCACAGTACATCGTTTTACAACTCAAACCGTGCGCAATAGGGTGCACGTTGCGCAACTTCACTCATGACGTCCAAGGCGAAGTCCATCTTTGCAACCACGACACCATGCAGCGCGGTACAGATGGGGCGAACAACATGTCGAATGGATTGCTCAGGATTGGAATCACGTTCTCCTCACCGATGAGTGGCTCATGTGCCTGCAACTAGACAATCGTCGGAGACGTGTTTGAAGGCAACCTGGTCAGGCTGAACGCCTTAGACATACTGTCCAGCGAGTGCCGCAAGGTGGAGGTTCCCTGCTATTTTGCTGTGACATTATCTGGGGCCGACATACGCCGCTGGTGCTCATGGAAGGCGCCGTAACGGCTGTACAATACGTGAATGCCATCCTCCGACCGATAGTGCAACCATATCGGCACCGTACTGGCGAAGCATTCGTCTTCATCGGCGACAATTCGCGCCCCCACCGTGCAGACCTTTAACTTCCTTCAGGATAACGACATCGCTCGTCTAGACTGGCCACCATATTTTCCAGATATGAACCCTATCGAACATGCCTGGGATAGATTGTAAAGGGCTGTTTATGGACGACGTGACCCACTAACCACCCAGAGGGACCTACGCCGAATTGCCATTGAGGAGTGGGACAACCTGGACCAAAAGTGCCTTGATGCACTTGTGAATAGTATGCCTCGACGAATACAGGCATGCAGAAATGCAAGAGGACGTGCTGCTGGGTATTAAAGGTACCGATGTGTACAGCAGTCTGGACCAACACCTCTGAAGGTCTCGCTGCATGGTGTTACAACATGCAAAGTGTTGTTTTCATGAGCAATTAAAAGGGCAGAAATGATTTTTAAGTTGATCCCTGCTCCAAATTTCTGTATAGGTTCCGGAACTCTCGGAACCTAGGTAATGCAAAACCTTTTCTGATGTGTGTATTTACTTAGTTACTACCACTTAATATAAGTAAGGCGTCTCCGTTTCCACAAATATGTTTTATGTTGTTATTCCACTTGAGGTCCCTCCAGGTGGTTATTATAATGGATCTCTTCGCAAAGTGTTACACTTCTTTATGTTCAGAGTCAACCGCAATCCCTGTAATACTCGTCAAGCCAAAATCTTAAACATGGCTGCGAAACAGCAACTGTGTAATTTTGAAGAGGTTTCAAAATCAGCAAACCAGTCGCAAATAATGCTGTATGAGCCCTTGACCTAGGTTTCAGTATCTCTAAAAATATCTTCTTCAGAAGTAGTTGCCTAGGTCAAGGGCTAATAAACCTTTATTTGAAACTGGTTGGATAATTTTTCAACCTCTTCACTAGTCTATTCCTTACAATGTTCTGGAGTTTCAACATTCCTACTGACAACAGGATCCTCCACGAATAGCTTCATAGAGCCTTCTTCTAGATCATGAATAGAAATTGTAAATAGTAGCGATCTTGTAACACTCCCTTGGACTACTCCCAAAATAACCTTTACACTTGGCGGTTTTGTTGCATTAAGAACGACATCTCGAGTTCTGTCGGCTAGATCGACCTGAATCCACAAATCTGGACTCGGTAAGATCGTACTTTTGTTCATTAGACAATGTGGAGTTGTAATGAATTGCTTCTGGAAATGAAGCAGCAACTTGCGTACCTTTGCCTATGGCAATCTGACGTCATTGACCAATAGCATGACCTAAGATACGCAAAAAATCCTTGTTCCTTGTTGATTAGCAGAACGTGTACTGTGAATTACGTACGAACAGTTTCGTGATTAGTTCGGTGTTTCCTTGTTTCATATTGCTACGTACATGGGTACAGTATACTGAGGTGACGAAAGTCATGAGTCGCGTACACAAGGCACAAAAGGGCAGTGCGTTGACGGAGCTGTCTTTTGTACTCAGCTGATTCATGTGAAAAGGTTTCCAACTTGGTTATGGCCGCACGAGAGGAGTTGGTAACCTTTAAACGCGGAGTAGTTGTTGGAACTAAACGAATGGGACATTACATATCGAAAATCTTTAGGAAATGCAATATTCCTGGATCGAGAGCGTCAATAATGTGCCAAGAATACCAAACTTCTGACTTTACTTCACATCGGACAACGCAGTGGCCGACGGCCTTCACTTAACGACCGAGAGCAGCAGCGTTTAGGTAAGGTTGTCATTGCGTGAGATAACGGCATAAATCAATGTGGGGCGTTCGACGAACGTATCCGTTAGGACGATGCGGAGAAATTTGGCATTAATGGGTTTTGGCAGCAGACGACCGACGCGAGTGGCTTTGCTAACTGCACTACTTCTCTTGACCTGGTGACCATATCGGTAGGACCCTAGTTGATTGAAAAACCAAGGTCTGGTTAGATGAGTCCCGATTTCAATTGATAACCGCTGATGGTAGGGTTCGTGTGTTACTCAGCCTCGGATCCAAGTTGTCAACAAGGTACTGTACAAGCTGACGGTGGCTCCATAACGGCGTGGGCTGTGTTTACATGGAATGTTCTGGGTCCTCTGGTCCAAATGAACCGATCATTGACTGGAAATGGTTATATTCGGCTTCTTGTAGGCTATTTGCTTTCATGGACTTCTTGTTCCCATAAAACGATGGAACTTTTATGGATGACAATGTCATATGTCACCACCCCACAATTCTTCGTAATTATTTTGGAGTACCTTCTGGACAGTTCTAGCGAATGATCTGACCACCCATCGAACATTTATGGGACAAAGTCAAGAGGTCAGTTAGTGTCAAAATCCTGCACCGACAACACTTTGGCAATTATGGACGGCTGTAGAAGCACGATGACGCATTCCATGACTTCAGTCAGCTCCGTGTATGTTTTCGTAATTTATAGATTGTCCGCAGCTCGTGGTCGTGCGGTAGCGTTCTCGCTTCCCACGCCCTGGTTCCCGGGTTCGATTCCCGGCAGGGATTTTCTCTGCCTCGTGATCTGGGTGTTGTGTGATGTCCTTAGGTTAGTTAGGTTTAAGTAGTTCTAAGTTCTAGGGGACTGATGACCATAGATGTTAAGACCCATAGTGCTCAGAGCCATTTGAACCATTTTTGAATTGATAGACTATTCGAAAAACCAGGTGTACCACGATTTCCCGTTTCTGACGTTTCTCTACCGTTATCACCATGGCACCCTAGAGGTGTTTGAGGTAGAAGTTCTTTTGTTATTACAAGAGCGTAAACACCTTGCGACTGGTCAGTGTGTGAGGCCACACATAATTCATGAGCGGCCCTATCTGGTGCGAGCACGTCAGTCACTCAGCGTCGACAGTGTAATAGATGTAGCCTATCAACAGGGGCTCGGCAGTCCGGCGCTCTAGTGTGAATATTATCTCCATATTACTCGGAGATTTACGCCCGTAATAAATTACCTGGCGCGTCCCGCTAATGGAAGCTGACGCCAGCTCTGTCGGCGCCTCTGACACAGGAATGCACTTTGGCCAATTAATTTCGAGGATCGGCCCCGGAGCACCTCGCGATAAGACGGACTTTGTCCTCCGCTTTGCCGATACGACACCGCCTCGGGACGGGGATAAAATTCGTAGTAAGCGGCAGGGTAGTTACAGATAGCTGTGCTATGCTGTGCTTAAAGAAGAACTTAAAAATTTCCGCGCTTTTACCAACTTGCCGTCCGATCTCATATTTCCCCGTCGTGTATCATGTCCTTTGAAGCTTTTGCGGCTTGTGAGATTATATTGTAAAAGAAGATGCCTTTCATGTAAGAAATCTGGAAGCTTTCTGCATAACGTCCATTTGCTTATCAGCGGTTCCCAATCCATGGGCAATAACTATATCCCGTACAGAACAGTTCTATCACTGACATGTCAGATTACCACCCAGGTAGAAACTACTTTATCTGCACGTAAGATCCTCGTATGGCAGTCTCTTCGACACTGCTGCCGTTGTTTAAGCAACATACGCCTCCATTGGATATGTCATTATACCAAAGTTTCGGCACTGAGCATTCATACGTTACCGTCTAGTCTCATTAGCGTGACCACCTGTTAAAAGCCTAAATGAGCATATTTTGCGGAGCGAAACGTGCAGGAAGAGGGTAAGCAAGGTTCTGCAAGGTACCGCCAGAGATGTGGAGCTATGCTGACTCCAGTCCCGTTGCAAACTGCACTTTGTTTCTCAGTTGCTGACCGCTGTGGCCGAGCGGTTCTAAGCGCTTCAATCCGGAACCGCTCTGCTGCTACGGTTGCATGTTCGAATCCTGCCTCGGGCATGGATGTGTGTGATGTCCTTAGGTTGGTTAGGTTTAAGTAGTTCTAAGTCTAGGGGACGGATGACCTCAGATGTTAAGTCCCATAGCGCTTAAAGCCATTTGAACCATTTTTCTCAGTCGAGGATCTATAGCCCCAACAGCGCCATCGAGATGGTCCTACTGATTCTCGACTAGGTTTAAATCTAGGAAGTTTGGTGGCCAAGGGAGTACGGTAAACTCATCCAGCTGCTCTTCGAATCAGGCGCGTACATTCCGAGCTGTGTGAGGCGTTGCTTTGTCCTGCTGGTAGATGCCATCACGCCGAGGAAGAACAAATTGCACGTAGGGTTCAAAGGTTCAAATGGCTCTGAGCACTATGGGACTTAACATCTGAGGTCATCCGTCCCCTAGACTTAGAACTACTTAAACCTAACCAACCTAAGGACATCACACACATCCATGCCTGAGGCAGGATTCGAACATGCGACCGTAGCAGTCACGCGGTTCCAGACTGAAGCGCCTAGAACCGCTCGGCCACACCGGCCGGCGATTTACATAAATGATCTAGGAGATAATCTGAGCAGCCCCCTTAGATTGTTAGCAGATGGTGTATTAATTTACCGTCTAATAAAATCATGAGATGACCAATTCCAATTATAAAATGATGCAGAGAGAATTTCTTTATCGTGCGAAAAGTCGCAATTGGCACTAAACAAAGAAAAGTGCGAGGTCATCCACATGGGTACTAAAAGAAATCCGAAAAATTTTGGGTATACGATAAGTCGTCCAAATCTAGCGGCTATCAATTCGACTAAATACCTAGGAATTACAATTACCAGCAACTTAGGTTGGAAAGACCACATAGATAATAATGTGGGGAAGACGAAACAAAGACTGCGCTTTGTTGGCAGAACACTTAGAAGATGCGACAAACCCACTAACGAGACAGCCTACATTACACTTGTCCGTCCTCTGCTGCAATACTGCTGCGCGACATGGGATCCTTACCAGGTAGGATTGACTGAGGACATCGAAAAAGTGCAAAGAAGGGCAGCTCGTTTCGTGATACCGCGCAATAGGGGTGAGAGTGTCACTGATATGATACGTGAGTTGGGGTGGCAGTCACTGAAACAAAGGTGTTTTTCTTTGCGGCGAGATCTATTTACGAAATTTCAATCACCAACTTTCTCTTCCGAATGCGAAAATATTTTGTTAACACCCACCTACGCAGGAAGAAATGATCATCATAATAAAATAAGAGAAATCAGTGCTCGAACAGAAAGATTTAGGTGTTCCTTTTTCCCTCGCGCCATTCGAGAGTGGAATGGTAGAGAAGTAGTATGAAAATGGTTCAAGAATGGTTAAAATGGCTCTGAGCACTATGGGACTTAACATCTGAGGTCATCAGTCCCCTAGAACTTAGAACTACTTAAACCTAACTGACCTAAGAACATCATACACATCCAAGAGGATTCGAACCTGCGACCGTAGCGGTTGCTCGGTTCCACACAGCAGTGCCTAGAACCGCTCGGCCACACCGGCCGGCTAAAAATGGATCGATGAACCCTCTGTCAGGCACTTAAGTGTGAATTGCAGAGTAACCATGTAGATGTAGAAGTAGACCTCTGTCATCTATGGCCCGTGAATAGCAGCTGCCTCAGTGCAGGATGTGGATATCGTCATTTTACCAGGCACACTGTACTTTAACCATAGCGGCACGCGAACAGTTTGCAAAGTTTGCCGTTTCGGAAATGTTTCCATTCTTGGCCCGAAAGCCAATGATTTCAGGTAAATGACGCCTTTCCGCATTAGACTTCACTGTTTTCCGTCTAGTGCTGCCGCCTGCCGTTGTTTGGTAACATGAAGTCCGTGGAGGGCAGCAAATGGTCCCACAGTAGCTGAAGATAACCGCGACCCAGTCGATTCCATGTAACCGCAGCCCGCACTATTATGGAGCTACCATAAGCTTGCACATTATCTTGTTGGCACTCTTACCAACTGAAATCGGGACTCCTCTGACCAGGCCACGGTTTTCCAGTCGACCATGATCCAGCCGATATGGTCACCGCCCTAGGAGACGTGCGGCGAGCGATGTTGCGCTATTAGCAAAGGCATTTGCGTCGGTTGCCTGCCGCCATACCCGATTAACCCCAAATTTAGCCGCACTGTCCTAACAGTACTGTGTCATACGTCCCATATTGATTCCTGCGGTTGTTTCACACAGCGTTGCTTGTCAGTTAGCACTGACAACTCTACGCAGACACCACCGCTCTCGGTCGTTAAGATGACCGCCGGCCATTTCGTGGTCCGATGTGAGAGATAATGGATGAAATTTGGTATTCACGGCACATTCTCGACACTGTGGAGCAAGGAATATTGAACTCCCTTGCGATTTTCGGAATTATATGACCCGCACGCCTAACTCCAACTACCATTCCGCGTTGAAAGTTTGATAATACGCGTACTGCGGCCACAATCATGTCAGAAATCTTTTCATATGAATCACCTGAGTAGAAAATGACAGCTCTGCCAATGCTTTGCCCTATTTTACCTTATGTATGTGGTACTACCGCCATTTGTAGATGTGCACATTGCTGCCCCATGAGTTCTGTCACCTCGCAGTAAAAAAAAAAAGTCGACCGTGGAAGAACGCCCCCCCCTCCAACCCCCCTTCCCCCCCCAACCCCCCTTCCCCCCCTTATCCAATCCTCCATTTACAGCATAGCTGCGAGAAGCATGTGGCATGTGTATTCCTGTATTCCTTTTCGATGACGCTATAGAATAACGATCCACTTCCTGTTTTTTCTCTCTTTATCTTCCGAAGAAGACATTGATTGCTTTTACTGAGGAACGTGTCCTGAGACCAAACTGTCAACTAGCGCTTGTTATTGTGGTCTCACGTCTTTTGTAGAAATTTTAGGCTGCATCACCTGTCTCATACACATATGAGTCAAAACATTATGACCATCGTCCAATGCAATACCTAATGTCGTCTGGTGGAACAGCGCTCACATGAAGTGATAGGGAAAGTATAGGGGAGGGGGTGGGGGGGGGGGTGGGGGTGGGGGGATAATGGCTATTGACGAAACATTCTAGCGGCGACAGGGGCCGCAAATGGGGAAATCCTCCGACACTGGCGACTTTCACGAAGGACAAACTGTTACGACCAGACGTCTGGGAATGAGCATCTTAGAAAGGAGAAGCTGGCCGTCCGTTCCAGTACCGTACGGTACAATTACGAGTTTCCTGACGTTGTCTATGAAGGCGATCTGCAATGTAAACTCCACCAGCCAAGATCGCTAGGAACGCATTTTATTGCAGAACCGGTTCTAACAAAGCTATGCCCACATCAACAGATCTTATGCTTTTAAATATTACAACATATTGTCCATCACTGTTGCAAGCCGTTTCACACTGAATATACACGTTCCACTATCATGAAGATCAGTGAAAATCGGCACGTAAAGATACTATACACAAGTATAAACATGTACATAACCGATTACTTACTGATGTTCACCACCACCTGGTGGTTAAAATGAATGCTCGTAGTCGACGCAATGCAGTTATGTTTATATATAGTAATTTTGCATTTTACATGTGGCTTTGTACTGATCTTCATGATAATGGGAACTAGAGGAGGAAATTAGTGTTTGTCGTCCCATCGACAACGAGGTCATTAGAAACGGAACACAAGCTCAGATTGCAGAATCATATCGGCCGTGCCATTCCAAAGGAACCATCCCATCATTTGCCTCAAGCGATTTAGAGAAATCACGGAAAACATACATCAGAATGGCCGGACGCGGATTTGAATAGTCGTCCTCCCGGATGCGTGTCCAGTGTGCTGATCACTTCGCCACCTCGCTCGGTAATAGTGGTAACTGTATATCCAGTGTGAAACTACTTACAAAACTGGTGGACATTACACTCGGTTGAGAGAAGTTATCGGGTTGCGATATCCACATAGGCAGACGGCGGTAGTACCACGTACCCTAGGTACACTATGTGATACAAAGTATACGGACACCCCCAAAAACATACGTTTTTCATATTAGGTGCATTCTGTTACCACCTACTGCCAGGTACTCCATATCAGCGACCTCAGTAGTCATTAGACATCGTGAGAGAGTAGAATGGGGCGCTCCGCAGAACTCAAGGACTTCGGACGTGGTCAGGTGAAAGGGCGTCACTTGTGTCATATGTCTGTACGCGAGATTTACCCACTCCTTCACATCCATAGGTCCACTTTTTCCGATGTGATAGCGAAGTGGATACGTGAAGCGACATGTATAGCACAAAAGCATACAGGCCGACCGTGTCTGTTGACTTACAGAGACCTGGCAAACATCTATCCGAACCACAGGAATTCCAAACTGCATCAGGATCCACTGCAAGTACTAAGACAGCTAGGCGGGAGGCGGAAAAACTTGGTTTTCATGGTCGAGCAGCTGCTAATAAGCCACACATTGCGCCGGTAAATGCCAAACGACGCCTCGCTTGGTGCAAGGAGCATAAACATTGGACGATTGAACAGTGGAAAAACCTTGTGTGGAGTGACGAATCACGGTACACAATGTGGCGATTCGACGGCAGAGTGTGGGTATGGCGAATGCCCAGTGAACGTCATCTGCCAGCGTGTGTAGTGATAACAGTAAAATTCGGAGGTCGTGTTATTATGGTGTGGCCGTGTTTTTCATGGTGTGGACTTAAACCCCTTGTTGTGTTTTGTGGCACTATTACAGCACAGAACTACATTGATGTTTTAAGCACCTTCTTGCTTCCAACTGTGGAAGAGCAATTCAGGGATTGCGATTGCATCTTCCAACACGATCGAGCACCTGTCTATAATGAACGGCCTGTAATGGACTGGCCTGCACAGAGTCCTGACCTCAATCCTATAGAACACCTTTGAGATGTTTTTAACGCCGACTTTGTTACTGGCCTCACCGACCGACATCAGTACCTCTCCTCAGTGCAGCACTCCGTCAATAATGGGCTGCCATTCCCTAATAAACCTTCCAGCACGTGATTGAACGTATGCCTGCGAGGGTAGATGCTGTCATCAAGGCTAAGGGTGGGCCAACACCATACTGAATTCCAGCATTACTGATGGAGTGCGCCACGAACATGTCAGTAATTTTCAGTGAGGTGTCCGTCCGCAGCTCGTGGTCTTGCAGTAGCGTTCTCGCTTCTCGCGCACGGGGTCCCGGGTTCGAATCCCAGCGGGGTCATGGATTTTTCTCTGCCTCGAGATGACTGGGTGTTGAGTGTCTTTCATCATCATTTCATCATCACTGACTCGCAAGTCGCCGAAGTGGCGTCAGCTAAAAGGATTTGCAATTTCGGCAGCCGAACACCCCGCAAGGGGTCTCCCGGCCAACAATGTCGTACGATCATTTCATTTCAGTCAGATGTCCGAATGCTCTTGATCACATAGTGTATAAGAAGGCAGTGCAGTGGAGGAGCTGTCATTAATACTCAGGTAATTCATGTGAAACGGTTTCCGACATGATTATGATCGTACGACAAAAATTAACAGACTTTGAACGCGGAATGGCAGTTGGATCTAGACGTATGGGACATTTCAATCCGGAAATCGCAAGGAAATTCACTTTTCTGAGATCCGCGATGTCTAGAGTGTGCCGTGAATACCACATTTCATGCGTTGTCTCTCACCACGGACGACGCAACGGCCAACTGCCTTTACTTAACGACAGAGACCAGCGGCGTTTGCGCACAGTTGGCAGTGCTAACAGACAAGCAACACTGCGTGAAATGGCCGCAGAAATCAATGTGTGACGTATGACCAACGTATGTGTTAACACAGTGCGGTGAAATATGGTGTTAATGAGCTGTGGCAGCAGACGACCGACGAAGCCTCGGACGCAAGTTACCAACAAGGCACTCTGCCCGCTGTTGCTGACTACATAATGGTGTGGACTGTATTTACATTTGCATCCATTCATGTGCAATGTCAGAGGGCAACAATTGTTGATTGGTTTGAAGAAAATACTGAACAATTTGAGCGAATGATTTAGCCACCTGTATCGATCGAAATGCACCCCATCGAACATTTATGGGACGTAATGGAGAGGTCAGTTGGTGCACAACATTCTGCACCAGCAACACTTTCGCAGTTAGGGACGGCTTTAGAGGCGGCATGGCTCCATATTTTTCCAGGGGACTTCCAGGGACTTGTTGAGTCCATGCCATGTCGAGTTACTGCCCAGGCGAAAGGAGGTCCAACACGATATTAGGAGAAATCCCACGACATTTGTCACCTGAGTGTACGTTGCAATATTTTAAAGCTAAGACCCTATGATAATACCATACTTATGTCGAAACCGATCTTCCAGTGAAGTGCTTTTTTAGCGATCTTGGCTTGTGAAGTTTTATTCAGCTACGAAAACGCGAGTAGGCGACAAGGTTTTGGAGGTTTATGGGTCATCACAGAAAATGGGGGCTTGCCTAAGAGTTCCCATGATGACCGAATATGTGAACACGAGATGACCGAGATTGGACCGTGTCTCCTGGTCGGTTGAATCACGTTTCCTCTTACACTGTGCAGACGGTCGTGTCCGTATGCGCAGTAAACCAGAAGAAAATTGCTCGACGCATACACCGCGCCAGGGATATCGGCCTACGGGAACAGTATTATACTACAGGTGAGCGTTTATTTTGATTTCTGTTGTCACCAGAAGAATCTACTTTCATTCGGCCATCACTGTGGATCCTTTCATTACTCTGGGATAAGACTCACCAAACTGGAATGCCTTATTACCTAAGTGAATAAAAGTTTTACTTAACTTTTTGCACAGGACTGTTGTATAATTTACACCTATCATTGACTTTCAAAGTATCACTTGATGCACTTTATAACAAACTGTTCTCTTGCGGTACAAAATGGAGCTTTTGCGATAGTACATTTCTTCAGAAACTCTAACTGTCACTGTCCTAGACTGTTGCAGCGGTGGTGTCGAACTAGCAGAGCTCTTTTGCATGATCTACAGTATGTTGACCTCTGTGTGAGGGCACCGATGTGCTGAGATTGGAGGCGTGGTCCTCAGGAGCGCCTCTCATTGTTGCAGCAAATTGCAGCGAGACCTCGCTAGCATCTGTGATATCGATATGTGTTGTCGAATTTGCTGTGGGGTCGCGAATTCTGGACGGTGTCACGGTATGCGAGGGAGCTACCGTAGTTATTAATAAGAGAAGTAAGTTTCCTTTATGAGTCGGCTATCATTGATTATTAAAGATTCTTCATTTATTACGCCGTTTCGGTTACTGCCATCATTAGACATAAAAAACCTTAGAACTTATTAAAGAAGGTCTTTTTCCAGTACTAAAAGGCCTAGATTTTACTACTGAGTCAGAACCTTCTTTTGATGATGATGATGATGTTTGGTTTGTGGGGCACTCAACTGCGCGGTTATCAGCACCCATATAAATTCCCAACCTTTGCTCAGCCCAGACTCGCCACTTTCATAAATGATGATGAAATGATGAGGACAACACAAACACCCAGTCATCTCGAGGCAGGTGAAAATCCCTGACCCCGCCGGGAATCGTCTTTTATAAGTTCTAAAGTTGTGATTCTTTAATTTCTCCAGGCGTATTTTTTCTAAAGTTTTTGATACCTGATGATGACGGTATCCCAAACGCCGCAAGAGATGAAGAAGTTTTAATAAGAAATCTAGACGGTTTTATTTACAAAGCCTGTGGTACTAAGTGAAAGCACAATGACAGCTTTGGACTACGTGGGCGTTACTGCAGACCACCAGCATCCCTTCACGCTTGATGGGCACTGGCCCATCATTTACAGGAATCGCTTGTTCTGTGTAGGAATCTTGTGCCAAGTATCTCGTGAAAGTTGACCAACATGCTATTAAATGGCTATAATTGTAGCTTCTTTACATATTTGAAATGGAAAAATTAAAAAAGTTGATATTTTCAAGTATCTACGAGGTAAATTAACCAAGAAAGGAAACATTAAGGACGAAAATTCGGAGAGAATGGAAAATTGTTCCTAATTTTATTACTGTCTATCAGACATAATTAGAAACTTGAAAATACATACATAAGAAAGGATCACGACGCACAAGTCATGTTATCTGCAGTTTTGACCTAAGGATCAGAATGTTTGACTTGGACAAAGAAAGATCTGAGAAGAATACAAGAATATGGGTGCAATTTCTACAAGTGATCCTGGGAAAGACGAGAACGGACGGGATACGGAATGAAACCATACGAAACCCCCTGAAGGTCAAGCCCGTGAAATGAGCTACGGAGAGTCATCATCATCATCATCATCATCATCATCATCTAAGACTGATTATGCCTTTCGGCGTTCAGTCTGGAGCAAAATCCACCTTATAAAATTCCCCCATGATCCCCTATTCCGTGCTGACATTGGTGCCTCTTCTGATGTTAAACCTATTACTTCAAAATCATTCTTAACCGAATCCAGGTCCTTCTCCTTGGCCTGCCCCGACTCCTCCTACCCTCTACTGCTGAACCCGTGAGTCTCTTGGGTAATCTTGCTTCTCCCATGCGTGTAACATGACCCCACCATCTAAGCCTATTCGCCATGACTGCTACGTCTATAGAGTTCATTCCCAGTTTTTCTTTGATTTCCTCATTGTGGACACCCTCCTGCCATTGTTCCCATCTATGAGTACCTGCAATCATCCTAGCTACTTTCATATCTGTAACCTCAACCTTATTGATAAGGTACCCAGAATCCACCCAGCTTTCGCGCCCATACAACAAAGTTGGTCGAAAGATTGAACGGTGCACAGATAACTTAGTCTTGGTACTGACTTCCTTCTTGCAGAAGAGAGTAGATCGTAGCTGAACACTCACTGAATTAGCTTTGCTACACCTCGCTTCTAGTTCTTTCACTATGTTTCCATCCTGTGAGAATATGCATCCTAAGTACTTGAAACTGTCCACCTGTTCTAACTTATTTCCTCCTATTTGGCACTCAGTCCCTTTATATCTCTTTCCCACTGACATTACTTTCGTTTTGGAGATGCTAATCTTCATACCATAGTCCTTACATTTCTGATCTAGCTCTGAAATATTACTTTGCAAACTTTCAATCGAATCTGCCATCACAACTAAGTCATCCGCATATGCAAGACTGTTTATTTTGTGTTCACCTATCTTAACCTCACCCAGCCAGTCTATTGTTTTCAACATACGGAGAGTAACATGCTTAAAAGGTTTGGCACCATTAAAAAAGTGGAAATAGAAATACTACCGAGGATAGCCTTAGAATGGAAAGAATGTGCTTGAAGACCAATTGGAAGACCATGAACAAGATGGAGAGACAAAGTGAAAGATGATGTGAACCGAAGAAGCTTGCAATGGGAGGAGATGCTAAATGACAGATTGTGGAAGAAAAGAGAAACTAGGAAGAGGATCTGTGAACCACTTGCATAACAGAAAAGGATCAGGAGAAGAAAAAGAAGAAGAAGTGTATTTTACAATTAATTTTAGCTCGTGAACCGCTGTGAGGCTAATTTGAGAAAAATCATGACACATCAATGGGAGATTAACAAGTGACACAATGTTAGACATACGACGAAAAGAGAATCTTTGAGTCGACAATGTTCTTTACGGTCGCAATTGCAGCGAGAGCTCAAGCTTCAAAACAATTCATCAGTAATGCAAAAGCCTGTAACCGGAAAAAATGCTGCTGAAGCCATAAAACGTGTTACGGAGCAATGGAAGAATGTGGTTAGGTCGGATGAGTCTTTGTTCACACTGTTTCCAACTTCTCATCGAGTTTACGTCCCAAGAGTGAAATGTGGCGGCCGTTCGGTGACGATTTTGGCAACCATATCGTGGTTGTCCATGGGCTCCACTGATATCTGCAAGGTCGCATTACTGCTGATCACGTCATCCCAAGGTACAATATGTGTTCCCCAATGGTAGTGCTGTGTTCGAAGACAACAGCGCTCAAGTTTAAACTTCTGTGTCGTTCACGGCCCGTTTTGCAATTTCCTGCTTATGGAGCTCACAGGGTTTTGTGAACAGGATGAACTGTCGCCACTCTCCTGCTCAGCAAAATCAGTGCATCTCAAAATTATTGTGCCTTGGTAGTCTGCTTTGTAGAGAAGGATGGACAATGGATATTCACCTCCATCTTCGTTACATGAAACTGCCACTATTTTGTTGGAACAACGGTATAAGACGCCACTGAAAACCATGCAGCACCTGTTTTCCGAGACGCCTGGAAGCTAATTTGAAAGCCAGCTTTCTTACACATTATTAGGACTGGTAATTTGTTGTGTTTTGACGTTTTCATACTTTTGTCTACACTCTGTTAGTTTCTGAATAGAATAAACAACTGCATTCAGAAATCTTTTGTTATTGTTCCATACAATGTGGTAGCTGTGCGTACAGGTTGAAAGCACTCAGCCGTGAAACCTTGCATCTGGCCAAATTTCATGATTCGGGGTCAACACCCGAAGTAGGTGTTTTGATGTCTGAGTTTGCGAGTATCAAAATATGTGACATACATGGCATCATCTTTTGATATCATCGACGTAGAAGCTTAGATGTTTTATGCCGCCATAGGACGGTTGAGCTTAGTACGTGACATAGCTCTTAAAGTTAGACGTCACCCCGTTCGTGAGAAAAAAGAGTGTTAACGGTCGGAGAGAGAGACGGACGCAAAGCGATCCTATACCGGTGTTCCGTTCTACCCATCGAGGCATGGAAGCCTTTTTTCTGCTTCCACAAGGGCAATTAAGTCTTTTTGCCACAGTCAAACGGTGCATCTGAAGGTAAGAAAATTCGTACTTCGTTGAATAGAATGTGGGGTCTCCCAAATATGAACTAAAGATATAATTTCAGGAAGAAAAGAGCATTCGCTGAGTGCCTTCGCGATATCTCTTCGTTGGAGTGGATCATTCGCTCCCTGTGGCTACTGATGTCATGACGCTTGTGTCCTCAGATTATGCCGCAGGACTGTTCACGTTGAAATGTGCCTGTAACTCAGCACCTTCATTTCCTCACAGTATATTTTGCCTTTTTCTGTATCTTGCTCTAACCTGTTTCGACACAAGATCTTTAACAGTCTCTTTGTTTTCCCATTGTGAAAAACTTAATTCCTTGGCGAGTCGGTTTACTCTCGACGAAGAGACATATGGTCTTTCTCGTTTGAAAGTAGTTCGCCACTGCTCTCGGTCACTTCCCACCTGGACTTGGTACGGTACTGTGGACTTGGCTCCGTGTGCTGTGTTTCTGATGCTGGGAAGGAAGCTGCTATTGTCTGGGCTAAGACCACTCCATTGCGCAGATATCGCTATGCATAAGGACCGGGTGTGACCAAATCGATTTATTTACTGTGAAGGTTATTGTTGTGCGGTGAGGCTAGTTCGGGAATGTTCGCTGGTATTACCCCGCTCAGCTATTCGATCGTGTGTTTCTGCACAGTTCAATATGCGCTCAAAGATTGCTATCACGAACTACTTGGAAGCTCGTTATTGTATCACTAATTGCTTTATTTAATTCAATGCTACTCTAAATTCCAATATGTTAACACTTCCCAAAGTGTAAGACTAATGATAAAAGGTAAGGCTGCTTTGGTTCGTAAAGTTGACTGTCCGTTTGTCTGTTATTGTTGGCGGTGTCAGTGTAGATACAGATATTAGTGATCATGATGTCAACATGGTTGCCAAAGTTAATAAATCTACATCTAGATATTCATACACACTTCGCAAGCCATGAGTCTGTGAGACGGTCAAATGATGGTATGCTTGTACAATCCTCGTACGTGAATGATTTAATAGCGAAAAACTTCATCTTTCCTTTTGCTGTCTTCTGTTGGTACATCAGACTGGTCACAGAGTTATGAAGGCAAGAAGGCTAGGACAGTACTTTTGCTAGACAGAGGAGATAAGCAACTGTTACCATTTTACGTACAGGACGAATGGACCTGTTAGTTCTTATACGATGGACGCAGAGGAACTATGGACGACGTTAACACGGACTGTAAATCGCGTTCTGGGGAAGTATGTACCGAGTAAGTGAATCAAAGAACGAAAATACCTACCCTGTTTAATAAAAAAAAATCGAAGATTGCTGTGGAAGCAGAGACTGTTGCACTCTCGGTTCAAGAAGAACAAGCAAGAGACGACATGCCAAATTTAGTAGAAATTCCTGCGTCTGTGGAAGCATACTGCTACCACCATCGTCATACCTTAGCAAAATATCTTGGCGAGAAACGAAGAAAATTTTGGTCCTACTTAAGAACGCGACGCAGGTGAAAAGTTTGTAGCGTCACTTCTTGACCCGTCTGATGTGGCACTAAAAGATAGTAAAAGGAAAGCCGAAGTTTTAAATTTCGCTCTTAAGTAATCGTTCACGAAGGAGGGTCGTACAAACATACCACGCATTGACCTTAACACAGAGTGTCGTACGGAAGACAAAGTAATAGGCAACCCTGGTGTAGAGAAACAATTGAAAGAGATGAACAATCAAGTGTCAGGTCCGATGAAACACTAGTAATTGATCCCTTGCTTATCTCGCATTTATCCCGAATCTCTCGCGCAGTGGAAGATGCCAAGTGACTCAAAAAAAAGCGCAGGTGACTCCTGTATTTGAGAAAGGTAAAAGAACTATCCTGCAAAATTAAAAAAATACAGACTAATATCCTTAACATCGGTTTGAAGCAGAATTACTTAACATATTCTTAGTTCGAATGTAATAAATTTGCTTGAGAAGGGAAAGATGGAGTCAGTGAATGAGCAAGGATTTGGAAAGCATCGCTCGTGCGAAACTCATTTCGCCCTTTTCTTGCACGAAGTGCTGCGAACCATAAAGGGCAAAAGGCAGCTTCCATACGGTGCCCCACTGCAGGCTGTTAACGAAGGATTGTCGTGTCCTGACGTAGGTGAGAGAGGGAGAGAAGGGGTTACTGGTAAGTCTGCGCTCCCGAGCGGTACAATGTAGAAGGCAGAAGGACAATTCACAGTGAAGGCATTTGATTGTTTTCTTCTGTCTGAGCCAACACGAGTACAGGCATTTACTAGAAGTACAGATGGTGAGACTTGGTAGGGAACTCATTGTGGAGACTCTTGAACAAACAGGGTTTTAAATAGTTTTAGACAGAAATAACTAATACAGTGGAGGCTAGTTCTAAAGTTAGAAAAAGCATGACTTAACACTGTTACAACAGAAGCCAGAGCAGAAGTCCCAGGAGTGGATGCTAACCACAGTAGCAAACACTAGGAGCATCTTAAGGCAACAACTCAGTTGCAAAACAAAACATACTGAATGTGACACTGTTCACAGAGGCACTCCAGATGAGAGAGCAGACTTAAGCGGAGCTGGACCGAGGCTGGATTCGACGGCCGCGGATTCGGCCCCCAGATCGTCTGACTGAGAACTCCGCTAAAATGCGGAATCCATGGGATCTAAAGAGTCGCGTGGGGGCACTGTTTTTCCCACTTAAAGCTACCCAGCCAGTTAAGCAGGTCCCTTGCAGGCGCCTGCCAATCACGGATTAGTTAGGTCCCCTCTACTGCCCCTAAGGCGGGGATGTTACTGCAGTTGCACTAACTAAATCCGTATTTGGTATCAACATTGTTCAGCTGAAAGATAAACGTAACTGGTCTGCCAAATACGGCTTGCAACATTATTGTTATACGTCATTTAGCCTCCCCGCAATAGGGAATGCTAGGTCAACAGTTTTTTGGCGTTTTCACTCTCTTTCTAACCCTTGTGAGCCCACTGACGTTGCTGTTCTCAGGGCTGGTATCAAGCTGGCTTTGTCGCTAATACGTGCCTGTTGGTTACAAAGTTCTACGGTGGCAACCTACCACAGCGTCTAGACGACATATGAAGTTACATGTTAATTCCTTGAAGAGTAACTAGCGTCCTGGGACCGGGTGTGGGGGCGTCTGCATTTTAGCAAGGCTCTCCACTTACGGTTTATAACACTACCGTCTGTCACTGCTGTACCATAACCTTAAAGCAGGTAGTGAAATAAAACAATATTATTAAAGCAATTATGGTATAACGCAACAGAGCAGTGTTACCCTCTGGGAGGAATTTTGTTGTGTTGACCGTGTTGTACCTAACGGAGGTGGCTTATCGGAAATGAAAGTCAGAATTACGGAAATATTTTACAGTAACAAACAAAATTTTGCCTATCTGCACTGTTTAACAGGTAAAGAAAACGGTCGCCAGCCTAACTAGGCAAGAGAATGATTAACATTCTCGTTCAAGAAAATAGTTTTTAGTAACTTCAATGGATAAACACAACCTATACTTTGTCACACGCGAGTGCAGTGAACTCTTGACACATACATATGTGTACGGTAAGATTGAAACTAACAGTTAAAGCAGCACAAACTATTTGCAAAATTATAACAGATACTGAAACACACTATTACTTCCAGGGCTTACACAAACTGAATGGTCTTTATAACGTTATTATTACTATTAACTGCAGAATCATTAATTAGATATAGGTTAAGTCTCTCTCAGTTAAATAACTTACTATTTAAAATGAAAGTTAATTTGAATCCACTTAAAGGTTGCTCCTCACTATCATTTGGCTAAAGAAATTAAGGTTTTCTTAATTAGTGGTCTTTCCGTTACTTGTTACCGAGCACTAACACAATAGATAGACTGTGTATCCTGGTATACTATTCATATGCACTTCTAATACACAAGAGAGACAAACACTTAGCAAACATGAGTATATAACGTTTCATACTGCAGTTTTCCACTCTTACTACATTGAGAGACAAAATTAACATATATGTAAGATACTGACTCACCTTCTGTGATTTACAACAGGCAGTAATGAGATCATTTACGAAGCAAAACTTTATAAGCGTCAGTCTTACGAACTCTTAATTTGAAGTTGGCAACAATACATTAATAAGCAGTTTTATTAGGAAAATTACTTTCATTAACTTTCTTTTTTTTATTATGTTCAAGAGGCATTAATTAGCAAAAACACTGGTCTTTAATGTTCTTTCAGTAGGGACACTCGGTAATCACTTTAGTTCAAACGGAGAGGAACCTGAGAGGTGTTATGATAAGGAGAAAAATCAAGGTAGGTACATAAACTCAGTTATAAATTACCTTATATTTGAGCACACTAACGCATCCATTTAGCTGATCCTTCACTGTACATTGCTATAGTGCTCCATTACAGTGATTGCGGAATGTGGTGGCGATTGCATGTCGGTAGGTGGAATTGCAGGTAGAATTGCTGGACTCTGTCATTTCTTGGTGGCGATGATAGATACAAATTCCAGAATAGTTCCAGCTATTTATCCATCCATCCGAGGCATTGGAAAGGAGCAGAAAATTCCTCTCTCGAGACCAGCACAATATGCAATATTTACATGGCAGTTCACAGTTTGGTAGCTCGTCTCCGACTCGTAGCTCGTCCCCGACTGGTTCTCAGTTCCACCTTTTCTACATAGGCCAACCACAATTTGCGCGCTCTGCACAGTTCCGTTCCCGAGGGGAATCACAACAACTTTTACATACAGAATAATTAAGAATCCTAAGTGAGGATCAGCAGTTTACACAACTGTAACCAAATACATTAAATAAAACAGAATATTTGCACATATTGACATTTCTACAAAAAAATTATTCACACAGAAATTACAATTATATACAGTAAGTTTTGTTCCCTCCAAATGGGACAAAGAATTTAAATGACAGATACACTACATTGCATAGAATCATATCATGACATCGAAGTTCTTACAAAGAAATGTGTATACAATTTTATGCTATCGATTCAAACAAACACATCTACAGAAGCTCAGTGATGTAACATTAAGTGAAACAAAAACCAAAATAAATCATTGGAGTATTAGAGCTATGGTGTTACAGGTTTACTTCATGTAACAATATCTATCCTAGTTTCGTCTGCCCTCAGTATCATCTCTGCTTCCGCCCCTCGGAGCGCCTCTCCTCCTTTCCCACAGCTTCAACATAACACTATAGTAGAAAGGAATAATCATTATATTACAGAGTAATAGCATACAGTGTAGGTTCCCTGAAAGGTGAGTGTCTCGATGACTTTTTATCTGATAGAACCCAGTGCGTTGTCCTTGACGGCGAGTGTTCATCAGAGACAAGGTTATCGCCAGGAGATCCCCAGGGAGTGTGGCAGGACAGCTGTTATTCTTTCTATACATAAAAGATCTGATGGATAAGGTAAGCAGCTGTCTGAGGCTGTCGGCCGATGGTGCTGCGGTTGACGGGACGGTATCGTCGTTGAGTGACTACAGGAGGATACAAGATGAGTGTGACAAAATTTATGGTTGGTGCGATGAATGGCAACTAGCTCTAAACGTAGAAAAACGTAAGTTAGTGCACTGACTGGGAAAAACAGCACCGTAAAGTTCGAATACATAGTAGTGTGCTTCTTGACACAGTCATGTCAATTAAATATACAGGCATAACGCTGCAAAGAGATATGAAATGGAACGAGCATGTAAGAACAGTTAAAAGAGAAAGCGAATGGTCGACTCAGGTTTATTGGGGGAATTTTAGGAAAATGTGGTTCGTCTGTAAAGGAGACCGTGTGTGGAACAATAGTGTTGAGTACTGCTCGAGTGTTTGGGATACCCACCTGGAAGGATTAAAGAAAGACATCGAAGAAATTCAGAGGTGGAATGCTAGATCTGGTTGCAATTCACGTGCGAGTATTAGCGGTTAAGACGACATTCTTTTCACATAAAACACCACTATTGAGAAAATTTAGAGGACCAAGTTTGAAGTTGACGGCAAAACGATTCTACTGCCGACAATGTATATTTCGCTAACGGGCCACGACGATACGAGAAATTAGGGCTCGTATTGAGGCATATAGACAACCGTGGCAATACGTGGACGGGGCCACACATGGCCAAGGTTATTCTGACTACATTGCAAAAGGTTTCATTGGGAAGCCTTTACATATCCTCAATACTGTCCCTCCCACGCAATTTCCATGTTTTTGGAGCCCTGTGGAGAGACATTCACAGCCATCGATTTGCTACGGTGGCGAAGAAATACACGCTTGGACAAAATCGTGGTTCCGTAGGCAACCACAAATATTTTTCCATTAAGTCATTGAGCCCTGTGTGCCACAGTGTTATAAACGGTTGAAGAACTATGGCGCTGACACTTGAAATAATTAACAGTTTATTTAATTTTTTCCACATGTCTTGTTTTTATTTGACGGTCCCTTATATTAAATTCACGAAATTATTCATTAATGTGCTACTCATACATATTATAGATGTACACCCTCATGACTTTTCGCTGCGCTGAATTTACGAAAGTGAGTGTCGTAGGACTTTTTTTATATTTATTTTGGATTCAAATCGCGTTACTACATTCTCTGTGGCATGAGAAATTTATATTCTGCGTATCTTGAAAGTATCAGGGCTTATTCGTCGCTACGTTTGAGAGTAATCTGTGGTGAGATACACAGAAAACTTTCAACTTGCTGAGTGTAACAAGTTGCGACACTGAACAAGGCGGCTGCGCGCAGAGAATGACCAAAAATGAAGAAAACATCATGGGAACAAGTTCGTCCAACAACTGTTGAGCCAGTTGCTTGGATGGCGGCTTCGCTGGGGCTGTCAGGAAGTGTGAATTTCGTCGACCTGGAAATGAATAATCACTGCCGGAAAGCAATTAAGAGTAGAGTCAAAAAATATACGAATGTTCTTTTCATCTCCCTTTTTTTACCAGCCTTACGTCAGTCGAATGTTTATTACGGCCACTAACTAAGAGCCAGGCTTTCTTCCAGAAATGTGGAAGTACGTTTATTGTTCCGTCGACATCGAGTTCATTAGAGCTGGAAAGCTAGCTGAGTTGGAGGAATACATTGTGCAATATCATCTAGTCTTTTAGTTTCAGGAAAATAAAAGATTTAAGACAGTTCAAATGATAAGTGTGACCTGCGTAAAGCCTATGCGTCGGGCTATGGCTTGGGTCGGTAATTCTCAGTTATACATTAAATTAATGATTCAGGTAAATCAGTTTAGGAACAGTCACTAGTACAAACAGTTCATTGTAATGTGTAGTATTAATAGAATCTCTTAAGAACTCACATTACAAACACGACTTATGTACAAGTACCCTTAACTGAAAGTAGTTTTCAAAAAGTAATCTCAATCTAATATGTGCTCTCAAAATTAAAAGAATAATAAACAGTTTAAAGTTGCCTACCTAACAATGGACACGTATATGACAATACTTCTGAGACGGTGCAATACAACACAAGGTTTACTAACAGCATAATAATATGATACTTAGATTACATGAAATAAGTAATTGAGTAACTGTCTTGCCTAGTCCACAAGTTGTAACACTGGGTTCAGAAAGTAAGTTATAGCAAAAGCAGTAACACTTTGTGAAACGAAAGAACTTCATGTGTCTCATGTATTAACAAGCTCTGCCTTGTATACTGATTAAACAAAAATCCCCAGAAATCAAACCAGTGACATGACCAGTTAATTACACTTGAAATCTGATTAATTTCAGTGAATGTTAACAGCATTTACAGCTAACTGCTATTTCAAATAATTACATTTCGTAACAAAAACCGTACCTGATTTTTCTAGCGCTTCCCCTCTCCCTTTCACTGTCCTTCCGTTTTCGTATAGCAATATGCAGTATTAGTTCGCAAAATTACGCTCAATAAATTCTGTCCTAGTGTCAAAGAAACTGCAGAATTAAGTTTCCCTTGATAGCCCGAAAACGTTCTACATTAGTGAGAGCTTAAGAAGAGAACGAAGTTTCTTTTAGTCAGTTAAGATTTATCGCAAGTACTAATTATTGCCGGACGTTGTGGCCGAGCGGTTCTAGGCGCTTCAGTCCGGAAACGCGCTGCTGCTACGGGCGCATAATGATAAATGTTTTATCATAAAGAATAAAATTTACAAAGTTATCGTTTCACTAATAACTTACAAATTAAATAAACGAAGTTTACATACCTTAATGCATAAAATCAGTAATAAAATCGCACACTACCAGATCGATAATTGTTAGAACCGCTAGCTCTGTTTGGCAATAATCAAAGCGTCAAGCGTAACATTTGTACTGCATTACCCACAGGTCAGGTGCGTATCTACCAGCAGGGATTCTGCACTGGCAGCTTCACTCTCAGACTCATGGGTCATTGATACAGGAAGTAGACAAGAAAGTGGAAACGCCATAAAACACAACACAGCACAGTAAGAAAACCGTTGGTATGCAGGACAGCTTCCAGTCGTCTCGGAATGGATAAATACAGGTCCTGTATGGTTTTCATGGGAATCTTGTACCATTCTGTCTGCAGAACAGTGGCAAGTACAGGCAGCGACGATGTACGTAGATAGCGATCACGCTCTGTTCTCTCCAAAGAAAATCACAGAGGCTCAGTAATACTGAGATCTATCGACTGTGGCGCCCATGGGAGGTACGGCAATTCATGCTCCTGCTCACAAAACCAATTGTGGACGATGCGAGATGTGTCAACGGGGGTCCTGACGTCTTGGAACACAGAATCACTTTTCGGGGAACAAAAATTATACCATGGGGTGGATGCGATCAGCTAAAACGGTCACATAATCCGTGGCCGTAATGTGACCTTGCGTATTAGCCATGAGGTTCATGGAATACCACGGTATGGCAGCCCAAACCCCATGGAATACCACTATATGGCTGCCCAAATTCCAAGGAATACCATGATATGGTTGTCCAAATCCCATGGAATACCATGGTATGGCAGCCCAAATCCCATGGAATACCACGTTATGCCTGCCCAAATCACCACCGAACCATGTTTCATAACTTCAGCACCACGTTTTCCTGATGCGGCCAATTGCATCACTGATAAGTGGTTTTGAAATTCTAGAGTGCCGTGAAATGTATATTGAGACTGCAACATTCCTTTCTGCATTGACTTTTGTAGCTATCGCACCCTTAATTTTCATCACAATCCTCTTCAGCGACCACTCAACACACACTTTTGCCCACGTAGTCGCTTAGCGGACGATATTTGACTACTACCTCTGTATGATATATAAATATTTGACACAGTGTTTCTTGAAACAGAAAGAACTTCGGCTAACCTTGTTACGGAAGTACCTACTATATGAGCACCAAATGTTTGCCTGCGTTAGGGTGCACTGAACTAGAAAATGCACAGATGTCTGTATAGACCACTGTTCTGGCCGCGACTTGACAAACAATGACTCGGAAAGTGTCGAGGAAATTGCTCTCCGCCGTTCATGGTCAGTTGCAACAGGACAACGTGCAGGTTTGGCTAGCATTCGCATTTACGTTCACGCTTGCATGTCTTGCGGTATTTCCATATTTTTGTGCACTCCCTACATGCTAATGGGAAAGAAGCGATACCGACCTATTTAATGAAACAACTAGGAGTTCACATGAGAGCAATTAGGGAATTCTAGTCACGATTATTGGTTCAAATGGCTCTGAGCACTATGGGACTCAACTGCTGTGGTCATTAGTCCCCTAGAACTTAGAACTACTTAAACCTAACTAACCTAAAGACATCACACACATCCATGCCCGAGGCAGGATTCTAACCTGCGACCGTAGCAGTCGCACGGTTTCGGACTGCGCGCCTAGAACCGCGAGACCACCGCGGCCGGCTGGTCACGATGACACGACAGGCTTTTGTCGTCTCCAGACTACTTACCATTCCAGTTTTTTTTAAGTTCACAGTACCTATCGCGAGTAAAATGCGGATTTCCGAAAGAACGAGATTCAGATTATCCATGGAGGTAACATCCGAACGCAAAGCGAATTCGCTGACAATTAATAACGAAAACACCGAACTATAGTCACTCTTCTAAATGAAATGACTTCCTCTCGTAAGTGTAACTTTCTTTACGTGAATCGTTCAGTCTAAGCACGTTGTAAGTAATAAAAACATATTTAACAGACCAACAGAACTGTTTGAAACCTGCCTATAGTTTCCATATTTGAAAAACTGAGCTGAAATAATTATTAAAAATCATTTACATTAAACTTGAAAATTGACAGCAACATGAATTTAACCATTTCAAGTTCCAAGGTGACCACACTAAATAGATTTTTGGTCCTTAGTGCAACAATGTGCTTTGTTAAGACAACAGCGTATTAACACTGTCGTTTAAAATAGTGATATACAATAAAATATCAACTTCTCGTAAAATAAGTTCTTTTTGAAATGATAAAGCAAACATAATACGTCAATACCCCAGGATAACACTAATAAAAAAACTCTAGTTAATATAAATAAACTCTATTGTTCCAAAGTTTCAGACTGCCTGTTTCTTCGTTTGATTGTCATTTTAGCATAGTATTTTAGCCAACACGTGTTTAGTTCAGTCAAAACCTTGGTCGATTCATTTTTGTGCATAGCTTTTCCTAGGCTCAAGTGTTTTCTCAGTATATTACTTTAACCACAAGTATTTTGTACAATTCGATTAATTTTTTCTAAAATCTTTCTTGGTGAGGCAAAACGTTACTGGAAAACTACCAAAATACTTTCAGCGATCTCAAGTAAGCTTCAGAGTGAAATGATAAGTATTTGTGTGTGTGTGTGTGTGTGTGTGTGTGTGTGAGTAGGTTTTTGCTGACGACGAATTCATTATTTTAGACGCGGGAATGTTGCAAGCTACCTCTTTACGGATTCTTTTGGTAAATAACATACTTGACAACTTTGCAACTAATGTATTATTTTGTAACAATAACGCGCTCTAGCTTATTACTGTAAAATACTTGGTTCAGCATTCAACATATATCTCTGCTACAATCTGCTCTCTCCATTAATGGTAGAAGCTACAAGCCTGTACATTATATTTGAGATGAGCACAAGTCGATTATGTTTACAGGTGGGAAATTATGTTTGTAGATTGCTTGAAAAGTTTTTGCTATTGCCGATAACTTTGAAGAGCTGACAGACTGCAGGAAAGTTGATGTAAATATGTTATATGTGCAGACCATCCTGTATAAGACTTAAATTATACAAAAAAATTCTTTTTCTGTAGACTGTAGAGGCAACATTGCCACAGTACACATTCCTGCAGAAAGTGTAACTACACTAAGCTTTACGCCTCGCCTGCGCCCGTCAACACCGACACTGGACTGTTGATGACTGGAAACATGTTGCCTGGCCGGACAAGTCTCGTTTCAAATTGTAGCGAGCAGGTAGACGTTTACGGGTATGGAGAGAGCCTCATGAATCAGTGGATCCTGCATGTTAGCAGGTGACTGTTCAAGCTGGTCACCTGCATCCATTCATGTCCATTGAGCATTTCCAGCAGGACCATGCGACACCCTACACGTCTAGAATTGCTACAGAGTGGCTCCATGAACAGCCTTCTGAGTTTAAACATTTCCGCTGCCCACCAAACTCCCCAAGACTTGAACATTATTGAGAATATCTGGGATGCCCTGCAACGTGCTGTTCAGGAGAGATCTCCAGCCCCTCGTACTTTTACGGATTTATGGACAGCCCTGCAGAGTTCATGGTGTCAACTGCCTCCAGCACTACTTGAGACATTAGTCGAGTCTACGCCACGTGTTGAGGCACTTCTGCGTGCTCGCGGGGTCCCTACACGATATTAGGCAGTTGTACGTTTCTTTGGCTCTTCAGTGCAAATTTAGTACCAAGAAGGAACTGCGCGGCGTGAAGGAAAGTTCGCAGGCGTGTTTCTACATCTGAAACATAATGCCTATTAAAATTTCGCGTCAGTCGCATATGAGTGGAGCTCATACCGCTACTATGAGGACGCAGATCAGGTTTGCTTCAAAGTATGCTGTAAAGGTCGTGACCGTTACATACCTTTGAGATTGGACGTGGTCATGTTAGTCAAGACTCCCTTTAAGACAACGAAGACGCCGTTGTCAGCATCTCACTGAATTTGAACCTCATTTAACAGGCCTATGAGAAGCTGGATGTTTCTTCTACCTTATTTCAGAAAGACCTGGCAGGAACGCAACCCTTATACATGATTGCTGGCAGTCGTCGTCACGAGAATGTACGGTCTCGAGAACATCTACATCTACATTTATACTCCGCAAGCCACCCAACGGTGTGTGGCGGAGGGCACTTTACGTGCCACTGTCGTTACCTCCCTTTCCTGTTCCAGTCGCGTATGGTGAGCGGGAAGAACGACTGCCGGAAAGCCTCCGTGCGCGCTCGAATCTCTCTAGTTTTTCATTCGTGGTCTCCTCGGGAGGTATAAGTAGGGGGAAGCAATATATTAGATACCTCATCCAGAAACGCACTCTCTCGAAACCTGGACAGCAAGCTACACCGCGATACAGAGCGCCTCTCCTGCAGAGTCTGCCACTTGAGTTTGCTAAACATCTCCGTAACGCTATCACGCTTACCAAATAACCCTGAGACGAAATGCACCACTCTTCTTTGGATCTTCTCTATCTCCTCTGTCAACCCGACCTGGTACGGATCCCACACTGATGAGCAATACTCAAGTATAGGTCGAACGAGTGTTTTGTAAGCCACCTCCTTTGTTGATGGACTACATTTTTTAAGGAATCTCCCAATGAATCTCAATCTGGCCTTACCAACAATTAATTTTATATGATCATTCCACTTCAAATCGTTCCGTACGCATACTCCCAGATATTTTACAGACCAGTGTTTGTTCTGCTATTATATAATTGTAGAATAAAGGATCCTTCTTTCTATGTATTCGTAATACATTACATTTGTCTATGTTAAGGGTCAGTTGCCACTCCCTGCACCAAATGCCTATCCGCTGCAGATCTTCCTACATTTCGCTGCAGTTTCCTAAAAAAAAAATGATTCAAATGGCTCTGAGCAGTATGCGACTTAACTTCTGAGGTCATCAGTCGCCTAGAACTTAGAACTAATTAAACCTAACTAACCTAAGGACAGCACACATCCATGCCCGGCAGTTTTCTAATGCTGCAACTTCTCTCTATACTACAGCATAGAAGATCGGGCTCCGGACGGCCACATGGCACTACCGAGAGGGAAGACTCTGGCCCATTGTACAGCATCTGTAGCAGCAGTTTGAGAAGCAACGAACTGTCACAAATCGGTTACTTCAAGGACAGCTCTAAGCTAGCCGTGCTGTAGCGTGCGTTCCAGTGACTTTAACCATCATCATTTCCGACAAGAGAGAGTTCATTGGAGGGTATAGTGAATGCCTGTTGTGTTTTCTGACGAAAGCTGGTTCTGCCTCGGTGCCAGTGAAGGTCGTGTGTTAGTTAGGAGGAGGACAATTGAGGGCCTGAATTCAACCTGTCTTGGTGTGTGATACACTGGACCTACACTTGGAGTCCGGGGTGCGATTTCGTTTGACAGCAAGAACGCTCTCGTTAGTATCCCAAGCACACTGGCTGCAAGTTGTGCGTCAGTTTGGTGATTCGACCGCTAATACAGTCATTCGTGAATCATATTCCAGGGGTGTTTTCCAACAGGATCACACTGGCCCACATACCGCTCTTGTAACCCAAAACGCTCTACAGATTGTTGACATATTTCCATGGCCTTCTAGATCAACAGATCTGTCTCCAGTCGCGCACATATATGGCATCATCGGACGACAACTCCAGAGACATACACTACCAAATTAATCATACCTGTATTTCCCTACCAAGTGCTACAGGTATGGGACTCCAGCCCACAAACTGACAAGTGCCACCTCTACTTCATAATGCAAGCATGTCTGTTTGCTTCCATTCAATATTCTAGCGATTACACGGATTATTAATGTGAAAGCATTTAGCATTTGCAATGGCTTATATCGCATGTACATCAAGTAAGTGAGCTCGCAATGTTAATCACTTAAATATGTTACCTAGACGAATGTAATCGCGAAATTTCAGTACCCTACATTAATTATTTTTCGGTGTCGCGATTTTGTTTGTCATTGAAGGTTAAGAACATCAGAAAATCTATGACATCTCCCTGGGGAACTCCAGATATCATTTTGATTCCAGTAGATGGCATCCCGTCAATTACAACGAACTGTGGCCTTTCTGACAGGGAATGACGAATCTAGTCACGCAGCTGCGACGATATTCCATAAGCACACTGTGTGATTAGAAGCTTCTAATGAGGAACGATGTCTAAAGCCTTTTGGCAGTGTAGAAATATGGTACCAACTAGTGATTCCCTGTTGGTAGCATCCATTATTCTCCTTCTTCTTCCCATAATATTGCAACCCTGTTTGGGTCTTAGCCTCTTCAACAAGTTTTCTCCATCCTTCCCTCTCCAGCGCAGTTCCTCGCCGTATAACTCTGATAGATTCTAAATATTCTTCTACATCGTCTATCCACCCCTTTCCCTCTGTCTTCTTCCAGTTGGCCTCCATTCAGACACCTTTTTAGTTGTTCGTCCAGTATCCGTCCTAAGGACATGCCTAAACCAGGCTATGCTCCTACTTTTCATTGTTCTTACAATGTCAGTTCCTTGTATGAGACCATCCAGCTGAGTGTTTGTCCTAGATCTCCAGAAACCATTGTGATCCTGAATTGTACAATAGGTCTTGCGCAGAACCCTGCGCTCAAAATCTTGAGCTGCTACTCTTCAGCACTCGTTAGTGGCAATGTTTCGCATCTGTAGGCTACAACTGGCCTGATCATGGCCTTACAAATTTAAAGTTTCAGTTGTCTATTTAATAACCTAGAGGCCAACAATTTCTTAAACGTGTTGAAGCATCTGTTACCACTCAGGATGAGTTGTTTTATTTCAGTTGACAAGGCATTTGTCCAATAAATATTAGATTCCAGACAATCAAAGTTCTGCATATGTTCAATATTGAAACCAGCTGCTGATAGTTTATCCTAGTTATAACTTGCTTTCCTGGTTAAATTCTCTAGTCTTCTTTTCATTAATAACAAGCTCTCTAGGTAGTATGACTTCTTTCAGCTAATCTATAGCTCTCTTCGTCTACTAATAATTGCTACATTATCTGCACATGCACATTCCTGGGTTGACTTTGTGCATATGTAACCTGATATTTGAAGCTTTTGAATGCCTGCTTCAAGAGTCAGATTAAAATGCACTGTGCAAATGGCATACCTTTGTCTGACTCCTTTACTATTCCTAAACCATTTACTGTATTTTCCATCCACCCGAACTGCAGCTTTGGAACCAGCCAATGTTGTTTGGATAAGTGAAACGTACTTAGATGCTATACCAAGCAGTAGCAGATAATTTAGCATTTCTGCCTTATCAACACTATAGAAGGCTTGCATGAAGTCCACATAGAGGTAATGAAGCTCAATATTATGTCTGTTTATGTACTTACTTAAGCACAAATATCTGATCTGTTGTTGACCTATTAGGCCGAAATCCACACCGACATTCTCCCACAATCTCTGCTGCATATGGAACTAGCCTGTTGTAAATAATACTAGAGAGATTCCTATAGTTTACACTCAGCAGGGTAATTCTTCGGTAATTCGAACACAAAGTGTTGTGTTATTTTCTCATGGACTGCTAGGATTACCCATAAGGTCCACTCTCCTGGGATTCTTTCCTGATTCCATTCCAACTTAGTAAGTTTGTGGATTCCCTTATAAAGACCATTTCTCCAATTTTTCAACAGTTCTGCTGTTATTCCATCAGTTCCTGGTGCTTTGTAGCTTTTTAGGCACTACACTAACTTCAGTACCTCCTGGAATGTGGACTGTTCTATCTCTGGATCTGTACTGTAACAGAGTGGCTGTACACTCCTGGTAGGATTGCCGTCCAGAAATCACTTGAAGTATTCTCTCCATCTAGTCCAGAGGATCTTGTTTATCTGTTAGTAAATTCACCTATTTTTTACTGCTTTTACACGGTATTACTTTCGTTCTACATTTTCAGTTCCTTCTTTAATTTTCTCATACAACTTCCTGCTCTCATTCCTTTAACAGTGTTCTTCCATCTCATCTGCCTTTCTCCTTATGGCTTCCCAATTTTTTTCTCCAACATAACTGTGGTGCATCTGTTCTTTTTTAATTAAATAATGATATATAGCACCCACTTCTTCTTGTGAATAAAGAGCCAGTTGTTTTTCACAAGAACGATATTTTTGAATCCGTGCTGGTTACGTCTCAACAGATTGCTTTTCGCAGTATTTCTTAATACTGGAACACAGTACACGCAAAATCCTACAACATATGCGTCAATGACATGGGCCTTTTCTTGTATGCTGATGTGGTTTGTGCATCTTTACAGTCTTTGGTCAGGATCTTTCGTAGAGTGAGTGGTTATATATGATTTCTAAAAAGTCAGCTATTTAATCAGCATACTCAGAAAGGAACCTAATTGATATACAGTCTGAACAGGAAGACCTGCTTTTATGAATTCAAAAATCAAATTAAGTCATCCACATCACACGTTTAATGTCAGACTAATAAAATATTTTGATTTGAACATTACTTAACACTGACTAGTGGTAGCAAATATTTTAGTTCCTGATTTGTATAACAATATATTATGTCAGACGCTATGTGTGTAAATCGATGCGGAACCTCCTCAAGTATTCCAAACACGACGGCATTCCAACAAATAATTTAGTCTGACCTCAATAGCGTATAACATACCTTTTACGTGCCTGAAAATGTAGTTTATTTAAACAGCCCAGCACATGTTTTCGACTCCTCCACTTCTTATGCTGTATAAGTTTCCTCCGTTTTTGTGCTATCTGCTGCTGTTTTCGGCTGCACATGTCTCCGCTGCGGACAAGTTTATAGACGCCGTTCGACCTCTCGTCCGGTCTCTTTTTAAGGAACGCGAATTAAGTTATTGCCCTCACACGGCCTCCATTTGCAGGTTGCGCCTGACGTGTTTACGAGCGCTCAAAAAGCGGGGAGGCGTCTGTCCCACCCTCCCTTCTCCTCAATAAAGCAGAGCTGTCGGACTTCCCTTGTTCGTCCCTAATTGTTATTGCAGTTCTTCTGTTCAGACGTGTCTGGAGCGGCTTTATATCTGAGGAATTCAGCAGCGGGGCCGTGTCTCGAGACGAGAATGGCTTGTAACTGTCGATGGAATCCGTTCATAAGACTTCCGTTAACTTCCAGCCTTTGATCTCCGCCTCAGTGCTGCGTATCTGTCGCGCGGAAAAAAGCTCACGCGAAGTATTTGAACATTTTATGTATGCAGATCGTTTCCACTTTTATAGTTACGAGTGGAATACTTACCTTGATTAAAAGCCAGATAGATGGGTGGACGCCTTGCCTCTGTAATTACCGGTTATTAACATCGATTATCTCGTTATGAGCCTGTTTTGTACCTTCCGTTCTGAGTCTGTAGATTTTTCGCTGCACAATACGTCGATCCTTTCCTGTGGGCGACGGCAAATCTTGACATCAAAGTGCTTGCCGCGACATCCGCTTTGCGTCTTGCATGAAATAAGACCGTGGTTTGGAACAACGTTCGGGGAGGGGGCAAAGTGAGAGAACGGGGTGACTATAGCATATAAAATATTCATTAGCTAGCCAAACCAAAATGAAAGAAAAAAATTAGAATAACTGTAAGAATCTGGTTCGTTCGAATCACTTGTTAACACATGCCGGTTGTGGTAGATACTTTGAGATATTATTATTTGCTTTTATATGAAAATTCCATACTATTAAGGTTACCACACACAATAACTATAACAGAAACGTTTTTTCAACATAAATCCAGAACCGGAGCAGCAGTTTGGGTAATATAAATTCTTAATTCTAATTCCATTGCAGTTGCGTTTTATTACGCTGGAGACTAGTTTCGAACTAGTCAAGCCAGGTCTATTGCACGTTATGAATACATTTACATTATGAAATCAGTCTGGAATTCTATTTGACTCTGTATTATGCATATACTACGTATATGCAAATTGTTTGTCTGCTAACAAAGTACTATTAGTGCACATATAACAGGCTTGGCTTGAAACAAAATATGGTAGTTCGAATCAAGTTGCCAGCATAATTAGAAGCAACCGTGGCGGAATTACAATAAATAACTTAAATTACAGAACCATTTGTTGTCCACCAGATGGGAATGGTGATACAGGTCCCACAGCCGTTATAGTGATTTTGAATAAAATGCCATCACAAATTGCTGTTTTCTTTTTATTTTAACGCAAATTTTTAAATCTCCTAACCTTTTGTCTCGTATCATTAGTACACGCAAATACAAGCGTGGATAAATATATGGAAATACCGAAAACACATTACCACACTTATTAAGGTGTAGGAAAACCGTTCGCATTCGCAACAGCTTCCAGTCGTCTCGCATTGGATAAATAAAGTTCATGATAGGTGTCACTTGAGTATTAATCGATTGTACAGTAATGTCATATCTTTGCTCTCGAGCTGTTTCATGTGAGCGAGCAGCGATGTTGTAAGCTGTATGGCAGGATTAGGTTTCTAAACATTCATGGTGGTGTCTGATTGTACTATATCGTGTCTCCCTACCACTTTCGCTCAACGACGCTCTGAGCGTGTTTTTTAGGGAATTAACTAGTTTGAACCTGGGACCTGTTGCTGGTAAGGAGACGCCAGACCACACATGACATGTAGAATTCAGAAGAGTTCAGTGAGACTAGCGATGATATAACCAAATACTAAATGATCTCAGCGTCAGCTCCACTGCACTCCCTGTAAAAGAATCTTAATACTAACTAAATTTAGTGGAAAGGGTTCAAGGCTTTACTATTTTTAGTTAGCTGGTAAAATAACGTCAAAAAGGTTGTTAAGTTTACCATTGGAAATTTTATTCTACTCACAAAACATCGTTTATAAATTGCACTATTGATAAAAGGAAATGTTTTAATACAGGATGGTAAAAACCAACTGAGTTCAACAAAAATGTGAACGAATATTCCCTAAATGGGTTTCCAACTTCTACAATCGATCGAAGGATGACCTATGCCATATCACATCTATTATCTCGGTTTAATTGAAGTTTCACAAAAGAGAAAACTATCAAAATGGTTTACAACTATAAAAATGGTCTACAGTGACCCTCAATTATCTTTAATTACTTATTTAACTTGTCGTAAATTACAGTGGCGGATGTGGCTTCTCAATAACTAAAAATAGAAAAATTATCGCGTTTCAGATTTTTACTTCAAGTGGCAAATGTGAACACCATGAGTTTTAATTAACGATCGACACTAGTATTACGCAAATAGGGGGATAACAGATGAGACTTCTGCAGTTCTGAGTGAAGCCTTATGCGCTCAAAAATGCGGCATCGCGTGCGTTCATTACCTTGTCGGTGTTTAGGCAGCGTCAGGGCGACAGCGTCCGGCGCACCAGCCATCCAGCTCGCCGTCTCGGAACTAACTCCCTCCTAACTTCTCCTTACTACAATTTACCGAAGTTGGTTTAAAAAAACTATCTGGCTATGTTTTCATCTGACCAATCAGGGTCTCAATGTTAACTTTAAGCTCCGCCTACAAAAATTCTGTCTATCCAATGAGAAACGCTATACTTTTCGTGGTGGGGCAATGTTTTTAAAGTTTGCAACGTAACAAAGACGCTAAAAAGTCTCACGCTAAAACGTGCGGGTGGTGTGGTCCTTTTAGCGTTATCGTGAGATCTATACTGTTCTTCTGGAGGGCTCTATCTTTTAACATGGGCTGGGGGGTGGTCCTTGGCGTACCTGAGACACGAAAATGTCTCACGCTAAAACATGCGGGTGGTAGTGGCCCTCTAGCTTAACACGGTTCTGCTCTCGGCTTCTGTCCTCGTTTCTCCCCTCGGAACTGCGTCTGCCTCACGGTGGGAAGGTACGACATGCATCTAGGTATTCTTGTGTTAGTCTGTGGTATTCCATTTGCTCACTCGTTCGTCGTATTACTTCGGTTAATTTAATGTCACGATTTATTCGGAGCTATGTGACATACTACTGGATTTGCTTATCATGTCAGGGTTCTCATGGGAAGTGTTGGATTTGCCTGACACCTTACAGGTTACCATCTTTGGTGTGTGCGTAAGCGCAGGAGCAGTTAGTGGTTAGTTGTGTGGAAGTGAGGAAGCAGTTATAATGTTATGTTTCAAATGTAAAGTCTCAATTTATCGATGTGTAATTAAGATGATTATGTAATGGTAACTGATCTGAGAAGAAGGAAGTGTAATGGAATCTTTTAGTTGCGTGAAGAGGAATTATAAGCAAATTTTTTAATGTCACACTTTTAATATTGCAGCGCTATTTTTCACCTACCTTTCTCTTACAATTTTGAATTGACCACGGTTTTTTCGAAAGTAGAAAAGGAACGAAGTCTATTCGAAAATACTTTGATTTGCAGCCCACAGGGAACTCATTGCATTTCACGAGTGTCTCGGTGTAGATATAGTGATTTGCAGCTTTAGCATAGCGGCGCGCAAGACAGAGCAGATCTGCAAAGCGTTACCGAGATTTGCCCAGAAAAGAGCTAAGAGCTAAATATCTCGATAGTTTTTTTTATTCAATCAGGGCCATCTTATGTCATTCAGAGAGAGTTAGATTTTTCTGTGTTGGGTATCTGTTTTAGTTCTGAGACCTGTGATCAATTTTACAAAACTAATTATAGTAGGTTTTATGTCGAAGTTCATTATTAAGGCAGGTTATACCGTTCAAAATTCTTGCGGTCAGAGTATTCACTTTACCAGTATTAAAGGCTTGCCTTCTCATTACGACAGTTGGATTTTGTATTACTTCTGCATAGCTCTTATCATTCAAAACAGTGTACGTCAATCATTTTTATTATTTAAAGAGAACTTTCAGTCATGAATGTTTTTCAGTGATCTCTTAAACCATTTTTCCTGTATACTGTGGCAAGTTCAGGTAACTATATGGAGATCGATGGTGATCTTATACGCTTGTCACCAAATAGACCATAAAGGCTCAATAATATTGAATTGTTGGCCAGAGGAGATGCTACAACCATCCTCGTGCACCTGTCCTGGACGATGGGAGCTTCGTCTTCGAACACAGCATCACCACAGAGTAACAAATGTTGTGTCATTGTATGGTACTGATCAGGCATAACTGTCATATAATCCTTGACAGAATGCTGCAGATAATCACAGAGGCCATGGGATACTACGAAATGGTAGCCCAAATGATCACGGAAACACCTCCATGCTTCACGCTTGGCACATAAACTCGGACAGAAGTTGAAATCAGTGTGGAAGAAGATCTGACCAGATGACGTTCTTCCATCGCCCCCTAGTCCAGTTTTTATGGCTTCGACACCACGTTTTGTTGGCTACAGGCTTTTGCACCACTGATGAATGATGTAATTTCAGTGGTGTAGTTCCAACTCGTCCTGAAATTCTCTGCTTCTGGTGTATCCTTCGCATGCTGACAGAATTTGGATATGCGACTTTTGGTTCTGCTTACTTTTTTCGTCACAAGCCTCTTCAATGTCCTTCCGTCACACTCACTAAACACATTATTTCATCCGCTTTGATGTTTTTCCGCTCTGATTGTATGCAGTATAAATCTTCGATACGGAACCTGCTGGAACACCAAGCACTTTGGCTTCATCGGTTTGGGAAACACCAACTATTTGCCCACGTCAGAAGTCACTCAGCTCTGTCTTAATGCACTCACACCCACACACAACACAGTTCTGATCAAGACTAACACTTAGAACGTATTGAGGACATTGCATGGTCACGTTTCAAGGTCAGATACAACAGAGTAACCTGTAGTCTTGGGTAGCATCTGCATTTGTATTCAAGCAAGCGTTTCTCGTCCTGTTTCCACACTTTGTCCAACCCTTACACGTCTTCAGAAACCTACCGTTTTTAGATAAATTTCAGACCGAAGAAATCAACTGTTGCGCAGTGCGAATATATCTAAAGGCAGTTACTGTTTACTGTGTGCAACGGTATGAATAGTGAACATGTATGAATATTTAAATGAATTCTATGATCACACTCACTTCTAACACTTCATAATCTGATTTCAAAAACGAGCTGATAATCCACCTTATAGGAAAGTTATGTTCAATGAGCATACTTGGCACAGTCTGTTAACTCATGACTTTGTACCTCGAAATTTGAAATCTACAGGTGCCTAGCGCTCATACTGAGCATGATCGTGGATAGCTCCCTGGAAATCTCTTACGGGCTCACTCCCCTTTCGATCACTAAATCACGCAAAAAATGGTAAGAAGTGTTTACTGACTGCAGTAGTGGCCCCTTTCGATCAGTATTTCTGCTGAAGGCAGACAACTTATAAAGGTACAGGGGTTGGACTAAAATATGGACACACTTCTAGAAATACGTACTTGAACATAGAGTGTTCTCAATACATTGCAAGAGCCAGTCGTGGCCAGAACAATATTCTGTGTAGTTGTAAGCGCATTATGTCAGATCTACGTGAATTCGAACGTGGGCAAATGGTTGGTTTTCCGTAACCAATGTAGCCGAAACGTTTGGTGTTTCAAGAGATATCATATCCAAGATTAATACCGCATATAGGGAAAGCGGAGAAACATAACCCGCCAAGTCACAACACGGACGAAAGTGAGTGTTGAGTGATCGTGACAGGTGGTCACTGATGATGACTGACGAACAATACGAAGACAACAGCTGCATAAGTCGCTGCAGAACTGAAGGTCGCAGTCACGAACTTTGTTAGAGGCAAAACAACACCAAGGGAGCTCCAGAGGTTTCGAATTGCAAGGCGAGCAGGAATTACAAAATCTATCACTCACGATGCAGATACCCGTAACAGGGAAACGTGATATAAAAACTAATGCAAAAGATTATGTGACCACTTTTGCTGGTCAGATGTATCCCATGGTTCTCCAGTGCTGACACTGTGTTCCAAGAAGACAGAGCCCTGCTCACACAGTTCGCATCGGCTACGAATGATCTGTGACCACGAGAATGAATTGTCGCATCTGCCCTGTCCGTAGCATTCGCCATATCTCAGTACTATTTAGTCTTTGTTATCTACTTTGGAGAGAAGCGTCCGTGATCGATATCCTCCTCTATCATCGATACCTCATCTTTCCGCTTTTTTTGCAGGACGAATGGTGTATGATTCCGTTGCAAACATACAGGACTTGGGGTTAGCCATTCCGAGACGACTGGAGGCTGTTTTGGATGCCAACCGTTTACCTACAATGTACTACGCGTGGTAATGCATAATGTATTTCACGTACTGACACGTTCCGTTACCTTGAAGATATGCTCGTGAATTTGGTCCTACGAAACTAGACGAGTACAATAAAAAGAACTTGTTGTATCTTTGGTGTTCTTGTATTTTTGCTCAACCCCTGTACATGTTGCAGATAGGTGCAGGTTGCAACATGCACCAATACTACGGAAGTAACAGAATTCTCAAACATGAATTTACCAGTGGCATAGGAATACGAATAAATCTCATAAGCTTCGATTTTAGTGATAATTACTCGAGCTGCAGCTCAAACATAATCATTGATACAAGGATGATTACAGTCCTCCGTGCATGAAACACGTGGTGTAGTGGACCACCACAAAAGAAAGTATTGAACAACAAAGATTCGATACGGATTGGAAAATGCTGGAAACGTTTAACTAATGTGAGTGTGTTTAGTTCAACAAATCTATTGTTCGGAGGGACTAATGAAAACACGAATCATTACCTAGTTTCTCGAAAAATAACCACTTTACTGCACAAAGAACGTTAAGTATCAATACAGATCTAGAAATGCTACCAACAGTATTTCGGCGAACTGTGTGATTCGAGCCAGGATCTCATACCTGCCTGTAGTCTTAGAATGAACCCAGACAGCAACTTCAGAGCAAATTAATACAGTAGTCATCAGTAGTTGAGCCGTAACACCCTAAATCGCAAACAGGAAAACCGACACACGACTAGACTAGTCTGCTTTGCTTGCCTTAGACAGTCGTGAATACCGAGAAACGTGCGGACATGCTCGCTTCCCGTTATTTAACGCTGCCACTCGCCGACGTGTTTCACTTCATATATTCCTCCTAAGCTCCTCAAGGACTGTAATTCCTTCAGCAGTCAACTGTCTGGTACTGAAACCACTTTACAGTATGCTTGAGATCCAGAATACGCGGAAGAAAGATCAGGTTTGAAAGTTGTCACCCGGACAAGCAACTTTCAGACTGAGTTAAGCGGACAGAATGAAACTTTCGCTCTGTACTGTGTGTTGCTTTGAAACATCCCAGAGTATTACAACGTGTGACGCAACGGGATTCGTATGCAGAACGTAGTCTTTCACGGGTTCTTATTGACTGAGATAGCGAGAGACTTTAAGGTGTAAGGGTAGTTTGTAGGTGCACCTGGACAGCTCAGTGGATAAGAGTTCTGAGAAAAACAAGGCTCTGGAGTCGAGTTCGGAATTATGTCGATCACTGAACTTTCGTGAAAGCATCTTTAATCGATTCCCTTTTACTACTGATCTGTTGGCTGTGAAAAGTCCAGCCGAAGCATAAAACAGAAAAAAAAGCTTGTAACACATCAATAATATCTATACAATGGCTGTCCTCTGGACGGACATTAGTCATGATTCTGAAAAAAATGTATCTCAAGGGCGTATTCAATCTACTAAAAAAATTGACGTTTTACTTAGCTGATGTCTTGACGTTGCCCTCGTTGACTTCTTTTCCGTGTATGACTTAGGTCTCCACAATGACTTTACATAGAAATATATTATTTCTACCTTCGTCGAGTGGATGTTTTATTAACCGTGAAGTAAAACTGTTGTTTCATTGAAATCTCTTCATTAATAAATTGGTAGACAAATAGTTCACAAGAACGTCTCAGAAAAGGTTCGACAAGGCTCTTCTTTCGACAACTAAACGTAACTAATTTTTACAACCATCTTTCCAACGCTGTGTCATACAGCCGCTCTGCAAACAAGCAGACTTAAATAATTTCCGTAATTGTTGTAACATCACAATAGGTGTTGTTACATGATTAAAAAATGAGTGATGCAACTAATTGATCTCAGGCCCAACAACCGCATGCCTGTAGAAGCAATATGGGTCTACACATTTCTTTTTTCATTCTTATGTGCACGTCGTGTGTCCTGATTTCCATTTTTCAACCTTCCTTATAGTGTGTGGTCAAGTGTGAATGATTTGAATGCAGCAGCAGATGAACAAGAGAAGTGGTGAGTTTCATAATCTTCTACCAAACTAAACGGTGTCGGTGGAAGGCAGAGAGCAGGAACAGGAGGGCTTGGCCAAAGATGAGTAAAGAGAAACATTTTCCTACCAGTGGTTGGTCATGGTCCTCCCCTACCACCTCGGGCGGTTCGGAAAGAGATCAGCGCGACGGTTACAGGTGGAGTTGTTCTGAAGAGAGGTAAGCGACCAGACGTTCCCTCCGAACGTCTTTGTAGTGCAAGGGACAAAAGTTATTTGAATCTGTTAATAGTAATTTGTTAATCTCAACAATTACTTCTCTCAGACATCTTTTGAATTACCTTTTAGGGTCTGGTTACAATTTTTGGTTCAGTTAATCAGTTTCGTAATAGAGTGATTTCCGGTAGGTGCGACCACGCGGTCTATAGATTCAAAGCGCAGCACAAGCCTTGAAAGTTAGTGTCTGCCATTTTATTTTATTTGTGCGGGACATTTTAAATTATCAATAAAACTGTAATTAGCGTCTATTCGGCAAGATGAATCGATTTGATTCCAAGAGCTTCACGTGAAGATACGCAGCCACCAAAATCCTGCTCGATATCAGCCACGATGCGCATACAATTCTTCCCACTAATAAATTCTGTCGATATTTTGTTTGCCGTGTGAATTAGTGCATGTGAATGTCTGTGTTACAAACTTGAGCAGTCATCACGTGCTCCCCAGATTTTCCCACCCCAGAAGACTTTACAGATTAAAGGCGACGTAGATTGGTAATCTCGTATGAGAAAGCCATAGGATCGTATATATAATGTACCAGGAATGTTTTGTCCATCTATTAAATACAAAAGATTACTGTTAACATACGAAATGTTAGTCAAAAATAAATATTTTGTCATTTGAAGCTATTTCCGTGATCGTTACTTTATTTTCACTACATCTGAAAATAGCGTCACATTTTTAGTATTGATGATTACGCTCCTAAAATCCAAGGTGCTTGGCTCAAGTTTAGCTTACGGTACGTAGCTTTCTGTGACTGCCCCATAGAATATCACAGCGTTATCCGTTGCGACCTTAATAAATTCAATCAGTGAAGGAATTGTTCCTAAAATTTAAGCACTCCGTCTTCAGGCCACAAGTGGCCCATCGGGACCATCCGACCGCCGTGTCATCCTCAGCTGAGGATGCGGATAGGAGGGGCGTGTGGTCATCACACTGCTCTCCCGATCGTTCTGATAGTTTTCTTTGACCGGAGCCGCTACTAGTCGGTCGACTAGGTCCTCTATTGGCATCACGAGGCTGAGTGCACCCCGAAAAATGGCAACAGCACATGGCGGCCCGGATGGGCACCCATCCAAGTGCCGGCCACGCCCGACAGCGCTTAACTTCGGTGATCTCACGGGAACCGGTGTATCCACTGCGGCAAGGTCGTTGCCACGTTTCTAAAATTTAGATGGGCCTAAATCTATTTCAAATAACGGGGAAAAACTTTTCAGAGAAGGTCACGTCGCCAAAGAAAAATAAGAGCGAATGTGGACCGGATATGCCATCACAGCAACCTGGAACAAAAGAAATAATAATAATCAAACGAAGCTCCTGCTAGTGAATGAAAGTAATCCTCCATAGGCTGCCACTCAATGAATAGTAAGAAAACCAGTGGCGAGTTACATCGTTGAAGATATTGTTTCGATCGATTGACACATAATTTAGCAAATCTTAGTGAAACAAATATACAGATTTTCATATTAAAACTTGAAAAATCATCCGGATTACATGTAAATAGTCAAGCATGAAATAATGAACCTTAGTTAACGTAATTTTATACAAACATATCTAGTTATAAATGAAATTAACGATATACCTTTGCTATCCATGGCTTCAGAATGTGTGTCAGGCTTGATTACATTACAAAGTTCACCATTCAGTCAGTATGCCTGAGAGAAGTTGGGCATGAAAGACTCTGCAGCTTTTGTTGAGACGTTAAGTGAATTTGCCGCTGTCCAAAAACAACCAGCAGTTGCATTAGCCACGATTGCCAGGCCTGAGGTCACTGTTAGCTGTAGCAATATTTTGGCAACAGTCGCGTAATCTGTGACATCTCTGGTGCCACTTTTTTAGCCACTGGAAATTCTTATGTCACTGCGTCTTCCGATGTGCAGCATGTAACTGGTTTGTCTTCACTAGTGGTAAGTGGCGGACTTATCTCTGGGAGGGGGGGGAGGGCGATTGTCTTAACTGGGCGCACATCTGTCCCTTTTAGTGCTAGTGCAGTGACCGATTTTCCTGCCAAGTGTCGACGGGTTCTAAGGAATGGTATGTTGGTCACTGGGAACTCAAATAAGGCGAACAGTGGCTTTCAGGAAATGTCTGGTCAGGAAGAAAAGCCAGTTCGTTGACGAGCTCGCATACGAATTTCTTGATTTTCAGTGTCACATGCAGAACTGTACTGTTTACCTCATTAGGTCGGGCGTGCACTACTACATGAAAGCGACTGCACGGGTATCAGAGTACGTGTGGCGAGCACACAATTCTTTATTTGGTTAGAAGAAATGGCCCGTGGGATCTTTGTTGGATTACCTGCTATAGAAAGAACAGGCACGTTACTGTCGGAAGAGAGTGTTCGTCGATAAACCAGTAAGACAAAATGTTGACCCATGATAATATCTCGTAATAAGCCTGGCTTGTTAAAGGCAATTATGCCCACTGTCGTAATCCGTCGTGGGTCGCAACATACTTAACTCTGAATGCCACAATCCCTTTGTAGAAGGCGTGGGATTTGAGGTGCAGATCTGTGACAGCGACAGTTTGATGGTATATCTCCATTATCACAGATTCTACACACCAGATTGAAATGTCGCTTGGTTGCCAATCCCTTATACCAAAAATAATATATATAAGAATGGAAAAAAAAATGTTAAGGGTCTGTCAGATGACGACCAGCTTTAGGAAAGGTGAAGACACAAGAGAGGCACTTCTAACCTGTCGCCTGATAAGGGAAGCAAGTGAGAAAAATCAAGACATGTTCGTAGAATCTGTCGATACAGAAAATGTGTCCGACAATGTGAGCTGGAGAAAAATGTTCGAAATACTCAGGTAAGTATGTGTAAGTTTAGGGACAGATGGGTAGTATAAAATATGCACAAGAACCAACAGGGAAAAATGAAAATAGAAGAACGAAGTGATCGGATTAAAAAGAATGTAGTAAATGGTACAGTATTTCTCTCGTACCGTTCAACTGATGCCTCGAAGAAACAATAGCGGAAATAAAAGGAAGATTGAACAGCGACCGAAATTCAGAGTGAAAGAGTAATAATAATACACTTCGTGAAACTGAGGAAGAATTACAGGACCTATTCATACGAATGAACTGTCTAATGGGCACTACTTTTGGATTGAGAGTAAACCGAAGATAGACGAATGAATTGTGGAGCAGCAAGAATGAGATAAGTGACAAACGTAACATAAAATTTAGGGACTACGAAATAGGCGATGTGAAGGAGTCGTGCGATCTTGTAAGCAAAGTAACTTGTAACACACGAAGCAAGGACCACAAGAAAAGTAGACTAACACGTCTGCACAGGACATTCCTGGTCAAAAGAAACTGTCAAACATCAGCCTTAATTTGAGGAATAATTTTTTTGAGAATATGTGTTTGGAGCACACAGATACCAAGCCCACACAGAAGTACTACATCTAGCCAACAAGGGAAGAAAACTAAGCCTGTTAGAAGCACTGGAGGTAAGCAAGCATTTAGCTCATAATCACCCACTCGTTCTAAATGATCAGTTACAGCTGATCACATTCCTACTTTTAAGCTTCACATGATGGAATCAACCAGCCACACACCCACTGACTGTTACCATGACACATAATGCTACAAAAAATTGAAAACAATACAATCGCATATTCCTAACTTTGAATCCCTCACAAAGTTCAAATTTATAACAATAAAACTTGTAATATTGTGCATTGTATCATGTACTGTGCTTATTGTTGCCCATTGTGTAAATCGTAATTTACAATACAAAACACGTTTGTTGCACAATATAAGTGACTAGTGCTTCGTTAGACATTTCTCAACCAATTTCACGACCACATAAACTAAAGTATCGTAACCATATAACCTGTAATACTGTATTATTGTGTGTTGTAATTACTGTGTTATATAGCCCATTGTGTTAAGTGTAATTTACAGTGTCAAAGAACATGTTTGTTCAACAACATAAATGAAGAGTGCTTAGATTGACAGTTTCACTGCCAATATCAAAAACTCTCAAACTTAAGCGTTATAACTATATTACCTATAATACTGTGTAGTTTAATTATTTATTGTGCTTAATAATGTCCAGCGTGTGAAGCGTAATTTCAACGTTGAAAACAAGTTTTGTGTACAACATTCTGTGAAAGTGGATTGTATCTTTGCTTATAACGTTTGGTTATCTAAGAACTAATGTTCCTTGCAGACGCTAGTCAGTTGTTTCCTGAAGATGGCCCAATAAGCCGAAAAATAGTTAGAAATAAACAAAAATCAGTAAAACAAAAACAGTGTTCTTATTCAACCTCAAATATGGAATTGTTCTACCAAGAAATAACAGAAGAATTCATAAATAAGTTATATAATTAATTAAATTTTTCTCATTTCCAGTTCTGTCAAAAACGAGGTAGCATTTCTCAAGAATCTGAACAAATTTATGGAAGAGTTGCCTATATTGTACCGGCATCTAATTTGTACCACTACTATAAAATTAATACATCTTGTACTGTCCGACATTTGGTGAGGTCTGCGAGAACTTCCGGGAGCCATATGTTATCTACGAATTCTCTGTGTTGAGGAACATACCGTCTGAAGACAACATTGATTTTGTTGCAGTTTCCAACTATCGTTCGTGCATGTGGCGAAGACAGTTTCTGTGTGTGTGTTGTTCTTACCATAAGTTAGTTTAAGTTGTGTAAGTGTAGGGACCGATCACCTCTGCAGTTTGGTCCCTTAGGAATTCATACACATTCGAACATTTTATTATAAGGTAAATGGCCACATAACGTTTTACTTGGGGCTAAATATACATGAAATAGTCTTTGTGTCCAGACAGTTATGAATCTGTATTCGCTGTAGTTCCTTTATAGAAAACTGAGAAAGAAAAAATGGCGACGTTGCTATATAATTTACCGCTACAAGTTTTCAATATAGCAGCACCACAGCTTAAGAAACTTGCACTTATAGTGAACTTTTAAAATGACTGAGTGCAAATAATGTTTGAAAATGATATGGTGAATTTTCTAATGCGTTATTTATTCTAAGTTATTAATTAAATAATTATTTGGTATTACGGTTTTGCAATAGGAAGAAATTATGGAAAGTGGAGCACTAGCTGACCTGCATTTAGCTGTAAGAATATATTTAGAAAGGAATCGTGGATTAAATGAATTTGCAAGCGTATAAAACGTGCCTCAGCCAACAATGAAGAGGACTTTTGAAAATAAAAAAGAAATCCAAACGAGGATATAAAAATTTTTGGCAGCACTAAAGTGCTTTCCAACGAAGTTGAAAATAAATAGGAACAATGTATTCTTACATTTGAAAAGATTACGGTCAGTTTAAACATGCCAGACATTACAAAATTTGCATTCGACACTGCAGAACGAAACGGATTTGCTACATAATTTCAATACAGAAGAAACCATGGCTCGCAGAAAGTGGGATGAACGTGTCCATCCAAGAAATAACGCGAAAACCAAAGGAAACGATGAAAGCTCGTCCAAGTAAAATCAAGACCTAGCCAATGAGCCTCTGAGATAATGAGTCATGCATGAAAAAGAAAAAAAGCTAACAAAAGTACAGGAGCAACAATCTGCAGTCTACGAAAAGAAAATGTTTTGGAGACTCTGCAGGAAAACCACCACAGAAACTCATTCGCAAAACAGTATAGTGAGTAGTGTCAGGAAGATGGAATGGAAAAAATGATATGATGCATGAAATATGAAATATGGATCCATACAAAGTGTGCATGGGGAAAGTGGAAGGAGGAAAAAGTCGTCGTGCGATGCGTGCAGATAGTGATGTAGGCAATAAAATATGGAAATTCACGTAGACTAGTATACATCTTTAAGCTCAAAGATACAGTTTATAAGTGTGGTACAAGTTACGCACCCATTACTAAGTATTAGGAAGCCAAATAACTAGTTGCAGCACTTCTAGCTGTTCGAAAATTGGCTGTAGTACTTTCATGTTTCTCAGAATTCCCATTAATTAAATCAGATACCGAGGAGAAAATCCTGCAGTTAAGAATGGTGTTGTTTAAATAATTTTGTAACTTATTGCTTAGGAGGTAATACACGAAATCTCAGAAGTGGTCCAATTCACGCAACTCCAACCCACTCTTTCTGTTGTCTGGCTGTTTATTACTAATTTTCTGAGAACTAGTTTCTATCCGCTGACAGTCACAATTTTTATTGTCTTTGAAGATATTAACAGATTACATAATAGCTGTAGCTGATAAATCTTGTTCCATAGTTTAAAGTATGTTCTCGCTCTAAGCAACCACAATACAATCATCTGCAAAGAATAATGTCATAGGATAATTCCTTCCGGTGAAATCATAAATATGAAAACCTAATATACTTATCCATTGCCTCAGCACGTCGTCAATACAAATATTAAAAATTATCCTATTTCCAAAATTTATCCTGGTCTTAGATTTTCTATTTACGAACGTCTTGAGTTATTACAACATGAGAAGAAAATGACTCAGTAGTGTAACGAAATTAAGCTTTAAAATGCTGTATAACATAGTTACGTCACATCCTGATCCATAAAGGAAGAAACCGGATCTCGCAGATCTACTTTCCATAATTTTGACCTTGAATTTCGATTATTTATACTCAAAAGAACCCGTTTTACTTTGAAATTTAGGGAAAGTAAAAACGTCACAGCTTGGCAACAAACACCAAAAGAACATAAAACACTAAAACTTCCGTAAATAAATTCGTAAATTATTAAGGGCATAGATATAATTTTGATGAGTTATAACTGTAAGAAACAAATAAACTCGCATGTGGTCATGAATATGTCGTAATATGACCTCTTATTGAATGTAAACTCATGTTTAAGGAGCTCACAGCTGTCAGATTCGAAATTTCCATCTATAGCGTGTCTTGCACCAATTAGTGCATAACTGTGATTAGTTGGCGCTGACAGTTTAATGGCGGACGCTGCAACGTATGCTGGCTGACAGATATCACGACCAAAAGACGTAAACACGGCTGATAAAACACTGTCCACATACATGAAAGCAAACCCTCCTAACGAATGCGTAGCACACGTATAGTAGCAACTACGATAAAACAAATGAATAACAGAGAGAAAGTGAAAGAGTGGACTCAACAATGTCAACACCGATTTACGAACTCATTCTGCAGAAACTATCTTTTTGTACGGAAAGTAAATACTGAGAAAAGTTAGTTACAAAAGAAAAAGAAATTGCAACTGAAACTGTTTGAAATGCCTTGAGTCTTTGTGGAGTAGAGCACTTGACGTTCCAACTTATATGGGTGTCTAATCGTTGTGACATCAACGGCAAATCGTTGATGCTGGCTGTGTAATAACGGTAGACATGTAACTGCAATGAATACATCCTCTTGCTTAGTATATGATGTTCCATGCACTACTATTATCTCCTTGGCGTTTCTTTGGTCACAGGCTAGTCGGACGTAGTCGGTGATGTGTAGATTCAGTTTCGTATGTACACGATCACTATTTTCCATAAACAAACGTTTCTAACGTGCCGTACACAATTTTAAAATGGTATGCTATTCAATTGCACCGGCTGATCGCGATATTACAGTCCGTGCGCTTTTCGCAATCACGATCGCAAATTCACATTTCCGGCGAAATCAATGGCACACGTCACGCATCGTTTGCTACCGCTACCGCGACAGTTAACGTTTCAACGCGCATAGCAGCTCATTAGGTTGCACACGAGGTAATAAATTCGAAGTTCATTAGTTCGTGCAACTCAATTACGTGCAAAGCAATTCGAGTAAGCATTGTGACTGCTGTTTACGAGGCTCATAGTATTCGCAGTCTAAAGTTTCGTTTCATAATGTCCAAGTCGAAATTTGGTTTATACCGCGACCTAAAATCAAACACGCAGCCATAAATTTTCGTGTGCTTCTGTCTAGCGATTACACAACATAAACTGCTCGTACGTCACGACACAGTACAGTGAGGAACGTAGAATAAGAACTGCACACCTTCTCATTGGCACTGTTCGATTGCAACTATCGATATCACTCTCACATGCCAGTTCATACAACAGTGCTGCATATTACATTTACAGGGTGTTTCAAAAATGACCGGTATATTTGAAACGGCAATAGAAACTAAACGAGCAGCGATAGAAATACACCGTTTGTTGCAATATGCTTGGGACAACAGTACATTTTCAGGCGGACAAACTTTCGAAATTACAATAGTTACAATTTTCAACAACAGATGGCGCTGCAAGTGATATGAAAGATATAGAAGACAACGCAGTCTGTGGGTGTGCCATTCTGTACGTCGTCTTTCTGCTGTAAGCGAGTGCTGTTCACAACGTTCAAGTGTGCTGTGGACAACATGGTTTATTCCTTAGAACAGAGGATTTTTCTGGTGTTGGAATTCCACCGCCTAGAACACAGTGTTGTTCCAACAAGACGAAGTTTTCAACGGAGGTTTAATGAACCAAAGCACCGAAAAGCGATACAATAAAGGATCTGTTTGAAAAATTTCAACGGACTGGGAACGTGACGGATGAACGTGCTGGAAAAGTAGGGCGATCGCATACGCCAACCATAGAGGGCAACGCGCAGCTAGTGCAGCAGGTGATCCAACTGCGGCCTTGGGTTTCCGTTCGCCGTGTTGCAGCTGCGGTCCAAATGACGCCAACGTCCACGTATCGTCTCATGCGCCAGAGTTTACACCTCTATCCATACAAAATTCAAACGTGGCAACCCCTCAGCGCCGCTACCATTGCTGCACGAGAGACATTCGCTAACGATATAGTGCACAGGATTGATGATGGTGATATGCATGTGGGCAGCATTTGGTTTACTGACGAAGCTTATTTTTACCTGGACGGCTTCGTCAATAAACAGAACTGGCGCATATGGCGAACCGAAAAGGCCCATGTTGCAGTCCCATCGTTCCTGCATCCTCAAAAAGTACTGGTCTGGGCCGCCATTTCTTCCAAAGGAATCATTGACCCATTTTTCAGATCCGAAACGATTACTGCATCACGCTATCTGGACATTCTTCGTGAATTTGTTGCGGTACAAACTGCCTGAGACGACACTGCAAACACCTCGTGGTTTATGCAAGATGGTGCCCGGCCACATCGCACGGCCGACCTCTTTAATTTCCTGAATGAATATTTCGATGATCGTGTGATTGCTTTGGGCTATCCGAAACATACAGGAGGCGGCGTGGATTGGCCTCCCTATTCGCCAGACATGAACCCCTGTGACTTCTTTCTGTGGGGACACTTGAAAGACCAGGTGTACCGCCAGAATCCAGAAACAATTGAACAGCTGGAGCAGTACATCTCATCTGCATGTGAAGCCATTCCGCCAGACACGTTGTCAAAGGTTTCGGGTAATTTCATTCAGAGACTACGCCATATTATTGCTACGCATGGTGGATATGTGGAAAATATGGCACTATAGAGTTTCCCAAACCGCAGCGCCATCTGTTGTTGACAATTGTAACTACTGTAATTTCGAAAGTTTGTCTGCCTGAAAATGTACTGTTGTCCCAAGCATATTGCAACAAACGGTGTATTTCTATCACTGCTCGTTTAGTTTGTATTGCCGTTTCAAATATACCGGTCATTTTTAAACACCCTGTAGTTTTACATAGCGCATTAAATATAAGCATTACAAAGAAAATGAAATACGCTTTGAATTTTTTGCGTAGTCAGTTAAAAGAAGACTCATGTAGCAATACAAACAGAGCAAAACAACTACGATCGTGAATTCACAGTTCTGGAGAAAACAGAGCCACACGTCACAACCAGTTTGCGGGTCTCCACGGTGACAGTTAATGTTTTAACGTGCGCGGCAGTTCAATAAATTGCACACGAGATAATAAATTCAGAGTACATCAGTTCTGCAACTCAGTTACGTGTAAAACAGCTCGGTTCTAGCCACGACAACCACAGCCCATTCGGGTAAGCATTGTGACTGCTGTTTTATAGTACTCAATGAAGATCACTCACGTTTACATGCGACACATCTTCCGAAAAAGAAAAACACAATTTCGAAAACCGTTTTTCGATGTAGTGTTTGTTAAGGTCTAAAACGGATTTGCTAGGTCAGTTAAATAAGGCGTCTGTAAATCAGCAGTTCTAGCCTCTGATTTAGTCACTAGAGTTGCTATGTCTGCTCACTTTAATGTTAGAAGTAGACAGCTTGATTCACGGTCAATATTTCTATCTCTCCTTCACTGCATGACAAGTCACCCCATCCACCATATTATTAAAATATTTGGAAAACAAAGACGTAATCTCACTGACGTATTTACATATAAGCCTACTAGGCAGGGACCTAAAAGCAGCACCTTAATGGGGGCGGCATTCTTTGCTCTATACTCATTTTAAGCTTTTACGTTTTAAAATAACTGCGCTTACAAACGAAAAAATTTTTTAATATTGTTAAACAACTTGCTAGTTTAATAAGCCTTAAGAATGAAATTCGACAATACAAGCTTGGAAATACACATAGTTTACTTGGTAACTGAATGGAAATGTAAGATTGGGTTTCTGTCTGGTATGATCTTCATGATTGTTCAAAATATTTTGAAGTAAGCTGTCAGGACGGCAATCTACACTACAATGTTTGAAACCCTATTACTCGGAGAAAGTTGTCGGCTTCTACATAACCCTACCATGTTTTCCCCATGACAATATCGGGACCCCTGAAAAGCTGTGATAAACTAATCAGTATTTTCTTAAATACTGTAACGTGTGTGGGCCTCAGTATGTAAAACCCGATTCTATTTAAATTTCTTGTAGAAATTACGGAAAAGTATTAAACCCTCCATCACTGTAATTAAAGTGAAAGCTCTGTGGTCTTCAATATCTGAGCTTTGATTCAATGACACCCGTTTGACAAAACGTGTTGATACTGGGAATTATTTACTATACGAAAAGAACATAAGCAGAATAACTAATAGTGTGTGAAATACACTTCACAACAGTTTAAAAAATTTATTTATTTATTTATTTATTTACTTAGTTACTTTTTTGGCGAAAAAAGAAGATGAAACCAACTTTCGTTTGTCTCATGTATTGTGCTGCAGCCTACACGAGATCAAATTTCAACTCTGTGCAATCGGATAGTACGTGGCGTTGCAACTTTTATATTAAACTTTTTAACTAAGCTTTTTTTCTTCGAGGAAAGGTTATTTTTATTTTATGTTGGAACAATAGGTGCATTTGTGTGTAGGCATAACTGTAGTGTTCACACAAATGACAACACACCACATCAACTGTCAACAAAACTACTTAAACTTTGCAGTTTGTCTTCAGTGGCCACAGAAACCACTAAAATGTTATGAGAATAAGTGGGATAAGAGTCGGTCCAGCACACCTCACTGAAAGAAATTGCAAAAATTATTTGCTTTAAATTAGAAAGATAGTGTCAAGAATATTCAGAACGTATTTGCGGCCGAGCTAAAATTCCGGTGACACGGAAAACAGAAGCCAAAAATGAACTCCCGTTTTGTTTCCGAGACGAATTCCAGCCGGCACGTGCGCTTCTTCTGTTCACAGAGAACAAATGAACAGGCGACAATGAAATTAAATTGTTCTGGCTGACCGAGGTGACCGAGCGGTTCTAGGCGCTACAGTCGGGAACCGCGTGACCGCTACGGTCCCAGTTCGAATCCTGCCTCGGGCATGGAAGTGTGTGATGTCCTTAGGTTAGTTAGGCTTAAGTAGTTCTAAGTTCTAGGGGACTGAAGACCTCAGAAGTTAAGTCCCATGGTGCGCAGAGCCATTTTTAAATTATTCTGCATTGTCGTTCTTTCATAGCACAGTTACGTCGAGTAATCCGATTTGATCAGTTCATCGCTTCGTGTTAAATGGAAAAATCTTTGTGTGCTCGTGTGCAGTGTTTAAAGTAAAAAGCTTTGTGCTTATGTGTGATTGGAACTGTATACAGTCTTTCTTTATTTGCTATTACAAATTTTATCTTTTGTTGTGACTGTTGGTTGATAATTTTGTAAGTGCTTTAACATGAATAACAGTGGAATAAGCAAACGTGCAAAATTCAGTGGGTCGGCATTTCGGAAATTATCGAAGGAAAGGCGAGAACGAGAAGCCAATGTTCTAAAAACTCTTCGCAGAGTAGATAAATTTTTCGCAAAAAATGTTGCTGGTTTGACTTCGAGTTCAAGTAGTACGGACGATACTTTTGGCACTGCAGCTTTTGTAAAAGAAGTAAATGCAGACAAAACAAAAGTTAAAAATTAAAAAAAGCAAATTGTTCCTGATTTCGAGTTTCATGAAGAACTAAGTGTCGAGTCAGATATTACAAAAAGAAATAACCTCATTAGTGAAGATCCTGCAGACTAGTGTGTCAATGAATCAACAATTGTAATGGTTCAAAAATGGTTCAAATGGCTCTGAGCACTATGGGACTTAACATCTATGGTCATCAGTCCCCTAGAACTTAGAACTACTTAAACCTAACTAACCTAAGGACACCACACAACACCCAGTCATCACGAGGCAGAGAAAATCCCTGACCCCGCCGGGAATCGAACCCGGGAACCCCGGCGTGGGTAGCGAGAAGGCCACCGCACGACCACGAGCTGCGGACAAAATTGTAATGGGGATTTTTTAAATTCTCGAATATCAATAGGCGATAAAACCAGATATTTGAACAAAAATGTATTTTACCGTATACTTTTAAATGGTCAATCAACTTTGCATGATTTTCTAGTATACTCCTGTAGCACCGGTGTTGTTTCTTGTGCACCATGTCAACTGTTCGGAGGTAAGCCCGCGATTGCTGCTAATGGTATAGCAGATTGGAAAAATATTTCTAATATTTTATCTCATCATGAGAATTCACTTGAACACAAAACTTCTGAGTTATCATTCTTAACAAGAAAAAGTCATATGGCACAATAGACAACATTTTCAAGTCGTATTTTGAGACAGAGGAAATATACTAGCACAGTGTGTTGAAAAGGGCGTTTGTAGTAGTGAAGAAGCTAACAAGTTCTCGACATGCCCTACGTGGACACGTTAGAGATTCCATTCATTACATGACGGTCAATGAATGATGTCTCTTGAACTTATAGCCGAGTTTGACCTTTTCTCGCTGAGCACATTGAACGATATGGATATCCAGGACAGGGACATGCATGTTAAAACAGGCCACATATTTCTGTGTAATAGTAGATTCTACTGCGGACGTTTCACACGTTGATCGATAATCTTTCATATTGAAATATGTGAACGAGAATGGTGAACCTGTTGAACGTTTCCTTCTGTTTTTACCAAACCCAGACAGAAGCCCGAAAACTTAGTTGAGGCAGTACTAAAAGTCCTGTCTACAAATTCCATTGATATTACTGACTGTAGAGGCCAGTCATATGTCAACGCATGCAATATGTGAGGAACCTACACTGGTTTGCAGGCACGCTTTAAAGAAAGAAATCCGAAAGAGCATTACGTGCCTTGTGCAGCACATTCTTTGAAGTTAGTTGGCACTAGTGCTGCAAACTGATGTCGGGAAGAACGTTCGTTTTTCTATGTAGTGCAAAACCTTTATAGTTTTTTCTCTGCTTCTACACAGCGCTGGAAAAAACTTCTTTCTTTAATGAAATCAGGAAGCAAAATAGCAAAACGTTTATCGAAAGCTCTTTGGTCAGCAAGAGAGGAAGCTCGTGTAAGTCTATATGAAAAGTGGGAGGGCGTTATCAATTCCCTCAAACATATTGCCAATAATACATCTGAGAAACCACTTGTGCGAAATGAGGCTTCAGCTTTATTGAATCAACTCAGCATACTAGAAACAGTATTAATTATGACAAATTGGAAGGACATACTCCAGAGATTTAATAGTGTAAATATGAAATTGCAAAGTGTAAATATTGATACTAAAATAGTGCATGAATTATATAAATCACTTGTAGGATTTATAGCATCTATTCGTGGCATATTAGACTATTATGAAAATAAATCCATGGAGACTGTGACTGATATAGGCTGTGAATTCACCTACAAAACACCAAGAAAACGCAAACTTCATGATGACGAAGAAGCAAGCGGACGCTGAATAAGATTTTATTACTGGAATGGAAAAATTTAGAGTCGAAGAAACATTCCTCCCAGTACTTGACAACTTGTACCCCGAATTAGTGAAAGCTATAGAACACTGTTGGACTCCTTCACGTGCAGCAAAACTCCAAGGGTCCTTCCCTAGTGAATGTCTACATTTCACGGAACTTTAGAAATATTCTGAGATCATAACGAACCATCGAAATCAGTAAATATTTACAAAAAGAGAGGTTACAGTCCGTGTTTCCGAATGTTGACATTGCTCTTAGAATATTTCTATGAAGGGCACTTGCAAATTGTTTAGCAGAACGCTCGTTTTCGGCTCTTAAAAGACTGAATTCGTACCTACGTTCTACGTTGCCTGAGGAGAGATTGAACGCCTTGTCCATTCTTCACATCGAAGCTGAACTCTCAACTGATAACCGTCTGAACTATGAAGATATGATCCACGAGTTTTCTGCCGTCAAAGCCAGACTCAAACTTGGCTGACTGGTGAGTTTGTTTATTTATTCATTTTAGTTTTAAAAATTTAAGATTATAATGTGATTTTTATTATAACTTAGAGCACATTCATTGGATTTACAAACTACGTAATACCTGTTTATTTTACAATTGCTGATAGCAGAACGCGGAACTAAACCTCGTTTACGTGCAGACGAGACCGAAGGCGCCGGACAATACTAATCAATACCCGATTGTCCCAGGCTGCTCGGCGCTGTACAGTGAAGTCATACTGATACTGTAGTATATTACAACTGATGCCTATTCTTGCCTTCTGCTGAAATGTATAGTTACCACGGAAATAAACGTTATTGGAGAGTACGCTCTGATGAAAAAGTGTTAAAAAAATAACGTAGTTCAGTTCTGTCAATAAATACGTAAAATCTTTGTTAAAACCGTTAGGAAGATCTATGGCGACAGCAGATACAGTGCAAAACTGTTCAGGTATTGTGTACACTTATTATGCAGCATCTAGCTACGTAATGCATTACACGTTAACTATTAGATAATAGAACAAATTTGATTTTTCCACACTAGTCTGTAAAATTATGTAATAGCAAATCCAGTTCTCTGTTGTTTGTCTGTATTTAGGTATTAGTTCGTGCACAGAAATCTCTATTTTATTTTCATTTCTTTCGCTTTCCTTTAGATTCACGTATTAACACCGAACCCGTTTTTTATCTTCTACGCATTCAGGTTATTAGATCGTAAAACGACACTTTAATTTTGAACGCATCTCTGTAAAAGTACGTATTGATTTCTAATGTATGACACGTTCGCTTCAATTTTTAGATCGTAACATAAATTATTTATTCTCGTTTTCAACGGTTTCGTGTGAAAGAACATATTAAAAGTGAATGTATAACAAAAACCCGTTGTCTCCTACGCGCTCTGCTGAATTTTTAGGCCATAAAAGAAAAGTTATTTTCCTTGTGTTCGTTTCTGTTGTCTTTCGACAGAAGAATGTGATAACTCAATGCATTTTTAAGTTTATTTCATGCGCTGCCGTACACCAAGTACAGTTCAGGAACCATATTACATTTTGATTGAGCGCGACTAGATGGCTGAAGCGTCCTTCAGAACAACGAATAGCAAAGTGCGCAAACAGCTCACAGCGCTCCCACCCGAAACGTCAATTGTGAAGTGATCGGGTGATACTTATTATTTAAAACATATTTTTTTTTTTGAAGGGACACACATAATATGGTGTGCCTAAGGGCGCAAAATTTTTAAATCCGCTACTGCATAATCTAATAGGCCAAGCACGTTTGAAAAACGGTTGTGCGTTCACATGGAGCGAAAATCGATTGTGGAAGTTGAAAACCGGCAGCTAGAAATGGATTTATAGAATCGATTTTGGAGTGTTTACATTACCAACCAGAAGCGTTATTGGTAAATCGGTTTACGACATACGGGTTGCGGAGCGCATGTAAACTTAGTAACAGTATTCACAGTCTGACATTTCGCTCCATAACGTCCGCGTCGAAATTTACTTTATGCCGCAATCGAAAACTACGAACGCGGCCACAAATTTTCGTGTGCTTCTGTCTAGCTCGATTATTACACAACGTAAACCACATGTATGACACGATTACGCACCTTCTCGATGTCACTGTTCGACTGCACAATCGATATCGATATTGCATCCCAGTTCATATAACAGTGCTGCACATCACATTTAGTTTTACAAAGCGTATTGCACATAAGCATTACAAACAAAATGAAATACACGTTGAAATTTTTCGATACTCATATAAAAGGAGATTCATTTGGCAATACCAATAAAGCATATTGCAGAACAAAAGAAAAAAGTATTCTGGGCTATAAAAGACACAATTACAGAATAAAAAGGAAGCACACGAATACAAAGAAGAAAAAATTTAGCGATAATAATTAGCAATATCTTCACAAACTTATGTGCCAGAACCTAGCCTCTCGCAAGCTTTGCTGTTAACAGTCGATCTAGCCAGGTACGACTCACGAGTTGACATTGTTTCTTCACACACATTGTCCTTGAAATACAAGTTCCATGGCTCGGGTGCTGGTTTTACATTCGTATTGAAATCACTTTCTCATTCTTCTTCATGACTTGAGGGGTGACGTCAGGGCATGACTTTTGGCTTACCCTTGGCTCACTTTTGTACCTCCAGGTACTCGTTCTGACACATTACCTTCTTCTCAACAATGAAGGAAATAGGACAAGGTTAAATAATGTGAACGCAGGAAGTATAAATGCTGCTATGTTGGTTGCTCATTTCTCTGGATATCCGCAGGTGCTGGGGCCACCACAATGCTATTTCTTTCCTATCGCCTCGGGGTATGTGAATGTTCGGGGATTATTTCAAGGTTTCTAATGGCAGTGGTGAACTTTATCGGTATCCCAGTCAGACGTTAAACACCTACAACTGAACAGTGACACCCCACACCTGGTATACACCCGTACAGCTTTGCCTAGCAGTGCATACCCCCTTTGCGTAATGAATGACCACCAGTTACTTAGAATAAAAAACGAAAACAAGTCATGACAGACCGGCGCAGCGGTGGATTTGACCAGAGGGCTGCTATTAAACAGTTAACCTGGTCACCTGCTCTGCGCTTTGCCAATTTTCCGAACTGATTTAGAGGACAGATGCCAGTAATTCGCTAGTAATTTCCCTCTAAACGGCGGGACACTCAATCAGAGCGGGGCCAATTTTCCCAGCGTCGCAGGCGAGAAAGTATTTCCTACCGTTTCTCGATTTATGTTATTAGCTCCGCAAATGCTATGTCCATTCCGAAAATTAGCGCTGAGTTACTCTTCGTCGCGGCCCCGAAAGCTGTAATTCCTGGCGAATTTCATAAATGGCGGAATTAATGAAGAGCCAGTTAGGCGCTACTTACAATTCTGCTCGGGATCTACATCTCTAAGAACTTCTCACTGATTACAAACGCAGCGCTATAGGGATTGACTGATTTTAGACCATATAGTTGTTACGAAAATTACGTTCCCTACTTTATCCCAGATAAATTACGGGCAATTAGAGCATATCATACAACAGTTAAATAAAGGCAATTATTGTTGCTGAGGTAACTTTCCACCACGTGGAATGCAATTATAAGCGGCGATCAAAAATTTTCCGTATGATGTCGCCGCTGCAGCGTATATTGCAGTATAGTGCTCCACCGAAGCGAGCATACGAGGGGTGTTTGAACAGTCCGTGCAAAAATAAAAACTGCTTACGTGTTTGGGGTAAACTTTTATTTTTCGACATAGTCCCCTTTTAGACTTCGTCCAACGCTGTTCTAATTTGTTGATCCCTTTCGAATAATAGGAACTGTCCAAGTCTGCAAAATAGCTACTAATTGCTGCAATCACCTCCTCTTTTAATAAAATCTTCGTCCCGCCAGCCATTTTTTCAAATTTGGGAACAAATAGTAGTCCGAGGGAGCCAAGTCTGAAGAATAGGGGGGGATGTGAAACGCGTTGGATTCCTATTTCCATTAATTTTGCGACCACAACTACTGATGTGTGTGATGGTGCATTGTTGTGATGGAAAAGGACTTTTTACGGTCAAATCGCCGGCGTTTTTCTTACAGCTCGGTTTTCAAACGGTCCAGTAGCGATGAATAATATACACCTGTAATAGTTTTACCCTTTTCCAGATAGTCAATGAGGATTATCCCTTGCGAATCCTAAAAGACAGTCGCCATAATTTTTCCGGCCGAAGGAATGGTCTTCGCCATTTTTGGTGCAGATTCTCCCTTGGCAACCCATTGTTTAGATTGTTGTTTGCTCTCAGGAGTATAGTAATGTATCCATGTTTCATCCACAGTGACGAAACGATGCTTAAAGTCCTGTGGATTCTTCCTGAACAGGTGCAAACCATCCTTGCAACACTTCACACGATTCCGTTTTTGGTCAAGCGTGAGCAATCACGGTACCCGTCTTACGGACAGTTTTCTCATCTCCAAATATTAATGCAAAATATTATGTACCTGTTCATTCGAGATGCCTACAGCACTAGAATCACACGCACCTTAACTATTCTGTCATCCATCACCATATCATGGATTTTATCAATGATTTCTGGAGTCGTAACCTCCACAAGGCGTCCACAACGTTCAGCATCACTTGTGCCCATATGGCCACTACTGAAAATTTTGAAACCACTTATAAGCTGTTCTAGGTGCAGCCTCACCATAATGTTTATCAAGCTCCATAAAGTAATGTTTAATCACGGCACGAAATTCTTTTTCGTCCATTTTTTGACAATCACTCGACTTCAATGATTCACATGATTGCCAAAGACAAATAGACCAATATGGCTGAAACTTGGTGTGCGTTCTTTCCAAAGATGCCACTAACTAAACATGACCTCGATACGTGCCGGTGGTGCCATCTTTCGGACTATGCACTGACTTTTCAAATGCCCCTCGTATAAGCACCATCATGTAGACAATGGATTAGTGTGGTATTGGTGTCATTCCGAAGTTCATGCTGCAAATCCGAAAACGCGCACTATGGCGTCGTTATTACCAGATGCGTCCCAACAGCACCATTGTGATGTTACTCTTTATTTGGCTGCGAAGGACAAACACTGGTAGACATCAATTTGAGAGACATCCACCGGGCCAGCATGTCTGTCGAAAACCAGCGTTGTGCAAATGGTGCTCGTTTCATAATAACGCACGTCTCCACATCGTAAATGTAGTAACGCCAACTTATGCCAGTTCAAGCAGGAGACACTAGAGCACATGCCCTATGGTTCTGAACTTTCCCCAAGCGATTATCCCTCCTTCGGTCCCTTAGAAAATGCCTTGAAGGGTCGAAGATTCCTGCCGGCCAAGGATGTGGGGCAGGTAGTTACAGATTTCTTCGAGCAGCAGCACAAAGTGTTTTGCAAATGGGTATCTTCAGCCTGGTACGTCCGTGGGTTGATTGCGTCAATGCTCACGGCGACTTTGCCTGATTGGCATACCGAATCTAGACTGTAGAAAATTTTGGATCACCCCATATACATTTCTGATGGCGGAAGACTACTTCATGGTGGTGATCACCAGACTTTGCCACAATGTCCTCAATTAAATAACTAACAGCCAAATAATATCACATGCAGGAAAAGTAACTGACACTGAAGATAGTGACCTGTTGATTGGATATACACTCCTGGAAATTGAAATAAGAACACCGTGAATTCATTGTCCCAGGAAGGGGAAACTTTATTGACACATTCCTGGGGTCAGATACATCACATGATCACACTGACAGAACCACAGGCACATAGACACAGGCAACAGAGCATGCACAATGTCGGCACTAGTACAGTGTATATCCACCTTTCGCAGCAATGCAGAGAGATCGTAGAGATGCTGGATGTAGTCCTGTGGAACGGCTTGCCATGCCATTTCCATCTGGCGCCTCAGTTAGACCAGCGTTCGTGCTGGACGTGCAGACCGCGTGAGACGACGCTTCATCCAGTCCCAAACATGATCAATGGGGGACAGATCCGGAGATCTTGCTGGCCAGGGTAGTTGACTTACACCTTCTAGAGCACGTTGGGTGGCACGGGATACATGCGGACGTGCATTGTCCTGTTCAAACAGCAAGTTCCCTTGCCGGTCTAGGAATGATAGAACGATGGGTTCGATGACGGTTTGGATGTACCGTGCACTATTCAGTGTCCCCTCGACGATCACCAGAGGTGTACGGCCAGTGTAGGAGATCGCTCCCCACACCATGATGCCGGGTGTTGGCCCTGTGTGCCTCAGTCGTATGCAGTCCTGATTGTGGCGCTCACCTGCACGGCGCCAAACAAGCATACGACCATCATTGGCACCAAGGCAGAAGCGACTCTCATCGCTGAAGACGACACGTCTCCATTCGTCCCTCCATTCACGCCTGTCGCGACACCACTGGAGGCGGGCTGCACGATGTTGGGGCGTGAGCGGAAGAAGGCCTAACAGTGTGCGGGACCGTAGCCCAGCTTCATGGAGACGGTTGCGAATGGTCCTCGCCGATACCCCAGGAGCAACAGTGTCCCTAATTTGCTGGGAAGTGGCGGTGCGGTCCCCTACGGCACTGCGTAGGATCCTACGGTCTTGGCGTGCATCTGTGCGTCGCTGCGGTCCGGTCCCAGGTCGACGGGCACATGCACCTTCCGCCGACCACTGGCGACAACATCGATGTACTGTGGAGACCTCACGCCCCACGTGTTGAGCAATTCGTCGGTACGTCCACCCGGCCTCCCGCATGCCCACTATACGCCCTCGCTCAAAGTCCGTCAACTGCACATACGGTTCACGTCCACGCTGTCGCGGCATGCTACCAATGTTAAAGACTGCGATGGAGTTCCGTATGCCACGGCAAACTGGCTGACACTGACGGCGGCGGTGCACAAATGCTGCGCAGCTTGCGCCATTCGACGGCCAACACCGAGTTTCCTGGTGTGTCCGCTGTGCCGTGCGTGTGATCATTGCTTGTACAGCCCTCTCGCAGTGTCCGGAGCAAGTATGGTGGGTCCGACACACCGGTGTCAATGTGTTCTTTTTTCCATTTCCAGGAGTGTATATCTATTTTTAGTCACCAGTCTTCTGATTGGTTTAATGTGAACTCCTCCAAATTCCTCTCTTGTGCCACCCTCTTCTTCTCAGAGCAGCATTTACATGATACGTCCTTAATCATTCGTTGTATGTACGCCAGTCTGTGCCTTCGCCTACAGTCTGTACCTTTATATAACTACCAAGGAAATTATTCCCTGACGTCTTACCACATGTTTTATCATCTTGTCCTTCGTTCTGGCCAGTGTTTTCAAAATCTTTCCTTTTTGGTTGACTGTGAAGGGAAACTCTTCATTCCTTGCCCCATCTGGCGGCCTAACTTTCCACGCTTCTCAAACGATTTGATTCTCTTCTTTTCCTATTTTCCCACAGTCCATTTCCACACAAAGCTGCGCTCAGTGCGTGTATTCTCAAAAGGTTTCTTTCTGAAGTTAAGGTCGATGTTTAATATTTTCTTTTGGCCAGAAATGCCCCTTTTGCCTAAATCTGTTTCTTTTCTTTGGTCCTCCTTGCTTCATCTCTTACAAGTTACTATGCTTCCATGTCCGCAAAATTCCTTCACAACTCCCTGTTTCGTAGTCCACAAGTTTTATGGTAAGTTTATCACTAACCTCATGTCTGCCACTCCGCACTTCCTTCGCCCAACTTTTGTTTGCCCTCAATTCAAATATGATGCTCATTAGACAGATCATTCCATTGAACTTTTAATTCTTCCTCACCTTCAAACAACATGCTACATCCGCATCTACATCCATATTCCGTGGAAAGGATTTTCGGTATGCCTCTGTGTGGGCTCTAATCTCTCTTATTTTATCCCCATGGTCTCTTCACGAGATATACGTAGGAGGTAGCAATATACTGCTTGACTCCTCGGTGAAGGTATGTTCTCGATACTTCAACAAAAGCCCATACTGAGCTACTGAGCGTCTCTCCTGCAGAGTCTTCCACTGGAGTTTATCTGTCATCTCCGTAACGCTTTCGCGATTACTAAACGATCCTGTAACGAAGCGCGCTACTCTCCGTTGGATCTTCTCTATCTCTTCTATCAACCCTGTCTGGTACGGATCCCACACTGCTGAGCAGTATTCAAGCAGTGGACGAACAAGTATACTGTAACCTACTTCCTTTGTTTTCGGATTGCATGTCCTTAGGATTCTTACAATGAATCTCAGTCTGACATCTGCTTTACCGACAATCAACTTTATATGATCATTCCATTTAAATGACTCCTAATGCGTACTCCCAGATAATTTATGGAATTACCTGTTTACAGTTGCTGACCTGCTATATTATAGCTAAATGATAAAAGATCTTTCTTTCTATGTATTCGCAGCACATTACGCTTGTCTACATTGACATTCAGTTGCCATTCCCTGCACCATGCGTCAATTCGCTGCAGATCCTCCTGCATTTCAGTAGAATTTTCCATTGTTACAACCTTTTGATATACCACAGCATCATCCGCAAAAAGCCTCTGTGAACTTTCGATGGCATCCACAAGGTCATTTATGTATACTGTGGATAGTAACGGTCCTACGTCACTCCCCTGCGGCACACCTGAAATCACTCTTACTTCGGAAGACTTCTCTCCTTTGAGAATGACATGCTGCGTTCTGTTATCTAGGAACTCTTCAATCCAATCACACAATTGGTCTGATAGTCCATATGCTCTAAGTTTGATCATTAAACGACTGTGGGGAACTGTATCGAACGCCTTGCGGAAGTCAAGAAATACGGCATCTACCTGGGAACCCGTGTCTATGGCCCTCTGAGTCTCGTGGACGAATAGCGCGAGCTGGGTTTCACACGATCGTGTTTTTCGAAACCCATGCTGATTCCTATAGAGTAGATTTCGAGTCTCCAGAAAAGTCATTATACTCGAACATAATACGTGTTCCAAAATTCTACAACTGATAGACGTTAGAGATACAGGTCCATAGTTCTGCACATCTGTTCGACGTCCCTTCTTGAAAACGGGGATGACCTGTGCCTTTTTCCAATCCTTTGGAACGCTACGCGCTTCTAGAGACCTACGGTACACCGCTCCAAGAAAGGGGGCAAGTCCCTTCGCGTACTCTGTGTAAAATCGAACTGGTAACCCATCAGGTCCAGCAGCCTTTCCTCTTCTGAGCGATTTTAATTGTTTCTCTATCCCTCTTTCGTCTAGTTCTTTATCTACCATTTTGTCATCTGTGCGACAGTCTAGAGAAGGAACTACAGTGCAGTCTTCCTCTGTGAAACAGCTTTGGAAAAAGACATTTAGTATTTCGACCTTTAGTCTGTCATCCTCGGTTTTAGTACCATTTTGGTCACAGAGTGTCTGGACATTTTGTTTTGATCCACCTACCGCTTTGACATAAGACCAAAATTTCTTAGGATTTTCTGCCAAGTCAGTACATAGAACTTTACTTTCGAATTCCTTGAACGCCTCTCGCATAGCCCTCCTCACACTACATTTCGCTTCGCGTAATTTTTGTTTGTCTGCAAGGCTTTGGCTATGTTTATGTTTGCTGTGAAGTTCCCTTTGCTTCCGCAGCAGTTTTCTAACTCGGTTATTGTACCACGGTGGCTCTTTTCCATCTCTTACGATCTTGTTTGACACATACTCATCTAACACATATTGTACGTTGGTTTTGTACTTTGTCCACTGATCCTCAACACTATCTGTACTTGAGACAAAACTTTTGTGTTAAGCCTTCAGGTACTCTGAAATCCGCTTTTTGTCACTTTTGCTAAACAGAAAAATCTTCTTACCTTTTTTAATATTTCTATTTACGTCTGCAATCATCGATGCAGTAACCGCTTTATGATCGCTGATTCCCTATTCTGCGTTAACTGTTTCAAATAGTTCGGGTCTGTTTGTTACCAGAAGGTGTAATAAGTTATCACCACGAGTCGGGTCTCTGTGTAACTGCTCAAGGTAGTTTTCAGATAAAGCAGTTAAAAAAATTTCATTGGATTCTTTGTCCCTGCTACCCGTTATGAACGTTTGAATCACCCAGTCTACATCTGGCAAATTAATATCTCCACCCAGAACTGTAACATGGTGGGGAAATCCAAATTATCCTTCAGGTGCTCAGCCACAACAGCTGCTGAGCCAGGGAGCCTATAGAGACATCTAATTACCATGTCTGAGCCTGCTTTAACCTTGACCTTAACCCAAATTATTTCACATTTCGGATCTCCGTCAATTTCCTTGGATACCATTGTACTTCTTATTTGCTTTAAACATGCCTCCCCCTTCACTGTCCAGCCTGTCTCTGCGGTATACATTTCAATCTGAGTTTAGAATTTCATTCCTGTTTCCACCTGGTTTCAGCCATCTTTCTGTCATTAGTACTATGTGGGCATTGTGACCGCTTATTAATGATAGCACTTCTGGGACCTTTCTATAGACGCTCCTGTAGTTTACTATTAGCAGATTAATATTGTTATTCCCTGTTCCATTTTGTCTACTCCTACCTTGCTGCGTCTCAGAAGGCGTCTTGTCGGGCCTAGGCAGGGAATTTCCTAACCTAAAAAACCCACATGTGCACTCCACAAATACTCCGCTACCCTTGAAGCCGCTTCCTGCGTGTATTGCACGCCTGACCTATTCAGAGGGACCCTACATTTCTCCACGCGACAGCGGAGGTCGAGAAATTTGCACCCCAGATCTGCGCAGAATCGCCTGAGCCTCTCGTTTAAGCCTTCCACTCGGTTCCAAACCAGTGGACAGCGATCGGTTCTGGGAACGATACTATAAATAGTTAGCTCAGATTCCACCCCGCGAGCGAGGCTTTCCGCCTTCACAAACTCCGCGAACCGCCTGTATGAACTGAGGATGATCTCTGAACCCAGTCGACAGGAGTCATTGGTGCCGACATGAGCAACAATTAGCAGTTAGGTGCACCCAGTGCTCTCTATCGCCGCCGGCAGAGCCTCCTCCACATCTTGGATGACACCCCCCCCCCCCCCCCGGCAAGTAGACAGAGTGAACACTGGCCTTCTTCCCCGACCTTTCCGCTATTTCCCTAAGTGGCTCCATCACCCGCGTAACGTTGGAGCTCAACTAATAAACCCCTCCCCCCGTGTGCCTGCTCGGACCTTGCTGAAGGAGCGGCCACATGTCCACTCACAGGCAGAGCGGGCGATGTCACACGGCCAGCCTCCATATTGACCCTCCGCCTCGTGCGCCGCGAACGCCGCTGAACCCGCCACTCCCTTTGGGGAGAGGGTGGCCCAACCGCGCCTGGTACCCGCGAAGATGTCTCGACAGCAGGGACAGTGGGTGAAGCATGTAACACCTGGGGTGTACCATGCGACGCACCAGACTCCCCACTGCCGCTACACTCCGAGGCAGCAGCCTGAAGATGGCTGACCGCGGCCATCAACACGTTCAGCTGTTCGCGAACAGTGGCCAGCTCCTCCTGCGTCCGTACACAGCAGTCACACATCCTATCCATCCTAAGAAATCAATTTACTGTAGAGAGTTAATCAACTTTTAACTAGACTGCTAATTCACTAAAGGCGGCTGATAGTTGACTGAACTGTGGTTACTACACACTTCTTGTAGAAAACAATGAAAATAGCACTACCTGTCTCTGGACTGTATTGAAAACAAACACTAGCACTACTGGCACTATGGTTGACTAAAGGGACTCTGACTGTATTCAAAACAAACACGAAATCCATGGAACACTATTACTAGCACTCGACAATTAAAGCTTCCTAAAAGCAAAAACACACGGAAGAAGAAGTGACAAGTAAGAAAAATACAGTTAATACTTAAATTAACGTAGCTCGCTGCACAGCAGACGTGACACAGATGGCAGTTACGACGTCGCTGAAATTCTTCCACCCTGAACTTCAGTTCCTCTGTTGAATTTTCCTTTTATTTCCGCTACTGATTCTTCGATGCTCAGGTTGAACAGTAGAGGAGAAAGACTGTCTTACAACCGTTTTAATCCGATCGCCTCGTTCTTGACCTCCTACTCTAATTTTCCCCTTTTGGTTCTTGTGGATATTGTATACTACCCGCCTGTCTCTATAGTTTAGACCTACTTATCAGAGAATTAATAACTGTTTTCTGCTTACAGTTGTTGGTCGCTTTTTTTATGTCGACAGATTCAGTGAACGTGTCTTGATTTTCCTGTGTTTCATCCATTAAAAATCGAAAGGGTGCAACTGGTGTCTTTACATTTCCTAGAACTTCTCGTCACCTGGTAGATCATCAACATTCTTTGATATTCTTCTGTTTATTTATTTATCGAATGACAACAACAAATATTGAGAAATACATGGAGTTCACAATTATACATTTAATGATTTAGGCACAGAGATAATATGGTCAAGTCTTAAAGTTAATAATTCAATAATGCTAAAAGGAGGACATTTAAGCCATAAAATTAGGACTGTTAATTAAAACGGATACATTTAATCAGAGTTTAGAATATGGTGAATTAAGCCAATTGATAGCAGAGGAGGCAGCATTAATAAAATTGCTGAATGGTCCTGGGTACTTTCTCACTAGGCAGTCTCTGACAATATTCAGAACGTTTTGTTCTGGGATCCCACAATCACAGTCCCCACTTGCGCATCAGTGTATTGTACCTGGCGTGACCGGTTCTTATCCTGTAGAATCGTGTCCACCCACTTCTCTTCAGATAAAATCCTGGTAGACCGGCAGATGCATCTTGAACAGCTTGATGTTTCATTGTTGCAGCATTCCATCTCCCGCGCCACTCTTCTTTAAGGTCAAATTTCTTCTTCCATTATACCACAGTGAAATACGTGATGTCAAGCGGTCTGGAGGAGGATCATATAAGACTGTATTAATTGAAAGTTCTTGAGGGCAGTCGGGTTGACGGAGCTTCCTCCATTCTCGATCAGTTGCTTCTTGACGTGGCAGTTCAGGTGGTGGAATATTACTAAGGGTGGCAGACACTCACCTGGCCTGCGACACCAAGAAGCAACCGGTCTAGAATGGAGGAAGCTGCGTCACCCCCACTATCCTCAAGACCTTCCAGTTCTTACAGCCTTAAATGACCCTCCTCCACCGCAGCACTACTGGATCAACTTCTTGTGGCTCTTCAAGACAAGAACACAAGAAAACGAACTGCAACAAAGGCTCTTCTCAGAAAAAAAAGGACGGAGAACTTTGGACGAAGTATTCTTTTGTGAGAAATTCGCCAGCATGCCCTGTTAAGCTGATCGTGTGATCTTTCTCTCACTTATCTGGCCTTGTTATCCTTGGGATTGTGCGGATGATATTTTCCCAAGAGTGTGATGGTTTATCTTCACTGTCATAGGTTCTACACAGCAGCTAGAATATTCGTGTAGTTTCCACTTCCACCTATGATTTTAATAATTCCAAAGTTATGTTATCCATGCTTTCTGACTTATTAAATGTGAATGGTGTGTAGATATTTATTCACTGTCAGCTTTCCTTATAACTTGGGTACACGGGCTGCAGTCGTATTTACTTTGTTTCTTATGCAGCGCCCAATGTCATCTTCGCCACTGCGAGTGTTCAATAGCATCTCTGCGAAGGCCGCTACTCACGGATGCTGCTCGTAAATAGTCATTCCGCATAGTGTATTCGTGAAGTGAGCCACGGTCGATGAAGCGTCGCGGCAAGGGTAGTAGCAGTTTCTCACTGTTGAGGAAAATGATTCTATAATATGGTTTTGATATCTTTACTGCGAGACACAAAAAATTGTTGATTGTTTTGTTGAATGCTTTATAATAAGGTAATAATTTGTTTGGTTTAACTGCGCACGAGCTGCTGCCTGCACACCATTGCAACAATTAGCATCAAACATGGAATTTTTCGCTCTTTTTATTTTGGTAGCATTAACGACAGTTCAGGAAAGATTAACTGTGTTGCTGCAGCCTTATGTAATCTTCAATGAACATATATATTGAACATGACACTTGGATAACGACAGGTATTTTCAGGGTTTGTCGTTTCTTTACAATTCGTGATTATAAACTTCTGTAAAGAGAATTTTCTAAATATTCCAATACACCTTTTAAAAGAATCAGTGTCAACGTAATTTACCACGTCATCATCCATTTCCCAACCTTTGTCATTCACCGAATGAGGTTTCACAATTGCAATTTAAAATGCAGAACACTTTCTTCAACATACGTGACAATTCTGGGACAGAAAGACATGGGAGTTTTGATCACAAAAACTTCTCTGTGTTTTAGGAATGATATGAATGATTTGCTTCAGTAATTTAGCTTCCTTCTACCACCTAGCTGCCCGCTCACCCACAAATTTGAATTCTTTAGCAGTTTTTAAGAAGGTGAACATGCCACACGAATGCCATCGATCGCTAGACAGTAGGACTCACTAGAAGAATTTTGAAACGCATTTCTCGCCACATTCTGGTCATGAACGTCACAACGTGGAGTAAACGACAAATTAATCAGTTTACTCAGTTTTGAAACTTCTCGCATTGCAACTTCAATTTTTCGAACACATGTACAACAAAACTAACATCTGGCAGAGCCATACAACCCTTCTGCTTTAATACACATTTGAATTTCCAAATCAGCCAGATCGCTACGAATATCATTACTAACAGGACATCAGAAAGACAACATCAATGCTTTCCGTTATGTATTACAATTACTGGAATTAGGCAATGTAAGCTATTCATACAGCGGCAGGCAATGAACGTAATTATGATGACAGACTCGAGAGAACGGCAGAGACGACGCTTTAATCAAGGAACCTGTCGCTACGACAACCACACGATCATTTTCAGCCCGAGTCAAATTACCGACGACATAATCAACTGCCATTTAACTAAGATAGAAACATGAACAGTGACGCAAATCGGCAGTCGCACAGCAAACACACAGTTACCGATACCACACAAGGAACAATTACGTACAGATGAATAACTACCGTCAGCAACCATACCACCCAAATCATTCCTGTTACAACAGTACAATAAGAGCATAAAGGTCACGATAGGAATAGAAACAGAGGACAGGGCAGCTGGAACAGATCAAATTACAGGAATGACTAACATATTTCTGTGAACAGTTCTGACAGGAATATTTCATCCAAGAGAACTTAGACAGTTCGGCACCGCAACGTTCAGTTGAAATCGTTCCGATTCGTCCATCGGATCCCCGATATGGTAATAGAGACACGACAGCGTGGGGCAGCAATGACTAGAGAAACGATGTCCGGAAGACGCGCTCGCACTGTCAATATAGAATTCCAAGAGAATTATTGCTAGTGCAAACACGATCAATCTGGAAGACATCAGGGACACATCGCTTTTAGAGAAAGAAGAAATCAAAGAAATCATTGCTCACCTTGTTTTTAGCACACACGTAGGAAAACATACTTTATCTGCAGTTTGGATTCAGGCTTTCTCAACTCAGTAATCAGTCGCTCGACATTCAACAGATGTACCGAAGATGAAACTTGCCCAGAATTACCTTTAGGAAAGTATGAGTTGCTCTTACAAGAAGAGGAGTAGATGTTGAAAGTCAAACATATTTACTATTCACACATTGTTTGCAAATTTCCTAATCGTTCCGTTACTAACAACCGATGTTCTGCTTGTCATGGATTTCTTGAGTAGACCCGAAGCTGTACTTGATTTAAATAATTATTACATTTCTCTACGAAATAGCAACGCAGTGGTTACATTAAATTTCGATAGTTGCATGACGAAAGAAGAACAAGATGTTAACACGCTTTACTTTTGACTTCACATAGAAATATGAATTGGAACTAATCTTTTTACACTATCGTGGAAATATTTCACATCAACGAAGACACGAATCTTATAAAGACCTCTTTCATGTAAATCGGAACAAAGTAGATGTAGCTGTTGCCGGACAGATAGTGAAAGGAAACAATTACATCGCATATTACAGTCTCACTTTCACGTTTTTGATAACATTACAGGTATAATTCGAGGATTTGTGTATGAATTTAAAGTATACCTACATCACGACTTTACAACGTCATCATATAATAATTAGCTATAGTACAAAACAAGAGTGCAAGAGGAAGTTGAAATTATGCTGCAGTAAGGTTTCACAGAACCTGCCAGTCATCTCGTATGACAGCCTGCTTCATATCGATGAGGTGAAAGACGGTTCGATCAGACTGGTGTTGGATTTCTGACAAATAAATACAATTATTGTCACAGAATCTGACAGACCTCAAACACTGGACGTGTTCTACAAAAATGTCATGCTATCACCGTATTATCCACCATTGATCTCAAATCGAGATTTGGCAGATTGAGATGCACCGAATTACCGCAGAGCATTGTAATGTTTTGGAAATTGCTAACAATTTTGCAAACTACCTTTCGGTTTAAATATTTCTTTAGTGTCAGAAATTCTCTCTCTTGTACGACAGACCTTTTCGCATTCGACGGATCGTCCAGTCCAATGCTGTTCATGCAGAAACGTTGTAAACCAAGAAAACTTGAGGCTTGCACCACATTTCCGTCGTTAAACTATTTATCGATTGAGATGATATTTTACAGGCATGTCAGATGAGGAAATATTATTGAGGTCAAAAGGTTTTATACGTGTTTTGGCACTTTTACTTCTTATGCCATTTAGTTTTGTTGTTGTGTACGAACTGCATGTTCTCAGACATGATTTGTTAGAAAATGCTTTTATTTATATCTTTTGTGGATAGTGTTTTATGGACACTTATTTGTTAGGCTGAAGTAGAGTTTCGGTAGAATTTTCCCATTTCTTACGTCTTTGATTATGAGATGGTGTTAGATTTTATACTTTTCTTCACATCAGGTATTAATACTTACATACCTACTTTTAATGTTGCAGAGAATGTCTGTACTTTTGCTTACAATGCAAATTTTTGTACCATTTTAACTGAAGACGTCATCGAACAGGTAAGCTGTCTACCAAAGGAGTTTTCTTTACAGGAAGAGATAACATCTAATATTTGGCAGAGACGGAAAGAATCACAGCTTCCTGTATCTTTTGAACCCATGTAGATGTATAGTGTCTGCTGTGTTTAGAACTGAAGATGGGTGGTTAAAGGAGGTAATATTCTATTCGATTAAGGATGTTGTAACAGAGTGGCACAGTGTCTATGCTGCAAGCTGAGAATAACAACGAATTTATTTTTTTACTAATTAGTTAGGAATAAAGGAGACGACTCGCTTAAAGGCATAAGTGTTGTGTCGTCGACAGATACCACACAAATGTACAGAGCTTTACTTTCCTAGCTTTCAGAAGCTCTGTACCTTTCGTGTGTGTACCTGCTGACGACACAACGCTTATGCCTTTAGGTGAGTCGTCTCCTTTATTCGTAAATAATTGTCAACCATCACTTTCCGTACACCATTGCTCTTTTACTAAGTAGAAAAGATGATGTTGAAATATGGAAGCTGCGATTCGAGGCAGTGTTGACGATTACGAAGATATCACGATTTAAGATTTTGCCAAGACAATGTATATACGACCATGAAGTTACATTGCAATATTTTGCTGATGATGATACTAAGAAGTACGAAGTTTAGTTACGGATTATAGGGAGCTTTTGATGATTTATTTGTGGTAAATACTTTGAAATGCAATGAATCAATATTCTTTATAGGCACAAGGGAGTTTTCTTCAGTTATGCAGCGATATAAATTTTCTTGTGTTTTTATTTGTTTGTTCTTACGTCCTTTTGCTCATTGGTAATTGCAGCACAGGAACAGGAACGGATGGCAAGATGCAACACAAGGTAACTTAATCTTTTCTACATGTACATGAATACTCAGCAAATCACATTTAAGTGCGTGACAGAGAGTTCATCGAACCACCTTCACAATTCTTTATTATTCCAATCTTGTATAGCGCGCGGAAAGAATGAACACCTATGTCTTTCCGTACGAGCTCTGATTTCCCTTATTTTATCGTGGTGATCGTTCCGCCCCGTGTACGTCGGTGTCAACAAAATATTTTCGCATTCGGAGGAGAAAGTTGTGATCGGAATTTCGTGAGAAGATTCGGTCACAACGAAAAACGCCTTTCTTTTAATGATTTCCAGCTCAAATCCTGTATCATTTCAGTAACACTCTATCCCACATTTTGCCATAATTCAAAACGTGCTGCCTTTCTTTGAACTTTTTCGATGTACTCCGTCAGTCCTACCTGGTAAGGATCCCACACCGCACACCAGTATTCTGAAAAAGGACGGACAAGCGTAGTGTAGGCAGTCTCCGTAGTAGGTCTGTTACAGTTTCTAAGTGTCCTGCCAATAAAACGCAGCCTTTGGTCAGCCTTCCATCATAACATTTTCTATGTGTTCTTTCCAGTTTACGTTATTCGTAATTGTGATACCTAGGTATTTAGTTGAATTTACGTCTTTTAGATTAGACTGATTTATCGTGTAACCGAAGTTTCACGAGTTCCTTTTCGCACTCATATGGATGACCTCACAGTTTTCGTTATTTACAGTCAACTGCCACTTTTCGACCCATTCAGATATTTTTTCTGAATCGTTTTGCAGCCTGTTTTGATCTTCTGATGACTTTATTAGTCAATAAACGACAGCGTCATCTGCAAACAACCGAAGACGGCTGCTCAGATTGTCTCCCAAATCGTTTATATAGATAAGGAAGAGCAAAGGGCCTGTAACACCACCTTGGGGAACGCTTGAAATCACTTCTGTTTTACGCGATGACTTCCAATCAATTATTATGAAATGTGACCTCTCTGCCAGGAAGGAAATACGTAAGAAATTTTATCATATAATATCAATTAAGCTGTAACAAGAAACATTGGACGTGTTACCCCATAAGTAATTATACACTCCTGGAAATGGAAAAACTAACACATTGACACTGGTGTGTCAGACCCACCATACTTGCTCCGGACACTGCGAGAGGGCTGTACAAGCAATGATCACACGCACGCCACAGCGGACACACCAGGAACCGCGGTGTTGGCCGTCGAATGGCGCTAGCTGCGCAGCATTTGTGCACCGCCGCCGTCAGTGTCAGCCAGTTTGCCGTGGCATACGGAGCTCCATCGCAGTCTTTAACACTGGTAGCATGCCGCGACAGCGTGGACGTGAACCGTATGTGCAGTTGACGGACTTCGAGCGAGGGCGTATAGTGGGCATGCGGGAGGCCGGGTGGACGTACCGCCGAATTGCTCAACACGTGGGGCGTGAGGTCTCCACAGTACATCGATGTTGTCGCGAGTGGTCGGCGGAAGGTGCACGTGCCCGTCGACCTGGAACCGGACCGCAGCGACACACAGATGCATGCCAAGACCGTAGGATCCTACGCAGTGCCGTAGGGGACCGCACCGCCACTTCCCAGCAAATTAGGGACACTGTTGCTCCTGGGGTATCGGCGAGGACCATTTGCAACCGTCTCCATGAAGCTGGGCTACGGTCCCGCACACCGTTAGACCGTCTTCCGCTCACGCCCCAACATCGTGCAGCCTACCTCCAGTGGTGTCGCGACAGGCGTGAATGGAGGGACGAATGGAGACGTGTCGTCTTCAGCGATGAGAGTCGCTTCTGCCTTGGTGCCAATGATGGTCGTATGCGTGTTTGGCGCCGTGCAGGTGAGCGCCACAATCAGGACTGCATACGACCGAGGCACACAGGGCCAACACCCGGCATCGTGGTGTGGGGAGCGATCTCCTACACTGGCCGTACACCTCTGGTGATCGTCGAGGGGACACTGAATAGTGCTCGGTACATCCAAACCGTCATCGAACCCATCGTTCTACCATTCCTAGACCGGCAAGGGAACTTGCTGTTCCAACAGGACAATGCACGTCCGCATGTATCCCGTGCCACCCAACGCGCTCTAGAAGGTGGAAGTCAACTACCCTGGCCAGCAAGATCTCCGGATCTGTCCCCCATTGAGCATGTTTGGGACTGTATTAAGCGTCGTCTCACGCGGTCTGCACGTCCAGCACGAACGCTGGTCCAACTGAGGCGCCAGGTGGAAATGGCATGGCAAGCCGTTCCACAGGACTACATCCAGCATCTCTACGATCGTCTCCATGGGAGAATAGCAGCCTGCATTGCTGCGAAAGGTGGATATACACTGTACTAGTGCCGACATTGTGCATGCTCTGTTGCCTGTGTCTATGTGCCTGTGGTTCTGTCAGTGTGGTCATGTGATGTATCTGACCCCAGGAATGTGTCAATAAAGTTTCCCCTTCCTGGGACAATGAATTCACGGTGTTCTTATTTCAATTTCCAGGAGTGTATCATTTTTTTTCTTATTGTTTACTTACTGTTGGATAAGGAATAGTCTAATATTGCTAGTATGCTTGTGCATGGGTTAAGAATTTAATTTTTCTGCAACTGTATAACACATATGAGTCACACCAGACTGACCTTAATGACTACCAAGGAAAAGTATTTGATTTCTGCACAAAGCCTCTCTGCCCCAGAACTGATCCTGTATATTTTAGTAATAATATGAGCTCGAGCATGCTGTGAAAAGTAATACTTTGAACTGTAGTTATTGCTAATGTAGCAAGCTTCTCACATCGCACTTGAACACTATTTTCCGAATCAAACGGGGTGTCTTCCCAACAAAGAAAATTTTGTACATGACTGAAACCACTATATTTTATGGAATCTTCTACCCAATTTTCTCTACACATTTGTGTATAAGAAATAATTTTGCCGTAAATCATTGTCACACAGAAAGTTTGTATTATTTTATGGATATGTACTTAGCATTTTCTTTTCTATGTCATATCTACTTCTATGTTTTGTCGCACTGTTGTACATAATTTGTCGATATATAGTACATTTACTATTCTTATGGTTTTGATTGGTTTATTGTGAATAACTTGTTTATTGTGAATAACTTGTCCACAAGTTGTAATACTATTTGTAGCCTGCTTTCAATAGTTTGGGATGTGACACAGTTATGAGGCACAATTTTTACCACAGAGACTGTCATGTTTGGAGCAAAGTGATATGAAAAGTTTAACAACTGCACACAAACATTTAGTGGACTAGCAGATCGTCTTTTTGTCACTGTTTGTTTATGCCATGCTCTGTAATTGATAAAAATTTGAACTTACAGGTTATTGAGGAGATCAAGAAATGGGTACCTCATTCTCTGAGGTTATACAACATGTCTACCAGTTTTTGCTAGACTTTTGGAGGACTGGAACTACGATTTTCTACTCCACTTGGTACCATTCAATGCTGAATAAGTGACAGTCATTTGAACTCTGAGTTGCTAGAGTAATGCACACATGGACTGATTTTTTTCATACCATCTGAGTCTTCTCTTAGCCTACTCTTGTATGGACCAAGTTTACATACACTTCTCTGTTGATGTCAGTGGAAAACATCTGAACTCAGTCTCGCACTATGTTACAACTTTTGGAGCATGTGATTCTATTGCTAAATCTTTATTCATTGTGTATCTTTCACGATTATTTGTAATTTGAAATAATTTTTATAACACTCTGCAACTCTAACTAATTGTTTCATCTCACTTCCGTACTTCATAGAGAATTTTTTCCATAACTTCGTTAGCGAATTTCGCGGACTGAGCCTTGTCATCCACAAAACTTACTCTGCAAAATTCCGGCCGGACGAAGAGGCCAGGGTGGTGGTGAAAGGGGTGTTATTTTTTTTCGCTGTCAGCTTCCCTTATAACTCGGATACGTAAACGGTCGTCGCGCTTTCTTCGTTCCCCCGACAGCGCGCAATGTCGTCTGCGCCTGTGCAATAACATCTATACGTCGGCAGCTCGTCACGAGGGCTAGCTGCATAGACAGTCCGTTCGCAGCGTGGTATCGTGAAGCGAAAACGATGGAAAGTATTCTTCATTGACGAAATTTATTTTATAGTATGGTTTTTTTATATTCTTACTGCGAGAAGGAACGATTTTTTAATTAATTTGATGAAAACTTCACATACAGTAATAATTAATTGTCTTTCCTTTAATTGCACGTGATTTGCTGCCTGCGCACCATTATAACAATTTAGTATCCAACAAAGAGCTTCTCCAGGGGAAAGATTAACTCATTTAATGCAAACTTCTGTAATCTACGATGATTATTTTGTAATAATTGTTTGACAATGACATTGTTGAACAAATAACTTTAAAGTATTTTCAGAGTTTGCCATTTTTTTGCGGTTCATGATTATAATGAGGGACAGTTTTGTAAAGTGACATTTCTAAATTTGCCAATACATCTTTTAAAGAAATGAGCATTAACGTAATTTTTTATTTTTATTATTAGGCGACTTAGTACCCTTTCTGGGAAACCACGCAGTCAGATAAACTTCTGTTTGACTCATTGTCTGCAATAGACGCTGCTTTTGAAACAGCGTTTCTGACAATCCAAACAAAGCAACAGCCAATGCAAAATCAGAAAAAAGAAACTATCAGTAAAACTAACAAGAATACTCTTTTTAAAGAAACTTTCAGATGGTTAGTCCAAAGACCTGGCATACTCTAGTTCTGGATGGTCCATGTCTTCCAAATAGACTCCGTTTTGTTGTTATGTTTTGTCTTAAGAAAACACCTCCCCCTCGTAAACGACTAGACGCGTTTATGCTCTTCACGTGTATGCTGCCGAATATGGTAGTCTTCACTACACGATATTTCGGCGATCCGTTTGGCCGCCATCTTCAGGTGAGATCGCTGAGTACACAATTACGGCGGAACAGAATGAACTTTTTTTCTTTATTGAATGTTGATTTCTCCCCAGAGGGGAGGGGAGGGGGCCTGGTAGCTGCGTAATATACCGCTCTGGAGCCTACAGAAGAGTTAACAACATAATGAGTAGAAAACAAACAATAAAAACAGGGGATAAAACGGTGACTGTTTAAAACTGTAACACGGCGAAAAGTTGCGGAAGTAAAAATATAGAAACAGAAGGCTGGTGATGCTGATTAAAACACATACTAATTAGACAGGTATAGTTAAAAAACACAGCGACAATCTGGTTTCTGCTCGCAAGAGGTAAAAAAAACACACCTAGCGACAGTATGGTGTCTGTTCGCAACACTTAAAAAGGGGACACACAACACTGACCACTCATGCAAACACTGCACTATACAGTACACACATGGGCAGAAAGAAAGGGGGGAAGAACCCTGACAGATGAGGGGGAACAGGGGGGCGAAGAGAGGAAAATCAAAAGGGGAGGAGCCAATGGAAGGAGAGGAAACATAAAAAGGGGGGGCATGGCGGACGCGAGAATGAATAGGGAAGGCAGTGGTGGGGAAAGCAAAGGTACGTGGGGGAGAGAATGGAGTCAAAGAGAGGGTAGGCAGGAAAAAACAGGATGGAAAGGGGGAGAGGGAGCCCAGGAAAAGGGCAGAGGGAGAGAGAGGAAGGTGAGGATCAGAGATGATAGGAAGCATCATCCAGGAGGGGGAGTTGACGGAAGCCACCTTAGGAAAGGAGATAAGGGTGCAGAGGTGGAGGGTAGGGGGGACACAAAGGTGAAGGCACGGCAGTGGGTGGGGGTTGTAGAGGAGAGCAGCAACCATAGAATGAGGGAGGAGGGAGGGGGGGGGGCAAATCAAGTGTGCAGAATGTGTAGAGGACTCGGATATGTTAGAGGAAAAGGAGCAGAAGGGGGAAAGGAATCAGCTGAAAGAGGATCCACCTGGAGGATGGAAGGCGTATATGGAAGGCGAGGCGGAGTGCCTGGCGCTCGAGGATCTCGAGGGACTTATAGAATTTAGGGGGCGGATATCCATGTGGGACTGGTCTAACAGAGGATGGCATGGATCAAGGATTTGTAGGTGTGGAGGATGGTAGAGGGGCTCAACCACCATGTATTGCCAGAGAGGAGTTTAAGGAGACAGAGACGGTTGTGAGCTTTGGATTGGATAGAGCAGAGCTGAGGGATACACGTTAGGTGACGGTCAGAGTCCAAGGTAGGTGAGGGTGGGGGAGAGGCGGACAGGACAGGTGCAGATGACAAGGGAAAAATCAAGGAGCCTGGAGGGAGAGGTATGACCTACGAAGATTGTCTGGGTCTTGGAAGGATTGATTTTTAGGATCCACTGGTTATACCGTGTGGCAAAAAGATCAAGGTGATTCTGGAGAAGGGACTGTTGAAGGGTAGGAGTGAGGGCCAGGAAGGTGGTGTCACTGGCGTACTGCAGAAGGTGGACTGGAGGGGGTTTTTGGGGCATATCTGCTGGGTACAGGAGATAGAGGAGAGGGCAGAGGACAGAGCCCTAGGGCACACGAGAAGAGGGGTAGCAGATGAGAGAATCAGTGTTAATGAAGGAGGGGCGGTGGGGGAGGAAGGAGGCAATCAGACAGACATAGTTGATAGGAAGTGCATAGGTCTGGAGTTTAAACAGGAGACTGGGATGCCATACATAGGACTTTTCGAGGTCTAGGGAGACAAAAATGGAGGAGCGACAGGAGTTAACCTGGAGGGAGAGGAGGTGGGTGAGGCGTAGGAGTTGGTCGTCGGCAGAGAAGGAAGGTCGAAAGCCACGTGTCAGGGAGGAGGTGGTGTCGGTGGAGGTGGTGATGTATGTCTGGGTAAGGATGGATTCCAAGAGCTTGCTGAACACCAAGGTGAGACATGTAGGGCAGTAGGAAAAGGCTTCAGAAGGAGGCTTGAATGAACATCAGAAACGGCGGCTCCCTTATACCCCGGGTCCGGGCCACTGCGCCTGCGCGACAAGTGGAAGAGTGCCCCCTGCGAAGCGAAGAATTGCAGCGCCGCTGGCTTTAGAAACTGGCGCAAGTGATAAATCGCAAATTAAGATGTAGCCGGTCGAAAACCAGACCGTTGCTTTATATCAAATAAAATAGGGTTCCATATCTTACTTAAAGGAAAACCTTTATCTCTGTTAATAATGTGATCAGATAATCGTATTACGATGGATTCCTTGAGCACACAGTCCCAGTAACGAGAAGCCTTTGGCCAAGACTAGATCCCTGTTTGGATCTTTTAAAGATGATTTGGGATTGAGAAAGCCTAGAATTTATAAAATTCCCTGTCATTGGGGAAAGGCCTATATTGGGCAGACTTTTGGCACCGTTCATGACCAGTGTGTGAAATATCAGTGTCACATACGTTTGCTACAGCCTGAAAAACCTGTTGTCGCCGAACATTGTCTCAATGAAGGGTATAACACGTCGTTTAACGGGACGCATGTTATTGCTCCGGTTTATCGTTACGTGTAAGAAATCTACAGAATCACGACTAGAGGCGTTCTCTGTATGTACGCTTTTCCACTATCTGTTCTCTCCTCTGCATTTAATAGTGCAGTTCCTTTGATTTTAATTTCGCCTCAAGTCAAATTAAGCGACCATAAAAGGTCTTTTACATAAAAAAGAGATATTTCAATTATTTGAGAAAATTCAAGCAATTACGTAAGTACATCCTCCTGATTAGAGTAAATACATAGGGTTCGAGTGAATGTAATGTAACTGGACAACTGCACTGTAATCAGACGTCTCATACCAAGATAGGTGACTACATTGTTGATGACATCAGAACCGTACAACGTTCAGGGTGTATATTAACTTCAACGTTTTTAACACATACCGAAGTTTCTTTTTGAAAAGTTCGGATGACGTCCACAAAGGAATCAAGGTTACTGGTACAAGTTTCAGCATCATTCGTTACGAGATAAGACTTTGTACCCGCTGTCAGCGTAAAAGACGTTCATATCCTACTGAACGAAATTAGTGACATTTATAAAGACATTGGACACCAATTTCCAAAAAACGAAAATAATGTAATTGGTTAGAAGAGAAGAGTCAACGGGATTGCGAATTTCGATACGAACATACTCGAGGGAAACAGCATAACAAGATACTTAGTGTCCCAGCTAAGATAATAAGCGATAATGATCAAGAGATAAAACCGAACATCTTTTTCTGTGTCTTAACCACTGCGAGTGTTTGTCGTCAAATTTTCAGTTTTGGTGGAACAACAGTGTTACGAAGATGGCCAGGCGACAGGTGCAAATCGAATTTAGGAAAGTGCCTTTGATTCGGTAAGAGTCTTGTAAGTTTAGAGATTCAGTCATTAATATAGCACAAGATTGTTTTATCCCAAATGTACACTAAGGAGCGCAATAGCGCTAATAAAAATTTTTTTCCGTCGCTTCACTTAAATTCATGCCGACCACCACGTCTCCGAAAACGTCAGTCACGAGAAACCCAGGTTACGCACTTTCCAAGGAAACCTGGCAGATGCAATATTCCCACACTTTCAAATACATCTGACTCAGTACGATCCAAATTGTGTTAATGGAAACACGACCATAGGGGGTATCAAAAGAAATTTGTGACTACACAGTGGCTATCTTGCTAAGAAGGAAGCAGTTGTTACCTTCTTGCAGCCTACGTCCTCAGTTATTTCCTGAATGTATTCCAATCTCTGTTTGGGTAAGTCCTATGTTTGATACTAAAAGACTTCTCATAGCCAGGAATGCCCTTTTTGCCAATGCTAGTCTGCTTTTCATGTCCTCCTTACTCCATTCGTTATCCCATTGCAAATTTTCCGGTAACCGCCTTTTCAGCGTCGTAATTTCAGTAAGCACTCCCAATGAACGTTTCACATTCATTAATCTTGCAAGTTTACGCTTACAAAGTTCTCACATCGACTCGTTCCCGTATTTAAATGTTGGTCCGTTCATAAACTAATTTTGGAGTCGCGTTTGCTTCCCTTCACTCCAGAACTTGCTCAGGAAACTGCTTTCAAATATTTCGTATGTAGTGAACGTATTACTGTGTATATTTACCCACGATCGCGGTTCACCTTCCAAATGCATTTTCACGTATTGTATCTTCGCCTCGTCGGACATTACCCGTATAAAACCATCCCTGCATGCTGCTAGATATTTCCCGTCGTCTGCAAAAAATTTGACCGATCTCGAGTTCATCCAGGGAACACTGATCAATGTAGAGGTTTGATGTGCAGCTAAAGAATTCAACTCCCTTTTTATTTTATAGATTCGCTTTCTAACCCCATCATTTTCAGTTTTAATGCCAGATTCCAGTTGTTCCTTAATTTTATCTACTTCTTTCTCCCCTTTTCCTATTCGAACGGATGACGTGCTAATAGCCTCTGTCGTCTCAGCCATTAGAGCGTCTTGCCCACGCATACAATTTCTTACGTTGCCTCCCAGATCTGCCTGCAACTTCTCGAACGTATCACTGAAATTTTTCTCTACTTGATCTACCTTAGAGTTAAGTATCCCAACTTCATCAGAAATGTTGCTCATTTCATCACGAATGGTTTTTAATTTTCCGCCTATCAATTCCTCGATTCCACTAGCCATTTTACCTACTTCGTGTTTCACAACCGAAGCTATTTCGGATTGAACCGAATCAATTTTTTTTAATTTACGTCTCCCATATCGGTTTTAACAGAGTAGACTTTTAAATTTACGTCACACATATAGATTCTAAGAGAATCAATTTTGGATCCCATATCGGCTTTAACAGAATCAATTTTTGATCCCAATCTTCTTATCATTTGCATTAACTGCGACATCATGTCTCCCCAAAATTCATCTCCCTTGTCTCATTCGGACTTCTTGGCCTGCTAAATACACCACCGATCATGCTCTCCCGCTCCGACTTCGGGCTAAGCGGCTCGCCAGTATTTTCGGACCCACACAAACTGCCCGACTGCTTAATATTAGCGACGTCTATTATTGACGATTGAACTACAGAATCATACATAATCTCGCTATCACCGCAGATACATAGCTTTGTCCTGCTGGATCCTTCTGCCATGGTATTGCTGCCGATGCTGTAGTTGAAGCAGACGCTGAAGATCTCGTAGCCTCTGCTGTGGTACTGCAACCGCCGCTGCTCGATGGACCGCCGTTGGAGATGCCGCTGCTGGCCAGAACAACGTGCTTTCGATGTCGCCTCTTCTTCCGCGTTACTTTTTAGCACTCCTAACCGCTGCTAAAACTCGGTGTACACAACTGTTGCAAAATTCGTAGCTCAGAGCCCCCTACGCGAACAGCCTAAACTGCCACAGACTTGGGACCAACGTCACAGAATGTAGTTAACTGTGAGAATTACAACTGTATTTTCACAACTTTCAAAGAAACCTAATATTCAATCCTGAACCGATATCATGTTTAACTTTTGCGAGAGGTACTGCCTATCGAAGTTCAGATGATAATTTTGGAAACACTTTGCAGAATTCAAATCCAATTATAAACTTTCCAGAGTTCATATTACGCAACTAACACTTTCCAAATTCCAATCCTGTTCCAAGACTTCGCAAGATTCTTATCCCGCGACTAACATTTTCCAAGTTCCTATCCCAGCTGAGCCCCTAGTTGTGAGATAACATTCCAAATATGTTCGGGCTCACATGCGGTTCATCTTCGTCGAATTGTCTTGGTTCAAACTCGTCTAGGTGTTGAACCGCACGTGTTGCATTACACGCCCAAAGTTAGACACTTGTGACCCTTTGGTTAAATTGTCTGGCTGATGGGAAGTTTGCGAAATACGAAGTTAACCAAATACATAATAACGGCAATAATAATATCGGAAACTGTATTAACGACCCATAAATGATGTAGGGCACACAGTTGCGATTTGGTTAGATTAGTGTTTATTCAGAAAGCAAAGTAATAGCGAAACTGGTCATATTTAGATTTACTGTTACACTCGAGAGCATATCTATTTGACACAGTTTGTTCATTCTCAATCTCATTGCGAAAATACAAGTTATCTACTCCAAGAGTTAAGAGTTCACACAAGGCGCGCGCCTGCTCACCGCTCAGAGACTAACTCCCGCGATACCACACAACGCGAAATGTTCTAAGTCGTTTCACTTCCTGCCTTCCACTTTCTTGTCTGCATACCAACTGTTCACTTTGTTTCCTGCGCGCCGAATACTGGCTGGGTCAGTTCCCTTTCCTGAAGCTGTCCATCTGATTGGCTTCAGCTTATTCTACATTATTTTACATTGTAACATATTTAAATAGTCAAAGCTGGACCACTTTCGCGTTCTAAATAAATTAAAAGTACCAATAATATCCATTACATAATAAACGTTAAACCTTCTTAGCTTTAAATGCCACGGCCAGTAGCCTTGCACCATTGTGCTTTCCGATAAATAAATAAAGAAAAAAAGAAACTATTATGCGCTAAACTTCACAACAAATATTCTATTACCTAATAATTCAATAAGGTGTCATGCTGACATCATGCAGTGTGTTTTGTTGCTTAACTGTAAATACTGATAATTTAAATTTACTATTTCTTTTATACAAATGAAGTCACAGAGTTGATATTTACAACATTTGTCATATTAATTACTTGCTTCTATATGAAATGTCGATCGTTAAGATCGACCAAAGCGTTCACATTTTAGCATTCTGGTCTTTGTTACAAAACTTGTTAATTTCACTTTAACAGTAAATCCTAAACTATTATAGATATGATCAATATTCAGTTTTTATTGGGATTACCATGAAAATTTATGGAGGATGGCAGATTGAAATTACTGTGACTTCATTCCCTGCATTACCACAGAATTAAATAGTTTTCGTAAATGTTTCCCTTTATGGCCGATCTTAGGTCCGACATATGTAACACTGCTACGTTTCCATGGCCACAAACGGCTTCTACTGGCTTTCCCTATAACGTAGGTTTTCGTCTGTCTCAATCGCACACTTCAGCGCTTAGGCCTTGTGTGGCGTCCCCGCACTCCAACCGCGTGCTGATATTGTCTACGCTGTAGAGCTGCTACTGCCACAGCTCTCGCAGTGGAGTTGAGACACGATGCGCGATGACGTAGGTGCCCGTTGGTGAACGGGAGACAGAAATGCGAACTCGTACGATGGATGCATCTTCTGATTTAAGATTGAATGATTCATTGCCCGGATATGTACTAGTTGTTAAATCTTATCCGCATCGTACACACCACCAATTGCGAGGAAACATTGTAACTATCAGTCTTCTCGTACGTTGTTGGCGCGTTGCTATGGAGTCGTTCAACCAGCATGAAGCGAGATCAACACATACTATTTTATCACGTCTGAGTGAACCTACGCCCTAATGTTAAAAAAAAGTTCAAAAGTTATCTTTTCAATTAATGAAGTAGGTATTTTGATATTGAGATAAAGTTGTCCCTGTTGAACAGTCGTTGGTTAACTATCGTTGATTAAGTCACTTAATAATGTAGTCCACGCTTGATATTTCACTTGGAACGAACAGTCTATTGTTCCTTGGCCACTAAATACTTAATAACTTTGCACCACACGCACATGCAGTTGGTTTGTAAAGTCAGTTCTATTAAATTTAAGTTTGTTGACAATTACGACAACTTGACTCTTCAGAGTAATTGTATTATCTTCGTGAAGTCGTGTAATTGTGTCCTACTCGAGACTAATTGAGTGTAGTCCTTTGATATCCACTCTTCTTTTAGATCCAACTATTTGAAAGTCAAGTCCAATATTCACTAGTTTCGTCAATAAAGTTCAATTAACCCATTATGCACGGTTAAACGCGTCTATCAGTTCCTGTCTCTGCTTAGAAAGTCAGTTTCCGAAGTTCGTGAATCACGTAGCGCAATAAACACTTCTGAACGCAAAACAATTTCGTCGCTTTCCGTACTCTCAATAACTTAGCACAAGAATTGTTCTCGCACATCTTTACAGGACGAGAGCCAGCAAGCGTCTTCTTCTGTGAAAGAGTATTTTAGGCGCATTAAATTTCTTCGTTGCGATTACAACTCTCTTCCACATAGAAGTTATCTCTGACTAACATCACCTTGGACTTAGCTTTCAAGATATTAATTGCAATTATCACTTGGATATTTGTCCATTAATTAAATCTGAGGTTTCTTCCTCCTCTTTTCATAATAAAAAGTCTCAGTGATGTATAATGTTGTTGTTATCAAAACTTCTTTGTGTTAGCTTATTGGCACAGATGTCGAATTTGCCAAGATAACTCTTCCCTACTTCATATTATGATATTCTGTCTAAATTGACTTTAAGTGCGTCGTTGTGGTGTTATAGCCTCAATAGACAATAGACGCCTGTGAGTTTCCCCATCTCGTGGTGAATCTGCGCCCTTGGTGTCATGCGGTCCTGGACGACAGGGTTCGTTTCACAGTTCCTTAAATCTGACTCTTTCGTCCATATACTTAAATGAGAGCGTAATTCTCGTCAACTCACAAGGGGGAAAGAGAACAAGAAACAACGTAGTTGGTAACTATAGACTGGGAAAGACCAATGAAAGAAGAGAAGATCTGATAGTCTTCTGTGAACAATTTGATCTCTGGAATGCTAATACTTGATTTAATCACTATGAACGAAGATTATACACATGTAAAGCTCCAGGTGATAACGCTGGGTATCAGACAGGCTTTCTTATAACCATAGTTTCAAAAACACCATCAACATGGCTAAAACCTCTCCAACTGCAGATGCTGATGCAGTTCATAATTTACTCGCAAGCCGGCCGCGGTGGTCTCGCGGTTCTAGGCGCGCAGTCCGGAACCGTGCGACTGCTACGGTCGCAGGTTCGAATCCTGCCTCGGGCATGGATGTGTGTGATGTCTTTAGGTTAGTTAGGTTTAAGTAGTTCTAAGTTCTAGGGGACTGATGACCACAGCAGTTGAGTCCCATAGTGCTCAGAGCCATTTGAACCATTTACTCGCAGGAGATATTAAGACGAAATTAAAACATATTAAAAAACACAACAGTTTTAAGAAAGAGGATGCTGAAAAGTTGAAGAATGAGAACTTTAAGGAAAAGTATAATCACTATATCGAAAATAAATAGGAACACGTAAGTAAAAGTACAGAAGTTACTACAATGTGGAATACCATCAGAAATGCAATGTCAGAAGGATCATAAATAAAAATTCTAGAGGTGAAAAGAACAAGAATTGAGAAAGACTGGATAAAAGGAAGTATATTGGATAAAATGTATGAGTGCAGGAAAAGGAAAAATTACAATTCGGAAGAAGGCAAAAGACAGTATAGAAAACTGAACAATGAACTATCAGTGTTAACTGACCAGGTTAAAGACGACTGAGTGAGGAAACAAAGTGACAAACCAGAAGAATTGGAAAGGGAAGACAAATTGGAAGAAATTTACAAAACAGTAAAATCCTTAACAAGAGGGGAAGTAAGGACAATAAGCAAACAAAGAATATGAAATAAACAAGGGAGGAAAACGGAATGCATAGAAAAAGAGAAGAAAGCTTGGATGGATTATGTTGAACATTTGAACGGTGCACAGGTTGATAACATCACACTGGTTGTGGAAGAAGAAGGGGAACAAAATGAAAAAGATTGAGGTCCTAAGATACTGAAATGGAAATTGGAGAAATCAATTCTGGAGATCCAGAACAGAAAGTATTGGGCTGTGACAGAATACCATCCATCCATCTTAGATCCAAATTCAATAACCACATTGAGTGCGGTAGTAAGCAGAAGTTACGAGACAGGAATTCGACCTTTACCTTTACCTAAAAAGTGCAACTAAAAGGAATGCAAAGACTATAGGGCAATTAGTCTACAACGAAAGTCATGTTAAGGGCAACAGGAAATAAAACTGAGAAACATACTGAGAAAGAACCGTTCGGATTTAGAAAAGGTAAAGCAACAAGAAATGTTATAGGTTTCTGAAGATGATGGAGAAAGAATAGTGGAAATGAACAAGGTGGTGGATATTTGTTTTCTCTAATATGAGAAGGCTTTTGAGAGAGACACCTGGAGTATATCACGGACAATTTTAAAAGGTGTCGATGTACGGTAGACTGACGTAAGATTCGTTGGCATGGCAAAGTTAAAACCAGTATTCCCAAAAAATTTCGTTAAGTGCATCCGTTCCTTATTACAAGTCAGAGTACATCACGGATGCGACACGCGGCGAAGGTTACCAGAGAACATGTTAACATTTAGTGGCCTTAAAGATCGCTTGAGCATTCATGCCATCGTCAGTCACAAATATAAATACGTAATTTTAACAAAATGTGGTAAATGCTATGCAATTATAATATTTTTATAACAAGTGGACGCTAAAATATTTTCTGGAGGTAGAAAGAGTATACGTAACACACAGAGATAAATCAACAAGGCGAAAAATGCAACACGTCGTTAAAATTGCCGCCTAAAGATGTGATAACTCTTATACAACTATGAACTTTTGTAGCAGGTAAAAGCTAAAAAATTTTTAGAACAATAATGACGGAAGCTGAAGAAATGAATCGAAATCTGTGCCATTGCTCAGACTTGAACCCCTCTCTCGTTGCTTACAGGGCAGGTCTGCTAGCCAGTACACCATAACAGCAATACAGCTAACTTCGGTGCATGAAATACTCGAGTCGAGTGCTCTTCCTAACACAAACGTCAGTTCACACCTTCAGCTTATTTTCTCCTTCTTAGATAGTCACTACTGCTGAGGCTCTAAAGTATTGGAATAGAACCTCAGCGTTTGACGTAATGAGGAAATACTGCCTAAGAAGGGGAAATTAAGCCAGACCTGTGAACTGAAGTTTGTGTTAGGAAGGGTGTTGCACTAGGTTTAAGAAAAAGTACAGTCACTATATCGAAAATGAGTAGGAACACGTAAGTTGGTTCAAATGACTCTGAGCACTATGGGACTTAACATCTATGGTCATCAGTCCCCCAGAACTTAGAAGTACTTAAACCTAACTAACCTAAAGACATCACACACATCCATGCCCGAGGCAGGATTTGAACCTGCGCCCGTAGCAGTCCCGCGGCTCCGGACTGAGCGCCTAGAACCGGTAGACCACCGCGGCCGGCCAACACGCAAGTAAAAGTACAGAAGTTAGCACTAATGCAACTCATTTAACACTAATGCTGTGGTGGTATAATGGCTGGCATGTCTGTTTGGAGACCGAGTTTCAAATCTCAGCGGTGGCACATAGTTTGATTCATTTCTTCAGCTTCCATCATTATCGTGCATAAATATGAGATTCAAATATCTCGAAGAAAATTTAATTTTATCAGATTTTGTAAAACACAAGCAGCATACATAACCATATATATACAAAAAAAGCTGTAAAAGACCACAATGACGTTAAAACTGTAACCTAAGTCGTATTTCAAAATCCTATGTACAATGTCAGATAGAGACAAAATAGTCACGCAATAACATTTATTAACAATAAACATGCACAACGGAAAGCTGGTAGATGACTGAGATTGCACAGTATAGAGCCCCATCTAAAGCTCATTATGTAGGTGACGTAGAGGCTATCCTTCATTCGACACAGGCACTCTGCTTATGGCGGTGAACGCATTACAGGAGTTTATCTGCGCAAAAAATCCCGTTAGATATACAGCATGATACGTAGCCTGAGATCTACGTATGATTTTAACCCCTCAAGTAGCGTTACTATGGAAAAACATTAAAATCTTGAAACCAAGGAAATAATACGGCAGTGGTATCAAAGAAAATTCACTGAGATCCTTGTGTGTGTGTGTGTGTGTGTGTGTGTGTGTGTGTGTGTGTGTGTGTGTGTGGTCATCAGTCTTCTGACTGGTTTGATGCGGCCCGCCACGAATTCCTCTCCTGTGCTAACCTCTTCATCTCAGAGTAGCACTTGCAACCTACGTCCCCAGTTATTTGCTGGATGTATTCCAATCTCTGTCTTCCTCAATAGTTGTTGCCCCCTACAGCTCCCTCTAGTAATATGGAAGTCAATCCCTGATGTCTTAACAGATGTCCTGTCACCCTGTCCCTTCTCCTTCTCAGTGTTTTCCACATACTCCTTTCCTCTTCGATTTTGCGCAGAACCTCCTCATTCCTTACCTTATCAGTCCATCTAATTTTCAACATTCGCCTGAGTACCACATTTCAAATGCTTCGATTCTCTTCTGTTCCGGCTTTCCCACAGTCCATGTTTCGTTACCATACAGTGATATACTCCAGACGTACATTCTCAGAAATTTCTTCCTCCAATTAAGGCCGATATTTGATATTAAAAGACTTCTCTTGGCCAGGAATGCCCTTTTTGCCATCGCTAGTCTGCTTTTGATGTCCTCCTTGCTCCGTCCGTCATTGGTTATTTTACTGCCTAGGTAGCAGAATTCCTTTACTTCATCTGCTTCGTGACCATCAATCCTGACAAGTTTCTCGCTGTTCACATACTTACTACTTCTCATTACCTTCGTCTTTCTTCGATTTACTCTCAACCCACACTCTGTACTCATTAGACTGTTCATTCCGTTCAGCAGATCATGTAATTCTTCTTCACTTTCACTCAGGATAGCAACGTCATCAGCGAATCGAATCATTGATATCCTTTCACCTTGAATTTTAATTCCACTACCGAACCTTTCTTTTATTTCCATCATTGCTTCCTCGATGTACAGATTGATTAGCAGGGGCGAAAGGCTACATCCTTATCTTACACCCTTTTAAATACGAGCTATTCTTTCTTGGTTGTCCACTCTTATTACTCCCTCTTGGCTGTTGTACATACTGTATATGACCCGTCTCTCACTAAAGCTTATCTCTACTTTTCTCAAAATTTCGAGCATTATTTTGCACTGCCGAACGCTTTTTCCAGGTCGACAAATCCTATGAACGTGTCTTGATTTTTCTTTATTCTTGCTTCCATTATTAACCGCAACGTCAAAATTGTCTCTTTCCTAAAGCTAAACTGATCGCCATCTAGCGCATCCTCAATTTTCTTTTCCATTCTTCTGTATATTATTCTTGTAAGCAACTTGGATGCATGAGATGTTAAGCTGATTGGGCGGTAATTCTCGCAGTTGTCAGCTCTTGCCGTCTCCGGAATTGTGTGGATGATGCTTTTCCTAAGGTCAGATGGTATGTCTCCAGATTCATACAGTCTACACACCAGCTTGAACAGTCGTTTCGTTGCCACTTCCCCCAATGACTTTAGAAATTCGCATGAAATATTATCTATCCCTTCCGCCTTATATAATCTTAAGTCCTCCAAAGCTCTTACAAATTCTGGATCCCCTATATCTTCTAAATCGACTCCTATTTCTTCTCCTTTCAAATCAGATAAATTTTCCCCTCTCAACTAGGCTTTCAATGTATTCCTTCCACCTATCCGCTCACTCCTCTGCATTTGACAGTGGAATTTTCGTTGCACCTTTAATGTTACCACCCTTGCTTTTTTTAATGTCACCATAGGTTGTTTTGACTTTCCTGTATGCTGAGTCTATCTTTCCGACAGTCATTTCTTATTCGATGTGTTCACATTTTTCCTGCAGCCATTTCGTCTTAGCTTCCCTGCACTTCCTATTTATTTCATTCTTCAGCGACCTGTATTTCTCTATTCCTGAGTTTCTCGGAACATCGATCAATTGATGCATTTCTTTCGTTACCCATGGTTTCTTCGCAGTTACCTTCTTTGTACCTATGTTTTCCTTCCCAATTTCTGTGATGGCCTTTTTAGAGATGTTCATTCTTCTTCAACTGTACTGCCTAATGAATTATTTCTTATTTCTGTATCTATAGGCTTAGAGAAATTCAACCGTATCTCGTCATTCTTTAGTCATTCCGTATCCCACTTCTTTACGTACTGATTCTTCCTGACTAAGGTCTTGAACTTCAGCCTACTCTTCATCACTACTATATTGTGATCTGAGTTTATATCTGCTCCTGGGTACGCCTTACAATGCAGTATCTGATTTCTGAATCTCTGTCTGACCATGATGTAACCTAACTGAAATCTTCATGTATCACTCGGCTTTTTCCAAGTGTACCTCCTCCTCTTGTGATTATTGAACGAGTATTTGCTATTACTAGCTGAAACTTGTTACAAGACTCAATTAGTCTTTGTCCTCTTTCATTCCTGGTTCCAAGCCCATATTCTCCTGTAACCTTTTCTTCTATTGCTTCCCCTACAACTGTATTCCACTCTCTCATGACTATTAGATTTTCATATCCCTTTATATACCGTATTACCATTTCAATATTCTCATACAGTTTCTCTATCTCTTCATCTTCAGCTTGCGACGCCAGCACATATACCTGAACACAGTAACACACTCTCTGCCCTAACATCCTATTCATGACGAATCCTACTCCCGTTATACCATTTTTTTCTGCTGTTGATACAACCCTATTCTCATCTGATCACAAATCCTTATCTTCTTGCCATTTAACTTCTCTGACCTCTACTATATCTATATTGAGCCTTTGTATTTCCCTTTTCAGGTTTTATAGTTTCCCTACCACGTTCAAGCTTCTGACATTCCACGCCCCGACTCGTAGAATGTTATCCTTCCGTTGAGATCCTTAAAGAGGTAAACTATGAAAATCATAAGCAAGGGCAGAATACGCGATGTAGGTACATAAAGGTCGTAGCCTCAGCTTAAGATAGTTGAAACAGGGTGACGTTCAGCAATAAGACAATTACAGGTCGTACTTACGACTATATTCATATTTCATCTATCTGTTTTAGGGTCTCAGACGAGTTTTCTTTGTCACCACTGCCATATTATTTTTTTGGTTTCGAGGTTACAGATCGCTCCTTTCTGCTTAATGGTGCCCATAAAAGTACAGGGTGACAATGACTGAACTACATGAAATAAAATCGCCATAACTTCTGAACGGTTTGCGTTAGGACGTTGAAACTGCTCTGTTGGCAGCAGGACACGATGGGAATTAGTATGCGCATGCATTTGGATGGGTTAGTCAATAAGCAAAATTTGCGCATTTATGGAATCGAGAATTCACATTTCAGGATCGATAAGTCTGTTCACGCTCAAGAGGTGACTGTGTGGCGTCAAGTCACGGAATAATCGGGGCGATTCCTTGGTGGCACGATGACTAGCAATCATACGTGAAGGTTTTCGGCGATGATTTCATCCCCATTGTCCAAAGTTACCCTGATTTCGACAGGATGTGGTCCACGCTAGATCGAGCTCGACTCTTTCGAAGCAGTAGAGTGTCTGATGTCCTGGAGGAGCACTTTGGGGACCGTATTTGGCTCTGGGGTACCCAGAGGCCACTTGCATAGGCTTCAGTTGGGCGCTATAATCTCCTTTTTGTGCGGTTACATTAGAGACAAGGTGTACGGCAGTAACCCCAAAACCATTGCTGAGCTGAAAAAAGTCATTCAGGAGGTCGTCGAGAATTTCGGTATTCGTCCGCGCCACTTCATCGCCAATGACGTCAGGCATATCGAACATGTCATAACGTAAATCCGGATATCGGTAGTGACGTTTAAATAATTAATAAAGTGCGTGCACGCCGTAGTTTATAACTGATTTACGTTTTTTCCTTTTCATATACACTCATGCTCATAAATTAAGGATGACTGCAGAATTTTGTGCCACACAAACGTGGCACTACACAAAACTGGCACTAATAGCATAGGCACGTAGGGAACACACACGACACAGATCTGTAAGTCCACAGTATTGGTGATAAGTTTAGAAACCCGTACCGAAACACATGTGCTACAAAACGCCACTGTTTCTGCGCATGTACCCCGACATCAATATGGGACATGATCATGATGCACACGTACACAGGCCGCACAACGGGTTGGCAGAGTCTGGATCAGTTGGTCGAGCAGCTGCTGCGGTATGGCCTCCCATTCTTGAACCAGTGTCTGTCGGAGCTCCTGAGGTGTCGTGGAGATTTGAAGACGTGCAGCGATACGTAGACCGAGAGCATCCCAGACGTGCTTGATGGAGTTTAGGTCTGGAGAATAGACAGGCCACTCCATTCGCCTGATATATTCTGTTTCAAGGTACTCCTCCACGATGGCAGATCGGTGGGGCCGTGCGTTATCATCCATCAGGAGGAAGGTGGGAGCCACTGCACCCATGAAAAGGCGGACATACTTATGCAAAATGACGTCCCGATACACCTGATCTGTTACAGTTCCTCTGTCAAAGACATGCAGGAGTGTCATAATCCCATCCCACACCATCAAACCACGACCTCCATACAGGTCCCTTACAAAGACATTAAGGGGTTGGTATCTGGTTCCTCGTTCACTCCAGATAAAAATCCGGCGAGAATCACTGTTCAGACTATACCTGGACTCGTGCATGAACGTAACCTGGGACCACTGTTCGAATGACCATGTATTGTGTTTTTGACACCAGGCTTCACAGGCTCTCCTCAGGCCAGGAGTCAGTGGAATACACCTTGCAGATTGTAAGAGGTCCATGATTAAAGAGTTTGTTGCTAGCGCACACGAGCTGATGTAATTTCGATGTATTGCTCACGCGCTGCCTGCGATATGTAAGCTAGAAGAGAATCTGAGAGCAAAGAGCAGTATTGACTGCAGTATGAACTGTGTATTAGTAGGAGTAAGTTGTTGCTAGCGAGCAGTCGAGTCTGGTGTATCGTGTTGGCTGGGCCGGTCGCGTGCACCGATGGCGGAGCCTGAGCGTTGTAGGATAAGGTAAAAGCAGCCTCGCGCATATATAGTATTGTTACATCAAGTCCCATGTAAATGTTTTTAAAAAATCTGTTGATAATCATCTTTCTCATAAAAAGTAACTTTTGACATTAATCTCAATTTAAAAAATTCACTAATTTCTCCAATCCTTGGCCATCCCGATTATTGAAAAAGAAAAATCAGTTCTTTCCTTTTATATAAGACGAATCTATCGGCCAGCATTGCACTTAGCTGCGCAAGGGAAATTTCTTATAGGAGCAGATATATTCCCGTTATCCGGCGATCTAATTAAGGTAAGATTTTTCAGCTTATTCAGAATGATGTATCAGGGCCATGACGCAGCATTGCTGACGTCCAAAATTTACCATGTTAAATTGACTGTCAATTATTGAAAGGTTATAAGTGACCCACATTTTTTTTTATTGAGAGATTAGTCACATTTTATTACTGATACGTTACGCAATTTTCCTGTTGGTAGGTTATACTGAATGTGAACGACATAATTATATTTTTTTACTGTTGAGAGGTTTAGGAATTTTTCTGGTTTGAGGTTAAACTAAATGAGAATATTATTAATATCTGTTCAGTCGACTGTATGTCTGGAGACAACTGTTCCATTGGCTGCGGTAAGGCCCCGAGCAAGGTTACCTGCAGCACTCCGTGGTTGTCTGCAGGCACAGATGGTGAGATATCGGTCTTCTTGTGGTGTTTTACACTGTGGACGTCACTTACTGAACCGCCTGGACACGTTCCCTGTCTTCTTGAATCGTTACCATAATCATGAGATCACACTTTCTGGCACACGGTGGGCCCGTGCTATAACCTGCTGTGTTTGACCAGCCACCAGTGGTCCTAGAATTCTACCTCTCATAACGTCATCAGTATGTGTTCTTTGATTCTTTTTCAACACACAGTCACCATTAGCACTTCTGAAAACGTTTGCACACTTACTTGCTACACCGAACTCGGACATGCACCAACACACCTCTGCATATGTGGACTGCTGCCAGCACCATCATGCGACAACCGCAGGTCAAATGCACCGCATGGTCATACCCCGAGGTGATTTAAAGTCGCAAACCGCCCACCAGAGCGTTGTTTCACGATGTATCAGCATTATCCTTAATTTATGAGCAGGAGTGTAATTTAGTAATTCTTAGCCTTTAAATGTGTATGTAAGAGATGACACGAAAGAAATCTATAATAATGGTACAATTTACCCCATGGCGTTCAGTCTCAAGTGCATTCTGAGAGCCACAAGACTGTAGTCGCTGCAAAATTAAATCCATGCTGCCGCAAGTGTTGAAACTTTGCAAAAAATACATTACGCTGGCCGCATCCACTGTGCAGCAGTTAGCACGTAAACTCAAGCTACCGCCACCTCGAGTCACGAACACTGCATTCTGTAAGAGCTTGTCCAGATAGCGATCTCTCCCTGTCCCGAGCAGCGCCGGAAGGAGACTGATGGTGGAAGTCGCTTACCCCCCGCGTCATTTTATGTAAATGCCCAGGTACCGACTGCACATGACTTTAATGTGCACCCGTATTTCATACCGTAAAAGCGCAGCCGCGGCGCGTCCACCGCGGCTCGTGCATCTCAATTCTCGGCGAGCTTCGCCAGTCCCCAGAGATATCTCAATCGCTAAGCGTCGATGTCCATTACGACGACCGGGAGCTGTGTCCGGCGGCGTTCCACACACACACACGTCGACGAGTGCGGGCAGAGAGTAATAAAAAAATAAAAATAAAATGCTAGAGAATAACGGAGAGCATCCGCCGGTAGCCGTGTAACCGTTTTCCTCTGCACCAATTTTCCGGGCGCATCACGAGCCGGAATGACCCCACGGCGCCCCGTCTCATATTTCTGCCAGCGCACGCGGAGGTAATCGATAGGAATCGACCGGAGCGCATAAATCGACCATCAAAGGAGGCCGCTGGCAGCGCGTCGCCCTAACTCACGAGCAGAGATGTTCATGGGAGGGGCGATGCGACCGGCGAACGCTAGTTGCGTTGTCAACGAGATCTTGCTTCGCAGAAGCTGACGGGCGCGAGCCGCGATGTGCTCGTTGATCTTAATGGTCTGATCAACTGTATGTGGACACCGTATGAAACGAAAAATTGATCACCAGAAGTCAGGAGAAATGGGCCCGTCAATAGAAGATGAAGCAGGGAGGACTGTTTTGTAACAACAGAATGGGTCTATGAGATAGCTCAGTGACTTCTAACGTGGACTAGTCATTGGATGTTACCTGAATTACAAATCCATGCCGACGGCCGGAGTGGCCGAGCGGTTCTAGGCGCTACAGTCTGGAGCCGCGCCACCGCTACGGTCGCAGGCTCGAATCCTGCCTCGAGCACGGATGTGTGTGATGTCCTTAGGTTAGTTAGGTTTAAGGGGGTAGGACGTCAAACGGGCCGACTTGGAGCAGGAGACGCACCACAGGACATTTTAATTTCCACTGTCTATACTTTTACAAATAAAGTCATAAAACTTTAACAGCATGGCCAGGAAGGATTCAGGATTCGTACTCATACCAGTGGAAGCTCAAAAACGTAACAAAACACGTTTTTTTACATCTGAAATTTCATCATTTTTTCACTTACTACTGCCTGCATTTGTTGTTACAGATTCACTTTTCTTCCTAAGTAAGAGAGATTCTTCGATGACTTTTGCACAGCATACAAACCATAGTTACTAGTGTATGAAACTCTAGAAGTTATTTAAATTATGAAAAAAATGAATTAACTGTTACATTTTAAACTTCATGTTTAGAAAAAATTCAATTTTTATAGTTAATGATCTCAATTTTTTCCACAGTTTTTTAATAGATTTGGAGAATTCTAGAGTTTCATACACCTGTAACTACTGTTTCTATGCTATGAAAAATTCATCGAAGAATCTCTCTTACTTGGGAAGAAACGTGTAACTATAGCAACACATACAGGCAGTAATAAGTGAAAAAATGATGAAATTTCACATGTAAAAAAAAGGTATTTTGCTAAGTTTTTGAACTTCCACTGCGATGAGTGTGAGTCCTCAATCCTTACTGGTCATGGTGACAAAGTTTTATGAATTTATTTGTACAAGTATAGACAGTAGAAATTAAAATGTCCTGTGGTGACTCTCCTGCTCCAAGTCGGCCCGTTTGACGTCCTACCCCCCTTAAATGGTTCTAAGTTCTAGGGGACTGATGACCTCAGAAGTTAAGTCCCATAGCGCTCAGAGCCATTTTAACCATTTGAACAAATGCATCACAAAAATTTCTTCTTCTTCTTCAGTTCTTCTTAGGCTGAAGCATGTTTGCTTCAGTATCTCTCAGTCTACCCTGAAGTTGTCTTCCCATCTTTTATCTGGACACTGAATATTTCTTTCACCAGCTGCTGATTTCTTTCTTACGATTTCCACAACCTTCCGTTCATCCATCCTGTCTGTGTGTTCAGTCCATCCATATTTTCTCTTACGTATCCACACATTAATGAAGACCATTTTACATCTTACTCTAATGTTTTCACTTCTCTCATTTATCTCCCAGTGGCTTCCCTGTAATTATTCGCAGAAATTTCATTTCAGTGGTTTCCAAAAGTCTGTTTGATTCTGATATTTCCGGTCTTGTCTCAGCAGTGTATGTCATAACTGGCCTCACTATTGTCTTGTATATTCTTGCCTCTGCATCTTTTTCTATACTTTTTTTCGCACATAATATCATTTAATCAACCAGTCACTTTGCTTTTGTTACTAACTTCCTTTCCAGAATTTCCACTGCTGGAAGTTCAGTACCAAGATATTTAAATGTCATTTACCAGTTGAATAATTTTTCCATCCACTTCCAATCGCATCTAATTGGCTATATAGATGTGGTCATACATCTTATTTTTTTGAGTGGATATGACCCTGTTTAGGTTTCTGGCGGCCACTTTAAATATATCTAACAGCTTCTGCAGGTTGTCTCCACTGTTTGCGAGCAGAACTGCGTCGTCAGCATAAGAAATAATCTTTATTGTTTCGTCCCCAGTTCTATAACCACTACCAGGCAAGACCTTCTGTATCACCTCGTCCATGACTATATCAAAAAGTAGCTGCCTCAAAGAGTCCTCTAGTCTAATAACCAGCGTTAACCGCTGTGCAGCTAGTTAACCTGGAACTAATTTTCGTCTGGATTTGTCGGAATAAATGTCTTCAATTGTTTTTAATAAGTTGGAAGGAATCCCCCTATTGTAGAGCAGGTTTAAAAGGTCTGCTAACTGAATAGTGTCGAGAGCCTTCTGTAAATCTCTAAAAAAAGATAATCTAACCTGCTGCATTCAGAGGACTTCTCTACAACCTGTCTAAGAACGAATCCTGCAACTGTGCATGATCAACCGGATCTAAAACCATACGCTTCCTCTGCAAGGTTTGTACTGCTTTTTTGTCCTGTTTCCCATCGTTATTGCTATGAGTTTAAGCACTGGACTCGGTTGATAAGAACATAAACAGTCACTACTGCAAGGAACTGTTTATTTTATTTATTTATTTATTTATTTATTTATTTATTTTGCGATTACGAGTTTCGGTCACTGGTAACCTCAAGATTGCTCTGTTCTCCAAGAAAAATGTTCTCAAACATTACTGAACTTAGTTGATTTATAATAGTTGTACAACTTAGCTTCCGCCGTTTTTTCCCTATCATTTGAGGCTTTAATGAAACAAATTGGCTGCACACGTATTAGTCAAAGTATTTTCCACCGCTGGCCACTACTTTCTCCCATCTTTCTGGCAGTGTACGAATCCCGCGTCAAAAAAAATCGTTCATCTTTTGAAACGATTCACCAATCGATCCCATTTGTGGCTTCTTCAAGAGATCGGAAGTGTTGGTGTTCCAGGCCATGCGCCATTCATCTAAACAGGTGATAGTAAGAGGGAACAATGTCTTGACAATGCGGCGGGTGTGGTAGGACTTACCATTTTAACGTTTCCAAGTACGTTTTTACCTCTCTTGCAACGTGGGGTCGAGCGTTGTCCTGCTGCAAAATCACTTTATCGCGCCTCTCGCTATATTGCGGCCGTTTGTCTTTTAATGCTCTGCTCAAACGCATTAATTGCGTTCGATAATGAGCACCTGTGATTGTTTCACTTGGGTTTTTCACCACATAATACACGACGCCGAGCTGGTCGCACTAAGTGCAGAGCATGATCTTGGAGCCGTGAATAGTCGGTCTGGCCGTTGACGTGGAAGCATGGCCAGTAACCTCTGGCGTGCCACAGGGGAGTGTTACGGGACCATTGCTTTTCAAAATATATATACAGGACCTAGTAGATAGTGTCGGAAGTTCCATGCGGCTTTTCGCGGATGATGCTGTAGTATACAGAGAAGTTGCAGGATTAAAAAATTGTTTCGAAATGCAGGAAGATCTGCAGCGGATAGGCACTTGGTGCAGGGACTGGCAACTGACCCTTATCATAGACAAATGTAATGTATTGCGAATACAGAGAAAGAAGGATCCTTTATTGTATGATTATATGATAGCGGAACAACCACTGGTAGCAGTTACTTCTGTAAAATATCTGGGAGTATACGTGCGGAACGATTTGAAGTGGAATGATCATATAAAATTAATTGTTGGTGAGGCGGGTACCAGGTAGAGATTCATTGGGATAGTCCTTAGAAAATGTAGTCCATCAACAAAGCAGGTGGCTTACAAAACACTCGTTCGACCTATACTTGAGTATTGCTCATCAGTGTGGGATCCGTACCAGATCGGGTTGATGGAGGAGATAGTGAAGATCCAAAGATGAGCGGCGCGTTTCGTCAGAGGGTTATTTGGTAAGCGTGATAGTGTTACGGAGATGTTTAGCAAACTCAAGTGCAGACTCTGCAAGAGAGGCGCTCTGCATCGCGGTGTAGCTTGCTCGCCAGGTTTCGAGAGGGTGCGTTTCTGGATGAGGTATATATTGCTTCCCCCTACTTATACCTCCCGGGGAGATCACGAATGTAAAATTAGAGAGATTAGAGCGCGCACGGAGGCTTTCAGACAGTCGTTCTTCCCGCGAACCATATGCGACTGGAACAGGAAAGGGAGGTAATGACAGTGGCACGTAAAGTGCCCTCCGCCACACACCGTTGGGTGACTTGCGGAGTATAAATGTAGATGTAGATGTAGATATCCCCACGATTTCTTGCGTTTAGGCTTACCGTAATTAACTCATTCTTCGTCCCGGGTCACAATGCGATGCAGAAATCCCTTCCGTTTTTCTTCTGAAGCAACTGTTCCCAAACACAGAAACGCCGTTCTACGTCTCTTGGTTTCAGCTCACTCTGACCCAAGTTCCTTCTTTTTTTATCATGCCCATAGCCTTGAGACGTTCTGAAATGGCTTGCTGTGCCACTCCCATTAACCGTGCAAATTCCTCTTGAGTTTGACGCAAGTCTTCACTCACCAATGTCTCCAATCCTGCGTCTCTCTTCCACCACTATGCCGGTCTACGACGTTAATATCACCGTTCTGAAAGCGTTGAAACCACTAACGACGCTAATAGCGTCCTTAGCATACGTACTTGAGAGCATTCGACGAGACTCAGCCGCTGCTTTCTTCACATTGAAACAAAACATAACATCTCAGGCAAATGACCAGAATTAGGATCGTAGACTGGCATTTTCAATCAAGCACAACTTTATGATGCAGACACAAACCGAATGAGGCTACGTTGACCGAGGTCCAAGCTAACTGCCTGACGTCTGCGATCTGTTTCTTTCGACTGATACTTACCGTTGCCGGCGCCTATCGGCAAACGGCAGAAGCAGAGTAATTGGATGGGACCTTATTATCTCCTCTTCTGTACAGACGTATGGTACAGACATTTCAGCCCTTCTAAAGCTGCTCTATTCAACTGGTGGTGATGTAACCGAGTAGCGTAAATGCGAAGGACCGTCCATTGCTAAACCAAGATCAGGCAGCCCCTATGTATTGACGGACAAGGACCGCCGAGCATTGCGGAAGGTAGTTGAAGAAAAATCGTACGAAATCAGGCGAAAGAAATACTTGTGAGTTCCAGAGGGCTACCAGCAGTCCAACTAGCACAATGACTGTACGTAGGGAGTCGAGCAGCCCTGCCACAAAGCAGCTTACGAGGATGGCCACGCATTTCGGTAGTCAGAGATGTGCGACGCTTCACGTCACACCACTGGACAGTGGTGGCTGTAAATGATTGAATTGGACTGATGTAAATGTCGTGTGACTACGGCCTCCCGTCGGGTCGACCGTTCGCCGGGTGCAAGTCTTTCGATTTGACGCCACTTCGGCGACTTGCGCGTCGATGCGGATGATATGATGATGATTAGGACAACACTACACCCAGACCCTGAGCGGAGAAAAATCTCCGACCCAGCCGGGAATCGAACCCGAGCCCATAGGATTGACATTCTGTCGCGCTAACCACTCGCTACCAGAGGCGGACATTCGGAGTGATGAGTCACGCATACACTGTGTTAATGCGATGGAGGCATTAGAGTTTGGCGAATGGCAGCAGATCATTCATTACCTGCCATCATCTCTACTGTCATGAGTGAAGTACGAAGGAGGTGGTGTTACGATATGGGAGTGTTTATCGTTCTTAGGGTGTGGGCACCTTTGCGCCTAAGAAAACGCTAAATGGGGAAGGATATGAATACATTTCACAGCACTGTATACCATTTACAGTAGAGAAACTGTTCGGTGACGACAGCTGTATCAGTGTGTCAGTGAGCCCTACCATAAGTGGCATCTGCGAGCAATCGTTTGTGAACAGTAACTGTCATGAACTGGACTGATCTGTGCAGTGTACTGACCTGAACCCAATAGAATGAGATGAGTTAGAACGTCTACTTCCCTCCAGACCGCAGCGTCCAACATCACTACCTTCTCTCGTTCTCTCTCTCCCCTCCACAAACATGCAGACACATCACTGAAAGTCTGCGTAACCTGCACTTTGCTGAATTGGTCCCACGTGAAGGAACTGTAATGCAGAGAAAACTACAGTCCAGCATTCCTTCATTTATTAACTCATTTTTACACGTTTCGGCGTTAGCCATCATCAGAATCCGTGTATAAAAAATTTATGGTATATGTAAGACAAACGTGTGGAAACACATGGGCTGTCAACAGAAGGTACGTCAAATAATTACAAATAAGACATTTCTAGCAAAATGGAACCATACTGTACATGACAACTCGAAATATCAATAATTTTACAAAAGGGTATTTCATCTGTTCAGATAAAAACCAGCGATTTACATAGCTACATGGTTGACCTGCAACGAAGATGAGCAGACTGACAGAACTCAAATTGTGAATACGTAGAAAGAAGTACAACAGCATAGTCACAGATGGTGCTTCAGTGCACTCATGCTGACAACCAGTGCTACTCGAGAAGAACAAGAACAACACAACTAACTGCTTATAACTATAAAATATAACTCAACGACATTGGATAATCTGTGTAAATGAAATGAAACTAGTGCAATGACACAGAGGTTAAATTATTTTAACACATAGTGCACAGTGGCCAATGTCTAAAGCATCTGTATAAAGAGAAACAAAGAATTTTTTGGATATATACAGTGAATAACCACGGAACGTTTATTTTCAAATTATGGTTACGATATCTTTATAAAGAGAGAGGAAGGATAACTATAATACAGGGCATATTAAAAAAAAAACATAAGTACGTTAGTTACAACAGTACGTAAAAACTAATAATGTCATTTAAAATACACAAGAATAGAAGTTTTAAAACATTAGCAAAATTTATTAAAACGTAAACAAAATGCCACAAAAGTTAAAAGGTGAGCGTATAACTTTAAAATATGTGTGAGTGCAGTGGTCAATCTTTTTTTTTTCTAGAAATACCCTAGCTGGTAGGGGTAGGTGAGGAAGGCAAAGGATGTGGGGTGGAGGGAAAGGGGGAGCGGTGTGTATTTAGGGGGGGGGGATGAGGAGGGTGAGGGTAGGGAAGGAAGGTGGATTAGGATTGGTGAGGGGTAAGTGTTAACAAAAGATCATAGATCCATCGACAGCAAATCACTGGTAGCATTCCCATGAAACATGACAGCATAACCCATGACAATTTTATATGTAGCAAATCAACGACTACATCGAAAGAACATCCAAGTTTCTTTAATCCGTTTAATGAAAATAATACTAAACGAGAATTACGACCGCAGGAGTCCACTGGTTACTTATTTTAGCTTTATTTTTGTGTTTCTTTTTAATGGAAAAGCCAAGGGAGGAGATGAAGGGTACAGAGGCGGGTGGGAGGAGGGGGGGGGGGAGGGGTGTTGAAATTATGCATAAGCAGTCTTAAAAGTAATAGACATTGGTGTGAAAATGAAGCTCAATTACAAAGGGAGGGGGGTTTTTGGGTCGGGGAGTGTCTGGGGGGAAGGGATAAAAGGAGCTGTTCATTAAGAAGAACGGTGGGCACACACCAAACTTATTGAAATTAACGTTCACTAATAGGTGTCCGGATGCTACAATTAGTGTAGTGCAACAACATGTGCTCTTCTATCCCAAGCAATTTTATTACAAGTAATGACGTAGCATAGAGCTGTCTATAGGTACACTGACGCAGAAAGGACAAAAATCAACATGCGCTATCATTCGCAGGAGGCGAGGCTTTATTTTAGAAAGTTAGAGCGACAATGTAGGAGATTTTAAAGCTTTCAATTTGTTTTCATAGTTAGAGTCTGGATAGCTAAAATGGGTCATACAGCCGAATGTAATACTATAAAAAGTAAATTCGGGCCTTGATGTTGATGATGATGATGATCACGACGACAATGTGATGATGCACTGATATGGGAGCAGTAAGCTCTTCAGCATCCATACTAAATTTAATGAGACGAGTCTGGGTAAAAGAGACAAAATAATAAAACTTCAACAGGAGTTAGGTTATGAAAGTGACCTAAAGACATTTCTTAAAAACGAAGCTTTAAATTTGTTATTCAGTCCCGAATACTGAAGTTTAATAGTAATACGCTTTTCAGAGGGCGTCCCCGGTGAAGTGCCGCAATAAGGGACCCATAATAAAAAAAATCCCCTGGAAAATATAAGTTACTAATATGAAAAACCGTAAATGGGAACCCATCACTTTCATCCAACTGCATTAAAATGCTCCGCCGCTAATAAAAACATGGAATAATAACCATTAAAAAAATAAATATTTGCGTCAGCATCCAGTAATGATTAAAAAATAAAAGGCTGCGTACTGTACATAATTAGTGGTGTGCATGATTAGTGGGAATAAAATCGCATTACTTTCATATCGGTTCAGTACGTAAAATAAGTCTGCGACCACAGTACATTCTGTAAATGTAGTACTGGCACTGGCCCTCGTACAGATAACTTTATAACAGTGTTTTAAACATATGAATAACAACTGCAATAGCCCTGGAGCAATTATGCATTGGTAAGTCGAGAATGAACACAGTAGAATTTCTGACTGTTACAGTGTCTTGCTTTTCGCGAACAACCACCAGTCCTGGATGCCCCACCTGTTACGCCACTGACATTAGTTTCCTCTCTACAGCATTCCTCACAGTGTTAAGCTCGGTGCCAGCTCGGATGTTCTTCCCACTGAACATGAAATAAATTTTTATCAGAATTATTTATAAAAGGATTTTTACACTCTTGATGCCCTTCCTCCAGCATTCAACAACTGTACGACATCATCATCGTAACTTCAACTTTATATTTTACCAATAAATAAAACATGTTTATAAGTGGACCATTAAAAATGCACGCACACACACACACACACACGCGCGCGCACACACACACACCCACACACACACACACACACACGCAAGCACACAAACAAATGCGTACTCTCACGCACGTACAAATACGAAACTCATGCGTTCTAAAACCTACAATAAAAAATTGTATCTCAGTGAACAAAAAATGAAATAGCATTGCAGATAGCTGAGTGTGGCTGATCGCTGGAATAAAACACATTAGCCAACCACTCTGTAACATACTAATATCTCCAGCCTAGAAGCATAGGCTGAAGTCAAAACAGTGCACAAATTTTGGGAAGCTTTCCTGAACTCGACAGCCAAACGTAAGTGCAGTTTTCACTTAAGTTTGCTTCTGCCCCATTGACTGCTTAGTCTGTTTGGGAAGCCAAGCTCTGCCTGTTACTAACCGGATACTGGTTGAGTGTTGGAGCAGTGAAACCTACAAAACCAGTTCCTTGTTGTGAAGGCCGAAACGTATTTGCTGGTGCACAAACGTAGTATGTAACATGAAATTAGAAGATTGGATACATATTCTATTTAGTTTTGTCGGTGAGGAAGGTTGGTGACCTAACGTTACTTTCAGTTCAGCCCAACGCAGATAGAAACTTTTAGCAGAAGCGAACACTTCTATTATCGCGTTTGGAGAAGGACGTCCTCGTCATCTGGAGCCACGAGTTGCTGACTGCACTGGGTGTGTGTTGGAGCTTGGTAACTGATACCTCAGTACCGCTACGTTTCACGAAAAACGACCTTCTGCCTATTTCTCGTTTGCGCGGACGAGAGTCTAAATACTGCAGTCACAATCCATGTTGTCTTGCAACGACTGAATTTTTATTCCTGCCGCTTCTCGACAAGCACGTGGAATATGTTGAAAAAGTTATTCCTTTATCTGTTTGTGCCTGTACATTTCATAAGTCTGATGATTTCTTTTGCTAGTTATTGAGTGAATTCAAATTCATAGTCTGGCCAATTTACCAGTGTGAGTTTTTGTGGTTAGATAGCGCCCACGTGCTACATACAGCCCCAACAACATACGTTTTTCATATTAGGTGCATTGTGCTGCCACCTACGTCCAGGTACTCCATATCAGCGACCTCAGTAGTGATTAGACATCACGAGAGAGCAGAATGGGGCGTTCGCGAGATCAAGGACTTGGAACGTGGTCAGGTGTGGGGTGTCACTTGTGTCATACGCCAGTAAACGAGATTTCCACATTCATAAACATCCCTAGGTCCTCTGTTTCCGATGTGATAGTAAAGCGGAAACGTGAAGAGGCACGTACAGCACAAAAGCGTACAGGTCGACCTCGTCCGCTGACTGAAAGAGACCGCCGACAATTGAAGAGGGTCGTAAGGGTAATAGGCAGACATCTATCCAGATCATCACACAGGAATTCCAAACTGCATCAGAACCCACCGCAAGTACTAGGACACTTCTCTCACCAGTGAACTTGGTTTCATGGTAGAGCGGCTGCTCATACGCCACACATCACGCCGGTAAACGCCAAACGACATTTCTCTTGGTGTAAGGAGCATAAACATTGGACGATTGAACAGTGGAAAAACGTTGTGTGGAGTGATGAATCACGGTACACAATGTGGCGATCCGATGGCAAGGTGTGGGTATGGCGAATGTCCGGTGAACGTCATCTGCCAGCGTGTGCAATGCCAAGAGTAAAATTCGGATACGGCGGTGTTATGGTGTGGTCGTGCTTTTCATGGGGTGAAAGGGAGGGGGGAGGAGCGCTTGCACCCCTTGTTGTTTTGCGTGGCGCTATCACAGCACAGGCCTTCATTGTCGTTTTAACGACTTTATTGCTTCCCACTGTTGAAGAGCAATTCGGGGATGGCAATTGCCTCTTTCAACACGATCGAGCTCCTGTTCATAATGCACAGCCTGTGGCGGAGTGGTTTCACGACAATAACATCCCTGTAATGGACTGGCCTGCACCAAGTCCTGGCCTGAATCCTATAGAACGCCTTTGGGATCTTTTGGAACGCCGACTTGGTGCCAAGCCTCACTGCTCGACATCCACACCTCTCCTCAGTGCAGCACTCCGTGAAGAATGGGCTGCCATTCCCCAAGAAACCTTTCCAGCACCTGATTGAACGTATACCTGCGGGAGTGGAAGCTGTCATCAAGGCTAAGTGTGGGCCAACACCATATTGAACTCCAGCATTACCGATGGAGGGCGCCACGAACTTGTAAGTCATTTTCAGCCAGGTGTCCGGATACTTTTGATCACATACGGTATATGCAAGAAATTTGTCTGTTGGTTGACTGGCTCTCAGTTCAAGTTCGTTGCAGGCACAAACGGACATTCTAGGTTCTCCCTTCTTTCCTATGCTGTTTCGTACTTGCTTTGCGTCGTTTTTCATTCGAATCTGCAGTAGTTTAAGTAATTCCACAATCTTATGTGTTATTCAGATTTTGCAGGAAAAGCACATGGCCACGTATTATTCTGATTCTAAGCCTTCAGACCCTAACCAAGTGCGTTAAGTGTATTGACGTACAATGGATTCCAGAATCTCCGTTTTCGCGTACAGTATAAGTGAATTAATCCCAACTGTAGCTGATATAATTTCTTAGCCCATGTACAATACTTCACATTCCACTTGTAAGGCTGCAGTTGTTTCCTTTGTTGCGGCATATTATGCTGCATCGATTTTAGGTTCTAAGGTAATTGTCACCGCATGGCGAAGCTCCAAGTTACAAGGCTACAGAGAAATTTCTTTGCGCAAATTGTTATTGAATTATAGTGTTAATTCACTTCGGAGCTATTTTCAATAAAATGCATTGCTAATGAATATTACTTATTGGGCTCCCTCGCTGGTAGAGGCAGTACTTATTTCCAGTAGCATAAAGGCATAAAACATACGATTACATAGCTAATTTGCAGTAAGAGAAAAAAAACAAAAGCTATCGTCTTCGAATGGATTGGGGGGATAAACTCCAAAAAGAGAAAATTAGGCTCTTCATTAGATCATGCTGGCCGGGGTGGCCGAGCGGTTCTAGGCGCTACAGTCTGGAACGGCGCGACCTACTGTCGCAGGTTCGAATCCTGCCTCGGGCATGTATGTGTGTGCTGTCCTTAGGTTAGTTAGGTTTAATTAGTTCTCGGGAACTTATGACCTCAGAAGCTAAGTCCCATAGTGCTCAGAGCCATTTGAACCATTTAAACAATTAGGCCATAAAGTAGGAACCAAGTCAAATCTTGTACGAGTACTCAGGTTCAAGATAGTTTACAGTAATGAGGACATGGAGATGACTCAAAATCTCGAACTGGTACAGACTGCCCGACTTCATAGTTGCATGAATAAGGCTGACCGACGAAGATGGAAGAGGCGTCGCGAACAGTCCTTGAAAGTCAAGATAATGTAACTTCCTGGCAGATAAAACTGTGTGTCTGACCGAGACTCGAACATCTACATCTACATGACTACTCTGCAATTCACATTTAAGTGCTTGGCAGAGGGTTCATCGAACCACAATCATACTATCTCTCTACTATTCCACTCCCGAACAGCGAGCGGGAAAAACGAACACCTAAACCTTTCTGTTCGAGCTCTGATTTCTCTTATTTTATTTTGATGATGATTCCTACCTATGTAGGTTGGGCTCAACAAAATATTTTCGCATTCGGAAGAGAAAGTTGGTGACTGAAATTTCGTAAAAAGGTCTCGCCGCGACGAAAAACGTCTATGCTTTAATGACTTCCATCCCAACTCGTGTATCATATCTGCCACACTCTCTCCCCTATAACGTGATAATACAAAACGAGCTGCCCTTTTTTGCACCCTTTCGATGTCCTCCGTCAATCCCACCTGGTAAGGATCCCACACTGCGCAGCAATATTCTAACAGAGGACGAACGAGTGTAGTGTAAGCTGTCTCTTTAGTGGACTTGTTGCATCTTCTAAGTGTCCTGCCAATGAAACGCAACCTTTGGCTCGCCTTCCCGACAATATTATCTATGTGGTCCTTCCAACTGAAGTTGTTCGTAATTTTAACACCCAGGTACTTAGTTGAATTGACAGCCTTGAGAATTGTACTATTTATCGAGTAATCGAATTCCAACGGATTTCTTTTGGAACTCATGTGGATCATCTCACACTTTTCGTTATTTAGCGTCAACTGCCACCTGACACACCATACAGCAATCTTTTCTAAATCGCTTTGCAACTGATACTGGTCTTCGGATGACCTTACTAGACGGTAAATTACAGCATCATCTGCGAAGAGTCTAAGAGAACTGCTCAGATTGTCACCCAGGTCATTTATATAGATCAGGAACAGTAGAGGTCCCAGGACGCTTCCCTGGGGAACACCTGATATCACATCAGTTTTACGCGATGATTTGCCGTCTATTACTACGAACTGCGACCTTCCTGACAGGAAATCACGAATCCAGTCGCACAACTGAGACGATACCCCATAGCTCCGCAGCTTGATTAGAAGTCGCTTATGAGGAACGGTGTCAAAAGCTTTCCGGAAATCTAGAAATACGGAATCAACTTGAGATCCCCTGTCGATAGCGGCCATTACTTCGTGCGAATAAAGAGCTAGCTGCGTTGCACAAGAGCGATGTTTTCTGAAGCCATGCTAATTACGTATCAATAGATCGTTCCCTTGGAGGTGATTCATAATGTTTGAATACAGTATATGCTCCAAAACCCTACTGCAAACCGACGTCAATGATATAGGTCTGTAGTTAAATGGATTACTCCTACTACCCTTCTTGAACACTGGTGCGACCTGCGCAATTTTCCAATCTGTAGGTACAGATCTATCGGTGAGCGAGCGGTTGTATATGAGTGCTAAGTAGGGAGCTATAGTATCAGCGTAATCTGAAAGGAACCTAATCGGTATACAATCTGGACCTGAAGACTTGCCCGTATCAAGCGATTTGAGATCGGAAAACTGCGTTCAATAACTCCGCTTTAGCGGCACAGTCGTCGATAACAGTACCATCGGCACTGCGCAGGGAAGGTATTGACTGCGTCTTGCCGCTTGTGTACTTTACATACGACCAGAATTTCTTCGGTTTTTCTACCAAATTTCGAGACAATGTTTCGTTGTGGAACCTATTAAAGGCATCTCGCATCGAAGTACGTGCCAAATTTCGCGCGTCTGTAAATTTCAGCCCATCTTCGGGATTTCGCGTTCTTCTGAACTTCGCATGCTTTTTCCGTTGCCTCTGCAACAGCGTTCGGACCTTTTTTGTGTACCACGGGGGATCCGTTCCATCTCTTACCAATTGGAGAGGTATGAATATCTCAATTGCTGTTGCTACTATATCTTTGAATTTGAGCCACATCTCGTCTACATTTGCATAGTCAGTTCGGAAGGAATGGAAATTGTCTTTTAGGAAGGCTTCTAGTGGCACTTTATCCGCTTTTTTAAATAAAATTATTTTGCGTTTGTTTCTGATGGATTTGGAAGAAATGGTATTGAGCCTAGCTACAATGACCTTGTGATCACTAATCCCTGTATCAGTCATGATGCTCTCTATGAGCTCTGGATTGTTTGTGGCTAAGAGGTCAAGTGTGTTTTCGCAACCATTTACAATTCGCGTGGGTTCGTGGACTAAGTGCTCGAAATAATTTTCGGAGATAGCATTTAGGACAATCTCGGAAGACGTTTTCTGCCTACCACCGGTTTTGAACAAGTATTTTTGCCAACATACCGAGGGTAGGTTGAAGTCCCCACCAACTATAACCGTATGAGTGAGGTATTTATTTGTTACGAGACTCAAACGTTCTCTGAACTGTTCCGCAACTGTATCATCGGAGTCTGGGGGTCGGTAGAAGGAGCCAATTATTAACTTAATTCGGCTGTTAAGTATAACCTCCGCCCATACCAATTCGCACGGAATATCTACTTCGACTTCACTACAAGATAAACCACTACTGACAGACACAAACACTCCACCACCAATTCTGCCTAATCTATCTTTCCTGAACACCGTCTGAGACTACGTAAAAATTTCTGCAGAACTTATTTCAAGCTTTAGCCAGCTTTCTGTACCTATAACGATATCAGCTTCTGTGCTTTCTATTAGCGCTTGAAGCTCAGGGACTTTCCCAGCGCAACTACAACAATTTACAACTATAATTCCGACTGTTCCTTGATCCAAGCACGTCCTGTAATTGCCAAGCACCCTTTGACATTGCAGCCCATCCCGCACTTTCCCGAGGCCTTCTAACCTAAAAAACCGCCCAGTCCACGCCACACAGCCTCAGCTACCCGTGTAGCTACCAGCTGAGTGTAGTGAACTCCTGACCTATTCAGCGGAACCCGAAACCCCATGGCGCAAGTCAAGGAATCTGCAGCCAATACGGTCGCAAAACCGTCTGAGCCTCTGATTCAGACCCTCCACCCGGCTCTGCACCAAAGGTCCGCAGTCGGTTCTGTCAACGATGCTGCAGATGGTGAGCTCTGCCTTCATCTCGTAAGCAAGATCGGCAGCCTTCACCAAATCAGATAGCCGCTGGAATCCAGAGAGAATTTCCTCAGATCCAAAGCGACACACGTCGTTAGTGCCGACATGTGCCACCACCTGCAGCTGGCTGCACCCTGTGCTCTTCATGGCATCCGGAAGGAGCCTTTCCACATCAGGAATGACTCCTTCAGGAATGCACACGGAGTGCACACTGGATTTCTTCCCCTCCTTAGCCGCCGTATCCCTAAGGGGCCCCATTACGCGCCTAACATTGGAGCTCCCAACTACCAGTAAACCCACCCTCTGCGATTGCCCGGACCTTGAAGGCTGAGAATGATCCTCTGAAACAGGGCAGGCAGCTGCATCTGGCTCAGCCAGAGACAGTGCCTGAAACCGTTTTGTCAGACGCACCGGGGAGGCTTTCTGATCAGCCTCCGGGGGCGCCTTTTGCTGCCTGCCACGCCTTGGAACGACCTCCCAACCACGACCAACCACAGGCGAGGGCTCATTCCCACTGCGGGCAGCAACCGAGGCAACCACAGCGGCAGACCGATCTGGGGACAGACGGGACGAGGTTGACATCCCCGTGATACCCAAGTCCGGCTCCCCACAGTGGTGCCCATTGGCAACAGCCTCAAGCTGCGTGACCGAAGTCAGCGCCGATTGCAGCTGTGAGCGAAGGGATGCCAAGTCAGCCCTCATCCGAACACAGCAATCGCAGTCCCTGTCGATTCTGATCGATGTTGAACAACAGTTACCGAAACACGAGTCCGTGCCTAGATAACGCAAGCGAAACTCGGGACCTTTGCCTTTGGCGGTTATGTACACTACCATGTGAGCTACCCAAGCACGACTCACGACCCGCCTTCACAGCTTCAGTTCTGCCAGTATCTCGTCCCCTACCTTCCAAATTTCACAAAAGCTCTTCTGTGAAGCTTGCAGATTTGGTTGAAAGGGCTCTGAGCACTATGGGACTTAACTTCTGAGGTCATCAGTCCCCAGAACTTAGAACTAATTAAACCTAACTAACCTAAGGACATCACACACATCCATGCTCGAAGCAGGATTCGTGCCTGCGACCGCAACGGTCGCGCGGTTCCGTATTGTAGCGCCTAGATCCTCTCGGCCATCCCGGCCGACAAACCTGGCAAAACTAGCACTCCTGGAAGAAAGTATATTGCATAGACACGGCTTAGCCACAGCCTGGGGGATGTTTCCAGAATGAGATTTTCACTCTGCAGCGGAGTGTGCGCTGATATGAAACTCCCTGGCAGATTAAAACTGTGTGCAGAACCGAAACTCGAACTCGTGTCCCGACGAGGTACTGGTAGAATTGAAGCTGTGAAGGCGGGTCGTGGGTCGTGCTTGGGTAGCTCAGTTGGATTGTATTTCCGCTTCGCGCGTCGGGCGACTAGGTTGTGCTATTAGTTCCTCGTGTCCCTTTAGTGTCGTGTCGGTCTCCGTGCGCGTCGCTTCGCTGGTTGTCGGCTAGTGTACAGGTACTTTCAGGTTCACCTTCTAGAAAACCACACGTCACACATGACTGATTAGTCGATACAATTAAAGTCAGCCGGCCGTAGCGGCCGTGCGGTTCTAGGCGCTTCAGTCTGGAACCGAGCGACCGCTACGGTCGCAGGTTCGAATCCTGCCTCGGGCGTGGATGTGTGTGACGTCCTTAGGTTAGTTAGGTTTAATTAGTTCTATGTTCTAGGCGACTGATGAACTCAGAAGTTAAGTCGCATAGTGCTCAGAGCCATTTGAACCAATTAAAGTCACAACTGATCAGGTGCATAGTGCATATTTTGACAGCGAATTATGTGTGTTTTTTGTTAAGTTGCTTGACACACTTCAGGTTGACAGGATACTTTCTTGTCACGGTTCTCAGGTGCCCTTTACGCACCGTGATGGTTCCAGTAGTGGCAAATGCAGAAGTGATATATACGAATGTCCGGGTGCTTAACCTTCCGCCCGAGGTAGACGACTGTTCCCTGAGGACCGTTTTGCTTCCTTATGGAGAAATACGTCATATTCGAAAGGAACGCTGGCCTACTCAGCACCGCTTACTCGTGTATGGTGCTATTCGGTCGGTGGAAATGGTGGTCGAAAACATATTCCTTCTCATCTACTGCTATGTGGTTATAGGGTCCATATTACGAAGAGTGGCCAAGAAGGAACATGTTTTTATTGTATGCAAACCGGTCATTTCCGTACTAATTGTCCGCAGCGTGTGGCGGTATTAAAAGCTACATACGAACAGCGTAAAAAATTGACTTTAGCTGATCTTCTCCCGCAGGGATATCAGACTGAATCGTTCGCTCTTACTGAGGGACGCAGTGATCCGTTGACCGACAATGCCCGTGATTTCCCCCCGCTGTCCTTGCGTTGGGATGTTGATGCCGTTAATTCCGATGTGGCCGCCATGATTTCTCACAACAAGCGTCGCCGAACATAGGACGATGTGGGAGATGAACCTTCCCTATTGGCTCGCCCTTCCGATGGGCCTCCAGTAAGGGCCCTGTGCAAAAGATCCCTGACAGCTTATCTGGCGTTGTTCCTATTGGCCGGCCACGGTGGCCGCGCGGTTCTAGGCGCTTCAGTCCAGAAACTGTTGACTGCTACGGTCGCAGGTTCGAATCCTGCCTCGGGCATGGATGTGTGTGTTGTCCTTAGGTTAGATAGGTTTTAGTAGTTCTAAGTTCTAGGGAACTGATGACCTCAGATGTTAAGTCCCATAGTGCTCAGAGCCATTTGAACCATTTTTTGTTCCTGTTGTCGTGGCCTCCCTTTCGGAGAGCCCCGTGAAGGAACGTGCTTCCGGTTCCCAAGTGTCTTCTCCGGTTCTCTCGGACACTTCTCCTGTCGACTCTGTTTCCCATCCCCCTTCTGCTACTTCTGTTGCCCCCTCAGAGTCACAGCCTTCTCCCGTGAAACTACTGATTGATTCTCCAGAGCCAGTGGATCCAGTGGTTATTCACCAACCGTCCCTCCGTGAATCCATGTCTGCGGACGAGTGGGATGTAGAGGCCTCTCCCTCGCAATCTGAAACGGAATACCTACATGATGCACCCACGCGATCGAACGCGGCAGCGTCGGCGCCGCGGAGGCGCAGTAGAATTCGTAAACAGCCCCAGAGTGCCGCGTCACGGCCGAAGAAAAAGAAGTTGGAAGATGAGGGTTCTGTTTCGTAGTTCTTCTCTCTCTGGTTCGGCTATTGATTCTGGTATGGTTACTTGTATGTTGCTCCGTCAACTGACAAATCTCTAACGTTCTTTATTCTTCTTTCTGGGTTGAAGTTCCATGCAAGCATACACATTTTTTACTCTGAATATTAACAGAATACGTTCTGAGCTTCCGTTCCCTTAGCCTCCTCCACAAGGTACGGGTTTTAGAAACCTATGTCTTTAGTAAGGTATATTACGTTGCGCAGGTCTTTCCTCTCCCCGCGATGATGGCCCTCCAACTGAAACAGCTGACTGGTCGATTCCTGTGGCGCCGCCATGTCTTTCGAGTCGCGTACGCAGTAGTGACCAGGCCTCGAAAGCTTGGAAGACTGAGTCTTTCCGATATCAAAATGAAGACATCCATCTTATTTGACCGCCGTAACTGTACACAGACTCCGCATTCAGTTACCTCTCGTTTACTTTCCCGCCTCCGGCCGGTCTGTCTGACCCCCTCCGGTTGATGTTGGACAGATTAATCCTAAATTGCGGCACATTAGTGAATACTTTCTAACTGTCGGTATTCTAGGTGCTGATATATTTTCTGTGGCGCATATTAATACCAACATGGTACCATCCCGTTGGGGTGCACCATGTCCCCTTTCTTCTGTTGAACTTGATTGCCCGTCAACATCTTGGAAAACGGGCTGGTCTCATCTTAGTCTTCCTATATTGCCGATGGAGATTGCTTCAACGTGGTATAATGTCATTCACCGTTTGATACCTACAGGAGATCGTCTTTTTCTAATTGGCCACTCCGATTGATCCGTGTGAGGAATGTCATCCAACTGACACCTTACATCATAGGCTTGTTGCTTGCGGACTGGAACATTGGCTCTAGGTCCGCCATCTATCAGGTTTCCTTATTCGAGGACCTGAAACCGCTTCCCCAGATGACATCCTCCTACATCCGGGCATATCCTTTTTTCCTCAGACGAAAACGAACACGATTGTCTGGCTCTTGGGTTACTATATTCACTATGTCGTTGAAGGGGGGAATGCCCCTGACAGCTGCGCACCGAACGCTTTTTCCGAATATGCTTTTTCTTGAGTTTATCCGTCAGGGTGTTGGTTAAGTTCCCCCTGTGATCCCTGTTTCTTCCCTGAGCTTGAGTCCCCTCCCTTGCAGCTTTGTTTTGTCACTTAATCTCTTCTACATCTATGCAAAAAAATTACAAGAAGGGTGGGATGCCGGCCGCGGTGGTCTCGCGGTTCTAGGCGCGCAGTCCGGAACCGTACGACTGCTACGGTCGCAGGTTCGAATCCTGCCTCGGGCATGGATGTGTGTGGTGTCTTTAGGTTAGTTAGGTTTAAGTAGTTCTAAGTTCTAGGGGACTAATAACCACAGCAGTTGAGTCCCATAGTGCTCAGAGCCATTTGAACCAAGGGTGGGATAATGGGTTAGTCTTCCAGTTCAGAAGTTAATACTTGTTTGTGCTTGAACTGATTTGTTGATTTTCTTTTTGCAGCTGATGCTAAATGATGATTTGACTATGGTTGTCTGATTTTCATGAAAATACCATCTGATAATAATAAAAAAATTGTGGTAGAACACCTGTCTACGAAAGTAAAGACCCCGAATTCGAGTCTCGGTCCGGCACACAGTTTTAATCTGCCAGGCAGTTTCATATCAACGCACACTCCGCTGCAGAGTGATAATCTCATTGTGGCAGTCAAGTTGATGAATATGATAATTACGATGAAAAAGGGGAAAAATGTTTCTGATCACTGCGGTGCTACTGTTTTCACCTCATTCTTTTTTTTTTTTTTTTTTTTTTTTTTTTTTTTTTTTTTTTTTTTTTTGAGTGATCTGTCTACTGACTGGTTTGATGCGACCCGCCACGAATTCCTCCCCTGTGCTAACCTCTTCATCTCAGAGTAGCACTTGCAACCTATATCCTCAGTTATTTGCTGGATGTATTCCAATCTCTGTCTTCCTCTACAATTTTTGCCCTCTACAGCTCCCTCTAGTACCATGGAAGTCATTCCCTCATGTCTTAACAGATGTCCTGTCATCCTGTCCCTTATCCTTATCAGTTTTTTCCACATATTCCTTTCTTCTCCGATCCTGCGCAGAACCTCTTCATTTCTCACCTTATCAGCCCACTTAATTTTCAACATTCGTCTGTAGCACCACATTGCAAATGATTCGATTCTCTTCTCTTCCAGTGTTCCCACAGATCATGTTCACCACCATTCAATGCTGTGCTCCAAATGAACATTCTCAGAAATTTCTTCCTCAACTTAAGGCCCATGTTTGATACTAGTAGACTTCTCTTGGCCAGGAATGCTGTTTTCGCCACTGCTGCTTTCGATGTCCTCCTTTCTCCGTCCGTCACTGGTTATTTTGCTGCCTAGGTAGCAGAATTCCTGAACTTCATTTACTTTGTGACCATCAATCCTGATCTTAAGTTTCTCGATGTTCTCGTTTCTCCTGGTTCTCATTACTTTCGTCTTTTTTCGATTAACTCTCAGTCCATATTTTGTGCTCGTTAGACTCTCTTCCCTTCAGCAAATCATATAATTCTTCTTCACTTTCACTTAGGATAGCAATGACATCAGCTAATCATTCATATATATTCTACTTGAATTTTAATTCCTCTTCAGACCCTTTCTCTTATTTCCTTCATTAAACAGTAGGGGCTAAAGACTACATCCCTGTCTTACACTCTTTTTAATACGAGCACTTCGTTATTGGTCATCCACTCTTATTATTCCCTGTTGGCTCTTGAACGTATTGTATGTTACCCTTCTCTCCCTACAGCCTATACCTATTTTTCTCAGAATTTAGAACATCTTGCACCATTTTACATTGTGGAACGCTTTTTCCATGTGGTCTAATCCTATGAACATGTCTTGATTTTTCTTTAGTCTTGCTTCCATTATCAATAGCAATGTCAGAATTGCGTCTCTGGCGCCTTTTCCTTTCCTAAAACCAAATTGATCGGCATCTAACAATTTTTCAATTTTCTTCTCCATTCTTCTGTATCTTATTCTTATCAGCAACTCTGATGCATGAGGTTTTAAGCTGATTGTGCGGTAATTCTCGTACTTGTCAGCTCTTGCAATCTTCGGTACTGTGTATTTTGTGTGTGTGTGTTATTTTTCCGAAATACAGGTGGTATGTCACCAGACTCATACATTCCACACACCAACTTGAATAGTCGTTTTTTTTTTTTTTTTTTTGCTACTTTCCCCAATGATTTTAGAAATTCTGGCGGAATGTTGTCTATCCCTTCTGACTTATTTGATCTCAAGTCCTCCAAAGCTCTCTTAAATTCCGACACTGAATTACCCAGCTAGAACTACCACCATTTTTACTATTGCTGCCATCATTACGCTTCTCTCATATGTTTGTCCATTTGAGTCACCGTTTGCTTTTGAAATTAACACGTTAAATTATTGAAGGTTGTTTTTCGCAAATGGAATCGTCCTGAAACTACCCAGTCAACAGCCATTGTCTGCTTGTGAACAGAACGGGGCATCAGCATTTCCATTACGACAGGGGAGTCCACGCTACACACGTCCAAGTACACTTGCTTGCAATAACGCGATGGCTAATCTTCAAGACAGTTCTTTTATGGATGCGTTACATTAACTTCCAGAGACGGAAGCATTTTGACGTGTAGTTATAAGTCTACTTGGACTTTCTGGATACTGTGGCTGCACTGTCGTCCAAGGTCCTCCACTTCCACTCGTTTCTCACAAGGAAGCTTCACCAAACTGCCCCCATATATTGAGAAGGAAAAAGTATACTTGCAAGATATCAGCCCAGGCAGTGGATCGAACTCGAACATTTGGGCCATAACTCTGGTAGTACGCAGCTATGACCGTCTGAAGGTGCAAAATTTAAACTTTCGCTCGGACAGTTTGTTCTGTGATTCGTCGCCTAAGGTTTGAGCGCGCAGCACTGTAAAGCGGAGTGACAACCCAGGCCCTCCTGTGAAGCGGTATGTTGAAGGCGAACGAAGGGTAAAGGTGTGCGTGTCTGCCAAATGTGTTTTGAAATCTTGCTCGAGAAAACACGTTATTCAGTGAGCAAAATAGGTAAATAGTATCAGTACCCAATATGTCAAACACGTGCACAGTCCGCCAACGTGTGCTCCAGCATGTACACTCTGCCGCTGGCTCAGATAACATTACCTGATTTCGTATAAGAACTTGTCATACTGGCTGCCCAATGATTTAAAACTCCACTTACAGTCCTGCCCTAAGGTTAGGTAGAAATTTAAGTTTCCTCTGCCTACCTTGGAAGCGTCACATTCATCTGGCCACAGTTGCGAAATGCAACATAGTAGTCCTTTCAAAATTGGCCTCCGTTCCTAGTATGCAAAGTAACCCAGTTTCACCGTTTTTCTGATTTACATATACATAAAGATACACATATACATACACTCCTGGAAATGGAAAAAAGAACACATTGACACCGGTGTGTCAGACCCACCATACTTGTTCCGGACACTGCGAGAGGGCTGTACAAGCAATGATCACACGCACGGCACATCGGACACACCAGGAACCGCGGTGTTGGCCGTCGAATGGCGCTAGCTGCGCAGCATTTGTGCACCGCCGCCGTCAGTGTCAGCCAGTTTGCCGTGGCATACGGAGCTCCATCGCAGTCTTTAACACGGGTAGCATGCCGCGACAGCGTGGACGTGAACCGTATGTGCAGTTGACGGACTTTGAGCGAGGGCGTATAGTGGGCATGCGGGAGGCCGGGTAGACGTACCGCCGAATTGCTCAACACGTGGGGCGTGAGGTCTCCACAGTACATCGATGATGTCGCCAGTGGTCGGCGGAAGGTGCATGTTCCCGTCGACCTGGGACCGGACCGCAGCGACGCACGGATGCACGCCAAGACCGAAGGATCCTACGCAGTGCCGTAGGGGAACGCACCGCCACTTCCCAGCGAATTAGGGACACTGTTGCTCCTGGGGTATCGGCGAGGACCATTCGCAACAGTCTCCATGAAGCTGGGCTACGGACCCGCACACCGTTAGGCCGTCTTCCGCTCACGCCCCAACTTCGTGCAGCCCGCCTCCAGTGGTGTCGCGACAGGCGTGAATGGAGAGACGAATGGAGACGTGTCGTCTTCAGCGATGAGAGTCGCTTCTGCCTTGGTGCCAATGATGGTCGTATGCGTGTTTGGCGCCGTGCAGGTGAGCGCCACAATCAGGACTGCATACGACCGAGGCACACAGGGCCAACACCCGGCATCATGGTGTGGGGAGCGATCTCCTACACTGGCCGTACACCTCTGGTGATCGTCGAGGGGACACTGAATAGTGCACGGTACATCCAAACCGTCATCGAACCCATCGTTCTACCATTCCTAGACCGGCAAGGGAACTTGCTGTTCCAACAGGACAATGCACGTCCGCATGTATCCCGTGCCACCCAACGTGCTGTAGAAGGTGTAAGTCAACTACCGTGGCCAGCAAGATCTCCGGATCTGTCCCCCATTGAGCATGTTTCGGACGGGATGAAGCGTCGTCTCACGCGGTCTGCACGTCCAGCACGAACGCTGGTCCAACTGAGGCGCCAGGTGGAAATGGCATGGCAAGCCGTTCCACAGGACTACATCCAGCATCTCTACGATCGTCTCCATGGGAGAATAGCAGCCTGCATTCCTGCGAAAGGTGGATATACACTGTACTAGTGCCGACATTGTGCATGCTCTGTTGCCTGTGTCTATGTGCCAGTGGTTCTGTCAGTGTGATCATGTGATGTGTCTGACCCAAGGTATGTGTCAATAAAGTTCCCCCTTCCTGGGACAATGAATTCACGGTGTTCTTATTTCAGTTTCTAGGAGTGTACATACTCGTCAAGCCGCTGTACGGTGCGTGGCGGAGGGTACCTTGTACCACTGATGGTCGTTTCCTTTCCTGTTCCAGTCGCAAATAGAGCGAGGGAAAAACGACTGTATGCTTCTGTATTAGGCCTTATTTCTCGTATTTTATCTTCATGGTCCTTACGCGGAACGTACGTTGGTGGCAGTAGTATCATCTGCAATCAGCTTCAAATGCCGGTTCTCTAAATTTTCTCAATAATACTCCTCTTAAAGAACGTCGCCTTACCTCCAGGGTTTCCCATTTGAGGTCCCCAAGCATCTCCGTAACACTTGAACGTTATTCATACTTGCCGGTAACAAATCTAACAAGACTTCCCTTCTCCCGATTTCCAGATGCGGCAGACATATTTCCAGAAAGATCTGCAATGGAGTAGTGAGGCCCGCAGAGAAGGCGCCTGGTAATCTCAGCACACTCCTGAACACTGAAGCTGGCTTCAGAAGCTGTAGGACTTACGCACTAATACGCTAGCACTATACTCCACAGCTGGCACTAATATCTGTAGGTGATGCATCCTGATCGTTTTCAAGGCGTAGCTTTTGATCGTTACATTGCTTAATTTTACTGTACAAATTCTCGGCATTCCCTTTCAACAGGGTGGTCCAACAAGTACCCAGCCTGACCGAGAGACGGCGGTAGTCGTATCTCTGAACCAGAAAGTGTGCGCCCTATGAAGGATATGTTTCAAGTTTGAAGACGCCGCATTGTTTAGTATTTGTTTGGCAGCCATCAATAGTGAACGCCGTGAGTGAACTTGTGAAAATGGAGAAAATTGGTCATCGTTATGTGATACATTTTTTTTTTTTTTTTTTTTTTGAAAGGCCAATATTAAAGCTGAGCTATATTCTACTTTGTGAGAGTCTGCTCTTTCGTTGACAACAGTAAAATATCGGGTATCTGAGTTTAAACGTGGCTGTACGAGCTACCAAGACGAGCACCACAGTGATCGACCAAATGAGGTGACGACTCCAGAAATGGTGAAGAAAACCCACAAAGCGGTACTGGATGATCGTCGACTGAAAGTGTGCGAGTTAGCAGACGTAGTAGGCACTTCAAAAAGTGTGGTAAATAGCATATTATCTGAAAATTTGGACATGACAAATCTGTGTGCCAAGTTTGTGCCGCGTTTGCTAACACTCGAGCAAAAATAGTGTTGGGAAGGTGTTTCAACTGCGTGTTTAGCGAAGCTTCGCAGCAACAAAGTTGGTTTTTTGCGCTGTTTCACAATCATGGATGAAACATGGATCCACCACTTCACTCCCAAGACAAAAGAACAATCAAAACAATGGACACAAATTGGAGAACCGACTCCAAAGAAGGCGAAGACCGTTTCACCAGCAGGCAAAGTCGTGGCGTCGGTTTTTCGGGATGCGCGTGGGATAATTTAAATTGACTACTTTGAAGAAGGAAAACCTATCAACGGCGAGCATTATGCGAACTTACTGCAACGTGTGAGCGAAGAAATCAAGCAAAAACGGCTGAATTTGTCTAAGAAGAAAGAGTGGTTTCTTCAGGATAATGCACCAGCTCACAAGTCAATTATTGCAATGGCCCAAATTAATGAATTAAAGTTTGAATTGCTACCTCGAGCTGCGGATTAGCCATTTTAAACATTTGACGGTTACCACGAAAAACATAAGACAACTGAACTCTAGCGGCTATTAATATAAACTGCACTATGTATTCATTTCTCTATTAGCCGAGCCGAGGAGCAGGATCGATAGTTTGGACAAAATAATACTTTGTATTACGTATATTCTTTCTGAAACACCCTGTAGTTTAGTATACTCCACCGACTGTATAACTCTGACCCTAAAAATTTGGTGTGCCTGTTATAGAAAAGAGGTAGTACAGTCTTACAAACTTGTAACCATTGGCACTCGTGCTCATACCTCTTTTGCAAGCACAGGTTTGAATTTTTAACATAATTTGAACTCAATGTATTATTTCAAAGAGAGAGAGAAAGAGAGAGAGCGAATAATTCCATTCTCAGGCACCTCCAAGTGGGCACCAGTAATAGAACAAGCACACACGGCAGTAATAAGGTCTCCCAGTTTGCAAGGGCCACAGGACTGTGACAACAAGCAGCCAGAAGTCGACCAACTGGGGAACATTAACGTTTTATTTTTCGAAGGTTAACCTCGCTTTGGAGAAGGGAACGATTTGTCCCGACGAGAGGACAAGTGAGCTCCGGGAAGCAACTCGATGAATCCAGTGCTCACCGGCACTTGAGAAGAACACTATCCGAGGCAACTTGCCTGCCTCTGAAAAGACAGAGCCCACAAAAAGGCCGGCGTTTCATTACGAGATGCCGTCAGGGCGCAGGAAAGGGGTTTCCGCAGCGGTAGCGCAAGTCACCTCTCTGGGGAGTCCAATATTTCACGCACCGTCGCTCTGTTCTGCGTAACAAAGGCAGCTGTCAGAAGCTCAATAGTGGAGATTACGGGCCTAGGCGGAGGGCGGCGCGTGAATAGCCACGATCACAATCGGCGCCCACCGCCCTGTTTCGGGAGGAATCCGATTACATCTACATCGTAACCGGCCAATAACGCGGCTTTTACCAGAGTTAATTAAGCCGCGCGTCTGTGCAAACAATAGCTTAGGAGTGGAGCCGCCGTGGGACATGCGAGTCACTACCTGCTTTCTGTGGCAGGGAGCGCAGCGTGATCTACGGCAGTCAAGAAGAATCAACAGAACTGAACGGGCGTGACATAATACATTTCTTGGCGATATTTATTTATTTTTAACTGCTCAAAAAAGCTTTGCACCACTTAGATGTTTGCGAACATTTTCGGATTAAGAGGATCAGAGAATTACGGAATAGGAATTATGAAATTAAAGGAAAGTCTTTACTATGCGTTCATAAATGAGGTTAACGGACCAGATCGAGAGAAAGCAGAGATACTGGGAACACCTGGAGCAGATACTATCCAAAGTACCAACCATGAATGTTATCACACTTCTTAAAGACTTTCACAATCAATAATAATCGGGGAAAAAAGAAAAGGCAGAAATTTTTTTAGGTAACAGTCCATCCTTTTTTTTGTCATCAGTCTTCTGGCTGGTTTCATGCGGCCCTCCACGAATTCTTCTCCTGTGCCAACCTTCTCTGTTATTTGCTGGATGTTTTCTAATCTCCCTCTTCCTCTGTAATTTTTACCCTCTTCACCTCTCTAAGGGGCCGTAGCGTTTATTCCCCCCTCGTGTCTCAAAAGATGTCCTTAACATCCTGTCCCTCCTTCTTGTCAGTTTTTTTTAATATATCACGTTCCTCGCCGATTCTGCGGAGAACTTCCTCATTCCTTGCTTATTAGGCCACCTGATTTTCTACATTCTACTGTAGCACCACATCCCAAATCCTTCGATTCTCTTCTGTTCCGATTTTCCCAGGTTCATGTTTCATTATAATCCACGTGATCCACATGTACATTCCCAGAAATTTCTTCATCAGATTAAGGCCTTATGTCCTCCTTGCTCCGTCATCGTAACTTATTTTGCTTCTTAGGTAGGAGAATACCTTCAATTCGTCTACTTCGTGATCCCTAATTATGATGTTAATTTTCTCGGTAATCTCATTTCTGCTACTTCTCATTACTTTTTTTTCCATTTGTTCTCAACCCACATTCTCTCCCCGTGAGACTATTCGTTTCACATCCTGTAATTCCTCTCCACGTTCACTGAAGATACAGTGTCATTGTTCGGTCAAAGGGCTGGCTGATCTCTGTGATAAAAAATTGAGTGAAATGTTGACCGATTATCTTGAACGGGTGTCTTGTCACTTGTCACAGTCCATGTGACGAGAACAATACCGAATGAAAACGGGAGGGGAGGGGGGGGGGGGGTTATGAAACGTTCGTATCGAACCTACAGGACTTAAATTTCAATAAAAAATTATCAGCAATGGCGGCCGAAGACTTCTGGCGTAAGAAGTCACCCTCGTTCTACCAAGTTCTTTTTGAAGGAATGCGTGGGAGCGGACAGAGTTTCATGGCACTCTCTTACTATTGGGGTATGAAACTGCCCCTAAAAAGGCGGAAACATCAGGAATGGTTCAAATGGCTCAAATGACTCTGAGCGCTATGGGACTTAACTGCTGAGGTCATCAGTCCCCTAGAACTTAGAACTACTTAAACCTAACTAACGTAAGGACATCACATACATCCATGCCCGAGGCAGGATTCGAACCTGCGACCGTAGCGGTCGTGCGGTTCCAGACTGTAGCGCCTAGAACCGCTCGGCCACGCCGGCCGGCCATCAGGAATGGAAAACGGCATACGGATGCAGAAGGCAATGGAAACCACTGCATTAAAGAGACATAATGTGTATCCACACGACATGTGGTATTTAACTGAAAACTATCATTAACAATTTGTCCATTTTATTTGGACTGTTGAGCTCCGTGGCCGTGGATAATGATATTTCACTGAAAAAATACGGCAACCAGCCACTTTTTAATGCGTTTTTTTTATTTACGCCAATATGCATTTCGGGTTTGCACCCATCTTCAGCTGGCAAATTACGTGGATCTTCAGTTACTACAGTAGTACAATCTCGACAGCAGTTTGGATGCTGCAGCAGGCCTGTGCAAAAGCAACGATTCCAATCATTTACTTCAATTTCGCGAGTTTAAAGTCACACACTATCAGCTGTTCATTTTACTTACTTTATTTTACAATTGCCATTACCAACTTTGGCCCATATAAACAAGTACTCATCAGCGTTTAATTTCTTCTTCTTCCTAGTACTCAGAACAAATGGCATGCTTGGAACTAGAGTACCATAAGGCACTTTAGCCAACAATCCTGTAGTCTCCGAAATACTCCATGTCTTCCAAGTGAGAATATTGTTGTTGTTGTTGTTGTTGTGGTCTTCAGTCCTGAGACTGGTTTGATGCAGCTCTCCATGCTACTCTATCCTGTGCAAGCTTCTTCATCTCCCAGTACCTACTACAACCTACATCCTTCTGAATCTGCTTAGTGTACTCATCTCTCGGTCTCCCTCTACGATTTTTACCCTCCACACTGCCCTCCAATGCTAAATTTGTGATCCCTTGATGCCTCAAAACATGTCCTACCAACCGATCCCTTCTTCTAGTCAAGTTGTGCCACAAACTTCTCTTCTCCCCAATCCTATTCAATACCTCCTCATTAGTTACGTGATCTATCCACCTTATCTTCAGTATTCTTCTGTAGCACCACATTTCGAAAGCTTCTATTCTCTTCTTGTCCAAACTAGTTATCGTCCATGTTTCACTTCCATACATGGCTACACTCCAAACAAATATTTTCAGAAATGACTTCCTGACACTTAAATCTATATTCGATGTTAACAAATTTCTCTTCTTCAGAAACGCTTTCCTTGCCATTGCCAGTCTACATTTTATATCCTCTCTACTTCGACCATCATCAGTTATTTTACTTCCTAAATAGCAAAACTCCTTTACTACTTTAAGTGTCTCATTTCCTAATCTAATTCCCTCAGCATCACCCGATTTAATTTGACTACATTCCATTATCCTCGTTTTGCTTTTGTTGATGTTCATCTTATATCCTCCTTTCAAGACACTGTCCATTCCGTTCAACTGCTCTTCCAAGTCCTTTGCCGTCTCTGACAGAATTACAATGTCATCGGCGAACCTCAAAGTTTTTACTTCGTCTCCATGAATTTTAATACCTACTCCAAATTTTTCTTTTGTTTCCTTTACTGCTTGCTCAATATACAGATTGAATAACATCGGGGAGAGGCTACAACCCTGTCTCACTCCTTTCCCAACCACTGCTTCCCTTTCATGCCCCTCGACTCTTATGACTGCCATCTGGTTTCTGTACAAATTGTAAATAGCCTTTCGCTCCCTGTATTTTACCCCTGCCACCTTTAGAATTTGAAAAAGAGTATTCCAGTCAACATTGTCAAAAGCTTTCTCTAAGTCTACAAATGCTAGAAACGTAGGTTTGCCTTTTCTTAATCTTTCTTCTAAGATAAGTCGTAAGGTCAGTATTGCCTCACGTGTTCCAACATTTCGACGGAATCCAAACTGATCCTCCCCGAGGTCCGCATCTACCAGTTTTTCCATTCGTCTGTAAAGAATTCGCGTTAGTATTTTGCAGCTGTGACTTATTAAACTGATAGTTCGGTAATTTTCACATCTGTCAGCACCTGCTTTCTTTGGGATTGGAATTATTATATTCTTCTTGAAGTCTGAGGGTATTTGGCCTGTCTCATACATCTTGCTCACCAGCTGGTAGAGTTTTGTCATGACTGGCTCTCCCAAGGCCGTCAGTAGTTCTAATGGAATGTTGTCTACTCCGGGGGCCTTGTTCCGACTCAGGTCTTTCAGTGCTCTGTCAAACTCTTCACGCAATATCGTATCACCCATTTCGTCTTCATCTCCATCCTCTTCCATTTCCATAATATTGTCCTCAAGTACGTCACCCTTGTATAAACCTTCTATATACTCCTTCCACCTTTCTGCCTTCCCTTCTTTGCTTAGAACTGGGTTGCCATCTGAGCTCTTGATATTCATACACGTGGTTCTCTTCTCTCCAAAGGTCTCTTTAATTTTCCTGTAGGCAGTATCTATCTTACCCCTAGTGAGATAAGCCTCTACATCCTTACATTTATCCTCTAGCCATCCCTGTTTAGCCATTTTGCACTTCCTCTCGATCTCATTTTTGAGACGTTTGTATTCCTTTTTGCCTGCTTCATTTACTGCATTTTTATATTTTCTCCTTTCATCAATTAAATTCAATATTTCTTCTGTTACCCAAGGATTTCTAGCAGCCCTCGTCTTTTTACCTACTTTATCCTCTGCTGCCTTCACTACTTCATCCCTCAGAGCTACCCATTCTTCTTCTACTGTATTTCTTTCCCCTATTCCTGTCAATTGTTCCCTTATGCTCTCCCTGAAACTCTGTACAACCTCTGGTTCTTTCAGTTTATCCAGGTCCCATCTCCTTAATTTCCCACATTTTTGCAGTTTCTTCAGTTTTAATCTACAGGTCATAACCAATAGATTGTGGTCAGAGTCCACATCTGCCCCTGGAAATGTCTTACAACTTAAAACCTGGTTCCTAAATCTCTGTCTTACCATTATATAATCTATCTGATACCTTTTAGTATCTCCAGGGTTCTTCCACGTATACAACCTTCTTTCATGATTCTTAAACCAAGTGTTACCTATGACTAAGTTGTGCTCTGTACAAAATTCTACTAGGCGGCTTCCTCTTTCATTTCTTAGCCCCAATCCATATTCACCTACTATGTTTCCTTCTCTCCCTTTTCCTACACACGAATTCCAGTCACCCATTACTATTAAATTTTCGTCTCCCTTCACTATCTGAATAATTTCTTTTATTTCATCGTACATTTCTTCAATTTCTTCGTCATCTGCAGAGCTAGTTGGCATATAAACTTGTACTACTGTAGTAGGTGTGGGCTTAGTATCTATCTTGGCCACAATAATGCGTTCACTATGCTGTTTGTAGTAGCTTACCCGCATTCCTATTTTCCTATTCATTATTAAACCTACTCCTGCATTACCCCTATTTGATTTTGTGTTTATAACCCTGTAATCACCTGACCAGAAGTCTTGTTCCTCCTGCCACCGAACTTCACTAATTCCCACTATATCTAACTTTATCCGATCCATTTCCCTTTTTAAATTTTCTAACCTACCTGCCCGATTAAGGGATCTGACATTCCACGCTCCGATCCGTAGAACGCCAGTTTTCTTTCTCCTGATAACGACATCCTCCTGAGTAGTCCCCACCCGGAGATCCGAATGGGGGACTATTTTACCTCCGGAATATTTTACCCAAGAGGATGCCATCATCATTTAATCATACAGTAAAGCTGCATGTCCTCGGGAAAAATTACGGCTGTAGTTTCCCCTTGCTTTCAGCCGTTCGCAGTACCAGCACAGCAACGCCGTTTTGGTTAATGTTGCAAGGCCAGATTAGTCAATCATCCAGACTGTTGCCCCTGCAACTACTGAAAAGGCTGCTGCCCCTCTTCAGGAACCACACGTTTGTCTGGCCTCTCAACAGATACCCCTCCGTTGTGGTTGCACCTACGGTACGGCCATCTGTATCGCTGAGGCACGCAAGCCTCCCCACCAACGGCAAGGTCCATGGTTCATGGGGGGGGGTGAGAATATTAGCATCTGGAAATGCTTCAAGGCCACCATAATCTGCGTGAGTGCCCCACACAACAGCAAGTGTGAGCCAACTACCACCTCCGAACAATGCCTGTACATCACAGGTAAAGTTCAGATGGAGTCCACGAAACACATTTGGGCCTCCAATTAACTGTTGTTTATTAAATTGACCAGCAAGGTCAATATCAATAGCCTTCAAGCTGCGATACACAGGTACACTGCGCCGCCAGCGGCGACGCCATGCACGTCGCAGAGTCATTCCTGTGGCACGTTAACACAACTTACGTAAAATGAACAGCTGATAGTGTGTGACTTTAAACTCGCGAAATTGAAGTAAATGATTGGAGTCGTTGCTTTTGCACAGGCCTGCTGCAGCATCCAAACTGCTGTCGAGATTGTACTACTGTAGTAACTGAAGATCCATGTAATTTGCCAGCTGAAGATGGGTGCAAACCCGAAATGCATATTGGCGTAAATAAAAAAAACGCATTAAAAAGTGGCTGGTTGCCGTATTTTTTCAGTGAAAACTATCATGATGATCTCTGCATTGGCAAAAGATTCCAGACTAGTCCGCGGTTCGTATCTCAGAGAGGAGATTGTCATGGGGGAGATGACTATGAGAAAAAGCTCGAATAATAATTACGAAACTAAAAAAAAAGAAAAAACTTTACTGTGCTTTCATAAGTGAGGTTAACAGAACAGATCCAAAGAAAGTAGAAGAGAATTGGGAAGACTTGGAGGAGACAGTATCCAAAATTCCATCCAAGAATGTGGTTATATATCTTGGAGATTCCAATAATCAATAATAATCGTGAAACAAAGAAAATTCTGTAACATCATTGGAAACTGTCCAGGCTACAACAAGACAGTGGGAACAGCGAACGATTGGTGAACATTTGTAATTTTTATGTGATTATGAAATTGATAGCATATAAACACACTCGAAGGAAACAATAAACAACAACGCTCTACTAGGACTGCAGACTGATCATGTGGTGGTGACGAGAGATGTGCAGAAGGAAACTATAAATTTCGAAGACCTAAGCCTAAGTGGAGCAAATTTACGAGGGTTGGAAAGTTAATAGTGGCAACTATTTATTTACAGCTCGTACAAAATAGATACGTGTTTCAAAGTTTTACTGAGCTTCAAAGTAGTCACCAGCATTGAGTATAATACTCTTAGCAGTGGCAGTTGTGTTGACAGTTCGAGCGGCGCGGTCTATTGCCCGACGAATTTGTAGCAGTTCTGGTGCGAATGCCGTGAAGTGTTTCCTTCAGTTTAGAAATCGAGTTGAACTCACGAGGGCTTAAGTCAGGGGAGTGCAGTAGCTGGTATAGCACTTAGCAGCCCCATCAGTCAAAAAAATCAGTAACAGCTAGCATTGTACGTGCATGAGCATTGACCTGCAAAATGATGGTCAGGTCCTGCAGAAAGTGTCGTCACTTCTGTCCCTAAGCTGGTCGTAGTTCGTGTTCAACTCTAATCACTGAAGTTAAAGTGCGTCAGACTTGGCCAGCACTTGGGTGATGTCCGGGTCTGTCGAGTGCTGTTGGCAAATGGGGTGCACTCAGCCATTGTAAGGCCAGTTGGGGAGCTACTTGACTGAAAAGTAGAGTCACCAGTCACGAAAGCTGACAACGGCCGGGAGAGTGGTGTGCTGACCACATGCCGTTCCATATCCGCCTCCAGTGGTGCCTACCGACTGAGGGTGACATGGCGGTCCATCGGTACTGTTGGAACTTCCGGACGGAGTAACGTAAACTGTAACAGCTTACTGTTTCACCAATTGTAATTTTCATTACTACTTGCACATACCATACCTTTTGCATTTCCTGGTGTTATTTTTTCATGTACATCTGCATCTACTTCTGCATCTACGTCTACATGTGCAGGAATTGCACAAAATTATGGAAACGCGGCGAAATATGCCTGCTTGAATATAAATGTAGGTGCTAGACAAGTCTACGGGATGTTGTATCCTATCACTAGTGGCACCTGTGCAATATCCTCAATATATGGCTAGTGTCACTCGTGGTCAGAACAGTGTTCTGTGTAGTTGTGAGTGCACTGTGTCGGACCCAAGTGGATCAGAACGTGGGCAAATTGTTGGTCCTCCTATGGTGAGTTTTTCCGTAATCAAGAGAGCCGAAGTATTTGGTGTTACAAGAGGCAACTCCTAGAAAATTTATGCGGCATACAGAGCAATCGGAGATAAACATCTTGCGCTAAAAGTTATAATGCGGACGAGAGTGTAAGTTGAGTGAACATGATACGTGGCTACTGAAGAGGATTGTGATGAAAAATAAGAGGACGGCAGCTGCAAAAGTCTCTGCGGGACTAAATGTCGCTATCGAGAACACTGTCAGCAGCAAAACGACACGAAGGATGCTCCATAAGCAGGCAACTGCAGGGCGAGCTGGACTTCCAAAACCCCGTCAGGGGGGCAGATGCCCGTAACAGGAAAATGTGGTGCCGAAGCTATAAAACCCTGTCTATGGAACAATGGGAGAAAGTCGTTTGGTCGGTTAAGTTTTGTTGCACAATGTTTCGAACTTCCGGGCGAGTTTGCGTTCCTATAGTGAAACTTGGCGGGGGTTCGATGATAATTTGGGCAGCCATATCGTGGTATTCCATGCGCCGCATGGTTACTCTACAAGGTCGCTTTCCTACCAAGGATTAGGTGCCTATTTTGGCTGATCAGGTCCATCCCATGGTACAAAGTTTGTTCATTAATGGTGACGCCGTGTTTCAGGACAAGAGGGGCCCCTGTTCACACAGCTCGCAGTGTCCAGGAGTGGTTTTGTGAGCTCGAAGATGAACTGGCCACCACAGTCTCCAGTTCTGAATATTACTGAGCCTTTGTTGTCTACTTTGGAGAGAAGGTTGCATGTTCGCTGTCCACTTCTACACTACTGGCTATTAAAATTGCTACACCACGAAGATGACATGCTACAGACGCAAAAATTTAACCGACAGGAAGAAAATGCTTTGATATGCAAATGATTAGCTTTTCAGAGCATTCACACAAGGTTGGTGACGGTGGTGACACCTACAATGTGCTGACATTTGGAAAGTTTCATACCGATTTCTCATACACAAACAGCAGTTGACCGGCGTTGCCTGGTGAAACGTTGTTGTGATGCCTCGTGTAAGGAGGAGAAATGCGTTCCATCACGTTTCCGACTATGATAAATGTCGGATTGTAGCCTATCGCGATTGTGGTTTATCGTATCGCGACATTGCTGCTCGCGTTGGTCGAGATCCAATGACTGTTAGCAGAATATGGAATCGGCGGTTTCAAGAGGGTAATACGAAACACCGTGCTGGATCCCAACGGCCTCGTATCACTCACTAGCAGTCGAGATGACAGGCGTATTATCCCCATGACTGTAACGGATCGTGCAGCCACGTCTCGATCGTTCAGTCAACAGATGGGTACGTTTGCAAGACAACAACCATCTGCACGAACAGTTAGACGACGTTTGCAGCAGCATGGACTATCAGCTTGGAGACTATGCCTGCGGTTACCCTTGACGCTGCATCACAGATGGAAGCGCCTGCGATGGTGTACTCAACGAGGAACCTGGGTGCACGAATGGCAAAACCTCATGTTCTGGGATGAATCCAGGTTCTGTTTACAGCTTCATGATGGACGCATCCGTGTTTGGTGACATCGCGGTGAACACACATTGGAAGCGCCTATTCGTCATCGCCATACTGGCGTATCACCCGGCGTCCTGGTATGGGTGTCATTGATTACACGTCTCGGTCATCTAATGTTCGCATTGACGGCACTTTGAACAGTGGACGTTACATTTCAGATGTGTTACGACCCGTGGCTCTACCCTTCATTCGATCCCTGCGAAACCTTACATTTCGGCAGGATAATACACGGCCGCATGTTGCATGTCCTGTACGGGCCTTTCTGGATACAGAAAATGTTCGACTGCTGCCCTGGCCAGCACATTCTCCAGATCTCTCTGGTCAATGGTGGCCGAGTAAGTGGCTCGTCACAATACGCCAGTCACTACTCTTGATGAACTGCGGTACTGTGTACACGCCATCCAAGCTCTGTTTGACTCAATGCCAAGGCGTATCAAGGCCGTTATTACCGCCAGAGGTGGTTGTTCTGGGTACTGATTTCTCGGGATCTATGCACTCAAATTGCGTGAAAATGTAATGACATGTCTGCTCTAGTATAATATATTTGACCAATGAATACCCGTTTATCATCTGCATTTCTTCTTGGTGTATCAATTTTAATGGCTAATAGTGTACTATCGTTAACTGAAATTGCCATCATTTCGTAACCAGAATGGTGTAAGATTCCCTTGAAAACCATTCAGGACCTGGATTTATCCATTGCGACACGACTGGAAGCTATTTTGATTGCCAACCGTTTCCCTGCACCGTGGCAGGCATGGTAATGTGTTGTGTTTTGCGTGATTCCATATTTTTGTCCATACTGCAAGCCAGCGTGAGGTACAAGGCGGAGGGTGGCTTGTACCACTGTCAATCATTCCCTTTCCTGATCTACTAGCAAGTGGAGCGACGATACCCAGATGACTATGTCCTTTCGTGTCACTCAAGGTTTGTGCTGGTGGTAGTAGGATCGTTCTACAGTTTGTCGCAAAGGCCACTTTACATTTTCTTAGTAGCGTTTCGTGAAATGAACGTCTTCTTCCATCCAGGGATTGCCATATGAGACCATGGAGCATGCTGATCGAAACTACCGGTAATGAACCAGGCGGCATGCTTGTACATTGCTTTGATGTCTTCCTTCAATTCTACCTGGGGCAGTTCCCAAACAGCCGAACAGTATTCAAGAATGGGTCGCATTGGGGTTCTATACATGGTCTTACTGTATGATTAAATGATGATGGCATCCTCGGATCGGAGCGTGGAATGTCAGATCCCTTAATCGGGCAGGTAGGTTAGAAAATTTAAAAAGGGAAATGGGTAGGTTGAAGTTAGATATAGAGGGAATTAGTGAAGTTCGGTGGCAGGAGGAACAAGACTTCTGGTCAGGGTTATAAACACAACATCAAATAGGGGTAATGCAGGAGTAGGTTTAATAATGAATATGAAAATAGGAATGCGGGTAAGCTACTACAAACAGCATAGTGAATGCATTGTTGTGGCCAAGATAGATACGAAGCCCACACCTACTACAGTAGTACAAGTTTATATGCCAACTAGCTCTGCAGATGATGAAGAAATTGAAGAAATGTACGATGAAATAAAAGAAATTATTCAGATAGTGAAGGGACACGAAAATTTAATAGTAATGGATGACTGGAATTCGAGTGTAGGAAAAGGGAGAGAAGGAAACATAGTAGGTGAGTATGGATTGGGGCTAAGAAATGAAAGAGGAAGCCGCCTAGTAGAATTTTGCACAGAGCACAACTTAATCATAGCTAACACTTGGTTTAAGAATCATGAAAGAAGGTTGTATACGTGGAAGAACCCTGGAGATACTAAAAGGTATCAGATAGATTATATAATGGTAAGACAGAGATTTAGGAACCAGGTTTTAAGTTGTAAGACATTTCCAGGGGCAGATGTGGACTCTGACCACAATCTATTGGTTATGACCTGTAGATTAAAACTGAAGAAACTGCAAAAATGTGGGAAATTAAGGAGATGGGACCTGGATAAACTGAAAGAACCAGAGGTTGTACAGAGTTTCAGGGAGAGCATAAGGGAACAATTGACAGGAATAGGGGAAAGAAATACAGTAGAAGAAGAATGGGTAGCTCTGAGGGATGAAGTAGTGAAGGAAGCAGAGGATAAAGTAGGTACAAAGACGAGGGCTGCTAGAAATCCTTGGGTAACAGAAGAAATACAGAATTTAACTGATGAAAGGAGAAAATATAAAAATGCAGTAAATGAAGCAGGCAAAAAGGAATACAAACGTCTCAAAAATGAGATCGATAGGAAGTGCAAAATGGCTAAACAGGGATGGCTAGAGGACAAATGTAAGGATGTAGAAGCTTATCTCGCTAGGGGTAAGATAGATACTGCCTACAGGAAAATTAAAGAGACCTTTAGAGAAAAAAAACCACTTGCATGAATATCAAGAGCTCAGATGGCAGCCCAGTTCTAAGCAAAGAAGGGAAGGCAGAAAGGTGGAAGGAGTATATAGAAGGTTTATACAAGGGCGATGTACTTGAGGACAATATTATGGAAATGGAAGAAGATGTAGATGAAGACGAAATGGGAGATACGATACTGCGTGAAGAGTTTGACAGAGCACTGAAAGACCTGAGTCGAAACAAGGCCCCCGGAGTAGACAACATTCCATTAGAACTACTGACGGCCTTGGGAGAACCAGTCCTGACAAAACTCTACCAGCTGGTGAGCAAGATGTATGAGACAGGCGAAATACCCTCAGACTTCAAGAAGAATATAATAATTCCAATCCCAAAAAAGCAGGTGCTGACCGATGTGAAAATTACCGAACTATCAGTTTAATAAGCCACGGCTGCAAAATACTAACGCGAATTCTTTACAGACGAATGGAAAAACTGGTAGATTCAGACCTCGGGGAGGATCAGTTTGGATTCCGTCGAAATGTTGGAACACGTGAGGCAATACTGACTTTACGACTTATCTTAGAAGAAAGATTAAGAATAGGCAAACCTACGTTTCTAGCATTTGTAGACTTAGAGAAAGCTTTTGACAATGTTGACTGGAATACTCTTTTTCAAATTCTAAAGGTGGCAGGGGTAAAATACAGGGAGCGAAAGGCTATTTACAATTTGTACAGAAACCAGATGGCAGTTATTAAAGTCGAGGGGCATGAAAGGGAAGCAGTGGTTGGGAAAGGAGTGAGACAGGGTTGTAGCCTCTCCCCGATGTTATTCAATCTGTATACAGAAAAACTAGGATAATGGAATGTAGTCAAATTAAATCGGGTAATGCTGAGGGAATTAGATTAGGAAATGAGACACTTAAAGTAGTGAAGGAGTTTCGCTATTTAGGAAGTAAAATAACTGATGATGGTCGAAGTAGGGAGGATATAAAATGTAGACTGGCAATGGCAAGGAAAGCGTTTCTGAAGAAGAGAAATTTGTTAACATCGAATATAGATTTATGTATCAGGAAGTCGTTTCTGAAAGTATTTGTTTGGAGTGTAGCCATGTATGGAAGTGAAACATGGACGATAACTAGTTTGGACAAGAAGAGAATAGAAGCTTTTGAAATGTGGTGCTACAGAAGAATGCTGAAGATTAGATGGGTAGATCACATAACTAATGAGGAGGTATTGAATAGGATTGGAGAAAAGAGAAGTTTGTGGCACAACTTGACTAGAAGAAGGGATCGGTTGGTAGGACATGTTTTGAGGCATCAAGGGATCACAAATTTAGCATTGGAGGGCAGCGTGGAGGGTAAAAATCGTAGAGGGAGACCGATAGATGAGTACACTAAGCAGATTCAGAAGGATGTGGGTTGCAGTAGGTACTGGGAGATGAAGCAGCTTGCACAGGATAGAGTAGCATGGAGAGCTGCATCAAACCAGTCTCAGACAACAGCAACAACACATGGTCTCCTTTAAAACTGAGCTATACTTTCCCGGAATTACCCCAGTAAATCGAAGTCCACCTTTAGTCTTCCTTACAAGTGACAACATGTTTTTGTTATGTTACATATCACTTTGCAGCACTGCGTGAAGATATTTAATCGATGTGGCTGCGTCATACAGCATACTGGTAATCTTCTTTCTTTTCCTGGCGCCTTTGTCGTGCATCTTTGCACATGGTTGCCACGGTTAAATCGGATTTGGCTTAGTTAAATTACGGGGTGGCTGGATGCCCTTCCTCCCGCCACCCCAAATCACTGGGACGGAATTAGTGTACGCCAACTGTCTGTGTCTATTGTAAAGCATGAGAGTGTGAAAGTGTTTCAAATGTCTGCGAGGCGTGTAACTGAGGTGGGACGTGGGGACCAGCCCAGCATTCATCTAGTGGGATGTCGAAAACCGCCTAAAAGCCACATCCAGGCTGGCTGGCACACCGACCGTCGTCGGCAATCCGCCATGCGGATTCGATCCGGGGCCATCGCGCCTTCCCGAGTCCAGGAAGCAGCACACTAGCGCTTTCGGCTAACCTGAAAACAGCACACGTGTAATACTGTATTCAAATACTACATGAGTGTTTTTATACTCACTGCATTCACTTAAAGTTTTCTACCTTTAGATCAAGCTGACATTAGTCACACCAAATAGAAGTTCTGTCTGTCGTTTTGTGTCCTCCTACAGTCACTCAACAACGACACTTTGCCGCACACAACAGCATCATTAGCAAACACTCGTGAATTCGTACTCACCCTCTCCGTCGGACAGTTTATATACACAAAGAACAAGAGCGGCCCTATATCATTTCCCATCTGGGACAACGTACTGAATGCTGTTACTTCAAAAGTCTTCTACGTACTCCCGTATTTGAGAATATCAGCCCTTTGTTAACGGTCCTGTAGTGTGGCTCTGTATCATACGCTTTCCGGAAATACAGCAGCATGGAATCTGCTTGTTGCCTTCGAATTCTATTCGCAAGATACCGTAGAAGAAGAGGTAAAACCGAGATTCGCGAAAATAATCCTTCCTAAATCTGTGTTGATTTGTGGATAGAAGCTTTTCTCTCATAAGCAAATTTATTATATTCGTAGAATATACCAAAGAATTGTGCAGCAAACCGACGCTGAGAATACTGGTCAACAATATTCAGGAACGGTTCTTTTATCTTTATTCTATACATTAGTCACCTGTGCCTTTCTCCAGTCGTTTGGGACTTCTGGCTGGGCCATAGTTTCGCGATAAATGGTGTTAATGCCAAAGGGTACTATATGCAAACCTGCAACAGGCATCTTATTTGTTGTCGACTCTCTCAGCTGCTTTTCAACATTTTCTGTCTCCTCCCTATCCTGACTCATGTGAGTTGTAGTCGGGTATTGCACAGTAGCTGTTTAATTCCCTTGGCTCAATGGACCGGCGCCCGGTTTCTTGGTACACCTAGTGGGAAAGACCTCTAGCGGCGAAGCAGTCTCACGCCAGCGTCAGAGAGGGTACCAAGAACACCACAGCGACACGTGACGTCAGAGACTTTTGCGTTCCTGCCTCCCCAGTGCGACTACCAACTTCAAGAAGCGATTTTCTGATCGGTTGCAGTTCAGTATCATTGCGGAAACATTCACAATCGACTTGTGGAGAACACAAGTGGCATTGAAAAGAGGGCTTTTGCGAACGGAATGAGTATGGGGCACTAAATGACATCTCCTGTTCGTAAAAAGGGTTGAGATTCAGTTAGACGATGCTTATGTGTCAAGAACGTCACATGAATGGTTAACGACGCAAAAATAAAAAAAGGACTTTGGTTTCGTAACTGTGCTATTGTTCGATACTTACTTTGTGTACATAGTCTCTGTTATGCAGGATGTTTCATTGATCTTGATCATCAAAATAACTACTGAGCCGTGGTAAAAAATTGCTGTTTTGAAGAGCGCACCACAGCGCGTTGTGTGAAGCAGTCGCCCTCCATTTCTGGCGGTGGCGCCGCTGTGGGAATCGCAGCTTTGGTGTCTCCCTCTGGTGGGAAATCGGAAAGGTTGCCTGTTCGCGTGCATTTAAGGGGCGCTATGAGCTCTTCTCGGGAACCTCCTTACAGCAAAGAAACGCTGGAACTGGCGCCAGACATGCACACGCCTCAACTCCACCCTCCCTGTCAACTCCGCCAAGTACTGGTCCGCCTTCCACCGCCTTACTGGTAGCCATCCCTCCCCACATGACCCCATCCTCCATGACGATCGACCCTTTCCTGACAACCTCAGTAAGGCTAACCATTTTGCTTCACACCTATCCGAGGTCTTCTCCATTTCTGACGATCCCCATTTTGAGTACTCCCTCTTCCCCACCGTCCTTGACCGCACTGAACCTCTCTCCCCCAACTCGCCCCTAGCTTCCAGTACTTGGATCGGCTACCCCCCTCGGACATCAACACTCCCATCACCACCCAAGACATCACACTCGTCCTCCGCTCCAAACGTTGGTCATGATGGCGTCACTTACCATCACCTCAAGGAATCCCCTCCATCCTTCCTGTCTGTCCTTGCTACCCTGTACAATGTCCTCCTCTCCACTGGATTTTACCCTGACCTGTGGAAGACTTCCCGTGTCCTGCTGTTCCCTAAACCTAACAAACCCCCCTGTGATACCTCTTCCTATCGTCCAATCTGCCTCACCTCTTTGTTCAGTAAGGTCTTAGAGGCCATCCTCTCTCGCCGTATTCACTGCCACCTTAACCAGCACCGCCTCCTTCCTCCTATCCAATGTGGCTTCTGGCCTTCCTTCTCCGCCGCCGACGAGCTCCTTAACCTCACCAATCTTCTTTCCCTCCAACTAAACCCCCGTCGCTCCGCTATCTTTGTTTCCCTTGATCTCCAGAACACCTATGACTGTGTCTGGCATACCACACTCCTCTTCAATCTCCAGACCTATGCTCTCCCCATGAACTTCGTTCGTCTCGTTGCTTCCTTCCTCTCCCATCGTCCCTCCTATGTGACTATCCACAATTCCAACTCCCATACTTCCTGTCCCTCTGCCGGCGTGCCCCAAGGTTCTGTCCTTTCCCCTCTCCTCTATCTCCAGTACACTGCTGATATGCCCAAACCTCCCCCTCCTGTTCATCTTCTCCAGTTCGCTGATGACACTGCCTTTCTAGCCCTTTATCCTACCCTTCAACGGTCCCAACATACCTTCCAAACCCACCTTGACCAATTCACTGCTTGGTGCAACCACTGGTTCCTCCATGTTAATCCCTCAAAGACCCAGACGATAATCATAGACCACACCACCCGCTCCTTCCGCCTCAATGATTTCTACCTCACCATTTATGGCTGTCCTATCCACTTCACTCCTACCCTCAAATACCTTGGCCTCACACTCGACCGCCACCTCACGTGGACTCTCCATCTCCTTACCATCCAAAACAAAGCTCACAACCACCTCCATCTCCTGAAACTCCTGTCCGGCTGGACATGGGGTCTGCATCCTTCCACCATCCTTCACACCTACAAATCCTTGATCCGCCCCATCCTCTGTTATTCCAGCATCACTTGGATTTCTGCCCCTCCCCAGTTCTATAAAGCCGTCCAAATCCTCGAACGCCATGCACTCTGCCTTGTCTTCTGCATCCGCCTTCCGTCCCCCATGCGCATCCTCTATGACCTCGCCCCATCTCTAACCTTCTCCTTTTCCTTGAACACATCCACACACTATATATTGTCCATCGCCTTGATAACCCTCACCCCTGGTGTCTCCCTTCCTCGCCACCCCCAAACAGTTGCCACGCCTTTACTTTTGTGTCCCACCCTCTCTCCATCTCCACACCCTCCATCTCCTTTCCTGACACAACTTCCACCGTTCACCCCTCCTGGATGATGAGCTTCGCCCTGACATCTACCCTTTCTACCAACTCTAACCCCATCTTCCTGCCTCCTCCTCAGGGCTCCCTCTCCTCCCCCTCCCTCCTCCTGAGCGGCATCCCCCTCCTACTCCCCCGCCATCTCTTGTGCCTCCTTTCAGTGTCTCTGCACTCCCTCCTGCCCTGTCTTCCCTCTTCGTCTCCCACCCCATGTGTCTCCTGCCTCTTGGTGAACCCACTGATGCCCCTCCTCTCTTTATCCCGCCGCTTCCTATGCTGCCCCATGCTCTCCCCTCCTTTTCTATCCTCTCTACCCTTTCCCTCGGCAGGTCCCGCCTGGCAGTTTTCTTCATCGTGTGTGCTCCAAGTGGGTTTTAAGTGTGTTGTTCCAGAGTGTTTTTACTACTGTGGTCTACTTTTAACGTGTGCATGTCCATTCAGTGTCTTCTCTGAGTTTTGAAGACTGCCCAACTGTGTTTTTTTAACTTTCTGGTGACTTTTAATTGGCCTCCATGAATGTCTCTGTGTTAGTCTATTTTTTACCTCCATTTTCTCCCATTATTCTAAGTTCCCCTTTCTCGCTTTATGTATGTAACATTTTATTCTTATTTTAAGTTGTTATGTCACTCAGCTGAAGAGCGGCGTATTGTGCCACTGACAGCCCTCCCCTGCCCATATGGGGCAGGCAAATGAAATCACAATAAAGAAAAAAAAAACTCTTCTCTATGTCAGTCGGAGTGAGGCTAGGCCAGTCTCGCGTCGCCAGTTGCTGGTCTGTATCTCATTCGCATTTGTGTGGCAATTAGTGCCTGTCTGTCGTTGGAGTGCTAGTATGTCTGGCGTTTGGATCAGACCTTAAAGCCTGAAAAACGACAGTCTTGTCACTCCGCCAGTAACAGAACTCAGATAGGGGTAGTCCGGTTGGGGCTGAGTTCCTGCATCTGAGTCTGCGCGTTAGGCCGCCAGTCTGCTCGAGTCGCTCGGACAACAGTCTTTGGCGGTTTTATCGGCCGGTTGGTCGGTCGCGCACTGAGACACGAGATGATTTGTCCGCCTTGAGCGTCGGCGCATGTGAGGTCCGCACGTGAGTCCAGTAGGCAGCGCCATATAGAAGGTGGTAGTGGCTTCGCGGTCAACACGAGAGCAACGGGAGCAGAACCACGACATCGGGCTGGCCGGTGCGAGCTGCGACGCCGTGCGACGGGAGGTCGGCGCGCCTTCCTGCGTCCGTTGAAGAGGCTGGCAGCGGACGGTACGGGAGAGCGTTGGAGGTGCTGCGCCAGGTCTTCGCCAAAAAACGCAGTTTATTAGAAGTTAAGTGATTGCAGATATGTTGTTTAATTTACTAGTTAAATTCTACTTGTTTTGTTGGTGAGGTCACCAGCCGCCTTGTTTTGGGGTCGTCCCACCCGCGGTTATTGTGAATTGAGTGGTTCGTTTTCCCCTTGTGGAATTGGGGAGGTTTAAAGCAATCTGCGGTTCGGGTTATTTAGTAACCCTCCCCCTCCCCCCATCTGTCAAGCTGCCATACGTTAATAGCTGCCTCTGTGATGGCTGTCGGATTCGGTGTTGACGAATTTATTGCTTAAAGGCCGAATTCTTGAAATATGTCTCTATCTTGCTTATCATCTTGCGAGGTGGTATATGTGTAATGCAGAGCATGTTGTACATTTTATGAAAGTCTGCATTTTATGGGTTTTATTTAAATAGTTAGTTTAGGTTATAAGCTTGCCACCCTTCCACCGTAAGAGTCCTTTAAAAAATAAAAACAAATTGCACCTTCGGTGGCAAATAATTTGAGGGTTGTACCATTTCCATTCCTCTTATTGGGTGCATAGTTTACATGTTTGTGTGAATTATTAAAAATGTTTTGTTTAAAGTAATCTGGTGTGTTGCAGATTTGCATCAGTGCAACCTTTCAGAGGTTGTTGCGAGCGGTCGTGACTACGGCCGTGTCGAAAGGGAGCAGGCAAGTTCTTAAGCCCGAAGGCTCCTTCTGTTAATATTGTTGTTTGCCTTTAAATAAACTGTAACTTGATATTTCGAGGGTGCTTTTCTGCTTATAATTTTAAATCCGTTTTGAAAAAGCTCTTAGGAATAAATTCACATTTGTTAAAAGTAATTTTCCATCAGTTACTTGCTGGCTTCCACGCTCACCTAAAGTGATTAAATGTGTCAATGTTCTTGATGAATCGCCGGTAAATAAAGCAAATTCCAAAAAAAAAAAGAAAAAGTAAATTCACAGTTCAAAAAAGAAATGTATCAAGCAAATATTGCTTAGCTACCAAGAGGATGTAAGATGACGATCAGTTTGGCTGTATGAAAGATAGTCACCAGAGAGGCAGTTCTGACGTTGCGGTTGATAATGGGGGCAAAACTAAAGAAAAATGAAGACACATTCATAGGCTTTGTCGCCTTAGAAAAAGCGTTCGGCAATTAAAATGGTGCAAGATAGAAATTTTGAGAAAAATAGGGGTAAGCTCTCTACATCTACATACATACTCCGCTAAGCACCATACGGCTCATAGTCGAGGGTACCTCGCACCACAGTTAGTCATTCCTTTTCATGTTCCACTCGCACATGGAGTAAGGCAGAAACGACTTTCTATAGGCTCATGGATTTTTTTTTTTTTTTTTGAGTCGTCAGTCATCTGACTTTTTTGGTGCGGCCCGCCACGAATTCCTCTTAAGTGCCAACCACTTCATCTCAGAGTAGCAATTGCATCCGACGGGCTCAATTTTGTCTGCTGGATGTATTCCAGTCTGTATCTTCCTCTGCAGTTTTTGCCCTCTACGGCTCCTTCTAGTACCATACAAGTCATTCCCTGACGCCTTAACAGACGTCCTATCATTTTGTTCATTCTCCTTCTCAATATTTTCCGCATTTTAATTTCCTCTCCGATTCTGGGCAGAACCTCCTCAATCCTTACCTTACCAATCCACTTAATTTACAATATTCGTCTCTAGCACCACATTTCAAATGGTTCGATTCTCTTCTGTTCTGGTTTTCTCATAATTTCACCAGTGCTATGCTCCAAACGTACATTCTAAAAAATTTCTTCCGCAAATGGAGGACTGTGTTTGGTACTGGTGGACCTCTCTTGGCCAGGAATGCCCTTTTTGCCTGTGCTAGGCTGCTTTTGATGTCATCCTTGCCCCGTCAGTCATTGGTTATTTTGCTGACTAGGTTGTAGAATTCCTTAAATCCTGTACGAATCCAAATTTTTCTGATATTCTCCACGCGATCCTTGTTCGACATTTATGTTCGCGGTTGTATTATTATTTTGCAGTCTGTCACAAATGCCGGTTCTCTAACCATTATCAGTAATTTATCGCGAAAGTAACGCCTTCTACCAGCAGGGATTCCCTTTGAGTCCACGGAGGATTTGCGAAATAATCACATGTTGATCGAACTCACCTGTAAGAAATCTGGCAGTGCACCTCTGAACTGCCTGTATGTCTAAAACCGACATGAGTGGGATATTGTCTTCATCTACACCTACATACACATGGATACACTCCAAATCACACTTAATTGAATGGTAGAGGGCTCATCGAAACACCTTCACAATAATTCTGTCATTCCACTCTTTAACAGTGCATAGGAAAAAAACGAACACCTATATCTTTCCGTGCGAGTTCAGATTTTCCTCATTTTATTACGACGGTTTCTCCCAATGTAGGATGGCGTCATCAAAATATTTTGACGTTAGGAGGAGAAAGTTGGTGATTAAAATTTCAAGAGGAATGGCTCTGAGCACTATGGGACTTAACATCTGTGGTCATCAGTCCCCTAGAACTTAGAACTACTTAAACCTAACTAACATAAGGAAATCACACACATTCATGCTCGAGGCAGGATTCGAACCTGCGACCGTAGCAGTCGCACGGTTCCGGACTGAGCGCTTAGAACCGCGAGACCACCGTGGCCGTCTTTCATGAGGAGATCCCGCCGCAACGAGCAACGTTGAAACGTCGCGGGGCTGGCGCCAGTACATCTCCCTTGTAGTGTCATCATTGCCATCGATTTAGCTTTGGCTGGCAACGGGTCAGTTGTTCATTGGGGGTTCGGCTATTTAGGTCTATAGCGTCGTGGCAGCAGCTCTCACTGTCATCTGTCGGTGTCGATTACAACACGGTCAGGTTGTTGGCCCTTACTTGGTGCGCAAGCGCATTCCGCGTGGTATTGCTGGAGTGCTGCGGCCGGAGACGGGAGAAAGGTTTTGCGTTGCGGCACGAGACGTGGTGTTCGGATTTTCTCGCCACGCAGTGCGTGTTGAGAAGAAGAGGTCGCCTGGCATTAACCGTTCGCCTGCCCATATGGTGTGTTTTTTATTTAAACAGGTGCAATTGTGTTCTTATGTATATTTGTTAATGGCTAATAATGTTGTCTTAAGTGTGAATTTGGTGACGAGTCTGATATGTCAAAGTTATGTCATACGTGGCATGATAACGGGGCTTGGACATTCACTCTTAGTTTCTTACCACTTGATGAAGGATCTGCAGCTACATGTAAGGAAGCACGGTGAGCTGCTCATTATTGAGTGATGGTCTATATAAAGTTGCTGTACCGTTGTACCAAAATTTGCACCTTAGTTTCCGAGTAACGAAATACTATGATGTCTCGTAAAACCACATCATATTCCATGAAAGTGTAGTTCTGGCGAGGCTCTTGCCCATTTAAAGTATTATTTAGCTGTTACTATTGAAAGATATGTGCTAAGGTCTGATCAGGGTAGTTCCAGAAAATAGTCGGTACTTGCCAACCGCGAGGTGGAAGGAGTATAATATCTTTGAGTAGGACGATCTTTGATGGTTAAGAGAGCCGGGCGCGTGCAGTACGAAACTGAGGAATCGCAGGTAGGTGCCCATAGAAAGCACACGTGTGCAAACAGCTTTAAGGAGGGAGTCGCAGCTAGGTGCGCGGAGGAAGCAGACGTGTGGTGAGAGCGTTAAGGTAGGTCGCTGCCCCGGACCAAACATTACTATGTAAATGAGAGAAGATATATTAATCATTTCAAATTTGTTTTTGTTAGATAATCTTCAGAGTTAGGATTTGTATGTCCAAGGTTTGACGCAGTAAGCGTTTTGTAAAATTTTTTGTAAGAGTGATTCGTGCTACGAAAATGTTTTAAGTAGCAGGATTTGAGTATGACTTAAAATTTGAACAATGCGTATACTGAGATCATCATTGTGTTTAAATCTAATAGCCTGAATCATAATCCACATCCTTTGCTTGTAATGAAGATGAAAATGAGTAGTAAACTAAAGTTACCCACCAATGAAAGAACCAAGTAAACATCAGGGCCAAAAGATAATTTTCCAGTACCATCTTAATGCCATTGCACAAACAGAATTATTCTCTTAAACTTGATTGCTGAGTTAAATACATGTTGCATTTATGGCAAGATGGAGGAGTGCAAGAAACAAGTTCACAGACGCAGTCAGATGCAGGTTTGCTGAATAATTAATTTAGAAAAATCTTATCACTGATACTTTCACAGAAGAAAAGGATACAATTTTGGTTAGATACTTTCACTATAACGTTTCAAGGAACACTCTTATTTCCGCGCGTATTGTAGTATTTAAGTGATTGTTAAGTGTTGAGTTAAAAGAAAATTCTGGCGAGCTTTCATGTTTTAATGTCACGTTTTATTCTTTTATGTAATATGCATGTGCAATTTGCAGTCGGCCGTTGTGGCCGAGCGGTTCTAGGCGCTTCAGTGCTGAACCGCGCTGCTGCTACGTTCACAGGTTCGAATTCTGCCTCGGGCATGGCTGTGTGTGATGTCCTTGGTTGGTTAGGTTTAAGCAGCTCTAAGTCTAGGGGACTGATGACCTAGCGCTTAGATCCATTTGAACCATTTATTTGCAATTGCAAAGGTGCTGTTGCACTTGATGTATGTTTCAGTTTTGCGGAGCGCAGCGTATTTCGTCTGGGACATTGGGGCTTTGCACCGGGGCTTGACGACTTGGCCGTCGCCAGTGGAACTGTGTTTCGTTAGCCTGGGCTCCATGCTGCTGGCCTTCTCTCTCGATCTCGTCCTTAAGTTTAGTATTGCGGTTCTCTTTATTGCTGGCTCTCTCGGGTCGTTAAGCTTTGTAACTCGTTCCTCTGTCACTTTGGCGAAAGCACCTTTCGCTGGAAGTATGATTTTAAACCTGTAAAACTGGGTTTCACTCTGCAGTTTAGTGTCGGATTAGATTGCTGGAGGCTCCGCCTTACTAATTCTGTATTCCCTTATCAGCCATTTGTTTATTATATTTGTAACTGGTGTGCCGGTTATGAAGTTCAATTTTTATAAAGGGGGGTTTCATGAGCGTATGTTACCACGGAATATTCAGACGCTGTTTTTTTTATTAATTGTTTGTTATTTTAATTAGTGCCTCCATGTACTGGCATAAACTGGATTATTTCTTAGTGAGAAGTTAGTGTGTCCGGTGTCTTCATCGCCGAGTGTTGAAGTTTTAGAAGTTGCCCTATTATTACTCGGGTGGCTTATGTTATGCCTTAATGTTACACCTTTGTATAAATTTATATCGGAGAAGAGAAGTCATTGTGCAGGATATTCTTGCGGGTTCAGAGTTTGGCAAGTTTTGATTGTATTAAGTATTTAAACGAACAGAAATTTCGTTAATATTTTATGCATTTGTTACTCAGATTTTAACAGGGATTTAAGAAAAATATTTATTTTGCTCCTGTGAGGCTGTTAAATTTATCTGTTTTATTGTATTTAAGTTATGCAAGCTGTGTATGTCTGGTAATTATGGCCCTGCTGCTTTCTGTCGTATTATTGGATGCAAATAGCACGTTCCGCTTTTGTTTTAACGATGTCCACCCCAAATCCTGCATCATGTCCGTGACACTCTCTCCCCTATTCCTCAGTAATATAAAACGTTCTGCCCTTCTTTCAACTTCCTCGTTGTACTCCGTTAATCCCTCTGCTGTGGGAGGAAAAATAAGACTGGAAGACCAAGGAGGAGATGCTCGGGTTAAAAAGAGTGTAAGGCAGTGATGTAGTCTTTCACCCCTATTGTGCAAACTATACGACGTAGAAGCAATGGCGGAAATCACGAACGGTTTAAGAGTGGTATTAAAATCAATGGTGAAAGAGTATCAATAACAAGATTCGCTGATGACATGGCTACTCAAGTGAAGATGAACAAGAATTACAGGACCTGTCAAATGGAGTGAACAGTCGAATGAATACAGATCACAGACATAAAGGAAACTGAAGAAAGAGAGAAGTAATGAGAAGTAGCAGAAATGACAACAGAGAGAAACTTAACATGAGAATTGGGAATCACGAAGAAGACGAAGTTAAAGAATTCTGTTATGTAGGCAGATGATGGTTGTCTTTGTTGTAAATTTGTTCGTTACGAAGACATGGACAGCAGCACGCCTTAAAGAAGCAACAAAACTGTTTAACCTGGTAATCCAGTTCTTCTCCTCCAGACCTGCTGGGGAAAGTATCTCAGTTTACAGTTCACGTAAAACTGAAATGAAATGTGGCTAAGGGCTCCAGTCGGGTAGACCGGTCGCCTGGTGCAAGTGTTTTCATTTGACGCCACTTCAGTGACTTGCTTGTCGATTAGGATGATATAATGGGTGAAGACACCACAACACACCGACGCAGCCGGGAATCTAACCCGAGCCCCTCGAACAGCATTCTGACTCGATGACCACTCAACGATGGAGGCGGACACCATTCAAGTAAACATGACATTATTAGTGACTCCACTGTTCTAGCGCACAGCGCAGGTATACCTGAAGTACCGTAAATTATCCACTTGCTGGAATTAATAGCAAATAAATGAAAACTTAAGGTAAATGCATATCGGACATTTAGTCACTTGTCTTCAGTGAACATCTAATGTTGTGAATAGAGACACAGTAATTGCTTTAAAATGGTTTTCCTGTGAAAATTTAATCCGTACTGATACACTAAAGATATATCTCAAGGCATAATTTACATGTTCATTGTAAGTTTTGTAAGACTTCTTATATGCGAGAGTCTCCATACCTATTGGACACTGACCACATTTTTTTAAAGAATTTTTTACAGTATTTTATCCACACTGGTCCACGTTGTTATCGGTGGAAAATACCGTCAACATAAAATTTTCCATTGCAGCAAAGTGATAAATTCGTCCATTTAGCACGTACATTGCCGTTCGGAAACGTATTATGGCAGAAGCTTAGCAGAAATGAATTTACGGTGATTAATAGCCATGTAGTGCGACAGGAAACGACCGAGCGAATGTAATTAATAATTTCACGCAGACATTCCCATTATTCTACTGACAGAGTGTAAATTACGTCCGTATCCGGAGTTGTTTATAAACGTGACCGAATGACATTTCGGTAGAGGCGCTTTGCTTTATCGATTAATAATTTCCGATCACGTGAATCAGTCCTTTGTTTGCATAAATAATGTTATTCAGTATACGTAATAGAGCTCTCTGATCAGTTCGTTCACTACCGGTATTGAAGAGCAATAACGTTAGCGGCCGGCGGAAAATTGGAAGTGATGTTTGTTGTTGACTAACATTATTTGTTACAGTTTAATTTCAGAGGTATAAAACGTCATCATCCCACATAAAAATCTTCGAATCCAGCGTATTCATATCCATTTGCAAAAATAAGTATATAAATACAATTTAAATATTAAAATCGCGATTAAACAAGAAAGTAATTAACCAAAATTAGTTTCATTAAAATCAATCACTGTAAGTATATGTATAGCTCTACACAGGACAACCACACTTTTGAAACATCCCTTTATTTCGAAATCCAAGGCACAGAAAACAATAAGTGGCTCTGAGGCATGTATGTACACTACTGACCATTAAAATTGTTACACCACGAAGATGACGTGCTACAGACGCGAAATTTATCCGACAGGAAGAAGATGCTGTGATATGCAAATGATTAGCTTTTCAGAGCAGTTACACAAAATTGGCGCCGGTAGCGACACCTACAATATGCTGACATGAGGAAAGTTTCCAACAGATTTCTCAAACACAAACAGCAGTTGACCGGCGTTGCCTGGTGAAACGTTGTTGTGTTGCCTGGTGTCAGCAGGAGAAATGCGTACCATCACGTTTCCGACTTTGATAATGGTCGGATTGTAGCCTATCGCGATTGCGGTTTATCGTATCGCATATTACAAAACGGATTGTCTGTGACAGAATGCTCGCTCTAATATTATCCAAAGCGAACTCTTTGAACAGTCAGTTCTCGGTCCCGACTTTCACAAAATGCCAATTGCTAACTGACAGGTCACAGGTCACACATAATGATCACAATATCCCACGCGGATTTTTATTAATTCAAAAGTGACAGTTTACATATAAATATCGGAATTTCGCGATTTCGTCTTTCTCACCCATTCGCGATTGCTTTGCGACACTCCACGGTCAATTTTAACTCATTATTTTGATAATTTATCACATCTATTAAGAGATCCTTACACCCGTGTGCGAACATGATTAAGGCTGACCTCCGAAATGTTCCTAGGTTTCCCAAAGCAATTCTCTTAGTCCACAAAATATGTGCGAAATTACTGTCTTCTGGTTGGCTGATAGACATCATACCCCGGAGGAGGAGATATGTGTTTAACGTCCCGTCGACAACAAGGTCATTAGTGAAGAAGCCCAAGCTCTGATCAAGGAAGAATGGGGAAGGAAGTCGGCCGTTCCCTTTCAAAGGAACCATTCCGGCATTTGCCTGAAGCGATTTACGGAAACACGGAAAACCTAAATCAGGATGTCCGGACGCGGGACCGTCGTCCTCCCGGATGCGGGTCCAGTGTGCTAACCACTGAGCCACCTTACTCGGTCATCATACACAATATTGTATGACACCACGCAGTCCCACGTTTTTACATCTGACCAATCACGACGTAATATCTTTTATGAGAAATTTTTTAAACGAGTAAATTTAGAAACTCTCAGTTATGAAAATAACACTCTCTTTAAATGACAGCCGGCCGCGGTTATCTCGAGGGTCTAGGCGCGCAGTCCGGAACCGCTCGACTGCTACGGTCGCAGGTTCGAATCTTACCTCGGGCATGGATGTGTGTGATGTCCTTAGGTTAGTTAGGTTTAAGTAATTCTAAGTTCTAGGGGACTGATGACCACTGCTGCTAAGTCCCATAGTGCTCAGAGCCATTTGAACCATTTTTTTCTTTAAATGACAGAATTATCGTAAAATGTTTCTTGTTTCACCTTTCCATAAACTGGCTTCTTGCACTTTAAAAATTTCCCACGATAATATGATTCTCTCTCTCTCTCTCTCTCTCTCTCTCTCTCTCTCTCTCTCTCTCTCTCTCTCTGTATAGACAGAGTTCTCACACTAAGTGTACACAATTAATGGATATAACAACATTCATTTATCTTATTACTTAGCATTTACACCTCCATTTACACAAATAATTAAACAAATTGAATTAATAATAAGTAATGGTTACAATAGACACCGTTTCGTTTCAAAATATACTGCTTTGAAACTACTTACGATTTCGTCGTCAGTAAACTGCTGACTCCTTTCGTCCACGGCCGTAACCACTTGCAGCTATCTATAGGATCGCACATCTGTCAGTGTAGAACCAAGACATGTAAGAAGCTGTCAGATCGCTTCTGTTCGACCTAAATACGCGCGACGATGTGAGCTGCTACGCCTCACATGCACACATCGAGCAACTGCCGTGGCATCGAGCAACTGCCGTGGTCGGCATAACGTGAAGACGCAGGCGTGATCACTGGTTGCCGTTTATCTTTCGTGGCATGTTGGATATTCACTCTACTGTTCCACAGGTGTCTCTAGTGCGTTCCTACTGGCGCTTTATTTTCACCTAAAACGCTGTAGCCTGTTCGAATGCGGCCTTCTGCCGGTAGGTAGCGCTAATGGCACACATTGTACTCGTATGTTCACAAACAACCTGAAGGGTGACCTTCCGATCTGTACAGAAACAATCGCAGTAGCAACGCACTTGCTCGACATATCAGGGTGACTTAACACTTTTGTTGATCTGTGTGTATTAGCTGAAATCCTTCTATGGTGCAGTTCGCTCATTAACTACTCTCTCAGCCCACAAGGTTCTCACAAAGATATGTTTCTGTAAGTATCTCACCAAGAAGTGTTCCCATGAAAGGTGGCTATTTTATTTACCATGGCAATTTTCAAGTAGTTTTGGCCATAAATGTGAATGAAACAGTGAATCTGATAAGTGTACTCAACTTTCGCAGTGTCGATATAACTATATTCTTTGTAAGTCTGTTCCTGAGACCACAGATCTTGGTCATAAAGGTTAGTTTGTTAGTTTTACTTTGTCAGAGTAGCGTTTAGTGTATGTTAGATAGTCTGGCGATGTACTTTGTCTGAGAAGGATGGAAGCTAACCTGTCCTGTAGTGCAGGCAACATTATCTGAAAAAGAATTTGTTTCAGTACATTCTAAGGAAAAATTTTGTGGAACTGAAATGATAGGATGCAAGAATATCAGAAGGAATGTTTTCTAAGGTTATCTAGATTTTTATGCATTCGTAATTATGTAGTTCCTTAATGTTAGAACATTGTGTAGGTTAAAGTTTACTGTAGAAATTTCTTATTGAAGCACATGGATTTCTCTTGTAATTGAAACAAGTGTCAAGGGAAGTAATTGTACACAAGAAAATTATTAGGAAATATTTAGCTAACTTGTCAAGTTACGAGAATTTCATGAGAGGGTATATTGTTGTTATGGCTTAATGAAGCATAGTTATACATGCAGCCTTTGTTCGCGTTTATTAGTCATTAAGTTTACTTCCTCATTTTTATTTCATTACCTTTACGGATGTGTTTGTGTACTCGCATTGCACATCGCGAGTTCTGTGCTGCAGAAACATTTTTAAGAAAAGTGATAAGATGCCGTCTTGCATTGCACATCACACGTACGGTAAATGGAATATGATCTTAACAGTAACAGGTAGCAGGACAGGCGGGCGTTCCGTGCGGGCAGGTAGGCCAAAGAATTTAATTATAATCAAATTCATGTCCATTGTAAACCACAGTGTTTGTCAGAGCGTTATTTGTGAAAATAATATACTAGTTCAGCGTCTTAATACCAGTGGAAGATCTCACACTGCTATCTTGTGAGCTTTCACGTAGTTTTATCAGACAGCCAGATGCGTTAAATTTTATGTTCATTTGCTGTGTAATTAAATTAACAGTTCTGGTACAGTTATTGTCTGCAAGACTAAATGTAACGATTAACTATATTCAAGGCCAACATTTGAGTCATTTGTTTTGCAGTCAAATTGCATACGTAAGTTTCATTGAAAACGGACTGCTTCTTCGCCGGCGAATTGCTTGATGTACTGGCTAGCCTGGATCTCGCAAAGTGTAGCGTGAGCCCCGCATACTTCCTTTCAAAATTAAATCTTCACAGTTGCGTCGCCGTGCACCACGATTTACACATTTTTGTACACAAAATAAGCTCTATACAGCTTATCAGATACCAGCCAGACAAATGCAATCAAGAGTTTAGAGGTCTTAACACATAAAAGTTTGATGCGACATTCGATACTGAGTGGGTAAGTGTCCACCCCCAGTAGCTCATTGGGTAGCCGGCACGGTAGCTCAGCGAGCTGTGTCAGAGGGTTACCTGCCCTGTGCAATAAAAAACTGAGTAAATGGATCAACTAAGAACTTAAACAGACGTCGTAGGACGTCCGCCCCGAACACATAGAATAAACTATAACAAACAAAATGAGATTAAAAAAAAGTGGTCAGCGCGACAGAATGTCAATCCTAAAGCCGTCGGCACACGGACCGTGCTGTCGAACGTTAACGTTGAGCGTGCCAAGTTCAACGTGCTGCTGAACGCTCAGGAACGATGCGACTCGTTCATACGGTACGTGGCCCCCAACGTGGCATACGCGATCGCAACGCGCTCCAGCGGCAGTTGTGGTAAGTTTCTACTTCGTAAATCACATTATTTACTCAACGGGTGCGCGTAAAATTCCCACATTAGCTGTATTAATACGCACGTTTCCTCCATCGTCCACGAAAAGGAAAGTACCATGTCCAATCAGCGAGGACACAGGCTTATAAAAGTTCTATTACAACAGTGCGTTACAAATTTGGAATACTTCTCCACATAAGATAAACATGATTTCATCATTTCCACATTTTAGTAAAACACCAAGGTCGGTCTTACTTGATCACTGTTCCTACCCAGTAGCAGAATCTTTGCAACATGTGAATTACGAAGCATAAAGGAAAAAGGAGCAAAATATCTTTATACAACTAGCTGTCCTGTAGATTAAGCCAATCGAACAGTCACCTCTCAAAAAAAGGTGGACTTATATTTACTTAACATCAAATATTATACTATATACTTCCATTAAACTAATAATAAACTACCAGAACCCAGCAAAAACGTGAATGTTAGGGAAAAAAATTCGATAAAGGCAAGACGCGAACCACCGACCCAAGATCTAACAGTGACGCTAGTCATTACGCTACACGAACAACTTCCAAACTGCGTCTAACAATACTATCTTGGCTCTTGCTGAAAACCTTAACTGTAGATATGAAGTTTAATTATAACAAGTTGTACCAAGAACACTGCGTTTTGGGTGGATCTTCAGTGTGTCGCTGCCCTCAAATAGCCTACTCTCATAATACGAAAGTTACGATAATTCTTTGGCCACGAAAATGATATTTCTCATTATTTTATTGGAACGAACCACACAGTTAACAACGGGTTTTCCAGTGATTCTCAATTTGCTGGTGCTCAGAAACGGCATATATATACATATAGGCTTGAATTGAATGCCAGTATGGCGCCTCACAACTGTGTACTGAAGGGAGACGGCGTGCGTGTGACGTAGGTGACGTTGTGCCATCTCATTGGTCAACGCTCAGAGGCACGCTCAGAATATCGGACATGCCAGATATTGCTCTGCACGTTCGAAAACAGTCCCGAACGTGCTATTCCACGCAATGACGTCAGAAACTCGGCACGCTTAACGCTCAACGTTCGGATGCACGGTCCGTGTGCCGACGGCTTAAAGGCCCAGGTTCGATTCCCGGCTGGGTCGGAGATTTTTCTCCGCTCAGGGTCTTGGTGTTGTGTTGCCCTAATCATCATCGTTTCATCCCCATCGACGCGCAAGTCGCCGAAGTGGCGTCATATCGAAAGACTTGCACCCGGCGAACGGTCTACCGGACGGGAGGCCCTAGTCACACGACATTTATTTTTACTGGGCAAGTGTCTCGAGAGCCTAGTCGACGCAACTTGGAGAGCCGCTCTCGGCTGTGGTGACACAGTTTGGGCGGCAGGACCAGCGTCACCGCAACAGCCCGACCGCGTCCTGTCCTTTTACAGGCGTCCCCTGCGGCCCCCGACATCAAAGCGTGCCGCCAATTACTGATGCCGCAGCGTGCCGACTGCCGACGCGGGCTGATTCCTGGCCGGATCGCCGCCCTCGCAGCCACGACAGGCAATCCGTAAGAGGGCTCGCCAGGCCGACCCCATTACGTAAACAGCGCACGCAGCCGTCACTCATTTGTCAAGTCTCCAAACACGCGGAGAGCTCCGCCTCCCTCAATTCCTCCTATCAGTGCATTGCTCCCAAGCACTTCCGTACAAATCACCTTGGAGAACAACGACCCAAGCAGTTTACCGTGTGATCGGCAGTTCGCTTCCTAGCGCAGGCGCGCCCAATGTAAAATTCATTACTTTACTCTGCGCAAAAGTCCGACGTGGCCCTCCGGACGGGCGCGGCACAAATTACAACACTTAACATGCACAAAGATTTCTCACAAGGGAACCTCCCCATCGCACCCCCCCCCCCCCCCCTCAGATATAGTTATACGTTGGCGCAGTGGATAGGACTTGAAAAACTGAACACAGATCAATCGAGAAACCAGTAATAAGCTGTGTGGAACTACGAAAAAAATTAGCAAAATATACAAACTGAGTAATCCATGAGCAAGATAAGCAACATCAAGGACAATTTGAATAGAAGAGCTCTATGCTCCGGTGGTTAGCGCGAGTAGCTGCGGAACGAGCGGTGTTTGGTTCAAGTCTTCCCTCGACCGAAAATTTTACTATCTTTATTTTCGCAAAGTTATGATCTGTCCGATCGTTCATTGACGTCTCTGTTCACTGTAATTAGTTTAGTGTCTGTGTTTTGTGACCGCACCTCAAAACCACACGATTAGTAGACGAAAGGACGTGCCTCTCCAATGGGAACGGAAAACATTTGATCGCAAGGTCACTGGTCAACCGATTCCTCCACAGGAAAACACGTCTGATATATTCTATACGACACTGGTGACGGCATGTGCGTCAAATGACAGGAATATGTTGTCGACCCACCTAACTTGTACACTTAGCGAATGGGTAAAAAGATTCTTCTACCTTGGCCTATTTAAGTTTTCTTGTGGACGTGATAATCACTCCCAAAAAAGTAATGAAAACATAAGTTTGTCACATAAACTGAAAATAAAACATTAGACTTTTCACTGGAGTGATGACTTGAACCTAGGACCTCTCGTTCGGCAGCTGCTTTCTCTAACCACGTGACCACTGCGCTACTTAGCTACCAGTGTCCTTGATTTTGCATATCTTCGCATGGACTACTCAGTTTGTATATTTTACTTATTTTTTTCATAGTTCCACACAACTTCTTCCTGTTTTCTCGATTGATCTGTGTTCAGTTTTTCAAGGCCTCTCCACTGTGCCAACTTATAACTAAATCTGAGGGGGGTGCGATGAGGAGGTGTCCTTGTCAGAAACAGGTGTGGCCGTGGCCCACCTGCGAGCAGATACCAATCCCCCATGTCTTCACCGGCAGGATGCACCTTTACTCGGTACACTGCAAGAAGAACACATCCACAGCACCTGTTCCCACATGCAACGCCGAAAGAAGCTCAATCACTCTCCACCAGGGTTACCGAACTCAGTCGTTGAAGCTCGCCCCGTTTCTTGTATGGTTGCAGTGTTACAGCTTCTCCAGAGGGAACAGAATGTAACAAATTCACCAAAAGAAGGAAAAATAAAATGGCCAGGTGCGCGTAATGCTCGCACACAGACGGTTCCGCAAAAAACATAATTAGGTATATAGAGAGTTCATCCATTTGGGGAATAGAGAATCTCGACCTTTTTCGCCTGTTATCAACATTGATACTGTAAGATGGCAAGAACTATGCCCCTTACATGAAGTTATTAAAGACCATCTAACTCACGTTGAGCGAACAGTAGGGCTGAAAAAAAAAAATGACTGACAAGGCAGAATGCATCTTGTAGAGGGTATAGTATGGACATATTGGAATAATTAATGTCGGGTGATGGTTTTAAAGTAATTCACAACGACATGAAAACTTTGTAGAAACCCGTCGATTTACTGGAGGATAGTTTACCCCAGGGAAGTACTCAGAATTGACCATGTCTGCAGGGGGAGCGGCTAAGGGAAGTGACAGTAGGCAGCTTAGGACGGCTCAAGCTCTGAGAAAGCGGTAACGGTGCGCGGCCTCAAGCCGCCTAAAGATGAGTGACAGTGAGTGGGTGGTTGACCCCGACTCCATGCTCGTGTATCGGGAAACAGACATAGAACTTGTATGCCTGTTGATAAATGTCCGTCGTCCCATTTTCTCTGAAAGCCGCGCAAAGCTATGGTGGAGCGGTCAACAAAGGTCAAAATATGCATGTTCGTGACTATAGCAACTTCACGCTGAATTCACGATCTACAGAGCCTGAAGAAAATCAGGTGAAGAGCGACAGAATGAAATACGCCGGCCTCCAATGGGAACATAGGACCAAGGAATTTGAAGTACTCTCCTGGGAGTCAGAATTCCTGAAAACTTGGTGTTTTTGCAGATGCTAACCTTGATGGGTGGCCTGGCAGGAGCCCAATAGCAGAAGTTGAGAGGAAGGGAAATTTTGTAGGAATTTGTTCACTTCCCAGAGCAGGCATTGGTCGGCACTGGGAAGTGACGCATAATTAGTGCAACTTGCGCTGCAATTGGGGTAAGTGATTTTGCTGAAGGGGAAACCGAGGCGAAGAGTGGACTGGCAGAAGTCTCCGTTGAGGTCTTCCGTTCTCAGCTTGCCTACAGTGCGGATGTAGCGTTCTTTACTCAGCTTGCCTGAGAAAGAGTGAGCATCTCTGCATTTTAGGACTTAGCAAATGGAACGATTGAACTTGGAGATAGAAAGTTTTGGTTCAGCTATGTACTGAGCAAGATAGCTAGGAGTGAATAGACGAGCGCAGCCTTGCAGCACCACGAGGTCGGCCGACGTCCACACAACGACGCCGCTCCACCACGCTGTATTCGGTGATATTGCGCCCGCTTCGGCCACTGGTTAATTTGTTGGATCACGTCAGCAAAGTTTCCACGAGGGTTTCATGGGCCGTGTACTGTAGAATTCTTCTCGCACTTCGCATTACGCCTGGGTCAGTCAATAGGAATTACTTTTGAGTTATCGAGCTTTACTCCACACAAATGCAATTTATTACCACTGCCTGGTAGGTGAGTCATGTAATGTGATGATTGAAGGTAGTGAGTTAAAATAAATTTGTGATAATCCACTGCATCTGTTTTCAATCAAGTAGTTGAAATCCCAAGTCACTTTCTTAATTAATTTTATGCTCAACATTTGCATCTGGTGTTCAATAGCTGCATATAACATCAATGTGCACCCCTTTTTAATTAAAAGTGATCAATTCTGAATCAATTAATGTCAACACTGCACCCGCAGTTCAATCAGGAGTCACAGGGCCTTATTACTTTCTTTGCGTTATCCGATATTGCGGCAGTTTTGCACTCTCTGTTGATCTGTTAATCAATAAGCTGGAGTGAACACATGCCAAAACCAGATAAGTGACGGGTGGGGTGTTACAATACTGGCAAGACATGAGTTCCAGGGTTTCCAAGCTTTTGGAGGGTTTTTTAATTTCAGATTACCTCTATTATAATAACCGGTAGGTCTCCAATCAAATTGACGGGGTCGCAACAAACATCAGGCGAAGAATGTCTTTATTGCTCTCATAACGCGTTTCGGATATCACCCATCATTAGATATCCAGGAGCTACAACTTGAACGACGTATCTACGTGCATTAATCGTTCCCGGATATCTGATGATGGATAAATCCCGAAACGCGTAATACGAGCAATAAATCATTCCTTCCCTAATGTTTGACCTTTGTCAATGAGATCCAGTCAGCATGAATGCAGAGTTACTGACTGTTTTAATTTGAAGTTTGACACCGGATAACAAATGACAAAAGACAGTTTTAAACATGGCTTTCTGTTAGAAACAGTATATATGTTTCAGCATAGGAATAACATTGCCAACCAGATACAAATACCTGTTTGGTACGTTGACCTAGGTTTGGACACCTCTAAGGATGTCTGTATCACAATGAAATTTTAAGAAACGGCAAAATTACATTACGAAAAGGCAATTGTCCAAGTTTCGAGCAGATATGCTCAAGTCGAAAATTAAAATTAAACACATTCAAGCCTTTCGCTCGTATGCCTTTCTAGGAACAACATCCTAGCACGGATTATGGAGTACTCCAGCCCCGGGCGACACTGTCCTGGCTTTCCTGTGACAAAAGTTATGGTAGACGTCTGATAATAATTAATCTTGCAGTTCCTACATCTTTTTCGTTAATACCAAAATTTACCGCTTGTTTCTGAATTAAAATTTGAAAGAAAACAGGAGTCATTGTAGTTCATCTCTTTATTTTAGTTTTAGTCCAGTGCTTCAGGAGTTTTCACGTGTTGCAGGAAACCTGTTCATATGTAGTGATTTATGCTACTGAGTTGATGGTATGTGGAGCAGCGGTTATTATTATCACCTAACGTCACCTCCTCACTTGGTCGCTTTGTCACAGGATCATACTAAAAAATCCAAGATTCATCACCTGTGATGGCACGAGTGAACCATTCGCGGTCATTGGCAGTCCTCTTACGAACGCACACTTTTCTTCGATTGCCGTTCTGCTCAGTTTTGAGGCTTTTCCGCGCCATTTTAGCACAAAACCGTTCTCATGGGCAAAACTTCGGTCAAAATTTGACGTACGGTGACAATGTTTCAGTTTAACAGGTCATCCTTATTGTTAAACGTCGGTCTGATCTCAGGAGAGCACACGCAGGTTCGACGCTCTCGTCGGTTTTTGAAGCTGAAGGCCTATTTGAGCCGGGTTCGTCTTTATTGTTCTCTCGGCCTTGCAAAAATGGTTTGTGCCAGCGAAATACTGGTGCTCTTGATGAGGAATGTTCCCCATAGGCCTATTTCAAATATTCAAAGGTCACACTTGCGGCTTTCCAACGTTTAACACAAAACTTGATGGCCTAACATTGCTCTGAATTCCGCTGTTCAGTTTTCGTAACGCACAACAAAACACAGCGTCACTGATGCCGCTCTCAAAAATCACTTGATGGCTGTACAGAGCTGAAACTCGGACTGATCATCTGAAAGACATGAACATGTCGGTCTACACAAGGAGAGCAACACAGCTTTGCCAGATCGCTCGCAGTGTTGTCAGTGTCATTATTTTTCTCATACGGCTCGTACATTTACATTTGAAGTTCACTACTTCACACCGAACTAGCAAAAGGTAAGTCATCACCAAATTAAATAAATCCGCACTGCGTCCACCGTATTTACTGTGTATTTCCAACCTTTCGCAGCCTTCAGCGAAGTCAGATTGGGATTCAACACAGGGCCACGTTCCCGTCCAAGGAACAGCCACGACTCCTCCCAGGGCGCCACACCTAAGTCTATGTTTCCACTTGCTTCTCGAAGCGAACTCTCGGGCTACCTTCCTGCCTTCTTCAGGGATCCGGAATCAATTGCTTTCAACCGACCAGCGAATCCTGCACTTCTCACTGAGCCGCCGCCAACAACTTCTCCCTCCCTCCCCCCGGCCCTCTCCGTCCCACTGCAGTAGCGGAAACGTTTCCCTATACACGCTCTCCGTTACCTAGCCAGCTGACACACAGCTGTCCGACCACTATCGACAGCAGCTCACTTCCCTCCACTCACTGCGCGCATGCGCCTGACTGATCTTCTGCTAGACCTCCCGAATCACCCCTCTCATGAGGACCGCCACGCAACCAACCTGGCACTCACCGATGAAAGATCATCTTGAAGCAACGGCCGTATCGATACGGAACAAACAACCATTAAAGACATAACATGTCATCGGGCACTGATTTGTATCAAAGGGGCAGGTTGAAAATTTGTGCCAGACAGGGATTCGGACCCGAGTCTCATTATATATAGAATTTAAGGTGATGACGGCCAATGATTCCTTCAATGCATAGACACAACCACCTCGAACTCTTACGGGACTCGGTGAGATGCCGTGAGTAATGAGGCGCTGAGCAGGGTCCTACACTGTAGTGTGTGGTATAAGCTGAGAATCTGGGTTTGATGGGAGGCGTGACAGGGTAGTTCTTGTAACGGTGGCGACCGTCTTGTCCGGATGGCTTACTGATCAGTGTATCTGCCCAATAACCTGGACACCTGGCCTCGAATCCTAGCCCGCACAAATTTTCAGCTAGCCCCGTTGGTATAAATCAACGCCCACTGGCGGCTAATGTCTTAAATTCCGTAGTGTCTTGATCCATAGTGACTGCATTATCAAAAAGTATGAGACCATGGACATGTCCAAAAGCACAGACACGACATGTGTATCTATACGTACCCCGCCACGGCTCAGAAAATAGGTGAGAGAATTTACTGTGAACAGTTCATTGATATCGCTGTTCTCATGAGATTCTACAGCAAACGACCGCCGATAACGGTACTTCACTTATACAGACGACGTCGCAACCAAAAGATAAAGAGATAAAAATACTATATGAGGACACTGAATGAGTAATTCAGTATGAAAAGGGAAACAAAAAGGTAATATACATGGGGGATTGGAACACGGTTATAGAGAAAAGAATAATAGTAAGGATTTCAGGAGAAAACGGGCTGGGCAAAAGGGATGAGAGAGGAGCGGGATTAACTGAGTTTCACAATAAATTTCAAACAATAATAACGAATAGACTCTTCAAGAATCACAAGAGGTGGAAGTATAAGTGGAAAAGACTTGAAGACACAGGAAGATTCATCATGGTAAAACAGAGATTTCGAAATCAGATATTGGATTGCAAGACATACCCAGAAGTTGATATTGACTCAGATCACAATGAAGATTAGACTGAAGTTTAAGAGAATCCTACGGAAGAATCAGTGTCGAAGGAAGAGGGATACTGAAGTAATGGGGAATGATTAGACATGCTTGAAGTTCGCAAAAGATGTGGATAGTGTGTTGAAGAATACCACAGTAGGCATCTTATTTGAAGAGGAGTGGGTATCTATGACAAGGTCGATGATAGATGTTGGACAGTGAGACGTAGGTACAAAGAAGGTAATTCCAAAGAAACCATACGTAACAAAAGAAATACGTCGACGGAAGGAGGAAGTACTAAAAATATTCAGGAAAAAACAGAAATATAGCAATACAAATCACTTAGGAATAACATGAATTGGAATTGCAAGACATCAAGGCTACTGACTCATCATACAGAGAATTCAAAGCAACCTTCGATGAAGTTAAAAGCAAGGGTGAGAAGTTTATAAAATTAATATTGCAATGGGAATTCCACTATTAAACACAAAGGAAAGAGGGAATAGATAGTGTACTGAAGGTCTGTATGAGGACTTGTCTGATTTGTTGATGAGGAAAAAACTGGAGTAAAAACATCCACTAAATAAATGTAAATGTCGTGTGACTAGCGCCTCCCGTCGGGTAGACCGTACGCCGGGTGCAAGTCTTTCGATTTGACGCCACTTCGGCGACTTGCGCGTCGATGGGGATGAAATGATGATGATTAGGACAGCACAACACCCAATCCCTGAGAGTAGAAAATCGCCGACCCAGGCGGGAATCGAACCCGGGCCCTTAAAGGATCGACATTCTGTCGCGCTGACCACTCAGCAAAGGGGGCGGACAGCATCCAGTATCAGAGGCAGAATTTAAAAATGCTCTGGAAGAAAGGAGATCAAATAAGGCGCAAGGGATACGTTACATTCCCTCCGAATATATAAAATCATTGGCGAGCATAGCAGCCAAACGACTAATCATATTGGTGTGTTTGATCTATGAGACTGTCGACATACCATCAAACTTTCGCAAAAATATCGTTCACACAGTTTCAAAGCAAGGGCCATGCTTCCGAAAACTATAGCACAATCAGTTTAACAACTCATGCATCCAAGCGGCTGACAAGAATAATATACAGAAGAACGCAAAAAGACTATCGATCTGTTGGATGACGATCTGTTTGACTTTAGGGTAATTAAAGGCACCAGAGAGGCAATTCTGCGGTTGATAATGGAAACAAGACTAAAGAAATAGGGTCTGTAGACCTGGAGAAAGCGTTAGACAATGTAAAATGGTGCAAAATGTTCGAAATTCTCAGAAAAATGGGAGTAAGCTGCAGGGAAATACGGATAATATACAATATATACAAGAACCAAGCGGAAACAATAAGAATGTAAACGAGTAAAAAGTGGTCTGAGTACAAACGGCATACGTAAGACACGGGTGAAGTATTTCACCCCTACGGTTCAATACCTACATCGAATAAGCAACGACAGAAATAAAGGAACGGTTCATGAGTGGGGTAAAAATTCATGATGAAATGATATGTATGATAAGATTCGCAGAAGGTGTTGCTATCCTCAGTGAAAGTGAAGAGGGATTAAAGGATCTGTTAAATGCAATGAACAGTTTAATGAGTACAGAATGGATTGAGAGTAAACTGGAAAAAGAGAAAAGAGAAATGAGAACAACGAGAAACTTAATATCAAAACTGGCGGTCACGAATTAGGCAAAGCTAAGGAATTCTGCTAACTTGGAAGCAAAATATCCCTTGACGGACGAAGCAAGGAGGCAAAAAAAAAGCAGACCAGCTCAGTCACAGAAGACATCCTTGGCCAAGAGAAATCGACTGGTGTTAACTATAGTCGTTAATTTGAGGAAGAAAGTTCTGAGAATCTACTTCTGGAGCACAGCGCTGCATGGTAATGAATAAAGGGTAGTAGGGTAACCGGAGCAGAAGTGAACTAACCGTTTGAGATGTGGTGCCACAGAAGAATGGCGGAAACAGACTATTCTCCGCAGAATCGGCAAAGTAAGAAACATATGGGGAACACTGACAAGGAGATGTGATAAGGCATGAGAGAATAACCTCCATGGTACTAAACGGAATTGTAGTGGACAAAAACTGTAGGATAAGACAGACATTAGAATACATCCAACAAATCATTGAGAACATTGATTACACTGAAATGAAGAGATTGCTGCAAGAGAGCAATCTGTGCACTGTTAGTTATAATCCGTCTTGATTGCAAAAAATGTTTATTCACATGACCGGTTTCGGTTCTTCTAGAACCATCTTCAGATCTGCAGTTTCGGTTACAGGAGTAACCCGTCCACACACAGCAACCTTCACATGCTGTGACCGAAACTGGTCATGTGCATAAACATTTTTTGCAATCAAGATTATAACTAACATTGTATAATCAGTGATTGCGGTATCTCATCAGACATTGTGTCTGTTTTTGCAAAATCTGTGACAGGCAGCATCAAACCAATCAGAAGCCTGACGACTCAAATAAAAAAAAAGCAAAGATTCTCCGTTGTTTGGTGTCACGGCAGTGATAATCTGAATTCAATCCACTCGAATATACACTTGACTTTCGAGATGGCTAGTTGCCTTTTTTTCCTTGATGTGTCGGTCGGAAGGAAGGTTGATGACACTTTGCGACATGCGTTTAAGGGAACCCATCTTACATTGATTTGTATTTTCAGGACGTTGGTCGTTACCATCCAGTTCAGTGTGAAGGGGTACTTCGTAGCTTGGTCCATAGGGCCCCCGTCACCTCAGACTCTGGAAATTTATCTGCTGAGTTGGCCTACGTTGAAGACACCTTTAACCATAATGGTTGCATCGAAAGACAGATTAGACGCGTGTTGTTGCCGAAAACCTTGAACTGAGATAATGATGAAAATAACGAGGTGACGCTTAACGGCGACGGGCTTGGTTGCCCTACGTTCGTGACATTTCCTACACTATGGATAGCATGCTGCGGAAACATGATGTGAAGTGTGTTTTTCGGCCATCTCCTAAGATTAGGCCCTTATAGGATCTGTAAAGGATGATATTGGTCTGCGGAAGGTGCGTGTCTGTCACATTCCTTGAGGTTCTGCCGTGTCATACACTGGCCAGACGATCAAGACCGTAGAGAACCGGTGTATAGTTCATAAGCCTCACAAACTCTTACAACAGCCGAACAGATGTATTACTGCTGAACATCGAGTTGGTACTTGCCATCCTATAGAATATAACAACACAGAGATTCTGGCGTGCCCTTCGAGTTACTGGGACTAAGGAAGCAGTTCAGATTAAATTATCAAGTGGCATTATAAGTAGAGATGTTGGTGTCTGCTTAAATTCTGCTTGAAACACTTTCCTCTCCCTGGTCAAAGGAGAACAGAACTAACGCTACTTGCTCACTTGGTAATTAATATTCACTACTGTTGTCTCCCGACTTTGGTCATGTTTAGTTGCTCGGTGGCGATAGTTGTTTACTGTATGTGTTTGTGTATGTATGCTTTCTTTCTACGTACACTGTTTTCTCGTCCTTGATCGTCGTCTGTCTTTGGACGAGAGTTCTCTCGTTGCGTTTGTGACTTAAATTGATCGAATACTCGCCTTCGAAATATCGGCGGTTGTAGATGCCGTCATCGGACAGCATTCCGTTACGTTGTCTGCTTAGCTTACACTCCGAGAGAAACTCTAGTTCAACAGTTTTAATTGTTTTTCGATACCAGGTCATTTCGATATCGCCCATTTCTGAATCTGTTCGGCAGTCAAACAATGATATGGTAGTATCTTCTTGCATGAATGCATTTTTTTTTTAAAGTGGAACTAAAATTTTCTGGCTTTAGTCTGACTGAATGGAGCCTTTGCATCCCCTCATTAAGTTTACGTGTGGTCAGAATTTCGTGTGATGTTCTGATATACTTTTCTCCGTGGTCTGTCTATGAAAGTCATTGGAGTTTTCAGGCACGACCCTCCATACAAGTACACGAGTTACTATAAATTTTTTTTCCTTGTAGCGAAAGTGCGTTAGTCTCTGTTTTCGCAAGATTCTACGAGTGATACTATTTAAACCACAGTGTGTTTCGCCGTAATTTATTGTTCACCTTTTGTCAGATATGAACGAAATGTACTCGGTGCACATTTTAAATAAGTTGATAATAACTACACATAAAAAATACTCTCCCAGCTTTCTTGAAGACCTTTCGGCATTTTCTAACCACTGTCCTTGTGACAGCATTATGGTCGCTAATTCCTCCCGAAAAACTCGGGTCTGTTTCTAACTAAGAAAAAATGTAAGCCAATGAATCTAGGTGACGCCACGAATGCAGCGAGCAGGTGAGTAAATAGTTCTTTGTCAGGTTATTTCACGTTAGCCAATTATCTGTGTCAATCCGTTTAGTGATAAACATTTTTCATCATAAATAAACTGGATTACGGCCACTAAAAAACGATGCACGTGGATCGAATCGGCAGATATACAGGTTACACAAAATGTTATCCGTGAACTCCTTTCAGGAAGGTCTTGTTCAGTCCTTCCGTCAATATGTAGAGCATCATCAGGATGGAACTGGGTCACATTGGTCTCCGTATATTCCTTCGGCCTTCTGACTGGTTTGGTGGGGCCCGCCATGAATTATTCCTCTCCTGCGCCAACCTTTTGATCTCGGAGCAGCATATGCAAAGAAATAGGTTGTTGCATAATTCGAAGCGTTTTTGTTTTGCATGTTCGCATTCCAGCTGCTATGGGTTTACTTATCGATTGTTATTTTTGATTTGTAGTTCACTGTTGCTCTTTGAGTTTACACATTGTCATATCGTCGTTTGGAGATACTGAGTGGAGTTGCGAACGCTAGAAAAGGAGTGAAAAGTGGAGAAATCGGGACATTTCCGACAAATTCTTCTGTTTGACTTCAGTAGAGGGGTGACAGCAGCGGAGACAGCCAGAAACATTTGCGCCGTTTTGGGGATAACGCCAAGGACAGAACACAGCAAGAAAATGGTTTTCTCTTTTTAAGGAGGATAGTTTTACGTTCTGCATATACATCTTACTCTGCAATTCACACTTAAGTGCCTGGCAGAGGGTTCATCGGACCATTTTCATTCTACTTCTCTACCATTCCTCTCTCGAATGGCGAGTGGGAAAAAGGAAACCTAAATCTTTCTTTTCGAGCTCGGATTTCTCTTATTTTATTATTATGATCATTTCTCCCTACGTAGGGTGGCGTCAACAAAAAAAATATTTTCATATTCGGAAGAGAAAGTTGGTAATTGAAATTTCGTAAATAGATCTCGCCACAAAGAAAACCGCCTTTGTTTCAGTGAGTGCCACGCCAACTCGCTTATCATATCATGACTCTCTCACCCCTGTTGCGCGATAACACGAAACGGGCTCCCTATTTTTGCCCTTTTTCGATGTCCTCCGTCAGTCCTATCTGGTAAGGATCCCCCACCACACAGCAATATTCCAGCAGAGGACGGACAAGTGTAATGCAGGCTGTCTCTTCAGTGGGTTTGTCGCATCTTCTAAGTGTCCTTCCAACAAAGCGCAGTCTTTGTTTCCCCTTCCCCACAATATTATCTATATGGTCTTTCCAATTTAAGTGCTCGTGATTGTAACTCCTGGGTATTTAGTCGAATTGACAACCTTTAGATTTGTGCGATTTATAGTATACCCAACATTTATCGGATTTCTTTTTGTACCCATGTGGTTGACGTCGCGCTTTTCTTTGTTTAGTGCCAATTGCCACTTTTCGCACCATTCTCTCTAGATCATTTTGTAATTGGAATTCATCGTCTGATGATTTTACTAGACGGTAAATTACAGCGTCATCTGCAAACAATCTAAGGGGGCTGCTCAGATTGTCACCTAGATCATTTATGTAAATCAGGAACCGCAGAGGGCCTATGACACTACCTTGCGGAAGGCCAAAGATCACTTCTGTTCTACTCGATGATTTACCGTCTATCACTCCGAACTGTGATTCCTCTGAAAGGAAATAACGAATCCAGTCACACAACTGAGACCATACCCCAAATGCTCGCAATTTGATTAATAGTCGCTTGTGAGGAACGCGGTGTCAAAAGCCTTCTGGAAATCTAGGAGTGTGGAATCGATCTGAGATCCCTTCTCGACAGCATTCATTGCTTCATGGGAATAAAGAGCTAGCTGCGTTGCACAAGAAAGGTATTTTCTGAGTCCGTGCTGGTTATGTATCAGTCATTTTCTTCAATGTGATTCATAATGTTAGAGTACAATATATGCTCCAAAATCCTACTGCAAATTGAGCAGTCTTTAGGAACAGAACTTTCGTCAAGTGAGCTGTTGTATATGATTGCTAAGAAAGGCGTTATTGTGTCTGCATACTCTGAAAGGAACCTGATTGGTATACCATCTGGACCGGAAGACTTCCCTTTCTCAAGTGGTTTGAGTTGTTTCGCAACACCCAAGATGTCTACATTTATCTCACTCATGCTAACAGCTGTTCTGGTTTCGATTTCTGGAATATTTCACGAATTAATTACGGACTCTCCACGTTTAGAATAATTCGGGATTTGATGAAGATCGATTAAAAGCATTAATTCACAATGATCCATGTCAGTGTACTCGAGAATTGGCCACCCAGTGACATTTGCTTGCAATGGGAAAGGTTCAGAATTGAAGTTTGTGGACACCGCATGCTCTAGCCAAAATCACAAAAATCTGCGCGTGGCCACATGTGCCTTTCTGCTTGCTCGCCATCAAATGGCTCGTGAACAACAACGACCATTCCTATCATGCATCGTTTCTGACGACAAGAAATAGTGCTTTTATGCTGAGTTAAGGAAAAGAAAGGAATGGTTGAACCCAAACAAAGCAGCAACTCCTGTACAAAGACCTGCCCGCATCCACATAAGATAATGTTGTGCATCTGGTGAAACAGCGACTGTGTGATGTTCTACGAATTTCTTCCCGATGTGTAACGTCGCGGCTTACATTTATTCTCATCAACTGAGAAGTCTTGCAGACGCAGTCCAAGAACGACGACCAGGAGGATTGCTTGTAGTGATACTACTCCACGATAGCGCACCGTATGACGTGGCGCAGTGGTAAGCACACTGGACTCGCATTCTGGAGCCCGCTTCTGGCCACTCAGATTTGGGTTTACCGTGATTTCCCTAAACCGCTTCAAGCAAATGCCTGGATGGTTCCTGTGAAAGGGTACGGCCGACTTCGTTCTCCATCCTTCCCTAATGCAATGCGACCGATGACCTCGCTGTTTGGTCCACTCTCCCAAATCAACCAATGAACCATCCACGATAACGCTCGTCCGCATTCCGCTAGACCGACAAAATGGTAGATATCGAAGTAGACGACAGAGGGATAGAGAAACAATTAAAATCGCTCAAAAGAGGAAAGGCCGCTGGTCCTGATGGGATACCAGTTCGATTTTATACAGAGTACGCGAAGGAACTTGCCCCCTTCTTGCAGCGGTGTACCGTAGGTCCCTAGAAGAGCGAAGCGTTCCAAAGGATTGGAAAAGGGCACAGGTCATCCCCGTTTTCAAGAAGGGACGTCGAACAGATGTGCAGAACTATAGACCTATATCTCTAACGTCGATCAGTTGTAGAATTTTGGAACACGTATTATGTTCGAGTATAATGTCTTTTCTGGAGACTAGAAATCTACTCTGTAGGAATCAGTATGGGTTTCGAACAAGACTGTCGTGTGAAACCCAGCTCGCGCTATTCGTCCACGAGACTCAGAGGGCCTTAGACACGGGTTCACAGGTAGATGCCGTGTTTCTTGACTTCCGCAAGGCGTTTGACACAGTTCCTCACAGTCGTTTAATGAACAAAGTAAGAGCATACGGACTATCAGATCAATTGTGTGATTGGATTGAGGAGTTTCTAGATAACAGAACGCAGCATGTCATTCTCAATGGAGAGAAGTCTTCCGAAGTAAGAGTGATTTCAGGTGTGCCGCAGGGGAGTGTCATAGGACCGTTGCTATTCACAATATACATGAATGACCTGGTGGATGACATCCGAAGTTCACTGAGGCTTTTTGCAGATGATGCTGTGGTGTATCGAGAGGTTGCAACAATAGAAAATTGTACTGAAATGCAGGAGGATCTGCAGCGAATTGACGCATGGTGCACGGAATGGCAATTGAATCTCAATGTAGACAAGTGTAATGTGATGCGAATACATAGAAAGATAGGTCCCTTATCATTTAGCTATAAAATAGCAGGTCAGCAACTGGAAGCAGTTAATTCCATAAATTATCTGGGAGTACGCATTAGGAGTGATTTAAAATGGAATGATCATATAAAGTTGATCGTCGGTAAAGCAGATGCCAGACTGAGATTCATTGGAAGAATCCTAAGGAAATGCAATCCGACAACAAAGGAAGTAGGTTACAGTACGCTTGTTCGCCCAATGCTTGAATACTGCTCAGCAGTGTGGGATCTGCACCAGGTAGGGTTGATAGAAGAGATAGAGAAGATCCAACGGAGAGCAGCGCGCTTCGTTACAGGATCATTTAGTGATCGCGAAAGCGCTACGGAGATGATAGATAAACTACAGTGGAAGACTCTGCAGGAGAGACGTTCAGTAGCTCGGTACAGACTTTTGTTGAAGTTTCGAGAACATACCTTCACCAGGGAGTCAAGCAGTATATTGCTCCCTCCTACGTATATCTCGCGCAGAGACCATGAGGATAAAATCAGAGAGATTAGAGGCCACACAGAAGCATACCGACAATCCTTCTTTCCACGTACAATACGAGACTGGAATACAGGGGAGAACCGATAGAGGTACTCAGGGTACCCTTCGCCACACACCGTCAGGTGGCTTGCGGAGTATGGATGTAGATGTAGATGTAGAAACACTATAAAGCAGTATTATTGGAAAGTCATTCCGTACCCCCCTTATTCACATAATGTTGCGCCGTCATATTTCAAGCCTTTCCGGTGTCTATCGAACAATCTTCAAGGAACTTCGTTTCCGGATGAAAATGCCCTCCGAACATGGCTTGACGAGTTCTTCGCCTCAAAGCGGAATCGCAATGTTACTCCAGCGTTGGCAGACTGTTATGAATATTGAAGAAGAATGTGTTACTGATGAGTGAAGGAGAACATGTTATCGATGACAGGAGTCCCTCCTATGGGTATCTGTTGTGTTTATTACACTTATGGAAAAATTTTATGAACTTACACACTAATTCAACATTAAACCACTATCTCAGAACCCGATACGAGTTGCAGTTTACTTGTTTAACGTGTTCCAGTGGAAGAAAAATTTCAATTTCAATTTTTTTCTTGATTATCGATAGAATTCAAAAATTTAGAAATAGGGTATAATGTATTATTAAGACTTACAATAGTGCGTTAAACCTTTAACACAGTAAAACAATTATTACACTTAAAGCACGCTGACGGAGCGTAAATATTCGGACCGTATTCATGTAGTATCTGGCTGAGAACTCTACGAATATCAGTTAGTTTGAAGAAGATATTCCTGAGAATGTACGTTTCTTTCACAGCATTGTAAAGTAATTTGAAACATGGACTATGGAAAAGCCGTAACTGGTGAGAATCAAAGCATTTAAGATGTGTGATACAGACGAATGTCTAAAACTAGGTGGACTGATAAGGTAAATTATGAGAAGGTTCTTAGCAGAATCATCGAGGAAAGGAGCATATGGAAAACACTGACAAGAAGAAGGGACAGAGCGACAGGACATCTGTTAAAACACCAGGGAATAACTTCCATGGTACTACAGGGAGTTGTAATGGGTAAAAACTGTAGAGGAAGACTGAGATTGGAATACATCCAGCAGGTAATTGAAGACGTCGATTCAGTAGAGTGCCTCAATTACAATTTATTCTAGGTAACTATACTTCACTTATCGATCTCTACGTAATGGCTGCAAAACGAGGCAACAACAGGAAAGCAAGAAAATATGTAAGAGTCATCTGTTGATAGATTTGTAATAAATCCGACACCGGTAATGGTTTTATTTAAATCAACTTTTTAAAACCATAAAGTGGTTTTTTACATTTAATAAACAAATTCGCCAAACGGCTCTGCAAATTGAGAAGTTGTTTTGTTTTACTTTCGCTGTCAGTTTCGCCAGTTCAATATGCCACCTTCGGGCCCCATGTGCAACTCAGAAAATGATCGGTACTGGCATATTGCGACCATCTGTTACTTGATTTTGTGAATTTACAATGAAAGCACAAACAGAGAACCATAAAGTAATAAGAAGAACGTCGAACCACATATGCAAAATGCCAACATACTGTACCTCAAGTGCTTCAAATGGTTCAAATGGCACTAAGCACTATGGCACTTAACATCTGAGGTCATCAGTCCCCTAGAACTTAGAACTACTCAAACCTAACTAACCTATCACACACATCCATGCCAGAGGCAGGAATCGAACCTGCGGTCGTAGCTGTCTCGCGGTTCCAGACTGAAGCGCCTAGAACCGCTCGTTCACAGCGGCCGGCTCGAAGACTTACTGCAACTGGTAAGTCACCTCTTCGGAGGAAGCACTTGAGATGTGGTATGTTGGTATTCACCATGAGTGAGTTCGTTTTTCATCTTATTACTTTATAGGCTTCAGTGTTTGTGTCTTCGTTGTAGAATTGGCAACATCCATAAACAGAAAGATGTGTGTGAATCCTAAGGGACCAAACTGCTGAGGTCATCGGTCGCTAGACTTACAGTCCACTTAAGTAACTTACGCTAAGAACAACACACAGACACACCCATACCCTAGGGACGACCCGAACCACCAGCGGGAGGGGCCGTACAATCCGTGACACGGCGCTTCTAACCGCGCGGTCACCGCGCCCGGCTCCAGAAATAGATGGCCCCAGGGTGCCAATATCGATAATTTTTGAGAGGTGCATATGGGGCCTGAAGATGGTATGTCGAATTGCCACAACTGGCAGCGAAAACAAAGTAGAATAACTTCTCAGTTTGCGAAGCTGTTTCTTTGCTAAATATTTGACCGGCGCTGTCTCACGCCAAAATGGATCAACAGATACTTGTGATGTGTTGGTACTTTAAATTGTGAACTTTCGATTGTTTTTATCTGACCGCACAGGAACCAGGAGGCGGACACACACACACACACACACACAGAGAGAGAGAGGGGGGGGAGGGAGAGGAGGGGGGGAGGGAGGGGGACGGAGAATTGCCATCCCGAAGTGGCTGCCGTGCGCAGCACGCAGCATCGCCACGTCCCTCCGCGGCAGGGTGTGTACCGCTGTTGTCGCTGCCTGCAGAGCCACATTGTCGCCTGACCAAACGTGTTTGCAGCGTTCCGTGACCGATCCAGGGGCGTGTCGGACGTGGCCAGACGACAATGCCGCCTCGAGTGGCTGCCGGCGTGTAGTGTGTACCGGGAAGGGCAGAGGAGTGGAGAGGACGGGGCTTTGTGTGCGCCGCGGGTGTCACGGACAGCTGAGGACCGCCAGGTAGCGGCTCCCTGCGACAATCACACGCACCGCTGACTGCCCCCTACCTCACATTGCCCGCTTCTGCTGTCAACAGCGACGCTTCGGAACCGCTCACAGCAGTCTCCCTCACAAAGAAACCCCTTGAGTGTTGGATCAGAAGTTGATCGTTTGAAGGTATTGTGTTAACAGTTACAAGAAAAATATTATCTGCTAATGACTCACCGAGTGCATCAGTCGGGAGACAGAACAGCCAACTGACTGGTTTGATGCGGCCCGCCACGAATTCCTTTCCTGTGCTAACCTCTTCATCTCAGAGTAGCACTTGCAACCTACGTCCTCAATTATTTGCTTGACCTATTCCAATCTCTGTCTTCCTCTACGGTTTTTGCCCTCTACAGCTCCCTCTAGTACCATGGAAGTCGTTCCCTCATGTCTTAACAGATGTCCTATCTTCCTGTCCCTTCTCCTTATCAGTGTTTTCCACATATTTCTTTCCTCTTCGATTCTGCGTAGAACCTCCTCATTCCTTACCTTATCAGTCCACCTAATTTTCAACATTCGTCTATAGCACTACATCTCAAATGCTTCGATTCTCTTCTGTTCCGGTTTTCCCACAGTTCATGTTTCACTGCCATACCATGCTGTACTCCAGACGTACATCCCCAGAAATTTCTTCCTCAAATTAAGGCCGGTATTTCATATTAGCACACTTCTCTTGGCCAGAAGTGCCTTTTTTGCTATAGCGAGTCTCCTTTTGATGTCTTCCTTGCTCCGTCCCTCATTGGTTATTTTACTGAATAGGTAGCAGAGTTCCTTAACTTCATTGACTTCGTGACCATCAATCCTGATATTAAGTTTCTCGCTGTTCTCATTTCTACTACTTCTCATTACCTTCGTCTTTCACCGATTTACTCTCAAACCATACTGTGTACTCATTAGACTGTTCATTCCGTTCAGCAGATCATTTAATTCTTTTTCACTTTCACTCAGGATAGCAATGTCATCAGCGAATCGTATCATTGATATCCTTTCACCTTGTATTTTAATTCCACACCTGAACCTTTCTTTTATTTCCATCATTACTTCCTCGATGTACAGATTGAAGAGTAGGGGCGAAAGGCTACAGCCTTGTCTTACTCCCTTCTTAATACGAGCACTTCGTTCTTGATCGTCCACTCTTATTATTCCCTCTTGGTTTTTGTACATATTGTATATGACCCGTCCCTCCCTATAGCTTACTCCTACTTTTTTCAGTATCTCGAACAGCTTGCACCATTTTATATTGTCGAACGCTTTTTCCAGGTCGACAAATCCTATGAACGTGTCTTGATTTTTCTTTAGCCTTGCTTCCATTATTAGCCGTAACTTCAGAATTGCCTCTCTCGTGCCTTTACTTTTCCTAAAGCCAAACTGATCGTCACCTAGCGCATTCTGAATGTTCTTTTCCATTATTCTGTATATTATTCTTGTAAGCAGCTTCGATGCATGAGCTGTTAAGCTGATTGTGCGATAATTCTCGCACTTGTCAGCTCTTGCCGTCTTCGGAGTTGTGTGGATAGTGCTTTTCCGAAAGTCAGATGGTATGTCGCCAGACTCATATATTCTACACACCAACGTGAATAGTCGTTTTGTTGCCACTTCCCCTAATGTTTTTAGAAATTCTGATGGAATGTTATCTATCCCTTCCGCCTTATTTGACCGTAAGTCCTCCAAAGCTCTTTTAAACTCCGATTCTAATACTGGATCCCCTATCTCTTCTAAATCGACTCCTGTTACTTCTTCTATCACATCAAACAAATCTTCACCCTCATAGAGGCTTTCAATGTATTCTTTCCACCTATCTGCTCTCTCCTCTGCATTTAACAGTGGAATTCCCGTTGCACTCTTAATGTTACCACCGTTGCTTTTAATGTCACCAAAGGTTGTTTTGACTTTCCTGTATGCTGAGTCTGTCCTTCCGACCATCATATCTTTTTCGATGTCTTCACGTTTTTCCTGCAGCCATTTCATCTTAGCTTCCCTGCACTTCCTAATTATTTCATTCCTCAGCGACTTGTATTTCTGTATTCCTGATTTTCCCTGAACATGTTTGTACTTCCTACTTTCATCAATCAACTGAAGTATTTCTTCTGTTACCCATGGTTTCTTCGCAGCTACCTTCTTTGTACCTATGTTTTCCTTCCCAGCTTCTGTGATGGCCCTTTTTAGAGACGTCCATTCGTCTTCAACTGTGTTGTCTTCTGCGCTATTCCTTATTGCTGTATGTATAGCGTTAGAGAACTTCATACGTATCTCGTCATTCCTTAGAACTTCCGTATCCCACTTCTTTGCGTATTGATTCTTCCTGAGTAATGTCTTGAACTTGAGCCTACTCTTCATCGCTACTGTATTGTGATCTGAGTCTATATCTGCTCCTGGGTACGCCTTACAATCCAGTATCTGATTTCGGAATCTCTGTCTGACCATGATGTAATCTAATTGAAATCTTCTTGTATCTCCCGGCCTTTTCCAAGTATACCTCCTTCTCTTGTGATTCTTGAACAGGGTATTCGCTATTACTAGCTGAAACTTGTTACAGAACTCAATTAGTCTTTCTCCTCTTCCATTTCTTGTCCCAAGCCCATATTCTCCTGTAACCTTTTCTTCTACTCCTTCCCCCACAACTGCATTCCAGTCGCCCATAACTATTAGATTTTCGTTCCCCTGCATTACCCTTTCAATATCCTCACACACTTTGTCTATCTGTTCATCTTCAGCTTGCGACGTCGGGATGTATACCTGAAGTATCGTTGTCGGTGTTGGTCTGCTGTCGATTCTGATTAGAACAACCCGGTCACTGAACTGTTCACAGTAACACACCCTCTGCCCTACCTTCCTATTCATAACGAATCCTACACCTGTTACACCATTTTCTGCTGCTGTTGATATTACCCGATACTCATCTGACCAGAAATCCTTGTCTTCCTTACACTTCACTTCACTGACCCCTACTATATCTAGATTGAGCCTTTGCATTTCCCTTTTCAGATTTTCTAGTTTCCCTACCACGTTCAAGCTTCTGACATTCCAAGCCCCGACTAGTAGAACATTATCCTTTCGTTGATTATTCAATCTTTTTCTGATGGTAACCTCCCCCTTGGCAGTCCCCTCCCGGAGATCCGAATGGGGGACTATTCCGGAATCTTTTACCAATTTAGAGATCATCATGACATTTCTTCAACTACAGGCCACATGTCCTGTGGATATACGTTACGTGTCTTTAATGCAGTGGTTTCCATTGCCTTCTGCATCCTCATGTCGTTGATCATTGCTGATTCTTCCGCCTTTAGGGGCAATTTCCCACACCTAGGACAAGAGAGTGCCCTGAACCTCTATCCGCTCCTCTGCCATCTTTGACAAGGCCGTTGGCAGAATAAGGATGACTTCTTATGCCGGAAGTCTTCGGCCGCCAATGCTGGTCATTTATCAAAATTTAAGCAGTGGCGGGGATCGAACCCTAAGGACATCGCAGACATCCATGCCCGAGGTAGGATTCGAACCTGCGGCCGTAGCGGTCGGGTGGTTCCAGACTGAAGCGCCTAGAACCGCTCGGTCACACTGGTCGGCTGCAGAAATCAACCTACTGCATATATGCCTTACTCTTGGTTTTTCTCCAGCAGCAGTAGGTCTTTTTTTTTTGTTTTACATTATGACGCGCTACCATACCCAGAAAACTTTTATGTCGAAAATGGGCATCGTCGACATTCAAGAAAAGATAACAACAAACGATTAACTTGAACCATGGACACCAAATCAAAAACGATGTGCCACAAGGATCACGTTCAGCTAGGTATCCATTCTTAAACAATCCATGTTGAATCATATCGATGTGACGAGGTGATGAGAAGTGATGGAATCTGATGCCGCAGTCGAAAGCGAAACAGTTAAAAAATGGTTCAAACGGCTATGAGCACTATGTGACTTAACATCTGAGGTCATCAGTCCCCTGGAACTTAGAACTATTTAAACCTAACTAATCTGAAGACATCACACACATCCATGCCCGAGGAAGGATACGAATCTGCGACCGTAGCGGTCGCTCGGTTCCAGACTGGAGTGCCTAGGACCGCTCGGCCAGCCCGGCAGCTGCGAAACAGTCTGTCTTAGATCTTATCGCGAAACTGGTTCTCCCTTAAGGCGTAGCTGCAGATAGTGCTGCAATGCAGGGTGACAATTATTGAACTATGTGATGGGAGTTAGTATGCACTGTATTGTTTGGTTTAGCGACGAAGCCCACTTTCATTTGGATGGCGTATTTCGGGGAATGAGAATCCGCATTTCGCGATCGATAAGTCTCTTCACCATCAACGGTTGACTGAGTGGTGTGCAACGTCCAGTCACGGAATAACCGTTGCGATATTCCTGGATGGCACGGTGACTACCAAACAGTACGTGAAGGTTTTGGAAGATGATGTCATCCCCATTATCCGAAGTAATCCTGATTTCGACAAGATGAGGTTCATGCAAGACGGAGCTCGACCCTATCGAAGCAGGACAGTGTTTGATGTCCTGGGGAAGCACTTTGGGGAGCGGATTCTGGCTCTGGGGCCACTGGCATGGGCCTCGATTGGCAACTATGTTCTCCTGATCTGAACACATGTGACTTCTTTTTATGGGACTCTATCAAAGACAAGGTGTACAGAAATAACCCCAAAAAGTATGTTGAGATGAAATCAGTCATTCAGGAGGTCATCGACAGCACCGATCTTCCGGCACTTCAGCGGATCATGCAGAATTTCGCTATTCGTTTGCGCCACATCATCGCCAAGTAATGGCAGGAATATCGAACATGTCATAACCTAAATCCGAATATCTGTAGTGACGTTTACGTGTTGAATAAAGCGTATGCATAGTTTGCATAGTTTGTAATTAATTACTTTTTTTTCACATAGTTAAAAAACCGTCACCCTGTATGTTTTATAGGCGTGACAAAACAAAACACAAGCTGAATTTATCCACTGTTTCCAGATGATGATTATCATCATCTTGGACAGTTTCCAGCCTCTGGCCTTGTCTGTATGGAACGTAGGCTTCTCCATCGTCTTCTGTCTTGCCACCATCTCTCCGTCTTCACCTTGGCCCAGTCTTCTCCTATCTTCTGGACGCATTCGTCTACTCCTTTCAGCTATCCGTCTCTCGGTCCCCCTCTTGGTCTCTTTCCTTTCAGTTTTATCTCGTGTATCCTCCATGGTATCCTCATCTCCTCTACTCTCTTAATATGCCCATACCATCCCAGCCTTGATTTCTGTATCTCCTCCTGTAATGGTTCCATTCTCTGATCCTCTCATTTCTTAACCTGTCTATCTTTGTCACTCCAGTAATGTTTCTCAAGAATTTCATCTCACTAGCTTGTACTTTGCTTTTCTCTCTTCCTTCCACAACCCAGATTTCTGTTGCATGTGTCAGGATCGGGACAGAGCATGACCCGTATATAACCTTTTTACTGATTTGGGGTACATGCTTGCTCCATATCAGGCTTATGAGATGGTATCAACTGCAATGTCACACACTTTTCAGGAGTGATGGTGTGGTCTAAGGGAGTATGATTTTTATACACAGACCAAGAATCATATAGAAGATATTGCCTTGACCAGCAGTTGGCAGTGTTCATACCATAGCTGTAGATCTGTTACGCCCATTTTCGCATTCTTGCTTTCTGTGTGTAAATATTCTCTACTTCCTTTGCAAGATCACGTACACGAGCAAGAATCATAGGGAGCAGAGTACCTCCAACTTCTCGCAGCACAACAAATAACTTTCCAGCCAATTTACCATTCGGATTAATCGTCAGTGTAATTGTATACGAATGTGTCAATGCATTGATGTTAGTTTAACTTGATTCAACTCTCTTGTTACCTCTAATTTCCAGTGTTCCTTTCGTATGCAATTCCTCTTCAAATCCTGGTTGGTTAAATTTGGAAACAAATTTCTTGCTCAACGATGGGATAATTTTGTTTGTATCTCCTACAAATATTCGGGCCGAGTCTGTAGTTTGCTGTGCACCGTGAAGTTGACCCTTTTTTTTTTGTAATATCGTCATCTTACGTCTCCAAATTTTGAAGCAATCTTTACAGTTATGCAACGACGCACTGCTTCCCTTGAAATCATTGTGATCTATGTCGTGTGCTGCTTCATGTGCATAACGTAGCATGTCACTAGTATGCACAGCCTGTAAATGATATCGAGCATCCTTGAAACGCGCAAACACCAGTTTTTGTAACAGGTGTGTCTTGTCCTTCCTTTGAATATGCGTAGTTTTTCTTATGCACTGTATGGTCAGACTGCTGCAGTCTTATTCGAAATCTTTTCATAATTTTTTTTTAATATGCTGCAAATGATCGTCCATGTAAGTAATTATGTTTAGTACCCACTCCTTGGACATCGATTGTCCTTAACTACGTTTCACTGGAGACGGGACTTGTAGCTCCCTGTCCGACAAGGATGATGAACTGCAAGGCTCTAAACCCATTTCAACATCACTTTCACTTGTTAAGCACGTATAAACATCACTGCACTCGTCACGTATATTTTAGCACAGTCGATCGTATGCGAAACCACACATCCCACTGATCCATCTTGCAGAAACACTAATACGAGGTATGATTGAAAAGTTTTAAGACTGTGTTTGTAATTGTACATCAGTGGTACTTACATGATACTGTGATGCATCTCCTTCAAAATGGTCCCTTTCTGACTGAACACACTGATGGTGTTTTCACTTTTGGCAACACTCCTGGTAGTTTTTTCCTGAAGTGTGTTAAGAACGCTCTCTATATTTGCCTCGATGTCTTCAGTCGAGTCAAATTGCTTCCCTTTCAGTGAAAATTTCCGTTTAGGAAACAAGCAGAAGTCCGCAGAGGCCAAATCAGGGGAATATGGCAGTTGTGGAAGAACAGGAATTTTGAATTTGGTCAAAAATTCAACGATGGAGAGGACACGATGAGTCGGAGCATTGTCACGGTGTAGCACCCAACTCCTGTCTTTCGACAATGCAGGCAGTTTCTTCCGCACCTTTTCGCACAAACGCTCAAGGAAACATTTCTAGTATTCCTGGTTAATTGTCTTTTCTCAAGGGAGGGGTAAATTAATGAGGCAGAATCGAAAAAAATCACCAATATTGTCTTCACCTTCGACCGTTTTTTGGTTGTGGTGAACCTGGAGCCTTCCACTGCGAAGACTGCACTTTCGTTTCGGGATCATATCCATATATCCACGATTCTTCACCTGTAATTACCCTATTTAATAAATCTGGGTCATTTTTAGTCCAATTAACCAGTTCTTGACACACTTCAAGTCGGTATTGTCTCTGGTCACTTGACTACACTTTTGGAATGAATTTTGCGGACACTCGACGCATGTTCAGATCTACAGTTAAAATTGACTGAAGTGCGTATAAACCTAAATTAAGTTCATCAGCCATCTCCCTATTTGTAAGTCTATGATCAGAGCGCACTAAGTCGCGAACTTTCACAACATCTTAATTCGTTTTTGAGGTGGAAGGACTCCCGGACCGTGGTTCATCTTCAAATGACTCACGGCCATTTTTAAATCTTTTGAACCACACAAAAACATTTTACTGGCTCATACAATTATCTCCAAAAGCTGTTTTTAATAGTTCGTAAGCCTGAGAAGCTGTTTTCCCAGTTTTAAAACAAAATTTCTCACAAACTCGTTCATCCGTTTTTACTTCCATTTTCATGCAGACAGAATCCGGCAACAAGCTCTAACAGACCCGCAATCAACCAGCTGCCACAACGAACTGAAAAAAGGAAACGCACTTTCCTGTCAGAGTGCGTTCAATGCCAAAGCAATGACTCACTCCCCACCCTCCGTGTACCCGCCCGCCAAACCAGTAAGCAGTAGCGGATCCATTCCTAAAACTGTTCAGTCACTCCTCGTATTTCATCTGCCGCTCCTTTCTCAATCTGCGAAATTTCTTACATTGGTTCCTTTCTGACAAAATGTCAATTTCAGCAACTGTTGTTGTAGGTATAATGAAATGTTTGCTTTGTTTATCGTTTTCATTGATATGAAAAAACTACACACATTTCGGTCAAGATGTAAGATGCAGGCCAGAAACCGTCAGACTTCAGGAAGAATGTAATAATTTCGACTTCAAAGAAAGCATCTGCTGACAGGTGTGAATATTATCGAACTACCAGTTTACTAAAGCATGGTTGCAAAAGGCAGACACGAATTATTTGCACAAGGATGAAAAAACTGGTTGAAGTGGACCTCGGAGTAGACAAGTTTGCATTCTGGAGAGAAGTATGAATACACGAGGCAATACTGACTGATACCTATGCCTGAAGGGAGGTTAAAGAAAGGGAAACCGATGTTTACAGCATTTGTAGATTTGGAGACAGCTTCTGACAATGTGGACTGGACTACACACTTTGAATTTCTGAAGATTGAAGGGCTACAATACAGGGAGCGAAAGGGTATATACAGCTTACACAGAAACCAGACTACGCATATGAGTTGAGGAACATGAAAGAGAAGCAGTAATTGAGAAGGAAGATAGATAAGGCTGTATCCTATCACCGATGCTATTCAGTCTACATATTGAGGATGCAGTAAATGAAACGAAAGGACACTTTGGAGATGGAATTGAACTGCACGGAGAACAAACGAAAAACAAGTTTTCTTCCGCGGCCATCGTCCGCACCAGGCACAAAATTATTATTTATTATTTATTTATTGAGATTTTCCTCCACACAATCTGATCTTAATTTATCTCCTCGGGATGTCCCTCCAGGCCCGCCGTGGTGGTCTCGCGGTTCTAGGCGCGCAGTCCGGAACCGTGCGACTGCTACGGTCGCAGGTTCGAATCCTGCCTCGGGCATGGATGTGTGTGATTTCCTTAGGTTAGTTAGGTTTAAGTAGTTCTAAGTTCTAGGGGACTGATGACCACAGCAGTTGAGTCCCATAGTTCTCAGAGCCATTTGAACCATTTTTTGTCCCTCCAGATGTTTCTATCTTTTATATCTTCTTCCTCTGCTCCAAGCTTCTCCTCTGCCTTTCATCTTGGTCTCAGAGGGTACGACAAGGTGCATTTTGAAACTGTCAAGTTCTGTTGTTAATATATCTAGTTTTGTGGAGATACCTTGAACATTACAGCATCCAAATGTCATTTTCCTTTTTTCTTTCCCAGCTCGTAGTCTAAGATTCCAGGTTTTCCGAGGCATATTGTCAGACTTTTTAGCATTTTAATTTTTTCACGTGAGTGAGGAGCTGGCCCACTGCACAACTGCACAACCCCCAACCTGGGGGACGAGGTAATTTATTCTCAAGGTTTTCCTTCCCTTAGCCTTTGATAAGCATCAGGCTACAAGGCTGCAGCCACTAGGTATTTTAGTTTCCCGATACTCACAATATCTGGTGAGCATTCCCCTATAAGCCACCTTGGGAGACGCCCAATGGGAGAGTAACAATACCAAACGGGACAGAAATATTCGTTTTGTAAATAAATGAGCCTTGTCTTACTCCAGAGTATTTTATTTCTTCCAGAGGCGTTTCGCCTTTTATTTTAAGGCCTTTTCAGTGGAATCTAGAATGATGCCTTATAGTAAAAAGCGAAAAGTGCCTAGAAAAGTAAAATGCATTGCAGCAACAAAAGGTGTTTCTTATTTACAAAAGGAAGAAATGTAGAGTTTAAGTTCTGTAGATCACATTGTAACTTTGTCATAGATTGGAAATGAACGTAGAAGAAAATCTGAACGGAATACATAGCGCCTAGGAAAGAGTTTATTAGATGCACGTTAACAAAGAGTAAAATAAGGGTAGTGGAATGTACTCAAATTAAATCAGGTGACGCTGATGGAATTAGATTTGGAAAAAGACACACTGAAAGTACACTACTGGCTATTAAAATTGCTACACCACGAAGATGACGTGCTACAGACGCGAAATTTAACCGACAGGAAGAAGAGGCTGTGATATGCGAATGATTAGCTTTTCAGAGAATTCACACAAGGTTGGCGCCGGTGACGACACCTACAACGTGCTGAGATGAGGAAAGTTTTCAACCGATTTCTCATACACAAACAGCAGTTGACCGGCGTTGCCTGGTGAAATGTTGTTGTGATGCCTCGTGTAAGGAGGAGAAATGCGTACCATCACGTTTCCGACTTTGATAACGGTCGGGTAGTAGCCTATCGCGATTGCGGTTTATCGCATCGCGACATTGCTGCTCGCATTGGTCGATATCGAATGACTGTTAGCAGAATATGGAATCAGTGGGTTCAGGAGAGTAATACGGCACGCCGTGCTGGATCCCAACGGCCTCGTATCACTATGAGTCGAGATGACAGACATCTTATCCGCATGGCTGTAACGGATCGTGCAGCCACGTCTCGATCCCTAAGTCAACAGATGGGACGTTTGCAAGACAAGAACCATCTGCACGAACAGTTCGACGACGTTTGCAGCAGCATGGACTATCAGCTCAGAGACCATGCCTGCGGTTATCCTTGACGCTGCATCACAGACAGGAGAGCCTGCGATGGTGTACACGCCATCCAAGCTCTGTTTGACTCAATACCCAGGCGTATCAAGGCCGTCTTTACGGCCAGAGGTGGTTGTTCTGGGTACTGATTTCTCAGGATCTATGCACCCAAATTGCGTGAAAATGTAATCACATGTCAGTTCTAGTATAATGTATTTGTCCAATGAATACCCGTTTTCATCTGCATTTCTTCTTGGTGTTGCAATTTTAATGGCCTGTAGTGCAGAAGACGAGTTTTGCTATTTGGACAGCAAAGTAACTGATGGTGGGCTAAAGCAAGGAAGATATAGAAGGTAGCATGGGTATATAGGGGGGAAAATTACTGAAAAGAGCAGTTTGTTAACGCAGAATATAAATTTATGGTTTAGGAAGCCTTTTCTGAGTGTATTTCTCTCGAGCGTAGCCTTGTGTGGAAGTGAAACGTGTACGATAAGCATTCAAGACAAGACGAGAATAGAAGCATTTGAAATGTGATTCTATACGGGGATACTGAAGATTATGTCGGTAGATCGCGTAACTAATGAGGTGGTACAGAATCGAACTGGGGAGATAAGAAATTTACAGTGCAACTTCAGTAAAAGAATAGATTTATAAATAAATAAATCTTCTGCTACCAGTAACAATTTTTTCTTTATTTTACTATTCACACGACGCATTTCGAGAAATAATTCCCATTTTCAAGTGCGTTTTTTTGCTGTGTATTAAGCCATTTCCATTGGTGTTGTCAGTGTGTGGTTCAAATGGCTCTGACCACTATGGGACTTAACATCTGTGGTCTCAGTCCCGTAGAACTTAGAACTACCTAAACTTAACTAACCTAAGGACGTTACACACATCCATGCCCGAGGCAGGATTGGAACCTGTGACCGTAGCGGTCACGCGGTTCCAGACTGAAGCGCCTAGAACCGCAAGGCCACACCGGCCGGCTGTCAGTGTGTGTGAGTCTGCTTCATTTTGTTGACTTTTACTGTAATACATAAGAAACACGCGATTTATTTCTTTATTTATAAACAAACCTATTGTATCTATAGGCGCAGGCTTTCAAAAACCATTTATAATGGATCAAACCAAAGAATAGATTGTTTGATACGACACGTTCTCAAGCAACAAGGAATTCTCCATTTGTTAATAGAGGGAGGAGTGGGATTGGGTGGGGGTGGGGGTAGAAATTATAGAGGGGTGAATCAGGTTGCAGTAGTTTTTGAGAGACGAAGAGGCTTGCGCGGGATAGACTTGCGACGACAGCTCTAGTAGACCAACCTGAAGAGCACAACAACACAACCAGCCCTGCTTTGTACCAGAAGGTTTGTGCTGGTGCTGTCAGTGCCATAGCAAGGAAGGAAGAAATTCATCATCACGGACACTGATTTGACTGTGTCCTTCATGGTGGTGAGTTGTGGTAGCTGCTCGGTTATCCACACGATTACTAGCTTAAAGTCGCCTGAAGACGGTACACTGTACAAAAGTCGATAACAAATGTAGCGAGACCTTCAAAAACGCTGAAGGATTCATTCGCTCTTAAACAGAGACGTAGCAACAGACCAAAGAAAGACGAATGTAATGAGAAGTAGCAGAAATGAGAACAGCAAGAAACTTAACATTAGAAATGGATATCACGAAGTACATGAAGTTAAGGAATTCTGCTACGTAGGCAGCAAAATGACCGGTGATGGACGGAGCAAGGAGGACACGGAAAGCAGACTAGCACTGGCATAAAGAGAATTCCTGACTCTTCAAATGGCTCCAAGCGCTATGGGGCTTAACATCTGAGGTCATCAGTCCCCTAGACATAGAACTACTTAAACCTAACTAACCTGTCACACACATCCATGCACGAGGCAGGATTCGAACCTGCGACCGTAGCAGTTGTACTGAAGCATCTAGAACCGCTCGGTCACAGCGGTCGGCGAATTCCTGATTCTACTACTATAGAGCACAGGCCGTAATTTGAGGAAGAAATTTCTGAGAATGTACGTTTGGAGCACAGCATTGTGTGGTAATGAAATATGGACTGTGAGATAACTGGAACGGAAGAGAAACGAAGTATTTGAGATGTGGTGTTACAGAAGAAAGCTGAAAATGGTAGACGGATAAGGTAAGGAACGAGGAGTTCTTCCTCAGAATCTGTTCGGAAAGGAATATATGGTAAACAGCGATAAGAAGAGGAGGAAGGATGGTAGGACATCTGTTACAACGTCAGGGAATAACTTCTATGATACTAGAGGGAGCTGTAGAGGGTGAAAACTGTAGCGGAAGACACGGACTGGAATACACCCAGCAAATAATAGAGGACGTAGGTTGCAATTACTTCTCTGAGATGAAACGGTTGGCACAGGAGAGGAATTCGTGGTGGGAAAAAAAGAAGACATGGTAACCAGAAAGCGTCCTCCGATCTATCTGAAGATGGATGTTGGAAGATTGGCTTAGATAAACGAGGAGACATGTACATTCGTGTTACATTAAGAAATAACGATAGACATGTATATCTTTTAGTATAGCTAATATTAAAGTTGTAATGTAGAAAGAAACTTTCTATTTAGTTACTTAGGTTATGGGTCATCAATAAAGGTAACTAAATGAATAAGACGTTTACCAAGGTAAGTACATGTATAAAACTGGTACTGGGGACCAATATACGGTCCTTCCTCTGGCAATCAAAGTCGTAAACATTTCATTGGTTGGAGCAGGTTATGTATAAGTACATCAACTTGAATTTGTTTTAATCGTTTCGACGTTCAGAATCATCGTGCATATGGCTAAATTTAAGCCGGCAAAAGGAAAAATATTTGCTGATTTGACATCGTAAAATGGTGTATCTGTTAAAGCTAGCCACGGTTAGTAAGAGAAAAACAAGGACTAGAAGTTAAATTCTGTTAAGTAAAATCGTCACTGCGCTTTCGGCGTTAACGCGCTTTCGACCTAAAAGTGTTGCAGATGTAACGCAGACTGAACAACATTCCTGTTTTGCATTATACCTGTCTTACGTCTAAGAACTGGAGTTACCGCAGTTTCATGTTCCTGTGTATTTCCAATTTTTGTTTCAGGAAATCAGATCTGAGACTTACGTTTGTAGAGATTGAACCTGAACGAATGTCGAAACAGAGAGGCGGTACTGCAGTACCCACCCGATCAGACTCCTGTCGGCCCGGCTTTGCTATAAAAACCCCGCGATCTGCCCACAGTCCCTGCTGCGTTGCAAACAGGGGGCTGAATTTTAAAATGTCTCATGTTTCCCAACGAAATACGCCACGACGCGGTTTATTCCGCCACGTTGATTGTTTCTACCAGATCCCAAATAATGGACAGTGACAGTCAAAAAACAGCGGGTTCCCCTTCCTGGACAGCCGCGAGTGGATTTCTGGTGAAACGAGACATCGTGCCGCAAGGCATTGTGTTCGGGCCACACATGCTTTCGTTAAAGGAGATTCTAAAATGTCACAATACATACTAAGGGACAAATGAAGCGTATTGTAATCAAATTCCGCGTTGTACGTTTGATATGTCTTCTTCCACTGATGTTCCATATACTATTCTGTCACTAATGAACAAACATTGACTCTTATTAACACTTCATCTAGTTATTCAGGTAAGTATTACAGTATCATATTTCTTTGAAAAAGATGTCCGACGTGGCGCAAAAAGGGGTATTAAACTGTCATTTAAATATTTCATGGTAGTTCCCTCAGAGTGGCAGGGATGCAGTAACAGAATAACAGCAAGATATCAGCTGAGACATTGCTATTTTTAATGCTGTTAATTGCATAGTTACCAGTCACTAAATCATGCACTTATTTTTCCAATATGAATACAAAATGTAATTAATATGTCTCTTCCTGTTAATGTTAATATGCAGGTCTATCAGAAAGAATCATCCAATTTGGCACGTCTGTATTTCTGAAACTAAGAAACATATACAACGAATTTTATTTTCTGGTGAACGGTAGACTCAAAAAGCTTTTTTGTCGTACATTTCCACAGGTGTTCAATGTGCCACCCTTGAGATGTTCACCATATGTCAATGCAGTATTCAGATTGTACCCCCACTGCAGGGAGCATGGCTTGAGTCACAGCTTCCACAGATGCTATAACGCGATGTCTTATTTCATTCATTGTAGTTGGTAACGGAGGCACATAAACAGTGTCTTTTATAAATCCCCACAAGAAATAATAACAATAAGGTCCGGTGACCTTGGAGACCAGAAATGTAAGACTGAATTATTTGCCCCAATGCGACCAATCCATCGTTCAGCAATCGTTTGATTTCAAAATTACGCACTTCCAGGTGCCAATGTGGCGGTGCTTTATCCTGCTGGTAAATGATGTCGTTCGAATCAGTGTTGAACTGTGAGGAAAGGGAGTTCTCAAGCATATGTGCTTCATGTAGCAGCGCTCTCGGCAAAGGAAAATGGACCATACACATTTTCCTGTGAAACTGCACAAAACACATTAAATTTTGAAGAGTCCCTCTCATATTATACAACTTCATGTGGTTGTTCCCTACCCTATATTCTTATATTATAGCGGTTCACCTTTCCACTTAAATGGAATGTCGCCTCGTGACTAAACACAAAGTGTGGAAGAAAACTGTCATCCTCCATCTTGACAAGAAAGAAATTACATATGCCCACACGTTGCTGTTTGTCACCTTCACGAAGAGCTTACAGTAGCTCAGTCTTGTATGGTTTCATGTGTAAACTTCGACACAACACACGCCAGACTGACATCGGGAACATGTTGAGCTGTCGAGCTGCAGAGCAAACGGATTTCTGTGAACTCGTTGTGAAACTATGGTGGATGCTTTCGACGTCTGTGTCAGACACTCGGGGACGGCCCAGCGATTTGCCTTTGCACATACAACCTGTTCCTCGGATTGTTCATGCCGTCATCTAATTACGAAAGTAGGAGCACACTGCTGCTACCTAGCGGAAACCATGTAAAACTGGAGACTTTGCTCTTTCCAACAGTACGTGGTTCTCGCACATATCTCAAATAACATAATAGGTACGATTTTTTAAAAAATCGGATGATTCTTTTTGATACACCCCATATAATAATGTCTGGGTACAATGTAATGCATACAGTGTCAAACGTCCCCTTAGAAAAATTAATGAATTACTGTGTTGATAAACCCCTTACGTTAATTGATTTTCAAACAGCTGAGCAAAACTGAACGTACTTAGACATTTATCTCTTTACTTATTCTGATCATCACTAAACTGACACACAATACTTTTTTAGCGCAACGCAATCTGACTTTCAATAATCCCTACAAAAGAATGGCCCCGACTAACAATAACCTATACCTTTCATGAATCACTTACCTCACAAAAACCTTCGTTCTCAAACTACTGCAATACAGCATGCGCCAATACTGCCAGCTAAATAAAATATTCAAACTACTGAAGGCACTAACTACTGATAGGCATACTTAGCAACTCCCCACATCCACCACTGCTGGCGGCTCACCTCCAACTGCGCAACGCTACGCTGTGTTAACAGCCAACTGCCCAACACTACAGTAGCAAATTCCAACAATGCAAACCAGCCACAGACTGCACACAGCACAACCAATGATTTTCATATAGAGCGCTACGTGGCGTTGCCAACATAAAAACCTAAACAGCCTACTTACAAGTGCAATGCATACAGTTCACCGTAGCCGAGTCTTACCTGTATCATCGAAAATCGTTTTAACGTGGGAAATGAACTGTGACCTGATGTGTTTAAATTCAAAAGGAAATGATGTAGCATACTTGACAAGCACTTTACAACACCTTACGCTTTTCAGACTCATTCTAATACATTCTTCGATATTCGCTGCTTTTTTTTCTTATATAAGATCTTCTGGCCTACTCCTTTCTCCTATGTCTTGCTTTTACGTATCAAGTTCCTGTTTCCCGACTGCAGCATTGTGTACTCTGATACGTCCGTATTTCGTACGAAATTCATTTCCCCTTCACTTTCAGTTACAGGTACCACTCTTGCATCATCACTGAATCGTATTTTGCAAATTTTCTGTTCTTGACAAACAGAGACAGTTCGTCCACACCCTTTTCGATGAACAAACAAACATCAGTGGTGACAATGGATCTGCCTTACACCTTTCGTGATTTTGATTTCTTATACAGACCAGTCAGTACAGATCGTTCTAACTCGCTTTGAAGAAATACAGTGGGTTTACATCTCACTACCTAAAAAAGGGAAAGATTTTATTTTATTTCATTTCAGATTATAAAACGCCTGTCCATATTTATAGCGCCACAATAAGCTCCGAAATGTAATTTCTTTTCCAATCCGAATGTGCCTTTTCACTTCATATACAAAACAAACAACCATTTCGCAGTGTCTTTTTTTTTACATGCCATCCGCTAGCCCTAAACAAAAGACGATCGTTTTCTTTGATCAAATCTAAATGCGGGGTGCTTGATTCCATCAAATTAATTTGATGAAAGGCAGCATCTGACAAAAGTTCCCTATTACACTACCTCGACTATATTTGACAAACCTTGCAAATTTGATAGTGTGATCTCAGTCTTACAAATGTAACAATAACAAAAGTCAATTACTATTGCCATTTCATCTAGTAGGTGTTTGAAAATTGAATATGTAATGTTATATTTTTGTGCCTGGGGCATTGTTTTGTTCAGTTTCTGGTAAGATATCCCACCCAGACTGATATCTCATCGGAACCCACTACAGCCTCCCATAGTATGTTAAGGGAATTCAGAAAAACACTGCGTCCAAATGACCTATCAGACAATGTGAACAGCTTCTTCTTGTTCCGTTTCCAGGAATGAATATTGTCCCGTATCTTAATAAAGAAAGTTAGCAAAACTATTGTCTTCATCTCTTCATCAGCCGTCCTACATCCTATTTTCCAGTTTGGTTGAAACGTAAAGTTTTCCATGGTACGTGCTCATGTGGCATTTTTTTTTATATGGTCACACCATTTATTTGTTCTTTTTGGTAGTGTCTGGTCTCCTTTATGTTGTAGTGTTCACGTCTAGTTTATGTCTTGTGTCTTCACTTCGCGGTCTTATCAACGTTAATCCAACCTCATCTCAGCTATACAGGGTGTTACAAAAAGGTACGGCCAAACTTTCAGGACACATTCCTCACACACAAATAAAGAAAAGATGTTATGTGGACATGTGCCCGGAAGCGCTTGATTTCCATGTTAGAGCTCATTTTAGTTTCGTCAGTATGTACTGTACTTCCTCGATTCACCGCCAGTTGGCCCAATTGAAGGAAGGTAATGTTGACTTCGGTGCTTGTATTGAGATGCGACTCATTGCTCTACAGTACTATCATCAAGTACATCAGTACCTAGCATCATCAGGTTAGTGTTCATCACGAACGTGGTTTTGCAGTCAGTGCAATGTTTGCAAATGCGAAGTTGGCAGATGCCTATTTAATGGATGGATTAGCACGGGCAATTGCCGTGGCGCGGTACGTTTGTATCGAGACAGATTTCCAGAACGAAGGAGTCCCGACAGGAAGACGTTCGAAGCAATTGATCGACGTCTTAGGGAGTACGGAACATTCCAGCCTATGACTCGAGACTGCGGAAGACCTAGAAAGACGAGGACACCTGCAATGGACGAGGCAATTCTTAGTGCATTTGACGATAACCCTAATGTCAGCGTCAGAGAAGTTGCTGCTGTACAAGGTAACGTTGACCAGGTCACTGTATGGAGAGTGCTACGGAAGAACCAATTGTTTCCGTAACATGTACAGCGTGTTCAGGCAATATCAGCAGCTGATTGGCCTCCACGGCTACACTTCTGCGAATGGTTCATCCAACAATGTGTCAATCCTCATTTCAGTGCAAATGTTCTCTTTACGGATGAGGCTTCATTCCAACGTGATGAAATTCTAAATTTTCACAATCAACATGTGTGGGCTGACAAGAATCCGCACGCAATTGTGCAATCACGTCATCAACACAGATTTTCTGTGAACGTTTGGGCAGGCATTGTTGGTGATGTCTTCATTGGGCCCCATGTTCTTCCACCTACGCTCAATGGAGCACGTTATCATGATTTCATACGGGATGCTCTTCCTGTGCTGCTAGAACATGTGCCTTTACAAGTACGACACAACTTGTGGTTCATGCACGATGGAGCCCCTGCACATTTCAGTCGGAGTGTTCGCACGCTTCTCAACAACAGATTCGGTGACCGATGGACTGGTAGAGACGGACCAATTCCATGGCCTCCACGCTCTCCTGACCTCAACCCTCTTGACTTTCATTTATGGGGGCATTTAAAAGCTCTTGTCTACGCAACCGCGGTACCAAATGTAGAGACTCTTCGTGCTCGTATTGTGGACGGCTGTGATACAATACGCCATTCTCCAGGGCTGCATCAGCGTATCAGCGCATCAGGGATTCCATGCGACGGAGGGTGGATGCATGTATCCTCGCTAACGGAGAACATTTTGAACATTTCCTGTAACAAAGTGTTTGAAGTCACGCTGGCACGTTCTGTTGCTGTGTGTTTCCATTCTATGATTAATGTGATTTGAAGAGAAGTAATAAAATGAGCTCTAACATGGAAAGTAATCGTTTCCGGACACATGTCCACCTAACATATTTTCTTTCTCTGTGTGTGAGGAATGTTTCCTGAAAGTTTGGGCTTACCGTTTTGTAACACCCTGTATATACGAATGCATGTTTTCACGGCGATATGTACTGATAAAATTCTCAGGAGCTTGTAGCCGCGTCAAGTGGTTTGAAACGAATGCCAGGAGTAAATAAAATACCGTGTGGGTGTGGACGTGTGGACAGTCTTACGTAGGACAGACTTGCTATGGAACAGCTCTGTGTAAAACACGAGAGATGCGAACATCGTATTGCAGTCGAAGAGATATCAGTAATTTCATGTGGAACAGCGAAACAAAAAAAGCGATCGAAATAAAAATTTGTGACAACACCGTCAATTTAGACGACAGCCTGCAGCAAAGCCCGGTTTGGGACCCGGCAATCGGAAGGTTGAAGCGGGAGCAACGACAACATTACCTGATATGGCGCTGCTGCGGGTACACGTACGTCACAGAAGATAGCGTGGCTGTATAACGACGGTGGCAGCAACCAAAAGGCAGTCACAACTTGACAATTACCGAGAAAAACTCTACCGAAAGCTCACTGATTTTAACGACTTGAGTTCCTAGAGACGTCCACGAGTCAGTACGGCTTTAGAAAGCATCGCTCGAGCGAAACCCAGATTGCTTTTTTCTCACATGATATACTGCGAAGTATGGATGAATGGCAACAGACAGATTCCGTAAAGCATTCGACGCGGTAACCCACTGCAGACTGTCAACGAAGGTACGTGCGTACGGAACAGGCGCTCAGGTATGAGACAGGCAAGAAGACTTCTTACGTAATAGAACCCAGTATGCTGTCCTCGACGGCGAGGATTCATCGAAGACAGGGGTAACATTAGGAGTGCCCCAGAGAAGTGTGATAGGACCGTTGCTATTTTCTATATACGTAAATGATCTGCCAGACAAGGTGGGCAGCAATGTGCTGTTGTCCGCTGATGATGGTGTGGTGTACAGAAAGGTGTCGAAGATAAATGACTATCGGTTAAGAGAAGATGACCTAGACAACATTTCTAGATGGTGTGATGAATGGGAGCTGGCTCTTAATGTAGGAAAATGTAAGTTAACGCGGATGACCAGGAAAAACAAACCCATAATGTTCGGAAACAGCATTATTAGTGTCCTATTTGACACAGTCATGTCTTTAAATATCTGAGCGTAACTTTGCGAAGCGACATGAAATGGGACGAGGATATGAGGATTTTGTTACGGAACGTGAATGGTCGATTTCGGCTTATTGGGAGAATTTTAGGAAAGTGTAGTTCATCTCTAAAGGAGATGACATATACAGCACTAGTGCGACATATTCTAGAGTACTGCTCGAGTGTTTGGGATCCGCACCAGGTCGGATTGAAAGAAGACATCGAAGCAGTTCAGAGGCCAGCTTCTAAATTTCTTACCAGTAGGTTCGGTCACCTTGCAAGTGTTATGGCTATGCATCGGGAGCCCCGGTTGGAATCACTGGAGGGAGGAAGACATTCATTTCGAAGAACACAATTGAGAAAGTTTAGAGAACCGGCATTCCAAGCGGACTGCAGAAAGATCCTACTGCCGCCAACGTACATTTCGCGTGGGACCACGAAGAAGAGAAACGAGAAATTGGGGCTCATAAGGAGACATGTAGACAGTCGTTTTTCCCTCGCTCTATCTGCAAATAGAACAGGAAAAGAAACCACTAGTTGTGGTACAAGGTACCTTCCACCAAGCACCGTACGGTAGCCTGCCGATTGTGTATGTAGATGAAGATGTAGACGCGGCTGGAAGCTGCGGAGAATCTCGTCTCAGTTGTTTCAGTTATTTTTTGCTCTTCTTCTCTTAGACTCCCGTTTTCACTACCACACGTAAGAGCAGGCTTAGCCAATACGTTGAGCAATCTTACTCCTATCTCTTTGATCTAGGACAATACCCGCTTGGCTGCTCTTGTAAATCATTTATTTAACAACCGGTTTCATAGCCTAGACGCCACATCATCTGGTTAGATAATATATTAAATTATGACACTGAACTTGCAATTTCGACGGATCCGAACATTCCTGTCTATGAATCAATGGTGCAATTAGCGAATCGTTAGGTAAGCAGAAAGTATGGGTCCAGGGTTCCTCAAGCGGGCCACGATTCCGGAACGGACGACACTGAGCCGAACGTAGCATGTTAACCATTAGACCTAGGGTCACAATCCATCCAGAATGCCATACAGCTATGCGTGGAGTCACAGGTGGGAAAGCACCCAGTTATAGATAGTTACTGCCAATATGTGATCAAAAGTATCACGACACCACCAAAAACATACGTTTTTCATATCAGGTGCAGACCAGCAACCTCTGTAGTTAGCGAGAGAGAGCAGAATGAGGCGCTCCGCTGAAGTCACGGACTTCGAACGTGGCCTGGTGATTGGGTGTCACTTGTGTCATACGTCTGTACGCGAGATTTCCATACTCCTTAACATTCTTAGGTTTCCGATGTGGTAGTGAAGTGGAAACGTGAAAGGATACGTACACCACAAAAGCGTACAGGTCGACCTCGTTTGTTGACTGACAGAGAGTCGGCCGCTGTGGAAAAGCGGTTCTAGGCGCATCAGTCCTGAACCGCGCTAGTGCATGTTCTATTATTAAATTGTTCGTAATTATGTCTGCTCTTCTAATGTGTTTTTTCCTTCTACTGCCGTCAATTTTGATTTTTTTGCGATACAGTCATCCGATCAGTTTGTAAAATATTATTCAGTTTAACCACATTTTCTTGTAAAGTGTTTTCATTGTCCTCTAGAAGAACGTGGTTGTCCACAGATAAAAAAAGTGTTAAAATTTTGTTCCTTCCCAGGTTTATCTTCCTGCAGTTTTTAGAATTCCATTCTTCTAAAACTGTTCATATTTATGTCAAAAAGAATTGGAGAGAGACGACACCCTTGTTTTAGTCCCTGGTTTACAATCAATAACTATTAGTTTGCACTAATTCCACTCTTATCGAACAGTGATTTAATGGCATTCGACAAATTCAGAGGTACATTAGTGTCAGGACCATAATTTCATCCTTCCTTCTTTATTGTTGGACTTCTCACTGTCTAAGAACAGCAGAAATAATAGATTGTCGAATTGTCTTCTCTTTTGTCTTTGCTGTTTTAGAATAAGTATTGCAACTGTAAAGGACCTGCCTTTACGAAATCCGCCCGCATTGCTCCTTTTGTAAAAATATTTCTGCAGCTGGCTAGAGTTGTTGTTTTTTGACGAATAGATTTTATAAACAACATATAAAATGGATATACCACTGTAAGTTGAGGATTCTTTCTTATCTCATTTCTTGTGTATGCTATCTTCAATTTCTCTGGAGCAGAAAATATAATTCAGTAACTGCGCAAGTTCCATATTTATTCCAACTGTACACGTAGCTTTCCAGTTTCTGGTCGCTTTGAAAATATATTTCAAGTCTGTCATGCTGGCTGCAATGCATTCTCCATCTATAAGAAAATCTCTTATCTGTAGTGTACCTGTAGCTGCAGTTATGAATGAGATGGGGATACACAAAACATGACCCGCACCTGAACAGGAGAGGAAACGAAAAATTAGATGAGCACCTTACAGAAAGTGTAAGGGGTGTCGGGGCATGTGGATTCATTGTCATTTCTGTAGTCAGAGAGTCACAGTTTGTAGGTTAGTGTTAGGTTACACACAGACAGTATTGAAAGAAATGAAAATAGTAGAACAGGACCATAAGATATAGGATGATTTTTTCTTCCGTGTACAAACTTTAGGGATTAAGCGATGAGAGGATACGGAACAAGAGAGGTTTTCTGAATGCATGATTTCCAAGCTAGAGATCATTATTCATACTTTGTTACAGAGACAGCGGTCTAACACTCGCCGTATCAGTCACTATTACAATATGCATGGTTTCCTCCTAGAGGATGGTACTGTTCCTGGTATGTCATGCCCTAGCGCCCTCTCTTGCCATAGTAATTGGTAACGTTGAGTCCGATTCACTTCTCTTGCTGAGTAACCTTGTAGTGGATATGATACAGCGTTTTACAAAATTGTATTCGAATCGAGAGCTTGCCAACATGGTGGTTACTTACGGAAAGGCAAATGTCAACGGGCGGCGCGCAGCAAGGTTGTATCAGAAGACCTAACCCCCGCCGACAGCAACCACAGCAATGTTTGCAACAGAGTTTAATCGTTTGTCTGAGACATGGTCGTTCCAGGAAGCAGGAAATCATGAAGGAAGTGCCGGGAATGTTCGGACACCAGACCTGGAGGCACTCCATGACAGTTGATACTACCCTTATCACTTACAGCGTGTGGAGGACTTACTAGCGACAGACTTTCCACATCGTGAGCAGTTTTGTCACTAGCTTCATCAACAGGCAACCACGATGCCGGGATTTGTGTCATACGTCTTATTCTCAGATGAGGTCACCCTTAACGCGGAGTTGCATCTTCACCTTTCATAACAGTTAGCTGTCGAGCAGTATGCAGAACTCCATGGTATGGTGACAGCGAATTACCAGCATCGGTGCAGCCGGAATGGGTGGGCCAGGATAATTGGCGACGGTGTTTTTGGGGCCAGTGTTCCTTTCACGTCGCCTAACAGGCCGGAACTATCAGCTTTGCTTGTGGGTGACTTTTCCTCCCATACTGGAAGAAATGCCATTGATGATTCTAAGGGTTATGTGACTTCTACGTGATGGTGCTCCAGCCCACTTCGCCTGTAACATCCGGACGCATCTCAATCGTGTCTTCCCTGGTCGATGGATCGGACGAGGGGTTTCAGTTGCATGGTCGGCTCTTTCAACGGATCTGAACACGTGCGATTTCTGGTTAAGAGGCCATCTCAGATGCAGTGGTATGCAGAGCCCGTTACAGATGTAGAGTCACTGGAACAGCGTATTCATGTTACCTCTGACACTTTTCGGATGCAGCCTGGCCGATGTGAAAGTCTGTGACAGAACATGCTATGGTGGGTACACACATGCACTGAGGCACATGGAAACCATTTTCATCACATACTGTAACAGTGGCTGCATGGTACAGCGAGTACTAGGTCGCAGTCTCTGTAACAATGTATGATCGAATAAATGGTCTCTAGCATCTAAACCATACATTTCCGGACATAAGTTCATTAGACCTTTTTTGTTTCGTATACTCTCATCGATCAATCCCTAGAGTTTGTACACGCTGGAAAAAATGACCCAGTATGTAACAGTTTCGAGAAAATAAAATTAATTTTCATCATCACAACATTAGAGATTAGAAAAATAAGGTAGATGACCTTGTTGTATGCCTAGAAAATGTGAAAAATTCTGAAGTGGTAGATGTTCTGTGCCTCTCTTAGCACCGCAGAATGGAGAAGACAAGTATCAGTGATTACAGATACGCATCTTTTTCGTGTGGAGTTAACTTGAAAAGAGGAGGAGTTGCGATGGACAACAGTAGGACACAAAGTCAAAAATACTGAGACAAATAGTTTTTGTGTTTGTCATAACCTAAAAGCATGTGCTTGTGAGTTGTTACTGCAGAATACTTGTCTGATAATTGTAACAGTCTACAGATTACCCGAAGAAAATTTTCAGCTATTTATGAGAAATCTAGATGCATTTTTGAGCTATCTGTCAGACGAGAAGAAAGAGTCAGTTGTTTGCGGCGATTTGAATATATATTTCTTAAAAAACATGGACAGGAAGAATGAATAAGAATCATTACTTATATCTAATTTCAGTAGTCAGTTTACCAACTTAAGTGCAGGAAGGTATTAGGACACTGATAACGTTTTTATAGATAGTGTTCTGGCTGAAACAATGACTGTGTACGCAATTGCTAATGGGCTATATGATCATGATGCACAATTATTGGAAATAAACACTATGGCATCTTACAGCTCTGAGGCGGGTTCATACAAAGCAGTGAAGTTTATTAACGAGAACAGGATACAGTCTTTTAACGGGAAGTTAAAAGAGGTGGTATCTGATGACGTATATTCAGAAAAATATGTTAATGTCAAATTCAATTTATTTTGTATTGAATCTGTATTAATATTTGAAAGTTGTATTGCTAAAAATTATCCATTAAAATACAAGTAAGCTGTGAATAACTCGGGAATTAATTCTTATGTAAGAGGGGGAGAGAAATTTATTTATATGACAGAGTAAGTCAAGATCTAACATTAACTGAATATTACAAGAAATGCTATAGTACTTTAATGTAAGTCACTGAAATGTCCAGAAGTATATGTGTCCTGACAGTAAAAAAATAATGTAGGTAATAAGATTAAAATTATATGGGATTTTGTCAAACTGGAAGCAGGTCATTCAGGTAGTGTACAAGTTTCCATAACAATTAAACCAAATGACAATGTTGTAAATGACAATTCATAAGTTGCGAGTATCTTCAAGAATCATTTTCTAAATGTAGCAGCAAAAATATGATTAAGTGGTTCAGTTGAATAAGCAAGAGAATATATTAAATTTGTTATTCCATAGAACTTTAAGTAAATTGAAGTTGCACCAACATCCTTCTCTGAAATTGTTGAAATTACAGAAACTCTAGAATCGAAAAGCTCTTGTGATTTTGAACGAATTACAAACAGCTTTTCGAAAAAAAATTCCGACTTGATAAGTAACATTCTTATTGATTATGTAGCACTTCAGTGGCTCAGGGAACGTTTCCAGATCGGTTGAAATATGCCATTGTTAACTCTCATCATAAGAAAGATGACAAGACATTCTTGAAGAATTATCGCCCAGTTTCCTTGCTGAGATATTTTTCCAAAAGCCGTCTCACACTTACTTAGCATATCCCAGTTTGTATTCCAAAAAGTATGGTCGACTAAGACTGCAGTTTATACATTTACTCATCAAGTAGTACAAGCCTTAAATAATAAAATATCACCAGTTGGTATTTTTTCATCTTTCCAAGGGGTTTGATTATGTACATGTTATCAGAAAAATTCAGGTTTTCTAGATTTTATTGTTTTACACAAAGCCAGTTCGAATCATACTCAACAGACAGAGTTGAAAACGTTGTGATGAATAAGTCAAAGAATGTTAAAAGTGTGGAAAATTTAGTGACTGGAGAGAAATCACAAAGGGAGCCCCACAGGGTTCAATTTTTGGTCCACACCTACCCTGTATTTAGAAGCATGACCTTCCACATAACATTCAGTTATCAGAATTGGTACTTTTTGCAGATGATACTAGTTTTATAATAAATCTCACCAGAGAGGAAGCAACAGAAGAGATTGTAACCGATATTTTCCAAAGAATTATAAAGTAGTTCTCAGAAAATGGTCCCTCCCTCAATTTTTAAAAGGCGCACTATACTCAGTTCTATATAACAAACACAGTCACATCAACAAGTGATGTAACAGGTGAGCAGAAGTCAGCAAATATGTAAGAGTGCTCCAAATTATGGGAGTACACACAGATGAAAACATGAAATGGAAGAATCATATTATTGAGCTTCTCAAAGAACTAAGTTCTGCAGCTTTTGCTCTTCATATAATTTCTTGGAAGTAAACGAATTAGCCTCCTGACATATTTTGCAGATTTCCACTCAATAATGTCTTGTGGAACATTTTTCTGGGCTAATCACCACTTAGAAAGAAGGTATTAATCACACTAAAGCAAACATTAAGAATAATATGTGGTACTTACTCACGGCCGTCATATAGGCACATCGTTAAGTTGCTAAACATTTTAACTGCGCCGTCAAAATACATATATTCCCTGATGAAATTCGTCTAAATAGTTCATCAGAATTTCAGAAGAGCAGTGATGTCTATACCTACAACACTAGAGGGAAAAAGACCTTTGTTACCCGCTATTAAAGCTGTCATTTACTCTGAAAGGAGTTCAATGTGCAGCAACCCAAATTTTTGATCACATGCCAGTAAATAGAAGCCCGACAAGTGTAAAATAAAGTTGTAAATATAGCTCAAAATCATTTCTCTTCGAATCTCTATTGGTGAATCTCTATTTAAAAACTATCTGCTAGAAAAACAGCGTATAAGGTTATTTTCCTGACCAAGCATCTTAGGAGCATATGGTGGAGAAAGCTGAGGAGCTGGCAATGTGATTGTACCGTGCGAGGGCCAACAGATCTCTGTTTTGCAACGTATCCACTACAAGAAATCCAACTTTCATGTAGTTCAGAACTTCGTGCTGTATGATTAGACCTAAACTGTTCTCGAATATTTAAGCAAAAAATCGATTTCTCCATCGTCCTGCCATCTGCAGTAGCGAAAGAGGCACAATAAGAAAAATATTCCTGGAAAAGACAACAGCTTTAATCATTCAAATTTTCTTTCTGGCTTTCTCCAAAAGAACATATTTCTTGTTTACTTGTATAGGAACTCGCATAATAAGAACAATGTAACATACAAAGTTCAGTCAGTTACACAATTTGCTATATTGGTAGCGAAATATTTTCTCAAATCAGGGTAGGTTATGCTCTCTGAATAACTCTTACCATCGAACATGGGAGCTCTGCTAGATGACGAGAAAGTAATTATGTAATTATTTATAATGAACGAAATAAAATAGGGAACCTTTAACATTACAGTCCAAATAGTAGCATAAGATCACAAATGATTAATTGTACCTATTTTGTTTTGATTGAAATCAGATGAAGTACTTGACTTAAAGTCTGAATTTTTTTACACGTCGTCCTGTTTCCATCCTCTACCACCACTTCGAATGGAACTATGGTTATCTTACTAGAACAACATTTATTTTCATTTGGTAACTTGCATGTCTGTCAAGTTCGGTTCCTATTGTCCTAATGTCCTATAATTCTTTTTTCTTTCCGCTTCCCAGTCCCACTGCGTAGAAACCTTCATAAACTGGAGTAAAATAAACTTTTGCCATTGATTTGGTTAATCCCTCAGACTACATATTTCAGCCGTATGTTTCCTCTATAGGTATGTTTAGATGAAATATTTATATTATTCTCATTTATGCATTCACGGAATCCAAAAAGCAGGGTAACGCTTGAAATATTCCAATGTCATGTGCCAATCAAACGTAGTCGGCAAAATTGGCAACGACGTTGTGTCTAATACTCTCGAAGATCTAAAACACTAGAAGATGAAAAATACTTTCCGAAACGTGTATTGTGAGGAATTAATTAGGAGACTGGGTGGATTTTTAGGTTTAAGGGTCTCGGAAAACTACAGAAAGGGCCTCATTCCCAATCGGTACTGTGGTTGTAAACTGTCTTCGTTGTGTCGGGAAAGAACCAGAGCTCCAAGCGGTAATAGAAAGCAATATAGGTGCAGAAAGCTGGATAAAGCCGGAGATATGTTCAGGGAACTAATCGTGTTCAGAACGGACAGGTTGAATACAGTTGGTGTTGGAGTGTTTGTTGCTGTCAGAAGTAGTTCACCTTGTAGTGAAACTGAAGTAGACAGTTCCTATGAGTTAGTATAGATAAAGGTTGTGCTTGACAACCGGAATAAAGTAACACATTGTTCCTTTCACCAACCTCCATCCCCCTCTCCCCGAATCACATGATATAGATGCCGAACAGTTCAAATAAAATTCCAGTCTCATTACAAATAGGTACTCCATACAATTATAGTTGGTGGTGACTTCAATCTACTCTCGATATGTTGTCGAAAATACATTTTTAAAACCGTTGGTAGGCATGAAATGTTGTCCGAACTCACACGGAATGCTTTCCCTGAAAATTATTTGGAATACTTAGTTTAGGATCCCAGTCGAAGTGCAAAAGGTTGCGAAAACTTACTTGACCTCTTAGAAACAAACATCCTGAGCACATAGCGAGCATCACGACGGATTCTTGGATTAGTGACCACAAGATCGTAGTACGAAGACTGAATACCATAACGTCCAAATCCACCAAAAGTAAACCCAAAAAATATCTATTTAAAAACGAGGATAAAAATTCGCTTGACACGTTCCAGAGAGACAGTCTCCACTCCTTCCAGTCTGATTATGTAAGCCTAGACAAGAAGCGGTTTAAATTAAAAGAAGCGGTATGCACGACAGTTGTGAAATACGTACTAAATAAATTAGGAAGAGATGGCTCTGATCCCCATGGTTCACAAAAAAGGTCATAACAGTTTTGTAGAAGCAACGCAAAAATTTATGCAAAATGTAAAAGAACGCAAAACTCCCACGATCGTCAAAGTATCACAGAAGTTGGAAATTTAGCGCCATCTTCAGTGCGAAATGTTTTAATAGTTTCTACAATGAAACTCTGTCTCGAAATCTGGCAGAAAATCCAAAGAGATTCTAGTCGTATGTAAACTACAACAGAGGCAATCAATACCTTTACTGTGCGATAGCAATGCTAATGTTACTGATGACTGTTTCATTAAAGAAGAGTTACTACACACGGTTTTCTGAAATTCCTTCACCACAGAAGCCGAAATAAATATTCCAGAATCAGAATCAAGAGCTACTGCCTACATGAGTAAACTAGAAGTAAATACTCTCGGTGTAGCGAAGCTGCTTGACTCATATAATAAAGGCAAAGACACCATCCATATTGTGTGCCAGTTAGGTTTCTTTCAGAGTAAGCTGAAACAGTAGCTCCATACTTAGCAATCATGTACAACCGCTCGTTCGTCGAAAATCTGTACCTAAAGACTGGAAGGCCGCACAGATCACACTAATATCCAAGACGGAAAATAGATGTAATCCTCTGATTAGAGACCCATATCAGTAACGTCGATCTATAGTAGGATTTTGGAACTTATAGTGTGTATTCAGACATCATGAATTACCTCGAAGTAAGTGATTTATTGGCGATTGGCCAACACGGATTCAGAAGGTTTCTCTCTTGTGAAACACAGTTGCTCTTTATTTTCTCAAAGTAATTAGTACTATCGACAGGGGATGGCAATTGATTCCATACTTTCGGACTTCCCGAGGACTTTTGATACCCATTCCTCATAAGCGACTCTCTAACCACATTGCGTGCCTGTGGATGATCGTCTCATTTATACAGCCGGATTCGTGATTTCCTGTCAGAAAAGTCACAGTTCGTAGTAACTAACGCAAAGTCATAGAGTAAAACAGAAGCAATATCTGGCGTTCCCTAAGGAGGTGTCGTAGGCCCTCCGCTCTTCTTGAGCAGCAACATAAATGCTCTTAGGAGACAATTGAGCAGCTCTCTTTGCATTGTTTCTATTTACTGTCTTGTAAAGTCATTAGATGATCAAAACCAGTTGCAAAATGTTTTAGACAAGAAACCTATATTGAACGAAAAGTGGCAGTTGACGCTAAATAAAGAAACGATTGAAGTCATCCACATGAGTACTAAAAGGAATCCGCTAAATTTCGGTTAAAGGTTACGTAGAAGTACAGTTTTAAAGTATGGCGACAACGTCATTAGCTTTACAGTTAGTAGAGATGACACATCACTGATGCAGCCCGTGTCCTCACAGGAAGAATAGAAACTCATTTCTTGTAGCACCTTTAGAGATTGAATTAGTAAGGCGAGGCTTTCAATAAGTACAACGTCATCGCTATTAATGAAAGACAGAAGGAAAGCAATTGTTACCAGCGTAATCAAATCGGAAATTTCTCCATCTGAGTGCCACCCGAGTCACATTATTTTGACAGCGTGCTTATAATGGAAAGAGCAACTTAATAATCCGTTCCTCCCCAGCGTAGCTGAGGAAAAAACGAATGCTGTTTCAAAGGTGCCTGACGTCGTTCAGTGTGACTCTCTCTAACATGTTCTTTATGGGCTTGAAACAATTCAAACAAGAGTGATCACGTAATTCCATGCGAAAGAAGGAAGGAATGTTTACGGACAGCGCTTTGTAGGCTTCAAGATCAACACATACGGCAATTTCGAATAGGTCCTTTTGCATAGCACCTCTTTCGAACTTTTTGTGCTCCTCTCAGAGTTTATGAATGAAATCATTTGTGATTATAACCGCAAAGAGCTTTTTTTTTTAAGAATTGCACAGTAAGATGTAAAATTGCACAGTTAAGGAGCATCTACAAATGAGTAATTGTAGGGTACATGAAATATATATGTGCAATTTTCTTAAATTTCATTGTGACCCTGTGAGGTATATGCGATGAACAAGTAAATTGTGTTATTTAGACTAGATTAAACTTATTTTTCATTCCACGCCCCCCCCCCCCCCCCCCTCAAAAAAAATTATGGGATTCTCGTAAGTGTGGAGGATGTCAGAAAACATTATACCGTATAATGAACATATTTAGAAAGCCTGAGTGTAATACTCATTTCTGAATTAACACTAAAAATCAGTCTATTATACACTTTTGCACTGTAAAATCTTTTTTGTTTGTTTGTGGAGTTAACCAAAATTTTACACCTTATGAAACGACATCTACATCTACGAAATTACTCAGCTATTCACAATAAAGTGCCTGGCAGAGGGTTAAATGAACCACATTCAAGCTGTCTGTCTACCGTTCCAATCTCGAACGTCGCGCATGAAAAGCGAGTACTTAAATATTTCTGTGCGAGCCATGATTTCTCTTATTTTACCGTGATGATTTTACCTTTCTCTCAATGTGTGTGGGTGTCAACAGTTGTTTTCACAATCAGAGGAGAAAACTGGTGATTGAAATTTCATAATAAAATCCTTCCGCAACGAAAAACGCTTTCGTTTTAGTGATTCCAAGTCACGTATGATGTCTGTGGCACTATCTCCCCTATTTCGCGGTAATACAAAACGAGCTGTTCTTCTTTGAACTTTTTCGATATATCCACCTGATGCGGATTCCACAACATTATCTATCTGGTCGTTCCAGTTTAGGTTATTTGTAATTGTAATCCCTAAGTATTTAGTTCAATTTACAGCCTTCAGATTTGTGTGACTTATCACGTAATCGAAATTGAGAGGATTTCTTTTAGTACTCATAACTTCACACTTTTCTTTGACAACAGAGTAAAAGTAAGCAAAATATGCCAGTATTTTTACATTTATCTGTTCAATGTCACCCATTCCAAGAAAATGCGACATAGATGTGGAGCTGAATTTTTTTGTTACCAAATTTCCCTTAAACGTCCCATTAAAATGTGGTCACATGTTGATCGTCTCCCTTAAAACGGTCATCAAGTGTTGGTCGTCGTTGCCGGAATGGAACAGTACTTGGTATTCGATCGCTATGAACGAATCTGAGGATGAGAATAGTCTGGTCTTGAGTCTTTCAGTCATTCTGAGCAGCGCTATTTATGCCTGTTCATCAAGTTTTGTTTCATCGATAGTTGTTAGCTATTCTGGACCTCTAGATTTTCGAATAGAATGTCTAAAATGTTAATCGTGATATAGAAGTTACTCTCCCCTGAAGGATGGGGTTGAGAACATTTGTAGCGGTAATGCAAGCTAAGTGAACAAGGCTACTCAGCTATTATCTACTACATAATCTGCTAACAACTGTGAAGTGGATGACAGAGGGTCCTTAATACTGAACCACATGTTAATGTTTCTTCCCGCTGGTAAGGCGTATGCAACACTGGAAGAACGGCTGAACGATTCGGTGCGCCGTGTAATTAGACTGGTCCTTTCGTTTGCTGCGGGAGTGATAAGAGAGTCTTGTACATACCTGATTTCTTCAGTTAATACTGATTCTTCAAACTTGACACTGGTTCATTGCGGCGTAATTGACGTCCTTCTTAAAAGCGTCCTCTACTTCAGGTATTTCAGAGTTTGTGTGACGCTTTCAGGCGAATCGAAAAAACCTACTAACATTCTTACTTCCCCGGTTTCTATACCTTCGAATATACGCCTTACTTTTTTTTGTATGGGCCCCACACAGTTGAGCAATATTCTAGAATGGACTTTTTAAGTAGACTGCATTGCTTTCCTCAGTGAAAGTGAAGAAGAATTACAGGATTTGTGAAATGGAATAGTCTAATGAGTACGGAATACAGACTGAGAGCGAAGGAAGACGAAAGTAATGAGAACAAATACAAATAAGAACAGCGAAAAACTTAGTGACCACCAAGCAGACGAAGTTAAGGAATTCTGCTAACTGGACAGCAAAATAACCCGTAATGGACGGAACAAGGAGGACATAAAAAGCAGACTAGCACAGGCAAACGAGGTATTCTTAGCCAAATAGGCTTCTGAGAATCTATGTTTGGAGCACAGCATTGTACGGTAGTGAAATGGGGACTGTGGCAAAACCGGAACGGAAGGCAGTCGAAGCATTTGAGATATGGTGCCACAGAAGAATGTTGAAAACTAGGCGAACTGATAATGTAAAGCCGTCGGCACACGGACCGTGCAGTCGAACGTTAACGTTGAGCGTGCCAAGTTCAACGCGCTGCTGAACGCTCAGGAACGATGCGACTTGTGCATACGGTACGTAGGCCCCAACGTGCTACACACGATCGCGACGCACTCCAGCGGCAGTTGACGGATGTTTCTAGTTCGTAAATCACACTGTTTACTCAACGGGCGCGCGTAAAATTTCCACATTAGCTGTATTAATACGCACATTTCCTCCATCGTCCACGAAAAGGAAAGTACCATGTCCAATCAGCGAGGACACAGGCTTATAAAAGTTCTATTACAACAGTGCGTTACAAATTTGGAATACTTCTCCGCATAAGATAAACATTATTTCATCAATCCCACATTTTAGAAAAACCTCAAGGTCAGACTTACTTGATCACTGTTCCTACCCAGTAGCAGAATCATTGCAACATGTGAATTACGAAGAGTTAAAGAAAAAGGAGCAAAATATCTTTATACAAGTAGCGCAAGCTGTCCTATAGATTAAGGCAATCGAACAAAGTCATCCCTCAAAAAAGATGAACTTATATTTACGTAACATCAGATGTATTATTTACCTATATTAAACTAATAATAAAGTATCATAACCTAATAGAAACGCGAATGTTAGGGAAAAAAATCTTACAAGTGTCAAGACGCGAACCACTGCCCCAACAAACAAGTCAATACAAAACAGTTATGTTTCTCATTACGCTAAATCAACATCACACCCCTTGTATCTAATCATAGTATGTTACCGCGTGCTGAAAACCTTGATCGTAGATATGTTAACTACTTGCGATTTAATTATAGCATATTGTACCAAGAACTATGCGTTTTGGGTGGATCTTCAGTGTGTCGCTGTCCTCAAATAGTCTACTCTCATAATACGCAAGTTATAATAATTATTTTGCCACTAATATGATGTTTCTCATTATTTTATTGGAACGAATCACACAGTTAACAACGGGTTTTCCAGTGATTCTCAATTTGCTGATGCTCAGAAGCAGCATATATACATATAGGCTTGAAATGAATGCCAATATGGCGCCTCACAACTCTTTACTGAATGGAAACATTGTGCTTGTGACGTAGGTGCCGTTGTGCCATCTCATTGGTCAACGCTCAGACGCACGATCAGAATATCTGACATGCCAGATATTGCTCTGCACGTTCGGAAAGACTCCCGAACGTGCTATTCCACGCACTGACGTCAGAAACTCGGCACGCTCAACGCTCAACGTTCGGATGCACGGCCCGTGTGCCGACGGCTTAAGGAATGAAGAGGTTCTCCGCAGAATCGACGAGGAAAGGAATATTTGGAAAGCACTGGCAAGATGAAGGGACAGGACGATATCACATCTGTTAAGACATGAGGAACTAGCTTCCATGGTACTAGAGGGAGCTGTAGAGAGTAAAAACTGTAGAAGAAAACGAAGACTGGAATACATCCAACAAATAACTGAGAATGTAAGTTGGGACTGCAACTCTGAGATGGCACAGGAGAGGAATTGGTGAGCGGCCGCATCGAACCAGTCAGAATACTGATGACCCATTAAACAAAAGTAGTCACAGTTGCAGGCTGACTTCATTTTCCCAGTAATGTACAACCAATAAAGTACATATTTTTAAATCCGTCTTCATTCCTAGGTTTCTTTTCTGCGGATCACACATACGCCGTGATTCAATGAAATACCATAAAATTCCTTAGCGAGGCAGTAGAGTGGTGACGCAGTAGACCCGTATTGAGAACAAACAAATCTACGTTCCTATCGACATCAGTGTCTTATTCGAGGGTTGGAACTTTAATAGTGGCCACTTAAAAAAAGATGGAATTTAAGGACATGGGATCTGGATAAGCCGAAAGAACCAGAGGTTGTACAGAGTTTCAAGGAGAACATAAGGGAACAGTTGACAGGAATGGGGGAAAGAAACACAGTCGAAGAAAAATGGGTAGCTCTGAGGGATGAAGTAGTGAAGGCAGCAGAAGATAAAGTAGGTAAAAAGACGAGGGTTGCTAGAAATCCTTGGGTAACAGAAGAAATATTGAATTTAATTGATGAAAGGAGAAAATATGAAAATGCAGTAAATGAAGCAGGCAAAAAGGAATACAAACATCTCAAAAATGAGATCGACAGGAAGTGCAAAATGGCTAAGCAGGGATGGCTAGAGAACAAATGTAAGGATGTAGAAGCTTATCTCACTAGGGGGTAAGATAGATACTGCCTACAGGAAAATTAAAGAGACCTTTGGAGAGAAGAGAACCACTTCTATGAATATCAAGAACTCAGATGGCAACCCACTTCTAAGCAAAGAAGGGAAGGCAGAAAGGTGGAAGGAGTATATAGAGGGTTTATACAAGGGCGATGTACTTGAGGACAATATTATGGAAATGGAACAGGATGTAGATGAAGACGAAATGGGAGATAAGATACTGCGTGAAGAGTTTGACAGAGCACTGAAAGACCTGGGTCGAAACAAGGCCCCGGGAGTAGACAACATTCCAGTAGAACTACTGACGGCCTTAGGAGAGCCAGTCATGACAAAACTCTACCATCTGGTGAGCAAGATGTATGAGACAGGTGAAATACCCTCAGATTTCAAGAAGAATTTAATAATTCCAATCCTAAAAAGAAAGCATGTGCTGGCAGATGTAAAAAGTACCGAACTATCAGTTTAATGCGTCACAGCTGCAAAATACTAACGCGAATTCTTTACAGACGAATGGAAAACCTGGTAGAATCCGACTTGGAGGAAGATCAGTTTGTAGTCCGTAGAAATGTTGGAACCCGTGAGGCAATACTGACCTTACGACTTATCTTAGAACAAAGATTAAGAAAAGGCAAACCTAGAATTTGTAGACTTGGAAAAAGCTTTTGACAATGTTGACTGGAATACTCTCTTTCAAATTTGTAGACTTGGAAAAAGCTTTTGACAATGTTGACTGGAATACTCTCTTTCAAATTCTGAAGGTGGCAGGGGTAAAATACAGGGAGCGAAAGGCTATTTACAATTTGTACAGAAACCAGATGGCAGTTATAAGAGTAGAGAGGCATGAAAGGGAAGCAGTGGTTGGGAAAGGAGTGAGACAGGTTTGTACCCTCTCCCCGATGTTTTTCAATCTGTATATTGAGCAAGCAGTAAAGGAAACAAAAGAAAATTTGGAGTAGGTATTAAAATTCATGAAGAAGAAGTAAAAACTTCGAGGTTCGCCGATGACATTATAATTCTGTCAGAGACAGCAAAGGACCTGGAAGAGCAGTTGAACGGAATGGACAGTGTCTTGAAAGGAGGATATAAGATGAACATCAACAAAAGCAAAACGAGGATAATGGAATGTAGTCAAATTAAATTGGGTGATGATAAGGGAATTAGGTTAGGAAATGAGACACTTAAAGTAGTAAAGGAGTTTTGCTATTTAGGACGTAAAATAACTGATGATGGTCGAAGTAGAGAGGATATAAAATGTAGACTGGCAATGGCAAGGAAAGCGTTTCTGAAGAAGAGAAATTTGTTAACATCGAATGTAGATTTAAGTGTCAGGAAGTCGTTTCTGAAAGTATTTGTATGGAGCGTAGCCATGTATGGAAGTGAAACATGGACTATAACTAGTTTGGACAAGAAGAGAATAGAAGCTTTCGAAAAGTGGTGCTACAGAAGAATGCTGAAGATAAGGTGGATAGATCACGTAACTAATGAGGAGGTATTGAATAGGATTGGGGAGGAGAGAAGTTTGTGGCACAACTTGACTGGAAGAAGGGATCGGTTGGTAGGACATGTCGTGAGGCATCAAGGGATCACAAATTTAGCATTGGAGGGCAGCGTGGAAGATAAAAATCGTAGAGGGAGACCAAGAGATGAATACACTAAGCAGATTTAGAAGGATGTAAGTTGCAGTAGGTACTGGGAGATGAAGAAGCTAGCACAGGACAAAGTAGCATGGAGAGCTGCATGAAACCAGTCTCAGGACTGAAGACAACAACAACAACACATTTATTTACAGCTCGTACAAAGTATATATGTGTTTCCTTTAACCTTCAAAGGAGTCACCAGCATTGTGTATAACCCGTTGCCAGCGATGTGGAAGTCGTAGGATACTCTTAGCTGTGCCAGTTGTGTTGACAGTTCGTTCGGCGGAGTCTATTATCCTACGAATTTGTAGCAGTTCTGAAGCGAATGCCGTGAAGTGTTTCCTTCAGTTTAGAAATCAAGTTGAACTTACGAGGGCTCAAGTCAGGGGAGTGCAGTACGTGGTAAAGCATTTAGCAGCCGCATCAGTCAAACAAATCAGTAACAGCTTGCACTGTACGTGCTTGAGCATTGTCCTGCAAAATGATTGTCAGATCCTGCAGAAAGTGGCATCACTTCTGTCTCTAAGCTGGTCGTAGGCTGTGTTCCAAAAATGATTAGCATAGAGACAGAAATGATGGCACTTTCTGCAGGACCTGACAATCATTTTGCAAGAGAATGCTCAAGCACGTACAGTGCAGCCTGTTACTGATCTGTTTGACTGATGGGGCTGCTAAGTGCTATACCACCTACTGCACTCCCCTGACTGAAGCCCTCGTGAGTTGAACTCGATTTCTAAACTGAAGGAAACACTTCACGGCATTCTCTTCAGAACTGATACAAATTCATCGGGCAACAGCCCGCGCCGCTCGAGCTGTCAACACAACTGGCAGTGCTAAGAGTATCCTACGACTTCCAAATCGCTGGCAACGAGTTATACACAATGCTGGTGACTACTTTGAAGGTCAGTAACACTTTGAAACACGTACCTATTTTGTACGAGCTGTAAGTAAACAGTGGCCACTATTGAAGTTTCAACCCTCGTATTTTGTGGTTTTCCTAGGCAGAAGATCAGTAGACGTGATCTATCGAACGTGTTTCTAGGGACGTTCAATAAATAACTCAACACATCGTTTTCTCGACCAGTTTCGGTTCCAAAAAATACAGAATTTATTATGAGACATTGTGGAATATTTCCTCTTCAGCCGGTGTAATTTTGCGAAGTTCCAATGGGCGACGGGCTAGTGGTAGCCTCCAAAATGGGATTTATAACGGAGCTTTAGCTGAGTTTCTTTTGACGAACCAAAGCATCGCAGTTATTCCTAGGCGTTTGCAGAATGTCTGCGGTTCGTGGCAGTGAAAAAAAGCACGGTGAGTCGTTGGGCGAGGCGCCTGTCATCATCGCAACAACGTCGTGCAAACCTTGCCGATGTCCCGCGTGTAGGTCGGCAGCACACAGCTGTGACCCCTGCATTTTTGGAACGTGTGGACACTCTCATTCGCGCTGATCGACGGATCACAGCCGAACACCTCTCTCAACATCCGACAACACAAGGCCTCACACAAGTTTGTGCGCCCGAGGGGAGCTCACGACACATCACTGGAATATTCTTCCACATCAGCCCTGCAGCCCGAATCTCGCACCTTCCAACATCGATCTGTTTGGGCCAAGGAAGAATGCTCTCTGTGGGAAGCAGTACGTGGATGATGGGAAGGCTGTTGATGCAGTAAGAGGTTGTCTCCGACGTCAACTAGTAGAGTGGTACCGTGTGCGCACACAGGACCTCCAAGTAAGGTGGCGTAAGGGTGTCGCATTGAACGAAGTTCCCGTTGAAAAATTCTGTTTTGTAAGTGGAAGAGTGGCGAAAAATATTGTGTATTGGAACCTACATCTACATCTGTACTCCGCAAGCCGACTGACGGTGTGTGGCGGAGGGTACCTTCAGTACCTCTATCGGTTCTCCCTTCTATCCCAATCTCGTATTGTGCGTGGAAAGAAGGATTGTCGGTATGCTTCTGTGTGGGCTCCAACTCTCTGATTTTATCCTCATGGTCTCTGCGCGAGATATACGTAGGAGGGAGCAATATACTGCTTGACTCCCTGGTGAAGGTATGTTCTCGAAACTTCAACAAAAGTCTGTACCGAGCTACTGAACGTCTCTCCTGCAGAGTCTTCCGCTGTAGTTTATGTATCATCTCCGTAGCGCTTTCGCGATCACTAAATGATCCTGTAACGAAGCGCGCTGCTCTCCGTTGGATCTTCTCTATCTCTTCTATCAACCCTCTCTGGTACGGATCCCACACTGCTGAGCAGTATTCAAGCAGTGGGCGAACAAGCGCACTGTAACCTACTTCCTTTGTTTCGAATTGCATTTCCTTAGGATTCTTCCAATGAATCTCAGTCTGGCATCTGCTTACCCGACGATAAACTTTATATGATCATTCCATTTTAAATCACTCCTAATGCGTACTCCCAGATAAGTTATGGAATTAACTGCTTCCAGTTGCTGACCTGCTATTTTGTAGCTAAATGATAAGGGATCTATCTTTCTATGTATTCGCAGCACATTACACTTGTCTACATTGAGATTCAATTGCCATTCCCTGCACCATGCGTCAATTTACTGCAGATCCTCCTGCATTTCAGTACAATTTTCCATTGTTACAACCTCTCGATATACCACAGCATCATCCGCAAAAAGCCTCAGTGAACTTCCGATGTCATACACAAGGTCATTTATGTATATTGTGAATAGCAACGGTCCAACGACACTCCCTTGCGGCACACCTGAAATCACTCTTACTTCGGAAGACTTTTTTCCATTGACAATGACATGCTGCGTTCTGTTATCTAGGAACTCTTCAATCCAATGACACAATTGGTCTGCTTAAACTAAACTGTGGGGAACTGTATCGAACGCCTTGCGGAAGTCAAGAAACGCGGCATCCACCCGGGAGCCCGTGTCTATAGCCCTCTGAGTCTCGTGGACGAATAGCGCAAGCTGGATTTCACACGATCGTCCTTTTCGAAACCCATGCTGATTCCTACAGAGTAGATTTCTAGTCTCCAGAAAAGTCATTATACTCGGACATAATACGTGTTCCAAAATTCTACAATCCTGACTAAAATCCAACCTGCTTTCAGATACATTATGTACACCCGTCGTACTAATAAGCTCTCGTCTACACTCAGTAATATACACGTACTTACTCAAATCTAGGTGAAGAAAAGAGTAATTGGGCGGCAGTCCAAGAGACATCGTCAGTCCTTAAGTTGAACTGGCCGATGTTTTTCTGCTCTATAGTCTGGTTACCTGCTGTTATAATCGGCTTGCGCGGCCCCTCACGCCGGAGGTTCCAGTCCTTCCTTGGGCATTGAGTGTGTGTGTGTGTGTGTGTGTGTTTGTGTGTGTGTGTGTGTGTGTGTGTGTGTGTGTGTTGTTCTTACTATGAGTTAGTATAGGTTAGTTTAAGTAGTGTGTAAGTCTAGGGACCGATCAACTCAGCAGTTTGGTCCCTTAGGAATTCACACACACACACACACACACACACACACACACACATACACACACACATTATAATCAGCGATTAGCGCGTTGCCCACACCGATGCTGATGGCGATGGAGGCAGTGAAGGTAGTTTTCCCCGAATCGAGGTACTCACAGTACTTCCTAATCGAGTTGCATGAGAATCCCAGAGCCTACCTGATTTTAAGAATCATCCGGGACCCACTGCCTGCCTGCAGTGAAACTCTCGAATATCGTGCACTGTCTGTCTGGCGTTGGTATGCCATGCCGATGATCTGCACCGTAGCCCAGCTGTTCCACTTCTCGCGGCGACAGGAACACGCTGCCTCCAACAAGGTACCCACCTCTGACTCACATGGTAACGAGTGCATATCGTTAGAGGAGTACGACGTTACGCTTAGAGACATAACGACACATTCAGGTGGTCGTTTTCTAGAGCAGCGCCCTTGAATAGGAAGTGAGGGAATACCATTTTGCCATACCCCGTGCAGCGAAATGAAGATAAGAACTGAGGAGGCCGTAGTCGTGGAAAGCAGACGCCTACCATAACTTTTGTCACAGGGAAGCCAGCAAAGCGTCGCCCGGGGCTGGAGTGCGCCTTGGGAACCCTAATCAGCGAAGTGGAGCACGTGTGAGTTGTCTGCTCTCCGGGCGTCCCCGGTAACGAGGACGGGAGGGCGGGAGGGAGGGAGGGAGTACGGCCCCACGTGGCTTCATTAGCTGGCCCTCATTACACGCGCCCCCTGCGGCAGCGCGCGGTCACTTCCACTCGCTGCCTGCCCGCCGGCCACGGCACTGCTTCCACTTGCTACGTACAGCCCAGTCTTACCTGTCTCCGTCCTCCATACGGAGGTCTGCCACTGCACGGCAGTCCTCTTTAATGGTCCAAACTGGAGCAACACTAGCACTGTCGTTACCAAGGATTAATTACAAACCCTTACAGGCAGACAGTTGGAACAGCGACCAAGATAAACACAAAAAATGTGGAACCTGGTAGTCAAGGGAGGCAGGACTCCGTTACGATTGTGGACAGGGCCGTAATCAGTTACTACTGGTTCCCTTTTGCAATTACACATATTTATTTCAAAACGGTAATTCCAGACTCAGCAATAAATAAAGATATTACAAGTTATTAATGAAGGAATAAATAACTGAATAATTAATAGTGCTTTCAGTACGTTACAATGTACCAAATGAGCATAAAATACAGACACAGCAAATAATGTTTTAAAAACGAGCCAATGTGATCCCAATTAGAATTTTAAGGCAAGTAACCACAGTCACGGCTGTAGGCCTTTAACGCCAACATCGGCAATTATAAAAAAAAAATTAACAAACATACTGTAAAACAGCAATGCAATAGCAAAGGTTAATTTAAAAAGACAGTCAACTGATCACCAAACGGGTGAGACAAACGATGGTAAACTTCATAGCACAACTATTTAAACCTGCTGTAACGCCAAGAATGGCAATTATATAAAAAAATTTAGAAAACATACAGCAAATACAGCAGCAAAGGTTAATTTAAAAGGACAACTGATCACCAAACAGGTGAGACAAAATTATGGTATATATATATATATATATATATATATATATATATATATATATATATAGTAAAATACAATAAAAGAGCTAATACAATAATAAAGTAGCGTTCTCGCTTCCCACGCCCGGGTTCCCGGGTTCGATTCCCGGCGGGGTCAGGGATTTTCTCTGCAACAAATCGACTATTCTCGTTGGTGTGTAGAATATATGAGTCCGACGACGTGGTGTCAGTCAACATAAGAAGAAGACAAACAACCGCAACCATGCCAACTAAACGATACCGTCTGGCCTGTAGCACAGGGCGGAAATCTACAAACAGCACTAACGCGAGCCACAGCGCAGCACAAAATGTTTGCTTTAGTCAGCACACAAAACTGAGACCAAGGATCTCTTGTTGAAAAATTTTGAATGCATAGTGCACCGCAACTTGAAGATATTTATTACAGGACATCTAAACAGCATGAGTTGTACTTAGAATGTTTATTTGCCTAACTGGTATTCGCATGTATAACCCATCGTCAGTGGAATATTATGTAACTCTATAACAATGACAATCATCTGAGTTAATGCCGCAGTATATGGAATCCGTCCTATCACATAATACAAAGGCAGTCGTGTAAGTTACTGCAGTCAAGTGTCTCCTTGAGTTGTCAGTCCCATGTTTACACTAAATGACGTTCATGACAAGCGTGATCGAGGATTGTCAGAGACTAAGATTTAAAAGCAATAACATACACGATAACGTGTGTATTGTGTGATTGAACGTATTTCCCTTCCTCTTGTATTAACTGAGAAGCATGTAGTTGCTGTAGAGATACATAGCATGCCGCTGACGTTGATTTATGCTTCCGAAAACAGGACCGGCAAACAAATACACTGGCGGAAAAAAATCGCAGCACCACGAAAGATAAACTGAAGTTGGTAGGCGTGTTTCTACATATGAAAGATGATGTCTATTCAGCTTTCGCGCCAGTCGCATAAAAGTGGCGGTAGTAGCGCAACCATGAGGATGCATATCAGGTTTGCTTTAAATGCATGCCACAACAGTCGTGAGCGTTAGTTATATTTGAGACAGGGCATGGCGAACTGATGTTAGTCAAGAATGCCTTAAGACGCCGTTATCAACACCTCGTTGAGTTTCAACTGGGTAGTGTATTTGGACTACGAGAAGATGGATGTTTCTTCTTCGATAATGCAGAAAGACTTGGCAGAAACCTAGCCACTGCTCATGATTGCTGGCAGCGGTAGTTACGGGAAGGCGCGGTCATAAGAAAACAAGGCTCCGGACGGCCACGTGGCGTTACCGAGAGGGAGGACCATCGTGTTCGGCGCATCCTGCATTTGTAGCTGGAATTTGAGCAGCAGTTAGGCACCGCGATGACACAACGTTCTGTTACAAATCGGTTTCTCCAAAGACAGCATTGAGCCAGACGCCCTGTAAGGTACATTCCACTGACCCCTAAAGGACGGCCATTTGCGACTTGAGTGGTGTCAAGCGAGAGGCCATTGAAGGGCAGGAAGCAGGTTTGTTGGGTGTGAAACATCCCCTTAGAAAAATCTATAAATGACAGTGCTGGAAAAACTCTTCTGTTATTTGATTTTCAAGCCGCTGAGCAAAACTATACGTACTCAGACATTTTTCTCTTTACTTATTTTGATCATCACTAAACTGACATACAATATTTTTAGCGCAACGCAATCTGACTTTCAGTAATACCAACAAAAGAATGGCTCTGACTAACAATAACCTATAGCTTTCATGAGTCACTTACATCACAAAAATCTTCGTTACTCAAACTACTGCAATACAGCGAGCGCCAATACTGCCAGCTAAACAAAAGATTCTAACTGCTGAAGGCACTAACTACTGATAGGCATAGTTAGCAAATGAAAGATTTTGATAGAAAAGAAGCTCATATTAACATCTCAAAACTCTGGGTTCACTCTCTCCACATCCACCACTGCTGGCGGCTCACCTCCAACTGCGCAACGCTACCTGCTGTTCACATCCAACTGCCCAACACTACAATAATGAATACTGCAACAATGCCAACCAACCACAGACTGTACACAGCGCAGTCAGTGATTTTCATACAGAGTTCTACGTGGCGTTACTAACATAAAAATCTAAACAGCCTAGTTATGTAGCCCCCATGCTCTTCATAAACAATTTCAGAAATTGTTTTGGGCATTGGCCAATACACATTTGTTACAAAGATTTTATATTAACGTGAACGGCGCGTAGCGTTGCGCAGTTGGAGGTGAGCCGCCAGCAGTGGTGGATGTGGGGAGAGTGAACCCAGAGTTTTGAGATGTTAATATGAGCGGACGATCTGGACTTGTGTCCGCCAGAAAACGAAATTTGTAGGACTGGATGTCATGAACTGATGTATATATTATGACTTTTGAACACTATTAAGGTAAATACATTGTTTGTTTTGTATCAAAATCTTTCATTTGGTAACTATGCCTATCAGTAGTTAGTGCCTTCAGCAATTTGAATCTTTTATTTAGCTGGCGGTATTGGCGCTCACTGTATTGCAGTCGTTCGAGTTGGCCTAATGAAGGATTTTTGTGAGGTAAGTGACTCATGAGCGGTATAGGTTATTGTTAGGCAGGGCCATTCTTTTGTGGGGATTATTCAAAGCCAGGTTGCTTTGGGCTAAAAGTGTTGTGTGTCACTTTAGTGATGATCAGAATAAGTAAAGAGAAAACTGTCTGAGTACGTTCAGTTTTGCTCAGCTGTTTGAAAATCAAATAACGTAAGAAGTTTTTCAGCACTGTCGTTTATAGATTTTTCGAAGTGGATGTTTCACGTGTTCTGATGAAAGCTTGTTCTGCCTCGGTGCCAGTGATGGCTGTGTGTTGGTTAGAAGTAAGCCAGTCGAGGGCCTGCAACCAACCTGTCCAGCCTGCCTACAGCGTGAACACAGTGGATCTTCACCTGGGGTTATGGCTTGGGGTGCAGTTTTGTTTGACACCAGGAGTACTGTCGTGGTTATTCCAAGCGCTTACTGCCAATTTGTATGTAAATGTGATGATTCGACCTGTTGTACTGCCATTCACGAACAGCATTGCAGAGGGTGTTTTCTAGCAGGTAACGCTTGCCTACGTACCGTTGTTGTAATCCAACATGTTCTATTGTGTGTCGCCATGTTGCCTTGGCCTGCTCAATCACCACATCTGTGTCCCGTCGAACACATATGCGACACCATCGGACGAAAACTTCAGCGACATTCACAGACAGCATTAACCGTCTTTGTATTACCTGACCAAGTGCAACAGACATGGAACTTCATCCAACAAGCTGACATCCGGCACCTGTACAACACAATGGACATCTGCATGTTTGACGGTTATTGTGACGGTTATACCGGTTATTAGTGTACTAGCATTTCACATTTGTATTGGCTTATCTCCCGCTTATATTAACGTGTGAACTTACCACGTTAATCAATTAAATACACTCCTGGAAATGGAAAAAAGAACACATTGATACCGGTGTGTCAGACCCACCATACTTGCTCCGGACACTGCGAGAGGGCTGTACAAGCAATGATCACACGCACGGCACAGCAGACACACCAGGAACCGCGGTGTTGGCCGTCGAATTGCGCTAGCTGCGCAGCATTTGTGCACCGCCGCCGTCAGTGTCAGCCAGTTTGCTGTGGCATACGGAGCTCCATCGCAGTCTTTAACACTGGTAGCATGCCGCGACAGTGTGGACGTGAACCGTATGTGCAGTTGACGGACTTTGAGCGAGGGCGTATAGTGGGCATGCGGGAGGCCGGGTAGACGTACCGCCGAATTGCTCAACACGTGGGGCGTGAGGTCTCCACAGTACATCGATGATGTCGCCAGTGGTCGGCGGAAGGTGCATGCTCCCGTCGACCTGGGACCGGACCGCAGCGAGGCACGGATGCACGCAAAGACCGTAGGATCCTACGCAGTGCCGTAGGGGACCGCACCGCCACTTCCCAGCAAATTAGGGACACTGTTGCTCCTGGGGTATCGGCGAGGACCATTCGCAACCATCTCCATGAAGCTGGGCTACGGTCCCGCACACCGTTAGGCCGTCTTCCGCTCACGCCCCAACATTGTGCAGCCTGCCTCCAGTGGTGTCGCGACAGACGTGAATGGAGGGACGAATGGAGACGTGTCGTCTTCAGCGATGAGAGTCGCTTCTGCCTTGGTGCCAATTATGGTCGTATGCGTGTTTGGCGCAGTGCAGGTGAGCGCCACAGTCAGGACTGCATACGACCGAGGCACACAGGGCCAACACCCGGCATCATGGTGTGGGGAGCGATCTCCTACACTGGCCGTACACCTCTGGTGATCGTCGAGGGGACACTGAATAGTGTACGGTACATCCAAACCGTCATCGAACCCATCGTTCTACCATTCCGAGACCGGCAAGGGAACTTGCTGTTCCAACAGGACAATGCACGTCCGCATGTATCCCGTGCCACCCAACGTGCTCTAGAAGGTGTAAGTCAACTACCCTGGCCAGCAAGATCTCCGGATCTGTCCCCCATTGAGCATGTTTGGGACTGGATGAAGCGTCGTCTCACACGGTCTGCACGTCCAGCACGAACGCTGGTCCAACTGAGGCGCCAGGTGGAAATGGCATGGCAAGCCGTTCCACAGGACTACATCCAGCATCTCTACGATCGTCTCCATGGGAGAATAGCAGCCTGCATTGCTGCGAAAGGTGGATATACACTGTACTAGCGCCGACATTGTGCATGCTCTGTTGCCTGTGTCTATGTGCCTGTGGTTCTGTCAGTGTGATCATGTGATGTATCTGACCCCAGGAATGTGTCAATAAAGTTTCCCCTTCCTGGGACAATGAATTCACGGTGTTCTTATTTCAATTTCCAGGAGTGTATGTTAGGTAGACAAATGTATTTACGAAACTTCATTACTATACATTAATTATGTTTTAGTGTTGCGATTTTTTCGTCAGTGTATTTCAAGTGTTAAAAAAAAAGTTCTCTAATAAACCATCTCTGGTTTGCCGTGACCTCAGGAATTTTGCTGTCCAGTTTTCTGTTTAACTGCGGCCACAGTCGTGTAATATTTTAGAAATGACAACATTTTCCGGCTGGGATGTTATTAAGTGTATGTTGTTCATTTACAGGAGCGATTTCGGCGTATTGTACCATTCCCAAGTGAAAGCTCGCTATTAAATGAGTCAATGCATAGTCGTTCCTCTTAACAGGACATTCTCCACGTGTTAAACTTATTTACATGTTTCAGATGCGTAACAGGTCACGAATCTTCATCCATGCATAATATTCCTATTATAGCCTTCTAGGTGTTGTGGAGGGGTCTTAGAAGGTAAAGATTTCATAAAAAATACTTGACCGGAAATGTACTGCTCGTATATGAAATAATTTTGAAGATCAGATCAGTTTCAAGTTATCCACTTTAGAGTACATTGTACAGTAGCAGAGCTGCAGTACGCATACAACATAATGAGGTATCTTGAACAGAATGCCAACCAGCATGGATTTCGAAAACATAAAAAAATGCTTCAAATGGATCGAGCACTATGGGACTTAACATCTGAGGTCATCAGTCCCCTAGAACTTACAACTACTTAAATCTAACTAACCTAAGGACATCACACACATGCATGCCTGAGGCAGGATTCGAACCTGCGACCATAGCAATCGCGCGGATCCGGACTGAAGCGCCTAGAACCGCTCGGCCACATCGACCGGCTTCGAAAACATCGATCATGTGAAACCCAGCTTGCTCTTTTCTCACACGACATACTGAAAGCTATGGATCAAGGTAGTCAGGTAGATGCTGTATTATTTCCGAAAAGCGTTTGACTCGGCATTACACGTACGCTAATTGTCAAAACTACGATCATATGGGGCGTCCAGTGAAACTTGTGACTGGACTGAGGACGTTTTGGTTGGGATGAAGTGGCATGGTATCTTGGACGGAGAGTCATCGTCAAATGTAGAAGTAACTTTAGGTGAGCAACAGGGTAGTGTGTTGGGACAGTTGCTGTTCACCTTGTATATTAACGAGCTTGCAGACAATAGTAATAGTCAAATCAGACTTTTTGCAGATGATGCAGTTATGTATAATGAATAACTATCTGAAAGAAGCTGCATAAATATTCACTCAGATCTTGATAAGATTTCAAAGTGGTGCGGAGATTGGCAACTTGCTTTAAATGTTCAGAAATGTAAAATTGTGCACTTCACAGAACGAAAAAGCGTAGCATCCTATGACTATAATATCAGTGAGTCACTGGTGCAGTCCGTCACCTCATATAAATACCTGGGTGTAAGACTCTGCTGTGACGTGATATGGAATAATCACATATGGGTTCAGTCGTGCTTAAAGCAGGTGGTAGACTTCGGTTTATTGTAGAATACTGGGGAAGTGCAATCAATCTACAAAGGAGATTGCTTACAAATGACAGGTGCGACCGGTTCTAGAATACTGCTCAAGTGTGTGGGATCAGTACCACATACGACTGACTGGAGATATTGAGCGTATACAGAGAAACGCAACACGAATGGTCGCAGGTTTGTTTAATCCGTATGAGAGTGTCAGACTCTGGAAGAGAGACGTAAACTATCCCGAGAAAATCTATTGACAAAGTTTGAACAGCCGGCTTTAAATGATTACACTAGGAATATACTGCAACCCCCAACGTATCGCTCTCGTAAGTATCTGGAGGAGCGACTCGTTATTTACGCGAATTACATGACCTTTGTGTAGACAGCTAACACCACAGACCTCCACAAATCTGCCAACAATCTGTCGGATTCCTGATACGCAGAATCAGTGACATATTTCGTTCCGAAGACGGACAAACAACCTATTAAGCAACTAGTCATAATGTTTTTGCTCATCATTGTATCTAAATCGGTCGCCATGCACGATTCTGTGGCTCGCCCTTGTCGAACTGAGCCAATATTCAGCCTGTAGCAATCATTCAGTCTACTGTCGTGGTTTCCAGTCCTAATACTTGTGTGAAGCAGTTCTCCATGCTACTCAATGCTGTGAAAGCCCCTTCATCTCTGTGTAACTACCACAGCCTACCTGCTTACTATAGTCACACCTTTGTCTGAGTAAAATTTTTACCCTAACCACCACCCCCCCCCCCCCTACCCTTACTACCTTGCATTACAATAATGTCAATTTCTTGACGCCCTTATCATGTGTCCTGTCAATAGGGCTCTTCTAATATGAAACTGTGCCATAAACATTTTTTCCCCAATTCGACTAAGTGCTTCCTCATTTGTCATTCGATCTATCTATCCAATCTTCAGCAATCTTCCGTGGTACAACATCTGAAAAGCTTTGAGCTGCTTCCCGTCCACATTTCAGTTCCAAACAAGGTTATGCTCCAGACTAATACCTGCAAAAACAAAACAAAAAATTACAAACAATGAAATTTATATTACATGCTAACAAATTCCTATTTTCATAACCGCGTTTTTGCAAGTGCCAGACTGTACACTTTATTTTCTTCCTATTTCGTCCATCATCAGTTATTTTGCTTCCCAGATATCAAAACTCGTAAACTAATTTCAGTCTCCCATTTACCAACCCAATCCCGATTTATTTCGAACACATTACATTACCACTGCTTTACATTTATTGATGTTCATCTCGTGGTCTCTTTTCACGATACTATCCATTCCGTTCAACTACTCTTCCAAGTCTGTAGCCGTCTCTGAGAAAGGCTACAATGCCATCGACAAGCTGCAAATTTCGTATTTCTTCTCTTTGAATAATTCTCCTACGTTTCATCCTCGACTTGCTCGATACATAGGTTGAATAACATTCTACAGCATTTAACTAATCATGGTATTATTTCATCAGCGTCACTCCCAGCAATATTTTCTGGCCACACAAATATATTTACATCCACTGTACTACGATTATAAACACAAAAATTGTAGGTCTCGAGCTGTATTTTGCATAAAACTAGACTAGTCTGTCCACTTGAAGTTTTGCAGTCTTCCCACATGTTGAATGTTATAACTTTTGTAGAACTGTGTTCTTTGGAATAAGCTCTTTTAGATTGTTATATGTTACCTATGCCTTTAAGTTGTGCAGGTTTAACTGTTACTGCAGTTTTATTTGGTCAGCTTCATTCTCTGCAGCTGAAACTTGTATATGCAGAGAATCACAAATATTCCAAGTGTCAATAGATGGGGGTGAAAAGGAGAGAATGAGTTTCGTGTTGAAAATATCCCTGTAAATTTAGTCACTAAACGTATCACAGGAATCATGTTCTTGTTATAGCCAAATAACATAAAGTTTACATACAACGGAAACACTTAGGCATTCAGGCAAGTATTTTCTGTCTGTGGGACCAACTTTTCAATAGTTGGAAACTGTTGGGAAACTGCTAACACGATTTACGACTGAATTATATTTATAGTCACTAGATCCATTGGGTTAGTTCACTTGACGTTAGTGTTGCTTCACTCTGCTTCTATTCCACTGCCCTAGAAAGTCTGTTATTATTAATCCCAAGCAAGGATATGAACGCTTTTTTACAAATACTTTTGTCGCAGCCCTGAACTGGAATGTACCAGACAACTCGGTTTCTTGTTGCCTATGAAACATTTAACATCAGCCGTTCTTCCTTTTCCAAACTGAACTATCGAAACCCGTCTCCCCCCAACGAAGGCGCGCGAGGTTTAGGTACAAGGAAAGGATGAATGCTTCAAGGAGCACTTCAGCCGCTGCCCACTCGTGGCAGACTCACTTTTCACATAGGCTCCACAGTTGTGAAGTGGTGGGCGTTCCGGTAGGAGAGACCTGCCGGCGATTGTCAGGAAAAACGCCGGGAGTGCTTATGAAACACGCTGGGAAAGGGCGGCAGCCGCGTCCACTAAGGGCCGACTCGCCACGCCGAGTAGCCGTGTAAGGAAGCCGTCCTGACAAATGGCCAGTCTGCGCGACAGATGGCAACACCGAGGAGGGGGGACCACCAAAGGCGGCCGCAGTGGCAGAGGCGCGATCCGCTCTCGCTCGCCCGAGTAGGCAAATCGATTCCGGCGTGTCGCAGACCCGGGGGCAGTGCGATTACACGCCTCTTAGCGGGCAGCCGGGGCCGTACCGCGCAGCTACAGCTGCCGCGGGGGCGGGCGGCACACGAGAAGGGAGGGTCGGGGGAGCACCACGCCCACAACCAGACGCACCCGGGGCGCCGAGCGGCGTCACACCGGGCGGGGCCGGTATAAGCGTCGCTGTGGCGCTCGGAGTGGTTTCGCAACAGGTGGTAACACATCGGACCTTCCTGGATGCGCGAGGAGTACGTACGTGTGTTGCTCTTCCTGATTTGGTCTTCAGTTCGGAGGCTATTTTGATGCAGGTCTTTACGTCACCGTGTCCTGTGCGGGCCTTTTCATCTCCAAATAACTGCTGCAACCTACATCCGTTTGAATCTGCTTAGGCCGACCGGGTGGCCGAGCGGTTCTAGGCGCTAAAGTCTGGAACCGCGCGACCGCTACGGTCGCAGGTTCGAATCCTGCCTCGGGCATTGATGTGTGTGATGTCATTAGGTTAGTTAGGTTTAAGTAGTTCTGAGTTCTAGGGGACTGATGACCTCAGAAGTTAAGACCCATAGTGCCAAAAATCATCAAATAAACAGCTAGTAAACATTTAATGTGGAAGCTCCTCTGGTTCTCGAGAAATCGCCCTACAAGGCAGAGTAAATAAATTACACTGTAGGAGATACTGCAATCAGTCATAAGTTTTTTTTAATGATTTTGTTGTACCATTATTAGCTTCGGGACTGAAGCCACTGTCAGATGGTAAAGTGGAATTTTCTGCAAGTTTTTCATTTTTGCCTCCCTGAAAAATTTTATTCTTATTTTATATATTATAAGACAGAGGAAGCAGGACATATAAAACACGCGAGTACTACATTCCAGTTCAGGGCTGTGACAAGAGGATTTGTAAATAAGCATTCATATCCTTGCTTGAGATTAATAATAAGGGACTTTCTAGGGAAATGGAATAGAACCAGAGTGAAGGAACATTAATGTTAAGCGAACCAACCCAGTTGAACTAGTGACTATAAATATAATACAGTCGTAATTCGTGTTACTAGTTTCCCACTAGTTTCCCAATAGTTTCCCAACAGTTCCTCACTGTTGAAACAAAAAATATTTGCCTGAATGCCTAATATAGGCCACAAGTTCCTAGTTTCACCTCATAGTTATCTACCATGTGGTAGGGACTGGGGTTAAAAGAGAAGAAAAATGTTTATACATACTTGAGTGGGCACAGATACCATGACAGATAAAAAAAAAATTAATGTCACTAAGATGCAACAGTACAAAGAGGTTAACACATAAGATAATGCATAGCAAATTTACTGAGGATATACCACTTATATCAAGTTAAGCAAATGTACTGATAAATATACGTGTATGCCACCCTGCACAGTACACAGCAAAATACATTAACGGTCTAAGATCTTCGTACACGATAATGATGTGAAAGCCGAAATCTAAATTGTACGTGGGAAATATATGGAAATATACAGTAAGTGGCGGTGTACTCCTTCACAAAAATACTGTACGACTGTGGCTCAACATCATCAAAAACTTTTTACTTAATTTTATGTTGCTGCCGAAATAACAAAACTCACCTACTACTTTTAGCGTCTCATTTCCTAATCCAATACCCTCAGCATCGGTTGATATCATTCGACTGCATTCCACTATCCGTGAGTTACTTTCGCTGACGTTCATCTGAAAGCTTCATTGCAAGACGGTGTCCATTACATTCAACAACACTTCCATTTTTCTTGTCTGACACAATAATAACATCCTCAGCATTGAAAGTTTTATCCTTTTTCCCAGAACTTAAGTTCTTCACTCCTTCCCTTTCCTTTCCTGTGACTTGGTTTCTGTACAAGTTGTTGGTAACCTATGGCTCCCTGTATTTTGTCCTTGATATCATCAGAATTACGAAGACTGTTCCAGTCAACATTACAAAACGTTTCTCGAAATACAAAAATGCTATAAATGTGGTTTTACTTTTCTTCAATGTGTCGTCTAAGTTATTGTATCAATATTTCTTTGCGTGTTCTTGCACCTCTCCGTAGTCCAAACTGACTTACGCTGATATCAGTTTCGACAAGTTTTTCCATTCTTCTGTAAACAATATGTCTCAGGTTTTGCAACTATGATTTATTAGACAGACAACTTAGCAATATTCACACCTGTCGGCACCTGTCTACTTTAGAATAGGATTTATTCCATTCCTCTCGTAATGTAAGGCTGTATCGCCTGTCTCATGTGTCTTCCACAGCACATGGAGTAGTTTTGTCGTGGTATTTTTTTCTCAAGGACCTCAAAAATTGTGGGGAAATTACCTCTAATGCAAGTACCTTCTGCTGATGTAGGTGTTTGAGTGGCTTCTTCTGGCAGTGTCACATCCCATACCTGGTACTTCTTCCCTTGTGTAGCTCTTGTATACGGGGTGTTCCCCTAAGAGTGTGCAAAAATTTAACAAGAGGATGTTCCGCTGACCAGTTTGAAGTCGGGAACCTGGGGTCGGAGAAGTGAGCCTAAGGAGATAATAGAAATAAAATAACATTGCTGTGTTCTTTCTTTATTTACATTAGTTACAGTTAACTGCAAATACCATCAACTGACACAATGAACGTACCATTGTACTATATCTTACAATATGTGCTGAAACTGACAGCCATCAACCTCAATGGAAGCATGACATCGGCGAGCAAGCGTGTGATGCTGCCTGACAAATATCCCTGGTGTGTTTCGAATCACATTCCGGCCAGCTACAATTATGGCAACTAATTCCATCTCCATATTCACTGGGGTTTGATACACAAGTGACTTTAGACATCCCCAGAGAAAATAATCAAGGGGATTCAGGTCTGGTGACAGGCCATGGAATAGTGCCTCCAATCCAGTGACCAGGAAACATAGCATTGAGGTGGTTGTAGACACCTACACTGAAGTGAGGTGGTGCACCATCATGTTGTATTCACGTTCTCTCATGTACAACCAAGAATATATTCTCCAACAACTCAGGTAGAACTCTTTGCATGTACTTCATCTACATCTACATCTACATCCATACTCCGCAAGCCACCTGACGGTGTGTGGCGGAGGGTACCCTGAGTACCTCTATCGGTTCTCCCTTCTATTCCAGTCTCGTGTTGTTCGTGGAAAGAAGGATTGTTGGTATGCTTCTGTGTGGGCTCTAATCTCTCTGATTTTATCCTCATGGTCTCTTCGTGAGATATACGTAGGAGGGAGCAATATACTGCTTGACTCTTCGGTGAAGGTATGTTCTCGAAACTTTAACAAAAGCCCGTTCCGAGCTACTGAGCGTCTCTCCTGCAGAGTCTTCCACTGGAGTTTATCTATCATCTCCGTAACGCTTTCGCGATTATTAAATGATCCTGTAACGAAGCGCGCTGCTCTCCGTTGGATCTTCTCTATCTCTTCTATCAACCCTATCTGGTACGGATCCCACACTGTTGAGCAGTATTCAAGCTGTGGGCAAACAAGCGTACTGTAACCTACTTCCTTTGTTTTCGGATTGCATTTCCTTAGGATTCTTCCAATGAATCTCAGTCTGGCATCTGCTTTACCGACGATCAACTTAATATGTTCATTCCATTTTAAATCACTCCGAATGCGTACTCCCAGATAATTTATGGAATTAACTGCTTCCAGTTGCTGACCTGCTATTTTGTAGCTAAATGATAAGGGATCTATCTTTCTATGTATTCGCAGCACATTACACTTGTCTACATTGAGATTCAATTGCCATTGCCTGCACCATGCGTCAATTCGCTGCAGATCCTCCTGCATTTCAGTACAATTTTTCATTGTTGCAACCTCTCGATACACCACAGCATCATCTGCAAAAAGCCTCAGTGAACTTCCAATGTCATCCACCAGGTCATTTATGTATATTGTGAATAGCAACGGTCCTATGACACTCCCCTGCGGCACACCTGAAATCACTCTTACTTCGGAAGACTTCTCTCCATTGAGAATGACATTCTGCGTTCTGTTATCTAGGAACTCCCCAATCCAATCACACAATTGGTCTAATAGTCCGTATGCTCTTACTTTGTTCATTAAATGACTGTGGGGAACTGTGTCAAACGCCTTGCGGAAGTCAAGAAACACGGCATATACCTGTGAAGCCGTGTCTATGGCCCTCTGAGTCTCGCGGACGAATAGCGCGAGCTGGGTTTCACATGACCGTCTCTTTCGAAACCCATGCTGATTCCTACAGAGTAGATTTCTAGTCTCCAGAAAAGTCATTATACACGAACATAATACGTGTTCCAAAATTCTACAACTAATCGACGTTAGAGATATAGGTCTACAGTTCTACACATCTGTTCGACGTCCCTTCTTGAAAACGGGGATGACCTGTGCCCTTTTCCAATCCTTTGGAACGCTTCGCTCTTCTAGAGACTTACGGTACACCGCTGCAAGAAGGGGGGCAAGTTCCTTCGCGTACTCTGTGTAAAATCGAACTGGCATCCCATCAGGTCCAGCGGCCTTTCCTCTTTTGAGCGGTTTTAATTGTTTCTCTATCCCTCTGTCGTCTATTTCAATATCTACCATTTTGTCATCTGTGCGTCAATCTAGAGAAGTAACTACAGTGCAGTCTTCCTCTGTGAAACAGCTTTGGAAGAAGACATTTAGTATTTCGGCCTTTAGTCTGTCATCCTCTGTTTCAGTACCATTTTTGTCACAGAGTGTCTGGACATTTTGTTTTGATCCACCTACCGCTTTGACATAGGACCAAAATTTCTTAGGATTTTCTGCCAAGTCAGTACATAGAACTTTACTTTCGAATTTATTGAACGCCTCTCGCATAGCCCTCCTCACATTACATTTCGCTTCGCGTAATTTTTGTTTGTCTGCAAGGGTTTGGCTATGTTTATGTTTGCTGTGAAGTACCCTTTGCTTCCGCAGCAGTTTTCTAACTCGGTTGTTGTACCACGGTGGCTCTTTTCCATCTCTTACGATCGTGCTTGGCACATGCGCATCTAACGCATACTGTACGATGGTTTTGAACTTTGTCCACTGATCCTCAACACCATCTGTACTTGAGACAAAACTTTTGTGTTGAGCCATCAAGTACTCTGAAATCTGCTTTTTGTCACTTTTGCTAAACAGAAAAATCTTCCTACCTTTTTTTACGGCTGAAATCATCGATGCAATAACCGCTTTATGATCGCTGATTCCCTGTTCTGCATTAACTGATTCAAATAGTTCGGGTCTGTTTGTCACCAGAAGGTCTAATATGTTATCGCCACGAGTCGGTTCTCTGTTTAACTGCTCAAGGTAGTTTTCAGATAAAGCACTTTAAAAAATTTCACTTCAATTAAAGGTGGCCATTCAGACGGCCATGTAGAGAATGTGGCCCAATGAGCCTGTCGCCTACAATGCCTGGTCAATTAATCCATTGCTGAAGCAACCACTGACACAATGCAACCCTTAGTACAAAGCCACGCACAAGAATTGCATGGAATCGTTTTAGGTGATGTAAGTGTAATTGTTGTTTGTGGAGCACTCACGACATACTAGTGTGTGCAGCACCCACTTCACACACATTACGATGCGTACTTATAGCAGAGTCCCTCGCAACACGTTCCAGCACCTCTTCTTCAAAATCGAATGTGCGAAGGTCCTCATGTTGCCAGGGGTCGTATTCTGTATCTTTCTGCCATTGTGCCTACCGGTTCGGTTCGTGAGCGCACCGAAGTATCTTCTTTTCGAAGGAGAGCCCCACATTATTCTGTAAGCATTTCGGAAGCGATGCCGAACGGTCCAAGCGAACCAAAACGCTGTTGTCAGTTCTCCTCGCGCCAACCAATCAAAAGCAATCTGCCTCAGATTCGCGCATGCCCACTGCAACACCACAGCAGCACGAACCCTAAGCGACAATCAGCGGGCATAGGCATGCTGTTCTTTACAGTACCGAAACGTGCGTTTAGAGTAGGTAATACTGTTCAAATTTCGCTCACCACATGCTTCCATCAATGCATGATAACAATATAAAAATGACTGTGTTCTGGAAATTCTCATAAATGTCACATTGCGACATTTTATTATCATTCACCGCGAAGCCTCGTTTTGGATTTTACGTTTCGGAATATCAGTTAGGAACGGAGTGTACAAATACATCTACAAAAACACCCGAAAAATTCGACATTTTTTTCTGTTTTCTGTCGTTTCTTACTTGCTTCAGAATTCATGGAGGTACGTTCTGTCTATGCAACTAATTGAAGACAGTTTGTTTATAGCCGTATACGTTTCGCTTCTTTTATTTGTGATGATGCTTCGCAAATAAAAGAAGCGAAAGGCATATGAGAATAAACAGCCTTCAGTTAGTTGCATAGACGGAACGCATCTCCACAAACCCGAAAAATTGTTTAAGAGAGTGTCAAATAATAAGAAGATGCTTAGAATGTGGTTGTAACTCGCTCCTAGAGATCCTAATGATGAAATAGACTACTTCCCTATACCATACATCAATAACTTGGTTCATAAAAACAAAAATTAAAAAAAAAAACATCTTCTCGAGAGCGTGTGACGAGAGTAGTTATAGAAGTTCGTTGTAGTTTATAACATGCATCTGATGAATCAAAATATTTCATATATGGTGGTACAGTTGTAAAATATTGTGGCTGAAATCTTTCATCTCTGTCTGCCGTTGTTAAGGATTCAATCGCAGATAAATGCTTGTGACAAGCTACAAGTGACGATTACTGCTAGTTTCATTCGCAGTAATTTAAGTTGTGCTCTTAGTTTCCTGTATTACTAGACACTCAGAAATCGCTACGTATTAAGAAAAAAATGCTGATTTATTTCTGAAAAGAAAAAGTATAACTGTGGCTGTCAGTTGTTTCAGGCATAGCAATTTCATCTTTCATTTCTTAAACAAATGGAAGTCACGAAATCGAAGATACTCATTCCTGAGAAAGCGCGCTCTTACGTGTAAATAACAACGAAAATATTAGAAAAATGCTTAACTTCAACGATTAATGAAGTCTCAGAATGTGTTACAAACACGAAGAGGAAAAAAAATATTTTGGTAGCCAGCGCTATCCGGATCTTCGACCTTCTAACCCGGCGTTTCGTTGTCTTACCCTCTGTGCTACCATATCTCTCGTGCCTGAAATCCTTTATTCTACATAATTCCATTCAAGCGAGACGCAGACTGACTTCGTTGCCAAATTTTGGAAGATTTCCTCTATCAGGCTTCCCAAAATTCCTTTGCATTGTTACTTAAAAGTTTTAAATGTGTTTCAACAATTAATAAGTAAACCATTTGCGGAAAAAAGTACGCAAAGTCACTAGTAATTTCAGCTAACACTCATGTCATATAGGTTAGCAGAGCCGACCGTTTGAAATTTAATGACTTTTTAAACTCTTAATTACGTAAAAATAATCTATTTTGTGAGAATATTGACCGAAACTGTTTTTTACGTTATAATCGTTCACAGTAACAATCCAAACCATATTTCTAACTAAGGAAAATTGTCTATTATGAAGTCACTTTCCACCTGGATGCGTCCTGGTGATTCTTCAGTAACAGTCACTAAATCCGACGCTAAAACCGCTCAATATGTGTAAAATAAGAAATTCTATGTGTAAATAAATAACACTGAACCCAAGGAGAGGACCATATCGAAATACAAATCCTCTCAGTACAGTTGTTGAAAATTAGGCTTGAGGACCGATCGGTAACAGGTCTCAGTCGCTTACAGAGTAGTCACTTGGGATAAATAACCGAAAATGACGTCACTACCAAGGCTGCAACTGCAACGATTGGTATGAACGATACAGAGTGGGGCCCAGATGCCTCGTTTCTTCTATCAAGTGAACTAGTACTGCATTCTTCGATCGAGAGAAATAAACACTCATCATGATGGATGATGCCAGTCAGGAAATCGTTGCCTGTACAGCCTTCCAACAGCGAGAGCATTGCAATGTACTTCCCTGTACACAAGGTGCATGTCAGTGCGTTTTGCGAAACTGTACCAGTATTGCTCCATCGTAATGTACTGTATGTCTCTAAGTAGCATGAGTTTATTCAAAAAATGGTTCAAATGGCTCTGAGATCCATGGGACTTAACATCTGTGGTCATCAACCCCCTAGAACGTAGAACTACTTAAACCTAGCTAACCTAAGGACATCACACACATCCATGCCCGAGGCAGGATTCGAACCTGTGACCGTGGCAGTCGCGCGGTTCCGGACTGAGCGCCTTAACAGCGAGACCACCGCGGCCGGCCATGAGTTTATTCGTAAGACGTTCTGTCATGGAGGAATGTAAATACGATACAACGAAGCCACCTTATGGACAAGTCAAATAAACAAAAACTGCATCATGGGTTTCTAATAATCATTCCCGTCCTCCATGTCGTAAATAAACAGCACACTACTTGTAAACTTGTAAGCTTGTTCCCTGAATGAGATTTTCACTATGCATCGAAGTGTGAGCAGATATGAAACTTCCTAGCAGATTAAACTTGCCTAGATATGAAACTTCCTAGCAGATTAAACCTGTGTGCCGAACCAAGACTCGAACTCGGGGCCTTTGCCTTGTACGACCAAGTGCTTGGACGCTTGGACGCGTATTAGTTGTAAACAGCAATGCTAGACAAAGCGATAGCCAAGCTAAGTTTGCTTCCGTATCTCCTTAAGCTGGCTTCTCCGACCCTACCTCAAATTGTTCCCTACCTCAGGTTCCCTACCTCAAATTGTTCGGTGGAGCATTCTCTATGCCCTGTTACGTTTTTTATATAAGGAATATTATTCCTTCCGCCACTCAGCTTTCCCTTCTTTACTTGCTGCTGGATTGCCATCTGAGCTCTTCACATACAACAGTTTCTATTTTATCCAAAGGTTTCCTTACTTTGCCTTTAGGCGACTTCTATCTTCCCCCTTGTTATGGATGCTTCGACATCCTTTCGTTGCTCGTCCAACGATTCCTACTTAGCCATTCCGCACTTTCTGTCAACCTCATTTTTAGAAGTCTGTATTCCTTATCCAAGGATTTCTACTGCTCTGCGATCACTTATCGTAACCCATTCCGACATTTGTTTGATGACTGAAAGCAGGAACCGATTTTGATCTTCATCAGCACAGATTCGGAAGACCGAGTTCAGTATTTCGGCCTTCTCTGTAGTTTACGGTTTCGGTGACAGCATGGTCCATCAGCGACAGCATACATGGTTTCATTACTGAACTTTAGGTAAGACCGAAACTTCCCAAAGACTTAAGTTATATCTAGAGGGAAAATTTTACTTTCAGAGTCTTTGAATGCTTTTGTAATTACTCTCCTTATGTTCATTTTTGCTTAGTTCGTAAGGTGGGCTTTGATCTAGCTTAAACCGCGGTGCGTCTTCCGCATACCATAAAACTTTGCTCGTTACTTACTTTTCTAAAGCGTATTGCGCTACGCTTTTGAATTTTGTTTATATGTGCTTCAGATATTCATTCTTCATCTTGACTTCTTTGATACTCTGCGTTTTGTATCCTGTCATGCTAAGCAAAAATGTTTTCCAACTCTTCTGAACATCCCTGGTAAATCTAGCAGCCACCCAGGCTACCATAGCCTTATGGCACTGACGCCTTCCTCAAAGTCTGATATGTTTACATTGAATTTGACATACGTCGTACTTTCGTTCTAGTTACATATTTTAACACCAAACAAACCGAAAATATTAAATTTGTTATTATTACATTTCTTCATCTTTTGGTATAATGGACTGGTATTTAGGATTTTAATAAGTGAGAGTCGGTTTTCGCTAGTATTAAGTTCTATGTGGTTCACCATCGGAGACAGTAGGTCTAGGGGTTACAGCGTGAAGAACACTGAATACCGACAAGACACAATTAATGCCTTCTCTGAGCGATACCAATGGAAATATTATCGACGACAGTGCTGGCAAAGCAGAGTTACTAAAAACAGACTTCCGAAATTCCTTCACCAAAGAAGATGTAGTAAATATTCCAGGATTCGAATCCAGAACAGCTGCCAACACGAGTAACTTAGAAGTAGGTATCCTCGGAGCAGTGAAACATCTTAAATCACTTAATAAAAGCAAGTCTTCCAGTCCAGACAGTATGCCAATTAGGTTCCTTTCAGATTATGCTATTGCAATAGCTCCATACTTAACAATAGTATACAACTGCTCACTCGATGCAAGATCCGTACCGAAAGACTGGAAAGTAGCAGAAGTCACACCAATATTGGAGAAACGTAGTAGGAGTAATCCACTAACTCACAGGCCCATATCTTTAACGTCAATATGCAGCAAAATTTTGGAACATAAATTGTGTTCGAACATTGTGAATTACCTCGAAGAGAATTGTCTAATCATACACAGTCGAAACGGATTTAGAAGACATCGTTATTGAGAAATACAACTAGCTCTTTATAGTCATGAAGTAATGAGTTCTATTGACAGGGGATATCAAATTGATTTCGTGTTTCTAGATGTCCAATAGATACTGCATACAGGAAAATTAAAGAGACCTTTGGAGAAAATAGAACCCTTTGTATGAATATCAAGAGCTCAGATGGAAACCCAGTTCTAAGCAAAGAAGGGAAAGCAGAAAGGTGGAAGGCGTATATAGAGGGTCTATACAAGGTCGATGTACTTGAGGACAATATTATTTAAATGGAAGAGGATGTATATGAAGATGAAATGGAAGATGTGATACTGCGTAAAGAGTTTGACAGACCACTGAAGGACCTGAGTCAAAACAAGGCCCCCGGAGTAGACAACATTCCATTAGAACTAGTGACAGCCTTGGGAGATCCAGTCCTGACAAAACTGTACCATCTGGTGAGCAAGATGTATGGGACAGGCGAAATACCCTCAGACTTCAAGAAGAATATAATAAATCCAATCCCAAAGAAAGCAGGTGTTGACAGATGTGAAAATTACCGAACTATCAGTTTAAGTCACAGCTGCAAAATACTAACGCGAATTCTTTACAGACGAATGGAAAACCTGGTAGATGCGGACCTAGGGGAGGATCAGTTTGGATTCCGTAGAAATGTTGGAACACGTGGGACAATACTCACCCTACGAGTTGTCTTAGAAGAAAGATTAAGGAATGGCAAACCTACGCTTCTAGCATTTTTAGACTTAGAGAAAGCTTTTGACAATGTTGATTAGAATACTCTCTTTCAAATCCTGAAGGTGGCAGGGGTAAAATACAGGGAGCGAAAGGCTATTTACAATTTGTACACAAACCAGATGGCAGTTATAAGAGTCGAGGGGTACGAAAGGAAAGCAGTGGTTGGGAAGGGAGTGAGACAGGGTTGTAGCCTTTCCCCAATGTTATTGAATTTGTATATTGAGTAAGCAGTAAAGGAAACAAAAGAAAAATTCGGAGTAGGTATTAAAATCCATGGAGAAGAAATAAGAACTTTGAGGTTCGCCGATGACATTGTAATTCTATCAGAGACAGCAAAGGATTTAGAAGAGCAGTTGAACGGAATGGACGGTGTCTTGAAAGGAGGATATAAGATGAACGTCAACAAAAGCAAAACGAGGATAACGGAATGTATTCGAATTAAGTCGGGTGATGCTGAGGGAATTAGGTTAGGAAATGAGACACTTAAAGTAGTAAAGGAGTTTTGTTATTTGGTCGAAGTAGAGAAGATATAAAATGTAGACTGGCAAAGGCAAGGAAAGCGTTTCTGAAGTAGATAAATTTGTTAACATCGAGTATAGATTTAAGTGTCAGGAAGTCGTTTCTGAAAGTATTTGTATGGAGTGAAGACATGTATGGAAGTGAAACATTGACGATAAATAGTTTGGACAAGAAGAGAATAGAAGCTTTCGAAATGTGGTGCTACAGAAGAATGCTGAAGATTAGATGGATAGATCACATAATTAACAAGTGAATAGAATTGGGGAGAAGAGTTGTTTGTGGCACAACTTGACAAAAAGAAGGGACCGGTCAGTAGGACATGTTTTGAGACATCAAGGGAACACAAATTTAGCATTGGAGGGCAGCGTGGAGGGTAAAAATCGTAGAGGAAGACCAAGAGATGAATACACTAAGCAGATTCAGAAGGATGTAGGCTGCAGTAGGTACTGGGAGATGAAGAAGTTGCACAAGATAGAGTGGCATGGAGAGCTGCATCAAACCAGTCTCAGGACTGAAGACTACAACAACAACAACAAATGTCCAAAAGGCTTTTGACTGTACCACACAAGCGGCTTGTAGTGAAATCGCGTGCTTATGTAATATCATCTCAGTTACGTGACTGGATTAATGATTTCCTGTCAGAGAGGTTGCAGTTCGTAGTAATTGACGGAAAGTCATAGAGTAAAACAGAAATTTCTGGCGTTTCCCAAGGTAGTGTTATAGGCACTTGCTGAGCTTTATCTATATTTATATCAGAAGAAGGTAAAAAAATTGCAAAACGATTTAGGTAAGATATCAGTATGGTGCGAAAATTTGCAATTGATCCCAAATAATGAAAAGTGTGAGGTCATGAGTGCTAAAAGGAATTCGTTAAACTTCGGTTACACGATAAATCAGTCAAATCTAATGGTCATAAATTCAACTAAATACCTCGGAAGTACAATTACGAACAACTTAAATTGGAAGGAACACATGGAAAATGTTGTGGTGAGGGCTAACCAAAGACTGCGTTTTATTGGCAGGGCACTTAGAAAATGTAACAGATCTACCAAGGAGACTGGCTACACTACGCTTGTCCGTCCTCTTTTAGAATACTGCTGCGCGGTGTGGGATCCTTACCAGATATTATTAACGGAGTACATCGAGGAAGTTCAAAGAGGAGCAGCATGTTTTTTATTATCCAGAAATAGACGAAAGAGTGCCACTGACATGATACAGGATTTGGGACGGACATAATTAAAACAAAAGCATTTTTCGTTAGGGCGGAATCTTCTCAAGTAATTTCCATCAACCTACTCCTCCGAATCCGAAAATGTTTTGTTGAGGGAGAAACGATCGTCATAATGAAGTAGGGGAAATCAGAGCCGGCACGGAAATATACAATTAGCCGTTTTTTCCACGTGATGTTCGGGATTGGAATAATAGTAAATTATTGTGAAGGTGGTTCGATGAACTCTCTGCCAGGCACTTAAGTGTAACTTGGAGAGTATCCATGCACATGTAGATGTAAATAGTCCGAATAAATTACAAATCAATCAATAATTGAGTAGTGTCGGTTTCTTCTATTAACATGTATTGACAGTATGAATAAATCAAATAATGTTGTTGCCGTGGCTCGATTTCTTCCATACTACAGATTTAGAGATGAACATCTTGAAAATATATTGCGGTGTACACATGGGTTTTTGGCTCTCGAATAAGGTTCGCCGTACTTTTGGGTAGAATTTGTTGTCTGACGATTGAGTGAAGATGTTAAAACATTGATTCTATCAAGAAGTAGGGGGTAAAACCCGGCGTCCGTTTTATTGATGGTGTACGACGTCCAGAAAATTTGTACTCTGAACCTTATGTAATTACGACTCCAAAAATACTGCTATGGCTGTTGCTTTATTAGTTACAATAGGCCTATTTCGGCAAACAGTCATTGTCAGGTTATCTGTAAGTAAAAGGTAAATAATTTTGGTACAACATTTCTAAAATTGTAGGTCAATGTTAATTAGAAAACATTATTATAAAATTTATTATATACGTCAAATGGGTTTGACATCCAGACGTTAACGTGGTTCTGTCGCTGTCTTCCTTTTAATAACACACCTTTAGTGGTCTTGGAGTTATAATGGTTCAAATGGCTCTGAGCACTATGGGACTTAACATCTATGGTCATCAGTCCCCTAGAACTTAGAACTACTTAAACCTAACTGACCTAAGGACATCACACAACACCCAACCATCACGAGGCAGAGAAAATCCCTGACCCACTGAGAATCGAACCCGGGAACCCGGGCGCGGGAAGCGAGAACGCTACCGCACGACCACGAGCTGCGAACTTATAACGGTTGGTAGTCCTAGGTATGACTTTTTATCTGATATAATTTTTAGACTGTCTTCGTTTCCTTAAGAGAAAAAATCGTGTGGCAGCTTATTTGACAGATGTATCTTACACTTCGAGTGGGCTCATTAACTAATTGTTCAAAATAATTTTGTGAGAAAGCATTCAGTACAATTTTGGATGACGTTTTATGCCTGCCACCGGCTTTAAATGTATAACTTTTCTAGCATATCGAAGGCAGATTGAAGGCACCACCGACTATAATTGTATGAGTGGAGTACCTATTTTAAATGAGACTCAAGTTTTCTTTGAACTGTTGATCAACTGTACTTTTGAGTCGGGGGTGGGTAAAACGATACAATTAAGAGTTTAGTCCGATTGTCAGGTATAACCTTTACCTATACTACCTCCCGGGAACTATCTACTTCAATTTCACTACGAGGCAAAATACTTCTCACAGCAACAAATACGCCACCACCAAATGTGTTTAATCTATCCTTTCTGAACACTGCTAGATCGTTTGAAAAAATTTCGGCTGAACTTATTTCCGGGTTTAGCCAGCTAGTACGTTCTACTAGGGCTTGGAGCTTCGCGTCTTAACCAACACAGCTACGAAATTTTACAACTACACTCCTGGAAATTGAAATAAGAACACCGTGAATTCATTGTCCAGGAAGGGGAAACTTTATTGACACATTCCTGGGGTCAGATACATCACATGATCACACTGACAGAAAAAAATGGCTCTGAGCACTATGCGACTTAACATCTGTGGTCATCAGTCGCCTAGAACTTAGAACTAATTAAACCTAACTAACCTACGGACGTCACACACATCCATGCCCGAGGCAGGATTCGAGCCTGCGACCGTAGCAGACACACGGTTCCGGACTGAGCGCCTAGAACCGCGAGACCACCGCGGCCGGCCACACTGACAGAACCACAGGCACATAGACACAGGCAATAGAGCATGCACAATGTCGGCACTAGTACTGTGTATATCCACCTTTCGCAGCAATGCAGGCTGCTATTCTCCCATGGAGACGATCGTAGAGATGCTGGATGTAGTCCTGTGGAACGGCTTGCCATGCCATTTCCACCTGGCGCCTCAGTTGGACCAGCGTTCGTGCTGGACGTGCAGACCGCGTGAGACGACGCTTCATCCAGTCACAAACATGCTCCATGGGGGACAGATCCGGAGATCTTGCTGGCCAGGGTAGTTGACTTACACCTTCTAGAGCACGTTGGGTGGCACGGGATACATGCGGACGTGCATTGTCCTGTTGGAACAGCAAGTTCCCTTGCCGGTCTAGGAACGGTAGAACGATGGGTTCGATGACGGTTTGGATGTACCGTGCACTATTCAGTGTCCCCTCGACGATCACCAGAGGTGTACGGCCAGTGTAGGAGATCGCTCCCCACACCATGACGCCGGGTGTTGGCCCTGTGTGCCTCGGTCGTATGCAGTCCTGATTGTGGCGCTCACCTGCACGGCGCCAAACACGCATACGACCATCATTTGCACCAAGACAGAAGCGACTCTCATCGCTGAAGACGACACGTCTCCATTCGTCCCTCCATTCACGCCTGTCGCGACACCACTGGAGGCGGGCTGCACGATGTTGGGGCGTGAGCAGAAGACGGCCTAACGGTGTGCGGGACCGCATCCCAGCTTCATGGAGACGGTTGCGAATGGTCCTCGCCGATACCCCAGGAGCAACAGTGTCCCTAATTTGCTGGGAAGTGGCGGTGCGGTCCCCTACGGCACTGCGTAGGATCCTACGGTCTTGGCGTGCATCCGTGCGTCGCTGCGGTCCGGTCCCAGGTCGACGGGCACGTGCACCTTCCGCCGACCACTGGCGACAACATCGATGTACTGTGGAGACCTCACGCCCCACGTGTTGAGCAATTCGGCGGTACGTCCACCCGGCCTCCCGCATGCCCACTATACGCCCTCGCTCAAAGTCCGTCAACTGCACATACGGTTCACGTCCACGCTGTCGCGGCATGCTACCAGTGTTAAAGACTGCGATGGAGCTCCGTATGCCATGGCAAACTGGCTGACACTGACGGCGGCGGTGCACAAATGCTGCGCAGCTAGCGCAATTCGACGGCCAACACCGCGGTTCCTGGTGTGTCCGCTGTGCCGTGCGTGTGATCATTGCTTGTACAGCCCTCTCGCAGTGTCCGGAGCAAGTATGGTGGGTCTGACACACCGGTGTCACTGTGTTCTTTTTTCCATTTCCAGGAGTGTATAAACTGATAGCCTCTACAACTACCTTACTGTGTGTCGTTGGTGGTCTTGTGCAGTCTCTGGCTGTATCTCAATACTTACGTCTCTACCCGTTTTCTTGACTGATAATTTCAATAAAGTTTTCGACGTATTTTTTGTGTTTTAGGAACAGTTGCTCATTGAGTATATTTATTGGGTAGGTTTGTGTGTGTAAATAGATTTCAATCTCTTTCAAAATTTTCGCTGTGGTCCTTTGGACGATATGCATAGAATTTGTACAGCTTATTCTGAATTATCTGTTGTGATATTCAGTTTTTAAGTGGTGCGAAAAAGTAGATGGATTTTTGTCCCTATATTTAACGTGTTCGTCGTATCTACCATTGAAGTTTCTACCACTCTGAATATCGTAAATGCCTTGGTTCGAGTAAATTGATATATCGTTTCATCTGATTCAAACAGTGAATCAAGGTTCTTCATCTACATCTACATGGATACTCTGCAAATCACATTTAAGTGCCTGGCAGAGGGTCTATCGAATCACCTTCACATTCCAGTTTCGTACAGCGCGCGGAAAGAACGAACACCTATATCTTTCGGTATGGGCTCTGATTTCACTTATTTTATCGTGGTGATGTTTTCTCCCTATGCAAGTCGGTGTCAACAAAATATTTTCGCATTCAAAGGGGAAAGTTAGTAATCGGAATTTCGTGAGAAGATTCCGTCGCAACGAAAAACGCCTTTCTTTTAATGATGTCCAGCCCAAATCCTGTATCATTTCAGTGACACTCTCTTCCATGTTTCGCAATAACAAAACATGCTGCCCTTCTTTGAACATCTTCGATATACTCTGTCAGTCCTATCTGTTAAGGGTCCCACACCGCGCAGCAGTACTCTAAAAGAGGACGGACAAGCGTAGTGCAGGCAGTCTCCTTGGTAGATCTGTTACATTTTCTAAGTGTCCTGCTAATAAAACGCAGCCTTTGGTTAGCCCTCCCAACAACATTTTCTATGTGTTCTTTCCAATTTAAGTTGTCCATAATTGTACTTCTAAGGTATTTGGTTGAATTTGTGGTCTTCAGATTTGACTGATTTATCGTGTAACCGAAGTTTAACGAGTTCCTTTTAGCACTCATGTGGATGACCTCACACTTTTCGTTATTTAGGATCAACTGTCACTTTTCGCAACATTAAGGTATCTTTTCTAAATCGTTTTGCAATTTGCTTTGGTCTTCTGATGACTCTATTAGTCGATAAACGACGGCGTCATCTGAGAACAACCGAAGACGGCTGCTCAGATTGCCTCCAGAATCGTTTGTGTAGATAAGGAACAGCAAAGGGCCTATAACACTGCCTTGACAAACGCCACAAATCACTTCTGTTTTACTCGATGACTTTCCGTCAATTGTTACGAACTGTGTGACCTCTCTGACAGGAAATGTAATCCAGTCACGTAACTGAGACGATATTCCATAAGCACGCGATTTCACTACAAGCTGCTTGTGTGGTACAGTGTCAAAAGCCTTTTGGAAATCTAGAAACACGGAATCAATTTGACATCCCCTGACAACAGCACTCATTACTTCATGAGTATAACGAGCTAGTTGTGTTTCTCACTAACGATGTTTTCCTAATCCGTTTTGACTGTGTGTCAGTACACCGTTCTCTTCGAGGTAATTTACAATGTTCGAACACAATATATGTTCCAAAATCCTGTAGCATATCGACGTTAATGATATTTGCCTATAATTAAGTGGATTACTCATACTAACTTTCTTGAATATTGTTGTGACCTGTGCAACTTTCCAGGTTTTGGGTACGGATCTTTCGTCGAGCGAACGGTTGTTTATGATTGTTAAGTATGGAGCTAATTCATCTGCATACTCCGAAACAAACCTAATTGGTATACAGTCTGTACCAGATTACATGCTTTTATTAAGTGATTTTATTTGCTTCACTACTCCAAGGATATTTACTTCTACGTTACTCATGTTGGCAGGTGTTCTTGATTCGAATTGTGGAATATTTACTTCGTATTCTTTTGTGAAGGCATTTCGGAAGGTTGTGTTAAGTAACTCTGCTTTGAAAGCACTGTCTTCGATAGTATTGGTATCGCGCAGAGAAGGCATTGATTGTTTCATGCCCTAACGTACTTCACATACGACGAGAATCTCTTTGGATTTTCTGCCAGGTTACGAGACAATGTTTCGTTGTGGAACTGTTATGAGGATCTCGCATTGAAGTTCGCGCTAAATATCTGCTTTTTTTGAATAGGTATATTTTTCGTTTACTTTTAGAGGATTTGTTGGTTACAGTATTCATTCTCGCTACGACAACCCTGTGTTCACCAATGCCCGTATCCGTTTTGATGATCGTCATTAAATCAGGATTATTTGTCCCAAAGAGGTCAAGTCTGTTTGCACAACCGTTGACTATTACCGTGTGCTTATGAACTAACTGCTCGAAATAATTTTCAGAGAACGCGTGTAACACAATTTCGGATTATGTTTTATGCGTATCTCCTGAATTAAACATGTATTTTTGCCAACATATCGAGGGTAGTTTAAAGTAACCACCAACTATAATCGTATGAGTCGGGTACATGTTTGAAATCAAACTCGAGTTTTCTTTGATCCTTCCAGCAACTGTATCATCTGAACTGGAAGGTCGGTAAAAGGATCCAGTTATTATTTTATTCCGGTTGCCAACTATGACCTCTGCCCAAACTAGGAATTATCTACTTCAATTTCACGACAAGTTAACCTACTTCTAACAGCAACAAACACACCATTGCCAACTGTGCTTAGCCTATCCTCTCGGAACACTGTTAGGGTCTTCGCCAAAATTCCGTCTGAGCTTAGCTCCGGCTTTAGCCAGCTTTCAGTGCCTATAACGATTCGAGCATCGGTGCTTTCTATTAGCGCCTGGAGCTCTGATACTTTCGCAACACAGCTACGACAATTTACAACTGTTATGGCGATGGTTTCTGTATCTACGTTCTTCCTCTGTTCGGCCAGCACCCTTTGTGACTGAAACCCTTCTCGTATTTGCCGAGACCCTCTAACCTATAAAACCGCCCAGTGCACGCCACACGGCCCCTGCTACCCGTGTAGCCGCCTCCTGCGTATAGTGGACACCTGACCTATTCAGCGGAACCCGAAACCCAGCCACCCTAGAACCTGCACTCTGCTCTGTACCAGAGGTCCGACTACGCTGCAAATGGTCAGCTCTGCTTTCATCTAGCAAGCAAGAACTTTCTGTTAGCCTCTCGAAACCAGAGAAAATCTCTTCTGATCCAAAGTGACTCATATCATTGGTACCGACGTGAGCAACCACCTGCAGTTGGCTGCAATCTGTGTTCTTCATGGCATCCGGGAGAACGTTGAAGCGAATGAAACGTTTGTCTTAGCAGCATTTCTGGGATATACAACGCTGCGGACACAAAAGACTATAAATTCAGAACATGTTGATATTTAAGAAATGTTCTATTCATCGTACCCCTCTCCGCTAGAACCAATAACAAATATTATGCCTTCGTGGGCACATCATACTAACATTTTTATTGTTTCGAAGTATATTTTGGGATGAAATTTGAGCCCGGTTAGTTCGGGACTTCAAATAAAAGTTTACGAATCAAATGCATTTGTATAGGGAGGGCAAAACAGAACTAGTTCGGGAAATATTTACAGTAAGATTGACGCACAATTGTCCCTCATTACTGAACATCGCAGAAGATGCAGATTGACGGCGATGCAGAACCATGCACGATTTACTGGGTGACAACAATTCAACTATATGAAATAAAATCGTCGTAACTTCTGAACGGTTTGCGTTAGAACGTTCAAACTGCACGGTCGGCCGCGGGGCATGATACACTCCTGGAAATTGAAATAAGAACACCGTGAATTCATTGTCCTAGAAAGGGGAAACTTTATTGACATATTCCTGGGTTCAGATACATCACATGATCACACTGACAGAACCACAGGCACATAGACACAGGCAACAGAGCATGCACAATGTCGGCACTAGTACAGTGTATATCCACCTTTCGCAGCAATGCAGGCTGCTATTCTCCCATGGAGACGATCGTAGAGATGCTGGATGTAGTCCTGTGGAACGGCTTGCCATGACATTTCCACCTCGCGCCTCAGTTGGACAAGCGTTCGCGCTGGACGTGCAGACCGCGTGAGACGACGCTTCATCCAGTCCCAAACATCCTCAATGGGGGACAGATCCGGAGATCTTGCTGGCCAGGGTAGTTGACTTACACCTTCTAGAGCACGTTGGGTGGCACGGGATACATGCGGACGTGCATTGTCCTGTTGGAACAGCAAGTTCCCTTGCCGGTCTCGGAATGGTAGAACGATGAGTTCGATGACGGTTTGGATGTACCGTGCACTATTCAGTGTCCCCTCGAAGATCACCAGAGGTGTACGGCCAGTGTAGGAGATCGCTCCCCGCAACATGATGCCGGGTGTTGGCCCTGTGTACCTCGGTCGTATGCCGTCCTGAATGTGGCGCTCACCTGCACGGCGCCAAACACGCATACGACCATCATTTGCACCAAGGCAGAAGCGACTCTCATCGCTGAAGACGACACATCTCCATTCGTCCCTCCATTCACGCCTGTCGCGACACCACTGGAGGCGGGCTGCACGATGTTGGGGCGTGAGCGGAAGACGGCCTAACGGTGTGCGGGACCGTAGCCCAGCGTCATGGAGACGGTTGCGAATGGTCATCGCCGATACCCCAGGAGCAACAGTGTCCCTAATTTGCTGGGAAGTGGCGGTGCGGTCCCCTACGGCACTGCGTAGGATCCTACGGTCTTGGCGTGCATCCGTGCGTCGCTGCAGTCCGGTCCCAGGTCGACGGGCACGTGCACCTTCCGCCGACCACTGGCGGCAACATCGATGTACTGTGGAGACCTCACGCCCCACGTGTTGAGCAATTCGGTGGTACGTCCACCCGGCCTCCCGCATGCCCACTATACGCCCTCGCTCAAAGTCCGTCAACTGCACATACGGTTCACGTCCACGCTGTTGCGGCATGCTACCAGTGTTAAAGACTGCGATGGAGCTCCGTATGCCACGGCAAACTGGCTGACACTGACGGCGGCGGTGCACAAATGCTGCGCAGCTAGCGCAATTCGACGGCCAACACCGCGGTTCCTGGTGTGTCTGCTGTGCCGTGCGTGTGATCATTGCTTGTACAGCCCTCTCGCAGTGTCCGGAGCAAGTATGGTGGGTCTGACAAACCGGTGTCAATGTGTTCTTTTTTCCATTTCCAGGAGTGTAGGAACTAGCATGCGCATACGGTTTGGTTTAGTGACGGAGCTCGAATTCATTTGGATGTTTTCGTCAATATGCAAAATTGGCGCATTTGGGGGACTGAGAATCCGCATTTCACGATTGAAAAATCTCTTCGCCCTCAGTGGGTGACTGTGTGGTGTGCAATGTCCAGCCATGGAATAATTTTTGCGATATTCCTTGATGGCATGGTGAGTACCGAACGGTGCGTGAAGGTTTTGGTAGATAACTCCATCCCCATTATCAAAAGTGACCCTGTTTTCGACAAAGTGTGGTTCATGCAAGACGGACCTCGACGCCATCATATGAGGACAGTGTTTGATATCCTGGAGGAGCACTTTGGGGAGCGCATTCTGGCTCTAGGGCACCCAGAGGCCACTGGCATGGGCCTCGACAGGCCGCCGTATTCTCCGGATATGAACAGATGGGACTCCTCTTCGTGGCGCAACATCAAATACAAGGTGTACAGCAGTAACCCGGAAACCAACGGTGAGCTGTAAACAGCCATTCAGAAGGTCGTCGACAGCTTCGATATCCCGACACTACAGCGGGTCATGCGGAATTTCGTTGTTCATCTGCGTTACATCATCGCCAACGATGGCAGCCATATCGGTCGTGTCAGAACCTAAATCAGACTTTTACATGTTGAATAAAGTGTGTACAAGCCGTAGTTTGTAACTAATTTACGTTATTTCTCATATAGTTCATTAACTGTCACCCTGTATCGAACTGTGGGACACGAGTGTCAGCTCTGTATGAGCGACATCAGCAACAGCGTTTTAAATGTTCTGCTGTAGCTCTTGCAGTCTATAAGGATTAGTTGAATACGTCAGAGTAGACCTGACTCTTGAATTTGCTCCAGAGGTAAAAATCAGAGAGAGGCCAGAAGACTGCACTACTTCTACCGATTGTCCCCTCCTCATTCCTCACCTAACCCCTCACACACTCGTGACGAAGTCGTCAAAGACGTGTGTGCAGTTGCTCCATCTTGCTGAAAGTACCCACACAGTCGTTCATCCCCTGTGAGTAGATCCCGGTGTGGATTAAACTGTTAGCATTAACTGTTCCGTGAAAGAATGGTGTTACTATGTGGGCACCTGACATTGCGCACCAAGCACCAGTCTTGAGAGTATGGAATTACTGTCCAAAATGATGACACACGTTCTCTCAGTTCACATACCCTGACAGGCAGAAAGAAGCCTCATCTGGAAACATGAAAAACTGAATCTCCAATAGTTCTGATTCTACTTCACTCAGAAACCACCAACAGAACTGAACACGCGATAGTTCTTCTTGATGACATTTCGGCACTACGATCTTTTAATCAGCACTAGCACAGATAAACAAAGTTGAGATTTTGTCGAACTTCCTTCCAGACTTCCCTTCACTCGAGCATGTTTCCTGCTCATCCAGATTAGTTGCAGATTTTATTCGCTACAGGGCCCGTTTCGTGCGTTTGCCACTACATTTTTCGTTGCAAACTTTACAGGAGGTTTTTCCAAAACACGTCTTATTAAAGTCTTGCGCACACGTGGTTCACGAATATTGCGCTTCGCCTAACGATCAGCAATGAACACGCGCTGTCTTGACTCAAGAACCATTTTGTGTTGCATTCAGCTGTTCGCTAAACATTTCTGCTCGTGTCACTCATTCAAACGCAATACCAAGGCGTAGCAGTCGGAACAGAGCATTGTTTTCATCATTTTATGTGATGGGGAGTCCCCCTGTTCATTAACAAGGGCCTGTTCCACGTCAGTCTTGTAAAAATTTCCGGGGGAGCTGCATTTTGCCCACCCTGCAGTGCAGAAGCGCTGAAAAGTCCGCGCGCAGAATCCCGGTTTGTGAACCGGAGCATTCGCAAAAGTAAGACAATCTGTGGGCCATTTCAGGTAGCTGATGTTGAGAATATAAATTAATAATGTGTATTCTATTTTAAACATTCCAGTCAGCTGTCTTGATTTATAACCTTTACCTGCGGGATTTGTAATCGATTTCGGCGTTTTGTAACTCCAATCTCAGACGTACACGTCACTGGGGTTTTCTTGACATTACTGCAACCAGTCGCCTTTTTCTTTTTATCCCATTACCGGTTTCGAACCGCCTAGCGATTCATCATCAGATGGTACTTATTTATTGTTTATCTGCAGTTGTGTGGCCGTCGTGTAGCTATGGCAAGAAGCAGAAACAGAACATGTAAGCACTGAGTGCGGCGGGAATTATTCACATTATGAGATGGACTTTGTTGCGTTACCTACAGTTACTAGTACCCGTTGGTTGGTTGTTGCTACACCTGCTATTCTGAAAAACATTATAAATGTTTTCCAGTGACTTTAATTTCAATGTGCATTACACACTTTGCCACGAATGAAACATTCCACACGTTTACAAAACGTAAATAAACCAAGAAGTGTAGCTAAAGTTATGTCAAAGAATTTGTGTTAGGGCAGAGAGTCTCTTTGTTAGCTCTCTTAATACACGCTAGCGACAGTAAGCATATATCTGTTTCTCTATTTCAAAAATAGCATGTAGTTAGATGGCAAAATTGACATGTGCCATTTAAAATTGAAGAGCCAAAGAAAATCATACACCTGCCTAATATCGTGTAGGGCCGCCGGGAGCACGCAAAAGCGCCACAACACCATGTCGCATGGATCCGACTAAGTCTGAAGTAGTACTGGATGGAAGAAATGGTTCAAATGGCTCTGAGCACTATGGTACTTAACTGCTGAGGTCATGAGTCCCCTAGAACTTAGAACTACTTAAACCTAACTAACCTAAGCACACCACAAACATCCATCCCGAGGCAGGATTCGAAACTGCGACAGTAGCAGCCGCACGGTTCCAGACTGTAGCGTCTAGAACTGCTCGGCCACACCGGCCGGCTACCGGAGGGAACTGATACCACGAATCCTGTAGGGCTGCCCATATATCCGTAAGGCTATCTACATCTACATCTACATTTATACTCCACAAGCCACCCAACGGTGTGTGGCGGAGGGCACCTTACGTGCCACTGTCACTACCTCCCTTTCCTGTTCCATTCGCGTATGGTTCACGGGAAGAACGACTGCCGGAAAGCCTCCGTGCACGCTCGAATCTCTCTAATTTTACATTCGTGATCTCCTCGGGAAATATAAGTAGGGGGAAGCAATATATTCGATACCTCATCCAGAAACGCACCCTCTCGGAACAGCAAGCTACACCGCGATGCAGAGTGCCTCTCTTGCAGAGTCTGCCACTTGAGTTTGCTAAACATCTCCGTAACGCTATCACGCTTACCAAATAACCCTATACGAGTGGTGGAGATCTCTTCTGAACAGAATGTTGGAAGCCATCCCATATATGCTAAACCACGTTAATATCTCGGGAGTTCGGTGGCCAGCGGAAGTGTTTAAACTCAGAAGAGTGTTCCTGGAGCCAGTCTGTAGCACTTCCGGACTTGTGGCGTATCGCATTGTCCATCTGTAACTGCTCAAGTCTGGCGGAATGCACAATGGACATGAATGAATGTACGTGGTCAGACAGGATGCTTATGTACATGCCATCTGTCACAGTTGTATCTAGACGTACCAGGAGTCCACTATCACTCCAACTGCACATACCCCACACCATTACATAGCCTCCACCAGCTTAGAGAGTCCCCTGCTGACGTGCAGGGTCCATGGATTCTTAAGTTTGTCTCCATATCTGTACACTCCCATCTGCTGGATACAATTTGAAACGAAACTCATCTGACCAGGAAACATGTTTCCACCATCAACAGTGCACTGTCGGTGTCGACGAGCCCAGGGGAGGCGTAAAGCTTTGTGACTTGCAGTCATCAAGGATTACCTAGGAAATGCTGTGTCCCATCGTTCGTGCGCTGACTATAACACCACGTTCAAACTCAGTTAAATCTTGATAAGCTGCTATTGTAGCAGCAGTAGCCGATCCAACAGCTGCCCTAGACACTTGTTGTCTTATATAGGCGTTGCCGACCGGAGCGCCGTGTTCTGCCTGTGTACATATCTCTGTATCTGAACACGCATGCCCATACCAGTTTCTTTGAAGCTTCAGTGTACAACCTTGGAAGATATTACATCTACAGTTTTAGCACTGAAATTTCGTTTGACATTTCATTTATTCTTCGTTTAACTAACATTGATCAGCACTTATGAAATACACAATTAACACCTCAGCATACGACTGTCCATATATACCTGGTGTAAATTTTAAGTTGACAAACCAGAATAACTCCTAAAAGAAGCTTCACACGAGAAAATGTGTAGTATCCAAAGTTGATTATTTTCGAGGAGGACATCTGCTGGTGCTAAAATTAGCCCCCCACTGGGGGTGGGGTGGGAGGCAGCTTTAAAGTTTTCAAACGGGAACCTCCATTTTTTATTGCAGAATCGGATTCTACATAAAAAACTACGTACATTTTGTCTTAAACATTTGTTCTGATTCTTAGTAGTGGGCTCTGTAATTCAAGAAAATCCATATTCTCATTTTTGCGTGGAAAATGGTTACGTAACAATAAAAAATACTTACTTCGTAAATTTTGATTCACTAAAACTGAAACTCTCCCTTTCTCCCCGTAGGGTGGGGTTTGAGAGAGAGGAATTACAGTTTTTCAGATGTTGACTTAGAAGCTGTATTAATTTTTTTCCGCAGATTCGGATAAGTTTTGTTTATTTCGTGGTCGTGAGGCCACAAAACTTTTAATTATCAAACAGATCATCTGACTAGCTAACTAACTAACCAAAAATCCTACTTTTATTGAGCCATAACCATTTTCCAGGCAAAAATGAGAACATGGATTTCTTGTATTACAGCTCCAACTACCAAGAATCAAAACAAATGTTTAAGACAAAATGTACGTAGTTTTTTATGTAGAATCTGATTCTGCAATAAAAAAATGGGGGTTTCCATTTCAAATTTTAAAGTTGCGTCCCGTGCCACACCTATGGTCTAATTTTAGCACCAGCAGATATCCCCCTCGAAAATAATCAACTTTGGATTCTACACATTTTTTCGTGTGAAGCTTATTTTCGAGTTATTCTGGTTCGTCAACATAAAATTTGCATCCTGTATATAGCGAGAAAATTAAATAACGTACATTTAGAATTTATTGTGCAAACCAACTTCAGCAGTATGGCTTGCACTCTACATGTTTTCTTCCCCGTGATTATTCAATTCGGCCCTTTGACCTGTCTCAAGTGACGTCGTGATTGTGAGGTTAAATTCTATTTAACCTACACGGGAACGCAGGCTTTCTCGGCAAACTTCGTTGTTGAAATCTTCCCGGGTTATGAGCCGAGTTGTGCCGTCGTGTTATCACAACGTTTCGACGGGTTTCGTACTCGTCATCTTCAGTCGGAGATGACACCGCTTGAAGATGACGAGTAGGAAACGGGTCGAAACGTTGTGACAACGCGACGACACGATTCTAAACCCCGCTTGTCCATTTAACCGACTTGAAACATTTGTCCTCTGTGCAGACTGAAGCTTTTCGAGAAGGAGCACAAGCTGACTGTGGTATGCTGTTGCGTCGAACATTGCCCACGACTACAGCTGTGAACCCGTACGCTCGGCTGGTGCTTTTTGCTGGCACCCCCGCTGCGATCAGACAGCTGCCTAACGCAAACAAAGGGCGCACCTCCTCCACCTCAGAGTCCCTGAGGAGAGGGCCTTTTTGCCACAACGCGTTACATTCCGCAAGGGGGGGGGGGGGGGGGGGGAGATCCGCGACAGCTCTCTGACCGACAGGCAGCCTCTACAGGTGCAAACACATCCATTAAGCACGAATGATTCCGACACATAACACAGCTGCTGATGTTCGCTTTCGTAAACACTCCGGTCCGCTGTTAATGTGGCCATAAGGAAAACTGAAATACTTTCATTTTAAAATGATTTATATTCCAACAGAAGCACATAAATTTCAAACGAAATTTTCCAGCTTCGTCCTTCGCGGGCTATCTTGAAAATATAAAAGTAACTCAAACAGAATTACAAATCCACATTGTCAACGATGAATGTCGAAAATTGAAAATGACGTACGGAAATCTAAGAAGTTCCATTTATGACAACAATACTTTGCTGAATTTCCTATTAATGAAGAATACATCAGTTCTCTAGTATCTGAGTGCGAGTTTTAAAACATTCTCTAACGTCTCCTAACAACTATACTGCAATGCTCCTGAACGCAACAGAAAACTTACCTCGTCTTGCAGCTGCAGCTGGGTGATCAGTAAGTAACATGCTAAAATAATAATTCAAAAGGAATACTGCGATCTATGCAGTGTGCAATGCATGGTCACAACTACTAATACGCAACCGCTACGGTCGCAGGTTCGAATCCTGCCTCGGGCATGGATGTGTGTGATGTCCTTTGGTTAGTTAGGTTTAAGTAGTTCTAAATTCCAGGGGACTGATGACCTCAGAAGTTAAGTCCCAAAGTGCTCAGAGCCATTTGAACCATTTTTGAACTACTGATACAACTATTGCCATTTTTTTTTATGTAGAAATTGAATGATCAGGAGGGGTTGGGTCAACAAGCCTTAAGCAGTGTAACAAATGAAAGAAATCAATGAAGCTTTTAATTTACTATATTCAGAAGATTGATGATTTAAACACTGACAAACTTAACACAGACGTTTCCTATTGTTCGACTGTATGATTGGTAACAAATTTAATTATTCCACAATGTCTATAGACAATAATCACATCCCTGGACACAACAAAGATACGAATATTACTTTGAATGTATGCATACACGAATCTGACAAAGTCCATCCAGTGCGCAAGCAAGCGACAACTAAGTTCAGCAAAAAATGCAAATTACCAAAAATCCTCAGTTAATACCAAAGTTTCCTCCGGCGCTACCAGCACGGTCACGACACGCTGCGATCCCTCCGTCGTGTGAGAGTCTTTCTCCACCGCAATCTGCATCCGACTATTTCCGACTCCCCTCAACATCTGTTGGTTCGCTACTACTCGCGATAATAATGTCTCAGACACGGAGTTTGTGTGTGCACACTGTAGCAGAATCCGTTACCAACTTTCCAAAGAAATATTTACGTCCAACGTACGATGAAACTGTGCTTTCCTCATTGATCTTATCAATGTAATTCTGAATGTTTTACCTTATGATTTGCATCTGAAATTTTACGAGATTTTTCCGGCCGATGCAAAGTTTAAAAAATAATTTTATAAGTTGCAGACGTATCCGTGGCTGTTGGACAGTATGTAGAAGGTGTATGAGAAAAATGTCATCCTTTCTTCGCAGTGAATCACCCTCTTTTTCAAATATATCCGGCTCCATTTGGATTGCATCACATGTATTGGACACACGACCCTGTAGCGTCTGCACACTGTCGATGGGTTGACCATAGACCAGTGCTGGGGTCAGCAGCATAACCGCCTCATTCACCAACCTGAATCCGTTCGATTTTTGCCAGTTGGGACATTTACAGGCACTGGTGTGTGCCTAACCCATTGACAGTGTCCAGACGTTACAGCAGTGTGTGTGACACAATCCGCTTAGAGACACGCGTATTTGAAAGAGAGCGTGATTTACTAAAAACTTCCATTCGGTCATTGAGCCACGCGAAATTATTAGGTTAGAGAGGTTGAAGGATGTGTTAAGATGCGTGGTAATCACATACAGCACTGCCTCCAGCGTCTGCTTTTAACATACAGACGAGTTGGAAGGACAGGTTGACCCACCATGTCAACAGGTATTGATTTCTGGACTTCCTCCTGTAGATATACACTTCTTTTAATCGCCGTGTATACTTTCCAAGCCACTCTGCAGTGCTTACAGGTGGTATTTCTTGTGAATAATGACGATTTTCTGTCATATTCCGTTCACATGTTGAGCGAGCGGAAAGTGACTCTGTATGCCTCGGTGTGTGCCCTAGCGCTAAACTCTTTCACCCTTTCCTCTTATTCAACTCTACGCTAGTTGTACTATAGTGACAGTAGAATGGTTGAACAGTCTCCCAGCAACACCAGTCCTAGAGGATTTTGCGAGAACAACGTCACTTTTTTCCGCAATGACGAGCAATTAAGCCGCCTAGCTTTTACACTTCCGTACGGGTTATTCCGATGGCCATCTCTGAAGTCAGCTCTCACACTCTTGCTCGGCAGGAACTCTAAAGGCGACAACTACTCACTAGAATTCAGCACACTACAAATGCAGTGCGTTTTCCCAGAATACTTCCAACATACGTAAGTATTCCATTCGTATTCCCTATTACTAATTTACGTGTACGCTCGATCTAATGCAATTATTTCGTGTTAATCCTTGAACATCAAACTATAAGACACACTCCAGAAAATCATCATTGATTTTTTGATCTGAAACTATTAAGAAATTAATTTTCGTTATAGGTTTAATGATGTATTTATCGACATTTAAAGAGAACTGCCGTTCATAACACTAAGAGGAAATGATGTTCACGTGCATCTGTTTTTTTTTCTTTTTTTGTGTGTGTCACCACTCTTCTGACTGGTTTGATGCGGCCCGCCACGAATGTCTCTCCTGCCCCAACCTTTTCGTCTCAGTTTAGCTCTTGCAACCTACGAGTTTTTACCCTCTACAGCTCCCTCTAGTACCGTGAAAGTTATTCCCTGGTCTCTTAACAGATATCCGATCATCCTCTCCCTTCTTCTTGTCAGTATCTTCTATATATTCCTTTCCTCGCCGATTCATTGGACGACCTCCTCATTCCTTGTGTCATCAGTCCACCTAATTTTCAACACTCTTCTGTAGCACCACATTTCATATGCTTCTATTTGTTCTGTTTCGGTTTCCCCACAATCCATATCCCACTGCCATACAATGCTGTGCTCCAAACTTACATTCTCAGAAATTTCTTTTTGCCAGTGCTAGTCTGCTTTTGACGTTCTCATTGCTCCATCCGTCATTGGTTATTTTGCTGCCTAGGTAGTTGAAATCTTTAACTTCATCCACATCGTGAACAAAATCCTGACGTTAAGTTTATACCTGTTCTCATTCCTGCTGCTTCTCATTGCTTTCTTCTTTCATCGATTTTCCCCCAGTTCGTATTTCGTACTCATTAGAGTTTTCATTCCATTCCGCAGCTCATATAATTCTTCTTCGTTTTCACTGAGGATTAGCAATATCATCAGCAAATATTATCATTGATATCTTTTCGCCTTCAAGTATAATCCCTCACTTGAATCTTTATTTCCGTCATCGCAACTTCGACGTGCAGACTGGTCAACAGGCGCGAAAGACTACGTCCCTGTCTTATACTCTTTCTAAACTGTGCACGTCGTTCTTGATCTTCCAGTCTTATTGTTCCCTCTTGGTTCTCGTAGATACGATAGTTTCATGAGAATACATGAAAAAAACACCGTCTCCGAATAATTTGATGATGCTATTTGGCGTATCTGATGAATCGTTTATCTATAACCTCCTCAGTCCTTACGTAACATATGTGCTAGATCCAACTTATAATTTTTTCTAGCTCAGGGATTTACCTAAACCACCTATACCTGGTTGTAGCGTATACTTTACGTTAAGCCATAAGCAACATCACACTGTACAATCGCCCCTCCAGAGTAATGAACTGCCCCACGGCATTCCACAATGTGGTCAAACGAAATAAGACAGTGCACAGGACAGAACATCCCAAGAGCCTAGCAATTTGGTCTACATCTACATCTACACCTACATTTATGCTCCTCAAGCCACAAAACGGTGTGTGGCGGAGGGCACTTTACGTGCCACTGTCATTACCTCACTTTCCTGTTCCAGTCGCGTATGATTCGAGGGAAGAACGACTGCCGGAAAGCCTCCGTGCGCGCTCGAATAATTCTAATTTTACATTCGTGATCTCCTCGGGAGGTATAAGTAGGGGGAAGCAATATATTCGATACCTCATCCAGAAACGCGCCCTCTCGAAACCTGGACAGCTAGCTACACCGCGATGCAGAGCGCCTCTCTTCCAGAGTCTGCCACGTGAGATCGCTAAACATCTCCGTCACGCTATCCCTGTGACGAAACGCGTCGCTCTTCTTTGGATCTTCTCTATCTCCTCCGTCAACCCGACCTGGTACGGATACGACACTGATGAGCAATACTCACGTGTAGATCGAACGAGTGTTTTGTTGATGGACTACATTTTCTAAGGACTCTCCCAATGAATCTCAACCTGGTATCCGCCTTACCAACAATTAATTTTATATGATGATTCCACTTCAAATCGTTCCGCACGCATACTCTCAGATATTTTACAGAAGTAACTGCTACCAGTGTTTGTTCCGCTATCTGAAGAGGACCACTGCAAAGACAGCTGAAGCGTCGTTGGTTCAATAGTTTCAGTGTTTGACACGTCGCAGTACTCAAAGTGATTGTATTAAAATTGATGCTGGCCGTGGAAGCCTAGAAACTTATTATTCTACAGCCACACTTATTCGATGGAATTAGCTCTGTAGCAATTACTAATATTTAGGATATCTGACTGTTTATTCTTGTGCGTGCTACCTTTCAGTACGTTTTTACCATTTCTCTCGTACTTCCTTCCTCCACCATGTTGATGATGAAGTAGCTTATATATCATCGGCTTCAGCTTTGCTAACTGTCTTTATTATCGAACGTCTTGAGCCCTTGTAAAAGTGAATGCAATAAATGCAAAAGCGTGAAGCTGTACAAGAAGCCATTTTAGGTTTTTTTGAATCGTCACAAAGAAATATACCTATTGTCAGGAGACATTGGTGCTTACGGTAACAAGTAGCGAAGATTGTAAATAAACGAAAGCAAAGAATCGTTAGCAGCTTCGACTGATGGACAGAGCTATCAGGTGTATCGAAAATTAGTTCCGCCTCGACCTGCAGTATCCGCCCACTCGGACGACGGCAAACATCAAAGCTGGACAGGTGTATTGAACACATGTGCTAACTACCTTGTAGTGGAAAAATAGAAAAAGGGGTACAGGAAAGGAAACTTCACAACAGAAATGTAGACCAGTCAATCATGCCGGCGCTTTGCCATTCAGCTCTGGAGCGCCGGCGTGCGCCGCTGATCAAACATTCTTTTGAACGCACGGGGGCGGCAGGTCCGCTTCTTGTCGGACACCGGCATTGCCCCTGCACACAGCGCTGTTCCATTTAAAACGAGCGGCTATAGTGCCAGCAGAGTGGCCGCGCCAGATGACTGATAACTTCGCGTCCGGACGGTACACGAGCGACTGAGCGAATCAAAGGGCTCTGCTTTTCAGAAGCGGACGGGGAGCGCACAAGGAAATCAAGAGTACTGACGTAACAATCTCCCCGGCTCGTTACACGGGACAACAGCTGTGTGGGTTATTTCATTTCTCTTTGTCACGTCGTTTCACGGACCGTACTGTGGTTCGAATAACGTACGGGCGGGTTACCAAAACAGGCGGCCCATTTTGATAGGTGCTCCCTCTTTTGTCTGCTAAAAATAACAAGGCCACGAGCTGGTCCGGAAAGCTCTGTTCAGCTCGGTTTATTAATCTGGCGTTATGATAACACGGCGGGGATTCCAGTGCGCCTGTGGCGTAGCGTGTGCACAATGCTTTCCTGGAGAAGCTTTTGTTCGTCAGAACGAGTGTATAAGAGATCGCTGTCGGGAATGGGGATCAGTGTCCACCGCAACATAAACGGACGTATGTTACCGTGGTGTCTTTTATTCTGTTGGAGTTTGACGTGGTGCTGACAGCAAGCTCGTTATACGTGGACTGCTAACTCTGGTTTGACGAGAATGCGGGCAGAATTCTATTCGTGGTGGGTAACAAGTTGGAGAGGGGGTAACAAGTTGCCATACTCCTGGAGAGGCCACGGAAGAACATAAATCGCCGCAAGGAGAATTCCGGACGGCGCTCAGTTATTATCCCGCTGTGCTACCTCGCTAAGTCCTATTATTCCGCAGCTTCCATTATTGCCGCTTTTAAACGTGTGCTACAAACGGCGCATTGTCACATCCAAAACGTAACACCAAGATTCTCTGTTCCTGATGGTCCATCTTTCCAGCCGTTTTCATATTTCTTATGTTCCCTCCTCATTCCTGAGACTCTTCTCCACAGTGATCAAAAGAGTCCATTTGTCGCTAGCTGCTATAAATGCCATTGTAATGTGACGACGAACAACACCTGCGAGTGCGTTTGACGAGGAATGCAGAAAATATCCATTTAGTGTTGTCACTGAATCACCCACAGTCCGGCGAAATGAACTTTAACTGATTTTTCTCTTTAGCAGACAAGCAGCGGGAACTTTATGCTAACGATGGTGTATTGTATTTTAATCACACTACTATATTCGTCTTAACAGTACGAAACTAGTTTCAGTTTAATTAGGGTGAAGAGCGCTAATGACGTTCCTTCACATACCAGTGCACTGTAAAGCAATGGAAGGTAATGAAATTGAAATAAAGAAGAAACATTCTGTGGTTACAAAAATTTTCAGCGAATACTTGCAGACAGATGTGCGCAAATTACGTGATCGTTACGTAGCACTAGGGGAGATTTAAATCTGTCAGTTATGCACAGTGAGATTCACCTCAGCAGAATTGCAAGAATAGCTTTGAGCAGTAAGAGCATCGACTCGTGATTAGATTAGATTAGATTAGATTAATACTTGTTCCATAGATCATGAATACGACACTTCGTAATGATGTGGAACGTGTAAGGTTAATAAAAGATGTCTGTACAAGAAATTACATTACACAAAATATTGCATGACACTAATGATTAAGTTTTTTTTTTTTTTACTTAGTTTATATCTAAAAATTCAGCCAATGAGTAGAAGGAGTTGTCATCTAGAAATTCTTTTAATTTATTTTTAAATGTTAGTTGGCTATCTGTCAGGCTTTTGATGCTGTTTGGTAGGTGCCCAAACACTTTTGTGGCAGCATAATTTACCCCTTTCTGTGCCAAAGTCAGATTTAACCCTGCATAGTGAAGATCATCATTTCTCCTGGTGTTATAGGTATGCACACTGCTATTACTTTTGAATTGGGTTGGATTATTATCAACAAATTTCATAAGGGAATATATATACTGTGAGGTTACTGTGAGGATCCCTAGATCCTTAAATAGATGTCTGCAGGATGACCGTGGGTGGGCTCCAGCAATTATTGTGATTACACGTTTTTGTGCAATGAATACTTTTCTACTCAACGATGAATTACCCCAGAATATGATGCCATACGAAAGCAGTGAATGAAAGTAGGCATAGTAAGCTAATTTACTGAGATTCTTATCACCAAAATTTGCAATAACCCTAATAGCATACGTAGCTGAACTCAGACGTTTCAGCAGACCATCAATGTGTTGCTTCCAGCTTAACCTCTCATCAATGGACACACCTAAAAATTTTGAAAATTCTACCTTAGCTACAGACTTCTGTTCAAATTCTATATTTATTACTGGAGTTGTGCCATTTACTGTACGGAACTGTATATACTGTGTTTTATCAAAATTTAAAGAGAGTCCGTTTGCTGAGAACCACTTAATAATTTTGTGAAAACATCATTTACAATTACATCACTTAATTCTTGGTTTTTGGATGTTATTACTATACTTGTATCATCAGCAAAAAGAACTAACTTTGCATCTTCATCAATGTGGAATGGTAAGTCATTAATGTATATCAAGAACAGTAAAGGACCTAAGACCGAACCCTGAGGGCAACGTTTTAAATCTCTTGGTTTCTAACACACCCGAACTTTTGATTCATTTAACGCAGAGCAGCTAAGTTACCACAAGACTGTTACAGAAACAGAATCAGAATATGGGTTGAATGGGATGTGGAGAAATGTAGCGAACTATTTCTGCTTAGCAGAAGCGACCAATATTTTCGCCTCTGCGACTAAAATATGAAGTATCAATGCAGAAAAAAGAAAGTTTCCTACAAACCGCTTTAGACGTACAAGTCCCGAGCAAAACTGTGAGGGATGTGAAAGATTCGCCGTGGTTCAACAATGTATGCAGTATATTCAGTGACAGAAAAATCTCTACCGATGTAAAGAGAAACGTAAAAAGCCGATTTGTGGCAATACCAGCGCCTATGTGATGACAGTGATATGACCGAAATACTGCATTCAGATATTTGAAAACTTTCGCTGATGAAAATCGCGATACAGAATGTCATTTAGAATATCTACATCGAAATGGGTACTGTGCAAATCACAGGGTACTCTGCAAATGGTACTCTGCAAATCTGCCAGGCAGAGGGTTCATCGAACCGCCTTCACAATTCTCTATTATTCCAATCTCGGAAAGTACGAACATCTATATCTTTCGGTACGAGATCTGATTTCCCTTATTTTATCGTGGTTATCGTTTCTCCCTATGTAGGTCGGTGTCACAAAAATATTTTCGCTTTCGAAGAAGAAAGTGATCGGAATTTCGTGAGAAGATTCCGTCGCAACGAAAAACGCCTTTCTTTTAATGATGTCCGGCCCAAATCCTGTATCATTTCAGTGACACTCTCTTCCATATTTCGCAATAACAAAACATGCTGCCCTTTTTTGAACGTCTTCCATGTACTCTATCCGTTAAGGGTTCCAAACCGCGCAGCTGTATTCTAAAAGAGGACGGACAAGCGTAGTCTAGGCAGTCTCCTTAGTGGATCTGTTACATTTGCTAAGTGTCCTGCCAATAAAACGCAGTCTTTGGTTAGCACTCACCACAACATTTTCCATGTATTCCTTCCAATTTAAGTTGTTCGTAATTGTACCTCCTAGGTATTTAGTTGAATTTATGACCTTTAGATTTGACTGATTTATCGTGTAACCGAAGTTTAATGAATTCCTTTTAGCACTCATATGGATGACCTCACACTTTTCGTTATTTAGGGTCGACTGCGAACTTTCGCACCATTCAGATAACTTTTCTAAATCGTCTTGTAATATGTTTTGATCTTCTGATGACTTTATTAGTCGATAAACCACAGCGTCATCTGCAAACAACCTAAGACGGCTACTCAGATTGTCTCCCAAATCGTTTATATAGACAAGGAACAGCAACGGACCTATAAAACTACCTTGGGGAATGCCAGAAATCACTGCTGTTTTATTCGATGACTTTCCATCAGTTGCTACGAACTGTGACCTCTCTGACAGGAAATCACAAATCCAGTCGCATAACTGAGACGATATTCCATAAGCACGGGATTTCACTACAAGCCGCCTGTGTGGTACAATGTCAAAAGCCTTCCGGAAATCCGGAAATACAGAGTCGATCTGAAATCCCAGCACTCAACACTTCATGTGAATAAAGAGCTGGTTGCGTTTCACGAGAACGATGTTTTCTAAACCCAAGCTGACTGTGTGTCAATAGACTGTTTTCTTCGAGGTAATTTATGATGTTCGAACGCAATATATATTCCAAAATCCTGCTGCATATCGGCGATAATGATATGGGCCTATAATTAAGTGACCTGTGCAACTTTCCAGTCTTAGGGTAGGGATCTTTCATCGAGCGAACTGTTTTATGTGAATGTTACGCTTGGAGTTAATCCATCAGCATACTCTGAAACGAACCTTATTGGTATACAGTCTGGACCAGAAGACTTGGTTTTATTAAGTGATTTAAGTTGCTTCACTACTCCGAGGATATTTACTTCTACGTCACTCATGTTGGCAGCTGTTCTTGATTCGAATTCTGGAATATTCACTTCTTCTTTTGTGAAGGCATTTCGGAGGGCTGTGTTTAGTATCTCTGCTTTGGCAGCACTATCTTCGATAGTATCTTCATTGCTATCACGCAGTGAGGGCATTGATAGTTTCTTGCCGCTGACATACATCACATACGACCAGAATCTCTTTGGATTTTGTGCCACGTTTCGAGACAAAGTTTCGTTGTGGAAACTGTTATAAGCATCTCGCATTGAAGTTTGCTCTAAATTTCCAGCTTTTGTGAAAGATCTCCAATCTTGGGGATTTTGCGCCTGTTTAAATTTCGCATATTTGTTCCGTTGTTTCTGTAACAGTGATATGACCCATTTTGTGTACCAAGGAAGATTAGTTCCGCCGTTTTTTAATTTTTTTGGTATAAATCTCTCAATTGATGCCGATACTATTTCTCTGAATTCAAGCCACATCTAGTATACACTTATTTTATTAATTTTTAAGGAATGGAGATTGTCTCTCAGGTAGGCGTCAAGCGAATTTTTATCTGCTTTTTTGAATAGGCATATTTTTCGTTTATTTTTTGAAGGATTTGGGGGAACGTCCTCAGTGTCTAGTGCGTCATCTTCTTCGATGCCAATAGTAAACGATTCTCGTGGATCACATCAGTTCCCCATATGATAATATAACATTTTACGCGTTAATTGATTCACTAATCTACACGTAACTGACATGTGCAATGGCCGTTTTTATGTTGCTTCAAAAATCCTACGTGAGGAATTAAATTAACAATTTTTGGATAAAACTCCATTATTCCCAGATATACGAGGTGTTTCCGGAGAGTAAGGTCCGATCAGGCGCGAAATGGAAACCACTGTAAAAATCGGATAGAACTTTGCACAGATCTGTTGGGCAGTGTCTTTAGTGGGACTGGTGATTGCTTCTCGTCGTTCATTTCAGTTCAGAGCGCAAAGTGATCACGTAGAAGTGCCTAAAACATTAGTGTCTCCCTCCCTTTATGTGGATTTGGTGAGAGATTTCGCCTGAAGCTATGCAGCCAACATAACGTAAATGACATGTGTTTCTATCTTTAAGACAATTTTCAGCCGCAATCTGCAGGAGGAGTGAAGATGCTCCTGCAGCGTTTTCCATGGGAAGTGTTCGATCACCCACAATACAGATCTTAATTGACTCCCTCCGTTGTTCATCTCTGTTCTCATCAACCGCTGGGTACGAAAACAACATTTTGGCACAAACGACGAAAGGCACACAAGCGTAGACAATTGATGGAAAGCACAGGTGGGTTCTTTCTGTGACAAGGGTACTGGAAAGTTCGTACAACTCCACGACAAATGTCTAATTTTGTTTTGTATATCCATTCTTTCCACATGAGGTCTTTGGGACGACGCCCGTTGAATAGCGGCTACACTGAGTCACAGCGCCAGAGATTGTGCCAAAGATTATTACTCTGCAGCCTCGACTGGTGCAGTAGTAGTTCAGAGGATGTCAAGTGCAGTTGTTGTTCTGTTGGGCGAGAGAGTAGATGCTGTTCGTTTGGTGTAATGTGTAGATGGATGATGCTGCAATTATCACAGTGTATTTTTCGTCAATATATATTGAGGTAAAAAAAAGTTTTACAGATTTCTTTAATGACAATGCCTCTTGGTCACAGGTTCAGTCAACAAAGCATTTGGCTCGTGTCCATGTATTAGACTTGTAATTCTGGTTTCTATGTGCAGTTATAGTATTTCTGGTTTTTCAATGAGATCATTGTAAGTGGTGTTTAAAATATCTTGTCGTATTGAGGAAAAACCAAGCCAGATACATGTGCGTTGAGTCACACTACCACACACACAACAGTTACACTTGTGCTTTGTTGTTTCGTAGCTTTTATAGTTGCAGGGGACTTATTTAATCAATTGTGTTAATGGAAACTTCTTGTCATTCTTTATTTTTATTTTATGCAGTCAGATTGCGTGCTAATACTAGTCAGGGCCAACCGGTTACGAGACTTCGCAACCGGACACACAGCTACTAAAGTTATTGCATTTATTCATTATTCTATGCTAGAGCGCTTGGGAGCCGAAAACAGAATTACACTAAGGCTAAGGTTACAACTTAGGTTCCACGACGATAGGAAAGTTAAGTGATGAGAAACGTTAAAGAAGGAGACTCGAAAACTGTTATCTGTAGCCTTAGAAGAGGTTGACAAATCATTAAACTGGCAGGAAGAAAGGCTACGTCCAAACAGATCTTACCTGAATCATCGTCGACTTGCAGGTGACATTGTCTTCCAGCCATTTCCAATTGATAAAATAAAATCGTTATGTTTGTTTAGGGCCCAGAAGAATTTAACCGAAGGATGAAGGAACAGAATACAAAAGCACTTTACTACAGCACTTTATTACAGTAAAAGGAAAACAATATCAGTCTGCCGATAAATGTTAATGTTACAGTTAAACAAGTTGTAGACGAATTCGGACAGCTTATAACAACAAATGGATGGGGGCTTAAACAAATGAATAGAAGGGTGCAAATGGATTAGAGTTCTTTTGTCAAATAAGTAGTTGAAACTTCCCCTTTGAACAATTAAGAATGACTGTGTTGATAAACTTCTACTTTATTTGCTTTTCAAACAGCTGAGCAAAACTGAACGTACTCAGACATTTCTCTCTTTGCTTTTTTGATCATCACTAAACTGACACACAATATTTCCTTTTTCTGACGGACACACGTCCAGATCGTCCGCTCAAAACTCTGGCATCTGTCTCCCCACATCCACCACTGCTGGCGGCTCACCTCCAACTGCACAACGCTACGCGCTGTTCACATCCAACTACCTAGACTTGGCCACTGTTTCTATGTTTCGACAGAGTGTATCAATACTTGGAACTGTTTCAGTGTTTCGGAACGGCTGTGGTTCACTGTTTCGAAACAGTGGTGTTTCATTCTGCCCCTGTCTCGTATAACCGCACCAGACTCGTGATCGATCCAGACACAGAAACTGTATCGTTGTTTCAAAATAAGGCTGTTTCAGTCAACCTGCGCTTGGAACGGACTAACTGTATCGTAACAGTGATGTTTCATTCCGCTCTGTGTTCTACGAGATTCGGGCTCGGCACAGATACTGAAACACAACATAACACTTCATGAAACACTTTCAAGAGTGTCGAAATCTTTTTGACAAGCAATAGAATGAAGCTTAAGATATCCGAAAATAAAGCTTCGTTTCTAGCTGACTGTCGTATTATGAAATGGCGTAACATCTTCTTTATAAACACTAACCAAACAATAAAACAACGCATACTATTCACATTCAAAATAATAAATATTTGAAAATCATTCGATTAAATTACACTTTTTTTGTAACATACGCTTCTCTTTTCATGTACAGTAATCGTATTAAGAGACGCAAGCAAGCCTACAACATTTTGAATAAAAAGAGGTGTAGAGTGACAGATATTAGACATATACATAAATTTGATCTAGGTATAATTGCAAGCAATCCGTTCGACGTATCACTGATAGTGTAATGGTGAACGGGAAGGGCTGGGAAGCATGGTGACTTTATAGCAACGGTTCGAAACACCTTGAAAGACAAAATTTTTTTCTGTTGTATTTTGTTATTTATTCGAATTATTTGACGTTATGTGTGGGTGTATAGTCCCTGTGCCTATTATCCACAATGATTCCCTGTGTGCATGGAAATTATATATTACCCATACTAACGGAATGTGGGAATCCTAGTAGCATATCCGTTGTTTCTGCAGTTTGCTCCGACCTCCAGTTCCGTTCGTGGTGGTTCTGTCTTCAGCTATGGCTGTCCTCAGGCAATTGAAAAGTATGAAAGTCACACAACACGAAAGCAGCGCATTTGCTGCAGGAAATACGACACTGCCAAGACGCCTAAGTGATAATTTCATACTTTCTGCGAAATGATTAGCGCCCTTGTACCTCATTTGTGTTTATATGGACATATTTATACAGTAGACATTCAAGATGATAAAATGTGTAGGTTTATTAGATTACAAAACACAAACTGTTTCACTGTTTCGAAACAGCGTATCGAAACATTACATTGTACTGTTTCAGTTTGCCCATCTTTGCAACTACCCAACACTACAATAGCGAATATTCCAACAGTGAGTCCAACCAGCCACAGACTGCACACAATGCAGTCAGAGATTTTCATAGACAGCATTACGTGACATTACCAACGTAAAAACTTAAACAGCCTATTTACATAGTTAAGGAATCCAGACAACTAAGAACAAAAAATGGGTTGACGCCTAAGCAAATGAATAGGAGGGTAAAAAAAGGCTTGGAGTTCTTTTAGGAAACTGAATGCTGTAACCAGAAGTAAATTCCCAATGCGTATTAAAAGGGAAGTGTTTACTAACAGTACTAATTTACGAAAATGAAACAGTTAAGTTGAATGCTCAAACAGTGCAAAACTGAAGCTTTATTCAAAAAGCAACGTGATGAAGGGAGGGGGAAGCAATTGCCTTCTGGCCTTTAGGCATGGCCCATAACGACATACGTTTTACGGGAATTGGACGAAGGAGATTCTATGTTCGATTCCTCGTGTTAAGAAAATACTTAAAAGGCGACCTAAGTGAACACTGAGTTACCATATAAAGCAGCAAACTTGGGTGCTAAAAGCTGAAAATTTTAATGTGTTGACACCGAAACTACAGACGACAGAGAAGGGTGAAATAATAAATACGGTCTTCCGAAACTGTTTCACCGCGAAAGATCGTGATATGGTTTGTCCTTAACGATCATCGCGCGAACGCCTAAAGGACAGATATGAAGATAAGTGATTGCAGAATAGCGAAATAACTACAATCAATAGCGGAAATGCTTGTGGACCGGATGAAGTAACCTGTGAAATTTTATGGGGATTGTGCGAACGAACTTGCTCCGACTCCATCAGTGGTTTATCGAAGTCACTGGACCAGCGAAGGGTACTTAGCCACTTGAAAAAATGGCATGTCATTACCGTTTTCAAGAAGCGTTGTAGGATATGTACACTTAATTATAGCTCTGTATAGCTGACTCCCTGTTACAGATTTATGGAATGCTTTTTTATGCTCATGTATTATGATTTTTGTTTTGAACTTAAATCTCCCTTACACGAAATCAACATTGATTCCACAATCTGTCGGTATTGGTTCCGCGAATAGAGATCTTGCGATAATCAGTTCGCTCGCTTCGTCCATTAGATCGAAAGCGAGGCAGATAGGGATACTAAGGTTGGTGCCGCTTTCCTTCACTTCCGGTTTGCATTCCATATAGTTCCGCATTGTCGTTTAGTGAACAAAACATGAGCAGATAGATCTCAGTACGTCGCTCTTATCGGAACAAACTCAACAACTGTAGAGGTACTTATAGGACGACCCTAAGGAGGTATTATAGAATCGTTAGTGTTTACAATATACATAATTTATCTACTGACAAACGTCGGAACCTCAGTGAGGCTGTTCGCAGACGACGCGTTTGTCTATTTGACGGTAACGACGCCTCAAGACTATATCGAATTACAGGAAGATGTGAAAAGGATTGATGACTGGTCTAGGGACTAGCAATTGGCAATGGACGTAAATAATGTAACGTTTGGGATGTAAGTGTATGAAGAAATCCGCTACTGTACTATTACACAATAGGCGAGAGACCATTGCAAACAGTAACTACTCTAAAATAGATAAATAGATGTCTGGTCCAGCATATGGAGAATGTTGCTGCAGGTGACTTTCCTTTTTATCCCAGCGCCATTATCCAGTGCTATATTCCAGACGTCCTGAGATAACTCTCTCTCTCTCTCTCTCTCTCTCTCTCTCTCTCTCTCTCTCTCTCGCTTCCGACTCTCCGTTACACCATGAACTAAAGAACGCCAATTTTTCAATAATGTACTTTCTCCAGCAGTCTTTCCAGGTTGGAATTCATTACGTCTGTGACGTCGTCTATCCATGTCATCCTTTGCCACCTTCTTCTCCATGTGCCTTCGATCTCTCTCACCATTAACATCTTTTCCAGCGAATCATGTCCTCCCACGATGCGTCTACAGCAAGTGAGCTTTTGTTTTAGCATCAGACCTTCCAAGGAGCAGTCTGGTTTTATGTGCAGTAATACTGACCGACGTTCTCTTTGCAGTCCGTGGAACTCCATGGAGTTCATCCAATACCACAATTCAAAGACGTCTATTCTGAACCGTCCAGTCTTTCTTGTGGTCCATGTCTTACATCTGTACATCACAACTGCAAAGACAATAGTCCTTACTATATGGTGCATTGTTTTTAATGCTATGTCTCTACTCCTTAAAATATTGTCAAAGTTCTATATTTCATTTCTACCTAGAAACAAACATTTCTTGATTTTGTGGCTGCAGTCGCCATCAGTAGATATCTGGGAGCCAAGATAACTGCACATAGGAACTACCTCCATTGTTTTTTCTCCTATATGCTATAAAGTGGTAAGTATAGTTGTCATAATTTTCGTTTTCTTGAATTTAGCATTGGATCACCCTCTAAACTTTCTCCTTTCACCATCAGTGAGACTATCGTTAACTGTTATTCATTTTCTGCTATCAGTATGGTATCATCTGCTTGTCCAATGTTATTTATATTTATACCAGCTACTTTAATTCCAGTTTCCTGTACATCTAGCCCGGCATTCCTCATAATACGATCTGCACGCAGACGGAATAAATAATATGACGATATGCAGCCTTGCTGTACTGCTTCCTAAATCTTGACTCATTTAGTTTCTCCATGTATGTTGCTAACCGTAGGTTCTTCGTCAGACTATAAATTCTGTATGAGACAAATGAGATGATCTGGTACTCCCATGTTTTTTAAGTAGATCCCGCAACTTGTTGAGGCTGTCACAGTCAAAGGCTTCAGCGTAACCAATAAATCACAGATATACATACACTCCTGGAAATGGAAAAAAGAACACATTGACACCGGTGTGTCAGACCCACCATACTTGCTCCGGACACTGCGAGAGGGCTGTACAAGCAATGATCACACGCACGGCACAGCGGACACACCAGGAACCGCGGTGTTGGCCGTCAAATGGCGCTAGCTGCGCACCATTTGTGCACCGCCGCCGTCAGTGTCAGCCAGTTTGCCGTGGCATACGGAGCTCCATCACAGTCTTTAACACTGGTAGCATGCCGCGACAGCGTGGACGTGAACCGTATGTGCAGTTGACGGACTTTGAGCGAGGGCGTATAGTGGGCATGCGGGAGGCCGGGTGGACGTACCGCCGAATTGCTCAACACGTGGGGCGTGAGGTCTCCACAGTACATCGATGTTGTCGCCAGTGGTCGGCGGAAGGTGCACGTGCCCGTCGAACTGGGACCGAACCGCAGCGACGCACGGATGCACGCCAAGACCGTAGGATCCTACGAAGTGCCGTAGGGGACCGCACCGCCACTTCCCAGCAAATTAGGGACACTGTTGCTCCTGGGGTATCGGCGAGGACCATTCGCAACCGTCTCCATGAAGCTGGGCTACAGTCCCGCACACCGTTAGGCCGTCTTCCGCTCACGCCCCAACATCGTGCAGCCCGCCTCCAGTGGTGTCGCGACAGGCGTGAATGGAGGGACGAATGGAGACGTGTCGTCTTCAACGACGAGAGTCGCTTCTGCCTTGGTGCCAATGATGGTCGTATGAGTGTTTGGCGCCGTGCAGGTGAGCGCCACAATCAGGACTGCATACGACCGAGGCACACAGGGCCAACACCCGGCATCATGGTGTGGGGAGCGATCTCCTACACTGGCCGTACACCTCTGGTGATCGTCGAGGGGACACTGAATAGTGCACGGTACATCCAAACCGTCATCGAACCCATCGTTCTACCATTCCTAGACCGGCAAGGGAACTTGCTGTTCCAACAGGACAATGCACATCCGCATGTATCCCGTGCCACCCAACGTGCTCTAGAAGGTGTAAGTCAACTACCCTGGCCAGCAAGATCTCCGGATCTGTCCCCCATTGAGCATGTTTGGGACTGGATGAAGCGTCGTCTCACGCGGTCTGCACGTCCAGCACGAACGCTGGTCCAACTGAGGCGCCAGGTGGAAATGGCATGGCAAGCCGTTCCACAGGACTACATCCAGCATCTCTTCGATCGTCTCCATGGGAGAATAGCAGCCTGCATTGCTGCGAAAGGTGGATATACACTGTACTAGTGCCGACATTGTGCATGCTCTGTTGCCTGTGTCTATGTGCCTGTGGTTCTGTCAGTGTGATCATGTGATGTATCTGACCCCAGGAATGTGTCAATAAAGTTTCCCCTTCCTGGGACAATGAATTCACGGTGTTCTTATTTCAATTTCCAGGAGTGTATTTCTTGAATTCTCTTGCCTCTCCATAACCCATTGGATGATGAAAATTTGATCTCTGGTGCAAATCCAGCTTGTCCTCTGGGTAGCTTTCGGTCTATATATATTGGCAAAGTCTGTTTTGCAAGATTTTAAGCATGAATTTGCCAGCATGTGAGATAACTACTATTATTCGGTGATTTGAACTACCTTTAGTAAATCCCTTCTTTGGAATTGGGATGAATACTGAGTTTTTTCAGTCTTTTGGTGACTGTTGGGTTCTCCATAACATACTGAATGCAGCATTCCCATTGGATGCTTCCCAGTGGCTTTGGACAATTTTGTTGGAACCCCATCATGTCTACTAGCCTTGTTTCTAGCAGTATTATCTAGGGCTCATGTAACTTCAATGAGCAAAATACCTCACTCCGGTTCTGAAACAATAATAACTTCATCATCATTTTCGACCCATATTTTCGTAATTTAATCTGCTTCCATCTTTTCTCATTCCAGTTTTCGCCTGCAAGTTTCCTTTCTCGCCTCCGATTTTCTTCTTCTCTTAATCCCCGTGCTGTCATTCTCTTCAATTTCTTTGCAGTTTTCATTTAAGAAGATACTCCTGCCCCTTCTAGCTAATTTCCGAAACTCTACATTTAATTTAAACACTGCTGATCCATTCCCTTTGATTTTTGCTTCCCTTCGTTCTTCTGCAATTTACAGTGCCTCAGCCGATAACTATATGGCCATCGTTTTATTCTTTTTCTTGAAAATTTGTTTTTCTGATGTCTCCTTGACAGCATAGGCTATTTCTATCCACAGCTCTTGGATACATTTGGAAATATTCTACAATCCCCTTACTACAGGTCTCGCAGGGATCGTCAAGATAAGTGCACACGGAGGCGCTTAAGCAGTCACTGTCCCGCGCTCCATACGTGAATGGAACGAGAAGAATCCCTAATAAAATTGAAGTGCCTTCTCCCATCCACTTCACGGTGGTTTCCGAAGTATGGATATCGGTGTACGAAGTGTGGCTGTCATAGAGTAAGTACGAATGTGCCAAAGATGAACGACTAAGAGCTGTAAAGTCTTCTCAGTCGAATGCGCCATCTATGCCGTCTGTAGAAAATCAGTGTGGCCTTCGTTTGTTTTGAGAGCTGTTATTTTGTTCTGGCGGAAAAATGTAAGTGTAACAATAGAACAACGAATCGACGGAAGTTTCACATGAAACTTGGAAAAACTGTTTCTGAAATCTTTTACTAAAAGAAGTATGTGACGAAGACTGTTTACAATGCAAGCGAGCCTTTGAGTGGTTCAAACGTTTCTAAGACGCCCGAAAAGACGTTGAAGATGAACTCAAGTTGAGTCGCTCTTCAACACCAGAAACGGATGAAAATATCGCAAAAGTAGATTTTGTGATTCGGTCTGACCGACGGTTGAGTATTCGTTCTATTGAACGAATGGACAAGGAATGTGTAAGGTACAATTTGGATAACCAATTTAACACGAGAAAAGTAGTGTGCGACGAAAATGTTTGCGCGAAACTGGCGCCGAAAATTCTCGCCATAAAACAAAAGGAAGGCCACGAAAATGCTTCTATTGACACTCTGAATACCATTGAAAAAGATCGTAATTTCTTGGAGAGAATGGTAACATTTGGCGAATCTCGCATTTTCACTTATGATACATATAATAACAGCCAGTCCATGCACTGAGAGCGGAAAACGCTCGAATGAACAAATCAAGATTCAAAGCGATAATGATCGTTCCTCTTGTTTCGATATTCATGGAACTGCGTATCTTCACTGGGTTCCTGAAGGCCAGACTATTGATAAACATTATTACCTTGAAGTTCTTGCTCAACTGCGTGAGAAAAGAAGAAAACGTCAAGAACTATGGAAGAAAAAGTCAAGGATTCTGCATCAAGGCAACCCACATGTTCATACCGTATTATCTGTTACGAGATTTCTAGCGAAGTGTAGCATCCCGCTGTTAGACCACCTGCCTTATTCGACCGATCTAGCACCAGGAAGCGAAACAAACAATACTTCAGTCCGTTGAAGCTGTGTATGAAAAAGCGGCGTGCGTCATCAAGGTACTCACAGAGGAAGAGTTCCAGCACTGTTTCCATCAATGGAAAATTCGCATGGCGCGTTGTAGGGATAGAGAACTGGAGTATACTATGGGTGATAATAACTACCTAGGTACGCTTTTTACGTAAAATGTTTTACAGTAATGGTACCGTTTTTATAGTTAACATTCTTACATGAACTTTACTTTTGGGATGATTTCTCTGTAAGCAGTTCATACATTAGTTTTGCCGATTCAGACTTTTTCTTATTTTAGTTTTCTTTTAGAATTTATCAGGAAAGAGGCATACTACGCAACTCCGCCGAACAGAAACTGAAACAGAAAAGGTCACTGAATTCTGAGTCGGCTGTTATTCTTTTGCCGGCATAGTAAAACACGCTGGAACTGCGACAGTTCTGCAGTCATAAAGCATTGTCGTGTGCCGGAGAAATATTCCTAAACTCGCAGAGTAACGTTGCGGAACAGAAACTCAAACGGAACACCCGTTAATCATGTCCGCCTCCCCCCTCCCCTCTCCACTTCCCACCACACAGTACGGGGTCTTTAAATCTTGGGGCGGAAATAAAGTGGCCACGGGGGCAGCGAGTGAAGTTCGAACCTATAAATAGCGAGCCCCGAGCCAGGAACGTGCGCATGCGCATATTGCAGTCGTGTCGCTTCGCTTTTTGCAGCGCTGCGGCGGCCATGATGATTTAGGTGACTCGCTACCGTAGCGTCTCTGGCGGCAGTGATAGAACGCGCCCCAATAAATCCTGCGCGTTGGCCCCACGACCGGCCCGGGACACGGAGAGCGGCTCTCACCCGCGGAAGCGTAACGCCTGGCGATTTACGACCTCCTCCCACCGCTGCCGGACAGCCGTATGACCGTTTACGGGTCCGGTACTGGCTCTCGCACTCAAGGCGACGTGTGATTTACGGTTGTGTGCTATGAATTTTACTGCCTTCTTTGCCACCTATTTTCAATTCGTGTGACGGTCATTCAATTTACAGAAACTTATTGAAAGAGAAGGCCCTTCTCTCTGACCCCTTTGAAGCTTTCCAGCTCCGCAATCTCTGGAGGCGTATAAAACACAGCCGCGTGGCCTTCTTATAAGGATGGAAAAAACCGATATCAGTATTTCAATACCGAATAACAGCTATTTTTCGGTATTTCTTAGGTCTCAGTGCCTTTTTATTTTTTGTTTATAATCGAGGACAAAAACCGAATTATCGATCAGCCTTAGAAGCAGTGCTAAAGCTTTTCGCTTTTAAATAAAACTTTTTTTAAAAAGAAATAATTTTTATTCGTAAAACTTGCATTGTTGTGAAATATTGCTTTATTAAAGAAAAAAAGGAAAAGTGGTCGATGCTATTTTAATAACAATGCCGACAGAAACGAGCGACGTACACATGGCATAAGAACTGGTACAGCACTGCTAAGACAATAATGTCCACGTTGCCGTCTGTCGTGGTTTAAGGTACGCACATACGTGCAGTATGCTAGATTGGCTCCCACCTGTTCTATAAGGTAGTTTTTCGCTGTCGTTCTCGGACATCACTTGTATTACATAACGGTACCATCCCGGTCTGAAAGTATTCTTACCAAGTGACGTAGTAATCAAGAAGCCAACAATGCTTCATTTGCTTAAAACATTAAATATTTGTCTCCCATTTGTATGAAATAACAAAAAACAAGGAAGTTAAGGTAACTAATAAATTATCAGCTCAACAACAATTCATTCGTGCACTGAAGAGAAAAAGAAACTAATATACTAACGCCCGCGAGCACTCAGAAGTGCCGCAACACGATGTGGCGTGGACTCGACTAATGTCTGAAGTAGCGCTGGAAGGAAGTGACACCATGAAGCCTACAGGGCTTTCCACCAAAAAATGGCTCCGAGCACTATGGGACTAACCATCTGAGGTCATCAATGCCCTAGACTTAGAACTACTTAAACCTAAGGACATCACACACATCCATGTCCGAGGCAGAATTCGAACCTGCGACCGTACAAGCAGCGCGGTTCCGTGTTGAAGCGCCTAGAACCGCTCGGTCACAGCCGCCGGCAGGGCTGTCCACAAATCTGTAAGTATACGAAGAGGTGGAGATCTCTTCTGAACAGCACCTTGCAAGGCGTTCCAGATATGCTCGGTAATGTTCATGTCTGACGGCCATCGGAAGTGTTTAAACACAGAAGAGTGTTCCTAGAGCCACTCTGTAACAGCTCTGGACGTGTGGGGTGTCGCATTGTCTTGCTGGAATTGGCCAAGTCCATCTGAATGCACAGTGGACATGAATGGATGCAGGTGATCAGGCAGGATGCTTACGTACGTGTCAACCGTCAGAGTCGTATCTAGTGGTATCAGGGGCCCCATATCACTCCAACTGCACACGTCCCACACCATTATAGAGCCTCTAGCAACTTGAACAGCGTCGATGGATTCATGAGTTTGTCTCCAAACACGATCACGTTAATCCACTCGTTACAATTGGAAATGAGAGTCGTTCGACGAGGCAACATGTTTCCAGTTATCAACAGTCCAATATCGGTGTTGACGGACAGAGGCGAGGCATAAAGCTTTGTGTCATGCAGTCATCAAGATTACATGGCGGGTTTTTGGTCCCGAAAGCCCATATCGATGATCTTTCGTTGAATGGTTCGCACGCTGACACTTGTTGAAGACCATCACTGAGATATACCGCAATTTGCGAAGGATTACTCTTCTGTAACGTTGAACGATTCTCTTCAGTCGTCGTTGGTGCCCTTCTTGCAGGATCTTCTTCCGGGCGCAGCGATGTCGGAGATTTGATGTTTTACCGGATTTCTGATATTCACGGTACACTCGTGAAATGGGCATACGGGAAAATCCCCACTTCATTGGTACCTCGGAGATGCTGTGCCCTATCTCTAGTGCGCCGACTATAACACCACGTTCAAACTCACTTAAATCTTGATAACCTGCCATTGTAGCAGCAGTAACCGATCTAACAATTGCGCCAGAGACTTCTTATGTAGGCGTTGCCGACCGAAGCGCCGTATTCTGCCTGTTTACACAGCTCTGTATTTGAATACGTATGCCTTTACCAGTTTCTTTGGCGCTTCGATGTAGAATACAATTCACATAGGAAGTAGCTGATCTGCTCTGTGTGTCTAAATAATATGCCTTTTATCAGCTTGTAGCCCTTGAAAACGACAAGTTAACAAGAAAAAAAGAAGTTTTCCAATCTCAGTTTTCATCCTTTTGCACTGCCTATTCGAAATACCTAAATAGGTGTATGATCATGAATACAACATGACTTTTGAGCAGAATTTCAAGAAATTAAAATCAGTATGAGAATATTGGCGGTTTTGTGTAGTATTCAACTACTAATTACTTTTCAAAAAAAATCAGCCACTTGGGGAAGGACTTACTTCCTTTTCCTCAGATTAAGTCCTATGTTTGATACTAGTAGACTTCTCTTGATCAGGAATGTTCTTTTTCCCAGTGCCATTCTGCTTTTATGTCTTCCGTGCTACGTCCGTCATCGGTTATTTTGCTGGCTAGGTAGAAGAATTCCTTAAATTCGTCTGCTTCGTAATACACCTATTGTTGAAGGTTCTACCGCTTCACTTTTCTGCTACTTCTCACTATTTTCGTCTTTCTTCGGTTTACTCTCAATCCATATTCTGTACTTAGTAGATGGTTCATTCCACTCGGTAGATACTGTAATTCTTCTTCGCTTCCATTGAGGATAGCAGTGTTGTCAGCGAATCTTATCGTTGATATCCTTTGACCTTGAATTTCAGTTCTACTCTTGCACCTTTCTGTTGTCTCCGTAATCGCTTCTCCTGTGTGTAGATTGAATAATAGGGGCGAAACTACATCTCTGTATTCACACCCTTTTTAATTAGAGCACTTCGTTTTCACTCTTATTATTTCCTCTTGGCTTTTCTACATATACATCTACATCTACATCCGTACTCCGCAAGCCACCTGACGGTGTGTGGCGGAGGGTACCCTGAGTACCTCTATCGGTTCTCCCTTCTATTCCAGTCTCGTATTGTACGTGGAAAGAAGGATTGTCGGTATGCTTCTGTGTGGGCTCTAATCTCTCTGATTTTATCCTCATGGTCTCTTCGCGAGATATACGTAGGAGGGAGCAATATACTGCTTGACTCTTCGGTGAAGGTATGTTCTCGAAACTTTAACAAAAGCCCGTACCGAGCTACTGAGCGTCTCTCCTGCAGAGTCTTCCACTGGAGTTTATCTATCATCTCCGTAACGCTTTCGCAATTACTAAATGATCCTGTAACGAAGCGCGCTGCTCTCCGTTGGATCTTCTCTATCTCTTCTATCAACCCTACCTGGTGCGGATCCCACACTGCTGAGCAGTATTCAAGCATTGGGCGAACAAGCGTACTGTAACCTACTTCCTTTGTTGTCGGATTGCATTTCCTTAGGATTCTTCCAATGAATCTCAGTCTGACATCTGCTTTACCGACGATCAACTTCATATGATCATTCCATTTTAAATCACTCCTAATGCGTACTCCCAGATAATTTATGGAATTAACTGCTTCCAGTTGCTGACCTGCTATTTTGTAGCTAAATGATAAGGGACCTATCTTTCTATGTATTCGCATCACATTACACTTCGCTACATTGAGATTCAATTGCCATTCCGTGCACCATGCGTCAATTCGCTGCAGATCCTCCTGCATTTCAGTACAATTTTCCATTGTTGCAACCTCTCGATACACCACAGCATCATCTGCAAAAAGCCTCAGTGAACTTCCGATGTCATCCACCAGGTCATTTATGTATATTGTGAATAGCAACGGTCCTATGACACTCCCCTGCGGCACACCTGAAATCACTCTTACTTCGGAAGACTTCTCTCCATTGAGAATGACGTGCTGCGTTCTGTTATCTAGGAACTCCTCAATCCAATCACACAATTGATCTGATAGTCCGTATGCTCTTACTTTGTTCATTAAACGACTGTGGGGAACTGTGTCAAACGCCTTGCGGAAGTCAAGAAACACGGCATCTACCTGTGAACCCGTGTCTAAGGCCCTCTGAGTCTCGTGGACGAATAGCGCGAGCTGGGTTTCACACGATCGTCTTTTTCGAAACCCATGCTGATTCCTACAGAGTAGATTTCTAGTCTCCAGAAAAGACATTATACTCGAACATAATACGTGTTCCAAAATTCTACAACTGATCGACGTTAGAGATATAGGTCTATAGTTCTGCACATCTGTTCGACGTCCCTTCTTGAAAACGGGGATGACCTGTGCCCTTTTCCAATCCTTTGGAACGCTTCGCTCTTCTAGAGACCTACGGTACACCGCTGCAAGAAGGGGGGCAAGTTCCTTCGCGTACTCTGTGTAAAATCGAACTGGTATCCCATCAGGACCAGCGGCCTTTCCTCTTTTGAGCGATTTTAATTGTTTCTCTATCCCTCTGTCGTCTACTTCGATATCTACCATTTTGTCAACTGTGCGACAATCTAGAGAAGGAAGCACAGTGCAGTCTTCCTCTGTGAAACAGCTTTGTAAGAAGACATTTAGTAATTCGGCCTTTAGTCTGTCATCCTCTGTTTCAGTACCATTTTGGTCACAGAGTGTCTGGACATTTTGTTTTGATCTACCTACCGCTTTGACATAGGACCAAAATTTCTTAGGATTTTCTGCCAAGTCAGTACATAGAACTTTACTTTCGAATTCATTGAAAGCCTCTCGCATAGCCCTCCTCACACTGCATTTCGCTTCGCGTAATTTTTGTTTGTCTGCAAGGCTTTGGCTATGTTTATGTTTGCTGTGAAGTTCCCTTTGCTTCCGCAGCAGTTTTCTAACTCGGTTGTTGTACCACGGTGGCTCTTTTCCATCTCTTACGATCTTGCTTGGCACATACTCATCTAACGCATATTGTACCATGGTTTTGAACTTTGTCCACTGATCCTCAACACTATCTGCACTTGAGACAAAACTTTTGTGTTGAGCCGTCAGGTACTCTGTAATCTGCTTTTTGTCACTTTTGCTAAACAGAAAAATCTTCCTACCTTTTTTAATATTTCTATTTACGGCTGAAATCATCGACGCAGTAACTGCTTTATGGTCGCTGATTCCCTGTTCTGCATTAACTGATTCAAATAGTTCGGGTCTGTTTGTCACCAGAAGGTCTAATATATTATCGCCACGAGTCGGTTTTCTGTTTAACTGCTCAAGGTAGGTTTCAGATAAAGCACTTAAAAATATTACACTGGATTCTTTGTCCCTGCCACCCGTTATGAACGTTTGAGTCTCCCAGTCTATATCCGGCAAATTAAAATCTCCACCCAGAACTATAACATGGTGGGGAAATCTACTCGAAATATTTTCCAAATTATTCTTCAGGTGCTGAGCCACAACAGCTGCTGAGCCCGGGGGCCTATAGAGACATCCAATTACCATGTCTGAGCCTGCTTTAACCGTGACCTTCACCCAAATCATTTCACAATTCGAATCTCCGTCAATTTCCTTCGATACTATTGCACTTCTTATCGCTATAAACACGCCTCCCCCTTCACTGTCCAGCCTATCTCTGCGGTATACATTCCAATCAGAGTTTAGGATTTCATTACTGTTTACGTCTGGTTTCAGCCAACTTTCTGTTCCTAGTACTATATGGGCGTTGTGACCGTTTATTAATGAGAGCAGTTCTGGGACCTTTCTAAAGACGCTCCTGCAGTTTACTATTAGCACATTAATATTGTTATTCCTTGTTGCATTTTGCCTACTCCTGCCTTGCCGCGTCTCAGGAGGCGTCTTGTCGGGCCTAGGGAGGGAATTCTCTAACCTAAAAAAAAAACCCATGTGCACTCCACACGTACTCCGCTACCCTCGTAGCCGCTTCCGGCGTGTAGTGCACGCCTGACCTATTCAGGGGGACCCTACATTTCTCCACCCGATAGCGGAGGTCGAGAAATTTGCACCCCAGCTCTCCGCAGAATCGTGTGAGCCTCTGGTTTAAGCCTTCCACTCGGCTCCAAACCAGAGGACCGCGATCGGTTCTCGGTACGATACTACAAATAGTTAGCTCTGATTCCACCCCGCGAGCGAGGCTTTCCACCTTCACCAACTCCGCCAACCGCCTGTACGAACTAAGGATGACTTCTGAACCCAGAGGGCAAGAGTCATTGGTGCCGACATGAGCAACAATTTTGCAGTCGGGTGCACCCAGTGCTCTCTATCGCCGCCGGAAGGGCCTCCTCCACATCTCGGATGAGACCCCCCGGCAAGCAGACAGAGTGAACACTGGCCTTCTTCCCCGACCTTTCCGCTATTTCCCTAAGGGGCTCCATCACCCGCCTAACGTTGGAGCTCCCAATAACTAATAAACCCCTCCCCCCGTGTGCCTGCTCGGACCTTGCTGAAGGAGCAGCCACATGTCCACTCACAGGCAGAGCGGGCGATGCCACACGGCCAGCCTCCACATTGACCCTCCGCCTCGTGCGCCGCGAACGCCGCCGAACCCGCCACTCCCCTTGGGGAGAGGGTGGCCCAACCGCGCCCGGTACCCGCGAAGATGTCTCGACAGCAGGGACAGTGGGTGAAGCATCTAACACCTGGGGTGCACCATGCGACGCACCAGACTCCCCACTGCCGCTACACTCCGAGGCAGTAGCCTGAAGACGGCTGACCGCGGCCATCAACACGCTCAGCTGTTCGCGAAGAGTGGCCAGCTCCTCCTGCGTCCGTACACAGCAGCCACACATCCTAGCCATCCTAAGAAATCAATTTACTATAGAGTGTTAATCAGCTTTTAACTAGACTGCTAATTCACTAAAGGCGGTTGATTATTGACTAAACTGTGATTGCTAACCACTTCTTGTAGAAACAAGGAAAATAGCACTACCTGTCTCTGGACGGTATTGAAAACAAACACTAGCACTACTAGCACTATGGCTGACTAAAGGGACTCTCTGACTGTATTCAAAACAAACACGAGATCTATGGAACACTTAATAGCACTCTACTATTAAAGCTTCCTAAAAGCAAAAACACGCAGAAGAAGAAGTGACAAGTAAGAAAAATACAGATAATACTTAGATTAAGGTAGCTCGCTGCACAGAAGACGTGAAGCAGACGGCGGTTAGGGCGACACTGACACTACTGGCACTATGGCTGACTAAAGGGACTCTCTCTGACTGTATTCAAAACAAACACGAGATCTATGGAACACTTAATAGCACTCTACTATTAAAGCTTCCTAAAAGCAAAAACACGCAGAAGAAGAAGTGACAAGTAAGAAAAATACAGATAATACTTAAATTAAGGTAGCTCGCTGCACAGCAGACGTGAAGCAGACGGCGGTTAGGGCGACACTGTTGTATATTAACAATTTTTCCCTATCTCTTACCCCCTTGCACCATTTTACATTGTCGAATGCTTTTTCCAGGTGTACAAATCCTTTGAACGTGTCTTGATTTTTCTTCAATCTTGCTTCATTATCAACCACAACGTCAGAATTGCCTCTCTGGTACCTTTACCTTTCCTAAAGCCAAAATGATAGTCATCTAACACATCCTCAATTTTCTTTTCCATTCTTCTGCATATTATTCTCGTCATCAACTTGGATACATGAGCTGTTAAGGTGATTGTGCGATAATTCTCGATCTTGTCAGCTCTAGCAGTCTTAGGAATAGTGTGGATGACATTTTCCCGAAAGACAGACGGTGTTTCGCCAGACTCATACGCTCTACACACCAACTTCAATAGTCAGTTTGTTGTCACTTTCCCTAATGATGTTAGAGATTCTGATGGAATGTTATCTATCCCTTCTGCCTTATTTGATCTTAAGTCCTTCAAAGCTCTCTTAAATTCTGATTCAAGTACTTCATCCCCATCTCTTCTAAATGGACTCCTTTCTTCTGTCACATCAGACAAATATTCCCGCTCATAGCGGCCTTCATATCTTTCCACATGTGTGCTCTTTCCTACGCATTTAACAGTGGAATTCCCGTTGCACTGTTGTACAAACGGGCATTACTTTCTGGCAGAAATTATGAGCAACAACACTCTTAAGGGCTAGCAGTTATGAGCATAACGAAGCCTGTATTTAGCGACGTCGCTAATAATGATCTACTCAAGAAGTGCTTACATGGTAGACATCAAAGTTTCAATGAAAGTTTGAACTGGGTAATTTTGAATCGTGTACGCTACGGAAATTTAAAATTTGGTGTATTGGATGGTCTCGTATATTTTAATGAAGTCATATAAAGAAATCAAAAATCTGAGGGGTAATCCAAGTGCTCTCAAATCGAAACTGAAGAGTTTCATCATGGGCTACTCCTTCTGTTCTGTTGAGGAGTTCCTTGAAAACTTAAGCTGATCCATATGTTTTATTGTTGATTGCTTTAAATTAAACTTATGGCTTGACTTTTTTTGGGTTCATAAACACTTTATTTTTATCTGTTATTATTTTTATGTTGTAATTTCTTGTATGACAGGTTCCATGATCTTGGAGATTTGCTCCGCAATTTAGTCCCACAGAACTTGACGTGTAAATAAATAAAAAAAAAAAATGAAGTACTAGAGACCCGGTGCCAATTCAAGTGCAAACACAAGGCTAAGATTACGAAACATCGATTTTTCAAGTTTTCGTAAAGCGGGTATAGCTGTACTCTGTTGTACAGAAGAGGCGAGAAGGTAAAAAAAAAATTAAATAAAAGAAAGTTAAAAAAAGCAGAGAGTAAAAGAAAAGAAGATGCCTACGGTGCTGGATATGATGCTGGAAAACACTAATTGCAAAAGCTGGTAAAATTGATAAAAAACACAAATAAAACTATAAACCAAGTTTTCTCAAAACTACGTTTTTTGTGCTATAGGTACAGTTATTTCCAGAGCTGTGTGTCACAGAAACATGAAACTATCTGCAGTTCTTCCTAAGCCAGCAAATGAACAAACAGAAGCGCATTTGGCATTGTAAGCATATTTTCTTATATTCAGGTTCAAATAGTAGATTCACTTTTAGAAACTGTAATCCAGTTTTTTTAAACTTTACAACAAGGATGCTAGGAACCCTTGGTGGATATAATGGTATAGTCGCTGGGTACGATTTATGCATGGCACTGTTGTACTGAAACAAGTTACTTGGGAGAGGGGGGGGGGAGGGGAAGAGCGTTTACAACTATCTGCTGCGTTCATCTACGACGAACTTACGTTGTGCGTACTGGTACCTTGTCGGGGCATCAAATACCCGAAATAAAAATTGGCAGGAAGTACTGCGGAGCATCAAAAACCCACGAACATAAGAAAGAGATGCTATCAATGGCTGAAAGACTCATGAGCGCGAATGATACAAGGTTTAAAATAAAAGTGGCTGATTCTTCGATATATGGTCTACATATCTACGTCTACATCTATACTCCGCAAACCACTTGACGGGGTGTGGCAGAGGGTACCTTGAGTACCTCTATCGGTTCTCCCTTCTATTCCAGTCTAGCATTGTTCGTGGAAAGAAACACTGTCGGTATGCCTCTGTGTGGGCTCTAACCTCTCTGATTTTATCCTCATGGCCTCTTCGCGAGATATACGTAGGAGGGATCAATATACACTCCTGGAAATGGAAAAAAGAACACATTGACACCGGTGTGTCAGACCCACCATACTTGTTCCGGACACTGCGAGAGGGCTGTACAAGCAATGATCACACGCACGGCACAGCGGACACACCAGAAACCGCGGTGTTGGCCGTCGAATGGCGCTAGCTGCGCAGAATTTGTGCACCGCCGCCGTCAGTGTCAGCCAGTTTGCCGTGGCATACGGAGCTCCATCGCAGTCTTTAACACTGGTAGCATGCCGTGACATCGTGGACGTGATCCGTATGTGCAGTTGACGGACTTTGAGCGAGGGCGTATAGTGGGCATGCGGGAGGCCGGGTGGACGTACCGCCGAATTGCTCAACACGTGGGGCGTGAGGTCTCCACAGTACATCGATGTTGTCGCCAGTGGTCGGCGGAAGGTGCACGTGCCCGTCGACCTGGGACCGGACCGCAGCGACGCACGGATGCACGCCAAGACCATAGGATCCTACGCAGTGCCGTAGGGGACCGTACCGCCACTTCCCAGCAAATTAGGGACACTGTTGCTCCTGGGATATCGGCGAGGACCATTCGCAACCGTCTCCATGAAGCTGGGCTACGGTCCCGCACACCGTTAGGCCGTCTTCCGCTCACGCCCCAACATCGTGCAGCTCGCCTCCAGTGGTGTCGCGACAGGCGTGAATGGAGGGACTAATGGAGACGTGTCGTCTTCAGCGATGAGAGTCGCTTCTGCCTTGGTGCAAATGATGGTCGTATGCGTGTTTGGCGCCGTGCAGGTGAGCGCCACAATCAGGACTGCATACGACCGAGGCACACAGGGCCAACACCCGGCATCGTGGTGTGGGGAGCGATCTCCTACACTGGCCGTACACCTCTGGTGATCGTCGAGGGGACACTGAATAGTGCACGGTACATCCAGACCGTCATCGAACCCATCATTCTACCATTCCTAGACCGGCAAGGGAACTTGCTGTTCCAACAGGACAATGCACGTCCGCATGTATCCTGTGCCACCCAACGTGCTCTAGAAGGTGTAAGTAAACTACCCTGGCCAGCAAGATCTCCGGATCTGTCCCCCATTGAGCATGTTTGGGACTGGATGAAGCGTCGTCTCACGCGGTCTGCACGTCCAGCACGAACGCTGGTCCAACTGAGGCGCCAGGTGGAAATGGCATGGCAAGCCGTTCCACAGGACTACATCCAGCATCTCTACGATCGTCTCCATGGGAGAATATCAGGCTGCATTGCTGCGAAAGGTGGATATACACTGTACTAGTGCCGACATTGTGCATGCTCTGTTGCCTCTGTCTATGTGCCTGTGGTTCTGTCAGTGTGATCATGTGATGTATCTGACCCCAGGAATGTATCAATAAAGTTTCCCCTTCCTGGGACAATGAATTCACGGTGTTCTTATTTCAATTTCCAGGAGTGTACTACTTGACTCCTCGGTGAAAGTATGTTCTCGAAACTTCAGCAAAAGCCCGTACCGAGCTACTGAGCGCCTCTCTTTCTGAGTCTTCCATTGGATTTATCTATCATCTCCGTAAAGCTTTCGTGATTACTAAATGAGCCTGTAACGAAGCGCGCTGCTCTCCGTTGGATTTTCTCTGTGTCTTCCATCAACCCTATCTGGTAAGGACCCCATACCGGTGATCAGTATTCAAGTAGTGGGCGAACAAGTGTACTGTAACCTACTTCCTTTGGTTTCGGACTGCATTTCCTTAGGAGTCTTCCAATGAATCTCAGTCTGGCATCTGATTTACAGACGATTAATTTTATATGGTCATTCCATTTTAAATCACTCCTAATGCCTACTCCCAGATAATTTAATGGTGACTGTGTTGTCACAGGGAACATTTATTGCTTTGTGGAGAGCAATACCACATTTCAAACTGGACGAGGAAAAATTAGCACTTGAAACGAGTGCTGTATTGGGAAAAAGGGGATAGATAAAATAATGTGAACACTGGCAGTAATGGGATGGTTATGTTTGACGGCCAACAACGCAGGTAAGACACGGTTGCGCTGGACTGTGCGTGTTCATACACACTAGGCATCAGTGCAGGTTGTTTACAAGTAGCAAGCAGTGCACACTACGTATTTGTATTCAGAGACCGAGGTCGACCTGCAATGAAAGACCTAATAGAGTTCCAAGGAGGGCAGAGTCTGGCGGCCCGATTAGCCGTAGCATTAGTAACCAAGACAGCCAACTTACTGAACGTTTCTACAGTAACTGTTTGAACAGTCATGACAGCCCGCACAAAACGTGGAATGACGTCATCGTGTAAACCCAATGTGGGCATAAATCAAAATTAAATGACGGAGATCGTCGTTCGCTAAAACAAATTGTGTCAAAACAACACAAAACTACGGTGGTGGCTAAAGTTGTTGCAGAGTTCAATAGCCGTCTTTGAGACCCCGTATCTATTGACACTGTCCGCTAAGAACTCCACAAAGCGAAACTCATTGGGCCAGCTGCTATACCGAAACCATTAGTGACGACAATCAACGCAAAGAAGCCTAAAACATGGTGTCAGAAGCATAAATCCTGGTCTACTGATCAGTGGAAACACGTCATAAGGTCCGACGAGTCAACGTTTTCGTCATTTTCAACACTGGGCCGGGTTTCCAGCGGAGAACGCCAAAAGAAGCCTACAATCCTGATTGCTTTATTCCAGCGGTTAAGCATGGAGGTGGAAGCGTGATGGTGTGGGCAGCCATATCATGGTATTCTGCTGGCACCATCATTACTCCCAAAGGCTGTGTTACAACCAACGATTATGTGAATGTTTTAGTTGATCAGGTGCAGCCATGATTCATATGTTGTTCCCCAGCAATGACGCAATATTTCAGGACAGTAAAATCGTGGTATGATGGGCATGGAACTGAACTGCAGCGTCTTCCCTGGCCAGCACAGCAGTGATGCCAACAGTTAAAGTGAGCTCCCCACCGGTTTTAAGTGCAAAAACCACCAGAAAACCACTAACAAAAATTCCCCTACTCTCATAATCGCTAAAATTTCCACTAAAATTATTTGTAATTATTTTGAAAGAAAACAATAAGTCTATTATCAATTAGTTTCCTTTATTATTAATTAATAAAATATTCACAGTCATTAAATGATCATACGGGTGCAATAAATAAACTAGCAAGTCACAGTCAGGAACATACAAAAAGTTCAATAACAACTGCTGGTTATTTAAATGAATTCGTCTTCTTCAGACGAACCATTTTTGTCTGCGTCATCATCATCGTCGTTTTCAGACTGATACAATTCTTTGGTACCTATCAGTTTTACAAAGTTTATTCGAATTTCATATTCGTTGCAGCACATTCCATCCAACTTCAAACCACAGTGTATTCTTAATATAGCAGTTAAAAGATTTAAATTCATCCTATTTCTCTGCTTGTTTTTTATAACATTCATACTGATAAATAGTCTCTTAATATCGGCATTGTAATTAGTCAGTATTAGGAGAGTAATCGCCAAAGGCGCTAATTCCTCAAATCTGGATTCCCCTTGAGCTTGTTTGAAATGCAATACTTCATTCCAAATTTTTTTGTATTTTTGGTTTCGTTTCAGTTCAACAAATGAATTTGCTGCCATTGATCATCCACTCTTGCTGTAAATTGTACACTTTTGTTGAACTGAGCCATTAGATCAATTAGATTTTCTTTGTTGTGATTAAGTGCTTGTTCAACATTTATTCTGGTAATTTTTTTCATCAACGTCTACTTTTCTAGAAACATGAGTTTTATTTCTTCAATCAGACTTACTATAAACGTTAACTTCCCGTGGTAATCCTTTTTCTCTCATTTCAAGCAAGTGATATTCAAAGCGGAATCCCAAATGCATCTTCGATCGAAGAAATCACGAATATTTTGAGAAAAAATATTGACTTTATTTGCATTTAACGTAACGTTACTGACAAGCATATTTATCAGGTTGGTCAACTCACCAAAGAGTTTGGTGTGATATGTATCTTTCGAATCGAACAATTTATTGAGTCTGCTTATTTCAATTAATATTGGATATAAAAGTGAAATATTTGTAAAATTAATCTCGTTCGCATACATAGCGTGCAATAACTCTGCCACGTGACACTTTTCGTGCACTTTGGCTACGGAAAATTGTGTTTTTAGCCCTGATCATTACGAGTATATTCTTGATACAGCGAATTCTATTGATGATCACCTTGTATGGCACACCTGAACTATTTTTAATGGTTCCTGTCCTTCGTTGATGGCTTTGTATGGCTCCTTATAAAGAGACTGTCTGATAATAGAGCGACTACACCAATCATATGTCTCTTTAATTAAAAACCCACCATTTCTCGGTAAAATACTTTTTCAACAGCTGAAACAGCCAGTTACAAGGAATGGCACAAGCAACGTACTAAAATCAGATGTGGTACCTCTTCATTCAGTTTCGTAAATACTCCGTTATTTACTCCAACCATGACTGAGGCATTATCTGTACCAATACCCATTAAACTATTAAGTCGCAAATCAAACCTTTGAAGTGTCTTCTTTATAGCAGAGAGCTTCAGCATTACACTCGTGCAGTTGAGCAGCGTCAAGCTATGTAGATACTATTTTTTGGTGTAATTTACTGTAATAAACTATAATCAGTGCCAAGTATTTGTGTACACCAATATCAGTATTTCATTAGTTAATAAGTTACGTGGTTCATTTTTGCAATCTTGTTTTAGAACGTCAGTGAAATGCGGTGCTAACACGTTTTTTGTAACTTAGGTGCACGTAGTTCGGTGCAGCTGAACTTTTTCGATATCTTTTTCATGATTGTGATTAATTACCTCTCCCAGATGTTCGACTACACGTGTACTAAAACGCATGGCTGTGAATAATGTAAGTCTTGCTTCTTCCTTTTTTTATTCCCAATGGCCTCTGATTAAAAAGCAATTTAAGACTGCATAGTTACAACCTGCACCAATTTACTTAGTCAAAGAGTGGTCAAAGATGTAAAACCAATCAATGAATGACTAAACTAAAAAAAAGATTGCTTATCTTGTTTTCTTGTAGATGCTTCTTTGAAATCCCACGAGACTTCAAATCTTCATAGTGACTCCTTGAACCCGTAGCAACAAATGTGCACTTCGCTACCTGACCCATATTACTTTCAGTAACTTGAAGCCAATCCTTTAAATGGGATCTCGAAGCCAAGAATCCCGAAACTGTAGCGTATGTTGTGGTTTTCGCATGGTTATACTTGTACACGTATGATGTCGTGAAATAATACCATACGCTGAGAATCATAATTTTGTAGCGCACACCACGAACGACGAGAGTCGAGTTACTTTTCTGCCCATCTGACGTGACGCATCCCGCATTCGCTCGTGAAATGAACCATAACTAGGTGCTACTATATACTTTTCATTCAACAGGGAATCCTCGAATGTAGTCTATCGAGTGTGATGGTTCGTTTGATGTCACATCGTAATGCATCAGTGCTGTCTTCGCAGTAAAAGTTAACCCTCGAACAGGCGCACAGATTTTCGTACATATGTAGTTAAAAACTGTCATTATGCTACTAAGGAAAACGTGTATGAGCTAAATCACAGTTTAATTTTAGTTTATTTAAACAATAATACAAGTAACTTATATTACATCGCTAATTCACTATTTGGTTAAACAAATAAAAAACTTTCATATAATTCTATTGCCGCCACAGACATATCAATGTATTCCAACACTTTTTTAAGCACATACTGAACAAAAACGCCCTTTCATTGCAATGTAAAAGGACAAAGGCTTTATATACTGAAGAAGTATCAGTTATCACGAAGTTCCTTCTGTCTACACAACTATTGTCTTGCGCATTTTCGGGAAATGCTTTACACTTCTCACACGTATGCACTGTTTTTACATGTCGTTATGTCTTTTGTAAACAAAACTATGGCATGAGTTACACCTTACGGTAGGATCCTCAGTTCTTTCAGCACTTTGGTCTTTGTATTTCACGAGGAAAATTGCAATGTCGGCAGGAAGTGAGGGAATATTAGCTCTTTCTACCAGTTGAAGCTTCAAAAGCGACAGTGCTAAATCTTTTAAGAAAATTCTTCTTTTCCTTTTTGGATTTGTCTCATTTGCATGAAAAATTATGTGCGCATTGATTCCTGCTAAATTCATTACAACATAGAATACAACCAATGGCCATCTTCTTATCACCCCTGGTTCGACGCCTCCCTTTGTTATGCGGTAATCTAAAATGTCTCTGGTTTACCTGAAACTTCGTCAGTGGTTCCAGAATCGTGCATAGTTGGAAGTAATATAACTGCCTTGTTTTGTTTCGACACATACGAAAATAGTGTCGTGTCAGTCTGAAAACTAAATAAAGAGGAGTGGATAGCCCTACATTTCTCAGTTAATATTCTTATGGGATCTCGCAATTGTTTTTTTTTTTTTTTTCAACGTGCCGATGCACGTTTGTCGCTTTTTCAAAAGGGAGTTGGCTAAGGAATAACTAGTGTACCAATTATCCATTGTAACATTTCTTTCTGAGCCTTCAGTGTGAGTAACTAGCTCTCCTACAATATCACAGGAAGATTTAGAAACATCGTATGGTCCCTTAGGTTGTTTCCCACAATATACTTCAATATTACTAGTGAAGAATGCTTTAGCATATGCTAAACCAAAAATCTTTATCATGTACTTCGCTGGTTTGTTCGGGATATACTGAACAAAAGAACAGTGACCCCGGAAAGCTTGCAACGTTTCGTCTATTGTCACAAACTGTCTAACACTCCTACACTATAAGCCGTTTCTGCAGTACACCAAAAAGGCATCAAATATTTGCCTTATTGCAGCACGTTTATCAATTAGTCTTCTTTCTTTTCTTATACTTTTATCTTCAAAACAGATACATCGTAAAAGGAACAGAAATCTGCTGTTACACCATCACAGCTCTCGTAATCTCCATACCAGTACCATCTGTTGTCCACAGTTCAATGACGTTTATGTGTTTTGGTTACTTAGTCCCAATCAGATACAGTCGCTCCAACAATGCCATTATTTCACACCTTGTAGTTTCCTTAGCGTCCCTTTCCCTAGAATATTGTACACATTCTTTCTTAGATTGAACGTGTATTGTCTTTTACAATTTCACCAATCATTTCCAGGTTAAGTATTGTAGATAAAGCCTCTGTTTCACTTGTGACCTTTCTGGTTCCACGTGTAGGCCCAGGGAATATTTTCACAATATCCTTTCTTTTTGTTTTCCAAGTCAGATTAGGACATATTTTATTACATTAACTCTGAGTAACCAGTCAAGCTCGTTATCTGTCAGCTTTGATCTCGCTCTGCACAGTGGTATACCCACTTCTTACTTGTTATCTTTTGATTCGGTTAAAAAGGAACGAAATAAAAGTGACTGAAAAATTACTTGCATGACAGGGCACGTGTACTTTGTACACTAAGATGACACACACGCAGTATAATTTAATATATTGTAGCTCACGTGGACCTATGACAACACAACTTCTCACTGTGCTAGCCGAAACAATAATTCTGGAATAGGTAGGGCCCTGCTATTCTAAAACAATGATGGAACTGCGCATGACAATGTTATTTGCAATTGGTGCACTTTATACACAGGCGCGCCCGCTCGAGTGTTAAATACTCCTGAAACCAAATAAATCACAAATAAAATATTTCGAAACATGTAAATAGCTTAGTCATTATAGACTGAAGCTGTGGAGCTCCAAAGTTTATGTCCACCAAGTTTGCTGAATCAGTTTCGCAGTAGCTGGACGCTGTTTCAATGGGTAATCTTTTTTCTTTTTTCTTGTGGTAGAGGCTTTCTGGTCATTTTTATTTGCTGTCTGAAAAAGTAGCGACAAGAGATGTGTCGTTCGCGAACTAACGGGTCCAAAGGAACGGTTCACAAAGATGAACGGAACGAGCGAGAAACGAATTTTAAGGAACGGTCTTTCATAGCTCACTTCGGTCGCGGTTTTCTACTTACAGTTCCCGGGAACGGGAAGCGGTTGCTCTCGTTTCCGAACGGCACGTCGGCCGGTCTCGTTCCAGCCTGTCTCGATCTCGTTCTCCCTCGGCCGGCCTCATCCTTCTTCGCGTGGCCACTCGTCGCAGTTCCACTGCCGACTGCTCACAGTTAGTTCAGTATCGAGTTGTTCGTTTCGTTCGCTTCGCACGTCCATTCTGCATCTGTTTCAAACCTTTCTTGAACTCTGAACTTCTGGTTCTTTTCGTATTCTATTCAGCGTTCAGTACCTGTAATTAAAATGTATTTAATAATTACGTAAATTACATAAAAATTACGTGATATACATACATCTTTTCAGGTAACAAACCGGCGCATAGGCTTACTTCGCTATTTCGATAAACAGCAGAAGAAATACTTGTAATAGATAGATATCAGGGGCTACATACAGGATTTGTATTAACTGGATTACGATGAGGAATAATTTTATTTATTGCATCAGAAGTATTATTCTTCGTTTCATTTTTTCTGAGCATTCTTCAGAACAAGACTAGCACCAACAATTGAACTAGGAATTCTATGACCTCCAACTTGCAGCGATCACAGGCCCTGCAGACCACGCGCCGCTTCCACAAACTGCCTCCATTCCTTCCTTCCTTCCTCCAGGTGTCTTCAGTTCCCAGGGCTGCTAGGTCCTTCGCCAGGTCGTCCATTCAGCGCTGCCTTGGTCGTCCAATGGGGGGTTTGGTGTTTGGTTTCTCGTCTAGTCCCATCTTCACCTGTCTTCCATCTGGCATACGGACTACATGGTCCTCCCATTGTATTCTTTTTTCTGTTGTATTATTTTTTCTAAAGAAAAGAAATACTTGTAAAAAGGCAAGATTTTTTTTGTTATTACACATGCAAAGGACGTCGGCACAGCACACACGTGGTAATTTTCCGTCTTTTTTGATCAAGGTAAAACAGCATGTTCATTGTTATGCTAGACAGACCGACTTACAACCGAATGAAGCCCGCGCTTTGTAATCGAGTGTATGGTGTCACATTTTATAAAGAGAATATGTTAACTCCCACAATACTATTTCTTTGGTACAGCGTGGCGCACGAAAAATCGACGCCGAGTATTAGACTGCTCATTGTCGCTTACCAATCATCATCTATTGTTTCGACGTTGTTTGCATTGGCTTTTTTGTTATTTCTTCACTGCCTAATTTTTAAATGTTTACCTATTCTGCTCGCAGCGGTCAACAAATCGTGCGTAATGGGCGAGCAGTTTGTACTCGGGGCCGGTTTTTCGTGCACCACCTTATATTATTTCAATGCGATCAGCCACATAACGCTACAGTTGGCTAAATGAGATGTTTTTCAGAATCACGAAAATTACAAGTGTGTGAGAGTTCTGTTATGAATAAAAACTCGGAAACTCGGTACTCCAGGGGTGGAGGCAAGTGCCCCCTCTTGGCGCTTTCCATCTTCAGTCACCTATGCTACTAATTTTCAATTTTTCCTAAGAACCATATACCAAGCACAATGAAAGGTGAACGAGTAAAAATGAACGGTTCCAAAAAAAGAGCGATCACCAGTGAACTAGTTCCCATGGATGAACGACTTTGCCCCTCTCCAATATAGACATCTAGGTATTGAGAATTAACTTAAAAGCAAACTCTCGGAGAAGCAATGCCCTCCCCGAAAGATACATAGACGGCAGTGTGCGGCTGTCCTGGGCAAGGTGCACGACAAAGGAAGCAATTTGGGCGCTGGTTTTGTAATTCAGTTCACGTTTCTCTTAATGCGGCGCTGCTCTCCGCCGTCGTGTTTTACCCGCTCTGTCAGCGCGGACATCGGACGCACCGCAGGCGGCTCCCACTCGCGCTCTGCGAGAGCTACGAGTGTGGCGATTGTTTGCGAGCGAGTTAATTAAAAGCCAAACTTGGTGCCTCTGACGTCTGCACGGAGACTCAATTACGGGCTGAGAGCCACCGTGCTGCGGCTGGCGAATTCCCCGCTGCCGTGGCGGCCTCGTTAAAACACCGCTTTGATCTCTCTAAGCCAGCGTACTCTACCCTGGGCTGTTGGGAGCGAGCGGGTCGATGCACCTCTTGCAGGTACGTGGACGACTCATACCTAGAAACCGCTCAGTCATAGTGCAAGGTGACTAATGTCCCGTAAGCTCTGCTACAGACTATGCTGCCAGGACATTCTGACTCGTGTGCCTCGTCATTTATGCATTCATTTCAGGCTGAAATCATTTGGGTGGCTTGCATGCCAGATGTCTGTTAGGTCTCCTCCAGCTTTTACACACAATTACACCTACATCTATACTCGGAAAACCAACTTACAGTGTGTGGTGGAGGATATCTCTTGTACCACTATGTGATCACCGCATCTGGTCATTCAGCAATAGCGCTCGGGAAGAACGATTGTCGCTAGAACGTATTAATTCTAACTCCTTGCATTTTCTCATTAGGTTCACAACGAGAGAGGTGCGTGAGAAGAAGTACACTACTGGCCATTAAAATTGCTGCACCAAGAAGATATGCACATGATAAACGGGTATTCATCGAACAAATATATTATAATAGAACTGACAAGTGATTACATTTTCACGCAATTTGGGTACATAGATCTTGAGAAATCAGTACCCAGAACAAAACAACCACCTCTGGCAATAATAACGGCCTTCATACGTCTGGGCATTGAGTCAAACAGATCTTGGATGGCGTGTACAGGTACAGATGCCCATGCGGCTTCAACACGATACCACAGTTCATGAAGAGTAGTGACTGGCGTATTGTCACTAGCCAGTTGCTCGGCCACCATTGACCAGACGTTTTCAGTTGGTGAGAGATCTGGAGAATGTGCTGGCCAGGGCAGCATTCGAACATTTTCTGTATCCAGAAAGGCCCGTGCAGGCCCTGCAACATGCGGTCGTGCATTATCCTGTTGAAATGTGGGGTTTCGGAGGGATCGAATGAAGGGTAGAGCTACGGGTCGTAACCCACCTGAAATGTAACGTCCACTGTTCAAAGTGTCGTCAATTCGAATAAGAGGTGACCGAATGTGTAACCAGTGGCACCCCATACCATCATGCCGGCTGATACGCCAGTATGGCGATGACCAATACACGCTTGCAATGTGCGTTCACCGCGATGTCGCCAAACACGGATGCGACCATCATGATGTTGTAAACAGAACCTGGATTCATCCGAAAAAATGACGTTTTGCCATTCGTGCACCCAGGTTTGTCGTTGAGTACACCATCACAGGCGCTCCTGTCTGTGACGCAGCGTCAAAGGTAACCACAGCCATGGTCTCCGAGCTGATAGTCCATGCTACTGCAAACGTCGTCCAGCTGTTCGTGAATATGGTTGTTGTCTTGCAAACGTCCCCATCTGTTGACTCAGGGATCGAGACGTGGCTGCACGATCCGTTACAGCCATGCGGATAAGATGCCTGTCATCTCGACTGCTAGTGATACGGCGTTCCGTATTACCCTCCTGAACCCACCGATTCCATATTCTGCCAACAGTGATTGGATTACGACCAACGCGAACAGCAATGTTGCTATACGATAAACCGCAATCGCGATTGGCTACATTCCAACCTTTATCAAAGTCGGAAACGTGGTGGTACGCATTTCTCCTTCTTACACGAGGCATCACAACAACGTTTCACCAGGCAACGCTGGTCAACCGTTGTTTGTGTATGAGAAATCGGTAGGAAACTTTCCTCATGTCAGCACGTTGTAGGTGTCGCCACCGGCGCCAACCTTGCGTGAATTATCTGAAAAGCTTATCATTTATATATCACAGCATCTTCTTCCTGTCGGTTAAATTTCGCTTCTGTAGCACGTCATCTTCGTGGTGTAGCAATTTTAATGGCCAGTAGTGTAAAATGTTACCTGACTCTTCCTGGACCAGACTCACCCGGAATTTGAATAGTAAAATGAGCCGTGCGTGGCTCGTGTTCCCACCATCATCTATTTTAAACCCTGTTATTAACGTATTTCCACCTCACTACGTTAATTTAAATTACATCTCACTGAGTTGCCGCTTTGCCGGACCGTGACCGGCGCTAGCAGCGCGTACCGATATATCCCCTCTCGTAGTATTTTTGCTCGACTGCTATTACTTCCCGGTCGTTGTCTGTCGTAAAGGGAGTTCGGGTTGCGAGTTCGGGTCTGCCAGTCAGTTGGAAGGCGTCTGGAGTACAGTCCGTACCTGCCAGTCGGGGAGTTGCGATGCGGCACTAGTGCAGTCGGGTAGGAGCAGCGGTGAGGTCTGCGTCGGCATGGCTCGCCCGACCATTACCGCCACGCATCACTTGAGCTGGGCCAAGGTCGTGGTGGATCGTCGGTCGGTCGTCCTACTGGACGATGCGTTTTGGCTCGCCGATCGTTCATGAGTCGGCTGTGTGTGTGTATCGACTCCCGATTTGTCTTCGTTCTTGCTAAGTGACTGTTGGGTATCGTTCAGATCTTCATGCAAGTGTTTCTCAGCTTTTGTGTAGTTGCCGTTTTTTCCACTGAAGACTATTTTAGATGTTGTCGGCATTCTGAGGGCAGTGCTCCGACTCATCGGGTGACGTGTAACTGGTTCTCTGACCGCTTCTGGCCCTCTTCAGTTACCATATTGTGGAACTTGGGTCGGTCCTTTCCTGGTACAGGGATGTCGTTTAGGTCTGTGGGGGTGTTTCCTCTGCATGGTTGGGTCTGAGCCAGTATTTCCGCCGTCGTGTGTCTGGAAGTGAGTCGGAGACGTATCAGCAGTGCAGTCGCGACGGAGCAGCAGTCGCGGACGCAACAGCTGGGGTCGGTCGGTTGATGCGGACCAGGGAGAATCTCCGTGCGGTGCAGGCGGCTGGGTCCGTTGGCGGTCCCTGCTCAGTGTCAGAGCGTCTGTGGAGCTCTCCGATCGCTACGAGCTTCGTGGATCACCGACCCAGGACGACAAAGTTGAGTAGTGGTTTCAACTACCCAAGCCACGTGCATTCATGTTGTGTGGTTCGTTTCGGTGGTTCGTTGTTGAGGAGGTTTTCCTGGGAGCAACATCGAGTATTTATATTGCTGAAATTTAGCAGCCATGCGGTGCAATCAACTATATTGGTTGACTACAATTCAAGTGTTTGTTTGAGGATAGTGATACATGTAATTTTTTTGGGGCCTTGAATTCTCGTGTACTCCGTCGTGGCAAGCAAGCGGCTGGTCGATCGGTCCGTGACTGTTCCTTAGTTGGGTTCGCACGAATTAAGTGTAGTTGGACTAACCACCTGTCCCGCCTAAGTGAATGAGGGCAGACCAATCCACTGGAGACTCCTGAGTGCCGCTCTCTTAATTATCCTTTTTGCAGTGTTAATGGTGCTGTAACTTAACTATATTTTATATTTTTAATTTGGCAAGTTTATTTGTGGGCCTTCAGCCCTGGAAACATGTTCTCAGAGTTTCCTTCAAGTCCAAACATTATCTCCTTTTGCTCTTGAAAGGTTATTGTAATTTCCTCTGAAAGATTTTACAAGTTATTGTAGGCCTTCCACCGTTGGTGTTGTAAAAAGGAAATTTTTAAACTTAATTTATAGTTTTACAGATTGTTGCAATATATATTTCCTTAATTTGCAGAATTTAGCTTTGCGGCCTTCAGCCATCTTACTGCTTTGTTTATCTCTTTCTGTGCACCTTGTGGGCCATCGGCCCTGTTAGCATCTTAAAACACTGTGGCCTTCTGCCTTCAGTAATCATCATAGTATATTTGAAATTTTGAAGATTTAATCCGGCGGCCTTCAGCCGCTCCGCATGCTGACCTCATATATATGTACGATTTATCTTATTCGTGTGTCATGTCTTTTCAAAATTGAACTTATTCTAAAGCATCTGTTTTGAGGCCTTCAGCTGCGAAGCAAATTTAATTATTTCAAAAGTGTATTTGTAAACTAAATGATAACAAATTACAATTGTGAAATGAATCAGAACGCAACTACCTTGGCCCTTTCCACAGTCTTAATTACCTGTTAGCCCTACGTGATTTAGCGGGCGTTTCGTAAACCTCTTCTTGTTGCACAACGCCAGTCTTGTAATGTCTGGCACCAGAATTTGTTGAGCATTTCTGTAAAGCTCTGCCGGCCGCGGTGGTCTCGCGGTTCTAGGCGCGCAGTCCGGAACCGTGCGACTGCTACGGTCGCAGGTTCGAATCCTGCCTCGGGCATGGATGTGTGTGATGTCCTTAGGTTAGTTAGGTTTAAGTAGTTCTAAGTTCTAGCGGACTAATGACCACAGCAGTTGAGTCCCATAGTGCTCAGAGCCATTTTTTTTGTAAAGCTCTCACGCCGAAAAAACGATCATGCGCCGCTCTTTTCTACTGTTAATATGACCTGGTGACGGTTCCAGACTGACAATCAACAAGTGTTATGTTAGCCACTTCTTTTGTAGTTTAATTATGTTGCCTTAAGATCATTCTTATGAATGACAGCCTGGCATGTCCTTTTCCTAGACTTTCTGTGGTTATGCCACTTTAGGCCATTTGCGTACACTGCGATATTTGAGTCTTACTTAGCCTCTGTCATCTGAACTCTCCAACTTCCTTCCTACACGTGATGCCACTGTTACGCCGAGCAAGTAAGTGGGAGGTTGGGTAACCAACCTTGGCGTAATGCTGAGTCAGTGAGCAGACGGTATTTGGAGATCAGAGAAAGGCAGCTGCAAACCAACACTGAAATTATTCCAGGAAAACCCTATGCTTTTAGTCAGTTCAAAACTTTCTAGAACTTCTAAGTTCCCATTGTAGTCTCTGGAGGGAAACAGGTTGAGAGAAGCTTCATGAAAAGAATGATGCTACATGGACAATGACAGTTAAGGAACATGGATTATGTAGTATGTGCCAAGGGAAACCGAACCTAATCAAAACAGAAATGGACAGAATTGGCATTGAAATAGCTTTATCTATAGTAATGAAACAGTAAAATCTTTGCCTGTTAGTCTGTTTGAACCAACTAATTTCCAAAACTGCTAGACGAATTTTCATCGGGTTTTCGCGGCTAACTAGACTGTAGCTTGCGGCAACGTATAGGCTTTATTTAATCAAAACAGATCACGAAAAAAATATAGTCTTCAGAGCTAAAGGACAAATTTTCATAGGTACATCTGCTTAATGTCGTGGGGGGTCCCCGTGAGCACGCAGAAGTGCCGCAACACGATGTGGTATCGACTCTACTAACGCCCGGAGTAGTGCTGGAGGGAACTGACACCATGAATCCTGCAGGGCTCCATAAATCCGTAAGAGTACGAAGGGGTGGAGATCTCTTCTGAACAGCAGTTTGCAAGACATCCCATATATGCGCAATAATGTTCATGTCTGGGAATATGGTGGTATGATGGTCAGCGGAAGTGTTTAAACTCAGAAGAGTGTTCCTGGAGCCACTCTGTAGCAATTCTGGAGGTGTGGGATGTCGCATTGTCCTACTTGAATTGCCCAAGTCCGTCGGAATGCACGATAGACATGAACGGATGCAAGTGACCAGACCGGATGCTTACGTACATGTCATCTGTCAGACTTGTATCTAGACGTATCAGTAGTCCCATGTCATTCCAACTGCGCACGCCCCACACCATAATAGGGCCTCCACCGGCTTGAACATGCAGGGTCCATGGATTCACGAGGTTGTCTCCATACCCGTACACATCCATCTGCTCGACGCAATTTGAAACGAGACTCGTCGGACCATGCAACATGTTTCCAGTTACCAACAGTTCAATGTCGGTGTTGACGGGCCAAGGCGAGGCGTAAAGCTTTGTGCCTTGCAGTCATCAAGGGTACAAGAGTGGACCGACGGCTCCAAAACCCCGTATTGATGATGTTTCGTTGAATGGTTCGCATGCTGACTTGTCGATGGCTCGACGCTGGAATCTGCGGCCATCTGCGGAAGGGCTGCACTTCTGTCACGTTGAACGACTCTCTTCAGCCATCGTTGGTCAATTTCTTGCAGGTTGTTTTCAATCAGCAGCGATGTCGGAGATTTGATGTTTTACGGGTGCGTGATATTCACGGTACACTCGTGAAATGGTCGTATGGGAAAATCCCCACTTCATCACTACCTCGGAGATACTGATTCCTATCACTCGTGCGCCGACTGTAACATCACGTTCAAACTGACTTAAATCTTGATAACCTGCGATTGTAGCTGTCGTAACCGATCTAAACAACTGCGCCAGACACTCGTTGCCTTATATAGGCGTTGCCGACTGCAGCGCCGTATTCTGCCTGCTTGCATATCTCTGTATTTGAATACGCATGCCTATACCAGTTACTTTTGAGCTTCAGTGTAGATCGCTTCACTAAATGACTGTTTGCTATTGTGAAGTTTGTTTCTTGTCCTTCTGAAGAAGATCATGGTTAATGTTAATTAAAAACCACTATTTATTACAAGTGGTAGGCTGTCTTATTCACCTACTATTCTGCAACCGTTGCCGAAGCGCAGCCACATTCAGTATATTGAGACGTTCATGTTTCAGGCGGACGTTGTATGTAAACATGGGTAAATGTAAGGACACGACAGAGTGGAAAAGAGATGCAATTGTGTTTGGCCGTGCCTATGGTGTATCAATTTGCTGGATTTCTTGAGGTTTTTGCGGTGGGCTGTTCAACGTGTCTTGAAGTACTGGTGTATTACATGTGGCCACGAACACGACGTTAGAAATACAATCGGGAAAAGGTCCTGACTGAGGGATCCTGGAGACGCGTTTCACGGCTGGTGAATCAAAATCACTTCCAAGCGCGATAGGAACTGCTGCAGGCTGTGAATGAAGGTCCTTCCCAACCTGTTAGCGAGAGACTATTGCGGCGAGAACCGCATGCAATGGACATTTGGAGTCGGTCCCCTGACGTGAGGCCATTGCTCAAACAGGCACATAAAGACAATTACTGAATAAAGACAACAACATAATAAGTGATCGGTTTTCTCAGCACCCAGCATGTCTATTAAATTTCGAATTTCCTGCAAAATCACATAATTTGAATCGCAAATTTTGTGGAATAGCGCTATTAAAACCTCAGCGTGTGGCTTAACCTGAATGACACCTACCTGCTCAACCTACTGGACCTACTTTCAAAACCGAATTGAAGTGGTTATTAAGTTGAGGGGGTGGGGGTGGAGAGGAGGCAGAGGGGGGGGGGGGGGGAATTACGCGATATAAAAAGATGCTTGTAATGATTTCTGTAGGGATGCTAGTTATTTGTCCGGATAAAAAAAAGAAGTACACTACTGCCCATTAAAATTGCTACAGCAAGAAGAAATGCAGATGATAAACGGATATTCATTGGAGAAATATATTATACTAGAACTGACATGATATTACATTCTGACGCAATTTGGGTCCATAGATCCTGAGAAATCAGTACCCAGAACAACCACCTGTGACCGTAAAACGGCCTTGATACGTCTGGGCATTGAGTCAAACAGAGCTTGGATGGCGTGTACAGGTACAATTGCCCATGTATCAAGGCGATACCACAGTACATCAAGAGTAGTGACTGGCGTATTGTGACGAGCCAGTTGCTCGGCCTCCATTGACCAGGAGTTGTCAATTGGTGAGAGATCTGGAGAATGTGCTGGCCAGGGCAACAGTCGAATACTTTCTGTATCCAGAAAGGCGCTTACAGGACCTGCAACATGCGGTCGTGCATTATCCTGCTGAAATGTAGGGTTTCGCAGAAATCGAATGAAGGGTAGAGCCACGGGTGTTAACACATCTGAAATGGAACGCCCACTGTTCAAAGTGCCGTCAATGCGAACGAGGGGTGACCGAGACTTGTAACCATGGCACCCAATACCATCACGCCGGTTGATAGGCCAGTATGGCGATGACGAATACGCGCTTCCAGTGTGCGTTCACAGCGATGCGACCATCATGATGCTGTAAACAGAACCTGGATTCATCCGAAAAAATGACGTTTCGCCGTTCGTGCACCCAGGTTCGTCGTTGAGTACACCATCGCAGGCGCTCCTGTCTGTGATGCAGCGTCAAAGGTAACCGCAGCCATGGTCTCCGAGCTGATAGTCCATGCTGCTACAAACGTCGTCGAAATATTCGTGCACATGGTTGTCGTCTTGCAAACGTCCCCATTAGTTGACTCAGGGATCGAGACGTGACTGCACGATCCGTTACAGCCATGCGGATAAGATGCCTGTTATCTCGACTGCTAGCGATACGAGGCCGATGGGATCCAGCACTGCGTTCCGTATTACCCGCCTGAACCCACCGATTCCATATTTTGCTAACAGTCATTGGACTTCGACCAACGCGAGCTACAATGTCGCGATACGATAAACCGCAATCGTGATAGGTTACAATCGGACCTTTATCTAAGTCGGAAACTTGATGGTACGCATTCCTCCTCCTTACGCAAGGCATCACAACAATGTTTCACCAGGCAACGCCGGTCAACTGCTGATTGTGTATGGGAAATCGGTTGGAAACTTTCCTCATGTCAGCACGTTGTAGGTGTCGCCACCGGCGCCAACCTTGTGTGAATGATCTGAAAAGCTAATCATTTTCATATCACAGCATTTTCTTCCTGTCGGTTAAATGTCGCGTCTGTAGCACATCTTCGTGGTGTAGCAATGTTAATGGCCTGTAGTGTTATAGAGTAGCCTTCATATCTGATAACAGAGTAAGAAAATCTGAAAAAGGTTGCAACTATGAAAACGACAGAATGATTTCCATCAGATTTGAAGATCAACCCCTTAATATCACAGTCATTCAAGTTTATGCGCCAACCACCCATGCTGAAGATGGCGTTTGTTACCCGTTCTATGGAGATTTGCAAGAATCGCTGCTGTCGACAACAAAAAATGTCCTCTTTGTAGTTGTAGATTGGAACACCTAAGTGAGAAATCAGACTTTAGAAGGTGTGACCTACTTTAGATCGTTGTACAACGAATGAAGCGAGGATAGACACACCTAGAATTATTCCAAGACAATTCGCTAGTTATTACCAACACACTGTTCCAGCTACCCAGACTATGCATTTACGCCGGGGCTTCGCCGTGGCCAATACCGGAATAAAACTGATTTAATACTTTGTAGTAAGGGGTGGAAAAGTGCTGTCAAGTTAACTAAAACGAGACCTGAGGCTGACAGCGGATTGGATCACGAGCTATTAACTGAAAAATTCCGACCGAAATTGAGGAATGTAGCCAAAGCTGTTCCATCTCACAGATACATCTTACGTTAAGATCTTTGTAAGCAGGCTTTCACTGAATAGATTGCATCTATCTTCTAGCGTTTGCCAGTTCAGTTTTTTCGGAGTTTCCGTCACCCCTTCAAGTGACTGCAACAAACCTGTCTCCATCGATGCTTCCCTGCTTCGTTACACGTTGAATACCCCTGTTACTATTCCCACGTACGGACCCGACAGGCTTCAGCAAAATTTTACGATGGGACGCACGAGAGCTTCGTAAGCAATCTCCATTGTAGACTGATTAGATTGAACTTGGCGATCTTTACGCCACTTTGAAATCTTATCAAGATCTGACTGAATATTTTCGCAGCTTTTGTCCGACAATAGTTCATTACAGGTAACTGCAAACTATGTTCTAAGTCTGAGGTTCATGGGCGAAGTTTCTAAGCTCTAGGTTGTAGCTTATCTCATGCCACTTCAACTGTGATTCAGAATACAATGTAAAGAATTAGGAATGAAGAATGAAAATAATCACCAATAAAATTGGGAGGAAAGAAACACCGAACTGAAGTAATGTGTCTGCCATTTGTAAATGATTCTGTTGTACTAGGTGAAAATATTGCAGATACCAGAATAAGTCAGTCTCTTAGAACAGATAGCAAAGCAGGTTTAAAAATCTCCACGGAGAAAATAAAAATGTAGCAATATTTTTTGACAGACAATGATCAAACAGAAAGGTCAAGAAGTTCATGTTTTAGAAAAGATAATTCTAGAAAATGAGAGAGAGAAGTTCGGTTTGTAAATAAAAAAAGGCGGTTTTTATTTACTAAATTAATATTTCTGTGTTTGCTGCGGACAATGACAATGCAAACAAACAAGTTAGCAAATTAGCCATAACAGAAAGAAAATACAAAATGTGTAGACCATTTGGTTTGAGAAAGAATATTTACAGTAAAAACTGCATATCAAGAAATGGAGAGGTAATGCGTTGCAGCATGGTGGTGAAACCAGAATTCATCTATCCAAGTGAATGCCTAGCGCCGAATTACACACTTGACAAATTGACGATGTTAGATAAGAATCGTGAGGATTGTTTTAGGTCCAATAGAAAGCAAACAAAGTGTAAATGAAGAGTTAAGAATAAAACAACAGAAACACAACAAGGAAATAAAACACCTTTTTCGATATTTATATAGGAGTACAAAAGGCTGGCAAAAGCGATATCCTGCTAAGAAATTTACCTGGGAAAGATGTATAAATGGAAACACACCACATACAAGCACAAGAAGCAGGAGAAAGAGTGACTGCCATCAAGAAATACTTAAATTTAGGTGGCATCTATGACAGAAGCAGTAAGAGAATATGTATAAAGTGGTCTGAAAGAAGGACTGCGGGTTCGTTTCACAAGAAGCAGCAACATTTAGATCCTCCTGTCAAATCAATTCCATAGTTCGCAGCGAGGTCCATCTACTGTACGTCTCACCTCTTCAACCAGGAGTGTGTCTGTTCACAAAAAGATCTTAATTGCAAAAATAGTCACCGAAAACTAGCCACGTGCCTCACTCTGATGGCATAGACCTACCGGCACAACAAATATCGACTGTGAGAGAAACAAAGGGGTTTTCTTTGCTACACATTGCCATGTTAGCGTAACTTGAAGAGAGTGATAGTTTTCTGGCAACCGGTGTTTACTATAACACAAGTTGTTATTCCATCTTTGTGAATTTTAGTGTTATTGTGCTCATGATGATGTACTCTTTTCGTTAAGAAAATAGTTACATTTTACTCATATTGCTGCTGGCAAACAAAATATAACATTTTCTTTTCGTAATCTGAGATTGGCATAATATACCATTGTAACATCCGTGCTTGCCGTGTGTCATTTCAGATTTAAAAGTTGTATGCCAGTTCACCTGTCACTGTGGAACGGCACTAGCGGTGCCATTCCATAGTTGAAAACGGTACTTTAGCGTCTGTTTCTACCTTATACACAGATTTCCTTGTAGTGGTTGTAAATTCAGCTTTTGGAAGTGGTTAACTGATTGTGCTATGGCATTTTAACCCCGTCAGATCACTAAGGGATGTACACCAACATGCCTGTCGAATTAATATGGTTCAGTATTTTTCATTTATTAACTTTAGTGAACGTCCTGTGTCCTTCCTCCCTCGTTTCCCTACCTTTTCGTACATTGTTTGGTCAAGTATGAATGGTTTTGGATGTGGTAACAGATGAATCCAAGGTGCAGACGGAATCTCAGTCTTGTACCAAGTTAATATCAATCACGATAAGGCAGAGAACGAAAGTAGGGTGGTCAAGTCAAAGATGAGCTGAAAGCTAACAATTTGGTGTGCAGAGGTTTGCCATGGGTATGGGTTCGGTTTCCCTCGTCACTCGTGCTAGACAACAAGAGATTCCAGGAGACAGGTAAGCGACCGAATGTTGGGTCAGAATGTACATGTCGAATGATTCGAAAAGAGTTGCTAGAATGATTTATTTAGTGGCTATTATTAATTATAACGTCCATTTGTGGGTTGATTATAGTTGATCAAGTAGATCAGGGGTCGTAATTTTTTCAGTTTTTTTTTAATTAGGAACTTTATAACTGAAGTTATATGGCTTCCATTATGCGAGACCATGTGATTTTGAACTGGGGTAGTTTCTCCTCTGTAAATTCATACGGGTGTGCTTTTCTTTCGTTATGTCGCTTGTAATTCGTTGTCAGTAGATGCTTAATAAATTGAGTTGCGTGATTTACACCAGCTCAATGTAAATATATGTCCGAAATTTTGGTTCGTCTCATTGTGTGCGAGACTCCGTGCTGTATCCAGTCCACATGGCGGGAATAGGACGTGTAGCGGATATGCTTTCGCGTTTGGTTTCATTGTAGTGTTACCGCCAATAGTAGTTATTAAATTCTAACATTATCTGATCAACTTAATGGACATGAAACGCGTTTGCCGAATTTTTTAGTGAATCTTCGTTCTGGTCGATGTGCGTGTATAGCGTTTCATCCACATGTTCTGTATAACGTCTCTCAATCTGTTTCAAATGTTAACCACTCCCTTGTGTGTCATAGAATACGAAAATGGAAACCATAGTCCAATCAGTGATCCATTTGAAGCGCTTCACGAGTACACCCGCAACAGTTGTGTTCTGTTCGTTGGGCCGGCCAGTGTGGCCGAGCGGTTCTATTCGCTTCAGTCTGGAACCGCGCGACCGCTACGGTCGCAGGTTCGAATCATGCCTCGGGCATGGGCGTGTGTGATGTCCTTAGGTTAGTTAGGTTTAAGTAGTTCTAAGTTCTAGGGGAGTGATGACTTCAGAAGTTAAGTCCCATAGTGCTCAGAGCCATTTGAACCATTGTGTTGGTTAGCCTGAACTACGAGGGTTTTCGGAAAGTAAGGAACAGTGAAAATACAGTGAAAATCTGATGAAGCTATGCACAGATGCGTTGGGCACTGTGTCTAGTAAACCCGTCGATCGCATCATGTCGCTATTTTCAGTTCTGAGCTCACAGTGAGAACGTGAAGATGGCTAAAAATTAGCATCCCCAGCCAAGTATGAGGGCCTGGCGAAAGATTTCGCCTGAAGCTATGCAATCCACATTAAATAACTGTTACGCGGTTCGTTCTACACGACATTTCTCGGCCGCACTCTCCAGGGCAACGAAGATGTTCTTGCAGCGTTTTCGATAGGAAGTGTTTGATCACCCACAATACAGCCTGTAAGTGCGTTCCCCTGAGATTCATCTCTGTTCAAATTAACCGCTGGCTTTGAAGAGAATATTCTGACACAGACAACGAAATGCAGTCCAGAGTAAAAAAATATTGAAATGCACTGGCGTCGGTATTCTATACTACTGGCCATTAAAATCGCTACACCACGAAGATGTTTCCGACTCTGATAAAGGTCGGATTGTAGCATATAGCGATTGCGGTTTATCGTATCGCGACAATGCTGCTCGCGTTGATCGAGATCTAATGACTGTTAGCAGAATGTGGAATCGGTGGGTTCAGGAGGGTAATATGGAACACCATGCTGGATCCCAACGGCCTCGTATCACTAGCAGTCGAGATGACAGGCATCTTATCGGCATGGCTGTAACAGATCTTGCTGCCACGTCTCGATCCCTGAGTCAACAAATGGGGACGTCTGCAAGACAACAACCATCTGCACGAACAATTTGACGAGGTTTGCAGCAGCACGGAGACCATGCCTGCTGTTACCCTTGACGCTGCATCACGGACAGGAGCGCCTGCGATGGTGTACTCAACAACGAACCTGGGTGTACGAATGGCAAAACGTCAGTATTTCGGTTGAATCCAGGTTCTGTTTACAGCATCACGATGGTCGCATCCGTGTTTGGCGATATCGCGGTGGAACGCACACTGGAAGCGTGTATTCGTCTTATTGGAGTATCACCCGGCGTGATTGTACGGGGTGCCATTGGTTACACGTCTCGGTCACCTCTTGTTTGCATTGACGGCACTTTGAACAATGGAAGTTACATTTCAGATGTGTTACAACCCTTCATTCCATCCCTGCGAAACCCTACATTTCAGCAGGATAATGCACGGTCGCTTGTTGCGGGTCCTGTACGGGCCTTTCTGGATACAGAAAATGTTCGACTGTTACTCTGGCTTACAAATTCTCCAAATCTTTCACCAATTGAAAACGTCTGGTCAGTGGTGGCTGAGCAACTGGCTCGACATAATACGCCAGTCACTTCTCTTGATCAACTGTGGTATCGTGTTGAAGCTGCATGGGCAGCTGTACCTGTACACGCCATCCAAGCTCTGTTTGGCTCAATGCCCAGGCGTATCAATGCCGATATTACAGCCAGAGGTGGTTGTTCTGAGTACTGATTTCTCAGGATCTATGCACCCAACTTGCGTCAGAATGTAATCACATGTCAGTTCTACTATAATATATTTGTCCAATGAATACCCGTTTATCATCTGCATTTCTTCTTAGTGTAGCAATTTTAATAGCCAGTAGCGTATAACGAGGGAGTTAAAAATTTTGTAAACGCTACGACAGATGGCGACTTTGCCGAAAAGTAGCTGGAAGCAAATAAAATAGTTTTCATATTCACTATGGCTTCCATTTGGCGACCTATCGTTCCTTACTTTCCGGATAGCTCTTGTATATATCTTTTCAGTCCTGATGTTTCTAGTTAATGCTCTCAGCGTTGTTCCTATTTCTTAGTGCATGTGGATGAACGTTTATGTGTCCGAACAGACAGGCCACATGTTGTCCCCATCTTTATACTTCTTTCCTCCATTAAACGTCGTGGAAAAAAATCGTGTTCTTGTACTGACTTGTAACTGCATAAAATACGCGGTCATATTATAAGGGTCCAGAAAGTTTTGCACATTCATGATGTCATTTGTCTATTTCCAAGTTAAATAAATTACGTTTTCATTTAAAATAAAATTCCTTTGTCTCGTGTAGTCATTTCAACCTCACTATGCCTGAAATAAAATCATTGAATAATCATTAAAAAACAATCCAAAAAATAGAGATCAATAGGCCATTTTGAGCATTAGTAAGTGCATTATCTGAGTACTGTTCAAGGCGTAATGCCAAGCACTAATCTAATAAAATTATCACCTCACTTTCTCTAACGACTCCAATATTATTTTGCGTTATCTGTTGCGTGTTTCAAACATAAGTCGGTAATTTTTGGTACTAAATATAAAATTCAAGCGGTTGTAGATTGCTACATTTATATCCGAGGGCCTTTTTTCTACACTGAAATTATATTAGGATATCAGGTCAGAGAAGGGTATATCTATTATAGGGAAGTGTGCCTTGTTCTCTCCAAAGAAGATCAAAGAGTATTTGAAGAAGAATGAAAAACAAAGGCAACACAACCCAATAACGTGTCTCAAAGAATAATCGGAGTTTTACAACTGAAATTATCTATTATAGCCTATAAGAAATATTTCAGTAACACAAGAAATTATGAATGGCTGGAATTACTGAGATTCCTGAACTGATATAACTTGATACGTCGCATAACTACTTCAGCTTCCTAGGAGACATTATGGTTCAGCAAAAGATCTAGTAATTGGTAATTTCCTAGTGAGTACACGGAAAGATAAGTTTGTCGTCAATCTAGAACGTAAGTTTTTCGGAAACTTAAGCTGTCCTATGAAAAAAAATGGCATTTTGACTCTATGGCCGGATCACTTTTATGGCATAGTGATAATAAATTGTGTAGACAAACTTTCCTAGTGATTTGGTCTGCTATTCGTGAAAACTATATCAAGATCCCTACGGTAGTTCCTGAAACAGCCTTCACATACAGACAGGAAAACATGACTGGGACTTTAATTTATATCGATAGTTTACAGCAGACAAACAGATTACAATCAATACATCACAATAGCAAAAGCGATGTATTCTTGATAAGTTTTCAATGCGCTAGTACCTTAGTCCCTAACACGAATCATTGATCTGTCACACTCATCGTTCATTTTACAGATCGGGCGTGGCAGCATTGCAAGAAACTGCAGTCTCCCTTTGTCGTTCATCTTGATACTTGCCGCATGTAGAGAAACATTCAACAAAGAGTTTAACTTTGTCAATTTAGCTATAAAGTGTATTATTCAGAGCTGAGCGTGAAATGGATGTCTGGAATACCGCATGTTTCGAGCAACGTGTAATAATTAGGTAAGAGCAACAGACCATATGTTCCCAATTACTGCAAATTTTGCTTTAAATTGCTTTTCGAATTTTCTTATTTTATAGTATTTTGTTATATGTGTGAATTTGTTATTCATTAGCGATAGTGTGGGGTAACTGTCTAAGAGCAATAAAGTGTCTGCATCGGATCCTAATTTTGAAGCTCGGATGCAGGAGCATTTGCTGTACACAGGTGAAGAGGGAAAAGGGAAAGACTGCATCATTTTTGGTGATTTTGACGATTCTGATGCTGATCCTGATTTTGTGGTAGTTGATGGTCACTACGAAACAGAGAGTTATACTAATGAAGAAAATACTTTATTAGAAGAGACAGTGGTGATCTGTACCACAGATAATTCCTCACAGCAAACACCATCCTTTTATGGCAAAAATAATTTCAAGTGGGAACGTAATGACGCTGTTAGGGCAAGGGAAACACCTCAGCTTTCTGAAAGGAACAATACCAGGACTAACATCCAACAATGGAGTTTTGAGAGAAAGGCCTACTAAATCTTAAACCTGGTAAAATTTATTTGATAACGGCATGTTGGAATTATACCAAATGATCGAATGGGAAAGAGGAAGACGTGTATGAAGTGTCGTGGGTCCAACTTAAGGAAATCAGTGTACAAGTGCACCAAATGTAGTCAACAGATTTACCTGGCATGTACTGGAAAGATGTGCTTCGACTGTCTAAAGGCTCTGTGAAGCAATGGTTTCAACTCATCTGATTATTACCTTCGTTTACATTTTCGGCAATCTCTCTTTTATATTCATCGATATCGTGACTGGTGTAACAGTATTAACGATAATCCGAAGACTGATCCTAAATGACTACACATACTCATGTTTCGTGTTAAGAACTAAGGTAACAATGCGTAAGAGGCTTATCAAAAATGTGTCGCTTTTGGTATTAAAATCTATTGGTTGTAATCTGCTTGGCTATTGTAATCTATAGGCATAAAGTCCCCGCCATGTTTTTCTGTCAGTATGTGAAGGCCAATTTCAGGAACTAGCGTAGGGATATTGATATAGTTTTCACTAATAGACAGACCAATTCACTATGAAAGTTTGTGTACATAATTTGTTACCTCTATGCCATACAAGTGACCCTGTCACTGAGTCAACATGCCATTTTTTCGTAGGTCACATAATGAAAACAACAAAACCTTAGCTTGAGCTGAATAGTATTAATTTTGTTTACAATATGAATTAGATTTCCATATACTTAATTTCTGCCAAGTAATGTGGTGTTATGTGATAAAGTTGTAAGAGACCGCATGTTTATAGTTATGCATAACTGAGAGATATTTCGGACTAAGGCTTAAGACGGTATACTGACATACACAAAAGCTACAGTATGTGAAGTACTAAATACGAAAAGCCTTTAAGCACCGATATGTCGGTTCCCGTTGTTTAATTACTACAGATAATACCAATGAGTTATTGGGAGGTGCTCAACATTTCAGCGATTTGATGATGTGATAGTGTTTGGTTTGTGGGGCGCTCAACTGCGCCATCATCAGCGCCCATACAAAGTCCCATATGAAACAGTCCAATTTTTCCATACAGTCCATCCTAAGCATCGTCACGAATTATGATGATGATGATGATGAAATAATGAGGACAACACAAACACCCAGTCCCAATGCAAGAAAATGCCCAACCCGCTCGGGAATCGAACCCGAGATCCCGTGCTAGCCACTAGACTACGAGCTGCGGATCCAGCGATTTGAAACAGCGCGTATTCATGGAACGTGAGGTATAATAAGAAAACCACCAAATGTGGGCATCAATTCCAAACGATATACCGCAGTACGGAGTCTTCTAAGTTCTGATTGGGGCATAAAAACAATCTTGGATCTCAGTGAACACGTTCTTCTTCAGGAAGCAAAAATCTGGCGTTTCTGAGTCTGCCTTTCACGCTCGGGAATGATAGGCAAAATAAAATTGCACTTTTGGCGCAACAAAGCTTGACAAGTTTACATCCACACTTTGCTTTCACGTTCCGTGTGAGGACGGTATCCATCCCGAGGCACAATCCGAGGAGGATAAAGCAGAAGATTGCCAGTGTGTAGGATTTTCTCAAGACTTCCACAGCCATATCTTGGAGCACGCAGCGTGGGATCCTGTGACCTGTCTGTCGCGCTGTGTAAACTGGATCTGTCGCGTCGCTTCTTGTGCAGGACGACGGCCGTTGCTAGGTAACGCCACCCCTTTGCGTTTCCCGCCTCCCCTTCCCCTACCCTAACCCCCTCGGGACCCATCACACCGGTTACGCGCCCCTGTTTTTCTCCCGTGGGAGAGGACGTTATAGGCCGCCTCGCCTGTAATGAATACTCCGCACGTCTGTTTCTGGGACATTTTCGCACGCTGTTAAACTCGTCGCTGCTTATTCACAAGCTTTCGCAGCGCCGACCGAACGGAAATCTGTTTACACTAAGGAGACAAACGTTATGGGATAGCGACATGTACACGTACAGATGGTAGTAGTATCTCGAACAGAGGGTGTAAAAGGACAGTGCGTTGGTGGAGTTGTCATTTGTGTACTCAGGTGATTCATGTGAAAAGGATTCTGATATGATCATGGCCTCACGAAGGAGCTAACAGTCTTTGAATGTGTGGTGGTAGTTGGAGCTAGATGCATGGGACATTCTATTTCGGAAATTATTAGGGAGTTCAGTATTCCGAGATACTTAGTGTCAAGAGTGTGCCGAGAATATCACATTTGAGGCATTACCTTCCATTCAGACAACGACCGAGAGCAGCGGAGTTTGCGTATAGTTGTCAGTGCTAAAAGACAAGAAACAATCCTTGAAATAACAGCTGCAATCAGTGTGGGACTACGTCGAACATATCCGTTAGGACAGTGAGGCGAAATTTGGCGTGAACGGGCTTCGGCAGCAGACAAACGACGTGAGTGCCTTTGATAATAGCACAACATCGCATGCAGCGCCCCTCCTGGGCTCGGGTCAACATCAGTTTGACCCTAGACCATTGGATAACCTTGGCTTGGTCAGATGAGTCCCGTTTTCAGTTGGCAAAAGCTGATGGTAGGGTTCGAGTGTGGTGCATGCCCCACGATGTCATGGATCCAAGTTGCAACAAGGCTCTGTGCAAGCTAGTCGTGGCTTCATAATAGTGTGGCCTGTGTTTATATGAAGTGTGCAGGGTTCTCTGGTCAAACTGAACCAAAGATTTTGACTGCAATGCTTATGTTTGGCTGCTTGGAGACCATTTACAGCTATTCATAGACTTCATGTTCCCAAAGAACGATAGAATTTTTACAGCTGACGATGCGCCATGTCACCGGGCCATAGCTGTTCGCGATTGGTTTGAAGAACGTTCTGCACAATTCGGACGAATGATTTGGCCACGCAGATCACCCCATATGAATAACTTCGAACATTTATGGGACATAATCAAGAGAACAGTTCGTGTACAAAATCGTGCACCGTCAACGCTTTGTCAATTATGGACGGTTGTAGAGGCAGCATGGCCCAATATTTCTGCAGGGGACTTCCAACGACTTGTTGAGTCCACACCACACCAAGTTGTTGTACTATCCCGTCGAAAAGGAGGTCATACACGATATTAGGAGGTATCCCATGACTTTTGTCACCTTAGTGGAGTACAGTAGCTTCGGCCAGTGACAACAGCTGATAAGGGTCAGTGAAGGGACTGAACTGCAAGTCTTGCCTTGTTTCACTTGGTACTGTACGCAGCACCAACTTCTACTTTAAGGAGAGGAGGTGAAAATGTCACCTGGCGAAAGGAAAACAGAAATACTGGAATCACGTAAAGGAACAAAGTGCCCTTAGGAGTGGATAAAGCGAAAATCACGAACCAAGTTATAGAACAAAACAAATATTCCTAATTACACTGACGACAGAAATTTATTGCCACTTACTCAGTAGCAGTACAGCAGTAGTTCATTGTGGAATGGATTCGACATCTTCTTGGTATGTGCAACAAAAGTCTGTGCACGGTAACGATTTACTGTAAATTACGAGCCCTTGGTTTGTGGCCACGGAGCTGGTGCCCGATAAAGTCACAGATTTCTTCCATGGGACTTAGGCCAGACGAAATTGGTGCCCAAGACATGAACCTGAGTTCACTGTCGTCCTGCTCAAACCATGTAGCACGGTTCTGGAATGAAGGCAACAAGAGTGGAGGAATACAGATGGTCCGCAGTAACATGCATGTCATACTGCCTTAGATTACACTGCAGGTCTCGTGGACCCTCAAGTGAAAGTCCTTTATAGCATAATAGTGCCTTCACTGGCCTTCGTCCCTGACCAACGGTCTAGTCTCGATGACCCCATACCCACTGCCTATCCTGTTTTACAGAACAGGCAAGCCTCCGAATCCAACAACGCGCGGGACAAACGCGCGGTCTTTGGCGCCTTGACGCGGTTCGCGCGGCTCCCCCCGCCGTAGGTTCGAGTCCACCCTCGGGCGTGGGTGTGTGTGTTGTCGTTGGCGTAAGTTAGTTTGAGCTAGATTAAGTAGTGTGTAAGCCTAGGAACCAATGACTTCAAGAATTTGGTCCCATTGGAACTTACCACAAATTAAAAAAAAAAAAATTCTAATTCAACGTTTTCTCATGAAAAGTAGATATCCAACACCTTTTCATCTAAAACTTTGAACGAAGCTGCTAAGGTTCAGTGACGATGTCATAATTATATTAGAACAAATAAGCCCTCGGTCACAAATATTAAGTCAAAATTGACCAGGTTTCGACGCTATTTCGACGCTACTATGACCGTCGTCTTCAGAGTTAAACTAACTGTTCTAAAACATAATAGGTATATAAGACTTTAATAAACTAAATTGTATACTCACTGGAAAGAGAGTCACATTCTAAAATATCTAAGCCGGAAAGGCGACGTCATGAAAAGGAGTAAATAAGGTAAGAGGCGAGCCGCTAAGAGCTGCTCGTACCTGAGTGAACACGGGTTGCAACAAAACTGAGGTGCCAACGTTAGAAAGTGTGGGCAAGTAAACATGGTGTTGCTACGAGCGCCATCTAGAAGCCGTAGAAAAATTAGGCTACTGTTGTTGTTGTTGTTGTGGTCTTCGGTCCTCAGACTGGTTTGATGCAGCTCTCCATGCTACTCTATCCTGTGCAAGCTTCTTCATCTCCCAGTACTTACTGCAACCTACATCCTTCTGAATCTGCTTAGTGTATTTATCTCTTGGTCTCCCTCTACAATTTTTACCCTCCACGCTGCCCTCCAATGCTAAATTTGTGATCCCTTGATGCCTCAAAACATGTCCTACCAACCGGTCCCTTCTTTTTGTCAAGTTGTGCCACAAACTCCTCTTCTCCCCAATTCTATTCAATACCTTCTCATTAGTTATGTGATCTACCCATCTAATCTTCAGCATTCTTCTGTAGCACCACATTTAGAAAGCTTCTATTCTCTTCTTGTCCAAACTAGTTATCGTCCATGTTTCACTTCCATACATGGCTACACTCCATACAAATACTTTCAGAAATGACTTCCTGACATTTAAATCTATACTCGATGCTAACAAATTTCTCTTCTTCAGAAACGGTTTCCTTGCCGTTGCCAGTCTATATTTTATATCCTCTCTACTTCGACCATCATCGGTTATTTTACTCCCCAAATAGCAAAACTCCTTTACTACTTTAAGTGTCTCATTTCCTAATCTAATTCCCTCAGCATCACCCAATTTAACTTGACTACATTCCATTATCCTCGATTTGCTTTTGTTGATGAAAATAAGTCGTAAGGTTAGTATTGCCTCGCGTGTTTCAACATTTCTGCGGAATCCAAATTGATCTTCCCCAAGGTCCGCTTCTACCAGTTTTTCCATTCGTCTGTAAAGAATTCGCGTTAGTATTTTGCAGCTGTGACTTATTAAACTGATAGTTCGGTAATTTTCACATCTGTCAACACCTGCTTTCTTTGGGATTGGAATTATTATATTCTTCTTGAAGTCTGAGGGTATTTCACATACATCTTGCTCACCAGATGGTAGAGTTTTGTCAGGACTGGCTCTCCCAAGGCCGTCAGTAGTTCTAATGGAATCTTGTCTACTCCCGGGACCTTGTTTCGACTCAGGTTTTTCAATGCTCTGTCAAACTCTTCACGCAGTATCGTATCTCCCATTTCATCTTCATCTGCATCCTCTTCCGTTTCCAGTACATCGCCCTTGTATAAACCTTCTATATACTCCTTCCACCTTTCCACCTTCCCTTCTTTGCTTAGAACTGGGTTTCCATCTGAGCTCTTGATATTCATACAAGTGGCTCTCTTTTCTCCAAAGGTCTCTTTAATTTTCCTGTAGGCAGTATCTATCTTACCCCTAATGAGATAAGCCTCTACATCCTTACATTTGTCCTCTAGCCATCCCTGCTTAGCCACTTTGCACTTCCTGTCGATCTCATTTTTGAGACGTTTGTATTCCTTTTTGCCTGCTTCATTTACTGCATTTCTATATTTTCTCCTTTCATCAATTAAATTCAATATTTCTTCTGTTACCCACGGATTTCTATTAGCCCTCGTCTTTTTACCTACTTTATGTTCTGCTGCCTTCACTATTTCATCCCTCAGAGCTACCCATTCTTCTTCTACTGTATTTCTTTCCTCCATTCCTGTCAATTGTTCCCTTATTCTCTCCCTGAAACTCTCTACAACCTCTGGTTCTTTCAGTTTATCCAGGTCCCATCTCTTTAAATTAGCACCTTTTTGTAGTTTCTTCAGTTTTAGTCTACAGTTCATAACCAATAGATTGTGGTCAGAGTCCACATCTGCCCCTGGAAATGTCTTACAATTTAAAACCTGATTCCTAAATCTCTGTCTTACCATTACATAATCTATATGATACCTTTGAGTATCTCCAGGATTCTTCCATGTATACAACCTTCTTTTATGATTCTTGAACCAAGTATTAGCTATGATTAAGTTATGCTCTGTGCAAAATTCTACCAGACGGCTTCCTCTTCCATTTCTTCCCCCCAATCCATATTCACCTACTATGTTTCCTTCTCTCCCTTTTCCTACTGACGAATTCCAGTCACCCATGACTATTAAATTTTCGTCTCCCTTCACTACCTGAATAATTTCTTTCATCTCATCATACATTTCCTCAATTTCTTCATCATCTGCAGAGCTAGTTGGCATATAAACTTGTACTACTGTGGGCTTTGTGTCTATCTTGGCCACAATAATGCGTTCACTATGCTGTTTGTAGTAGCTTACCCGCTCTCCTATTTTTTTATTCATCATTAAACCTACTGCTGCATTATCCCTATTTGATTTTGTATTTATAACCCTGTATTCACCTGACCAAAAGTCTTGTTCCTCCTGCCACCGAACTTCACTAATTCCCACAATATCTAACTTTAACCTATCCATTTCTCTTTTTAAATTTTATAACCTACCTGCCCGATTAAGGGATCTGACATTCCACGCTCCGATCCGTAGAACGCCAGTTTTCTTTCTCCTGATAACGACATCCTCTTGAGTAGTCCCCGCCCGGAGATCCGAATGGGGGACTATTTTACCTCCGGAATATTTCACCCAAGAGGACGATATCATCATTTAATCATACAGTAAAGCTGCATGCCCTTGGGAAAAATTACTGCTGTAGTTTCCCCTTGCTTTCAGCCGTTCGCAGTACCAGCACAGCAAGGCTGTTTTGGTTAATGTTACAAGGCCAGATCAGTCAATCATCCAGACTGTTGCCCATGCAACTACTGAAAAGGCTGCTGCCCCTCTTCAGGAACCACACGTTTGTCTGGCCTCTCAACAGATACCCCTCCGTTGTGGTTGCACCTACGGTACGGCAATCTGTATCGCTGAGGCACGCAAGCCTCCCCACCAACGGCAAGGTCCATGGTTCATGGGCTACTGTACGTTCAAAATTAGACACTTGAAATTGTAATGAAGCTGATTCAGGCATAACGTAAGCACTAATAATAATAACATGAAGTTACATATTTATCTGCTTTAAACAGAGATGAATTCCAGCATAACGTAAGCACTAACAATAATAAGATGAAGTTACATATTTATCTGCTTTAAACAGACGACATTCCCTCGGAGTTCGTGACATGCCTGGTAGGAAGAAGCACTTGTGAGAAAAACGGTTTGCTTAATTCATAAGCGACATCTTGTAAACAGTAGATACAAGTGAACAGGTAGGTGATATCTTGCCATATTTCTGGAAGGCGTTCGGCATTGTAACGAAGGGCTGGTCACGGTGTGACGAACTTCAAGCGTACAGCATGTGCAGTCACCGCGCGTGCTGAGGCCCGGCCTGTCATTCGGCTTTGCTAGGTCCTTCTCGGATGTACCCGGAACAGCACGATATTTCAATTTGCGTTACGGCAGTTTTAGGTCGGCACAATTCCCTGAGTTAGGCAGAATAGTGGTGTCAGCGGTGTTTACCCTTCGCTATTTGTTCGTGGTATGAAGGACACTTACACGTCCAGTGGGCGTAGGCACAAAGAGAGGCAGCGAACGATCTATCGTCACCGTCCTTTAAAATGAATGGGAATGACAGAAGGGGGCGATGATAATTCTTAATTCGCTTAAGTAACGGGTACTACTTATTTGCTGTGAAATGATATTTCAGTACCATGCAGAGAGAACTTAAACATTTAGACGACAATGAAAGAGCAAAAAATTACAGCGATCGACAGATAGGAGACATTACTCTGTACATTAAGAAGTACTTTGTGCTAAATTTGCAGGCATGGAGCACTTGAAGAAGCTGGTGGTGCGAATAGTAAAATTCCTGAAGTCGCACCCATTATTCCACTGTCTGTTGCATCAGTTTTCAGTTGAAATGAATGAAGAATACGGAGACTTCATATACTACAGCATCTTGACTGTCGTGCTGTACAACCTCTGGCACTTTTAGTCTTGATCCAATTCCGTTGTTCCTATTTCGAAAACATAGTGACACCGTTGCGTTAGACCGCTCGCTCACAAGTGACTGTATTTCCCTGGATTGTGCGCACGCCGGTGACGTGGCACGTAAGGCACGTATGTCAACAACGTGTGCTGTCAGCGACAAGAGTAGATTCCATTGCATAGTGTCTCCACAGCAGTGTTGCCACTATTTAAGTTCCAACCTACGTAAAAGTTTTACAGAGCAACTAACTACAGGAATGGATGTAGCAGTGCTTCATCTATATAAAAAAAAAATTTTTTTTTGGTACGTCAGATGAATTGAAACCACCCCCCCCCCCCCCCACTCGCCTCGCCCTGCCCCACCTCCTCCCTCCAGTGTTTTATGCGATACAGTTTCGTGGAGGAAGCAGCAGTCTGTGTTACGCCGGGCTATCCGACAGAGAATGGGATTGATGTTGTGTCGCTATGCCGCGCGGCATTAGCCGAGCGGTCAAAGGTGGCTGGTCCCGGCGGAGGTTCGAGTCTTCCCTCGGGCATGGGTGTGTGTGTTTGTCCTTAGAATAATTTAGGTTAAGTAGTGTGTAAGCTCAGGGACTGATGACCTTAGCAGTTAAGTCCCATAAGATTTCATACACATTTAAACTTTTTTTTTCTTTTGTGTCGCTTTTGTCCCAGTGGGACCTAGTTAAGTCGCTTTAACTGCGATTCTACACCCTCTGGTAATGTGGGTTGCTTCAGTATGGTATGGCGAAACGCGTCGCCTATTGTATCGCCTCAATGAGAACCACGCCTAACAGTTTGGCGTAAACTATACCGACTTGTAACGAACCTAGCAGTGTCTCTGAATTCGATGTTCATCGTAATGTATGCTTCTTAAGAGAGGAACAATTTTCAAGAACCGACCACGCTATCCTCTTTTATGTGCTATTTCCTTTAGAAATGCGTAGCGTTTTCTCAAAACTACTAAAAGATCTAATTAATCCACGCACTTCCTTGATACTGATTTCACGTGATTTCTCACGTCATATTGCTTCATAGTATTACCTCTAAACACATATACGATGTGACATGTCAAAGATGTTCACCAATAATCTGATAACCAGTTACTACTGGGTTCTTTCCCTTTATTCAAAGCACTGTATTACGTTTACCCACATTTATTGAGAGTTGCTATTGTTCACACCAAGCAGAAGTTTTGTAGAACTCTTATTGTACTTATTGTACATTACAATTCAGCAGCGAGTAAACTTATAGCGCTGCTGAACTTAACCAGATAAATCGCTTAGGCCTATATACACCGAGCTGTATAGCTTACAGACAAGATAGGTAAAGTAACAGAACATATTAACTAGACGGTGGAAAGGAGTGAAAGTGCCGTATCATGCTTCCCAGTCGTGCACAGAAAAGTGAACGTCACATGGTCTGACGTAAGGGAGACTGTGGAGGCAAATGTGGCCGGCTCCGCTGCATGAGGCAGTTGAATGAACGGTAAAAGATCATCTTGTCAATCAGCAAGCAGTTACGGTGCACTGAGGCGGTGTCCTTCATTACAACATGGACCGTAGAAAACATTTAGATGACTTCACGCGGGGAAGAAGCATCGGGAAACTGGAAGAAGGTCGTAGTGTGACGTCTGGAGCCCAGGAATTTGGTACTCGCGGCAGCATTGTGTTACGTGAAATGACACAACGTCATAGACTTAAGTGTTCTCGTACAGATATGTTTATATGAATGCATACAAAAGCAGCGAGTGACAACTTCTACGGAAGCTGCGAATCGAACTCGGGTCTCCTTCTTCCTAGGCAGGTGCATTACCCACTCACTCACATTCGCACAGTGATTCACACAACTGCACCGATTACCTGACGTGCATCCCTTCTCCTTCCATATTCTCACTGCCGACCTATTCTCTTTTAAATTCTCCCTTATACATAAACAAAATTGCCGAAGCTATCCATGATCTAGACTAGCACACCAGCATCGAAAATAAATGGAGAATCCAGTCTGAAACCCAGGTGCAGGCACTCATACAAAAGAAGTAACACAGTTTCAAAGGCTTTACTGGTCTCATATGCATATGATTTTATTTATATATACGGGGCGATAGCGAGAATTTGGATAGAGTGAGGCATGCCAGGGTAATCCGTGTGGTTGTGTGAGCCGCTGTGGCAAGGTTGCTTAATGGCTGACGCACCTGCCTTGTAAGTAGGAGACACGGGTTTGACTCCCGGTCTTCGTACAAGTTGTCACTCATCGCTTCAGACTAGTTACATAAAATCATACCTGTATGTTACCAGTAAAGTATCTGAAATTGGATCATTTCATTTGTATAAGTACCTGTATCTGGGTTTCAGGTTGGATCCTCGATTTACGTTCGGTGCTGGGATGCTATTCCAGAACATGGACAGCCTCGGCAATTTTGTTTATGTGTAAGGGGGGATTTAAAAGAGACTGGGGCGGCAGTGAGAATGTGGAAGGAGGAGGGAAGCGTGCCAGGGTAATCCGTGCATTTGTGTGAACCGCTGTGTCAAGGTGACTCAATGGCTAACGCACCTACATAGTAAGTAGGAGACCTGCGTTCGATTCCTGAGCTTGTACGTTTTTTTCGCTCGCCGCTGCGGTTTATGTAAGTAAAATTGTTTCCAATGCACGTGGAGCGTTACGAAACACAGGCGCTGCTGTCCAAAGGAGAGAAGATGGTTGATCATGGCCACCTACAGCAATGGATGACCGCCACTTTGCAGTAGTCAAGAAAGGACCTGCGTCAGGCAACAGGTGCAACTGCAACATTGTTCAACAGGACCTCAAGTACCAAACGGCGAACGCACCACATTTGAATGGAAGTGCAGTAGCACAGCATATGATATGGTCTTATACATCTCTCAACAACAGATTTTTACGGCGTAAAGTCAAGCGCCATCACGCTAGTCGGGAACGAAAGAGAAGAGACCGCTGTGAGATGAGGTCAGCCAATAGCACGCTGACCGACTCCTCTCCAGGACGACAATGCGACAGCAGTGGCCCCTATGTGAAGAGGACATAAGCGTCGTGATCGACTGGCGACTCCCGGGTTGAATAGCTGCTTCAAGATTAGCGAGTTCTATAGCAGCATCAACTCTAGTTACTTCGTTTGCATTATCTTTAAAAAAGACTTGTAATTGTTTATACTCAAGAAAATAGCTTCTTTTGCATGACGCCCTTCGCTAGCGACCCGTCTGTGTAATTGCAAAGTTAAGTATTGTATCTTTTCATTTCGTAATAAAACTCATTAATACGAATTGTTTGCCTAGTGAACCGAGTGCGTAGGATTATTTTTGGCGTACTGAAGACACAATAATATTTTTATCTGGTACAAACTGTAAGCGTACAGAAAGGCGCAGACAATTTCACAGTTTCCCACTCCAGTTGCTGCGCAGCCATAAGTTATTTAGATTCATAATCAAAAGAAGTCTTTCACACAAATATGTCGATCGAAATATCGTAGCACTTTTGGAACCTCATTATGGAGTCTTGGAGAATCGACCTTAGGAAAGCTATGTAGACGTCCTAGATAGTTTTAACGCAAAAAATTGTAATTAAAGCTGGAATTACCGTCCAGGTCAATTAGTTTCGTCTGTACATGCACAGAGCGCTTTCAACTGAAACGTCAAACGGTCTCGAAAACAACTTGAAACCGAGCCATCAAAATCTTTATAATACTATACTTTTAATTGTTGCAGGCGCTGATGACCTCGATGTTGAGCGCCCATAAGCCCCAACACACAAATATTTGTTGCAAGGCCACGATGAATTCTTCAAACATTGCGTTTTCCTTAACGCCAGTGGGCTTAGGGAACTGGACTGTTTTTGTCAGAATGTGTCCCTTCTAAAACGCCATTTTCGTTTGGTATGCATAACCATCAAATCAGAAAGAAGTTACTTTCAATGTTTTACTGTCGGCAATGTGCGGCCAAGTCCACTTAAAATACGAAGTCTGCAATCCATTCCGTTCCTCCACAGATTTTTCCCTCATAAATTTAACAATTCCCAGTTTTAAATCGAAAAATCGTCCCAGGGGTGCATCTTGACTGTCTACATCTACATCTACATCTACATGACTACTCTGCAATTCACATTTAAGTGCTTGGCAGAGGGTTCATCGAACCACAATCATACTATCTCTCTACTATTCCACTCCCGAACAGCGAGCGGGAAAAACGAACACCTAAACCTTTCTGTTCGAGCTCTGATTTCTCTTATTTTATTTTGATGATCATTCCTACCTATGTAGGTTGGGCTCAACAAAATATTTTCGCATTCGGAAGAGAAAGTTGGTGACTGAAATTTCGTAAAAAGGTCTCGCCGCGACGAAAAAAGTCTATGCTGTAATGACTTCCATCCCAACTCGTGTATCATATCTGTCACACTCTCTCCCCTATAACGTGATAATACAAAACGAGCTGCCCTTTTTTGCACCCTTTCGATGTCCTCCGTCAATCCCACCTGGTAAGGATCCCACACCGAGCAGCAATATTCTAACAGAGGACGAACGAGTGTAGTGTAAGCTGTCTCTTTAGTGGACTTGTTGCATCTTCTAAGTGTCCTGCCAATGAAACGCAACCTTTGGCTCGCCTTCCCGACAATATTATCTATGAGGTCCTTCCAACTGAAGTTGTTCGTAATTTTAACACCCAGGTACTTAGTTGAATTGACAGCCTTGAAAATTGTACTATTTATCGAGTAATCGAATTCCAACGGATTTCTTTTGGAACTCATGTGGATCATCTCACACTTTTCGTTATTTAGCGTCAACTGCCACCTGACACACCATACAGCAATCTTTTCTAAATCGCTTTGCAACTGATGCTGGTCTTCGGATGACCTTACTAGACGGTAAATTACAGCATCATCTGCGAACAGTCTAAGAGAATTGCTCAGATTGTCACCCAGGTCATTTATATAGATCAGGAACAGTAGAGGTCCCAGGACGCTTCCCTGGGGAACACCTGATATCACTTCAGTTTTACTCGATGATTTGCCGTCTATTACTACGAAATGCGACCTTCCTGACAGAAAATCACGAATCCAGTCGCACAACTGAGACGATACCCCATAGCTCCGCAGCTTGATTAGAAGTCGCTTATGAGGAACGGTGTCAAAAGCTTTCCGGAAATCTAGAAATACGGAATCAACTTGAGATCCCCTGTCAATAGCGGCCATTACTTCATGCGAATAAAGAGCTAGCTGCGTTGCACAAGAGCGATGTTTTCTGAAGCCATGCTGATTACGTGTCAATAGATCGTTCCCTTCGAGGTGATTCATAATGTTTGAATACAGTATATGCTCCAAAACCCTACTGCAAACCGACGTCAATGATATAGGTCTGTAGTTAAATGGATTACTCCTACTGTCTTCAAGAGGCGTGCGGGGAATCAGCATTGCTGTACAGAACAGTGGCACGTTGGGTAAAAGCCTCCAACGAAGGTCGGCAACCTGTGGCAGACATGTATCCGGCAGGTCCTCCTAGCATCCCTTAAGAAGAAGTTCACGCTGTTGCCGCGTTAGTGGTCTGTGAGCAACGCCCTACGATTCGTGAGCTCGCCCGCGAAGCCGGATTAGCGCATGCGGCTGTACTTCGCATCCTGAAGGAAAGCGTGGGCAAGCGAAAAATTGTATCACGATGGGTTCCACATGAAGTGACGGGACTGCAGAAATGGATGCGTTACGACGCTGCTCAGACGCACTTGGAGCGGCGCTATGAGCGCAAAGGAGAGGCTTTTGTTACGCCGTATCGTAACACTGGATGAGACATGGGCCACGTCGTACGAGTCAAAACTAAAGCGCCAATCCAACGAATGGCGTCATTATGGGTTGCCACGAAAGTCGAAAGTGCGTCACAGCCCCAGTATGGTGAAAGTTACGGTGATTTTCGTGTACGACTATGATGGTAATATCCTAACGCATTACGTTCCTCCACGGCAGACCGTCTATGGACAGTATTACTGTTCGTTTTCGGAGCATCACCTGCAACCTGCTTTACGAAAGAAGCGGCAACACTTCCTGCGCAACCCATCCGTCATTTTGCACGAAAATGCGCCGGCGCATACAGCGCTAGCTGAGGCTGCTCCATGGGACTGGGAAGTACTGTACCATCCACCATACTCCCCGGACTTAAGTCCTTGTGATTTTGATTTGATTCCGAAGATGAAGGAACCACTTCGTGGCATTCGCTTCAGAACTGTTTCAGAAATTCGACAGGCAGTAGACCGCTCCATTTGCACCATCAACAGAACAAGCTCTGCTAACGGTAAACTACGCCTTCCATATCGCTGGCAACGGGTTCTACACCACGCTGGTGACTACTTTGAAGGACGGTAACAGGTGCAAAAATGTAACTCATTTGTATCGGTTCTGAATAAACAGTTGCCACTATTTAAGTTCCACCCCTCGTACTTTTCGTGTAAGAAATTAAAAACCACTTTTTTGGGATTTGTGCATGCTGTCGTTTATGCAATCTTTCTCATTCGATTTTCGGGAAACTATTCGGTAAAATGAATTTTTTCCATCTTATAGTATGATATCACTGTTTGATAGCGACCTGGTTTTCTGTTCACTTTTGCCAAAAATTATTGTGATACTTCGAAATTAAGTAAAACGCAAGGCATATTTTGATAAGTTTTCAGTATAAGATGTAATCGCTGGCCAGTTTGATGCATTTTACGCCATACTATGTTGTGTACAAAATGTAGCTAACATATCGAAACTGTTTTTAGTGCTGGAAGGATAGTCAGACCTCTTTCCAGTCTGAGGTAGGTACGTGACGTATCTGGAAACTGTCCGTGGCTGGGCTGGCAGCGTGGCGGCACACGCGGTGCTATTGCCTCCTGCCGGGCATTTTTACTTGCCTCGTCGCCCCTGTGAGAACACGAGTGTCACATCGATAGCAGTCTTGATGCGCGACCTCTATGCTGTGTGGTTATAATTACAGCGCAACTACTCACAGAGGTTAAGGGTGGGCTGCATTTGCCGGCCGCGGTGGCCGAGCGGTTCTGGGCGCTTCAGTCCGGAACCGCGCGACTGCTACTGTCGCAGGTTCGAATCCTGCCTCGGGCATGGATGTGTGTGATGTCCTTAGGTTATTTAGGTTTAAGTAGTCCTACGTTCTAGGGTACCGATGACCTCAGATGTTAAGTCTCATAGTGCTCAGAGCCATTTGAACCTTTTGTGGGCTGCATTTATCGTATGGCAGCGAAACATGGTCGATATGCTAATGGGACAGTGAGGGACCGATTTACGCTGGAAAACAGTTAGATCTAACTCCGTCCACCAGGTGCAGATCTGGCGCTATGCACTGTACGATGGTATGACATCCACGCCGTCCTTTGACAAACCATCACGTGAATCAACAGCATTGCTATCGAGAAGAGAGGGCGTGTGCTGTTAGCGGAACAGTTTTATGTAAACGGTAGCAGTTACACAACTGCGCTGCGTCAGTGTCGCCAACGGAAATGTCTGAGGAGCGGCGAGATGGTGTTTAAAGGTATCAAGAAGATGATAACGAAATTAGAAAATCAAGTTGAACTTGGTGTGGCACCTGAAAGTGGAAGACGTCCCATACCAGTGGAATTTGTTGACGCGGTTGCTGTCGCTGTAACTGACCATGCAGCACGTGTCCTGGGCAGCGTTAGCACTTGTGTAGCAACACGGGAATTGTCCATCCTTGTCCTTTCCATGCTCAACATTACAGTAAGTTTAGCGGCCTATTTACACTAGGTGGCGTGTAAGATGCAGACGGTGCACCAACTGAAACTTCATGACTTGCACCAACATCCTGAAATTGCTCTTCGGTTTCTGACGCAAATCGAATTTGATGACATGTGGCCAAGCAACATTCTATGGATTGACGAAGCACATTTTATATTACAGTTGCAGCGTATACACAGAAATGAGAAATTTGGTTGCTATCAAATCGCGTGTTGCACATGAAAAGCCAGTGCACTCGCCGTGTGTAATTATGTGACGTGGATTCACAAGCACCTTCATTTTCGATCAGTTCTTTTTTGAACGTTATCGAGACCTCCTATTACAACATGTGATTCCTCCTTTGGAAGAGGGCAATTGTGTGGAAGCCACTGTTTTCGTGCGAGCTGGGACAACACTCCATTTTGCTCGCCCAGTTCAATATCTACTTTATGCGACCGTCCACGAACGTGTTCTCTCCAGAGGTTTTCTAGATGCATGGTCTGTAAGATAACCTGCTCTGAATCATGTGACTTTTGACTCTGGGGATATCTAAAAGAATGCGTTTAGCAGGGACCCGTTCGGTCTCTACGTGATCAGAAGGCCAGTGTACAGGAAAACGTTGTTCAGATTCTATCGGAACTGCTGCGAGCAACTGTTTGTTGATCACGTCGTTTTACCCGATGCAGCATCTCGTCGACGTATATGGTGTTCATACTGAACAAATGACGTAAGCGGGGGTAAATAATAAAATCAAGATTATTCCTTTTTCACCTGCTTGATCTTTTCCCATTCCTAATCCCTTACATATGGAAATGTTCCTAAACGTCTTTCTTACACTCATAGTGCCAGATTTGCATCTGGTGCCCAAAATTGGAAATATTTTTTCCAGCGTAAATAGGTTTCGCATTAACGCATTAAAGTATCGACGACGTTTCACTGCCATACGATCATTACAGCCCACCTTGGACCTCAGTTAGTAGCTGCAGTTAAATTATAGCCACCAAGGAGCCACATTTCTTATTACAGTTGTATCTCCGGGTAAGAATCGCGTCGAAGAGAACTGTGTGACCAATATGCTGTCACCAACGTGTATCTCGTTGAGGAATCATGAAAAAATTAAGAGAAATTAGGTCTGATGCAGAGGCTTAATGTGTGAATCGATTACGAAAGAAAACCGATAATACTGATGTGAAGTACCCTCCACATAACCCTTGCACAGTTACTTGCAAATTATGTAAGTGCATGTATAGATTTAGATGTAGGCTCAAACACGACAGGATAACTGGACTAGGTATGAGACAGGCGAAATAATCTCAAAGAAGAATCATTGCTTTCATAGATCATGGTTGTAATGTAGCATCAAGAATTATTTACGAAAGAGTGGGATAACTTGTAGAACTCGTTGTCGCTAAAAATCAACTTGTGTTCTGGACAAATGCAGGAAAAGGCATGGCAGTACTGACCCTTTGACTCAGAAGATAAATAGAAAAAAAGACTAACTTTGTAGATTTAGAGAAGGCTTTAGAAAGTGTTGTATGGAATGCGGTCTTTGAAATCCCGAAGGAAACAGGGACGAGATACAGACCACCGTGCAAGTGACCAGCAGCGTAGACATCCCGGTGCCGGAAGAAGAGAGAAGAATCGTGTTAAACATCCCGTCGATATAGACGTCATTAGAGACGGAGGTGGAAGAAGAGCAACACCAATGGTCGACGTAACGTTCTACAATAATGTCTCTTTCATAAGCATACTGCGATAGTTCAAGTTGTTTTAACGTTTAAATCCATATTTTCCTTCTTGTAAGAGGCTTACTCTGTCCCGATATTAAAAATCATGTTATGCACTGTCACCGTAAAAATGTTTTGTTAGTTATTACGAAAGTTATTTTATAATGTATACTTGTCCCTTTAAACTATTTGTTAGTGAACATACAGTTTAATGAAGGTCATAAATCTGATATTTGGCAATACTGAAAGTGATATGTATGAATTATAAATATAACTCAAATTGTTCTCATATCTTGAAGTCACATATTGAGGACGAGCTCATGTAGCCCTAGGCATGGGAGCAGAAGCTATTTAAAACTTGTGTACTACAAAACATGCCTTTCAGTTCGTATGACAATACACCTGACGTACGTCACATGTTCTATATGCTGATCCACAGGTATGCATGATATTTGATTCTATATTTGAGACTATGCTTTGTCAAGTAGGGGAGATATAATTTTTGAACACAGATTTTGTAATTTATTTTTCATATTTTATTGTACTTCCTGAAGATCTGGTAATAAAAAAATGTTTGTGATAGTTTCAGAGAGAAAATACGGGTTGTAATCGGTATAAGGGTAGAAATTTGTATTGGCGACTAAGGATGGTGTACTGAACAACATTACTTCAGTATTTACATCATTTGCAGGCTAATAATTATAGCTATTACACGACGTATATTTTTAGGTTGGATATAACCTCCAAGTATGTGTGGCAACAGGAATCCATTAATGTGTACTTGACACTGGGTAGCAGGTCAGGTGTTCAAAAGTGGATGCATCGAATTTTTTTTTCTTTATTGTGATTTCATTCCTGTGCTGCATATGTGCAGGGGAGAGCTGTCAGCGGCACAATCCGCCGCTCTTCAGCCGTGTGGCATGACAACTAATACGAGAATAAAATGTTACATATAAGGCGATAAAAAAGGGGACATAAGACAGAGTAAGGGGAGATAATGGGGGTAAAAATACAATGACGTTAATGGGGAGAGAATTTAAAAAATGTCGATATAAAGCTAAAAACACAAAGAAACAATGAAGGCAAACGCGCAGGTTAAAAGTCGGCCACAGTATTAAAAACACTCCAGAACAACACACTTTAAACCCACTTTGAGCACACACGATGAAGAATTAAACTGCCAGGTGGGACCTGCCGAGGGAGAGGCTGGAGAGGATGGAAAAGGAGGGGAGAGCAAGGTGCAGCAGGGGAGGGGGCGGGATGAAAAGAGTAGGGGCGTCAGCGGGTGCACCAAGAGGCAGGAGACTAGTGGGGCAGGAGATGAAGAGGGAAGACAGGGCAGGAGGGAGTGCAGAGACACTGAAGGGGAGCACAAGAGTTGCATGGAAGCAAAACAGTAACTATTACACTGTCCGCCATAGTCCACTTAGTGGTGCAGTTACATCCACACAGAAAACATGAGGTAGTAAGTGTCTGTGATATGTTTGTGGGAAGGTAGTTTGACCCAGAAGGAAAGCAAACGACACATTGCATTGTGTACATACACTGCCGAAAACAAAGAAAAAAAATTAGTGCACCTGAAAGGCGACGTCGAATTTGATCCGATGACAGCATTTGCCACCTGGTGGGTAGTAGATGTACTGATAATGGTTTCTACGTCTTCCGCCAATAAACAGCGCAGTGGCATAGCTAGGAGGGCACCGTATGTGTCTAACCTTTAATAGGGAATGATTACAGCCAGAAGGCTCAGCATACTGGAAAGGCGTAAAGGAACCAGACAACCACGGCATGCACACGAACTTGTGCTTACTCCACGTTGTAAGCCCTCATCGCCAGTTTTGTAAAGGCCTCGTCGCTACTGCTGTGGAAGCCGAGTTGCCACTGCTGTTACAGAAGGCCGAGTCTGTGATTTCGTGAAATGGATTCTGGTGCATTACAGTGCTAAGAGAATTTCTCCCTCCCACTATTACGCCGCTGTGCCCCTGGGTCAGGATTGGAGAACGAAGGTTCTACAGCACTCCAACAGTGACACAAATGATTTAAAAGGTTTGTCTTTGTGAGTAGCTGAGTGATAAGTCCGCAACACTGCATGTAATATAACACGAAAAGGTCCTCAATGACTCACTAAACGAAGTTCCCCTTGCAAGTCAGCCCTGGACGATGATCTATAACCAAGTGGGCTAGAGCTGCTCCATCTTTTCAGCGCCGCCGGTGGCGTTGGTGGAACTCGTGCAAGTGGCGAGTCTCTGTCGCACTGACACCACGTCCCACCTGTGCGCCTGTGGTGCTTTTGTCCTGTCTGTGTCTTCTTCGGACGGTAAAGCACTCCAGCCAACTGAGCGAGTCTGAAAGGGGTCAAGTTGTAGCCTTCTGACTGACGGTATGGTCCTCTTGGAGAATTTCTGAGTCAGATGTGCAGCGAGTCTGCTAACAGTGGTCACGTGAACATTCTCAAACACGTTGACGAGGTTCTGTACGTCCACGCAGCACAGAGGCACGCCAGGACCGTCCTATTGTAAGGGCAGCAGTGGCAGATCGTACAGCTACCAGTGCCCAGATACAAGAGCTTGTGGTCCCAGACGTGTCAGCACGAACTGTTGTGAAGTGGTTATTAGCAGCGGGCCTATGGGCGCGCACACATCTAGGCCGTCTTCCACTCACTCTAAAGTATTGACGCGCACGACTCGACTTGTGCCGTAAGAGGATCACATAGACGTCGGACTGGCACGCTGTTGTCTTCAGTGATAAAAGTAGATTCTCCATGCATTCTTACGATGTGCACCTGGTGAGCGGTGTCTCTTAGAGTGCATTCGTCCAAGACACACTGGCACAACCGAAGCCTTACGGTCTGGGATGCAATAAGCTACAACTCTCGCTCACCTTTGGTGTTTCTGGAGGGGATGCTAAGCAGCGTTTGGTACGTGCAGAACGTTGTTAGACCCGTTCTTTTGCCGTTCTTGCAACAGGAAGGTGATGTGTTGCTCTAACAGAATAACGCTCTCCCACGCACTGCTCATAAAATTTAACGTGCTCTGCAAGACGTGCGGTAACTTTCCTGGCCAGCACGATCTCTGCACGTAGAGCAAGCACAAGTGGGATATGATGTGACTCGTCGACGATTAATTCTTAATGAACTATGTGCGCAAGTGGAATAAGCGTGGCATAAGGTATCCCAGGACTTTACTCGCCACCTGTACGATCGACTGTGTGGGGAGGCGGGGAAAATTTTTTTAATACCCTCTTACTCACGCGAGCATGACAACTAATTTCGTGGACAGCCAGAAAGCGAAGGGAAACATAATGACATTACTTTCCAGTCTGCACGGCCAGATTCTGTTCCAGCCCACTGAAAGAAAAGTCTCTATTCTCCTATTTCTTTGCGGGATCAGGACTATGATTTCAAATAAAAGTATGAAGGTCCAGTCAAAGTTTCCCACGTACAACACTTGGAAATTTACTGTGTTCAATTTTCTATTCTAACAGCACGTATAGCAGTTCAGAGGCGCCCTCTACGGTATGTGCCTACCACATTGTCTTTCGCCCTGACTAAAATTACTCAAATGAAAGTTTGCAATAAATGTTCCAAAATAATGCTCGCCATAAAAGTGGAAATAAGTCACCACTTGCCGCGCAGAATTGCAATTCTCACGGACGGCACACTAATAGCTAGTTTGGCGAATTCTAAGCGATCCAGAACAGTGTACAGTCCTCTCGAGTTCATTATCCGTTTTTACCGCAAAATACGCGTGTTGCCACAGTTCGGCTCTGACGTCATCCGAGGCAGAGCGACATCCGATATTTGACAGACGTGGACCTTACAGTAGCTGAATGCGAAGTGCACCTCTCTACTGTCTCTCGGGCTGCATTTATATAGGTGCCGGAGCGGACGGCCGAGGGAAAATCTGTTGTCTACAGCTATCTGCATACTGCAGCAGCCTCCAAACGACAGCTTTCTCGGGCACATAAACTTTAATAATATAGTTACAAATTACTTCAGAAACCTCTTACTTTTTATTTGTATTCAGTTAAAGTTCTTTGAAATCACCGAAAAAGTTTCAGCTCACTAGAATGAAAACTTTGCCTTCTAGAATTTTTATAGTGGAACTAACGGTAGATCGTTACTTGTGAGCCATATCTTTACTAGAAATTATGTCAGCAGTTATTAATACTACAACTCTCAAATTGGGTATAGCTCTATCACTTGGTATGTTTCATCATCCACTTTAACCAAAATTCTCTATCATTAAAATCACAGGTACTTAATCCACAACAATTGGGTACATTTGAGTTACCACATTGGTTTTTACTAAATTACTCAAAAACTATAAGAGGTAGCTTAGCGTGGTCTTTCAGTTATTATTTTTGGGGTGAGCTGAAGCATAAAACAAATTTTCATGTTTCTAAGTCCATTATTTAGCGCTTCTGATTTTTTCTAAAAACGTGGATTCTGGTGTCAATTTTTGTTCTATGGTTTTGGAAACCTGCACCACTCATTAATGAGCTCTAAAGACACTTTCTCACCAAATTCTGGCTTTCTAGCTTTATTATTTAGCGCCACTTATTTTTCTCTTAAAATGGCATTTTTACGTAAACTATTAAGTCTAGAATCTGAAGACTTGGTATTTGGAACATTATAACACTAAAATGTATTTCAGCTAAGTTTTAAACGTAAATTTTGATTTTAAAATTCATATTTAATTGTGGTGCAATACTTGGGCGCTATGCGCAGATGCTTCAAGGTGACGTGGCGCTACTAGCAGTGAACTGGTTAAGTCCCGGCACACTCGCTCCCCTCCGTATCTCTCACATGATACACCGTTTGGTTTGCTTCAACTGGGTGCCCGAGTCAGCGCCTGCGTTGCCGCCCGTATTTCAGCGTCTGTCGATACCTGGTACTTCACAACCGCTTGTATTATTGATCTGTAAATGTCATGTGCTCCATATGCGCTATTACAACAATAAAACGTGACAGGTTGCACTAATTTTTTCCCAGTGGTGTACTAAGGTCCTATATATAAAAAATAACTGCACTTACATTTGTGATATACTGTGTAATAAATTATGATCGCTTCCGAATGTAAAAGTTTGTAATCTTGTTCGAGTACCTCCAATTGTCTTCATCAGCAGTGATACATTACGTCATCGCCCTCGGCTCTTTTATCTGCAGGGAAAGTTGTGAGTTTCGGACAGGGCGATTAGCGGCGCTATCGTCGATCTTTTCTGTGGGCAAATTTCGCTGGACACAGCTTACAGGACACCGAGAGACCACCTGGAGCAATTAGGCGTAGGCAGGCAGGCGTTAGAGGGAACGGCGGACGCCGTATAAATCCGGTGCCCCCGCATCGCATCGCGTGGCGTGGCGGCTGCGGCGGGAGCCGCCGAGCATGACGTATGGAGTCACGGGAGGCCGCGTCTCGCGTGTTCACAAATAAACACAACATAACGCAGTAAAGGACATGTTTAACATATCGTTATCAGCGCGGCCGCTCCTGAAATATAGTTAGCGTCGGCCGGGGACACGCACGCGGCGCCGAGGCGCGGATCGCACGATGAATTACACGCTCGCACTCGGCGGGGTGGTCGCCGCTATCTGGCGCATGCCGCCATAACTTATCCCGAAATTACTAAAATTTACATAGCGCTGGCCGGCCTGCTGCGGCGCCGCAATTATTCATGAGCAGCGACCGCCTTGTCGGCGGGGGTGCTCGAAGCGGCGGCCTCCGGGACCAGCGCCGGACCAACAAATCGCCCCGCTTTATATGGAAATAAACTCCCCATAACCGTGCGCCGCCTGCTCCACTGCCGATCGCCGGCTCCTGCTGTCCGGCACTCGCTCGTGTTGCAATCGAAAACGCTCATCTGCAGCCACTTCGTAAACGTGTGTTCCTCATTAATTTCTGGGATTCCGAATTATTTGAATCAGGGACTGAATTACTCCTTGTTCCCTGCCCCTCCTCGCCTTCCCCCTCCCCATATTAATATTGTTGCCACGAAGGGATAACAAACATAGACAGAGAAAATTATTTTTTTATTTGTGGAAAGTGAAATACAATGAAATCTAAGTAATCTATGCGTTGTATAGGCTAATTGCAGTTTTTTGCAACTGTAATGTAAGCGTTATTATGACCAGACGCGTTTTGCTCCAGCGATGTAACAATTTTTTTTTTTTTTTTTGCTTGCAACTTTGTTAGATAGGATGCTTTGCTTACTGCCATAAACCGTTTTCATTGTTAAAGTTACTCTTGGTTATTTTGTGTACTTCATTATTCCTGTTGTTCCAAGTGTATGTTTAGGGTATTCAGCCACAACACTTTCCATACAATAAATATTTACGTTTCTGTGTTGAGAAGAACTACAGTCGTCACGTCATCTCGAGTGTTTTGTTTTGCTATTATGGGATCTTTCGGCTTTTGTTTGCTTTATCGTTCGGCTTTTGTTTGCTCTGGTAGACAAAAAAAGAGACGAACGCATCCAGCTATAGCAAAACAAAGCACACGAAATGACGAGGATAGTAGTTCTTCTCAACACAGAAACCACAGAAACGTAAGTATTTAGCGCAGTGAAAGTGATTTGTGATAAACACTCCAAACAGTAAAGAAGTAAGCAACAAAAAGACAATGAGAACGATAGTGATTAGAACTGTTTATAGTGCTAAGAGAGCCATGCTATGCAAACTGTTCAGGATCCTATCTAACAAAATTGTAAGAAAAAAAGTCATATTATTACAGTGACCACGGAAGATGTTTTAGAATGAAGCGAAAAGCGTGTCGTGTTAATGAGGCTTTAATTACAGTTGGAAAAGACGGTAATTCAACATATACATCCTATACATATGCACTGCGGAAAAAAGAAGCCGAAAAACAAAGAATAATCAATAATATACTGACTTACTGAAAAAGAAAGGAAGGAAGGAAGATTGGGTTCAACGTGCCGTCAATATCGGTGAGATTAGAGACGAAGCACAAGCTCGGATGGTGTCAAGAATGGGGAAGGAAATCGTCCGTGCCCTTTCAAAGGAAACATCTCGGCATTTGCCTTGAGTGATTTAGGGAGATTACGGGAAACCTCAGTCTGGATGGCCGGACACGGTTTTGAGACGTCGTCCGACCGAATGTGAATCCAACGTTCTAACTACTGTGCCACCGTGCTCGGCTACTGAATTACTCGGTTACTAAATCACTAACAGAGGGCACATTCCAATAACAGATTGGCAAATACACTCCTGGAAATTGAAATAAGAACACCGTGAATTCATTGTCCCAGGAAGGGGAAACTTTATTGACACATTCCTGGGGTCAGATACATCACATGATCACACTGACAGAACCACAGGCACATAGACACAGGCAACAGAGCATGCACAATGTCGGCACTAGTACAGTGTATATCCACCTTTCGCAGCAATGCAGGCTGCTATTCTCCCATGGAGACGATCGTAGAGATGCTGGATGTAGTCGTGTGGAACGGCTTGCCATGCCTTTTCCACCTGGCGCCTCAGTTGGACCAGCGTTCGTGCTGGACGTGCAGACCGCGTGAGACGACGCTTCATCCAGTCCCAAACATGCTCAATGGGGGACAGATCCGGAGATCTTGCTGGCCAGGGTAGTTGACTTACACCTTCTAGAGCACGTTGGGTTGCACGGGATACATGCGGACGTTCATTGTCCTGTTGGAACAGCAAGTTCCCTTGCCGGTCTAGAAATGGTAGAACGATGGGTTCGATGACGGTTTGGATGTACCACGCACTATTCAGTGTTTCCTCGACGATCACCAGAGGTGTACGGCCAGTGTAGGAGATCGCTCCCCACACCATGATGCCGGGTGTTAGCCCTGTGTGCTTCGGTCGTATGCAGTCTTGATTGTGGCGCTCACCTGCACGGCGCCAAACACGCATACGACCATCATTGGCACCAAGGCAGAAGCGACTCTCATCGCTGAAGACGACACGTCTCCATTCGTCCCTCCATTCACGCCTGTCGCGACACCACTGGAGGCGGGCTGCACGATGTTGGGGCGTGAGCGGAAGACGGCCTAACGGTGTGCGGGACCGTAGCCCAGCTTCATGGAGACTGTTGCGAATGGTCCTCGCCGATACCCCAGGAGCAACAGTGTCCCTAATTTGCTGGGAAGTGGCGGTGCGGTTCCCTACGGCACTGCGTAGGATCCTACGGTCTTGGCGTGCATCCGTGCGTCGCTGCGGTCCGGTCCCAGGTCGACGGGCACGTGCACCTTCCGCCGACCACTGGCGACAACATCGATGTACTGTGGAGACCTCACGCCCCACGTATTGAACAATTCGGCGGTACGTCCACCCGGCCTCCCGCATGCCCACTATACGCCCTCGCTCAAAGTCCGTCAACTGCACATACGGTTCACGTCCACGCTGTCGCGGCATGCTACCAGTGTTAAAGACTGCGATGGAGCTCCGTATGCCACGGCAAACTGGCTGACACTGACAGCGGCGGTGCACAAATGCTGCGCAGCTAGCGCCATTCGACGGCCAACACCGCGGTTCCTGGTGTGTCCGCTGTGCCGTGCGTGTGATCATTGCTTGTACAGCCCTCTCGCTGTGTCCGGTGCAAGTATGGTTAGTCTGACACAGGTGTCAATGTGTTCTTTTTTCCATTTCCAGGAGTGTAGTTTCCAGAGGCAACAACTTTTGTTTTCAGTATTTCGTACAGATACTTAACAAACTAAAAAAAAGAGTTTAAATGCTATTATAACCGGTCGGGTACCGATTGCTCGGGAAAAGGTTTTACATTTTGTCCAACTGTGCGAGAGCAGTTTCATCATTACTCAGAAAAGAGGTCGACTACGCACGAGGGTTGTATTTACTAGCTACTTGGAAATGAGTGCACTCAACTGTTGTTGGCACTGTTATCATTAGCCACTTTATCCGAGTGCTGTGCTGGAGGGGCAGTTCAGTCATCGCAGGCGTGATGGAAGAAAATTCAGGCATTAGGGCTACCTCCACAAAATAACGACTTACGTAACGGTTTACACTAGATTTTTTTTTTTTGAGTCATCAATCTTCTGCCTTGTTAGATGCATTTCAGAGTAGCACTTGCAACCTACGTCCTCAATTATTTGCTGTATGCATCCCAATTTCTGTCTTACTCTATGATTTTTATCCTCTACAGCTCCTTTTCACCGATTCTTCGGAGAACCTTCTCATCTTACCGTATCAGTCACCTTAATTTTCAACTTTCCTCTGTAGCATCACATCTCCAATGCCTCTATTCTCTTTTGTTCCGGTTTTCCTAGAGTCCATGCTTTGCTAGCGTACAATGCTGTGTGTGATCCAGGCGTTCATTCCCAGAAATTTATTCCTCAAATTAAGACCTTTGTTTGATACTAGTAGACTTCTCTTGGCCAGGAATGCCCTTTCTGAGAGTGCTAGTCTGTTTTTATATCCTCCTTGATCCGTCCGTCTTGCTTTATTTCGCTGCCTATGTAGCAGAAAGCTTAAACTTCATCTACTTCGTCCTCACCAATGCTGATGCTAAGTTCCCGCTGTTCTCATTTCTGCTGCTTCTCATTACTTTTGTCTTTCTTCAGTTTACTCTCAGTCCATGTTCTATACTTGCTAGACTGTTCATTTCCATTCAACAGAGCCTGTAACTGTTCTCGACTTTCACTGAGGAAATCAATGTCAGCAGCGAATCCTACCACTGATATTCTTTCACCTTGAATTTTAATCCCACTAGGGCGATAGACTATATCCCTGTCTCATACCCTTTTTTATCTGTGCCCTTCGTTCCTGATCTTCCACTAGTATTTGTCCTTCTTGGTTGTTGTACAAATTGTATATTATCCGTCTTTCTTTATAGCTTACCCCTATTTTTCTCAGGATTTCGAACATCTTGCACCATATACATTGCCCAATGCTTTTTCCAGTACAACAAATCCTATGAACGTGTCTTGAGTTTTCTTTAGTCTTGCTTCCATTATCAACAACAAAGTCAGAATGCCTCTCTCGTACCTTTACGTTTCCTAAATCCAAACTGAGCGTCACCTAACACATCGTCAGTTTTCGTTTTCATTCATCTGTATATTATTCTTGCCAACAACTTGGATGTATGAGCTGTTAAGCTGATTTTGCGACAGCTCTCGCATTAGTCAGCTCTTGCGATCTTGGGATTTGGGAGGATGAGGTTTTTCTGAAAGTATAATGGTATACGTACCGCCAGTCTCTTAGATTCTACACACCAACGTCATTAACCGTTTTGTTGCCATCTCCACGAGTGATTATAAAAATTGCGATGGAATGTTTTCTATCCCTCCTGCATTATTTGATTTTAAAACTCCCAAAGCCGTTCTAAATTGTGGTTCTAACACTGGATCCCCTATCTCTTCCCTATCGGACACAGTTTCCTCATCTATCATGTTATCAGATAAATCCTCCCCTTCATAGAGGCCCTCACTGCGCTCTTTTCTCCCTCCTCTGAATTTAAGAGTTTAATACCCCTTGTACTCTTAATGTTATCGCCCTTGCCTTCAATTTCACTGGAGGTTGTTCTGACATTGCTGTATTCTTTGTCATCCCTTCCCACAATTAGTTATTTTTCGATTTCTCCTCTTTTATCATGTAGCCAATCTGCCTCAGCTTCCCTACTCTTCTTATTTATTTCATTCCTAACGACCCGTATTTCTGTATTTCTGAATTTCTCTAAATATTTTTGTAATTTCTTCTTTCGTCGATCCTCTGTTACCTATGGCTTCTTCGCAGTTACTTTACTTCTATGTACGTTTTTATCTCCAACTCTTCACTCCTTAGCACTTCCGTATCCAACTTCTTTGAGCACTGATTCTTCGTGACTATTTCCTTAAACTTCAGCCTACTCTTCGTCACCGACACTGCGATCTGAGTCGGTATCTGTCCGTGGGTTCGCCCTATCATCCAATATCTGATTTAGGAATCTATGATGTAATCTAACTGAAATAGTTTCCTGCCGTTATGTAGACAGGACTGACACCACCAGCAGTCGACCAATGGTGTAAACGCCCGGAAGGGGACCCCTACGTCAGGTTGAAACCGGTTGGCGGTGTAATAATAATAAATGCGATTAAGACTGTTTTTGAATAATTGATTAATCATACTAATCGCTGCTTCATCTCCACAACCATGTTGTACAAAAATAACTGAAATATTCTTGTATCTCCCGGCCTTTTCCAAGTATACCTCCTCCTCGTGTGATTCTTGAACAGAGCTTTCACCGTCATGATCTGAAGTTTATTGCAGAAATCAATTAATTTTTCCTCTACTCCATTCCTACTACCATGTCCATATTCTCCAGTAACTTTTTCTTTTAGTCCTGCTCCCACAACCGCATTCTAGTCCCCCATGAAAAGTAGATTTTCATCTCCTTTTACATACCGAATTACCCGTCCAGTATTCTCGTATACTTTCTCTACCTCTTCATTTTCTGCTTCCGACGTCGGCATGTAAAATCTTGTAAAACAAAAAGAAAGCTGTATCTGTCAATCCAAAACAGTTCCGATGTTGATGCTATAGTACATTACAAGAAATACTGCAAAATATTAAAGACTGTAATACGGATGTCAAAGCAAATATATTACAAGGAAAAGATAGTCATATCAGATAACAAAATTAAGACAATATGGGATATAGTGAAGGAGGAGACCGATAGAACCAGACATGAAGAGGAACAAATAGCATTAAGAGTAAATGATACATTGGTGACAGGTGTGTATAGCGTTGCAGAACTTTTTAACAGGCATTTTATAACTGTTACTGAAAAAATGGGGTTGTCAGGTTCGGTAGATGCTGCTATGGAATACCTCAAACCAAACATTTCAAGTAACTTCCAAAATATGAATTTGACCCTCACTACCCCAACATAAATAATGTCCATCATAAAATCTTTAAAATCAGAAACGTCTAGTGGGTATGATGAAACGTCAACAAAGTTAGTTAAAGAGCGTGATTCTGAGCTAAGTAATATATTAAGCTATGTGTGTAACCAGTCACTTGTCAGTGGAATATTTCCTGAATGGCTGAAATATGCTGAAGTTAAGCCACTGTTTAAGAAGAGAGATAAAGAATTGGCATCAAATTTCCGTCCAGTTTCACTGTTGCCAGCATTCTCAAAAATTTTCGACAAAGTAATGTACAGTCGGCTTTATAACCATCTTATCTCAAATAACATACTGTCAAAGTCACAGTTTGGATTTCTAAAAGGTTCTGATATTCAGAACGCTATCTACACTTACAGTGAAAATGTACTTAATTCATTAGACAAAAAATTGCAGGCAGCTGGTATATTTTTTTGATCTGTCAAAGGCATTTGACTGTGTAAGTCACAATATCCTTTTAAGTGAATTAGAGTATTATAGTGTAACAGGAAATGCTGCAAAATGGTTCAAATCTTATATCTCTGGCCGGAAACAAAGGGTGTTATTAGCAAAGAGACATGTATCAAGCAATCAGGCATCATCCAGCTGGGAACTAATTATATGTGCGGTCCCACAAGGTTCCAATTTGGGGCCCTTACTTTGTCTTGTGTATATCAATGACTGTTCATCAGTAACATTACCAGATGCCAAGTTCATTTTGTTTGCCGATGCAAACATTGCAATAAATAGCAAATCAAGCGTAGTCTTAGAAAGGTCAGCTAATAAAATATTTGTGGACATTAATCACTGGTTCCTAGCCAATTCTTTGTCACTAAACTTTGAAAAAGCACACTAGATGCAGTTCAGAACTTGTAAGAGGTGTCCCACGAGTATATATCTAACATACGATGACAAGAAGATAGAAGAAGTGGACAGTGTTAAATTCTTGGGATTACAGCTTGATAATAAATTCAACTGGGAGGAGCACACCACAGAACTGCTGAAGCGTCTTAACAAATCTCTGTTTGCAATGCGAATTTTGTCAGACATAGGGGATATAAAAATGAAAAAGCTGGCATACTATGCTTACTTTCATTCCATAATGACATAAGGGATTATTTTTTGGGGTAATTCATCAAGCCAAGCTAAAGTTTTCCGGGCACGAAACGTGCAGTAAGAGTTAAATGTGGTGTGAACTCAAGAACATCCTGCAGAAGCCTGTTTAGGGATACTAACTACTGCTTCCCAATATATTTATTCTTTAACGAAATTTGTCATTGAAAATATATCACTTTTTCAAACCAACAGCTCAATTCATGGAATCAATACTAGAAATAAGAATAATCTTCATAACGATTTAAAGTCACTTAGTCTTGTACAAAAAGGTGTGCATTATTCAGGAACACACATTTTCAATAACTTGCCAGCAGCCATAAAAAGCTTAACAACCAATGAAATTCATTTTTAGAGAAGCCTAAAGGAATTATTGGTGGCCAACTCCTTCTACTCCATTGACGAATTTCTCAGTAAAAACCATCTGATAAGTACAATATAACTTCTGTGCAATTTCAGTGCAGTAATGTGTTCATTGTAAATGTGTGTGTGTGTGTGTGTGTGTGTGTGTGTATGTAAGTACAATCTTACTTCTGCACCATTTCAGTGCAGTAATGTGTTCATTGTAAATAAGTATTATAGTAGTTGTATTATACGTTTCTTACCTTATAAATAAATAAAAAACTTTTTTTTATTTTAAATTCAGTGCATTAGTATTTGTAAAATGACTTTCATATAGTGTTCATTAAAAATGACGATCATTCCACTTGGGACCTGTGGAATGGTAAATTAGCTGATTTGTTTTGGTTGTAAATATTTGTCATGTATTGTTGTTTTTCTGACATGTTCCACATCCTGGAGGACCTCCTCACTACGGATCAATTGGAATGAAAGTAAATATAATATAATCTAATCTAATCTATACCTGAACTGTTGTTGTTGGTGCTGGTTTGCTGTCAATTCCGATGATAAAAACCCTGTCACTCAACTGTTCACAGAAACTCAGTGTGTCCTGTCTTTGTGTTCATAGCGAATCCTATTCCCGCGATACCGTTTTTTGTTGCTGTTGATATTACCCTATACTCGTCTGACCAGAAATCCTTTCCTCATTCTATTTCAGTTCACTGACCCAACTTATTTCTACATTGAGCGTTAACATTTCTGTTTTCAGATTTTGTAGCTTTCCCACCACGTTCAAACTTCTGTTATTGCACGCCCCGTCTCGTAGAACATTTTCCTTTCGTTTTTCTCATGGTTGTCTCCTCCTTTGCAAACCCCTCCTGGAGTTCGAGTGGGGACTAGTCCGGGATATTTTGACAATGGAGTGATCAAAATGACATTTTTCAGCTACCGGCCTCATGACCTGTGCCTTTAATGCACTGGTTTCCATTGGATTCTGCATCTTCATGCCGTTGATGATTGCTGAATGCTGACTGTTCCACCTTTAACAGGCAGTTTCCCACCCGGCAGGCAAAAGAGTGCCCTGAATATTTGTTCGCTCCTGTGATCTTTCTGACAAGGCCTTTGGCTGAGTCAGGGTGACTTCTATGCAGGAGCCGGCCGGAGTGGCCGAGCGGTTCTAGGCGCTTCAGCCTGAAACTGCGCGACCACTACGGTCACAGGTTCGAATCCTGCCTCGGGCATGGATGTGTGTGATGTTCTTAGATTAATTAGGTTTAAGCAGTTCTAAGTTCTAGGGGACTGATGATCTCCGATGTTAAGTCCCTTAGTGCTCAGAGCCATTTGAACTTTTAATATGCAGGAAGTCTTCAGCTACCATTGCTGATGACCTATATTGAAAATTTAAGCAGTGGAGGGGTTCAAACCCGGAACTGAGAACAAGTCAAAGACGCTACCCCTGGACTACAGGTACGCTATAATGAGGAATATAACGTAGTGTCTTCTGCTGTCATTGAGAATTAAAATTCACTTAGTACGTTGTCAGCTGTACTGAAGATTCGGCAGATTTATGTCTTTGGTGATTTACTTATAGTGTGCGTCCCATGTCTCTGAATTGTGTAAACTTCGTTCAGAGTTTATTCGAATTAAAAATTTCAATTGGTGGTTGTTTCTGAGACGCAAAACGCGGATCAGCCGAACATTTGCCTAAAAGAGCGTGGGAAACCACCTAAAAACCACATTCATACTGGCCGTTGTACCAGACCACGATCATTTATCCGCAGCGGCGATTTGGTCCTGGTCTGACTGACCTTCCAGCATCGCAGGCGATCGCTCTTTTTCTTTTTTCTTTTTTTTAATAAAAAAAGCAAAAGTAACAGTTTCATCGGTGTTCTAGACCTCTGCCGATGACAAATATTTCCCTTTTTAAAACAAGGTTTCGTTCTTTACGAAACTAACCACAATTGCAACGTTACACTGAAGCTCCTCCCACGCACTTTTCTGCAAGACATACTGCAGCGATTACAGAATGAACAGCCAATTAGTACTAGCATCGGAACCTGTTTGGCTTAATGTACCTGCAGATCTTTACACTGCAGTCTGCGCTTCGACTCCTCTTGTACGAACTTCGACAAATTGTTGTTTATGCCACCTATACGCTGCGTCATCAGTAATGATCGGTAGGGAACGGATTTTTATTAAATAAATATTTTTTCCTTGTAGGTAACAGCACCTTCCAGTCGTATACGAAATTCTGTTTCGCATTAAAATACATGTTTTTGTAATATTTTATGTACTTCGTCGAAATGAGTGAGGGAAACCGTCTAAAAGCCACATTGGTGCTGGCCGGTGTACCAGACCACGGTGGTTTGTTCTTCGCGGGGATTTGGTCGCGGTCTGGCTGACCTCCCTGCCTCGCACGCTATCACGAAGTATTTTCAACAGTGCCACTAAAAACATAATTTATCACTTTTCTATGTCATAATTTTCAAATTTAATGTATTGCGCATTGAGTGACTTCCACTATACGCGCTTACTCGCTATCTGAATGAGTTATCCCTTCTTTATGAGGTACACGGCTGACGCAATGTACGCAACAGTTGTTAGTCATTGCCCTCGCCTTGTTTACAAAAGCACTCTTTTACAATACTGTACATCAAGTAAAGTGATTGGCGATGCAAGAATGAAAGTAAAGGCAAGCGCGTTAGCTCTCATCTGCAACAATTTGTTGCTGGATTAAGCGGCATGTGTGGAATAATTCAATTCTGTCAAAAATGTGGGAAATCAGTAAATGCAGACCAGCAATCTCAAGACTTGCAGCATTTAGCAGGTAGTACACATAGAGTGACCGCTTCTAAGTAAGTTCTTTTAGGTGAAGGCATTTTCTCTTCACATGCCCTAGCTTCAAAAAGTTACGAATATTATGCAGATTTATGCAACAGTTGTGGTTCAAGTTGTATTCAATTGCTATGCGGTAAACTGACAAATATATCGAAGAACAGTTGATGGCTATGTACGACACATTCTGACGCGACTATGTGGACTTTCCCAGTGTATTACCAGTTCAAACTCTTCTCAGGTCTTGAATCATATTCTTGAACCAGGTCAAACTGTCATCTGCACACCATATGTCTACAGTCCGCCTGGCCACCATCATCAGGTGGACTGTTGAAATATGGTGTGCAGATGACAGTTTGACCTGGTTCAAGAATCAGGAGGATCTGCAGCGAATTGACGCATGGTGCACGGAATGGCAATTGAATCTCAATGTAGACAAGTGTAATGTGATGCGAATACATAGAAAGATAGGTCCCTTATCATTTAGCTACAAAATAGCAGGTCAGCAACTGGAAGCAGTTAATTCCATAAATTATCAGGGAGTACGCATTAGGAGTGATTTAAAATGGAATGATCATATAAAAATCGTCGGTAAAGCAGATGCCAGACTCAGATTCATTGGAAGTATTCTAAGGAAATGAAATCCGACAACAAAGGAAGTAGGTTACAGTACGCTTGTTCGCCACTGCTTGAATACTGCTCAGCAGTGTGGGATCCGCACCAGATAGGGTTGATAAAAGAGATAGAGAAGATCCAACGGAGAGCAGCGCGCTTCGTTACAGGATCATTTAGTAATCGCGAAAGCGTTACGGAGATGATAGATAAACTCCAGTGGAAGACTCTGCAGGAGAGACGCTCAGTAGCTCCGTACGGGCTTTTGTTAAAGTTTCGAGAACATACCTTCACCGAAGAGTCAAGCAGTATATTGCTCCCTCCTACGTATATCTCGCGAAGAGACCATGAGGATAAAATCAGAGAGATTAGAGCCCACACAGAAGCATACAGACAATCCTTCTTTCCACGTACAATACGAGACTGGAATAGAAGGGAGAACTGATAGAGGTACTCAGGGTACACTCCGTCACACACTGTCAGGTGGCTTGAGGAGTATGGATGTAGATGTAGATGTAGATGACTCAAGACCTGAGAAGAGTTTGAACTGGTAATACACTGGGAAAGTTCACATAGTCGCATCAGAAAGTGTCGTACATAGCCATCAACTGTTCTTATATATGTATGTGTCAGTTTACCGCATAGCTTCTCCCACTCTGTTTGAACGAGCCTCACCTTTGTACCTCACCAGACATTCTCAGCTTCCACAATAGCTTTGAGGTTATTGTCAGCTGATAACCGCCATTGACACTCATAGACCCATTTGTGGTTAAATGATACAGAATGGTGAACAGTAACATCGATTTGACAGCTCCACACTACATAGTCACCGCCCACCAATCATGTGAGCCCACAACAGTTCATGTTACGTGGCTGATCCACAAAACAAAGGCACCATGAGAATGTTGCTAGAATCGTAAGTTATAGGTTGGCATACTCCACTGAAATGTGTAATGGAAAAAAATCTCTGGGAGAGAGATCCTGTTTCTCCTGAAAACGTAACGATGGTTTGGGGTATTCATGGAAGTTTATAGACAATCATTTTTTATACTTAATCAGCACATGACATCGCGATGGAAGTTTAATCGATAGTACTGGTGCGATGTATCCTCCACCGTGCACTGTACAATGTCTTTCTGTATATTTGTTTTATATTTATGTTGAATACAGGTGATACAGTTTTTGCAAGTAGGCGGAAGGACCTATACTGGGGCAGATAATTGGCCTGAATGCAACTAAATCTGTTGCCCATCAATACGACTAGAAATTGTGTACACTGTCATTGGAAGATTTAACAGCAGTAAAATGCATAGCAGTAAGCATCTAGGGAGAGCTGTGGCGAATGTGTATGAAGGGATCAGATTAATTTGCGGGAATCTTAAGGGTGGCAACGCGAACACTGAGGACTGACAGGTCGGTAAGCTAAAGCAGAAGAATATGTCAGGCTCAAATTCACTTGCATGGATTTTTGTGTAATCCACCCATTTATAAGTGACAACTTAAATGGTGAGGGTCCACAGTTCCTGTCAAAATGTCACCTGGAGACTGTGGCATTACAGTTTGGATTGAGTTATAAGAGGCACTAAGATCACTGCTGTTGTTGGAGGAAACGTTGACATTGATTTGGTGTGATCGGTAGCTATTGGTCAACTGCCTCTCGGCATACGATGGTTGGAAAAGCGTGTAGGTATTTCTTCTAAATAAATAACTACACTATGCAGATGTATACTACCATATATAGGTCCACTCACAGAGAGTGTGTGTGGGGGGAAAAAAGAACAATGCTATTATTAAACCCTGAATCTTTCCCCACTCTTGCAGTAGCTCTGACTTTTGCGTGGCTGTTGCACCAGTGTAAATGATTCAGTGGATAGTTGATAGAACTGTATAATTGAAAAACAAGTGATGTATTTCTCAAGGAGCAAAGACTCTGATACCATTACGACATCACATATCTAGCATAGCGATCATTGGAATATGATAAAAAAGATGAGGTACATACAGGGGCGTATTTATGGACAATCAATCGATATCAAAGAAATGCAGACGTGTCAGATTTTCTTTGTGCAGTCTTCAGATAGTAAAGGCGTAACACTAACGCTTTATTTGTGCAGTCCTCGTGTAGTAAAGGTGCAGCAGCAACGCTTCCTTGGCCTTAAAACACTATATCAGGCATAGTGGAGGTTGAGGTGTACTCAGAGGAATATAGACATTCATTTTTACTCGATCACTACGCATGTGACTGAAAATGAACAAAGAAATCAGTAATTCCTGCTTCGACATGATCCATGCTGTGCAGTATATACTATATATGCATTTACATATAAGCTCCTGTCTACAGCAGGTTTGCAACACCAGTAAGCTATAGCGATTTGCAGAGGATGGAGGACTGGTGAGCGTTGGAGCTGAACGTAGAGAAATGTAACTATTGAATCTAACACACACGAGGAGACTTGCTACTGTTCTATTGTGTCATAGACTATAAATCACTAGAAGTAGTACCAGTTGTAAAAAAATACATGGACGCAAACATCCGCATGTGAATTTCTACCTGAATGTTGGTGCGCTAATTTTTCTCACTGCGATAGCTGTCTACAAAGCCAGTGACAGGTAGAGGGCTAGACAGCTTTCTAGCTAATGGAATAATGCTGTCCCAACATGATGGAAATTCGAAGGAATTAGCAGGGGTTTGTGACTTTGTTGGAGGTATATCTCCATGTACAGGTTCATTACAATTAAACTTTCAAAACGCTGTAGAAATAACGCCACTGGTCAAAATGACGTCAAATTGCAAAGGAATATTATCGGAGAGGGGGGGGAAACGTATGGCAGAAGAAGAAAAAATAGTGTGAAAACTAATCAATAGACGGCGCTGTATGTGTCAGAATACGTAAATGAAAACACCTGTCATGCCCACGACCCACAGAAGTTGGTATAAACACGCCGAGTACACGGGTTTTCGTCCTTTCGCGCCTTCGCCATTCGCCATGGCTGTCTCAATGCAGGATCGCTCTCTGCTTGTAAAGCTGGATTAGAAGAATGATGACTGTGCACTCATCGCTCTGAAGAAGTTCCGGACACTGAAGGGTTTGAAAAATGGCGCTGGTCCGATGACTGCCGTGGGTCTGGAGAAAATGATTCAGAAATTCGAAAAGATGGGTTCTTTTGGTGTGCAACCTGATAGAGAGTGGAAAAGAATTGATTCGACGTCAGTGGAAGCAGTGGCCACAGCAATGCAGGAGGAGACGAGTGGTGGTGTGCAAACGTGTAGTGCACGGAGAATTGTCCGAACATTGGACATACCCGTGAACACGGTGCGTGAAATCCTACGAAACACCCTTCTTTGCTATCCATTCAAAATTACCCATGTGCAAAGTTGCTTCCTACTGACCAGCCAGACCTTTGCTTTAGAATATCTTGCTCACACGGAAGTGGACGATGATTGTCCATGGAAGATTTTGTGGACAGACAAAGCTCATTTATATTCGACAGGATATGTCGATACACAGAATTGTGTAATATGGGCAACGAAAAATCCTCACGCAAATCAACCAGTACCACTCCATCGCGAAAAAGTCGTGTGTGCTGCAGGTTTACGGCATAGGGCCATATTTTTTCGAAGAGACAGGTGATTCTTGTCCTGTTACCTGTACCGTCACTGGTAAGCGCTGTGAGTGTCTTTGCGCAACCACGTCATTGCAGCTCTCCAACAGCGTGAATGTGTGGATGTGATCATTTTTATGCAAGATGGTGCACTTCCGCACATTGCAAATCCAGTTAAGCAGCTGCTGAAGCGCCATTGGAAATTCTAGAATTATCAGCCGCTATTTCCCTACAGTGTGGCCGGCCCGATCACCTGATCTTAATCCGTGTCACTTCTGGCTGTGGAGCTATCTGAAAGATGTGTTCAATGTTCCGATGGCAAACTGAGCTGCATTGAAGGCACGCATTGCGCGACACATACTGAACATGACCCCAGAAACACTTCGATCAGTTGTGGAACATGCTGTTTCTCAATTTCAACTTGTTGCAGAAACCGGTGGACAGCAAATTGAACATTTTTGTGACAGTCACACGGAAATTAATTAATTAAAAACCTATGTGATTGATGCTTTTTATGTGGTTTTTGGTCTCAGGTCAATAAAAAAACCATTTGAGTGACGCTTTTTATGCGGTTTTTGGCCTCAGGATAATTAAAAACCGATTTTTCCCATCCGATGTGATATTACCTTGCCATGGTGGATGGGCTTACGTAACTAGCAGTATCACATTTCTATACCCATGCACACTGAGTAGTACAGTTTGTTTAACGTCAAACGTACACTTTTGGCATTATTGTATGATTCATTCCTCATTTATAGTCGACCACTATTTAATTATAATGCCTACAACGCCATCTATTACTACATGTTGTAGCTATTTATTTTTCTTCTGCCATAAGTTTTCCCCCTTCACCGGTAATATTCCGTTGTAATTTCACGTCATTCTGGCCAGTGGTGTTATTTCTACAGTGGTTTGAAATTTTAACTTTAATTATAATCACCCTGTATATTGAAGACAGTGCGAATATGTGTGGTAAGCGATACTCTTACAAAAGCGTGGCTGAGAGGTTGTCTCTTTACCGCTTCTCTGACCAAACATGTCACTCCCTCCCAAATACACCTCACGAAGTGACTGCAAAGAGAAAATTAGCCGCTGTACCACTACTGATCGAAGAACTGGTGGAGGTAGCATAACAACATCCACAGTATGATGTAGTAAAGCTATATAGATAGCCACGAAATAAGTTGGAAGGCCAAGGCAGCCACAGCGATATGACTGTAAGGAAAAAATACAATCAAATCTGAAAAGAAATGGCTGTCGGAAGAACTGACACAGCTTATAGATAAGTTAAAAATCCATCAATGAACTTAAAAAACAAGGAAGGTATCATTAAGAATGCTTTTGTGAGCCCACTGACAAACACAGAGGAAAGAGCAAACAGGTGGAAGCAGTACAGTTAAGGCCTCTAAAGAGGGAGAACTTGTCTGATGATACGATAGAAGAAGAAACTGGAGTCGATAAAGGGATCCAGTTTTAAAGTTAGATTTAAACGATCTCTGCAAGATTTCAGATAAAAATAGGCCTAAAGCAGAAGGGATAGATAACGTTCCGCTGAAATTTCTAAAATCATTGGGGGGAAAAAGGTGAACAAACGACTATCCAAGTTGGTGGGTATAATCTATGAGACAGGCGGCCTAACACCAAACTTTCAGCGGCGTATCAACCACACAGTTCCGAAGATAGCAAGGTCAGGCATGTGCGAATGCTATCTCACAAGCTGGATAACATCTGTTGCAAAACCGCTGACAAAATTAATATACAGAAGAATAAAAAAAGAAAATGATGGACCTGTGACGACATGATTTCGATATATAGGATAAATTATGTTTACATCTAAGCATCCATTAGCTATGTGATGCAGCTGTGAAAATAACTATGTAACAGTGATTTGAATATTCGATTTGTCTGAAGACTGCTGGTGATACATTAAAAACTACAGCTTTGGTAGCTGACATAAGTTAGGAAAATATATATGTTGGAACTCATATCCATTAATAGATATTTGGATACTTTTGGTGGGATAGTGTTAAGAGTGCGTGTGTCATGTGTCAGTTTCGTCGGCATATTGGAGTTCCATCTACTCGAAGACATATATACTCAAGCTCAACCCACAAATTTGGTGGGAACCAATAGGAAAATTTCTACAGCACGGTATTTTAGGAAAAATCCAGGTTTGTAGTCTCATACACATTTAGGATGGAGTGGTCATCAGACAGGTATTTTGCTACTGTTCACAGGGTCAGCCTCTTCGGCATATCTCGTAAACACATCTCAGAATGTTTTGGTTTGGATGTGGGAAGACAGGAAGCATATTGTTCAACACGCTTGTATTTCTTGCAGTGGCATTTAAGTGCCCTGGTGTCCTGAGAATAATAGCACACTGGACAATCTGAGGAATGTTTTTGAACCACCCTCATTCTTCACGAAAGTATCCTTAAGGGAAGCTAGGTCTGCAGGCTCATACATGTTTGGAGTGGGATGCTCATCAGATAGATACTTTTCTATTGCTCACAGGGTTGGCCTTTCAGGCAAATATCGAAAACACATCTCAGAACACTATGGTTTGCATGTGCTCAGACAGGAAGCGTCACATAGTTTCCCAACCATTCTGAAGGTCAGTAGCACTTACGAGTGCAGGTGTTCCAGGAATCCCTTCACTCTTTGTCAGTGTTTGAGGCAGCACTTAAGAGGGCAGTATGAGCAGCCAGTCAACAAGGCAAGGTGCTGACAAAACCAGACCCAGAAAAAACCTAGGTGTGCAGGTCTGGTTGCATTTGGGATGGACAGGTTTGCCCGGCAGTTGTTTTGCTCCTGTTCACATCTTTCGGACCAAACACACTCAGAGCGCTTAACAGAACGTTTGGCAGAAAATGCTTTGATGTTTCTCACAAGCTCTGGAGACCAGCAATGGATACAAAGCAAATTGCCACCAGTCCATGTCTCGTGGAGTTTATGCAGCCCACAGTGGGCTGTTGGGGCAGCCCACAGCCCACAGACCTCGAGTTGCATCCAGCCTGTGGTTGGTTGGGAGGGGGGGGGGGAGTGAAGTACTCTGGGTGGGGTGCACTTACAGTCTGATTGCACCGTACACTGAATTGTTCTAATGACCACTGTAGGGCTGCGAGTGTGGCGTGCACATGCCCGAGTGCACAGCTTGCAGTCAGCCATCGACTACCACAGTGAGGTAGCAAGCATTTGATACTCGTGGAAGGTGTGGGTACTATGCACGATCTTTGAACTCCATTTGTGGTATGCAGGGTGCATATTTATGATCTGCATGTGAAGTGTAGGAGGTTTGGCGTACTGTATTGCACGATATATGCAATATGTTTAGATATTTATATGATCTGTAGCCGAAGTTTAGGAGGAGTTGTTAGCTGTGTTGGAGTACCATTTCCTGCAGTATTTCACGAAAATTTATGTGGTGTGTAGGTGAGGATTTTAGCTGTACTGTTTTCGAGGTGTTTATCATTTTTTAAACTGATCTAGACTGATGATCTGTAGGAGTGTAATTAAGGCATGTAGTTGTAGTTTAACCTCACAATTGCATCTTTTTGAGCTTTTGCTACTGTTGTCTCGCATTACTCGAAAATTCTTCCAACGAGATAACACCTGCACATCCAAAAAATTATGAAATAAGAAGAAACTTCCACACCAACAACTCAGCACAGATGGGCACTTCCCACCAATTTCCAGGTGGAGGAGGGGAGGGAGAGGGGAAGGGAGGTGAAAATCCGATGATACCATCTGGTGATGTCATATTGCCATGTCTACTGAAACCATCTTGAATAAATTTTGCAACAATGCACGCTGCACCAATTCTCTCCTATCCCCACTACTCATAAAATCCCATTCCCTACTGATCAGTCTTGGTCCAGTTCTCCAGTTTCACTTTACAGTTAGTCATCTTATTTTACCACAAATTCCAGGGTTTATTTAGCAGTGCCAGACTCAAACTCATATCACTCTTAGAAGTAGCACTTAGTTGGATTTTATGAAGTTACTTCTTAACTTAACGATTTATATTAACCCCTGACACTCATCTCTGTTCCTGTATTGTAATGTATGAAACAGTAACACAGTTCGTATGATCACAGAAATAGAACTTAAAACAATCCGTTGTGTGAGCTATACCAAACTTTTACTTTTCACGTCGCTGTGACCTAGTAGTTGATGTTACGACCTCCAAAGGCTTTAATCGACGACTTTTCATTAACTGCCCATTAAATATAACAAATACTATCAGGAATGACGATCTTTTTTTTTTTAAAAAAAAAATCTTCGGTTGCCAATTGCTTAAGTCGATGCACAAGAGTTATAACACGAAAATAACTGAACACGAAAATTCCTTAATCACCGATAAAACATTTAGCCAATTTTATTAAAACAAATCGTATGAACAACGACGCTTTTTCGAGAGATCCTTAATAACTTGATGCTTAAAAACAGAATATAATTATAAGGTGTAAGTTACACTAAAACCCACGAAATGTGAGCAGCATCTGAAAAAGAAAAATACAATATGGCATCTACAAAGTTTTGCTAGTGACAGAGAGTTCTTGCGCCTTATTGGTTCATCCTTTTGTAGCACTTGTGAATAACGTAAATCACCGGTGCAACGAAATTAAGCCATAAAACGTTGAGTTACCTAGATCTGTCACGAACAGAGCCATATGTGAAGAAAACGGTTATCACGGATCTACTCTGCGTATTTTTGGCCATGAATTTTGGTTATTTAAACTCAGAGGAACCCGTTTTAATTTCTAACTTAACGAAAATAATTATGTTACAGTTTGGCGACAAACATCAGAACAAAATAAAACACGAAAACTCCCGTTAATTATTTCGTAAGTAATAAGGAAATGGCTATAATTTTGTTCAGTTATAACTAACTGTAAGAACGAAACTGTCTAGCACCTGGTTCCGAGAATATCGTAACATAATGTCTTAGTGAACGTAAACCTATCAGATACAAAATTCTCAAATATAGCGTGCCTTGCACCAATAACGGACGGGCCTCCTAATTGTGACTGATCGGCGCTCAGAATTTGATGGTAGACACCACAACAAAGCACGGAAATGTTCTTAATAAAAACACTATTCACTTTCATAAAAACGGATCCCTCCAAAAGAATGTATAAGTAAAACTTATGCAATAACAACTACAACACAATAAATGAGTAAGACAGAAAAAGTAAATACTATAATCATTATTAAGGATGGCTTCAACAATGTCGACATTGATTGCGAACACATTTCTCACAAACTGCGTTTATTTTTAAAGAAATCATGGTCTGAAGAAAGTGTGTCACAAAAGAGTAAGAAATTAAAATTGAAACTACGTGAGATGCTTTAAGTCTTTACAGGGATAGCGTCTGACATTTCAGCTTTTCTGTGCGTGGTCTGTGCTTTGTGTCATCGTTGGTGGCTCATAGGACGTAATCGTTGTGTAGATCGAGTTTCGTGTCTGAGCGATTACGACTGCTCATTAAGTTACACACAAAATAGTAAGTTCGAAGTTACGTGCAAAACAGTTCAGTTCTAACAACGACAATCAAATCCTTTCGCGTAAGAACTGCCACTGTTGTAATTTCTTAGACTTTCCCGGCGATTTGATGACATCTCATGGAAATCGGGTTTTCTGCCGGATATCAGAGTCTTCCAGACACGATATTTCGACGTCATTACTTGACGTCTTCATCAGGTGTTCCCTGAGACTGGCTGCTTGCTGACGCTGACGCTGACGCTGGAATGACGAGCCTGTCCTTGGCTCGCGGTGGTGCAGTATAGACATACATATGTCGTTCCTGCAGTTCCTGTAAGGGAGAGGAATATATATTAGCAGTCTAGTCGATGGTCCTGTCTGGTTTTACCTGAAGAAGAGAAAGACACACTCTGTTGAGGGATTAGTAAAACTTAATCCCTCAGCAGGTCAGGCCAACGCGTGGTTGGCATGTGATGTGGTTGTTGGCCCAGTCCACGGATGAGCCGGTTGCGGGAGTGTTCCGTCCTCTGGTAGAACTTCCTGGCGATGGCGCGGAACCTTTCTCGGAGAGGCAGGATCCCGGTGTCCTCGTGGAGTTGGCGCGTCGAAAAGCGCTTCGGAAGATGCATGGCAGTCTTCAGGGCGCGGTTCTGTATCCGTTGCAGAGTCACAATGTGAGCATCTGCGGCGAACCAGTGTTAGGTAAAGCGTGATGCCGTGTTGCGGTGGCAATGTCGACTGCGGGTTCAGCAGTGGATACAGGGCGCGGAGGCGTCCAATTGCTCTCCCTTCCACATCACGGATGTGATGAACCTGTCGCGCTATCCTGCCTAGAGCGGCAGGATAGCGTGATTAGCCGGCGCGGACCGACTAGGGAACGGCAAACAGAACACCAGGCACTGGGCAGGCATACATATGCGACGCGGTCCAGCAAGCAGCCAGTCTCAGGGAACACCTGATGAGGACGTCAAGTAATGACGTCGAAATATCGTGTTTGGAAGACGCTGATATCCGGCAGAAAACCCGATTTCCACGAGACTGCCACTGTTGTTTATAGTATTCAATAGAGATCACAATATTCACAGACGTGGAGGTCGAAATTTAGTTTACACCGTGACCGAAAAAATAAGAACTTGGCCATAAATTTTCGTGGTTTCTGTCTAGCACGATTACACAACGCACGCACGCACGCCACGAACCTGCATACCCTCTGACTGTCACTGTTCGACTGTCAACTATCAGTATCGCCCTCATATCTCAATTCAAAAATGGTTCAAATGGCTCTGAGCACTATGGGACTTAACATCTGTGGTCATCAGTCCCCTAGAACTTAGAACTACTTAAACCTAACTAACCTAAGGACATCAAACGCATCCATGCCCAAGGCAGGATTCGAACCTGCGACCGTAGCAGTCGCGCGGTTCCGGACTGAGCGCCTAGAACCGCTGGACCACCGCGGCCGGCAGCAGAAGAACAGGAAGAAGAAAAATAAAAGGATTACATTTCGTAATTAGCGTTATCTTCACACATGTTTGCCAAAACATTGCAGAACGTATTTTGTGTTTCACGTGAAGGCAACGTCACTCGCCTCGTGCGAGAACGGCTTAAAGGTGGAGAAAACAGCGGAGACTGCTGTTGCGTGAAATGTCGCGCTCGCTTGTTTCGGCCCGGTACAATTTGGAACTGCTTAGAGGCGGGCTGTGAGGCCCAGTCCGCTCTGTTGGACACGCAGGGATATCGACTTACAAAACGAGGGGCGTGTCGGTACACGAGCGACCGCGTGTCGCTGGGACGGCTCGAGCCGCGGCCGTGCGCTGCTCCAGTCGTGTAGCGACACGGCGGCCCGCTGTCGCCAGCCGTGAATCTCGCGGCGTGCTGGACACGGACCACGCCTGTAGCGAGTCGTGTATTCTCAGGGCGCTCGCCCGTTTTCCCCACGGCCCGAGCGTTTAACCGCTCCACACTGTTCCACTCCACCAGGCGACGAGACAGTCGTTACAAGCAGATTTACTACTCTACTTGTGGGGACATGCTAATGCAATTTCGTCTACAAGCGATTGCGTACCTTCACTGTTGGTCCAGTTTCCAAATGCGCTGCGTGATTAAATGTTTCCGAAAAACCCTCTGTAATTCGTCATCGACCACTAGATATCACGACAGGTGGAACCCGCCCCCCTCCCCCTCCCCCTCCCTTTCCACTTAACGCCAGTTCAACAGGTCAAAATGAAACATCTACAGCCGTCCTTATGATTTTACACTACTGGCCATTAAAATTGCTACACCACGAAGATGACGTCCTACAGACGTGAAATTTAACCGACAGGAAGAATATGCTGTGATATGCAAATGATTAGCTTTTCAGAGCATTCACACAAGGTTGGCGCCGGTGGCAGCACCTACAACGTGCTGATATGACGAAAGTTTCCAACCGGTTTCTCATACACAAACAGCAGTTGACCGGCGTTGCCTGGTGAAACGTTGTTGTGATGCCTCGTGTAAGGAGGAGAAATGCGTACCATCACGTTTCCGACTTAGATAAAGGTCCGATTGTAGCCTATCGCGATTGTGATTTATCGTATCGCGACAATGTTGCTCGCGTTGGTCGAGATCCAATGACTGTTAGCAGAATATGGAATCGGTGGGTTCAGGAGGGTAATACGGAACGCCGTGTTGGATCCCAACGGCCTCGTATCACTAGAAGTCGAGATGACAGGCATCTCATCCGCATAGCTGTAATGGATCGTGCAGCCACGTCTCGATTCCTGAGTCAACAGATGGGGACGTTTGCAAGATAACAACCATCTGCACGGACAGTTTGACGACGTTTGCAGCAGCATGGACGATCAGCTCGGAGACCATGGCTGCGGTTACCCTTGACGCTGCATCACAGACAGGAGCGCCTCCGATGGTGTACTCAACGACGAACCTGGGTGCACGAATGGCAAGACGTCATTTTTTCGGATGAATCTAGGATCTATTTACAGCATCATGATGGTCGCATCCGTGTTTGGCGACATCGCGGTGAACGCACATTGGTAGCGTGTATTCGTCATCGCCGTAATGGCGTTATCATCCGACGTGATGGTATGGGGTGTCATTGGTTACACGTGTCGGTCACCTCTTGTTCGCACTGAGAGCACTTTGAACAGTGGACGTAACATTTCAGATGGGTTACGACCCGTGGCTCTAACCATCATTCGATCCGTGCGAAAACCTACATTTCGGCAGGATCATGCACGACCGTATGTTGTCAGTCCTGTACGGGCCTTTATTGAGACAGAAAATGTTCGACTGCTACCCTAGGCACACATTGTCCAGATCTCTCACCAATGGAAAACGTCTGGTCAATAGTGGCCGAGCAACTGGCTCGTCACAATACGCCAGTCACTACTCTTGATGAAGTGTGGTATCGTGTTGAAGCTGCGTGGGCAGCTGTACCTGTACACGCCATCCAAGCTCTGTTTGACTCAACACCCAGGCGTATGAAGGCCGTTATTATGGCCAGAGGTGATTGTTGTGGGTACTGATTTCTCAGGATCTATGCACACAAATTGCGTGAAAATGCCGGGTTCCAGTGCTCGATTCCCGGCGGGGTCAGGGATTTTCTCTGCGTCGTGATGACTGGATGTTGTTTGATGTCCCTATGTTGGTTAGGTTTAAGTAGTTCTAAGTTCTAGGGGACTGATGACCGTGGATGTTAAGTCCCATAGTGCTCAGAGCCATTTGAACCATTTTTTGCGTGAAAATGTAATCACATGTCAGTTCTAGTATAATATATTTGTCCAATGAATACCCGTTTGTCATCTGCGTCTCTTCTTGGTGTAGCAATTTTAATGGCCAGTAGAGTATTTTATTTTGTTGCAACCAGTGTCAGGGCTTCAGTGAGCCATCTTCAGGCCTGTATGCATAAAACAGTAACGATAGCATTATCAACTTATCAGTAAAGTTACATACAAATAGATAAAACAGAATGAGAAACAATGGCTAGACACTACAAGTGAAATTACACCGTTCATTTGATGAAACGAGCAGACAATCCATTGTCACATATCTAAAATATGCCATAACGAACTTTCACTCAGTACATTGTACAACTGTAATATCTATTAAAAACGTGTATAAATAGTTATTCATAACTTTTATTGGTCAGTCGGGCACACATTACCTGCACAACCCTGAAATAACCTACTGTAAGACCAAATAACTGTAGAAGGTAACAAATGGAAGGAAACAATGCCTGTTTTTTTTTTTTTTTTTTCATCAGTCTACTGACTGGTTTGATGCGCCCCGCACGAATTCCTCCCCTGTGCTAACCTCTTCATCTCAGAGTAGCACTTGCAACCTACGTCCTCAATTATTTGCTTGACGTATTCCAATCTCTGTCTTCCTCTACAGTTTCTGCCCTCTACAGCTCCCTCTAGTACCATGGAACTCATTCCCTCATGTCTTAGCAGATGTCCTTTCATCCTGTCCCTTCTCCTTATCAGTGTTCTCCACATATTCCTTTCCTCTCCGATTCTGCGTAGAACCTCCTCATTCCTTATCAGTCCACCTAATTTTCAACATTCGTCTATAGCACCACATCTCAAATGCTTCGATTCTCATCTGTTCCGGTTTTCCCACAGTCCATGTTTCACTACCATACAATGCTGTACTCCAGACGTACATCCTCAGAAATTTCTTCCTCAAATTAAGACCGGTATTTGATATTAGTAGACTTCTCTTGGCCAGAAATGCCTTTTTTGCCATAGCGAGTCTGCTTTTGATGCCCTCCTTGCTCCGTCCGTCATTGGTTATTTTACTGCCTAGGTAGCAGAATTCCTTAACTTCACTGACTTCGTGACCATCAATCCTGAAGTTAAGTTTCTCGCTGTTCTCATTTCTACTACTTCTCATTACCTTCGTCTAACTCCGGTTTACTCTTAAACCATACTGTGTACTCATTAGACTGTTCATTCCGTTCAGCAGATCATTTAATTCTTCTTCACTTTCACTTGGGATAGCAATGTCATCAGCGAATCGGATCATCGATATCCTTTCACTTTGTATTTTAATTCCGCTCCTGAACCTTTCTTTTATTGCCATCATTGCTTCCTCGATGTACAGATTGAAGAGTAGGGGCGAAAGGCTACAGCCTTGTTTTACTCCCTTCTTAATACGAGCACTTCATTCTTGATTGTCCACTCTTATTATTCCCTCTTGGTTGTTGTACATATTGTATATGTCCCGTCTCTCCTTATAGCTTACCCCTACTTTTTTCACGATCTTGAACAGCTTGCACCATTTTATATTGTCGAACGCTTTTTCCAGGTCGACAAATCCTATGAACGTGTCTTGATTTTCCTTTAGCCTTGCTTCCATTATTAGCCGTAACGTCAGAATTGCCTCTCTCGTGCCTTTACTTTTCCTATAGCCAAACTGATCGTCACCTAGCGCATTCTCAATTTTCTTTTCCATTCTTCTGTATATTATTCTTGTAAGCAGCTTCGATGCATGAGCTCTTAAACTGATTGTGCGATAATTCTCGCACTTGTCAGCTTTTGCCGTCTTCGGAATTGTGTGGATGATGCTTTTCCGAAAGTCAGATGGTATGTCGCCAGACTCATATATTCTACACATCAACGTGAATAGTCGTTTTGTTGCCACTTCCTCTAACAATTTTAGAAATTCTGATGGAATGTTATCTATCCCTTCTGCCTTATTTGACCGTAAGTCCTCCAAAGCTCTTTTAAATTCCGATTCTAATACTGGATCCCCTATCTCTTCTAAATCGACTCCTGTTTCTTCTTCTATCACATCAGACATATCTTCACCCTCATAGAGGCTTTCAATGTATTCTTTCCACCCATCTGCTCTCTCCTCTGCATTTGACAGTGGAATTCCCGTGGCACTCTTAATGTTACCACCGTTGCTTTTAATGTCACCAAAGGTTGTTTTGACTTTCCTGTATGGTGAGTCTGTCCTTAAAACAATCATATCTTTATCGATGTCTTCACATTTTTCCTGCAGCCATTTCGTCTTAGCTTCCCTGCACTTCCTATTTATTTCATTCCTCAGCGACTTGTATTCCTGATTTTCCCTGAACATGTTTGTACTTCCTCCTCTCATCAATCAACTGAAGTATTTCTTCTGTTACCCATGGTTTCTTCGCAGCTACCTTCTTTGTACCTACGTTTTCCTTCCCAACTTCTGTGATGGCCCTTTTTAGAGACGTCCATTCCTCTTCAACTGTGTTGCCTTCTGCGCTATTCCTTATTGCTGTATGTATAGCGTTAGAGAACTTCAAACGTATCTTGTCATTCCTTAGAACTTCCGTATCCCTCTTCTTAGCGTATTGATTCTTCCTGACTAATGTCTTGAACTTCAGCCTGCTCTTCATCACTACTATATTGTGATCTGAGTCTATATCTGCTCCTGGGTACGCCTTACAATCCAGTATCTGATTTCGGAATCTCTGTCTGACCATGATGTAATCTAATTGAAATCTTCCCGTATCTCCCGGCCTTTTCCAAGTATACCTCCTCCTCTTGTGATTCTTGAACAGGGTATTCGCTCTTACTAGCTGAAACTTGTTACAGAACTCAATTAGTCTTTCTCCTCTTTCATTCCTTGTCTCAAGCCCATATTCTCCTGTAACCTTTTCTTCCACTCCTTCCCCTACAACTGCATTCCAGTCGCCCATGACTATTAGATTTTCGTCCCCCTTTACATACTGCCTTACCCTTTCAATATCCTCATACACTTTCTCCATTTGTTCATCTTCAGCTTGCGACGTCGGCATGTATACCTGAACTATCTTTGTCGGTGTTGGTCTGCTGTCGATTCTGATTAGAACAACCTGGTCACTGAACTGTTCACAGTAACACACCCTCTACCCTACCTTCCTATTCACAACGAATCCTACACCTGTTATACCATTTTCTGCTGCTGTTGATATTACCCGATACTCATCTGACCAGAAATCCTTGTCTTCCTTCCACTTCACTTCACTGACCCCTAGTATATCCAGATTGAGCCTTTGCATTTCCCTTTTCAGATTTTCTAGTTTCCCTACCACGTTCAAGCTTCTGACATTCCACGCCCCGACTCATAGAACATTATCCTTTCGTTGATTATTCAATCTTTTTCTCACGGTAACCTCCCCCTTGGCAGTCCCCTCCCGGAGATCCGAATGGGGGACTATTCCGGAATCTTTTGCCAATGGAGAGATCATCATGACACTTCTTCAACTACAGGCCACATGTCCTGTGGATACACGTTACGTGTCTTTAATGCAGTGGTTTCCATTGCCTTCTGCATCCTCATGTCGTTGATCATTGCTGATTCTTCCGCCTTTAGGGGCAATTTCCCACCCCTAGGACAAGAGAGTGCCCTGAATCTCTATCAGCTCCTCCGTCCTCTTTGACAAGGCCGTTGGCAGAATGAGGCTGACTTCTTCTGCCGGAAGTCTTCTGCCGCCAATGCTGATTATTTATCAAAATTTAAGCAATGGCGGGGCTCGAACCCAGGACCGAAGACGTTTTGTTTATGAAACGAAGACGCTACCCCCCTTTTTTTTGTATTTATTTGGATTGGAAACGCAGGTCTCCAGCCCACTGTTTTTTTAATCTTTTGTTTAGTTATATAGGTATCAATGTGCGAACAGTCATAATTAATCAAGCCTGGAAAACCTAAACCAGAATGAAGACACCATCGAAGATATTAAACGTAAATAACATGAAAAGAAAGCTACCACGTCGTAGTTAGGCTTCCCAGCGACTGCGCCCACTGATAAAGATTCTTCAATCTCTGCTCGTTTGCAGTTCTTTCTGACCTCATCTGCCGCTGCCTGGAACATTCCAACTGCGCGGCGGGCTGTGAAAGGCACTCCATAGGTAGTTTGCAAAACATTGTCGATATCTGGTATGCCCGGAAATAGCATGATGTCTTTCTTGCAAATAGAGCCAGAAGTCAAGGAAATTCTTGTGTCCGTCACGACAGAGGTAATGGACAGCATGTCCACGTATCCAGGTGACGGAGTTGCTTCGAGTCTTGGGGTAAAATGTCTCATCCGGAAATAATAACGTGCGTGCAGATATATGCTCCGGTCTAACTCGCAAGAGATAAGCCAGCATCTGCCGCACTAGGTGCCAAACCGGTTCCGCTTCTCCACAGCTGATGCGGTGCTCGTCAGAATCTACTGTGTTACAACCCACACAATTGGGAGATTCTGCCATGTGGATATTGTAGAGACGTTCTTGCGTCACCAGCTTCCCATCAACTAATACGTACCATTGGGAAACAACGTCGGAATCAAGCATGGCATCGTGTACAGTCTTCCACACCAGGATATTTTAGTTCGACCACATTTAGGGGGCGGCGTTGCAGCATGTCATGATATAGGAGTCGAGTCGTGGCCATTTGTGGTGTCGTGAGCGCTACACTGCAATAACTTTGTTCTAAATAGAAACGTCCTATATAAAAGAGGGGTACTGTGATGTCCTGTAGTGGCACCGGCGCTCTTAGTGAAGCAGGTCGTAGCGCCGTCAGTAGCAGACTCGTGAGGCTCGTAGGACAACGGCGCAGCAGACATAAATGTGAACATAGAGGGCAATGGCCCTATCATGGACGTTGACTAGGCCGAGACCACCTTTTCCCTTGGGGAGGGTAAGAGATACGTATCTGATCTTCAGTAACATACCAGCGGTGACGAAGTATCCCAGCGCTACCATAATGCTACGACCCAAGGGTTTCGGAATGGGTAGCGTTTGGGCGACATCCGGTATGCGGGATGCAAGGTATATAGTGGCATAATACGCCGCTGAACGATGTTCAGGGATCGCAAGCGCTGATTTGCAATTCCGGCCCTAATTTGGTGCAGAAGGCGTCGATAATTGAGCGTCGTCGCTCGTCGCATGTCGTTCATGAACTCTAAGCCCAAGAAGCGGACAGTATCACTGAAGCGTAAGGGAGCAATGTGTTCCTGCGGTAGCCCAATCCCGATGCTCAAGGCGACAGACTTGTCAACGTTCATTGGGTTCCAGAAGCTGTACCGTAGGTTGTAATCCAGTCCAACGCCGCGGCCATATCGTCAGCTCCTCGTATGACGATCATCAAATCATCCGCATTTGCAGTGCATCGATAGATGGAGCCGCCGAACTGTATCCCAGTGAGCCTGTCTCGGAGACCACACAACAAAGGTTCTAAGGCCAATGCAAATAACAACGTTGATAATGGACATCCCTGTCGTACTGATCGGCGGATAGGCATGGGTGCCGTCAGTCGTCCATTAACAAGAACTCGAGAAGTAGCCCCTTGCAGAAGGCGTGTCAACACTGTGGTAAAGGGGTCGGAAAATTCCATGCACCGTAGAACGGCCGTGAGGAAAATGCGGCCCACACGATCAAAAGCCTGGCTAAAGTCGATAGACGCCAGGGCTGCCGGCAAACCTCTCACCCGTGCAAGGGAGATGAGATCTCTGTAACGACATAACGCAGTTATGATGTTGTTGGGTCCCCCCAAGGACATCTCATCGCTGAACAGGACGGGCAATAGTGTGCCCCGAAGACGTCCTGATAGCAGCCTCGAAAAGATCTTGAAGTCGCTGTTCAATAACGTTAAGGGGCGATAATCGCGGACATGATTCCGTCCCTTCGGCTTATGGATGGGAACAATCAGTCCTTCCAAGAACGGTGCAGGCAACGGTATACCAGGAAACATCAATTCCTGACAAATTGCAACCCAACACGGTACCAACAGTTGTTTAAATACTCGATAGAACTCTAATGGTAATCCATCGATTCCTGGTGATTTATGGGGAGTACCTTTACCAATGGCGTCGAGCACTTCCTCTTCTGTCACTTCTCCCAGTAAAGTCGGTACCATGTCTGGTGGAACTGTACCGTGGACATGTGCTGTAACGGTGTCTACTGTCGCCATATCAGGGAGCACTGCTGAATAAAGTTGAGCGTAATGCCCATAGAAGGCTTCTGCTATATCTGCTTGTTCTGCCACGTGTCGTCCGTCGTCCGTTATCATGTCGGTTACCAGTGCCCTACGGCGCCTCCTGCGTTCTAGGAGCACGTGGTGCATAGATGGTCTTTCTGATTGTATCGTGTCTGGAGCACGCGACCGTATAACAGCGCCTTGTAAATGATGGCGTACTAAGGAGATGAGTTGCGCTTTCGCGCGATTGACTATGATCTGCCGGTCAGGTGAGGGCTCCATAGCAAGACATTCCCGCAGGATGGTGTAATAAAAGTTTTCCGTGCTCCTCCTCCATGCCGCCGCTTCCCGGCCGTAAGCCATGGCGACGTTCAGTTTCCAGGGGGGCCTACTGCGCCACACACGTGCAGGTTGGAGGGCAATGGTGCAAATATAGGCTGTGTGGTCGGTGAATGCAGTGGGCCAGAGCTCTGCTCCTCTCGTCACCATCGAAAGGGTGCTTGTGACGTAAATCCTGTCTAACCGACTTGATGAATGACTTGTATAATGGGTGTATCCAGGAGCTGGGCCATGGATGTGGCGCCATGTGTCAATCAGGTGGAGGTCACGCACTAGCATTTCCAACTCCGCACACGGGACGTGATGTGGCTGCTGATCAGACGGAGATAATGTACAGTTAAAATCTCCTCCGATCACCATATTGTCTAGGCGGCCCATAAATAGACGAGTAATATCTTCCGAAAAAAAGCGGGCCCGATCTCTCCGTCTCCCTGATCCTTACGGGGCATATACATTAATGAGTCGTACACCGTTGACAGTTACCGCCATGGCTCTTGCACTCGGTAAGTACAGTACGTCCGTAGCCGTCAGACCGTCTCGTACCAGAACAGCTACACCACAGTCGGTAGAAGAGGCGTGGGAGATGTGGGCGGTATATCAGTAGAAGTCAGGGAAACTAGCGACACATACTTCCTGTAAGAGGGCCACGTCGACGTCCGCCGCATCAAGCATGCGTTGTAGCATTGTCAGTTTGTGTGGTGCCCTTGTCGCGTTTATATTGATTGTGGCAAGGCGAAAGGTGTGCTGCCTAGCCTCTTCACCTAGGGTAGACGCCATAGCAATCAAAGCTAACCACGAGAGATGCCGGCCCCACCAAACCAGTTACAAATGAAGAGTCTTTCATGCTAGGAGTGGCATCCCCAATGCCACCCCCTCCCCTGTCACCAGTGCCCTCTTCAGGAAGTTCTTCAACATCGTCCGACCACAGTGGCTGCAACACCATGCTGTGTAGCTGATCGGCACCTAAATCTCCCTCACGTACGTCGTCTTTGGTAGAGGTAGACGCAGCGCCATCCATCGACGCGACCTGCTGCATCTGTGGTGCAAGAAGTAACTTGTCACTCGTGGTATGGGAAAGTGAACCGTCTACACCACTTCGATCCTCAGCAGGCGCAGCATCCATGCCGTCTGATGAGATGTCACCTTCTTGACCGGCCGTGTGTAGGAGACAATCGTCAGAAGGAGTCCGCCGACGTCGCTTCTGTCGTCGAGGTGAACGTTGCTTTCGAACGTGGACATCCGTATCCGAATGTGGGAGGCAATCCAGAGTCGTATCACCTTCCGCTAGGAAAGCCGCGGTTGGAACAATGTTCGAGTCCACGTCCATCGCGTTCTGAATGTTACGTTGCGTCTGGAGTCCGTGGGACTGTTGCTGCTGTTGTTGCTGTGGAGGGGTCGACATATGGGTTGGCATCGGGGGTCCTTCCTCTTCTTCCCTTGGTACTTCTGTCGTCGATGGGTGTGGCTGATCGCCCGTTTCGTCCTCAACTATGGTGCGCATCGTCGTCTGAGCGTACGTGAGGGGCAGGATTGTCGTCCCCGTCGGGGAAACGGAGGCTCCCACTGGTATCTGCGCAATTCGACGTTGTAAGCAGCTCGATCGAACATGGCCTTCCTGCCCACATCCGGAACAGGTACGCGGCTGACCGTCGTACATGATGATTGCACGACAGCCACCGATGTTCAAATAGGACGGCACATGTTTCTTGAGCTCAAGTTTAATTTGGCGCACACCATTGTAGACCTTATACGTCGAGAAAGTTTGCCACTTTTCTGCAACGTGGCTGATAACATTGCCATATGGTCGGAAGGCGTCCTTGACAACTTCCTCTGGGACCTCGAAGGGGAGCTCAAAAACCCTCACAGTCGTTAGGCCCATCCCTGCATGATCCACCGTCACTGCACCGATATGCCCGTCAGAATGTTTGAATCTGAGAGAGTTCGAGTATTTAGACACCCCTGTCGCGCAGATCTCTGCACTGGTCATTTTAACGTAAACCACGCTCGCCGTTATAGAAAAATGTATTCCGACAACAGTCGCCGGATCTAAACGTAGATCGTCGCGTATGAACTGTTCTATTGCATAGGCTCGAGGAGGCGCGTGATCTGGTTGGAAAGTAATTTTGATCGTATCGTGGCGCCATGTGTGTGCCATAGTCGCACTGAACTTGGAACTAATACAACTCGCGCCGCGAGAAGGTAAACACAAGCAAGCGCTCACGGTCGCGCACGGCGGGGCGCAGCGGACGTCCTCGCCCCACCGCAGCCGAAAGCAGACTGTACCCCTAGACCACGGGTAGACCACAAACACGTAAAGAGAATGAACAGGACCTATGTGTCGTGTCAAAGTATAAAGTGCTTAGTTGTACACAGGTGAGGGGCACACACTATGTCATATCTATAAACTGAATGTCCAAGACGTGTTATAAAACAGAATGTAAGACCCACTTCATGCCAAAACATGTGTAGAACTATGGAAGAGGCCCACAAGGAAACTGTTCATGATGAAAACATTCATGTGCGAATGCTTCTATATATCAAATACTGCCATGAAACAGTCACACACAAGGATACTAATAGCCCACAAGGATGCAGTGTATCTTAAAGGATGACTCAACAATATTTATACGTGTAAAACCAGAGAAGCTTACTGAGTAGTACACCGCCCAGAAGGTACACGTGCGTGTTAAACGTAAGTGATCACGAAGAAATAATTGAGATCTAAAATAATATATAGTTATGAATAAAAGAGCTTCAACCAGTACACACATAGGTCTTTCGATGACACTGAAACCAAAAGTCATTGCATGCAAGTAATTAAATTTTCTTAAACGAAAATACCAGTCATACAAATCGTGTTAGTCAAGCTACGTTATTAATTAACCGGTGAGGAGGCCACACACCATGCCCGTAATTAAACGAAAGTAACTGTAATTCTTCTGTCTGACATAAACTGTGAGCGTGTGACAGCAATCTATAAATTGGCAATACATACACTATTACAACAACAACATTGGCAATGTACTGTAACGGAACTTAAGATAATGTAATGCATATCCACGCGAAATTGAAGACAGGTACGTAATCAGCAATTGTTTCACGTATGACTAAAGCAACTGTATGTTAAAAAAAAGCGGCATTTAAAGGTATCTAGATACAGTTCCAGGGATAACATACATAGTTCTACCCCCTAACACTTAACTAGAGGCTAAAGGCAGCAACGTTCACGTCAGATTCCTGACCAGCAACCCACTCTAAAAGTACTCATATGCGTGGAACCCAAGTAAATACGCAAAAATTCAACAAAATTTAAAGTGCATATACTTATGAGTAAATGCATTGTAACCAATACACACCTCGGTCTTTGAACCACAACAGAACTAAAAAAAAAAAAAAACTAAAAAAACCATCAAGTTTCAAACGAGCCATAATGGCCATACAAATCGTCCCACAGACCAGATAATCAATTGACAGTGCGGAGCCAACACAACATGCAAATAATTGAAAATGATTCAAATGGCTCTGATCACTATGGGACTTAACTTCTGAGGTCATCAGTCCCCTAGAACTTAGAACTACTTAAACATAACTAACCTAAGGACATCACACACATCCATGCCCGAGGCAGGATTCGAACATGCGACCGTAGCGGTCGAGCGGTTCCAGACTGAAGCGCCTAGAACAGCTCGGCCACTCTGGCCGGCGCCAATAACTGAATCATAAGTGAATCCTATATTTATGTTTAATGTGAGACTGTGACCATGTTACAGCAGTCTAAGAGTTGACAATACATCCACTATTACAATTGCAACACTGGGAATGCCATAGTTCTGTCCAGAGCAATCTGAGTGACGGTAAAGGCATATTTATGTAAACTCGAAAATGGGTGCATAACCACTGAATGCGTTACATATGTTTTAATCTGTTTCTATGTAACTTGATTGACAAGTTGATGTTACTGTTTTATGCATACAAGCCTGAAGATGGAGCATTGAATCTGGTTGCAACAAAATAAAATAAAAATTTTGTCACCATAGTAAACGGACGTCGTCCCAAAGACCTCATGCCAGAAGGATGGATATACAAGGAGGCGAGAAGTATTGTGTTGTCAGAACAGAAGCAGCAACAGCAGAATGGGTCCGTCTGGAGAGCTGAATGACTTCGAACGAGGCCTAGTCTTTGGATGTCTCCTGAGTAACAAACCCAAAGGGACATTTCACTGCTCTAACGCTGCTCAGATCGACTGCTAGTGATGTGATTATGAAGTGGAAACGCGAAGGAGCAACTGCAGCTAATCCAAGACCAGGAAGACCCCACGTACTGACCGACGCGGACCATAGAGCATTGCGGCAGGTGGATGAAAACAAATCGCTTGGAATCTGTGGAAGGGATCGTTCTTGTGTTCCAAAGTGATACCAGCAGTCCAGCTAACACAATGACGGTACGTAGGTGGTTAAAAGGAATTAAGTACAATGGACGAGGATTCTCCATGAGATACACATTTCTGTAGTCAATGCTAACCGACACTTGAGGTGCTTTAAAAAGATCCGCTGCTGAATCGATGAAAGGAAACGTTGATTTGGAGTGATGACTCACGCTATACCCTACATCAACACTATGGAAGTGTTTAGCTTTGCCTAATGCCTGGGAACGTTGCCTCCCATCATGTGAGATGCCAGTTGAGGCGGTTATGTTACACTACTGTTTCCTCGTTTGGCGGAAGGATATAAAACACTTACCCCAATGCGTACTTCGTAGAGTCATATTTCCGTGACCATAATAGTATTAGCATGTCAACATGACAATGCATTCTTTCATAAGGCATCTGTGAGACAATGGTTTATTGACTTCAGTATTTCTCTAATAGACTGATCTGCCCAGACTTCCGACCTGAAACTAATGGAACACGCTGAAACGTCGTCTTAGCTCCAAACTAGGGCTGATGGTATTTTTAAAAATATCGTGAATCTGATGCATCGATTTTTAAAATGATCATTATCGGTTCTCAATAAATCGAGAAAAGTACTCATATATCGGTATAACCACGGAAAAATTACCGACATTCTGGCCTATTAAAAATAATGGCTGCACGTTGTACATATACTACCGATTTTAGAGCTGTGTATTTAATTACTGATTTATTATTACACTACTGGACATTAAAATTGCTACACCACGAAGATGATGTGCTATAGAGGCGAAATTTAACTGACAGGAAGAAAATGTTGTGATATGCAAATGATTAGCTTTTCAGAGCATTCAGACAAGGTTGATGCCGGTGGGGACACCTACAATGTGCTGAATGAGATGAGGAAAGTTTCCAACCGATTTCTCATATACAAACAGTAGCCTATCACGATTGCGGTTTATGGTATCGCGACATTGCTGCTCGCGTTGGTCGAGATCCAATGACTGTTAGCAGAATACGGAATCGGTGGGTTGAGGTGGGTAATATTGAACGCCGTGCTGGATCCCAACGGCCTCGTATCGCTAGCAGTCGAGATGAGATTCATCTTATCCGCATGGCTGTAACGGATCATGCAGCCACGTCTCGATCCCTGAGCCAACAGATGGGGAAGTCTGTAAGACAACAACCAGCTGCACGAACAGTTCGACGACGTTTGCAGCAGCATGGACTATCAGCTCGGAGATCATGACTGCGGTTACGCTTGACACTGCATCACAGAGAGGAGCGCCTGCGATGGTGCACTCAGTAACGAACCTGGGTGCACGAATGGCAAAACGCCATTTTTTGGATGAATCCAGGTTCTGTTTACAGCATCATGATGGTCGCATCCGTGTTTGGCGACATCGCGGTGAACGCACATTGGAAGCTTGTATTCGTCATCGCCATAATGGCGTTATCACCCGGCGTGATGGTAAGGGGTGCCATTGGTAACACGTCTCGGTCACCTCTTGTTCGTATTGACAGCACGTTGAACAGTGGACGTTACATTTCGTTCGATCCCTGCGAAACCCTACATTTCAGCAGGATAATGCACGACCGCATGTTGCAGATCCTGTACGGGCTTTTCTGGATATAGAAAATGTTCGACTGCTGCCCTGGCCAGCTCATTCTCCAGATCTCTCACCAACTGAAAACGTCTGGTCAATGGTGGCCGAGGAACTGGCTCGTCACAATACGCCAGTCACTATTCTTGATGAACTGTGGTATCGTGTTGAAGCTGCATGCGCAGCTGTACCTGTACACGCCATCCAAGCTCTGTTTGACTCAACGCCCAGGCGTTTGAAGGCCGTTATTACGGCCAGAGGTGGTTGTTCTAGGTGCTGCTTTCTCAGGATCTATGCACCCAAATTGCGTGAAAATGTAATCACATGTCAGTTCTAGTATAATATATTTGTCCAGTGAATAACCGTTACCATCTGCATTTCTTCTTGGTGTAGCAATTTTAATGGCCAGTTGTGTAGATATTCTGTACATCAACAACCTAGCAGCCTGCTTGCCCACCTTAGAGCAAGAATGGAAAACGATGCATGTTCACGCTTGGCGATAAACACTTTGCCAACAATGGTAACTGCGTGTAAATGACTCAATGAACTGTGCCCGATGGGTCGCTCGTTCGGTTTCGTCACAAATCGCAATTGTACAGAAAAGTTAGATTATGTAATGTGTAATCTTAGGGATCGATGACCTCAGAAGTTTGGTCCCATAAGACCTTTCCATAAAACCTAACTCCAATACAATGCCACGTACCATTAGCTATGAAACTAACAGCAATTCGCAGAGTATCTGATCAAAAGCATCTCGAGACCAGTACGTTATGGGGCATTGACCTCTAGATGTTACGAGAGCTGGACCCGACAGTAAGAAAGCAGGCGGAGAGTACTGTCTTTTAACCAGAGGAGCAGTAACAGTGGGACAGGTCGGTCAGGAAGCACATTCGCTGGATATCATGTGAGAAACAAATCCATTAGGGACATATCGACCCTTCTAAAGCTGCCACAGTTGACTGTTGTTGATGTGGATGTAAAGTGTAAATGCGAAGAACCACAACTACACAACTAATCAAGACTAGGCAGAGCATTAGGGAAAGGTAGCTATATCGCATGAAACCAGCGGGAGAAATCACTCGTCAGTTCCAAAATGCTAGCTGCAGTCCAGCTTATAGAATGACTGTGCTTGGGGAGTTAATGGGATACGTGGTCGAGCAGCTCATCACAAGAGACACATTTCTGCAGCCAGTGCAAAGTAACACTTGAGTCGGTGTACTGGGCGACGCCACTGCATAGTCGATACCTGGAGATGAAAGGAGTGATAAAATCATGCCACACCCCGCGGGAATCCGATGAAGGGTTTGGATTTGCCGAATGCCTGCAGGATGTTAGCTGACATCATGTACATTGAGGTTACAAGAGTTATGTGATACCTACTAATATTGTGCCGGAATATTTTGTGGCCGGCTTAGTGCAGCAATTCGAGTGGATGGACTCAAATAGTCATTGGAAGTTCCCTGCAGAAATACTGAGCTACGCTGTCTCTATAGGCGCAATTGGGGAAGTATTGCCGCTGCAGGATTTTGTCCACCATCTCTCGATTATGTCCCATAAATGTTCGTTAGAATTCATGTATGGCGATCTGATTGGTCAAATCATTCACTCGAATTGTACAGAAAGTTCCTGAAACTAATTACGAACAGTTATGGCCCAGCTAAATGGCGCATTGTCATCGGTAAATATTTCGTTGTTGTTTGGGAACATAGCCATTTCCAGTCAATGATCAATTCAGTTGAACCAGAGGACCCAGCCCATTCCATGTAAACACAGCCCACACCATTATGGAATCACCACCAGCTTGCATAGTGCCTTGACTATTTGGGTCCATGGCTTCGTAGCGCCTGCGCCACACTCGAACCGTACCATCAGCTCTTACCAAATGAAAACGGGACCTATCTGACCAGGTAACGGTTTTCCTGTAGCCTGAGGTCCAACCGATATCGTACGATAGGAGAGGCGCTGAAATCGATGTCGTGCTGTTAGCAAAGGCACTCGCGTTGGTCGTCTGCTGCCATAGCCCATTAACACCAAATTTCACAGCACTGGCTTAGCGGATGCGTTCGTCGCACGTCCCACATTTATTTCTGCGGCTGTTTCACGCAGTCTCGGTTGTCTATATCACTGACTGCTCTACGCAAACGCCATTGCTCTTGAATGTTAAGGGTTTCGACCAATGCGTTGTCCATGGTGAGCTGAAATATAGTATTCTGTGCTGTTTCTTGACACTGTGGATCTCCCAATAATCAATTCCCTAACGATTTACGAAATGGAATATCCAATGCGTTTAGGTCCAACTGCCATTCCGCATTCGGAGTCAGCAAATTTCCGTCGTGTAACCAAAATCACGTCGGAAACTTTTTCGCACGAATCACCTATGTGCAAATAACAGCTTTGCCAATGCATTGCCCTTTTATATCTTGTATGCGCAAAACTAACGGCATCTATATGGGTGCATGTCGCTAATCCATTACTTTTGTCACCTCAGTTTGTAGTACCATCAGTGAAGTACACAGGAGATGGTTTTACGGTGTGGGTACGTTTCTCGTGATTAGTGATTACAGTTTGGTACCCTCACTAAGTTTACGAAAATAGTACATTCTGAAAAATACGATCCCATTTTTCAGCGTTGTCAGATGAGAACAGTGGAGGAACAGTTCCGAGACAATGATTGTATCAGCATGACAATGCACCATGTCATAGACAACATCTTTAGGGCAATGGTTTGTAGACAACAAGATTTCTGAAATCGGCTGTTCTGTCCACAGTCGCATCCTTAACCCAAGGGAACACGTTTGGAACGAGTTACAACGTTGACTCTGCAGCACACCCCACAGTTCACCGTCGCTTCCTTCTCTGACTCCACGCTGATGACCTCGATGTTGAGTGCCCATAAGCCTCCCCCCCCCCCCCCCCGCCCCCCCCCCACCCTCTGACTCCGATCTCGTGGAAGAAAGGGTTGCTATTGCTCCACAGACAACCAGCCAGGCGACTGAAAGTGTGGCTAGTAGAATTCAAGTAGTCCTACAGTTGAAGAGTGGACACACCCCATATTAATGTCCAGTAATTAGTGACTGGATGCTTTTGATCACATATTTAGACAGGGATTAAATGTTGAGTCATATACGGACGTTACAAATACGAAAATACAGAAGGATGTGGAGAGATCATGTTGAAGGTATGGAGTCACAAAAACTGATTTTCTGGAGGAAAAGGAAGTAATGACACGTCTAATTCTTGACGTTGATGATGAAGACGATTGTGAATAAACATCGAAGGAAACAATTGTGTAGCAACAAATGTCCCCAGAGGAGTTAACCCGAAAGAAAGGCGTATTTTTCTAAATCTAATAGGCGTTCTACAACAATTTGTCATTTGCAGTTGGCAACACTATCTCAGATCGTTCTATTAAGTTAATTCGTTCCTAATTACACTGCTGTCGACGGGATGCTGAATAAAAAGCAATATCTCCCATTTTAGAACGACAGCCGTTGACGTTAAGCAGGAAAAGTGAGAAAAACACAATTAAGGATACGGCGATAGAGAGCGGACGTGGATGGCGCTGTAAATGCGATAGCCTGCAGCTGTAGCAGAGAGACGGGACGGGACCTAAGTGGACGTCTTGATGTGGCCGGGTCTTAGTAGCGTTCCTGAGAGAAGCAATCCGAAACCAGAGTTGATTGTTACGTTGTCGCAAAGAGGACGTTTACGGGTCCCCAGCTACGGCGGGTAACTCCGCTGGCTCAGAGCACCACTCAAGGGCTTGATAGTCGTGTCTGGAAGGGCCATTGTTCCCCCTCCCTCCTTTCTCCCCCCTCCCCCCCCCGCCAACCCCCCTCCACCTAAAACTCACCCAGTAGTTTTACCAGAACTGCTCTCTCAGGGCAATGGCTGCCTGCAGGGAGAAAATGGAAGTCCATAAAAGCCTCTCCTCCTGGCAGTAACCGTTCCCTATGAGGAATATACTACGCACACCTCTTACTGCACCATATTCCTACCCGGGACACGTATTACCTTGAAACTGACAAAATCTGCAAGTTGCAAGTGGAGTGTTTGATATTGTGATGAATATTTTTTCCTATTAATAACACAACTGTACATGAATGCTTTGGGCGAGTTTGTGCAGTGTTCAACACTGGAAAACCCCCCGGGATTTCTCCCTTATTTGCGCAGTCTTTTAAAGTGAACTGCTGGGATGCTTCCTTTGAGTTGCCCTTGAACCACTGCCTACTTTCATCTACGTGGATAATTCATAACGTTTACAGACAGACATATAAGTCTGTCCACCTGTTGAGACTTAGCTGTTTGTTAACAACATATGCAGTAGTTTTCTTAATTTGTGGAATAGCAATTGGGTTCATTTTACCAATTGTAATTTTTATAAAACACAAAAAATTATAATACGAAAAGTATCAACATATTTTTGTCTTAGTTCTTGAAGGAGGACTATATAATCAATGAAGCTAAGGCATTCGAAAAAAATCGTGTACTTCTCTTGTGGTGTACTAGATAATAGCGATTCTATATATGGATCTGCATCTACATGATTGCGCTGCATTTCACAGTTAAGTGCTTGGCATAGGTTTCATATAACCACTACCACTCTATTCTCTACCGTTCCATTCTCGAATAGCACAAGGAAAAAGTCAATACCTAAACCCTTCTGCACAAGCTATAGTTTGTTTTACTTTGTTACAATGTTCATTTCTCCCCTTGTAGGTGGGAGTCGACAAAATATTTTCACAAATTACTTGAGAAGATCTCGCCGAGATGAAGAATACTTTGTTTTAAAGATTGCTATGATTATATGACAGCGAAACAAACACTGGCAGCAGTTACTTCTGTAAAATATCTGGGAGTATGCGTATGGAACCATTTGAAGTGGAATGATCATATAAAATTAATTGTTGGTAAGGCGGGTGCCAGATTGAGATTCATTGGGAGAGTCCTTAGAAACTGCAGTCCATCAACAAAGGAGGTGGCTTACAAAACACTCGTTCGACCTATACTTGAGTATTGCTCATCAGTGTGGGATCCGTACCAGGTCGGGTTGACAGAGGAGATAGAGAAGATCCAAAGAAGAGCGGCGCGTTTCGTCACAGGGTTATTTGGTAAGCGTGACAGCGTTACGGAGATGTTTAGCAAACTCAAGTGGCAGACTCTGCAAGAGATGCGCTCTGCATCGCGGTGTAGCTTGCCGTCCAGGTTTTGAGAGGGTGCGTTTCTGGATCAGGTATCGAATATATTGCTTCCCCCTACTTCTACCTCCCGAGGAGATAACGAATGTAGAATTAGAGAGATTCGAGCGCACAAGGAGGCTTTCCGGCAGTCGTTCTTGCCACGAACCATACGCGACTGGAACATGAAAGGGAGGTAATGACAGTGGCACGTTAAGTGCCCTCCACCACATACCATTGCGTGGCTTGCGGAGTATAAATGTAGTTGTAGATGTAGAATTCATAGTATCAGTAACAACCCCTCCCTTCTTTCGCAGTATTATAGAACGACCAACTCTTCCTCGAACTTTTGCATGTCCTCCGTCAAACCTATGCCACACCGTACAGTGGTACTCAGAAATAGACCGCCAAGAGTAGTGCAGGCAGAACCTGTAGTAAATTTATTGCATCTTCTGTTCTGCTAAAAGCAACTCAGCCTTTGGTTCGTCTTCCCCCAGAACAAATTGTGTGAGATGGTCTCAGTTTCAGTCGTTTATAACAGAAATCCCTAGGTATTAATGTACAACATTTACACTGAAGCGACAGAAATCACTGGACAGCGACATGTACATATACAGATGGCGGCAGTATCGCATACACAATATACAGCAGGGCAGAACATTGGCGGAGGTGATATTTGCACTCAGATGAAACATGTGAAAAGGTTTCCGACGTGATTACGGCCGCACGACGGGAGTTACCAGACTATGAACGCGGAATGGAAGCTGAAGCTAGACGCATGGAACATTCCGTTTCGGATATCAGTAAGGAAATGAGTATTCCGAGATTCACAGTGTCAAGAGTGTGACGAGAATACCACGTTTCAGGCAATACATCTCTCCACGAGCAATGCAGTGGCCGACGTCCTTCGCTTAACGACCAAGAACAGCGGCCTTTGCGCAGAGTTGTCAGTGTTAACAGGCAAGCAACGATGCTTGAAATAACGGCAGAAATCAAGGTGAGACGTACGACGAACGTATCCACAGTACAGCGTTAATGGGCTATGGCAGCAGACGAACGACGCGAGTGCCTTTGTTAACAGCATAATATCGCCTCCAGCACCTCTCCTGGGCTCGTGATCATATCAGCAGGGCGCTAGATGGCTATAAAACCGTTGAGTGGTCAGATGAGTCCCGATTTCAGTTGGTAAGAGTTGCTGGTAGCGTTCGAGTGTGCCGCAGACCCCACAAAGTATCTTGACGATATCGGTTGGACCTCAGACGGCTGGGAAACCTTGGCCTGGTCAGATGGGTCCCGTTTTCAGTTGGTAAGAGCTGATGGTACGGCTCGAGTGTGGCTCAGGCCCCACGAAGCCATTGATCGAAGTTGTCAAGGCACTGTGCAAGCGTGTGGTGATTCATAATAATGTGGGCTGTGTTTACATGGAATGGACTGGGTACTCTCGTCGAAATGAAACCAACATTGACTGGAAATGCTTATGTTCGGCCACTTGGAGACCATTTGTTCCCAAACAACGATGGAATATTTATGGACGACGGTTCTATCCCGCGTCCGGCCATCCTGATTTAGGTTTTTCGTGATTTACCTAAATCGCTCCTTTTAAAGAGCACGGCCGACTTCCTTCCCCGTCCTTCCCTAATCCGATGAGACCGATGACCTCGCTGTCTGGTCTCCTCTCCCGAACAACCCAACCCCAATATTTATGGATGACAATCCGCCATGTCACTGGCACACAATTGTTCGTGATTGGTTCGAGGAACGTTCTGGACAACTCGAGCGAATGATTTGGCCACCCAGAACGTCCAAAATGAATCCAATCGAACATATATGAGACGTAAGTGAGAAGTCAGTAGGGGCACAAAACTCAGCATAGCACGCCTCAATATTTCCGCAGGAGACTTCCAGGGACTTGTTGAGTCCATGCCACGTCGAGTTGCTGCACTACGTCAGGAAAAAAGAGGTCCGACACTATATTAGGGGGTATCCCACGTCTTTTGTCAGCTCATTGTATATTTGTGTTACTTACCGAAATTTAACAGAACTTTTTTAGTAGTCGTTTGGAGAACTTAACTGGCCCGTTTCACACCTTGCGGTTGTTACTGTTGTGGTCTTCAGTCCAAAAACTGGTTTGACGCAGCTCTCCATGCTACTCTATCCTGTGCAACCCTCTTCATCTCAGAATAACAGCTGCAACTTACATCCCTCTGAATTTTCTTAGTGTATTCATCACTTGGTCTCCCTCTACGATGTTTACCCTCCACGCTTCCCTGCAATACTAAATTCATGATCCGTTGATGCCTCATAAATTGTCCCACCAACCGATCCCTTCTTCTAGTCAAGTTGTGCCACAAATTTTTCTTCTCCCCAATTCTCCTCATTAGTTACGTGATCTATCCAGTTAATCTTCAGCATTCTTCTGCAGTACCACTGTGGTGTCACCGCCAGACACCACACATGCTAGGTGGTAGCCTTTAAATAGGCCTCGGTCCGGTAGTATACGTCGGACCCGCGTGTCGCCACTATCAGTGATTGCAGACCGAGCGCCGCCACATGGCAGGTATAGAGAGACTTCCTAGCACTCGCCCCAGTCGTACAGCCGACTTTGCTAGCGATGGTTCACTGACTTCTACGCTCTCATTTGCCGAGATGATAGTTAGTATAGCATTCAGCTACGTTATTTGCTACGACCTAGCAAGGAGTATCCGTACTATTGATATTGTGAATCATGTACCATAAAGAGCGACGTTCTCCATTAATGGATTAAAGTTAAGTATTCCACCAGCTACGTCCGTTTTTCTCAATTCTAATTCCGTTGTCATGTTCCAGACCTAACGCCAGCCTGCGTGAGCTAAAACGCGTGCATTTCGGCCTCCTTTACTAACACGGTTACCTCTCCTGCCAACCACAACAACCACATTTCATAAGTGTCTATTCTCTTCTTAACTGTGTATCGTCCATGTTTCACTTCCATAGAAGGCAACTCTTCATACAAATACTTTCAGAAGAGTCTTCCTGGCACTTATATCTACACACGATGTCAACAAATTTCTCTTCTTCAGGAACGTTTGACTTGCCATCGCCAGTCTACATTTTATATCCTTTGTACTTCGACCATCATCAGTTATTTTGCTGTCCAAATAGCAAAACTCATCTGCTACTTTAAGTGTCTCATTTCCTAGTATAAATCCCTCAGCATCATCTGGTTTAATTCGACTACATTCCATTACCCTAGTTTTGCTTTTGTTGATGTTATCTTTATTTTGTGGATATCATATCTAAACCGTTTTTCAATTGGATTTGATCTTCTGAGGAGTTTCATAGCCAGTAAACGACTGCCACGTCTGTAGACAATGTCAGAAGACTACTCAGGTGGTCTTTTAAATCGTTTGTATACATTATGAACAATAGACGGCCCACAACACTTGCGACATCTCACCTTTGTATTAAAGCAAATACCAATTAAATGTTTACATCAAGTGCAGTATTTTAGCAGAGGCAACGCTAGTGTAGTGCAGCCTAAATGACTGAGGAAGAAGTTCGGATAGTAACAGTTTTATTATTAATCTATTTCTTGTGTCTCGCTGAAAGAATAGTTTGCGTTTCGATATTGTGAGCCTAATTTGGATTTTCAGATAGGAAGATTGTGTGGTTAAAATGCATCCACTTGTTGAATTATTGTCTTCATAGCCTTTTCCATGTTTCCACATTTTCTTCAAATTTAGAAGTTTTTCATTACACTCGGTCAGAGCGGTTCCACAGGTCTAAAGCTTTTCTTTCTCCTTTTTTTTTTAAAAAAAAACAAGAGAGATAAGTTTACAAAATAAAACAATAAATAACTTTTAAGCATAAAATAATAAACTTCCAAGTTCTCAACTTGGCAGTATGCGATAACATCTACTTCCAAGCCACATACTTTCTTTTACATAACAAATGATTTCTTATCGATTATCTTTTCTGTGAAGTCATGTGTAAAGTTTACAATCAAGAGCTTTAATGTTGATGACTTGAAATGGAAATAAAATTGGATAGGTAAATTTCGAAATTAATCTAATACAAGAAAACACGTTTTTTAAAAAATAATAATAACTAATATAATTTTTATCAGGTCTATCACTTGAATATATACTATTTTGCATATAAGTGTACAAAACTATTTTTGATGGCATTCAAAGTAATCGAAATGTGAAATTACAATTTTGATTTTGTATTAGTGTCGCACAGGAACCGTGTGAAGTGTATCGAATAGTCGATTTTCTTAACTGTGTCGACAAGTACTATATGTAGTGAAAGACAAGCATTGGTGAGTTCCATTACATACTCCTCTGGAGAACCTTGAAAATCACTTTGGTTTCACTAAAAGACTTCCCGTCAGTCACTACGAAATATGACATTTCTGACAGGAAATGGCGAATCCAATGACACAGTTGAGACGACATTCCGTAGGCACACATTTTGCCTGTGAGAAACGGTGTTACCGAAGTGTTAGTGACCTTCGACCAAAAAACGGCTCTAGTCGCAAAAGAATCTAGAGAGCAGTTCACAAGCCGAGGCTGTGCCGGAAAGTGAGAGTGCTGGGTGTCGGGGGCGTTATCTGAGTCGTGCAACGCCATTAGCTACTTTCGATATCAAATTTTAGTACCCCAGGCGGAAAGGACAAGAGGCCTCTTAAGATTCCCTTACACAGAGCTGGCGCCGCTAATGAAGAACTAATTAACCAATCGTTTCCTCGGCGCCCCCGCTATCTGCGCGACTGAGCTATCATCTCGCCCGGACGATTTTTATTAAAAGCGACATTAGCCCCGACTTTCAGCACTCTATTAGCCAGATAGCCGCTATCTGAGACGGGGCTTCTACCTAAGGTCGTTTAATTTTTAGCCACGTACGTGATACGCTTTGCGCACTGGTCGGAATTACGAAATTAAATTTCGGCTCGGAGCTGTCGTTCCGTCCCGTCTGAAGGGAATAATTAATTGGGCCGATAAGCGCAATGAAGCGACTGCTCCGCGAGGCGGACTTAACACTTCTTCTTTCTTTTGCAGCTGTCCGCTGAAATTGGGTTCTGTTGATCAAACGGCATCTGCTAATTACTTTGTCGTGTTACCACCTGTCACAACAGGCGGATCGAGAAGTGAAACCTTCAGTTTGCCGTTATGCTCTACGATGAAGAGTGACCATTTACGTGACCATGGGTTGGATTGCTTGAATCTTAATTTTTGTAGTTAACTAGTAAATACTTATAAACAGTTACTAGACCTAGATGCACTCTCTATTCTTCACGTCAGCTTCATTGACCATGTAGGGCAAGTCCTTCCACGCTAAGACCACTGCGAACCAAGAATGGCATACCGTGAGAAGAGAGTGCATGCTCCAGGTTTCCTGCAGACGTATTTCTGCTGCTGTTCTGATAACAGGTGCATTGCAATGTACATTCAAGTGGCACGGCAACTGGAAACATAGTCCACAGTAGAAGTATGCTAGACATTAGTATTCTTGTGGGCAAAACGTCTAAAAACCATACAGTTTCATCGTGAACCAAATACACGTCGCGTCTAGCAATTGTCAAATGTTGTCAACAATTTGACTAATGCCGCACAGGTGTAGAAGTTCAGATCTCGTAGAGAGCGACATGGCGCTGTGGTTAGCACACGGGACTCGCATCCGGCCATCCTGATTTCAGTTTTCCGTGATTTCCCTGAATCGGTTCAGGCAAATGCCGGGATGCTTCCTGTGAAAGGGCACGGCCTACTTCCTTCTCCATCCTTCCCTAGACCGATGGGACTGATGACCTCACTGTTTGGTCCCCTCCCCACCCCCAAAAAACCTAACAATCAACCAAACTAGATCTTGTGGTATGTGATTTCCATAATTTCGGCGCGTTCTGAATGGCTCTGTCAACAAGGAGTGATCTTTTTTCCTTTTTTTTTCGTTGAGGAACTGTACCGCTAGTGGAACTTTCCTACCATTCTTTACAGAGACTTGGTGAATGTGTTGAAAAATAGTGTCATATCTCTGCGTTATTTTCGAGTGTACTGCATCATTAAAAAAAAGGCCTATCATAAAAGCGCGAACTTACTTTTAGAACTCCCTTCGTAAGTTCTTCCTAGCCTCCTAATAACACAAAAATATTTCAAGTTTTTGCCCTTACCGGTTTTCTAGCAATTACTTTAAGTTTCACTGGTCCAGTTGGCAAGCACTTTATTGTATCTGTTAAGTTTAATTCGCAGAAAGGAATACGCCCTCAGATATGGCGCTGACGCGAGAACTGTAATACTATTGTAGCTTACTCGGCGAAAGTAATCACTCTGTCGGACTGTGAACATGCAACCTTTCTCTGTCATAATAAAATTCATCAATTTTGCAATGTGCAACAGATTTTTGAAGCAACAGAGTTGTTACTGTCAAGGAAAGGATTTAAGAATTAAGTTAGTTTAAGGAGACGGTGATTACTGCCTTTTGAAGTTTCTGAAAACGTTTGGGTTGGGACAATAACTGCGTGTCGCTTTATTGCAATAACCAGTTTCCGTCAAACAGGACATCATCTTCAGTATAAAAAACGGCATTAACACTCGCAATACCAAGCAAGCGGCGTGGGGGGCGCTTCATGCCCCACGTTTTGAAAAACATTGTAGTCTAGGCAGCTACATTCTATTTAAAATTTTGAAAAAGTATTTGTTGTTTTTAATGAATTATTCTACCAGATTCCATAAACGTTTAAAATTTTTCAGTTATACATAGAAAAATTTGAGTGTTAATAGTAGATCTCACTTTCCCCATCGAATGTTGTATTCAATATTTTCAGGTTCAGGACTTACTGGCACATCAATATCTCTATAAAAGTGTGATGCAAGTAAAAGTCAGCAATAGTTAACGAATTTTGCATTCTTAGTCTTCTCTTTCTAAGGTGGTTATAAAAGTACCGACCTATCGGTCGCACCGTTGTTGAAAGTACGTTGATAACGCTGAGAGTGTGCTAAAACATATTTTGGGGTTCTGGAAGCAACTTACATACCAGCATCTGTTTAAAACGTATGTGGTTAATATACGTCAACGACAGTAAACAAATTTTTTTAAAATTTACTAAGCGTAGGTGTTATGGAAAACGTATGGGTATTCTCAGGGTAGATAACATCCAATGAGTCCAGTCATTATGATTTGCATCTAGACCAACGTAATATACAGCTGTTGTGTTAGATAATTGTTTTTCCAGAACTAAGTTTTAATGGAAAGGGATTCAGCACAAGCTGTCTTCTGAAAACTAAAATTGTGAATCTACGACGAATGTGATTCACTAAAAATCGTCGAGTAATATTGTACCTGTATAGCGTATATCTATTCTTCTGAGAATTTCAAAAGTTATTGAAAAGGCTGTATATATATGGATGATTTCCTTTCAACCTATCTTTCGTGTGTTTTGTGGGGCGGTGGACTGGCTAAATAAATCGCTGCAAACACTAGGTGTCGTCTTCGGTTTAAGTAGGATGTTTGACAGTGTTGATCACAAAATATTACTACAAAAGTTGGGCCATTATCGAGTAAGATGAGTAGCTTAGGATTGGTTCCAGTCATACTTTAAGAACAGGCAGCAGCAAAAAATCGTTCTCCACAGTAACGAGAATGGATGTGAGATGACGGCTGACTAAGACATGGTAGTGTTGGGGTGTCTTAGGGGTCAGTTCTGGGACCATTACTGTTTCTTTAGCACAAAATGATTCGCCTTCTAGTACGACAGGCTATTCGCAAGTAATTTTGTTTCCTGTTAACATTAGCTTGCTAGGAAGCGATGTTGAATGTAATGTGCCGGCCGCGGTGGCCTAGCGATTCTAGGCGCTTCAGTCCGGAACCGCGCGACTGCTACGGTCGCAGGTTCGGATCCTGCCTCGGGCATGAATGTGTGTGATGTCCTTAGGTTAGTTAGGTTTAACTAGTTCTACGTTCTAGGGAACTGATGACCTCAGATGTTAAGTCTCGTAGTGCTCAGAGCCATTTCAGCCATTTTGAATGCAATGTAGGCAGTGTGTCATGCAGTACAGTTCAAGATTCAAGTTCACAATTTTTGGATAGTAAATTGATGCTACATTACAGCAGGAAACCATGTTTACAGTTTCTAACATACATTTAAACTAAAACTGAAATATTGACAACATATTATGGATATATTGTTAGTGAGTCTGAGAAGCCGAGTTCCTAGGTGGTCAGATAGATGGTAGGCTGTCATGGAAAGTCCATATTCAGGATCTTGTATATAAAATGCATGCTGCCACATTTACCATTATGACCGTATCTGAAATAAGTGATAGTTCAAGACGTAAATTAGTCAATTTGGCTTATTTTCTACTTGAGTATGCGATAGTACATTGTATTCCATACTATACTCACTCGCGAAAGGTATTTTTGGCTCTGGAACAGACAGTTCGAGCAGTGCGTGACGTAAGTTCGCAAAACTCTTGTCGAACCCTTACAGAAGAGTCGGGTTTCTGACATTGGCTACTCAATACACATTTTCTTCGATGTCCTTTGTTTTTAACAATATGAGCTTAATTCCACGAATTAGCAGCTTTCATTTATTTAATTCTAGGCAGAAATCCACTCTGTATTTGGATCGCATGTCCCTGACTCTTCTGCAAAAAGGTGTGCAGTATTCTGCTGCATCTATTTTCAATAAGCTATCACAAGAATTAAAAAATTATAACAGTAACATTCGTACTTTCAAGTATAAATTGAAGAATTTCCTCATGACTCACTCCTTGTATTCTGACGAGGATTTCTGGAAAAAAATAAGCGAATTCTTGTGTTATGTTGTTGATTATACTAATATTCAAGTATACTCAACAGATATTCATCTGCATAGGATTCGCTTGAATTTTATTTTATTTCTTGTTGAATTTTCTGATTTTAATTTCATGTACTAACTCGCTTTATGAAAAAAATTGATTCAATGGCGCGAGATGTGTGAAGAAAAAAGCCTGCACATCTTAACAGTGATAATTGCGTTTTCTAGATCGACAAAGTTTTAAAAGTGTCTTGATTCCATTGTCAAGTCTAAAAGGGTGGATTTCTCTGGTGATGTTTACTAATTAACTTATCAATGCGCTTACCGACAGCTGCTTGTTATCCTCGGTTTACTGAGCCTCCTACAAGGCAGGTAAGTATACCAATCGATAGATAATACACTAAAAAAATATACGCATGTGCTGTGTGGGTTACCTTGCCAACCCTTTATCCATGTGCAGTTAGCCCGTACTGCTTGACTTTTGTGGCATCGGAAAGCAAAGCTAATGTTCTATGACTCTCACACTTTCCCGAGTTTCCTTTCTATTATCATTCTTTTATCATTATGTAAGACAGTTCAATTGCTTTAACGTTTTTGAGTTAATTATGGCCTTCTTCCTCAGTTTCTTTCACAAATTTTGATACAGTGTTCTAGTCAAGTGTTTTAAAACGTGTCTCGTCCTATGTACTTTTTGTTTATTTATGTAAGACCCATCACTGTAACTACATCCTCTGCTTATTAACCACACGTCATACTCGTGATCTGCTGAATCATACAAAAAAAGTTCATGAATCTCATGCAAGCTACGTTTAAGATCTGTTGTAGTTAGGCTTGTTTCGCACCCATCGTAAATGCTGATATAAATGTCGACTATTTGTCTTGCATGACAAGAACTGATACTCAGTGCAGCGTAACCGGCCTCTGGCTAACGATTTTTGCACACAGAACCTGTTTAATTCACGCCTCCTAATTGAAGCTACCAAATGATTATCTCGGAAGCGATACTCAAGGGCGTTTTAATATTTATGGCTACCGTAAACAGCTTCGTACGCAGCACCAGAGCAACGCACCCCGTTTTGCTCCAATTTAGCTTATTTTGCTCTGCACGTGGAACACACTCGGAGAAGGGAACCCATTTTACGAGCCTGTTACAAGCAGAGTACCACAACGTAAGAATACTCTGACATTTCTGTCTTTGTAAATAGCTGATAAAACAGACACAAAACTGCTCTCGTTCACAGTTCGACATTTACACCTTCGCCCACAGTCTTTTATTGTTCCAGACTTTCTGATAAAGTCCCGGAATATTCTGTGCTGAAGTAGTTCTTTTTTTAAATTTATGCCAATCTAAACCAACCTAATGCCCATCGCTATCTTTGTTTCCATTTTGCCAATGTTCTTTCAACTTCCTTTCATGCTTTGTGAATAAAACAGTCGAGCTCGCTTAATACATGTCTTTATTTACAACGTCATTGCGGCTCTTGCCATCATAAGCTCAAACATAGATAATGTAAATCAACGTTCATTATCAGTATCTGTGAAATCTAACAGTTCATGTTAATGCTTCATTTTGTCCATCTATTTCGTATATCGAGATTTTTTTAATACTTCAGTCTGATTACAAGATATGCAATTCTATAGGCGTCTTGATTTGTTGAAGAGATTATTTTATTACATTTTATTTTTTTAGTTTCCCCCCTGAGAAAGCTAAGTGTATAAAAACACATCAATATTTTTTCTTGTTTTTCTCATGCTAGTTAAAATTACTTTTACCATTTATAATTATGCACTGAGCCACTAATTCCATATTGTTATACATGGCAACATGTTGATCTCAGTCTTTTGTCTTTCTTCTTCTGTCACTTCCTTCGCTACCTTTTCTCCCCCTGGCCTTGGGTTGTTAAGATGTTTGTATCAATGTAAACATATATATTTGTAATTCTTTCTTTCTTTCTTTCAAGTGATGACCTTTGTTTTATTATTCCTTAACAGTTATCTCATCAATATTCTACGGACAGGTTCCCACCTGGAAATATGGGTGAGCTTTATTGCATGAGCGCAAATAACCGGCTTGGCGATAATTGTTTGCCTCCAAAGTAGCCATCTCACCAAGTTAACTACGAATTGCAGTAATTCCTTAGACCCCACATAGCATTTGATTAAAAGGATCTGTTACCCAACGCGACTCAAATTAGCGCACTTCATGTATTTCAAATATTCACGGTCACGAAAATACGAAGCCAAGCCGGTTATTCCAGACGGAGAATATTTTGTGTCTGACAAATATTAAATCCGGAGACCTCTCATCAGTTGAACTCGCCCGGTTGTGATTACAGTGAGTGAAACTAGCGACCGCTCATAAGACTATTAAAATATCATTAGTATATTGTACATGTAATTTAATTTCAAAATATGTATATTTCATGACTGTTTGTTTCTTCTTCACATATCCCAACGAGACTCAGATGTTAATGCTGAAAAGCTCATCAACGTTAAAAGGAAACAAAATACACTGGAAATTAGCAACGAAATTAAAGGAAGGAATATAAAATAAGGGAATAATAGAAATAATAAATTCTTGTGAAGACGTCATAGTTAGCAGCTACAACACGAGGTAAGATAAGACACCACTTATTTCGGCTTGTTCTGCTTTCTGGAGCTATAAAATTTCTTTTTTTACACTTTAAAAGTAAACAATGTAGTTAACGGTAAAATTAGTAATTATTGTATACTTTGTATAAAAAGGACATAAGAGGGTGTATAATCATAACTAGGCTTGCGCAGCTTGTAGCAGGAATTAGCTTTTCTGTTGCTAAGAAATATTTTGTAGTGCTGAGCTCTACACAGATTCCATATATATATTTATATTAAAAACAAAGATTCAAGACTTACCAAGCGGGAAAGCGCCGGTAGATAAGCACAATAAATAAAACACACACACAGAATTTCTAGCTTTCGCCACTGACGGTTGCTTCTTCAGGAAAGAGGGAAGGAGAGGGAAAGAGGAAAGGATGTGGGTTTTAAGGGAGATGGTAAGGAGTCATTCCAATCCCGGGAGCGGAAAGACTTACCTTAGGGGAAAAAAGGACAGGTGTACACTCGCACACACACATATAAAAATTTTTAGGTTGTGGTTTGGAAGTAAATTACGTATTATTGAGTATAATTAGGCAGGATAAAATGTATGTTAGATTACGGAAAAAGGGAAGATGAATACAAAGTGAAACTACAAACAAAAAGAGAAAGTACAAGTAGTTTTTAATATATTTTTCCCATGTGGAAGTTTCTTTCTATTATATATATATATATATATATATATATATATATATATATATATATATATATATATATAACAAGAAAAGAGTCGACAAACTGTTTTTTACGGTAGTGTGGTGATAACCCGTCAGCAGTTCAGGCGTCTCAACACGTCCCGATAGAACCGTCTATTAAGTTTGTCCCTGGGCACGAAATCATGATGGACGAATTCTTCGCCCGGGTTCCAGGGTTCAATTCCCATTTCTCTGCCTCGTGATGACTGGGTGTTGTGTGCTGTCCTTAGGTTAGTTAGGTTTAAGTAGTTCTAAGTTCTAGGGGACTGTTGGCCATAGGTGTTAAGTCCCATAGTGCTCAGCGCCAACGAATTCTTCTGTCAGCACGACTTTGACATTTGACCTGATCCGACGAGCTTTTTTTCGTCTTGGAGAACCTTTCCCGATCCATTCTAAGGACTGAAACTTGATGTCAACATCATGATCATAACTTACGTCTCATCACCAGTTATGATTGTATTAAAGAACATCCAGGTTTTCATTGCATGATGCTGTGTCAGGATTTCAGGACATGATCCAAATGAAATGTTACATTCTTCTTGCAATCTGTCGGACAACCAGTCTTCGTTCGCCATGCACAATTTCGTTCACATTCCTGACAGGAAGGGCGTCCTGAAGGAGGGTCAACTTTAACTTCCACCCGGCAATTTTTAAACCATGTGAACCGTTCGTAACGCTGAGTATGGCTTAAGCACTCATCACCGCAGGCTTCCTGCATCATTTAGTGTCTCTCTGTAAATATTTTCTTAAGTTTCACCATCTCGAAAATCGCGGTCTGTCCGGCACAACGGTGTACTCATTACTGCACTGAACACTAACGAACATAAAACAATGAAACTTCCGGCAGTTACACATTAAACACAGGCGTGTGCAGAGATGCCAACCGCATTTCGCTCCAGCACACCATTGGCGCGAAACTACGAATCTTCGGGAATTTTTTTGAACGGCCTTGGAAATGTAAGATGACCTTATCCTAGTGAAAATAGCCAGATGAAATAATATAAAAATGCCCTGGCTGAGTAGCCCAACATTCAGCCCTGTATATACCATGTGATAAGAACCCTTTCAATTAATGTTTATTAGTAGGTAATAATAAGATGCTTGATATGTTACACAGATGCTTCTAACTAACATTTTGAAGAAAGTGCGGAATTTTGAATAGCGCACGGGAATTTGACTTTTCTCATGAATTCTTCTAAATATGTGTACATTTAGTTGCTGTAGCAAGTCACTAGTCTCACGCAAAAGTAGTTATAAAGGCATTATTTGAAATATGAGTAAGTAAAGGATCAACGTTACGCCTTTAAAATACCACCTGAAAATAACCAGAAAAATAAAAAATGTACATTTATAATAATATGTCAAAATTATTTCCAAGGATAAATAAGTACATGGAAGTCTCAAATAGATAAATTTTCTCCTATTTTATCTTTCTCCCAGGTCCATACTTAGGGTTCTTTGGCTCTTTTTATGAGGCCGATTTTTGCACACATTGGTGCTTGTAATTGTTTCGTTCGCGTATTGGTAATTTTTTGCCTTCATTTTTCGATGACTGAATGAGTGGCATTGCCTTGCTAAATGTGACTGACGAGAAATCTATATATGTTCTGTTGTGTTCCCGTATCAGCGGAAATAGGGCACAAAATAATACCCCTTAAATTACTTGAATCAACTCCCCTAATAGTGAAAGGAAGTTGTAATTAAATATAAAGTTGAAAAGCAATCTAAAGGCATCAGATGAATTCTTAGATGAAAAGTCGTGAACAATGCCTGATAAATACAAAGTGTTCTGTAAGTAAAGCAAGGAAGAAGAATAAACCTATTTTGTCCAGTCTAAGCTGTTGTTTGTGGTACGTTCATTTGGGACTGTTTGTGGTGAATAAAAGCTGAAACAGTAATCGGTGGTGACGCGAAACGAAAGTACCTTTCACTCGCCAGTGCTGATATGTCGCGGAGGTGGACGGCAATTCCAGTCAGAAAAGGAGTCTCCGCTTCATCCGGAGAATTGTGACAATGCTGTAAAATGGCCGGTCATACACATACCTCGAACGTTCAGCGTTCACTAGATCGACGCTGTACGTATGTGAGCTCCGGTCACTCCGGCAGCACGGTGTGGCAGCTTAAAACTCATTTGTTGTCGGTATGCTATCTCTGCCGCTTGCATTCTTGACGTCCTGTGGACCAATAAGAAGTGTTTGTCCAGTTGACAGCCGGTTGAGGTGGCCGAGCGGTTCTAGGCGCTACAGTCTGGAACCGCGGGACCGCTACGGTCATAGGTTCGAATTCTGCATCGGGCATGGATGTGTGTGATATCCTTAGGTTACTTAGCTATAAGTAGTTCTACATTCTAGGGGACTGATGACCTCAGAAGTTAAGTCCCATAGTGCTCAGAACCATCTGAACAATTTTTTTTTAAGTTGACAAAATGATGTCCACAGGGACACACTATACTGTGCCTGTGTTTGGTTATTTATAGACTGCTCCATAACTAATAATGACGATTTTAACCTGTCTGAGGTACTCTGTACATAAATTGTGCTTTAGCCAAGACTGTCGTAGTTACGTAATTGGTATGTTTAAGATACTAAACATTTATCATATGTGGACTTGTGGAATTAGTGAAAGACTTTAAGTTTGATTTCGTCAAGTAAACATCATTTCTTTGCCTGACTCAAAGGCAGCTGCATACAGATGTATCAGTAGTTTTCCTTGTTTTTCTTCTGCTAGTAAAATTATTTTTACCAAATATAATTACACATTGAACCACTAAACCGAGTCTTTCAAAATGTCGACGAAGGGTATAAACTACAACATTTTTGTGATTTGATCTCAGTCTTTTGTCTTTCTTCTTCTCTCACTTCCTTCGTTACCTTTTTTCCTCTAGGCTTTTGTCTGCTGAGATGTATGTATCACTATAAACAGATATAACTGCCGATAGTTATTTTTTTGTTTCAAATAATGATTTTTCTGTTATTGTTTCTTAACATTAACCTCTTTAAGGGTATAGTCTGGTAAGAACATACAGAATTTCTGTGAAAGAAATTTTTTGATGAAATATGTTCATTCGTATATGCACTGCTGTAATACGAAAGGATTTTGTGAAATTCGAAAGAGGAATGTAGAAGAAAATGTAATTAACTCAACTGAGTGTCCGTGAGAACAGAGAAATTGTGAAGGAAGAGTGTGTGAAAGTGAATCACATTTCGAAACAACTTGGGACTGGATTGAGAAATACTGTGAAGAAAAATCGGACACAAAATTTTAGAGAGAACTCTTACTATCAGTGCTAACACCCCTCGTAAAACGCTGAAAAAAATTAGAAAAGAAAGAACTGATATGTGAAAATTTAGATTTTTTCAATGAAAAGATGCAGCACTTGGAAAATAAATTTAAGATCACCGTAAATTCAAAAAACTTACATAAAACTTTTTTTATATGTTATTAAAAGCAGTCTTCAATTTTTCAAATATATTAAAGTATATTTACTATGCAAAAGCAGATTTTCAAAATACCCTTCCGAAGAAATAAAGTAATTATTTCTCAAAAATGTTCGATAGATCGAGTGGTAACTTTGTAGTTATATTTAGCTACACGCAGAAATTGTACGTTTTCAATGTGAGACCAATTGATAAATTAGAGAAAGAGTTTTACTTTTTACCAGGATATCCCATTAATATGTTACTGACAGATTCTCAAGTGGAAATGTAAGAGAGTTTTATTGCATTAGTGCAAATAACCGGCACTGGCGGTATTGTTTTAGCCGCCATTGCGGCCATCTTACTGAGTTCACTAAGAATTGTAATAATTTCTTGGAATAAAAAGTATCGGTTGCCCAGCGCGAATCAAATTAATCTTGACTATCACGAAAATACGAAGCCAAGACACTTGTTCCGAGAGAATAATGTTTTGTTCCTTACGAAATATAAATCTGTAGACATTACTTCAATTTAACTCGCCCAGCTCTAATAACTGGGGTTAAAAGTCGATGTTGCTGTAGAGTACTGCTCGAAAATCCGTACCTCATCTAATAATTTAAAATAATTAAACATTCTGAAGCGAAATTTAGCTGTTGACTGACCTAACGAGCTCAGAAATAACTGCTCTCGAAACATAATCAGTAATGTCTAGCAGTGGTTATAGACGGGACTCGAGTTTTAAGAGCACAGTTCGTATACCGTCTGTTTATAGTGAAACCTTCCCATCTCCTTTATACCTCTTTTGTTAATGATAACCTTCCCTTTTACAATAACCTATGTAACCTTCCCTTAGGATTTCTATCTCTTGCTTAATAATAACAAATGAAATCTTCCCTTTGAAATTTATTCTCTTTCTCTATCCTCGCATACAAATTTAACTGCTGTTTATTAAAAGTGATTTTCTGATTATTTCGTGGCCCTCAGTCGTTACCTGTAATAACCCAAAACTGTTCCTTACCTTTTTTACTGTTACTGGATCACCATCTGACTGCTACATCGAACTGCGACATGAATATACTTGCTCTGTTTTACTATACTCTATTAGCTGCTGGTGGGATTTCATAATAAGTGGCTGTATTTATTACCAAAGCTAACGTTATTCTTTAATAGCAAAACTGACGTTATTCTATAATTAATTTGACTGAAATTACGTAATTCATAGTTAAACCTTTTCTTGACAACAATGAAAGATTGCAAACTTTTACGTTGATGGTTTCTGGGATGAATTATAATTAGAAATGCAATATTGCTGGCAAAAGTTAATTATATTCTGAATGAAATGATTTTACAAACGTTCAAATGGGACTTACTTTTTTACAATAATCTTACAACTAGCAATGCGCAAACATACCTTCAGCAATCTTGAGTTTCTCAAAAAATTAATTCAGTAATATTCCTTCTTCTTATTATAACGGTTAGCTGATGTCTTTGAACATCCGTTTATAATCTCTTGTAATCATAGCTATTGGCTGGCAGGCACACCGCTCCTCTCAACCTCTCGCTTCGGACCTGCTACCCACTCGCTTCACTTGTCGCGTACTACTTACTTCCTACGAACGCTAAAGTGCCGTTTCTCCTGCCAACAATGCTTTCTGGTGCAGACAATCCCTGCTACCATTACAAAATGGATCAATGCCCGGTCTTTCCCGCTCTTTTCTTAAAATGTATCCATACGCGCTCTCTCCCGCCCTTTTTAAAGTTATATCAATTTGCGGTCTCTCTTGTCAATAATACTTTGGTGCAGAAATTTCCTGCTACCACAATTATTTCCAACACGACAAATATTAATTATTCCTACTTAATCCTATTATTAAAATATAAACATCTTTCATAAATTGTGATTTGACAATAAACAATAGAAATATACATGTCTTACATAACCCTCCACTGGGTTTCTTTAAAATTTTCCTACGTCGTTAAGTCATTTGGACTTAACGTAAGGAGAAAATTTGATTATAGAAATTTGTGTAGTAATAAGTTAATGATAGAATATTTCTTTCAACAAAGCACATACATATACTGTCATAAGTATTTGTTTTCCTAAGTATAACAAAGAGAACATTCAAAAGAGCATACATCAAAATATACAAATAATACGAGTCAGTAAGTTGGAAGTGTACATCAGGTAGTAAAAGTTATTTATATTTCTAATAGTAATGGATGGCAAAAATGGGAACATAGTTTGTTTCATTATAAATTGGCATCTATTAGTACCATATTCAAGGAAGGGAAAAAAGGAAATGGATAGCATGGTCAAAGCACTGGCAACTATCTGTGAATGCACTCCAAAGTCCGTTTCTTTCCCTCACATAGCACAACACCAAGTTTCGCCATGTGATTCCGTCGTCTCTTTGATCCATAGTTTTAGTGTAACGAAACACTAAGTTAACCGTCGGATTGCCTGAGTTGCCGCAGCTACATCAGGTACAACTTCCAACTCCAATTGTCCATTAGTAGTGATGGTATGGATCTTGGTATGTACGCACCTATTGACCTTCATCATGACGGTGGTGTGCATCTTCGTATGCCGACACCTCGTAGAAAACATCGTAGATTGACGTAACGTGGGTCACTATTCACTTTGTTTGTGCTCCATAACCATGAGGATGCACAGGAATTAAGGTACGGGTGTAAGCATTTTGTCAAAAGGTTCACGGATATGATTGATACCGTTATTACCAAATTTTACATAATCTCTTTCCTCTGTGCTCATCAAAATTATCTTTACCGTATTCTTATTTTACGTTTAAAAGGACAAAATATGTCACCTTGTGTGACTGTAGAAAAAGTTTATAGTTTTAAACAATTACATAAAAAACCCATTTCCCATTTGAAGTGAATTCAGCCTACAATAGATATTACATTACGTGACAGTCAATAATACAAATAAATATTTCTGTAAGTAGAATTTAGTAGTACATTTAGGCATCAACATTTTACGTAAAATAGACAAACTATGTCACTTTCTGTGACTTCAGTATGTTTGGTAATGTGTTCGTCAGTTACGAATCATATTGTCAGTCAACTATATATTAAGTTTGAGTTGTATAGCACACATTGTCGTTGTCATTTAAGAGAAAACATTTGTATTTTACGTAGAGCGCGAATCGGTATGCTGACATTTGGTGTGATCTGTTTTTCCTGTGTATGTATCTGATGTAAAACATATCATGTTCGACGCAGAAAAAAAATTTCTAATAGCAAAGTACATATAGTAACCAATTTAATGTGGTTTCTCCATCCGTAGTGCTGCGCTGCGCTGTGTCACCCGTTATCAAAATAAACCATTACTAAATTATATTCCTTACATACTAACATCTTCATTCTCCTCTCTCCTTTGTGCCTCGTGTCATCTCTCTGCATAGCCAATAATAAAATATTCATTGTTAATAATCTTCAGCGCACGGCACGACACCAAAATCTCTCTGTATTACCTATAACAAAATATTCATGGCTAATAATCGTCAGCGCACAGCATGACTTCATCTCTCTGCATCTGGAAAAAAGCGTCAGCTCTCGGCATGACCGATAAAGCATTTATCCACATTTCTCCATATTCAATACTTCTATTATAATTAAAACTACGTTTATTTTGGTGAACTATGACAACAATGCTGAATGCACGAGTTAAAGAATACATCTAATTGCTACTACTGTATGAAAATTATTTGTACGTGTTATACATTTACATTTAAAGTAGTCCTCTTAATTGCTTCACTTACCTTACATAATGTGAAATAAATGTCCTGCGAGAACGATTCTAAGCCTGCTGTTAATGTTCAGTGTATTTATCTGCGGTCGAATCGAGGTGACCTGTTGTGCACGTAAATAACCCATTAGTAGCTCACTGCATTCGGGCTTGCTGGAATGTGTCAAAAAGCTCATTGTTATAGTCTGTCTATATGTATCCCTGTAAGAAGGTCTTTCAATTTTAAGAATTTCTTTATGTTTGACATATGATGGTTTCCTCTCGATTTTGTTGTTGTGAGTGTCTCAATGTGTACTACATTAGCGTGCGGAATATTTCAAATTCTGTACTGTCCTGCGTATAGAAGTTCAAATTTTTAGAATCGGTTCTTCCCTTTATGTGACAGATAATGGGTGCATACTAGTACCTTATCGCCAATCTCGTACTTGCGTAATCTACTTACCTGTTTCTGCTGTCTCTTCCGACGATCTGTAGCTCGTTTAATGTTCGTTAATGCCATGACTATTATCTCACAATGACGAAGTCTACGCTTCTTTAGAAAAGTAATCATTTCATTAAGTTTATTCGGTGGGTCTTTATTCGTCAGTATTACAGTTGGTGAGAGCATCGTTGACTCATTAGGTATTGCATTTATTACTTCCTGAAGCTGTGAAATGCATTCGTCCCATGTTGTATGCTTTCTGTGGCAATAAATTCTACAAAGTTCCCCGATCTCTTTCATTATTCTTTCTGCCGGGTTAGAAGAACTGTGATATCTTGATATGTAAATTGGCGTTATGTTCTTAGGCTGCGTTCACACTGCCGGCCGGGCCGAGCCGACACGGCGTGAGCCTCCCGGAGCCGAGTCGGTGACATCCCCAGTGTTTAATATTGCCGGCGCAAGCCGACCGCAGGCGCGAGCCTATAGAGCAGCTCTACAGCTTCTGCAGTACACGCATCACACGTCTCCCTTCTGGTTTCGTCGCAAGTGTGACTGCACACGTCTTTTATTTTAAGATGTTACCTCACATTTCACAATCAGTGAGGAAAAATTACGTCTATTATAATGATACATGAGAAATTACTTTTATTTCATTTATTTAATCTACGTGTTTACGTGCATTTACAACAATAGCTTGCCAGCGATCGCGGCACTGCCGCCACTGAATAGTTCGCATTTGCTTGGAGACAGATATGAGTGTCACTGAGGGACGGAAATGTGTCCCTACCAGATGACAAGGAATTGTAAAGTCATGCTGCGGCAGTTCCTTATCAGTGGAAATAGAACCACTGAGTCAAAGGGCATTATCTCAAAACGCTTCGCCTATCAATCTATCTTACAAGATAATGAAAAGAATTCTGTGAGGTCATCAGTGGCTCCACATGATGAACCATCACCACTGCCAAGCGCTGCATCATGAAGAAAAAAGAAGAAAAAAGTTGGAAAATTCTGAAGGAGTATTTCTGCAACTCTTCGTTGAAGGCACAGCAAGACATTACCCAAAATGACGAAGCTAATTACTTCCTAATCATTCTCAGGAGTCCCATAAACTCTCTTCCCCTCAGAGGTGAGCGTTTGTGAAATTTAAAATACAAAAGCATGACTACAATTAATTAGAGGTAGTGAATGCTGCACAAAGTTCTACTGCAAACCAAAAAGTGGGTACTAACGAATCTTACCTTATCGTTATACACAATTTTTCTTCTGCTGTTATACTTCAGCGTAAATTTGTGTTCTGTTTCGAAATTTTGTCTTGAATGTTCTGCAGCACATATTGAAATGTATTATGATTCATTCTGTAATATGAATAAAATTTTTCAGGATAGTTTTTAAGTTCTTCATGTAAAGAAAAAAACTCTCCTAAATGTCTGTCGCTACTTATGGGAGGAATCCATAATCTCCTAGTTCTTCTGTACTTCCAAACTCGACGAATTACTGAAGAGTCAATACAATACCAATAAAATAGTGAAGACATTGTTCTACATGACAGCACAGACTAGCTAAAGGCGAGCAACTGTTGACTGCAGCTGCGTTTTCTACTGACTTGCTTGTCAGCTGTCGAAGGGTGGGGGATTTTTTTTTAAATTTATTTATTTGGCCTCTGGCAGCTAACAGCCATTTAAGCCATTTAGCCAAAGAGTGGGGACTACGTTGACAGTGCAGCGCAGCCCGCCAATGAAGAAAAGAAAACAATGAAGAACAATGAAAGGCACTCCATTATTTTTTCTGTCAAAGTAGACAACGAGACTACAGAATTGCGCTTCAGTTTCTGCAGTAAACGTATCACAAATCTCCAGTTTGTTTTTGTGATTAGTTTTACCCTACTGGTCACTAGTAATTACTTTTTCCGTCCTGCATTATATGACTACACGAAACCAAGTTGTAACCGCGCGCATTTCATTTGCAACAATGTATGGTTTAAAACGGATCTAACAGTAAGCTACCCGCTACATAACTTTTTCACTACAAGATTTGTAAATCAAGTGCACAACGTTGACAAATAGCATCATTTCACAATGAATGTTAAGAAATACGGAAAGATAAATGATTTAATACGAAGCTAGGATGCTACACTACCACGTGTACAAAAATCAGATTTTTTAGCAGCATACTTTCTTCAAAATCGGTTGGGAAGCGTTACGAAACTAAGAAATCACGCGAAACGAAAAGTAGACTTTTTCTTTTTTCACGACGTAAGTAACGCTTTTAAGGAAAAAATAAGTTCATAAAACGACGTGGCGAAGTCTTATACCCCGCTAAGAATTTTTAAAACATGAAAATCGGAGAAGCTAATTTTCCCCCATTTCGCCGTCCCGGCTCGGCGCCCAATGTGAATGCACCACACGTCGGCCTGGGCTGGCTAGGCACGAGCCGACCCAGAATGCGTCAGCCCGGCCCGGCCCGGCCGACAGAGTGAACGCAGCCTTACTCTTTGACATTTGTTTCCATATGTCTGACGTAAACTGCGGTCCGTTATCTGAAATAACCTTCTGTGCATGTCCTACTATTGATAGAAAATCTCTTACAAATGCTCTTGATACTGATCTAGCTGTTGCTTTCCTTAGTGGAGAAAATGTTACAAATTTGGATGTCAGTTCTAAGGCTACAGGAATATAACTATAACCTCTACTTGTTCTGGGGATTTGGCCGAAAAGATCTACTGCTGCCATGTGTCTTAACTTACCCGGTATGAAGGGGTACAGTGGTGGAATATGTGATGCTGTAGATGAGTTAGCTTTCTGACATATCTTGCAGGATGCTATAACTTTGCGAATGTGTTTTTCCATACTGTTGAAGTGACAATTTTGTCGAAGAATTAGAAAACATTTCCTAGCTCCGTAATGTGCATAACTTAGGTGCGTATACCGTATCAATTTGTTTCTGATGCCTTCTGGAAAGAATAAAAGCCAATTGTTGCCGTCTGGGTACGAGCGAATAAACAGAATATTTTGATGTATAGTGTAATTATATCTGATTTTTGCGTTGCTCTCGTCTCGCCAAAGCTTTAAAATCTCTTTTAGTGTTTAATTTTTCTGCTGTTCTCTCTCTATGTTCTGTAATGCTGATGATATAAAGTTTTCGAAAGCTACTTGTTTGATATACATAATACTATGGTTGCTGTAGCAGAAGGTATTTTCTTTCTCTAGTCATTTATGCTGAATAGATCTCGATAGTGTATCGGCAACAATATTCTGCGTGCCTGCAATGTGTACAATAGTAAAGTCGAACTCTTGTAGATATAATTTCCAACGGTTTAATCTATCATGCGTACGTTTTGCTGATGATAAAAACTGGATTGGTCGGTGATCGGTATATACTGTTGTGTGTCTTCCATATAGATAATGACGAAATCTCTTAAATGACTACACATAGCGTCTCTAATTTTGTTACAGAGTAATTGCCTTCTGCTCGAGAAAGTATGCTGCTTGCAAACGCAATATGTTTAACGATTGTCTTACGGTCCTCCTCTACTTCCTGGAAAATATGTACTCCTAGAGCTGTAGTTGAACAATCTGTTGCAATGGAAAAGTTTTGTGTTGGGTCAGGATGCGATAACAAAAGGTGCCCTTAGTAAAGCTTCTTTCAAATTCTCGAATTCAGCTTCAGCGTCACCATTCCATGACCAAATTGTGTTTTTACTAGTGAGCTGGTATAGTAACTGTGTGTCTAATACTTTATAATGAATGAATTTTCTAAAATAATTAATAAGGCCTAAAAAGCTCCAAAGTTCCTTTTTATTTGTTGGCACGTCGATATCTTTCAATGCTTGCAATTTGTCAGAGTCTGGTGCAATACCTATTTGTGAAATGATATGACCTAGAAATTTTATTGAGACTTTTCCAAATTCAGATTTACGGAGGTTTATAGTTATACCATTTTGCTCGAATGTATTCAGTAATTGTTGAAGGGTGTGGTTGTGCTGTTCCCAGTTTTCTGCTGCGATTAGAATGTCATCTACATATGTAGTAAATTTGTTTTTAAGATCCTGTGGGAGAATTGTATTCATGCCTCGTATAAAGGCTGCAGACGAAATTGTTAGTGCAATCGGAAGTTTACAAAATTGGTAACATTCACCAAAGCAAAGGAATGCCGTATACTTTCGGCAATTTGGATGCAACTGAATTTGCCAAAATCCTGATTTGAGATCGTGGATGGTATATATAGACGTGCCAAGAAAATTTTGCAGTAACTCTTCTAACGTCTGTGGTCGGTCACTTTCTGTAATGATTATTTTATTAACCTCACGTGAATCTAAAACTAAATGAAGTGATCCTTCCTTCTTTTCAACGATGTGTACATCTACATCTACATGACTACTCTGCAATTCACATGTAAGTGCTTGGCAGAGGGTTCATCGAACCACAATCATACTACCTCTCTACTATTCCACTCCCGAACAGCGAGCGGGAAAAACGAACACCTAAACCTTTCTGTTCGAGCTCTGATTTCTCTTATTTTATTTTGATGATCATTCCAACCTATGTGGGTTGGGCTCAACAAAATATTTTCGCATTCGGAAGAGAAAGTTGGTGACTGAAATTTCGTAAAAAGGTCTCGCCGCGACGAAAAACGTCTTTGCTGTAATGACTTCCATCCCAACTCGTGTATCATATCTGCCACACTCTCTCCCCTATAACGTGATAATACAAAACGAGCTGCCCTTTTTTGCACCCTTTCGATGTCCTCCGTCAATCCCACCTGGTAAGGATCCCACACCGCGCAGCAATATTCTAACAGAGGACGAACGAGTGTAGTGTAAGCTGTCTCTTTACTGGACTTGTTGCATCTTCTAAGTGTCCTGCCAATGAAACGCAACCTTTGGCTCGCCTTCCCGACAATATTATCTATGTGGTCCTTCCAACTGAAGTTATTCGTAATTTTAACAGCCAGGTACTTACTTGAATTGACAGCCTTGAGAATTGTACTATTTATCGAGTAATCGAATTCCAACGGATTTCTTTTGGAACACACGTGGATCATCTCACACGTTTCGTTATTTAGCGTCAACTGCCACCTGACACACCATACAGCAATCTTTTCTAAACCGCTTTGCAACTGATACTGGTCTTCGGATGACCTTACTAGACGGTAAATTACAGCATCATCTGCGAACAATCTAAGAATACTGCTCAGATTGTCACCCAGGTCATTTATATAGATCTGGAACAGCAGAGGTCCCAGGACGCTTCCCTGGGGAACACCTGATATCACTTCAGTTTTACTCGATGATATGCCGTCTATTACTACGAACTGCGACCTTCCTGACAGGAAATCACGAATCCAGTCGCACAACTGAGACGATACCCCATAGCTCCGCAGCTTGATGCCTCAGAACATGTCCTACCAACCGATCCCTTGTTCTGGTCAAGTTGTGCCACAAACTTCTCTTCTCCCCAATCCTATTCAATACTTCCTCATTAGTTATGTGATCTACCCATCTAATCTTCAGCATTCTTCTGTAGCACCACATTTCGAAAGCTTCTATTCTCTTCTTGTCTAAACTATTTATCGTCCATGTTTCACTTCCATACATGGCTACACTCCATACAAACACTTTCAGAAATGACTTCCTGACACTTAAATCTATACTCGATGTTAACAAATTTCTCTTCTTCAGAAACGCTTTCCTTTTCATAGCCAGTCTACATTTTATATCCTCTCTACTTCGACCATCATCAGTTATTTTGCTTTACTACTTTAAGTGTCTCATATCCTAATCTAAATCCCTCAGCAGCACCCGACTTAATTCGACTACATTCCATTATCCTCGTTTTGCTTTTGTAGGTGTTCATCTTATATCCTCCTTTCAAGACACTATCCATTCCATTCAACTGCTCTTCCAAGTCCTTTGCTGTCTCTGACAGAATTACGATGTCATCGGCGAACCTCAAAGTTTTTATTTCTTCTCCATGGATTTTAATACCTACCCCGAATTTTTCTTTTGTTTCCTTTACTGCTTGCTCAATATACAGATTGAATAACATCGGGGAGAGGCTACAACCCTGTCTTACTCCCTTCCCAACAACTGCTTCCCTTTCATGTCCCTCAACTCTTATAACTGTCATCTGGTTTCTGTACAAATTGTAAATAGCCTTTCGCTCCCTGTATTTTACCCCTGCCACCTTTAGAATTTGAAAGAGAGTATTCCAGTCAACATTGTCAAAAGCTTTCTCTAAGTCTACGAATGCTAGAAATGTAGGTTTGCCTTTCCTTAATCTTTCTTCTAAGATAAGTCATAAGGTCAGTATTGCCTCACGTGTTCCAACATTTCTACGGAATCCAAACTGATCTTCCCCGAGGTCGGCTTCTGCTAGTTTTTCCATTCGTCTCTAAAGAATTCGTGTTAGTATTTTGCAGCTGTGGCTTATTAAACTGATTGTTCGGTAATTTTTACATCTTTCAACACCTGCTTTCCTTGGGATTGGAATTATTATATTCTTCTTGAAGTCTGCGGGTATTTCGCCTGTTTCATACATCTTGTTCACCAGATGTCAGAGTTTTGTCAGGACTGGCTCTCCCAAGGCCGTCAGTAGTTCCAATGGAATGTTGTCTACTCTGGGGGCCTTGTTTCGACTCAGGTCTTTCAGTGCTCTGTCAAACTCTTCACGCAGTATCGTATCTCCCATTTCATCTTCATCCACATCCTCTTCCATTTTCATAATATTGTCCTCAAGTACATCGCCCTTGTATAGACCCTCTATATACTCCTCCCACCTTTCTGCTTTCCCTTCTTTGCTTAGAACTAGGTTTCCATCTGAGCTCTTGAAGTTCATACAAGTGATTCCCTTATCTCCAAAGGTCTCTTTAATTTTCCTGTAGGCAGTATCTATCTCACCCCTAGTGAGATAAGCCTCTACATCCTTACATTTGTCCTCTAGCCATCCCTGCTTAGTCATTTTGCTCTTCCTGTCAATCTCATTTTTCAACCGTTTGTATTCCTTTTTGCCTGCTTCGTTTACTGCATTTTTATGTTTTCTCCTTTTATCAATTGAATTCAATATTTCTTCTGTTACCCAAGGATTTCTACTAGCCCTCGTCTTTTTACCTACTTGATTATCTGCTGCCTGCACTACTTCATCCCTCAAAGCTACCCATTCTTCTTCTACTGTATTTGTTTCCCCCATTCCTGTCAATTGTTCCCTTACGCTCTCCCTGAAACTCTGTACAACCTCTGGTTCTTTCAGTTTATCCAGGTCATATCTCCTTAAGTTTCCTCCTTTTTGCAATTTCTTCAGTTTTAATCTACAGGTCATAACCAATAGATTGTGGTCAGAGTCCACATCTGCCCCTGGAAATGTCTTACAATTTAAAACCTGGTTCCTAAATCTCTGACTTACCATTATATAATTTATCTGATACCTTTTAGTATCTCCAAGGTTCTTCCATGTATACAACCTTCTTTTATGATTCTTAAACAAAGTATTAGCTATGATTAAGTTGTGCTCTGTGCAAAATTCTACTAGGCGGGTTCCTCTTTCATTTCTTAGCCCCAATCCATATTCATCTACTACGTTTCCTTCTCTCCCTTTTCCTACTGCCAAATTCCAGTCACCATGACCATTAAATTTTCATCACCCTTTACTACTTGAATAATTTCTTTTATTTCATCATACATTTCTTCAATTTCTTCGTCATCTGCAGAGCTAGTTGGCATATAAACTTGTACTAGTGTAGTAGGTGTGGGCTTCGTATCTATCTTGCCCACAATAATGCGTTCACTATGCTGTTTGTAGTAGCTTACCCGCATTCCTATTTTCCTATTCATTATTAAACCTACTGCTGCATTATCCCTATTTGATTTTGTGTTTATAAACCTGTAGTCACCTGACCAGAAGTCTTGTTCCTCCTGCCACCGAACTTCACTAATTCCCACTATATCTAACTTTAACCTATCCATTTCCCTTTTTAAATTTTCTAACCTACCTGCCCGATTAAGGGATCTGACATTCCACGCTCCGATCCGTAGAACGCCAGTTTTCTTTCTCCTGATAACGACATCCTCTTGAGTAGTCCCCGCCCGGAGATCCGAATGGGGGACTATGTTACCTCCAGAATATTTTACCCAAGAGGACGCCATCATCATTTAACCACAGAGTAAAGCTGCATGCCTTCGGGAAAAATTACGGCCGTAGTTTCCCCTTGCTTTCAGCCGTTCGCAGTACCAGCACAGCAAGGCCGTTTTGGTTATTGTTACAAGGTCAGATCAGTCAATCATCCAGACTGTTGCCCTTGCAACTACTGAAAAGGCTGCTGCCCCTCTTCAGGAACCACACGTTTGTCTGGCCTCTCAACAGATACCCCTCCGCTGTGGTTGCACCTACGGTACCGCTATCTGTATCGCTGAAGCACGCAAGCCTCCCCACCAACGGCAAGGTCCATGGTTCATGGGGGGGGGGGTTCGTTTATTATGTCTGCTACGCGTAATTTGTGGCTGTGGAGCGTCTGCTGTATTTAAAAACAAATTAGTTTGCACTAATGTCTCATTATCAGTTGGCATTTCTGAAGTTGATTGTCAAAAGATTCCCTATTATTACTGCTCTCGAATGTCTGTCTATTCACCTAATGTTTCACTACCGCGTTTTTCACATGTATTATTTCTGTCTGTTCCTGAAGAGAATTTCTCGTCACTATTTTCTACACTTTTATCGCTTTGAGAACGAATAATTATTCTGCGAGACATTGTCTATAATTAACACACGCAACAAAATATATCACTGTTCAAAGCGGAATTAACACTGAACAAACACTTTTCAACGCAGAATCAATAGAGCAAACAGAATTGCCGATGGGCTGTGAATTAAAGGTATACAGTTTAGTATAAGCGTTGCGCCACTTAACACTAGCTTATTCATGCAATTGTCAGAGTCAGTATATTCATTTTCACAGTAGAGTCGTTAAAGAGTCTTACTCATTGGAGGTCGCCAAGTGAAACCTTCCCGTCTCCTCTAAACCTGTTTTGTTAATGATAATCTTCCCTTTTACAATAACCTATGTAACCTTCCGATTTCTATCTCTTGCTTAGTAATAACAAATGAAATCTTCCCTTTCAAATTTATTCTCTTTCTCTACCTTCGCATACAAACTTAAGTGCTGCTTATTAAAAGTGATTTTCGGATTATTTCGACGAAACATAGAATGTGTCGTCGTCGTGGCCCTCAGTCGTTACCTGCAATAACTCAAAACTGTTCCTTACCTTTTTTACTCTTACTGGATCGCCATCTGACTGCTACATCGAACTGCGACATGAATATACTTACTCTGTTGTACTATACTCTATTAGCTGCTGGTGGGCTTCCATAATAAGTGGCTGTATTTATTACCAAAGCTGACGTTATTCTATGATTAATTTGACTGAAATTACGTAATTCATAGTTAAACCTTTTCTTGACAATCGCAGAAGGAACATCTAGTATCCCTATTACGCGACCTCTTTCAAAACCGGTCAGGTGTTGATAATGGCATCTTTGTCGCCTTTAACGTATTCTTGACAAACATAAGCTCAGCCAATCGAGTCTCAAAGGTAACTGGCCCTCACGACCGTTGCAGCACGTATTTAAAGCAAACATGATTTGCACACTCATTGTGGCTCTACCAGCGCCACTCTTAACCGACTGGTGCGAAATCCGAACACGCCTTCCAACTCTCATTTATGTCCCACAAGCCCTTATTGGTGCTCCGAGTTTTTTTTCTGTCAGTGTACGATTTCGTAATTTTTCAATAGTTCTTCGAAAATTGAACAATATGACGCTCGAGGAGTTTAAGTCACAACCTGCTACCGTGCACATTTACGTAACGAGGCGAATGATGTTAGTGTTGCTGCTGCTGCTGTTCAGAATGGTCTTCTCATTTAGCTGGGTGAAGTCAGCATGTTAAAAACTCTAGTTCTAGCCTATCCATACCAGTTGCTACAATGAGGATATTACCTAAATTGAACCTGTACCCGTCGTACCTAAGCACGATGTGTAAACATGCATTGTTCATATTAGGGTGCCAACGAAACTTGGGCTGACAACCTCGTCCCGTCTGTCCCCAGATCGGTCTGCCGCTGTGATTGCCCCGGTTGGTGCGCGCAGTGGGGCTGAACCCTCGCCTGTGGTTGATTGGGAGGTCGTTCCAAGGCGTGGCAGGCAGCGAAAGGCGTCCCCGGAGGCTGATCAGAAAGCCTCCCCGGTGCGTCTGACAAACCGGTTTCAGGCACTGTCTCTGGCTGAGCCAGATGCTGCTGCCTGCCCTGTTTCAGAGGATCATTCTCAGCCTTCAAGGTCCGGGCATTTGCAGAGGGTGGGCTTACTGGTAGTTGGGAGCTCTAATGTTAGGCGCGTAATGGGGCCCCTTAGGGATACGGCGGCTAAGGAGGGGAAGAAATCCAGTGTGCACTCCGTGTGCATTCCGGGAGGAGTCATTCCTGATGTGGAAAGGGTCCTTCCGGATGCCATGAAGAGCACAGGGTGCAGCCAGCTGCAGGTGGTGGCACATGTCGGCACTAATGACGTGTGTCGCTTTGGATCTGAGGAAATTCTCTCTGGATTCCAGCGGCTATCTGATTTGGTGAAGGCTGCCGGTCTTGCTTATGAGATGAAGGCAGAGCTCACCATGTGCAGCATCGTCGACAGAACCGACTGCGGACCTTTGGTGCAGAGCCGGGTGGAGGGTCTGTATCAGAGGCTCAGACGGTTTTGCAACCGTGTTGGCTGCAGATTCCTTGACTTGCGCCATAGGGTGGTGGGGTTTCGGGTTCCGCTGAATAGGTCAGGAGTTCACTACACTCAGCTGGCGGCTACACGGGTAGCAGAGGCTGTGTGGCGTGGACTGGCCGCTTTTTAGGTTAGAAGGCCTCGGGAAAGTACGGGGTGGGCTGTAATGTCAAAGGGTGCATGGCAAATACAGGACGTGCTTGGATCGAGGAACAGTCGGAATTATAGTTGTAAATTGTTGTAGTTGCCCTGGAAAAGTCCCTGAGCTTCAAGCCCTAATAGAAAGAACAGAAGCTGATATCGTTATAGGTACAGAAAGCTGGCTAAAGCCTGAAATAAGTTCTGCAGAAATTTTTACGAAGTCTCAGACGGTGTTCAGGAAAGACAGAGTAGGCAGAATTGGTGGTGGAGTGTTTGTGTCTGTCAGTAGTGGTTTATCTTGTAGTGAAGTCGAAGTAGATACTCCGTGCAAATTGGTATGGGTAGAGGTTATACTTAACAGCCGAATTAAGTTAATAATTGGCTCCTTTTACCGACCCCCAGACACCGATGATACAGTTGCTGAACAGTTCAGAGAAATTTTGAGTCTCGTAACAAATAAATACCCCACTCATACGGTTATAGTTGGTGGGGACTTCAACCTACCCTCGGTATGTTGGCAAAAATACTTGTTCAAATCCGGTGGTAGGCAGAAAACATCTTCCGAGATTGTCCTAAATGCTTTCTCCGAAAATTATTTCGAGCAGTTAGTCCACGAACCCACGCGAATTGTAAATGGTTGCGTAAACACACTTGACCTCTTAGCCACAAACAATCCAGAGCTGATAGAGAGCATCATGACTGATACAGGGTTTAGTAATTACAAGGTCGTTGTAGCTAGGCTCAATACAGTTTCTTCCAAATCCATCAGAAACAAACGCAAAATAATTTTGTTGAAAACAGCGGATAATGTGTCACTAGAAGCCTTCCTAAAAGACAATTTCCATTCCTTCCGTACTGACTATGCAAATGTAGACGAGATGTGGCTCAAATACAAAGATATAGTAGCAACAGCAATTGAGAGATTCATACCTCATAAATTGGTAAGAGTTGGAACGGATCCCCCGTGGTACACAAAAAAGGTCCGAACGCTGTTGCACAGGCAACGGAAAAAGCATGCGAAGTTCAGAAGAACGCGAAATCCCGAAGATGGGCTAAAATTTACAGACGCGCGAAATTTGGCACGTACTTCGATGCGAGATGCCTTTAATAGGTTCCACAACGAAACATTGTCTCGAAATTTGGTAGAAAATCCGAAGAAATTCTGGTCGTATGTAAAGAACACAAGCGGCAAGACGCAGTCAATACCTTTGCTGCGCAGTGCCGATGGTACTGTTACCGACGACTTTGCCGCTAAAGCGGAGTTATTGAATACAGTTTTCTGAAATTCCTTCACCAGGGAAGACGAATGGAATATTTCAGAATTTGAAACACGAACATCTGCTAGCATGAGTTTCTTAGAAGTAGATACCTTAGGGGTTGCGAAGCAACTCAAATCGCTTGACACGGGCAAGTCTTCAGGTCCAGATTGTATACCGATTAGGTTCCTTTTAGATTACGCTGATACTATAGCTCCCCACTTAGCACTCATATACAACCGCACGCTCACCGATAGATCTGTACCTACAGATTGGAAAATTGCGCAGGTCGCACCAATGTTTAAGAAGGGTAGTAGGAGTAATCCATTTAACTACAGACCTATATCATTGACGTCGGTTTGCAGTAGGGTTTTGGAGCATATACTGTATTCAAACATTATGAATCACCTCGAAGGCAACGATCTATTGACACGTAATCAGCATGGCTTCAGAAAACATCGCTCTTGTGTAACGCAGTTAGCTCTTTATTCGCACGAAGTAATGGCCGCTATCGACAGGGGATCTCAAGTTGATTCCGTATTTCTACATTTCTGGAAAGCTTTTGACACCATTCCTCACAAGCGACTTCTAATCAAGCTGCGGACCTATGGGGTATCGTCTCAGTTGTGCGAGTGGATTCGTGATTTCCTGTCTGGAAGGTCGCAGTTCGTAGTAATAGACGGCAAATCATCGAGTAAAACTGAAGTGATATCAGGTATTTCCCAGGGAAGCATTCTGGGACCTCTGCTGTTCCTGATCTATATAAATGACCTGGGTGACAATCTAAGCAGTTCTCTTAGATTGTTCGCAGATGAGTCTGTAATTTACCGTCTAGTAAGGTCATCCGAAGACCAGTATCAGGTGCAAAGCGATTTAGAAAAGATTGCTGTATGGTGTGTCAGGTGGCAGTTGACGCTAAATAACGAAAAGTGTGAGATGATCCACATGAGTTCCAAAAGAAATCCGTTGGAATTCGACTACTCGATAAATAGTACAATTCTCAAGGCTGTCAATTCAACTAAGTACCTGGGTGTCAAAATTACGAACAACTTCAGTTGGAAGGACCACATAGATAATATTGTGGGGAAGGCGAGCCAAAGGTTGCGTTTCATTGGCAGGACACTTAGAAGATGCAACAAGTCCACTAAAGAGACAGCTTACACTACACTTGTTCGTCCTCTGTTAGAATATTGCTGCGCGGTGTGGGATCCTTACCAGGTGGGATTGACGGAGGACATCGAAAGGGTGCAAAAAAGGGCAGCTCGTTTTGTATTATCACGTAATAGGGGAGAGAGTGTGGCAGATATGATACTCGAGTTGGGATGGAAGTCATTACAGCAAAGACGTTTTTCGTCGCGGCGAGACCTTTTTACGAAATTTCAGTCACCAACTTTCTCTTCCGAATGCGAAAATATTTTGTTGAGCCCAACCCACATAGATTGGAATGATCATCAAAATAAAATAAGAGAAATCAGAGCTCGAACAGAAAGGTTTAGGTGTTCGTTTTTCCCGAGCGCTCTTCTGGAGTGGAATAGTAGAGAGATAGTATGATTGTGCTTCGATGAACCCTCTGCCAAGCACTTAAATGTAAATTGCAGAGTAGTCATGTAGATGTAGATCATCACATGTTCAGACAATAGAGTAACGATGGCATTACGACAGTATAAACTGCTGAGTAGCGAACATTTGTAAATCTTTGGCTCATCTTTCGAGAAACACAAAGTGGCCTGCATGCTCTAGTTTTAACGGTAGAGGAAGAGAAAATCAGCTGGTGTACAAGAAAACTACGTCGACACCCGAAGATATGCGGTATTATCAGTCCCCAACTGCTTTAAAGCATTTATCACTTCTCTAAGTCAACATATTGAGCACTTGAAATGACATAGTAAAATACGCCTGTCTTATTGTAGTTACGAGAGGACTTTAAAAAAATAAGTTACATATTATTTCGGAAAGCTATGTTACTTTTATTGAACGCTGCACTACATTTCAAAATGACATAGATACACGGAGCTAATTTTCAACACAGTCACCAAACCTTTCTAAACTAAGGTCGAAACTTTCTACCAATTTTCAGTTCCTCGACAACAGGAAACAGCTCCTTGGTCGCGGAGCCACTCGAAAGCTGCTGTGTGAACGTCCTCACCGTTGGAAAATCTGCAGTTGGTGCGAATCAGTTCCTCCATTGGCTGAGCATCGTCTGTGGTCGATGTCAGTGGTCCCCTTAGCGGATCAGCATAGCCCACGTCAGCACGCCCTCGGTCAACTGTTTGGCTCCATTGCGCTGCGGCTGGAATCGACAGTGAGTTTGGCTCATACGCCGCCAGAATTTCAAGGTGAATCTTCGTGCAGTTTAGACGTTTTGCCCACAAAAATCGTACTTTCCCGCCTACATCAACTTTGTAGCACATTTCCAGCCGCCGCGTCATTTCACCCCTACACTGCAGATGCACCTATTAGCCGCAGCCGGCCGGTATGACCGAGCGGTTCTAGACGCTTCAGTCTGGGACCTCGCTGCTGCTACGGTCGCAGGTTCGAATCCTGCCTCGGGTGTGGATATGTGTGATGTCCTTAGGTTAGTTAGGATTAAGTCGTTCTAAGTCTAGAGGACTGATGACCTCAGATGCGGTCTCATAGTGCTTAGAGCCATTTGAACCATTTGTTATCCGTACCGCCACAGAACTGCGCCTGCACATGTACTCTCTTCTTATAATGCACTACTCTTCTTGTGCAATGTTCTTAGCGTGTGATGACATGCATAACTTACTTCTGACGTTCCCTCGTTCATGTTGGGTTGCATTTGATTTATTAAAATGACATTTGTGGAACCTATTCTGACGATGTTTCAAAATGGCACTACCAAAGGCATATTCTCAAGCAACCCAGCAGAGTATTCCGCAGGAAGCCCAGGTATATTCCTCCATCGAGGCGTTGTGGAAGAATAACCGGTCCAGGTATGTGGTCGCCAAGAAGCTCTGCCCACACATTGATGCTGAAAAGATGCTGAATAGACACCTCAACCATTCTCCGAGGAATGTCTGCAGCCCACAATTGACGATTATGCAGACTGATAATGCCTTTTTCAACAAAGGCTGCTTCTTCGGTTAAGAGGACTCGTGACAGAAATCCCACAAATGTAATGGTTTGGTGCAAAAACCATTGACAACATCCTTCCCATCGAGGGAAATCCGCTGCTGATATTCCTTGCACTCGTTGCAGGTCCTAGAGATAGTAGCGGTTGGAATGCAGGCTACACTAAATCGTACCTTGGCTAATGCTATCTTGGCGAGTCACTTACCTGGAGGTTGTACTAGATTTCTTCTCAATAACCCGTGGAACCCGGTCCTCCAGATCTGGTGCCCGCCTCCTCCTGGCACTTTCGTCTGTCCCAAAGGATCCATGATCACACAAATGCCCAAAAAGGGCTTGAAATGTTGTGTTATGTGATTGGTGTTTGTGAGAGTACTTGTAGCTGTTGTGCCTCTCAACGGTTTCCATTGCCTTGGCCGTGCACAAGCACCACCTTGGCTTATTCCCGACAAGAATACCGGACTGTTCTGCTGCTTACGTACGCTGTGTCAATCACACAGCCTGCAACACAGGAGGAACACACATCACGTGACAGTTGAACTGTCATTTGTCGGCACCATCTACCGTGCTAACGATGCATTTCCGGATACATGTTCATGGGACCTTTTTTCCTCCATTTCCAGTGAGGAAACCGTTCCTGTAGTTTGTCGGTTTTATTTATGTTCACCCTGTACAGTCCCATCAAAAATAAAATACCTGTGTCATAGCTAGAAATGTTAAAAATTACTTGATTACTACAGAAATTTCACCACATTGTCCACTATATTCTTGTTCCCGCTGTATCCGGGGTGGGCCGTCTTCACCACAGTCGCAGTGATTATTATTATCGTCTGACAGATGAAACGACACTAGCGCTTCTAGCGGCGAGAAAGCCAGCCGAAAGTTTAATGTTCGTTTTTAATTACTATTTTTCTACTAAATTAACGATATAGTTATAATATTTTTCTGTTCCAAGCATTAGTAAGTGATCAAGAGACATGAATCATCGTGAAATGGACGTATAAACATCCGAATCTTACTGATTCAGTAACACAAGCTAGAACTTATCAATGAAGGAATACTTTTGAATATGTGTGTAATTTTGTAGCTTACTTCGCGGACAGCAAGAGAATATACACACAAATTTCATGGATGAGAAGCATATGCTTCTGTTGTTCTCTGTTGTTATTGGGATAGGCATTTTTCTTGACACGTAATAATTTTGTATGGAGCATAATGAATCGCATACTCTTACACTTCACTCGATTTTATAATGCACAAATGTGTTTCTAAATGCAACTACTTTTATTTGAAAAGTGAGTGTGCTGAAGACTCTTACCGCTTGTGGTTCAGATGTAGTAAAAATTGTGGAACTGGTTTCTTTGACGCTTTATTTGCACATGTGTCTGGCTTTCCCTTCATCTGAAGGTGTGGTGACTTATTTAATACTCAAAAAAATGTTGGTATTGCATTACAAACAAGCTTCCTACTTTCCACGTACACTGATTTGACTGGAAGTATAGTGAAGAAAATTTTGCGTTGTTGAGTGGTTACAATACGTCTTTCTGCAAAAGTATGATCTTCCGCTGTTTACTGGCCTTCTTTTTGTTCTTAAAACAAAACGCCCTTTTTCATTAAACATTTGTAGCAAACATGCTTATAAGTAAAAACACCTAAAGCGGCATTTTTACCATTTCAACACCTCTGTATATTTTCATTTGGTTGAATGTTCTTTTGAGTATGTATAAATATTTTTAGAGTACAAGAGATTCGTAAATAAACTTTCCTCTAATCTACAGTTTCGTACCTTCCACGTCCTTAGGAAACAAAAATAAAAGAAAAATGTGGAGTCTTCTTTCAGTCATTGCCGATTTTTATGGCACCTCATGCACTTCCTATCGTAAAAACTATGTCACAAATCAGTATAAACAATACTATTCGCGTTCATCCGGTATCATATTGAGAATTGTAGCTTTCTGTTCGCTTGAGGTACTGCTTTACCCGTGTATTTAAAAAAAAAACGAGAAGGAGTGTCGTGACTGTATGTTTTAGACTGTTGCCTTAACTACCTCACTATTAGTGCTAATAAGTCTAACAAGCGAAGAGATTCTTGAAAAAAAAAGGGTCAATTATTGGCCATTTTAGACACGCAGGCAGAAACACTGGTCTTCATATGCCTAAGAACTCGCATCAGGACTTAGTAATTACAAATCCAACATGTAACACGACCCTTTGTATTTCTGAACTCTGTGCATGTACAAATTAATATTGCGAGAACTAGACACTGTAGAGGCTGAGCTATACTAAAAGTTTTAGTGACTTTGGATTTTAAAAAAATGTTTAACTGTGACCTAAGATTGACTGGATTATTATAAAGGCAAATGTATTATTCCTAAGCGTTTAGCGGATGTTACATTGGGTTGTTCTTTAACGCATTATACACACACTCAACTCCATATCAAATGACTCTGAAACTTCTACTAAGCCACGTTGCGTTGTTTTTATTCTATACTGGGACGAGGACTGGTGCAACCTTACTTTTGGCCTTTTTCATTTGGGAAGAAAACCGCGCCGTTAGCTAAAGGAATCGGGCGCTAGTTCAAAAATGGTTCAAATGGCTCTGAGCACTATGGGACTCAACTGCTGTGGTCATTAGTCCCCTAGAACTTAGAACTACTTAAACCTAACTAACCTACGGACATCACACACATCCATGCCCGAGGCAGGATTCGAACCTGCGACCGTAGCAGTCGCACGGTTCCGGACTGCGCGCCTAGAACCGAGAGACCACCGCGGCCGGCTCGGGCGCTAGTCCAGAAGAGATAAAATTGAGAACTGTGTTTGTATCGGCACCCAAAATCACTAACAAAATTTTCTTGAATCTTTATACTAGGCTTGAGTGAAAAAATGACGCAAGCAAGCACACATTTCTTCCCTACTTTTGTCTCTAACATTACTGACTTACGCAAAGAGAAATGATATCAATTGTTAACGTAGTTCCTATACGTCACCGGTTCCCAGCTTTTCTGAGATCATTGTCGCTGAGTGTGATTAGATATCAGCCACTACCCGTACCCATCCCATGTTCCCCCTTCTTGCATTCAAGCGGACATCATTATTCTTCGGAATCGATATCTTTTCCGTAAAATACAGAACAGTAAATAACACAGGTCATCGAATATATATATATATATTTACCTTCACAGTATTGCATAACGAAATACCGACAATGGTAATTATCTTTTAAAAATAATTTAGTTTCGTGACCGAAATACAGTTGAATTTCTATTTTCACCCCCAGGAAAAAACCTAATTTCATCCCTCAAGGGAACTCCTGTTTTACACTAACCTTGCAACATCTTAACAATCAGACTCACCAAAGCGACCATTTTGCTAAACAAGTAAATCTTTTGTTCATCCTATAAATGTTAGTGTTCAGAATCAGAATGACAGCAGTTCGCAATAACAAACTAACCACTAATTCTGCGTGCTGAAATCTTTTCCCTAATCCTTCTGTTAAGTGATACTATCGTTATTGGATAAAAAATTTTACAGAAAATTATTATTTTTCAGCTAACAGTATGACTTTGGAAGATAACACGGGAGAAGTTTCAAGTAATAAAAAGCCACGCTTTTACGGATAATTGCAGTGCATTGTTCGAAACTGAATAATAACAGGTTTTCTAAATATAATTGGTTCTCTTGTTACAGTTCTAATGAAGAAACAAAATATTTTTCGTAATATATTCTTTCTGCTACATCTACGACTGTTGCTGCATCCGTTGCAGTTGTACTTTATTGAAAACAAAAGATTTCTCGTAATATATTCTTTGTGGTATATCCATGGCTGTTGCTACGTCCGCTGCGGTTGTACTTTATTAATCGTTTATTTGGATAAAATCGTTCACACGACCCGCATTTAAGTATGTAAAGCTCATGTTCAGGCTACACAAAAAATAAAAAAAATAAAAAAAGAAGTACAGTTAAAAAAGGAAGAAACTCTAAGAAGGCCTCTTTAACAAACTAATGAACATTAAAAGAGTCCATAAAAATGTGAAAGTCAGGTTGTACCTTGACTGTGGACGAGAAAGTCGTAACTGTCACGCGAAAAATCCAGAAAATTTATCAATTAGCGTGGAAGATACCATGCAGGTGAGCCATGGAGAAGTTCTCCGTCAACCAGCTACGTATATATATATATATATATATATATATATATATATATATATATATATATATATATATATATATATTTTCAGGTTTTGTTTTAATGTGTTGTACGTAATATATTGTTCCTCAGCTTAGTACGTAATGTCTAACTCTACAGCTGTTGTTGTGTAGTCTTCAGTCCTGAGGCTGGTTTGATGCAGCTCTCGATACTACTACATCCTGTGCTAGCTTCTTCATCTCCCAGTACGCACTGCAACTTACATCCTTCTGAATATGCTTAGTGTATTCATCTCTTGGTCTCCCTCTACGATTTTTACCCTCCACGCTGCCCTCCAATATTAAATTGGTGATCCCCTGATGCCTCTGAACATGTCTTACGAACTGATCCCTTCTTCAGCTCAAGTTCTGCCACAAACTCCTCTTCTCCCCAATTCTATTCAATACCTCCTCATTAGTTATGTGATCAACCCATCCAATCTTCAGCATTCTTCTGAAGCACCACACTTCGAAAGCTTCTATTCTCTTCTTGTCCAAACTATTTATCGTCCACGTTTCACTTCAATACATGGCTACACTCCATACAAATACTTTCAGAAACGACTTTCTGACACTTAAATCTATACTCGATGTTAAAAATTTCTTTTCTTCAGAAACGATTTCCTTGCCATTGCCAGTCTACATTTTACATTCTCTCTACATCGACCATCATCAGTTATGTTGCTCCCCAAATTCCTAATCTAATACCTTCAGCATCGTCCTATTTAATACGACAACATTCCATTATCCCCGTTTTGCTTTTATTGATGTTCATCTTATATCCTCCTTTCAAGACACTGTCCGTTCCGTTCAACTGTTCTCCCAAGTCCTTTTCTGTCTCTGACAGAATTACAATGTCATCGGCGAACCTCAAAGTTGTTTTTCTTCTCCATTGATTTTAACACCAACTCCGAATTTTTCTTTCGTTTCCTTCACTGCTTGCTCAATATACAGACTGAATAACATGGTGGAGAGGCTACAACCCTATCTCACTCCCTTTCCAACCACTGCTTTCCTTTCATGTCCCTCGGCTCTTACAACTGCCATCTGGTTTCTGTACAAATTGTAAATAGCCTTTCGCCCCCTGTATTTTAGCCCTGCACCTTCAGAATTTGAAAGAGAGTATTCCAGTCAACATTGTAAAAAGCTCTCTCTAAGTCTACAAATGGTAGAAACGTAGGTTTGCCTTTCCTTAATCTATGTTCTACGATAAGTCTTAGGGCCAGTATTGCCTCACGTGTTCCAACATTTCTGCGGAATCCAAACTGATCTTCCCCGAAGTCAGCTTCTACCAGTTTTTCCATTCGTCTGTAAAGAATTCGTGTTAGTATTTTGCAGCCGTGGCTTATTGAACTGATAGTTCGGTAATTTTCCGATCTGCCAACACCTGCTTTCTTTGGGATTGCCGGCCGCGGTGGTCTAGCGATTCTAGGCGCTCAGTCCGGAACCGCGCGACTGCTACGGTCACAGGTTCGTATCCTGCTTCGGGCATGGATGTGTTTGAAGTCCTTAGGTCAGTTAGGTTTAAGTAGTTCTAAGTCCTAGGGGACTGATGACCACAGATGTTAAGTCCCATAGTGCTCAGAGCCATTTGAACCATCTTTGGGATTGGAATTATTGTATTCTTCTTGACGTCTGAGGGTATTTTGCCTGTCTCATACATCTTGCTCACCAGATGGTACAGTTTTGTCAGGGCTGGCTCTCCCAAGGCTATCAGTAGTTCTAATGGAATGTTGTCTATTTCCGGGGCCTTGTTTTCACAATATTGTCCTCAAGTACATCGCCCTTGTATAGACCCTCTATATACTCTTTCCACCTTTGTGCTTAGAACTGGGTTTCCATCTGAGTTCTTGATATTCATACAGGTGGTTCTCTTTTCTCCAAAGGTCTCTTTCATTTTCCTGTAGGCAGTATCTATCTTACCCCTAGTGAGATAACCCTCTAAATCGTTACATTTGTGCTCTATCCATCCGTGCTTAGCTATTTTGCACTTCCTGGGGATCTCATTTTTCAAACATTTGTATTCCTTTATGCCTGCTTCATTTATTGCATTTTTATATTTTCTACTTTTATCAATTAAATTCAATATTTCTTCTGTTACCCAAGGATTTCTACCAGACGTCGTCTTTTTACCTACTTGGTCCTCTGCTGCCTTCACTACTTCATCCCTCAAAGCTACCCATTCTTCTTCTACTGTATTTGTTTCCCCCATTCCTATCAGTTGTTCCCTTATGCTCTCCCTGAAACTCTGTACAACCTCTGGTCTAGTCAGGTTATCCAGGTCCCATCTCCTTAAAGTCCCAACTTTTTGCAGTTTCTTCAGTTTAAATCTACAGTTCATAACCAATAGATTGTGGTCAGAGTCCACATCTGCCCCTGGAAATGTATCACAATTTAAAACCTGATTCCTAAATCTCTGTCTTACCGTTGTGTAATCTATCTGAACAGTATCTCCAGGTTTCTTCCATGTATACAACCTTCTTTTATGATTTTTGAACCAAGTGTTAGCTATGATTAAGTTACGCTCTGTGCAAAATTCTACCAGGCGGCTACCTCTTTCATTTCTTATCCCCAATCCATATTCACCTACTCCGTTTCCTTATCTCCGTTTTCCTACTATCGAATTTCAGTCACCCATGGCTATTACATTTTCATCTCCCTTCACTAACTGAATAATTTCCTTTATCTCATCATACATTTCACCATTTTCTTCGTCATCTGCAGAGCTAGCTGGCATATAAACTCATACTACTGTAGTAGGCGTAGGCTTCGTGTCTATCTTGGCCACAATAATGCTTTCACTATGCTGTTTGTGGTAGCTTACCCGCATTCTTATTTTCCTATTCATTATTAAGCCTACTCCTGCATTATCCCTATTTGATGTTTTGTTTATAACCCTGTATTCACCTGACCAAAAGTCTTGTTCCTCCTGCCACCGAACTTCACTAATTCCCAATATATCTAACTTTAACCTATCCATTTCCCTTTTTAAATTTTCTAACCTACCTGCCCGATTAAGGGATCTGACATTCCACACTCCGATCCGTAGAACGCCAGTTTTCTTTCTCCTGATAATGACGTCCTCTTGAGTAGTCACCGGCCCGAGATCCACATGGGGAACTATTTTACCTCCGGAATGTTTTACCCAAGAGGACGCCATCATTATTTAACCACAGAGTAAAGTTGCATGCCCTCGGGAAAAATGAGGGCTGTAGTTTCCCCTTGCTTTCAGCCGTTCGCAGTACCAGCACAGCAAGGCCGTTTTGGTTAGTGTTACAAGGCCAGATCAGTCTATCATCCAGACTGTTGCCCCTGCAACTACTGAAAAGGCTGCTGCCCCTCTTCAGGAACCACACGTTTGTCTGGCCTCTCAACACATACCCCTCCGCTGTGGTTGCACCTACGGTACGGCTATCTGTATCGCTGAGGCACGCAAGCCTCCCCACCAACGGCAAGGTCCGTGGTTCATGGGGGGGGGGGGAGTGGGGCGTGTAACTTTGATTTATTCGGTGGTCTCCCCCACTCTCGGTATTACTATCGGTGGTGTTCACTCTCTGACATATATGTGTACTCAGGGGTCTCATTGCGCTTCCTCCATCGGTCTGTTGACCTGTCTAGCTGGGCGTTCACGATACGTGGCGGCCTGGGCACTTACATGGTAAACTATTTTTGAGGTTCACACATTAGAATTCTACAGCTTCGATGCCTTTGTCCTAATTTCTTGAGCCTGTGCCACGCTTCTAGTCGTGCACAGTTGGTTCATAGGCTGGCAATGTGTGCTTTTTGTTACATTCATGTTTTTTCGGTTAGGCCCCGTATAACCGATGTGGTACTCGTTGACTAGAGAACCTTATCTTGCCTCACGCGCAGAGATCTCGCCTACTACTTGATAAATTAGCTGGATTTTTTTACATGACTGTTACGACTTTCTCGTGCGCAATGATAGTATAACATGATGTTCACATTTTTGTAGGCCCTTTTAATGTTCAGCAATTTTATGAAGAATCGCTATTAGTTTTCCTTGTCTTTGTAGTGCCTCAAGATGGGAATTACAACCTGAAACCCGGGAATCGTGTACTATATTATCCAAATAAAGGATTAGTCATGTACAACTACATCTAAATCTACGTCATTACTCTGCTGTTCACAATAAAGTGCCTAGCACAGGGTTCAATGAACCACCTCAAGCTGCCTCGTTTAGACTCTCGAAAAGGAGCGCGGGGAAAACAAGCACTTAAATATTTCTGTGCGAACCCTGATTTCTCTCATTTTATCGTGATGATCATTTCTCCCTAAGTAGGTGATTGCAACAGAATGTTTTCCCATTCGAAAGAAAAAACTGGTGTTTGAAATTTCATGAGAAGATCCCGTTGGAATGAAAAACGCCTTTGTTTTAATGATTACCGCTCCAATTCACATATCATGTCTATGGCACTATCTCCTCTCTTTCGCAATAATACAAAACGAGCTGCCCTTCTTTGAAGTTTTTCTATTTCATCCACCAGTCCCACCTGATGCGGATCCCACACCGAACAGCGATACTCCAGAAAAGGGTGGACTAGCGTAGTGTAAGCAGTCTCCTTAGTAGACCTGTTGCACGTTCTAAGTGTTCTTTGGTTTGCTCTACCCACAATATTATCTGTATGATCGTTCCAATTTAGGTCATTTGTAATTGCAATCCCTAAGTATTTAGCTGAATTTACAGCCTTCAGATTTGTATGACTTACCGCGAAATCGAAATTTAGCGGATTGCTTGTAGTACCCACATTAATAACTTCACACTTTTCCTTATTCAGGGTCAATTAGCATACAGATATTTATATAGTTCCGCAATTAGTTTTGATCATCTGATGACTTTAGAAGACGGTAAATCACAGCATCATCTGCAAACAATCTTAGACGGCTACTCAGATTGTCTCCTATGTAGTTAACATAGATCAGTAACAACAGAGGGCCTATAACACAACGTTGGGGAACGCCGGTTATTACTTCTGTTTTACTCGATGACTTTCCGTCTATTATTACGAACTGTGACCTTTCGGACAGGAAATCTCGAATCCAATCGCACAACTGAGGCGATATTTCATATCCATGCAGATTGGTTAGGAGACGCTTGTGAGGAAATGTGTCGAAAGCCTTCTGAAAATCTAAAAATATGGAATCAATTTGACATCCCCTGTCGATAGTACTCATTACTTCATGAATATAAAGAACTAGTTGTGTTTCACAAGAACGATATTTTCTGAATCCGTGTCAATAAATCATTTCCTTCCAGGTACTTTATAATGTTCGAATATAGAATATGTTCCAAAACCCTACTGCAAATCGACATTAGTGATATGGGCCTGTAATTCAGCGAATTACTCCTACTTCCCTTTTTGGGTATTGGTGTGACTTGAGGAATTTTTCCAGTCTCTAGATGCGAATCTTTCTGTGAGAGAGCGGTTGTACATAATTGCTAAATATGGAGGTATTGTATCAGCATACTCTGAGAGGAACCTGACTGGTGTAGAAACTGGACCAGAAGCCTTGCCTTTATTAAGTGGTTTAAGCTGCTTTCTATACCGAGGATATCTACTTCTATGTTTCTAATCTTGGCAGTTGTTCTTGACTGGAATTCAGGAATATTTACTTCGTCGTCTTTGGAGAAAGAGCTTCCGAATACCGTGTTTAATAACTGTGCTGCAGTCGCGCTGTCATCAGTGACTTCACCGTTGTTACCGCTAAGTGAAGTATTAACTGCGTTTTGCCACTGGTGTGCTTTATGTATGATCAGTATCTCTTTCGGTTTTCTGCCAGATTTCGATACAGCGTTTCGTTGTGGAAATTATTAAAAGCACCTCACGCTGAAGTACGCGTTATATTTCAAACTTCTGCTAAACTTTGGCAATAGTTGGAATTTTGCATTCTTTTGAATTTAGCATGCTTTTCTCATTGATTCTGCAACAGCATCTGACCTGTTTTGTGTACCATGGGGGATCAGTACCATCAGTTACTAATTGCTGTGGTATATGTCTGTCAACTGCTGTCCATACTATCGTTTTAAAATCATTCTACATTTTTTCTCCGCTTACATGATCAGATCGAAAGGTGTGATGACTATCTCTTAAGAAGGCGTTAAGAGCATTTTTATGAGCTTTTTTAAATTAGATGTTGTTGTTGTGGTCTTCAGTCCTGAGACTGGTTTGATAAAGCTCTCCATGCATACAGTAAAGCTGCATTCCCTCGGGAAAAATTACGACCGTAGTTTCCCCTTGCTTTCAGCCATTCTATTAGGGCTAGGGGCTCCGGTTCTTTCCCAACACAGCTACGACAATTCTACAATACCGATCGTTTCTACAAGTACCTTACTGTGTTTTACCTGTCCCCCTTTTAGAAGGACGCCCTTTATGTGATTTCCTGAGCCCCTCTAACCTAAAAAAACCGCCCAGCCCCTTCCACACAGCCCCCGCTAAACGTGTAGCCGCCTCCTGTATGTAGTGGACTCCTGATCTATCGGGAAAAATTACGGCCGTAATTTCCCCTTGCTTTCAGCCATTCGCAGTACCAGCACAGCTAGGCTGTTTTGGTTATTGTTACAAGGCCAGATCAGTCAGTCATCCAGACTGTTGCCCCTGCAACTACTGAAAAGGCTGCTGTCCCTCTTCAGGAACCACACGTTTGTCTGGCCTCTCAACTGAAACCCCTCCGTTGTTTTTGCACCTACGATACGGCCATCTGTATGGCTGAGGCACGCAAGCCTCCCCACCAACGGCAAGGTCTATGGTTAATGGGGAGACAGATATACTTTGCGTTTCTTTTTGATGGTTGTGGATATTACGGTATTCAGACTAGCAGCAACTGCCTTGTGGTCGCTAATCCCTGTATTCGTCACGATACTCCATATTTGCCCAGGATTATTTGTTGCCAAGACGTCAAGTACGCTTTCGCAGTTTACGCTTAGAATGGGCTCATGAACTAATTGTTCAAAATAATTTTTTGAGAAAACATTCAGTACAATTTCGGATGACGTTTCATGCCTGCCGCCGGCTTTAAACGTATAATTTTTCCAGCATATCGAGGGTAGATTGAAGTCATCACCGACTCTAACAGTAAGAGTGGAGTACCTTTCTGAAGTTGAGTTTTCTTTGAACTGTTCAGCAACTGTATCTTCTAAGTCGGGGGTTGGTAAAACGATCCAGTTAATAGTTTAGTCCGATTGTCAAGTATAACCTCTACCCATAATATTTCGCAGGAAATATCTACTTCAATTCCCCTTTCACTACAAGGCAAACTACCTCTGACAGCAACCAACTGTAATTAATCTATCCTTTCTGAACACTTAAGATCGTTTGAAAACTTTTCAGCTGAACTTACTTCCGGCTTTAGCCAGCTTTCTGTACCTGTAAGTGTTTGAGTTTCAGTAATTTCTATTAGGGCTAGGGGCTCTGGTTCTTTCCCAACACAGCTACGACAATTCTACAGTACCGATCGTTTCTACAAGTACCTTACTGTGTTTTACCTGCCCGCCTTTTAGATGGACGCCCTTTCTGTGATTTCCTGAAACCCTCTAACCTAAAAAAAACCGCTCAGCCCCTTCTACACAGCCCCCGCTAAACGTGCAGCCGCCTCTTGTGTGTAGTGGACTCCTATTAAGCGGAACCAAGAAACCCACCATCCGATGGCGCAAGTCACGGAATCTGCAGCCTACACGGTCACAGAACCGCTCTGATTCAGAACCTCCACTCGGCTCCGCACCAAAGTACCACAATCGGTTCTATCGACGATGCTGCAGATGATGAGCTCCTTCTTAACCTCGCAAGCAAGAATAGCAGTCCTCACCATGTCCGCCAACCGCCCGATACCAGAGAGAATCTCCTGCTATCCAAAGCGACACACATCATTGATACCGACATGAGCCATCACCTATACTCTTCACGGCATCTGAAAGCACCCTTTCCACATCCGTAATGACTACCCAGAGTATGCACACGGTATGAACACTGGCTTCCTTCCCCTCCTTGGCAGCCATTTCCCTAAGGGGCGCCATTACGCTCCTGACGCTGGAGCTCCAACTACCAGGAAACCCACCCTCTGTGAATGCTCAGACCTTGCGGGCCCAGAAGTTTCGTTTGGACCAGGGTGGACGTCTGCATCTGGCTTAGAGACTTCGTCAGCCACCGAAACCTGTTCGTCAAATGAACCGGGGAGGCCCTACAATCAACCCCTCGGAAAGTCTTTCGCTGCCTGGGAGACTGTGGAATGATCTCCCACTCGACCACGGGCGAGGGGTCAATCTCATTGCAGGCAGTACCCGGGGCAGCCACAGCAGTGGACCAATGGGGGGACACGTGAGACGCCCTCGACGTCGCTCGCATCCCCGCGTCCGACCCTCCACTGTGATGCCTAGAGCGCGGATTTTAGGTAAATACCTATTGTTCCTGAGTTCCTATTTGCATAAAAATTTGTCCTTATGCGTTTCATGACTATTTACACTTAATAGCGTTAATTCTATAGGACCTAAAAAAGCTTATTTCGACGTTAGTGCCTATTTTTGCCTATTTCGGCTTTAATATCCTAAAAAGTTCCTATTACATCATATACAACAGTGGCTCCAAGTTTTTCCACACTGTACGACAGATGGAAAAAAATATGTTCTGCCCAGCGTACAGCGAGGTAGCTAGTTGATATAAGCTCATGCTTCGTATTCGCCTAACACTTCGGTCTTTTTTTATTTTTTTATATCGCTTTCCCTGTTAATACCAAATACCCTCTATAGGTGTTTTGTTGTTCATATGTAAAAAAGAGATCACGAATATTTACGTTAAAACCTATTTTTTCCTAACCTCCAATCTGCATATAAGTTGGTAATTATGCGTTTCATGACTGACTAAACTGAATACCGTTAGTTCTATAGGACCTAAAATTGCGTATTTCGACGTTGACGCCTAATTTTCCTATTTCGGCATCAAAATCCTAAAAAGTACCTACTTCGTTAATCTGACATAGAGTTCTTGTGTTTGCAAACATTAGAAAAAGAAAGTAAACTTATGGCTTTACGTCTCGTCGAAGGCGAAGGTCGTTAGAGACTGTTTACAATCCATTTGCTTCCCTTGCTACCAACAGCACTCGGCACGGTTGAGTGGTCATCCATCCAAGTACGCGCCGAGCGCGACAGTGCTTAACTTCGGTGAGCGAATGGGAACCGGTCAAAGATTTGAGTTTCACATTAGAATCGAATGTGGGAGCACTAATTGTTATATTTGAAAATATTTCGTTCGTAGTAGTCCGGCCAGCTGTGTTTGTTCGCAAAGAAACGGTTTTTTAGGCCTTAAGCTGAGCACGGATTAAAAAATCACATTGTTAGCCGTAGACGCCCTCTATAGCTAAATTACTGCCCTTCGCGCATTTTCTCGCTGCTGTTTACAGGCAGTCCTATCAAACTACTCTGTTTCGTGAAAGGTATTATACGTGAATTTTCCGGTTCCAAAAATAATTTGCCAGTAGTGAGATGTTTTCATCTGAAGCACCGGTAGATTCCATTCGCTTATTCAGAAGGGGCGGCCATCTGTCAGGTGCCATATGTCCAGCAACGAGTACGGTACTTCTCCTACCGCTCCCACTCACCGCAGAAAAAAAGTCATCGTTCACTTTTTCCCAGCGAAAACAAATCAGTACATTGTGTAGCGACCGACGTGTTAAGTTTTACTGACGTTCTAAGTGCAAAATAAATTCTAGTTTCTGTGTGAGAATACTACGCCATGCTGAAAACAGCCAGTTCAAAGCCTACTCATATGAGGCAGTGGCTGCAAGATTTTCCGCATTATACAACAGATGGGAAAATTATTTTCTGCCAAGCACGCAACAAGGAGGTTAGTTATGTTTTTCTTAGACATGTTATTTTCCTGTCACTTAGGATTCTTTTTTATCGCTATCCTTTAGTAATACGAAATAATCTTTATATGCGATTCTAAATTGCATTTCCCTTTTCTCTTGTATTAGGTTTCGAATGTTAAGAAATCTCAGCATGCAGATGGAATTCCACATAAAGCTAATGCTGAACGAAAGTCAAAATTGAATCAAACACTTTTAACCAATAAATCTGGTGAATCCTCCGAAAAAAACAAGTCCTGCAGCCATTCGTGCCATGCACTTGGGGCAGCAAACATCCCCTTTTGGAAACTAGAAAACCCTATTTTCAGAGGTTTCCTTCAGAAGTACTGCCATCAGTCTATTCCTGCAGAGTCAACTTTACGTAAGAATTATGTGGATTCAGCTTACAATGCTGCATTGCACAGAATCCGAGAAGATGTGGGAGAATCTTGTATATGGATTTCTGTGGATGAAACTACTGACAGTCTTGGCCGTTACATTGCAAACCTGATTATTGGCAAGCTAGATACAGATGCTCCATCCAGGGCTCATTTGATTCACTCAAAACAGCTTGCAAAAACTAACCAACAAACAATAGCACAGTTTGTGAACAATAGGCTGAAGGTGCTAACCCAAACAGAGTGAATGGGAATAAGGTGCTTCTGGCCGTCACTGATGCTGCTGCATATATGATAGCAGCGTTTCAACTATTAAAAGTATTTCTACCCATTGATACTGCACGTAACTTGTGTAGTGCATGGGAACAACCGCATAGCAGAGCAAGTAAGGCTACAATTTCCTAAAGTAAATGAAGTAATATGTATGGTGAAGAAAATTTTTGTTAAGGCACCATCAAGAACACAGGTATTCAAAGAACAGCTTCCAGATGTCCCACTGCCGCCAGAGCCTGTTGTGACCCACTGCGGCACGTGGCTGATAGCAGCAGACTACTATAGTACGCAACTCTCAGCTGTCCAGAAGGTGGTTGAAAATATACCGGAGGATGCTGCATCCGTAACTGTAGCAATGGAGTTACTCAAAGACTCTTCTTTAAAACGGGACTTATCTTACATTAGGGCCCACTACACATTTATGGCAAGAATAATTTTACAATTAGAAGGCTCAGGGAGACCTAGGGAGACCTATCTACGACAATATTTCTTTGCTTGAAGAAGTCAAAATGAAAATTAATGAAGCGCCAGGTGAAGTAGGGGAAAAAGTACGGGCAAAAGTGCAAACGGTTTTGCAGAAGAACACTGGCCTGAAGGAGTTGTGCGCAGCTGACGACATACTTAGTGGAAAATCCAGCACTCCTGACTGCAACATTCCTGTCCAGCAAGTGCCGAAAATGAAGTACGCCCCTGTCACATCTGTTGATGTAGAACGTTCTTTTTCAGCGTATAAATTGATTCTGAGTGACAAGCGCCACAGTTTTTCACTAGAAAACCTAGAAACGATTTTGGTTGTTTATTGTGAAGCCAACTACGGTCAGAATATGTGAAACTACGAATGTATTGATTAAACCATTGCCACATCTTTTTTACGGAGATCTTTATCTTGCAGGAACTCAAAAATATTTGGAGTTATGTTCATCATTAATGTTGTAGATTGCTGTGCTCTGTAACTGTGTAAATATTCATTCTCCTTGTTTTAATGACTAATAAGATGTTCATACTGTCAACACTGTGTATTTTAATTTATTTTTATTTTCTCTGCATCATTTTCATTAGAGCCTATTTTAGGTTTTATACAGCCTAAATGAACTACTGAAGGAGCCTATTTTAGGTGCCGAAAACACTCTTTTTTACGACCTAAAAATCGTGGTCTACGTGATGCCCCTTGGCAGCAGCCTCAGGCTGTGTGACGGAAGCCAACGCAGCCTGGAGCTGTGAGCGAAGGGTCGCCAACTCAGCTAGCAGCTGTACACAGCAATCACAGTTCCTATCCACTACTGGAGTCGCTCCTGTTTCAAGCTCGTAAAAATATGTAACAAACGAAGGAACTCGGTTTATTAGCAGCAGGAATTCTAAGTGCTCTAACTGACACTGAGCTACACTAACCAAAGCAGACAAAAGCCTATACGATACGAGGCTCGATAACAACGGCGGCATGATACTCTACCGTCATTAAAATAAAAGGTTGTGCCTAGTAAGTAATCAACACGCAAGAAATTACAAAAATAATCTACAAACTACACACTTATCTGTAAATAAGTCGCTCCTGTTGGAAGCTCGTAAAAATATATAAAAAACGAATGTTGTGCTCGTCTTGTTAGCAGTAGGAACGTGAGGTGCTCTGTCTCTGACGGTCTAAACGACACTCAGCGGATTTATTCATCTTCGCCTTTTAACTGAAGCCAAGATGTATAAGCAATGAGCAGTTAATATTTTAACCTTCACGTCTCAAGAATTAGCCACTGCTCGCCATACTGCATTTCTTGTCCACAATGCTCGCTGTACTTAAGGTGCGAGCAACTTCGGCATAGCGTTATCCTCTAAAAAATCTTGCATCCGAAGAGATTACATAAATGATATGACTTAATTGCTGTAAATTCACCAAATAGAGTACTAAATTTAATATCGTGCAATGCTTTACTGTGCAAGAATGAACTGCTTGTTGTGCACGCAAGCCATCGACTGCACTGCAAGTGATTGTTAAGTCTCTTTTAATGCGTTGCGTAACAAGGCATGAGAAGGCCACCAAACTGAGAGACATAGTACATCCCCCCCTCTCCTACTTTTGTGGATGAAGACATTTATGAGAAACAAATACTTTGTTTGTAGGGCACCCACATCGTAATATCCCATGATGAATGAGAAGAACCGCTCCAAATGTTAAAGATCGTTACTCAAAGATACGACGGTTTCGCAAACTATATTTGCATAAGTATGTTCATCTCCATACATATTTATAAAGCATCTTATCAAAACTTAAGTAATGACTGGTAATGGAAAATAAAAGCTACTAGATTGCTGTCTGCTTAGTCATTCCATGGAAGCCATCTGTTTAAAAGCGTGAAAAAGCATTTTCCCCAACATTTTCATCAAGGTATCTAGAACATCTAGATCACAAATTTGGGAATGTCCCTCAATAGAAGCTGGGTGCTACGGCCATCCCGTCGCCTAAAGCGTTTAGTTTAACTCTAGATCACTGAAACACTGATAAAATTTGCAATTGTGGTTGGTACCAATTCGCGGTTTCCGCCAATCTGATATTGTCAGTATAGGGTATAAACTAGGACATTTTGTACTTATTTTTGTATGTGACATACAACTGTCTAGCACATAAACTATAAATTATGACTTCCTTTGAATAAAACATGGAGAAGTAAAATTTACTATGGTTTAGTAACAATATAACATCCCCCCCCCTTTCCAGGCTGTCTACATTGGAGATGAAATGTAACATTACTCTAACAATTGTTCCTCCATCAACGAGGTGATTTTTCAGAATATTTTTCTAAATTATTAATGTAATATCCATTATGTTCTCGCTCTTGATGATTTTACTTGGTCCTTTTTTAGGGTTTGAGATGGGCATAGCCTTCTTTCTCTATCTACAGGTATTCGCAGATTTTCGAGTTATAAGTTTTAAATACCTTGATGAGAATGTTGGGGAATGTGCGTTTTCCGGCAATTAAACAGATCGCCTCTGTTGACTGAATGTAAGTAGATTTGAAGCTAACAACTTTTACTTTTTCATTACCGGCCACTATTAAAATTTAAAAAAAAAACTTGTTTTAGACATCTGCATGCAGGTAAATATGTAATTGTGCAAATGTAGTTTGCGAAATCAGTCGTGTCTTTCAATAAAGATTTTTAACAGTCGCAGAGATTCTTCTTCTTCAACATATATTTGATCTTTCTTTCAGGGAAGAGATTAATTCCTTATAAGTATATTTGCAAATGTCAATTAACACAAATAATTCGATGTACAACATAGTTACAATAAAGTGATTTATTAAGCTCAAGCCCGCATCTCGTGGTCGTGCGGTAGCGTTCTCGCTTCCCACGCCCGGGTTCCCGGGTTCGATTCCCGGCGGGGTCAGGGACTTTTTCTGCCTCGTGATGGCTGGGTGTTGTGTGATGTCCTTAGGTTAGTTAGGTTTAAGTAGTTCTAAGTTATAGGGGACTGATGACCATAGATGTTAAGTCCCATAGTGCTCAGAGCCATTTTAACCATTTCTTATTAAGCTCACATCGCATTATTATCAATAGTTAGTCATTAGTTACGAAGGGAAAAAATTTGTAAGATAAATCTAGTGTTATTACGTTACAAAATTGCTTGTCATAAGCCAAATTTTGTCACTCCTTTGTTCAACTATCTGCAGAAGGATAAATAAGCTGTTGGCGCTTCACGGATTTTCCACTGGTGGTAAGTAGTCTTGACCTACTTTCATTTCTGATGTGAGGTCGTGGTCCAAGAAAATCTTCTGTTCCTGAGGTTTCGTCCAGGATTGCGCTGGACATCCTCAGAGGCGGTCTCCCTGTGAGTCTTGCCAACTGACCTGTCGGACTTCAGAGAGCGACATGAATACTGTAGGAAAGCAAGCGCCTCTGCGGATGTCAAGCACAGTCCCGGACGAAACGTCAGGAACAGAAAAGTTTCTTGGACCACGACCTCACATCCCGAAAGGTTTACCAGCAGATAAACGTAAATTGCTCTTTGACTAATGTTACTTGATCACACTCGTCGATGTTTTACAACAGCGTGATAAGTAACTTACGAAAAAAAAAAAAAAAGAAAATAATGCTCGCATTAGAAACTACCTACAATCGAATAATTGTGGGGCGGATCCGGGTAAACTTGTCTATGCCCTAGGTAGGATTCCAACAGCGACACCAACTTTACTGTTAACGACCACTGCCTTCAGCGGATGAAATGCATATTCTCTAGTTAAAGCTAATTTGCATTCATGTGTATCAGCCCTTCAATTTTGTTTCCTTTGTTTATTTCCGGTTGGTGCTAAGGGCTTATAATATGCTGGTCATTAAAATACCACAACGTTGCCAACAGTCAATAGTCAATTTTCACTACAGTTCATAACGTTTGCCTCGATGTTGTGGAAGTGATTTATCGCAGTTGTGCTCTTTTGAGTAAGTTTCTACAGCCGGCGTACGGAGATCTAGAATATCATCGGAAAACACATTCTCTCCCTCTCTATCTCTATCTCTCCTCTCTCCTCCTCTTTCCTTTTTTTGTGCGCATATAGTCTCGCTGTAGCTGTCAGGAGCTACGGTCCGACAGCTCATTAGCGACAGCCATAAATCATTTTGTGACAAGGGAAGGGACGGAAATAAACCGGACACATGTCAGACGAAACTTTCCGCAATTTTCTTAGAGTGATTTATAGAAACTGTGTAAAGCGCCCATCAAGGAGACCGCACCAGGACTTGAACCCAACTCCTACCAATTACGAGGCCAACATCGCTCGCAACGTCGTTTTTTTCCCATCCTCCATCATACCAACGAAACATGACGCACTTTCTCAATATCTCCCTGTTAGTGTACCTTTGCGTGACATTCGCATTTAATTGGGCGATGTCTTTCACCTACAGAGCTTTCCTGTTGTTCCATTTCTACTAATTTCGTGCCGCAAAGGGTGACTCAAGTTAAATTCTGGTATTTCATTATTTTCATTACGCCTGAATATTTGAGTTTTGAACACGGCTCTCTCTCAGCAAAGTTTCAATGTAGAAATATCACAGCCAACCGGTTGTAAATAATTTTTAGCATATTGACCTGGGCTTTGACACCTCTAAGAATGTCTTCATCAGAATGAAAATTTAACAACGGTAAAGTTACATTGCGAGCAAGCAATAGCCATAATTACGAGCAAACATGTTCAAATCAAAAGTTAAATATTAAAATGGAACATTTTTAATTTTTGCCTTAGCATGTTGTTGTTGTGGTCTTCAGTCCTGAGACTGGTTTGATGCAGCTCTCCATGCTACTCTATCCTGTGCAAGCTCCATCTCCCAGTACCTACTGCAACCTACATCCTTCTGAATCTGCTTAGTGTATTCATCTCTTGGTCTCCCTCTACGATTTTTACCCTCCACGCTACCCTCCAATACTAAACTGGTGATCCCTTGATGCCTCAGAACATGTTCTACCAACCGATCCCTTCCTCTAGTCAAGTTGTGCCACAAACTTCTCTTCTCCCCAGTCCTATTCAATACTTCCTCATTAGTTATGTGATCTACCCATCTAATCTTCAGCATTCTTCTGTAGCACCACATTTCGAAAGCTTCTATTCTCTTTTTGTCTAAACTATTTATCGTCCATGTTTCACTTCCATACATGGCTACGCTCCATACACATACTTTCAGAAACGACATCCTGACACTTAAACCTATACTCGATGTTAACAAATTTCTCTTCTTCAGAAATGCTTTCCTTGCCATTGTCAGTCTACATTTTATATCCTCTCTACTTCGACCAATTTTGACTGTCGGCTTCTCGCTATGTTCACTTTAAGGTTTTTAAAATTGCATTCTGATGAAAACGTCCGTAGAGGCGTCGAAACTTAGATCAATGTATTGGCCGTGGTATTTCTCGGGTGACAACTCAGTATACAGCTACACTAAAGTCACAAGTGAGATCATGGGAGAGATTATTTCCTGTTACGTGGTACAGTTGGTCAACTGAGCCTCTGACAAGTTACGTATGGAGTGTCGGCCAAATTACAGCTTATATGAAATGCTTGAAAAATAAGTGCCTTTTGTGTGATAATTAGTTTTTCATACAGTAATGAAGCATACCGATATTCTTCGGAATATATTCCTTTGCTGAATCCGTCCCACGATTTTTAACCGTTTTCGAGGTTTCCTTTTAACAGTTATTCAACATCTTCAGTAAATCACCACATCTATTTGTGCACTTGGAAAACGAGATAGAGCTCGAAACTGGCCATCAGTGGTAAATAAAGCGCTGATTAAAGGACAAGGTCATGCTTCCACCTCGGCTGTTGCTTAATTAACGTGTGTTTCCAGTACTACGTTTCGCACGCTTGCCCAATTTCGGCATAAGAGATCTGCATGGCCGAAACTGACCAATCGTGCGAACCGTAATAAAGTGAATACTTGTTAATTAAGTGACAGCCGGTGGAACGATGGCCTTGTCCTTGAAAAATTCAAGGCCCCAAATGAATAAAATGATCGTAACGTATTTATTGTAATGAAACAGACTGGTGGAATGAGTTTTACATGATGTGGAACCTTCCATCGATAAATTTTCTCAGTTTTAACAGCAAACGCGTGTTTTTCTGCTTTCGGAGTCTCTCATAGCAGTTCCGACTACAGAGCCATCCCCATGTATGCATGTACATAGAAATGAGATGTCCGAATCTGAAATAAGGTAAAAACATTGACAATATACACCGCGGATGTCAGCTCAACTTAAAACATGTACACATCATCGGCCAGTATGTAAGTTACTGGAGTTACTATTGTTTGTGATAGGTAGGACGGCCACCAGAGCGCATTGTTGTTCCATTTGTTTCACGTTGCTTCAGGGCTTCTAGGATGTGTAAGGGGCGTGAACAGTGTCCGATGTAGAGTGGTCACAGCGAAAGTCCCGGTGATTACACATAATCAAGTCGTCAGCAACTGACGGTGTGTGAAAGGGGCATCATTTTAGGGTCTTCGTTTTCGGCGGCTGTTCGCATCGTGCAATGTCTAGCTTTGTGATGCATTTGGATCTCACACTGGTCGAATGTAGGACTGAATGGGTACATAAGAGCAGGCATATTCTTTGTAGAGCAGTGGTTCCCACCCTAGGGGTAATTGCCCCTGAGGACTACAATGAAATTTTCGGTATGGCAACACTAACCGATTCGATTCTGTTTCAGTCAAGAGACTGATCGTTACTATTATCACAGTTTTGTAAGACTCTAGTACTGATTATTTAAGTTATCAATAATTACTTATTCTCAATTAGTAGCATTAATCTGGTGGAGGTTATAGGTTCGTTCTTCACGTAGTCCACCCACTACACACATATGTTGTGCTTTATCCCACACATCGCTCATCATAAAAGTGAGACATATATGTAACAAACGCTAAATATCTCAAGAAAATGTCTTCTCAAAGTTGTAGATAATAACTGCAGTAGTCCAGAAATTGCTTCATTACTCGCTTCAAAACTGAAGTATGAATTAAGCACGACACAGCAGTAACTACATAACAGTAACTACATAAGGGTTACTATAGTGCTGTACTCATTATTATTACTATTACTATTAGTGACTGTAGTCATACACAAAGCACTAACAGCCTGAAGGCTTCCAATTTCTGCCATTTCAAAAGTAAGGAGTGTAGCAACCAAGTGATTTACGAACAGTAAGTGTAGTGCACGCATTTTAAATATTTTTTTTTTCTTTTTTTGTGCAGGTCAAGCAAGTGTCGCAATGGTGAGGGGTAATGCAGGGTAAATATGTTTTGTTTGTAACAAGTGTCCTCCCTCACTGTGGATAGTTAGCTTTATTATCTGAGAAGGAGTTGTGGGTAGCACGTTCGACGCACCACGAATTCCTTCGTCGTTCGTTCTAACACACACACATGCACGCACGCGCGCGCGCGCACATCGACTAAATATCATTCATCATTTTAAAAATAAAAGTGTCCCACGAAACGTATTTCATTCTAAAGTTTAGTTAGGTGCTAAAGTTGGCGGCAGTGTGGGGGAGAGAGGAGGGCGGGGATACTAGCTATCGTCTACTTGCACTCAGGAGTAATGTTCTAAGAAAGGTCTGGAACCACTGTTGAAGAGCGTTAAGGTTCCGGTTGACCACGTCTGACCACCACACTGGAGGACGGCTGCACTGAGCTCCAAACATCTCCCAACGCCCTCACATTTGCGCTGCCGTCCCAGAATAAGTAATAGACTCTCTACAACCTTTTGTATCTTAGCCCTCCATTGACTGGAGACGGAAGCCAGACTAAGGAATTACCATCCTCTTACGTAGAAGAGGCTGCATTTGGAGTGGTGCCATTACCAGGAAGCTCGGACTGCTGATGAACAGCATCGCTGCGATGACTGACAGTTCTATGCTGTCCCAGACGACTGCTGGCGAGTGTGGCAACCGCTTGGGGAGAGATTCTTCCAATATTCTGGAGAAACATAGACACCTTACTGCTGATGTCACAGTGTGGGGAGCCTTCATTTATGATATCAGGTCTGGTAGTGACAATTTCCTTTAAGAATTATTTTCTTTTGATTTGGTTTTGAACTCGTACTGGCTTGGTTGGTAGGTGGGAACTTTACCGTTGTTTAGCTTTGCGTGGCTTCGTGCATTTCCAGTTGCGAGAGAAACCAAATACAGGACATGTGCATGCGAGAATACATTATAAATTTGGCCCTGCTTTATAATCTTTCTAAAAAAATGTACAAACTGTTTAAATCCTGAATCTCTTTAACTAAACAAAGTGGCCCCTGTGCTTTAATGATCTGTCTAATAATGCTGCTCATGAAATGGTCCCTGTGCGTTGACAATTTTTCACAGCAAACTGATCCTGAAATGAAAACATATTGCCTCGTAATGTAATTGCTTTGGAACGCGGTGCTTGCTGCTCTCGGTGCGCAAGCTCCAAATTTGTAAATACACTTGCTGAGAGCTTAGTGCAATACTCCAGACAACAAGTAAACTATTTCATACACATCATTGATTGAGACACTCATTCAAATAAATATGACTTGGATCGAGGATGATTACGTGAAATATTCTTTTAACAAACTGTTTATAAACTATGTGATATATTATTACGCATACGCAATTCATATTACAACACTCATTAACATTGACAAAGGCCAACATCGATACCAAACTCTTACTATCACAAAGGCTAGACAAATAATGTATAAATCGCACACATGTTACAACATTCATTAACATCGACAAACAGCAACACTGAAACCAAACTCTTACTCTCACAAAGGTTGTGTAACACCTATTTTTAACCTATTTTGTATCTATATCGATATTTCTATGTCAGTTTGTAGTACTGGTTATGTATAATGTTGTATCTGTCATGGAAATTGTTTGACTATGTATACATGTTTTAGTTTTGTCAATTTTTTAACGATACTATCTAAATTATGGTTGTGAATTTAAGTAACTACTGAAATGATTGTTATGTGTTGTACTGTAAATTACTTGGCCCATAATTAGGGAACGTAGGGTTGAATGTGAAAGATGTAGGGAAGCCCCGCAGCTACAGAAGTAGCCTGGCGGAGTCGAAAAGACGTGGTTGGCGCGCCAAGTGGCAACTCGTCCTTTCTGACGGTTAAGGAGTCTGGGCTGAGCACTGCTGTGGTTAACACCTCGCTAGCAGTAGAGGCTCATAATAGATCACATTCCTGGAGTTTTGAGGCCAGAAGAGCTTAAGGGCAGGATTTATGGGTGTCGGATGCTGAATTTGGTGATACTATTGTCATGGCATGGTTTTTCACCCTATAAAAATATTATTTCGACGCCAAGATGATCAGTAATAGGGCGAGGCCAACAGTAATGCCATGACTGCATCGCCGCCAACTTAACAGTCACTGCAAATTGCGCCAGGAGTGCCAACAGCCTTCCACTAAACTGTTTTGTATTTGGCACTCTGCAAATGGACCAGGTATTTTTGATATTTGCTTGATTTTAATAATAATCATGGTGTTACTAAAAACTCCGTCTTACACCCGTGATTATCCCAAATCACAAACCTGGACAGGATTCCTGTCCTAGTCAATTTAATTCAGAGTAACCTAATTTATTATAAGGAAGTGACTGAACTTGAATTTAAGGTTGTGTTGTCATTCCCACAGCCAATTGTAATTTTGAGTAGGCCAAAGGACTGCTTATGAAAGCACATTTGTTATTTAAAGAGTTATAGTTTGTTGTACTTTACTTAACTAATAATTACGTACATACTTGTGTAGTTTTGTTAATGTGCAAGGTTCTTCAAACTATGAAAGTTTAAGAGTTCTCATGTACCAGCCTAGTCATTTAATGAAGGAATGCAGAGGCTCCTTCGGAGCCAGTGTAGTTAGATTTGCATTTCTTTAGTGGATTGAAACAGAGTTTAAGAAAGAACTTTTTACTGTGGTATCTATTCTAATGCAAGTGGGTTAATGCAGAGGCAAAGAGACTCTGTATTAGGCAATGAAGTTATTGATTATGATCATTAGCAGACCCCCTGATTTAAATTCAGAATCATTTCAAGCTTTTCCCTGTTCAGTACTGCTACTAGTTTCATGTGTGTCGGTATTTGGTTTTATCAACTGTTGCACCTAGTTCATTTAAGGTACGAGTTGTTGAGAGACATATGTTGCTGTTTACTATCTTATTGGCCATTTGGTTATCTGACTTACTATTTAGTAGCACAAAATGGTTCAAATGGCTCTGAGCACTATATGACTCAACTTCTGAGTTCATCAGTCCCCTAGAACTTTGAACTGCCTAAACCTAACTAACCTAAGGACATCACACACAGGCAGGATTCGAACCTGCGACCGTAGTTAGTAGCACATTTACCTACAAGCTTAGGTTAATGTGTTGTAGTGTGAACAGATATAAGGAAAGAGTTTAGTATGTATGTCAAGGAAGGTTAGGTTAGCCTTAGCACTGCCTTCTGTTTTATTATATTGCGTGACACAAGAATACCTTATTAGGCGTGCGACCTGTTCTAATATCTAATGTTACAACTTGCTTTTGTGCTGGGAGAACGACTGTTCCTGACCCAACTGTTTATTGTTAGTTATACTCTGCTGGAGTATTTCAGAAATGAATCCCAGTTTGATTGTTCTATTTCCTTTAGGTCATCTCACGGTCACAACTACTTAAAAAATTCCTCGCAGAGATATAACGTTAGCATCAATTGCCGTTTTAAAGCGACCGGTGTTACCGTTACAGCTCCACAAATAATTTATAATCCTTACACCGGAAATAACTCAAACTTTAACGAAAAACCCAAAGTTCCCTGATATGGGTATCTCATTCAACAATGATTCTAACTACTCATGACTAAATAAAATTATTCCGTTTACTCCTCTTCATACTCTTTTTCTAACTCATTACATCTCAATTCATTCTAAATCACAATATTAAAACACAAATCATTTTACTTAAACACATATGCACTTACAGGAGGTTTACTATTTTTGGGCCGAAAAACGCGTGTTCTTTGAGAATTTTTTATCGGGATGTGTTAGATATCAATACCAAATTTGGTCAATATGTTTATTGATACATTCTCTACAAACTTGAATTTTTCTGACCGGAAATGTCTAAGATTAAAGGCTGAAGTGCCGTCGGAACGAAACAAAATTTCGATGTAGATCGCCACTCGCGGTTTGTCACAGGTCAGCCGGCTCGTCTGAAATCAAAATTGAATTGACGTTAGCGAAGCAGATAAGATTCTTTAGGAGTTGTACCTCGCTTAAGATATTTGGATCATAGGAAAGAAAATGGCGGCCATTTGAAAAATAGGGTTTTTCTCATCGATTTTTCGACTTCGACGGCCAAGTAAAAATATTTATAGTTGATGGATCGGAATAAAAGTGGTACAACTCCTAGAAAATTTAGTTACCTTCGTCGGAAACAAAGAATCATACCAATCGGTTCAGTAGATTTGACGTTACCGTACCGCGCGATAAAAAAAATTCATTTCGAGAAAAAAGCGTTTGAAGTTTTGACTTCATATAAATGCAATATTATGCAACTTACGTTCAATCTGCTATTCCGGGTCCGTAAAATATTCCATCCTCTTCCTCATAGAAGGCCTCCTGCACGATCTGGGCCATCCTGCTCTGCTCCAGAGCCACTCGTATGGCCGGTGACAAGCGGTTTTCGGCCCCTTGAATCCGGTAGTCGTCCGAATGCTTGGCTAACTGCATCGAATAGAGTCCCAGGGAGACGTCCATCGTTGTCATGGTCTTCAGAATTGCTGAATACCCTTCGTTGAAGCTGATCACTGCCAGTAAAGTTACCGTCTCCACAGTCTTCGCACCAAAATGCAAATGCTTGGGGGCTACCTTCCAAATACACGAGTTCAAACTTCCACTTGAATTTTGTGTTTTTCCTCCCAAGCACCGGTACAATAACTCGTCCTCCGAAAGGGCCTCGTAGATCGGATGTATCTTTTTTTGAACTTCTGTGGAGAGCTGCTGCTCGTTTTGATATTCGTCCAGATGTCCGGCAGCCTCTGTAATGCACCACTAGCACCAACTAGTTCCCCCAGCCGAACAATTTTGGTGTTGTGGGTGGTCATCCCTCGAACACTTGTGGGAATACCTTGCCCAAATTGCCTTCTTCATCTGTTCCACTGAATTGGAATGCCGTCGGATTGCCAAGCCGTAGTACGTCGTAAGCTTCTTGATCACTTTATCAGTTTTAGTCATAGGATAGAACATAGAATAATTTATCGCGGCTACAAGTCGAAATTCCCAAAAAAAACTGGTGGGTGAAAAAGACCGATTTCAGGCAGGTGCACTTTTTTTAAACCGTGAATAACAATTCATGGTTGGATTATAAACACTTTTATGGATCCAAAAACACAATTTTAAAAAATCGATTTTTTGAACCAAAAGATAGTAAATTTGCCCTTAACTTTACTTCCACATTGGCACGAATCCGCTGTTCGGCGTCTGCCTCAGTACTCGTCTAATGATAGAACTCCGGCGCTCCTCGCTGCCAAGCAGCGAAGACAGGACAAGCACATCTTGCAGCGACACAGCCACTCTGACCAAGGCTGCTTGCGAATAATAAGCGAGTCAAAATTGTCACTTAGTGGTTGAGGCATCCAGAATATGTAAAAATTTAAAAAAATGCGAATAACAAACTCCCAACAAACCTGTTTCAGTACTGAAATGACAATTAAATCAAGACCTTAGTAGTGGTTGAGGAGACGGTGAGGGCACAACGGTACATGACGGGCATAATCTGTTCTCGTGTGTTGCTTCTCATGCGATAGTGTCGTGGCGTCATTATTCAGCACGTCAACGCTCGTCCACACAAGGCTCGCACCCCTATGAACTGTGTGCATGATGTTGATATAACATCTTACTCTGAAAATCCCCAGATTTGTCCGCGATAGAACGGGTGTGGAATTAGCTGTTCAGTCAACTCCTTCCCAGTACCAGTATCCAGCATATGACCAGTTGTAACAGTTGTGGGCCAGCTTGCCTCAGGAGAGAATACAACCGCTTTATGGCAGGCACCCTTCTCAACCGGAAGGGTCACAGGCAGTGCAGCGTCATACCGATGCCAAAATTACTGTAGTTGCACCACGAACTAATACTGTACTTCTAATGAATAATGAAATGGAGATGATGAAGGTTATAAAAGAAGAGATGCTACAGAACAAAACCATATTTTAAAAATTGTCAGAAATACAGAAGTGGCATTACAAAGTAACACAGTACTTATAATCTATACTAATAATATATAAAACCGTTGTGTTTCTGTATGTTTGTCTTTGAACACACTAATCTCCAAAACTACTAGACTAATTTCCACGTGGTTTTCGTGGATAACTTGAGTATATTTTGGGGCACCGCTTTACTTCGTCAAAACCGAACCACGAGAAGAAAAAAAACGTGTTTTAAAGTTTTGCTAGAACTTTCTTGCCTGACAGTCTGAACACGCTGATCTCCAAAATTAATAGACGTATTATTGTGGAGTTCTCACTGGTAACTTCTGCGTAGCTAGGTAGAACCACCTACCTGTCAAAGAGATAAGGGTGGGGGTGAAAAAGAAGTACAGCAACGACGCGCGAACACCCAGATTTTATTCATCCAGCATTTGTGCGAGAAAGCACTTAGTGACTTGTAACAAACTTTATGCAGAATCATTTCAGACCTTTATAAAACTTTTTCTCTGTTACACCATCACACAGAATGAAGAAAATTAGTTTGTCGCCTACTACATTTTCGTGTTCATTTTCGCATTAGGCATGACGTTTTAATTTATTACTTCTTTGATACTAGCTGTATTCGCGACACTTTTTGCAGACAGTGTTTGCATATACCACTGAACGTACAGGAAAAATTATCACTGTACGACACAGCGTGCGTTGGGACATGTTAGCAGGAGGGGAGAGCAGGGCGCACGTCACCAGCTATGGTTGCCCAAGCACGCAGACACGTGAGTACAGCTGATGTTACTGCTGCGTGTACAGTAGCTTACTTAACCGCCATCACTTGTCGTAACAAAACTATTGATATGCGAGCGCAGCTTTGTGTAACAGCGAGCAAATAACAGAATGGAGACGGTGAATGTTGAAGAAGAAGACATGCTTCAAAATGATATTTTTTTAAAACAATCTGTCAATTACAGCAGTTGCATCACAAACTGACGAAGTATTCCTCCTAAATAATGAAATGGAGATGGTGATGGCTGTAACAGGATACGTGCTATAGAACAAAATCATAGAACTAGTAGAAAATTAGAGCAATTTTAGAAGGAGGAAATGAGGATAAATAACATGGAAGAGCGAATAACTATTACAAAGAAAGAAAGAAACTCGAAAAGCAGGTTACCGTATGGACTGGTAGAATTAGCGTTGTTCCTAATTGGCCCGATTCGAAAAAAAGAATAAGAAATCATTAAACACTTACTGCATTCGGCCTTCTACGTAATTTTAACTTGTGGATTCCCTCGCTTCCTTTATGTTAATGACTGCACATTACAGACGGTTTCCTCGCAGAAAATTCCATCTATGACGTATACAGCTTCGTGAATTGTTATAGAAAATAAAACTTCAATTTCCTGAAAGGGCTATTTTGAGTTAGTATCTCTTAAAATAAGAATTACATTGTCACAGCTTAAGGATAGTTTTTGGTTGATTTAAAGGACTAATATGAAGCCATATTGTTTGTTACATACCCTGTCCTGAAATTCGTTATGACGTTTCATCCAACGAAACCATTAATAAATTCTTCTTACCACCACTTTAAAAACAAGAAATTAATCCTTTTGTTAGGGTTATCTAAAGTAGCAGGACTACTAGCGGATATTGTAGTTATAATCTGTCTGACCACTGAACTCATTTCTACAGAATTTCAGTATTAGTGACAAAATTTAAAAATATAGCACTGGAAAAAAGAAATTTGCCTTTTCCGGGAGACATCACCCTAATACCGTGTGTAGCTCGGCGGAGAGGAGGTCACAAAATTTGTTCAGATATTCGACATCCAGCTGAAGCCACTTATTGGTGATTAGATACTGGAGTACTACCAGAACTGCTGGACTGTTGGCTGATTCGTTACACTCTTTATGCCAAGTAGTCTCACATTTTATATGGGATCAAGGTAGGGTGCGAAAGAAAGTCTGAGTATTTGTCGAACCACGAACGCATACGTGCGCCGCATTAAATCTTGAAAGCGTATATTCTTGAATTTTGGATCGAACAACACTGACGTGACTAAAGTATCAACAAGCTAACTTGGCAGTACGGGTTTTTTCATTTCGGTTACAATGTTACTCTTCAATTTCTCTCCATTAGTCAGTTTTGACTGCATATCCGGTAGTTTGATACTCTACGTACTACTTACTGGAATTTCTTTACAGCTTCCAACGTCATTTCTAAGAAAATTTCATGAGTTACCCCTTCTATAGTCCGCGTAATGTACAAACATCGGCTATTTCTACAGTATCTGTGGCTGTTAATAAAGGCGGTTCATTAGAATGGCAGTTACCGACAAAGCTGTTATTGGCATCACTGGACGCAGCTGTAAAATCTTTGAATCATACAGGGTGTACAATTCCATCTGGTGGGTAGTGTTTGGATTAATTTCACGTTAAATTCTTTTCTTAGCTAACCAGTTGCTATTACTTTTCGTTTAAGGAGTACTTACAACATTCGACCACGAATGCACGAACTGTAATGAACGATGAAAGGTATCATTCCACGCTTATCTGCAACAGTAGCCAATGTTCCTGGCCTAGTTCTTTCGAAAATATTGGTCCTCCCGCTGTCTCCTTCTTTCACTTGTTGCAAAAGTCTTTCACTGAAGACTTTATGACAAATTCATTTATGACAGATTCATTTTAATTAAGTTAAAATTATTGACGGTGGGAAGAAGTAACCTGTTCCTTTTCGCCAACATCGATAGTCGATTTTTTTATCTTCACCAAAGATTTTACGATGTTTCACTTTAGTATTGATACTAAAACGCCGATGTTATTAAACTACAAACATCGATATTTTGTAAATATCGATAATTATCGAACGTCTCTAGTGCGTATTCTGTGTTTCTAGAAGCTTTCCTTGTGAAGAAACTATTCCTGTTTCACCCCGGGAGGAGATAAAGTAAGCTACGAATATTTTGTCGATTCTCTAACAAACGTGTGCGAATTAATCTCCGTTGTGGTTGTTTTCAGTCTGATGACTGGTTTGATGCCGCTCTCCATACTAATCTATAATGTGCGAGCCTCTTCGTCTTTGATTATCTACTGGAACCTATTTCCATTTCAACCAGCTTATTGTATCCAGCTTACTGTATCCCTCTCCACTCCACCATTCCACACATTCGTTAATGCCTTACGTACTATCAACCGGTACCTTCTTTAGGTCACATTGTGCCATAAATTTCTTAATTCGTCCGTTCCATTGAGTAGCTACTTATTAGCTATTACCTATGTGATTTTTACTAGACCTTGTTTGTTTACCTATGTGATTCTCTGCTGAGTTCCCTATTTCATTTCTCAGAGCCAAAACTTCGTCTTCTACTTTAGTCTTTTCTCTTGCGTCAGTCATATCTTACCTAATGATTTTTTGAAACTGTCAGACAACTCAGGGTTCTTTCAACTTATCCAGGTCCCATCTCCATAATTTCCTACCTTGTAATTTCTTAGACTGCCGTTCATAGCCAGTAAATGTTGATCAGAGACCACCTCTGCTCCTGGAAAAGTCAGGTTTCGAAATTTCTTTTGTACCATTATATAACCAACATAAAATATTCCAGTGTCTGTAGTCCCCTTCCATGTGTACAGATTTATTTCTTAAATCAAGTTTAAGCGATGATTACATTACACTCTCTATAAATTTCATCCAGAAGGTTCATTCCTTCATTTCGTCCTCCCATTCCATGTTCTTCTACTATTTTTCCTTCTATTTCTCTTCCTACTTTCGTATTCCAGTCATCTTTCACAATTCAGTTTTGATCTCCCTTAACTGAGCAATTTTCATCATCTTGTCACACATTCTTTAAATATCTTCATTGTTTACTGGGCTAGTTTGCCTGTAAACTTGTACTTTCATGTCATTTTGGATACGATAATGCGTTCACTATACTGCTTATAGTGGCTTACCCACATTACTATTTTCTTATTTGTTATTAGGCCTACTCCTGCATTGTGTTGATACCATTGTAGTGACCTTATTTGAAAGTTCTGTTTTTCCTGTCACAGCACTAGCCTAATTCCCCCTGTATCTAACTTTAACCTTTCCGTTCCTCTTCTTCAGTTCTCTGACCTACCCCTCCGATTAAGGGACTTAACATTCCACGCTCCGAACTGTAAAATGCCAGTTGCGTTTTTCTTGATTACGACGTACCATTGAGTTGTCCAAACCCAGAGACCTATTGTCATTAAATAACAACTCGGGGGTCGAGAGCTTCGCTAGAGAATACCGATAAGCTACTACACATTCAAAACGAATCATGTCGTCTTCATCCCATCCAGAACTAAATTATTTCACGTAACGTCCCTTTTCCACGCACTTGCTGGGAGCCGCCATTATGAAGAAATTTCATTACTTCCACTTATTGCCCTCCGGAAGGCAAACACAAATAATTACGCGCACATATGAGAGCACCTCCTTGCAAATGAGCCTGTCCATTTCAATTACCACTTTTTTCATGCCTGGATGTCGACAGTGGACTATTAAATGAAGACATCCCCATGATTAATGTTCCCATGTGAGGGACAAAAATAAATTATGATTGAGTCCAGCACGGAAGCGTAATTAATTTTGTGATCTTATAACGATCTAAATCAGGAAATAGCCTATTAGGGCAAATGAGTACTGCCAAGAAGCAAAACTCCTGTGCAGGAACATAACTTGTTTTCCCTTTGTTTTTCTAGGAAATAGTAGTGGACAGAATTACTCGAGTTTCATGTCAGGTTCCCGGACCTTCAGCGCCAGCAGCAATACGTAGATGATAATAATCTCTCATCCCAATAAATGAAAGAAAACATTAAAAGTGGAGCCCGATAACTCAGTCGATCAATTGTAAATGGTTTCATATCCTTTCAAATACTTTTTAAATTGAACTGTTCGTCGAAGAACAGGAGTGGACATTACTTAATGCATTCGTACAAAAAATCTTCTATAAGCTCATATTATTTCATTCCTTTCGCTCATGTTGACAATTGCTGTACTGCAGCATGCGATTACAGTTTGCCAATTATCATTTCTGATTGCTTCAAGTAAGCACTGTTTAACACGTGTGTATGTTTCCTGTGGATATTTAATATTGTTTACAACTACACTGCTCGATCGAAATTGGTTTAAAGCAGGAACTGCCGTTATAACTTTTAGGATAAATTCTCGAGAAAATGTCGTCATTCAAAAAATGTAACGTAACTGCGAGTCCAAAGAAGATACAGTTTTGCAAACTCATTGTTCTTGGCAAAGTTTACAGTGATGCTTCCCAGACAAAACTGACCATCCTCCAGGAGACTTATGGAGCATCGACCCTGGAGAACCAAAGAACATGGACAGAGGGAGGAAGAAATAAAGTTCAGGACTTCAGATAGGGGTCACTCTAGCAACAGAGAGAACAGATGAAAGATATGTACACAGAGTCCACTTATCCTGACCATCCAAAATAGCTTCTGCGCTAAAAGAAAAATAAAGAATGTGAAGCAAATGATGTTTACCTATCAGTGGGACATTAACCAGTGTCACTGGCTTTGTTGAAAGTTTGTTCGTTACGATGATATGAACATTAGTGTGTATTTTTTAAATAGTACCATCTATTCTGCATTCCGTATTCCAACGCCTGTCCAAAAGACTATCACAGTGTACCATTCAAATAAATATGAAATTGTTAAAAACGTCACAAAAAATTCACTATGACTCTCATGTACTAGCACACACTATGGAATATGTAAACCCTTCAATCCGCCTACAGTTGAAGTTTTATGTGAGTACAATGCATACCAAACAAGAAAAGGTAGAAACGCTACTCATCTACGGTACATGAAACTTATCAGAACAGTAATTGCAATACACCTTTCTTATTTAGAACATAATGCAGTACTTTAAGTGATATGTTGTGTACAGTGCAAGAAGACCTTGATTAAGAACTGAATTATCACTTCTTTTCTCTTAACTGTAGTTGAAGGTAGGCGTAATGCTACTCGAACAGAGGAAATCTACAGAGAACTGTATCCTGACAAGGACCGAGCTTCCCTGCGAATGTTTTCTCGTCTTGATGTGGCGCTTCAGGAAATGGGAAGTTTCAACCCAAAGCAACGCAGGCGTCGTAGAATTAACAAAAATGGTTCAAATAGCTCTGAGCGCTATGAGACTTAACTGCCGTGGTCATCAGTCCCATAGAACTTAGGACTACTTAAGCCTAACTAACCTAAAGACATCACACACATCCATGCCCGAGCCAGGATTCGAACCTGCGACCGTAGCGGTCACGCGGTTCCAGACCGTAGCGCCTAGAACCGCACGGCCACTCCGGCCGGCTAGAATTTACCAAAAACGGAGCCGCCTAAGTTACTGCTCTCACTTCTGTGGCTATCAATCCACACGTAAGCACACGAAAGCTTGAACAGAAGATTGGTATTCTTAAAGCCAGTGTACACCGCATTCTAAGAAGTCACCAGTTCCATCCATATCATGTGCACGTACACCAAGAATTGCGTGGGAATGATTTCCAGAACCGTGTAGCGATCTGTCAGTGAGGACAGCTGGAAACCCTCGCCAACCAGAACTTGTTCTCCGATGTTATTTTTACCGACGAACATTTCTTCTCACAGAAAGGAGAGGTAAATATAAAGAACATGTATGATTAATGCAACGTAAACGCACGATGGCTTCTACAGGCGTAACATCAGCGTGAATGTAGAGTTAATGATCGATGTGGGATGTTTGGCATTGCAGTTATTTACCCGTAGTTCACCAATGTGAACTATGTAACTAAAAACAAAGTCAACAAAAACTGATGAGGTTACGTGAAGTTTAACTCATCTGATCAAATATATGTTATTTCGTATGCGTACTACAAACAATTTACAATAAATTCTCACATTATAGAGTAATTTGTCCTCTATAAAATTTACAGTATTACAAAGCTGATTTGTAAAATAAAACCCATGGAAATTATATACAATATAATAAAATATTATACAGTCCTTGCTTCATATCCCGTTCTTCCAGAAGTTCACACATGCCCTCGCTGTTTCGCTGCACGCCATCAGGACTTGGGCCGTGCACGCTCTTGGATGGTTTACTAGCGGACATTGCAGCAGGTGGTTCATGGTCTGGATGTTCCCACCCGGACGCAAAGCACTTTCACTAATTCTCCACTTGTGCCGATTTTTGTTACATCTGCCCGTTCCTGAACGCAGCCTGTTAGGGTTTTCATCTCTCCCACTTAAGTTCCGCACTTCCTCAGAATCGTGGTCAAAATCTTGTTGTTCCTGCCACAATCTTTTTCTAGAAGTTTTTGGTGAATATGTGAGTGGTTCGGTTGAGTGGAAAAAACTGCTTCTTGACTTAAGGCGTTTTGGTATCATTTGGTACCCATGTAGTGGATGACGATGATCTTGAACCTGTTTTGTTTGTTCAGTTCTGCTCTGTATTGAACGTCGGACATTTGGCGGAGCAATTCCTGATAAGGAATATTGGTGTTCTATTCTTGTTAGCTTAAGACATCCAGTAATATGTATACACGTCTGGTTCAGCGCAGTGTCCAGTTTGTTTGCGTGGCATGACCGCTCCCAGGCAGGACTTGCAGGGTAACAGAGTGCCATTGCGATGGTGCGTATTACTTTTGGATTAGCTCATCGTTTTGATGTTGCTAGTTTGCCAAGTAAGTTATCCCGGGATTGGACTTTTGCCCTGCTCTTCTCAATGTGCCGCTTGAATGACAGTGTCCTATCAAGAGTAACTCCCAAGTACACTGGGAAAGGGCAGTGTGTTAATCTTGTGTCATTCCACCAAACATTCAGTTCTCGCTTCGCCTTTCTGTTGTTAAGATTAAATAAGCAAGACTGGGTCCTTCTTGGATTGGGTTTCAACTGATTTTTATTGTAATAGTTGGTGAGATTTTCCAGGCTCTCAGCGAGTATTTCCTCAATATCCTTGTAGTTTGATGCCTGAACTGCTATTGCCCTATCATCAGCATAAATGAAAGATCTTGACCGGGGACTAATACGCTGGTCATTTGTAGAAATATTGAATAACATGGGGGCCAGAACACTGTCCTGGGAAAGCCCATTTTTTTGTACTCGCCATCTGCTTTTTTTGCCATGGAACTCAACAATATATATTTTGTTAAATAGAACTGATTTCAGCACAGCAGTGAGTTGAGGGCTTTTTGTTGTTTGTTGCACTTTCGCAATGAGATATCTGAGGTTGATGGTATCATATGCTCCCGTAAAATCTGTAAACACCACCCCTGTAGCTAGTCATCCTTTCAGAGCCAACACTGACAATTATCTCATTCAATACAGATCTGATCAAATGAAATGGCATCAAATGGTATGAGAGATAGCTGTTAACATAATTATCTTTGTAAATACTGCCTGGTTTGAATTTTAGTAAAAAAATTGAAAATATCAACATCTGCTCTGTTTACGTTTACCTATCGTGTTCCAGAAAATAATATTCTTTTACTCACTCACAGTTTGCCCGTATTAGCGTACCATTCATGTATCTCACTGCAGATCTGGCTTGCGTGAAATATCTGATGACGTGAGTGATAACAGGAAATGTCTAAGTAATAAGACAAATCACAGATTCAAAGGATAACGTCACCAAAAGAAGCAGGGGCAGCTTTAACAATGAGGTTATTACCAATGGAGCGGCAAGATGTTCAGTCGTTCGGTCATCAGATAAAGTATTAAACAATTCAGGCAGCAAATACTTCACAATAGTTGCTCTGAAAACGATACAAATTCTCAAGATCGATATTGGCAGAAATATTTGACGTAAATAATAAGTGTCTTAATATTTAATTATTTTCCCTATAGTGGCAGCGTATTTTTTCTTCAGAGAATAAATTACTACAATAGCTTGGGTACGAGCTTGCCGGCCGCTGTGGCCGATCGGTTCTAGACGCTTCACGCCGGAACCGCGCTGCTGCTACGGACGCAGGTTCGAATCATGCCTCGATCTTGGATTTGTGTGATGTTCTTAGGTTCGTTAGGTTTAAGTAGTTCTAAGTCTAGGGGACTGATGAGCTCAGATGTTAAGTCCCATAGAGCTTAGAGCCATTTGAACCATTTTGGTACGATCTTGTCTCACTTCTGACTGGCGGTAGGTATCGAAACGAGATGAGTGCGCTACTGAGAGCCAGTTGATTTATCAGTTAATATTATATAAAATAAGGTGAAAAAGTCGCGGAATACGTCCTAATATCGTGTCGGACCACCTTTTGCCCGGCGTAGTGCAACAGCTCGATGTGGCGTTGACTCAACAAGTCGTTGGAAGTCCTCTAGTACTAAACTATCTCTCTAAATCCGTCCATAATAGTGAAAGTATTCCCGGTGCAGAGTGTTGTGCACGAACTGACCTCTCGATTATGTCTCATAAATATTAGACTGTAATCGTTTCGGGCGATCTGGATGGTCAAATCAGTCGCTCGAACTGTCCAGAATGTTCTCCAAACCAATCGCGAGGAGTTATGACCCGATGATATGACATCGTTGTTCGGGACATGAAGTCCATGAATAGCTCGGCATGGTCTCTAAGCAGCCGAACATAACCATATGCAGAGAGTGATCGGCTCAGTTGTACATGAGGAACCAGTTCGTTCCATGTGAACACAGAACACACCATTATGGGGCCACCACAAGCTTGCGCAGTGCCTTGTTGACAACTTGGGTCCATGACATCGGGTGGTGTGCCTCACCCTCGAAGCCTACCGTCAGCAATTACCAAGTGAAATCGGGATCACCTAGACCACGCCACAGTTTTCCAGTCATCTAGGGTCCAACAGATACGGTCACGGGCCCAGGAGAGGCGCTGGAGGCGACATCATGCTGTTAGCAAAAGCACTCGCGTCGGTCGTCTGCTGCCGTAGCCCATTAGCACCAAACGGATACATTCGTCGCACGTCCAACATTGATTTCTACGGTTATTTCACGCAGTGTTGCTTATCTGTTAGCAGTGACAACTCAACTCAAACACCATTGTTCTCGGTCGTTAAGTGAAGGCCGTCGGCCACTGCGATGTGCATGGTGAGATATACTGAATGAAATTTGGATTTCTCGGCACACTCTTGACACTGTGGATCTCGGAATATTAGATTCCCAACGACTGCCGAAATGGAATGTTCCATGCATTTAGTTCCAACTACCATTCCGCGTCCAGAGTCTGTTAATTCCATCGTGTAGTCATAACCGCGTCGGAAACATTTTCACATGAATCACCTGCGTAGAAACGACAAAAGATGGTTCGAATGGCTCTGAGCACTATGGGACTTAACATCTAAGGTCATCAGTCCCCTGGAACTTAGAACTACTTAAACGTAACTAACCTAAGGGCATCGCACACATCCATGCCCGAGGCAGGATTTGAACCTGCGACCGTAGCGGTCGCCCGGTTCCAGACTGAAGCGCTTAGAACCACTCGGCCACAGCGGCCGGCTAGAAACGACAGCTCTGCCATTGTGCAGCCCTTTTTGTACGTGTACGCCCTACTACCGCCTTCTGTATATGTGAATATCGGAACCCCATGACTTTTGTTGCCTCAGCGTAGATACCTGGTGACCCGTCCGAAACCTTTGTAGTTTTACAGTTTTGAATAATGACAGTATTTGGAATAAATATAGTAGTTGGGATTAGGGTGGTTGTGGAAACGCAATTTAAAATTCAATCTAACGTTTTTTCCTATGTCACCTCCTCAGAAGGGCACAGATTGTTTTCACGGCCCCCTTTCCCTTCAAAACTCCTGTTCTCGTTTCTTGTTTCTTGCACTTTCTCCTTTATCAGGTCTTCAACTGTCTTTTCATTTGCAAGTGGCGCTGTAAATCTATTTTTCTCGAAACTTCTTGAGCGAAATTTCATATTGTAGAGCCCATTCTCTCTAATACCATCATATTCCCTACGTTCCCAACATTAAATACAAGTAATTTATCAGAAGTTGCGGTCCTGACAACTGCAGCAGATGGAAAAATGACAAAACAAGTATTGCTTTTTCATAAACAAAGTAAATTGTTTGTTATTGTTTCTAAGACGATCTGTAAAACCAAAGAGGATGTTATTTATATCAGGCTTATTGATGTCGCCCTACACCGCGCAAGTTTGCATGAAAATAATCCACGGAAATGTTGTTCACTGAACTATAACTGAAGTATTACTTCAAAAATGGGACGTGGCAGGAAGGTCGCATGATACATTTAATTATTTTTCGGGCACTTCGTAGGCGATTTTTTACTCGAAACTTTAAGAAATAATTGTACATGAGTTTCGTTACTAAAGAAAAAATAAATTGAAAATTGACGTTTTCGATCAATTTCGTGAATATTCCCCTTAATCCGAATACTTAGTTCATGGTCTTCCACTCTTATTGTTCCCTCTTGGTTCTTGTCCATACTGTACAAATACCAACAGTCGATTTCAGCAGCTTTATAAGAGCTGAAACGTCGCTGTCGGATTTATAACTCGGGTGACATCCAATGACTGGTCCACGTTCGAAGTTGCTGGGCTCTCCTGAGCCACCTTTTCTGTTGTTGCCGCTTCTCTATTGCCTACACAATACTCCTCGCCTGCTTTTATACTATAATGGCGGGTCTGCCTCTGGTGATATCTATTAGTGAATTCCGCTTTATACCGGTGTGTCCCAACACTTTTGATGGTGTAGTCCCTTGCCATTACTATAATTATTACTATACACTCATAATGCTCCATATAGGACATTTTACGCACATAAATACTTTCACTTAACTGTTATTAACCTTCCACATACAAAAAAATTTTAGTGCGGCTTGTGAGGTGTACAGCTGTTTTTTCCATAGCTTTTTCTGGCTGAGAACTGCATTTCAGTAACTTCAAGGAGGCGTGCGTGTGGGAAGAGATTCACTATTAGGTGAGTGGAACTTTATACGCAGCAGCAACGCACCACGCCGCCGAAAAGTATAGCAGCTACATTGTGAGAAGTCCCATTCTTACGGTATTTTGGAGAGGCCCAGAGGTGTTAATCCTGGAGTCTTGGTTTGGGGACCCATTGGGTATGACTTCAGATCGGGGCTGGTAGTGACTCAGGTAAGTCTGACGGCACAACTTGTAAGTGGTCCGTAGGCCCTCACTATAACTTTGCACTCGGCATAGATCGATAGGGCGAACAATCGATTGTGACGTGTTGCTAGATCGAGTGTTGAAATGCGCCATTGTGGTTGGCGGGAATGGTGTGTGTGTGAAGCCCTTTGTTGAAGTACAGTGTCTTTAACCGAGAAGGGTGTCACCGTCGCCGTGGTTAGACCCCTAAGTAATAGATTAATACCGGGAAAGTGAAGAAGTATCATTATGGGAGTGATCAGTGAAGTTACCAGTGCCGATATGGAGTTTCGCGTCTACCGCACCTCCCTAACCTTGGACTGCAGTCTTGGATGCAGTGATGGATTAGCGTGTGACGATAATGAAAAAAAAAGTAAGCCTGTGCTGAGATTAGCCGTAGTTAGATATGTATGACGAAGGCAATGGCTGTCTCCTTTTTGTGTTTTGAGAAGAATATAAGTTCGTAATTAGTAAAACTGTGTTGGTGTTCCTTATTACCATACATTCAGTGTTATTATACTGAACAGGACGAACTGGAAAGTAATAACTTCTGTAGCAGTCAATTCCGATGACCAGCTCCATTAGGTTCACTGCCATGTTAATAATAAATATTGGACTGCTATTCGAACAGATCAGGTCGGGATAAAATCGGAGGTGTTACAAACAGTGCGTCACGAAAATCACGTGTCTTTTAGTGTTATCTCTCATGCAGCATTTCTCAGCAGATCAATGCTTGCCTACACATGGCACGTGTCTCTGTGAACTGTCCATGTGGTGGGGAGATAGCCCCGTGGCCACCAAGGTCCCCAGATATATCCCCGATAGACCAGCTCGAATGACAAGTACGTCCTAGTACTACCAAGGAAAACTTCCAACAGCTGTGGGTCAGCTTGCCTAAAGAGAGGATACACCGACTTTATGACACCCTTCCCTACTAAATCAGTGCATTTATACAGGCCATACAGCGTGTAACGACTTACTGATTAGTGACTTTATAACGTAACACTTTTTGCAAATTTGACTCTATTTTGTAATCACATTACCCTCTCCACCCGAGAAGTATCATTTTGTCTCCTCCTCCCCTTATAGGTGCTCCCCTGTCTTGTCCTGCAATGTAAACAAAATAGAATAAGTCCTACACAGAGGTTCCAAAGCCAGATTCCATATCTTCCATGAGTCTCGTGAGTGGAATACTGCGAAGGGTCCTTTGCTAAAGTAACAACAGATTTTCTTCACAATCCTTGTTCTTCCCTAGCTTTTGCTCTGTCTCCAGTGAGCCCGTGGTTGAAGAAGCGTTAATCTCTAAATTTCACGTCTACATCAACATGGATACTCTGCAAATCACATTTAAGTGCCTGGAAGAGGGTTCATCGAAGCAGCTTCACAATTCTCTATTATTCCAATCGGGTGTAGCGCGCGGAAAGAACGAACAACTATATCTTTCCATACAAGCTCTGATTTTATCGTGGTGATCGTTTCTCTCTACGTAGGTCGGTGTCAACAAAATATTATCGCATTCGATGGAGAAAGTTAGTGATTCGAATTTTATGAGAAGATTCCGTCGCAACGAAAAACGCCTTTCTTTTAATGATGTCCAGCCCAGATCCTGTATCATTTCTGTGACACACTCTCCCATATTTCGCGATAATACAAAACGTGCTGCCCTTCTTTGAACTTTTTAGATATACTCCGCCAGTACTATCTGGTAAGGAACCCACAACGCGCAGCAGTATTCTAAAGTGGACAGATAAGCGTAATGTATGCAGTCTCCTTAGTAGATCTGTTACATTTTTCAAGTGTCCTGCCAACAAAACGCAGTCCTTGTTTAGCCTTCCTCACAACATTTTCTATATGTTTCTTCCAATTTAAGTTGTTCGTAATTGTAACACCTAGGTATTTAGTTGAATTTACGGCTTTTAGATTAGACTGATTTATCATGTAACCGAAGTTTAACGAATTCCTTTTAGCACTCATGTGGATGACCTCACACTTTTCGTTATTTAGGGTCAACTGCCAATTTTCGCACCATTCAGATGTCTTTTCTAAATTCTAATTTGTTTTATTCTTCTGATGACTTTATTAGTCGATAAACGACAGTGTCATCTGCAAACAACCTAAGACGGCTGCTCAGATTGTCTCCCAAATCATTTATATAGATAAGGAAGAGCAAAGGGCCTATAACAATACCTTGGGGAACGCCAAAAGTCACTTCTGTTCTACTCGATCACTTTCCGTCAATTACTTCGAACTGTGACCTCTCTGAGAGGAAATCACAAATCCGGTCACATAACTGAGACGATATTCCATAAGCACGCAATTTCGCTACAAGCCGCTTGTTTCTTTTTTGTCGTTGTGACTCTCAGGACTTGAAGGGATACGTACTAAACGATGTTTGTTGTCTTCAGTCTAGAGATAGGTTTGATATAAGGCTCTTCATTGAATAGTTATTGAAACCTATGGGGGACATTCTGAAAGTAAGTTTCGCCATTGTTTTTGAAAGAGAAGATAGTATTACAGATAAGGCAAACAAACGTCATATGATCCACCCGTTGATAGTTCAACGGCAGAAGAGGCTTCAGCTGAGGAGGCCAGACGCGTGGGCAGAGCGCCGAAGGAGACAGAGCAGCAGCGGACTGGCGTACCCATCCCGATGGCAGACGCAAGTGTACTGACAGTGTGGTCGCTGGTGGAAGCACGTGAGGCTAGTGTGTTCGCCATCCAAGAACGCCAACAGACCGTTTGTGGTGAAGCGGTCATTCCTCGTCTCATGTTTTGTCGCTGGTGTTGCATGTTCAGAGAGGGAAGGCAGAGTGTGGAGGATGAATGTCGAAGTGTGCGTCACTCCGCATCCCCGAATCAAAACAACACTACAAGAGTACAGGTTTAAATGGCTCTGAGCACTGCGGGACTTAAGTTCTGAGGTGATCAATCTCCTAGGAATTAGAACTACTTAAACATAACTAACCTAAGGACATCACACACATCCATGCCCGAGGCAGGACTCGGACCTTCTATAGTAGCGGGCGCTCGGTTTCAGATTGTAGCGCCTAGAACCGCTCGGCCATCCCGGTCGGCGCTAGAGTACAGGACATGGAGTTTGCGGGCAGATGCCTGACGGAGTCAGCCGTGGAGTCCGCACTGCCTACTGGCCGCACAGTACTGCGACACCCCTCACCAAGCCCAGGCCAACCATTCGGCGAAAGAAACCAGGACTCCTGACTGAAGGTGTTGCGCTCTTGCTCGACAACACAAAACCACTCGCAGCAAGGCTCACACAGGGTCAGAGTCACCACTTTGGATGGGAGAGATTGGATCACGCGACCTTCAGTTCCGATCTTGCCCCGTCGGTCATTCACCCGTTCCCTGCATTGAAAGCCGCACTCTTGGGACGTCACTTTCAGACCAGTGCTGAGGTAGAGCAGGCTGCGCGACAATTCCTTGCACCAAAGACTTTTACCAGATTGGTTTCTTCAAACTGACTACACATGACGGCAAATGTGTCAATGTCGGCGGCGGCTATATCGACAAACAGTGCAGGAAGTAGAGCTTATGACGCCGCGATGTATTTGTTTTTGGGAATAATGTTTCCATGCGAAAAACGGTACCGAAACATACTTTGAAAAAGTCCCTAATAGACTAGATAATGGTCTGACCAGCAACTCATGTGCACAGTTTCAATCTTTTATGTCTGCTGTGTAAAAGTAAAAGAATGCAATTTATTGCGACACGCGCCTGTAGGAGGAGGTGTTTCTGAAGGTACAGCTGATCTCTGGTTGCTGTCCAGCATTGAATTGAGGAGTCATTTGCTGCACTCGGACCCCTGTATCCGTTGTTACAATCTATGAGCAGTGTCGACAGCGACGCCTCTCATCAATACATTGTTCCTTGTAGCAGGTGATTCAGGAGGCCGGTGAGATTTTTTTTTATCACTGCCTGACCTCAGCGATGGTGTGACCTAAGCGACGGTCTCTCACGACATGCACGAACAAGTGACATGCTAGCGCGCGTGCTTCCCTCCTACATTCCTCTGTCGTGCCAATGGTCAGTACAAGGTCACGTGATTCGCCATGCTGACAGGAACACACCAACTCTTTCTCTCCATTCTAACAGTTATACTTTGTTCTCGGGCTCAAAGGGGAAAAACCTGTCTGAACAGTAGGCAACAAAATGTAAACTATTAGCCGGTTTTTAAAGGGAATTGCTAGCAGGAAATAAATGATCCTTAATCCAATAAAGTATCCGTGGGGAAGGCCACCGTAAACATATTCATTTCCGTGTGGCACTTGATGGAGGAGACGACTTGGAGTCGGCTATCTGATACAAAAAAAAAAAAAAAATCTCCGCCCGAACAGGCTCTGAAGAAAGAAGGCCCAACACTACCGACCGACCGCCGTGTCATCCTCAGCCCACAGGCGTCACTGGATGCGGATAAGGAGGGGGTATGTGGTCAGCACATCGCTCTCCCGGCCGTATGTCAGTTTACGAGACCGGAGCCGCTACTTCTCAATCAAGTAGCTCCTCCGCTTGCCTCAAAAGGACTGAGTGTACCCCGCTTGCCAACAGCGCTCAGCAGAACGGATGGCCGTTCATCCAAGTGGTAGCCCAGCCCGACAGCGCTTAACTTCGGTGATCCGATGGGAACCGGTGTTACCACTGCCTTTGCCGGGTGCTGTGACCGAGCGGTTCTAGGCGCTTCAGTCTGGAACTGCGCGACCGCTACGGTCGCAGGTTCGAATCCTGCCTCGGGCATGGATGTGTGTTGTCCTTAGGTTTGTTCGGTTTAAGTAGTTCTAAGTCCTAGGGGACTGATGACCTCAGTTGTTAAGTTCCATAGTGCTCAGAGCCATTTGAGCCATCTGAACCACTGCCTCTGGCTGGCTGATAGCGAAGACGAATAAATTGGAGTCTACAAGGAGCAGAGTATATGGTGCGTAATGTTACGGAACTTGGGCAGACCTAAAGATATCGTTACGTCGGGTATCAGCTCCTGACTTCCATGTGGATCCTACAGCAAAATATATCGCACGCATGAGACGCGTGTTTGAATAATCACGTGCGCTTGCAAACCATTGTCGACCCTTGACAAGTACTCCATCTGAATATATATAAAAGCATGTTGACTAACTATATCTACATCTACATAGATACTCCGCAGGTCATCGTATAGTGCGTAGCGGAAGGTACCCTGTACCACTATTAGTCATTTACTTTCCTGTTCCACTTTCAAACTGAGCGAGGGAAAAACGACTGTCTATATGCCTCCGTATGAACCCTGATTTCTCGTACCAAATGTTCGTGGTCCTTATGCGTAATTTATCTTAGCGGTAGAATCGCTCAACAGTAAGCCTCAAATCCAGTTCTCTAAATTTTCTCAATCGTGTTTCTCGAACAGAATGTCGCCTTCCCTCCAGGGATTCCCGTTTGTGTTCCCTAAACATCTCCTTAACACTTACATGTCGTTCGAATCTACCAGTAATAAACCTGCTAGACCGCCTCTGAACTGTTTCGATGTATTCCTTCAATCCGTCCTGGTATGGATCCCAAACACTCAAGCAACACTCAAGAATAGGTCGCACCAGGGTCTTGTATGTGGTCTCCATTACAGGAGAACCACTATTTCCTAAAATTCTCCCAATAAACCGAACTCGTCCATTCGCCTTCCCTGCCACAGTTCTCACATGCTCGCTCCACCTCATATCGCTTTGCAACGTTACTCCCAGATATTAAAACAACGTGGCTTCTCAGGCAAGCATACTGCTAATGCTGTATCCGAACATTTGTTTTTCCCACTGATTCGCATTAACTCACATTTTAGAACTACTTGCAATTTATCACACCAACTAGAAATTTTGTCTGTCATCTTAGACACCTTACAGTACACCACAAATGGTTCAAATGGTTCTGAGCACTATGGGCTTAACATCTGAGGTCATCAGTCCCCTAGAACTTAAAATTACTTAAACCCAACTAACCTAAGGATGTCACACTCATCCATGACCGAGGCAAGATTCGAACGTGCTACCGTAGCGGTCGCTCGGTTCCAGACTGAAGTGCCTAGAACCGCTCGGCCACAACGGCCGGCTCCTTATACCACAGGATCATCAGCAAATAAGCGCATATTGCTGCCCACCCGGCCTGCCAAATCCCGTATGAACGTAGAGAACAACGCGGTCCTATCACACTTCCCTGAGGCCTATCTATGAACCATGACTGTTTCAAAATACGAAAAGGATTTTCATTAACCCCTATCGGTCACAAAAGTTTGTTGACTTACGTAAATTATTTAATACAGTAACATGTTTATTGTATGGCCATTGTAGCGTCGGAATGAGGTTTGAACCTCGAAACATGTTAACACAAACGTGGAACTCAGTTTTCGATGTGACATGTTAATTGAGAGTGTTTATGTGATGATCTGTGGGCAGATATTTGTCCCCCACTGGATCTGCCCTCCATTTTAGCTGCTAATGAGGCCAGTGTGGTTCGTGTTTTGAGATTTTCTGTGCTGTCCGATCTTGTCCCTAAAACATTGTGTGTGAGATTTTAATGTGTCACACTGTGGCTAACTAAGTCTCTATGTATCTGATCGCACCCTAATTCTCTTATTCTCATGATCCCTATGCAAGACATACGACGGAGGCAGCAGAATGATCGCCCAGTCTTCTTCAGACATAGTTTCTCTAAATTCACCCAACAGTGATTCAATCATCGAAGGATTCCAATAAAAAAGGAGACTTTATTTGCTTAATTGGTCATATTTTGTTCTGTAATTATTTAAATTGGTTCCATAAATGTATCTACGTCATTGTGTAATGTAATGCCTCATCAGATGCGGTTAAGTAGGCAGATGTCTAATTAGACTACAGGGTATATTTTAGGTAAATTTATTAGATTTACAACTTTGCTGCCGCCGTTTTGCAGTAGACAGCATTAGTGGAAAGTAGTGGTGCAAGTCGTAGGTTGTAAGTGTCATACCTTTGAGAACATAACGCCATAAAAATATTTGTCGATTTTTGATTGCCTCTTAAAGTTAAAAGGCTAGTGTAGATGTATTCTCAGCTGAATATGTCAACTAACGAGCCCATTTCTCGTCTTCTGCGGGAGGTTTTAATTTCTGCTTTGATATGAGGAAATCTGCGTCTGAGGCTCATAAAAGCTGGGCAAGACCTATGATGAGACGCCTGTTAGTGACAGAACTTTGCAGAAAATGGTTTCCACGGTTCAAGAACGGTAATTTTGAAGTTGAAGACCGACATGGTTGTGAAAGAGGGAAAGCTTTCGATGCTACTGAACCAACGGGAACAGTAACAGGAGATCGTTATCAAAAGCAATTGATGTGTTTGAGCCGAGTACTGAAAGACAAACGGCTACCATACAGCGATAGACATGAAAAGATGAGTTTGCAGCATGACAGTGCACGACCCCAAGTTGAAAATCCCCCCCCCCCCCCCTCCGACCTGCTGTATTCTCCGGATATTCTTCCCTCTGACTACCATCTTTCTCGATCTATGGCACACGACTTAGCTGACTAGCAGTTGCGGTCATATGAACAAGTGCAAAATTGGATCGATTCATGTCTTCCTCAAACGATGCCCAGTTTATACACTGTGGCATTCATATGCTGCCCTAAAGGTAGGAGAAAGCAGTGGTCAGCGACGGCCAATTCTTCGAATCCTAAATTTTTTGCAAGTTTTTCACATTGAAGTCACGACTCCGAGAAAAAAAAACGGCAGAAGCAAAGATGTAGACCATATAACTTCTATAGAAATTAATATTGCGTAAATGTAGGTTTCCCGTGGACTAAAAAACTGCGCTGTGATCGATCTCGAAAAAGTATAATCTGCGACTGGTGCTGTTTGAAAGACATTAGAACAGTTGGAAAGTCACAGGATTCTTCCGTGGCAGCATGCAGAGTAATAGATCTACAGGACACACAACATACCCGCAATTCTGTCATGTAGGTTAACTATCAGAAAATTACTCAAATGGGCTGTATTTTGTATCAATACGTTTGTATATCTGTAAATATTCATGTGCTTTTTGTAATTACATTTTCCTTGTGATACAGATAACCTGAAGATTATCGTAAACTGACCGAAGTAAGTTCTTTAATAAAGAAAAAGTACAGCTATGTAAACATACAACTGAGTTTCTCATATTCCTATTTTAATTTCTGATAAGTGTAATAATACAACTGGGTTTCTCGTATTCCTATTTAACTTCACTTGTATTCATCATTTTGATGTGCAGCTCCTTGTATTGGCCGTGTTTGCAGTTAAAAATATTTTGGAATTCTTTGACACCCAAACATGTTTCGGCACCACTGTGCCATCATCAGTGGGTTTCCTTTTTATTTTGCACTGTAATATGAACATTTATGTTAGAAGTTTGTAAGGTTATGTTAATATTTAGTAGAAACAGTCGATCGCTTTTTTGTATATACCTTTACATTTGATGAATGTGAAATTTACAGATCCCTTTTATGTTGTAGCTTGTCATCTGTAACCAAACAATGTTGTTTAGAACGTTTTTTGGTGGGAATTAACCTATCTTCTGGAATGTAATTTAGTTACTCGCGATGTTTTCGCGCCTATATTCGGTTATTACTTACAGTTTTCCGTGGCCAGCACTCTTATTTCCCGCATTATGTTGACGTGTAGTGATGCACCCGCAAGTATAGCCGGTTTTATCACAAATATCTTGATGAAAACACTTTTCCACCTCGCCAAAACACAGTATGATCGCGGTTTGTTGTGTGTCCCAGCCCAGTCGATGTTCATTTGTTCACTAGAGAGTTCGGCGCTAAATTTGAATCTTGTTTGTGTTTTATCTTTGTGTGTGCCTGTGTGTGTGTGTTTTCTGTAAGCTTCTTTAGCTTTTTTGCGTTGTCATTTTTATGTGGTATTTCTTTTGTGTGTGAATGGTGCGTCTTTGTGATTTTTTTTTGTATGTGTGTGTGTGTGTGTGTGTGTGTGTGTGTGTGTGTGTGTGTGTATGTGTGTGTGTGTGTGTGTGTGTGGACTTTATCTGTTTGTGCTGTCTTTATTTGTAAAGTTCCTTTAATGTGTTGAATAGTGTGCCCTTGCAGAGTGTAGTGTATTCGTTTAAGACCTGTTTTCCCTCTGCTATTGCCTTTTGTATATGTTTGCTGTATAGGCTGTGGCTGGGTTTTAGTATTCTTAAGTCTGTTTCTATTGTGGTTGGGTGGTGATTGTGGGCTACAAGGTGGTCAGCGAATGTACTATGGGAGCTGTTGCTTTTTAAAGCTCTGAGATGTTCTGAATATCTAGTTTTGAAGTTTCTGCATGTTTGTCCTATGTACACTGACTGGCAAGTGTTGCATGTGAGTTCATATATTCCTGATCTGCTGAATTTATCCATGGGTGTTTCTTGTGTTCTGATCTTTTTCTGTGTTGTGTTCTCCGTCCGGTATCCTATTTGGAGCCCCTGTTTCTTTAATATGTTCCCTATTCTGTGAACAATCTTGTTATCGTAAGTGAGTATATGCCATTTTGTTTTGTGTGTTTGTTGTTGCTCTGTTGTGTCTCGTGTGTGGTCATTGTTCGTGTTTAGTGTTTTTCGGTGTTGGGTGAGGATTTGGTTGTGTGTGGTATGTTCCTTCCTATACTGCTTGTATATTTTTTGATTTAACTTGTCTACCATATGTGTTGTATAACCATTCTGCACTGCTATTTGTTTTATTGTGTTTAGTTCCTGTGTGTAATTCTGTTTGTTCATGGGTGTTCTGTTTAATCTGTGGAGCATGAATCTGAAGTTTGCTTGCTTATGAGTTGATGGGTGGTTTGATAGGTTGTGAATGGTGGTGCTTGTGGTTGTTGGTTTCCTGAATATTGTGAAGTTGTGTGTGTTGTTTGTTTTATGTATGGTGAGATCTAGAAAATGTAGTGTGTTGTTAGTTTGTGTTTCTAATGTGAACTTTATTTTTGGGTGTAAATTGTTTATCTCATTGTGTAGCTGTTCTATGTGTGTATGTGGTTCATCGATCAGGCATATAATGTCATCGACATAACGGTACCAGTATATAATTTTGTAGTTTTTTGGTTTTATTATGCATCTGAAGATCATGTTCTCCAGGTTGTTCATGAATATGTTAGCCAGGAGGCCACTGATTGGTGATCCCATTGGCAGTCCTTCTTGTTGAGAATAAAATTCTTTGTTGAATGTGAAATAATTTTGTGATGTTATGGTCCTGAGTATGGTTGTTATTTCCTTGATGTGTGTGTCTGGTGTGTTTCCTTGTTGTTTCAGTCTTTGTGTGATGATGTTGATTGTTTCATTTATTGGAATACAAGTGTACATTGATGTGACATCGAATGATATGAGGGTTGCTGTGTCCGGTATGTGTATGTTCTTGATTCTGTCGATTAACTCCATTGAGTTTTCCAGATTTCTGTTGTTGTCAAAAGTGTACAGTTTTTTCAGTAGTAGGTGCGTTTGCTGGGCTACGTGGTAGGATGGAGCACTTCGGAAGTTAATGACAGGCCTTATTGGGATATTATCCTTGTGAACCTTTGGTAGGGAATTTAGGGTGGGTGCTTTTGGATTTTTCTGTATCATTCTATTTATCTGGCCTTTTGAGAATGTATTATTGATGTTTTTCAGTATCTGTTGAATGTTTCTCTGGTATCTTGCTGTTGGGTCACTGGTCAGCTTTGTGATGTTGTTGTCTTTGAGAAAGTCTAGTGTTTTCTCTGTGTATTCTTTTTCATCCATAATTACAGTAATATTCTCTTTGTCTGCTCTTGTTACTATGGCACTGTTCTGTTTTAGTTTTTGTTTTAGCTTGCTGGCTGTGGTTTCCTCTGATGTTTTATGATTAGAAATGATTGTGGATTTGTGTGTTCTGATTATCTGTGTTATTTCTGCAGCTACTAATTCTCTTGTCAAGTTTGCATTAAAATTTGGTGTGCTCAGTCTTTCTTGTTCCTTTATAATGTGTTCTGTTTCAGTTATGAGGTTTTCTATCGTTTTTTGTGATATGTTTGTGTTAATGTTGTGTTTTGGTCCTTTTTCTAGCAGGCTCTTTTCATGAGTGGTAAGCTTTATGTCAGGTTAATGATTCTGTCGTGGAACTTATATTGTTGGCTGAGGTTGTTTTTAGTTGGTGTGTATGTGCTGTTGATTATTCTGTTAAGTTTTCTGTTTTGTTCTCCCGTTTTTCTTGCATCACTTTCTGTACATATGCCTTTTCTCTATTTGTTATTTCGTCAAAGTAAGCAGGTACTGTGAATTTGTTGTCCAAATCTAAATGTGTTTGGTAAAGTTCAGCGTTGAGCGACTGCTTTTTAGTATATAATTCCCTAATTTCCTGCTTTAGCCACAAAATCTCCACTTTCTTTTTAACTTTCTTTGGTGCAGATGACATGCTATTCACAGAGTTTTTGATATAATCTGGAATTATCTTATTAGCTAGGCAATTTTTGTTAAACTGTATATTGAGAGTTGTCTTCTGAAGTTTCATTAAGGTGTTCCTGTATTTGTTGTAGAGCTTGCTGGGGAATGCCTGGCTGGGCGACGAATTATTCATCATTTTGATGTGCAGCTCCTTGTATTGGCCGTGTTTGCAGTTAAAAATATTTTGGATTTGAGGTCCGCCAGTTATGCAAAACACCGTTTTTCTTTAACACCCAAACATGTTTCGGCACCACTGTGCCATCATCAGTGGGTTTCCTTTTTATTTTGCACTGTAATATGAACATTTATGTTAGAAGTTTGTAAGGTTATGTTAATATTTAGTAGAAACAGTCGATCGCTTTTTTGTATATACCTTTACATTTGATGAATGTGAAATTTACAGATCCCTTTTATGTTGTAGCTTGTCATCTGTAACCAAACAATGTTGTTTAGAACGTTTTTTGGTGGGAATTAACCTATCTTCTGGAATGTAATTTAGTTACTCGCGATGTTTTCGCGCCTATATTCGGTTATTACTTACAGTTTTCCGTGGCCAGCACTCTTATTTCTCGCATTATGTTGACGTGTAGTGATGCACACGCAAGTTAGCGCTGAACTCTCTAGTGAACAAATGAACATCGACTGGGCTGGGACACACAACAAACCGCGATCATACAGTGTTTTGGCGAGGTGGAAAAGTGTTTTCATCAAGATATTTGTGATAAAACCGGCTATACTGGTTCATGGCTTAATGAATTTACGAGCGAGATGAACAATAAACTGGAGAAATACGTATATTTCATTTACTTACTTTTGTGGTTGGCAGGAGAGCCAACACCGTGTTACTAGAGGAGGCCGAAAGGCACGCGATTTAGCTCACGCAGGCTGGCGTGAGATCTGGAACAGGACAATGAAATTAGAATTTAGAAACAACGGATGTAGCTGGTGGAATACTTAACTTTAATCCATTAATGATGAACATCGCTCCTGACGGTACATAGTTCACAATATCAATAGTAACTGATAATGGCGCCTTGCTAGGTCGTAGCAAATGACGTAGCTGAAGGCTATGCTAAACTATCTTCTCGGCAAATGAGAACGTAAGTAGGCAGTGAACCATCGCTAGCAAAGTCGGCTGTACAACTGGACGAGTGCTAGGAAGTCTCTCTAGACCTGCCGTGTGGGGGCGCTCGGTCTGCAATCACTGATAGTGGCGACACGCGGGTCCGACGTATACTACCGGACCGCGGCCGATTTAAAGGCTACCACCTAGCAAGTGTGGTGTCTGGCGGTGACACCACACTTACATTCTACCGTAAACTTCACGCATCAGATGTCAGCCATTTTCACTATGACGAGGTTTAGGTAACTTTACCTAGTATATCTCTCTACAAATTCTGGATTTGTGTGTCATAGCTGATTACGTTAATATGAACATTATTCACGTAAATAAATAATACCGTGAAAATTACAAAAATGTGCTGCTTGAGTTGCTAACGTTGTTGATACTGATAAAATATAATTGGTACAAAACTACAGAAAATTATTCCACCTGAAACTTAAAAGCCACCAGAAAGAGTTGAATTTAAGATAATACTTCACCTAGTATTGTGTTGTAAAGACAGCGGAACCAGGAGCATGTCTGAAGATGTTTAACGCAACTGTGCGAAACGTCAGAAACAAGAAATCTTAATCCGCCGCGACCGTACAAAACGGAAGGTTCACTAGCGACTAAGACAACTTGTGAAATTATTGATGGTGTAAGTGGGAGTTTCAAAACTAAGCGCCGGCCGCGGTGGTCTCGCGGTTCTAGGCGCGCAGTCCGGAACCTTGCGACTGCTACGGTCGCAAGTTCGAATCCTGCCTTGAGCATGGATGTGTGTGATGTCCTTAGGTTAGTTAGGTTTAAGTAGTTCTAAGTTCTAGGGGACTGATGACCACAGCAGTTGAGTCCCATAGTGCTCAGAGCCATTTGAACCATTTTTTTTTCTAAACTAAGCTTCTAATGAGTCTGAAAAGCTAATCTTACAAGCATTGCATACCACTACATGTGACTTATGGCAGTGGTAACCATTTTAAAAGCTAGGGTTTCTCAGGGAAAAATGAGTGAGTGAATGTTGGGAATCAGTGAGAGAGAAAGGAAAACAAACAAATGAATCAGTGAATGGAGCGCAGAGGAAGACGTTATGGCCGTAATGAAAAAGATATGATGATGTACGGGACATATGGTCGTGTCATTGACATTAAGTGTGTGGAGTGTCTGTCTTTACTCACCTGATGTGTTCGCTATAGCGTTAACCAGTGAAATGACATTAAACAAACTGTGTAGACGTTTAACTTTACTTATATGTATCTTGACCCAATCTCCAATTGTTACTAGTTGTTTCCTGGATTTCAGCAATTGCAATACCTTGCTCATTGCCTGCTATCAGTCACCAGAACTTAACTGAAGTCACTGAAGTGGTTACGTTTCCGTTTAATGAACATCCTTATGTCACTGGAATTTACGCTTCAATAGAATAATAGTCTCGGCACCTAATTTTCTTTTTGAAGCATGTCTGCCTCCTTCAATCTTTCTGGGGAATGATGTTGTTCTCATATCAAGGTTGCTCGGTTGATCGCCTTCGCTGAATTTATGGTGCTTTTAGAAATCTGATTTATAACAGCGTTAATGAATATTCATTCAAATTTATGATCACTGAAGGCATTATTAATTATTAGGATTTCATTTCGTTTGTGACGTGATACAGTGGCTATAATTTGTCACTAATTCTTTTACGTGACTACACATGCAAGTGTTAGGCCGGTATTTTATTGATGACGCATAACGTGGTAATGAGGAATACATTTGAATACGTTAACTTTAATTCCACGACCCAGCTATAATAATTTAAAAATCGACTGCTAAATAATCCGATAGGCTGTCCAGCACGTTGATTTCGAAATAACAGACACAGAAGTCGTGGTATATTCAGCTTTTATAATGAATGAACTTGATTCGTCACTAGCAGTAGGGGAAAAGGATCAAAATAGACCGAAATATCGTCAGATTCAAAGTAACTAATAGCACTGTGAGTCTGTTGACCGATACGCACCAAATACCAGTTGACTGTTATGAGCTCGTAATCTAGCAACAACTTATAATCAGCCTATGTTGCTGCCAGACGCTATCTGGACCAGCTCTTTAGTCGCGCCGGTGGTGGTGGTGGTGTGTTGGGGCTTATGGGCGCTCAACATCGAGGTCATCAGCGCCCTGACACACATTAAAAGGAACGAACGTGGACAGACCTAAGAAAACTAAAGCACACACTCAAAGAAAGCAGGAAAAGAAGGAAAAAGCTACATAAGAAAGTAAAACCTAAGGAAAGGGGAAACATAGCAACAAGAATGTCACAGAAAATTGTTATTTGCTGGCCACTTACATAAAATATGGGCTAGCTTGTCACACAGTGAGCAAATTAAAATCCTCTCGTGGGCACGGTTTTGAAGACAGGGCTCCAAGTGACGGGTGCAAGTAAGATCAACAAATGCAGGGGTTGGACAAAAATGCTTCAAAACGCGAGTAATAAATGCCTGAACATAAATGCAGGTACTAGCAAAAGTTGCAGGTTGCGCATGACCACGAACTGCCCCTGTGCAATGTTCTCTGTGAGTTGCAAGTGCCAATGGTGGTCATAACAGTGTTATGTGCAATTGTGAATGCAATGCGTAGGAACTAAATGAATTCGATCGTGGACAGGTTGTTGGTAATCGAATAGTGGGTGCTTCCGTAACTAAGGGAACCAAAGTGTTTCAAGAGGCACCGTATCGGAGTATTGCACCATATACAGGGAAAACGGAAAAATATCATCCACGCAGTCACAACGCGAAGGAAAGTATACGTTGAGCGATCCTGGCGGACGGCCATTGAAGAGCACTGTGGCAGAAAATAAGAGAACGACAGCTGCAAAAGCCCCTGCGGAACTCAAGTGTCGCACTCGCTAACCATGGCAGAACCAAAACAACACGAAAAAAGGAAGGCAGCGCCGTAAGCAAGGAGGTGCAGAATGAGCTGGCATTTATAGACCACTCATCAATGGTGCAAATACTCGTAACTAGGGCAGTTGATAAATGCGATATATCGGTATATCGACACTCTTTCAAGAAAATATCGATATACGTAGCCGTTATATATTCCTGTATATATCGATATATCTATATCAAAATGGCTACATCGTGTACCGATACTTTTATTTCATTTTTTTTCATAATTTTAAGTAAATGTTTGAAGGTGTTCTTTTTAAATTGTAGTAGAACATAATTTAACAGTGTGAAGCAACTATACGTACCACGAAAGAAGTACGACTGCACTGAGAGGTTGCGGTGTGAATGGAATAACAAGGTTTCCGATGCGAAGAAATAGCGCAGCAGCTGCTTAAAAAACAATTTTAACGCAACTAGTGTGCTATTTTTCCACATCGGTAGTCTTCCAAAACAGTTGCTGAAAATGGTGAACACAAATGTAAATGACAAGACTGTTCTTTGCGGTGGACGGAGAAGTGTGAGGGAGAAATACTGACGTATTCGGCGCTTGGCGCGACCAACAGAAAAATGCAAGGTTTAACTTCACACGCAGTTTCGACACTACAGCTCCTGGTGCTCTGGCATTGGCGGAAAAGAAAAGACAGGGAATTCGACATGAAGTGATCCGGACCAATCTGATATGTGACGAAACTGAAAGACGAACACATCGGACACCTGTCATTGTACTACTTGCACGCAGTTGCAACTGGTTACCCCCGAGAGTGAAAGTACATCGTTTTCCTTTCAGTTCTTGCTCTAGGGGGGGATAGACAGGCTGCTAACCTGTTGATGTACAGAATAGCTAATAATAAGTCAATACTTGCATATACTGTTCTAAAGCGGCAGTAAATTTACAATGTGCAACCGATTTTTTATAGGAGAGTATGTCGATACTTTCCCCGTCGATAAATTGATATACCGATACTCTTCTGCCGAGATATCGAGAACCAATAACGATATTTTTAAATATCGATATACAGTGTGTTACATAAAGGTACTGCCAAACTTTCAGGAAACATTACCCACACACAAATAAAGGAAAGATTTTATGTGGACTTGTGTCCGGAAACGCTTAATTTCCATGTTAGAGCTCATTTTAGTTTCGTCAGTATGTACTGTACTTCCTCGATTCACAGCCAGCTAGCCCAATGAAAAGCTTGTGTTGACATGCGGCTCATTGCTCTACAGTACTAGCATCAAACACATCAGTACGTAGCATCAACAGGTTAGTGTTCATCACGAACGTGATTTTGCAGTCAGTGCAATGTTTACAAATGCGGAGTTAGCAGATGCCCATTTGATGTATGGATTAGCAAGGGGCAATAGCCGTGGCGCGGTACGTTTGTATCGAGACAGATTTCCAGAACGAAGGTGTCCCGAGAGGAAGATGTTCGAAGTACTTGATCGGCGTCTTAGGGAGCACGGAGCGTTCCAGACTATGACTCGTGACTGGGGAAGACCTAGAACGACGAGGGCACCTGCAATGGACGAGGCAATTCATCGTGCAGTTGACGATAACCCTAATGTCAGGGTCAGAGAAGTTGCTGCTGTACAAGGTAACGTTGACCACGTCACTGTATGGAGAGTGCTACGGGAGAACCAGTTGTATCCGTACCATGCACAGCGTGTGCAGGCACTATCAGCAGCTGACTGGCCTCCATGGGTACACTTCTGCGAATGGTTCATCCAACAGTGTGTCAATCCTCATTTCAGTGTAAATGTTCTCTATACGGATGAGGCTTCATAACCAACGTCATCAAATTGTAATTTTTCATAATCAACATGTGTGGGCTGACGAGAATCCGCACGCAATTGTGCAATCACGTCATCAACACAGATTTTCTGTGAACGTTTGGGCAGGCATTGTTGGTGATGTCTTGATTGGGTCCCATGTTCTTCCACCTACGCTCAATGGAGCACGTTATCATGATTTCATACGGAATACTCTACCTGGGCTGCTAGAACATGTGCCTTTACAAGTACGACACAACATGTGGTTCATGCACGATGGAGCTCCTGCACATTTCAGTCGATGTGTTCGTATGCTTCTCAACTGATTCGGTGACCGATGGATTCGTAGAGGCGGACCAATTCCATGGCCTCCACGCTTTCCTGACCTCAACCATCTTGACTTTCATTTAAGGGGGCATTTCAAAGCCCTTGTCTACGCAACCCCGGTACCAAATGTAGAGACTCTTCGTGCTCGTACTGTGGACGGCTGTGATGCAATACGTCATTCTCCAGGGCTGCATCAGCGCATCAGGGATTCCATGCGACGGAGGGTGGATGCATGTATTCTCGCTAACGGAGGACATTTTGAACATTTCCTGTAAGAAAGTGTTTTAAGTCACGCTGGTAAGTTCTGTTGCTGTGTGATTCCATTCCATGATTAATATGATTTGAAGAGAAGTAATAAAATGAGCTCTAACATGGAAAGTAAGCGTTTCCGGACACATGTCCACATAACATATTTTCTTTCTTTGTGTGTAAGGAATGTTTCCTGAAAGTTTGGCCGTACCTTTTTGTAACACCCTGTATAAGACACCTGAGTCTCTGTGGCCTACTCTGGAGAAAAGTGTGCGTCATGGTCTCCATCATCGTTGCAAGAACTTGCCACTCTTTTGCAGCAAGAATGGTATAAGATTTACTTCGAAACCACACTGGCTCAGTGTTTATCCATTCCGAGACGACTGGAAGTTTTTTGAATGCCTACGGCTTCCCAAAAAAGTTATTGGCATGATAATGTATTTGGTTTTTGCTGTTCACATAATTCTGTCCACCAAAGGCCTTGCCGCAATGGTAGACCGGTTCCCGTCAGAACACAGATATCGGGCTCGGATAACACTTGGATGGGTGACCGTCCAGGACTGCCGAGCGCTGTTGGCAATCGGCGTGCCCTCAGCCCTTGTGAGGCCTATTGAAGAGCTACGTGATTGAAAAGTAGCGGCTCCGGTCGCGAAAACTGACAATGGACGGGAGAACGGTGTGCTGGCCACATGCACATCCATATCCGCATCCAGTGACGCCGATAGGCTGTGGATGACACGGCGCCCGGTCGATACCGTTGGGCCTTCCGAGGCTTGTTCAGACGGAGTTTAGTTTCAGTTTTCATATTTTTAGCCACCCTTTTTGTTTCCTTGGAACAATGCTAATTACATCTAATAAGTGTATTATTTCGCATTACTTCATCAACTACATTAGTATCCAGTTTCAGTTTCAGTTTCCTGCTATTAATTCAGTTCATTGTATCAACTATCACGCTTATCACTTTTATGTTCACTACATTTCTGTAAGACCTTACGTCACAAGTGTGGCTACCAACCGATTACTTTTTTATTAAAACTATCATGTAATCACTAATTATGAGGACGTGCTGAAAGGTGACGCCTCAAAATTTTTTATTCTGTTCTCAAGATCGGTTGAGGTATTACATGTCATGCATTGTACACTCATGCTCATAAATTAAGGATCACTGCAGAATGTGGTGCCACACAACGTAGCCCTACACAAAACTGGCGCTAATAGCATAGGCACCTAAGGAACACACACGACAAAGATCTGTAAGTCCACGGTATTGGTGATAAGTTGAGAAAAAGTCCCGAAGCAGATGTGCTGTTTCCTGCGCATGTACCCCGACAGCAACATGGGATATGATCACCATGCACACATACCTGGGACCACTGCTCCAATGACCATGTACTGTGTTCTTTACACCAGGCTTTACGGGCTCTCCTGTGACCAGGAGTCAGTGGAATGCATCTTGCAGATATCCGGGCGATTACAACATGCCTGTTCAGTCGTCTGTAGACTGTGTGTCTGCAGTCAACTGTTCCAGTGGGTGCGGTAAGGTCCCGAGCAAGGCTACCTGTAGTATTCCGTGGCCATATGCGGGCACTGATGGTGAGATATCAGTCTTCTTGTGGTGTTGTACACTGTGGACGTCCCGTACTGTAGTTCCTAGACACGTTTCCTGTCTGCTGGAATTATTGCCATAATCTTGAGATCATACTTTGTATCACACGGAGGGCCCGTGCTACGACCTGCTGTGTTTGACCAGCCTCCAGTCGCCCTAGTACTCTACCCCTCATAGCGTCATCAATAAGTGTTCGTTGAACCATTTTCAACACACAGTCACCATTAGCACGTCTGAAAACGTCTGAACACTTACTCGCTGCACCTACTCCTCATGCACCAACATACCTCTGCGTATGTGGACTGCTGCTAGCGCCACCGTGCGACGACCGCAGGTCAAATGCACCGCACAGTCAGCCCTGAGGTGATTTCAACCCGCAAACCGCCCATCAGAGCGTTGTTTCACCATGTATCAGCATTATCCTTAATTTAGGAACATCAGTGTACTCCATCGGCTTTTCCGCTTCCCCGACGCAAGTTCCAACTCTCTCTCGCTAGAGGGCTCCGAACTGTAGCGTGTAACAATGCGGTGTGTAACTTAACTACGACGGTGTGTGAGAAACAGCGTGCCGTAACCGAGTTTCTAACCGCAGAAAACGAGCCTCCAATTGCAACTGCAATGCATAAAGCTGTGCACCGCGATGGTTGTATCGACATCAGTTATGTGCGACGTTCACTTGTTCATCATTTTGACCTGGGAAACAACAAGTATCAATGGAGTTCCACCACAGAAGATCACCAACTCCAGAAAAGTTCAAGACAGTGCTATCAGCAGGCAAAGTCATTCTTGGAGTGTCCTGGGATGTTCAAGGTATGATGCATTTGGAATTCACGCTTAAAGATAATACCATAAACTCTGCAAGGCACTGAGAAAACTGAAAGCACCTCTTCGAGGAGTTCGTCCACACACGGAGCACCCTGACCTGCAGCATGACAGTGGCACACCTCACACGAGGGCTGCGACATCTGCGACAGTCCGACACCTGGGGTCCCCTGTCATCGATCATCCTCCATACTGTCCCGACCTGGTCCCATCCGATTTCCATCTGTTTCCGAAACTTAAAGACCGCCGTCTGGGACATCACTTCGATAGTGATGAAGCGGTGAGAGCAGAGGTGAGGTTGTGGCTCCCTTAACAAACTCAAACCTTGCACAATCACGGCATCAACTGATCTGTGTTTGGGGGAAATGTGTTCGTCGTTTGGGCAACTATGTTGAGAAATAAGAGCTTCGACATGAAGAAAAAAGATGTATGTTAATATGTTTTGTGTTATTTAAAAAGCTTTAAGAGTTTTCACATAAAAAATCGGAAGCACATCCTCGTATAACTTCAGTTTTCAGTTGTAAATGTAAGATGTATGTTTAAAATTTCCACACCAATATGTTTTATACTTATTACCTTCCCAAGATGTGTAATTAATTTCTGGAATTGATACAAAACTTAAAAATTATCACTGAGCAAGACAACTATCAGTTTGAACATTACGAAAAGGTGTGAGAATGGAAAGCCCATCCTCATACATACTAGCAAATAATCTCATGGACCACACTGCACCAGAATATTTGCAGAAACAATGGAAACAAAAAATTAACAATATAAAGTAATATACTGATACATAAGTGGAAATGTCCCCCCAACCCCAGAGCACTGAAAGACCTAATTCGAAACAAGGCCCCGGGCGTAGACAACATTCCACTAGAAATACTGATAGCCTTGGAAAAGCCGGCTTTGACAAAACTCTACCACACACACACACACACGCACACAAACCATGGACCTTGCCGTTGGTAGGGAGGCTTGCGTGCCTCAGCGATACAGATAGCCGTACCGTGGGTGGAACCATAACAAAGGGGTATCTGTTGAGAGGCCAGACAAACGTGTGGTTCCTGAAGAGAGGTAGCAGCCTATTAAGTAGTTGCAGGGGCAACAGTATGGATGATTGACTGATCTGGCCTTGTAACATTAAACAAAATGGTCTTGCTGTGCTGGTACTGCGAACGGCTTAAAGAAAGGAAAAACTACAGCCGTAATTTTTCCCGAGGGCATGCAGCTGTAATGTATGATTAAATGATGATGGCGTCCTCTTAGGTAAAATATTGGGAAGGTAAAATAGTCATCCAGTCGCATCTCCGGGCGGGGACCACTCAGGAGGACGTCGTTATCAGGAGAAAGAAAACTGACATCCTACGTATCGGAGCCCTTAATCGCGTAGGCAGGTTAGAAAATTGAAACAGCGAAACGGATAAGTTAAAGTTAGATAAAGTGGGAATTAGTGAAATTCGGGGGTAGGAGGTTCAAAAATGGTCCAGATGGCTCTGAGCACTATGGGATTTAACATCTGATGTCATCAGTCTCCTAGAACTTAAACGACTTAAACCTAACTAACCCAAGGACATCACACATTTATACCCGAGGCAAGATTCGAACCTGGGACCGTAGCGGTCGCGCGGTTCCAGACTGAAGGGCCTAGAACCGCACGACTCCAGCAACCGGCGGGGCGGGGGTGGGGGTGAGGGGGACGGGGGAGGGGCAGGTGGAACTCGACTTTTGGTCAGGTGAATACAGGGTTATGAACACAAAATCAAATCGGGGTACTGCAGGAGTAGGTTTAATAATGAACAAAAAAATAGGAGCGTGGGTAAGCTACTACAAAAAGCATAGTGAAAGCATTATTGTAGCAAAGACCGACACGAAGCTCACGCCTACCACAGCAGTACAAGTTTAAATGCCAACTAGCTCCGCAGATGACGAACAGATTGATGAAATGTATGATGAGATAAAAGAAGTTATTCATAAAGTTAAGGGAGCCGGAAATTTAATAGTCGTGGGTGACTGCTATTCGATAACAGGAAAAGGAAGAGAAGGAAAAGTAGTAGGTGAATATGTAATGGGGGTAAGAAATGGAAGAGGAAGAAACCTGGTAGAAATTTGCACAGAGCATAACTTAATCATAGCCAACATTTGTTTCAAGAATCATGAGAGACGGTTGTATACATTGAATAGGCCTGGAGACACTGGAAGGTTTCAGAGAGATTATATAATGGTACGACAGTGATTTAAGAACCAGGTGTTAAATTGTAAGAAATTTCCAGGGGAAGATGTGGACTTTGACCACAATCGATTGCTTGCGAACTGTACATTAAAACTGAATAAACTGCAAAAATGTGGGAATTTAAGGAGATGGGACCTGGAGAAACTGAAGCAATTAGAGGTTGCAAAGAGTTTCATAGAGAGCATTGGGGAATGATTGACAAGAACGGGAGAAAGAAATACAGTAGAGGAAGAATGGTTAGATTTGAGACATGAAATAGTGAAGGCAGTAGAGGATCAAGCAAGTAGAAAGACGAGGACTAGTAGAAATCCTTGGTTAACAGAAGATATACTGAATTTAATTGGTGAAAGGAGAAAGTATAAAAATGCAGGAAATGAAGCAGTCAAAAAGGAATACAAACGTCTCAAAAATGAGATTGACAGGAAGTGCAAAATGGCTAAGCAGAGACAGCTAGAGGACAAACGTAAGAATGTAGATCCATATATCACTAGGGGTAAAATAGATACTGCCTACAGGAGAATTAAAGAGGCCTTTGGAGAAAAGAGAACCACTTGTATGAATATCAAGAGCTCAGGTGGAAACCCAGTTCTAAGCAAAGAAGGGAAAACAGAGAGGTGAAAGGAGTAAAGGTATATACGTTGTACATGAGGACAATATTATGGAAATGGAAGAGGACTTAGTTGAAGATGAAATGGGAGATATGATACTGCGTAAAGAATTTGGCAGAGCACTGAAAGACCTAATTCGAAACAAGGCCCTGGGCGTAGACAACATTCCACTAGAAATACTGATAGCCTTGGAAAAGCCGGCTTTGACAAAACTCTACCATCTGGTGAGTAAGATGTCTCACACAGGTGAAATACTCTCAGAATTCAAGAAGAATATAGTTATTCCAATCCCAAAGAAAGCAGGTGCTGACAGATGTGAAAATTACCGAACTATCAGTTTAATAAGTCTCGGCTGCAAATTACTAACACTAATTCTTTACAGAGGAATGGAAAAACTGGTAGAAGCCGACCTCAGAGGAGATCTGTTTGGGTTTCCTAGAAATATTGGAACAAGTGAGGCAATACTGACTCTACGACTTATCTTAAAAGATAGATCAAAGAAAGGCAAACCTACGTTTCTAGCATTTGTAGACATTGAGAAGGCTTTTCACAATGTTGTCTGGAACAGTCTCTTTCAAATTCTGCGGGTGGTAGGGGTAAAATACAGGGAGCGAAAGGCTATTTACAGTTTGCACTGAAACCAGATGACAGTTATCAGAGTCGAGGGGCATGAAAAGGAAATAGTGGTTGGGAAGGGAGCGAGACAGGTTTGTAGCCTCTCGCCGATGTTGTTCAATCTGTATATTGAGCAAGCAGTAAAGGAAACAAAAGAAAAAAATTGAAGTAAGGAATAAAATCCACGGGGAAGAAATAAAAATTTTGCGGTTTTGCCGACGATACTGTAATTCTGCCTGAGACAGCAAAGGACCTGGAAGAGCAGTTGAACGGAATGGACAGTGTCTTGATAGGAAGACATAAGATGAACATCACGAAAAGCAAAACGAGGACATTGGAATGTAGTCGAATTAAGTCGGGTGATGCTGAGGGAATTAGATTAGGAAATGAGATGCTTAAAGTAGTAGATGAGTTTTGCTATTTTTGGAGCAAAATAAGTGATGATGGTCGGAGTAGAGAGTATATAAAATGTAGACTGGCAATGTCAAGGAGAGCGTTTCCGAGGAAGAGAAATTTGTTAACATGGAGTATAGATTTAACTGCCAGAAAGTCATTTCTGAAAGTATTTGTGTGGAGTATAGCCATGTTTTGAAGTGTAACATGGACGACAAATAACTGATACAAGAAGAGAATAGAAGCTTTCGAAATATGGCGCTACAGAAGAAGGCTGAAGATTACATGGGTGGATCAGACAACTAATGAGGAGCTACTGAATAGAATTGGGGAGAAGAGAAATTTGTTGCACAACTCGAGTAGAAGAAGAGATCGGTTGGTAAGACATGTTCTGAGCCATCAAGGGATCACCAATTTAATATTGGAGGGCAGCGTGTAGGGTAAAAATCGTAGAGGGAGACCAAGGGATGAATACACTTAACTGATCCAGAAGAATGTAGGTTGCAGTAGGTACTGGTAGATGAAGAAGCTTACACAGGATACAGTAGCATGGAGAGCTGCATCAAAGCAGTCTCTGGGCTGAAGACCACAACAACAAAAACAACAACAACATGTGGATATGGTATCATGTGGCTGTTAGATGAACCACAGTATACACAGACTAATAAATAACACACACCACAACATCCAGTTCATCAGAAACAGAAGAGGCAATACATTACATAGACCTCAAAATCATGAAATCTATCAACAGACACAACTTCAAACATTTTCAGAAATGAGACAGCAACAGACATGACTATTTCCAAGGAATCATCGCACTCACATACTCGAAAGCTTACATCCATCAGACACATGCAGAATGAGTCCAACCAAACAGAACTATGAAGAAGAAATAAACATTATGATTAACATAGCACAACGCTACAGATACAGCAACAGCACAGTACACAAACTACACGACACCATAAACAAAAAAGTACAGATAGAAAGCAGTAAAATTAATAACAGTCCAGATACACCAAAAAATTGCAATAACATACAATACACAGTGCTGAAAAAATGGCACATCAACTACATATTCGCACACATAATTAGTTACACCTCAAAAAAAATTCTTCAAGTCAAATAACACAATAGGAAAGATCCTAAAAACTATGAGAAAAGAGAAAGATATATAAACAATTCAGGTGTATATGAATTAATATGTAATAGCTGCAGTCCTAAATTTATTAGTATGACTGCAAGATATTTTAACATCAGGTACAAAGAATACAGATAGGAATTTCAGAGTGAATGTACCTATTACACATATGCTGTGCATCTAACAAAAGAAAATCACCATCACTTTGGGATAGAAACATACATGGAGATCTTATGCCATAAAAATAAAAGAAAGGGATTGTTCAATCTACAGGAAGAACATTTCATACACAATCCCATAAATAAAAGTGATAATATTCTCAATGGCCAAAAGAGCAACAACGAACGATCAATATCCATTCTAATTCACAGTCTACCATGAAAACATATTTTAAAAAATACAAAATAAATAAATAATAAAAAATAAATGGAAACACACATACACACACACACACACACACACACATACACACACACACACACACAGTGCCATACCATGCACACTTCGTCCATCCCCATTCCAACACTCAACTCCATTCTCTCAGCTGAACACATATAAAACAACAAATGACTGGTTAAAAAGTTTATAAAAGTAAATTTAAGTATAAAAGACAAACATAAAATTTTAAATAGAAATATCCTTAACTAAACAAACTGCCAAAGAATCACTATAAATCTCACATAAAAATGTATATAATTAAATAATTCTTTATGCAGGAAGTTTCATATCAGCGCACACTCCGCTACAGAGTGAAAAACTCATCTGGAAACGTCCCCCAGACTGTGGCTAAGCCATGTCTCCGCAATATCCTTTCTTTCAGGAGTGCTAGTTCTGCAAGTTTCGCAGGAGAGCTTCTGTGAAGTTTGCAAGGTAGGAGACGAGGTACTGGCAGAAGTAAAGCAGTGAGGAGGGGGCGTGAGTCGTGCTTGGGTAGCTCAGTTGGTAGAGCAGTTGCCCACGAAGGGCAAAGGTCCCGAGTTCGAGTCTCGGTCCCCCACACAGTTTTAATCTGCCAGGAAGTTTCATATCAGCGCACTCTCCGCTGCGGAGTGAAAACCTCATTCTGGCATTTTCGTACTACTTCTCTACCATTCCACTCTCGAATGGTGCGTGAAAAGAAAAAAACACCTAAATCTTTGCGTTCGAGCTCTGATTTCTCTTTTTTTATTACGATGATTATTTCTCCCAACGTAGGTCGGTGTCAACAAAATATTTTCGCATTCGGAAGAGAAAGTTGGTGATTGAAATTTCGTAAATAGATCTCGCCGCAAAGAAAACCGCCTTTGTTTCAGTGACTGCCACCCCAACTCGCGTATCATATCAGTACACTCTCACCACTACTGCGAGATAACACGAAACGAGCTGCCGTTTTTTGCACTATTTCGATGTCCTCTATCAATGCAACCTGGTAAGGATCACACACCACACAGCAATATTCCAGCAGAGGACGGACAAGTGTAACGTGGGCTGTATCTTTAGTGGGTTTGTCGCATCTTCTAAGTGTTCTGCCAACAAAGCACAGTCTTTGTTTCGTCTTCCCCACAATATTATCTATATGATCTTTCAAATTTAAGTTGCTCGTAATTGTAATTCCTAGGTATTTAATCGAATTGACAGCCCTTAGATTTGTGCGCTTTGTCGTATATCCAAAATTTATGGAAGTTGTTTTCGGCCCATACAGAAATTCTGTCTAGATCATTTTGAAATTGGAATTGATCGTCTGATGATTTTACAAGACGAGAACAGAAGAACTTCAGAGTGTCGGAAGACTGTCGCCACGACTTTGTCGGCTGTGCGTGCGACTCTGAACTTTTTCCTCGGAACAGAGGTGGTGTGGTGCCACTCCATGGGTTACCGCATCACTTCCGGTTGGAACCAATGAATCCCTGTTTCATCGCCTGTGGGGATGTTCGACAAAACATTTCACGATCAGCCTCGTAACGAGCTAGGAATTCCTCTTAGATGGTTCGTCGTTGCTCCTTAGGGGCTTCTGTTGAAAAATTGGTTCAAATGGCTCTGAGCACTATGGGACTTAACATCTATGGTCATCAGTCCCCTAGAACTTAGAACTACTTAAACCTAACTAACCTAAGGACATCACACAACAGCCAGCCATCACGAGGCAGAGAAAATCCCTGACCCCGCCGGGAATCGAACCCGGGAACCCGGGCGTGGGAAGCGAGAACGCTAACGCACGACCACCGAGATGCGGGCGGCTTCTGTTAAGTGGCTAGGAATGCAGTGGGCACACACCTTTGAATATCCCCAACAGAGACCTCCAGTTGCCAGAGAGGTGTTTGCTGTCAGAGAGGAGGCTGATTGTGATCGGTCTGTCAAATGGCTCTGAGCAGTATGGGACTTAACTTCCGAGGTCATCAGTCCAGTAGAACTTAGAACTACTTAAACCTAACTAACCTAAGGACATCACACTCATCCATGCCGAGGCAGGATTCGAACCTGCATCCGTAGCGCTCGCGCGGCTCCAGACTGTAGCGCCTAGAACCGCTCGGCCACTCCGGCCGGCTGATCCGTCTGTCATCTCGAATGAGAGTGTCCACACGTTCCAGCACTGCAGGAGTCACAGCTGTGTCCTGTGTTGCAAAGACAGACGCCTTGCCCAAAGACTCGCCGTGCTTTTGTTCGCTGCCAGGTCTCCATAGACATGTTGCATGCGCCTTTGAGTGGCCGGTTTTTCGCCACAATGAAAGTCAATGACAGTTCTGTGACTTAAAGCGCCCTCGTGCCGCTCACACAGCTTAGAACCTAAACTCGTAGATCACGACGCAACTGCTGCTACTTTGGCGCCAGGTCACGGAGTGCTCACAAGTCAGCGGCCAGTTGGTGCGGTGGCGCGTCGCCGCTAGCGGAGGGCGCAGTTACTGGCGCGCCAGGCGCCTCGCCAAATCGCAGTAGAGGCGCACGTGTAGGGCGGAGCAGGTGACGCGGCGGTCTGGCCAACGAACCCTGGCGGAACGGCGGCAGCGGCGGCGGCGGCGGCGGCAGGTGCGATGGCCAGTGGTCAGCGGCAGAAGCAGAGGCAGAGGCCGCAGAGGCGGAGACCGCCGGCGCCGCGGGGCGCGGCCCGCGCCGGTCCACGCACTCCCACCACGGGGCGCCTCGCCACTTCACCTTTTTGTCACGTAGCAGCCACCGACCAGAAGTCTTGCTGCTGCACTGGGGACACGCGCCGACCCGGGATTCCTACCTAGTGGCGCTTACAGCTCGAAGGTCCGAACATACGGATTTATTTATTATAATTTATTGGCGTTTGGCCATTTATCCAGAGAAGTGATTAACTACAAAGCTGGTACACAACACCATATGCAGGGTGGTCCATTGATAGTGACCTGGCCTAATATCTCACGAAATTAGCGTCAAACGAAAAAACTACAAAGAACGAAACTAGTCTAGCTTGAAGGGGCAAAACAGATGGCGCTAAGGTTGGTCCGTTTGATGGCGCTGCCATAGGTCAAACGGATATCAACTGCATTCTTTTTTTTTTTTAAATAGGAGCCCCCATTTTTATTACATATTCGTGTAGTACGTAAAGAAATATGATTATTGTACAAAATATGATTTTTTAAAAGACGGGTAAAGTTAAACAATGCAATGTTAACTTTGGCGCTGAAACTCTTCGGAGAAGAATCCAAGAAACGTGCTAAAATTGGAAAGCAATGTGGCTACAATCAGCCATTACGCTTAAACACGACCAAACAGAGCTCTTAAAAGAAGATATGTCGCTATATGCAATTGCATAAACCTACGTTACTAACAAGGGAAACTCCCCACCGCAACCCCCCCCCCCCCCCCCAACCACCTCAGATTTAGTAGTTAAATAGCCCAGTGGATAGGCCGTCAAAAACTGAAAACAGACCAAACATGAAAACAGGAAGAAGTTGTACTGACCTGAGTAAAAAGAAACAAAATCGAAACAGTAAACGGTGCATCCCCAAAATGTGCAACATCGAGCGAAGGTGAATAGGCATGACATCGAGGTTGGGTTGTCCAGATGTTGGACTATAGAGCGGGAAGTACGTTTTCAGATCTCGCTCGTGCTCTGCTATAATTTTTTTTCACAAAGTTATGAACTTTCTGTTCAGTCATTGACGTGTCTGTTCTTCTTCTGTAGTCTTGGGAATTGTCATACTATACACTGATTATATAACATGAAGCAGGCGTGAGATGCCATATAGACACCACACAAAAATTACAACAAAAAATAAACGATGATGATCTGTGTCACTACAGAGCTATTCAAGAGTCAAAACTTCCAGTGCGGGACGCAAGAGTCATAACATGTAGTACTTGTGTAGACTAAATACGATGTAGCTAGGTCTGGAGAGCAACGGCTTTGCCTCAGTGGATAGAGCGGTTCCCGTCAGATTACCGAAGTTAAGCGTTGTCGGACGTGCCCGGCGCTTGGATGGGTGACCACTAGGGCCGCCATGCGCTGTTGCCATTTTTCAGGGTGCACTCAGCCTCGTGCTGAAAATTGAAAAACTACTCGACCGAATAGTAGCGGCGCCGGTCAAAGAAAATCATCGTAATGACCGGGAGAGCGGTGTGCTGACCACACACCCCTCCTATCCGCATCCTCACGTAAGGATGACACGGCGGTCGGATGGTCCAAATGGGCCATTTGTGGCCTGAAGACGGAGTGCTATATATATAAGGTTCCTTCCTTACACCACTGAAACGGATGTCACACCACGACACAGACACGTCGATGAACCAACGGAGAATTTCTAATGTGAAAAAAAAGGCACGAGGGAGATTTGAACCAGGATATCCCCCTTCGAAATCGAACACCGTAATCATACAAGCACGTCGCCATGACTGTTTACGTCCTCTCGATAATGCACACCTTGGGCTTTACTGTTCACTGTTTCGATTTTGTTTCTTTTTAAACGGTTCAATAAACCTCCTATCAGTTTTCATGTTTGATCTGTGTTCAGTTTTTGGTGAGCTATCCACTGGGCTATCGTACCACTAAATCTGAGGGAGAAGCGATGGGGAGTTTCCCTTGTAAAATAAAACTTCATTTCGTAGTCGACATAAAAACAGGGTCAGCTACAATTTTTTTGTATATGGATCTACGGCATATACTAGCTGTTTCAAATTTGTGTACGTTTCCAGGTTTTTGGGGAATTAGCTACAGTTTTGTCAGTTAATATTCCATTTAATCTCTCCATGTTGCTGCTTACCCGTCAAAGTCGAAACACAAACGTCGGTCATTCGTACTTCATAATGATAAGCAGTCCTCTTGAAGGGAAAAAAGGAAACGTGTCCATTTTTCATAGAATTGAAAAAAAAGTAACATGCCCTTTCTTTGACTGCTACTTAACGTAAACCACCTGCTGTCGGACGAATGTATCTATATATACTACTCGAGACTGTAATTAGACAGAACACACATTAAGTAAAATAAGCATTTTATTCAGACTGACCTATGACGTGTTACCTACAAAATAAATACTTTTATTAACGAAACGTAGTTTTACACTTTGCATAATTATTTGCTCAAATTGTTTATCGTTTTATCGTTATTGACTCAATTTCGTATTTGCAGTCGTCTTTCCGAAGATAGATGAAAAATTAAAATACATTGTATGATAGGCCATTGCTTACAGTGGCGATTCAACGGCTCATATCGTCTGGCGTAGTTGGTGCTTCATGACAAACGTTATCTTTCAGTACTGATCACTGAATTTAAGCAAGAAGAGTGAGATAAAGACACCTGGCCAGCCACTTTACTGGATTATTCCGTTCTATCCAACGGCCAGGAAACTTTCCATTTAGTATTTGCGTTGCAACATGGGAGGACTGAGCTGGGACGCCGTCGTGCTGCACTACATATTCTGTTGCTTATCCAGTGGTACTTCTTCTAGAAGAACAGTCAGAACGTTAGTAAGAAAGTGTGCTTACGTACTTCCACTTAACATCCCTGGAACGAAGCATGGTCTTCAATGGCCGTTGTTGTTCTAATTGACGAAGCCACCGTGGATTTTTAGCTGCCTGGTAGTGCATGTTTCGTAAATTTACATTACCGTCGTTCGTAAACGCTGCTTGGTCTGAATAAACGTAGTGTCGTCTCTCAAGCGACGCAGAGCAAAACAACAAAATTCTATACGAAATCACGTCCTCCGAGCGCCTGGTATAGCGGTAGATGGTAAGGCAGGTGCAATGACACTCCTCTGGCTGATGTCACCATTCGCCGTATCAAAGTAGCAAATCTAATTTCTCCTCAATGGTGTACATTTCTGCATGCAAGGAATTTTTAAGCATAAATCACTTGCCGATAGACCACACAGTTCTTGCAATATCTGCAGTACAGACAAGTTAGTAGTAGAAAGGCTTGATGCAACGACATAGCCTGGCATGAGCGTGTTTCCAGCGCAATAGTAGATTAAGGGCAGGTTGAATTTGACCTTTAGAATATTTCTCGGATTCTTTTGCGAAGAGTTTCACCTTCAAGCATTATATCATTGTACACACTGCACACATATTTCCAAGCTCTTTTGTTGCTGTTAAAAAATATACAATTCTATTGAACAAAATATCTGCTTCTGCATCTCGATTGATACAGGAGTTGTATTTATCACATACCATAGCACATGACCCCACAGCGTACTACTGTTCGGCGAAAACCTCGTTCCGATATCTGGAACCGTTCACGAAATTGAAGGTGTGTTACTTCTTACGTGAGCCACTCTGTGTACCTAAATTATCTAACAGGATGAGCAGCAGCCCGTGACTCTTTGCTGATGACACCGTACTACAATGAAGAGCCAAAGAAACTGTTACACCTGCCTAATATTGTGTAGGGCCCCCGTGAGCACGCAGAAGCGCCGTAACACGACTTGGCATGGAATCAACTAGTGTCTGAAGTAGTTCTGCAGGGAACTGACACCATGAATCTTGCAAGGCTCTCCATAAATAGGTAATAGTACGAGGGGGGAGGGGGGGGGATATTTCTTCTGAACAGTACGTTGCAAGGCATCGCAGGTATGCTCAATAAAGGTCTTGTCTGGTGAGTTTGGTGGCAGTTAAAGTGTTTACACTCAGACGACTGTTGCTGGAGCCACTCTGTAGCAGTTCTGGACGTGTGGGGTATAGCATTGTCCTGCTGGAATTGCCCAAGTCCATCGGAATGCAAAGTGCACATGATGCAGGTAATCAGACAGGATGCTTACGTAAGTGTCACCTGTCAGAGTCATATCTAGACGTATCAAGGGTACCACACCACGCACTGTTACAGAGCCTCCACCAGCTTAAACAGTCCCCTGCTGACATGCAGATTCCTTGGATTTATGAGGTTGTCTGCACACCTGTACAGGTCCATGCGTTCGATAGAATCTGAAACGAGACTCGTCCGACGAGACAACAGGTTTCCAGTCATCAACGCTCCAATGATGGTGTTAACTGGCCCAGGCGAGACGTAAAGCTTTGTGTCGTGCAGTCATCAAGGGTACACAAACGGGCCTTCGGCTCCGAAGGCCCATATCGATGAAGTTTCGTTGAATGGTTCTCACGCTGACACTTATCGATGGCCAAGCATTGAAATCTGCAGCAATTTGCGGAAGTATTTGACTTCTGTCACGTTTAACGATTCTCTTCAGTCGTCGTTGGTCCAGGTTCTGTAGGATATTTTTCTACGCGCAGCCATGTCGGAGATTTGATGTTTTACCGGATTCCTGATATTCACGGTACACAAGTGAAATGATCGTACGGGAAAATCCCCACTTCATTGCTACCTCGGAGACGGCGTGTCCCATTGCTCGTGCGTCCACTACAACACCATGTTCAAACTCACTTAAATCTTGCTAACCTACCATTGTAGCTGCAGCAGTAACCGATCTAACAACACTGTCACACACTTGTTGTCTTATATAGGCGTTGCCTACCGCAGCGCCGAATTCTGCCTGTTTACATATCTCTGTATTTGAGTACGCATGGCTATACCAATTTCTTTGGCGGTTAGTGTATATCAACATCTACATCTATACCTATGCTGCGTAAGCCGCCTTGAGGTGCAATGCGCAGCGTACGTTGTGTACCACTGTCACTTCTTCTGTATCCTGTCCCATTCGCGAATGGTTCGCGGGAAGAACGATTGACAGTAAGGCTCGCTGTCGGCTCGAATCTGCCTAATTTTACAGTCGTGGACTTTTAGCGAGAAACACGAAGGAGGAAGCTTTATATCCGTTAATTCTTCTAAGAACGTACTCTCTCGGAACTTGAAACAGCAAACCATACCGTGATGCAGAAAGCCTCTCTTGCAGCACTATTCAAGCGTTACAATTATTAATGTACAGTACTGTAAGAGTCAGCAGTCAGTAGAGGCTTGAAACAAACACCACAAATACAAAACTCATGGTCGTAAGTACGGAAAATATTACAGGAGTAAACTTAGCCATAAACCAAACAATTATAGAATAGGTAAATAAAAATACAAACCTTAGAACCGTACGAAATGAAAATTGGGATAACTCGCAAGAAATCAAGATTCGTATGGAGCAAGCAAGTAATTTGCTTCGGAAAATGATAACCGAGCTCCAAAAACAAAAATCAGATTTTTGCACTGTTATATATATTCTGTCTTCTACATGGATAAGACAGGGACCTTAAATAAAACCAAGGAGAAGAAGCTGGAGGCCTTTGAATTGTGGCTTTATATACGGATCCTGAGAATACCTTGGACCCACAGAGTGCCGAACGTAGAAGTTTTGAGAATAATGAACACGATATCTAAATTAATCAAGACAGTGAAATGCCGAAAGTTACAATATCTAATACATGCATAATACAAATACAGTGAAACGCCAGAGAAACTGGTATAGCCATGCGTACTCAAATAAAAGGCTCTGAGCACTTTGGGACTTAACTTCTAAGGTCATCAGTCCCCTAGAACTTAGAACTACTTAAACCTAACTAACATAAGAACATCACACACATCCATGCCCGAGGCAGGATTCGAACCTGCGACCGTAGCAGACGCGCGGTTACGGACTGAGCGCCTAAAACCGCTAGACCACCTTGGCCGGCATGCGTACTCAAATACAGAGATATGTAAACAGGCAGTATACAGCGCTGCGGTCGGCAATACCTATTTGAGGCAACAAGTGTCTGGCGTAGTTGTTAGACAGCTTACTGCTGCAGCTACAATGGTAGGTGATAAAGTTTAAGTGAGTTTGAACGTTGTGTTACAGTCGGCGCACGAGCGACATTTCCGAGGTAACGATGAAGCGGAGATTTTCCCGTACGACCATTTCAAGAGTGTACCGTGAATATCAGAAATCCGGTGAAACATCAAATCTCCGAAATCGCTGCGCCCAAAGAGAGATCCTGCAAGAACTGGACCAACGACGACTAAAGAGAATAGTTCGAGGTGACAGAAGTGCAATCCTTCCGCAATCGCTGCAGATTTCATTGCTAGGCCATCAACAAGTGTCAGCATGCGAACCATTCAACGAAACATCGACATGGGCTTTCGGAACCGAAGGCCCTCTCGTGTACCCTTGATGACTGCACGGCATAAAGCTTTTTGTCTCACCTTGACCCGTCAACACCGACATTGGACTATTGATGACTGGAAACATGTTGCCTGGTCGGACGAGCCTTGTTTCAAATCGTATCGATCGGATGGATGTATGTGGTTATGGAGACTACCTATGGAGACGGACCCTGCATGTCAGCAGGGGACTGTTCCAGCTGCTGGAGACTCTGTCATGGTGTGGGGCGTGAGCAGTTGGAGTGATATGGTACTCCAGATACGTCTAGATACGATTATGACAGGTGCCACCCACTTAAGCATCCTGTGTGAATACCTGCATCATTTTATGTCGACTGTGCACTACGACGGACTTGGGGAATTGCAGCAGGACAATGCGACACCCCACACGACCAGATTGCAAAAGAGTGGCTCCAGCAACACTAGTCTGATTGTAAACACTTCCGCTGGCTACTTAACTCCCCAGACATGGTATTGAGCATACCTGGGATGCCTTGCAACGTGCTGTTCAGAAGGCACCTCCACCCCTTCGTACTCTTACGGATTTATGGACAGCCCTGGAGGATTCATGGTGTCAGTTCCCTCCAGCACTACTTCAGTCATTATTCGAGTCCATGCCACGTCGTGTTGCGGCACTACTACGTTTTTTCGGGGGCCCTACACGACATTAGGCAGGTGTACAAGTTTCTTTGGATCTTTAGCGTGGTAATGCCCTCTTTTCCCTACCTTCCCTCGAGCAACGATTCCGACTGCCATTATACCGCTTTCTGCTACTGTTGATTTTACTCTGAATTCATCTGTGAGCCATGGCGACTGGCTCTAGTTATGGTACACATACGTAGCTGATATCGATACTCGTCTGGTCTTGTATCTCTGACTGTTCCACCTTTGGTTTTTCGGCTTATTGTGTGGCCGAGCTCTCTTGCTGGTCGGCGATCAACGAGCAAACAAGTTTTTAAGGCAGGCCCTCGTCTCTATCCGCTGTGTCTGGGCCACGCCGTCCTTGCCGTTTCCCCGCGCGCCGGGTGTTCTGTGCTGATTAGTCAACGCGTTAGCGTGCGTAACGGTGGCGTGTCCTCAGGCTGGACACTACTCATAGCGTAACTGGAAGCATTAAGATACGTATGATTCATATGCTGCTGTTAACCTGTGAAGATCTGTGAAACTGATGGTGGCAAGTTGTATCTGCCGGAGATCAGCTAAGGATGGTTTTCAATAAGAGAGTGTTATACCGAACTTACGAAGTCTAAGGCTTCGAGGTGATATTTACTGCTTGTTTTAAATGTTTCTTGCAGTGTTAATTTGATGGAGTATATTAATTAGCGTCCTCTTCTCCCAGTTTTGAACTTTCTTTTAATATGGAGGCGAGAGCTTTATAAGGCAGTGTAATTTTAATTGTTCTTTTATTCGGTAAGTGTCTCAGTTTGGTAGTCAGTTATGTTACAGATAGCCGGGTGGTTAGTAAGACTTGCATGGTCTTGAAAAAGCTGAATAACGAGTTGAATTTGTCTGCCACGTGAATTATTTGCTGTTGCAGAAATGGTGCAGTACGTGGGGCAGATGGGGTTTGTCGCCTTGGCGGGTGGGCTAGATCGTGTGTGTGTGTGTGTGTGTGTGTGTGTGTGTGTGTGTGTGCGTGTGTGGCGTGTTTTCTGCCCTTGTTTGCAGCCTGATCATCTTTGAAATTGCTTCGCGGTTGCTTTCTATTCACTTGTTCAGAGTACCAACGTGTATAAGCCGTGCTCCCATCCTTTAGCTAAATATATGGCCTGTCCGCCGGGACGGATGAGGTCCTTTCATAAATAACTCGAAGTGAATCATTAGTGTTGCGTAAATTTTGGTTAGGTAAGGAATGAATTTAGCAGTGGGCTTATGGTGGTGACTGTATGTGATCCTTTTGCAATCAGATCTAATTATTATCTTTAAAATTTTGTTTGTTATATTAACTTGTGACAGACGGCTAAAGTCAATTGTATATTTTCTTAAGAGGACAAAGGTCCGAATTAATATTTTATATTGTTCTACTGATTCTGTAATTCTGTAATAATGAAATTTGTGCTTTAGTTGAAATTAAAATTATGTACCAACCACAAGTTTGTCCATCAGCAAAAGTCCATAGCTTCCTATCTCCTTTGAGTAGCTGTGGTTTAATGGCAATTTTGGCACGTAACTTGCGCAGCAAAACAGTTCAGCTGGTAGCAGAACTAATAAAGGAGCGTTCCCTTCCTACCCTTAGTGTTGATGGTCAAAGCTTGTGATAGTAGTGTCTGGTACATTTAGTTAATACGTTTTGCTGTTTTAGGAAGTTGCCCAGCATGAGTGGACGGACCTGCTCTGGAATTTCATATCTAAACCTTGAGCATTTAATTTACGAGCTGCACGTACGCGGCTCGCCCGTGGAGCACGGCTCCGGGCTGTGGAGGCTGATACTCCGGCCTCCCTCCCTGTTGATTACCTTGCTGAAGTGGGTGAGTGGCTTACACGCATTAAAGCGTCGGTGGGCGACACTGGTCGTACACTCGACTTTTTATGACCTTCTCCAGTTACGCACAGGCAAATCTGCCGCGTGCAGGCTCACCTAAATCACTATAATAACTCTTTAGTAGATTTATCGACTGTCCATCTCAGTGACGCAATGCAGAAAATTCGAAATCAAATTGTTTGTGATATTCGTCATTTGAAAGCTTCTACCGTCGCGCTTGCTTTGGCCGAGGGACGTTTGGGAGACGAGCCCGTTCTACAGAGTGAAGATAAAGGTGTGGGAGTGCAATGTAAAACTGTGTATTCTGATTGTTTCTTGAAATTGCCGAATGCTATTGTAAAATTGTTTGAAAGGATTTCAAAATTATGCATTGAAACTTCAGATCATATTCAGGAATTGTTGTTCTTGTTAGTCCGGTTGCAAGTTTATGCTGATGCACTGGGAGTGGAGCATTGCGTAATTTTGCCTTCATTGTATCCGATGGCTCGAGGGTGCTTTGGTAAGATCTTAGCGGAGGAGTTGCAGAATCACGGAGTATTGTTTTAACTCCGTCGGAAAATTTTAGGGAGAAAGCTCTCGCATCGAATACGGGTACAGTTTGTAAGGGGTCCGTAGGCCCTTACTATAACTTTGCACTCGGCACAGGTCGATAGGGGGAACAATCGATTGTGCCGTGTTTCGAGATCGAGTGTCGAGTTGCGCCAGAGTGGTTGGCGGGAATGGTGTGTGAGTGAAGGCCGCGCCGGCCTAACCTTGGATTGCAGTGTTGCATGCAGTGATGGATTAGCGTGTGACGATAATGCAAAATGAAGAAAGCCTGTGCTGAGACTAGCCGTAATTAGATATGTATGACGAAGGCAGTGGCTGTCTCCTTTTTTGTGTTTTGAGAAGAATATAAGTTCGTAATTAGTAAAACTGTGTTGGTGTTACTCATTACCAGACATTCAGTATTATACACTCCTGGAATTTGAAATAAGAACACCGTGAATTCATTGTCCCAGGAAGGGGAAACTTTATTGACACATTCCTGGGGCCAGATAGATCACATGATCACACTGACAGAACGACAGGCACATAGACACAGGCAACAGAGCATGCACAATGTCGGCACTAGTACAGTGTATATCCACCTTTCGCAGCAATGCAGGCTGCTATTCTCCCATGGAGTCGATCGTAGAGATGCTGGATGTAGTCCTGTGGAACGGCTTGCCATACCATTTCCACCTGGCGCCTCAGTTGGACCAGCGTTCGTGCTGGACGTGCAGACCGCGTGAGACGACGCTTCATCCAGTCCCAAACATGCTTAATGGGGGACAGATCCGGAGTTGTTGCTGGCCACGGTAGTTGACTTACACCTTCTAGAGCACGTTGGGTGGCACGGGATACATGCGGACGTGCATTGTCCTGTTGGAACAGCAAGTTCCCTTGCCGGTCTAGGAATGGTAGAACGATGGGTTCGATGACGGTTTGGATGTACCGTGCACTATTCAGTGTCCCCTCGACGATCACCAGAGGTGTACAGCCAGTGTAGGAGATCGCTCCCCACACCATGATGCCGGGTGTTGGCCCTGTGTGCCTCGGTCGTATGCAGTCCTGATTGTGGCGCTCACCTGCACGGCGCCAAACACGCATACGACCATCATTGGCACCAAGGCAGAAGCGACTCTCATCGCTGAAGACGACACGTCTCCAATCACGCCTGTCGCGACACCACTGGAGGCGGGCTGCACGATGTTGGGGCGTGAGCGGAAGACGGCCTAACGGTGTGCGGGACCGTAGCCCAGCTTCATGGAGACGGTTGCGAATGGTCCTCGCCGATACCCCAGGAGCAACAGTGTGCCTAATTTGCTGGGAAGTGGCGATGCGGTCCCCTCCAGCACTGCGTAGGATCCTACGGTCTTGGCGTGCATCCATGCGTCGCTGCGGTCCGGTCCCAGGTCGACGGGCACGTGCACCTTCCGCCGACCACTGGCGACAACATCGATGTACTGTGGAGACCTCACGCCCCACGTGTTGAGCAATTCGGCGGTACGTCCATCCGGCCTCCCGCATGCCCACTATACGCCCTCGCTCAAAGTCCGTCAACTGCACATACGGTTCACGTCCACGCTGTCGCGGCATGCTACCAGTGTTAAAGACTGCGATGGAGCTCCGTATGCCACGGCAAACTGGCTGACACTGACGGCGGCGGTGCACAAATGCTGCGCAGCTAGCGCCATTCGACGGCCAACACCGCGGTTCCTGGTGTGTCCGCTGTGCCGTGCATGTGATCATTGCTTCTACAGCCCTCTCGCAGTGTCCGGAGCAAGTATGGTGGGTCTGACACACCGGTATCAATGTGTTCTTTTTTCCATTTCCAGGAGTGTAGTATTGAGCAGACCGAACTGGAAAGTAACAACTTCCGTAGCAGTCAATTCCGATTACCAGCCCCATTAGGTTTACGGTCATGTTAATAATAAATATTGGACTGCTATTCGATCATATCATGTCGGGATAATAAACGGAGGTGTTACAAGTTGGAGCGTGATTTCTATTGGAGTTTACAAGCAGATGATGAGACGATAACCCAATATTTTGATACAGTGCGTACTGCACTTGTTGCCCTTGACATGTCTGTATCAGAAATAGATAATATTGAACATCTGCTTGAGGGGATCCGTACTTAAGATCGTTCGCGCTAAACCTTTGCACGGCGTCCGACTTCATTGGTACATTTCCAGCAGCTAATTGATTAGGCCCTATCTAGAAGAGGTCTCCCTAGTTGATGATCAACGTCCGCAGTGCCTGATTAAACAACTTTGCGTGGGAATTTCTAGTGGTGATAGAGAAAGGGGCTCCTATAGTCCTCGCGTGTTGCGATGTTACTGTTGCCAGGCTACCGATCACTGAGTGAGGCAGTGTCCCGCGTCCAAGAGCCCTAGGCCGAATAGCTGACATCAGAGGTGAGGCAAGGGTAGCAAAGATCGTGGCCTTTGAACTGTAAGGCCATTAAGGGTGTGAGTCTTTCTCCCTTGCCATATGTTTGTGCTCGGATTGGAGATGAGTCGATTTGAACTTTAGTTGATTCTGGCAGCTTGGTGTCTCTAATTGACCGGTCGTGGTGTCTAGAATTCCGACAGTTGTGTAAATTTTCCTTATCACTCCCTACTGAGCAAAGATGTCGGATTGCAGACGGCCGTGAGTTGCCTTTGGCAGGGAAGGTGCGGGGTTATTTGTACATTAATGGGTTTTTCTGGCCACATAACTTTATCATTGTTAGTAATTTGAAGATTCCTGTGATATTGGGATGCGATTTTGCGCGACGTACCGGGTAGGTTATTGATTATGCGGCCGGTGTTTTCCAATTTAAATTTGCTCCTGATTGTCATGTCGCTTTTTTCGTGTAACCAGTCAACAGGGGCCACCGTCGACTATTTGGGTAATGTGCAGGTGGAGATGGGTCACCTTTCCACCGAGCTAGTGCGTGGTTCGAACAGGTCCTTGAGTGGTACCCAGAGGTGTTGTCCGAGGGTTAGGCTAGACGAAACTGTTGGAGTAAGAGATGATCTTGACTGCGTTCCTGACCGCCAGGCGCCGTATGGATTATCATCTCCTAAGATGAGGACATTAAAACAAAAAACAATAAAATGCTTCACGAAGGGGTAATTAGGCCATCCACCTTGCCGTATGGTGTACCTGTTTCCTTGGTTCCGAAGAAACAAGGCAAAGATTTTCGTGTTCTTATAGACTACCGTAGGCTTAACAAGAAAGTAGTCCCGGAATCTGTGCCACTTCCAGATTAACACAAGTGTTTTCACCTGATTTTCTGGTGCAACAGTGTTTACGAACCTCGATTCAAACCAGGCATATTACCAGGTTCCCTTATCGAAAGTATCGAAGCCGGTCGCAGCATTTTGCACCGACTGGAACCTTTGCAAATTCAATCGAGTTCTCTTTGGTTTGGCCACGGATGCAGCTGTATTATCTCGATACTAGATACTGTTCTGGGCGATTTTAAATTTGTCTGCGTGTCTAATTACTTTCACGATGTAGTGGTTTATATTCGAACCCTAGAGGATCACATAGGTCATCGGATCAAGTTTTTGCCAGCTTACGTTTGGCAGGGCTGACCGTCAGAACCCCGAAGGTTACCCTTTGCAGGTCGCAGACACTTGGTCTCGGCTAAGGGGCTCAGCGTTGATTAGGAAAGAACTAAGGTTTTGCGTGAGTTCCCTCCTCCACGGAGTAAGAAGGAAATTGCCCGTTTTGTGGTAATGCCGAATTTCTTTCGCAAGTTCTTACCGAATTTTGCCCAATTAGCTGCTCGCCTCAACGACCTTCGTAAGGAGGATAGGGAGTTCGTTTGGGGTGAGGCCCAGCAAACTGCCTTTCAAGAGCTTAAGGCTGCTATTTCCAATCCACCCTTATTAGCTGTACCGAATTTCGATAAGAACTCGGTCGTACAAACTGACGCTTCCCATGCGTGTATTGCAGCCGTCTTATTCGTGGAGGAGGTAGGGAGAAAGGAGGTCCTTAGTCTACGCGTCACGCAGTTTATGCGGTCCCGAGTCTAATTATTTTGTCTATGAACAGGAGGCCCTGGATGTTATATTTGCCTTAGAGAAATTCCACTTTTATCTTGAGCATAAGCACTTTCTCCTGGAGACAGAAAACCAGGCTTTTAGCTGGGTTCTGGCTAGGCCACGAAAAACCGGTCGAATTGCTAGTTGGGTTGTGCGTATTTCAGCATTACGTTTTGACGTCAAACATATTAAGGCTTCAGATAATGCGGCCGCTAACGCGTTAAGTCGTATGTTTACTGAGGGTCTCTCGGAGGCCCGAAGATCTGAACCGCCGTGTGTGGTGGGAGCTATGTTGTCGGGTATTCCCGAGCTATTTTCAGATCTGCAAGAAAAGCAGTCGAAGGACTCGGTGTGGGGACCAGTGAGGGAGAAGTTAATGGTAGGGGAGCTTCCTCCGGGTTGTTGTCTCAGTCGTGGTGTCCTTTGCAAGCAGGTGGGCAAGGACGAGCAGTTAAAGATCTGCATGCTCAAGTGTTCGGTACCTATGATATTTAAGTGTTTCCGTGAGTCTGTAGTTGGTGGCCATTTAGACCTCTATAAGACCTTAGCCGAGGTACGTGAAAGATTTGTTTGGCCCTCACTGTATCGCGAGTTGCGTCGTTTGGTTGCAAATTGTCAGGCATGTGAAAGGACGAAACCAAACTCTGGTGCTCCTCATGGACCGTTATAATCTCAAAGAGAAGATTACCCTCTCGATAGAGTGTTTATTGATTACATGACAGCGTTGCCGCCCACTAGAAGGGGTAACAAATATGTATTGGTTGTAGTTGATGCCTTATCTCGCTTTGTGTGGTTGCTACTAACTTCGGGGTTACGGCTGATATTACCACTCACCAGTAGGTTAGAGTAATTTCATGGTTTGGGCCACCTAAATCCTTGATGAGGGACAATGCCCCGGCCTTTTTATCGAACATCTCTAAGGCTTTCTCTTTCAACCACGGGATCAAACATATAACCACAACTCCATATTACCCGAAGGCGTCCTTTGCGGAGAGGGTCAACCGGAATTTAAAGGCGGCCCTGACTATATACTATTCAAAGTCACCGAGTAGATGGGACTTGAATCTTCCCTGGTTTAATCAAACATTTAATTTTGCGAGACATGAGGCCACTGGTGTCGTATCCAATGCGTTAATGTTCGCGTATTCTGTTATTTCTCCCCTCTCGAACTTGTGGAGTATCAGTGATCTGCTGCCGGCATCGATCACTCTTGAAAGTTTGAGAGGAAATTGGCAGCGCGCTCGGAATAATATGCATTTATCGCACAGTCGGCAGGCAAAGACGTACGATAAAGGGCGAAAACCCTTTTCGGGGAAAATTGGCGATTTGGTATTTGTTCGCAATTTGGTCTCTCCCAAGGGCAAGGATGTAAAGGGGAAGCTTAAGGCGAGATATCGTGGGCCGTGCCGAGTCTGTAAGATTCTTAGTCCAGTGAATCTACAGGTAAAGGAGCTTAGCTCGGGTAGGGTTTCCAGGGTACACTTGAGCCAGGTTAAGTTGGCGTGAGAGTTTTTTGGTGTTAGCCACTCTGGCGGGTGGTTATCGAATAGGAGGGCGAGGTTGAGCCGGGGCGACTGGCACTAGTTGTGCTCCACTCGCGTCGCTGATATCGAAACTTGCTGGTCTTGCATCTCTGACTGTTCCGCCTTTGGTTTTTCGACTCGGCGTGTGGCCGAGTTCTCTGTCGCTAGTCGGCGTTCAACGAGGCAACATGTTTTGAAGGCAGGCCCTCGTCTTTATGCGCTGTGCCTGGGCCTCGCCGTTTTGCCGCGCGCCGGGTGTTCGATGCTGATTAGTCGACGCGTTTGCGTGCGAAACGGTGGCGGGTCTGTCACCTCAGGCTGGACATCTCATCGCGTAACGGGAAGCATTAACTTACGTATGATACACATGCTACTGTTAACCTGTGCAGATTTGTGAAACTTATGGTGGCATGTTGCATCTGCCGGAGATCACCTAAGGATGGTTTTCAATAAGAAAGTGTTATACTGAAACTACGAAGTCTAAGGCTTCCAAGTGTTCTTTACTGCTTGTTTTAAAGATTCCTTGCAGTGTTAATTTGATGGTGTATGTTAATTAGTGTGCTCTTCGCCCGGTTTTGGTTGTAGACTTTCTTTTAATATGAAGGGCAGAGCTTTGTAAGTCAGTGTCATTTTAACTGTCCTTTTATTCGGTAAATTTATCAGTTTGTTTTTCAGTTGTGTTACAGATAGTCACTTAGTTAGTAAACTTTGCATGGTCTTGAAAAATCTGAATCACTAGTTGAAGTTGTGAATTATTTTCTGTTGCAGAAATGGTCTGGTATGTGGGGCAGATAGGGTTTGTCGCCTTGGTGTGTTTCTGCCCTGGTTTGCAGCCTGATCATCTTAGAAATTGCTTGGCGGTTGCTGTCTAATCGTTTGTTCCGAGTACCACCGTGTATAAGCCGTGCTCCCATCCTTTAAATATCCGGCCTGCCCGCCGGGACGGACGAGATCTTTTATAAGTAACTTAAAGTGAATCATTAGTGTTGTGTGTATTTTGGTCACGTAAGCAATGAACTTAATAGTGGGCTTATGGTGCTAACGGTCTGTGATCCTTTTGCAATCAGATCTAATTGTTGTCTTTAAAATATTGTTTGTTACAGTACCATGAGGATAAAATCAGAGAGATTAGAGCCGATACAGAGGCATACCGACAATCTTTCTTTCCACGAACAATAAATACGAAACTGGAATAGAAGAGAGAACCGATAGAGGTACTGAAAGTACCCTCCGCCACACACCGTCAGGAGGCTTGCGGAGCGTGGATGTACATGTAGATGTAGATGTAGATGTAGAACTTATGGCAGACGACTGAAGTCAGTTGTATATTCTCTTAAGAGGACAAAGGTCCGAATTAAATTTTATATTGTTTGTCTGATTTTGTAGCTCCGTAATATTGTAATTTGTTCTTTAGTGGAAATTAAAACTATGTGCCAACCACAAGTTGTCCATCAGCAAAGATCCCTAGCTCCCTATCTCCTTTGAGCAGCTATGGTTAAACTCCAATTTTGATTTTTCTAGCACGTAACTTCAGCAGTCACACAGCTCAATCTGAAAAGGTATTCTTGTTTCCATTTCACTTCCCTGCCTGCAACGTCTAGACTGAGCCTTTGCGTTCCTCTTTTCAGATTTTCTTGCTTCCATGCAACTTATGCAATCATCTTTGGCGGGGAGCGAAGTATTTCACTGTCAATTTGGGAGTGCTATGTGACAACCATTGAAATTGATCAGCACTGTAATAGCCTTCATTATATAGACAGCTTTAATAGAACAGGAGACGGTTAACGTTTATAAAGTTGTCGTGAAAAGCTAGGTATCGAGTGACGTCTGTTATCATAACTCCTTATCCAAGGAAGCGTCGCATTTAGCCATGTTGTAGAGGAGTGTGTACCTTTTACTTTCTCATATGATATGATGTAGTCAAACTTGTATAGTACCGTCTCGAAGGGTATTTGGCATACACATTCATCTGAGCACATTATTTATGTGTTAATGCAAAACTCTCGAAGGTTGTTTGAAATTATTTTTGTGTGGTATTGATAAGGGAGGATATGGGTTTCACGTGTGCAAGTTACGCTTGCTTTTGACAAACCATTTTGGTAGAAAAACTGGTTGGCGATCATATGTCTGACAGTCGCTAACGTAGTGTTCTGTGCGATTCATTTCATTCGGTAACAGGCTAGATGGAGTAGCCTCTCAATTGCTACAACAAACTAGACCACGCAGAAGATACATTCGGAGACGTTAGACGTACACTATCAGTTTTTTTCGCATTATTGTCAGCATCAGAGCGAAATTCCAAATGGCTACAACGACACCGAGTTCATTACCTATTTTATTTCGAAACTCTTTTGTAATATGTGAGCAATTACTGATAGTAATTCGTCTTCTAGCTACAGCACAACTCACAACGTAGAGTGGACACGATTGCTGTACGACCGTGGTTGGGAACCCCACAATCACCAAAAAGCCTTTAAAGGTAACAGATCCACGTTTACGGTTCAGGACCACGATAAATAAATTGCAGTGCTAACTACTGTTATCGTTCCTTAAAGACACAAGTACGAAAAACAGCTAGAAATAACTCACAGATACGTCCTACCGTTAGAGTTCTCGTTAACGCTTTCAGTTCCCTGGCTTAGAATTTTTTTTCGTGAATTACTCTCTCGCTGAGGTAATGTGAACCTCGAAAGGGTAATAAAGGAAATAACTTCTAATCATCGAGCGAGATTATTTTTTTCTTTTTCTTTTTTTTGTCCTGTGGAACCTGTGTCGTGATGTGAGGTCGTTTAGACAGGAGTGAGTCGAACGCCCTGAGCTATTAGCCTCGGCCTTTGTTCTCTGGTAGCAAGTCATACACGAGACTCCTACAAAACACAAGGGGCGAGCCTAATTAATTACGGACACTTTTTTGCCTGCTGCGTTAAATAAATTAGTCGACATGGTGTTACTGCTTAAGAAGGGTCAGTTTCGTTGTTCATTTTCCGTTTACTGCTAAAGGGGCATTTCAACTCTGAACACAAATTGTACATAGGAGTGGTACTAGGAAATTACACGGGCACATTATTTTCTTCTTCTTCTTTTTCTGCCGTTTACAGATTACGCCACTCGATCTGTTCTGGCTTCGGCAGCTTGTTTAAATTGGCTCTCCTACGTCTCTCTTTCCTTTGGCTTTTTGGAGTAAGTTTATCTTTGGAATTCTTGTTTCCTCCTTTCGTTCCCGATGTTCCTTCCAGTTTTATTTACGTTCTTCTATTTTGTCATTTACCGCAAAAATGTTCAATTCTTGACTTACGTTTTCGTTAGGTTCCTGTGCACCTTAGTGCAACCTATGTGTTCGTAAAAATTTCATTTCAGCTGCAAGGAACTGAATAGAATCTTTTATCTTCCTAACTAGAGTTCGATTCCACATGGTAGAACATAGACTGAGATGACGAAAGTCACGGTATAGCGACACGCACGTATAGAATATTTTGCTAATAATACATCACGTACCCTGAAACCTCTGTAATTTAATGTCTGCATCCTTATCTTCATTAAAAGTGATGTATACCCCTAGATAAACGAAGCCTGATCTCGTTCCAAAATCTTGTCCTCAGCTATAATTTTGTTCTCATGGAATACCATTATCTTAGTTTCACTTACTGCTATCTTAAAATTATAGCCCTTTCCAGTTACGTTTAACACTTAGATAGGAACATGGACCTACAGTCCATTCGGTGAAACATTTGCTGCGAGGCGGGTAGGGGATTGGAACATCCACCTGTCTGACGAATATTGCTTTTTTCTTACAAATATTAAGCCACGGTTGAATATTGGGATTTATATGAAAATTTAAGGGGAATGTTGGATTTTGGTCTAAAAGATCGATTTTTCGGAAATATTATTTTCTTGATCTACACAGTTTAATCTATGTTGTGTGTGAATTTTATACTGATAGAAGCTTTAGAAATGTCTTTAAATTATTAAACTGATTAACTCTACACTGGCCGTCAATGCCACCTTTTCCGACATTTCGGAAACTATTTACTACAGCGGAATTTTTGTCAGTGTGAAGGCTATTTCGTTCGATATCTCTGGCTGACATCTGTATCTCTGGCTGACATCTATATCTTTGTCTGAAAACTTTCTTGCATGTGGTTTATTTACGTTTTGACAATACTAACGCACACTAGTAGGTGGGAGGTTGAATTCGCAAATCTTTAGTGGAAGTTTATGCATAATTCGTGGTGGAAAACTGTGTTTAGGAAACGGAGGTTTCATGGAAATCGACTTACCAACAAAAAAGAGGAAGCAGCTCGAAATGAAGTACGTAAGCTCTCAGCTTCAGCATCGAAACTTGGGCCAGTAGATTGTACAGGCGCGTGAATGATGTTGATAGGGATTCCACTGGATTCAGACTTATTGATTTAGAGCTTCTCTGCCAGGCTACAAAGTTCTCATGTTCACGTGTTAGCTGTAAAAATACGGAATGCATGATTGTTGTTGAAGAAAGCAAAGTGGTAATAGCTTGTGATTTTAAATTAATTTGTAATTCGTGTGGCTATGAATTTTCATTTCCCTCCTCCAAAAAAACTGTCACTGGTACCTATGAAAGCAATTTTAGGTTAACATATGCTGTAACATGCCTTGGACAGGGCCAGGAAAGAGGTAATTTATTGTGTGGTTTTCTGAACACGCCTCCAACTTGGGGAAGGTTTGAAAAAATAAATAAATAAATTTCTGATGCTGTATGCGACACTGTCAAAGTTTCTATGAAGGAATCGGTGGAGGAATTGGTGGAAATAAACCAAAAAGAAATAGATCCTGGGGTAGACATTCATGGCAGTGACTCTCCTACAAATGTTACTGACCTGTGTGTGTCTGTATTTGGGACCTGGATGAAAAGGGGTCCACAACTCTGTACAGAGTTGCATCTGTTATTGGTATTGACTCAGGTGAAGTTTCAGATGTAGAAATTATGTCTAAATATTGCCACCAGTGTGAAACAAGGAAAATTTCCAACAAGGAAGTCAGTGAGAAACTGTGGCAAAAAAAGCACGCAGTAGCATGTTCTAAAAATTTTAGTGGCTGAAGTGGGGGCATGGAAGCTGCTGAAGTTGTGAGGATTTTCTCTATATATGAGGACCAGTATGGTGTTAGATACACTAAATACCTTGACAGATAGCCAGTCTGGGTGGCCGAGTGATTCTAGGCGCTACAGTCTGGAACCGCGCGACCGCTATGGTCGTAGGTTCGAATCCTGCCTCGGGCATGTATGTGTGTGATGTCCTTATGTTAGTTAGGTTTAAGTAGTTCTAAGTTCTGGGAGACTGATGAGCCACAGAAGTTAAGTCCTATAGCCATTTGAACCGTTTGAACCTTGACAGATAAAAAACAGTGCAATACAACAATAGAAAAGTTGGAATGTGTTGGCGACATCCAAAACAGGCTTGGTGGTAAGCTTCGCCACTACCTGAAAGAGAAGAAAGGTGAAGTACTTGAGGATGGAAAACCACTAGGAGGAAAAGGCAGGTTTAGTCTGTAAGAAACTGATTCTCTTCAGTTATTTTATGGGAGAGCTATCAGGAGAAACACACGTAATTTAGCTGAAAACTATCCACTGACCAAACACCAATGCACAATCTGTGTCCGAAAGACGATTGGTCTAAGTTCAACAACAGAAATGAGACTCATTACGAGAAGCTCTTATGAATGCAATTAAGCCCACATGCAAACCCTGATTTATTGAGGAAGTGTGTTCACGGAAAGACAAAAAAGGCAAATGAAAGCCTCACTAATTTGGATTAGATGCACAAAAAGGACATTCTGTGGACTTGAAGTACTCAAAGTAGGTGTCTATGGTGCAGTTTTATATTACAATAACGGAAATAATGGCAGAACTGAAGTGCTGAAGAGAGTAGGTGTATGTTTGCAACAAAAGCATTTTACACCATCGACGAGAACAGGGTCAAGAAAGCTAACAGATCAGTGTCTTACCTGCAAATACAGGCCAGGCAATTCGAAGAGGACTGAAGAGAAACATGGAGGATGAGGAATATAAGTATGGAGGATTTTAAAACTGAGTTATGCTTATTACATGTAGAAGTATGAGAAGAAAAACTTTGAACCTCATTTTCTCTGTTTTACGTTTTTTACGTTATTACAAGCCTTTTCTCAAAAAGAATATGCGCTAACGCTATGAAATTTTCAGGATCTGTTCGCAAGGTGATGCTATCTCCCTAGAACTAAAATAATACGAAATCCTGCAATTACATTCTGATTTTTAGGTGACTATATGTAAAAAAAGTTAATTTTGGATGTGCAAAATTAAAAATTATGTTAATGATACAGTTTATTCCAAAAATCAATAACTGGAGTTCAGTGGTATTATAACTTTCTCAGGACACTACAATAAAATTTTCAGATTAATTGCATGATTAGAATTTGAGTTATGGCTCTTTACAAAAAAGACAATAAAAGAAAATTAAAAATTCAAATTCCTGGCAAAATATTAATCCTACATATTTTATTATATTTTTCCGTTAAAACACAGCTATTTTACTTTATACAGGAAAAATTTACATTTGTAGTTAAATAAATATGGATGTAATGATTTTTTAAATAAATGTTCACATTTTCCGTTGCATCCCCCCTGAAAATGAGTGAAGTGTTTAAATTCCAGAAAGAAAGCCCAAATAAAATCTAAGAAAGAAGTCTCAAACAAAATTGTCAGTCTTTTACATTATCTTAGCTACACAGAAATGACGAACAGAATCGCTTTGCTAGTCTTAAGGACCAACATAGGAGTTTGGAACAGGTGGTGAGCACGTTCAGTGTATAACGTATGTGGGACATTATCATCAGAATTGAAATGGCTTAGTTTTTCTGTTGTAGTAATTGCATTCTCTTCATACTAGTTAACTGATCCAGTTCGTTTTCGAGTATTTCTGCGTCTGTGTCGGGATTTACCTTTACCACATCGTTTTCGTCAGGAACAAATAAACCAACCGAATCACTTCACAGTCTTCAGAAAACATCTCTTCCGACATCTGCATAATTCGCCCGCTTCTGTTCGAGGCATTTGCAGGTATTTTTCCAGTCACTGTACTATAAAAAAAAACCTGAGGTTGGAACCAGTGTATGCCAGGACTTCCTTGTTGAACGCAATTAATGAGAAGAATGTAAAACGAATAGCTATCTGTCTTTACAAACCAGCAAACAACTAAGAAACAATGGTAAAATGAATTAGCCATAACAAATGAAATCAAAACTGATACTATGTAAAATACGTACCTATATGTAGAAAAAAATTTGGAAGAGTACAATTGTGGTTTATGAATAGAGAGAACCATAGTAAAACGAACTGAAACAGCACTTAAAAATAAGTGATGTGATAACTGCGATTTTGTGAATAAAGTTATTCACTCGAAATCTCTCCAAGCATACTCACCAAACCAGAAATTTAGCTGTATCGTAGTCAGGTAACTAAAAAGTCTTGTAAAACAAATTAAAGGATAAGTTGAATTCTCCGTCTGTGAGGCATAATAGTGTTAGTTTAGGAACAGCAGTCTGGGAGAGGTGTGAATATTTGCTTCTACATCTACAGCAACATCCACATTCTGCAAAACCACCGTGAAGTGCGTGGCAGAGGGTACGTTCCATTGTACCAGTTATTAGGGTTTCTTCCCATTTTATTCAGGTATGGAGGGAGCGAAAAGATTGTTTGAGGCCTCTGTGCGTGCTGTATTTATTCTAATCTCATGTTCAGTACCCCTATGCGAGCGACACGCACGCGCCTGTTGTATATTTCTAGAGTCATCAAGTAAAGCTGGTTCTTGAAACTTTGTTTACAGACTTTTTCACAGTAGTTTACCTCTCTGCAAAGAATCTGCCAGTTCAGTTTCTTCAATATCTCTGTGACACTCCCCCCACAGATCCAACAAACGTGTTAACATTGGTGCTGCCATTATATGTATACGTTCAATATCGACTGTTAATCCAATTTGGTACTTGTCCATTTGAGCAGTATTCTAGAATCTGTCGTACGAGTGATTTGCAAGCAACGTCCTTTGTAGACTAATTGCCCTTACCTTACCCAGTATTCTGCCAATAAACGGACGTCAACACCTTATATACCAACGACTGAGCCCAAGTGATCATCCCATTTCATATCCTGACAGTGTGTTAGACCCTGGTACTTGTATGGGTTGGCGATTCCAGCAGTGATTTACTGATGCACTATATGGTCACAAGTATTAGGACAGTTGGCTGAAAATGACTTACACGTTCGTGGCGCATTCCATCGGTAGTGCTGGAATTCAATATGGTGTTGGCCCACCCTTAACCTTGATGACAGCTTCCACTCTCGTAGGCATACGTTCAATCATGTGCTGGAAGGTTTCTTGGGGAATGGCAGCCCATTCTTCACGGAGTGCTGCACTGAGGAGAGCTATCGATGTTGGTCAGTCGGTGAGGCCTGGCACGAAATCGGAGTTCCAAAATATCCCAAAGGTGTTCTATAGGATTCAGGTCAGGACTCTGTGCAGGCCAGTCGATTATAAGGATATTGTTGTCGTGTAACCACTGCGCCACAGACCGTGTATTATGGACAGGCGCTCGATCGTGTTGAAAGATGCAGTCAGCATTCCAGAATAGCCCTTCAACAGCAGGAAGCACGAAGGTGCTTAAAACATCAGTGTAGGCTGGTGCTGTGACAGTGCCACGTCAAACAAGGGAAGCAAGACCGTACCATGACACCACCGCCTCCGAATTTTACTGTTGTCTGGCACTACGCACGATGGCAGATGACGTTCACCGGGCATTCGCCATACCCACACCCTGCCATCGGATCGCCACATTGTGTACCACGATTCGTCACTCCATACAACTTTTTTCCACTGTTCAATCGTCCAATGTTTACGCTCCTTACTCCATGCGAAGCGTCGTTTGGCATCTACCAGCGTGATGCGTAGCTTATGAGCAGCAAAAATGGTTCAAATGGTTCTGAGCACTATGGGACTTAACTGGTGTGGTCATCAGTCCCCTAGAACTTAGAAATACTTAAACCTAACTAACCTAAGGACATCACACACATACGTGCCCGAGGCAGGATTCGAACCTGCGACCGTAGCGGTCAAGCGCTTCCAGACTGTAGTGCCTAGAACCGCACGGCCACTCCGGCCGGCTTTATCAGCAGCTCGACCATGAAATCCAAGTTTTCTGACCTCCAGCCTAACGGTCCTGGTACTTGCAGTGGATCCTGATAGAGTTTCGATTTACTGTGTGATGGTCTGGATAGATCTCTGCCTATTACACATTATGACCCTCTTCAACTGTCGGCCGTCCTTGTCAGTCAGCAGACAAGGTCGGCCTCTACGCTTTTGTGCTGTACGTGTCCCTTCACGTTTCCACTTCGCTATCACATGGGAAACGGTGGACCTAGGGATGTTTAGGAGATGGAAATCTCGCGTACAGGCGTATCACACAAGTAACATCCAATCACCTGACCACGTTCGAAGTCCGTGTGTTCCACGGAGCGCCCCATTCTCCTCTCACGATATCTAATGACTACTGAGGTCGCTGATACGGAGTTCCTCGTAGCAGGTGGCAGAATGCACCAAATACTGTGTGAAAAACGTATGTTTTGGGGGGTGTCCGGATACTGATGACGTAGTGTATTATAGTTGTAGAATACTACGTTTTTTTTGTTTTGTTTTGTAAAGCTCACAGTTTCATATTTTTCAATATTGAAAGCAAGTTGCCAATGTTTGCAGCACTCTGAATTTTTATCAAGATCTGACTGAATATTTAAGGTGCTTCTTTCAGACAGTATTTCATTATAGATATCTGCATCATCTGCAAAATGTCTGATGTTGCTATTAATATTCTCAACAGGGTCATTAATATACATCATGAATAGCAAGGGTCCCGACACACTTATCTGGCGCAAAACCGAAGTTACTTCCACATCTGACGATGACTCTCCATGATAAGATGCTGCGTCCTCCCTACCAATGAGTCCTCAGTCCTGAAACATCCACCTGTGAGGCGGTGTGGGTCTGGGATGGAAGCATGTTTTGCTGTACAAATCTTCACAATTAGCGGAGCAAACGTAAACCGTATCCGCTTATCATAAGTATGTTCTAAGTGTCAAAAGCTGGACTGATTTTAGCGGTTCATCTTCAGAATCGGCCATTGATACTATGTCATCCGCATATAATGATAGTATGTAATATCGTTGATTTTTATTACTACATTACAGTCACTTTCTGCTTGTACCCCTGTATTTACACGTTTGAATTCAATGGCTGTCAAATTGTACGAGGGTTGTCTAGAAAGTAAGTTCCGATCGGTCGCTAAATGGAAACCACAGTGAAAATCAGAAACACGTTATTTGGAAGAGTTAGCTACATCTTCCAGGTACTTCTCTACATAGTCGCCGCTGCGACTTAGACATTTGTCGGAGCGTTATACCAAATTTCCAACACCATCGTCATAGAAGGCAGTCGCCTGTGCTTTCCGATAATTCTCGACGCTGGTCTATAGCGCGTAGCCTGAGCCCAAGTGCTGTCTTCATATCCAGCGTTTCATGTGAACAGAGATGATACTCAGGACGAGCCAATTAGGGCTGTGTTGTGGGTGATCGAACAATTCCCATCGAAAAGGCTGCAGGAGTGTCTTCACTGCCCCTGAAGAGTGCGGCTGAGAATTGCCACAAAGAAGGAAGTGCGTGGCAGTTGTGTTAGGTGGGCTGCATTCATTAAGGCAAAGCCTCTCAGCAGACCCACCTACTTGGCGGGAGACATCGTTGTTCTACGCACATTTACTCGCTCACAGTGCGCTCACAACTGAAAAGAGCGTCTTGATGCGATCGACGGTCATAGTAGAGACAATACTCAACACATCTGTGCAAATCTTGATCGGGTTTTCACTGTGGTGTCCATTTTGCGACCGATCGTAACTCACTTTCTGGACAACCTCTGTATGTAGTGGCAATAGTATATACCCTGGAGCCACTTAGGAGCAGCTGAGCGAATGGTGGTGGTGGCTCAGGAAACGGCTGTGTAGCCTGGTCTAAAATCTAGTAAGCCATGTGCATGCTTCTGCGACTGTGGTCACGCCCATTAGTCGAACGACAGGTCCGATAGATCCGGAATGCCGCCTGCGTAATACGGTTGCTTCAGGGGCATAGACAGTAGTACACCGAACATGTAAGCGCCCTGGTCCTTTAGTTTTGCTAGTACCGGATCAGGGACACTTAGCACTGTTAGAAAATAGTAGCAATATGTAAATACCCAAATCAAAAACGTTTTATTTGCATCAGTTAGCTGCACCTTCCAGCTACTTCTCTTCATAGTCTCCACTCCGTCTTGTACATTTGTCTTAGCGTTGTACCAACTTTCCAACGTCCTTGTCATAGAAGGCAATTGCCTGTGCTTTCTGCCGCCCATTCTCTACGCTGGTCTGCCACTCGTTGTCTGTGTCAAAATCTTGTCTTCATAGCCAGGATAGCCAGCGGTTCATGTGAGAAGGGCCAATTCTGGGCCGTATGGTGGGTTAGCAAATACTTCCCATCGCAAATGCTACAGGGGCTTCTTCATTGCCCCTGTAGTGTGCGGTGGAGAATTGTGATGAACAAGGAAATACATAACAGTTATGTGGGCAGCATGAAATCAGGCGAAATTCCTCAGCAGGCATACATACCATACATCTTTATGAGCTCCCTGTGTGCTCAGAACTGAAAAGAGCGACGTGGCGCGATCGACAAGCATACTAGAGACAGTGCCCAACACATCTGTGCAAAGTTTCATCGGATTTTCACTGTGGTTTCCATTCTGCGACTGATCGAAACTTAATATAGCAATAGCCATTATATAAACGAATATATTAATAAATGATTAAGAACAACATTAATATTATTGAGTGACAAATACTCTCAAATATATTTTTTCCTTCTAATTTTGCCTGGAGGCTGTGGCAAATCTCTGTTGACAGGTCGTAGTGATCTTTCGCTAGCATGTGCAGAACATAGCTGAAGAGTCAGTTTGATAGTTGGACTGGTGTGGCTTTTATTTGTGCTGGTAAGAGAAAATTCTTACTCATAATTAGGTAATAAATAGTTGTAACATAACCGTCTGGCCGATAGCATTGAGGACCTATGGCTACTGGCCGAGAGCATGATGACGTCGAAGCGTGATTGGTTGGGAGGGAGGGGTGGCCTTCAAATTAACAACCACAACTATCTCACCTTGCTGAACTCGCATTTTTTGAGCCACAACGGCCAGTGTCCTACTTGCATACTCACAGAATCACTCTGTCTCCTGTCTAGCTCCCCATGTCTAATCTCACTCCCTTCTCACCCTGCGCCGCACCCCTATCTTCTTTTACTCAGTGCACATCACAACCAGAGCTAGATACTATTACATTATTTCAACCCTTGAAATACACACATGAAAATTCATTTCTCCAACTAAAACCCTCACTCAAGCAACCCAAACGCATCCCACCTACTTTCTGTCTCCCATCAGATTTTTTTTACCTGAAGCTGATCCTCCAGCCACTGAATAAGACCTCAGCTCCAAATACAGTAACTCCAACATCAACACTGTCAGCAGCGTACAAATCCAACTCCTCCATGGCCACAAAAATCTGTCACTACACGAAGAGATTCAGTTGATTATCACATTTTATTACCAACATTTCGTATTTTGTATTCGCGATAATTCGGAATGGTTTCTTATTATCAAGTGAAACGACGTGTTGCTTACTGAAAATCATTCCCTCCAAGCTCATTTATTATAAAGCCAGTAATCTCACCCCTCATTCTTAGAAGAATCGAACTCACACTTATAAAACGTATGAATATATTAGAAATGTGTTAAATATTTGCCCTTAAGCTAGTAAAAACTTTATGGTTACAGACATAAAACCCTAATTATGTTGGTTTTATCAGTTCCCTATTACTCACTATAAACTAATAACAATTTCAAAACAAAAACTGCTAAACAGCAGAAGTGATCACTGGATAGGGAATGTCAGGTTAATTTTCGCTCCGCTTTAGGGATGCTTGTTTATCACGATCCTCGATGTTTATGGCGTCATATCTCCTGTACTATGGATGTGTCGTAACAGACATAATTTTGCCGACACAATTAGTAGTATATGTGGATCCAAACTGTTGCGAATGAGAAACAAAGTTCACAGTAAAGAAGTAATAACTAAAATGTCATGCCTGATACTGAAGTTTAGCTAAATGATCAGCGAAAATTAAACTAAACCACAAACTTTCTTCCTTCCGTTATTTTGTGGGATATCAGAGAGTTAAAAGTTTTGTAAATGATTGAAATTACATTTACAGGTTTCAGTAAGGCGCTAATTGCTCTTACTCTCAAATTCTGGATGATTAAATGTGGGTAATTTTCCAGCCATAAGTTATACTGTCTCAGTCCATATACACATTTTTTAACTTTAGTGCTTGACATGTTCTGTTAAACTTTTAATGTAATTAAAATTTTAATTAGGCGAATGAAGTTCAGTCCTGCACTACTTTGCTATCGGTGTTTAACTAGAATGAAAAGTAATATGGTTGTCGTAATGGATGGTACTGCAAGGCTTAATGGTAGATTTGATAATGACCTTACGCTCGAAATTAGTCATCAATAAAGAAAATTAATACTGCAAATCGACGTTTTTGCAATTTATTGCATAAATTGGCAAATTAAACGTAAGATTGTAGCTCTTAATGATAAATTATGACAGCATTTTGAATTTTTAAATTCCATCAATAATTATATGAAACACTGGAAACGAAATTTTTGTTTTAGCCGTTTGGTAATACAGATGCTAAACACATCGCCTCCCGTCCCATTCTCTCAAGGCTAAAGGGTTACTAACCTATCATTACTGGTAATAACACACAACGAAATCAAAGCATGCTCATTCCCTTGATGGACACATAATGACGAGTTGTGTTAAATTTCATCTCAGAGTTCGCTTAAAAGTGTGATCAAGTGTGGTAGAGTACAATACAGTAACGAATGTGAATACATGCAGTAGTATAAACGTGCAGTAGTACATGTACAAAGCCTGCTTAATGTGACCTTTGAATGAGTATAGTGCCTTTAATTTCTTTAGGCGTATTATATCATTAGGTTGGTTGCTTCTAATAAGGTGTACTGTACAATAATTCATGGTTCTGCTTTTTATGTAACCACTATATAATCTATGTTACATTGCTAATTGTAGTTTCAGATATGTACCGAAAAAAAATCGGCAATTCAGAGTTTCTGTAATTCAGACTGGAACCCCCAAATCAGACTGAATTAAAGAGGGCCACCAAAGTTCCAGGGTGAGTTCGTCCTACAGAAGCTTACGGTACGTTAGTTCTCACCATATTTCACGTTTTAATAGCTTTAAAATTTTTTCATAAATGCTTTGATACAGGTCATAAGAAGTAAATCTATCGTAATTCTTCCAAGTAGTAAACAAAAGCTTTCTGTCTATCCTAGTGCAGCAAACAAATAACGGATACAAACCGAGGTCCCAGCAAGAAAACAAAACGAAACGTGTAACAACCATCTGAAGATGGATTTGTAAAGAAAATCCGAAAGCAGTCATAGTTTGACCCAAATAAATCTTTTTAAACCACACTTGTGGCTAGTTGCTGTTTCAGTGGTAAACCTAATCGTTTTGCACCAATGTTTCTCGACATATAAATTTTCTACAAATTAGCGAGGTCCGACTCTGTAGCTGAATCGTCAATGTAGATGGCTGCCATGTGGAGGACCCGATACGATACCCGGTATTAAACAAGGATTTTTCCTCGTTGGCTGGTACGGTGTGTACTGCAGCCGACCTTCGCTGATCTGCTGTCGTCGACTTCTCATCTAAGATATTGATGTTGTTATCTACTGTATATGTCCAACTTTTCGTTATATCTACACATTAGATGGAACCGCCACAAACAACTTTACTGTAAGGGCAACTAAATTTCGGGTTTCTCTTAATAATTAATGCTGACTTTTGGCACTGTCTATCACCCTTCATTTGTTGCTGCGTTACCGAAGACAAGTTAGTTAATAAGGTCTTTGGATGTAAGTTATTATTTCAACTTCCTATTTCGGACGTTACTACTTATCCGCATTGTTTCTCATTTTGTATTATTTCTGTCCTATTGGAAATGAAATGTCAAATGTCTTCGTAACATTTCATAATCGAACCTTTCGTCATCCAGAGATAATTTGCAGCTTTCATATGATTATCGTTGACTAATACACACGCTATTGTGGAAATCACTTTAGTTTTTTATTAACAACATTTAATAATAATTCAATATAGAGAAAAGGAGGGTTGATCCCACAACTACAATCAGCAATTACGGCACCTAAAATGTCTATGATTTTTATAGTTCGTCACTCAAGGATATTGTAGTAAGGACTATAGTCCATTGCTACGATACAGTTATTCAAACTTCGAACGCATTAACTTCACAAAGCTAAGTGTCCAATTCCGTTCTTATATTCAACTCAACGTCTCTTCGTATAGTCCACAGAGCCTCTTATCAATTAATAGTGATAGAGTTTAACACTGAGCGCTACTTTCTCTCGCCCACGCAATTCGTGAGCTATCCAAGCCTGTCCGGAATAAATTAACTATAGTCACTTTTCTTGCAGTGTAACAAAAGTGCCCTGATCCCTTCCCTAGCATATCACACGGAACTGCCAGCTACATCGCATGCTGCAGCTATGTATTCTTCAGAGCACAGAAAACAAGACAAGAGAACTAACAATACCAGAGCATTGTTTATATAGTAGAATTTAGAAACAAAAGTAATCGCAATGAACCCTCTTTGATTTCTCTGGGCGCTACTTTGATGCGGGCGTTATTCTCATAAGAGGTTATACATCGATCATTTTAATTAAAATTCTTCAATGCTATTATTTCCGATATTATCGATCACCTCTCCCGTATATGAGAACAAAACTGATAATATTGTTCTCAATTAAAAGAGTGTTACGCACTACTGGCCATTAAAATGGCTACACCAAGAAGAAATGCAAATGATAAATGGGTATTCATTGGACGAATGTATTATACTAGAAATGACATGAGATTACATTTTCACGCAATTTGGGTGAATAGATCCTGAGAAATCACCACCCAGAACAAACACCTGGCCGTAATAACGGCTTGATACGCCTGGACATTGAGTCAAACAGAGCTTGGATGGCGTGTACACGTACAGCTGCCCATGCAGCTTCAAAGCTATACCACAGTTCATCAAGAGTAGTAACTGACGTATTGTGACGAGCTAGTTGCTCGGCCACTATTGACCAGACGTTTTCAATTGGTGAGAGATCTGTAGAATGTGCTGGCCAGGGCAGCAGTCGAACACTTTCTGTATCCAGAAAGGCCCGTACAGGACGTGCAGCATGCGGTCGTGCATTAACCTGCTGAAAGGTAGGGTTTCGCAGGAATCGAATGAAGGGTAGAGCCACGGGTCGTAACACGTCTGAAATGTAACTTCCACTGTTCAAAGTGATGTCAATGCGAACAAGTGGTGACCGAGACGTGTAATCAATACCATCACTCCGGATGATACGCCAGTATGGCGATGACGAATGCACGCTTCCAATGTGCGTTCACTGCGATGTCGCCAAACACGGATGCGACCATTATGATGCTGTAAACAGAACCTGCATTCATCCGAAAAAATGACGTTTTGCCATTCGTGCACCCAGGTTCGTCGTTGAGTACACCATCGCAGGCGCTCCTGTCTATGATGCAGTGTCAAGGGTAACCCCAGCTATGGTCTCCGAGCTGATAGTTCATGCTGCTGCAAACGTCGTCGAACTGTTCATGCATATGGTTGTTGTTTTGCAAACGTCCCCATCTCTTGACTCGGGAATCGAGACGTGGCTGCACGATCCGTTACATACATGTGGATAAGATGCCTGTCATCTCGACTGCTAGTGATACGGCATTCCGTATTACCCTCCTGAACCCACCGATTCCATATTCTGCTAACAGTCATTGGATCTCGACCAATGCGAGCAGCATTGTCGCGATACGATAAACCGCAATCGCGATAGGCTACAATCCGACCTTTATCAAAGGCGGAAGCGTGATGGTAGGTATTTCTCCTCCTTACACGGGGCATCACAACAACGTATCACCAGGCAACGCCGGTCAACTGCTGTTTGTGTATGAGAAATCGGAAACTTTCCTCATGTCGGTTAAATTTCGCGTCTGTAGCACGTCATCTCCGTGGTGTAGCAATTTTAATGTGTAGTGTAGTACTTAAACTCGTGTTGCAAATTAAACAGCTACGTGAATGCGAATTAGTGGCTCCAAGGATGAAAATCGGCAAATCGGCCTGGCGAGCGGCGTGCTGACCTCTCTACACGCAGCGCCTGACGCTGCAGGCGGCAGATTGACATCCCTGGGGTCTCCATGGCATGGACGAGGAGCCCTTTCTCACGCCCCCTCCCGCTTTCCCGCCACATCTCCACCCTTCCACCCCTCCACACCATTTTTGGAGGAGGGCAATAACAAAAAATAGAGAACAGATAGAAGTGTGTGGTGAATGCAAAGCGAACGCTGTCGGATCGCCTCGCCCCATGTGCGCTCCCGCCGACGTAGCACAGTGATCTGCTTCTGCTACAGTAGTAGGCGCAGCAGAGTGCGGTGCCATGCTGTGCTGTGTTGTGTTGCGGCGTGGCGCGGTGTTCAGTATCGGCTACCCGTCGCGCCAGCTTCCGCCCTCCGGCGTCCAAAGTAAATCATGAGCGCCCCTACCGCAATCATCCGGTCCGCTCCACCGACGCAGCTGCGTTTCAATTACGGCTCCGAACACGCAATCTTCGGTAGGCGGGAAACACTTCCCCGACACTCTTGCCTCTGCTCACATTTTCCAATCATCAGCTTACAAAGAGTTCCACGAAGCTTCTCAGGTATACAGCTACACGTAGACAGGCTTAAATACGATTCTTCGCATGTGCGTTATGGTCTGGCACCGATGGGCATCGACGAGTTCGGCGAGGAGAAGGCGAATTCCTGAATGATTCTGGCAGAATATGTGTTACAAAGAGGTACGGTCAAACTTTCAGGAAACATTCCTCACACACAAAGAAAGAAAATATGTAATATGGACATGTGTCCAGAAACGCTTACTTTTCATGTTAGAGCTCATTTTATTACTTCTCTTCAAATCACATTAATCATGGAATGGAAACACACAGCAACAGAATGTACCAGCGTGACTTCAAACTCTTCGTTACAGCAAATGTTCAAAATGTCCTCCGTTAGCGAGGATACATGCATCCACCCTACGTAGCATAGAATCCCTGATGCGCTGATGCAGCCCTGGAGAATGGCGTATTGTATCACAGTCGTCCACAATACGAGCACGAAGAGTCTCTAGATTTGGTATAGGGGTTGCGTAGACAAGAGCTTTCAAATGCCCCCATAAATGAAAGTCAAGAGGGTTGAGGTCAGGAGAGCGTGGAGGCCATGGAATTGGTCCGCCTCTACCAATCCATCGGTCACCGAATCTGTTGTTGAGAAGCGTACGAACACTTCGACTGAAATGTGCATGAACCACATGTTCTAGGCACATGTTCTAGCAGCACAGGTAGAGTATTCCGTATGAAATCATAATAACGTGCTCCATTGAGCGTAGTTGGAAGAACATAGTGCCCAATAAAGACATCACCAACAATGCCTGCCCAAACGTTCACAGAAAATCTGTGTTGATGACGTGATTGCACAATTGCGTGCGGATTCTCGTCAGCCCACACATGTTGATTGTGAAAATTTACAATTTGGTCACGTTGGAATGAAGCCTCATCCGCAAAGAGAACATTTGCACTGAAATGAGGATTGATACATTGTTGGATGAACCATTCGCAGAAGTGTACCCGTGGAGGCCAATCAGCTGCTGATAGTGCCTGCACACGCTGTACATGGTACGGAAATATCTGGTTCCCCGTAGCACTCTGCATATAGTGACTTGGTCAACATTAGCTTGTACAGCAGCAACTTCACTGACGCTGACATTAGGGTTATAGTCAGCTGCACGATGAATTGCCTCGTCCATTGCAGGTGTCCTTGTCGTACTAGGTCTTCCCCAGTCGCGAATCATGGGCTAGAATGTTCCGTGCTCCCTAAGACGCCGACCAATTGCTTCGAACGTCTTCCTATCGGGACACCTTCGTTCTGGAAATCTGTGTCGAAACAAACGTACCGCGCCACGGCTATTGCCCCGTGCTAATCCATAGACCAAATGGGCATCTGCCAACTCCGCATTTGTAAACATTGCACTGACTGCAAAACCACGTTCGTGATGAACACTAACCTGTTGATGCTACGTACTGATGTGCTTGATTAGTACTGTAGAGCAATGAGTCGCACAAGCACCGAAGTCAACATTACCTTCCTTCAATTGGGCCAACTGGCGGTGAATCGAGGAAGTACAGTACATACAGACGAAACTAAAATGAGCTCTAACATGGAAATTAAGCATTTCCGGACAGATGTCCACATAACATCTTTTCTTTATTTGTGTGTGAGTAATGTTCCCTGAAAGTTTGGCCGTACCTTTTTGTAACACCCTATATACACTGACAGGAAAAAAAATTAGTACACAGGAAAGACTACACCGTTGCTGATCAGATGATGGCGTACGCCACATGGGGGATAGTACGTTTATTGATAAGGGTTTCAAAGTCCTCCGTTAACAGATAGCCTAGCGTCTTAGCTATCAGAGCGTCATCTGTGTCTACCCTTTAATAGGGAATGCTTAGAGCCCGGAGGTTCAATTCGGTGCAAACTGGATACTAATAGGGATGGGGGACCCTTTAAACTGGTTGTCGTTTCTGCTTTTCTTGACCGTGAGACCTGTCCACAGCACGTACCTGGTAATCCCGTGGTGGTCGTACTGTTCTGCTCCACACTGGTGCTGGCTTGCCTGAAATTATCTATCGAAACATGCAAGCGAGTCAGGGAGCCACTCATCGTCAGAACACAACACTGTTCTACGTCTGGTATAAACACTACATTCAAAGACGATTAAAGGAAATCGCAGGTCGCACTGTTTACATTCTAATTCAGAAGTGTTATTCCTGCGCGTAACCGACACGACGCGGGTGATTGTTGATGATGCGGAAGCCGAATGATCGCACAGAAGTTCTTACGCTCGTCACGCATACACAGACATTTGGTACCAGTCCTCCTTGACGCTCGTAACGATATTTTAATGCTGTTCACAAAGTTAAATATACAGTTCTCAGTTCTCAGTTGTACTAGCGTGCGCGTAAACGTCGCGGCGCGGTTGATTGTTGATAATACGCTGGCCGGCCAGGGTGGCCGAGCGGTTCTAGGCCCTACAGTCTGGAACCGCGCGACCGCTACAGTCGCAGGTTAGAATCCTGCCTCGGGCATGGATATGTATGATGTCCTTAGGTTAGTTAGTTTTAAGTAGTTCTAAGTTATAGGGGACTGATGACCTTAGAAGTTAAGTGCCATAGTGCTCAGAGCCATTTGGACCATTTGATAATGCGGAAACGTGATGATCGAACGCACGTTCTCACGCTCGCTACAAAACACTGACACTTCTCTGCCCTCTTGTAAGGTAATTAATTTCTACAGATTCAGATCAGCTCATTCTGGGAGACCGAACACGGTGCGGATGATTGATACAGTACGGTACGACATGCAACGAGAGGATACACAAGTACGTTAACAGCAGCACTGCTCATTTTTAAATTACTGCTTGACGCACTTTCCTCTGAATCATTTACTTACTCTGTCACTTTGCTGTAACAGCACTTGTAGCAACACTTCAACTTCCATGCTAACAATGCCTGTCTCATGCAGAGCTCCACACTACACAACACGCATTCCGGAGGACGACGGTTCAATCCCGCGTCCGGCCATCCTGATTCAAGTTTTCCGTGTTTTCCCTAAATCGCTCCAGGCAAATGCCGGGATGGTTCCTTTCAAAGGGCACGGCCGACGTACTTCCCTGTCCTTCCCTAACCCGATGAAACCGATGACCTCGGTGTCTGGTCTCTTTCCCCAAAACAACCAACCAACCAACTACACAACATGACAGTTCCGTGTCCAGCTCTCGACTCTACATACGCGGCTGCCGGAAAGATACTCCACACCTAAACCAGCGATATAACAGTACACATACAGTGTGAAGCAACAATGCTACGGAGACGCACCCGTGCGTCCTACTACCAAATGAGAGTTTCTAAGGGGTCAAATTGTGGCCTTCGGAATGGCGCCATGGTCGTTTCGGAAGAATCGCCACACAAGCTGAATGTGCTGCATCACTTGAGCAACGATGCTGGTATGAGTGGTTACGTGCAGATTCTCACACCCGTAGACGAGGCTCTGGACGTGCACACAGCACAGATGCTCGCCAGGATCGTCCTGTACTCACCTCCTTGGCTAGTATCTAAGGCGCACCATCGTGTTGGGGCACGTGATGCCGAAGCAGCCGGTACTGGTGGTTGAAGTAGTGTTCATCGCCAATATTTGGCCAGTAAGCGAAGGAAAATTATCGGCGAAAAGCTCCTGCTTGCAAGACTTTGCACCAGCGCCCTAAGTTAAATCCTTCTTCTGGACGGATAAACTTATGATCTGCAGCCTCCTTGCTGATATGCTAGGCATTGGCTGGCGCTGGGTTTCATGTCCCACAGAACACATTGTGTGTCCTTAACCCCTTGGTTTCTATTGCGTTCTGCATCCTCATACCGTTTATCTTTGTTGATTCTTGCGGCTTTTAACGCTAGTTTCCTGCACCAAGGGCGAAAGAGTGTCCTGAAGTTCTGTCAACCTCTCGGCCCCCTTTGAAGAGGCCATTGGGTTCCGGGTTGTAACCCCGTCACTGACGCTAACCCTAAACTATACATACCCACAACACAGTAGCCTGTACTTAACAGTAACACTTCTGACACATCTTTTACGTATACAACTAGTGAAGGAAACCTATGCATCTGGATCACCAAGCCAAGAATACCATACAATTCTTTCTTCCTATTAGCTGCAGTAAACGGTCGAAAGCTAGTATGCAGCTGTGGAATGTAATTAAAGAAAGACTATGATGGGCAGACAAGGCTAGCTTAAAGCGATATGCTGGGTTCACTGTCAGGATAAATAAACGTCATATAGGATCGTGTGCAGCAAGTTCTGTCTATATTTTTCTACAACTGTTTACTATGTAACATTCAAATTTTTCCATTTAGGTTAAAGGAAAGTGATCAGAGATTTTGCGGTAGCTTTTCCTCTCTTTTTTTAAATAACATTAACAAATGTGGGCTGTGTTTTAGGAGAAGAATGGATTCAACGTAATAGATCACGTAGTAATATTGTTTTGGATAGCTGATACCAGGCCAGAAGGCTCCCTCCCTTCGGCTAACCATGTCCATCGGTAACAGAAGAGAGTGGTATTACGCAACGTAGCCTAGTGACACATTAAAAAGATTCGTTAGATGTGTCCCTGCGTACAATTAATACTGCTATGTAAGACCGCATTCAAGTGAGGTAGCTGTTTTCTTTGAGTACCGCGCTGCCTGTGAGGAGAGCCTACAGTACATCGAAACAAACGCTACAGATATTCTAAAATGGTGCGTTTCGCTAATGAACAGCACTGTTAAAGACCCAAAAAATAGGTCCACAACAAGAGGGAAATTAGCGAAAGCACAAATTTACTGAGGTGACAGAATTCATGCTATACCTCCCAACAGAGTGTCGGACTTCCTTTGGCCCGGCGAAATGCAGTAATTCCATATGGTATGGTCTCAGAGAGTGGTAGGAAGTTAACTGCAGAAATACTGTAGCCGTCCATAATTGCGAAAGTGTTCCCTTTGCAGGATTTTCTTCAAGAACTGGTATCTCGATTATGTGCAACAAATGTTCAGTTGGATTCATGTCGGACGGTCTAGGTGGCCAAATTAATCGCTCGAATTTGTCCAGAATGTTCATCAAACAATTGGCTATCAGTTGTGGGCCGGTGACGTGGCGCATTGTCATTCATAAAAATCCATCGTTGGTTGGTAACATGAAATCAGTGAATGGCTGCAAATGCTCTCCAAGTAGCCGAACATAACCATTTCCAGTCAAAGATCTGTTCATTTGGACCGGAGTACCCAGTCCATTCCTCGTAGACACCGCCCACACCATTATGGAGCCACAACCAGCTTGCACAGAGCCTTGTTGACAACTTGGGTCCTTGGCTTCGCCGGGTCTGCGCCACTCTCGACTCCTACCGTCAGCTCTTATCAACTTAAGTCGGGACTCATCTGAACAGCTCACGGGTTTCCAGTCGGCTCGAGTCCAGCCTCCTAGCATCAGCTCTTATCAAATCGGGACTCATCTGAACAGGTCACGGGTCCCCAGTCGGTTAGAGTCCAGCTTCCTACCATCAGCTCTTATCAAATCGTGACTCATCTGAACAGGTCACAGGTTTCCAGTCGGCTAGAGTCCAGCTTCCTACCATCAGCTCTTATCAAATCGTGACGCATCTGAACAGGTCACAGGTTTCCAGTCGGCTAGAGTCCAGCTTCCTACCATCAGCTCTTATCAAATCGTGACTCATCTGAACAGGTCACGGATTCCCAGTCGCCTAGAGTCCAGCTTCCTACCATCAGCTCTTATCAAATCGTGACTCATCTGAACAGGTCACGGGTTCCCAGTCGGCTAGAGTCCAGCTTCCTACCATCAGCTCTTATCAAATCGTGACTCATCTGAACAGGTCACGGGTTCCCAGTCGGCTAGAGTCCAGCTTCCTACCATCATCTCTTATCAAATCGTGACTCATCTGAACAGGTCACGGATTCCCAGTCGGCTACAGTCCAGCTTCCTACCATCAGCTCTTATCAAATCGTGACTCATCTGAACAGGTCACGGATTCCCAGTCGGCTAGAGTCCAGCTTCCTACCATCAGCTCTTATCAAATCGTGACTCATCTGAACAGGTCACTGGTTCCCAGTCGGCTAGAGTCCAGCTTCCTACCATCAGCTCTTATCAAATCGTGACTCATCTGAACAGGTCACGGATTCCCAGTCGGCTAGAGTCCAGCTTCCTACCATCAGCTCTTATCAAATCGTGACTCATCTGAACAGGTCACGGATTCCCAGTCGCCTAGAGTCCAGCTTCCTACCATCAGCTCTTATCAAATCGTGACTCATCTGAACAGGTCACTGGTTCCCAGTCGGCTAGAGTCCAGCTTCCTACCATCAGCTCTTATCAAATCGTGACTCATCTGAACAGGTCACGGATTCCCAGTCGCCTAGAGTCCAGCTTCCTACCATCAGCTCTTATCAAATCGTGACTCATCTGAACAGGTCACGGATTCCCAGTCGGCTAGAGTCCAGCTTCCTACCATCAGCTCTTATCAAATCGTGACTCATCTGAACAGGTCACGGATTCCCAGTCGGCTAGAGTCCAGCTTCCTACCATCAGCTCTTATCAAATCGTGACTCATCTGAACAGGTCACGGGTTCCCAGTCGGCTAGAGTCCAGCTTCCTACCATCAGCTCTTATCAAATCGTGACTCATCTGAACAGGTCACGGATTCCCAGTCGCCTAGAGTCCAGCTTCCTACCATCAGCTCTTATCAAATCGTGACTCATCTGAACAGGTCACAGGTTTCCAGTCGGCTAGAGTCCAGCTTCCTACCATCAGCTCTTATCAAATCGTGACTCATCTGAACAGGTCACAGGTTTCCAGTCGGCTAGAGTCCAGCTTCCTACCATCAGCTCTTATCAAATCGTGACTCATCTGAACAGGTCACGGATTCCCAGTCGCCTAGAGTCCAGCTTCCTACCATCAGCTCTTATCAAATCGTGACTCATCTGAACAGGTCACGGGTTCCCAGTCGGCTAGAGTCCAGCTTCCTACCATCAGCTCTTATCAAATCGTGACTCATCTGAACAGGTCACGGGTTCCCAGTCGGCTAGAGTCCAGCTTCCTACCATCAGCTCTTATCAAATCGTGACTCATCTGAACAGGTCACGGATTCCCAGTCGGCTAGAGTCCAGCTTCCTACCATCAGCTCTTATCAAATCGTGACTCATCTGAACAGGTCACGGATTCCCAGTCGGCTAGAGTCCAGCTTCCTACCATCAGCTCTTATCAAATCGTGACTCATCTGAACAGGTCACTGGTTCCCAGTCGGCTAGAGTCCAGCTTCCTACCATCGGCTCTTATCAAATCGTGACTCATCTGAACAGGTCACGGATTCCCAGTCGGCTAGAGTCCAGCTTCCTACCATCAGCTCTTATCAAATCGTGACTCATCTGAACAGGTCACGGGTTCCCAGTCGGCTAGAGTCCAGCTTCCTACCATCAGCTCTTATCAAATCGTGACTCATCTGAACAGGTCACGGATTCCCAGTCGCCTAGAGTCCAGCTTCCTACCATCAGCTCTTATCAAATCGTGACTCATCTGAACAGGTCACGAGTTCCCAGTCGGCTAGAGTCCAGCTTCCTACCATCAGCTCTTATCAAATCGTGACTCATCTGAACAGGTCACGGGTTCCCAGTCGGCTAGAGTCCAGCTTCCTACCATCAGCTCTTATCAAATCGTGACTCATCTGAACAGGTCACGGATTCCCAGTCGGCTAGAGTCCAGCTTCCTACCATCAGCTCTTATCAAATCGTGACTCATCTGAACAGGTCACGGATTCCCAGTCGGCTAGAGTCCAGCTTCCTACCATCAGCTCTTATCAAATCGTGACTCATCTGAACAGGTCACTGGTTCCCAGTCGGCTAGAGTCCAGCTTCCTACCATCAGCTCTTATCAAATCGTGACTCATCTGAACAGGTCACGGATTCCCAGTCGGCTAGAGTCCAGCTTCCTACCATCAGCTCTTATCAAATCGTGACTCATCTGAACAGGTCACGGGTTCCCAGTCGGCTAGAGTCCAGCTTCCTACCATCAGCTCTTATCAAATCGTGACTCATCTGAACAGGTCACGGGTTTCCAGTCGGCTAGAGTCCAGCCGATATCGTCATGAGCCCAGAAAAGGCCCTGCAGGCGATGTCGTGTTGTTAGAAAAGGTATTCGCGTCAGTCATCTGCTGCCCTAAGAAAAGGCCCTGCAGGCGATGTCGTGTTGTTAGAAAAGGCATTCGCGTCAGTCATCTGCTGCCCTAAGAAGAGGCCCTGCAGGCGATGTCGTGTTGTTAGAAAAGGCATTCGCGTCAGTCATCTGCTGCCCTAAGAAAAGGCCCTGCAGGCGATGTCGTGTTGTTAGAAAAGGCATTCGCGTCAGTCATCTGCTGCCCTAAGAAAAGGCCCTGCAGGCGATGTCGTGTTGTTAGAAAAGGCATTCGCGTCAGTCATCTGCTGCCCTAAGAAAAGGCCCTGCAGGCGATGTCGTGTTGTTAGAAAAGGCATTCGCGTCAGTCATCTGCTGCCCTAGCCCATTAACGGCAAATTTCGCCGCGCTTCCGGATACGTTAGCCGTACGTCCCACGTTGGTTTCTGCCGTTATTTCATGCGGTATTGCTCGTCTGTTAGCACCGTCAAGTCTGCGTAAACGCAGCTGCTCTCGGTCGTTAACTGAAGGCCGTTGGCCGTTCCGTTGTGAGAGATAACGCCTAAGTTTTGTACTCCCAGCATGCTCTCGACGCTGTTCATCTCGAAATATTGAACTCCCTAACGATTTGCGGAATGTACCGTTCAGCGTTAAAGCTGTCATAATGACGTCGGAAACGCTTCACATGCATCATCTGAAAACAAATGGCAGCTCCGCCAAAGCGCTGGCCTTGCATCCGAGGTTCTTCCACAAAGTGAGTTCCGTTTCTATGTCTATTCGCGGCAGCGCTACGATAGCAGTCCCAAGCATGCGCGGCAATTACTCTGACTCAAGGAGAAGACGTGTACGCCATTTTCAGATCGCTGTGGCCGACGTGTGCTTTGTAGTGCTTCTTTATAATGTCAGCCGTAATTGAAAATGCCGCCGCGTGTGAAACCAGATCTGTGATTCGTTTTATAAATGCAAAGAAAGTTAAACCAAAGGAAATTCATCGGCACATCAGCGAGGTTTATGGACAGAATGGTCAGAAGATGGGTCAGACTGTTCAGTGAAGAACGAAGTGGATGCCCGTCTGTGGTTACTGGTGAACTGGTTCACACGACTGAAGAGAAGATTAAGCACAACCGTAAGTTTACACCTAGTGCCCTTGGTATGGAGGTTTCGCAAATCTCACGTTCACGTGGGGTACCCAAAATCCTTACTGAACAACACATAAAACAACGGATGGGCAATGCACTTCCGGTTTTGACACTATGAAGAAGGCAATGGTTTTCTTACACCTAAAATCTGTCCTTGGTGGCCAACACTTCAACGATGATGACGAGCTGAAAGAACATGTTACCACATGGATGAATACACAGGCGGCAACCTTCTATGAAGAAGGCACACTAATACATGTTCCATGCTATGATAGGTGCCTACAAAATTTCGGAAGGTATGTAGGAAAGTAGTTTAACAGTTGCAGCTTTTTGTACAATCAATATTTTTTCTCTATCTGTAAACGTCTGTTTTATCTAACCAAACGGAAATTACTTTGTGGACATACCTAGTATATTGTGTATGTGGTGTTACCCATATTTGTGTTTGTACATATCGCTATCCCACGACTTTTGCCAGCACAGTGCTATAATGGTGATGTGTCACTAAGTGAGGGAGCAGAGGTCTTTACCATAAGGAGAGTACTAAAACGGACTATCCTCCAGTTTTAAGAAATAGTAAGTTGCAATGGAGCAAAAAGAACGCCTGTCTGAAGTTTCACAAGCGCTTAACAGCAACTACTGAAGAGGAGGCCGTGACAGGTGGTACTTTCGATGCAAATAATTTCCTTGACGCGGTAATACTCTGGTGCTGTGTTTAATTGAGAAAGGATCGTAAGGGAGATATCGCTGTCAGAATGGTCCTGATATTACCCATGCGACTTTTATTTATTTGCAGAAATAAAGTCTCATCTGTAAGACGAAGTCAATTTGCTACGGTTTACGATCTCAAGCATGTGTGGGGCGTTGACGTATGACTCTTGGAAATTGAAGGAGAAACCAATGAATGTCTTGAGAAGTCATGTGAGGAAATAAATGGAACTGGACTGCAGATTGTCCCTAATCTCCACAGCATCTACTTCGCAACAAATCTGATTACGTGACGTCGTACTATTTCCTACTGGCCAATTACGAGTAAGTGAATTTTAAATAATCAACAACGGCAGAGATAAACAGACCTTAGTATTCCACAAGGCAAACCTCATTTCCTACCTACTCAGGAAAGCACCTCTTTCGGATCGTTAAATTAGCCTGTGAGCAACAGGTCCTGCGTTTTCTGACACAGGGAGGTGTTCCTTTTTTTGCGTCTATTAATTTACGTTCTGTTAACGTAATGAACGCAGCTGTTTTGGTCTCCTAATATTTTACAGCGGATTTTAATTTTAGTTGCCACCTAGTCGCTTAAAAATCAGTTAACGCCCAAGATAACTCACGCTGCCCCATTTAGACACATCCTTTATTGTTTTAATAACGCGGGGTGACCGAAATGAAACCATCGCACTAGGGGTAGCAGTTAATTTTTTATCCTCGGTGGTAAAAGGGGTCGGAGTACGTTCACCGCCTACGTCCCTTAAAAGAATCTCTCTTAAACGCCAGTAATTTGTCCAGCAAGGGGTGAAATAAAGTGACGTTCAAGTTACAGACACCACAAAACATTAATAATAAGTAAATAATCTATAGTCCGCTTACGTATAATCAGTAATGCTAGTTGAAAGTAAATCTCTAAAAGTTTTACGTGACGTATCACTGAAGAAATAAAATAACCAAATTACACTACCGATCTACTTTCATTTCATTCGTTTCAAGTCATGTGATTTTATAAGCTGGGGTTTCAGTATTGAAACACGTTCTCGCTACCATGGGAATGTAGACAAAAGAGTATTCTCCACTTTGACAGTCTATTTAGAACAAATCCAATAACGTTTCTTGTTCGTCAGTAAAATACAGTATTTTCGTAACTGATGGAAACAGCGACTTGAGCTAAATATGGTTCATGATAATGAACAGTAATAGGTTTTAGTTGCCTGTGCTTGCGACAATTGTAAGAGATAACTTGTAACACGAAGTCTTACGGGATGATTCCATTTACTGCTGCTCTAAATAAAAACGAAAATAATAATAAAAGTGTCCCTGATGAAGCACTCAGGTTTAAAATGACGTTAGGTTGATCATAGGTGTAGCAAATCCAGATAATATGCCCCCACTAGAAGCTGTTAGGTTTAACAACGTAACTTTATCGTTCTTCATACTAAACAAAAAATCGGCAGAAGTAAAACAGTCCTTACCATTGCAAAATATCTCTAAGTACCCACCGAACTGATTCGCAAAATTTCAATGTTTCGCAGCCGGCGAGGCGAAAATTTCTGTCACCTAAGGTATGCAGTTGAACCATCGCACAGACTAGCATGGGTCCGTTTCAGAAAGGCTGCAGAGCGCCGTCCTTTTAATATCTCGGCGCACCCTTACCTGGAAAATCAAAGCCTCTACGTCACTTAATGACTGCACGCAATAACCAGCCTCTAGCAGTTTTTTATGTAAGAATGAATGGATGTGTGTGATGTCCTTCGGTTAGTTAGGTTTAAGTAGTTGTACGTTCTAGGGCACTGATGACTTCAGAAGTCCCATAGTGCTCAGAGCCATTTGAACTTTTAAGAATCCAATTAAAAATTTGAATGTGCTGTTACCTGCATACTAAAAATCTACAAAAGACTGATAGCTATAAGTATTTTTACGTGCAATAATTCGCTCACAAATTACTTATAAATAATTGCAAATTTTATCTGCGGTAATCAAAGTAGTTTACGATTTCTGTGCCTTCACCAATTACAGTAAGGACACGCATGACATGGCTTACAAAATTTTTTCTCCTTTCACTGCTGCAGTCAGATTTAACATAGCTCTAATAAACTGCGAATTTCGCTAAAAACTATTCAACGTGTAAACTATTAATTAAAATATAAACTTCAAAAGCCAGATGTTGTGGATTCTGTCTAACCACGACAGCCAAAACTTACTGCGTTGCTATTAGTGTACTTTCCTTGGATAAACGATAAGCTGATTTTCATCAAAAGTTCAGTTAAAACGTCTCTCATGGGTTAATTAATTACTTCAGTCTTCTGACTGATTTCATGCGTTCCGTTACGAATTCCTCCTTATCATCTCCGAGTAGCAATTACAACCTACCTCCTCAATTATTTGCTGGATGTTTTCCTATCTCTGTCTTCCTCTACAGGTTTTACCCTCTGCAGTTGCCTTTAGTACCATCGAAGTTATTCCCTGATGTCTTAGCAGATGTCTTATCATCCTGTCCCTTCTTCTTGTCAGTGTTTGTCATATACTCCTATTGTTGCCCATTGTGCTGAGAACCTCCACATTTCTTACCTCATCAGTCCACCGAATTTTCAACGTTCTTTTGTAGCACCACTTGTCACACTTATATTCTCTTCTGTTCCGGTTTTCACACAGTGTATATTTTACTATAATACAATGCTATGTTCTAGACGTACATTCTCAGAAATTTCATGCTCAGATTAAGACCAGATATGCCCTTTTTGCTCCTGCTAGTCTGCTTTTTATGTCGTCGTTGCTCCGTAGTCATAGGTTATTTTGCAGCCTAGGAACCAGAATTCCCTGAATTCATCTACTTCGTGACGGTCAATCCCGATGTAAAGTTTCTCGCTGTTCTCATTTCTGCTACTTCTCATTCCTTTCTTCTTCGATTTACTTTCAATCCATATACTGTACTCATTGGACTGTTCAATCCATTCAATACATCCTGTACTTCTCCATTATTTTCACTGAGGGTAGCAATGTCATCCGCGAATCTTATCACTGAAATATATAGAATAACAACTACCACCTTGAATTTTAATTCCTCTCTTCTAGCTTTCTTTTGTTTCTGCCACTGTTTCTCCGAAATACAGATTGAAGAGTAGGAGCGAAAGAGTATATCCCTGTCTTAAACCTTTTTTAATCGGAGCTCTTCATTCTTGGTTTTCCGCTCTTATTGTTCCCTCTTGGTTGTTGTAGAGACTTTATATTACCCGTCTTTTCTTACAGCTTACCCCTATTTTTCTCAGAATTTCGAACGTCATATATCGTTTTACGTTATCGAACGGTTTTGTCTCCATTATCAGTTAATGATTATCATTCATTACATTATGAAACATTGTAAGTAGGCTGTTTAGGTTATTTTATTGGTAACGCCGCCGCCACGTAGCGCTCTGTATGAAAATCACTGGCTGTGCCGTGTGCAGTCTGTGGCTGGTTGGCATTGTTGTAATACTCGCCATTGTAGTGTTGGGCAGCGGCAGCTGAATGCTAACAGCGCGTAGCGTTGTGCAGTTGGAGGTGAGCCGCCAGCAGTGGTGGACGTGGGGAGAGAGATGGCGGAGTTTTGAAATTTGTAAGAATTGGTGTCATGAACTGATACATATATTGTGACTATAAAGGTAAATACATTGTTTGTTCTGTATTAAAATCTTTCATTTGCTAACTGTGCCTATCATTAGTTAGTGACTTCCGTAGTTTGAAACTTTTAGTTAGCTGGCAGTAGTGGCGCTCGCTGTGTTGCAGTAGTTCGAGTAACGAAGATTTTTGTGAGGTAAGTGATTTGTGAAAGGTATAGGTTATTGTTAGTCAGGGCCATTCTTTTGCAGGGATTTTTGAAAGTCAGGTTGCGTCGCGCTAAAAACTATTGTGTGTCAGTTTAAGCACAGTCGTGTATAATTGTTCTAAGGGGACGTTTCATAACATGTAAACAGGTTAGTCGATGCGCATCGGTGAGTGCTAGAAATTGATACCTCGATCTCTTTTGTGTAACAAAAGTTGTAAAAGTTGTTAATTATCTATCGTATGAAGATAGTAACTGTTCTCGAAAGAACAGATACCATTGATGACTGTACAGCTTCTCTAGAATAAATGATAATTAATTGTAAGCCTCAGCTGCCGACAAGTGTTGTTGATATACCTCGATGGGGCCAGGTGAAAATGTGTGCCCCGACCGGGATTCCAAGCCAGGATCTCCTGCTTACATGGCAGACGCTCTATCCATCTGAGCCACCGAGGACAGTTTTAAGCTCTCCCCATCGAGGTATATCAACAACACCTGTCGGCAGCTGAGGGTTTCAATTAATTATCATTTATTCTAGAGAAGCTGCACAGTCATAAATGGTATCAGTTCTTTCGAGAACAGCTACTATACACTGGAGTACTATTTCCCTGCGACTGCCCGCCGTAACTGCCGACCGTCACTGCCTGTGTATTTCGTTGAGACTGCTGACCGCAGCGGCCACGCCACTCAGTGAGTTACCTCCGTGAGAGGAACACGCACGCGAGTTCGCAACATGGATACTAATACCATTCTAGGTTTTTTGGTGGACGAGGAAGAAGAAGAGGAAATTATTACAATGCTTACAAGATCTTGTCCCCACAGCATTTTCCAAACACGGCAAAGTGAGGAATTTATGTGAGGAATTTATGCTAACTTAGTAACTGGTCACTTGCGAAACGATGAAGAGAGGTTAAAAATTTTCTTTAAACTTAACCCATCTCAGTTCGATTTTGTTTTATGTCTGGTGAAAGAAGATATAGCAGGAACAGCTACCAGTGCAGTGGAAACTCCAATAGAAGCTGACGAAAAAATGGCAGTGACTTTACGGTAAGTAGCTGTATAAAAACGTACCTATTCATCAACAATGGTTTAAAATGGATAATTTTTTATCTATATAAAATAGCATAAATTTCTATTAAAATAACAGCTTTATTTGGAAACGACTCAGGGCCTTACAGTTTGTTGTTTATTTTTACATTATCTTTACACTGTGTTTACATTATGATTAGTAATTATTTTCAAAAGTAGTATCACCTGCTTTTGGTTCGACGTTTATTAATGGGGTGAAAGTGTACGTATCGTCTCCAACCGTTGAAGTTCGTTCGAACGGGGATGAAAGGGAAGACGAGCCGGAAGGACTGAAACTGACAGGTAGTGGCACAAGAGATGATTCTGAAGAACTGTCAAGTCCCGTAACGTAGCTTAAAACGCCAATTTTCGCTTTATTAATAAGGTGGCGTGGTCGTTTCCTAATGGACGCTGCGATGCTTGTCATGAATAGCCCCACATCATCTTCCGGCTCCCGAATATTAGCCAAGAGCAGCAGCAACTCCAAACGTTGTGGCCCCTTTGGTTGATTGAATCCCAGTGTGTTTTCCTCGATCTGCGAGCTGGGAGTTGGCAGCAGGTGCTTCACTAGAGGACAAGGAAGCAATGGCTCGTGGAGTGTCAGGCCCTGTTTCATTCGCATTTTGTCCGTCTTCATCAGACAGCAGTCCTTCAACACTTGTTGGCTCCTTTAGCGGAACACTTCAAAAAGACGACCGCTCCCTTTCTACATCTCTCAAAAAGCCTAGTCTGTTGAACAATGCCCATTTTGTTGTTGAACTTGGTGCTGCAGAACCTGTTTGCAGTTGTTCTTTTCGAACTGTTTTCCAGTAGTTATCTCTGATGTCTTTTCATCTCTTCTTTCACTGGTTACCTAAAACGGAACGATATTTGTGTAGCTGTGTAATTAGGACAAGACATGTTATTTATATTTCATGTAGTAATAATAATTATGGTTTATGTTACAGGTTTCTAGCTACAGGGGAGAGTTTCGTGTCCCTTGGATATGGTTTCCGGATTTCACCAAGCTATGTGAGCATCATAGTTCGTGAAACAGTAGAAGCTATGTGCCAACACTTGGTACCTATCTTCCTGCCTCCTCCATCTCGAGAATCTTTCAGGGAAGGTGCGAAAGAATTCTACACTCTTTGGGGTTTCCCTAACTGCTGTGTTGCGATTGATGAGAAACGTATAAGGATACGGTGTCATGGAAAAAGTGGTTCCCTTTTCTGGAATTGCAAAGGATACTTCTCCATAGTACTTTTGTCATTGGTTGATGCGAACTGTAAGTTCGTTGCGATAGATGTAGTTTCATATGGAAAGGAAGGAGACAGTGGCACATTTAATAAGTTAGCAATGGGGAAAATGATCATCAAAGGAGACGTGTTTCCAGCAGATGACGAGCTTCCATTAACTGACATCAGGATGCCATTAGTTATAGTAGGCGAAGAGGCATTCCACTTGCGAAAGCATATTCTCAAGCCTTACACTCGCTCGTCTGCCCAGCAACATAAATCAAAAGCGATCTTCAACTATAAATTGTCACGAGTGCGCCGAGTTTCTGAAAATGCTTTTGGACTGTTGTCAGGTATTTCGAGTGTTCTACACAAATCTGAATCTCCAACCTAACACATGTGATAAACTCGTTACAACTTGTTGCTGTCTACGCACTCTCCTCATGGACGCCTATTTAGAAAAAAGAGGACGACATTTTTTAGAACTTGCCCATGACGTGAGTTTACCACAGAACATTATTCCCCTGCCCTGAACAGGGGTACTCTACCAAGCTGAAGGGTTTCAGGTACGAGATACATTTAAGAATTACTTCTGTGAACCTACAAATCAATGATTACAACCTGGAAAAGAACTAAGGCTCAAATAAAGGGAATAAATTATTGTTACTACTCGTAACGACTATTTTTGTAATCGTTTGGTGACAGAAAGAATGGAAGCATAGTTGTAGCCTCCATATTGTACAATTTGTCACAGTAGGAAAAAACATAAATAAATGAATGTGTATATGCAAAAGAGTTACCACCTTTTTTCATTGCTTCTCCTATCTTCTTCCACACCTTATCCTTTGCATTACATTTCTGAAATCTGTATGCTTATGATCATACAGTATAGAGTATCAGCTCACATGTTCACTAACTGTTCGTCGTCGTCATACTGAAAACCTTTCTTCGACATAGCGCGTCGCTGATTCCTGCAGTCGTCACACACGTAGCAGTCGCGGCCCAACTGCGCGACTGCTTCTGCAATGGCCGAGACGCGGCAGTCGCGATGACGTCACGACCGCTGACTGCCGAGCAGTTGTGTTGTTGTTGTGGTCTTCAGTCCTGAGACTGGTTTGATATAGCTCTCCATGCTACCCTATCCTGTGCAGGCTTCTTCATCTCCCAATACCTACTGCAGCCTACATCCTTCTGAATCTGCTTAGTGGATTCATCTCTTGGTCTCCCTCTACGATTTTTACCCTCCACGCTGCCCTCCAGAACTAAATTGGTGATCCCTTGATGTCTCAGAACATGTCCTACTAACCGATCCCTTCTTCTAGTCAAGTTGTGGCACAAACTTCTCTTCTCCCCAATCCTATTCAATACCTCCTCATTAGTTACGTGATCTATCCACCTTATCTTCAGCATTCTCCTGTAGCACCACATTTCGAAAGCTTCTCATCTTGTCCAAACTAGTTATCGTCCATGTTTCACTTCCATACATGGCTACACTCCAAACAAATACTTTCAGAAACAACTTCCTGATACATAAATCTATATTCGATGTTAACAAATTTCTCTTCTTCAGAAACGCTTTCCTGGCCATTGCCAGTCTACATTTTACATCCTCTCTACTTCGACCATCATCAGTTATTTTACTTCGTAAATAGCAAAACTCCTTTACTACGTTAAGTGTCCCATTTCCTAATCTAATTAGCTCAGCATCACCCGACTTAATTTGACTACATTCCTTTATCCTCGTTTTGCTTTTGTTGATGTTCATCTTATACCCTCCTTTCAAGACACTGTCCTTCCGTTCAACTGCTCTTCCAAGTCCTTTGCTGTCTCTGACAGAATTACAATGTCATCGGCGAACCTCAAACTTTTTATTTCTTCTTCCGTTGCTTTGCCTAAGAGTAGTAGTCAGCTGGCCACAGTTGCAGCGAAATAGTACCTTAAGCAGGAGATCCCGGGTTCGTATCCCGGTCGGGGCACCCATTTTCAGCTGTCCCCATCGAGGTATATCAACACCTGTCGGCAGCTGAGGGTTTCAATTAATTATCAGTTATCAATCGGATTTCAATTAAACTAATTGCTTATCTCAAGAGTATATCTGCATATCAACAGAAATGTGTTTTAACATGACGTAACGTTATTTTCTGTTTCTGTAACAGTTTGCACTGCAAGTGCGCAAACGTGAACAATATAAATCCACCCTTTGTACGTGCGTCTGGGTGTAACTGTCGTCATACCCGAAGCATCGAGGACCGCAAGAAATACGGGCCTCGCAACAAACCTGTGACGTCACGCTAGCCGCCTTTTCCGCCATACTTCGCAAACACTCGGCACCTTGCAGGGTTCTCGGGCAATCAGTATGTAATTGAAAAGCTGCACGCTAGAGATTTTAACTTTGTCGTGTACTATCGAGAGCTTGTATGCGTTTAAACGCGCTGTCAAGAATCATAAAATTCGTCTGAAATAGTTACTCGCTCCCCGCCGCAGATGGTTGCTGGCGCTCGTAAGACATGCGGTGTCAGGGGCTGTGACGTACGCGCCGCTGTCGGTCTTCCTCGTGACCCACCAGAAGGTTCCAGATCTGACAGGAACACGTGCACGCCGCTAACTTCCCTGTTCCGCCCGACCAGGCTGCCTCGCATGCTGCTATGCTCACCAGACATCCGTTGGAGCGGCGCTTGCCTGGCTCTCGCTATGCAGAGCGCACAATCCAGTCGCAGCGTCCGACCGAAATTAGCCAACAATGTTCAGAAATGACACATTGTGTCGCACGCTACAGTGTGCAACACTTACGAACTGGGGTTTAACCCAGAAAGTACAACGCGAATTCTAAATTCTGAACAATGAAGAGGTTGCAGTCAAATATATCTGCAAGTTACGAACGAGAGTGATCTGTCATGCATATGGATCCATAAAAATGCAGATACTCTTTGATAGTCAATATTGTCGGCCGTGTGGCCGAGCGTTTCTAGGCGCGTCAGTCTGGAACCGCGCAGCCGCTACGGTCGCAAGTTCGAATCCTACCCCCGGCATGGATGTGTGTGATTTCCTTAGGTTAGTTAGCTTTAAGTAATTCTTAGTTCTAGGGGACTAATGAACTCAGATGTTAAGTCCCATAGTGCTCAGAGCCATTTGAACCATAGTCAATATTAATGGCACAGTGTGAAATCTTATGGGACTTAACTACTAAGGTCATCAGTCCCTAAGCTTACACACTACTGAACAAACACACAAACACCCATGCCCGAGGGAGGACTCGAACCTCCGCCGAGACCAGCTGCACAGTCCACGACCGCTCGGCTAATCCCGCGCAAAAGACATACTGTTACTATTCTTCACGGGGGGGGGGGGGGGGGGGGGGTGAATGATATTTTTCGCGTTCAAGGTGACCCCCATTAGCAGCCAATCAACGTCGATGTCATTGAACTGTTAACCGAACTACGGCTGTCTGTGTTGCCTGTGTGATAGCGGCAGAGGACGCCTCGATGGTTTCTCGTAGCTCGTTCACTGTAGCTGGCTTCTGTTGCTAAACTTCATTTTTCAATCTCCCCCATAGGTAGAGGTTAAGAGGTATAAGGTCTGGAGACTGTGGTTGGTACTCAACAGCTCCTCTTCGACCTATGCACCACGCAGATAGATTTTCATCAAGTAGGCTCTCACATCTCTCTGGTATTAAGGCGGAGCGTAATCTTGTTGTCGGTAAAATCTTTCATTTCCAAACACCTCTTGGATCGCAGATAAAATCGATTTTTTGTTAGCATATGAAGATGTAAATATGTTGTTTAGGTGTTTATGTTGATAACGCCACGTAGCGCTCTGTATGAAAAGCACTGACTGTGCTGCGTGGACTCATTGTTGGAATGTACGCTTGTGTAGTGTTGGGCAGCTGGATGCGAACAGCGCTTAGCGTTGGGCAGTTGTAGGTGAGCCGCCAGCAGTCAGAGAGAGACGCCAGAGTTTTGAGAGGTTACTATAAGCGGACGATCTGGACGTGTGTCCGCCAGAAAAAGGAAATTTGTAAAGATGGTTGTCATGAATTGATAGAAAGTTCAAATGTATGTGACCTCTTATGGGACATAACTGCTAAGGTCATCAGTCCCTAAGCTTACACACTATTTAACCTAAATAATCCTAAGGACAAACACACAGACCCATGCCCGAGGGAAGACTCGAACCTCCGCCGGAACCAGCCGCACAGCCAATGACTGCAGCGCCTGAGACCGCTCGGCTAATCCCGCGAGGCCGAATTGATAGATGTATGTTATGACTTTTGAACGTTATTAAGGTAAATACATTGTTTGTTCTCTATCAAAACCTTTTATTTGCTAACTATATACCTATCAGTGCCTTCAGTAGTTAGAAACTTAGCTAACAGTATTGGCGCTCGCTGTATTACAGTAGTTCGAGTAAAGAAGATTTTTGTAAGTGATTCATGAAAGGTATAGGTTATTGTTAGTCAGGGCCATCATTTTGTAGGGATTTTTGAAAGTCAGATTGCGTTTCCCTAAAAAAATATTGTGTGTCAGTTCAGTGAAAATCAGAATAAGTAAAGAGAGAACTGTCTGAGTCCGTTCAGTTTTACTCAGCTGTCTTTGTATCAAATAACATAAGAGCTTTTCCAGCGCTTTCATGTTTAATTATTCTAAGTGGGACGTCTCAAAGATACATCTTGTTGTCGGTAAAATCTTTCATTTCCAAATACCTCTCGGATCGCAGATAAAATCGACGCTTTTAGAATTTGAAGGTACATCTTACCAGTAACGGTATCTTCAAAGAAGAATTGGCCAATCGAACCGCTCGAATACAGACTACACCACACATTAACATGTATGTCCACGTGAACATTAGGATTTTCAAGAGCTCAGTACACATAGTTATGGCAGTTAACAGTCCGGTTCTGATTGAATTGCGCCTGACCAGACTAGATAACCATCCCAGCAATCCGTTCATCCTCGCGAAGAGTGCATTCAAATCACCCGCAGTACTCCATCCTTCGCACAGCGTGTATCGATTTTGGGATGTACACTTTTCACTTTGCAGCCTTCAGGATTCGTAGTACGCTTGATCGGCTTACGCCGTTTTCACGTGAGCACTGCTTCACAGATTTTTGAGGTGATCTAGCAAAATGTTGTGACACTACAGCGTTTGAAGCTGAACTTGTTCATGTTTTTGCTGACCAGAGCTTCCCTTATGCACATCCTAAACAGTATCGTCGGCTGCAACAAATTTATCCCGAATATAATAAAATGTTGTACGTATTGGTGGCTGAGTTCCATACACATTATAATGTTACTGCTCAAAAGAAGAAATTAACGTTTTTAAGGCGGTAATATTGAGCTCGTTGTTATTGAACTAGTGTGTGTAGTGTCTCTGTTTGTATGCCTGTGAAGGACAATATCCCAAGCGGCATCGACTACTCCCACAGTGTACGTAATTTCGTATACGTAGACAAGTTACCCTCGTGGTGTAGAAGCAGCTGGCGACTCCGACAGTTGCCTATAAAATTCTTGAAATGTAAGAGAAAGAAAACTTCTATAGGATCTTCTCGAACTGGAATACTGCCTTTCGCATTTGGTCATTCGATGATTGTCTGTGAGTGAAATGAGTTCGTTTTAGCAGAGAAAACTTTCTCTATGCTTTTGACAGTGTTATTGAAGCAGGTTCTACAGCAAACATCTACCACCAAATGTTCGAAGTCCTATGCAAGCTTGTCGTACATTACAGTTCGTCACAGAATCCTTTGATCAAAAATGAATACGCGCAATTACCATTGACGTGCAACAGACTGTATTATTGCTCTTACTAAACTCCACATTAACGTTACATATCGCTTGTGACTCTCAAAAAACACAAATTATACAATATACTGTTTCATTGCACACACTTCATACACGTCTTCTCGTTATCCTGTCCCGCAATAAAGTCCCGTCACATCCCGATTTTCTCACTTTTCTTGCTCGCTGTGGAGCAACGCTAAGTCAAGGAATAAATATTTCGCTCGCGCAGGCGAAACGCGCCACCTCGAGATATATATTAACTTTAAACCAAAAACAATTGGAATGTTGTTAATGCGATCCGTTTCACGGTTCTCACTTCCTAGTACGAGACAAGCGATACAACAATCCTTCCTCGCTCGTTACTGCTTTGTTATCTGCTTGCAAACGCGCGCCCTGATCTGTTGAGAAAACTGTGAACTACACTACCGTGAAAAATTGCAACGATTTGTCATTTTTTTTTCAAAGATGTAAATTATCGAAGTGTCTATACCTTTCTGGACCCCCCTGTATAGCCATCAGTCAAAGGCCTGCTTCACACTGGAACACTGGTGACAGTCACCGACAGAGATACATTCGCTTGAACCGGAGCATTCACACCAGAATATTGCCCTCCCAGGGCGGGTAGTGACTCACCCTCGCCACATGTGACGGAAACCATCGCTGTGTTTGCAGCAGTCACCGCCGGAAATGCATTAGTTAGAATTGGAGAGTACACACTTGGACACAGACACAGCGCTGCATATTTGCCAATAGACAGGCAGTCATTACCGAGACAGTGGCGTGAAACATTCATTATATATTATACTCTACACATTATAGCCATGAGTTTAGATTTAATTAACACGAAAGATTTTATAAGTGAAGTAAAAAGTCGTCCCGCTATTCGGGATGTCAAAAGCGATGACTATAGCAACAAAGTGGTGGCTAGGATGGTAGTAACCTTCAAGCACATTTGCATTCTTCGCCCCTTTTCTTCTGCGTCTTAAGGCGTTCCGCCCTATGGTCCAAATATAGAGTTAAAATATTATTTTTAATTGCATTAACTTGCTCACATGTGGCTACTACAGTAATGAATTTTATTTATTTATTATAATATTATCAAGGTACAAGTTCGTGACACACTATAATTTTAATTGTTGGTTCCAATCAGTTCAGTGAATACAACAATGCGATTTCTTACAGTTAAGATAGTAATAATTGCACAATGCACATCGCAAATACAGTGTCAGATGAACAATGAGGCCTAACCACATTAACGTTCTAGCAATTACGTTTTTAGCAGCTGCTGAGCCACTTCACCTTCAGGACTAATGAAGTAGTTTGCAAAGTCATCTCTGATACTGTTCGCAATATTTCCTCGACGGACTAAACGAGGCGACATGTCCTGCAATCCCAGAATAGTTAACGTATCCTTAAACAACATAAAGAGTATAAATCAATCCTTTCTCCAGCCGACCATGTAGCAGTGGATGTACTTGTAATAAAAGTTTTGTCTTCATTCTCCTCCTCCTCCTCCTCCTCCTCCTCCTCCTCATAATCATCATCATCATCATCATCATCATCATCATCATGCTTAGTAGTACCAACAAAAGTTCCTCCTCGCTCGAGTCCATTTCACTGACTAACCAGTTGGCAATACCTGCGGTGTCGGACACCGGTGATCCAGAAGTGTTCACCACAATTACCGGTGACCTTCACTGGCGACCGTCACCAGTGTCCCAGTGTCCCAGTGTGAAACGGGCCTAACACATACAGTCGCACACTCACTACCGTGAAAATTGTGATGGTCTGCCAAATGGTGCGACACTAGCTCACCAAGCGGCGAGAAAGCAGCAGTAAAGTTAAAGTTAGTTTGTAATTGTTTTTTTTCCTAGTTAGTTAGCGAAATAGTTGTTACATTTTTGCTTTCGAAGCATTAGTAACTTATCAGTGTCATGAATGACCATGGAACACATATAGAAACAGCCCAACTTTGCTGATTCATTGACATAAGCTACATATAAATGATGAAATACTTCCGAATATCTATCTAATTGCAGCTTACTCAGCTGAAAACAATAGAAAACAAACATATATTTCATGCATGAGAAGAATATATTTCTTTTGTTGTCCTTATTATTACAGGCATTTTCCTTGACACATAACAACTTCGTGGGGATCCTAAAGTTTCTCATAGTCTGCCACATCACTCAACTTTCGAATACTTAGTTATTTTTTAAATTGTAATTACTTTCGCTTCAAAAGAGAATGTGTTGAGGGTTCTTGCCGTTTGTGGGTCAGATGCACAACAATTGCGGAACTGGTTTCTTCTGAGTAGGGAAACAGTTTTGTTGCCTTTATTCTTTTATTACTACGTCAGTCTGGTTTTTCCATCAGCTGCGGCTGTGGTAATTTATCTTCTACGTAATGTAACGTAGGTATTGCATTCCATACACATTTCCTATGTTCCACATACGACTGGTAGTGCAGTGAAGTAAACTTGAGGTTTTTGAGTAGATCTACGACGCCTTTCTGTAAAAGTACAAGTCTTCATCTGTTTACTAGCAATTCTTTTGTTCTTAAAGAACACGACATTCTCCAGTAGATATCTGAGGCTACAAGAAAATCGTAAATAACTGTTCTGTAATATAGCAGTTCACACGTCCTAGGGTCGTTAGGAAACCTAAAAAATAGACAAATGTGGTGTCTTCTTCTTGTTGACGCTCCCGTTTGTATGAACCATTCTACAGACCGTTACAAACAATTACGATTCACTTTCAAAAGATCTCGCCGAACTCTGCAGTGTAACTTTCTGGCCGCTTGGTGCGCTGCAATCGCAGTGGGTAACAAAAAAGAGACGGAGTGTCGCGACTGTTATGTTATTCTGTGATAACTACTGCGACTGGAATCAAAGTATAGTTCTTGAGAAAGGGGAATTTGGAGGAGCAGTTGCATCTGAATGGTACAGTAAACAGACAAAACTGTGGGTAACAGCATACGGCAAATCCACTCGCTTACTTGAATGAAAAATTGTTTACCTTTGCATCCTATGATTTGATTAGTGTCGCAATTGATAGGATGTATCTTCATACGCAAGCTTATTGTAGGCACTCTTCAGTTTTGAAATGTAAGATGTCGGTTGAGCTGAAGACATTTATTTTTGACCAATGTGTATTGCAAGAAATAACTAATGGCTGCGAAACATGGACATTAAATGAGTTCATTGTTAGGTAGGTAACAGTAGCCCAAAGAGGAATGGGAAGATCAATGTAGGATTGCGCGAAAAAAAGGCAGGAAGAGAGCAGTTGAATTAAGACGAACAACGAAGGTCACCGACATAACGGAAAGAGTGAATAGGCCTACACTGAAATGGCAGTGGGCTGGTCACGATTACTCCAACAAAAGATGGTAGACGGTCTAAACAAGTCCTAGACTGGAGCCCAATTTACCAAAAATGACCTAGAGGAAGACCACCAGACAAATGGGTCAGAGATGTAAGGAAGAGAGTGGAATCAATTGACAACGGGAAGCTCAGGATCGGAAGAAATGGAAGGTCTTACTGGGATGCTTTGTTACACGCCGACTCAAAGAGACTATATCATTAAGTGATAGAACTGGCTGATGATGATGATGATCTTTATACGCTTAAAATTTGAGAGCTGTTTTGTGATGTGAGTTTTGATGTACGACTAGATAGTGCTCCAGCTCACTCCTGTCATGATGTCAGAGTGTACTTGAATGAATGTGTTAGCAATGAACATGATCCATACTACTGTGCAAATCGATAGTAATTGCGCTCGCCTGTCTTTGCCCGAAGAATTCGATGACATTCCTGACCGACCGAGAGGGGGCATGACCAGGGATGGGTATTTAAGGGACTCCGCCGGCGAGGGGAGGGAAATTGTCGACTGCAGTGATTGTGGGCAGTTTTCCTCGGGACCGTTGGCTGGTCACAACTCCAGGAGTTGATACGGCCAGTGATTGTGTGTGAGGCCGCACGGCGGACTTGCATCTACATTGGTGTTGATTTTCAAGCAGAGCTGACTGTACGGAATTGTACGGAATTGTGTCTCAGAAGGGGAGGCAGCCTGGACTTACGAAGTTCTGTAACGAATGTGGACTGGTTGTCGCCGAGAAAAGATTGTATGGTCAGCAATTTGTGAACCTTATACTCCCTGTTTGTCGAAGGTGATTAATGAGACGGATTTGTAACGCTTGAAAGTGCAGAAATTTGTATTTACGCCACCGGAATAATAGGTGATTCGCCTTCAGAATCGAAGGCATAAGTTATTAAAGCAAAAAATTATACTGCAGTTCGACTGTCGTGATAGTGCGAAGGTCGTTCAATGAGTAATGCCCCACATTTTTTTCTCAGAATACATTATTTGTTAAGAGTCAGAATTTCGTGACAATATACATCAATATGTCTTGTCCATGTTCTATTTTTCTACGTAGTCTGCATCACGTTCTATGGCCATACGCCAACGTTATGGAAGAGCATGTATTCCCTGCTGGTAAAAGCCCTTGTTCTGTAGGCGAAGCCAAGTTTTCACTGCATAACTGATACTCTCGTCATCTTCAAAGGGTGTTCGCATAGAGAATCTCTAAGCGGACTGGACTGTAGGGTGGATGAGGCAATGATGTCCAACCCAATTTGGCGATGTGTTCCCGGGTTCTCAGACTTGTGTGTGGGTGTGCATTATCGTGTTAGAGCAAGATTTCTGCTGGATTCTTGTCAGATCGAACACATCGGAAACGGGTCATGATGTTATTCAGAGCCTTCACTTATGCCTCTGAATTGATGGCATCACATCCACGAGAATGATGCGGTTTAGCACAAGTCAGCCACCAATCAAGCATCGTCGCATACCTTCCAACCCTTCGCTCGCACATCGTCAATGTCTCAAGGATCCGTTGACGGCATTCAGGATCATGTAGATGTTGAATGTTTAGTTTCCACGGGGTCTTACTGTGCCACACCTCTCTACGGAGAAGAAGCACCGTACAGAAATGAGCGCTGTGGTTGGAAAATGCCAATAGCCAGCGTTCCGCGTCCTGTACATCATTTGCATGAGGCCGTGAGATATAAATGCGATCTAATCTGCTCGCCAAATGACTTGTCACATAGGTGTATCCCGGTGCGCCTCTATGTCGTAATTCCCACGTGTCACTAAGTACAAGGTCGTTGACAACGGTTCGAAACTCCTGACTGATGTTTGCCTGCGGCCATTGGTCTTTCTGGCTGAGAACAGAGTTGAAATCTCCACCAATTATTACACATTCAAAACGTCCATGGAATTGTGGGGCAACGTCTTCTGCATAAAATCGCGCCCTTTCCCGCCGCCGATTATTTCCCGACGGTGCATAAAGATTGATGATGCGTGTCCCAAACGTCGTTAAAACCATTCCCCTGGCCGACGGAAGATAACACACGTTTTCCACTGGGAAGCCATCGCACACGTAAACTGCCACCCCACTCCCATTGTGATCCCCATGTGACGAATAGGATTGGTAGCCTGCGATGTATGGGAGTGCAGCTATGTGGACTTCCTGCAGCAAAGCAAAATCCACATCAGATGCCCAAATCGTTTCCTTCAGTAGGTGTGTTTTGGCCGGTGAACGCACGTCATTTATATTTAATGTCGCAATACGGTTCGCATGGCGTTGAATTCCACACTGTCGAGGCACAACAACATCTCCCTGCATCGGTGCTGGGTGCTGAGTTAGAAGACGTTCTCCCGCCTCTCTCCCTTCACCTTCAGCAATTATTAGGCCGTCTTCGTGAGCGCCGGCTGCCTCTGTATGACGTCCGGTGCCTCCTCAATACCGTCAACCACATCTTTTCTGGCAGTGATATATTCGTGTCCATAGCCACAGCATCTGCGTCTGGAGAGCCAACTGCCTGTGATTCCTCTTCAGCATCACCACGTCCCGGTACCGTTAATGTGACAAACCGCTGCCGGTCTGATCGAACAGTTTCCATTGCCTCATCCTGTTTCGTAGAGGTTGTTGTGTCGTCTTGGTCCACAGGCACATCGTCGTCGGGGCAAGGGGAGTCATCCCGAGGAGATGTCGTGCGACGCCGCCGTTTCCTCTTTCGGGGAACGTTGTTTGCGTGACCTTCGGGATCTGTCGCATTCCATTAAGAACGGGGTACGTGGCGAATTGTGTTCAGCGTTCTGCCGTGTGACCACGTACTGTGCCGTATGGCTCAAAAGCCTCGATAACTTCGTCAACCGGGAGCTCAAATGGCAGCTCAAAAACACGCATTGTCCGTACACCCAGACCAGCATGTTCTACAGTAACCGTGTCGACATTCCCGTCACCATGGCAAAATCGGAGACCTGCTTTTGTCGCCTGTAGAATTCTCTCACACGCCGCGTCATTTACCATCTTAACATACACCGTGGGACTAATGAAGGACAGGTGAATTCCGACAATATCGTTTGGCGGTATCTTGACTTCCTCTCGAATGAACCGCTCCACTGCTAAAGCCTTTGGTGGTTCGTAGTCTTTGCAGAAATTGAATCGTAATGTAGTTTTTCTGTACTTGTTCGCCATGATCGTTGTTACTAGCCCGCTCGCAGACGAAGTCCACAAGTAAACAAAACTCGCACACGCCGCACAGGCGGAAGTATCGGACCTCCGCTTCGCACGGCCGCTAGCGCCGAACTGGAATTTGGATCGAGGATAATCCGTGCAGTTGTGGGAACTCCTCTGCCATGGTGGCTTGGTGGCTAGTGCCCCTACCTAGTAAGCAGGAAAAAAAAATATGGAAATGAGCGTTTGGCGTCATTGGCCGGGAGGAGCCTTACGGGGCAGGTCTGGCCGCATTGGTGCAGGTCTTATTACATTAGACACCACATTGGGCGACCTGCACGTCGGATGGGGATGAAATGATGATAAAGACAACACAACACCCAGTCCCTGACCAGAGAAAATCCCCGGCGCAGCCTGGAATCGTACCCTGGCCTCTTAGAACGGCAGTCCTTCACGCTGACCATTCAGCTATATTTTTTTCTTTGTTTAAATTTGTAAAATATCTAAAGGGAGTTTTTTTCTTTTTTAGTTTCGAGGGCCGAAATGTAAAAAAAAAAAAAAATACACGTGGACGCTGTTATCGGGGCGGACTTGTATGCATGAGAACCAGGTTGGGTTCTACTGTGGTACAAATGTTCTCTCGCCACTTTAGTCAGTGTACATAAAATCACATCGGTATGAGACCAGTAAAGTTTCTGAAATTGTCACTTGCATTTCAGAGGTATGGAGACTGTGACACACAACATTTCCTGATACGTTTATCTCATACAGTAAAGGTTATGCGAGAAAAGCATCGTGTGCAGTCACCACATCGGACGCATTGGTTGTTGCAGCTCCTCAGCAATTCACTGGATCTTTAAACGGCTCGTTTCCGGACCCAGATTTATTGGAACGTTTTTGCTTCTAATTATCGCATACTTTTCGCTACTAATTGTAATACACTTTGCATTTGTCGACGAACCCCTTCAACTCCGTGGATGGCGCACTACACAGCCGACTTCAGGGACATAGACCGACTCTCTAATCTCCAATAGTGAGACCAGCAGTACATGTACAGTTGCTTTACGCCGTGTGGAGACCATCCTATTTTGAAATGGCAGACAGCACGGTTCGGCGCGGAAGTAATAGAAGGTTGGTGGTTCCGTACGTGTTCCTGCGTATCGATCGATACAACTGGGGCCCGCAAATCTACATTAGAGCTATCGTCAGCACCAAGTTAATGAAAGCCGCAGGGTGGATTACAGTGCTGGAGTCGCGTTCTGTAAACCAATCGGGCTCGTAAATATTCATAGCGACGGAAAGCAGAGTACGCGCGTAGCAGGGGTCGCCGAGTACCTGGCAGCTCGTTACGCGCCAGCGCGCCTACACCGCCGGAATGCTAATTCCTCTTGTTAGGCGGCACAAATTGTTTGTTACAAATGGAGAGCGCCGCCCGGGGTGACGCCGGCCGTAATGGCGCTGTCCTGTCCGGGGAACCCCCGCCTGGCGCCTAGCTACTGACGTCATACGCAGCCTAACCGGCCCCGCCTGCAGCGAGTGCCACCTCGACACGACGTGATGTCTGCTCTGCGCCGATACCGATCAGCAGTTACCGCTCCCGTTATTATACAGCAATCCCTCACAACTGCGCACGCATACGCTCTGTGTCAATGTCCGTTTGCTGCTCCGCTGGGAGCGCAGTGGATAGCAGAAGGTGACACTTTCATTTACGTTGTTTTTCTATGCTCGTAGAACAGCAATCGGGAGCACAGTATTGTGTACTAGCTTCCTGACCTGACCTCTGGTAGAGAACAAATTGTGCAATTTACAAGTATATTAGTTATTACTGAGCTCCGTCCCTGACTCAGTATGCAAGAACCAGCCCCTAAGAAGACAAGGAACAAAACATTTATCGCTAACAACATAACATCACAATTAACTGCTCTGTAGTACGCCGCAATTTGAAATTCTGTTTGTGAAGATAACTGTCTCTAATAAATATACAAACGGCGTCTGGATCTCTTCTTTTATTGCCGCCTATCTGTTTCAATCTGCGTTGCAGATCATGTTCAGGTGCGAAAAAAAGCAAAAAAAAAAAGCAGAACAATAAAAATTACAGAAGTGTGATATTACATACTCTTCAGACTGACTCACATATTGTGTATGAAGTGAACAGTTGTGGGTTAAGTTGCAGATGGGGGAATCTTTTAAATGAAAAGATTTGCTCCATAACGGGTTACTGAAGGTTCATTTACATGTAAGCAACATGTTATCTCCCTTATAGTCTAAGCGTGTTTGGAATTTTATAGAAACAAATACCGCTGGCCGGAGTGGCCGAGCGGTTCTAGGCGCCGCAGTCTGGATCCGCGCGACCGCTACGGTCGCAGGTTCGAATCCTGCCTCGGGCGTGGATGTGTGTGTTGTCCTTAGGGTAGTTAGATTTAAGTAGTTCTAAGTTTTAGGGGACTGATGACCTCAGAAGTTAAGTCCCATAGTACTCAGAACCATTTTTTTTAGAAACAAATACAGGAAAAGTAGAGAATATCATCGTAAACAGATATGAGAAAACATTGAGGGAACTTGATGATGTAAGTAGGCTGTTTAGGATTTTTTATTGGTAACGCCGCCGCCACGTAGCACTCTGTATGAAAATCACTGGCTGTGCTGTGCGCAGTCTGTGTTTAGTTTGCATTGTTGTCTGCCATTGTAGTGTTGAGCTGCGGCAGCTGGATGCTAACAGCGCGTAGCGTTGCGCAGTTGGAGGTGAGCCGCCAGCAGTGGTGGACGTGGGGAGAGAGAGATGGCGGAGTTTTGAAATTTGTAAGAATTGGTGTCACGAACTGATATATATATATATATATATATATATATATATATATATATATATATATATATATATATATATATATATAATGACTATTAAGATAAATACATTGTTTGTTCTGTATTAAAATCTTTCATTTGCTAACTATGCCTATCAGTAGTTAGTGCCTTCAGTAGTTCGAATCTTTTATTTAGCTGGCAGTAGTGGCGCTCGCTGTATTGCAGTAGCTTGAGTAACGAAGATTTTGGTGAGGTAAGTGATTTGTGAAACGTATAGGTTAATGTTAGTCAGGGCCATTCTTTCGTAGGGATTTCTGGAAGTCAGATTGTGTTGCGCTAAAAACTATTGTGTGTCAGTTTAAGCACAGTCTTGTATAATTTTTCAAAGGGGACGTTTCATATGTCGACCCTTAGCCAAGGATACCTCCCTGGAATCCTCTGATTTTTTCTTGTAGTTTGTGTAGTTAGTGTAGCCTTTGTTTATTGCTAGCGCGTAATCATAGAGAGAATCTCCTTTGCAGTTGTAGTCTTTCATTGTTGTACAGTAAAATAGTTGTGGCATGCATGTAGTTTTGCACGAAGTATTTCGCAGCTCTGCTTGCAAGTAACTAGATATTATTTTCAGTGTTACGTTAATGTGTTCTCTTATTTTTGTTCTTCAAATTGTGTTTTTCTGTGTTGTCGTGTGAGAAATTGTGACAATAATGGCGTGTGAAAAACGTAACACTAGGCTCCAAAGTAAACTGAGAAATGACAGTGAAGACGAAAGCAGTGTGTTAGCGTCACCATGTAATGAATTCACTAATGTTCAAAGTAGTAATTTGGTAATAGCGCATAGGGAAATGGAGCGGGCTGCAAATAATGGTGTAGGCAGTGAAACAATTAGTGAACAGGGAAGCATTATCGATCGATCGGTCGGCAACAGCTCGCCTCAGGATTCCGAAATGACAGGACACAATCTTGCAAATACTGTAGATTCAGATTTTGCTTCCTCACCGTTTTCTCAAATAAATCAAGACACATTTTCTGCTTTTCAAAATGAGAATATTGCCGGTTCAAATGCACTGCCGAAAAGCACTGAGGAACATGTTTTAGACACCAGTGCACTGTTATTACAGTTAATGCAACAAATGGGACAAAGGCTACAAAAGTTAGACACAACGCTTAAACAAAATCAGAAACAAATGGGACAAAATCTTCAAAAGGTAGACACAATGGAACAAAATCAGAGACAAACACAGCAAAAGCTTCAAAAGTTAGACACAATGGAACAAAATCAGAGACAAACACAGCAAAAGCTTCAAAAGTTAGACACAATGGAACAAAATCAGAGACAAACACAGCAAAAGTTTCAAAAGTTAGACACAATGGAACATAATCTTCAAAAGTTAGACACAATGGAACAAAATCTTCGGAAGTTAGACACCACACTTGAACAAACACGTGAAGATTTAACTACTGAGTTACATAACATTGAATCGAAATGTCAAAAAATCTGTAATGACGTAAAAACACAAATTTGTGAGCATTTTCAACCTATTTTTTCGCGGCATGAAAACGCATTACAGAATCACGAAGCAGCCATAAAAGAATTGCAAACTGTTGTTCGTGAAAATCACGACACCTTGCAAGCTAAAATGGACTCAGTTGCATCCACCGATTCGGTTACGCAACTTGCAAGAATTCAGGAAAACTTAAAGGTCACAGTAGATTCGATTTCAACACAAATGGACACCCTGAAACTTGGTTCAGAAAAACACACTGAGGAAATGTGTTCACTATCGGAGAAAGTAGCCGAACTTTCAGATCAGTTTATTAACTTATCTACAAAGTTAGATGATGATCTGAATGATACAGAAGAGTGCGAACAAATTAGGAAATTCAAACAAAATCAGAATCAAATTAATACACAACACCAAAGAGAAATCCGGGAAGTGCAAGATCAGCTGACACAGGTAATACAAGAATTACGTATTTCAGAGGACAGTCGCGCTCCAACACAGGAAGAGGGACTTAGAAATACGGAAAAGCCACAAAATAATAACACAGGGCATTTCGGAAATTGTGAAAGAAATTGGCAAGGTACACCGAATTTTGAGATGGAACTGCCGACACGGCGTAACAATGAACGATATTCTACCCACCGACACGATGATTTTGACTATAAGCTGTTCATTACTGCACGTAAATTCAAAACATTTAAGAATTCTGGCAACGACATTCATCCACAAGCGTGGCTTCATCAATTCTCTCATTGTTTTCCTCCCAACTGGTCATTAGAGCACAGATTAGAATTTATGTGTGGTTATTTAGAGAATGAACCAGCTATAAGAATGCGATCGGTCATTCACGATTGCCACAGTGAAGGAGAATTTTACCACGCCTTCCTCTCATCATATTGGTCTCAAGCTACACAAGACAGAGTAAAACATAGCATCACGATGATGAAACACTTTGAACAATCTGAATTTTCCAGTCTCGTCAAATATTTTGAAGACATGTTGCATAAGAATCAATACCTTTCAAACCCTTACAGCCCTTCAGAACTCATCCGCATTTGCTTAATGAAATTGCCGGAACATTTAAGGAATATTATTTTGGTAGGACTTTGCAAAGACGACACTGAAGCTTTTCAGGGACTCTTACAAGAATTAGAAATTGACACTGACAATCGCGGAACGCGAAAACAGGAACACAACAATTACAGGTCATATCCGTCGCAATTCCGCGATGAAAGAAACAATAACTGGACACGACATGTCTATTCTTACAACGCAAATCGTGACCAAAACAGACGCCACCCATATGTCAACCACTGGCGGAGTAGTAATAATTACAGAGAAAGATCGCATTTCCGCGGTAATGACTATCACAGAGACAATCAGAGAAACAGACAATATGGAAACCAAAATAATTATTATCACGGGAGACAGAATAACTTCAGACGCAACGGTCCACCACGCAGTTACGATTCTGGGAGAAATTCTCGACCACATGACCGACAAACAAGAAACTTTGTAAACTACCGACAGAACGACAGACCTGAATTGCATCAGAACTGGCGGGTTTCCTACAGAGCTGGGCCCTCTCGGCAAGGTGAATTTGTAGAAGTTAGGTCTCCTAATCCCAATAACGGCGCGCGCCAACAAGAGACAGACAATGACTCGCACTGCAGGCAGCCGCGTGCGCCGGCTGGCTCAGAGAAAAATAACATAGACGCTAACCTTGAGAAAAATTCCAGTATTCTTTACCGACGTATACCGCATGATAACTGCGTTCAAGTTAATTCTAAGCACTAGGAAAAGTAAAGGATTGCACCACATTTCACATGTAAAACAGTTTATTGAAAGATAATCTGCTTTTTAATTTAGTCTTTACCGTAAAATTTATCACTTCACGCTACTAGTACAATCTGTCACACTGAGAAACTGTTAACATGCAACAATGTTTTGAAGTTAACTATCCAGTCTAGAACCTAGGGAACATATTTAAACAGTACTTACAAGTGAACTATTATTGTGAACAGACGACACAATGTTATTGTATGTGTACATTCTTGCTTGTTAGTTGCACGATTACGTAACGGCTATAAGGCTTACATACTTAGAACATACACTGCTAATGAGATTCTAATGCAACATTTTGGTTTACTTGAAAAGACATTCTTTATTTGAAGTACTTTCTGTGGGATTAAAGATGGCTTAGCATTTGGTTTCTTTGACAGCTACATGATCATATCATGACGCTACGAATGTGCGACACAATTTACATTGTTGCTTTGCAGTGTATCTGTTTTTCTGAATTCTGGGAAGTAAAACATGTTTTAGTAGTAACTTTGTGGTATAGCTACAATGAGACAGCCTTTTCTGTAGCACAACAATACGTTACAGTACAGTACTTACTTCATCACGGCAATAAGCGTAGTAACTACAATATCTATACGCAAAGCATTTCACTTTTGTTTGTCATGAGGTAAGTACATTGACTTCTGTCGAACTTAGCTTTCGGAGGACGATAACTACGACACTTCCGCAGAGATTATCTTACAACACGACGCACAGTTTAGAGCTACAGTACGCGTATTTGAGTGACTAATTTTGTACTTAAAACATTTATTTTTAAAGATATTTGAAATACAATGATACAAAGGTTTTTCGTGATACATTTCATTCCGTTGCTGTAATCTGTAACATCTGAAGATATAATTACATTAATCCTGAGGGGGTACACGTCTTCTTTGTGTACCATGTGTTTGGCAAGCACAAGGAGCCCTAGGTAATATGGTATTTGTTTATACAACTTTACACAACGGTACCATATTTCTCTAACACATAAATTACACAGCTATCTGATCATTTAACTAAGAGAGACAAACATTTACTTTACTACATCAGTGACAGATGTTTACGTAATTACACCATTGGATAACTTCACACTTACGAAATTGTATTTTGTCTGTACTTTGTGAACTGTTCATATTTTTTCGGAACCATTGTGATACTATGAGAGCTTTGAATGACATATTTGGTATTGGATCACGATTTTTAAAGTACGTTTGAAGCAGATGACACTTTTGACATGAGCAGAGAATTTTTTTTTAAGTTTTGAAATTATTGGAGAAAGCTACGGAGATTTTGAGAATTTGACTGTGGTGTTATGATGTTATTATTACGACGACATGTGAATTATGCTGCTGAGGTATGTTTAAGCTGATGCTATATGAGTTATTTGATTATGCTACGTATCTGTTATGATGAAATATTGAAGAAGTGTCGACGAATATATATATGTGTAATAAGGTAAGAAATAATGAGTAGTGGTTAGGGACTCTGATTTGTGAAAAAGGATATTGGAAACCGAGAATCGTACTTTAAGAGTTATGAAATGAGTGTATATGCGTGAATGTATCACTATGCTGGCGAAAATTTTTGGGACACAATTATATTTAAATGATTTTATTTCTACAGATTTGTAACGCAAATTCTTGACCTGTGAATTTTTTTTTATATGAGACTGCCACTGTAGCGGAAACTGGTGTCGTAAATATTTCGATAAGACAGTTAAGTGACCACCTGCATGTAATGCGTCGTGGGCACCCAGCTGCGCGACAACCACCTGACAAAAGAAAGCCATTAGTGTGTGCCTGTCAGAGGCACAGGTGGAGGAAAAAAAAGAGGCCATTATCCTCGCTATTGAGATTCCCTTGTAGAAAGCATCGCAAATACTACACGCCCAAACTTGAAAACATATGATTACACAGTGGAGCTCTTAATTTATGATATTTACTAAAATGCCTAATGAAACGACGAGAAACATTTCATGGCTATTGTCCTGCTAGTTGAGAGAAATGCCATGTGCTTTATGCATTTATTTACTCATTTTGTTTAATATCTAGTTTCTAACTGCACTGAAGCATTGGTTAAAATAAATTCTATGGATGTACTAATATAAATATTTTATGCCTACAGATCCAGTAAATAATAACTTTATGATGTACTTAAAAAAAACGAAGTAGCACAAAAAGACATTTCCCTTCACAGAAATTGCATACAGAATTGTCTTTTCAAGTACATGGTAATATTTTTTTACAATAAATTTTTGTGGTGCACCACTTTAATTGCATAGACATTAAGATGTGAATAGACATTGTCCTTATCTGCATTGTTGTCTTTAGTGTGCTATTTTTTCTGCTTGTGGGTTTGTCATGTTTAGGTATAAATTATAGCATTTGCTGCTGCTGTTTGCCATTCATAGTGCTACTGAATATCACTTTGTATTACTAGGTTAAGCCAATTTTATTACTGATTTATTTTTCTTGTTTGCTGCGCATTGCCTTATATTAGTTGTAATATTGCTGCCTTTTTTTGCCAATTTCCATTTTTTAACATTGCTGTTTGTGTAAATTGTTTTGTGCTGCTGCATTGCCTCATCCCTTAGTTAAGCATCTGAGCTCAGTAGATTTAAGTTAGCTTAAGAGGGGGTAGCCTATATAAGAGAATGAGTTGCAATGGATTTGAAGAAATGCACCGAGAGGTTATATGAGAAAAGTACAGAAAGCAGGTACAGATAGGACTTTTTGGAAATAATGAAGAACGAAGGGAGATCTCCGAGAAGTAAAGAAAGTTTTGTTTGCAAAATACTGCAGTAAAACAAACCCTGTCCTTTCCTTTTGTGTTATCCCACTATGTGTTTGTGTACTCTTGTGTATTTGTTTTCTTCCTGTCTCTGTGTGCTGTTTCATAGAATTTTTTCTCTTCTAATACTAAGCTACATTCACTATGATGAGGAATACTGTTATCCTCAAATATAATTTGCGTTATTAACATGTTATTTACTTTGTAAAGATGTTTACACATTATTTATTCTGCTTTGTTCTAATGCTCATGTGTGAAGTTGATGTTTCAAAAGTTATTCTGATCTTTTATGTATGCACTTATGTCGTAATTTTTGTAACACTGATGTATTTGCTATTTCGATTCTTTTGTAAAGCCTGTACTACTGCAAATGTTATCTGTATTGTTATGTTCTTTAAAGATGTATTTTGTACCTCTGTTATTGCATTCTTATGTTATAAAATTGTAACTGACACCAGTTCATCAAATTAAGTAACTTGTAAATTACAGTTCACTGCACACGTTTCTGTTGGTCATAGTATATGGACAATATGTGAGAAGTAGGGACTGATAGTGTTTGCACGTGTGTTAATAATTCAGTAAGGGACTGGATAACAGCATTGCTGGTTGTAAGAACATTTCAAAAACAATTTTTCTGAGTGCACAAGTGGTGGTTATGGACTTGATATATTATCCGCAAGACTCTTCAATGGTGATTGTGCGTCTGCACAGTCAAACAGATGGCTGCTTTCCATCTCTACAAGGACTACAGTGGGTCTACACCTTTCATGACCCACCAATACCATTATTTCTACAAGGACTGCAGTTGGTATGCATCTCTGGTGGCCCACCAATAGTAATCTCTACCAGGACTACAGTGGGTCTGCTCTGTGATGACCTACCTACCGATAGTCTTCAACGTCGACTGACTCTGCTGTGGCCTATTACCTGTCTGCATGTCAAGAGTCAGCACTGTCTTTCGTTGGAAGGACAACACTACTTCTTCAAGACTGCTTAGAAATCCACTACTTCCAAGTGCAATTTCTTTTATTGCTCAGACTTTGAAAAAAAACACTGCAATTTTACTATGATGAACGATCAGGACTGTCTTTATGGACTGTGAGAGAATTTTAGCTTTTGACCAACATTGTATCGATAAGTGTGTGCATTTCATTTCTTTGTTATTGTAATTATGAAAAAAGTTTTCAAATCTGTATTGGCCACTGCCCAAAACAATTTGTAAATTTTTTTGTGGGGAGCATGGGGGCTATGTAAGTAGGCTGTTAAGGATTTTTTATTGGTAACGCCGCCGCCACGTATCACTCTGTATGAAAATCACTGGCTGTGCTGTGCGCAGTCTGTGTTTAGTTTGCATTGTTGTCTGTCATTGTAGTGTTGAGCTGCGGCAGCTGGATGCTAACAGCACGTAGCGTTGCGCAGTTGGAGGTGAGCCGCCAGCAGTGGTGGACGTGGGGAGAGAGAGATGGCGGAGTTTTGAAATTTGTAAGAATTGGTGTCACGAACTGATATATATATATATATATATATATATATATATATATATATATATATATATATTATGACTATTAAGGTAAATACATGGTTTGTTCTGTATTAAAATCTTTCATTTGCTAACTATGCCTATCAGTAGTTAGTGCCTTCAGTAGTTTGAATCTTTTATTTAGCTGGCAGTAGTGGCGCTCGCTGTATTGCAGTAGCTTGAGTAACGAAGATTTTGGTGAGGTAAGTGATTTGTGAAACGTATAGGTTAATGTTAGTCAGGGCCATTCTTTCGTAGGGATTTTTGGAAGTCAGATTGTGTTGCGCTAAAAACTATTGTGTGTCAGTTTAAGCACAGTCTTGTATAATTTTTCAAAGGGGACGTTTCATAATGTGACATCTCTTTTTAGCCACAATAATCGTTCTTTTAGTAAAAACAACACACGAGTTTCATGAAGGACTAGTATATGTGTCCATGATAAATCTGTCAAAGGCAAAGGAATCCATAATCAATAGGGAACTGAGATAGACTTTAAAATCTGTGTTTCGCAGGCAGCAGGTAAAAGAAACAATAGCTCAAGTAAAAGTTGCATCTTAACATATTTGAACAATTCTTTGCTGCTACAAAAATTATGAATTTCTTCGAATCTGAGAAAGCATCCCCAAATGTAGACCGAAGGAATCAAGCAAGTTTGGAAAATATAAATGGTAAACTTAAGAAATAATTAGCTATTGTTGCAAAGGCTGAGAAAGTGGACACAGCTGTCCTAATCCATGATAGGGACTACATTTGGTTTTGGTCATCAGTCCTCTGACTGGTTTGATGCGGCCTGCAACGAATTCCTCTCCTGTGCCAATCTCTTCATCTCAGAGTAGCACTTAAACCTACGTCCTCAACTATTTGCTGGATGTGTTCCAATCGATGTCTTCCTATACAGTTTTTGCCCTCTACAGCTCCCTCTAGTACCATGGAAGTCAGTCCCTGGTGTCTTAACAGATGTCCTATCATCCTGCCCCTTCTCCTTATGAGTTTTCCACACGTTCCTTTTACCTCCGATTCTGTGCAGAATCTCGTCGTTCCTTACCTTATCTGTCCACCTAATTTTCAACATTCGTCTGTAGCACCACATCTCAGATGCTTCAATTTTCTGTTGCGGTTTCCCCACAGTCCATGTTTCACTACCATACAATGCTGTGCTCTAAACGTACGTTTATAACACTACTGTATGCTACTGCTGTACCATAACTTTAAAGTTGGAGACAGGTTGTGAAATAAAAGCAATTATGGTATAAAGCAACGGAGAAGTGTTACCCTCTGAGAGGAATTATGTTATGTTGACCGTGATGTACCTAACGAAGGTGGCTTATCGGAAGTGAAAGTCAGAATTACGTAAATATTCAAACAGTAACAAATAATGTTTTACCTAGCTACACAGTTTAAAGAATAAGGAAAACGGTCGCCAGCCTAATTAGGCAAGAGAAAGATTAACGTTCTTGTTTAAGAAAGTAAGTATGAGTAACCGACAAACACAACCTATAATTTGCCACACGCGAGTCCAATGAACTCTGATACCTGCAAATGTTCACGGCTATGATTGGAAGCTAACTGAGCAGTCAAACTATTTGCGTAAATGTAACAGATATCGGAACACACTATTACTTTCAGGGCTTATTCAAACTAAATGGTCTTTATAACATTACTATTAATATTCACTGCAGAATCATAAATAGGACATAGGTTAAGTATTATTTTTCAAACACTTTCCTAACTGACATAGAATTATAAGTGTTGTTCACTGCAAAATTATGAACTGGTCACAGGTTAAGTCTCTCTCAGTTAAATACTTTACTATTTCAAATGAAAGTTAATTTTAATTCACTAACAGGTTACTTCTCTTGAAGAAGAATGAAGAAATTATTGTTTTCATAAGTAGTGGTAAAGGATAACCTGTGGATCTTTTTACACTATTAATATGCACTTTCAGTACCCGAAAGAAACAACTGCTTAGCAAACAAACTTTCCACAACTTCAATTCACGACCTTTGCTGCTGTGAGACACGATGTTGACAAATTTACAAGAAACTGACTCACCTTTTAAAATTTACTACAGGCAGCACTATAATCATTAACTAAGCAAAACTTTATAAGCCTCAGTTTTAAGAACTTTTAATCTTTAAAAAGAAACAGCAAATTGTCTTTATTACCACAATCTTCTGCTTTCAAGTAAATGATTAAGTAGGTGTCTCTGAAACTTCACAAAACTACATTTACTGCCTCTCACAATTTCACTGAATCCATAGTAAATCTGAATATTCCCTTCTTACCAAAGATCAAACAACAAACTATTTGGCTTTGAGGCTTCATTGTTTCCACAAACTAGGACACTCGGCAATCATAGTTCAAATGGAGAGGAACCTAAGCGGTGTTGTGATTAGGAAAAATTCAAGGTAGGTACATAAATTCAGTTATAAGTTACCTTATATTTGTGCACACTAAAACATCCAATAAGCTGATCCTTCACTGTACATTATTATAGTATGCCGTTACAGTGATTGCGCAATGTGGTGGCAACTGCATGTTGGTAGGTGCATTTGAAGGTAGGTTTGCTGGACTCTGTCCCTTCTTGTTGGCGATGATGGATACCAATTCCAGAATCATTGCAGCTATTTATCCATCCAACCGAGGCTTTGGAAAGTGGCAGAACAAGCTTCTCTCGGAACCAGCACAATATACAACTTTTACATGGCAGTGGACAGTTTGATAGCTCGTCCCCGACTGACTCTTGTTCCACCTTTTCTACCTAGGCCAACCACAATTTGCGCGCTACACAGTTCCGTTCCCGAGGGTAACTACAAAACCTTTTGCATATTAAATAACTAAGAACCCTAAGTGAGGATCAGCGATTTACATAACAGCAAACAACATTTTAAACAAAACAGAACATTTGCACATATTAGTATTTCTACAAAAAATTGTTCACCCAAATTCCAAATGTATGCAGTCAGTTTTGTCTCCCTCAAATTGAGACAAAAAATTTAAATGACAGATGTACTACATTGTATAGAATCAAACCATGACATCAAAGTTTTTACACAGAAATGAGTATACAATTTCATGTTATCGATTCAATCCAACAACCTTTACAGATACTCAATGTGTAACATTAAATAAAACAAAAGACAAAAAAAAAAAAACAAAAAAAAGCAGTAGAGTATTAGAGCTATGGTGTTACATGTTCTCAGATATTTCTTCCTCAGATTAAGGCCGATATTTGATATTAGTAGACTTCTCTTGTCCGGGAATACCCTTCCTGCATTGCAAGCCTGATTTTGATATCCTCCATGCTCCATGTGTCATTGGTTATTTTGCTGCCTAGGTAGCAGAATTCGTTAACTTAGTGACCATCAATCCTGATGTTAAGTTTCTCGCTGTTCTCATTTCTCCTACTTCTCATTACCTTCCTCTTTCTTCGATTCCGTGTCAGTCCTTACTCTGTACTCATTAGATTGTTCATTTCGTTCAGCAGATCATGTAATTCTTCTTCACTTTCACTCAGGATAGCAATGTCATCAGCGAATCCTGTCACTGATATCCTTTCATCTTGAATTTTAATTCCACTACTGAACGTTTCTTTTATTTTCATCATTGTTTCCTCGATGTATAAATTGAACAGTAGGGGGGAAAGGCTACATCCTTGTCTTACACCCTTTTCAATACGAGCACTTCGTTCTTGGTCATCCACTCTTATTATTCCCTCTTGGCTGTTGTACATATTGTACATATTATATATGGTCCGTTTCTCCGTATAGCTTACCCCTGCTTTTCTCAGAACTTCGAACATCTTTCACCATTTTACATTTCGAACGCTTTTTTCAGGTCGACAAATCCTACGAACGTGCATTGATTTTTCTTTAGTCTTGCTTCCATTATTAACCGCAACGTCAGAATTGCCTCTCTCGTGCCTTTACCTTCCCTAAAGCCAAACTAATTGTCATCTAGCGCATCCTCAATTTTCTTTTCCATTCTTCTGTATATTATTCTTGTAAGCAAGAGCTGTTAAGCTGGTCGTGTGATAGTTCTCGCACTTGTCAGCTTTTGCCATATTCGCAATTGTGTGGATGATATTTTTCCGAAAGTCAGATGGTATGTCGCCAGACTCATACATTCTACACACAAACGTGAATAGTCGTTTTGTTGCCACTTCCACCAACGATTTTAGAAATTTTGATGGAATATTATCTACCCCTTCTGCCTTATTTGATCTTAAGTCCTCGAAAGCTCTTTTAAATTCTGATTCCAATACTGGATCCTCTATCTCTTCTAAATCGACTCGTGTTTCTTCTTCAGACAAATCTTCCACCTCATAAAGGCTTCCAATGTATTCTTTCGACCTATCCGCTCTGTCCTCTCCATTCAACAGTGGAATTCCCGTTGCACTCTTAATGTTACCACCCTTACTTTTAATGTCACTGAAGGTTGTTTTGACTTTCCTGAATGCTGAGCCTGTCCTCCTGACAATCTTTTTTTTATGTCTTCACAGTTTTCCTGCAGCCATTTCGCTTATCTTCCCTCCACTTCCTATTTATTTCATTCCTCAGCGGCTTTTATTTCTGTATCCCTGGGTTTCGCGGAATATTTTTGTGCTCCCTCCTTTTATCGATCAATTGAAGTATTTCTTCTATTACCTATGGTTTCTTCGCAGTTATCTTATTTGTACCTATGTTTTCCTTCCCAACTTCTGTGGTGGTCGTTTTTAGAGATGTCAATTCCTCTTCAACTGTACCGTCTAGCGTTCTAGACGCTTCAGCACGGAACCACACTGTTGAAACGGTCACAGGTTCGAATCCTTCCTTGAGCATGGACGTGTGTGATGTCCTTAGGTTAGTTAGGTTTACATAGTTCTAAGTCTAGGCGAGTCATGACCTCAGATGTTAAGGCCTATAGTGCTTAGAGCCATTTGAAACATTTGTACTGCCTACTGAGCTATTCCTTATTGCTTTATCTACAGCCTTAAAGAACTTCAAGTGTATCTCGTCATCTTTTAGTACTTCTGTATCCCACATCTTTGCTTATTGATACTTCCTGATGAGTCATCTTGGTCTATATTTGCTCCTGGACACGCCTTACAATCCGATATCTGATTTCGGAATCTCTGTCTGACCATGATGCAATCTATTTGAAATCTTTTCGTAGCACTCGGCCTTTTCCAAGTACACCTCCCCCTCTTGTGAATGTGGAACAGCGTATTCGCTATTACTAGCTGAAACTTGTTACAGAACTCAGTTGGTCTTTCTCCTCTCTCATTCCTTGTCCCAAGCCCATATTCTCCTGTAACCTGTTCTTCTGCCCCTTCCCCTACAACCGCATTCCAGTCTCCCATGAGTATTAGATTTTCATATCCCTTTACATACTGTATTATCCTTTCAGTATCCTCATACACTTCCTCTACCTCATCATCTTCAGCTTGCGACGCCGGCCTATATATCTGAGCTATCGTTGTCGGAGTTGGTTTGCTGTCGGTTCTGATAAGAACAACCCTATCACTGAACTGTTTACAGTAACACACTCTCTGCTCTACCTTCCTATTCATAACGAATCCCTTTAAAGATTACCTTTTCATACACTTTCTCTAGCTATTCATCTTCAGCTTTCTACGTCGGCATGTTTACCTGAATTAATGTTGTCGGTGTTGGTTTGCTATCGATTCTGGCAAGAACACACTACCGCTGAACTGTTCACAGTAACACGCTCTCTGGCCTACCTTCCTATTCATAACGAATCCTACTCCCGTTATACCATTATCTCCTACTGTTGATATTACCCTATACTCATCTCAACAGAAATCCCTGTCTTCTTTCCACTTCACTGACTCCTGCGATATCTAGATTGAGCTTTTGCATTTCCCTTTTCAGATTTTCTAGTTTCCGTACCACGTTCAAGCTTCTGACATTCCACACCCCGACTCGTAGAACGTTGTCCTTTCGTTGATCACTGAATCTTTTTCTCATGGTAACCTCGCCCTTGCCTGTCCCTTCCCGGAGATCCGAATGAGGGACTGCTCCGGAATATTTTGCCAATAGATAGATCATCATCACACTTCTTCAACTGCAGGGCGCATGTCTTGTGGATACACGTTACTTGTCTTTAATGCAGTGGTTTCCATTGCCTTCTGCAACTTCATGCCGTTGATCATTGGTGATTCTTCCGCCTTTAGGGGCAGTTTCCCCACCCTTAGCACAAGAGTGCCCTGAACCTCTGTTCTTTCTTCCGCCCTCTTTGACGAGGACGTTGGCAGAATGAGGGGTGACTTCTTATGCCGGAAGTCTTCGGTCGCCAATGCTGATTATTATTTTAATTTAAGCAGCGGCCGGCTTCGAATCGGGGGCCGAAGACGTATTTAATTATGAATCAAAGACGCTACTCCTTGCCCACGGGAACGACGAAGATAAAAAAGCAGAAAAGTTATTTGCAGTAAACGGTGTTAATGAAGTAGCTAAGGTCCCGAAGGGAAAATCTGAAGCTGGAATAAGATAGACGATTCTGTGTTTCTCTTCTCAGAAGTAGAAAACTACTTAAAAGCTATGAATCCATCTATCCCGAAAGTACGAGCTCAGATTAAGTTACACAAAGAGGATAAAACTATTTGTCCTATCGTTAAATATTAGCTATCTCTTCCATAAACAACTAAGCTAAAAAATGAGAACACTTTGCACTTTCTAGGAACGGCTCCGAACTGGTGGATCAAACTAAAGCTCCTGGCGTACATGATGACACGTTATCAGCTTCGTCTGGTGCTAAACTTTATGTACAAATTTACCCATTAAAGAAATCATTCTGATAAGAAAAATAAGTTATTGAAATACGAAGAAGAAAATTTGGCTGAAATTACAGAACTAGTAGATTCTCTGCACTTGACACTATCACTTTCTTTTTTCAAGTTTAATGCCAAGATGTACTTGAAGGTTGATTGTCTGACTGTGGGTCACAGTCTGGCTGCACTGCGGTAGACATCTTTGTCAAAATCTTGTAAACTAACTTTTACCGAAAACATTCGTTAGTTAAAAATCAAGTCCTTCAGAATAAGAAGTACGCCAAAGACGATACAATTTTAGTTTGAGGGAGTAATGAAGACATCAACCCCATGGCTGCGAAAATGTTACCGTGCATCCTAAAATACAATTTACTTTAGAAACAGAAGTTGATAATATACTCAGTTACATGCCTTAACCATTTCAGAACTTAAATGGAAACACAAATGCGGCACCTCTGGGAAACTAGTAGGAACTGATGCTGTAATCCATGCGTAATCATGACAGCCTCATCGATATAAGAATGTTTATTTTCACTCAGTGTTGTGTATGATGATACTGCTTCACTTAACACAGGATAAGATATGTGGAGAAATGGAGATCTTGGTGTTGCGGAAGGAAATAGGTACGACACCTCTATGGTTACGCGCATATACAGTAAATTAAAAAGCAGACAACACGAACTTAAACTAAGGAAAAATAATCTAATTTTGTGAAGTTGACATCCCGTGGCACAACTTCAGATAAAAACCAAATGTCCCTATGTAAATCTGACGCAACATTTGCCTTTAAAACACGAAATACGTTGGGATACAGGCTTAGTGACAACATTTTACAATGAAAGAATAAGAATTTACACTGATGAGCCAAAACATTATGACCGTCTGCTTGAAAAGTTATTTGTCCATCTTTAGAAGGAAATATTTCACTGATTCTGGGTATCAGGGATCCGACAGTTTGTTGGTAGGTTTTTGGAAGCAAGCGTGTGGTATTAGATGTCTATGCACAGATCTTGTAATTCGCTTAAATAACGGGCCGCTGATTTGCGTACTCGGTGATGGCTCCCGATAACGACCCAGACGGGTTCCATAGGATTTACATGAGGCGAATTTGGTCGCCCAGACATCAACTTGAGTTCTCTATAATGCTCCTGAAAACCACAGCAGCACGGTTCTGGCTTCGAGACACGGACGTCGTCGGGGGAAACATCCAGCATGAGGTTCGTGGCTGTCAGCGTGTTTCTAATACTACAATAGGTTGCATGCGAGCGCAGGAGAATGTCTCCCATAGCACAATACTCCTCCCGCCAGCCTGCATCTGTGGCGCGCTGCACGTTTCGAGCCGCTCTAAACTCGATGACGGTGTTTGTGGAGACGACCATAGACCTAATGTAGCAAAAATGTGAGTCACCCGAACAGCCGACACGTTTTCACTTGATCGACGGTCGAATCCCAGTGGTTCCGCGCCCGCTGCAGTCGAAAAAGATGATGTCATTGGGTGATCTGCTGTGCAGTTCCATGTTTAACAGTGCACGATGAACGGTGTGCTCCGAAACATTGGTGCATGCAACAGCATTGTGCTCTTTCTGCAGAAATGTCACGGATTACCATATATCTCACTTTGCAAAGCAGACAAGCCTTCGAATCTCACGTCGTGTGGAGAACTGTGGACGTCCAACTATTTAGCACCTAGTGATAGACAAATGCCACCTGCAGAAAAAAAAGAGACCTTTGGAGAAAAGAGAATCACTTGCATGCATATCAAGAGCTCAGATGGGAAACAAGTTCTAAGCAAAGAAGGGAAAGAAGAAAGGTGGAAGGAGTATAGAGAGGGTCTATACAAGGACGATGTACTTCATGGCAATATTGTGGAAATTGAAGAGGACGCACATGAAGATGAAATGGGAGATATGATACTGCGTGAAGAATCTGACAGAGCATTGAAAGACCGAAGTCGAAACAAGGTCCTGGGAGTGGACAACACTCCTTTAGAACTATTGATAGTCTTGGGAGAGACAGCCATGACAAAACTCTTCCATCTGCTGAGCAAGATCTTTGAGACAGCCGAAATACCCTCAGACTTCAGGAAGAATATAGTAATTACGATACCAAAGAAATCAGGTGTTGACAGGAGTGAAAATTACCGAACTATTAGTTTTAATAGTCACGGCTACAAAATACTAACACGAATTCTTTACAGACGAATGGAAAAACTGGAAGAAGATCAGTTTGAATTCCGTAGAGATGTTGGAAGACGTGAGGCAGTACTGACCCTACGACTTATCTTAGAAGATAGACTACATTTCTAGGATTTGTAGACTTAGAGAAAGCTTCTGACAATGTTGGCTGGAATACTCTCTTTCAAATTCTGAAGGTGGCATGGGTAAAATACAGGGAGCGAATAGCTATTTACAATTCGTACAGAAATCAGACGGAAGTTATGAGAGTCGAGGGGCATGAAAGGGAAGCAGTGGTTGATAAGGGGGTGAGACAGGATTGTAGCCTATCCGCAATGTTATTCAATCTGTAAATTGAGCAAGCAGTAAAGGAAACTAAACAAAAATTTGGAGTAATGAAAACTTCGAGGTTTGCCGAGGATATTGTAATTCTGTCAGACAGCAAAGGACCTGGAAGAGCAGTTGAACGGAATGGACAGTGTCTTGAAAGGAGGATGAACATCAACAAAAGCAAACCCAGGATAATGGAATGCAATCTAATTAAATCAGGTGATCCTGAGGGAATTAGATTAGGAGATGAGACACTTAAAGTAGTAAAGGAGTTTTGCTGTTTGGGGACCAAAATAACGGGTGATGGTCGACGTAGAGAGGATATAAAATGTAGACTGGCAATGGCAAGGAAAGCGTTTCTGAAGAAGAGAAATTTGTTAACGTCGAGCTTCCCGCCATCAAGGAAGTAAATACCCAGACATGGCGTGCGAGGAACGGGAACATGTATCAGGTACCTACCACTGTGGCATTACAAGAACATTTTGGCAAACATTCCCCCCTCTTTCTTTGCCTCTTTCACTACCTATACAATGACGATGGACCACCAATAGCTGCCAAAAGAAATTCACCCAATAACCACACTTCTTTTGAACAAGCGTTGGAAAACTCCATTACATAAGTGAGCGCTATACTGGTCTTTGACAGTGTTCATTAGAGCCTGTAGAAGATCCCAGCAGATTGGTCCAATCGTCGACTGTGTAAGAAGAAACTGAAGAGGAACAAGACTCGGCATAACAAACCTAGAAGATTTTACCTGAAGTCTTTCAGAGCCCCGCAGCACTGATATCGTAGGGATTTAGACCCCATTTCACGAGATGCATATCAGAACAAACCAGTGATGTAACAAGGTTAAGATGGCCGGGTCTTGTGTCGTGGGCACCGTTGTGTGGAGACGCAATTTTGTAACAGACTAAAGAAACTCAATGGAAACGTAAAAGAAAAAGGAAAAGCGAAGAGCGAAATGGAGAGGGAGAGAATAATAACACAAATAATAATGATACAAAGAAGAATAAGAGAATCTATTGGAGGACCATAAAATAAGAAGTGTTTGGAACAATTTCGGACTGGAGCATCTGTTCCACAAGATTTACGTTCTTTGGTATGGTGAAGCTTGTTTCTTGTTTCCACATAAAAGATGGGATAACCCTATTCTGTGAAGTGAGCCAGCACACCGGAAGTGTAGGTTAGGTTTAACGGCCTTTTTTTTGTGGCTATGAGTTGATTGGCAATAAAGTATGAAAAAGGAATTGCGTTGTTGTTGTTGCAATTACTGTGACTTGGGAATGTATTTTATTCTATGTTCTGAAATGTAGCCAACACAAAAGAACTGCTCACATATGTACCTTTTACATCGGGGTCATATCATTTTGATCTCTTAAACGAACAAACGGGCTAATTAGCGATGAGGATACAACAATACAATAATGAAAATATTACTCGTCTCAGCGTCGTAGGGTCTGTTTTTAAATTAACCTACCCCTGATACACATAATCATACCAGAATGTTTGTTAGGTTGGGTAGCAACTACTGAATATAAATAATGCACTTCAACAACGAGTTGAAACTTAAAGAAAATTTCACTGTTTATTCATTATTTGCACATAATAAAGAGCAGACTGGTAAAATCAAACAGCTATAGCTGTTGTTGTTGTTGTGGTCTTCTGTCCGGAGACTGGTTTGATGCAACTCTCCCTGCTACTCTATCCTGTGCAAGCTTCTTCCTCTCCCAGCAATTCTGAATCTGCTTAGTGTATTCATCTCTTGGTCTCCCTATACGATTTTTACCCTCCATGCTGCTGTCCAATGCTACATTTGTGATCCCTTGATGCCTCAGAACATGCCCTACCAACCGGTCCCTTCTTCTTGTCAAGTTGTGCCACAAACTCCTCTTCTCCCCTATTCTATTCAATACCTCCTCATTAGTTACGTGATCTACCCATCTAATCTTCAGCATTCTTCTGGAGCACCACATTTCAAAAGCTTCTATTCTCTTTCTGTCCAAACTATTTATCGTCAATGTTTCACTTCAATAAATGGCTACACTCCATACAAATACTTTCAGAAACGACTGCCTGACACTTAAATCTATACTCGATGTTAACAAATTCCTCCTCTTCAGAAACGCTTTCCTTGCCACTGCCAGTGTACATTTTATATCCTCTCTACTTCTACCATCATCAGTTATTTTGCAAAACTCATTTACTACTTTAAGCGTCTCATTTCCTAATCTAATGCCCTCAACATCACCCGACTTAATTTGACTACATTCCATTATCCTCGTTTTGCTTTTGTTGATGTTCATCCTATATCCTCCTTTCAAGACACTGTCTATTCCGTTCAACTGCTCTTCCAAGTCCTTTGCTGTCTCTGACAGAATTACAATGTCATAGGCGAACCTCAAAGTTTTTATTTCTTTTCCATGGATTTTAATACCTACTCCGAATTTTTCTTTTGTTCCCTTTACTGCTTGCTCAATATACAGATTCAATAACATATGTGAGAGGCTACAACCATGTCTCACTCCCTTCCCAACCACTGCTTCCCTTTCATGTCCCTCGACTCTTATAACTGCCATCTGGTTTCTGTACAAGTTGTAAATAGCCTTTCGCTCCCTGTATTTTACCCCTGCCACCTTTCGAATTTGAAAGAGAGTATTCCAGTCAACATTGTCAAAAGCTACAAATGCTAGAAACGTAGGTTTGCCTTTCCTTCACTTTTCTTCTAAGATAAGGCGTAAGGTCAGTATGGCCTCACGTGTTCCATCATTTCTACGGAATCCAATTTGATTTTCCCCGAGGTCGACTTCTACTAGTTTTCCCATTAGTCTATAAAGAATTCGCGTTAGTATTTTGCAGCTGTGACTTATTAAACTGATATTTCGGTAATTTTCACATCTGCCAACACCTGCTTTCTTTGGGATTGGAATTATTACATTCTTCTTTAAGTCTGAGGGTATTTCACCTGCCTCATACATCTTGCTCACTAGATGGTAGAGTTTTGTCAGGACTGGCTCTCCCAAGGCTGTCAGTAGTTCTAAAAGAATGTTGTCTACTCCCGGGGCCTTGTTTCGACTCAGGTCTTTCAGCGCACTGTCAAACTCTTCACGCAGTATCGTATCTCCCACTTTATCTTCATCTACATCCTTTTCCATTTCCATAATATTATCCTGAAGTACATCGCCCTTGTATAGACCCTCCACCTTTCTGCTTTCCCTTGTTTGCTTAGAACTGGGTTTCCATCTGAGTTCTTGATATTCATGCAAGTGATTCTCTTTTCTCCAAAGGTCTCTTTAATTTTCCTGTTGGCAGTATCTATCTTACCCCTAGTGAGATAAGCCTCTACATCCTTACATTTCTCCTCTAGCAATCCCTGCTTAGCAGTTTTGCACTTCCTGTCGATCTTATTTTTGAGACGTTTGTATTCCTTTTTGCCTGAGCTAGTCAGATCTAAAGTGACTCTATTCCCAAATAATGGTTAGAAATTTACTATCAGTTTTACATAAATAAACCTGCTAACACTGCAAAACTGTTTAAAGTGCAAGTGTTCACAGTCATGGAAATTCTTAAGTCTAGACCCGCAGTACTCGCAATAAAGTCAAGTCCAGCCGACACTGGACTAAACTATTCTGTTGACAGAAACGAAATGTTCAGAGAACACCTAGAACAGCCAGAGAGACCACTCGCTGCGGAGTTGCCTACGGTCGAAGAGCCTTCAAAGTCCGTAAAATCGTGAGAGTAGATCATCGCCCAGTGGAGTATACAGGCTACCTCTCGAATTGTGCCCGGCCGACTCCCAAAAAGCGAAGATGTTGGCTCCATTTTATAAGTGCAGTCCACCGAACCCCGGAATTTCTGCGAATTTACGTCATTCAACTAGTAAGGGATTTCACAGGTCTGACAATCAACTTTTGATTCATGCGTGCTATCTTAAAAGTGTCAGAATAAGCAAGCGGAAACGTCGATTAAAATGACATATTACAATAAAATTTTAGTTGAGTAATTCGTCCGCAATCTTGATGAAAGGAACTGCACATTTAATATGATGGAAACAATATTTACTGTTTGTTAACTATGCCTAGAACACTTACAGTATTCATGCAAATGGCACATCCGTCTCGTATCAAATGACCTATTCTTCCCACTGCTGGTATCCAAAATACGTATCTTTAATAGAATTTAAATAATAGCCATTACTGGAAAAATTCTAATTACCCAATTGAATCGGTAATTACAATATAGAAAACTTACGATGTAAGTGCTGTTTAAGACGTGTACTTTCATTATCCACCACAAGCTACAGTGCTAGTTGTACAGCTACCTTGCGCAGTTTAATTACGCTGACTTTAATTAAACATTTTATTCAACTGGCTAATTAAGTACATCGACAAATATTTGAATAGCTTATTCGATTGGCCTCAATGAGCGCTTTCATATAATAGTTTGTTCTCTGTAGTTAAATTATTATATATGTCATTAAAGATAGCGTAAAAGTTGTTTACAAACTCCTTCTTTACCCACCAATTAAATACATCATGTGCACAGTCAATCTACACTGAAGAGCCAAAGAAACTGGTACATCTGCTTAATACCCAAGAGGGTCCCAGCGAGCACGCAAAAGTTCCGAAACACGACATGGCGTGGACTCATCTAATGTCTAAAATAGTGCTGGAGGGAACTGACACCATGAATCCTGCAGGGCTCGCTGTAAGTCCGTAAGAGTACGAGGGGGTGGGGATCTTTTCTCAACAGCACATTGCAAGGCATCCCAGATATGATCAATAATGTTCATGTCTGGGGAGTGTGGTGGCCAGTGGAAGTGTTTAACCTCAGAAGAGTGTTGCTGGGGCAACTCTGCAGCAATTCTGGACATGTGGGGTGACACAATATCCTCCTGGAATTGCTCAAGTCTATCGGAATGCACAATGAACATGAATGGATGGAAGTGATCAGACACGATGCTTGCGTACGTGTCACCTGTCAGAGTCGTATCTAGACGCGTCAGAGGTCCCATATCACTCCAACTGCACACGCCCCACACCATTACAGAACCTCCACCAGCTTGAAAAGTCTCCTGCTGACATGTAGTGTCTATGGATTCATGAGGTTGTCTCTGACACAGAGAGTCTACCCCAGGAATTGGAACATCTGAGAACTGTGTGGGTACTCAGAGTGATAGATCCAACGTGCTCTCCGCCCAACCACTGCAGCACAACCTGTTGAGATGGATGAAGTCACGAGGGAGGAGGTAGGCACTGCATTTATTCCATACACAGGCGCACTCTCGGGGAAAATCGCCCGCATTCTGAAGAAACACCGGGTCGGAACTGTGTTTTGTCCTCCGAATAAAACTCGTGCACTGGTGGGGAGCGCCAAAGATTACCTCGGTTTGAGGAAGGCCGGCGTGTACCAGATTCCGTGTCAATGTGGCAAGCCGTATATTGGTCAGACGTTGCGTACCGTCAAGGATCGATGCCGTGAACACCAGAGGCACACTCGACTGATGTATCCGAGCAAGTCAGCGGTCGCTGAACATTGTTTGTCGGAAAATCACGCTATGGAGTATGACCGCACGAGGATTCTGGTACAGACATCGAGATACTGGGACAGCGTTGTTAGAGAGGCCATCGAAATTCGCACCAATAACGACCTCATAAACCGTGACTGTGGCTATAATCATAGCAAGGCTTGGGAACCAGCGATTGGCTTAATCAAGAGTAAATCGAGCAAACGCATAGTTGTGACGACCACGGCGGACAGAGCCATCACACCGACGTCATCTCAGACGCCGTCGCAATCTGTTCCACCGCGCTACCGTGGCGCGGGGCGCGGACGGCGGAGGGAGCGCGCCGCGGGCGGAGGGTATTTAAATCGGCCGCCGCCGCGACCGAACCCAGTTCCCCCTGAGCAGCCATAGCGTACGGATCTCCGTGCCGGCACGTTCACAGGAGCTCAGTCCGTCAGTTCACCTGATGATGGCGACATATTTGATCGCCGAAATATTGTGCCCGTTGGACTCTATAGACCGACAGTACACCCGTGGATATTTTGATTATCAAATACGCCGGGAGAAACTCAAGAATCACATCGTACACGTCCATCCGTTCGATACAATTTGAAACAAGACTTGTCCGACTAAGCAGCATGTTTCCAGTCAACAACAGTCCAATGTCGGTATTGACGGGTCCACGTGAGACGTAAAGCTTTGTGTCGTGCAGTCATCGACGGTACACGAGTGGGCGCTCGGTTCCGAAAGTCCATATCGTTGAACGGTTCGCACGCTGACACTTGATGACGGGCCAGCACTGAAATCTGCAGCAATTCGCGGAAGGGTTTCACTTCTGTCACGTTGAACGACTCTCTTCCGTCGTCCTTGGGCCCGCCCTTGCCGATCTTTTTCCGGCGGCAGCGACGTCGGAGATTTGATGTTTTATCGGATTCCTGATATTCACGGTACACTCGTGAAATGGTCGTACGACAAAATTCCCACTTCATCGCTACCCCGGAGATGCTGTGTCCCAGCGCTCGTGCGTCGACTGTAACACCACGTTCAAACTCACTTAGCCTTTAATAACGTTGTAGCAGCGGTAACCGGTCTAACAACTGAGTCAGACACTAGTTGTCTTATATAGACGCTGCCGACCGCAGCGTCGTATTCTTCCTGTTTACGTGTATCTGTATTTGACTACGCATGGCTATATCAGTTTCTTTGACGCTCCAGCGTATATATCAAGAAAATGGGCCTGCTGAGACAGTGTACCGCGCTCAACCCTCCCAATTTCTTTACTGTCGTGTCACGAGGATTACACAAAGAAATGGAGGAGCAGGGGCACGAAGTCGAAGTTTGCCTTGGGCACCAGCGCCAGTTACCCTAGTTACGTCACTGGAGAAATCAATATGTTACCTGACTTTTTGGAAGGTACGTTCTCAGTTATGTACAACGCTTCGCTAGTAGCGTCTACTTCTAGATTTGTTATCTACGTCACATTCTGACACGAAGTAAAAGAACCCATGAAGGGACGCAACGTTCTTGTTTGGATAATCTCTATCAATCCCACGTGACATTCGTCTTAGATTGACGATCAGTGCTCAACAATCGGACCAATGAATGTTTCATAAGCCAGTTTCCCATGCACGAATTATATTTGCTTAAAATTTTTCCGATGAATCTCATCGTAACATCGGCTTTTCCTACAACCAGTCTTACGTGGTCCTTCCATATTCGGTCACTTCAGACGGACACCCCAAGTTGTTACGTTTCCAGTGATTTATTGCTAATCGACCACTAATGAGAGTTTCCATGTACTTATATGCAACAGCTTAATTTTCTCCAATGTGGGGCTCAAATGCTACTCCTTGCACCGGTCGTCCGTCCTCTGTAGATCTTCCTGCATTCCGATACAGTTTTTTCGTGTTTTTACTTTTCTACACGCTATCTAATCAAACGTATCCATATATCTATTAGTGGGCAGTAATCCGGGATTTGTTGAGCCTTCGCTTTTTATGATGGCTCTGAGGTATTTTCAGTGAGTTGTAAGTACGTCTGTAGTCGAATGGAAGTGACGACAGTTTACAGAGACCGAAATTGTATCCTGAAGACCACTCCACGACCGACCATGTGTGACTTCCGAAGAGAGACACGACAGTACCGCCTTAGTACTGCACGGCAAGTAGCATGTGAGCTCGGCAGCATCCACTGGGCGTGTTGTGTCGAGGCAAACGGTGAGCAGGAGGCTCAGGCAGAGTGGCCTTTATTGTCGGGGACCTGCTGTATGTCTACCTCTGACGCGTTTTCACGGAAGGGAACGACTATAGCGGAGTAATCAACATGCCAACTGGGCGGTCGAACAGTGCGCCAATATTTTCGCAGATGAGTCCCGATTCAGTCTGGAGAGTCATTTTCAGTGGATTCGCATCTGAGGCGGAGGGGGGGGGGGGGACGTGGAACACGATTTCGGAACTCAAACATCGTGGAAGGACACCGATATCGAGGAGGATCCTTCATAGTGTGGGCAGGGATTGTGTTTACCAGTCGAACCCCTATTCATGAAATTATATGGGTGAATCGGTAAGGTTTAACTGCTGTGTGGTACCGTGACGAGATCATGGGGCCTCATTTGCGGTTGTTGCGAATTGCTGCGGGTCCGGACTTTGTACTAATGGGCGACCTTATAGAGTACGGGTGGTTTATGTTTTATTGGAAACGGAAGACTCTGCACGCATGGCGTGGCCCGCTCGCTCTCCCGGTTTGATTCCCATAGACCATTTCCGAGATGCACTAGGGATACGGCTTGCATCAGGTCAGCATCCACCAACCACTTTCCAAGATTGCGAGCAGCTCTGCACGAAGAGTGAGTCTTATTGCCTCAACATGAGACTGATAACAGCATTCACAGCATTCCCCATCATTGTCACGCCTGTTTTGCTGCCAGAGGGGGTCAGATCCCATACTGAGCACATTAACCAGTTGTCGGAATGTGTGTGCAAATCCGTTAAGTTGAAAAAAACGAAGAATATCTTTGTCTACCGTTATGCATGTTGCCGTTCCTTACGTTCTGAATTCTTTGCATTGTTTCTACTTTATTATCACCTGTTTATACTGTTTTATGGCAAAATAAAAGTAACGTTCCAAAATTTCCGTTTGGTGCTTTAATTTTGGCACCAGTGTGACTGAGATCCATTAACTCAAGAATCAAGTAACCCATAATTGACTTAATAATGTGAGAATAGCCGCTTTTCGTATCCTAATGAAATGTGCTTACTTTTTATATATGAAGTATATCTACCTAAAATACTATTGAGTATATAACTATTACTCCTGCAGGACAGTGTGTATTTTGTATTTCTTCTGTAATCTTCTCAACCTTATCGGATCAGTAATATAAATACATGAAAATTTTTAAAATCTTTACCCGACTCCCGCCCGTCCGGGACAAAGTTTTGTGGAAGCACATGGCATCAATTGACTGTGACAGCGTGATGAACGGCAAAATGCATGCGCTCAGTTCTGTAACTTGTCAGCAATGAACAAAAGTCGGTAGGTACTATTCTTAGGGACGGAGGTCAATCGTATAGAGCGAAATGCACTTCACTTTACTGCGTAACAGTGAAAGTGAAGAGTTATCTTTTTTCCTTTTTCACGTTTTCTAATAACTTGCGGTCAGGACGCATCGCAAGCCTAATGGTGGCAGTCCGAACTCACGTAGCTGTGCGGTGAAACGATTTATGGTAATGGTGGGTCTCCCTGCTTCACATCAGAGTAGGAGCCGCCCATGTTGGCTGCACTCCTGGATCGATCTGTATCGACCAGTGGGGGGTTAGTCGTGTTCTCCATGGGCCTCACCAGGGTCAGTGATCCCTGATCTATCGGCGAAACCTTTTGTGGAGTGTGACCTTGTAGCGAACATTTGTGCCAAACTCATCTGTTTGCCCGACTTATCATCAAAGAATAGAACCTGACTTTCTTAAGCAGTGCCTTGTATTTGGGGGAATTGGTGACGAACTTATACAAAGTTCTGAGTAGTTACTCCGTGTGTGGTCATATGGCTCAGTTGCAGGAAGCCAGTGAAAAACAGGTTCTGATTCGAGTACCTAGAACAGTAAACAGTTTCCTCCAACATTGCCATAAATATTCAACGAAGCGTATAGTCCCTTACTGACAATTTTAGAGGTCGCTTAATTGCCACTGCTTCTTAAAATATGGTTGTAAATCGAAGTTACCAGTGTTTCTTAATAGATGGCTGTGAAGTGAAGTTACCATCATTAAGTTATGAAGTCACTAGTTAGAATTTCGGGCTGCAAGAAATTACCTTAATAAAAACGTTGCCAGCAACGGATATGAAGGAACTTAGAGTTCGTGATGACCAGACTGTGTGCAATGGCCCAGATTACACGAGCCTATTCACAGTGTATTTCGGTGTACACATGTGTGATGTTGATGGTGATTCGTTAATCGGTGAGGTGAAGTCTTCATCATCTCGAACATCGGTTTGAATTACACGTTGCTTTACTGCGCTAGATAATATTCCAGTTGATATACCCTTCCCTTCATTCAACCTTTAAAATGAGTTACTTACGAGTTAATTTATTTGTTGATGGTAAAAATACGCATCTGCTACCTACAGCTACGGCAAACTGTAATTTTGTACTTTTTGTTGTACGTATTTCAGAGAAATAACGATTTCCAGGCAGTTCTCTAATCACTATCAAAACAGCCAGAATTTAACCACTTACTGCAAGGGATGGACAAAAATGTGGAAACAGGACGAGAAATGCCTGCTTGAACATAAATGGAGATGCCAGGCAAGCCTACAGGTTGCACTGTTGCGTTTGACCAGAACGACACCTCCGCAATGTCATAGGTATATTGCAGTTGTCAGTCGCGGCATTGTCCTCCAGCTGGAATACTGAGCTTTATATGAACATCCGCCTGAAAAGCACTACGGTTCAAGGTGATTGTGCTACTGTTGTTATCTGACTCCTGGAGACCAAAGTGATGATGTAGAGGCGATTGTGTGCCGTGTGGCGCGACACAGTCCTCCATGCAAAAAGACAGAATGTAATTTTGGTGCGCTTTCCTGAAGATTCCTGCAAGTCATAGTTTGTAAGTAGCGATCACCTACACACTGCGCAAGTCACCATACGCAGCATGACGGAAGTTATCACGTCCCACTTCTAGTCATTTTCTTTATTGTTTCACTCGAAAACATACCGAGGGAAAAACGACTGCCTATATATCTCATTACCGGCGTTGTTGATGTTTGATGTTTTTGTGTCTCATATTACGGGTAGCATGTTCGATAGCGCCACTGTGGTGTACGCCATTCTCACCATAAAGTTACCATGTGCATACGGTCCGAGCTTCAGATTACCTATAGAGACAAACTGCCGGCCGGAGTGGCCGAGCGGTACTGGGCGCATCAAGTCTGGAACCGGGCGACCGCTACTGTCGCAGATTCGAATCCTGCCTCGAGTATGGATGTGTGTGATGTCCTTAAGTTCGTTAGATTTAAGTAGTTCTAAGTTCTAGGGGACTGATGACCTCAAATATTAAGTCCTATAGTGCTCAGAGCCATTTGAACCAGTTGTTGTTGTTGTGGTCTTCAGTCCTCAGACTGGTTTGATGCAGCCCTCCATGCCACTCTATCCTGTGCAAGCTTCTTCATCTCCCAATACGTACGGCAGCCTACATTCTTCTGAATCTGCTTAGTGTATTCATCTCTTGGTCTCCCTCTACAATTTTTACCCCCCACGCTGCCCTCCAATACTAAATTGGTGATCCCTTGAGCATCAGAACATGTACTATCAACAGTTCCCTTCTTTTAGTCAAGTTGTGCCACAAACTCCTCTTCTCCCCAATCCTATTCAGTACCTCCTCATTAGTTATGTGATCTACCCATCTAATCTTTAGCATCGTTCTGTAGCACCACATTTCGAAAGCTTCTATTCTCTTCTTGTCCAAACTATTTATCGTCCATGTTTTACTTCCATACATGGCTACACTCCATACAAATACTTTCAGAAACGACTTCCTGACACTTAAATCTATATTCGATGTTAACAAATTTCTCTTCTTCAGAAACGCTTTCCTTGCCATTGCCAGTCTACATTTTACATCCTCTCTACTTCAACCATCACTTGTTATTTTGCTCCCAAAATAGCAAAACTCCTTTAGTACTTTAAGTGTCTCATTTCCTAAACTAATACCGTCAGCATCACCCGACTTAATTCGACTACATTCCATTATCCTCGTTTTGCTTTTGTTGATGTTCATCTTACATCCTACTTTCAACACACTGTCGATTCCGTTCAAATGCTCTTCCAAGTCCTTTGCTGTCTCTGACAGAATTACAATGTCATCGGCAAACCTCAAAGATTTTATTTCTTCTCCATGGATATTAATACCTACTCCGAATTTTTCTTTTGTTTCCTTTACTGCTTGCTCAATATACAGATTGAACAACATCGGGGAGAGGCTACAAACCTGTCTCACTCCCTTCCCGATCACTGCTTCCCTTTCAAGCCCCTCGACTCTTATAACTGCCATCTGGTTTCTGTACAAATTGTAAATAGCCTTTCGCTCCCTGTATTTTACCCCTGCCACCTTCAGAATTTGAAAGAGAGTATTCCAGTCAACATTGTCAAAATCTTTATCTAAGTCTACAAATGCTAGAAACTTAGATTTGCCTTTTCTTAATCTAGCTAGTCGTAGGGTCAGTATTGCACCACGTGTTCCCATATTTCTACGGAAGCATTTAGACAAACTGAAAACAGTAAACAAGCCCGTTCGCCATTGGAGGCACAACTGTCTCTGATGAACTGCACTGAGAAGGCTGCTTAGGCTTACTTCTACCTCTCTTACATAGGAAGGTGTAGGGCTTCCTGTGGTAGGGAGAATATAGAGAGAATGGTTTCTAATTGGAAAAACACATACTGTGCTAGTAGTGAAGATAGCGCAAAACGTTTTTTCAGCAGTTTGGGTGCAGCCTGACAGAAAATAAATGCGTCCCAATGAACGTACTGTCAGTCAGTCCTCTGTGTAAATTCTGAAGAGAATCACTGTGCCCGCATCTCGTGATCGTGCGGTAGCGTTCTCGCTTCCCTCGCCCGGGTTCCCGGGTTCGATTCCCGGTGGGGTCAGGGATTTTCTCTGCCTCTTGATGGCTGGGTGTTATGTGATGTCCTTAGGTTAGTTAGGTTTAAGTAGTTCCAAGTTCTAGGGGACTGATGACCATAGATGTTAAGTCCCATAGTGCTCAGAGCCATTTGAACCATTTTAGAATCACTGTGATGCTGTTCGATGTGGATTGGTCGAGACCACAATCAAGCAGTGATATATCCATTTCACATCTCTTTTTTTCGCAACGAGTCAGCGGTGTGTCACTGCTTTCAACAGATATTTGTAGTACATATCCACACTTTGAAATCATGCTCTATCAGCAAAGGTTCTCCATCTATTCCTCACCCATCTGCTTCACAGGATTATGTTTGTGCCCTTGACGGTAAACTGACATAAAACGGTTTCTACATTTTTTTTTTTTCAGAATACGTTCACTGACTGTGTTTCCCACTGTATAGTTTTCGAACTAGTCTGCACGCTTTCGAATTCAAAACCTGACTTGTACCATGTTCCTTCGAAACTTCCTTAAAAACTTGAACGTTAAATTGGAAGCCAGTGTCGGAAATGAGTGTACTAAACCATAGCCTGAGGTGAGGCGAACCAGCAGGTATGTGGCTGCGCAGGTGCCATATACCTTCAATAACATGCTTCAAAATAGTGAGTTTGATTTCGTTCTCTCTCTCCCTCATTCGCTCTGTCTTTAATGTTATTTTTTATTTACCTTCTATTTTATTTTACTTTTTGAATTCAAGGACGTGTCCGAAAAGCGGCAGACCTTTGATTTCCGTGTGACTTCTTCCTATTGTACACAGTCTAGAAGAATCACAAATGATGTAAGATGAAAATCACCGGTGAGGATAAGTGAGCTTTGTACATTCACTGTGACATTTCTAGTGTTTAATGTTGAAATAATGGCGGATCAGAGATCTTTTTATGTGCAGTGAGCAGTCGAGGAAATTGAAACATTTTTGTGAGAAAATGGTAATTTCATGTGAGGATTTTCGCTGGACGGTTTTTTACGACTTCCGTAAAGCTCAAACTCGACTATAACTTCTCGCATCGGTTCTTTTAACATTCATTAACAATCTCATTCAGAAAAAAAGAATTTATAATTTCTTCGTGTCGTTGCTTCCAACAGCGATGAATTACGTGAAAGTCGATTGTTCTTTCAAAAATCATCAATGCTGTAGCAAAAATGATGACTATGGTATGCATGTGACTTACCGTGAGACGGAGGCATCCTTAGCCATATCGAAGACTACAGCAAATTCTACACTCCTGGAAATTGAAATAAGAACACCGTGAATTCATTGTCCCAGGATGGGGAAACTTTATTGACACATTCCTGGGGTCAGATACATCACATGATCACACTGACAGAACCACACGCATATAGACACAGACAACAGAGCATGCACAATGTCGGCACTAGTACAGTGTATATCCACCTTTCGTAGCAATGCAGGCTGCTATTCTTCCATGGAGACGATCGTAGAGATGCTGGATGTAGTCCTGTAGAACGGCTTGCCATGCCATTTCCACCTGGCGCCTCAGTTGGACCAGCGTTCGTGCTGGACGTGAAGACCGTGTGAGACGACGCTTCATCCAGTCCCAAACATGCTCAATGGGGGACAGATACGGAGATCTTGCTGGCCAGGGTAGTTGACTTACACCTTCTAGAGCACGTTGGGTGGCACGGGATACATGCGGTCGTGCATTGTCCTGTTGGAACAACAAGTTCCCTTGCCGGTCTAGGAATGGTAGAACGATGGGTTCGATGACGGTTTGGATGTACCGTGCACTATTCAGTGTCCCCTCGACGATCACCAGAGGTGTACGGCCAGTGTAGGAGATCGCTCCCCACACCATGATGCCGGGTGTTGGCCCTGTGAGCCTAGGTCGTATGCAGTCCTGATTGTGGCGCTCACCTGCACGGCGCCAAACACGCATACGACCCTCATTGGCACCAAGGCAGAAGCGACTCTCATCGCTGAAGACGACACGTCTCCATTCGTCCCTCCATTCACGCCTGTCGCGACACCACTGGAGGCGGGCTGCACGATGTTGGGGCGTGAGCGGAAGACGGCCTAACCGTGTGCGGGACCGTAGCCCAGCTTTATGGAGACGGTTGCGAATGGTCCTCACCGATACCCCAGGAGCAACAGTGTCCCTAATTTGCTGGGAAGTGGTGGTGCGGTCCCCTACGGCACTGCGTAGGATCCTACGGTCCTGGCGTGCATCCGTGCGTCGCTGCGGTCCGGTCCCAGGTCGACGGGCACGTCCACGTACCGCCGACCACTGGCGACAACATCGATGTACTGTGGAGACCTCACGCCCCACGTGTTGAGCAATTCGGTGGTACGTCCACCCGGCCTCCAGCATGCCCACTATATGCCCTCGCTCAAAGTCCGTCAACTGCACATACGGTTCACGTCGACGCTGTCGCGGTATGCTACCAGTGTTAAAGACTGCGATGGAGCTCCGTATGCCACGGCAAACTTGCTGACACTGTCGTCGGCGGTGCACAAATGCTGCGCAGCTAGCGCCATTCGACGGCCAACACCGCGGTTCCTGGTGTGTCCGCTGTGCCGTGCGTGTGATCATTGCTTGTACAGCCCTCTTGCAGTGTCCAGAGCAAGTATGGTGGGTCTGACACACCGGTGTCAATGTGTTCTTTTTTCCATTTCCTGGAGTGTATTTTGTATCGGCATGTAGCTGGGAGAAAGACTTGTTCACTATAGATTCCGCATAACTGGATCTAAGATAAAAGAATGGTTAATGTCTGCTAATATAAAAGGAATATTTCAAAATTCTGACGGAAGAAGTGGGGAATCCGTATTCCACATCGTAACGGGAAAGGAAACTGTACATATTCACTCTAAGCTGGACGAACGCTTCTGTCCAGTAACTCAGTGAGTAGTCTAGTGTGGAAGTAGAAGACAACAAAACGAGATGTGAAGTTTTAAATTTCGCTTTTAAGAAATAATTCATGCAGGAGGATCGTGCAAACCTACAGTCCTTTGACCGTCGCACAGACACTCCTATGGACTACGTAGTAATGTGCGCCCCTTGCATAGGGAATGAATTTAAAGGGTTGATACAAATAAGTCGTCTATTGTACAAGAAGTCCCAGTTCGGTTTTAGGGAGAGTACAGTAACGCATTGGCCCCTTATTTAGCTTGCATTTATCACGAATCACTCGTCCGCACACAGTTCTAAGCGACTGAAAAAATGCAGATCACTCCAATATATATCGATAAACGAAAAAAGGGTGGTTCACATAACTAAAGCCATTAAAGGCCCCCGCGAGCACGCAGAAGTGCCGCAACACAACGCCGCATGGACTCGACTAATGTCTGAGGCAGTGCTGCAGGGAACTGACACCATGAATCCTGCAGGGCTCTCCATAAATCCGTTAGAGTATGAGGGGGTGGAGATCTCTTCTCAACAGCACGTTGCAAGGCATCCCAGATATGCTCAATACTGTTCATGACTGGCGAGTTTAGTGGTCAGCGGAAGTGTTTAAACTCACGAGTTAGTTCCTGGAGCCACTCTGTAGAAATTGTGCACGTGTGGGGAGTCGCATTGTTCTTCTGGAGTTGCCGAAGTCCGTCGGAATGCATAATAGACATGAATGGATGCTGGTGATCAGACAGCGTACGTCAGAGTCGTATCTAGACGTATCAGGTGTCTCATATCACTCCAACTGCACAATATCCACACCATTACAGAGCCTCCACCAGCTTGAACAGCCCCTGCCGACATGCAGTCTCCATAGATTCATGAGGTTGCCTCCATACCCGTACAAGTCCATCCGTTCGATACAATCTGAAACGAGACTCGTCCGACCAGCAACAAGCTTCCAGTCATCAATAGTCCAATGTCGGTGTTGACGGGCCCAGGCGAGGCGTAAAGCTTTGTGTCGTGCAGTCGTCAAGGGTACATGAGTGTGTCTTCGACTTCGAAAGCCCATATCAATTATGTTTCTTTGATTAGTTCGCACGATGGCACTTGTTGACGTTCCATTTTAAATATGCAGCAATTTGCGGAAGGGTTGCACTTCTGTCACGTTGAACGATTCCCTTAAGTTGTCGTTGGTCCCATTCTTGCAGGATCTTTTTCCAACCGCAGTGATGTCGGAGGTTTGACATTTTGCTGGATTCTTGATATTCGCGGTACATTCGTGAAATGTTCGTCCGGGAAATTCCCCACTTCATCGCTACCACGGGGATGCTGTGTCCATCGCTCGTGTGCCGACTGTAACAGCACGTTCAAACTCACTTAAACCTTGAGAACTGCGCAAGAGACTTGTTGTATTATACAGGTGTCGCCGACCTCAGCGAAATATTCTGCATTTTTACATATCTCTGTATTTGACTACGCATGCCTATACCAGTTTCTTTGGTCCTTCAGCGTATAAGAACGGTAAAAGAACGGACACGCAAATTTACAGTCCAGAATGCTTAACGTTCAAACTCACTTAAACCTTGAGAACTGCGCACGAGACTTGTTGTATTATACAGGTGTCGCCGACCTCAGCGAAATATTCTGCATTTTTACATATCTCTGTATTTGACTACGCATGCCTATACCAGTTTCTTTGGCCCTTCAGCGTATAAGAACGGTAAAAGAACGGACACGCAAATTTACAGTCCAGAATGCTTAACATCAGTTTGCTCCAGAATTCTTAAGCATATTCATAATAAATTTCTTAGAGGCAGGAAAGCTTCTGTTCACAAATCAGCACGGCTTTATAAAACATCGCTCCTGCGAAACCCAGCTTGTCCTTGTCTCACATGATACCTTGTAAACTATAGATGTAGAGCAACAGGCAGATGATGTATTCTAGATTTCCAGGAAGTGTTTGATACGGTGCGATGCTGCCGGCTGTTGATGAAGTTCCGAGCATACGCAATTGGTTCCCAGATATGTGAATGACTCGAAGACTTCTTAAGCAACATAAACCAGTATGTCGTTCTCGGCGGTGTCTGTACATCAGAAGCAAAAGTATCGTCAGGAGGGCCTCAGACAAGTGTGATAAGGTTGCTTTAATTCTGTATGTACGTAAAAGATCTGACAGACAGGAGGGTGAGCATCATCTGTGTATGCCGATGACACTCTTGTTTACGGGAATGTCATCGTTGAATGACTGTAGGAGGATACAAGATGACACGCAAAGTTTCTACTTGGTGTAATGAATGTAGAAAAATATAGGTTAATGCAGACCAGTAGAAAAAAACACAATCCTGTAATCTTCGAATACAGTATAAGTGGTGTGGTGCTTGACACAATCACGCCGATTAAAAATCTAGGTTTAACATCGAAGAGCGATATGAAATGGAATGAGCACAAGGGCGGTAGTATAGAAAGTGTATGTTCGACTTCGGTTTATTGGGAGAATGTTAGGAAACCGCAGCTCATCTGTAAAGGAGATGAAATACAGATCTCTAGTGAGAACCTTTCTTGACTGCTATTCGAGCGTTAGGAATACTCATTAGGTCGGATTAATGGAAAAACGTCGAAGCAATTCGAAGGCAGGCTGCTAGATATGTTGCTGGTGGGTTCGATCAACACGCGAGTATTAAGAACATGCTACGTAAACTCAAACGGGTATTCCCTGAGGGAAGACGCCTTGTTGCTCGGGAAAAATTATTGACAAAGTTTGGAGAACCGGCATTTGAAACTGACTGCAGGACGATTCTACTGCCTTCAACGTACATTTCCTCAAGGCACCAAGAAGATAAGAGAAATTAAAGCCTGTACGGAGGCATACAGATTGCCGTTTGGTCCCTTAGGAATTCACACACATTTGAACATTTAAACAAATTATCAGTTACACTGACCGACAACCACTCGGAGCCGCGTTAATATAACAGGTCAAATTCCACGTTATCACGAACATGGCATTACGGTAACAAGTACTAATAAAAAACAACACTTAACATCATTCAGGTGTGAAGGAGCCGTGACTTCCATGATTCCAGGCAGGTGTTTTATTGCCTCCAATCCGTACAGACGGTATTCGAGGTGCTGTAAAATTTAAGCTAACAGAGTTGGCTCGGAACTTACTGTCCAGGTTGCGCGCGGCGTCGACTGCTCTTCCCGCAACTTGCCGCTATCAATCCTTCTGAGCCAGCAAGACATGCCTCCGACCCGTTTAACTACTCGCGGCTTTTCGAGGCCCGTACTGGACAGCAGGAGTTCCGCAAAAGTAACAACTTGCCAACTGAATATCCTCCAGTTGTCAGTACCAGGGCCCGCCAAAAAACCAGTAACACACGTCTCGGCCAAAGATGATCAGGATCGATATCGACAGCACAACTATTTAGTGGCGCCAGTGGAGCTCCATGTCCATCAAAATTAAATGCGCCAAGGCTCACTCACCACTTTCAGTTATGGCGGCACGAATCCAGTGTGTAATAGTCCAAAGCACCCTCTTGGCAGAGACCGTGAATGAGCACTCACGTAACATACGATGGCCTCAGGAGCTACTTGGGCCAAGAACTTCCATTTCATTGTTCAAGCAATAGATCGTCCCACATCAATGAACTGGCGCTGTTAGCCCCGCATTACTATCCAGCCGTATTTCCATCCACCACCAACCGCCCCGGCCTTCTAAAGGGGAAGCGGGCAACATTCTCTCTCTCTCTCTCTCTCTCTCTCTCTCTCTCTCCGTGCATGCGCAGCCAGCTTTAAGCACACTCTTCCTGCCACGCACCCGATGTCCACATGGGGATATAGTAGCAACAGCAATTGAGTTGTTCATACCTCATAAATGAAGAGATTGAACTGATCCCCCATGGTACACAAAACAGGCCCGAACGCTGTTGCAGAGGCAACGTAAAAAGCATGCGAAGTTCAGAAGAACGCGAAATCCCGAAGATTGGCTAAAATTTACAGACGCGCGAAATTTGGCACGGACTTCGATGCGAGATGCCTTTAATAGCTTCCACAACGAAACATTGTCTCGAAATTTGGTAGAAAATCCGAAGAAATTCTGGTCGTATGTAAAGTACACAAGCGGCAAGACGCAGTCAATACCTTCGCTGCGCAGTGCTGATGGTACTGTTACCGACGACTGTGCCGCTAAAGCGGAGTTAGTGAATGCAGTTTTCCGAAATTCCTTCACCAGGGAAGACGAATGGAATATTCCAGAATTTGAAACACGAACAGCTGCCACCATTAGTTTCTTAGAAGTAGATACCTTAGGGGTTGCGAAGGAACTCAAATCGCTTGATACGGGCAAGTCTTCAGGTCCAGATTGTATACCGATTAGGTTCCTTTCACATTACGCTAATACAATAGCTCCCTACTTAGCAATCATATACAACCACTAGCTCACCGATAGATCTGTACCTACAGATTGGAAAATTGCGCAGGTCGCACCAGTGTTTAAGAAGGGTAGGAGGAGAAATCCATCGAACTACAGACCTCTATCTTTGGCGTCGGTTTTCAGTAGGGTTTTGGAGCATATACTGTATTCAAACATTATAAATCACCTCGAAGGGAACGATCTATTGATACGTAATCAGCATGGTTTCAGAAAACATCTCTTTATTCGCGCGAAGTAATGGCCACTATCGACAGGGGATCTCAAGTTGATTCCGTGTTTCTGGATTTCCAGAAAACTTTTGACGCCGTTACTCACAAGCGACTTCTAATCAAGCTGCGGGCCTATGGGGTATCGTCTCAGTTGTGCGACTGGATTCGTGATTTCCTGTCAGGAAGGCCGCAGTTCATAGTAATAGACGGCAAATCATCGAGTAAAACTGAAGTGATATCAGGTGTTCCCCAGTGAAGCGTCCTGGGACCTCTGCTGTTCCTGATCTATATAAATGACCTGGGTGACAATCTGAGCAGTCCTCTTAGGTTGTTCGCAGATGATGCTGTAATTTATCGTCTAGTAAGGTCATCCTAAGACCAGTATCAGTTGCAAAGCGATTTAGAAAAGATTGCTGTATGGTGTGGCATGTGGCAGTTGACGCTAAATAACGAAAAGTGTGAGGTGATCCACATGAGTTCCAAAAGAAATCCGTTGGAATTCGATTACTCGATAAATAGTACAATTTTCAAGGCTGTCAATTCAACTAAGTACCTGGGTGTTAAAATTACGAACAACTTCAATTGGAAAGACCACAGATAATATTGTGGGGAAGGCGAGCCAAAGGTTGCGTTTCATTGGCAGGACACTTAGAAAATGCAACAAGTCCACTAAAGAGACAGCTTACACTACACTCGTTCGTCCTATGTTAGAATGTTGCTGCGCGGTGTGAGATCTTACCAGGTGGGATTGACGAAGGACATCGAAAGAGTGCAAAAAAGGGCAGCTCTTTTTGTATTATCACGGAATAGGGGAGAGAGTGTGGCAGATATGATAAGCGAGTTGGGATGGAAGTCATTAAAGCAAAGACGTTTTTCGTCGCGGCGAGATCTACTTACGAAGTTTCAGTCACCAACTTTCTCTTCCGAATGCGAAAATATTTTGTTGAGCCCAACCTACATAGGTAGGAACGATAATCAAAATAAAATAAGAGAAATCAGGGCTCGAACAGAAAGGTTTAGGTGTTCGTTTTTCCCTCGCGCTGTTCGGGAGTGGAATGGTAGAGAGATAGTATAACTGTGGTTGGATGAACCCTCTACCAAGCACTTAAATGTGAATTTCAGAGTAGTCATGTAGATGTAGATGGGGGCCGGGGAAAACATACATGTAACACAGATAACAAGTCGGCGCCATATTCAAATCGAGATGTAACACAGCCCGAGTAGATGATTTTAACGGGTAAGTGTGTAGTATAGTGTCAGGTTTGTGCTTTATCATGAACTGAAGGAAGATGGTGAAACGTGGCGCCGCTACATAGACTACTTCTCTCTAATAGCACCAACGGCAGGGTCGACCACAGCCTGATAACCTCCACGCTTGCTAGATGTTCTGGCCTCGTGAGGCCGAGGCTCGACCTATTTCTGTTTCACTCGTTACTTCTCGGAAGTATTCGGTACAGCGGGACATTTAATTAAGCATTGCAGTCTGGCACTTTTCGATCGACACGACTTTCATCTGCTCGGCAGAATCGAGGTGCAGCGCTGGATGCCCTTTTCTATTACCATAAATTTGCCATGGAATGACTTTTGTAAAACGTCGCAGAAAGAATTTTAAAGATTTAGTTAACGATGAAAGAGCAAAAACTTACATCGATCAACTGACAGGAGTCACTGTTCTGTACATTCTTTGTTCTGTACATCAATAAGCACTTTGAGCCACATTTACTAGAGTGGAGCATGTAATGAAATTGGTCATACGAATTGCAAATCTTCTGAAGTCGCAAGCATTATTCTGGCGTTAGTTGCAACAGTTGTCGATGGAACTGAACGAAGAGTACAAGGACTTTATATATTATTGCAAAATATGTTTTTTAAGCAAAGGGGCATGCTTTTCGATTTAAAACCAGCTATTGTTAAATTTATGAAGCAAAGAAGAGCAGGAACGAAAATTAGAAGATCTGGAATGGATTGCGGACTTCATATTTCCAGTGAAATTGACTGCACACTGCCCACAGTAAGATACTGCAAGGTAAGAAACAACTTATTTCTAATTTGGTGAGGATACATTTAAAAAGAAAATCGCTTTGCGGCGAGGTTAAATTCTGACAAAAAAAGAACAACGTACGTTTCCGTGTTAAAGAAAACACAAGATTTGAAGAATTGATTGTGGCCTTGAAAGAATTAAAATAATAGTTTTGTGAACTTCTTGAGGACACTGCCAACATCGCATCCATTTTAGAGCTGTTTTCAAGACCGCCTGCCATTTCATCTGAAAGCACCGCATGCCGAGATGGAACTTCTTGATCTACAATGTAATCCTCATTTAAAGTCACATTCTTTTACATTAAAACGTCCAGGGGATCTACAGTTTTCTTCGGCAAGAATTTTGACATTTACATGATGTGGTTGCAAATTTGCTAAAGTATTTTGGTGGACACACATGTAGTGAAAGGTTTTTCCGACTGTGAAACTAAATAAGTCACGATTATGTAGCAGCCTCAGTGAGAAAATCTACGGAATTGCCTGCGCCACCCATGTCAAACAGTCAGTACCAGTTGAAAATTGTATTATCTCTTCAGTGCTCCAAAACTAATTAAATAATACTGAAAATTTCTTTTGTTCCTGAACTTTGTTGCTGAGAGATACGAAATATTACGTCAAATACATGCAGTGCGACTGCATTTCCTTTTAAACGTGGCACTTTCGCAGTTTTCCTCATTTCCCCCTCCTCCCTTTGAGACAGCGTGGCATGGTGGTGGGAGAAGCATGCAGCCAGCCGAGTGAGCCACGGCACACTAACAAGAGCACCGTTTGTGTGCCGAATGCTTGGCCGCCCCTAGCTAACGGGGTTGCCAAGCTTGTATTCATCCTAAGAATGGGTCGCAGTCAACTTTATCACGTGATCTCACTCCATACAACACTACAGACAGGTTAAAATTTAATCAAAGATATTGGCGCTAAGTGGTGTCAGTGGAAACGCTTGTGAAGCAATTCGATCATAACGTCATCGAACCTCATTCTGTTACAATCCATCTAAGGCGGGGAGAATAATGAGAATTGTAAAATGTAACACTTTGTACACCATTTCCTTTTTGCTCTCTATATCACTGTTTCTCTGAAACATACTGCTGACCCCTCACCGCTATATTTTTCTTGTCTTGTCCGGAGCGTATTTTATATATTTTCCACGAGATATGCAGTAGTACTCAGTTTGTTCTTCCGTGTTCCTTCTCCTGTAGATACTAGTGGGTTTGTTGTTTATAAAATGGTCTTTTACCGATGTAATAAAATGGACATCGAACTGCAGTTTGGAAAGAATGGGCATAGCAGCGAGTGTGGGCGTAACGACCATTTGAATTTGTGCATCTATACAATGCTGCAGTCATACGGCAACTGCATAAAGGTATAACTCGAAACCTCCTTAGTTCAGCATAGATATTCGAAGAAGCCAGGACGTCACCTTGGTTGCAGTCATGTATTGTATGGTTTTTATCTAAGGCACAATGTGCGTTCAAAACGTTTTGCACAGTCGTGTCTAATATTTTTATTTTTTTTGCAGGAGGAGGAAGAAGTTTTTGTGAACATACTAGGAACATTTAGCTACAAGTTGGTATATAAAAGTATTTTCTTTTATTTGCGGGTGGGCCATAATGGACCGTGAATTAGATGTCAGGTTGCGACAACAGTCGGTGATGGAGTTCCTTTTCAAGACCGGCGATGACTCTGCCACATCGATTCACAGAAGTCGCTCCCTGGTTATGGGGAGGACACAATGGGTCGCAGCAGTATCCAGCGTTGGTTGCATAGATTTAAAGAAGGCAGTTTATCTCTACTGGACAATCCACGAGGAGGTAGGCCATCGACGGCAGTGCGTGATGTGAATAAGGAGACCATTGATCAAATCATCCAAAATAGCAGATGTGTGACGACACGACAGCTTGCTGAAATGACTCGTTTGCCATTGGGTAGTGTGGTAACACTGATACAGTCACTAGGGTACAGAAAAATCTGTGCACGTTGGGTGCCTAGGGTTATTGGCAAGAGAAATGAAAACGATGAGGAAGAATGTGTGCGAGGGTCTCATGAAGACCTTTACTGAAGAGTGAAAACAGTGTTTTGATGACGTCATTACCCAGGGTGAAACCTGAGAGCAAAACCCAATCCATGGAGTTACGTCATCCGTGTTCCCCTCGGGAGAAAGAAGAAAGAATTTCATGAACAGAAGGCGGAAAGGTGACGGCCTCCCTCTTCTGGAATCAGTGGGGTGTCATTTTCATTGACTTTTTGGAACCTGGCTCCACAAATAACCGGGACCGCTACTATTTGTAATTGGACAAACTGCGACGTGCCATCAAGACCCACAGACGATAGCTTCAGAGTCAGCTCGTCAGACTACACCATGACAATGCCAAACCCCATACAGCCCTTGACACAGGAGAAAATCAGGAAAATGGGTTGGAAAATTGTTCCTCATTCTCCCTACAATACGGACTTGGTTCCGTCTGATTTTTATCTCTTTTGTCGTCTGAAGGCTGTAACATTATGTGATTGCCTTATCACTTTAAATCATTCACTAATCGATCAGTCGCTCGGCAACAGCTACAGTTAGCAAATAATGTTGCGAGAATGTAAAAGGTGAACGACCTGTGACGTAACTTGTTCATTGTCGAAGCGCCGTCAGAGATGCAGTGAGTTATTGACTTTGAAAACAGCGGCGCGAAAAACAGACAGAAGAAGAACACTTTTACACATTTTCTATTTTATGTACGAGATATTCTCGATGAACAGTTACACATTCTTCTATTGTCTCTTGTAACTTGTGTCGGATGCGCATGTCTTGGCGCCCTAATATTATTATCGTTAAAAATAATATTATTTTAGTGTAAAGTAAAAGTGCAATACTGCATAGCAGTAGATTTATTGTGCGACGCGTATGTGAAAACGTCAAAGGAATTATTGTCATTACCTGAAGAGAAGTGCCAGTCAAAACGGCATCCATGTTAAATCTTTCATTGCAGTGTAAGTTCTTCTATTAATTGCCATAAATTCAGATTTAAATGGAATTGGTGTATGGACTATTTATTTAGTGTAGAATCTATGTCTCACTCCTTCATGAAATTATTTAATTTTCTTTACGTTTCTGCCAAATACAGAGTTCACAGTCACGAATTCTTTCGTCGAAATCGGACGGAAGTTGTATGCGGCGAAATATTTTCTCCGCGCCACATTCTACTGGTAAATGCATGATAAACTACGGTCCCTTAGGAAATTCATGTTGAGCTATCCAAAAGTAATTATATTTTGAATAGGCATTTACTCTCCTGTGCAATGCAACTTCCGACTGATCAGACGATCCAACAAGAGGCAGCCGCACACGGTCGGCGTTTGCAAATATATTTCCACCGCTGATTATAGCTATATGTTGCAGCACAAAAGAAACATATTGTTATAATTAGCGACTACGAACGGGGACCTTTATAACGTATGTTTATGTATACACATTACCTAAACATATCGTTATAAGGCCCACCTGCGCGGTAAAACATTTGATAAAGACCTTATTTCATGTGTAAAGCGATGGTGTAAAAGTCAATTCAGAGAATTTTACCAAGGTGCGTTTACATCGCGCAAAGAACGTTGGGACAGATGCGTCACAGCTGATGGATGCTACACTGAGTAGGCTCAATTTATAGCTAAATGTTCCAAGTATGTTCACAAAAAATTTCATTTTCCTCCTGCAAAAAATGAAAATATTACAGACGACTGTGCAAAACTTTTTGAATGCCCTTTGTGTATTATTACAAATTTGCATAGAAAGTTACTTTTTGTCATCGATGTTCGATTCCTTATACATATTGTACTTGTAATAAACGTAATAACTGAACAAAGATTAAAACAATTGACTCTTACACGTTCAAAATATATCAGAATATAAAATTAAATAGGCAAATAAAACAAAGCTTAGTCTTTCCACCGTTCTCTGCTTTCGTCTAGAAGTGATAAGCGGTTGAATGTTTCAAAAAACCGCATGTATTCCGCTATTGATTCTAATGTTTGGAAACTATGCTCAAAAATCAAGTTGTAATCGAGGATCACACCACAATTTGGGCATTACGAATATTCAGTTACAAAAGGGTAAAAATCGAGGTTAAATAACTCTATTTTTCCTGTTAATTTTTCCTTTTTCAAGGGCTGCAAGCAGATAGAGGCATATTTCGTAGACACGAGGAGTAGATCGGCTACTTTCTATTTTTGTTGTACACCATGAATGAATTGTTGTTGAGTTTTTAGTTTACTACTGTAACCATAGCTCCCTTCCTCTTTTATTATTTCATAGAAATGGAAGACAAATCTTAAACCTTTCAAGGCAAGCGAAGCAATGCACTCCACTGTTATGTCACTCCGCAAAAATATTTCTAGTTTAGGGTTGGTGCCAGTCTGCATTACAACGGATGTTCGGCGACGACAGCGAGAGTTACCATAGAGACCAGGTGCGGGCAGGTCTTGCACACGGCACGTACTCTCGTGAAAGCCACAAACACGGCAACATGGGCATTATTGCGCCTCATGTTCGAAAGCCGATTATTGTTTTTATTGCTTTTATTGTATTTTTTTATTTTTCCAATTATCTTCCCATGTACGCAGAAAATCAGGGTATGAAGTATCATATTCAATTGTTTCATGTTTTTTATGTTATACTTTCTGACATGTTCTACACACACGAGAATCATCTCACTTTTTGGGTCCGTGGAACGAAAATTGAATCTAATCTAAAAAAAATAGTCACAGAAACTCCGGGCACAATGAGCATAGCGAGGAGGGAGTTTTGCCACAGTAACATTTGGTGGTGTGAACCTCACTCGGGAAAGGAACGACGTAAACACTGATGAAGATTTCACTCTTTGACAGTAATTTCGCAGCAAACCACGCATAACGGATCATTTTTCCGAATACTGGCATTTTCAGCTAACAGTGAATCAAGAGACACTATAGAAATTTCACCTAAAATAATTTCAAGTAATTTTGTCAATCATTTTTTTAATTTAATTCGCCAGACATACAGTTATCAGACGAATAAGAACACCGTTGTTTTACTACACATTGGGGAACATTCATGTAGTAACTTCTACGGACACTGGTAATAAATGGAAAACAAAATAAAAATAATAATCCGGTTTCGAACGCGGGGCGCAAAACTGAAAAGCCGCGGCGCCACCGCTTCGGGCAAACTATTCGCTTGCTGAAAGGCACATAAAGTAATTTAAAAATCGCTTATCTACGTATAAGTCAACATACATGTTCGCTTATTTCACTGAGCGTAGTGTCTGCGAAATTGAGATACGGCCCTTGCCGTGTTCTCCTCGTCCGCTTATAGCGCCCATAAAACAGCTCCGACGCGGTCGAGAAACAGGAACAGCAAATCTTCCGCAGGAAACTGGTAACATCAGAACACGAGAAGGCATTTGTGGAGGATTCAACGAGTCATGCTTTCAGCCAACTCTGTTACACAGACCGGCGATTCGTCAGCTCACTACACCTCCAAAAAGTATAGATAAACCTTCAAATTACTGGCCAAGGAGTGTAGTACGTTGAGCAGAATTCGGGTACAGAATATTTTTGCATCAGTTTTAGCAGTGCCAAACTCTTCACAAATTTCCGTTTTCGATTTCCGTTTCTCATCAGCTTCCTTAGGCAGCTGCATCTTTATTTCACGCTAAAAGGCCATGTGTTTTCGACCAGATTTCTCTGCCATTGCGGCAAAACAAACCAAATAACACGTAACGATTTTGACATAAAATTCACTTCTCCGACAAGCCGTTAACCGAATTCAAAAACTGACTAAAGCCTTTGGCAACATTAATACCCCTAGACATAACAACGGGAGGTACCATTGTTTACTTTGTTAAAACTAACTACAGCAACAACAACAACAAAAGAAAAATAGATAAATCTGAGGGACGTCGAGGCTGCAAAGAGCAGGTGTATGTATGTTAGAGAAGGAAAATCTTTTCATGTTAAACGATGTTTGTTCTGTGTTAAAGGTGAAAAAAATCAAGTAATTCAAGCTATATACCATCTTTTGCAACTTTGATAATAGTCTAATTCAGATGATATGCTTTTCGCTTACATCTCATGTATTTTGTTTTTGTTGTGGGTATAAGCGAATCTGAATAACGTGATAACGGAAACATATTCAGTGTCAGTGAAGTGCAGTGTACTTTCGTTGGCCTATGTATATGTAGAAGAACAGTTAGGAATGAAATAAGAAAAAAACTCATTAGTAACAGCTGTAATTTAAAACTGCTTAACAGTAATAATATTAAACATGTGAACTGTTTATGACCTCAGTAAGATTTATAAGAAAAACCATGTTGTGACAGTGACCGTTGAAGATGCTTCGAAATGAAGCGAAACACGTGCGGTCTAAATAAGATCTTTATTAAAATCACAAAAGACGGTGCACATCCTACATTACTTTTATAACTGCAGCTATGGAAGCGAGGCCTAACAACAAAAAGGACAACACGGAGAGAAGGAAGCATGAATTTACGAGGTGTAATCAAAAAGGAACAGGAATTTTCCCATTTTGCGGTCTTTGTACATCCGATTTTCAAATATTTTTACCTGGTTGATACACATGTTCCTGATGTATGTTTGCATTTTCAGGTTTATTAATTTGTTGAAAGTCGGAAAGGTTATACGTGTTTTCGACTGCTCGTCAAATTTTTACTTTCGAAAAATATGGATCAAATAATATGCGTTACATTTTGATTGAGAAGTAGAATGAAGTGCAGCACCACATTCGGAATGTTGACTGTGTCTTTTGGCGAATCTGCTACGCGCAACACAATGGTTTACGTTTCAAAGAGGTTAGAAAAGACGCTCTGTCAGACCAGCTACTGACGACATTGTGGAAGTACAGAAAATTGTTCTAGAAAATCGCCGAAACACTATCTGAGAGGTTGCTGATGATGTCGGCATATCCTTTGGCTCTTGCCTACAATTTTTTTTCGGATGTTTTGGGCCTGGAACGTGTAGCAAGGAAGTTCGTTCCGAAATTTTTGAATTTCGACCAAAAATTACGTCGCGTAGTCATTGCTCAGGAAATGCTGAATGAAGTTGACAATGATTCAGAAGTTCTAAACAAGGTTAGAATAACTGATGAAAAAGGGAAATTCGCCCATGACGTCGGAACCAAGAAGCAGTCGTCCCAAGGAAATTCACCGAAGAGCCAAGATCGAAAAAAATTCGACAGGTCCGATCACTGTTTTCTTCGGTTACAAGGGAAAATTTCCTTATGTTCATACAGTCAATGAGGAATACTTCTGGGAAGTTATATGCCGTTTGCGTCAAGCAATCCGAAAAAATGATGGGAATTATGACAAAACTACTCGTGGAAATTTCATCACCACCTCGTCTTAACTGTAAGCTGCACATTGACCTGAAATATTTTATAATTGTAAATCCTGAGAATTACAACTATAAAAAGATTCTCTGTTCCTCGCTCATCCCTCAGTGCTTGTTCATGACTTATTACCAGAAAACAAAACCTTACGTTGCCTCAGCCACCGTATTCACCAGACACGCGCCCCTGCGACTTCTTTCTATTCTCGAGGCTGAAGAGAAACATGAAAGGACGTCGTTTTGCCATCACTGATGGGATAAGAACAAGATCGCTGAAGGAGCTGTACAGCATAACGAAATGTAAGTTCCACACGTGCTTCCAAGATTGAAAAAAGCTCTGGCGCAAGTGAATTATATCTGAGGGGATTTATTTTGAAGGTAACAATATTGATGGTGATCAATAAATAAAGAATCTTCAAGAAAACCAAAAATTTCCGTTAGTTTTTGATTATGTCTCGTAGATATACTTATGTTCAGAAAATCCAGAACACCTTGATTAACTGCAGACAAGACTTTCATATTCACAAGACATGTAGATTAGTATGTTCGGCAGAAATGATCAGCGTTTGAACCGTGTCGGCCTACAGGGTTCAAGGTCAACATTGGTATCGCGGCGCAACACCACCTGCCGCTAAAATGTGCCTGCGGCTCTCGTTGTCGCCAAAAACCGAAGGTAATGGGTCAGTGTGACTTGAGCAGACGTGCAGGATGCCTCGCAGACGTATGTGCGAACCGTACCATCATATCAGTGAGTTTGAAAGAGGGAGCATTATTTGCGCAAGATAACCTGATGCATCATCCGGGAAACTGCTGCTCGTGTGGGACGAAGCGTTTCGGCACGGCAACAGGTGTGAGCAGAATGGTTCACAGAAGGCCGTAGAACACCACGAGATGAATCAGGTAGCACCACCCAGACCAACCCCCTGAGAAGATCGACACCTCATTCGAATGGCATTGGAGGACAGATCTGCGTCCTCCAAACCTCTGAAGCAACAGTGGAACAGTGTAACACATCGTACACTGTCAGGAGTGACAGTCCGTGACCGTTTATTACGGCATGGATTACGTGCTCGTCGTCCACTTATCCGCCTAACTTTGACGAATGTGCAAAAATGCGCCAGACCCAATAGTGTATGCAACGACGCCGTTGGAGAAATGAATAGAATCAGATGGTTTTTCAGCACGAATCCAGGTTCTGTTTGTTTGGAAATGATTTCCCCAGACAGGGGCAGCGGCATCACAGTGACTGCTTTCGCAAAACACATACAGCGCCAACTCAAGGCCTTATAGTGTGGGGTGCTACTGGCTACAACCACAAATCGCAGCTGGTGCTTGTCCAGGGCACGGTGACAAGTGTGACCTACACGAATGACATCCCGTGACCTGTAGCTATTCCCTTTCTGCACAACACTCAAATTCGATTTTTCAGGAAGCCATGGACAACCACATGTTGCAACACGAAGTCGTGCCTTCTTGGTGTACAGGGTGTCATCCTTTTGCCCTGGTCCGCCAGACCACTAGACTTGTTGCCGGTCGACAATGTATGGGATCCGGTGAAACGATGGGTGCAGTGCTGTGACCCAATGCCAACCACCACAGATGAACTTTGCAACTAGGTGAATGCAGCAGGGATGGCCATATCACAGGGCGCCATTCGCGCTTTATTCCCGTCGATGCCATTGCTCATGGAACAAGTTATCACGGCCCATGACGGACTCTCTGTCTACTATAATGCGCGACAGCGTTGATGGCCTCACGGCCGACGATGCGCAGTAGACAGGTGCGCAGCTGGCCAATGAGCACTCATTCCGTGCCTCGTGCCCTCGGAAGCTCCGTCATATTTCAGACTTCTACCGTAGTTTTACGTGCGGAAAAGTGCGGTTGGCCTATTTCTGTTGTATACTGGGTCTTCTCTGAGTTTTGTCGTAATGGCTGAAACACCTAAAGCTGACCCAGGTGGCCGATCGGTTCCAGGCGCTTCAGTCTGGAGCCCCGCGACAGCTACGGTCGCAGGTTCGAGTCATGCCTCGCACATGGATGTGTCTGATGTCCTTAGGTTACTTAGGTTTAAGTAGTTCTAAGTTCTAGGGCACTGATGACCTCAGATGTTAAGTCCCATAGTGCTCAGAGCCATTTGAACCATTTTTGAAACACCTAAACGTCGTCAAGTGTTTCACAAACAGGCAAGTGATATTTTTGGAGTTCACTGTTTCTTCAACCATGAGGCAGTTTCAGTCGAGCCGTTCTGCGAGGTTGCCAAGAAAAGTGCGGTTGGCCTGTTTCTGTTGTATACTGGGTCTTCTCTGAGTTTTGTCGTAATGGCTGAAACACCTAAAGCTGGCCGAGGTGGCCGAGCGGTTCCAGGCGCTTCAGTCTGGAGCCCCGCGACAGCTACGGTCGCAGGTTCGAGTCCCGCCTCGGACATGGATGTGTCTGATGTCCTTAGGTTACTTAGGTTTAAGTAGTTCTAAGTTCTAGGGGACTGATGACCTCAGATGTTAAGTCCCATAGAGCTCAGAGCCATTTGAACCATTTTTGAAACACCTAAACGTCGTCAAGTGTTTCACAAACAGGCAAGAGACATTTTTGGAGTTCACTGTTTCTTCAACCATGAGGCAGTTTCAGTCGAGCCGTTCTGCGAGGTTGCCAAGAAAAGTGCGGTTGGCCTGTTTCTGTTGTATACTGGGTCTTCTCTGAGTTTTGTCGTAATGGCTGAAACACCTAAAGCTGGCCGATGTGGCCGAGCGGTTCCAGGCGCTTCAGTCTGGAGCCCCGCGACAGCTACAGTCGCAGGTTCGAGTCCCGCCTCGCACATGGATGTGTCTGATGTCCTTAGGTTACTTAGGTTTAAGTAGTTCTAAGTTCTAGGGCACTGATGACCTCAGATGTTAAGTCCCATAGTGCTCAGAGCCATTTGAACCATTTTTGAAACACATAAACGTCGTCAAGTGTTTCACAAACAGGCAAGAAACATTTTTGGAGTTCACTGTTTCTTCAACCATGAGGCAGTTTCAGTCGAGCCGTTCTGCGAGGTTGCCAAGAAAAGTGCGGTTGGCCTGTTTCTTTTGTATACTGGGTCTTCTCTGAGTTTTGTCGTAATGGCTGAAACACCTAAAGCTGGCCGAGATGGCCGAGCGGTTCCAGGCGCTTCAGTCTGGAGCCCCGCGACAGCTACGGTCGCAGGTTCGAGTCATGCCTCGCACATGGATGTGTCTGATGTCCTTAGGTTACTTAGGTTTAAGTAGTTCTAAGTTCTAGGGCACTGATGACCTCAGATGTTAAGTCCCATAGTGCTCAGAGCCATTTGAACCATTTTTGAAACACCTAAACGTCGTCAAGTGTTTCACAAACAGGATTAGAATAGATTAGATTAGATTAATACTTGTTCTATAGATCATGAATACGACACTTCGTAATGATGTGGAACGTGTCAGGTTAATAAAAGATGTCTGTACAAGAAATTACATTACACAAAATATTGCATGACACTAATGATTAAGTTTTTTTTTTTTTTTTTTTTTTTTTTTTTTTTTTTTTTTTTTACTTACTTTATATCTAAAAATTCAGCCAATGAGTAGAAGGAGTTGTCATCTAGAAATTCTTTTAATTTATTTTTAAATGTTAGTTGGCTATCTGTCAGGCTTTTGATGCTGTTTGGTAGGTGCCCAAAGACTTTTGTGGCAGCATAATTTACCCCTTTCTGTGCCAAAGTCAGATTTAACCCTGCATAGTGAAGATCATCCTTTCTCCTGGTGTTATAGGTATGCACACTGCTATTACTTTTGAATTGGGTTGGATTATTATCAACAAATTTCATAAGGGAATATATATATACTGTGAGGTTACTGTGAGGATCCCTAGATCCTTAAATAGATGTCTGCAGGATGACCGTGGGTGGGCTCCAGCAATTATTGTGATTACACGTTTTTGTGCAATGAATACTTTTCTACTCAACGATGAATTACCCCAGAATATGATGCCATACGAAAGCAGTGAATGAAAGTAGGCATAGTAAGCTAATTTACTGAGATTCTTATCACCAAAATTTGCAATAACCCTAATAGCATACGTAGCTGAACTCAGACGTTTCAGCAGACCATCAATGTGTTGCTTCCAGTTTAACCTCTCATCAATGGACACACCTAAAAATTTTGAAAATTCTACCTTAGTTACAGACTTCTGTTCAAATTCTATATTTATTACTGGAGTTTTGCCATTTACTGTACGGAACTGTATATACTGTGTTTTATCAAAATTTAAAGAGAGTCCGTTTGCTGAGAACCACTTAATAATTTTGTGAAAAACATCATTTACAATTACATCACTTAGTTCTTGGTTTTTGGATGTTATTACTATACTTGTATCATCAGCAAAAAGAACTAACTTTGCATCTTCATCAATGTGGAATGGTAAGTCATTAATGTATATCAAGAACAGTAAAGGACCTAAGACCGAACCCTGTGGGACCCCGTGCTTGATAGCACCCCAGTTTGAGGAATCAGCTGTTTTAACATTACACGAACCACTTATTTCAACTTTCTGCATTCTTCCAGTTAAGTATGAATTAAACCATTTGTGCACTGCCCCACTCAAACCATAATGATTTAGCTTATCTAAAAGAAATCCATGATTTACACAATCAAAGGCCTTTGAGAGATCACAAAAAATACCAATGGGTGATTTCCGGTTATTCAGAGCATTTAATATTTGATCAGTGAAAGCATATATAGCATTTTCTGTTGAAAAGCCTTTCTGAAAACCAAACTGACATTTTGTTAGTACTTTATTTTTACAAATATGGGAGGCTACTCTTGAATACATTACTTTCTCAAAAATTTTTGATAGAGCTGTCAGAAGAGAGATTGGGCGGTAGTTGTTGACATCCGACATATCCCCCTTTTTATGCAATGGTTTTACAATGGCATATTTCAGTCTATCAGGGAAAACGCCCTGCTCCAAAGAGCTATTACATACGTGGCTGAGAATTCTACTTATCTGTGGGGAACAAGCTTTAAGTACTTTGCTGGAAATGCCATCAATTCCGTAAGAGCTTTTACTTTTCAGTGAGTTTATTATTTTACTGATTTCAGAGGGAGAGGTTGGTGGAATTACAGCTGTTTCAAACTGTGCAGGTAGAGCCTCTTCTATTAATAGCCTTGCCTCTTCTAGTGAAGATCTAGATCCTATTTTCTCCACAACATTTAAAAAATGATTATTCAAAATATTTTCAATTTCTGATTGTTTGTTAGTGCACTTGTCATTCAATTTTATTGCACTAACGTCTTCCTGTGCTCTTGGTTGCCCTGTTTCCCATTCAATAATATTCCAAATTGCTTTAATTTTATTATCAGAGTTACTGATCTCAGACATGATACACATGCTTCTGGACTTTTTAATAACTTTTCTTAGTACCGCACAATAGTTTTTATAATATTGAACAATTTTGGGGTCAGTACTCCATCTTGCTGTTAGATACAGTTCTCTTTTGCGGTTGCAAGATATTCTTATTCCTTTAGTTAGCCAAGGTTTTTTATATGTTTTCTTGGAATTATGTTTAACTATTTTCTTGGGAAAACAATTTTCAAATACCCTTAAAAATGTATTGTGAAATAAGTTATATTTCAAGTTTGCATCGGGTTCCTTATACACTTCATCCCAGTCTAGCTGCTGTAGGCTTTCCCTAAAGTTTGCAATATTTATATTGTTAATTGAACGCACTGCTTTGAAAGTCTGATTTATTATACTGCATGGAGCTATGTCATGTACTGTAACAAGCTGTGCACTATGATCTGAAAGACCATTCTCAACAGGATAAGCATTTATGTCCTTAAACTTATCTTGGTCTATAAAAAAGTTATCTATCAATGTACTGCTGTTCTTTGTTATCCGAGTAGGAAAATCAATGACGGAGCTCAAATTGAAAGAACTGAGTAATACTAAAAGGTCATTCTTCCTATTACACTCTTTCAGGGAATCAACATTGAAATCCCCACAAATGATAATTTGCTTCCCCCTGTCTGACAGATAGCACAACAAAGCATCCAAGTTTTCCAGAAATAGCTGGAAATTCCCTGAGGGGGACCTATACACTGTTACAATTATGAAAGTGCCATCCTTTAGTTTAAGTTCAGTGGCACATGCTTCCATATGTTGCTCTACACAAAATTTTTTAGTTTCTAAATTTTTTGCACTGTGGAAGCTTTTGACATATATGGCAACTCCTCCTCTCATCATATTATCTCTACTTACATGTGCAGCTAATTTGTATCCATTGATGCTAACCTTTTGCATATCAGTGACAATGTGATGCTCAGACAGGCATAGTACATCTATTACATTCTCAGTTTCTATATCTTCTAAACAAAGCAGAAGCTCATCAATTTTATTGTTCAATCCCCCAATATTTTGATGAAATATACTAACATTTTTCATTTTACTTTTGCAACTATCTTGAACTTTTTTGACATCTTTAGTACTTGCATGGCTGAGTTTCCCACTGGACACTGATCTTACACTAAAAAAGAGTTTCCTCCATGAGATGTAGTTCCTCCCCCCTTTAAATTTCCTGCTATCAGCCCAGCCAGTTTACCCTTCCCTTTCCTGTTGAGGTGTAGGCCATGTCTAGTATAGTCCCACCTACAGAGTGAATCAACACGAACCACACCAATGTGTGACCCCGCATCAGATCCAAGTAGCCGTTCCAACTCCAAATTAACTCTCCTGACAGAAGAGGTCAAATGAGGTCGGTCGTGGCGCTCCAGAACCGACACAAACCCAACACTGGTATGATTCGATGCCGATGCAATATTTGCCAGGTCACACTCTATGCTGTACCCCGGATCTCTGTCAATACTGTTGCCCGGCCCACCCACAATAACCACGGTGTCTTCCTTAGTAAAACCTTTACATAGTGAACCTAAATCCTCTGTAACCTGCCCAAGTTCAGCACTAGGTTTGAAAAAACTTGTGACCTGGTAATCCAACCCTAATTCATCCTGCAGAAGTTGGCCCACACCCCTAGCATGCGAACTACCTAGCAACAAGACTTTCTTTCTCTTTGCAGACTTCCCTACATTCTTAATCAATTTGCTGCTGAAAGCTTGTTGAGCCCTGTGTACATCTACTTCTGTGAGAGGCTCATCAGTTTCTGACTGAGGCAACAGGTCAAACCTATTTTGTACATTAATAACAAAGCGGTCAGAAGAATTTCTTGGCCTGTTCCTCATGCCTGTTGCCACTTCCCACCCCTGTTTACCCTTCTCCCCCCTTAACCTGCCCAGTTCTCGCCTAGCCTCATCTAACTCAGCCTGAAGGGCAGCAATTTTCCCCTCCTGTTCCACAATCTTCCTATCTCTACTGCATAGCCTACAGAACCACTGATGAGTCTCGCTCATTTTCCCAATTCCCACGCCACTACAGTCGCCCCAATGAAAAAAGTTACTACATCCATCACACCAGACCCCGGAGCTAACGATCCTACGGCACGTCAGGCACTTTACACTCATGGTACAAATCTATTTTAGTGACAGAAAGACAATTAAGTTACCGGAAAACAATGAAAATACGTGTACGAAAAATTAGGCCTACTCGCGACTATGTAAACAGTGGTTCAGAAGTTTTTTACTGGAAATTACTTAAGAGATGACGATACTCTACAGATATAAATGGGCAGCAAACGTATTTAGCACACTAAACTATCAGTAAATGCTCTTAAGATTGCGGTATGAAGTTTAATCTGAAAACTCAAAAGTTCGGCCTGGCCGCGATATGTAAACAAAATGAACTTTACGTGATTACTGTGAAAATACGCGAGTAAGACAAAAACCTTTAATGGTATGCTTGCAGAGCACTATAATTAACGTAATAAATTAGTTTAAAGTGTTAAAAAACAGTTTATTACTACTTAAATTACTTATCTTGTACAAGAGCTGTGACTCAGACGTCCGTGTAGCAGGCGCAGGGCTACCAACGAAGGCAAGAGACATTTTTGGAGTTCACTGTTTCTTCAACCATGAGGCAGTTTCAGTCGAGCCGTTCTGCGAGGTTGCCAAGAAAAGTGCGGTTGTCCTGTTTCTGTTGTATACTGGGTCTTCTCTGAGTTTTGTCGTAATGGCTGAAACACCTAAAGCTGGCCGAGGTGGCCGAGCGGTTCCAGGCGCTTCAGTCTGGAGCCCCGCGACAGCTACGGTCGCAGGTTCGAGTCCCGCCTCGGACATGGATGTGTCTGATGTCCTTAGGTTACTTAGGTTTAAGTAGTTCTAAGTTCTAGGGCACTGATGACCTCAGATGTTAAGTCCCATAGAGCTCAGAGCCATTTGAACCATTTTTGAAACACCTAAACGTCGTCAAGTGTTTCACAAACAGGCAAGAGACATTTTTGGAGTTCACTGTTTCTTCAACCATGAGGCAGTTTCAGTCGAACCGTTCTGCGAGGTTGCCAAGAAAAGTGCGGTTGGCCTGTTTCTGTTGTATACTGGGTCTTCTCTGAGTTTTGTCGTAATGGCTGAAACACCTAAAGCTGGCCGAGGTGGCCGAGCGGTTCCAGGCGCTTCATTCTGGAGCTCCGCGACAGCTACGGTCGCAGGTTCGAGTCCCGCCTCGCACATGGATGTGTCTGATGTCCTTAGGTTACTTAGGTTTAAGTAGTTCTAAGTTCTAGGGGACTGATGACCTCAGATGTTAAGTCCCATAGAGCTCAGAGCCATTTGAACCATTTTTGAAACACCTAAACGTCGTCAAGTGTTTCACAAACAGGCAAGAGACATTTTTGGAGTTCACTGTTTCTTCAACCATGAGGCAGTTTCAGTCGAGCCGTTCTGCGAGGTTGCCAAGAAAAGTGCGGTTGGCCTGTTTCTGTTGTATACTGGGTCTTCTCTGAGTTTTGTCGTAATGGCTGAAACACCTAAAGCTGGCCGAGGTGGCCGAGCGGTTCCAGGCGCTTCAGACTGGAGCCCCGCGACAGCTACGGTCGCAGGTTCGAGTCCCGCCTCGCACATGGATGTGTCTGATGTCCTTAGGTTACTTAGGTTTAAGTAGTTCTAAGTTCTAGGGGACTGATGACCTCAGATGTTAAGTCCCATAGTGCTCAGAGCCATTTGAACCATTTTTGAAACACATAAACGTCGTCAAGTGTTTCACAAACAGGCAAGAAACATTTTTGGAGTTCACTGTTTCTTCAACCATGAGGCAGTTTCAGTCGAGCCGTTCTGCGAGGTTGCCAAGAAAAGTGCGGTTGTCCTGTTTCTGTTGTATACTGGGTCTTCTCTGAGTTTTGTCGTAATGGCTGAAACACCTAAAGCTGGCCGAGATGGCCGAGCGGTTCCAGGCGCTTCAGTCTGGAGCCCCGCGACAGCTACGGTCGCAGGTTCGAGTCATGCCTCGCACATGGATGTGTCTGATGTCCTTAGGTTACTTAGGTTTAAGTAGTTCTAAGTTCTAGGGCACTGATGACCTCAGATGTTAAGTCCCATAGTGCTCAGAGCCATTTGAACCATTTTTGAAACACCTAAACGTCGTCAAGTGTTTCACAAACAGGCAAGAGACATTTTTGGAGTTCACTGTTTCTTCAACCATGAGGCAGTTTCAGTCGAGCCGTTCTGCGAGGTTGCCAAGAAAAGTGCGGTTGGCCTGTTTCTGTTGTATACTGGGTCTTCTCTGAGTTTTGTCGTAATGGCTGAAACAACTAAAGCTGGCCGAGGTGGCCGAGCGGTTCCAGGCGCTTCAGTCTGGAGCCCCGCGACAGCTACGGTCGCAGGTTCGAGTCCCGCCTCGGACATGGATGTGTCTGATGTCCTTAGGTTACTTAGGTTTAAGTAGTTCTAAGTTCTAGGGGACTGATGACCTCAGATGTTAAGTCCCATAGTGCTCAGAGCCATTTGAACCATTTTTGAAACACCTAAACGTCGTCAAGTGTTTCACAAACAGGCAAGAGACATTTTTGGAGTTCACTGTTTCTTCAACCATGAGGCAGTTTCAGTCGAGCCGTTCTGCGAGGTTGCCAAGAAAAGTGCGGTTGTCCTGTTTCTGTTGTATACTGGGTCTTCTCTGAGTTTTGTCGTAATGGCTGAAACACCTAAAGCTGGCCGAGGTGGCCGAGCGGTTCCAGGCGCTTCATTCTGGAGCCCCGCGACAGCTACGGTCGCAGGTTCGAGTCCCGCCTCGCACATGGATGTGTCTGATGTCCTTAGGTTACTTAGGTTTAAGTAGTTCTAAGTTCTAGGGGACTGATGACCTCAGATGTTAGGTCCCATAGAGCTCAGAGCCATTTGAACCATTTTTGAAACACCTAAACGTCGTCAAGTGTTTCACAAACAGGCAAGAGACATTTTTGGAGTTCACTGTTTCTTCAACCATGAGGCAGTTTCAGTCGAGCCGTTCTGCGAGGTTGCCAAGAAAAGTGCGGTTGGCCTGTTTCTGTTGTATACTGGGTCTTCTCTGGGTTTTGTCGTAATGGCTGAAACACCTAAAGCTGTTCGAGGTGGCCGAGCGGTTCCAGGCGCTTCAGTCTGGAGCCCCGCGACAGCTACGGTCGCAGGTTCGAGTCCCGCCTCGCACATGGATGTGTCTGATGTCCTTAGGTTACTTAGGTTTAAGTAGTTCTAAGTTCTAGGGGACTGATGACCTCAGATGTTAAGTCCCATAGTGCTCAGAGCCATTTGAACCATTTTTGAAACACCTAAACGTCGTCAAGTGTTTCACAAACAGGCAAGAGACAATTTGGAGTTCATAGTTTCTTCAACCATGAGGCAGTTTCAGTCAAGCCGTTCTGCGAGGTTGCCAAGAAAAGTGCGGTTGGCCTGTTTCTGTTGTATACTGGGTCCTCTCTGTGTTTTGTCGTAATGGCTGAAACACCTAAAGCTGGCCGAGGTGGCCGAGCGGTTCCAGGCGCTTCAGTCTGGAGCCCCGCGACAGCTACAGTCGCAGGTTCGAGTCCCGCCTCGCACATGGATGTGTCTGATGTCCTTAGGTTACTTAGGTTTAAGTAGTTCTAAGTTCTAGGGGACTGATGACCTCAGATGTTAAGTCCCATAGTGCTCAGAGCCATTTGAACCATTTTTGAAACACCTAAACGTCGTCAAGTGTTTCACAAACAGGCAAGAGACAATTTGGAGTTCATAGTTTCTTCAACCATGAGGCAGTTTCAGTCAAGCCGTTCTGCGAGGTTGCCAAGAAAAGTGCGGTTGGCCTGTTTCTGTTGTATACTGGGTCCTCTCTGTGTTTTGTCGTAATGGCTGAAACACCTAAAGCTGGCCGAGGTGGCCGAGCGGTTCCAGGCGCTTCAGTCTGGAGCCCCGCGACAGCTACAGTCGCAGGTTCGAGTAACGCCTCGCACATGGATGTGTCTGATGTCCTTAGGTTACTTAGGTTTAAGTAGTTCTAAGTTCTAGGGCACTGATGACCTCAGATGTTAAGTCCCATAGTGCTCAGAGCCATTTGAACCATTTTTGAAATACCTAAACGTCGTCAAGTGTTTCACAAACAGGCAAGAGACATTTTTGGAGTTCACTGTTTCTTCAACCATGAGGCAGTTTCAGTCGAGCCGTTCTGCGAGGTTGCCTAGATGCAGGAACGCACTGCAGCGGCCTGTGGCGATATTGGTATACGAATTGTCAGGCGAGCTATACAGGAGGCGAAGCTGTCAGAGCAGGTAGTTGGCAATGTGGTGTTTCGGTCTCCAGGGAAGAAACATAGCGTTCCAAAGACGGCAACTGGAATCGACGACTCCGATCAACACTTGTTACGTCGCAAGGTATTCGAATTTTATGAAAGAGGCGAGTTCCCATTAGCAGCAAAATTGTGCACGAAGCTACTGGGTTTGATGGAAGTGCAAGATCAATGCAAAGAATGTTGAAGAACATCGGATTTAAATATGTAAAGTCCAATGATGGGCGCAAATTTTTAATGAAGCGTAATGATATTGCTGCTGCTAGGATTACGTTTCTAAGAAAAATTCATGACATCACATCAAAAGGAATATCAACTGCCTAGTACTTGCATAAGACTTGGGTAAATCAAAATCATACTAGAAATTTTATTTGGCAAACAATAGATGGACAAGGCGGTTTGAAAGTTCCAGTGGGAAAAGGAAGGCGTCTTATAATATGTCACGCTGGTTGTGCTGCTACCGGGTTTGTGTCTGAAAGCAAACTTATTTTCAAATTAAAATCAAAAACCGCTTATGACTACCATACCGAAATGAATGGAGACACATTTCGAAAATGGTTTCAGTATCGGCTCTTGCCTTATTTGCATCCAGACTCTGTCATTGTTATGGACAATGCAAGCTCTCATTCTGTTGTTCTCAACAGGCCTCCTACTACAAGCACAAGGAAAAGTGATAATGTTTCTTAGTTGCGAAATAATAATGCAACGCACAGTGAAACACAAACAAGAGCAGAGCTTTTGGAATTGGTGAAGATGTCAAAGACCAGCGTTAAAAACTACGAAAGTGACTCTATAGCTAAGCAACATGGACACAAAGTGATACGAGTACCTTCTTATCACTTGCCTTTAGAACCCCATTGACTTGTGTGGGCACAGCTGAAGAAATACGTGGCAAACAAAAATACTACATTTAAAACAGCCGACACTGAAAGACTCACCCATGAAGCAATAGAGAAAATCACCGTTGCTGATTGGGAAGCTTGCGTGCGTCACACTGACAAACTGCAAGAAGAAGATTACCAGTAAGAAGTTGTCAGAGACGAAATAATGAATTCACTAATCGTCAGTCTAGCTCTCACATCCAGCGACTCCCAGTTCCGAAGGCAGCGACAATGAAAGCTCCGAGTAAAAAGGTATGTGAATGGAATGTAAACTTACTCTGTAATTATCATGAACATTTACGTTCTTCTCAAGCTGTCGGTGTCGTAGAAAGTAGTTCAGTGGGATATCTATTCTGTAATGACAATTTTATTTTACTTCGTTTCTTCTTCAAATTAAACGCCTTTTCATGCTGCAATCTGTTTTATTAATCCAGACGCGTTTAGAATTTTATTTTAAGGCATCATCGGTATCATCGGTGGATATCATCTGATGTAGTACACTGTAGCTGTTATATGCCGTCATGTAGATTTGAAAACAGTTTACGCCATTATTTTTGCATAAAAAATTATACTTACTATTATATGCAAAAATAAGGGCATGAACTGTTCTTAAATCTACAATGACGGCATATAGCCACAGTGTAGAATTTCAGATGATATCCACCGATAATGCCTTAAAATAGAATGTGGAACGGGTCTCGAGTAATAAAACAGATTACTGCTAGAAAAGGCGTTTACTTCAAAAAACGATTATTTAAACACTTGCTGCGGATATTGGCCATTCAAACAAATTTGTTTATTTTACTTCTCTCTCTATTCTGTCTACGATATAACGTAGATTAAAATGCTGTACGCCCTGGGGACTGGGGTGGATGTTTTAGATTTGATTCTTTCGTCTTTTTATTTATAAGGCAAGAGGAACGGAAGGCGTAATCTTTCTGTAAGGTGCAATTTATTATAGAATCCTTTCTGCAGTGAGAGAGTATGTATCACAATTTGGTAATGTAGTTATGACTGGGAAAGATTCAATAGACATTCCAGTCTGTTATGTGTATGTCGCAGTTATTAGGTACTTTTAATAAATGTATCACGGAACAGGTAGTAGAGCACCATGAACCTGAGAGTAGCGAGACAGCTCAAACATCAGTTAAAGCAGCTGTCCGTAGCATAGCTGCCGTCAATTAGCGCAGCATCGAGTTGGCACGCAGCACTCCTTGGAAGGTGCGCGGCGCGGCGACAGCCCATTAACGCTGTCGCGAACTATAGGTAACAGGACGGTTGCTGAACAGAGGTGCCTGAATGCTAATCATTTCTGCAGAACATACTGACGTACACGTCCTGTGAATGTGGACGTCCTATCCCTAGTCGATCAAGGTGTTCTGTGTTTTCTCTGAACGTGAGTGTAATGTTATGTCGGGACTGCAGCATTATTTATTTTGTGTTTGGCCTCCTCGTGTTAACCCTTCAAACAAACGTTTAGCTTTTTAGAAATAATACTGCAGTTATGCTTCTTGTGAAACGTCTGGTACATAAGAGTAATATGGCATGGTATGGTATAGTTTCTTAAGTGATTTGCTCTTCTGTAGTCTAGATTCGTCAACTCTGAATGTCGACTTTCCACAGATATACAGATACTCACTCTTGGTGGGTGAGAGAACAAAGTCATTACCGCCCTTTAAAATTACTTTTATTCGATGTTCGCCTTGTCAGCGAGAACTCGGCCACCACAAGGCGCCTCTGAGTTTCTAGTGGTCGTCGTGGATCAGCCGGGGCCGGTGTGCGCCCGCTGAGAATATATCCACTCGTGGAGCGGGAGCGACGTGGGACTAAAGTGGAACCTGCGGCCATAATTCCTCATATTAGGACCCAATAAATCTGCAGCGCCCGGCTCAGTCGGCTGCTAACTGCAGGATCGCGTGACTCGAGCTACACCACTGCTGCTGCTGCCGCAACAGCAAGTCACCCGCCGCGCCGAGACCGTTTATCCTCACACAGTCCACTTCGACTGGGAGGCGCTGGCTACCCATACGTCCGTGTGGCACGGAAACAATCGCCACACACGATATCGACCACACTTCATAAAAAAATTAATGTGGTAGCCGGAAAACTTTCAGTCCACATACGAACTGTCTAAACCCGAAACGTTCAACAATAGCTTATCTCATTACAAAATGGTTCAAATGGCTCTGAGCACCATGGGACTTCACTTTTGAGGTCATCAGTCCCCTAGGACTTAGAACTACTTAAACCTAACTAACCTAAGGACATCACACACATCCATACCCGAGGCAGGATTCGAACCTGCGAGCGCAGCGGTCGCGCGGTTCCAGACTGTAGCGCCTAGAACCGCTCGGCCACATCGGGCGGCTGGGACTTAACTTCTGAGGTCATCAGTCCCCTAGGACTTAGAACTACTTAAACCTAACTAACCTAAGGGCATCACACACATCCGTGCCCGAGGCAGGATTAGAACCTGCGAGCGCAGCGGTCGCGCAGTTCCAGACTGTAGCGCCTAGAACCGCTCGGCCACCCTGGCCGGCTATGTCTTTACACGCTCGGCTACTACGTTTACTTGGCTTACAATTTCCGAAAGACGAAAATTGAATTTGCGAAATCATTCTTCGCCGTCTGGTTGAAATGTTAAGCCTGGATCGATTTTGCCAGCCCGATCAATTAATTATTTTATGATAAACTGCATTACACGAATGGCGTCTATAAATCAGCTGTCCTCCGTCAGTTCAATGAAGTGTGTTCGTCAGTACTTTTGTAATATACACTGCCGAAAAAAATTAGTACATCTGGAAAGACGGCGTCGATTGTGGTCCGAAGGCGTCATATGCCACCTGCGCTATAGTAGATATACTGATAATAGCATCAAAGTCGTCTAGTAACAGATAGCGTAGTGGCACAGCTACCACAGTCCCATCTATGTCTGTCCTTTAATAGTCCACAGCCAGAAGGCTCACCGTGGTGCAAAAACACTCCTGGAAATGGAAAAAAGAACACATTGACACCGGTGTGTCAGACCAACCATACTTGCTCCGGACACTGCGAGAGGGCTGTACAAGCAATGATCACACGCACGGCACAGCGGTCACACCAGGAACCGCGGTGTTGGCCGTCGAATGGCGCTAGCTGCGCAGCATTTGTGCACCGCCGCCGTCAGTGTCAGCCAGTTTGCCGTGGCATACGGAGCTCCATCGCAGTCTTTAACACTGGTAGCATGCCGCGACAGCGTGGACGTGAACCGTATGTGCAGTTGACGGACTTTGAGCGAGGGCATATAGTGGGCATGCGGGAGGCCGGGTGGACGTACCGCCGAATTGCTCAACACGTGGGGCGTGAGGTCTCCACAGTACATCGATGTTGTCGCCAGTGGTCGGCGGAAGGTGCACGTGCCCGTCGACCTGGGACCGGACCGCAGCGACGCACGGATGCACGCCAAGACCGTAGGATCCTACGCAGTGCCGTAGGGGACCGCACCGCCACTTCCCAGCAAATTAGGGACACTGTTGCTCCTGGGGTATCGGCGAGGACCATTCGCAACCGTCTCCAGGAAGCTGGGCTACGGTCCCGCACACCGTTAGGCCGTCTTCCGCTCACGCCCCAACATCGTGCAGCCCGCCTCCAGTGGTGTCGCGACAGGCGTGAATGGAGGGACGAATGGAGACGTGTCGTCTTCAGCGATGAGAGTCGCTTCTGCCTTGGTGCCAATGATGGTCGTATGCGTGTTTGGCGCCGTGCAGGTGAGCGCCACAATCAGGACTGCATACGACCGAGGCACACAGGGCCAACACCCGGCATCATGGTGTGGGGAGCGATCTCCTACACTGGCCGTACACCTCTGGTGATCGTCGAGGGGACACTGAATAGTGCACGGTACATCCAAACCGTCATCGAACCCATCGTTCTACCATTCCTAGACCGGCAAGGGAACTTGCTGTTCCAACAGGACAATGCACGTCCGCATGTATCCCGTGCCACCCAACGTGCTCTAGAAGGTGTAAGTCAACTACTGTGGCCAGCAAGATCTCCGGATCTGTCCCCCATTGAGCATGTTTGGGACTGGATGAAGCGTCGTCTCACGCGGTCTGCACGTCCAGCACGAACGCTGGTGCTACTGAGGCGCCAGGTGGAAATGGCATGGCTGGCCGTTCCACAGGACTACATCCAGCATCTCTACGATCGTCTCCATGGGAGAATAGCAGCCTGCATTGCTTCGAAAGGTGGATATACACTGTACTAGTGCCGATATTGTGCATGCTCTGTTGCCTGTGTCTATGTGCCTGTGGTTCTGTCAGTGTGATCATGTGATGTATCTGACCCCAGGAATGTGTCAATAAAGTTTCCCCTTCCTGGGACAATGAATTCACGGTGTTCTTATTTCAATTTCCAGGAGTGTATGTGAAGCAAGCTCACAACCATGCCACAGCGACGCACTCATGTATACCACAGCCAGCTGAGTAGATTCAAAAGGGGTCAAATTGTGGCCGTCGGAGTGGCGGGATAGGCGTTTTGGTGAAATGCCACACAAGTTGGACTTTTATCTCTGTTATTACTATATTTCATTGCTGTATGAACGGTTGTCTACTATGTAGAGACTGTAAAAAAGGAAATAATCGTTTTTCATTTTTGTGTTTGTGCAATAGTCATGAATCCATATGTTGCAAATAACGTCTGTGGTCGGCGAGTGTGGAAATCGAAGCAGACAATCAAAACTGAAAAATGAACAAAGATATTTATTACCGTACTGAGTTGATTATAAATAGTGGAGGCTTAAATGTTATTCTGTCTTCTTGTAGCCATTAAAGTTGTAAGAGCCTGTGACGCTCGCTTGAATGCTTGGATAGCTTTCTTTTGTTCTTCGCTTGAGAAAGACTCCATTGGAGGCTGATCTATAAGAAATGTGTGTACTTTGAATTTATATTGATTTCTGAAAACAGAAATTGTTAAAAATACTTGCAATAATTTATTGCTAGCTTTCTCAGTATCCACATTTTTAGCTGTTTTCAGCATATTTAGAATTCTTCATGCAGCAGAGCTGCCCCGCGGGTCGCGGGAGCCGCTGCCGCGGCAAATTCAAAGTAAACTGAATGAGAGCAGTTTTCCCGCAGTTCAAAAATGGTTCAAATGGCTCTGAGCACTGTGGGACTTAACATCTATGGTCATCAGTCCCCAAGAACTTAGAACTACGTAAACCTAACTAACCTATGGACAGCGCACAACACCCATTTATCACGAGGCAGAGAAAATCCCTGACCCCGCTGGGAATCGAACCTGGAAACCCGGGCGTGGGAAGCGAGAACGCTATCGCACGACCACGAGCTACGGAAGTTCCCGCAGTTAAGCGGTCAGGTAAAGGTACATTAAAATTATATGAGAATGCAGGCTTTCTCGGCGAATCTTGAAGATAAATTCTTCTCGGGTTGACAGCCGAGTCAATGCGTTGTTCTCCAGCAACGTTTCAGCAAGTTTCTTACTTGCCATCTTCGCCTGAAGATGGCAACTAAGAAACTTGCTGAAAGGTTGCTGGAGAACAACGCATTGACTCGGTTGTCAACCCGAGAAGAATTTATCTACATTAAAATTATTTCTTCCAGCTTCCCGGAGACCTCAGAGGAGAATTATGGATTTTGTTATGTCATTTCGAGGTGGATATGGGCAACTGCTACTACAATCTCAGTGACGTAAATATTTAGGTAAATCAGAGTGGTAAAACTTTACTTGCGTGATATCAAAGACTACTGTGCTGAAACCTGTTCTGGCTAATAATAATATTAAAATCAAATTACATTTTTTTGTTCCCTGCTCTCATGTTAGTCGTGGCAATCAATACTGCTCATATGTTAAAAAATCCACTGAAGCTTTTATGTTTAGCGAACATAGCATACTGTAACTTCTGTACGTGTAAGTAAGAGTAATTTTCAGTGCATTTCAAGAGATTAAAGTAGAGAAGGACATGCTTAATTTCACAATTAGCTACAGTAATGATACCGTGTTCCATTTCTAACAGTCCAGATCAGGACTGTATGAAAATAGTTTGCAAATTAAAGATCACACGTTCACAGCAGGAAATCTTTTGGTCTTGTGCGTATCCCAACATAATAGGTCGAGTTCACAAAGTTAAAGTTCTTTTTTTCAACTACAGAAACTGATAGTAAGAATCGCATGTTATCTTTTGTGCTCGCAACAATAAGCAATATACAGTTAATTAAAATGTTATGCAACATAAACTGAACGTAAAATCAAAAAGTGCGAGGTGCGGAGACGCAACAGTTAGTTGTGCAATAATGCTGATATCAATGGTCACGTCAACATTGCCACAGCCGTAGACAAGGTTCCAGACTTCCACGCAGCACAGACGCTCCCATGAGCGTCGTATTGTTAGGGCAGCAGCGTCAGATCGTACAGCTATTACAGAACAGATAAGAGGGCTTGTGGGACCAGACATGTCAACACGAACTGTCAGAAACCGCTTATTAGCAGTGGCACTACGGGTACGCAAAAGTCTAGCCCGCCTCCCACTCACGTCGAAGCATCGAAGAGCACGTCTTGACTGGTGCTGTCATAGGATCACTTGGAAACTTCAGCGATGAAAGCAGTTTCTGCCTGCACAAAAGTGATGGTCGTTCATGCGAACGACATAGATTTGGGGAGTGCTGTGTCGTAGAGCGCATTCGTCCAAGACACGCTGGTACGATAAGCTACAACTCTCGTTCACGTTTGGTGTTTCTGGAGTGTATGCTAACCAGCGATGGGTACGTGCATAATGTTGTTACGCCCGTTCTTTTCGCGTTCTTGCAACAGGAAGGTGATGTGTTGTTCCAACGGACAATGCTCGCCCACACACTGCCCTTGAAATTCAATGTTCTCTTCAAGACGTGCACCAGCTTCCCTGGCCAGCACGATCTCCGGACTTCTCTACACGTGTGGCATATGATGGGACGACTCGTCAGGCAACAGCTCTTACAGAAGTACGTGGACAGGTCGAGAAGGCGTGGCAGAACGTATTCCAGGAAAGCATTCGCCACCTGTCCGATCGAGTGCATGGCAGATTTAGCGTCTGCACTACAGCCTGTACAGGCTATGCCACGTACTAATATGGGTGTTTCAGCTTGTGGTACTGACCTGTAAATGTAACTGTTTCATGCACTCCATTTGCACTGTTTCCACAAACTGAGTGAATTCGATACCTCTAAGAGGGTGTAGTAATTTCTTTCCACCTGTGTATTTAACAAAGAAAACATACATTTTTCTTGTGCGTATCATTCAGAATCATAAGGAATATGAGAAGGAGTTTATACCCGAAGGCCGGTCGGTGTGGCCATGCGGTTCTAGGTGCTGCAGTGTAGAACCGAGCGACCGCTACGGTCGCAGGTTCGAATCCTGCCTCGGGCATGGATGTGTGTGATGTCCTTAGGTTGGTTAGGTTTAATTAGTTCTAAGTTCTAGGCGACTGATGATCTCAGAAGTTAAGTCGCATAGTGCTCAGAGCCATTTGAACCATTTTTTATACGATAAGATATATTTAAAAACATTATCCACGCCATTTAATCTAATTCTAACAGTTATCATGAAGATGTAGATCACTTGTATGACAAAAACTGTGGAGTGGATATCACGTGAATATTATAGTACTCGAATAGTTTGGAGAAGTGAGACGGTTAGAAACTTTCTGAATGAAGAAACACAGTTGTATTTACGCGTAAAAAGTTAGAGGACATTTTAACATGACAATCTTTGCAACTAAATGAGCAGAAGCCGTCCTTGTTGCTTAAAACTTCGCGCAACAAATGAACCACCTACCAAAAGTCTTCTGTCAGAAAGACTAAAACAACAGGCTAGTACCGCAAGCAATTTGATGAAATATCAGAATGCACAAAGCAGCCGAAGCGATAACCAGAAAATTTCCGTATTTCTCATTCTGCTCTTCAATAAGAGGCAAAGACGAGCCGGCTCCTGAAGAAACATACCGTAAGATCTGTTTTCAGGCTTCCAGCTTAGCTATGCCAACTTTTGATATTATATCCCCGACAGCAGATATCGATACGGACGCAGATTAGCTGGTGTGGATCAAGCGGGGAGTTAGCGTGGTAAGCTGCAGAGATGGCGCACGCGAAACATTGTGTGTGCAAAATCGTTGGCCGAGGCGTTTACCTGTTGGCGGCGATAGGGCGCGACCATTCATTTCACGATGATTTCAACTACTTCTGACCTGGCCTTCGCCTCGTGCCCTGATCTGCTTTCGCGCGATGATGTTGTTCGCGCTGATCGCATTTTGTATTTACAAGGTGACAATTATTGAACTATATGAAAAAAAACGTAAATTAGTTACAAACTACGGCGTGGACACATTTCATTCAACATGTAAACGTCGCTACAGATACTCGGATTGAGGTTATGACATGTTCGATAAGCCCTCCATCGTTGGCGGTGATGTGACGCAGACGAATAGCGAAATTCTGCATGACCCTCTGACGTGTAGGAAAATCGATGCTGTCGATGACCTCCTAAATGGCTGTTTTCAGCTAAGCAGTAGTTTTGGGGTTACTGCTGTACACCTACTCCTTAATATAGTCCCACAAAAACGAGTCGCATGTGTTTGGATCTGGAGAATATGGCGGCCAATCGAGGCCTGTGCCAGTGGCCTCAGGGTACCCTAAACCCAGAATGCCGTCTCCAAAGAGCTCCTCCAGGACATCAGACACTCGTCGGCTTCTATGGGGTCGAGCTCAGTCTTGCCTGAACCACACCTTGTCCAAATCAGGGACACTTTGGATAATGGGGATGAAATCATCTTCCAAAACCTTCACGTATCGTTCGGCACTCACCGGTCATCAAGGAGAACATCGCACCGATTATTTCGTAACTGAACGTTGCACACCACACAGTCACGTATTGAGCGTGAAGTGACTTCTCGTTCGCGAAATGCTGATTCTCAGTCCCCCAAATGCGCCAATTTGCCTTACTGACGAACCCATCCAAATGAACATGGGCTACACCGAAACTTGCACATACTAATTCCCATCTTTCCCTGTGCCCAACCGTGCTGTTTGAACACTCTAATGCATACCGTTCAGAACTTATGACGATTCTATTTCATATAGTTCTATAATTGTTACCCTGTATTTCCGTCCTCGTCTTTACACTGTGTTCGAACTCCCTGCTCCCCTGTAGTCTGATTCGCACGTCGTATTTCCTTCCATCTTTCGGTGTTAAACTCCCTGGCTTCGTTAGCAGTAAATATTCGGCTGGTATGGTTTACATTTGTGTCGACAGCGAGGGTTTCGGGGTTTGTCACAACTTGTGCAAAAACGAAACTTGGGACCTGTGAAACAGTATAAAGTAACTTATGATCGCGAACAGTATTATGTCCGACAGATAGTGTGCACTATAGAATAACGCCGGACGAAACATAAGAAGGGTCAGCAAATACACAGGAGCTCAATATTCAGTGCAAAATGGACATAAAATTGCATTTAATGACTACTAACATGAAGGCTAACCGTTTCGTTCTAAAGAAGCTATAGAGATGAAAAAATCTAATTCACTATCAATAAAGACGATGGCTTCTAGCTGAGCACAGCATGTAATGAGCTTTAGGCAGTTGCAATAAATGGCATGGAAATATTGACTGAAGGCCGGTTCACACTAGCAGTTCAAACACGAATGGGTACGGCAGGCGATGTCACCGTTCAAATGGTGAGGTATTCAAAACCATCCGTCCACGGAATTCATAAACGTCACGCCATGACGCCTGGTATGACATAGCTATGGCTTTTCAAAACATTGTAAGAATGCTATCTCTCCCCAAGTCGCCCCCACAGTACCGACGATGGTCATGTAGGGTAGCGCAGAAACGCGATTCGTCGCTGAACACGATGCCACGCTATTCATCAGCAGCGCATGCTTCGCAGTCATGACACCATTCCAAATGTAGCTTTTCTAATTGTGGTGTTAGTGTCAGCCTACGCATGGGACGGTAATTCCCTAGGTCTGTTGCTGCTAGTATGCGATCGTTGGCCCGGGAGCACACGAATTGTTGCGTGGAAGTCAGTACTTCTTAGCGGATGTCAGGTACAGACATGAAGTGTTCCAGTGGGCATGTTGCACTATACGGCGATCCTTCCTTGTGGTGGTCAGACGTGGTCGACCAGAAACTAAACAAATATGACTACTCACACGTCGCCACGTAGTCCTACACTGGACCACTATCACAACCGAATGACGCAAAAATCCGTAAATTGCATCATTCGACCGGCTTCCGTGCTGAGACTCACAATGAGGCCCCTGACAAACTCTGTCAGGTACTGACAATGCTGTCGCACACGAGTAATTGGCACCTCAGTGTCCTTCACAGTGATCAACCAACAGCTGACACTGTTCGCGTTCATTATATACCATACCAGGCCTGGTAACGACATTAAACACGAATAAAACTAATACAGCCTGAAGACCATTCTAATTGCCACAGAGAACTTACATAACTGCCAATGGTGTGGATGAATTCTAACAAGGGAACCTCCCCATCGAACCCCCTCAGATTTAGTTATAAGTTGGCACAGTGGATAGGCCTTGAAAAGCCTGAACACACATCAATCGAGAAAACAGGAAGAAGTTGAACGGAACTATGAAAAAATGAGCAAAATATATAAACTGAGTAGTCCATGCGGAAGGTAGGCAATATCATGGTCAATATGAGGTCAGGAGCGTCGTGGTCCCGTGGTTAGCGTAAGCAGCAGCAGAGCAAGATGTCCTTGGTTCAAACCTCCCCATGAGTGAAGAGTTTAATTTTTTATTTTCAGTTTATTTGACAAACTATTATGTTTTCATAATTTTTTGGGAGTGATTATCACATCCACAAGAGAACCTAAATTGGGCAAGGTAGAAGAATCTTTTTACCGATTCGCCAAGTGTACAATTTAGGTGGGTCGACAACAAATTCCTGTCATGTGACGCACATGCCGTCACCAGTGTCGTATAGAATTTATCAGACGTGTTTTTCTGTGGAGGAATCGGTTGACTTATGACCTTACGATCAAATGTTTTCGGTTCCCATTGGAGAGGCACGTCCTTTCGTCTACTAATCGCGCGGTTTCCCGGCGCGGTCGCAAAACACAGACACTAAACTTATTACAGTGAACAGTGACGTCAATGAGCGAACGGACAGATCATAACTTTGCGCATACCGTCTCCTTGATGTTGCCTATGTTGCACATAAACTACTTAGTTTGTATATTTTGCTTATTTTTTTATAGTTCCACACAACTTCTTCCTGTTTTCTCGATTGATCTTTGTTCAGTTTTTCAAGGCCTATCCACTGTGGCAACATATAACTAAATCTGAGGGGGATGCGATGGGAAGGTTCCCTTGTAAGTTGCACTGACATCCTGTCATGTATACCAGGTGCTTCACCTTCTTTTTGTCACGCTGGGTTTACAGCGATCAGCCAGAACATTATGACCACCAACCTAATAGCCGGTATGTCCATCTTTGGCACGGATAACAGTGACATGGGAGCAATGAAGCCTTGGTAGTCCGCTGGAGGCAACTGGCACCACATCTGCTCACACAAGTCACCCAATTCCCGTAAATTGCGGGGAGAGGGCATGAGCTCTGACGTCACGTTCAGTAACGTCCCAGATCTGTTCGATCAGGTTCAGATCTGGAGAGCTTGGAGGCCAGCGCATCAATTGGAATCGCCATTGAGCTCCTCGAACAACTCCATCACACTACGGCCTTGTGACATGCCATCGTCCCGCACTACAGGTGTCAAGGAGCTGTTCCCCTGGAAGGCGACGGATTCGCATCCTCCCACCGACATGATGAAACACTCTGCCACTGCGCCAACGACCAGTGCCGATGGTAACGTGCCCATTTCAGTCGTAGCTGCCGCTGTTGTGGTGTCAACATTGCACATTTATGGATCGTCGGCTGCGGAGGCTCATCGTTAGGAGTGTTCGCTGCGCATTGTATTCAGACACACTTGTACTCTGCCAACATTAAAGTCTGACGTTAGTTCCGCCACAGTTCGTCACCTGTCCTATTTCACAAGTGTGCCCATCATACGACGTCCGATATTTGTAATGAGGGGAGGCTGCCAAACCGCACGACGTCTGGACGTGGTTTCACCTTGGTTGAAGACACTCACCACAGAACTTCCCGAACACCTCTTAACTCGTGCAGTTTTCCAAATGCTCGTGTCGAGCCTCCGGACAATCTGCCGTCAGTCAAACTCAAATAAATCCCACGTTTTCCCCGTTCTACACACGGACAGCGCACTCACTCATAGTACATGCACCGTGCGTGTGTCTGCCTAGCAGTCATTCCTCGCCAGGTGACTCTGTTATCGCCTGGACGGATTTACTTCGATACTGTGTTGGTGGTCATAATGCTCTGGCTGATCAGTGTTTACTTACATACACATCAAATAATATTCAAAGGTCGGTAAATACAGCATCTTACCTAATTCATTATCTAATTTTTAAGCATCCAGTTATCGTCAACAACATTTTTTTTTTCTCCTGCAATAGAGCTGACACTTTCACTACTAAAGAAGGTCATTTAATGAAACTGCTTCATCAGTTTGTGTTTTTACGTTTTGTATTCTTTATTTACAAATTTTTCTCTGTCCTGTTATTGCAAAACATGTATCAATTTTCGTTTTTAGATATATGATCACTCTTTCTGAAGATCACCCATGGAAACACATCTACGTCGTCATGGAGCATTTGCAGTCAGTCACAAAACTAAAATTTGAAATAAAATAAAGACTAAAATATCCTAAAGAACGAAATACGCTACTATATCTGAGTGATGTGTTAAAGTAGGTTAACTTCTGGTGTTAACAAACGATGACAACGTTTTCCCAGCAAAGTCAGTTTCCTTAATTTCTGACCGAGAACCTTTAATGTTAACGTCCCGTTTCGACCCACCTCTTTCTGTTTCGTTGAAGACCTATGTGAATTCCGCCATTTGAAATGAATTGGGAATGTTTAGGTGGTCCATTCCACCCAATTTCTTTACATCAGGTATCAATCCATCTTAATGCTGCGATGGACAGAGCAGCGGTGACGTCACAGTCAGTATCACGGCTGTAAAAGGATGAGAGCAGCAACAACATAACAGTCAAGTTACCACTTAACAGTATCCTAAGAACACCAGGTCGAAAGTCTGTCAATGTACAATTGCTTGACGTAATACTTTATTCACGTAAAGCCTTCTCGCTCGCTTTAACAAATTTTAGAAAAAATGGAGCTTTAAACTATAACAAAATGACCAAACACAATCCGCTATATATCCGGTATTTGCAATTTCACAGTATTACGTTGTTTTCCTTGGTGTCTGATGCAGATATAACCAGATCCCGGTAACGTATTACATGGATAATCGGCTCGCCACGTTTTCTACGAGTGCTGTTCGAAAAGTAAGCACAGTTAAGTGAAGAAAGAAAAATAGTTAATTAAGGTTAAAGCTATAACTCTACGCCATTTTTATACATTTATGCCTTCTGCGTTACGCCACGTGTTCTATCGAGGAACGAGTTTTTCATTGCCTTCGTTGTAGAATACTGCCGCCTGTGAGGTAAACCAATCTTTGACACTCTTCATATAATGGTGGTCATTTTCCAACCGCTGAGGCCCTATACAATTTTCGTCTTCAGAAACAGATGAAAACCTCTAGGTGAGAAACCAGGACTGTACGTAGAATGATCAAACGTTACACAGTTGAAGCTGTTAAGTAATGTTTGGGTTCGTGCGGCAGCATGTGGCGTATCTCTGTCGTGCACAAATACGATGCCAGAACTCAAGATCCGACACCACTTGCTCTAAATCCCTCTTCCTGGCGTACTCTTGGCTTTACAGACCTCTTTCCATCAAATCAACAAGAATACTGTCTTTCTGTCCCAGAAAAACAACTATCAGATTTCGTGCAGAAGTTGTTTGGCGTCACTTTAGTGGATTATGAGGCACGCTAGCGAGGCCCTACTCCAAATCAAATCTGTGTGAAACCTCATGCGACTTAACTGCTAAGGTCATCAGTCCCTAACCTTACACACTACTTAAACTAAATTATCGTAAGGACAAACACACACACACATACCCATGCCCGAGGGAGGACTCGAGGCTACGCCGGGACCAGCCGCACAGTCCATGACTGCAGCGCCTTAGACCGCGCGGCGGTCCTACTCCATTGACTGGTTTTCTGTTTCGACGTTGACGTATGAAACACAAGTTTCTTCCCTTGTCACTGAGGAATTCATCTCCTTCCGCACTGTACGGTATCAGAAACGCTAATACGGCTCACTGTCTCTTAGCATTGTGGACAGAAGTCAGAAGTTTTACGAGCTATTGTGCATAATGATAACCAAACTCGCCAGTCACAAGTTCGTAAAATACTGTCTGTGATATCTGCGGGAAACTGATAATTCCATAATCGTGAACCAATGATTTTCTCTGATTTTGTCATTAACGTTTTCAATAAGTTAATTTGTGGTGGTAAGTTCTATGGGACCCAACTGCTGAGGTCATCGGTCCCTTAAGTTACTTTGTCACAATAAATGTTCGTCCACTTTCTTTAGCGTTCCGTTCATCAATCGGTAAAAACAAAAGACTTATAGGAGCACATAGTTCTCTGCTTCGTAAGACACCTTTTTCTCAGGAACTGGTCGATGCATTTAGTTCAAATTTAGGTCAGATGCTAATGTTTACGGTCCCTTGGCGGTGTAGCAAGAAGTTTAAACTTCTAAGTCAAAGCAGTCAAAAGATACGGCCACTTATGTCTCATACTATGATACTCGCAAGGTCACACATCAGAACCTACATGAACTATCTATAAACATAATTAAGTTTGCACGGAACCCTCAGAGCGCGGGTCCTATTCACACTTGCCAGGTTTTTCTTGTTCATGGAGACGACTTTTTACGGAGCTTTCAATGAATGGCATTATCTCCGTGTACTACACAAAGTTCACTGTATGTATACAGCCTTCATACAGTTTGTACACAAACCAAATTACTATTACGACTACCAAGTCTTTCACGACGGAGTCCTTGCATAACAAGTCTCGGTTTACTTGCCGCGCCATATTGGACGCAGCAAGTAAACCGAGAACTTTTTATGGAAACCAAATTACCGAACGTAATTCACAAGCGGTGGCATTTTCGATTATAGGGGCTTAACAATACTACAATAACCTTTCTGTAGCCCGGCCGGGCGACGCAGGTGTGCTGAAATCCTCCTCCGCGCAGTCCACTGAACTGGAATTCACATTCCCTTTTTTTTCTCTTTTTCTTTAGTCACCAGTGTTGTGATTGGTTTGATGCAGTTTGCCACGAATTCCTCTTCTGTGCCACCCTAATCATCTCAGAGTAGCAAATGCAACCTTAAATATTTGCTGCAAGTTCTGGATGTATTTTAATCTCTGTCTTCCTCTACTGTTTTTACCCTCTACAGCTTCCTCTAATATCATGGAAGTTATCCTCTGACGTCTTAACAGATGCGCTATCATTTAGTCCCTTCTTCTTATCAGTGTTTCTTTGTATACCTTTCCTCGTCGGTTCTTCGGAGATCCTCTTCAATCATTACCTTACCAGTCGAGCTAATTTTCGACGCACTTCTGTAATACCACGTCTTAAATCGTTCGATTCTCTTCTGTTACGATTTTCCCACTCTCCATCTTTCACAACTATTCAGTACTGAGCTCCAGAAGTGTATGCTCAGAAACGTCTTCCTGAAATTAAGTCCTATGTTAAATTGTGATCTGAGTCTATATGCCGGCCAGGATGGCCGAGCGTTTCTAGGCGCTACAGTCTGAAACCGCGCGACCGCTGCGGTCGCAGGTTCGAATCCTGCCTCGGGCATGGATGTGTGTGATGTCCTTAGGTTAGTTAGGTTTACGTAGTTCTAAGTTCTAGGGGACTGATGACCTCAGTAGTTAAATCCCATAGTGCTCAGAGCCATTTGAACCACTTTTTTTGAGTCTATATCTACTACTGGGTACGACTTACAATATAGTACTGATTTTGGAATGTATGCCCGGCCATGATGCAATGTAACTAGAATCTTCCCGTATCTCCCGACAAGTACATCTTCTCCTCTTGAGATTCTTCAACAGAGTTTCCGCTATTACTAGCTTAAATTTATCTCTCCTCTTTCATTCCTATTCTCCCACAACTATTTTCTCCATTCTCTCTCCAGCAACCTCATTCCAGCCACCCATGACTATTATAGTTTCATTCCCCTTACATACTGAACTACCCGTTCAATGTCCTCATATATTTTCTCCATCTCTTCGTCGTCTGCTTGCGATGTCAGCATACATAGCTGAACTATTATTGCCTGTCTTGGTTTGCTGTCTATTCTGATACGGACAACCCTATCACTGAACAGTTCACAGTCGCTCACTCTATGCCTTACCTTCCTATTCATGACAAATCCTATTCCCGTTGTACCATTTTCTGCCGCAGCTGATATTACTCAATACTCGGCCGACAAGAAATACTTGTCTTCTTTCCACTTCACTTCTTTGACCCCCACTATTTCTAGACTGAACCTCTGCATTTCGCTTTTCAGGTTTTCTAGCTTCCCTACCCCACGTTTGAACCTCTGTCATTCGGCAGCCCGACTCGTAGAAACGGTATCCTTTCATCGGTTAAACATTTTGTCACGATCACCTCCCCCTTGGCAGTACCCTCCTGGAGATCCGGTTGGTGGTCTCGGCCGGAATCTTTTACCAATGGAGAGACCATCATGACACTTTTTCAGTTACCGGTCGCAGGTCCTGTGGATACACATTATGTACCTTTAATGCTGTGCTTTCTGCGTCCTCGTGACCTGAACCTCTGTCCGCTCCTCCGTCCTCTTCTACAAGGCCGTTGGCAGAATGTGAATGACTTCTTATGTTTGAAGTCTTCGTTCGCTATTGCTGATGATTTTTATTCAATATTTAAGCTCTGGCGTTGTTCGAACCCGCGACCGTGGACGTATTGAGTATTGCTCACAGACGCTATCTCCAGGCGATGGGTGCGCGAGCCATGTTTTCTACACAGCACTTTTGTTTAAAGACCACGGCGCAAGCGACCACCACACAGAGAATCGAACTACCAAGCGAATCTCGCATCGAAGAACTTAGAGCGCCACTACAGCAGCAATGAAGTTGCCAGAAGCTCCGAGAGGAAGGAACATGTTGCGCATAGATGCGCACGTGGTGGCAGGAGGTAAACGATGATGAAAAGGTGGCAGGTAAATAGTATACTCTCCCCTCTCGGGAGCGATTTGCTAAGTTGTTAGGTGAATTTGTATTTTTTATCATTTATCCCACGCACGCTGTATTTTCGTTGTATGCACTAGAGGACAGTATGGTGATGTACAGTCCGCCATGAAGGTCTGTTTTCTTTAATATTGTAGGGAGGGAAGGCAGAATTCCGTAGTGTAGATGAATTTTTTGTTATTGAGTTTAAGCAAAAAATATTTTTACGGTTGGAAGCTGTATAACTCATAAAACACTGTATTTGCATGTTTTGTCCGGAATCTCGTCTGATTTGAATTAAATATCTTCTCCCTAATGGTCCAGCATAAAATTTCTAAACTTTCAATTAAAGTTTACTTAAGTAAAGCCTACCAGCGCACAAGAATGAGATTCAGCGATATCCGTTACTGAGTAAGGAAACAACTATCCCAGGCAACTTGAGACTAATACTTCCTCACTAAAATTTCAAGTAGATTATTATTAAGAAAAAAGTAAGTTTTGAATGAAGATACTTAGTTTTCAGATTGTTAAGTATGTCAAATATTTTGTAGTAAAATGCCTACAATTTCTCAGTGACCGTGAATGTTGGATAAAATTTTAAATCACTTTCAGTTAAACGGTCACTTTAGGGTATGTCTTGCGCTGCTCCAAAGAAAATAACTTTATCTTCAGATTCGTATAGCCAACGTAACATCAAATTGAATTCAAAGTCGTATAAGAAGATGCTACAGCACTGGTAGTAATACTGACAGCAACAGTAATAGTAAAGGAAATAATGCCTTACACTAGTAAACATATTTACTGAAAAAATCAATACACTAGTTACTGCTATATATTCGTTACACCTGAAAGTTCTTACTAATTTTAATTTTCTTTAATATTAATATTAATTTCATCAGTGTTGATAATAATTTAATTTGCTATAAATGATAATTATTTGGACTGATTTAAGATTCCTTATCGACCAAAGTGATGGTTACAATAGTTCTTTTCGACAGTCCCAGGGACACCATAATTTCAGCAAAACGTAATTTCAAAATGCTATAAAATCAGGAACGTCAAATATGTGTTTGTGGTTTAGGTAACGAAATTTATAGGCTGAAACCCTGCTCCAAATGTTGGACAGTCAGAAAATTTGTCTTCACAGAAGTGAACGAGGACTGGACGAAATCTACAACTAACGCCATTTCCCGTTTGTTTGCATAGCCATCTGCTGCAGCAGCAGTTAAATCAGTTATTAATGGTTTCTCTTTCTTAAGCTTCCAACAATTTAATTAAAGGGAATTTTACACCAGCCGTATTTCGCTTTTATTTATGACGCATCTTCTGTGGTTATTCTGCAAATTGCATACATACGTTGGCACATTTTGTTGGGTGTTTCAGATTAAAAAAAGGAGCTTTTTGAATAAAATGTTGTTTTTAATATTAAAAAAATGAAAACTGTAGAATCTTATGCATCCAATTTGCAGCATTTATAAAGAAAAACGAAACGTGTCTTGTGCAAAATTCTCTTTAATTTAACTACTGTAAGCTTAAGACGGAGAAACCAATATTAACTGAATATTTTCTTTTCATTGCTTCATCATAGCGTGTAATAGAACCAAGAGAAAAGTGGTATCACATAAAATATTTATGTAAGCGAGAGAATTGTTTTGGACTGGTAATAAGGTGCAGTAAACACGTTAGTAATCATTAGAGACGCGACGTGGCAGCCAGCCGTCCAATCAGTTTTACAGCTGGGACCTGATCCTGGCCCACAGAACTGCCATTTTTTACATACCCACACTCTTTTTTCCCCTTCTGGAGCCTTTTTTGCCATTTCGCACGTCCCTTTTTGTAGCTAAACAAGGAGAGGAAGGGGCCGAGGCGATCCGCTGCCTGGACTGGTTTCCAGCGGCACGAGTTCTGGATCCGCCGCTGGGACGCGACGTCTCGGCGCTTGTTTAGTGGCCCAGCTAATGAAGGACCGATCCGTTCTCCGCCCGGGCACGTACGACCTCAGTTTCTTTCTTTGTTGTCCTCCCGGAATGAATGAACGAGCACAGCTTTTTCACAGCTCTGTAGCTACAGAAACTAAACGGAGCAAGGTTACGTTTTTGTGCACTTTTTACTGCGGTGAGCGCGGACAAAATGTGTTCGGGTCAGAGGTGGCAGAACGAGTTCGGCTTCAACAGGCATGGGCAGGTGTGTTAAGGTCCGGCCTACATCCTTTAGCTTTCCGATCTGATGTGACACCTTGTTCTGACATATCACCGTTACGCTAAGTGGAATATCGTTTTTTTCGTGTCTTTTCCAAATCCCTTTCCAATATTTGTCAACACATAAGAATTTTCATTAACGCCAACGCTGATCTGCGAAGTGTTTAGGTACAGTTTCTGAACACGACATCAAGGATAGAACCTTGAAACTTGCTTTAATTTAGCGCCGCTTCAGACTCAAAGAATTTGGACGCAACAGTTAAGGACGAAAGTAACATTTACATGACATGTCACTGCCACGTAACATAGCTCGATAAAACTGGGACCATATAGACCTATAGTAAGAACTGGTACAGTGTAGTACAAAGGATAGGCAGTGAGACGAATAGGCAACACATTTATCCAAAGACAGTTAATTACACTGGTACCAAAGCGTTTGGTGATGGTCACTTGGGCGATGTCAATGGCGGAAGTCGTTTCTTAATATGGTCATAGAATGAAGGCTTTCACAACCGGATGACACAGCTGCTTTCGGCATGTGAGGTCGTGGTCCAAGAAACTCTCTGTTCCTGATGTTTCGTCCAGGACTGCGCTGGACATCTTCAGAGTCGGCAAGACTCAGCGGAGGAGCGGCTCTGAAGATGTCCAGCGCAGTCCTGGACGAAACTTCAGGAACAGACAGTGTCTTGGACCGCGACCTCACTCCCCGAAAGGTCTTAATAGGGTGTTTGATCACCATGGACGGTAATGGATGATCTGCAACGTGGACCCATGCTGTAAGGATTTCTTGGGGTAGGGTGTCCCAGTCCTCCACTAGCGATGTCGACAACTGCTGAATGGCATTGGTGCATGTGGGCATTCGACAATATGTCCCCACAAAGCATCTCACTTGTGCTCGATGAGTGAACGGGCAGTCAAGACCATTAGCCGAACATCCTCTCGTTCCAACAGCCTGTTCGATGCAGTCACGCTTTGTCAGCCACAAAAATGAGGTCTGGGCCTAGCGTAACACTAAAAAGACGCAAATAGGGAAGGAATACAGCGTCTCAATGATGTTAACAGGCGAGTGTACGGTATTCAAAAACTTGGAGGTCAATTTGTTCATGCAACATTACGCCTCCCCCCACTGGATCACCAAAGCCGTCGACAATGTTCCTTTGTTCATTCATTGCTCCAGCCTCTCGCCATACGAGGTGCCGTAATGAACACAGGAACATTGTGGAACATGATCATTTTGGTGGTCCAGGTGTTACCCTATCAACAACGTTTGGGACGCTTCGGAGAGGCACATTCACAATCATCAGCTGTTGTTAACCGCGCTGGTGGAAGAATGGAACGCTGTAGAACAAGAACTCTTTACCAACCTTGTGGCCAGAGTGGAGGCAGTTGCAGAGCACGCATTGCCGCCCGTGACGATCAAACACCCTGTTAAGAACCAAGTCACGTCCATGGGACCGTCATACATCGTGATTTCAGTGTAACCTTTCGGTAGAAGTGCTATTTCTGTTCGCCTTATCTCGTATTTCTTTCAGTTACATTCTGTACTACGCTCTAGCAGTTCTTTTTATGTGCTCCTATGCGAGGTCCAAGTTTCATCGTGTCGTTACTTAGCAGTGACACACCTTGCGAAAGTCCGTATTTTTTGCACACCAGTTGTGACGTCTCCTGGCAAGATATTTACAAAATCGTTATAATATATAAAAGATAATAAAAATAAACATTTATCTGTATTATTATTATTTCATTACTGTACGAATGGTTGCAGGTTATGTATAAAAGGAAATTGCAATTTTTCATTTTTTGTTTGTGGAATGTGTATGTATCTATATTTCACAAATAATTTCTGCAGTCGGCGAATGTACGAGGCGTGTTTTTTTCAGTAAGTACAGTTTTGAAATTTAAAAAGGCGTACTAAGATATCTCAATAATTTTATTTTTACATGAAAACCTGTACCTTAATCTAAGCACTGACGCCATTGCAGTCTGATTCTTCCTTGTTTACGTTGTGTTCGAAAATGGCTCTGAGCACTATGGGACTTAACATCTGAGGTCATCAGTCCCCTAGAACTTAGAACTACATAAACCTAACTAACGTAAGGACAGCACACACATCCATGCCGGAGGCAGGATTCGAACCTGCGACTGTAGCTGTCGCTCGGTTCCAGACTAATGCGCCTAGAACCGCTCGGCCACACAAGCCGGCTTACATTGTGTACTGACAATGAGTGTTTAAGATGCCTCCGATAATCGTGAGTCCCGCCGACTGTGAAGTACGGGCTGTTATAAGATTTCTTAGTGTTAAAGGCCTAAAAGCGATCGATATTCATCGTGAGATGAGTGATGGAATGGTAAGAAAGTGGGGAGAGCATTTAAAGATGGTCGCACAAATGTGCATGATCAACAACGGAGTGGGCGTCCTTCGGCCGTTAATGAAAGTTTGGAGCAGCAAGTGGACAATAAGATGACAGAAAACAGACACTTTACGATTTCCTCCTCGCGGGATGACTTGCCTAGTGTTTCTCGTAGCGTTTTGTATGGAATTGTGACCGAGCACTTGGATTACCGAAAATTGTGCGCACGTTGGGCACCGAAATGTTGACGGATGTGTACAAAACCAAACATTTAGACAGTGCATTGACTTTCCTTGAGCGTTACCACAATGCGGTGATGATTTCTTAAGCCAATTTGTTACGTGCGATGAAACATGGGAGGCCTACGTCGCACCAGAATCAAAGCAACAGTCCATGGAACTTGAGCAAGGGCATCGTTTTGCTGCAAGACAATGCCAGTCCTCATGGTGCAAATCAGACCAAATACCTCATCACATCTTTTCAATGGCAAACTCTAGATCATCTTCCGTACAGCCCCGATCTTGCGCCCAGTGACTACCATCTGTTCCTGCACTTGAAGAAACACCTGGGCGGTCAGCGTCTTTAAGACGATGAAGTCAAAACAGTGGTGATGCAGTGGTTAACAAGTCAGGCGGCAGACTTCTATGTGGAGGGTATTCAAAACCTCGTACAACGTTATGACAAGAGCCTCAATATTGACGGAAATTATGTAGAAAAGTAGATTAAGATAGAGGCTTTCATGTAAAAATAAAATTATTGAGATATCTTAGCATATCTTTTTTTAATTTCAAAACGGTACCTTTACTTGATTAAAAAACACGCCTCGTATGTATCGAAGCAGACAATATTAATTAAAAATAATTACCTAGATGCATATTACATTACCTATAAATAGTGGAGTTTAAAACATTACTGTCTCTGTCTTCTTGTCTCCGTTAAAATTGTAAGAGCCTATGAGGCTCGCTTGAATGCTTAGGTAGCCTTCGTTTGCCCTTTGATCGCGAGAGACGCCATTGAAGGCTGATATTTGTAAAAGGTGTGTACTTTCAATTTATTTTGATTTTTTGAATATGGAAATTGTTAAAATTATTACCTGTAATAATTTATTGCTAGCTTACCCAAGATTTCATTCCACATTCTTAGCCGTTTTCAGCATATTAGGAATTTTTAGCGACGCAGCTATCGCTGGAACCCCTGTCGCTGCAAATTCGAATTAAATTGAATGTAAGCAGTTTTCCCTCAATATAGCGGGCAAGTAACGGTACATTTCTCTTTCTGATTGCTGGAGACTCCTGATGGAAATAGTGGATTTTAAAATGTCATTTTCAGGTCAACATGGGCTGCTGCTATTTTGTTATCAGTTACGTAAATAATTCATGACTGATAAAATTTTACTTGTGTGTGATCAAAGACTGCTGAGCAAAACCTATTCTGGCTAATAACAGTTTCATTTTTTTTTAGTTTCATGCTCTCATGTTAGTCGTGGCAGTTAATAGTGCACATATATTTTTTTTAAAAAATCCACTGCAGCTTTTACGTTTGGCGAACTTAACATACTGTAACTTCAATAGAGGTAATAAGAGTAATTTTCAGTGTATTCAAGAGATGAAAGTAGCGAAGGGTATTTTTTTTATTCCATAATTAGTTGCAGTAATGATACCAAGTTCCATATCTAACGAGCCAGATCAGTGTTGCCGGCCGTTGTGATCGAGCGGTTCTAGGCGCTTCAGTCTGGAACCGCGCGACTGCTACGGTCGCAGGTTCGAATCCTGCTTCGGGCATGGATGTGTGTGATGTCACTTATGTTTAAGTAGTTCTAAGTTCTAGGGTACTGATGACCTCAGATGTTAAGTCCCATAGCGCTCAGAGCCATTTGAACCATTTTTAGATCAATGTTATATAAAAATAGTTTGCAAATTAAGGATCATACGTCCACAGCAGGCAATCTTTCAGTGTTGTACGTTACCCCACATAATAGATCGAAGTGCATAAAGTTAAAACATGTTCAACTGCAGAAGCTAGTAGTGAAAATCGTATTTTATCTATCGTGCTCGCAACAATAAGCAATATAAAATTAATTAAAATATTATGCCTTATAAACTGTATATAAAGTAAAATGGGTGTGCGGTGGGGATTACGCGACACAATGTGTATTAGTTCTTCGTGAATAAGAAGTAGGTATGTCCTCTATTTATTCAATAGTAGTCTAGGAACAACTGCAAAAAATTTCGTTTTGGAAATAATGGCACTTATAAGACAAAAATATAATTTTGAGAAAAATGTGTTTAGAGTTCTCTTTGCTTGTAACATAGAATTTCAGTCATAAATTTTACAGTCAATATTTTCCTGCTCCATATTCAACTTCACCTGAACCATAGGCTCTGGTGAGACATGTTTCCAGCAGTTTAGACTGAGGAGTGAAAGTGACTGGAAGTTGTGAGGGCGCAAACATATTTGACACATAAACAGTTTTACTGGAAAACATCTGTTCTGGTGGATCGCAGTTACCAAAAATATTAATAAAACAATTCCAAAAACATTTATATTATGTGAGCACGGTATTTATGAAAATCTTAATAGGTTCCCTTTAACAGAGTCGCAAAACAACAGTGTAAAAAATCTTGTGTGACGTAAATGCCAATATCTGTAACTCAAATAACAGTAGAATTAAAACACATTTAGATTTTCATTACAAAAAAATAAATCGCATAATCGGTTCTTGCTTGAATTTGTCGCAATCCTCAACAAGAAAAAATAAGCCCAAATTGCAAGTGCATAAACAAGGTACACATACAGAAGGTTCTGCACATAAACACTCTTACAGGAACTGAAATTCATTATCATCGTATACAAACGTCTCATTCCAAAGTAATTTCAGACAGGAGGCAGACACACACAAAATCAGAACAAAGAAATTACGATCCATAATCTTACGAACTAGTCAAATTTTTGTAATAGTGTTTTAGCAATGGAAAAATTAATCTCTCATATTATTTCTCAAAAACAGAAATTCTAACAACAGCGACGAATGTGACAAAGCTCTGTTCTTGCACTAGTGTCTGTGTTATTTAATTTGGGTAAGTAGTCAGGACATCCCTGAGCAGATTAAAAAATAAATAAACTTCCACAGCCTAGAGAATGCACAAATAGCATTAAATGGCTGTTTCCGAGCAATGTAAGGCATGAATGTTTCGTTAGGGTGTTCTGTGTATGGGGCACACAGTACAAGTCAGCCAGTTAGTTAGTTCCATGTTGAATGGATCATTTGTACGATTAATCTTGGCGATCTGGAGTCATATTATATTCACATTACACATTCATGTGTAAGTATCGCTACATGTTGATTCTTTACAAGATATTTTTCTTTAAATACTGATGTCAGTTATTAATTCCTAAGCACCACTTTTTATACTTCAGGAAAATAGAAATTCTTCTAGGGAAAAGGAGTTGTCAAGAAGGAACTGTTTCAATTTGTTTTCAGTTCTATCTTTGCTGTCTGTCAGACATTTTATATCACTGGGACAGGTGATCAAAAATTTTGGTTTCGACATTGCCCTTTCAGTTTTTGTTAAAGACAACTTCAATGTGGAGTAAAGAACGCCATTTTCTATTTTTGTATTACAGTTACGTACGTCATTGTTCTTTTGAAATGCAGTGGATTGTTTACAACTAAGTACATGAAGGAATAAACATACATTGAAGCAGTAGTCAAATGTCTAGATCCTTAAATAAATTTCTACAAGTTAATTGTGGGTGAGCACCGCATGTCATTTTTACAGCACGTTTTTGAGTACTGAGGACACTTTCTACGTAAGGATGACTTACCCTGTTGTGGCATTATTGAATGAAAACATGCAAAATATGTCAACTTACTGACTTTCTCTCCCCAATGATCTGAAGTGCAAATTTGACTGAACTAAATTTTTTCAGGAGCTTAAATTCTTATCAACACGGCGACCACAAATTTTTGAAATCTCCACCCTAGTTGTTATTTCCTTATCATGTTGGTCTTCAGTACAAAGATTGGTTTGATGCAGCTTTCCATACTACTCTATCCTGTGCAAGCCTCTTCATCTCCCAGTACTTACTGCAACCTACATTCTTCTGAATCTGCTTAGTGTATTCATCTCTTGGTCTCCCTCTACGATTTTTACCCTTCACGATTTCCTCCTATACTAAATTGGTGGTACGTTGATACCTTAGAACGTGTCGTATAAACTGATCCCTTCTTCTAGCCAAGTTGTGCCACAAATTCCTCTTCTCCCCAATTCAGTTCAGTAGGTCCTCATTATTTACATGATATATCAATCTAATCATCAGCATTCTTCTCTAGCACCACATTACGAAAGCTTCTATTCTCTTCTTGTCTACACTGTTTACCGACTGTTTCACATCCATACATGGCTACAAGCGATACAAATACTTTCCGAAAAGACTTCCTGAACCTTAAATGTACACTCGATGTTAACAAATTTCTCTTCTTCAGAAACGCTTTCCTTGCCATCACCAGTCTACATTTTATATCCTCTCTACTTAGATCATCATCACTTACTTTACTGCCCATGAAGCAAAAGTCGTTTACTACTTTAAGTAATTCGACTACATTCCATTATCCTTATTTTGCTTTTGTTGATGTTCATCTTGTATCCACCTTTTCAGACACTGTCCATTCCGTTCAGCTGCTCTTCCAAGTCCTTTGCTGTCTCTGACACAATTACAATGTCACCGGCAAACCTCAAGGTGTTTATTTCTTCTCCCTGGATGTTTAATTCCTACTCAAAATTTTCCTTTAGTTTCATTTACTGCTTGTTTAGTATACAGATTGAATAACATCAGGGATAGGCTACAAAACTGTCTCACTTCCTTCTGAACCACTGCTTCCCTTTCGTGTCCTTCGACTGTACGTCCTTACATTTTTTTCTCTAGCCATCCTTGCTTAGCCATTTCTGTACAAATTATAAATAGCCTTTCTCTCCCTGTATTTTATCCCTACCACCTTTAGAATTAGAGAGAGAGTATTCCAGTCAACATTGTCGAACGCTTTCTATAAGTCTTCAGATGCTAGAAACGTAGGTTTACCTTTCCTTAACCTGTTTTCTGACACAAGTCGCGGGGTCAGTACTGCCTCACTTACCCCTACATTTTTACGGAATCCAAACTGATCTCTCAAAGGTCGGCTTCTGTAAGTTTTTCATTCGTCTGTGTAAAATTAGTGTTAGTATTTTGCAACTGTGAATTATTAAACTGATTATTCGGTAATTTTCACACATGTCAGGACCTGCTTTCTTTGGAAATTGAATTATTATATTCTTCTTGAAGTCTCAGGGTATTTCGCCTGTCCCATACACCTTGCTCTCTAGGCGGAAGAGTTTTTTCAGGGCTGGCTCTCCCAAGGCTATCAATAATTCTAATGTAATGTTGTCTGATCCCATTTTTTTTGTGACTTAGGTCTGTCATTGCACTATCAAATTCTTCACGGAATATCACATCTTCCGTCTCATCTTCATCTACGTATTCTTCCATTTCCATAATATTGCCCTCAAGTAGGTCGCCCTTGTACAGACCCTCTATACACTCCTTCCACTTTTGTGCTTTCCCGTCTTTACTTACGACTGGTTTTCCCTATGAGGTCTTGATATTCACACAAGTGGTTCCCTTTCTCCAAAGGGCTCTTTAATTTTCCTGTAGTCGGCATCAACCTTACCCCTACTGAAACATGCTTCTATATCCTTACATTTTTTTCTCTAGCCATCCTTGCTTAGCCATTTTGCACTTCCTGTTGTTCTCATTTTTGAGACGCTCATATTCCTTTTCGACTGCTTCATTTACTGCATTTTTATATTTTCTCCTTTCATCAATTAATTTCAATATCTCTTATGTTACCCCAGGATTTCTACTAGCCAATGCCTTTTTACCTACTTGATCCTCTGCTCCCTTCACTATTTCATCTCTCAGAGCTACCCATTCTTCTTCTACGGTATTCCTTTCCCCTGTTGTTGTCGGTCGTTCTCTAAAGCCCTTTCTGAAACTCTGTACAATATCTGATTCTTTCAGTTTATCCAAGGTCCATCTCCTTTAATTCCTGCCTTTTTGCAGTTTCTTCAGTTTTAATCTACAGTTCATAACCAATAAATTATCGTGAGCATCCACATCTGCCACTGGAAATGTCTTATAATTTAAAACTTGGTCCCTATATCTCTGTCTTGCCATTGTATAATCAGTCTGAAACGTTCCGGTGTCTCCATGTCCTTCCACGTATACAACCTTCTTTCATTATTCTTAAGCCAAGTGTTAGCTAGGATTAATTTATGCTCTTTGCAAAATTCTGCCAGGTAGCTTCCTCTTTATGTAGCTCTGCAAGCTTTCGTGACCGTTGTCACTAAAGTTAAAATCTTCTGGGTTATTATGCCGCGTCATGTTTCTTCTAAAATGTTCGACTTTTCGACCCCTCTGCTGGGATCTTCCTCAGGATCTTATGGTGTCCACTACTGCTAGAACATTGTCAGAGACGAGAATCACGTTCACTTATAAGGGGAAGTTTTCTGACGTTCGTGCTGGAGAAGTGATACTATTGGTTAAAGTTCATATGGCTAACATTGGTGGGCTATAGTCATAGGCTGATATTCCCGCTCTGAGGAAGATCCCAGTAGAGGGGTCGAAAAATCGAACATTTTAGAAGAAACATGACGCGGCCTAATAACCCAGACGATTTTAACTTTAGCTTCCTCTTTCATTCATTACCCCAGTTCATATTCACCCACTACTTTTCCTTCTTTCCCTTTTCCTACTATCGAATTCCAGTCCTCCATGACTATTAAATTTTCATCTCCCTTTATTATGTGAATATTTTCTTTTATCGTATCTATTCATCATTTGCGGAGCTAGTTGGCATATAAACTTGTCCTATAGTCGCAGGTGGGGGCTTTGTGTCTGTTTCAGCTACAATAATGCATTCACTATGTCGTTCATAGTAGCTTATCAGCATTACCTGTTTTTATTCATTATTAAACCTACTCCTGTATTACCCCTATTTTATTTTGTATTTATAACCCTATATTCACCAGACCAGAAATCCTGATCCTCCTGCCACCGAACTTCAATAATTTCCACTGTATGTAACTTTGACCTATCCATTTCCTTTTTTAAGTTTTCTTACCTACCTGTACGATTAAGGGAACTCACATTCCGCTTTCCGACTCATAGAAAGGCTGTTTTGTTTCTCCTGATAACATTTTCCTCCTGAGTAGTCCCCACATGGAGATCCAAATGGGGGATTATTTTACGTCTGGACTATTTTACCCAAGTGGATGCCATGATCATTTAACCACAGAGTAAAGCTGCAGGCCTTTGGGAAAAATTACGGCTGTAGTTTACCCTTGCTTTCAGCCGTTCGCAGTACCAGCACACCAAGGCGGTTTTGGTTGATGTTAAAAGGCCAGATCAGTCAATCATCCAGACTGTTGCCTCTGCAACTACTGAAAAAACTCCTGCTCCTCTTCAGGAACCATACATTTGTCTGTCCTCTAAACAGATACTCCTCTGTAATGGTAGGGCTATCTCTATCGCTGAGGCATGCAAGTCTCTGCTACTTAAGATAGTATAGTTGTCGTGGTAAAAGCTCTTCCTTAACAGTCCACTTTAGCCTCACTGCTGATGAAGTACAACGTAAGTCCCGCTATGTACACTGCTCTGGTCGCTATGTGCTACCTGAGACTGAGACACTGATTGCAACTTTGACCGTGTGCGACTGACTGGGCTGTGACTGAAGACTCCGACCCTGATGGCTGACTGGGCTCTCTGGTCTGTGGCTGCGATCTAAATACTGGCGGTCGAGAGGGCGTTGGCCGCATGTTTCTTGCGATTCGGTCTTTGGACTCTCTGCTTATAGGCTTGCTTGCTCCAGTGTGTACTATCAATCCTCGCAACCTCTTCGCCACCAGGTGTGCTGGCGACAGCTTATGCCAGCACACTAACGTCTTTTGTCATGGATTTCTCTGTGATGAAAGGGCTGTAAATGGATGTACTCAGCCTTTTGATGCCAGGTGAGGAGCTACCTGGGTCATCCCCAAGTCTAGAAAGCTGACAACGATGAAAAACAGAACTGTGTTATTTTACAAGTGTCGAGATCTGATTTGACTAGTTAATTATTATGTGATGATGACTGTGTAGCGAGAGATGTGAACAAACCATTGTTTAAGTACACTTGGATTAAGAACTGCACGTTTATTTTTTTAATTCTAGAATAAAGAATATAAAAAACAATTTGTAAAGTAATACCTCTTCCTTCGGATGTTACAATTTATTATTATGAGAAGTACAAAACTCCAGTATGAGATTTTCGCTGTACATCGGAGAGTGCGCTGATACGAAACTTCCTGGCAGATTAAAACTGTGTGCCGGACCGAGACTCGAACTCGGGACCTTTGCCTTTCGCGGGCAAGTGCTCTACCTAAGATACTGGCAGAGGTAAGGCTGTGAGGACGAGACGTGAGTCGTGCTTGGGTAGCTCATTCGGTAGAGCACTTGCCCGCGGAAGGCAAAGGTCCCGAGTTCGAGTCTCGGTCCGGCACACAGTTTTAATATGCCAGGAAGTTTCAAATCAACGCACACTCCGCTGCAAAGTGAAAATCTCATTCTGGAAACATCCCCTAGTCTATGGCTAAGCCATGTCTCTGCAATATCCTTTCTTTCAGGAGTGCTAGTTCTGCAAGGTTCGCAGGAGAGCTTCTGTAAAGTTTGGAAGGTAGGAGACGAGGTAATGGCAATAGTAAAGCTGTGAGGGCGGGGCGTGAGTCGTGCTTGGGTAGCTCAGTCGGCAGAGCACTTGCCCGCGAAAGGCAAAGGTCCCGAGTTCGAGTCTCGGTCCGGGACACAGTTTTAAACCGCCAGGAAGTTTCAAGTGTAAAACTATGTCAAAGATGTAAGGAAGCCATTAGGCCTGAAGATGGCCTAGCTTATTCTTCCGTTGTTCAGTTTTCTGAATGCGTTTTCTACGATTTGAAGTTTTGAGATAGGGTTGACAGGTGGGTCTTTAATGTTTTCCATCTTGTGAACAACTACACTGTGGAACAAAGTTTATTGCAGGTACACTGAAGTGTGGGAGTAGCCAACCAGCTGTGTTAGGGTGAGGTCATGCACTGATACGTCGTCAAGACATTTTATTTATGCTAACTTTGGCATAAGCAATGGAAGAAGCGGTAATTAGCACTTCTCCAGGGATAAGTCATCTCTTTCAAATTTTAGCCGTTGGATGCAAGACTTTTTCAGGCTAAAATATGGAGTTGCAATAATTACACTGTCTTACTTCTACAATTTTCATCACAGATAGACATTGCGGAGCCTTTGGTCTACCCAGTTAATAGGAGACGCGAAGAATCTGTTGAAGTAATTCTTGCGCCACGTTCTCAGCTGCACTGTTTTTGACAAAGAAAGTTATGGAAAATTTATTTCATTACTCATATAAAAGGAAACATGACTCAATTTTATTGAAACTGTGCTGAAAAGTGGTTTTGGTTAAAAATATTACCCGTTAATTATATCCAGTGTTAATATCACATTTCAAGCAATTATCAAGTTCTATCTCAAAATTAATGTTTACTATGAGGTATAACACCAACAGTAAATTCTTTCTGTGGTTATTTAAAATAAGAAAATGTCAGCACACAATTCCGACCCTTCGCTTTGTTATAGCACTTTCTTAAATTTCATTCGTTTGAATTCAACTACTGAAAGTCTTAGGATTAAAGTAACTTCAGTCTAATGACAAATACTAACTTTATTTTGTCTTTGCAATGTTCGTTAAGTAATGTTTGGAAAGGAAGTTACTAAAGATCTTGTTAGCCTCCAATGACTAAGCCTTTGACATGGCGAGGGGCTCAGTACTCAGTGATCCAGAGGACCTAAGCGGGAGAGTCTATTTCTAATAGGTGGTAATTTGGTGAGAGAAGGGAGGAAGCCAATCATCAACGTGGGAGATGGGGAGGATCATTGGCTTCTGAGGTGGATGAAGTTCTTAATCTCAATGGCTGAGGAGACGGATGAATAGTTTTCCCCTGGCAGTGATACCTCAACGGTATTAAAGGCGGACCTGTGGAAGAGGCAACGCACCAAGCGAACAAAAACCCACGTCGCGTCTGACTTGCAACAAGCGGCTACGTTAGCAGCGTCTGTCTTGATGTTAACGGGGACTCGAGAAACCAGTAACGTCTGTTACCAAAGTGGCCGGCTTCAAAAGACGTCTGTTCTCATTTTTGGCGGCCTGTTATGACCTATCTGGCGTTGTGATCACAGATGTAAAGTCCCACGAAGAGATTACTACGGCTTCCTAACGTACTTTCATCCAAGATATGATGGTACACACTAAAAGGAAAAGCACTCCAGGAAGTAAACAGTCCTTCTTCACTGGAAACAGTGATGCAGCTAGGCCATCGGATTCTGGAGAACCTAGAATATCACGGAAAGAAGAGTCGTAACTTCCTAGAACTTCTCGCATGCAGGCTAAGAAAAAAATCTTCTAGGCACGTTGAACGTCAACATTTCACTAAATACTGGGAAACTTCAACGACTGACGTATGTATTAAACAGACGAAACATACATTAGCGCTTCAGGAAACTGGATACGGAGATGAGAACGCATTTCATTCAGAGGGCTACAAAATTTATAAAGGGAAACCGGCCATTAGAATAAACAGAAAATCACTATGCATGGAACAGCTTATATGGCCGAACGGAATCTAACAGTCTCCATAACAAATTTTGTGTCCCCATTGGAGCGAATATCAGTTCGCTCGTTTAGAACAGCAAACGAGGACTATACCATCATAAATGCATATGTATCTACCAATAATAACAGAAAAAATCCGGAAAAAGTAGAACAATTTTGGGTAATACTAGAAAATAAGGCATCAAAAGTACCAGAGCAAGACACAAAATTACCCGTAGGATACTTCAGCCCGCAGATCGACAGAGAAAAGAAGTACAAGAAAGTAACAGCAATTTTCTTGCTCACAAACGCGCCAATGAGACTGGAGAAAGGCACATCACTTTCTGCGGCCTTTAAACTCATGTCAACCTTCCTGATAAAATTAGCAAGGAGAAAGAAGATCTGTTCTTCTTCTAATATGCATTTAGGCTCATACTGACTGGATCATGTTGCAATAACCAAATAAAAGTATAGAGAAATCGTGAACGTAAGAGTCTGAAGAGGAATAGGCATTGTGTTGGACCACTTTTTAACAGTAATAAAAGCCAGATTTCAATCTATAAAACCAAACCACGAAATTAAAACAGTCCATAGAACTAACACAAACTTTCTGTCAGAAAACAGAAACAAATTCGTTAAAAATCTTCGCACAAAGAAGATTGAAAACTGGGGTGAGATCGGAGAAACAATGATAGAAAAGGTGAAAAAACTATAGCAACCACAAAGAAGAAGGAAACGTAGGTGATGCAGTAATATATGTGACGAAGCGATAGAGCGTAGATCAACAGCCTGGAAGAACTGGAATTCTGAAAAAAGGAGAAGAGACTGGGAAACATTCACTGAGATCAAAAAACATTCATCAAATATTATGCGAGTAAGGACACAGATATATGAAAAAAACGATTAGAGAAAGTACACTGACGGAAAAATCATTAGTGTAGAATAATGAAATTTTGGAAATACGTTTGTCCAGGTAACGTACTTAACTGATTGGCATTGCGTTCACAGGTTAATGTAAGCGCGAGATACGCCATTGCAAATGTGAAAAGCACTCCGTCTTCAGTCCACAAGTGACCCATCTGGACCATCCGACCGCCGTGTCATCCTCGGCTGAGGATGCGGATAGGAGGGGCGTGTGGTCAGCACACCCCTCTCCCGGTCGTTACGATGATTTTCTGTGACCGGAGCCGCTACTATTCGGTCGAGTAGTTCCTCAATTGGCATCACGAGGCTGAGTGCACCCCGAAAAATGACAACAGTGCATGGCAGCCCGGACGGTCACCCATCCAAGTACCGGCCACGCCCTACAGCGCTTAACTTCGGTGATCTGACGGGAACCGGTGTATGCAATGCGGCAAGGCCGTTGCCGCGAATGTGAAAAGCTGACACATTAATGACCGGTTTATCAACAGAATGTTGAGTACAAGGATGCAAACGTGCATCCCTTGTTCAGGTGCTGGGTGTCAGTTTGTAGGACAGAGTGCACTTGGTCGGTCAATACAGGGCCAATCAAGCGGATTGTGGATGACGCTTTAGTTGTCAGCTAGTGCCCCATATGTGTTCGATTGGAGACAGATACGGTGATCGAGCAGGCCAAGGCAACTTGTTGACACTCTGTAGAGTATGTTGGGTTAGGGCAGCGGTACATGGACGATCGTTAACCTGTTGGAAATCACCAAGACCTCCACCCTACCCGCTAATGAGCACTCGGTCGCGAATGGCTGTGGTTTGGGGTCAGTGAAGTGCATGTCACAGGGCGTCTGGCCCGGAGACAGTCAGAAGTATTCAGAAGAAAAACAGTATAGCCTAGGAAAGTAATACTGTCAGAAGTTAGTTGTGGCTTTTCATGACTGACTTTGACACCATTGTCATGGAGTTTGGACTGGACTTGGGACAGATGTCGTTTGCATTCTTTGACAGAGAGTGGAAGATCAGGATGTCATCAAGGTAGGCATAATAAATGAAAGGCTGAATGATAAAGAATCAATAAATCATTGCAATGATTGGGCCACATTCTTGAAGCCATAAGACATAAAACAGTACTCAAAAAGTCCGAAAGGGGTGACGAGTGCATTCTTAGGTGTGTCTTCTTTGAACATGGGAATTTGAGGGTAAGCTCTGCGACAAGCAAGTACAGTGAACAGTTGTGCGCCATTGAGTAGTTGAGTGAAGCCCTGTATGTGTGGGAATAGGCAGTTGTCCATAATGATGCGAGCGCTCAGAGTTCTGTAGCTCCCACACAAATGAAATGAACCATCTTTTTCGAGGATGAAGTCCATGGGGGGGGGGGGGGGGGGGGGGAGACCAGTCGCTGTCTTAGTGGTTGATAATGCCTGCGTCTAGTAGCTCCTTGACAGCTGCCTTTGTGTGCTGAAGTTTCTTAGGGGTGAAGCAGTGAGCCACATGGTGTATGGGTGGCAGCGTCACAGTACTAGTCTTGTGACAAGTACTGTTAGTAATCACTGCCACATCCATATCGTGCATACTCAAGGAAGGAGGGGTACAGTTGATGTGCAAACAGAGGACACGGGGGAGAAGCACTGAGGAGCAAAATGTCACTAGTCTCCTTAGAGGGAGTGACACTGAAGGGGGAAGGATGTGGCTGCAGGCATGTTGACTGTGTACAATGGCTGAATGTAAAAGAATTTTATTTGTTTGCTTGGTAGTAAGAAAAACATGAAATGAACTTTTATAATCTTTGGCTATAATAGAGTTTATATGGCATAGCACTTTAAATAAACCCCATGTTGACTATCGTTGCAAACACAAAAGATAAAATGCAGCTCTCACCACTGGTTCCAGTAGTTGAAAATTTAACTTTATGAACTCTGATCTATTATGTGGGGATACGCACAACACTAAAAGATTTCCTGCTGTGAATGTATGATCTTAAATTTGCAAAACTATGATCTTATAAGCCTGATCTGGCTTGTTAGAAATGAAACACTGTATCATTACTGTAACTGATTACGAAATGAAAGATGTCTTTCTCTACTTTAGTCTTAGAAATGCACTGAAAATTTACTCTTATTACAGGCACAGAAGTTACAGTATGCAATGTTTGCCAAACATAAAAGCTGCAGTGGATTTTTTTAATATTTGAACACTATTGATTGCCATGGCTAACACGAGAGCATGAAACTAAGAATGAAAATGATTTTAATATTTTTATCCATACCAGATTTCATCACAGCAGTCTTTGATCTCACATAAGTAAAGTTTTAACTCTCTGATTTACGTAAATTTTTTACGTCACTAATATGGTACTAGCAGTTGCCCACGTTCATCTGAAAATGACATAACAAAATCTGCAATTCTCCTCTGTGGTCTCCGGGAAGCTGAAAGAAATAATGTTAATGTACAGTTACCTGCCAGCTTAGTTGCGGGAAAACTGCTTTCATTCAATTATAGTTTGAATTTGCCTCGGCAGCGGCTCTCGCGATCGTGGCGCAGCACTGCGTCACAAAAAAAAGCTAAATTCGCATAAAAGGTTTAAAAATGTGGGATGAAATACTGGGCAAGCGAGCTACAAATTATTACAAGTATTTTTAACAATTTCTATATTCAGAATTAAGATAACATTCAAAGTATACACCCAATGGCGTCTTTGTCGATTAAAAAACAAATGAAAGCGACCTAAGAGTTCGAGAGAGCGTCACACGCCCTTGCAACATTCACGGCTACGAGAAGACAGAGACAGTATTGTAAAAGGCTCCACTATTTTATAACCAATTTTATATGCAAATTATTATTATTATTATTATTGTGCTTTTACGGCCTCATTGGACCACTTCAGTCAATTTCTTTCCGGTCTTCCTAAGATTTCTCATTGTTTTTTCCTTCTTGGCTTTCCAGTATTTCTTCCTTCTATCCGATCTTTGTTTTGCAAGAATCTAATATTTCTATTGTTTAATTTATTTACTTGTTTTGATTTGGTTTTCAAGTTCTCCAGCGTTATGTCTAGTTCTTTCATGTCTTCTTTTATTTCCTTTTTCCAGGCAGGTTGTTGTTTTTGTTTCCAGAGTTTCTCCAAAATTTTGCGTATTAATCTGTCTTCAGGTGTTCTCAATAGATGGGCAAAAAATGATATTCTCTTCTTTCTCATGGTATCCGTGACTGGTTCTATCTCATGCATATATATATATATATATATATATATATATATATATATATATATATATATATATATATATATATATATATTTGTTATATTTTTAATTATTATTGTTTGCGTCAGTTTCCACACTCGCCAACCATAGACGTTATTTCCAAAATTGACAAACTTAATATTATGCAAACATAAAAATGCAAAACAATTATTTCTTTTATACAGAATCCACATAATCGATAACTGTTCATACAGAAATGAAATATAAGAACACAGATAAAAGTTTTTACATAAATTACACAGATTTTACAAATGTCTTGCCAGGAGACGTCACAATAACCAATTTTTAACAGTTCATTGTGTCACTGTGGTGTCAACAGCTGCTCAGATCGCTGCTCCAGATGCAGCGCGATGCGCCAGAGCCATACGCCGAGTACGATGGTCTTCCCTTTCGGTAGTGCCATGTGGCCGTCCGGAGCCCGCTCTTCTTGCGACCGTACATTCTCGTGACCACTGCTGCCAGCATTCATGTGCAGTGGATACATCCCTGCGTAGTCTTCCTGTAATATCGCAGAAGGAATATTCAGTTTGTCGTAGTCCAATTACACGACCTCGTTCAAACTCAGTTAGTTGTAGACAATGGCGTCTTTGTCACCTTAATGGCATTGTTGACTAACATGAACTCATTACGTCCAGTCTCAAAGGCAACTAACGCTCACGACCGGTACAGAGTGCATGCAAAGGAAACCTGATTTGCATCCTCATAGCGGAGCTACCAGCGCCACTCTCATACGACACGCCGGAAATTTGAACAGATTTTATCTTTGAGATGTATTTACAATGAAATGAACACCCTTAGCTGCTTACAGGCGTCGCCATACGTGAACGGGGACAGATGAAAATGTGTGCCCCGACCGGGACTCGAACCCGGGACCTCTTGTTTACATGGCAGACGCTCTATCCGTCGTAGCCACCGAGGACAAAGAAGATAGCTCAACTGAAAGGGATTTATCTCTGGCACGCCTCCCGCGAAGCCCACATTCTCAACGTATTGTCCCGCACTACATTCGTAGTGCCGCCGCCCATTATACCCATTACTCGCGGCGCGTTGCCGATTCCCGTAAGAGTTCGGGCACTGTCTGTGCATTCGCACAGAGGAAGAAGATGGTCAAGTGGCCGGTGAGCCTTAACTAAGATGGTATCTGTTCTTTCGGACATGTTCGAGAACCGGCAAACCGACGCCCGACGCACCAGACGCAGTACACAATGGCATATCGCTGATTGCTTCGGCTTATTTGGGGCTTTAAAGGACAGCGATGATGACATTAGTTTATTTCCACTGAGGTTCCATACCACCGTAGATCATCTCTGAAAGTAGTGTCTTCTAGTGTTCGGCACGTAGATGTCGTCATCCATTTCGCGTTAGTGACATTAGACCACGCAGTCATAATAAGGGCAGAGTAGGGCAATTTATTAACAGTTTTAGTTAGGAAATATAGAAAGTTGTTCTTAAAGGGTTGATTTTAATCTATAATAAATATATTTTGAACAACCACGTTTATCATTCAGTAGTATCAGTTGCCTTCATCATTCATTTATGTTTAGATTGTAATTTATATGTTAAAAAGAGCATTAAGAGATCCTAAGATCTGCTTAAGGGGGTAGTCATACAGGTCCAAATCCTAATTTCAGTGTTTATTATTTTCCGTTGCGCACATTTATTTTTACACCCGCCTGGAGTAACATCTTGGACAGTTTGTGGAGGTACTGGACGAAGTGCTGTCCCATCTCTTCCTTTGTCGTCTGGGTAATCGTTTCCCTTATACTGATTCATGTTTATAAATTTTAGCTAGTCTTGAAGGGTCCATCCTTTCCACATGATCCTTCTAATTTCTTTTTCTTGTCTGCATCCATTTATTTATGCTTCGTATTCAACGCTGTTTCCTTATCGACACTACGTTGTTTTATTCCACATGGTAACTCCTTGTATTTATCTCAGTACATCCATTTCCACTGCCGCTAACTTCTGTTCTATATTTTTCGTTTCTGCTCTAGTTTCTGATGCATGAGTCGAAAGAGGGCACACCATTGTCCCAAAGTCAACAAACCCGACCACGAGCCGAGTGCTGACCACATGCCTCTCCACACCGCATCCAATGTCGGGCACTAGTGTCTCGTCTAGGGCCAGAATGCAGAGCTTCTCTTTTTTACCCTTTACAACGCGACGAAGTGGTCACTTCGTAATTGTTTTGTCGCCAGCTACCTTGACTTGGCACACGGTCCAAAATGACTTCGATTACGAGCTCTCGACTTGCAAGCGAGAGAAGAGGATGAGTGGGGGGGGGGGGGGGGGGGCGGCGGCGGTAGGGATTGATACTAGACGCTCACAAGTTTCGTGCAAAGACACTTCTTTGTAGTCCAGACTGTAGCACCTAGAACCACTCTGCCACATTGGCCAGCTGTGAGCATCCGCAGCTGAAGTGTCAACGCGGCAGACTGTCCTGCAAAGGACCCGGTTACGATTCCCGGTACTGCCAGCGATTGTTACTTGGCGCGAGGATATGTGAGGCCAACTGTGGAACTACCGATCGATTAGTAGAGATCCTTCTTCTTATTTTTCTTCTGTCAGCGATTGTTACTTGGCGCGAGGATATGTGAGGCCAACTGTGGAACTACCGATCGATTAGTAGAGATCCTTCTTCTTATTTTTCTTCTTCTACTACTGACTAAGGTTAACCCTCTTACACTGCCACAGTTTGTGCATGTACTGGACGAAATGCTGTCCCATCTCTTCCGTGGTCGTCTGGGTAGTCGTTTCGCTTACAGCGGTTCATGTTTACAAATTTTAGCTAGTCTTGAAGGGTCCATCCTTTCCACATGATCCTTCTAATTTCTTTATCTTGTCTGCATCTATTTATTTATGTTTTGTATTCAACGCTGTTTCCTTATCGACACTTTGTTATTTTATTGCACATGGTAACTCCTTGGTTTATCTTGGTACATTCATTTCCACTGCCGCTAATTTCTGTTTTATACTTTTCGTTTCTGCTCTAGTTTCTGATGCATGTATCGAAAGAGGGCGCACCATTGTCCCAAAGTCAACAAACCCGACCACGAGAGCGGAGTGCTGACCACATGCCTCTCCACACCGCATCCAATGTCGGGCCCTAGTGGCTCGTCTAGGGCCAGAATGCGGAGCTTCTCTTTTTTACTCTCTACAACGCGACGAACTTCGATACAGTTCCCCACAGTCGTTTAATGAACAAAGTAAGAGCATATGGACTATCAGACCAATTGTGTGATTGGATTGAGGAGTTCCTAGATAACAGAACGCAGCATGTCATTCTCAATGGAGAGAAGTCTTCCGAAGTAAGAGTGATTTCAGGTGTGCCGCAGGGGAGTGTCGTAGGACCGTTGCTATTCACAATATACATAAATGACCTTGTGGATGACATCGGAAATTCACTGGGGCTTTTTGCGGATGATGCTGTGGTATATCGAGAGGTTGTAACAACGGAAAATTGTACTGAAATGCAGGAGGATCTGCAGCGAACTGACGCATGGTGCAGGGAATGGCAATTGAATCTCAGTGTGGACAAGTGTAATGTGCTGCGAATACATAGAAAGAAAGATCCCTTATCATTTAGCTACAATATATCAGGTCAGCAACTGGAAGCAGTTAATTCCATAAATTATCTGGGAGTACGCATTAGGAGTGATTTAAAATGGAATGATTATATAAAGTTGATCGTTGTTAAAGCAGATGCCAGGCTGAGATTCATTGAAAGAATCCTAAGGAAATGCAATCCGAAAACAAAGGAAGTAGGTTACAGTAGGCTTGTCCGCCCACTGCTTGAATACTGCTCAGCAGTGTGGGATCCGTACCACTTAGGGTTGATGGAAGAGATAGAGAAGATCCAACGGAGAGCAGCGCGCTTCGTTACAAGATCATTTAGTAATCGCGAAAGCGTTACGGAGACGATGGATAAATTCCAGTGGAAGACTTTGCAGGAGAGACGCTCAGTAGCTCGGTACGGGCTTTTGTTGAAGTTTTGAGAACATACCTTCACCGAAGAGTCAAGCAGTATATTGCTCCCTCCTACGTATATGTCGCGAAGAGACCACGAGGATAAAATGAGAGAGATTAAAGCCCACAAAGAGTTTTACCGACAATCCTTCTTTCCACGAACAATACGAGACTGGAATAGAAGGGAGAACCGATAGAGGTACTCAAGGTACCCTCCGCCACACACCGTCAGGTGGCTTGCGGAGTATGGATGTAGATGTAGATGTAGATCTAGAAGAGGGCACTTCGTAATTGTTTTGTCAGCTACCTTGACTTGACACACGGTCCAAAATGACTTCGATTGCGAGCTCTCGACTCGCAAGTGAGAGAGGAGGAGGAGGTGGGGGAGGGAGGGATTGATACTAGACGCTTGCAAGTTTCGTGTATAGACATTTCTTTGTAGTCCAGTTTTTATACACCCTACGCATCATTGCTCTTCGCGGTTCTTGCGTGTCATTCTTAGACGCTGTTCTCGTGTCAGTAGGCACGCCGTGGACGTAAACAAGTGCGTACGGACCTGACACGCTCGCCGAGTAAAGAAAATATAAACAGTGTGGCGCGACGTAAGGCGCCTTAATCGATTTTCCCTTCATTATTTCAATAGTTATTAGCGGCGGCTCTTAGCATTCCGGGCCGAGCTAATAGCCGTGGTATCGGCGGCCATCTGGCGCGCGACGCCGCCGTAATTAATGCCGGGGTGACGGCGACCGCGGCTGACGGCGGCGGCAGCTTTACGAGGTGACAACGCCGCCCACGGGCCGCAGCGCTTAGCCGCCGCCCCGCCTCCCCGCCCTCAAATGGCCAGCCGGCTCCTCGTCCCGGCGCTGGCATCGGCGCGCCCATGAATGCCAAGTGGCCGCCTCGTAAACACCTCTCGCCGTTACCGGTCCGGAATCACTCTTCGTCTGCGCGGACACTGTCATCACCCTGAAACATTGTTGGCTTTCAAGAACTGAAAGGAGACGAGTCTTAGGAAAATGCTGCGACACAAATGAAGTATACAGGTGAGCGAAAACAACACGTCCACTATCCACTGAAGCGACTGAATGCTGCCAGGTGGCGATGCGAACACGTTACAGGGTAAGTAAAATAGTCAGGGCGTTCCACAGCTCCTGTTACAGGCAGAGATGTGATTTATGTGAAATACATTACGAGGTGCCGGGGTGGAAAAGAGTTTGTACCTCTTTAATTCAGACGAATCTTGCATGACAACGAGACATGCTGTAAGTAGGCTGTTTAGGTTTTCTTATTGGTAACGCCACGTAGCGCTCTGTATGAAAAATCACTGTCTGTGCTGTGTGCAGTCTGTGGCTAGTTTGCATTGTTGTCTGCCATTGTAGTGTTGGGCAGATGGATGTGAATAGCGCGTAGCGTTGCGCAGTTGGAGGTGAGCCGCCAGCAGTGGTGGATGTGGGGAGAGAAATGACGGAGTTTTGAAATTTGTAAAACTGGATGTCATGAACTGCTATATATATTATGACTTTTGATGATATTAAGGTGAATACATTGTTTGTTCTCTATTAAAATCTTTCATTTGCTAACTATCCCTATCAGTAGTTAGTGCCTTCAGTAGTTTGAATCTTTTATTTAGCTGGCAGTAGTGGTGCTCGCTGTATTGCAGTAGTTCGAGTAACGGAGATTTTTGTGAGGCAAGTGATTTGTGAAACGTATAGGTTAATTTAGTCAGGGCCATCCTCTTGTAGGGATTACTGAAAGTCAGATTGCGTTGCGCTAAAAAAATATTGTGTGTCAGTTTAAGCACAGTCCTGTATAATTGTTCAAAGAGGACGTTTCAATGCACTCGACCCCCTCCGTATCTACCAGCTAATTAATTATGCGCGCAACGGTAACGGAAATGATGGTGAACCCTGCTAGTTGGTAAAATAAGGAGTGCACACTCACAATAATTTAATAAAAATCGTAATCTACTCAAAAAAAGAGAACTTTATCATAATAACAATAGGAAATGTGCGAAATGATATGCAGATTAAATATCACTATGAGATATATTATATGTCAGAGCATAAATGCACATGATTGTTGACACACACAGTAGGTTAAAGGATAGGGTATACTGAAATATTATGAGAATAAGAGTTGGCTCGAGAACAAGGGAGCCGGCCGGAGTGGCCGTGCGGTTCTAGGCGCTACAGTCTGGAACCGAGCGACCGCTACGGTCGCATGTTCGAATCCTGCCTCGGCCATGGATTTGTGTGATGTCCTTAGGTTAGTTAGGTTCTAAGTTCTAGGCGACTGATGGCCTCACAAGTTAAGTCGCATAGTGCTCAGAGCCAATTTGGGAACAAGGGGCTCCTACTCTTTGTGATGCAATAGACTGACGATAATGACTGGAGGTCCTAATGAATCAAATATTAATCTCCCAGCTATATAGCAGTATCGCAATTAGTAGTGAGAGCTCAAATGGGATCACATGGAGAAACAAGCAAGGTGGACTTGTAGCAAAGCGAATGCGCGTGCTGCTGAGGGATTCAGTATAAAATTGAAACGGTCCTATAATGCTGGAGCCGCAAAATACTGTACCAGTACTGAAACCTGCAGCACATCATCGGTAGGCAGCGTCCTGATGATGTAGGCGCCATTCAGTTCTCCCACACTGTCTCAGAACATCATTCGTGCCAATAGCGACCGTTCCCTCCAATTTCAAGCAGGGCTTTATGATTTCAACTAGCCTAAGTTTAAATTGACCAATAATGGCCCTGCTATTCAGCTGAGGGCACTGAATTTGCCGTTTGACCAGCTGCGAAAACAACCTGCCTGCATCACCGGCCATCCGGTACCAGACCCAGCAGGGCACAGTCCACAAGTTTTCTCCGAATCAACAGGACAATGTAGTCAGTCGGTGCCAGGAATCTTCGTTCGGGACGCGCTGGAACGGTAAACACATAAACTGCGGCGACACTCAGAAGTCTTGCAAGTCATTTGGCCCTGCATAGAATAGGCGAAACTCGACCGACGTCAGTCGTTACGCAAGGCGCTTAAGCCTATTGTACGACCCCACAGAATTCAGGGGAGTACAGCCCCCAACCGGAAATGCCGTGTGCCGCGTCCTCCGATGCTTGCCTCGCACAGGCCACCCATGAAACTAAACCAACATGCAGGGGAATCAAGTGAAAAGTAGTTTTTGAGCTCTCAGTACAAATACTCTCATTACAATAACCTTATTCGGTCTGTTACTACAGTGAAATGACATAGAACATTAATAAAATTGATGAAAATGAGAGAAGATCTGCAAAAGAGGGCGTGGAATCTCTCAACATGTATCTGAAATGCAAATACACTCCTGGAAATGGAAAAAAGAACACATTGACACCGGTGTGTCAGACCCACCATACTTCCTCCGGACACTGCGAGAGGGCTGTACAAGCAATGATCACACGCACGGCACAGCGGACACACCAGGAAACGCGGTGTTGGCCGTCAAATGGCGCTAGCTGCGCAGCATTTGTGCACCGCCGCCGTCAGTGTCAGCCAGTTTGCCGTGGCATACGGAGCTCCATCGCAGTCTTTAACACTGGTAGCATGCCGCGACAGCGTGGACGTAAACCGTATGTGCAGTTGACGCACTTTGAGCGAGGGCGTATAGTGGGCATGCGGGAGGCCGGGTGGACGTACCGCCGAATTGCTCAACACGTGGGGCGTGAGGTCTCCACAGTACATCGATGATGTCGCCAGTGGTCGGCGGAAGGTGCACGTGCCCGTCGACCTGGGACCGGACCGCAGCGACGCACGGATGCACGCCAAGACCGTAGGATCCTACGCAGTGCCGTAGGGGACCGCACCGCCACTTCCCAGCAAATTAGGGACACTGTTGCTCCTGGGGTATCGGCGAGGACCATTCGCAACCGTCTCCATGAAGCTGGGCTGCAGTCCCGCACACCGTTAGGCCGTCTTCCGCTCACTGCATACGACCGAGGCACACAGGGCCAACACCCGGCATCATGGTGTGGGGAGCGATCTCCTACACTGGCCGTACACCTCTGGTGATCGTCGAGGGGACACTGAATAGTGCACGGTACATCCAAACCGTCATCGAACCCATCGTTCTACCATTCCTAGACCGGCAAGGGAACTTGCTTTTCCAACAGGACAATGCACGTCCGCATGTATCCCGTGCCACCCAGCGTGCTCTAGAAGGTGTAAGTCAACTACCCTTGCCACCAAGATTTCCGGATCTGTCCCCCATTGAGCATGTTTGGGACTGGATGAAGCGTCGTTTCACGCGGTCTGCACGTCCAGCACGAACGCTGGTCCAACTGAGGCGCCAGGTGGAAATGGCATGGAAAGCCGTTCCACAGGACTACATCCAGCATCTCTACGATCGTCTCCATGGGAGAATAGCAGCCTGCATTGCTGCGAAAGGTGGATATACACTGTACTAGTGCTGACATTGTGCATGCACTGTTGCCTGTGTCTATGTGCCTGTGGTTCTGTCAGTGTGATCATGTGATGTATGTGACCCCAGGAATGTGTCAATAAAGTTTCCCCTTCCTGGGACAATGAATTCACGGTGTTATTATTTCAATTTCCAGGAGTGTATAATATGCAAATATACATTTTCATTTAGCATTTGAAATAGATTTTTTAAAAAGCATTTTCTACTTGATTTGAAATACTTGAAATATAGATATTTTGTATGTGTAAACTGAAAAATAGTTCTCTTGAATAATTTTTATTTCATACTATGTAGTTTTCATTTGTTTAATGAGTCATTTCTTTGAACAAAAATATAGTTCAGTGAACTATGGCTAATTAATCCACAGTGTCAATGATTTTTTGTGGTACGCTATTATCTGTGGGTTTAATAATAAATCTGACTAATTAGTATTGGTATTTTCTGCAACTTGTTGATATTCAGTAGCGTTATTACATTCGCATGCCTTTCTAGGGCGTTTGGCTAACACCTCAAGTATTTGTAAAATATTTCCAATACATTGTGGATATAGCAGAAGCACTGTACAATTTTAGAAGTGCCACATCACAATGTAAAAGTGTCAGCCAGTACCTGTAAGATTTCAAATTGCAAGAGTATTATTGAGGCTCGGTTACAACATACTTAAATAATTAAAAATTCTCGATATAATCCCATTGTTTTATTAAACTGTTTGCAGAAATAAGTAAACTATAGAAACTTACTGACTGTCTGAAACTGTGTACTGGGGTAGCATTCCATTACAGAACATTACAACCAGCCGCTGTGGCCGAGCGGTTCTAGGCGCTTCAGTCCGTAACCGCACGACTGCTACGGTCGCAGGTTCGAATCCTGCCTCGGGCATGGATGTGTGTGATGTCCTTAGGTTATTTAGGTTTAAGTAGATCGAAGTCTAGGAGGACTGATGACCTCAGATGTTAAGTCCCATAGGGCTTAGAACCATTTGAACGGCCATGGGTTAGTTCGACCCAGAGGACATTGTCACGGAGAAGCTATAAAACCTGAAAAGACAAACGCTTGAAGACAGAGAACTATCCCACGATAGTTGGCTGTTCATGCTGACTTGTCCGCTGCTGAAATACTCGGCAGCCGATTTTTAGAATACTTTTACGTAAAAAATTTTGTTTTGGCACATCTAACAGTCTGAGATTCTTCACTCCATAAAAGACTATACTTCTCTTTGTTAAACGCCATAATTACTGCGCTGCGTCAAATTAAGTAAAACACTGCAGAGGTAAAAAAACCATTTCGTAAAGTTTGTGTACGGTTGATTTTAGCCATACATTGCAGCGATGAAATGCAGAGAAGATATCGAATTTTTTTTATAAAATTGAGAGCAGAACGACATCTTATTTCGTTCTCGAGTAATTAAGTTTTATATCCAGCGACGGTAGCGTGTGATGCTCCCATTCACGTCCTTCCGAATCAGCTGGTCATAGCAAATGTCATATCTCACAACGATTGAAGATATCGAAAAGAATTTCTCTTGCAGATGATAGGCACGCAATGTGGCGAATATGTTGTATGATAAATGTTCGAATTTTTTTCATTCACTGAGGCATGTAATTAACCCGTCCATAGCAGTGGGAGATCGCCGGCTCAAATGGTTCACTATGGGACTTAACATGTAGAGGTCATCAGTCTCCTAAACTACTTAAACCTAACTACCCTAAGGACATCACACACATCCCTGCCGGAGGCCGGATTCGAACCTGCGACCGTAGCAGCGGCGCGGTTCCGGACTGAAGAGCCAAGAACAACTCGGCCACAGCGGCCGGCTTCGCAGGCTCAGGAAGCATATTTAGTCCGTAGCGCTGTAGAAAAAGCCATGCTGCTTGCATACACGCACCCAAAACACCTGGGGAACGGCGTAGCTGGACGTGTATATACGCCCACGGCTGCGAGACAGTTAATGAAATTAATATTCCAAAATACGATTTAGTTGGAGTTAATTCAAAACTCCTCTGTTTTGAAACTGCCAAACGCGGATAACGTGGACAAAGTGATTGCCAGCGTTGGTGGTACTAGGAAACATAATCACCTTGGCCGGAATGCGACTAATGTAACGATGTTGCCCGTAGAATTCGGTATCAAACGTGTGATGGTTTATAGCGTGCCTTTCGAATGACGTAATGAGGCAAAGTGGGTGAACTCGGAACTTTGAATCGGATGGATGAGGATGTATGGCCAGCTGGGTCGGGATTGTACGAATTGACAAAAAAAAAAAAAAAAAAAGCATATGCCGTCATGTTAGACGATCGTTAGGAACCGTGCTTTCATTAGCTACAGCGGATAGTCGCAGACGTGGTGGGTGTGTTGCGGAGCATATCAGCTGGGACAGAACTGAACTTCGCGACGACTGGTGCGAGGGTAGGATGCGGACACAAGCACGTACGCTGGCGCGGCAGCCCGGGTCTGCTGTAGTGACGGCGAGTATGGCTGATGCAACCGGTTTACGGTTTTATTGGTTTCCTTCCTCGCCATTCTAGCCTCACTGTTAAAACTACTCAAAATAAACTGTTTCTGAAACAACCGATTTTTGGTTATTTTATTCCTGCTACTTCCAGTAATAAACGTTGAAATCGGACAAAGACTGAAAATTTTGACTTACTGAGTTTCAAGTTATATAGAATCAGAATATTAGATTAAATAGTGAAATAAAACTATGTACGTCCATCTATTGCTAATTTTCTCTAAAAGTCTTAGATGGTAGAACACTACAAAAAATCACCAGTATTCTCTTACCGATTCAAATGTTTTGAAACAGTGCTAAAAAATTATCTTACAATAGGGGATAATACTACATTTGGGAATTACAAATAACCAGTGCTGAAGGGTGAAAACGAAGGTTGAACAACTCCAACTTTTTATTTTATAAAATAACTAACCCTGTTCAGTTTGGCGCTCATTAACTCAACACCATCCTGAAAAGAGTAACTCAAGAATCTGCAGAAGTCGCTGTAGGGAAAAAGATAAATGTTCTGGCTTTCGCGGATGGTATTGTTCTGATAGGAAAGACAATGGAAGACTTGGAGAAAATGGGAATTGTACTCATGGAAGAAGCTAAGAAACTGAGTCTAAGTATAAATGAAAATACAACGAAGTTCACGGTAATGGGAAGAAGTACACAGTTAGGACCAAACAATCCAATGATCAGGAGCTCAACAATACAGATGACAGACTCATTCACTTACCTCAGTTTCAACATCAAGCAACAAAACTTTTACAATAAGAGATCGTAACCAGAATTCAAGCCGGGTGGAAGGTGTCTAGAAGCTATACAAAAGATCATGCACCCTAAAAAAGATTAAAAAATAAAAACTTACCACTTTTGAAACTTCTGAAAATAAAATACCGAGGAAAATATATGGACCAGTGATAAAAAATGAACAGTGGACAATAAGGAAAATCAAAGAACTCAGACAATTATACACACTACCTGACATCGTAGTGAGAGGGAAAACCATCTTAGTTGGTACGGATATTTAAAGAGGAGAGGGGTGAATACGGTAATAAAGACAGTGATGGATGGAGAAGCCGAAGGAACGAGGCAACCAGGACAGCTGAGAACAAGATGGAAGGGTAATATAATGAGAGACATGCAGATACTGAGTCTGGGAGATGAATATGCAGCTGACAGGAAGGTGTGGAAGGCTGGAATAAATGAGGCCAAGGACCGGCTGCGGTTTGAATGGCCAGTATAAGTAAATAAGTTAATAAAATAACTAGCATTCGGTAAATCTTTGCCATCAGATTCTTAAAAGGTAATAAATGCATTATTCCATTTGTCCAAAGAATTGGCGCTGAAGTTGTCGCAAATATTTCTAACTGCAATGTCGTAGTACAGACTGACTCGGAAACATCAAATGGTAATGCCAGTTTGATGGCTCCTTGACACCTAGCCGAACAGGAGAGGGATAGCTTATGTTTTTTATGACGTCGTCTTCTGGGGCGGACAATAAACGTCTACGAAGCAATTTCTACAGACAAGACATGTGTCTGTTTTTATATAAGAACCGCAGAAAAATAATACTTGGAGGAGATTTCAGTTCCGTACTACAGGAAAAAGATCAAGAACCGAGAACGAACTAAGGTTTTCAGCTCCAAACTTTGATAGATATCTGCGTCCTCGTACATACTCGTACATGGAATAATTTCAAGTTTTACGCCAGTGGTCACAAGTTCTACAATAAGCAGCAGGCATGGCGATTAAAAGTAGAACGACAACAGAGTGGCAAGCTTTATGTAAAGGAGTGAGTCACTAATGCTGGTGTAAAATCCAAGAAGAGAAAAGAAATTAAAAGGGTAATTTACGAAGATTTCGCAAATTCCTGCCAATATGGGCCAATGGATAACACTGTCACTCAGCCTTTGGTTCAATAAATTCCACCTGTTTTAACAAGAAATGACAGAATGCTTTTAAACAAACATCTTACGATAGATGACAACCAAGCAGGACGCGGCAATAGTTAGCCCCAAGGGAACAGCAACCGTTAATGACGGTACCCTTTTGGAGATTTATATGAAGTTTTGTTATATATTAAAAGGCAGGTTTGTTGCCAAAGCACAAATCCATAGTGCCGTAGTCGTCCCAGAATTGTTTTCAGAAGGCCTTATCTTCCTAATTCCCAAAGCGAAAGTGATGCCTACCATTTCAAAATCGTGGATGATAACTTTATTAAATGCTCATTATAAAGTCGTTCCATACTGTACCCCATGAACCATGGACTTTGCAGTTTGTGGGGAGGCTTCCATGCCTCAGCGATACAGACAGCCGTACCGTAGGCGCAACCACAACGGAGGGGAATCTGTTTAGCGTCCAGACAAACGTGTGGTTCCCGAAGAGAGGCAGCAGCCTTTTAAGTAGCTGGAGGGGAAACAGTTTAGATGATTGACTGATATGGCCTTGTAACACTAACCAAAACGGCCTTGCGGTGCTGGTACTGCGAACGGCTGAAAGCAAGGGGAAACTACAGACGTAATTTTTCCCGAGGGCATGCAGCTTCAGCGTATGGTTAAATGATGATGGCGTCCTCTTGGGTAAAATATTCCGGAGGTAAAATAGTCCCCCATTCGGTTCTCCGGGTAGGGACTGCTTAGGAGGACGTCGTTATCAGGAGAAAGAAAACTGGTGTTCTACGGATCGGAGCGTGGAATATCAGATCCCTTCATCTATAAGGTAGGTTAGAAAATTTAAAACGGGAAATGGATAGGCTGAAGTTAGATATAGTGGGAATTAGTGAAGCTCGGTGGCAGGAGGCACAAGACTTCTGGTCAGGTGAATACAGGGTTATAAATACATAATCAAATAGGGGTAATGGAGGAGTAGATTTAAAAATGAATTAAAAAATAGGAGCGCGGATAATCTACTGCGAACGGCATAGTGTACGAATTACAGTAGCCAAGATAGATACGAAGCCCACGCCTACCACAGTAGTACAAATTTATATGCCAATTAGCTCCGCAGATGATGAAGAGATTCAAGAAATGTATGATGCGATAAAAGAAATTATTCAGATGGTTAAGGGAGACGAAAATTTAATAGTCGTGAGGGACTGGAATTCGATATTAGCGTAAGGAAGAGAAGGAAAAGTAGTAGGTGAATATGGACTGCGGATAAGGAATGAATGAGGAAGCCGCCTGATGGAATTTTGCGCAGAGCATAACTTAAACATAGCTGACACTTGGTTTGAGAAAGAAGTTTATATACGTGGATGAGACCTGGAGACACGGGGAGATTTCAGGTGGTTTATATAATGGTAAGACACAGATTTAGGAACCAAGTTTTAAATTGTAAGGGATGTTAAAACTGAAGAAACAGCAAAAAGGTAGGAATTTAAGGACATGGGACTTGGATAAAGTGAAAGAATCAGAGGTTGTAGAGACTTTCAGAGCGAGAATTAGGGATCAATGGACGAGAACGGGGGAAGTAAATACAGTAGAAGAAGAATGGGTAGCTTTGAGAGATGAAATACTGACTGCCGCACAGGATCAAGTAGGTAAAAAGACAAGAGCTACTACAAATCCATGGGTAACAGAAGAGATATTGAATACAACTGTTGAAAGGAGAGTATATATAATTGCATTAAATGACAGAGGCGAAGAGGAATACAAACGTCTCAAAAAAGAGATCAACAGGAATTGCAAAATGGCTAAGCAATGGTGGCTAAAGGGCAAATGTAAGGAGGTAGAGGCATACACCACTAGGGGTAAGATAGATACTGCCAACAGGAAAATTAAAGAGACCTTTGGAGAAACGAAAACCACCTGTATGAATATCAAATGCTAAGATGGAAAACCAGTCCTAAGCAAAGACGGGAAAGCAGGAAGATGGAAGGTCTATTACAAGGTCGATGTATTTGAAGGCAATGTTATGGACATTGAAGAGGACGTAGAAGTAGATTAAGATGAAATAGGAGCCACGAAATTGCGTGAAGAATTTGGCAGAGCACTGAAAGACCTAAGTAGAAACAAGGCCCCGGGAGTAGACAACATTCCATTAGAACTACTGATAGTCTTGGGAGAGCCAGCCCTGACAAAACTCTACCACCTGGTGAGCAAGATATGAGAGACAGGCGAAATATCCTCGGACTTCAAGAAGAATATAATAATTCCAGTCCTAAAGAAGGCAGTTGCTGACAGGTGTGAAAATTACCGAAATATCAGTTTAATATATCACGGCTGCAAAATACTAACACGAAATCTTTACAGACGGAATGAAAAAACTGGTAGAAGCCGAACTTGGGGAAGATCAGTTTGAATTCTGTAGAAATGTTGGAACACGCGAGGCAATACTGACCCTACAACTTATCTTAGAAGATAGATTAAGGAAAGGCAAACCTAGGATTCTAGCATTTGTAGACTCGGAGAAAGCTTTTGACGATGTTGGTTGGAATACTCTCTTTAAAGTTCTGAAGGTGGCTGGGGTAAAACACAAAGGGCGAGAGGCTATTTACAATTTGTACAGAGACCAGATGGCGTTTATAAGAGTAGAGGGGCACGAAAGGGGAGCAGTGATTGAGAAGGGAGTCAAGAATGTAGTCTATCCTCGATTCTATTCAGTCTGTATACTGTGCAAACAGTAAAGGAAACAAAAGAAAAATATGGAGTAGGAATTAAAATTGTAAAGCTGTCAGAGACAGTAAAGGACCTGGAAGTGCAGTTGGACGCAAGGAGCTGCCTCTTGCGTCATATCTTGAACGATATGGTGGAGGGATGGTTGTTCTCCACTATCATCATCAGTTGTCCTCGCTCGCACCTGCACACCCGCGAGGCGTACGGCGGTGATACGTAGCAACAGTGTCTTGACGTGGTGTTCTGCCGATTGCTGTTCCGGCGACGGCGGTTGCACAGCCAGTTTGTGGGGTGCAGTGTAGTAGAAATCAGTGGTCGCAGTATACGAGCGTAGTGTCTCTCGTCCATAGCTGGCAGATGTTCGACACAAGGTGGATTTGACACACCGTAAACACCACTGAAGGACGGAGTGTAGGCGGGTAATCGCCGGAGGCATTTGCTCCATGTGGACTCAACTTCGCGTCTATAATTTACATCATCAAGAAGGGCCACATCGAGGCGCCACGGAGCTCTACTTCGTCGGAAGCGTTGGTGGGGGGAGAGTGAGAGTACACACATATGCTAGGTGATCAGTGAACGCTGCCAGCCACATCTGAGCGTCGACTACTGCCGACCGCATGCCGCGTGTGACGTAGACTCGATCCAAACGTCTCTCGGAATGACTGGTAAAGTAGGTCTTTGCGTTTCGGTCGCCGTGGGGTGTGTCCCAAGTGTCCAACAAAGCCAAGTCCTTTACAAGTGCCTGAAGTGCTGGGCAGGTGGTACAGTGCGGCACCTGGTCGGGTGGTCTGAGCACATAATTGACGTGTCTGTCTACTACCAAGTGGTCGGCATTGCCCTGGAAGAGCACAACTGTGTCTCCGCCAAAAACATGTGCGGCATTCTCTCTTTCTGTCGGTGCCGGAAGGAGCATACAGGTTCACCACACAAACTGTACGAATCGTGAGTGTAACCTCCAGGCCGACGGTAAATAGAAAACATCAGTTGCCACAATCCCTTCCCTCAGCAGAATTGCCATACTTCCGCCGCCCACATCTGAAGGGATAGTGTAGGCGTCATATCCGTAGGTATCAATACAAAGTCCTGATCGGACTCCTTGAAGGAAAACAACATCCAGATCCGCAGCTCGTAACGTATCTTGCAGAATACGGGATTTGACAGAAGAAGTAACGCTGTTGACATTGATCGTGGCGAGGCGGTCTGCCTGTTCCATCAAGTCAAAAAATGGCTCTGAGCACTATGGCATTTAACTTCTGAGGTCATCAGTTCACTAGAAGTTAGAACTACTTAAACCTAACTGACCTAAGGACATCACACACATCCATGCCCGAGGCAGGATTCGAACCTGCGACCGTAGCGGTCGAGTGGTTCCAGACTGTAGCGCCTAGAGCCATTCGGTCACGCCGGCCGGTTCCATCAAGTCACGGCGGTTGTCGTTGGTATTACAGGTGGGCAGTAGCCGTGGTGTGCAAGGTCGTTATGCGGTAGAGATAGGAAGCGAGGGGTCTATGTCATGTCGGCCTAGGCATCTGTCGCCGGCAACGTTAGACGCTGCCAATGGCATCGGTCTATTGCCAGGGTCCTGCAACGCATCCTGCACCTCCATGTCCGGCGCCCAGTCCCCCGTGGACAGCGATACCACTGGATCTCGAGAGGCAGTCTAATTGTGGATGCATCCCCGGGCTCGGGGCTTCGGTGATCTCCTGCATCCCCATCGTGTGCAGACCAACCGGTAGCGGGAGAAGACGTCGAACAGTGTGGTACGTTAGTATCGCCCTTGTCGGATCGGTTTATCGGCTGACGCACCTCATCATCCATCGTTGCCGTCTCGGTCTGTTCTAAGACGTCAGTTGTTGTGCTTCGTTTCTTATGGCGCTTCGGCGACTTCTGTTTAAGCTGTCCGACGCAGGGAATCGGGTGGACGCGCAATCCTGTTCTTCAACTTCCACCGCACCGTCGGCTCGTCGTTGTAGCGGTGCGCCTGGGCTCGACGAGAGGGAAACAGAGTTATCGGCGCTGGGAGACGCAGGGGGCTCTTGAGGAACTATTGCAGGGACCTCCAAGGCATGCACCAATACAGCAGGGTCGTCATACACAGCTGGCGACTCTCGTCTCGCTGACGCAACATACGTAATCGGCGTAGAAGTCGCTATCGACGTTTGAATCTGATCGACTGAGGGCGTCTGTACGAGATAGCGTTGCAGGCATTCGGAACGCATGTGTCCTACCTGTCCACATCTGGAGCAGGTCCTCGGACAACAGTCGTAAATAATTATCGCCCTGCAGCCAGCAATCGTGAGATACAATGATATGCCAACGATCGTGAGATAGGAAGGTTTACGGTGGTGTATTTCAATACGGACCTGTCGCAACCCGTTAACGACAGAGTAAGTTTCGAAAGTTTTCCCTTTCTCGGCCGTATGGCCGAGGTCTGTGCCATGGGGTCGAAGAGCAAGGGTGACCAAATCCACTGGAACTTCAAATGGTAGTTCAAACACGCGCACATTTTATATTCCCAATCCAGCACGTTCGAACGACACCTCATCCACGTTTCCGTCAGAGTGGCGGAACAGATAACTTTCCGTCGAGCGTCTGAGAAGTTTGTCACAGGCCTCATCGTCAGTGAACTTAAGATGTACTACGCTGAAGACAATATATAATAGACAATAGATAATACACTCCTGGAAATGGAAAAAAGAACACATTGACACCGGTGTGTCAGACCCACCATACTTGCTCCGGACACTGCGAGAGGGCTGTACAAGCAATGATCACACGCACGGCACAGCGGACACACCAGGAACCGCGGTGTTGGCCGTCGAATGGCGCTAGCTGCGCAGCATTTGTGCACCGCCGCCGTCAGTGTCAGCCAGTTTGCCGTGGCATACGCAGTTCCATCGCAGTCTTTAACACTGGTAGCATGCCGCGACAGAGTGGACGTGAACCGTATGTGCAGTTGACGGACTTTGAGCGAGGGCGTATAGTGGGCATGCGGGAGGCCGGCTGGACGTACCGCCGAATTGCTCAACACATGGGGCGTGAGGTCTCCACAGTACATCGATGTTGTCGCCAGTGGTCGGCGGAAGGTGCACGTGCCCGTCGACCTGAGACCGGACCGCAGCGACGCACGGATCCACGCCAAGACCGTAGGATCCTACGTAGTGCCGTAGGGGACCGCACCGCCACTTCCCAGTAAATTAGGGACACTGTTGCTCCTGGGGTATCGGCGAGGACCATTCGCAACCTTCTCCATGAAGCTGGGCCACGGTCCCGCACACCGTTAGGCCGTCTTCCGCTCACGCCCCAACATCGTGCAGCCCGCCTCCAGTGGTGTCGCGACAGGCGTGAATGGAGGGACGAATGGAGACGTGTCGTCTTCAGCGATGAGAGTCGCTTCTGCCTTGGTGCCAATGATGGTCGTATGCGTGTTTGGCGCCGTGCAGGTGAACGCCACAATCAGGACTGCATACGACCCAATCACACAGGGCCAACACCCGGCATCATGGTGTGGGGAGTGATCTCCTACACTGGCCGTACACCTCTGGTGATTGTCGAGGGGACACTGAATAGTGCACGGTACATCCAAACCGTCATCGAACCCATCGTTCTACCATTCCTAGACCGGCAAGGGAACTTGCTGTTCCAACAGGACAATGCACGTCCGCATGTATCCCGTGCCACCCAACGTGCTCTAGAAGGTGTAAGTCAACTACCCACGCCAGCAAGATCTCCGGATCTGTCCCCCATTGAGAATGTTTGGGACTGGATGAAGCGTCGTCTCACGCGGTCTGCACGTCCAGCAAGAACGCTGGTCCAATTGAGGCGCCAGGTGGAAATGGCATGGCAAGCCGTTCCACAGGACTATATCCAGTATCTCTACGATCGTCTCCATGGGAGAATAGCAGCCTGCATTGCTGCGAAAGGTGGATATACACTGTACTAGTGCCGACATTGTGCATGCTCTGTTGCCTGTGTCTATGTGCCTGTGGTTCTGTCAGTGTGATCATGTGATGTATCTGACCCCAGGAATGTGTCAATAAAGTTTCCCCTTCCTGGGACAATGAATTCACGGTGTTCTTATTTCAATTTCCAGGAGTGTAGATAATACCTAGTAGCTCGTTCGGATCAACAAATATCACATCACGTGAAAATCTCTCTACTTCGTGGGCCTTGGGTCTAGGGTACGTAGTGTCGAACTGCAGAGATTTCGTGTTGAACGTAGTTAACGTGTGGATATAAGAAATCAAAATGCAGATATTTGTGAAGACTCTGACGGGGAAGACTATCACCTTAGAAGTAGAAGCTTCGGATACAGTCCACGTTTCCCTTTCTGTGTTTCTTGTCTTCGAGTCTCTCATAATTGGTTGCAGATTTTAGTGTGTATTCGGATGGTTGACTCTTTCCCTTTTTTGTTCTCATGGTCAGTCAACCAGTCTTCGGCCTTCTTCTTTCCTTCCGTTTCTTTCTGTCCGGTGTTCGTCTGTACTCTTCTTGTCTCTAGTGTTCGCTGCCACATTTGTGTTCTTTCAGTGACTGGGGGGAGGGGCGTCTCCTCCCCCTTGGGGTTTTACCTGCTCCGCAAATTTTCGTCTCGCATGTTTTTGGAATGGGGGACTCATGACCTTAGCTGTTTAGTCCCCTTTAAACATCCCAACAACCACCACCATCGAACTGCAGCTTGATCGTAGCTTTCCGATACGAAAGAGCCATCGGATGTCAGCAACATTTAACACTAGCGCGGTGGCGCTGTAAACGACAACACACCAAGAAATGCGACACGGAGCGCCTGGGACGTACTGCATCGCTCCACGGCCTAAGGCCGACTACCATTTGGCTATCCGAGCATGAAGCTCGCCCAGCCCCAAAATTCCATATATCGACAATCATGTGTCTGCAACCTATACTCGTACGTTCATCCATCCTGTATGGGAATATATTTACAATGGTTGTATGAGTGCATGTTATAGACACATGGATGACGACATATGGATTCTTGTGTCTGGCTGTGACCAATGTTTGGAGAACCTAATGGTAAGGTGACTGCTCGAGATAAGAGGGTAATCCGAGTTTGAGAACCGGTCCAGCACAAATTTTCATTGTCGCCATTCCATTATTCAGCTGGTGGTTATCCATATTCGCAACTGCTAATACATTTCATGTAGACCGTGGGCAGGTCAAGCCCTGTGATTTTTTATATTCGGTGATCGCGACTGATTGCCACAATCGGCGGTGGAGCAGATGGAGCTAGCTGCTGCGTAGATAGGCCTTGTCTCCTATTAATACGACGACCTACTGCCGTGGTGGCTGACGGTTGTGGATACAGACTACTATCTTCTGTGTATTGTTTCTCGGAAACCTCTATACAATCTCCGATGTTTGGCGGTATACTATACAGGATGTAACAGAGAACGACAGCGTCCAAATTACGAGGGCGGACGTCGACCTACGGACCAGTCATCGCCGTCTACTCTGCTGGAGTGTGCGACAATCGGCCGCATTACGTGAATATCGGCAAATATTCCGAGACTCCGACGCCTTTATTGAATTTAAAGGTCAGGAACCACGAATGCAGCAAACTGGAAGGAATTACAGGAGTAGGCAGAGTGGCAGGCATCCGACAATAGGATCCAAGGAGAGTACATTACCATTTCTTCCGCTGTCATGGGATATTAAATACAATGCACAAAGTAAACAACATATGAAACAAACATTAAAAGATTAATGTTCCACTGCGGTCGAGACTGTTTTCTTCACTTGATTAAAGTAGTTTATCAGATGGCTGATACGACCCACAACAATGCTTTCACGACTTATGGATTAAATACAACCATAGTAGATGCTCAAAATTCCTGCCCCCATCATCGCAGCATGCCTGACAACGGTGTATCATTGACTGCTGCACTCGCTCCAAGAGATCAGGGATGGTGCAAACAACTTCTCACACACTACATGTGATCCCACAACTAGGTTTCCTGCTCACTCCACCAGGGTCTCTTCAGATGGCCCCACAGGAAGAAGTCCAGCGGGTTGAAGTCTGGCGACCGAGGTAGTCAAGTTGAGGACTACCTCGATCAATCCAGCGATCTGCAAATATCTGTCTGATCTGGGGCCTGCCAGCTTGACCGAACCGTATGGTTGCCCCGTCATGCTGGAACCATGCAAATTGATGGATTGCAAGAGACACTTCCTTCACTAATTACAGCAGCACTTTCCAGATGAACGTTGGATAGTTGTAGTGAGTCGATGGGGAAGTATGTAGGATCCAATCAAGTAATTGGGGACTGTGTCAGCCCATATGTTGATGGTGAACTTTTCCTGATGCTGGCACATGGCAGTCGTGGGCTTTACCATCGTGGGTAAACGAACCCTCATTCGTGAACAACACATATGCAGTGTAATACAGCCGCCTGGAGCAACCCTACAGGAACCACTGCCCAAACTCCATGGGTTAACAGCATCGGTATCTTCTGAAAATGGAATGGCGCCTTCCCTTCTGACACAGTGCCAGCTAAATCACTGAGTGGGAGCTTTGCATTGTGGGTGACATAGCACAGGTGCTTGCAGGTGGGTCTGTGTCGAAACCCCTCTATTATATCCTCCACGAATCTAGGCGAGCGTATTCACTTGCTACCTTTGTCGTGTCGATGCCCTACGAAACCACCATTTTTACCCAGACGCCGACGAATGGCCTAAAACGTGCTTTTTAGAGCATATGCCGACGACCAGGGGTTTTTCCAGAAAACCAGAAGACATAGATGTTCTTCACTCCACCATTATGTTCAATATGAGAAAGCATCAGAAGCAGTCATTCAACCAGGAAAATCTTTGATTTTGCCTCTACTTAGCATGCTGAGGAAATTACAGCGCTAGGAAATTAAGGCGCGTCTGGTACAACGTGAAAGACTAGCACAAAATCGCTGGAATGTTAACAACGCCTTACATTGGCGAGGTGTGCTACACTCTATTCGAGCATTAAGTGAAGCTAATGAAAAAAGAAGCTGGCCTTAACAGAGAGTGTAACGATAGTCAATACCTATTTCTAGGCATAACATGATACAATTAGCACAGGTTTTGCCTGTGCCTAAGAAGGTCGAAAGGGCTATTCAGCATACCACGTGTTGGATGTCCTGCCGAGCAGAAGTCTTCAAAGTCACTTTGCAAACGTGTGTCCCTCCCCCAGATAAGGGCATTATAGGAGTGATTGATTTCCACACAATATGACCGTGCTTTTAATACATAGAACAAACTGCATAATGGAAGAGAATTCCAGTAGCTCTACTACAGTACTTTTTACTACATACCGACCGGAATCTCAACGAGCTCCTCTGCAAATAAAAACCATTCAGTATAAACTGAACTTTGTTCGAAAATATTAACTTAACAGCAGTTGTCTGGTAGACAACATGTGTCAAAAAAAAGTCAACGCCATCGGCGAGGCCCTGCATGGCACCTGATCTAAGACTAAATGAGGATTAACACTGCCTCAGGCTATGTGGATGTATATCTACGATAAGTTGTTACAAATCTAATTATAACAACGTGGTATAAAGCTGTCGGCCATACTACAACCACAAATACGAAGCGCCACACAGTAAATTTAATACCACGGATCCTTTGCGAGTGTTGTACTGCTGAGCGAGTCGTGGCAGGTTGCTGGCATCGCCTTTCGAATTCCGGCGCCACTAGCTCGATCTGTTGTGTGATGTCCCTCGGGTCTGAGGCCACTCAGATCTTTGCTCGTGGTTGTTTATGGGGGACGGAGCGTGTTGTGGGTTGGCGAGTTGGGGACTGGTAACGGATAGAGGAGGAAGATATGAGACGTCCGTCCAGCGAGTAAGGCGTCTTCGGCACGGAGTCCGGCGAGTGTTTGCTGGGCATCTTTGTGGGCCGATTTCAATCGGAGGCTGACTCTGAGTGCCGTCTTCATTCTTATCCTGGCCAACCAGCTCTGTGATGCGACGCTTCGATGAGAAAGTTGAAGGTAGTTTCGCGGTGCTGGATTCTGGGCCCCCTTTGGACCTGCAAGCTTCAGCTTCGGTTAGTTTTGGATTTTGAGGTCTTAACTGTTGATACCTATAGGTCTGTTGCGATCATTGCGGTTTCTTAGCTGATCCATTTCACCACCAGATGGGTCCTCGAATTGTGGCTGTTGTTTGCTTTTCCTGAGTAGGTACTGGCCTTGATTGTTTGTTAATAGGATATCTCAAACTGTGTGAGCTGATGGTGGTTTCTGAACCGGAGCGATAACGTGTTTCTTCTATGCTGTTGCCGCACCCCCTGAGTCGTCGCGCAGTATCTAGATGGTTGGGTTTCAGTCGTACTCCCTGCCAAACGTCTTCGAACACCAGGTAAGTTCCATTCTCTTCTAATACGGTCGGATGTCGGTTTAGAGATACTTTCCGGAATTGGACACGTCATCGCTCTGTGAATTATATTGACTTAGGAGGTGCCCGGGAGTCAAAATTTGCAATTTCTGAGGCTATGTAATTGGGTTTGGTGGCCTTGTTTCCCTTCGGGCGTTTAGCCGTCGTTGTAGGGGCAATATCTTGCAGTGATGCAGATATACCCTTTGGCTAGTGATTGTTGGTTTCACGTAATTAACCTTGCGGTGTTAAGACTTCTTTTGCCGGTGTGTACCCCAACGAAAAGGGTTTTGGAAGGCCGTTCCTTTCGTTGTAACCCTTCTTATTTTGTGTAGTAATGTGCTCCTTGCGTATAAGCCTTCTGGTGCACCCCTTATCAGGAGGCATTTCAAAATCTTGGTTACTTAAGTGAAGCAGTTATTCTTGAAGGCCTACCTGTGTTCTGTTTGGTAATTTTACGTACCTGAAGTTTTTATTAAAGGAGGCCTGCCTGTTTCCTATTTGGTAATTTCACTTTAGTGAAGTTATTATTATTGAAGGCTTGACGTTGGTACTTGGTAATTTTTCTTAGCTGAAGCTGTTGTCATTGAAAGCCTGCCTGTTTTCTGTTTGGTAATTTTAATTAACTGAAGCCGTTATTGCTGAAGGCCTGCCTTTTTCTATTTGGTATGTTTACTTTATTGAAGCTGTTATTACTGAAGACCTTCCTGTTTTATATTTGTAATTTTTACTTAACTGAAGATGTTATCATGAAGTGCTGCCTATTTTGCATTTAATAATTTTGCTTAACTGAAGTTGTTATTCGAGGCCTGCCTGTTTTCTATTTGGCAGTTCTACTTAACTGAACTGTTATCATTGAAGACCTGCATGTTTTCTATTTGGTAATTTTACTTAACTGAAGTTGTCACTGTTGCAGGCCTGCCGGTTCCCTTCAATCAAATTAAGAACTGTTACATTATCTGGGTTAGTTTAACTCTTATTAATCAAGACCTACATGTTTTATTGCCTATTATTGAGACTGATGTCTTACTCAGTCTGTGTTGTAATTAATTGAAATTGTGAGTGCTAGAGACCTACGTGCTTCAGAGGTATTTATGTCGATAAGACAACAACAGGAAATGACACTTGATGGACATGTGCCCTAACCTTTCGACATACATCCCTTTAGCTATAATTGTAGGCTTCAGTGGGGACACAGTCAAACTCCATTTTAGGTGCTTACAATTAGAAAGGTATGGGACAATGCCCAAGAAGCCCTGGCACGGATGACCAGAACGGACAAACGAGGGGTACAGGCGTTCCACATACTAGCATCATAGTGGCGGCCTTTTACTGTGACTAAAAGAAACGCAAACGCGTCATTCTTAGCGTACACGGCGCACGAAATCTTCTCCTTTCGCGTAACGGGCAAAATTCAGTTCTTAACGTCCACGGAAGAGAGAAATTAACTCAAAATGTAAAGAATGTTACGTCCGAATTTTAACTACCTCGAACTGGACGGCATTTACAATCAGGGTCTTTAGAACAGACCTATTATATCATACATACCATGTAAAGTAGCAAATATTGGATGCGGACTTCTACTCGAAGAAGTAAACTTTTTTGTATTCTGCAAAATGTGAAATTTTTGCCTTTTATATGAGGAAGTAGGAGGTTGTAGTTGATGTTTGCAAAAATTTTTAAGGTGGCTTTAAGAGTTGGAGGTACTGTGATTTATCTTTCGCGTTTCTCGCTTTTATGTTTTCGTTTTCTTCAGAGGCAACGAGAAAAGGTGAAGTGGTAGCCCAGAGTGTAGCATGCGACTACCGTAATGTATTTTTGATTTTCAAACGTTAAAAAACATAAGAGGTTTTTCCTGTTCCTCGGTAAGAGGAAGGACTCGTTCTCCGTTAATGAAGGAAGGTAGACGCACTTTGTTTTACAGCGTAATGGGCTATTTTGGTTGTGAGCATAAGTAAAAATCTGTATTTCTGATGTGCATCGAAGGGCGAATACAGTATTATTTTACTAACTGAAACATTATATGAGTTATTATTCCAAGTGGAACTGTAATACATAAAAATCCAAGAAGCACACCTGTGTACTTTGGAGTTACATCGAGGATCCGATAATATCATGGGCACGGTCAAGATTTTGTGGGTAGATACGGCGATCGGACGTAGTATTATAAATTGATAAGCATAAGTCTAAAACAAGAGAGTCTATTGCGTCCATGCAGAAATAATTTGAACTAATATGAACCCATTTACAGGCATAGCCCACCTTATCGTGCTTGTCCAAGCGCCGTAAAATTAATCGCATTATTTCCACATATCTTAACTTTTATTATTATTTATTATAAAATGACGACAAGTGACAGGCATGATACGTTGTGGGCAAAACTGTGCGTACTAGTATTGTTAAAACAGTGAATATACATGTATGTTTATAATTTCTTTATGTTCCATGTATTTTGATGGCATGACAGAGACAATGATGTAGCACTGGAAAAATACTAACTGAAAGAAAAAGTAATAATAAATAAATCAGAAGGATGAAGAAAATAATACCAAGAGTGGACAACTAAAAGTACAATAGAGGGATGTACCAGTTACAAGACAACAATAAGGTAGGGCCGCGCAATGCATGTAGAAAGTGATTTCCTAGTAGACTTATTAGAAAATCCAAGCACCTATTTCCTAAAATCCAGAACCTAAGGCTTCAGAAATTAACGCAGTTGCAATCAAGTAGAGAAAATGACATTTCTTTATCAGTACGATGAACTTATTGAGTGAACAACAATTGAAATTACAATTCTGTCACGAGAAATAGCGCGTAAGTAAAATCCAAAGAGAGAAAATATTGATTTTGGTAACTGCAGCGGCTTTAAGATTTCTATAATAGATGGACAAACCAAAAATCAAAATGCCAATGTAGTAGACTTGCATTTGCAAAACGTAACAATGGATGGTTTGGAAGCGTCAAGCGGCGAATATTTGGACATTAGGCGCGACGTGCCATTGTTGCATTCGACACACGTGAATACGGAACATTTCAAGTAATACGTTGATTATAGAAATTAATGACACCTCAAGGGAAAGGAATATTTTAAATGAAAGTGGTACGCATAGTACAGACGCAGATACTGACAGGCTTATGCCAGAAGTGACTAAGATCAAATATGTCGTAGGACACACAGAAGGTGACGTCCTTTTGTGGCTTACAGAGATGTCGGAACTCTGCAAGACATATGATCAATTTTAGAATGCATTTTTAGATAAATACTGGTGGACAGCTAGCCAGGATAGATTAAGACGAGAGGTATTTAACCCATTATCATATTATCCAAAATTCGGCGGGCTAAGAAACTATTTTGAAACATATCTAAAGAAGATTCGCCACTGGAATAACCCGATATCTCATGTCGATGTACTGAAAATCTTAATGAACAAGTTATCTGCAAATATTAGGGAAGAATGAGTAACCATTCCCGAATATGATCTCGAGTATTTTCTCTCAGTGCTCGACTCAATAGATTTAATTCATGAGGATGGGCAAGCTATGCCTAGTTATCGTAACGGTAATGATGATGATGGTGATGATGATGAGATCACACACTCCGAGGAGCGTAGGGGACGATGAGGGAGACCCACACAGCCGTACTAGTCAAGGTCCTGGTGGAGTTGGTTTGCCATTGCCTTCCTCCGACCGTAATGAGGATGAATGATGATGATGAAGACGACACAACACCCAGTCATCTCGAGGCAGGGAAAATCCCTGACCCAGCCGGGAATCTATAGTGGGAATGTATTGTGAATGGAATTACACTTGACAAAAAGACAGTAAAATTAACGGTCACACGTTACGAAGATAAACATGTATATGTTGTCGCACCAATAAGGCAGAAATATGGCTTGAAATATATGTACATGAATGTGAAATATTTCGACGATTGACAAGCAGTTATGAAGTCAGGATTGCCAGGGGACAAAACAAGTCAGGACTGCCAATGGATTAAACTCGCTCACAAACGAGCACTTGTAATGTTGTACATAGTACGAAGATTTATCAAATGCCAAGGACAGAATAAGTATCAAGTATCAATCCTAGAAGTAGCTTGAGCTCTGAAGCAGACCATAGCAAATCCTCTTTTTTCCATGCACTGGGTAGTGCTTGTACTTATTATCTATGTGCAGTTGTGAAGGTAAAAATGCGCAAGAGGTCGGTCCTGCCAGACCAAAAAGGAAAATGCAAATATTGAGAATAAATGAGATTCCTTCTAGTTTACATATTACTGTATAAGATGGGGTCTGTCATGAAGTCCATATATGAAATGTGAATGTGAATTGAACATTTATCTGTCAACTATGTTATTTTCAATGCCTACGTCTACATACAATCTATGTGTAGTTGTGAAGGTAAAAATGAGCAGGAGGTCGGTTCTGCATGTCAAGAAAAGAAAAGGCAAATATTCAGAAATAATGCCAGATTAATTCTAATAGTGTGTAAGATGGTGCTTGTCAAGGAGTCCATATATGAAATTTGAATGCGAATTCTACATTTGTTTGTCAACTTTATTATTGTCAATGGCTATGTCTATGTAAAATGTGTGTATTATTTTCAATTTTATGTGAAATTTTATTCTTGAAGGAGAAACATTTATGTATGCCTGCACGTGTGTAGTGATACAAAAATAGTAGGGCCTGATAATAGTGAAAATAATGGCTGAGCCGTGATAAGAGTAAACGCTACAGCCTAGCAATATGAATTCAGTGAGTGCGATACGTGTGCGACGGAGAAAGCTGAGAAAATACTTATTACCACTAACTGATGTGTGACGACCGCCGAACTACAATGCACCATGGAAGACAATGTCGAATCCTGCAGTGCGGCCATTACCTTCAATTTCACTGGCAGAAAACTTTGTCCAGGTGTGAGATGAGGTACTGGTGTCCTTCGGGTTGAGCGTTGGAGCTGCATCCGTCGTATCCAGTCTCCGGACTAGAGCGACTTTACAATGTATTCGCGGGCAGAGCTGCTGCTGACGTGGCGCTTGCGTCACTGCGACGGGTGCGGTAAACAATGAGCTGTTGTTGTCATTAGTACAGTCAACAATGAGGTAGCGTGTGCTCATAGGAAACCTTCTCAGAATTGCCAATGAACCCAAAGGAAACGACAAAAACAATTTTTAAAACATGGTGAAAGGGCAGTTTAAGAAATTTAATTTTTTTCCCCTGTTCACACCATACAGCTTAACGAATGTAAGGATAAATAAGAAACAATTTTTCCCCTGTTCTAACCATACATCTCAACAAATGTAAGGATAAACAACAAACTAAGATGGTAGTACAACATGGACGTGCAGTTATGTAATACTAATACATGTGAATTTATTTATGTGCAATTTGCAATGGACAAAGAAATGAAGCTTTGTAAATATACGTGTAGTAGCATAAGGGTAATAAAACTCCATTGACTTGCACCAAGTAACCAAACTGAGCCCAAATGTAAATAAGGCTACTGTATACCGTCGCCTTCAGTAGAGAGACTTATTTCCGACAGTGTACAGTAGGCGGGCAATTCCGATGCACCTTTCGCACTTCTTGCGTTTATGGTTTCGTTTTCTTCACAGGCAAAGAGAAAAGGTGAAGCGGTAGCTCAGTGTAGAGCCTGCGCATACCGTCATGTATTTTTGACTTTCAAATGTTAAAAAACATAAGAGGTTTTTCCTGTTCCTCGGTAAGAGGAAGGACTCGCTCTCTGTTAATGAACGAAGGTAGACGCACGTTATTCTAGAGCGTAATCGGTCATTTTGGTTGTGAGTATAAGTAAAAAGTCCGTATTTTTTATGTGCTTCAAAGGACGAACACAAGATAATTTTACTGACTCAAACGTTATATGAGTTATTATTCCAAATGGTACTGTGATATATAAAAATCCAAGAAGCCCACCTGTGTACTTTGGAGTTGCAACCAAGATCCGATTACAATAATATGGACACTGTCAAGATTTTGTTGGTGGATACAGCGCCGAACGTAGTATTATTAATTGGGAAGCATAAATCTACAACAAGAGAAAGACTGTTTTGTCCATGCAGAACTAATATGATTTAATATGAACCCATTTATAGGTATAGCTCAGCTTATTGTGCTTATCCAAGCGCCGAAAAATTAGTCTCATTATTTCCATTTATATTAACTTATATTTTTTATTATACTATAGTACCCTTTTACTGCCAAAACTAAGGGTCTGCAGCGACGTAGTTATCAAATGAACGCTATGAGGCTACTATTAAGTTTAGTGGTTTTTCTTAACATTAAGACGAAGAATTTCCTTTCATGTTCAACAATGACGGAAGGTACCATGAATTGCAACTTTGGCTCACACTATTCTACATTTTTTCAGAAGAAGAATTTCATTATTTTCATGCTCATTTCCTCATAGAAGGAAGACACCTTCAATTGAAATCCAATTTAAATATCCCAGTACCAATTGTTTCTTTTTACCTTAAGAGCCTTTTTTTTTACTCATACTTCAGTTCGAAAACGTGCCTAATGGTATTTCATTACAGAAGAAAATTTCTACTTATTGTTCCGCTGATATGATATCAGTTAACATGTGTCGACGACACTCCTAAAAGGAGGATGTTTACCCTAAAGACACCACATCTAGTTCTGCAGGACTGCTTAGACGTTTTTCGTTTCTACGATGAAGACAAGAAGGGAGTCACTGACACCGGATAAAGCGCTCAGAAGCTAGCCGATGAAGTCACTGAAGTGGCGTCCAATTGAAAGACCTACACCACGCCCTTGCGCCATTCGGCATCATTACTGCTTGAATACAATATCCACATCATTTGCCATTAGGCACCTTGTTGTATTTTGAATATCACTCTACAGCTATTACTGACAGACGCTGTTAAAAAGTATCGTGGCTTTGTAGACATCACAACAAATTGAATTTGATATCTGGGATGAACTTGTCGTAAGATTATGAAGTGACGAATGCAAGGGTATTTCGATTGTTTCAATCAGGTGTCACAGCTCAGATGTCACAGTTTGTTGTTGTTGAAGCAAAGCGATATCCACCGCTTGTTGTAAGTATTGCATTGCACTTATGTTGTCTACTCAATGTTTTAATAAATTGTAATCCAGCGGCATTGCGAAATGACTTTCTACAATACCAAAATGAAAGTGTCACGAAAAACTGCCAACTTGGGGCTATGACATTCAGAAAAGTAGCTATTTATCACATTTAGAAACTTTTTTCAGCGACGAAATTCTTAGTTTTTTCTTTCTGGTACAATCTTTTTAATAACTTCTTCTCCACTGGGCCCCCAGCGTACATAGGATCAGAATCTCACATTTTGTTTTTGCTGGTACAAGGTTAGCTGCTAACTGTTTGATTTAAATCGTGATAATTACATTGATTCACTACGAGCTCATTTCGGCGGAATAGCCATGTTCAGGGTGTTTCAAAAAGAATATACGTATTACAAAGTATTATATTTTCGAAACTATCGATCGCTGTGTCTCGGCTCGGCTATTGGAGAAACGAATTCATAGTCTGGTTTATATTAACAGTCGCTAGATGTCAGTTCTCTTCTGTTTTGCTTGGTAACAGTCATATGTTTAAAATGGCTACTCCGCAACAGAAATAATTTTGTGTTTTCAAGTTTGCGAAGTGCAATTCCGTGATTACAATGCAAAGATGTTTCACTTTGAGGTTCCAAATTGATCCTCCGAATGGATGGAACATTCGCAGATGGTATCGACAGTTTCTAGATACAGGATGTATGCATAAAGGAAAGAGACCTGGGCGCCCTCGTGTTCCTGAAGAAAATGCTGCACGAATTCAAACTGCTTTCCAACGTAGTCCTTCAAAATCAACTCGTCGCGCCAGTTGGGAGTTACAACTGCTTACAATAATAATGTGGCGTGTTTTGAAACGTCGGTTGGTTATGAAGCCGTACAATTTACAGGTGTTACGAGCTCTGCGTACTGATGATAAACGCAAACGTGTGGCATTTTGTAATGAGATTCTCGATGCTACTGACAATGATAACACTTTCGCATAACGCATTGTGTTCAGTGATGAAGCGACTTTCCATGTTAGTTGTCAGGTAAACAAACACAATGTTCGAATTTGGGGCCTACAGAACGCACGTGCAGCCATTGAACATATAGCCTACGAGATTTGCCCAAAGCCAATGTGTTTTGTGCGATATCCCGATCATCTGTTTACGTCCCATTCTTCTTTGATGGAAACACGGTTAAAGTGCAGCAGTACGTCGCTACGTTACAAAACTGGTTGTTTCCGAGGCTGCACGAAGACAACTTCATTTTTCAGTAAGACGGGGCACCCCTCACTGGAGTCTCCAAGTGCATGAATATCTAAATGAAACTCTACCGAAACGTTGGATTGGTCGCAAAGAGGCTGGCGACTTGGGCTCCACGGTCACCGGATTTGATACCCTCTGCCTTCTTCCTGGGGGGTTTCGTTGAAGACACCGTTTATGTACCACTACTCCCATAGAACCTGGAAGAGTTGCAGAACCGGATCCATACCGCCATAACATGAGCTACAAAGGACTTGCTTGCCCGAGTATGGGAGGAATTTGAGTAACGATGTGATATTGTTGGAATCGCTGATGGAGGACATATTGAACATCTGTAATCTGAGCTTGAGAGGTTCGTAAATATGTGTGTAGAGTTTCATATTCGTATCTCTTAAAGTTTAAATAATATATGCATTCGAAATACGTATAATCTTTTTGAAACACCCTATTGACTTACACCTCTGTGTATGTTCTATGTAATATTACATTGTATTATACTTACGTCTAGATTGAATGACGTCCATAATGTATCACGAAATGAGTTTTGTCTCTAGCACTGTGGCGTTGTTATAAAGAAAGTATTTTACTTTGAATTGGACTTTTGGTGATTTGATAAACTGTTACGTAATTTAAATTGCTGAACATAACTAAAGTATCACGTCTTCGAAACATTGTAATTGCCTCCCATTGCGACGCATAAGTTTGAAATTTGGCTCAAAAGTGCCTAGTAGCTTCCTCTGTAACGGTGCAAAAGCGTTGCCTCCTGTGACGTCACCCTCCAGCTCGACAACGCTTCAAACAGCATGGTATCGGCACTTGCGAAAAAAGAAGGTCACATTTCACTTCTTCTATTGACGTCTTAGCGATGGACGTCAGAACTGCGGCACCCAGCATTGAAATCGTGCAGTCTTCTTATGGGTGGCCGAGGAAAACATCTGAGACACACTGCCGCTCTGAATGTACACGAGAAGGCCTCTGGGGGTGGCATAGAGGGCGTTAGTGAAAGCACCCTTTTCCCTGGGACGTTGATTCCCACATATTTCGCGCTCGAAAACGACACTTTGCAATGCGATGAGCAACGGGAACACCTTATAGTTAATATTTGACACTTCTGTCATCCTCGGACGTTTCAACCCTTCTCTAAGGACATTGTGGAGCTGCAGAGTACCGCAGTTTTTTGTTCTTGGGTACATATTGGAACCGCTGCGGGCCGTTGATAACTATTTAACGAAATCTGGGACCCGAAGCAGCAAAGGGCAATTACCCTTTTTCAGTCGTTACAGATGTACCTGTCAGAAGCTTTGACACCAGTTTCGCTTGGCGGGTGCTCTGGCTTCTGTCTTGCTACTGAAATTTTATAACGCCCGATTTCACTAAGTATTAAGGGAAAAAAATATGTATGGAAAGGTAAGATAAAAGCAGTAATAAGAGAAAAAACTGTGAGTTAGGTTCGCGAACATCGTATAGGCCGTTGTTCAGAAGTCTCGGAAGTCTAGCTCTGTCATCGTTATTTTTGACAATATCGACTCATTAAGAAGAGACTGTTAACACTTTCAGTGAACGCTATAAGTCATAGTCGGCCATTTTTACCAGTACTTTGAAATGTAATAACTGAAATACTTTAATGGATACTGGAATTAAACTTTACTCACATAATAAGTATGTTGGGACCTCTATGTGAAAATAATTCAGAAGCTGTGGAGTACCTAGTAGAGTGAATATTTATTTGTAACTCACGTACTGAATTCTGGACAATTTTTAAATCAAATACACCGTGATTCCATATTATTGAAAATAAGAGGTTGAAACAAAATATATTCTTTACCTCCTTAACTTGTTGAAACAGTAAACCAGGAATATTTAATAATTTGTTTTTTTGTGTATTTAAAAAAAGGTTTTTTTAGAAGTAAATTTATTCCCGGATAATTTAAGAAAGTATGACATGCTCCAGCTTAATCTATTTAATACATTGCTGAAAAATGTGTTTCACTGTGTAGTCAAGCACTACATTATTATTCATGCAACAATTTGTTTTTATAGCTTTAATAATGGACGAGGTAATGATACCTCGCCGGACGGAGTGGCCGAGCGGTTCTAGGCGCTACAGTCTGGAACCGCGCTACCGCTACGGTCGCAGGTTCGAATCCTGCCTCGGGCATGGATGTGTGTGATCTCCTTAGGTTAGTCAGGTTTAAGTACTTCTAAGTTCTAGGGGACTGATGACCTCAGATGTAGTGCTCACAGCCATTTGAACCATCTGATGCAAAAACACAGATTATGGGAAATTGAAACTCGAGCATTACATGACATTTTCTTCTCAATTCCAACATGTCTGAACATGCTAGCTCCATTATCCTGTTGATTCTGTGTGCCCTGCTCATTTTCTTTAGTTTTCTTCGCTTTCTATGTTATTGTAGCCTCCCCTGTCACGGTTTCAGCAGTTTTCTCAGCTTCAGCGCCACGCTACATGTCCACTCGTAGGAGCCGACTTTTCATTTAGTCACCAGTTTTGAGGCGCAGTCTGCTCATGGTTTTAAGAGGGAACGTTCGTGAAAAACACACTATTTACAAAATGCAACAAATCCACGATTTTGAAGATATGGGACTGAAATTTTGCACTGCTCTACATGAAACTAACATATTTACTGTAAAGTACCTTGGATTGTACATATTTAATTTATTTTCCGAAAATATATGTACTGTTTTAAACATGACTGTTACTCAGCAACCGTATATTAGTTTCGCGTTAGAATCATATAGACAACAGGGTGCGAATAACTGTTTGGTACAGTGACCTAGGTTTCGACACCACTAACTATGTCTTCATCAGGATGAAACTTTGAGAAACCGTAAAATTAAATCGCGAGAAAGCAATGGTCAGAATTAAGAGCAGATATTCTCAAGTCAAAAAAATATTTATTGCAACCAGCTGTCTGTATGATTTCTATGTTGAAAATAATATATGTACCTTTCTCTCAAAAACTATTCAAGATATTCTGCAAAATTTTCTCTTTTTTATCTTTGCATATAATAAGCTTCTCTCATGAAAGTTTTTGAATGTACCGAAAAGGAGAATTACAATAATTTTTTAATTATAATTTTGTAAGTATAGTACATAATTCATGCAAAATTCCAAGCACTTTGCCCCAAATCTGAGACAACATTTATTGCGTTTATTGAAATAATTGTACAAGATTTTGTAATTCTAGCCTTAGTACGTGCTGAGAAAAAGGTAAAGAAACTTTAAAACATAATTTACAGGAAATGCAATTTCAAGTTCAATCTAACGTTATTTCTTATGTGATCTCTTCAAAGGGCCCCACATTTGGACTTAGGCTCCTCTTTCCTTCCAAGACTTCTCCTTTGGTTTCTTCTTTCCCTTACTAGGTATCCAACTGATGTTTCAGCTGCAGAGAGGTGCGGTAAATATATTTTTCTCAAGATTCTTCGAACGACATTTCCTACCTTAAACCTCATTCTCTATATTACCTACATCCTCCATAAGTTTCCATTCTTAAATGCAAGAACTGTGTCATATGTTGCAATTATGACAATTGTAGCAAATGAAAATGTGGTTTTAGGACATTGTTTTCATAAGAGTGAATTTACAGACTCATTTGTCTTCTGGTTTCTGTCATGAACACAGTTTTTAGAAGTTCAAGATCTACCAGAAACCTATAAGTCAGCTTGACAACATCCAGGATACAATTTGGTAGCCTCTCCTTGTGAATGTGGGGGTTGGTATCCCTCCGAGCCTTTAGATATTTGTAGCAGCTAATGTGGCACAGGTGATAAAAGAAATGTTCATCTGCTGACGTCATGCAATCACTGAATTCTGTAAAGGCAGTTTATCCAGTTTTCTGTGCGCTCTTTGTGGCCGTGGCATTATTGAACGGTGAAAGGATCGAACACTCCCGTAAATCTCAGACAAAATTAAATAACGAGGCAATGTAGACAAGGTTTTGTGTTTGACAGTAGTGTGAGAGAGAGGCATTCATGCCGCTCATCAGCTTTAGAGACATTTAAACACGAAAATGGTAAGTTACTATATAAAAAAGTATTTTTTTGGGATTAGGAAGAATCATTGAATTTTATTAGGTGAAACTTTTTGCTTCCATTTTTGGACCCTCATAATCATTGTACAGGACGGAGTACACAGTTCAGCAGGGTTCATTTTCAATAGGCTCAAACGCAATTTTTTTAAAAAAATCCCAAGTACTGCAATCAAAGTTGAAAGGTTTCCTTGTGACTCTGTCCTTCTATTCGTACAGAAATTCCTCGTAGTTATTGACGACTTGTCCTTCTAATGTATTTTTGTTGTTCTGGTCTTTAATCCAGAGACTGGTTTGATGCAGCTCTCCGTGCTACTCTATCCTGTGCAAACTTCTTCGTCTCCCAGTACCTACTGCAACGAACATCCTTCTGAGTCTGCTTAATGTATTCATCTATTGGCCTCCCTTTACGATTTTTACCCTCTGCACTGCCTTGCAATACTAAATTGGTGATCCCTGGATGCCTCAGAACATGTCCTACGAACCGATCTCGTCTTCTAGTCCAGTTTCGCCGCAAATTTCTGTTCAATGCCTCCTCATTAGTTACGTGATCTACCCATCTAATCTTCAGCACTCTTCTGTAGCAGCACATTTCGAAAGCTTCTATTCTCTTCTGGTGTAAACTATTTATCGCCCATGCTTCACTTCCATAGATGGCTACACTCCATAAAAATACTTTTAGAAGCGACTTCCTGGCACTTATAAGAAATTTCTATTCTCCAGAATCGCTGTCCTTGCCGTTGCTAGTTTACATTTTATATCCTCTCTACTTCGACCATCATCAGTTATTTTGCTCCCTAAATAGCAAAACTCATTTACTACTTTAAGTGTTTCATTTCCTAATCTAATTCCCTCAGCATCACCCGATTTAATTCGACTACAATCCATTACCCTAGCTTTGCTTTTGTTGATGTTCATGTTATATCCTCCTTTCAAGACACCATATTATTTATTTGTATACTCTCTCACAAATTTTTCGCGTTTTATTAATTTTTCATTCTTTTTGACTGTAAATTTTGTTATCAGGACTGGTTCGTTGGCTCAACTAATCCCACGGAACCTGACAAATAAATTAATAAAATATAACAAAAAGAACCATTGCCTCTGCAGCTGAGGACATTTCTAACATCTAAATGCGAAAAATGGAAGAATAGGCTAAAAATAATAAAATTCGCTGTAATGAGCAGAAATCACACATCCTAGTATAACAATAAAAACAAAAAGGGCCAAAACAAAAGTCAGCATGTTCTTGAACAATAAACAGTTGGAGCAAGATGAGTGATCAAAATATGTTGGGATAGTTATCTACGATTGGTTCAGATTCAGTGACCATATACACCACATCACAGACAAACGCAAAAAAATTGATACAGGCGTTATCAGCTGGACTTAAATGGGACCAGGTTCCGTGGCTTTATAAATCGTCTACAGACCAATAACTCGTATTGCTTATGTTAACACATGCATCTCCAGTACGAATTAACACTCTCACATGGTACTCCAACTGGAATAAGTACAAACTAGTGCACGATTTGTTAGCATCAACACTGCCGAAGGCTACAGAACAGTAACTAAAGAAACACCGTGTATCAATAATTATGAAAATGAATGATATATTAAATGACTACAATGAAATTTGAATTGGAAATTCTAAACAAACACTTTACTCGTAAAAATTGGCCTCATCTAGCTGAGAGTGTTGTTTTTAGAGAGATAACGGGAGGCAGTGACTGACAGAAGTATTCACTACAGGTTGTAAAACCGAACAAGAAGTAGGATCATGCATATTAGTTTTCATTAAGAAAAAACGAGCATACCGAATGAAGTATAAACGGAAAATGAGTGCGCAAACAATCAGGCAGAATGCTTTGCAATTTTTAATTCTCTCGACGAGCTTGTAAGGAGCGGCAGTGAAATAGCATTATGTTATTTGGAAGACCCATTTTATAAAAGGACTCGGTTGTTGACTTTGCGTGAATGAAAGCTCATACATACACACATGAAAATGAACTCACAGATCAGTTGGCAAAAGAGGCATCAAGATCAGACGAGGAAGTTAGCTGTATCGAATGACCCAAGGCCTTTGTGAAATAAATGTCGCGAAAAGCAGCTCTGGAAGAAACAGAGAAAGAATAGTAACAGACTATATGCTTTCCAACTGTGCACCAAAGACTGGCGATCAGCTTACCGATCTCTTCTGATTTCACAGCGCCGTTTTATAACTGTCACATTCGATTTCGTGTAACTTCTACGTTACGAAGAATGTGTGTTCAGTGTTCTTTGGTTCAACACATACGGAAATTATTGTTCTTATTTCCTGTAAGGTTAAGTAACAAAAATTAATTTGTAAATTTGTTTTGAGTCTATGTTCTTTTATAACGCAAATACTTTAAAATAGTGTGTGTAAAAGTAATTCACGTGTGGGGACGTGTGTTTACACAAATATAAAGCCTAGCGGGAAGTCTCTCCACAACGAAAAACTATAGGCGAGAATGTAAAGGGTAGCTGGGAGCGAACTACTGCAAGAAGTCTTTGTGGCACAGATAATAGGTGATCAGCATTCAACCTGTTAACGACCTGTGTGCTAAATGAGGCAGGAATTGTAGCAAGATTGGATTAATTACACCTCGGATACGTGGTTTACTCTGCAACGTAACATCCCTGCTCCAAAAAGATATTTTACAGAACAATTTTAGATCATGAACTATGATCAGGTTTGACGATTTCATACATGTCCCATAGAAGATAGCCACTGCCACCATCTCCAGTGCAAGTAATATTTAGTTTTGTATTTATTTGCGTGGAGCAGTAAGTTGCTTAATATACAATGATTTTTTCCTCTGTCATTTAGCAGGATAAGTTCCTTTTCTGGTGATGCAATAATTCCGAGTGCCCGAATGCTAATGAACCACAGAATCACTGTTTTAAAAGTGTCAATTACCTTTCGTGGAGTAACTTCTGAGTATTTACAAGCTTTTCTTTAACAAAAAAAGAAAAAGTAACGTACACATTTTAGTTAGTAATTCCTACCCACCACCTTTTACAGTGTACAATAGATATTCTTCCACGGGATAGGAGGATTTCTCAACGAGGAACTTCTTCAGTTTGTTTTCAAATTTTACTTTGCTGTCCGTCACACATTTTACATGACAAGATAAGTGATCAAAATTTTGTGTTGCAGCATTGTGCACCTCTTATGCACTAAATGTGGAGTGATGAATGTCATTTTACCTTCTGGTATTGTAATTATGTACATCATTGTTCCTTCAGAGCTGTAGTGGATTATTTACAGTACACTTCATGAGGAGTTAATTTGCTATGAAGCAGTAGTCATAAAACCCAACTTCTTAAAAAGATGACTACAAGATCATCGTGGGTGAGCACCATATATTATTCTTAGAGCACGTTTTTGAAGAATGAAGACTTCCTTCCATATAGACGAGTTATTCCAGAACATTATTCTAAAGGACATTGTTGAATGAAAATACGCAAAAAATGTCAACTTCTTGTTTTGTCTCTCCCCAAATTTCAATGATTCTAAGTGCACATGTGACTGAACTAAATTGTTTTAGGAGTTTCAGAATGTGCTTTGTGCAGTTCAAATTCTTGTTAATATGGACACTTAAGAATTTTGAAGTTTCCACTCTATTCATTATGTCCTTCCCATGTGTTACAGTTCTCGTTTCTGTGGTGCCTCTAAGTGTGTAGAAATGAATATTTTGTGTCTTTTTAAAATTGAGTGTGAAACCATTCGCAGAAAACCAATGATACTCTTGAGAATGCTGTTACCATTCATCAAAAATGCAAAGAAAAATTACAATATCTAGTTTTCATTCTTATCAAAAGGTTTGTTGAGAACTATAAGTGACAGAACAGAGTTGTGATTATAAGAACCCCGTACAGGGCATTACACTTTAGAGGCCAACATGATTGTCATTTACTTTGCAGGCTTGATATAATACTGTTGTTCGTATATTTGTGTTTATATGTGTATCTTTTTAGAGTCTGTTTTGAAGTGATAGTTCCAAACCCAGTCATTAAATAGAACAGTTTCCGTTCCCGCCCCCCCCCCCCCCTCACCCCTATAAAATGTTGAGGCAGTACTTCAGTAATTCTTACAGGCACAGTATTTATGAAGTGAAATAATCATTCTAGAGACATCTGTGTTTTTATAAATATAATTGACAACCACCTATTGAGATCACAATAGATTCAGGGGCACCATATTTCAATTACCCTCTCCGTAATACAAAGACGTACATGCTCTGTTTGAAAACAAGTAGGAATCGTACTAAGTGAACCGGTACGGCTCGCTATTTAAAATTTTTGTTTGTTTTTTGAAACCACCTGCCTTCTCAGTACTCGCCACGATGTCAGTATCGAGAGCGGATGGGAGTCTCTGGTCGTCGCATACCTTTGGCGTCCCGCGCGCCGCATGGCGGACAGAAGGAGGAAGAAGGAGGATGCTGTGAGCTAGTTCTGGACTGTGTGTGAGGAGCGACGTCCGTGTCGGAGGGCAAGGCCGCTTGGTCGGTGGGCCGTGCAGAAGCAGTCGGTTGGGGACGGAACGCGTGAGGTCGAAGATCCTAGAGTGGAGGGCCGGTGTTGTCCCGATGGCGATCATCGTGTGGTCATTCAGGGGCTGAGAAGTGATTTCTTATTTCGGTCGCCGGCCGATATGGCCGAGCTGTTCTAGGCGCTTCAGTCTGGAACCACGCGACCGCTACCGCAGCAGGTTTGAATCCTGCCTCGGACATGGATGTGTGTGATGTCCTTAGGTTAGTCAGGTTTAAGTAATTCTACGTTCTAGGTGACTGATGACCGCAGATGTTAAGTCCCATAGTGCTCAGAGCCATTTGAACCATCTGAAGTTCGGTCCTTGGATTCCGACGAAGAATTACGGCAAGTTTGTTGCATAAGATGAACATAAGAAATCTAAAAAGGTACACGTTGGTGGAGCGTGTATCAGACTTGTGAGTGGTGTAAGCTTTGCTTCGGTACTGCAGTCTCCGGTTAGAGCCCTGCTTGGGAGGTAAGCTGCTTTAAATGTAAATGAGTCTTTTGCATCAAAGGTGGAACCAAGTGAAGGACTGAATCATTCTCGTCTTATTAAGGAACCTAAATCGGCCCCAGTGTGTTAAACTACGTTATCTACATTTATAACGAGTAATTGACACTCTTGTAGTGTCCAAGGTGAACTTTGGAGTTACTGTTAAGTGTTTGTAGCAAGGGAAAGATTGACTGTGGTGCTTTTCAGTTGGACGCCTATGAATCGTGTTAATTGCAGTTTAGTTTCAAAGGTATTTTCCGGTTCTACTTGTGCTGGCGAATTCGGTGATAATATTTTCATTATTTGGTTTGGGACGTCATTCTGTGGTTTGGTGTGGCCTTCACACGAGTTTAAAGTCCCAGATATTTTTTAGCTTGGTGAGGTTGCCCTGCAACAGTTGTTGATTTGTCTCTTGTCTACCCCACCGTACTGCTGTTTGGTTCGGTGCGGTATAGTCGAAGTGTTCAGTAGTACCACATCTACCCCCATGCCCGTTTTAAGACCTGTGAGCCGCGCCCACATCGACATACACTCCTGGAAATTGAAATAAGAACACCGTGAATTCATTGTCCCAGGAAGGGGAAACTTTATTGACACATTCCTGGGGTCAGATACATCATATGATCACACTGACAGAACCACAGGCACATAGACACAGGCAACAGAGCATGCACAATGTCGGCACTAGTACAGTGTATATCCACCTTTCGAAGCAATGCAGCCTGCTATTCTCCCATGGAGACGATCGTAGATATGCTGGACGTAGTCCTGTGGAACGGCTTTCCATGCCATTTCCACCTGGCGCCTCAATTGGACCAGCGTTCGTGCTGGACGTGCAGACCGCGTGAGACGACCCTTCATCCAGTCCCAAACATGCTCAATGGGGGACAGATCCGGAGATCTTGCTGGCCAGGGTAGTTGACTTACACCTTCTAGAGCACGTTGGGTGGCACGGGATACATGCGGACGTGCATTGTCCTGTTGGAACAGCAAGTTCCCTTGCCGGTCTAGGAATGGTAGAACGATGGGTTCGATGACGGTTTGGATTTACAGTGCACTATTCAGTGTCCCCTCGACGATCACCAGAGGTGTACGGCCAGTGTAGAAGATCGCTCCCCACACCATGATGCCGGGTGTTGGCCCTGTGTCCTTCGGTCGTATGCAGTCGTGATTGTGTCGCTCACCTGCACGGCGCCAAACACGCATACGACCATCATTGGCACCAAGGCAGAAGCGACTCTCATCGCTGAAGACGACACGTCTCCATTCGTCCCTCCATTCACGCCAGTCGCGACACCACTGGAGGCGGGCTGCACGATGTTGGGGGCGTGAGCGGAAGACGGCCTAACGGTCTGCGGGACCGTAGCCCAGCTTCATGGAGACGGTTGCGAATGGTCCTCGCCGATACCCCAGGAGCAACAGTGTCCCTAATTTACTGGGAAGTGGCGGTGCGGTCCCCTACGGCACTGTGTTGGATCCTACGGTCTTGGCGTGCATCCGTGCGTCGCTGCGGTCCGGTCCCAGGTCGACGGGCACGTGCACCTTCCGCCGACCACTGGCGACATCATCGATGTACTGTGGAGACCTCACGCCCCACGTGTTGAGCAATTCGGCGGTACGTCCACCCGGCCTCCCGCATCCCCACTATACGCCCTCGCTCAAAGTGCGTCAACTGCACATACGATTCACGTCCACGCTGTCGCGGCATGCTACCAGTGTTAAAGACTGCGATGGAGCTCCGTATGCCACGGCAAACTGGCTGACACTGACGGCGGCGGTGCACAAATGCTGGGCAGCTAGCGCCATTCGACGGCCAACACCGCGGTTCCTGGTGTGTCCGCTGTGCCGTGCGTGTGATCATTGCTTGTACAGCCCTCTCGCAGTGTCCGGAGCAAGTATGGTGGGTCTGACACACCGGTGTCAATGTGTTCTTTTTTCCATTTCCAGGAGTGTATAATCCCAGTATGCAGTTTGTGTAAGTAGGTTACGCCCTGTTAACGTTTTGTACCTTGCTGTGCTGGCACTGCGAACGGCTGAAAGCAAGGGGAAATTGCAGCCGTTATTTTTCCTGACGGCATCCAGTTTTATTGTATGGTTAAATGATGATGGCGTCCTCTTGGGTAAAATATTCCGGAGGTAAAATAGTCCCCCAATCGGATCTCCGGGTAGGGACTACTAAGGAGGACGTTGTTATCAGGAGAAAGAAAACAGCCGTTCTACGGGTCGAAGCATGGAATGTCAGATCCCTTAATCGCGCAGGTAGGTTAGAAAATTTAAAAAGAGAAATGAATAGGTTAAAGTGAGATATAGTGGGAATTAGTGAAGTTCGGTGGCAGGAGGAACAAGACTTCTGGCCAGGTGAATACAGGGTTATAAATACAATACCAAAAATGGGTAATGCAGGAGTACTTTCAAGCTACTACAAACAGCATAGTGAACATATTATTGTGGCCAACATAGACATGAAGCCCACGCCTACACAGTAGTAAAAGATTATCTGCCAACTAGCTACGCAGATGACAATGAGATTGATGAAATGTATAATGAGATAAAAGAAATTATTCAGATAGTGAAGGGAGATGAAAATTTAATAGTCTGAAATTCGATAGTAAAAAATGGAAGAGAAGGTAACGTAGTTGGTGAATGTGGAATGGGGGTAAAAATGAAAGAGGAGGCCGCCTGGTAGAATTTTGCACAGAGCGTAACTTAATCATAGCTAACACATGGTTCAAGAACCATGAAAGAAGGGTGTATACATGGAAGATCCCTGGAGATACTGGAAGGTTTCAGATAGCTTATGTGATTGTAAGAAAGAGAGTTAGGAACCAGGTTTTAAATTGTAAGACATTTCCAGGGGCAGATGTGGATTGTGACCACAACCTATTGGTTATGACCTGTAGATTAAAACTGAATAAACTGCAGAAAGATGGGAATTTAAGGAGATGGGACCTTGATAAACGGAGGTTGTAGAGAGTTTCAGGCAGAGCATTAGGGAACGATTGACAAGAATGGCCGAAAGAAAAGCATTAGAAGAAGAATGGTTAGCTTCGAAAGATGAAATAGTGAAGGCAGCAGAGAATCAAGTAGGTAAAAAGACAAGAGCTAGTAGAAATCCTTGCGTAACAGAAGAGATATTGAAGTTAACTGATGAAAGGAGAAAATATAAAAATACAGTAAATAAAGCAGGCAAAAAGAAATACAAACGTCTCAAATTGAGAAGTGCAAAATGGCTAGGCAGGGATGGCTATAGGATGTAGAGACATACATCAAAAGGGGTAAGATAGATACTGCCTACAGGAAAATTAAAGATACCTTTGGAGAAAAGAGAACCACTTGTATGAATATCAACAGCTTAGACGGAAACCCAGTTCTAAAGAAAGAAGGGAAAGCAGAAAGGGGGAAGGAGGGTCTATACAAGGGCAATGTACTGGAGGGCAATATTATGGAAATGGAAGAGGATGTAGATGAAATCGGAGATATGATACTGCTTGAAGAGTTTGACATAGCACTGAAAGACCTAAGTCGAAACAAGGCCCCAGGAGCAGACAAAATTCCATTAGAACTACTGGAGGCCTTGTAAGAGCCAGCACTGACAAAACTCTACCATCTGGTGAGCAAGATGTATGAGACAGTTGAAATACCCTCGGACTTCAAGAAGAGTATAGTAATTCCAATCCCAAAGAAAGCAGGTATTGAGACATGTGAAAATTACCGAACTATCAGTTTAAAAAGTCACGGCTCCAAAATACTAACACGAATTCTTTACAGATGAATGGAAAAACTAGTAGAGGCCGACCTCGGGGAAAATACTTTTGGATTCCATAGAAATATTGGAACACGTGAAGCAATACTGACCCTATGACTTATCTTAGAAGTTAGAATAAGGAAAGGCAAATCTATGTTTCTAGCATTTGTAGACTGAGAAGAAGCTTTTGCCAATGTTGACTGGAATACTCTCTTTCAAATTCTTAAGGTGGCAGGGGTAAAATGCAGGGAGATAAGGCTACTTACAATTTGTACAGAAATCTGATGGCAGTTATAAGAGCCAAGGGACATGAAAGGAAAGCAATGGTTGGGAAGGGAGTGAGATACGGTTGTAGCCTCTCCACGATGTTATTCAATCTGTATGTTGAGCAAGCAGTGAAGGAAACGAAAGAAAAATTGGAAGTACGTGTTAAAATCCATGTAGAAGAAAAAAAAACTTTGAGGTTCGCCGATGACATTGTAATTCTGTCAGAGACAGAAACGGACTTGGAAGAACAGTTGAACGGAATGGACAGTGTCTTGAAAGGAGGATATAAGATGAACATCAACAAAAGCAAAACGAGGATAATGGATGTAGTCGAATTAAATAGGACGATACTGAGGGTATTAGATTAGGAAATGAGACACTTAAAGTAATAAATGAGTTTTGCTATTTGGGGAGCATAATAACTGATGATGGCCGATGTAGAGAGGATGTAAAATGTAGAGTGGCAATGGCAAGGAAAGCGTTACTGAAGAAGAGAAACTTGTTAACATCGAGTATAGATTTAAGTGTCAGGAAGTTGTTTCTGAAAGTATTTGTATGGAGTGGAGCCATATATGGAAGTGAAACGTAGACGGTAAATAGATTGGACAACAAGAGAATAGAATGTTTCGAAATGTGGTGCTACAGAAGAATGCTGAAGATTAGAAGGATAGATCACATAACCAACGAGGAGGTACTGAATAGAATTGGAGAGAAGAGAAATTTGTGGCACAACTTGACTAGAAGAAGGGACCGGTTAGTAGGACATGTTCTGAGGCATCAAGGAATCACAAATTTAGCATTGGAGGCCAGGGTGGAGGGTAAAAATCGTAGAGGGAGACCAAGAGATGAATTCAGTAAGCAGATTCAGAAGGATGTAGGTTGCAGTAGGTACTGGGAGATGCAGAAGCTTGCACAGGTTAGAGTAGCATGGAGAGCTACCTCTTACCAGTCTGTGGACTGAAGATCACAACAACAAAAACAACAATAACACATCACAGAAAATCTTTCGAGTGCCGCATGTGATCCTGACGGTGAGCTCGGTGCACAACAGCTCATGACCGCGACAAAATCAAATGATACGTATCGTATATTTTTTACAGATATAATCACTGAGATTAAGAGTTGATTTGCGTGTTTTTTATTCATTTTGAAAGGAAAAGATTACATACCTGGTTAATGACGCATCTATGCTTAATTATTTGTCATAATTCGTTGGGTGTAGTATGCATCACATGTAGGGAGGTTTATGGTGTAAAGTGTTTAAAAGAAAAGGAAATATTTTGTGATACGGTGCGCATCGTAGAGGCTACGGGGTTTGAGTGTACGTTGATAGTAATCAGATTTTATTACATTTAAGTTCTTTTAATTAAAAACTTTGTAATCAATATTTTACTGTCTTTAGAGATCACCGATGATATCTACGAAAGTTTTGAGATTGCCATGTGGCGTTAGAATTTTTTATTTAACCTTACATTGCGCATATTTATTTTTTTCTTTGCTTAAAAAGGTATTTTGAGTTTGAAACGTTGTAAATTGATTCTGAGAGCTGTTCTTTGATCTTTTAAAATAATACTTCAGGATCTTTCGTTAGCAAACTATATGGAGGATATTGTTGTTCATAATAACGAATGTTCAATTACTATTTTATAATCAAGTTAATAAATTTGTATAATTTTAAAGGTAAAGAAAGGCATTTATTAGAGAAACGGTGCTGCTCGTACCCCCCACAACTTCCACCTACACAAAGCATTGGCCTTCGGGCGTTGTCTGATGTTTTCTCCGGCAATTTCTACATTACTGTCTTACCATAGGAAAGTGTTGAAGCCACCTCATGTCCACTTTAGCTGCGCTCCTCCCTTACTAACTGATACTGTGTAACGAACATTGCATTTCTTGCATTGAATCAGACAGCGTTCGTTAGTGTGAGAGAGTTTCTTGCCAAAACATTTAATATCTGTGATGTTCACAATCAGCTGACTTTGCAGATACTTGCTCAGTTGTGCTATTATTTCGTGACCAATTTATAAAACAGATCTAAGTACCAAGTAGTCGCATAAAGTAGGTAGATTTCTTGATTAACAGTGTGTTTATTTGGAACCACTTTGCCTAACTGGACTGGCTTCATTTAAAGAATACAGTTTACTTCACAGCTAGAAAAACATTGATTCAGTTCCCCTTAAAGATAACTGCTGATCCCTTTGAATATACATTGGCGGAAAAAAATCGCTACAGTGAGAAGGAGTTGTGCTACCTTACATGACTTCCGGCAGCGGTGGTCACGAGAATGCACAGTCACGAAATGACCGAACTCCAGACTGTCACGTGGCACTACCGAGAGGGAAAACCATCGTGTTCGGTGTAGTATGGCTCTGGCTCATCGTATTGCATCTGCAGCAGCAATTTGAACAGCATTTGGCACCACAGTCACACAACGAACTGTTACTCCTAGGACAGCTCAGAGTGAGACATCCTGTAGCGTGCTGACACCAAGTGATCGCCACTTGCGACTTCATTGGTGTCAAGCGACAGCTCATCGGAGGATAGGGCGGATGTCCTTTGTGTTTTCTGGTGAAAACTGGTTCCACCTCGGAACCACTGATGTCAGCGTGTTGGTTAGAAGGAAGCTAGTTGAGGGCCTGCAACCAACTTGTTTGCGTGCTGTACACACTGGACCTACATCAGTAGTTATGGATTGGGGTGCGATTTCGTATGAGATCAGGAGCACTCTCGTTGCTATCGCACGCACCCTGACTGCAAACTGGTGCGTCAGTCTGGTAACTCGACCTGTTGTACTGTCATTCATGATCACAATTATAGGTGGTGTTTCCCAAAAGCATAAGGCTCGTCCACATAGCGGTGTTGTAACTCAACATGCTGAACAGACTGTTACCTTGACCTTCTCTATCAACAGACGTCTTCAATCGACCACATATGGGACATTCTCGGACGACGACTCAGGGATCACTCACAAACTGCATTAACCATCCCTGCATTGGCCACCGAAGTGCCACAGGCATTGAACTCTTTCCCACAAACTTACTTCTGGCGCCTGTACAATCCAGTGCGTGGACGTCTGCATGCTTGCATTCTACATTCTGACGGCTACACCGGTTATTAATGTACCAGCATTTCACATTTGCAATGGCTTCTCATGCTCTTACATTAACTGTGATCTTGCAGTGTTAATCATTTAAATAAGTTACCAAGACAAATGTATTCACGATATCTAATTATTCTCCATTAATTTTTTTGGCGTTTTGACTTTTTTCCGTCAATATACAATCTTTCAGGTAACAAAACATATTCCGATGCTTCGCATTAGTATACATTCGTGATCAACTTAAATTCCTTTCTCAGGACTATCATTATCGGTGATTTACTCACGCGCAACAACTTGCAATGTTACATTTTAATGGGACACGGAAAAGTGAAGCCTTACTAACATCGTTTCGGAACATCCAGCGAGTCCATGTCTCTATGTACTGGTGGTAATGAAACTGTGAACCGCATATTACCGGAATTTGTAACTTGGAGAAGCAGAGAAAAGTACTACTGAAAAATATAATAATGAAAGGCGGAAACTTGCCAGCTAGCAACAATGAACTGGTACAAGGTTTTTTAAAAGATTTCCATGAACTCTGTAATTCAGTAGAATTTCAGATTTGTATAACTTCAGGCCACCAACTTCAAAACAAACGCTGCACTAACTTTAAGGTAGTAGCCACTGTAAGAGAAACTATGCAATATTTAAAATATCTTTCTTTCTGTCTACAGCAAAAGTAGTAATTAAGTAAACAACTTGTATATTGGAGCACGTTAATAATAATAATCATAGTAACAATAATAACACTAATATCAAGGGTTTAGAAAAGAATTATCCTGTGTGAAATAAACTTTAAATCTGAAATTTATAATTAGTTCTGGAAGAATGAGAACCAAAAAAAATGTATATAACTTTTGTACCTTAAGAAAGAATGTGATTCTATTGGCAAGGAAACATTACTCAACACCTTCAAACAATTTGGAGATGACAACCTATCAGCGGAAATAAAAAATATACACTAACAAATAAAAAATGCGATATTAAATTTTTAGGTGATATCTCCAAGGGTTTTGAGATCAGAATTGTTGTGAGACAGCCGGCCGCTGTGGCCGAACGATTCTAGGCGCTGCAGTTCGGAACCGCGCTGCTGCTACGGTCGCAGGTTCGAATCCTGCCTTGGGCATGGATGTGTGTGATGTTGTTAGGTTAGTTAGGTTTAAGTAGTTCTAAGTCTAGGCGACTGATGTCCTCAGATGTTAAGTGCCATAGTGCTTAGAGCCATTTGAACCATTTTGTTGTGAGACAGGGAGTGGATTCTTCACACTGATGTTCAATTGTGTACTAGGAAAGATAATCAGGGAACGGATGGACAAAACAGAAGAAGAAGGAATTTAAAAAATCTCAATTAAGAGGAAAGGGGAGAATCTGAATGCTGATTGTTTAGCTTTTGTAGAAGTCTTTGCCATCTTAGCTGAATCTACAGACGATTCAGCAATACAGACAAATTCCCTACAACAAACAGCTTCAAAAGCAAGCCTATGTATATATTCTGTGAAAAAAAAGACAGATGTGAAGAAGACAACGAAATACATTGAAACTGATTATGGATGAATGGAGAAGTCTACAAAATTTAAACATCTATGTGAAACAACAGAACCAGATACTTTTGACGAAAAAACTAACTTAGAAAGGGCAAGGAAATGGAGGTGCCTTTTCAATTAACAAACAAACTGCATAACCAGAAATCTATTTCATAAATGAGAACTCTGGTAGTACTTCAGAATGCCATTCATTAGAGGAGGAGCAGGAGATTAGTGTTTAACGTCCAGTCGACAACGAGGTCATTAGAGACAGAGCGCAAGCTCGGGTGAAGGAAGGATGGGGAAGGAAGTCGGCCGTTCCCTTTCAAAGGAACCATCTCGGCATTTGCCTGAAGCGATTTAGGGAAATCACGGAAAACCTAAATCAGGATGGCCAGAGATGGGATTGAACCGACGTCCTCCCGCATGCGAGTCCAGTGTGCCTTTCATTAGATTCAGCCAAACAGTTAGGTGAAATAGGAAAGAAAGGAAAATAATCAGAAAAATCTAGGGACCAAAATATCAAAATGGGAAATGGAAACTAAGAATTAATAAAGAAGTCTATGAAAAAAAAAGAATGGATGTTAAGCACAATGAGGAGGAGAAGAGTTTTATTCTAAGGTCACCTAAAAAACGAATAAGAAAAAGACTTTTTAACTTTTTTGTCAGAAACACAAAAGCGTTAATGACGTGGGTCAAGGAGATTAAATCAGACCTGAGAGTAGCGGAAATAACAGAGGAAGAAATAGGAGAAATAGGAAAGTTCAAAGAAAAAAACAATTTAAGAGCTTCAGGAAGTTAAAAAAGAAGAAGGCGTGATAAGGACTGATGAAAAACGAGAAGAACATAGGAGAAGAATAAAAATGTATTGGAAAGAAAAAAAAGGGGAAAAGAAAGACACGTAATTTCATGTGGTCCTTAATAGCCCAATCCAATAGAAAGGTTATTTATATAAGTACAACCTCAGATAGATTTGTTGCAGAAGTTTTTTGTTTAAAGTTATGTGTGTTTACGGGGAAAGAGTGGAATAGATGGGATTATGGCCCTGTGCTGGGTGCAGTATGTGTCCTTGTCAGAGGAGCGATGTGTCGCTGTCCTCTTTCACATCGAGACACGGCCGCTGAGCCGCTACACCGCGCCAGACGCACTCTGATGAGAACACCGGAGCAAAAAAAGACTGTTGAGAAGCGCCCCTCCTATAAAAGAGCGGACGGCAAATGAAAGCAGAGAAATTAGTCCGGAAGGCCTTGGGCGGCCGGGCTCACGCCGGTGCTGCCGTCGGCGGCGGAACGCCGAACCTCGGCCAGTAAAGTGGGCGAGTTATGCGCGCGCACCTCTGCCTAACTGGCCCGTTCATAACGCCTTATCTGGGCCTAAGCCGCTCACCCCGGGACGCGACGCTGACGGAAAGCCGTTCATTCGGCCAGCGCAGCAGGCTCGATTGGGAGCAATCGCACTCCAATAGGATGCGGCGCCCGATCGGGTACGAGTTGTAGTGTAATTTGGATGCGGCCTGGCAAATAGAGATGGCTAAGAGGAAGATTGTTCTCATTTGAGATCGAACTGCCTACAAAAAAGGGCGCACATGTATCGGGGAGTGCCTTTAAAAAGCGAGACGTATAGCTCGGATTTGGGTACGGGACTGAAACCATTATTTCAAATGCAAATAAGCTGTCAAGGGAATATATTCTAATGTTTATCTTCGGGAAACGAAGGAAATGACAGCTGAATCAGATCATCTACGAATTAAGGGGGTTAAATTTGAAATTTGCTGCGCTTCCACATATGCAACGAACGGGACATGCGAAACGTTTTGCTTAATGAGTTCATACACCGTATTGGCAGGCACTACTACAGAATAAGCAAACAAAATATCAAATTCCATGAACTGAACAAATTAACATAGATCATGCTCCAGCGTAGCAGCCAATTACGACTGGAGAGGAAAAACAGCGGCCGGTAAACGTGCCACAAGGGGCAGGTGTGTCTACAGCAGCCAATATCTCACACCAAACATGACACTGGATATACCTACTCTCACCTAGGTCTATCACTGATTAAAAGCGTTGTAGTACTTCTGCATACGGAGAACATGCGCCAACGTAAACTATTAAAGAGTAACGCAATTGTTTGCAAAAACTAAATATTATTTACTCCTGAGTGAATGATAAATAAGTAAAGAGCAATCACTGTCGTTGATGTGACGAGGAAGTTGTCTTGCTAGGTACTTTAGTATTGCAGGTGACCCATACTTCGTTTCCTCCTTCCTGAGGATCATCCTATTATAGAGAGAATCTCAGACGCTCAGGAATGACGATCCTCATAGTCGTAAAGCTGTAAAACATATCACTGTAAAGATAAAACAAACCTCATACGAAAAGCATCCCAGGTCTGAGTTACTGACTCAACTACGAAGTCCTGCGGTTGATGTAAAGGAGAAATTTTTTGTTTATATGAATAGGAATTAAGGACAAATGCCCTCCACATTTGCTATGCTCTTAAGTTTTTGTTGACTCGTCATATTTACTACTGTAGAGCATACAGACTTGGATAAATGCTGGCGTCTGTCTCTTCATGTCAAACCAAATAAGGACGTCATTTAATGCCGTGGAAAAAAATACGGCAGTGGCTAGCACGACAACTTTCTCGTCAGATCAACGCAAGTGATGGTTGCTTTACTTATGTAGTCAAATTATTTATCTGAGACCCGTACAGAAAACAAATAGATATTTCACTAATAGTTAAAAAGGAATATTACGTTGTCATTTGACACAAATTTTTGCACAGCCTGAAGAATTTAACCCTGAATGTACCTAAGATATGTTCACCCAATTACACGCCCATATTATCATTGCCTCTACAATGCGTTTACCTTACCATGTGTAAGACTGCAAGCTGACTCAGAACTGCGAGGAACTGCATGAAGCTCCACGCTGACACTTCGCCACACATCGCGATTAACGCTGGACAGTTCTTGGGAATTGCGAACGGAAGACATACTAAATTAAACATCACGAGGTATGATGTAGTAGTTTCTATAATACACGTTGTAAACACACAATACTGATACTGTGTTTGAATCTATTTAAGCTGATACCAATGAGAGTACAAAGCAAACAAATAGAGTAGTCTTCCATAAAGGAGTAACCGCAGTTGCAAAACTAATACGCTAAGAATTATAGTTCTTGTCTGATAATTTTGTGAAGCTATATCAATATTTGCAGGCCTAAGAGTAAAGGAATGCAATTTCATGTTTGCCGCTAAGAAAACAATTACTTAAGAAACACTTTTTTCTCAGTTGTAATTCACCATTATTCAATTTCAGACTTTTGTGTTAAAAATTCCATTTGAAATTCGACAGTATAGAGACTACAAGTCAGCTTACAGTTATTTAGTGGCTGCTGAATTTATCACACGCAGCAGCAACATGCAAAAACCAAATACGTCAATTTTGCTTTGATTTGCAACTTCTAACAAGAGATTTGTTAATAAACGTCTACCTTGGTATAGAAACGAGGAAGAAATTCAGCAACAGTTTAGCTGAAGTATTTTAAGTTATCGTTGTGGAGGGTGGACTCTGGGGAAGCAAAAAAGAAATAAAATTGTTAGAAGTAATAGAGGTGTGGATACAGAGAAGAGACACAAAGACCTCATGTACTGAAGGAAAATTTTATGAAAAAAATAGTAAAAGAAATTAAAGACAAAAGAACATTTATTAGCATGATACAGAGAAGGAAAATATAGTAGCTGGACAGACGATTCAAAGACAGGACTTCATGAAAAAAATCTCGGAAGGAGCAATCGTGGGAAGAAATCAACAGGCATTATCAGAACATTCAAGTTACAAAGCGTTATCGGTGGAGTGGACGCAGAAAGTAAGACCACATGCTGCAGATGAAGAAAAAAAAAAGAGAAGGATAGCTAAATCAACAAGGTGTTGCCGTTAGTGCCTGGTGAGGACCATGAAATACGATATTTCAAAGAAATCCTTCTTCAGCTTGTGTTACTAAACAATTAAGCTTATAAAGTGTAAACACAAAGTATGAAACTGCTTACCGCGGTTCTGCACGTGTTGAAGAATAAATATTTAAACCACCTCTGCAGAAAATTAACAGATTACCATTTCTCTTATTTGTGTGTGCTATACACAATGTAGACAAACATGTAATAGCCTTTGCGGCAATATTTCAACATCCGTGTAGTACTTGTTAACATAACACAGAGAACTTTCAACTATCCATAATCTTTCCGAACATAATTACGAACATTTGTAATATGTAACCGTGTACACAATTTTCTGAATGTTTCCATTAGCTGCATCGTTTTATTATCCGTGTAATGAATCCCCAGAGGTAGACATTCCGATATAATGAAGACCTCATTCATATAGGAGAGCGTGTTCATTAAAATAAAATTCTAATTAATGAGATACTCATTCATTCTGGAAGAAACAGAAGTGCTTTATTAATTCTGAATTAAAATGTAGAGCTTGAATAATTCACCTGGCCGCTTTCATCACGTGGACCACTATCCGATCCGCTTTTTTAACGCAGCTAACATCAAAGCCTGGCGGAGAAATATCTGCTTCATCTCTTCGTAAGCAGCGAAATTCCATTTTTCTCAGAACAGGGCAACCAGTAGCGTCTATTAAGGGCTTGCGTACCGTACAACTTGTTTAATTAAATCTGACATCTGTGTACTGAGGGCGAAATGTGATGATGCACTGTACAATCGCTGTTCCAGATTACAATAGTTCAACTGGGATGTTCTTTACTTTGCAGTAGTCACACTGAAAGCAACATCTAGCAAAGAAATCTGTCACGTAGCAAATGCTAATCCATGTTCAACATTCCAAAAACAGTCATTTGTTACGCAGCTGAACTTCCATACAAAACCGCCTGTTTCTTTGAAGGATTGTATACTACAGATTGATCACCGTCGCTGTGAGAATGATTGTTAAGAATCATGCTCACTCTTACTTTTCTTTGTTGTTCATGTAAAACAAAGGATAATGAAAGTACTGAACGAATGCTAAATGGTCTCGCGTTAATAAATTCACACAGCTGTAAGTAATTCCCCGCCAATTTTATAACGAGCACTAGAGTGCGCACTTGGTAAAGAGTGTTCTCAAAATCTCGACTCATATCCAGGTGCTGGCTGAAAGATTAAAGCAGTCGTCCGTAACAGATAATGTAATTGGATATAATCTTATAGCAGCGCATGCGTTTCAGCTTTCGGTTTGCAGAAAGTTTCTGCTGTTTTTATTTACAATTCCGTAGAGAATTTCAGTCTGGCATACGTAATTTTTTTAAATCCGTCACACATTTCCAGTCGATAGCACTGAAACGGCACACGTACGTTCCAGTAAAAATCGCAATAATCGTAGATTTTACTTTATGAAGCTGATATAAATGGCTACGCTCACACACACACACACACACACACACACACACACACACACACACAAGGCTTGTACATTTTTGGCCGTGACACAATTTTTCCTTGTATAAATAGAAGTTAATCCGCTCTTCAGAGCTCCCCCACTATCTCAAACCCCCCCCCCCCCCCCCAGTCCTCTTCGTTCCAAAGAAGGTTAAAGAGAGTCATTCTTCGTTTAAAAGACAAATGAACAGGAAATTCCCACCGGAATATTATCAGCGAGAAAACCCCTGTTCTACTTGTAAAAGAAAACGGTTCTATATCCTTCCGAGATCTAAATCAGTTCACCCCATCGACTTGGCTCTACAAATGAACTCTTAAAGGAAGAAAGATAAATAAAATTGTTCCACCTGCTGATAGGTTTCGTTTATTAATTTGTAAGTAGAAAACTACTTTCGTCTAGCTTTCTCGAAAATGTTGGCCATTCCGATAATGGTGCTTTTGTCATATGCACCTGTTAAACCATTCATTAGGATAGTACACATAGCCATGTATAAATTTAGCAACCATTCAGCAAGGCTCCTATATACTGCTCTTGTTTGCATCCATATCAGTGACAGGTAAGAGCGGTCTACAACTATGCCATTACTGACATCATTTTCCAAATTGTTTGAGAAGCTTATGTATTTTGGAATAGTATTCCACCTGAGCATCAATAATATTTTCAGCAAATCAGTTGGGTTTCGGAAGTGTTGCTTAACTGAGAAAATTCATTTACACGGTCACTCACCAAGTTTCACAACCATTAAATAACAAGCTAGTACTGGTTAGTATTTTCCGCAGCCTATCTAAAGCATCTGACTGTGTGAGTCACAATATTCTCATGGATAAACTGAGGTTTTATGCAACTGATAAAATAGCCAACTAATGAATAATGTCGACCAAACGAGTGCAGAAAGCTGTAATTAGTAATTCAACCAATGTAATCAGGGGAATTCCTCTAACTGCGGAAATACCACATATGGGGCTCCCCAAGGATCAATCTTAGATCTGCTAGTATATAACAAGCTGATTACTTCTTACTGATGACACTAGTGTTATAACCAATGCAAGCATACATACAGCAACAAAAGAAATAGTAAACAACGTTCTTAAAAGTATCATTCTTAAAAGTATAATTTTGCGAATGGACTTATTCTCAGTTTTAAGAAGACGTAAGGTATTCAGTTCTGTTTACCTAGAGGCACAACACTAATGATAAGTGTAAAGCTTGGTGGGGAAACAACAAGAAGGATGGAAATTTTTACATACCTAGGAAAATCACATTTTGGAACTACTAAAAGAACTTAGTTCAGCCACATTTGCACTTAGAATCATGCTATATGTTGGAGAGAGAAACCAGTAAGCTGACTTACTTTGCACATTTTCATTCTATAATGTCTTATGAAATAACGTTCTAGGGTAACCCATCTTTAAGAAAGCAAGCCTTCATTGCTCAAAAACGTGCTGTGCTCACCCACAATCACCTTGTAGACATCTGTTTAAAGAGGAAGGCATTTTGACTACTACTTCACAGTGAATTTAATCCCTAATATAGTTTGTTGCAAATAATCCACTGCCTTTCAAAAAGAACAATGATGTAAGTAATTACAATACCACAAGAAAAATAACATTCATCATTCCACATTAAATTTGGATTTAGCAGAAAAGAGTTGCATGATGGTGCAAACAAAAATTTTGGTCTCTTGTCTATTGCTATAAAATGTCTGACATACAGCAAAGTAAAATTTGAAAACAAACTGCAAAAGTTTCTCCTTGACAATTCCTTGTATTTCGTGTAACGGTGATGGATATGAATTACTAACTCACCCCTGTACTTTACAAAAATAGTCACCATGTAGCTATGTTTAGGAATTAACTTGTTATTTGAATGTAAATCGAATAGTCCCACATCATTTTGATTTATGGTGTAAATGCTCCATGCAACATGAAAGTATCTAACTTGCACAAGTTTGGGCACAATCTATGTGGCGCTCTCTGTCCGTAGAAATTTCAAGGTGCCCTTGCTGTTTTTCTCATGCTCTGAAAATTCTGCAAATCTTCCACAATTCTTCTGGTTACTATCCCATAATTCAGTGTCAAAAGGCCTATTTCACTGTTGTAAGATAACCATGGTTTCCTACACATTTCCACCTGTACCTGTCTTCGCAATAGCCTACACCTTCATCAGCCATCCACATCCGGAAATGTCCTAAAGCTGGTCTGTCCTATTAAGTTTAACTTGAGTTCATAGTCACTATAAATCCCTTATTAATGCCCTGAAACTGTTTCCCTGCGACTGCGACTGCTACGGTCGCAGGCTCGAATCCTGCCTCGGGCATGGATGTGTGTGATGTCCTTAGGTTAGTTAGGTTTAAGTAGTTCTAAGTTCTAGGGGACTAATGACCACAGCAGTTGAGTCCCATAGTGCTCAGAGCCATTTGAACAATTTGAACTATTTCCCTGTCCACTAAAATTGAGCCATGAATCAACAACATGAACTGACTAATGTTAATGAAATGAAGACCTCAACTGTAAACAGTGGTAGGAGACATGTTGGTTGTTTTGTGAAATTCCATAAATAAGTTTCTATAATATCTGATAAACAAGGTATTTCAAGAGCATGCATTGTGACTTCTTTATTTAGGTAACTCATTGTTTATATCTTTAGTGACGATGTATTTCTGAACTGGTAAATACCACCAATGTTTTATTCTTAAATTATGGCACTGGATACGTAACATATGGGATATCCAGACGATATTCCATTTCCACCCATAAGTTGGTCCACATTTCTCGAGGGATAGATTTTCCGACGTTATTAATTCTGCTCCGTAATGCTGCGATGTCGTTCACTTGTGTTTTGTAAACCTGGTGCTCGACATACCCTCAAAGGAAAAAAAAAACAGTTGTGTTACAGCCGGTAATTGCGGAGACCAATTGATGGGATCACCGCTCCCGACTCATCTTCCCGGAAATATTGTGTCCAGATGGGCAGGAATGTCTAATCTCCAATGAGGTGACACACCATCTTGTGGGAAAATTTACGTCCGGAATGTCCTGAAACTGTTGCACAACAAATAACTGCAACATATCAAGATAGCTATTGTCTATGACTGTTGTTTCACTGACGAAAAGAGGTCCTATGATTATATTGTGCGTAGGACCGCACCTTATCTTCAGTTTATGTTCACTGACAGTGGCAAACACATCGTTATGGCTTTGAGACATAAAGATTCCGGCACTGTGTCGGTTGACAAAACTGTTCAAATGAAATGTGGCCTCATCTGAGAAAATGACGTATTTCAGATACTCATAATCTTCCTCAATCTCAGCCAGCATAGCAACAGCAAAGTCATAACAAGCAATGTAATCCGTTGGTTAGGGGGATTGCAAGATCCGGACTCTACACACGGAAAAGTAGTAGATTATGTAGGACGCAGTCCATTGATGTCTTCGGAAACTGTAGCTCATGTTAGACTCGACGGACAGACTTCTTGGGCCTTCTCACCAAGGCGTCTCTCACTTTTTGAACTGTCTGCACACTAGTTCCAGGTCCGCCTCTTCAGGAAAATGATGGAAGGTATCTGTTACCTTAACTTCGCAAACCACATCTTGACATTTTCAACATCTGGTGGCTGTCTATGGTACGTCGTATGGAATTTTCTCTGGACTGTTTTTGGTGACTATGTCGCGTGATACCGGAGGACACATTGCGCTTTCTCCTGGTCTGAGTACATGTTGCTTGCAAGTGGTGTCCTAATCAGCTGTTGTTGCGTCGCTTGGCCCTGTAACAAACAAAGCGACCGTATGTATGAACAGAAACACTTGAATGTGTCAAAAAATGGCTCTGAGCACTATGGGACTTAACATCTAAGGTCAGCAGTCCCCTAGAACTTAGAACTACTTAAACCTAACTAACCTAAGGACACCATACACATCCATACCTGAGGCAGGATTCGAACCTGCGACAATAGCGGTCTCGTGGTTCCAGACTGAAGCGCCTAGAACCGCTCGGCCACACAGGTCGGCACTTGAATGTGTCACTTGCTACTCAAGATAAAACGCATTTGTCTATATGTCGTATTTTATGCCTTATGAATGTTTATTATCAGGAAAATAGTTCTGGAACACACGGTATTTGCTTGAAGCAGACTCCACTCAACATAGGTTAGCACTGACTTACCACATTTTACTTGCTGGGGGCAGTAACGAAGGTTTACTGCAAAACCTCTCAAAACTACAAATTTGGAAGATCCGAATTCTTTCGTTTTATGATACTAAGATTTAAAGTAACAGTTTTCGCAATAAAAAGTCTAATAAACTCACAAATTAATCTGTCACAGAGAATAACATAAAATTAAGTGTAACCAAGCATTTTACTGCACTAAGTAAATGATGTGAAGATAGGCGTTTAACGTTTCTACCATCATTCCGTCAAATAAAGCCACGTAAAAGATGGTAAGAAGCGCTACAGTCTTTACTTGCTTAACTAAATATCCGCAATCAGCTAAGTAGCAACAACGTTTGCAGTGTATTTGAGATTAGGAACATATTCAGAATCATTATCTAAGTTTCAGTTATCCTCATTGACATGAGCCTCGTACAAATCGTCCTTGTAAAGCATTTTGCTGGCACACGTCATTGCAGCTGGCAGCGAAACTACGAACTATCAGCGTAATTGTATATTTCTTTGTAGAAAAGACACATACAACCTACAACTACATCTATACTACACTCTACGAACCACTGCGAAGTGCATGGCAGACGGTACGTCTCATTGTACCAGTTATTATTGTTTCTTCCCGTTCCATTCATGTATGGAGTGAGCGAAGAATAGTTGTTTGAATGCCTCTGCGCTGCTGTAATCATTCTAATCTTGTCCTCGCGATCCCTGTGTGAGCGATACGTAGGGGATTGTAGTACATTCCTAAAGTAATCATTTAATGACGTTTCTTGACACTCTATAAGTAGTCATCCTCTGGATAATTTACGTCTGTCTTCAAGAGACTGCTAGTTTAATTTCTTCAGCATATCTGCAACACTTTCCCACGGGTTAAACAAACCTGTGACGATTCGTGCTGCCCTTCTCTGTATAGTTCAATATCCCCTGTTAGTGCTATTTGCTACGAGTTCCGCACACCTGAGCAGCATTCGAGAATAGGTCACACGAGTGATTTGTATGCAATCTTCTTTGTAGACTGACTGCATTTCTCAAATATTCTACCACTGAGCATAAGTCGGCTACCTGATTTACCCGCGACTGGTTCTATGTGATCTTCCATTTCACATCCCTACAAAATGTTAAACCCAGGTATTTGAAACCGGTCATATGAATAAAAAAATTGCAATCAAGACGGATTACAAGTAACATTATAAAATCACTGATTGCTGTTATCACATCAGACATTCTGTCTGTTTTTGCAAAGCTTCGTAAGTGGCGTGCCATTACAGACAACATCAGGCCTATCTTTGATTTTACTCTCGAGACCGAAAATTTTGCCTTGAATTTTCGATATATTTTGTTCACACTTTTGTACACATTCGGTAACTTTTTCGCCTGAATTTGTTTCAGTAACGGAAACTGCCTTTTTCAACTGTGATATTCCATGTTGGCATTCGTTTACGATCTCCGTTTTAAGACCGAAAACTTTTTCGTCTTCTTTTGTTTCAACTAGAGGCTCTACTTTCTCTTGGATGTTGAGAATTTCAACATCAAACCTACTGTTAATTTCGTCAATTTCCCTCTGCATAGTATTCATATTTTTATTAATTGTGTCAATTTCAGATTTCATAGTATTTATTGCAGAACTTAAATTACCCACTTTTTGTTCTACCTGTTCGATTTGTTTGCTAATTTTAATTCCTTGTTCTTCGACCTGTGCTTCAAGCTGGCCAACATGTGTTCTGAGCTGATTACTTTGTTTTTTAAGCTGCTCGTCAACGTGTGTTTTGATCTGATCATTCTGTGTTTTGAGTTGAACATTGACATGTGTTCTGAGCTGATCAACGTGTGCTTTAAGCTGTTTGTCAACGTGTGTAGAAGCGGATCATTCTGCCCTGCAATATGTTTGGTTAATCGTTCAAATAAGTCGTTCATGCTTAAAATTTTCACATCGTTTTGTTCTATGGAATCGGTGTGTTCCGATCCTACTTCAAAATTTTCTTTCGTTTCTTTCTTTACCTGTGGTGAATCAAAAATGTCAGTGGATTCGTTTACATACCCACTATCATCTACAAAGTCATCCTCTACTTCCTGTTTTATTCCTTGCTGTGTTCGAGGCGATCTCGACATTTCAATCTGTTCGTTAACATGTTCGTGGTATTGTATGTACGCCAACTGTCAACCGCTAATGCCATATGTTATCTGGCCGCGTTAACTCCATTATTGCCAGCCGCATCTTCCATTACGTTCGGCACATCTACTGTGTCTACGTTCTTGTCCATACTGAACGCAAACTACACCTCACTACCGTACTTGACGTCCACTGCTATTTACTTCACTAAATATTATTGCAACTCGTGCCACTGAACACCCTCTGTTCGGTATTCACGTTAATTTGTGACCGAAAACAACAGGATGTTCTGTCACTGGGAAGCCACTTGTAATGTGTGGGAGCACAGTACTCGTTAAAGTCTGTGCTATGGTAAGTGAGTGGGGTTCAGCTTATGAGAAAGAATTTTCGTATAGATAACGACCGCGTGTACCTGAATGGTGGCAAATCAGGCTTACGCCCACTCTGTAATAACAATGATCCGTCAAGCAAGTTCGAAATGCAATTACACGCCAGGATGGACCAAAAGCAACCCTGAAGATGCTACCAATTTGATAATAATACGGTCGCCACCCTAATTAGGCATTAACTGAGTTTCTCCCCTGTAAAAGTTGGTATAGATTCATGCAAAACAACAAGTTGTAACACTGCATAATTTAGTAGAATTTTAGAACCAGAAAATCTATTGAACTGATAGTTTTACGTTCTGTATTGATATGGAAAAACCATGAATACATAACACTACATTATAATGTATACTACAAAACTTTACACTGTCTATTAATCTGATTAAAATGGGGCATAGTTACCCTAGAAATATCACTTTCGTGGCACACACAAAATTTCAATTTTGATAAAGATAAAACACTGATAAATTTTGACTTCTATATTGACTTTAACTTTTGCTGGTCAAACCAATTTAGAGCACTACAGAATTCAAATGAATAAAAGGGGGGGGGGCTGAAACTGTTATGATCACTGTATTAAAAAAATTATTACTGAATTTATTATGCGTTCAAGATTTCCAGTATATAAGTTACTACTCTTTTCATATTATTTACTGCTCATTTAAATACCTTCATATCTGTCTCGAAATAATTAAACTTCATTACTATATCAATATTAAAGTTATCTTTCAACTTCGTTAGACTTTCGTTATTCATTTACTGGTTCATTAACGAAACATTTCTTCAAACACCATTCTACGATAGCTAGGTCTGCAAATAATTATTATTAACACAAATTTTAAATTTTCATTTCGGGACACTCGGATTGCACAACATTTGGAAAGGACACTGTCTAGGTTAGTTGTGAGGATAATTAAATGATGGGAAAGTTCTGGTAAAATTTAGGTTATTATTACACAGTTCACTCTCTGATCCATACGAATACAGTACTAAAAGTTTCAACCTGCTGGTATCGATGGTTGGTAGCCGGCGAGATGACGAGGCACAGAGCACACATACAACACCAGCTATGGCTCTTGACGTATCGGCACTTTAATTCTTCTTAGCGTCGCAATACTTTTCCATTTAGCGCCTATAGAATTTTGCCATGCTGTGTGGTCGTTGGAACAGCATAAACGAGGCTCAATGAATCTACGTCTTCCAGGAGAGCCTCCTCGCTCCAGAAGGTGTTGCTCAAACCAGTGCCAGACTCCCAACTACTACTGCTGAGCCCGTTGTGCCGTACAGTGCGCGCGTGCATTTTCCAGCGCTCGCCTGCCATCCACCTTTTACCGCTCCCTGACAGGCCGGGTATTCACCCGAGGTTTTGCATTCTACATATCCTAACACAGTGCCTACGTATGGACCAGACGCACAGCTACAATTTTAAACATCTTACAACAGTTTCAACATTTGTTACATTTCAATTCTATTACAATATTGCTTGACATTTGACATAAACATTAATATTCACATCGAAACTTATTTACAGTTTTCTTAACATAATGACATGAAACAAAAAAGAAATGAAATCAGAACATCAATTACACAAGTTTATCGACAAATCAGAAGAAAAAAAATTACTTACATGTACAGTAGTACAACGTCGTTGTTGTTACAAAGTGCACAATTTTACGTTTTTGAATATTTAAAGCAAGTTGCCGACGTTTGCATCACTCTACAATCTTATCAGTAACTGACAGAATATTTATGCGACTTCAGTCAGACAGTATTTGAACATGCATAACTGAATCATCTGCAAAAAGTCTGAGGTTACTATTAACATTGTCCGCTAGGTCATTAATATACAAAGTGAACAGAAAGGGATCCGGAACACTTCCCTTGGGCACATACAAAGTTACTTCTACATCTGACGATGATTCTCCATCCAATATTATGAGTTGTGTCTTCTGTACTAAAAGCTCCACACCCCAGTCACAAATTTCACTTGATACCCCTTACGATAGTATTTTTGATAAGCGTAGGAGTGGTACTAAGTGAAATGCCTTTCGTATCACAACAAAAACTGCATCTATCTGACTTTTCAGTACATCAGGCGAGAAAAGTGTCTGTTGGGTTTCACATGGTCCGTGTTTTCGGAATACATGCTGGTCGGTAATGAGAAGGTAATTCTGTTCACGTTATCTCATTATGTTTGAGCTGTGAATATACAGGGTGGTCCATTGATAGTGACCGGGCTAAATATCTCACGAAATAAGCGTCAAACGAAAAAACTACAAAGAACGAAACTCGTTTAGCTTGAAGGGGGAAACCAGATGGCGCTATGCTTGGCCCGCTAGATGGCGCTGCCATAGGTCAAACGGATATCAACTGCGTTTTTTTTTTTTTTTAAATAGGAACCCCCATTTTATTACATATTCGTGTAGTACGTAAAGCAATAAAAAATGTTTTTGTTGTACCATTGCTGTTTAGTATGTTTCTACACACTCGTCAGAGGTAGACGGATTAGTTTGGACGACACTCGCGTAACCCATGCCGTAATGAACGGCGACGGACTGTCACTCCTGATAGCGTGCGATGTGCTACACCCACTGCAGGACGCAGATCTATTCTGTAAAGCCATTCGGATAAGGTGTAGATCTTCTTGGGGTGGTGTTGATTGGGGGGGTGGGGGGGGGGGGGGGGAAGTGGTCTGGATGGTGCGTCCTGACCCATCTCGTCGTGTTCTACGGCCTTCCGTGAACCAGTCGGCTCACACCCGTTGCACTGCCGAAACACTTCGTTCCACATGAGTAGCAGTCCCCCGGATGACGCCAAAACACGTCTTTCCATATGAAGAGCAATTTACTGGATGGCTGCATCATATTGTCTCATGCCAAGAACGCGCCCTCTTTCAAACTCATTGATTTGACGGTACGATTCGCGCATACGTCTGCGAGGCATCCTGCACGGCTGCTCAAGTCACACTGATCCATTATCTTCGGTTTGCAGCGACAACCATAGCCGCAGGCACATTTTACCAGTGGGCGATGTTGCACCACGATATCGATGTTGACCTTGAGCCCGCTGACCGATGTAATTCAAATGCTGCTCATTTCTGCTCAACATAGTAATGCTCATGTCCTGTGAATATAAACGCCCTATCTATAGTCGTTGAAGGTGTTCAGTTTTTTTCTGAATGTGAGTGTAGTTTGCAGCAGTGCACCGAGAACTCATATTCCATCAAAATGCAACGAAGTAAAGCATCTCTGTCAAGGGGAAAATCGGTGCATGTTCTTCGGAGACAATGTCTGCCTCCCTTGCGATAATCGGTCGGAAGCCATAGCAGTCATCGTTTATACTCTCCCCTACAACCAAGATAATCACAGATAGTATTATATGAAGAGCCAACGGTCTTGTCGCAGTGTTAACACCGGTTCCCGTCAGATCACCGTAGCTAAGCACTGTCGAGCTGGGATAGCGCTAGGATGGGTCACCATCCAGTTTGTCGATCGATGTTGGCAAGAGGGGTGCACTCGGCCCTTGTGAGGCAAACTGAGGAGCTACTTGACTGAGAAGTAGCGGCTCCGGTTTCGGAAACTGACATGCGGCCGGGAGAGCGGTGTGCTGACCACATGCCTCTCCATATATGCATCCAGCGACGCCTATGGGTAGAGGATGACACGGCGGCCGGTCGGTGCCGTTGGGCCTTCATGGCCTCTTAGGAAGGCGTTTTAGTATTATACGAAGATATGATTCACTCTGAACTCGGCAATATCAGCAACAATGCCTCTTTTGTTTGTCTCAGAGCAAATGAGCTGCACTTCTTGGGAAACGCTACTTCTTTTTTTATATCTACATCTACATGGATACTCAGCAAATCAAATTTAAGTGCCTGGCAGAGGGTTCATCGAGCCACCTTCACAATTCTCTATTATTCCAATCTCGCATAGCGCCTCGAAAGAACGAACACCTATATCTTTCCGTAGGAGATCTGATTTCCCTTATTTTATCGTGGTGATCGTTTCTCCCTATGTAGGTCGGTGTCAACAAAATATTATTGCATTCGGAGGAGAAAGTTGGTGATTGGAAATTCGTGAGAAGATTCTGTCGCAATGAAAAACGCATTTCTTTTAATGATGTCGAGTCCAAATCCTGTATCATTTCAGTGACACTCTCTCCCATATTTAGCGATAATAAAAAACGTGCTACCCGTTTCTGAACTTTTTCGATGTAACCCGTCAGTCCTATCTGGTAAGGATACCACATCGCGCAGCAGTATTCTTAAAGAGGACGGACAGGCGTAGTCTAGGCACTTTCCTTAGTAGATCTATTACATTTTCTATGTGTCCTGCCAACAAAACGCTGTCTTTGGTTATCCTTCCCCACAACACTTTCTATGTGTTCCTTCCAATTTAAATTGTTCGAATTGTAATTCCTAGGAATTTAGTTGAATTTATGGCCTTTATATTTGACTGATTTGTTGTGTAACCGAAGTTTAACGGAACGAAAGAGACTTACCGTGAGAAATAGAAATATATAATTATACCAGTCCACCAGTGAAAGCAGATTCTTCAAAGAATCGAACTCTTATATATAAAACTTAATAAAAGTCGCCTCGTGCTAGTGTAATGTGGGCAATTTTGCAGTCCACTTTAGGAAAACAAAATTTTTCAAGCATACGAAGATATATGACGTCATACACTTTAACTATGTGTCATAAATAACATTATTAATAGATGGCTGGCTCTGAGCACTGTGGGACTTAACATCTATGGTCATCAGTCCCCTAGAACTTAGAACTACTTAAACCTAACTAACCTAAGGACGTCACACAACACCCAGTCATCACTAGGCAGAGAAAATCCCTGACCCCGCCGAAAATCGAACTCGGGAACCCGGGCGCGGGAAGCGAGAACGCTACCGCACGACGACGAGCTGCGGACAATTTAGCAAGTAAATTCAGTAGTATATGTGGATATCACCTCGAATTGTGTTGTACATTTATTAGTAAAAAGGTGCGAGGAACGTTCAACAAGCAAAGCAACACACATTTTTTCTCGGCCAGTTTGACTTAAGAAATCCGGCATTTGTTGTGGGACGCCATGGAATATTCCCGCTTCAGTTTCCTCAAGTCCTCTGATTGATGGCGGAGCTATCGTAGTTTTGGAAATGGCGTCAGCAATGAAGATGCGTTCCGAGCAGAGAGCCATTGAGTTTCTTTTGGCAAGAAACCAGAGCTTCACAGATACTTATATGCATCTGCAGAATGTCTACGGAGACCTGAAACAAACACGGTGAAACGTTGTGGGAGATCGCACAAGCCTGTACGATAACCCGCGTGCCAGACGGCAACACACAGCTGTGACTGCACTATTGAAACGTACGGACACTCTCATTCGAGGCGATGGACGGATTACAGTCCAACTCCTCGCTGCTCAACTGGACGTTTTTGTTAAAAGTGCTGATACACTCGTCCACAAGTTGGGGCACTCACAGGTGTGTACACTCTGGGTTCCTCACCGCCTAACAGAAGTGCACCGCTACGCTCGCAGGTTCGAATCCTGCCTCGGGCATAAATGTGTGTGATGTCCTTAGGTTAGTTAGGTTTAAGTAGTTCAAAGTTCTAGGGGACTGATGACCTCAGATGTTAAGTCCCATAGTGCTCACAGCCATTTGAACCATTTTTGAACAGAAGAGCATAAACAGCCACGAAGGACGATGTATGTGGAACTGCTTGCGCATTACGAGGCTGATTGTGACATTTTCTGTCGAATGTCGTCACAGGCGCTGATACATGGGTTCATCACCTCAACGGGAAACAAAACAGCAATCCATAGCGTGGCACCACGCCATCACTGCTCCGAAAAAAAAGGGCTAAGGCTCCGTGCTCACCCGGTAGAGTAATAGTGGCGGTCTTCCGGGAATCTTAAGGGGACATTCTGTTATACGTCCTCATGGCGCTATGATCAACGGTGAAGAGAATTGTGCAACCCTCAGGAAATTTAAGGAACAACTACAGCGTGTTCGTCACCACAGGAATGCAAATGAACTTTTCCTTCTCCATGAATATCTGAAGCCCCACCCAAGACTGCGTACCCGAGAGTTCACAAACCTGCATTGAGGTGTTAGTCCTGAACGACCTTAAGCCCGGATCTCGCACCTCCCGGCTTCGATCCGCTTGGCCCAGTGAAGGAAATTTCTGTTCCGACACTGACAATGTTGAGTGTTTATGGAAAAAGTTCAAGACAATCGTAAAATGCGTTTTAGACAGGTACGTGCCGAGTAAAACTGTGAGGGACGGGAAAAACCAACCGTGGTTCAACAACAAAGTCAGGAAACTACTGCGAAAGTAAAGACAGCTTCACTGCAAATTTAAATTGCAGCCAAAACCTCTCAGACAAACAGAAGCTAAAGTATGTCAAAGTTAGCGTAAGCAGGGCTATGCGTGAAGCGTTCAGTGAATTCGAAAGTAAAATTCTATGTACCGACTTGACAGAAAATCTTAGGAAGTTCTGGACTCACGTTAAATCAGAAAGTGGCATGATATGGCATAGAAACAGAGGATGACACTCGTAAAACTAAAATACTAAACACCTTTTTCCAAAGCTGTTTCACAGAGGAAGACCGCACTGCAATTCCTTCTCTAAATCCTCGCACGAACGAAAAAAATGGCTGACACCGAAATAAGTGTCCAAGGAATAGAAAAGCAACTGAAATCACTCAACAGAGGAAAGTCCACTGGACCTGACGGGATACCAATTCGATTTTACACAGAGTACGCGAAAGAACTTGCCCCCCTTCTAACAGCCGTGTACCGCAAGTCACTAGAGGAACGGAAGGTTCCAAATGATTGGAAAAGAGCACAGGTAGTTCCAGTCTTCAAGAAGGGTCGTCGAGCAGATGCGAAAAACTATAGGCCTATATTTCTGACATCGATCTGTTGTAGAGTTTTAGAACATGTTTTTTGCTCGCGTATCATGTCTTTTCTGGAAACCCAGAATCTACTTTGTAGGAATCAACATGGATTCCGGAAACAGCGATCGTGTGAGACCCTACTCGCTTTATTTGTTCATGAGACCCAGAAAATATTCTCCGAGGTAGATGCTATTTTCCTTTACTTCCGGAACGCGTTCGATACAGCTCCGCACTGTCGCCTGATAAACAAAGTAATAGCCTACGGAATATCAGACCAGCTGTGTGGCTGGATTTAAGAGTTTTTAGCAAACAGAACACAGCATGTTGTTATCAATGGAGAGTCGTCTACAGACGTTAAAGTAACCTCTGGCGTGCCACAGGGGAGTGTTATGGAACCATTGCTTTTCACAATATATATAAATGACTTAGTAGATAGTGTCGGAAGTTGCATGCGGCTTTTCGAGTATAATGCTGTAGTATAAAGAGAAGTTGCAACATTAGAAAATTGCAGCTAAATGCAGGAAGATCTGCAGCGGATAGGAACTTGGTGCAAGGAGTGGCAACTGACCCTTAACATAGACAAATGTAATGTATTGCGAATACATAGAACGAAGGATCGTTTATTGTTTGATTATATGATAGCGGAACAAACACTGGTAGCAGTTACTTCCGTAAAATATCTGGGAGTATGTGTACGGAACGATTTGAAGTGTAATGATCATATAAAATTAATTGTTGGTAAGGCGGGTGCCAGGTTGAGATTCATTGGGAGACTCCTTATAAAATATAGTCCAACAAAGGAGGTGGCTTACAAAACACTTGTTCGATCTATATGAGTATTGCTGATCATTGTGGGCTCGGAACCAGGTCGGGTTGGCAGAAGAGATAGAGAAGATCCAACGAAGAGCGGTGCGTTTCGTCATATGGTTATTTTGTAGGCGTGATAGCGTTACGCAGATGTTTAGTAAACTCAAGTGGCAGACTCTGCAAAGAGAGGCACTCTGCATCGCGGTGTAGCTTGCTATCCAGGTTTCGAGAGGGTGCGTTTCTGGATGAGCTATCGAATATATTGCTTCCCCCTACTTATACCTCCCGAGGAGATCACGAATGTAAAATTAGAGAGATTCGAGCGCGCACGGAGGCTTTCTGGCAGTCGTTCTTCCCGCGAACCACACGCGACTGGAACAGGAAATGGAGGTAATGACAGTGGCTTGTAAAGTGCCTTCCGCCACACACCGTTGGGTGGCTTGCGGGAAGCGGTACGTGGATGATGGGAAGGTTATCGATGCCGCAAGACGTTGGCTGAGACGTGGAGCAGTGAAGCGGTGTATTCGGAAGAACGACGGTTCAATACCGCGTCCGGCCACCCTGATTTAGGTTTCCTATGATTTCCATAAATCGCTCCAGATAAATGCCGGGATGGCACGGCAACTTCTTTCTCCTTCCTTTCGTAATCCGATGAGACCTATGACCTCGCTGTCTGGTATCATCTATAAAACAACCAACAACCAAGTAAAGCGCGTACCGTGAGGGCACACAGGCCATCCCACTGACATGGCGTAAGGAATGTCTCAAGGGCGGAGATTATGTTGAGAAACAGGGTTTTGTAGCCAAAAGAGGGGTAAATATCATGGTGTGCCGTGATTCCGCGTAAAACCAACCCACTTCCAGAAAAAAAATTGAACGAACGTCGCAATAAATTAAAACGTCAAGATAGATGCTGCAGTGTTGGGACACTCCGTCTTCAGGCCACGAGTGGCCTGCCGCGACCATCCGACCACCGTGTCATACTCAGGGGAGGATGCGGGTAGGAGGGGCAGGGGTCAGCACACCGCTTTCCCGGTCGTTATGATGGTATTCTTGACCGAAGCCGCTACTGTTCGGTCGAATAGCTCCTCAATTGGCATCATGAGGCTGAGTGCACCCCGAAAAATGGCGACAGCGCATGGCGGCCCGGATGGTCACCCATCCAAGTGCCTACCAAGCCCGACATCGCTTAACTTCGGTGATTACACGGGAACCGGTGTATCCACTGAGGCAAGGTCGTTGCCGCAGTGTTAGGACAACAGCGAAAATGTGGTCCACGTGCATTTGTATTTGCGTAACTTCATCCTTCATCTGTTTAGAATGCAATGAACGAGGGCATATTTAAAACCTACACACATGACCGAGAACTCGAATCCGGCCCATCGCGCCCTGCCAGCACGCTACACTGATTCTATATTCCGACAGCTGCATTGGAGTAGTTTCTTGAAGAGATGTACGAGCGTGTGGCAGCGGTAAATAGACTAATTTCTCTGTTTCGGTTCCAACGCGCATTAGTACACACAGTCACGTAAGGTTACTTCTCTATACACTACCTGTAATCTTTCGATCTCTGCCTCAATTACAATCATTTCTAAGAAGTGGCTGCTGGCCTCGCTCAGCGATAGGAAAAGCATTTACAAGTGTCGCTATAACGTAAAGGTTAATCGAAATACAATAAAGAGGACGAATGAGAGAGAAGCAGACGATCGTGTTTCCAGCAGTGCGTTCTCTTTATTGGCCGTGCGTGAGACACCAGACACAGCCCGTTAACGGTTTATGGGAGAAAGCCAGCAACGCATCAGGCGGCCAGTGCTTCTTCAGAAGCCGTTGATTGTGATGTTATACGAGCCTGGGCCGGCCCGGTCGGAGATTCTAACCGATGCCTTCAGGGCTCGTTAAGGGGACCGGAATTCCTCTAAGTTGTGGCCACCTCTTCATTAGAGAAGTCGGCCGTGTTTTAATTTGTTGCCGTTAATACCCCCCGAGAAACCGCTCTATTACCGGGGCGGATGTGATTCAAAGGCGGAATCTCCCTCCGTCTACACATCACCAAAAGTCTGGCGGAGATGCAAAAAGCACGGTTTATTTCTGTCGCCTCGGATTCTTCGGCGAGATTTACTTTGCGCTCAAGTTACGTTCTATAAAATTGTGTAATGTATGTCCTTCCTAGGTAGCTTTCGACGACGTGAGAATTTTCCGGATTCCCTGTGGAACTCTTTACAGCATCTGCCGTAAAGATTCCTCAGTATATTCGACCAACCGGTGTTAAGACTTTTCACATTCAAGTTCACGTGCAGAAAAGGACAAGGTCGTACATTCTGGCGTTCCAAAAACGTCTTCTGACGGTTTTTACTTCCCGTCTAGTTCGGAAATGGAGTCTAGTTGGGAAGTAAAATGAAAAGAAGATAAAGATTTCTCGCCCGATGAATACGGCCTACTGTCAGCAGCAGCAGACAGTGGTAGAACGGGTGTAGGACTCTTTAGCAGGAAAGCAGGACAGAGAACGAATTACTGTGAACAGTTCGGTGATAAGGTTGTTCTCACTCGATTGCAGCACAGTCGGGGGTAGATTCTGGAACCATATACTGGATTGTTAGGCGTACCCAAGAACAGATCACAATTTAATAATGATGAAGGTCATACTGAAGCTTAAGAAAATCATTCGGAAGAAGCAGTATGGAAGGAAGTGCGATACTGAAGTACAATGGAAGGTTGAGACGCGCCTGAAGTTCACTAAAGATGTTGACACTACGATAAGAGCATAGGAGGCAGTTTGGTTGAAGAGAAGTAGACACCTGTAAAAAGAGCAAAAAATGGCTCTGAGCGCTATGGGACTTAACATCTGAGTTCATCAGTCCCCTAGAACTTGTTGTTGTTGTTGTTGTGGTTTTCAGTCCTGAGAGTGGTTTGATGCAGCTCTCCATGCTACTCTACCCTGTGCAAGCTTCTTCATCTCCCAGTACCTACTGCAACCTACGTCCTTCTGAATCTGCTTACTGTATTCATCTCTTGGTCTCCCTCTACGATTTTTACCACCCACGGTGCCCTCCAATACTAAATTGGTGATCCCTTGATGCTTCAGAACATGTCCTACCAACCGATCCCTTCTTCTGGTCAAGTTGTGCCACAAACTTCTCTTCTCCCCAATCCTATTCAATACTCCCTCATTAGTTATGTGATCTACCCATTTAATCTTCAGCATTCTTCTGTAGCACCACATTTCGAAAGCTTCTATTCTCTTCTTGTCCAAACTATTTATCGTCCATGTTTCACTTCCATACATGGCTACACTCCATACAATTACTTTCAGAAATGACTTCCTGACACTTAAATCTATACTCGATGTTAACAAATTTCTCTTTTTCAGAAACGCTTTTCTTGCCATTGCCAGTCTACATTTTATATCATCTCTACTTCGACCATCATCAGTTATTTTGCTCCCCAAATAGCAAAACTCCTTTACTACTTTAAGTGTCTCATTTCCTAATCTAATTCCTTCAGCATCACCCGACTTAATTCGACTACATTCCATTATCCTCGTTTTGCTTTTATTGATGTTCATCTTATATCCTCCTTTCAAGACACTGTCCATTCCATTCAACTGCTCTTCCAAGTCCTTTGCTGTCTCTGAGAGAATTACGATGTCATCGGCGAACCTCAAAGTTTTTATTTCTTCTCCATGGATTTTAATACCTACTCCGATTTTTTTTTTTTGTTTCCTTTACTGATTGCTCAATATACAGATTGAATAACATCGGGGAGAGACTACAACCCTGTGTCACTCCCTTCCCAACCACTGCTTCCCTTTCATGCCCCTCGACTCTTATAACTCCCATCTGGTATCTGTACAAATTGTAAATAGCCTTTCGCTCCCTGTATTTTACCCCTGACACCTTCAGAATCTGAAGGAGAGTATTCCAGTCAACATTGTCAAAAGCTTTCTCTAAGTCTACAAATGCTAGAAACGTAGGTTTGCCTTTCCTTCTTCTAAGATAAGTCGTAGGGTCAGTATTCCCTCACGTGTTCCAACATTTCTACGGAAGCCAAACTGATCTTCCCCGAGGTCGGCTTCTACTAGTTTTTTCATTCGTCTGTAAAGAATTCGTGTTAGTATTTTGCAGCTGTGACTTATTAAACTGATAGTTCGGTAATTTTCACATCTGTCAACACCTGCTTTCTTTGGGATTGGAATTATTATATTCTTCTTGAAGTCTGAGGGTATTTCACATACATCTTGCTCAGCAGATGGTAGAGTTTTGTAAGGACTGGCTCTCCCGAGGCCGTCAGTAGTTCCAATGGAATGTTGTCTACTCCGGGGGCCTTGTTTCGACTCAGGTCTTTCAGTGCTCTGTCAATCTCTACACGCAGTATCGTATCTCCCATTTCATCGTCATCTACATCCTCTTCCAATTCCATAATATTGTCCTCAAGTACATCGCCCTTGTATAGACCCTCTTTATACTCCTTCCACCTTTCTGCTTTATCTTCTTTGCTTAGAACTGGGTTTCCATCTGAGCTCTTGATGTTCATACAAGTGGTTCTCTTATCTTCAAAGGTCTCTTTAATTTTCCTGTAGGCAGTATCTATCTTACCCCTAGTGAGATAAGCCTCTACATCCTTACATTTGTCCTCTAGCCATCCCTGCTTAGCCATTTTGCACTTCCTTTCAATATCATTTTTGAGACGTCTGTATTCCTTTTTGCCTGATTCATTTACTGCATTTTTATATTTTATCCTTTCATCAATTAAATTCAATATTTCTTCTAGCACCCAAGGATTTCTACTAGCCCTCGTCTTTTTACCTACTTGATCCTCTGCTGCCTTCACTACTTCATCCCTCAAAGCTACCCAATCTTCTTCTACTGTATTTATTTCCCCCATTCCTGTCAATTGCTCCCTTATGCTCTCCCTGAAACTCTGTACAACCTCTGGTTCTTTCAGTTTATCCAGGTCCCATCTCCTTAAATTCCCACCTTTTTGCAATTTCTTCAGTTTTAATCTACAGGTCATAACCAATAGATTGTGGTCAGAGTCCACATCTGCCTCTGGAAATGTCTTACAATTTAAAACCTGGTTCCTAAATCTTTGTCTTACCATTATATAATCTATCTGATACCTTTTAGTATCTCCAGGGTTCTTCCATGTATACAGCCTTCTTTTATGATTCTTGAACCAAGTGTTAGCAATGATTAAGTTGTGCTCTGTGCAAAATTCTACCAGGCGGCTTCCTCTTTCATTTCTTTGCCCCAGTCCATATTCACCTACTACGTTTCCTTCTCTCCCTTTCCCTACTACCGAATTCCAGTCACCCATGGCTATTAAATTTTCATCTCCCTTCACTATCTGAATAATTTCTTTTATTTGATCATACATTTCTTCAATTTCTTTGTCATCTGCAGAGCTAGTTGGCATATAAACTTGTACTACTGTAGTAGGTGTGGGCTTCGTATCTATCTTTACCGCAATAATGCGTTCACTATGCTGTTTGTAGTAGCTTACCCGCATTCCTATTCTCCTATTCATTATTAAAGCTGCTCCTGCATTACCCCTATTTGATTTTGTGTTTATAACCCTGTAGTCACCTGACCAGAAGTATTGTTCCTCCTGCCACCGAACCTCACTAATTCCCACTATATCTAACTTTAACCTAACCATTTCCCTTATTAAATTTTCTAACCTACCTGCCCGATTAAGGGATCTAACATTCCACGCTCCGATCCGTAGAACGCCAGTTTTCTTTCTCCTGATAACGACATCCTCTTGAGTAGTCCCCGCCCGGAGATCCGAATGGGGGACTATTTTACCTCCGGAATATTTTACCCAAGAGGACGCCATCATCCTTTAATCATACAGTAAAGCTGCATGCCCTCGGGAAAGATTACGGCCGTAGTTTCCCCTTGCTTTCAGCCGTTCGCAGTACCAGCACAGCAAGGCCGTTTTGGTTAGTGTTACAAGACCAGATCAGTCAATCATCCATACTGTTGCCCCTGCAACTACTGAAAAGGCTGCTGCCCCTCTTCAGGAACCACACGTTTGTCTGGCCTCTCAACAGATACCCCTCCGTTGTGGTTGCACCTACGGTACGGCTATCTGTTCGCTGAGGCACGCAAGCCTCCCCACCAACGGCAAGGTCCATGGTTCATGGGGGGAGGCCCTAGAACTTAGAACTACTTAAACCTAACTAACCTACGGACAGAACACACATCCATGCCCGAGGCAGGATTCGAACCTGCGACCGTAAAAAGAGCAATCACGGATGTTGGACGTTGGACGGACAAACATAGGTACAAGAAAGGGTATTTTTTAATAATAATAAGTTTATTGCAGCCAAATAGCAATACAAGATCAAAGTACAATGATAATAATAATACATGAAATTGCAGATTTTACATATTGTGATTTTTATGTTCAATTATTAAGCGTGTCGTTTTGGTACAGAGATCTATACGGGAACTTTTGCATATTTGATGACACAGTTTATACTCACACATTGCATTTGGTTCATGATATGCCGCGTTGTTGCAAATAAACCACGAACTACCATTCTGGTTATCGCATGTCTTATTTCGAAGTTTTCATTTGTTCATGTTCGGTCAATTACGGCGCCTGTGCTGTAAAATTCTGGAGGTACGTCTTCCCTCTTTCCCTTCAATGTTTTGAATGGACTTTTCGAAGCGCTGGTGTCGGGAAGCATCAGGTTTGTCCGTAGGTCGTCAATGAGCAAGGGTTCCCTCGATAGCAGGTATACAAGTGTGATTTTGGACACTCCTTTTACTTTCTTTACATACTGGGTGACAATTATTGAGCTATATGAAAGAAACGTATGTTACTTACAAACTACCCCGTGGACACACTTTATTCAACAATTAAACATCACTACAGATATCCAGATTTAGGTTATGACATGGTCGATTTGCCTGCCATCATTGACGATGATGTGGCGGAGACGAATAGCGAAATTCTGTATGACCTCCGGAAGCGCCGGAACATCGATGCTATCGATGACCTCCTGAAAGGCTGTTTTCACCTCCGCAATGGTTTTGGGGTTATTGCTGTACGACTTGTATTTAATGTACACCCACAAAAAGGAGTCGCATGCGTTCAGATTGGGAGAACGTGGCGGTCTATCGACGCCAATGGCAGTGGCCTCTGGGTACCCCAGAGCCATAACGCGGTCACCAGAGTCCTTCTTCAGGACATCAAACACTCTGCTGCTTCGATGGGATCGAGTTTCGTCTTACATGAACCACAATCTTGTCGAAATCAGTTTCGTTTGGATAATGGGGATGAAATCATCTTCCAAAACATTCACATACCGTTCGGTAGTCACCGTGCCATCAAGAAATACTGCACCGATTATTCCTTGACTGGAGGTTGCACACTTCACAGTCATCCAGTGAGGGCGAAGAGACTTCTCGATCGCGAAATGTGGATTCTCATTCCCCCAAATGCAATTGCTAATTGACGAACCCATCGAAATGAAAGTAGGATTCTTTGCAAAAACAGACATAATGTCTTTTGGGACAACAGCAATCAGTGAAATTATAATGTTACTTAAAAACCGTCTTGATTGCAAATATTTTTATTCATATGACCGGTTTCGGTTCATTCACATGTGACGTAGCATGTGAAAACTGCTGGATTTGGACGGGTTACTCCTGTAACTGAAATATCAGATCTGAAGATGGTTCTGAATGAACCGAAACCGGTCATATGAATAAAAATATTTGCAATCAAGACGGTTTTTAAGTAACATTATAAAGTAGGATTCGTCGTTACACCAAACCATACGTGCATACTGATTCCCATCATTCGCCGCGGCCATCCGTGCAGTTTGGGTGTCCTGACGCAAACCGTTCAGAAGTTATGACGATTTTATATTGTAGTCACTCTGTAGGTCTCCTTTACTCTTTCTAGTGTTGTTAAGTTTTTCACTATAAGATGTGGTAAGTAAATTTCTATGCTGTACGTCAGTATTAGGGAGATCGTGGCACTGAGTAGTGTCATTACTGTCTCTAGGCTGAGTGATCTAAAGTATTCAGTTTCATAGTTGTCATTATTGCTTTCTCTGATACACGTTTTGTGAAATATTTTGCAGTTGTTTATATTGTCACCCCTAGGTGCTTGAAGTCTGGTAAGATTTTCGGTTCTCTCTTCCGTACGAAGATCTCGGCTGATTCAGGTACTCTTACTCCAGTTCGAAACTTCCTGGCAGATTAAAACTATGTGCCGGACAGAGACTCGAACTCGGGACCTTTACTTACAGCGGGCAAATGCTCTACCAACTGAGCTACCCAAGCACGACTCACAACTTCGAATCTCGGTCCGGCACACAGTTTTAATCTGGCAGGAAGTTTCGTATCAGAGCATACTCCGCTGCAGAGTGAAAATCTCATTCTGGTACCATCATTTCTGTTTTCGCCACATTTATTTCGAAGCCTTTTTCGACGTACCAGTCTTCCATATTGTTAATTGCTTCTTGTAACTTTGCAATGTTCTTTTGCGCGTATAACTATATGTCTGCACATGCATATGAGGTTACACCCTCCCTTGGGCTATTCTTACAGTTTCGTCCACTACGAGGATAAATAACAGAGGACGCAGTGGATCTCCCTGACGTACTCCGTTTGATTGGAGTATCGGCTCAGATAGGGAGAAGTTGTCCGAGATCCTTATTTCTTTCCATCGCAATACTGCATTTATGATTCGTGTCCATATGTTATTTTCACTTTGGGTTTTCTCTAGTTTTTTGGTCACTAATTTTCTGTTTGTAAAGCCAAAGCTTTCCTGAAGTCTATAAATACTGCATAAAACTCTTCCCTTATGCTCTTCAGCAGGAACTCTATTGAAGTCAGAGTTGATCTTCCTTTCCTAAATCCCATTTGGCTTTCGGGGAGCTGTTCGCCGATTGGTTGCTTTATTGTTCCTGTTACTGTTTTTGTGAACACTTTGATAGATAAGTTTTCTATGGCAACGCCTGCATTTTCTAGGGTCCTTGGGGTCACCTTTCCCTTTATGTAGCACTTTTACTTTTGACTGTCTCCATTGTTCTGGAATGGTGGATGTTCCTATGCACTTACTGTAGAGTCTTGTCGACATTGGCGTTAGCATTTGGGCAGTGACTTTTAAGTATTCTGTCAGCGACTGCAGCTTTTTTGTTCTCGGTGCTTTTAATCTAACAATGGGACCCATTCCCTAGTTGTTTGTGGCACTGTGTGTTGTCTGCTCTGTGGTCTCCCCTTTAGTCCATCCTTATGCAGTATCTTGTCGAAGAGCGTCTCCCTTATTTTCATATCGATGTAGTGGGTTTCAGCTCGTTTCCTGCGGCGAGGCGCAACATATAGGTCCTTTGAGGCTTCCTCCACTAGTTTCTTTCCTTTTCTTGTTCAGAATATTAGAGAACATTCAGAACAGGAGTTTTCTTGTAGATACATAGTTTTTCGGTGTAAGTAATGAGGAATGCAGAGTTCTCTGCGCACCGTTTTAGTTGACGTAGGCTTTCTAGTACATCCTTTCTTAGATTGTAACACTCAGTGTCGAACCATTTTTTCGTTCTTCTTTTGTACCTGGGATTGGTGGTTTCCCTTAGGAGTTCTCCTATCGCTTCTGTTGCTAAATTTAGTCGCGAATTGTCTACTAGCATTTTAGTTTGTTTTATGTCGTCTGATTTTTCTTCCACTTTGCCGATATGTATTGTTCTCGAAAGAGCTTCTTCTTCGTTTCCTTGCTCTTTTTGTCTTGGTCCTTGGATATTTATTTCCAGAGGGATACGTTTCGGAAGTGGTGTGCGGTGCTGCAGTCCAGAGAGAGGATAGATTGCCCCTGGTTGGTCCCCTTATGAATGCAATGACTATTGTGCTTTTGTCGTTGTGGGAAATATGTGTAGGAATGTTGGGAGTACTTAACAGGATAAGGCCTTCTTCACACAACTTTTGAGCTATTATTTTTTCTTTGTAGTGTTGTATATCCATTCTGCAGTTTAGGTCTCCGGCAATGATCAGTGATTTCTTTTTCCTCAGTCTTCGACTTGTTTGATTCTGCACGATACAGATTCCTCTCTTGCGCCAACATCCCATCTCAGTAGCGCCTTCACCTTATGTCCTTAATTATGTGTTAGATGTATTCCAATCTCTGTCTTCCCTCATAGTTTTTACCCTCTATAGCCCCCTCTAGTACCATGGGAATCATTCCCTGATGTTTTTCACATGCTCAATCATCTTCTGGTGTCCAACAATTTTTTGTTACAAAACGTGTTGCATTGTGAGTGAGTTAGTATCTCATGCCATGTTGTCAATTATGGTGTAAAAAATGTAGCACATTATACATAGGTTTGTTAGAAATAGAACCATTTACAATTAGAAAGCGTCCGCTTCGATAGGTGAGTGGTTAGCGCGACGGAATGCCATGCAAAGGGGTTCGGGTTAGATTCCCGACTGGGTTGGTGATTTTCTCCGCTCAGGGACTGGGTGTTCATCATCATATCATCCCCATCGACACGCAAGTCGTCGAAGTGGCGTCAATGCAAAAGACTTGCACCAGGCGACAGGTCTACCCGACGGGAGGCCCTAGCCACACGATATTTCATTTCAGTTAGAAAGCACTTTGTGCACATGCTCTACGTAGCACTTGCGCATACGTAACACTCTCAGTGGCTTGGCGGTGTGTTGTGTGGATTAGTAGACATATCATAATTTTATTTGCTTCACAAAAATGGAGCGCTTGTAAAGTTTTGTGAGACGCATGACCATCCACAAGTAAGATGCAGTGCCCATGAACGTGGTGAGATTGGAAACGTTTCAGCTATTTGAGAAATACTTCTTCATTAACCCAACCGGAATTTGTCGTTAGGAAAACGGACAGGAACGTCAGGTAATTTGTTTTCACCTTTACGTATAACTGTGGTGGGGGATAAAATGTCCTGTCACGTCAGTACAAGCTAAGACAGTGACAGGTTCTCCTCTTGCTACAGAAGTCTCTGCATAAACAACTTTATTTCCCTTTTAGGCACAATCTTTTCTTGTAGGCTTGTTATTAATTTGGCAACTTGGTTCATCTGCATTACAAATCAGCTGCGGTTTTTCCAGTAACTAACTTCGGTAGTTCTTCACAAGAAGGAAATGACGGCAGCCACATCCTCTTTATTAAAAGCATCGGCGTCTGAAATTTTTTTTTATATGTTAGTCCTCCTTATATAACTGAAATCCAACGGGAAGCTACATGCATTTAACTTCAAGATTCTTGAAAGGAATTCTTTTTCTTGCCTTTTGCTAAATATTGTTTGCCCACTTCTTACCTTTGCTGGAGAATCTTTTGCACTTTGCTGTCGTCTTTATAGACAGAAATGCAGCACCCCAAACATCATCGCTGCCTGGCACTGACTTCTGCCCTCCAGGTAAGTTTTAATTGTATTTTGCGTATCATCCTCGGGCCACAAAGAAACAGTTTTCCTTTCACATTTTCCTATCTGCAATACAAAATGAAAACAAACTAATACAAAACGAAAACAGTAAAATAATTGCAGTAAACTGAAATAAAATTATTGACCCTTTATAGCCACACTGTACTGACCCGTTTCACCGGAAAGGCAGAATATTTTTTCCCCATGTTCGTAGTAGTTGGTAGTACAGCGCAAGCTTATTTATGTGCCGATAACATCATACCTGTTCTCCAGTGTATGAACTTATTATGTAAAGAATACTCATTTATGAGAGGTACAGTAATTTGAATCCAAAGCTATTTTATAAAGTTGTATGCTTTCAGAACTGATCAGAAACAACACATCTTCCACAAACTTTAACATAACAACGAACACGCCTGACAATATTTTCCACTTTCCAACGTATACGCCGAATTCCAGCAGTCACTACTATGTGGCAGCCCTTCCTATACTACTTAGTACCCCACCCCGATTCGGCCGACCTTAGTCTAACGACAGCAGAAGTAAGAAGATACATGAAAGAAATGGAAAATCTGTCGTACCAGGAAACATACCAACAGAATTAGTGAAGCATGGGAAGAGTGTATTATGGGAATGTTTGAGTCAGCTGTTTAAAGTAAGCATGTTAGGGGGAGAAGAAGTGCCGAAGAAATGAAATTTGGCACTTATATGTCCAGTATATAAGTAAGATGATAAGAAAGTATGTGGAAATTATCGTGGAGTCTGTGTTACAAACTCTATTGGTAGTTTGTATGGTCGGGTCCTAAAACACAAGAAGGAGGCGATATCGATGTACGATGAAGTGCAAATTGGATTCCCAAAGGGAAGATCTTATAATATCTAAATTTTTGTTTTAAGACAGCTAATGACAAAGAAATTGGAAAGGAATCCGAATAGCCATTTAGTGTTCGTAGATCTGAAGAAGGTATATACCTCTGTGGCACCAAGAGTGCTGACGCACTGATGGGGAGTCGGCTGGAAAAGACATTTGAAGTATATGCAAGCTATTTAAGTTTGCACAGTGTGTCATCAAAGTGGAGAATAAAATTACGTAATTGCCTTCTAAAACGTAAACGATGTACGTTCATGATGGCGACAACCACAGCGCTAACAGTAGTAACTGCATGTAAATGGCACAATAAAAGGTGTCCAGAGTGTCCGTCGTTCGGTTTCGCCACATATCGGATTTGTCCTTAATACTTCATGTCGACTTCGCTATTCTTTCATTTGTGCAAACGCCAGCGACCTGGCAGTTGTAGTGTCAAAATTCCGTGGTGAAGTTGCAGTTTCTGTTGGCAGCGCCGAGTGCCGATTGCGTCAGCATTTACACTCGCACATCTCTGCCCACCGCAAAGACCAATCTCGTCATATAGATTCTGTTCATCATTTTCAAAAGCTGTTTTTGATGAATGCTGATGTGAAGAAATAGCACAATGGTTGCGTTAAAAATTGTTGTTTAACGCAACGGGTATGCTGCTTCTTCACATCAGAAATCTTGTTATTCCAGTCACACCGCCCCCCACCCCCTTCCCCGCCACTCAGCACTATCGGACTTCTTCTTTTGTGCCACCTGTACTTGCTTCACACAGTGAAAGAGAAGGACTGGATGAGATGACAGCTCAAGCATATGACTGTCTCCACAGACCTTCAATATTAAAAATTTTAAGAAATCTAGGACTCCATCCAAAACTAATTAAAGTAATAAAACTCACTCTAACCAACACCGAATCAAAAGTGAAGTTTAGAGGAGAAATTTCGGAACCATTCCTCATAAAAAAGGGCTTAAGACAAGGTGACTGCCTATCACCATTACTGTTCAACTGTGCACTGGAATACATAATGAAAGAATAGAGCAAGGACAATCTAAAGTTTATGTTGTTGTGGTCTTCAGTCCTGAGACTGGTTGGATGCAGCTATCCATGCTACTCTATCCTGTGCAAGCTTCTTCATCTCCCAATACGTACTGCAGCCTACATCCTTCTGAATCTGTTTAGTGTATTCATCTCTTGGTCTCCCTCCACGATTTTTACCCTCCTCGCTGCCCTCCAATACTAAGTTGGTGATCCCTTGATGCCTCAGAATATGTCCTACCAACCGATCCCTTCTTCTTGTCAAGTTGTGCCACAAACTCCTCTTCTCCCCAATCCTATTCAATACTTCCTCATTAGTTACATGATCCACCAATCTGATCTTCAGCATTCTTCTGTAGCACCACATTTCGAAAGCTTCTATTCTCTTCTTGTCCAAGCTATTTATCGTCCATGTTTCACTTCCATACATGGCTATACTCCATACAAATAGTTTCAGAAACGACTACCTGACATTTAAATTTATACTCGGTGTTAACAAATTTCTCTTCTTCAGAAAGGCTTTCCTTTACTTTACCAGTCTACATTTTATATCTTCTCTACTTCGACCATCATCAGTTATTTTGCTCCCCAAATACCAAATCTCATCTACTACTTTAAGTGTCTCATTCCCTAATCTAATTCCCTCAGCAACGCCCGACTTAATTCGACTACATTCCATTATCCTCGTTTTTCTTTTGTTGATGTTCATCTTATATCCTCCCTTCAAGATACTGTCCATTCCGTTCAACTGCTCTTCCAAGTCCTTTGCTGTCTCTGACAGAATTATAATGTCATCGGCGAACCTTAAAGTTTTTATTTCCTTTACTGCTTGCTCAATATACAATGCAAAAGTTGATATTAACTTAAACTGCTTTGGATTCGCAGATGACCTTGCTCTCCTAGCCAACACCGTTCAAGAAGCCAGGCAACAAGTGAAACCACTACAAGAAATAGCAGAGAAAGTAGGGTAGGCCTTAGAATATCAATTCAAAAACTGGAGATTATGCTAACTGATCCACTACTTGCAAACAAAATTACAATAGGAGAACAGGAAATCAAAATTGTTGATAAATTTAAATATTTAGGCGAAATAATAACATACAATCTAAATGAGAATCCATCATGGGAGAATAGAATAAAAAAGCTGAACTATGCAAGTTATATTACCAAAACTACATACAACAAAAAAGCCTGTCTATAGGTGCAAAATTAAAACACTATAGCCGGCTGCGGTGGTCTAGCGGTTCAGGGGCTCAGTCCGGAACCGCGGGACTGCTACGGTCGCAGGTTTGAATCCTGCCTCGGGCATGGATGTGTCTGATGTCCTTAGGTTAGTTAGGTTTAAGTAGTTCTAAGTTCTAGGGGACTGATGACCACAGATGTTAAGTCCCATACTGCTCAGAGCCATTTGAACCATTTAAAACACTATAAAACAGTTACACAACCAGAAATAACGTATGCAGCTGAAACTATCTCCAAAGCAGCTAATACAGCAGAAATTGACAGAATACAAAAAATAGACAGAAGAATAATCAGGACATGTATAAATAAACAGCATAAAATAAATGGACATTGGAGGATAGCATCAAATGAAACAGTATATAAGAAAATAGAACCAGTCATGAGCACCATCAGGAAGAAACGCATCTCATTTTTCGGACATCTGATGAGAACTTCAGGAAACAGAATTAGTAAAAAAAAAAGTAAGAGCGACATTAAATGGATCACAGAAAATAAGAAGATATAAAAGAACTCCAAATTACAGTAAATGACCTAAAAAACAAGACAGAGACAACCAGAATACTGCAAGACCCGCAAACCACTCTACAAATGAAATTGATTAAAATGAGTACAGGAAGAGTGGTCTCAGCTGAAGAAAGAAAGAAAATATCTGCAAGAATGAAGAAATATTGGGCAGACAGAAGAGCAAAACACCTTTCATATAAGAATAGACTCCAATAATTATATTACCTAAATATCATATTTAGTTATCGTTGAGCCAAATTGTATCCCTCTGTAACAACTTGTTTACAACTTTGTATTTTTGACTGGAGTGGCCCAATCAAGACCATAAAATAAATAATCTAATAATAAAAGTATTGGCGCACGATTGTTCGAAAATATATCGCAGCATATATCGATGTATTTTGGACAAATATCGAAGTATCGATATACCTATATTTAACCAACGGCTCTACTGTAAACGTGCATAAAGCAATCTCTCGTTTTTTGTCACCTCAGTGTATTCCATAAGATACAAGGCGCGGCAACGTAGAAGCGTAGCATTGGAATGAGACGCTTGGGGCGGCTGACTGAGAGCCGCCCCCGGGCTGCGCGCCTAACGAGAGCGCCGTCTGCCTCCGCCCCCACGCCGCCCCCGCGCCGCCCCCGCCGCCCCCACTAGCACCGCAGCGTAAATCACGAGTCGCTTATCGCGATGGCCGGCCGGCGCACGCCCTCTAAAAGGAAACAATAGAGCGCGGTAAATCAACAGCCGACAACGGAATAAGTGCAGTTGTGGAGCGGATGAGGGCACGAGCTGACACGCCAGCGGAGCCCCCCTCCCCCGCTCTCCCCCTCCCCATGCAGAGGCAGTGAAATCGCTACCTGTGGCACCGCCGCTCCCTTCGCGTGGCCAATACCTGCCGGCGCCCGAACAGCCGTGCGCCGGTCCGTCTGCTGCCCTGCACCAATTTGCATGCAATCTTCTGTCTCGCAGATCGCGGCGATTGATGCCACTCCCAACAAACAGACGCCCCCCGGCCGTACATACACTGCGTTGCCCATATTTGCAAATACCTGTTCACACCTAACGACAGCGCCGGAGCCCCCTCTGACCCAACCCCGCGGCAGTTTGGCGGCGCCAGACCGTGATGCGAATGCCGCGCCGTGTTGGCAATACTCTCGTAACGTTTTCGTTTTGTGGTGTATTGGAGGGCACTCACGCTAGCGCTCACATTAGTTGAAAATGAAAACTTTTCCTTTTTTGCGTCACCATTCTTTCAACTTCCTACCTTGGACTAATTTCTTCTTCTTTAGGTAACGACACTGCTTAAAGGCACAGCTGTAGATAGAGATGTGCCACATTGCTGACGTTATCATCGGCGTATAAATAATAGTCGACCCCGTTAAATTATTGCATAGAGGTTCCACCTATAACAGAAACAAACAAGTCTTAAATGAAAACACTACACATTAAAGTACCTTTAGAGAAAATGCAACACAGACAGCTAAAGGAGCTTCACACACACACACACACACACACACACACACACACAAGCACGCACGCGCACGCACTCAAAGAGAGAGAGAAAGGAAACAAAATTCAAATTCGGCGACAAAGCATCTCGGGAATACGTCAAAGCCGACTAGTGACCCAAAAAAGGAACAGTTTCGATTTTGAGCTCGTTTAAGATATCAGATACTCACTGAACTGCGAGGATAGGTCCGTTACATGAAGTACATTATTATTTGGGTGCAGAGTCCTTAGAACGCAAAAGAGGAAGGATTAGTCATAAAACGTGTCTTTTAGCTAAAAGTAGCCCAGTTACGATTTGAATTACCAAGCATAACCCTAGCAGGGGCCCAAACTTTCATCAAAATGGAATATTTGTTGGTGCAGGTAAATCAACTAAAGAGTTGTTAACAATTTTAATTAGAGGATGTCTTAATAGTAAGGGTTTATTCACTTATTTATTCCTTAATTAGTTAATCTCATGAGTTTGCAACATGGACATTAATTAAGAAGTACGTAAAGTAGATAATTATTAAGATTTGCCCTGTTATGATGTAAGGTTCATCAACTGGTCGTTTACCAATTCATGTTAATAAACATACAACAATTACTATGATTCAGAATAGAATCTGATTAATAGGATAAAATTGGATACCTCGGAATATATATATATATATATATATATATATATATATATATATATATATATATATATATATATATACGCAAAACATTTTCACACGCCAAGACCAAGTTTTTTGTTTTGTTTTAAATCACAGGATGTGTTAACTCGCCGGTAAAATTCACATTTACATCATTTGGTTCGCAGGTGACAAGGTATCAGTTCAGGACACCCTACAAAGTTGGTCCTGAAAAACCGTAAAACGAAAAATCACGGTAAGGAGCAAAACGAACAGCAAATTTCTTTAGGTCTCACTTTGTTAGATCAGTTACAACGTAAAATATGTTCACTTTTTACCGTTTTCAATAAAGAAAAACCCACTGATGATGGCACAGAGGTGCTGAAACAATTTGGGCAAAAAGAAAAAAAAACAGTTTGTCTGTAAAAAGGCGGAAGCTATGTACTACAATATTAAACATTGATTTTAAATGAAGAATTTACAGAATGGCGTAAAAATCAACACACAGATACATCCAATAACCTATTTGTTAATCAATAAATATCGACTTAATTAACCTTAAATATCACACAGCTTCTTGCCTATAGATTGCAAAAATAAAGTTTTTGAGACAAGTTTCCCCGCCGGCCGCGGTGGTCTCGCGGTTCTAGGCGCGCAGTCCGGAACCGTGAGACTGCTACGGTCGCAGGTTCGAATCCTGCCTCGGGCATGGCTGTGTGTGATGTCCTTAGGTTAGTTAGGTTTAAGTAGTTCTAAGTTCTAGGGGACTGATGACCACAGCAGTTGAGTCCCATAGTGCTCAGAGCCATTTGAACCATTTGAACAAGTTTCCCCTTTGGTCTAGTACGTTGTTGACAATGCGTTTGAGAGCAGTGTTCAGACCACATGGATACCCAGCTCAATTACTTAACCACAATTTTTTGCAGTTTTAGAGAGGCACTACTGATGACGTGATTCCATACTTCTAATGCATCTTATTTAAGGTATCAGATATTCACTGAAATGCGAGGGTAGGTCCGTTTGCTCTATTTTACACATTACTGTTTCTTGTGCTGTTTTGTAGCTTTCATAAAATATATTTAGTTTCTCTGTTTTCCTGAAATGGATGAGGGAACCTGAAGTCAGTTACATCGTTCAGAAATTACGTAGAGCCCTGTGGATCTACACCTGAAAAAATTAGGCTACAAGTTATTATTGCAGAGTAAGTAACTTTTATCGAATGTTGCACTTTCCCTCAGAGTGCCCCACATACATCTTTAATGTTGTCACCATGCCGCTGTAATGAACGATCAGAACTTTCAATGAATTATTGAGTTTCTCGGCAACAGAAATCCGATCCTTGGTTGCGGAGTAATTCAGGAACCGCTGTCTGAACGATCTCATCATTGCAATATCTCTTTCCCCACAGATGTGCTTTCACCTCGCTGCAATGCTGGCGGACACACGCTACAAGATCTGGATTTTATAGCAGATGCTTCAAAACTTCCCATAGAAAATGTTGGATCAAAACTTGTGTTGTGCTTGCCGAGTTTGGTGTTGTAATATCGTAGGAGAACAACATCTTCGTTAATTTTCCAACTCTTTTGTTCTTTATGGCATTGGGCAGCGATGTCAGTGTTGCACAGTACGAAACAGCATTAATGTTTGTGCCATTTGCCTCATCCTCGGTGTACGCAACTCCAAAGTCGATGTAAACGGTGGCCATGGCCTTCCCTGCTAACTGCGCAACTCCGCATTTCTTCCGCGAAGGCGAGGAGATGTGTGTCCATTCCTTAGACCAGTGGTTCCAAAATTTTCTTAGATCATTACCCCTGAGAGCAATTAAACATTACTCAGTACCCCCATCCTACCCTCCCCACCTTCGCCTGTCATCTGTTGCTCTCCCCTTCCCCCACACTATTACCAAATTTAGCACCTAACTAAACTGTACAGTGAAAGACTTTTTTTGGAACACTTTTATTTTTTAAATGATGAAAGATGAATGACACTTTCGTGGTGAATCGCAAGTGCTACCCACAACTCCATCTTAGAGAAGAAAGCTAACTATCAGCAGTAAGAGTAAACACTTGTGACTAAACAAACTTCCCCTGCATTATTCCTCTGCATTGCGGCGCTTGCTTCTTCTGCACACTGCAAACACATTTAAAATCAATCAAGTTAACATGTGTGCACTACACTTTCTATTCATAAAACTCTTGAGAGCTGCACTCCTTACTTCTGGACTGGCAGTGACTCGAATACTTCCGGATCTTAATACTTTGTGTCTGACTTCAGTCACTAATAGTAATAATAATAATAATAATAATGTGTACAGCACTATAGTAGCTATTAATGGTTACTGCGGTGTCACGCTGTCAAATAATTCATTTATTTTATTTATGGATTCTTCCGTCGCTTCTTGATAGAACGATTCCATATTGAGGGTTGTATAACACTTACGCGGTTTTTTGTTCTACTGATTTTTTATTTGTATTAACTAGTTTTCGGCTTATTAGGCCATATCCAGATAACTACTGGCTATTGTTTACAAGGAGCTTGTGTTCTTACGAACCAGAAATTCTGGACTAACATACAACGCACTTACATACGATGTTTAGTTGTGGTATTGTCTAGTTCATACAAATAAAAATCAGTAGAACAAAAAACCGCGTAAGTGTTATTCAACCCTCAAAAAAATGGTTCAAATGGCTCTGAGCACTATGGGACTCAACTGCTGTGGTCATCAGTCCCCTAGAACTTAGAACTACTTAAACCTAACTAACCTAAGGACATCACACACATCCATGCCCGAGGCAGGATTCGAACCTGCGACCGTAGCAGTCGCGCGGTTCCGGACTGCGCCCCTAGAACCGCGAGACCACCGTGGCCGGCTATTCAACCCTCAGTTCCTTTATCTGTTTCGAAGAGAGTAATGAAGTTATTTCTTCGCTATTGCAGGTACTGTTTATAACTTGGAGATGACATTTTCTTGAGATACTTTGCATTTATTACACATATGTCTCACTATTTATATATACACCTAAGAGTCAAAGAAACTGGTACTCCTGCCTAATATCGTGTAGGGCACCCGCGAGCGCGCAGAAGTGGCGCAACACGACGTGGCATAGACTCAACTAATGTCTGAAGTAGTGCTGGAGGGAACTGACACCATGGATCCTGTAGGGCTGTCCATAAACCCATAAGACTACGAGGGGCTGAAGATCTCTTCTTAACAGCACGTTGCTTGCCAACCCAGATTTGCTCAATAATGTTCATATCTGGGGAGTTTTGTGGCCAGGGGCACTGTTTAAACTCAGAAGAGTGTTTCTGGAGCTACTCTGTAGCAAATTCTGTACGTCTGGAGTGTCGCATGGTCCTACTGGAGTTGCCCAGGTCTGTCGGAATACACAATGGACATCAATGGATGCAGGTGATCAGACAGGATGCTTATGTACGTGTCATCTGTCAGAGTCGTATCTAGACGTATTAGGGGCCCATATCACTCCAACTGAACACTGCCTCCACCAGCTTCAACAGTCCCCTGCTGACATGCAGGGTCCATCGTTTCATGAGGTTGTGTCCATATCATTTGTGTCGTGCAGGCATCAAGGGTACACGAGTGGGCTCTCGGCACCGAAAGCCCATATCAGTGATGTTTCGTTGAATTGCTCGCACGCTGACACTTGCTGACGGCCCACCATTGACATCTGCAGCAATTTGCGGAAACGTTGCACATCTGTCACGCTGAACGATTCTCTTCAGTCATCGTTGGTCCCGTTGTTGAAGGATCTCTTTCCGGTTGCAGCGATGTCGGAAAATTGATGTTCTACCTGATTCCTGATGTTTACGGTATACCCGTTAAATGGTCGTACCACATCTTGATATCCTGATATTGTAGCAGCAGTAACCGATCTAACAACTGCGCCAGACCCTTACTGTCTTATATAGGCGTTGTCAACCGCAGCGCCGTATTCTGCCTGTTTACATATCTCTGTATTTGAATACGCAGGCCTATACCAGTTTCTTTGGCGGATCAGTGTATATGTATAGGACAAGGCACAACATATGTACGTTCGGGGTGGTCCATATGAGGAACCTGTAAGCTCCACCGAATTAATGCTACAAATGGAGAAAAAGTGATTATTGATAACTTATAATATCACTTTTGAAGTCTTACAAAATTGTGACAGCCAAGCGGTTCTAGGCACTACATTCTGGAACCGCGCGACAGCTACGGTGCAGGTTCGAATCCTGCCTGGGGCAAGGATGCGGGTGATGTCCTCAGGTTAGTTAGGTTTAAGTAGTTCTCAGTTCTAGGGGACTGATGACCTCAGAAGTTAAGTGCCATACTGCTCAGAGCCATTTGAACCAACCAAAATTGTGATAATAGTATTGATATTTTGAGAATAATTTAGTTTCTTGACTGAAACAGAATGGAAACGTTTAGTTCTTTCCTCTCAGAAAATTTGATTTTACCCCTCAGTGGTAATTACCCCCAGGTTAGCAATCACTGCCTTAGACGCTCTGTTGGAGGTATGAAATAATGGATCCATGTCTTATCGCCCGTTACGACACGGCTCAGGATTTCAGTGGCTTTCATAGAGTTTCCGATACTGCAAACCTTCGCGTACGATAGAATAAACACTGCCTACTAAGAAGCGCATCTACTGAACAATGTCCGCAAGAGTCACTCTGCGATTGCTGCGAATCGGGTAATCGATTGTCTGGACACTGTCGCCTGTTGTCGAAGTTGATGGTCTCCCTTCCCGATAATCATCACCCACCTCTGTGCGGCCTTGGTCAAATTGTTGGCAGAATTTCGCTACGGCTAGACGCGATATTGCATTTGGTCCACATACTGTGAGAATTTCACTATGAATCTGTGTGCAGTTTAGAGGCTTTGCCCACAAAAATCGGACTGTAGCGCCTGCTTCAACTCTGGAGAACGTTTCCGGTCGGTGCCGTATCATTCACACACTGTGATGTACCCGTTACCCGCACCCCAGCAGAACTGTCTCTGCAGAAAACCCGGAACTTGTACTCTCTTCTGACAGTGACCCACTCTTGTTATGCAGCGGTTTTAGCTGGGACGATACGTGCAACATGTTGTCGACGCTACTTGTCATCACGGAAGCATAAACTGACTCTGGTTTGATGCCGCCCGCTACGAATTCCTCTCCTCTGCCACCTCTTCATCCCAGGGTAGCACTTGCAACCTACGTCCTCAATTATTTGCACAAAGGAAGTCGTTCCCTGACGTCTTAACAGATGTCGTATCATCCTGTCCCTTCTTCTTGTCAGTGTTTCCCACATAAGTCTTTCTTTTCCGATTCTGCCCAGAGCCTCCTCATTCCCTACCTTACCCGTGCATCTAATTTTCAACATTCATCTGTAGCACCACATCTCAAATACTTCGATTCTCGTCTGTTCCGGTTTTCCCACAGTCCATGTTTCACTACAACAGAATGCTGTGCTTCAGACGTACATTATTCAGATTAACGTATATGACAGATACTAGTAGACTTCTCTTTGTCAGGAATGCCCTTTTTGTCAGTACTAATCTGCTTTTGAAGTCCTCTTCGCTCCATCCGTCATTCGTTATTTTGCTGCAAGGGCCCTTCGCTCATTGACTTTCTGGGGCACAGCGCTGCAATTAACGCACAGCGATACGTGCACATTTTGCAAAAAAACTGAGGCGCGCCATTGAGTCCACACGCCAAGGAATGTTGACGGATGGCATTACTCTGTTGCACGATAATGCCCACCAACATGTTGCTAAGGTTGTTCCGACTACGTGCAGAAGTTTAACTGGGACGCTCTCACACATCATTCGTACAGTACCAAAATCTTCCGATGCGATTTCCGTATTTTTTGGAGCCCTGACAAAAGACATTGGTATTTGTCTATTTGCCTCGGGAGAAGAGATGCGCGCCTGGGTACAATCATGGTTCCAAAGACAAACATTTTTCCATGAAGGCAGTGACCGTCTTCTCTCAAAGTGGAGTAACTTCTTTCAGTGTGCGAGGTTTCCACTTGCACGTGGAGCCAGATTCTGTAACATATTTCATGAAAAATGACATGAAATGGTTATCACGTATAGAAGAGGTTGTGTCTTTGACACCACTGAACCAAAGATGTTACCTGAGTGGCAGAATCGATACTAGGGTCACTCCAAAAGAAATGCACACTATTTTTAAAAAAAATACATCTCTTATTCTACATGCTGGAAAGTCTTACAGTGCGTAGATTCATGCTTTAGGAACAATATTTTCATTTCTCCACATAATGTCCATCCCTGTCAACTGCCTTACGCCATCTTGGAACCAGCGCCTGTGTACCCGCACGGTAAAATTCTGGACCAACCTGTTGGAGTCACTGTTTGGCAGCCTGCACAAGGGAGTCATCATCTTCAAACCTTGATCCACGTAGCGTGAAGTTCGTTCACTGTGATGCGTCTGTCAGCAGTCACCAATTCGTTAACTCTGCACATTGTCTGGACTGTGTGCAGTACGAGGCATGCCACTGCGAGGGCAATCCTCAATATTGTCGTGCCCGCTTTCATCACGTAACATGCTTACTCACCGACAAACTGTACTGCGAACGACAGCAGCATCTCCATACACGTTTTTCAACCTCTTGTGGATGATTCCCACTGTCTCGTTTTCACAGCACAGGAATTCTATGACAGCACTTTGCTTCTGACGGCCGGCCGGTGTGGCCGAGCGGTTCTAGGCGTTTCAGTCCGGAACCAAGCGACCGCTACGGTCGCAGGTTCGAATCCTGAATCTGACATGAATGTGTGTGATGTCCTTAGGTTAGTTAGGTTTAAGTAGTCAAGTTAAGTCCCATAGTAATAAGAGCGATTTTTTTTTTTTTTTTTTTGCTTCTGACGAACGTGAAGTGTAGCAGCCATCTTCATGATATGCTGTGACGGCGCCACTCACGGGAACAGGTTTAACAATGTTTGAAAGCAAGCGGGAAAGATGTATCTACACAATGTAAAACTTTCACACACGCAGAATGAAAATTGTACTTTTACAAAAATAGTGTGCATTTCTTTTGGAGTGACACTTGTAACAAGTAGCGACGCGCGGAGCGCAGTAGCATTTGCCGTTGCACTCTGTTTAAGGCAAGATGTAAGACTTAAAGCTAGTGGCTAGTTGTGAAAATTCAGCTGTTGGCCTATGGATACAGCATAATACAGTTTTGTAAGATAATGAAATTTTGTATATTTATTTTTAAATATGCAGCAACGCAATGTGGATTTTCCTAATTATAACAGTACCGTCCCTTGAATGCAGGAACCAAGTAGTTGCGATTACATTTAATGTATACGTTGATTAAGTATACCCAATTTGTAATACTTTGCCGGCATGAGTGGCCGTGCGGTTCTAGGCGCTACAGACTGGAGCCGAGCGACCGCTACGGTCGCAGGTTCGAATCCTGCCTCGGGAATGGATGTGTGTGATGTCCTTAGGTTAGTTAGGTTTAATTAGTTCTAAGTTCTAGGCGACTGATGACCTCCGAAATTAAGTCACATAGCGCTCAGAGCCATTTGAACCATTTGTAATATTTTGAGTGTTTTGTAATCTTGATAGAATGAAGTTAAGTTTGGGAATTTGTTTTTTGTTAAACGATGTTAGACTTTTTCTTATGTAACAATCCAAGTGTGTTTAATTGCATCAATAAGCGAGAATTGTAGAACAACTGGGAAGTTCACTGATTTTGAAGTTAATGTAAAATGTTTCATATGAAGTTTTCCCCCTCCATGAACCATGGACCTTGCCGTTGGTGGGGAGGCTTGCGTGCCTCAGCGATACAGATGGCCGTACCATAGGTGCAACCACAACGGAGGGGTATCTGTTGAGAGGCCAGACAAACGTGTGGTTCCTGAAGAGGGGCAGCAGCCTTTTCAGTAGTTGCAGGGGCAACAGTCTGGATGATTGACTGATCTGGCCTTGCAACATTAACCAAAACGGCCTTGCTGTGCTGGTACTGCGAACGGCTGAAAGCAAGGGGAAACTACAGCCGTAATTTTTCCCGAGGACATGCAGCTTTACTGTATGATTAAATGATGATGGCATCCTCTTGGGTAAAATATTCCGGAGGTAAAATAGTCCCCCATTCGGATCTCCGGGCGGGGACTACTCAGGAGGATGTCGTTATCAGGAGAAAGAAAACTGGCGTTCTACGGATCGGAGCGTGGAATGTCAGATCCCTTAATCGGGCAGGTAGGTTAGAAAATTTAAAAAGGGAAATGGATAGGTTAAAGTTAGATATAGTGGGAATTAGTGAAGTTCGGTGGCAGGAGGAACAAGACTTCTGGTCAGGTGACTACAGGGTTATAAACACAAAATCAAATAGGGGTAATGCAGGAGTAGGTTTAATAATGAATAGGAAAATAGGAATGCGGGTAAGCTACTACAAACAGCATAGTGAACGCATTATTGTGGCCAAGATAGATTCGAAGCCCACACCTACTACAGTAGTACAAGTTTATATGCCAACTAGCTCTGCAGATGATGAAGAAATTGAAGAAATGTACGATGAAATAAAAGAAATTATTCAGATAGTGAAGGGAGACGAAAATTTGATAGTAATGGGTGACTGGAATTCGAGTGTAGGAAAAGGGAGAGAAGGAAACATAGTAGGTGAATATGGATTGGGGCTAAGAAATGAAAGAGGAAGCCGCCTAGTAGAATTTTGCACGGAGCACAACTTAATCATAGCTAACACTTGGTTTAAGAATCATGAAAGAAGGTTGTATACGTGGAAGAACCCTGGAGATACTAAAAGGTATCAGATAGATTATATAATGGTAAGACAGAGATTTAGGAACCAGGTTTTAAGTTGTAAGACATTTCCAGGGGCAGATGTGGACTCTGACCACAATCTATTGGTTATGACCTGTAGATTAAAACTGAAGAAACTGCAAAAATGTGAGAAATTAAGGAGATGGGACCTGGATAAACTGAAAGAACCAGAGGTTGTACAGAGTTTCAGAGAGAGCATAAGGGAACAATTGACAGGAATAGGGGAAAGAAATACAGTAGAAGAAGAATGGGTAGCTCTGAGGGATGCAGTAGTGAAGGCAGCAGAGGATAAAGTAGGTACAAAGACGAGGGCTGCTAGAAATCCTTGGGTAACAGAAGAAATATTGAATTTAATTGATGAAAGGAGAAAATATAAAAATGCAGTAAATGAAGCAGGCAAAAAGGAATACAAACGTCTCAAAAATGAGATCGATAGGAAATGCAAAATGGCTAAACAGGGATGGCTAGAGGACAAATGTAAGTATGTAGAAGCTTATCTCACTAGGGGTAAGATAGATACAGCCTACAGGAAAATTAAAGAGACCTTTGGAGAGAAGAGAACCACGTGTATGAATATCAAGAGCTCAGATGGCAGCCCAGTTCTAAGCAAAGAAGGGAAGGCAGAAAGGTGGAAGGAGTATATAGAAGGTTTATACAAGGGCGATGTACTTGAGGACAATATTATGGAAATAGAAGAGGATGTAGATGAAGACGAAATGGGAGATACGATACTGCGTGAAGAGTTTGACAGAGCACTGAAAGACCTGAGTCGAAACAAGGCCCCTGGAGTAGACAACATTTCATTAGAACTACTGACGGCCTTGGGAGAGCCAGTCATGACAAAACTCTACCAGCTGATGAGCAAGATGTATGAGACAGGCGAAATACCCTCAGACTTCAAGAAGAATATAATAATTCCAATCCCAAAGAAAGCAGGTGCTGACAGATGTGAAAATTACCGAACTATCAGTTTAATAAGCCACGGCTGCAAAATACTAACGCGAATTCTTTACAGACGAATGGAAAAACTGGTAGATGCAGACCTCGGGGAGGATCAGTTTGGATTCCGTCGAAATGTTGGAACACGTGAGGCAATACTGACCTTACGACTTATCTTAGAAGAAAGATTAAGAAAAGGCAAACCTACGTTTCTAGCATTTGTAGACTTAGAGAAAGCTTTTGACAATGTAGACTGGAATACTCTTTTTCAAATTCTAAAGGTGGCAGGGGTAAAATACAGGGAGCGAAAGGCTATTTATAATTTGTACAGAAACCAGATGGTAGTAATAAGAGTCGAGGGGCATGAAAGGGAAGCAGTGGTTGGGAAAGGTGTGAGACAGGGTTGTAGCCTCTCCCCGATGTTATTCAATCTGTATATTGAGCAAGCAGTAAAGGAAACAAAAGAAAAATTTGGAGTAGGTATTAAAATTCATGGAGCCGAAGTAAAAACTTTGAGGTTCGCCGATAACATTGTAATTCTGTCAGAGACGGCAAAGGACTTGGAAGAGCAGTTGAACGGAATGGACAGTGTCTTGAAAGGAGGATATAAGATGAACATTAACAAAAGCAAAACGAGGATAATGGAATGTAGTCAAATTAAATCGGGTGATGCTGAGGGAATTAGATTAGGAAATGAGACGCTTAAAGTAGTAAAGGAGTTTTGCTATTTAGGAAGTAAAATAACTGATGATGGTCGAAGTAGAGAGGATATAAAATGTAGACTGGCAATGGCAAGGAAAGCGTTTCTGAAGAAGAGAAATTTGTTAACATCGAATATAGATTTATGTATCAGGAAGTCGTTTCTGAAAGTATTTGTTTGGAGTGTAGCCATGTATGGAAGTGAAACATGGACGATAACTAGTTTGGACAAGAAGAGAATAGAAGCTTTCGAAATGTGGTGCTACAGAAGAATACTGAAGATAAGGTGGATAGATCACGTAACTAATGAGGAGGTATTGAATAGGATTGGGGAGAAAAGAAGTTTGTGGCACAACTTGACTAGAAGAAGGGATCGGTTGGTAGGACATGTTTTGAGGCATAAAGGGATCAGAAATTTTGCATTGGAGGGCAGCGTGGAGGGTAAAAATCGTAGAGGGAGACCGAGAGATGAGTACACTAAGCAGATTCAGAAGGATGTAGGTTGCAGTAGGTACTGGGAGATGAAGCAGCTTGCACAGGATAGAGTAGCATGGAGAGCTGCATCAAACCAGTCTCAGGACTGAAGACAACAACAACATGAAGTTTTGTGAAGGAGAAACTTTATTTTCAATGCAATTTTCGAACTGAAGCATTCGGTCTTAGCATATCCCGTTATCAGTATTATCCTCGTAAAGAAAGTTGACACTCTGCGCGGTGGCTGATGGGGGCGACTGCAAAGGTATTTACCATTTACAGTCTATCCCATCAGCCGGCGCACCGAGTGTCAACTTTGTTTGCGCGAGTAATACCTCATCCTCTTCCATGTCGTGTTTGTTTAAATCCAATGAGTATTTTTGAAAAGAAATGATTACTCAGTCAGAGTCAGGAAAATATTAATGTGCCAGAGACAGAAAATTATTAATGTTTGTAACAGTCCGTCACATTTTTTTCTTATTTTATTAAATTACACTATGCGTTTCGGACCCTATCGGTCCATCTTCAGGTGTAAATCGTCTAATACGTAATTTAAATTTGCTGTTGAGTGAGGTGACATGCAATTTCCTGTGTGAGAGAGTTAGGTGTCGGCTTTCGTATTTCGTGAATCGAGTGCGGAAATATGTGAGGAACAGCGAGAAAAAAAAAACACTGAAAAACTTATCGAACACACAAGGAAAAATATTTTTAACGTGATAAGGTCTGCATACGTATTCTGACGTTCTTCCTTCTTCTTTGGTACATTTTTCAATGTTTCTTTTTTTTACACTGTTCCTCAGATATTTCCGCACTCGATACACGAAATACGAAAGCTAACACCTAACTGTCTCATAAAGGAAAATGCATGTCACCTCATTCAATAGCAAATGTAAATTATGTATTAAAGGAATTGCACCTGAAGGTGGACCCTCAGTGTCCGAAATGAATCGTATACCTTAATGAAACAAGCAAAAATTGTGACTAAAGGTATTTTGTTCAAACTTCCTGTGTATTGAATAAAGTCTCGTTTACAGCTGTAAAGTATGGATAAAATTAAATAAAAAAAAGAAACACATGCTTGGGTCATAGCGTATTTCTCTACGTCACACATCACACTATTTTAGAAGCACAGTGTGACTGTCAGGATTTTAGAGTTACTGAGACGTCATAGGGTGTTAATGATAACAATAGTTGGTAATTATGTCTGTCATACTAATAGTTCTAAAGTCCAGTCAAACGTGCTCTGCTTATAAATTTGTATGACATAGACAAGTATGCTGACAGCGACCCAAGTATCGACGTTTAGTGGGTTATACTACACTGGTGTCCAAAACCATAGCAAAAAGAACTACATCCGCGTCCCGTGTCTAATTCACGGTAGAACCATACAAACTGTCAACAAATGTCCGAAAGATCGTGTCCTGCACGGCAGATGGCATTCTGCTCAACCACGCCAACGATGACGTCAGTGCACCTATCAAACGTGGCAGTGTTTGCCGGTTAGTTCCACATCCACAGTCGCAGTGTATACAGTCACAGACGGTGTAGTGTGGCACAAGACGCCTACCAGGCTCACTGCTGTGGAGGGCCATTGGGAAGAATGGAAACAATACAGTCGCCAACTGTGGCTTAATGTAAATTATTCTGTTGCTTTTCGGCTGTGGCCACAGTTTACAGAGACCTAAACTGTCTCCCACAGACAAGGGGCCGACCGCGTGTAATATTAGAAAGGGAGAACCGTTATTCGACTGCAAGGACACTTTGGTATCGCCTTAGTACGGCACGGCAATTGGCATCTCACCTCGCAGCATCCACTGGACGTATTGTAGCGAGGCAAACGCTGTACAGATGGCTTCGGCAGATTGACTTTTATGAACGTCTGGAGTGGGGCCGTCGACATGCCACCTGGATGGTCGAACAGTTTGCAGGTGTTGTTTTCACAGATGAGTTCCGGTTTGGACTAGACAGTGATTCTCGTTGGATTCGCATCTGGAGGGTCTGTAGGGAATGTGGAAAACGGTTTTGGACCCAACCATTGTGAAAAGAGACTGATATCGAGGATGATCCATAATGGTGTGGGCAGGTATTATGTTGACCACTCGAATACCTCTTCATGAAATTCTACAGTTAAATCATCAGGGTATAACTGCTGTCAGGTATCGTGACGAGATCCCGGGACCTCATATGCGGTTGATGCGAGGTGCTGTGGGCCTAGGCTTCGTGTTGCGCGACTATAATGCTCGACCTCATACAGCTGGTTTGTTGATGTTTTCCTGGAAACGGAAGACATTGCACGCATGACGTAGCATACTCACTCTCTCTATCTGAATTCCATAGAGCACGTCAGGGATGCACTAGGGAGACGGGTTGCATCCACCAACCACTCTCAAAGAGATGTGAGCACCTCTGCAGGAAGAATGGGCGTTATTGCCACGACATGTGACTGATGACATCATTCACAGCATGCCCCGTCATTTGTCAGGCGTGTATTGCTGCCAGAGGTGGTCACAACCCATACTGAGCGCATTAACCAGCTGTCGGAATGTGCGTGTATATCCGTTAAGTTGGAAAAAAATGAAGAACATTTTTGCCTACAGTTACGCGTGTTGCAGTTATTTACGTTCTGCATTCTTTATACTGTTTCTACTTTTTTATCAGCATATTATACTGTTTTGTGACAAAAAAAACGCAACCTTGCAAAATTTAGGTTTGTTGCTTTAATTTTAGACAAGAGTGTGCACAGTTGAGAACATGAAATGAAGGATGGTTTATTCCTAATAACAAAAGCTGTGCGGTAAACTGATGTCACTCGAGAAATGTTTTGCAACGTTGACCCTACACGACTAGCGCTCGGAGGAACAGACGGATTGTTCGCTCGGCCGCGAGTGAAGTTGCAGAGATGTGACGTACCTAGAGTCAAGAAATGGGTCTCTCTGCAGCAAGGCAAGTGTTCGCTCGGACGCTTCGAAGAGGTCTGGATCACGATGACGACCGGACTGGCCTTTAGCACGGCGACAATTGTGGCAGCTTCCTCTGACGTGGCAGCAGGTGGAGGCGCTCAACGACGGCACTGGCTACGGCAGCGAAACGACGTCGTGTTTTTTAGACGAGTCCCAGTTCAGAGTACAGCATTAGGAGGTCTTCAGGCCCTCTCTTACACCTAACCAGGCATACTCAGATTGAACGAGTTACAGTTTCTACAGAACATTAAGAACATATAACGTATTATGCAGTATTGGTGTTAAAGAAAAAAATAGAGATTATAACAGTAGTACAATGATAACTATAACAATAAAAAATAATTATAACAATCAAGAATAATAATGATAATAATAATAATAGTAATGACTATGTATATGAAAGTGAACACACTTTTCTTTTGTGAATGTCAGTCCTATTGTTAGTTGGGAATTTTCTCGTTATGTTCTTGCAGCTTGTGAGTTATTCTCATCGAGCAGAGACATAAGACGATAGAATGGGGTAAAAGAGATATATAAGAGGTAGACAGCTTAGAGGAAGAGAAATAGAAGGAAAAAATTCGAAGCTGTGATGGAGAGGAGAAAGAAAGAGATGAGAGGGGCACAACAATGGTGGCTATACCGTCCCTAATATGTAAGTTTTGAGTTCCCTCTTGAATGTTGAGTAGTTCTGGATAAGACGCACATCACAGGGGAGCGCGTTCCATAGTCGTATGGCTGAGATGGAGAATGACACGGAGAAAGATTTTGTGTTATGTAAAGGTACAGCCAAGATGCTAGACGTATCCGATCTGGTATTGTGATTGTGGAATGATGATAGGTGTTTAATGTGACAGGATAAGTATTGGGGGCACCAGTGACTAAGAAATCGATGAAGTAAGCACATCGTGTGGAGATCGCGTGCCTTATGTGGGCGTATCCAACCTAGCTGGGAGTATGAAGGACTGATATGATCATACAACCGAATATTGCACACGTATCTAACGCATGCATTCATCACTAGCTCGAGGCATCTAGAATTTTCACTATTTGTGCCGTGTTAAACTACATCACAGTAGTAAAGGTCAAGTCTTGTATATAGTTAAAGTGGAAATTAAATGTATGGAGATTGATACAAAACTGTTTTCTTGATGATGAGACAATTAGAAAAGAGTATTGGTGAATTTACAAGAAGTTTAATAAAAAATGTGGATCGTGAACACAAAGTTAAAAATTATTTCTTGCATACCATTGTTCTGATCTGGGATTGTTCGATCATTAAGAATTTCCTGAAAAACGCATTTGTTAGGTCTTCAAATATTGGTAAAATACAGATCTGGACCTTCTAGCAGTCAAAGTGGAATCACCCTAGAACGAACAAGATGGGCCATAACAACTTCGACGAAATGTACATGGGAATCCATTCAAGATAAGTACCAAAATTAATGACTTTTTTTTACAGTGACTTCACTATTTCCATTCTGACGATACTATCCACAGTCAATAATTTTGTTGTTGCCCGATAAAGCGAACATATGCTGCGTGAGCAACACCGTTAATCTGATTTCTAACCTACTTTTCAAGTGGTGGTATTGTTAGAAGACCCATGTGCCATGATGATAGGGTGCTACTGGGTACACAACACGATCCCCTCTAGTCTGCAGACAATTCGACAGTGGGTGTTACATTTCTCACCTGTTAAGACCAGTGGCTGTCCCCTATCTTAGAGTTCTCAACAAGATAACGCAAGACCACATGTTTCCAGTGCTGTCCTGACACACATCGATAAAGTGGGTGTTCGACTGTTGCAGTGACCAGCGTACTTTACAGCTCTCTAACCGGTGTAAACATCTGCTCGTGAGTCGCAGAGAGATTAACATGCCACCACTGATCAGCCACCACGACTCATGGACTCTGGCGTAGGCCTGAAGCAGCTCGACTGCATGCGTGTCCAAGTTAGAGCAGCTGTTGCTGCCACATGTGTTAAATTTCGTACACCGTATACCCCTAACCAACTACAAATATAATACCGCAATCATGCCGGTTTCATCAATACTTCGAATTGATGGAAATAAATCGGAACACCAAAAAGTAATTGATGTAAAGTAATGAAATTTCGGGAATACATTTGCCTAGGTAACATATTTAAGTCATTAACATTGTAAAATCAAAGGTTAACATAAGCCGCTGCAAATGTGAAATACTGGTACATTAAAAATTGTTATACCGTCCAGAACGTTGAATGTAAGCATGCAACCGTGCATGCACTATGTTGTACAGGTACTGGATGTCAGTTTATAGGAAGGAGTTCCATGCCTGTTACACTCGGTGAGTACATGGACGGTTAAGGCTGTTTGTGACGAAAGTCGTCGTTCGATGATGTCCCATATGTGGCCGATGAGAGAAATATCGGTGACAGAGCAGGTGAAGGCAACGTGTCGACACTCTATAGAGCATGTTGGGTTACAACAGCGGTCTGTGGGCGAGCGTTATCCTGCTGGAAAGCACTCCCTGGAATTCTGTTCATAAATGGCAGTATAACAGATAGCATCACCAGATTGACGTACAAATTTGCAGTCAGGGTGTGTAGGATAACCACGAGAGTGCTCCTGCCATCATTAGAAATCGCACCCCTGGTCATACGCTATGTGATCAAAAGTATCCGGACATCCCCCAAAATATACGTTTTTCATGTTAGGGGTATTGTGCTGCCACCTACTGCCAGGTACTCAATATCAATTACCTTAGTAGACATTAGGCATCGTGACAGAACAGAATAGGGCGCTCCGCAAAACTCACAGACTTCGAACGTGGTAGTGGCTGGGTGTCACTTGTGTCATACGTCTGTAAGCGAGATTTCCACACTCCTAAACATCCTTAGGTCCACTGTTAGCGATGTGATACTAATGTGGAAACGTGAAGGGACATGTATAGCGCAAAAGCGTAAAGGCCAACCTCGTTTGTTGACTGACAGCTACCGCCTACAGCTGAAGAGGGTCGTAATGTGTAATACACAAACGTCTTTTCCATACCATCACACAGGAATTCCAAACTGCATCAGGATCCACTGCAAGTACTATGATAGTTAGGCGGCAGGGGAGTCAACTTGGATTTCATGGTTGAGCGGCTGCTCATAAGCCACACATCACGCCGTTAAATGCCAAACGACGCCTCGCTTGGTGTAAGGAGCGCAAACATTGGACGATTGAACAGTGTAAAAACGTTGTGCGCAGAGATGAATCACGGTACACAATGTGGCGACACGATGGCAGGGGTGGATATGGCGAATGGCCGGTGAAGGTCATCTGCCAGAGTGTGTAGCCCAACAGTAAAATTTGGAGGCGGTGGTGTTATGGTGTGGTGGTGTTTTTCATCGAGAGGGCTTGCACCCCTAGTTGTTTTGCTTGGCACACAAGCCTACATTGATGTTTTAAGCACCTTCTTACCCCCCACTGTAGAGGAGCAATTCGGAGATTGCGATTGCATCTTTCAACACGATCGAGCACCTGTTCATAATACACGCCCTGTGGCGGAGTGGTTACACGACAACAACATCCCTGTAATGGACTGACGTGCACTGAGTTCTGACCTAACCCTATAGAACACCCTTGGGATGTTTTTGAACGCTGACTTCGTGCGAGACCTCACCGACCAATATCGATACCTCTCATCAGTGCAGCACGTCGTGTGGAATGGCCTGCCATTCCCCAAGCAACTTCCAGCACCTGACGGAACCTATACTTGCGAGAGCGGAAGCTGTCACAAGGCTAAGGGTGGACCAACACCATATTGAATTCCAGTATTGCCGATGGAGGGCGCCAAGAACCTGTAAGCCATTTTCAGCCACGTGTCCGGATTCATTGGATCACATAGTGTAACTTCAGGTGTAGGTCGAGTGCGTCTCGCATGCGGACAGCTTGGTCTCAGGGCCGCAACTAGCCTCGTTCTAACCAAATCACTAAAACCGAGGCAGAAGCAGATTTCATCACAAAACACAACATGTCTCCACCCTACCTTCTAATGAGCTCTCGCTTGACACTATTGAAGTCACAAATGGCGGCGGTTGGGGGTGAGTGGAATGCACGCTACAGGCCGTCTGGTGCGGACCTGTCCTTGAAGTAACTGATTTGTAACAGTTTGTTGTCAGTGTGGTGCTAACTGCTGCTACGGATGAAGTACAATGCGGTGGAGCCATACGCCCAACGCGATCGCCGTCCGTCTCGATAGTCCCATGTGGTCTTCAGGAGCCCGACCTCCAGCACTCATGTACATTGGCTACATTCCTGTCAAGTCTTTCTGCAATATCGCGGAAGGAACATCCAGCTTCTCGTACTCTTATTACACGACCTCTTTCAAACTTAATGAGGTGCTGAGAATGGCGTCTTTGTTTCCTTGAAGTCATTCATGACTAACATCAAGTCAACACGACCAGTCTCAATGGTAGCTAACACTCACGACCGTTAGAGAGAATATTTAAAGCAAACCTGATTTGCACCTTCATAGCGGCGCTATTAACGCCATTCTTTCGTTTATGTCACACAACTCTTTATTAGTGCTGCAATTTTTGCCCGTCAGTGTATTTTCTATCTTTGACTTGTAGGGAAGCAGCATACTCACGCCTTATAAAATTCGCATCACTCTTTCCATTTTCTGCCAGCCTAGTCCGCTGTAACTAGCTCTGACGTCATAAATATTGTGCAATACTTTAAAATGAAGTGAATAACCTGAAACGTTTCTACCATGTCAGGAGTAATACAAAATCAGTATGTGTTGGATATCAGTTCAATAACTTTAACCACTTTCGAAATTTGGATGTTTTTCTGTAAAAATCATTGGCGCAACAGAAAAGAGCTAGAAACTTAAAAATTTATATTTAGATTCCTTTTGCGTAATAATTTAGTAGAAACAGTATTCTGGATCTCACAAATTAAAATTTTAGTTGAAATTCATGATTTTATGGTTTTTGTCTTAGAAATTAAGGAAGCAAGATAAATTAAGTAGGCGAATAAATAAAGCTAGGATGTTTAAATTTAAGTGGAAGGGAGATCCGCTATAATCATAAAAATGTGAGAAGTTTCAACAGAATAACTATAACACTATGGCGATAGCGTATCTCCAAAGGGCAAGTTCAGAGCTCGTCTACTGCGTGTAGTGTGACTAAATTAACTCTCTCGCCCAAAATATTTGACTTAGCCACATCAGACTTTTATTATGATTACTTACTTGTGTGCTGATTGCACAATTAAATTGAAAGCTTCATCGGCCAGCAGCAAAGGAAGCAATGATTTATTCGATAACTTAAAGTGGTCCATTACTAGCACAGCGGCTAGTCGGGAGAGCAGATTTGATTAGGCGTTCCCTTAGCCGTCCGCACCGCGGCCTTATATGTAAGAACGCTGCGCGAGAAAGGAAGGCCCCAGTTCTCTCCAGACGCTGATTAGCGCACCACCTGTGCCGGGAGTCGCGTCGCGTAGCGTCGGTGTCATTGCTATAAACAGCCTCGGATGCCGTAATAAGTTACTCGGGATACACGTAACCATGAAATCGTTTTCGAGTGAAGTGTTATTTCTGGGATGACTTTAATGATCTATCTTCAGTTTGCGTATGTCGCATTTTCACGTGCCGCCGCGGGACAGACAGTCTACCATTATTTAGCGTGGCGTTTGATGAACATTATCATCAAATTATGGCGAGCATTCACTTAAACATTTAATTTGAACAGTTATAGTGGCATCAGCGCATTAGACTCTGAACTGCTCTGGTAGTTGGATTGTGTGGATTCTTTTTGGTCTGTGACTTTCAGAATATAGTGAACATTTTAGAGGGAATGGTATTTGATTATAAATCCCAGACAATCTCCTAATTCCTCAGAGCTATAAGCTGTAGCTATAAATGTATTTCTCAGATGAAGTGGGCACTAGGAATTCTAATTACAGGCTTCACATTTTGCTAATCACTTTCTGGTTGCCAATATTGTAGTTAGATAGCCAGTGTTGAGAACGGCTAACAACAGCATTAAATAAATAATAGGAACATTAATAACAATTATTCCACACGCCGCCCCACAGACTGACATCAGGGAACATCAGTAGAAAAATCGAGAACGAAGTTTTCACTCTACAGCGGAAAGTGTGCTGATATGAAACTTCCTGATAGATTAAAAGTGTGCGTTGGAACCGAGACTCGAAGTCGGGACCTTTGCCTTACGATGGTAAGTGCTCTACCAACTTTTTTTTAATCTCATTATCTCATTTTGTTCGTCACTGTTCGTTCTGTATGTTCGGTGCCGACGTTCTATGACGGCTTGCTCAACTTCATCGACAATCCATTATCTCAGTTTTTTATTACAGAGTGCAGCTAACTCTCTGACCGAAAACGCTGAGCTACTGTGCCGGCACCAACTGAGCCACCCAAGTAGGGCTCTCGACCTGTCCCCACAACAAACGTCCCGAGTTCGAGTCTCGGTCTGACACACAGTTTTAATCTGCTAGGAACCTGCAGTATGAGAAATGTTATTGATATTGTAAAACATTGTGACTGGCAGTAGGGTGTCCTGTGTGACTTGCATGGACCTCTTTATTAAACCAGTGACGGTTTTTAATGGTTCATCTATGATTCTGGGGTGCGTAGGAATGTGCAGAGCAGTGGACGTGAGAGAGGGCAAGTCGGTGGCCGGTGGACGGGACCGCGGTCTGGATGGCGAAGTGTGATCAGCTCAAAACGCACACGAGGCTGTAAACATTGTCCTTCCACACAACTGCTTGCGTCAAATGACCGGCCAAGTGTGGTACGGCGCTGCGTGTATGAGTCGGGGCCGCATTTCCGTATTTTCTGACTTATTTTGAAGATCAGCATCTGCCGCTTGCAGAAAGCACAGGCCACAGGTCGGGGCTACCTTTCCATATTTTCTGACTTCTTTTCAAGATTAGCATCTGCCGCTTGTAGAAAGCACAGGCCACAGCTCTGGACTGCCCTTCCATATTTTCTGACTTTTTTTTTTTTTTGAGATTAACATCTGCCGCTTGCAGAAAGCTCAAGCTAAACAAAACAAACTCCAGTGTTGCAATAGTACTCTCTGAATTTCTCCAGCCCAGTTGTGAGGCTGGTGGTGGGAGAAAGTGCCGTTGGCGAAATACGTGTGACGTCAGATCGCAGCTTCGAAATGAATGCTTTTGGTAGTAGGGGGTTGTTTCGTGTTGCCCTTCGAGACTGGGAAATGTGTGCTTTTTTTTGGTGGGGGGGGGGGGGGGGCGCTGGATTCTCTGCCGACTGCCACTTTTTGACGGCAAGGAATTTACAGGCCGTAAATGAGGATCGCAGGAGAATCACTTGCCGGTAGGATGCGAAAGTGCCCAGTTTGATCCGCAGATAGGAAGTGAGAGTAGCCAGTTCGACATTCGGGTAGGACGCGAGGCACTCCTTACTGACTTGGCGTAATGACGCGGCAGAATCATATTGGAGACCCGCAAAGGTACTGAGGACTCCGTCTTCGACAAGGATTCAACACGTGTGCAGCGCACCGCTCGGCGCAGTCCAATCATACTTATAAGGTAAACTCCCCATTGCACCCCCATCAGATGTATTGGTAAGATGACAAGTGGACAGCCCGTCAAAAATTGAACACAGATAAGGCACGAAAACGGAAAGAAGGTGTACTGCACTGTGAAAAAAAGCAAAATACACTCCTGGAAATTGAAATAAGAACACCGTGAATTCATTGTCCCAGGAAGGGGAAACTTTATTGACACATTCCTGGGCTCAGATACATCAGATGATCACACTGACAGAACCACAGGCACATAGACACAGGCAACAGAGCATGCACAATGTCGGCACTAGTACAGTGTATATCCACCTTTCGCAGCAATGCAGGCTGCTATTCTCCCATGGAGACGATCGTAGAGATGCTGGATGTAGTCCTGTGGAACGGCTTGCCATGCCATTTCCACCTGGCGCCTCAGTTGGACCAGCGTTCGTGCTGGACGTGCAGACAGCGTGAGACGACGCTTCATCCAGTCCCAAACATGCTCAATGGGGGACAGATCCGGAGATCTTGCTGGCCAGCGTAGTTGACTTACACCTTCTAGAGCACGTTGGGTGGCACGGGATACATGCGGACGTGCATTGTCCTGTTGGAACAGCAAGTTCCCTTGCCGGTCTAGGAATGGTAGAACGATGGGTTCGATGACGGTTTGGATGTACCGTGCACTATTAAGTGTCCCCTCGACGATCACCAGAGGTGTACGGCCAGTGTAGGAGATCGCTCCCCACACCACGATGCCGGGTGTTGGCCCTGTGTGCCTCGGTCGTATGCAGTCCTGATTGTGGCGCTCACCTGCACGGCGCCAAACACGCATACGACCATCATTGGCACCAAGGCAGAAGCGACTCTCATCGGTGAGGCGACACGTCTCCATTCGTCCCTCCATTCACGCCTGTCGCGACACCACTGGAGGCGGGCTGCACGATTTTGGGGCGTGAGCGGAAGACGGCCTAAAGGTGTGCGGGACCGTAGCCCAGCTTCATGGAGACGGTTGCGAATGGTCCTCGCCGATACTCCAGGAGCAACAGTGTCCCTAATTTGCTGGGAAGTGGCGGTGCGGTCCCCTACGGCACTGCGTAGGATCCTACGGTCTTGGCGTGCATCCGTGCGTCGCTGCGGTCCGGTCCCAGGTCGACGGGCACGTGCACCTTCCGCCGACCACTGGCGACAACATCGATGTACTGTGGAGACCTCACGCCCCACGTGTTGAGTAATTCGGCGGTACGTCCACCCGGCCTCCCGCATGCCCACTATACGCCCTCGCTCAAAGTCCGTCAACTGCACATACGGTTCACGTCCACGCTGTCGCGGCATGCTACCAGTGTTAAAGACTGCGATGGAGCTCCGTATGCCACGGCAAAGTGGCTGACACTGACGGCGGCGGTGCACAAATGCTGCGCAACTAGCGCCATTCGACGGCCAACACCGCGGTTCCTGGTGTGTCCGCTGTGCCGTGCGTGTGATCATTGCTTGTACAGCCCTCTCGCAGTGTCCGGAGCAAGTATGGTGGGTCTGACACACCGGTGTCAATGTGTTCTTTTTTCCATTTCCAGGAGTGTAGAAACCGTCAACGGCCCAATCTCCACAAGTGCCACATCGAGCAAGGTGTAAGAACCACGGCGTTGTCGTTAAGTGGTCATGGTGTTCGTCTCCTAAGCGGACGAGCAGTGGTCAAACGTAGCTCGTGATATTTTTTTTCTCAACGTTATGAACTGTCAAAAAAAAATGGTTCAAATGGCTCTGAGCACTATGGGACTTAACTGCTGTGGTCATCTGTCCCCTAGAACGTAGAACTACTTAAACCTAACTAACCTAAGGACATCACACACATCCATGCCGGAGGCAGATTTCGAACCTGCGACCTTATCGGTCTCGCGGTTCCAGACTGTAGCGCTTATAACCGCTCGGCCACTCCGGCCGGCGTTATGAACTGTCCGTCCGGTCAGTGAAGTGGTTGTTATCTCTCTATAGTCTTGGCAGGTGTTATACTATACATTCGTTTTAGAATATGAGTCATATAGTAAGAAATATTACCGTAGCAAGTAAAAGTGATGAATAGTGAGAGCAGGTGAAGTACCACCTAGACATGTCACAGAACTATGTTACAACAAAGGAATTCAAGAGCCAAAAGTTCCAAAACGGAGCTTCAAAAACATTAAAAACATATGTTTTGACGGAGGACAGAGAATCTGCGTGATTGTGAAAATGTTGCGGTCATTTGTTGCAACTTGTGTGACAAACGTTATGTTTTCATCATTTCCATGGGCGTGATCACATTCACATTCATATAAACACCTAAGGCAAGGAGGCTTATCTCACTCGCTCACGAGGTGAACAAGCTAGATGCGACGATAAGAGATTCCTATCGTATGACACACATGCTGTCACTAACGCCGTGTATGACGCAACAGAAGTGTTTTCCGGTGGCGGATTCGGTTGATTTGCCGCCTTGTCATCAAACGTTTGTGCTTCACATTCGCAAGCCACTTCCTTTCGGCTGCTAATAGAGCAATTGTCCCGAATCAACTCTATGTTATTGATGTTAGAGGGGCACCTTTTCTAGGTATTGAAAGAAGTCACTATAACAGAAGAGCCCCAAAAGACTGCACAGGAAAGTAAGGCTAGCTTACTCCGCCAAAACATTAGAGGACCGAGTAATAAGGTAGAAGAGCTTCTTGCCTGCTTGCAAAATTTAGAGGAAAAGATAGACATCCTGGGCCTGCCTGCGCACCAGGTAACCACAGGGTTACATAAGTTACATATAAAAGATCACAGTCTAGCAGTTTACTCATGCAGAACTAAAACGGGAAAAGGTGGAGTGTTGCATATATTAAGACAGGACACATGTTCAAAAACACCGACACAAGCAGGTTTTGTAGTGATCAGCACTCAGATGCGTGTGCTTGTGAATTAATGCTGAATAACAGTTCGCTTTTAATTGTAACAGTATACAGATCCCCACTGGGAAATGTTGAATTATTTATGAGGCACCTGGATTCCTTACTGTGATGTCTGCCAGATATCAGCAAGCAGTCTCTGGTGAATTCAGTGTAGATTTTCCAAAGTGTTTTGATAGGAAAAATGATCTGAAAACCTTATTTGGGTTGTACAATTTGCTCTCATTAGTTAACTTTCCAGCACGCGTGGATAAAGACAGTAGGTCCATAATTGATAATGTTTTCTTTGATGAGGCTCAAAGCAAGAAAATAACTGGTTACCCAGTAACAAATGCTCTCTATGATCATGATGCGTTGTTAGTCAGAATAAATCACATTGTGCCTTGCAGTGTGGATACACCTCAGTGGAAGTCAGTTAAAATCATTAATGACTACGGGGCAAATGTTTTTAAGAGTAGTTTACAAGAAACAACCTGGAATAAAATTTATAAGGAACCAAATGCCAATATAAAATTTAATCTACTCCATGATTAATTAATATCAGTATTTGAAAATAACTTCCCGCATAAGCCAATCAGAAGCGACATGAAATACCCATATAAGAAACCATGGATCACTAAGGAGATTAAAGTATCTTGTGAAAGGGAAATGTGTCTTTTGGCAAGAAAAGCAGAGACTCTGCAGAAGTTGCGCCCTACAAAAACCACTCAGAATTACTAAGAAAGGTTATTAAAAAATCAAGAAACATACACATAATGTTAGAAATCAGTACCTCCGACAACAGACTTAATGCTATACGGAATGTAGTGAAGCAAGAGACAGGACAACCAACAACAGGCGAGGATAACCCTACTGTTGAACTGAATGGAAGGTTTATAAATGACAAGTCACAGATAGCAAATGTATATAATAATCGTTTCTTAAACGAAGTAGGAAGCATAGGGACCAACAGTTCAAGAGAAAGATCATAGCAATGTGTTGAAGAAGCAGCTCTCATAAAATTACATCATATGAACATACCACCAACTTCTACTTCTGAAATTAAGAGGGTCATACATTCTCTCAAGACTAAAAGCTCTTCTGGTTTTGATGGTGTTTCCAGTTTACTAAATATTTTTTCCCGTGTAATAAGTCTGGTATTGTTTGAAATATGTAATGTATCACTAACTCAAGGCGTTTCTCCAAAGAGACAAAAATATGCCATTGTTAAACCCCTCTTTAAGAAAGGTGATGAGAAAGACGTCAGTAACTACCGACCTATTTCACTGTAGACATCATTTTTCAAAATTTTTGAGAAGATGTTGTATTCTAGAATAGTGTCTCACCCTGGTAACATGAATATCCTCAGCAAAACACAGTTTGGGTTTCAGAAGGGTTGCTCTACTGAAAATGTCATTTCCATGTCCACACATCAGATATTACAAGCATTAAATTACAAAATAGCACCGGTAGGTATTTTCTGTGACCTATCCAAGGCATTTGATTGTGTAAATCATAGTAGACTCCTAGATAAATTGAAGTTATATGGGATTGATGGTATAGCCAACCAATCGATGATGTCATATCTAACCAAAAGAATGCAGAAAGTTTTACTTAGTAGTAACTCACCCAACAGAATCCAGGGACATAATTCTTGCAGGGCAGAAATCACGTATGTGGCTCCCCAAGGCTCAATTTTAGGTCCACTACTGATTATCATATATGTAAATGAGTTACCGTCTAATATACAACAAGCAGAATTACTTCTTTTTTCAGATGATACCAGTATTGTAATCACTTCCACTATACATACAGAATTGGAAGAAATGGTGAACAAAGATCTCAAAAGTATCATTGACAGGTTTTCAGCGAATGGTTTCGCACTGAATTTCACAAAGACACATCATATTCAGTTCTGCGCCTCTAGGGGTACTCCACCAGTGATAAGTGTAATACATGGTACTGAAATAATACATAGGGTGGAAACTTCAAAATTTGTTAGGTATCCATATTGATGAGAATTTAAATTGGGAAAAACACATTTTGGAACTCCTAAAACAACTTAGTTCAGCCACAATTGCACTTAGAATCATAGCAAGTTTTGGGGAGAGAGAAATCAGTAAGTGGATATATTTTGATTATTTTCGTTCAATAATGTCGTATGGAATAATGTTCTGGGATAACTCATCTCTAAGAAAGAGAGTCTTCATTACCCAAAGACGTGCTGCATGAATAATATGTGGTACTACATGTGATCACCTTGTAGACATCTGTTTAAGGAGTTGGGCATTCTATCTATTGCTTCACAGTATATCTATTCCTTCATAAAGTTTGTTCTAAATAATCCAGTTCAGTTCAAAAGGAACTATGAGGTACAATACTTGAAGAAAAAATGACATCCATTACTCAACATCCATTACTCTTTAGCATAAAAAGGGGTGCACAACGCTGCAGCAAAAGTTTTGACCTTTTAGCCTGTGATATAAAATTTCTAACAGACAGCAAGGTAAAATTTGAAAATAAATTGAAAAAGTGTCTCCTTCACAACTCCTTCTATCCTGTAGAAGGATTTCTGTGCTTGTAATGTGTAAAAGATGGCGGGTAGGAATTGCTAACTCAATGTGTATATCTTGTTTTTATTTCGGGGAAAAATTATATGGTGATGATAGAGTACAAATAGATGTGCAAATTAATATGCGATATGAATGTAAAATGACGGTTTATCATGCAAAATGAGCCATGGAACATGAAAGTAACTAACCATTACAGGTTCCTTCCACACATCTACCTGTTGCAAACGGACGTTACACCACGACACATAGACATAAGTTTGAATTCAGCGAAAAGCGGAAAAAAATAAAAATATAAAAAGTAAAAATTGGTGTCAGGGAGTTTCGTTGGACATTTGAAGCGAGTAAATTCTTAAGTGGAAAAGAAGTAATGTAAATGACAGTGGAGTCACAATCCTTTCCATTTAATCTTCATGCAAATTTAGACGAAAAGACTTAGATTTTTGATTATTCTTTTTGTATGCTGATCTCGTAAATGTGTTTAAGGACAAACGTGAGTATGAGTTTCATCATTGCTAGCATACGATCCCTTCACACACTTTAACTTGAAGGCTTGTAATTTGTATGCAGGTACATATTCGCAATCAGGTCGAAATCATGAACAACATATTACTCTCGTCAGACAGCGTTAGTCAGAGAGAGATATTTCTTTTGGAATTTCAGCACTATAAGAACTATGCCTAGGGCCGTAATTTCCGAGTCATCCATTAAACTTCGCGCACAAACGTTTAGAGGTTAGTTCCTAAAGAAGTGGCCTGTCCACAATTACTTTTGGAAGGTTAAGGTAAATTCTTCGCTTTGGGATTTTTGAACCTACAAATTAATCAAGTTTTTTTTTTCAATACGAGCAGCAAGTAAAGGAAGTTACCTGCATATTTTCTTGTATTGCAATTGTAATACACAGCCGTGTACATTAATAAAACTTTGTTGAAACACCTTATTCTACCACAAGCAAAATTCCTGTTTTTGGCAACATAGCATTATTTATGATTTTCCGTTGGAGGTCTAGCTACCTACACGGAGGTGACAAAAGTCATGGAATAGCGATACACACATATAGAGATGGCGGTAGTATCGAGTACACAAGGTGTAAAAGGCAGTGCATTGGCGGAACTGTCATTTATACTCAGGTGATTCTTGTGAAAAGGTTGCGGACGTGATTATGACCGCACAACGAAAATTAACAGATTTTGAAAGCGAAATTGTAGTTGGAGCTAGACTCGTGGGCACGGCCTTCACTTCACGACTCAGAGCTGCGGCGATTGCATAGAGTGCTAGTAGATAAGCAATACTGCGAGAAGTAACCGCAGAAAACAACGTGGAACGTACGACGAACGTATGCGTCACGGGAGTATGGCGCAATTTTGCGCTAATGGGTTATGGTAGCAGATGACCGACGCGAGCGCCTTTGTTAAGAGCACGATGTCGCCTGCGGCGCCTCCCCTGCGCTCGTGACCATATTGTTTGGACCCTAGAGGACTGCAGATGACTCCCGATTTCAGTTGATAAGAGCTGATGGTAGGGTTTGAAAGTGTCGTACACCCCAGTCATTGATTCAAGTTCTCAGCAAGCCACTGTGCGAACTGGCGGTGGCCCCATAATGGTGTGGACTGTGTCTTCATGGAATCTACTGGACCATTGACTGGAATGGGTTGTGTTCAGCTACTTGGAGACCATCTGCAGCCCTTCATGGACTTCATGTTCCCTGTCAACGACGAAATTTTTACGGGTGACATTGTGCCATGTCTCCGGGCCACAATTGTTTGTTCGCAATTTCTTTGGACAATTCGAGAGAATGATTTGGCCACCCATATTACCGACATGAATTCCGTCGAACATTTATGGGACATAATCGAGAGGAAAATCATGCACTGGCAAACCTTCCGCAATTATGGACGACTGTAAGAGGCAGAATGGTTCAATATTGCTGCAGGGGACTTCCAACGACTTATTGAGTCCATCGCACATCGAGTTGCAGCGTAATCCCAGGCAAAAGGAGGTCCGACGCGATATCAGGAGCTATCCCATGACTTTTGTCACCTCATTGTATACAGGGTGATCCCATGATTGTGTTATGAAATTTCAGGGATGATGGAGAAAGGTAAACGTATTAATTTGAGGTAGGGGACTTTGGACTGGAAACGAACGAGTCGAAAGTTATAAGCAAAAATACTCTGGCAGTGGAATAAATATCCCGGTACTGTTGCCAAGGTAGTAGGGTACGCAGTCCCTTAGAACACTCGGGGGAAGAGGCTGGCTTAATAATGCAACTAATACAAAGCAGGTGACGTAGTGTGTAATAACATGTGTACTCCTGCTGTACCATGCCTGTACTGTAGTAGACCCATGTCTGTATTTACATGCTGTACCAACGTCTATTAGCTCTAACCAAACGGAGTTGTGCCCGGTGATAAAACTTACAGTCATGATTTTCGTTCACGGGCAAGCAAATGAAAGCATCAGAGAAGAAGAGATTTTGTACAGGATCCAATATCCGGAGACTGTTGCAACGATTAAGCGGAACAGGGCAGTTGGTACCACACTACAGCGACCGAAGAGGACGACGAACTACAAGAACTCCAGATGCAGATGATGCAATTTCTGTCCAAGTGAGTGGGGCGCCTCCAATCAACGACCGATCAGTTGCAAGCGAAATAAATGTTTTGTAGACTGCTCTGTGACGACTGTTACAGGAAATGCAGCTAAACCCCCACCATCCGTAGAAAATGCTTGCTTTGATTCCAATCGACTTCAGACCCCGCGTCGAGTTCAGCCAATGTTACTTCTAGCGCCTTACAGTCTGTCCGGACTTTCCTGTGCATGTAGCGTACTTGGGATGGATGAAGCCTGTTCCACCAGAGACGGAATGCTCTATAGTCTATGTAGTCATATTTGGACCAATGAGAATTCCCATGTTACAGTTGTGAAGAGCCATCAACACATTATCAGTCAACATGCGAGCAGCCATAGTCAGTGATTACGTTCTAGGCCCACTTATTCTTCCTCCCTGCTTAAATCCACCAGAGTACACAATGTTTATCAGAGACATAATACCTACAATCCTGGGACACATTTTACTTGTTATTCGTCAATGGATGTGGCTCCCATGTGATCGAGCACCACTTCACTTCAGAGGTTTCGTGAACACCTGGGTCAGACATTCTCTGAAAAGTAAATAGGTGGAAGAGGTCTTACAAGAGGTCCTATTTAGTGGCCAGTACTTTCACCTGATCTCACACCCACATGATTTCTTCCTGTAGGGCCGGATGAAAACTTTTTGAGTACGAGCCGCCTGTCGAGACTGAAGAGGATATCCTGGAAAGAATTCTCGCTGCCTGCGACACTCTTCAGACTATACCAGGGATGTTAGGACTGGTAAGATAGAACTTTTTGTGCGACTATGCCATGCCGTCATTGGGGCCATTTTGACCAACTGTTGTAAATTTAGCAGCTTGTGAAACTTGCGTAGGTAAATGGAATTCGTAATTATCGTACCGTAGGCCTGCCTCTGAGATCAAGTTGCGTGCGCAGGGGAAGTTAGTTGAGGGTATTGGGGAGTATTCAGTGGCAATTCAGTATGTCATATCAGCGTTCGGAAGTTGGTGTCCTTAGTTCGAGTGTTGCGCGATGCTTAGACGGAACTTGAATAGATCTTCGCTTATACCTTTCCATTAGTTCGTTTCTGGACTAGGGTCCCTAATCAAAAATTCGTACCTTTACCCTTCTCCACAATCCCTGAAAATTTATAACATCATCAAGGAAAAACCCCTTATAATAAAACAAAGAAATAAACTTTCACGTTCAACTTTAGTTTAAACATGTAGCCACTTCTCTTAGAACGCACAACAAAGACCCAAGACAAGAAAGCTTATCATTCACACATGTTAACATTTATATGGACGATGTGACTCGTAAGTGGATCGGAACGAAGGTTGCGGTTTAACGTCGCGTCGATCACGAAGCCTATAAGAAAAACAACTTGAGCTCAGACCGGGGAAGGAAATCGGCGATGCCTATTGAAAGCAATCACCCCGGCATTCCCTTAAGTTATTTAGGGTAATCACAGAAAACGATAATCTTGGTGGCTGATCGTGCTTTGGAAATGCCATCCTACCGAATACGAAGTGAATCTCTTAAACTCTGCGCCACCTACTCACTACAATAACGCTGTTTCTCGAAACTTCTTGTAGTAATAACGTCGTTGAAAGTTGTCGTTTGAAGTGGGTCAATATGCAGAAAAGCGATGTGTAATTAAATTTTTGCGGCGATGAAGAACATGACTTTCTTTTCTTGTTGTTATGAGGTAATGTTGCCGAAGACAAGTTACTCAAACGCCAATTCAGATTGTGATACTACGTAATCTTGAAGCTACTAATATAATGTCAGCTAGCAGTTCATAGAAGTAAAAGCGCAATAGAATCTGATTATAAGATTTATGAGACATGACTGCAATTGGCTGTTATAGAATCACCAGGAATTAAGAACTTTTGGGAGTATAACAGACAAAAAGTAACAAGGATACATTAACACAACCCCATAGCATGTTCAGAACCCAAGTATGGTACTGGAAAACTACCAAACAAAACCGCTTGTACGATCGACGGTAGCTTGTTATGGACTCTGGTGACAAATTTTTGTAAAGAGGGTACCGTGAACATTTAGAACTTTCTTTTCATCTCTATGAGTACTTGCAATGACGAAGTACATAAACTGACGGGAAAAAATCGTAAATTTAAAAAATAATTACTGTAGAGTAATGATATTTCGGGAATATGTATATATAGGTAACATATTTAAGTGATTAACATTGCAAAATTACAGATTAATGTAAGCAAGAGATAAGCCATTGCAAATGTGAAATGCTGGTACATTAAAAACCGGTGTAACCGCCAGAATGTTGAATGCAAGCTTGCAAACGTGGATTCATTTGGTTGCACAGGTGCCGGATTTCAAGTTGTGGGATGGAGTTCCGTGCCTGTGGCACTTGGTCGGTCAGTATACCTACATCTACGTCTACATGATTACTCTGCAATTCACATTTAAGTGCTTGGCAGAGGGTTCATCAGAACCACAATCATACTATCTCTCTACCATTCCACTCCCGAACAGCGCGCGGGACCGTGCGACTGCTACGGTCGCAGGTTCGAATCCTGCCTCGGGCATGGATGTGTGTGATGTCCTTAGGTTAGTTAGGTTTAAGTAGTTCTAAGTTATAGGGGACTGATGATCATAGATGTTAAGTCCCATAGTGCTCAGAGCCATTTGAACCATTTTTTGCAGTATCGCATAAGGAACATGCAGTTACTCGTAGCCCCGTTACGCTACCTCGTTCAAACGCAGTGAGGTATTGATAAAGAAATCTTTGTCACTTTAAAAGTATTCTTGACGAATATTAACTCACCACGACCAGTCTCAAAGGTAACTAACGTTCACGACTTTTATAGCGGGTATTTACAGCTTAAGTGATTCACATCCTCATAATGACGGTAACAGCATCACTTTCATGCTGCTTACGCGAAATCTGAAGAGACATCCTCTTTCAGATGTGGAAGCATGCCCATCAACTTTAATTTATGTCGCACAACTCCATCTTGGTGTTGCGATTTTTTTTTCGCATCAGTATATTTTGTTTATTGATGAGTAAACTTCACAAAATCGCTAGCTGGTCTGGGCGACGTAGAGAATAACTCATTCAAGAAACGTTATTTTTTTTTTGCCCAGCTTGTGGAACATGATGGGAAACAAAACTTTTTGCGGGATTATCACTTTATTTGTTAGCTATATTCTGAAGAGGTTGGAATTTAGAATAATATATATCATCGGCTGCGTGATCTGGACCGTGAAAGCTAGTGATAAGAACCGAATTGGTGCCTTTGAGGTGTGGTGATAATGGAAAATGTTAGGCGCACGACGAACAGAAAGGACAATCAATGGTTCCGTTGTAGAAGAACTTAACATCACAAGAAGTTTATTTTCCTGTGTCAGCCAAAGATACTGTCAATTCCTTGCGCACAGTGTGAGTAGAGAAAGGGATGATTTAGAGAAGATCATCTTCCAAAACAAAATCGAAGGCAGCAGGCCACATGGAAGAGCAGCAAGTACATGACTGGATCAGCTGAAGAAGATTGCCAGCCTAAGTCTTCACATTATGTTGAGAAGAACTGAAGTTGCTGTGGATGAAGACATTTAGTCGCAGAGTCAATTACTTAAGAAATGAATGAAGAAATGGGATCATAATAGCATTGAGTTATCCGACTATGGATGATAATGATGATGATCGATTGTCATCGATTGTGGAGGGATGAAAGCCTTTTTTGGATGCAAAATAGCTCTAAGTATTTGGCTCCTTGTTGGTTTCATTAGTGCTCAGGCGTAATTCTACTGATCAAAGTTCAGAAAGTTTAAAATTTTACGGTGTTAACTTGGATAGAATTATTAAAGGCCAAGTTAAAGGTTACAGGAAGGGCAAGAAGAAATTAAAGTTTTTTGTAGTCAGGTAAGAACAACATAGAGAAGGGATGGCAAAAAGAGAAGGGGAAAATAAGAGACACCAAATCTGGAATACGGGATAGAGTAGGGTTATTAGAAAAGGAGGCGTTGGAAGAGGGTATTGCAGTTTCAGCAACATCAGTTTTCAGCCAAATGCGTCGTTCAATCCAGTTCCCTTAACATGTAGCTTGAAAAAGTAACCCGCTGAGCATTATGTTGGAGGATAAAATCCAAGCACCACCCGCAGTTCTAGGTCTTAGTAGAGATCAAATAAGGCAGAAGGCATAGATAACATTCTACTAGAATTTCTAAAATCGTTGGGGGAAGTGGCAACCAAATGACTATTCAATTTAGCGTGTAGAATGTATGAGACTGGAAAGTAACATCAGGCGTTCACAAAACCACCATGCACGCATTTCCGAAGACTGCATGTGGAGAGAAGTGGGAGAATAATCACACAATCAGCTTAAAAGCTCAGGCATCCAAATTGGTGACAATATTGTGCAGAAGAATGGGAAATAAAATGATGAATTGTTACACGACGATCAGTTTGGCTTTCAAAAAGACAAAGGCACCAGAGTGGCAGTTCCCACGTGATAATGGAAGCAAGAATAAAGAAAAAACGTAAAACTTTCATTGGATTTCTCCATTTGGAGAAAGCGTTCGATAGTATCAAATGGTGCAATATGTTCGAAATTCTGAGAAGCATAGGAGTAAGCTACAGGGGAAGAGTGGTAATACACAACGCGTTCAAGAACCAAGAACGAATATTAAGACTGGAAGACTAAGAACGAAGTGCTCGAATTACAAAGGGTGTAAGTCAGGGATGACGTCACTAGCCCCTCTTGTTCAGTCTATACGTCCATGAAGCAATGACGTAAATAAATTAAAAATTCATGAGTGAGATTAAAATTCAAGGTGGAGGAATGTCAACGATGAGATTATCAGTGAATGTGAAGAAGAATTACATGATCCGTTGAGTGGAATGAGCAGTCTAATAAGTGCAGAATATGGACTGAGTTTTGTGTTAGCAGAAGAGCCAACACAGTGTTACGAGTGGAGGCCGAAATGCACGCGTTTTAGTTCACGCAGGCTGGCGCGAGGAGGGAAGAACCATACTGACGTGAGGTCTGGAACATGACAAGGAATGAGAATTCAGAAAGCGGACGTAATTAGTTCCATACTTAACTTTAATCCATTAATGATGAACGTCGCTCTTGACTGTACATGACTCACATTATTATCTGTTCAGAATACATTCTTGAAGAATATGGCGCCTTGCTAGGTCGTAGCAAATGATGTAGCTGAAGGCTATGCGAAACTGTCATCTCTGCAAATAAGAGAGTATGTAGAAAGTGAACCATCGCTAGCAAAGTCGGCTGTACAACAGGGGCGAGTGCTAGGGAGTCTCTCTAGACTAGACCTACCGTGTGGCGGCGCTCGGTCTGCGATCACTGATAGTGGCGATACGCGGGTCCGACGTACACTAACGGACCGCGGCCGATTTAAAGGCTACCACCTAGCAAGTGTGGTGTCTGAAGGTGACGCCACACTGAAAGTATATCGAAGAAGGACCAAAGCAAAGAGAAGTAGCAGAAATGAGAACAGCGATAAACTTAACATGATAGTTGGTGATCACGTTACGCAGCAAAATAACCCATGACAGACGGAGTAAACAGGACGCAAAAAATCGAGTAGCACTGGAAGATAGGGGATTCGTGGCTGAGAGAGGTCTACTAATATCAAATATAGGCCTTCATTGGAGGAAGACATTTCTGTAAATGTATGTTTGGAGCACAGCGTTGCACGGCAGTGAAACACGGACTGTGGGAAAATCGGAACAGAAAAGAGTCGAAGCATTTGAAATGTGTTGCTACAGAATAATGTTGAGAATTAGGTAAACTGATAAGGTAAAGAATGAGGAGGTTATCCGATGAATCGGCGAGGGAGGGAATATTTGGAAAGCACTGTCAAGAAGAAGGGACAGGACGGTAATACGGCAGTTAAGACATCACAGAATAACTTCCATAGTACTAGAGGGAACTGTACAGGGTAAAAACTGTAGAGGAAGACAGAGATTGGAATACATCCTGCACATAGTTAAGGATGTAGGTTGCAAATGCTACTCTGAAATGAAGAGGTTGGCACAGAAGAGGAATTCGTGGCGGGACACATTAAACCAATCAGAAGGCTGATGACTCAAATAAATAAAAATAAAAATAAATAAAAAGAAAAATTTTAATTTAAAAAAGGAGCCGTAGAATAAAAGACAAATTATAGAAACGAACGGTGGAATGATATTATAGGATGTCCAATGAAAGATCTACTCTAAGAATAATCCAAAACCATCCAGGACGACAAAGGTGTGCTGCCAGGACAAAATAGCAGGTGGATCCAACAGACACAGTACTGATTTATCATTGGACCATAAGTTCCAATGCTAGAAGCCGAATTCGTCTGTTCTCTCCTTCCCGATGCATTGCGGTTGGAAGGAAGTTGTCAGAACAAGTAGTCCAGTCAGGCGGTGGACCCGCTTGTACAGGTGCATCCTGGCAACTCCACTGCCCGCCTCGGCGAGCTCCCTGGACGGCCGGCGAGCAGTCGAAAGAAGGCGGCGTGGGCAGTGGAGCGGCTGCTCCGGTGCCCTTTGGCCAGGTCCGCTCATAACAAGTGTGACTGCGATGGGCGGCGAGTAACGACCCGGGCGATGGGTACGGGATACGCGGCCGGGTCTGGGTCCGCGGCTGCGTTCGTGCGCTATGGGCGCCCGCCGGACGCCGCCAATTACGATGCTATCGGAGTGTTAGTTTCTCGCACTCGTAACCCTACACTAATTGAAACGCAGCACCTCCGACGCGGCCTCGGGCCGCCCCAGCAAACTCGGCCGTTCTCTCTTTTTGGATGCGTTGCGGCAGGTAGTCGGCAGTCGGTTTATTTAAATTTTTGATTTATTTAATAAGCGTCCTGACACCCTCGGGTACCTGCTGCGGAGGTGTAGCTGATCCTTCCTTCGGTAACACTCATGTATCTTCCGTATACAAACAAGCACACTTTTTTTTACGCTGTAACGACATCCCCAAACGAACAGTGGGGTACCGCAGACATTGGGCTTCTGTAGCTCCACACTCGTATTTTCGTCATACTGTCTCGTATATGACGTATTGAACATTATCAGGTAATTTCAGTACATACCTGTCCGCCCCCGGTAGCTGAGTGGTCAGTGTCAATCCTCAGGGCCCGGGTTCGATTCCCGGCTGGGTCGCAGATTTTCTCCGCTCAGGAACTGGGTGTTGTGTTGTCCTAAACATCATCATCATTTCATCCTCATCGACGCGCAAGTCGCCGAAGTGGCGTCAAATCGAAAGACTTGCACCCGGCGAACGGTCTACCCGACGAGAGGCCCTAGTCACACGAAATTTACATTTTACAGTACATACCTACGTTCAATGCTATGACTGTGCGTCTCAGAAGAAGTTGGCAGAGTACCCACTTCAACGATAGATGGCCCAAACACCTGAACCCATAGCGTGAGCAAGTTTCACTAGTTCGGAGACTTTATCCTTGAGCTACAGCAGACAGTAGAAATTAGCGTAGATTTATTTATTTAGCATATGGCGCAACACAAATGGTTTACACTTATTACATTATGAAAATATATGATAAAATACACTATAAAATACATAAGTGAAGGATACATATTCAGATAAAATATAATACATAAACACAATAAAAAGGAAAATCACAGCAGATATTTTGCGTTACACAATCTTCAAATTCTGACGTCCAAATTGGCGACCCCTTCGAGGCCGGGCGGTGTGGCGCTGAAGAAGTCAGCCCGACTACCCTGGTAGGCTCTTAATTCACAGTCCTGGGCGATGTGCTGTATTGTTTGATTAGGTGCCCAACAGTCATAGCTAGGGCTAGGAAGCTTTCCCCACTTTTGTAGATTGTGTGCACATAGTCAATGTCCTGTTCGGATTCTGTTTAGTCTTTTCCATAGCTGTCGTGGAAGTTCAAAGCCCTTAGGTTTCTCTGATGGACAGATAAGTTCACGGTTGTCAATGGAGGCACTATCACTCCAGATCTCGTGCCATTTAGTATCCATGCTGAAGTTGGCAGCTGACAGTTGTTGGGCCAGTCTTAAAGGGGAATTTCTGGAGCGGAGTCGTGTTCTTTCCAAAGTTGGGACATCTTCATGGATAGGAAGTAAGGGGTTATTCATTACTCTTGTGTATTCCTTCATCAGATCTTCAAGGGAGGGTGGAGCTATATGACTAAGTGTTTTAAGCCAGTATAGTGGGGTAGCCTTTATGCAGCCAGTTATGGTTCTCATAGCAGCGTTGAGCTGGGTGTCCACCTTGTTTACATTACCATAGAAACAGGCGGCGATGGGTGAAGAGGATAATTTTTTAGTAAATACAACGTTAAAAAACCAAGTTGACAGCAAAGGAATCCTAATTTTCCTAATTGGCCTAATTGTTGTATCACTGGCCTAGCTCACAGGATACAAGTTCAATTAGCCACTTGTTCCTACCAACAAATGAAATCCGATACGTTGCTAATTGAGACAATGACCGAATGTCTGTTCAACACTATTCAATGAAACATCTGGTGGGTTCGTAGCGTTTTTCCCAAGTTTAATAATCATAGTAGATACACGTAACAGAGAAGTTTGTCATCAGTAACACAGGTTGTTACAAAAAGGTACGGCCAAACTTTCAGGTGCCATTCCTCACACACAAATAAATAAAAGATGTTATGTGGACATGTGTCCGGAAACGCTTAACTTCCATCTTAGAGCTCATTTTAGTTTCGTCAGTATGTACAGTACTTCCTTGATTCACCGCCAGTTTGCCCAATTGAAAGAAGGTAATGTTGAATTCGGTGCTTGTGTTGGCATGCGACTCATTGCTCTACAGTACTAGCATCAAGTACATCAGTACGTAGCATCAACAGGTTAGTGTTCATCACGAATGTGGTTTTGCAGTCAGTCCAATGTTTACAAATGCGGAGTTGACAGATGCCCATTTGATGTATGGATTAGCACGGGGCAATAGCCGTGGCGCGGTACGTTTGTATCGAGACAGATTTCCAGAACGAAGGTGTCCCGACAGGAAGACGTTCGAAGCAATTGACCGGCGTCTTAGGGAGCACGGAACATTCCAGCCTGTGACTCGCGACTGGGGACGACCTAGAACGACGAGGACACCTGCAATGGATGAGGCAATTCTTCGTGCAGTTGACGATTACCCTAATGTCAGTGTCAGAGAAGTTGCTGCTGTACAAGGTAACGTTGACCACGTCACTGTATGGAGAGTGCTACGGGAGAACCAGTTGTTTCCGTACCACGTACAGCGTGTGCAGGCACTATCGGCAGCTGATTGGCCTCCACGGGTACACTTCTGCGAATGGTTCATCCAGCAATGTGTCAATCCTCATTTCAGTGCAAATGTTCTCTTTACGGATGAGGCTTCATTCCAACGAGATCAAATTGTAAATTTTCACAATCAACATATGTGGGCTGACGAGAATCCGCACGCAATTGTGCAATCACGTCATCAACACAGATTTTCTGTGAACGTTTGGGCAGGCGTTGTTGGTGATGTCTTGATTGGGCCCCATGCTCTTCCACCTACGCTCAATGGAGCAGGTTATCATGATTTCATACGGGATACTCTACCTGTGCTGCTAGAACATGTGCCTTTACAAGTACGACACAACATGTGGTTCATGCACGATAGAGCTCCTGCACATTTCAGTCGAAGTGTTCGTACACTTCTCAACAACAGATTCGGTGACCGATGGATTGGTAGAGGAGGACCAATTCCGTGGCATCCACGCTCTTCTGACCTCAACCCTCTTGACTTCCATTTATGAGGGCATTTGAAAGCTCTTGTCTACGCAACTCCGGTACCAAATGTAGAGACCCTTCCTGCTCGTATTGTGGACGGCTGTGATACAATACGCCATTCTCCAGGGCTGCATCAGCGCAACAGGGATTCCATGCGACGGAGGACATTTTGAACATTTCCGGTAACAAAGTGTTTGAAGTCACGCTGGTACGTTCTGTTGCTGTGTGATTCCATTCCATGATTAATGTGATTTGAAGAAAAGTAATAAAATGAACTCTAATATGGAAAGTAAGCGTTTCCGGACACATGTCCACATAAATATTTTCTTTCTTTGTGTGTTAGGAATGTTTCCTGAAAGTTTGGCCTTACCTTTTTGTAACACCCTGTATATTTCCTCCACTATGTACAACAATCTTCCGACACAGGGGTAACTTTTCAATTCCGCTAGTGTACAAATGACCTGGTTTTGATGGATGGCTGGTTGGTTGCTTCAGGGGAGGGGACCAAACAGCGAGGCTATCGGTCCCATCGGGTTGGGGAAAGATGGGGAAGGAAATCGGTCGGGCCCTTTCAAAGGAGCAATTCCAGCATTTGCCTGAAGCATTTAAGGGAAATCACGGAAAATGTAATTTAGGATGGCCATCACGTGGTTTCGAGGCGAAGAACTTGTCGAGCCATGTTCAGAGCGCATTTTCATGCGGAGTGGAAGGTCCTTGAAGATTGTTCGACAAAGAGTTCAGGTTCACGTTAATAAGGTGGGCGGAAAATAACTTCCCAATCCAACTACTGTATAGCGTTTTTTTTTTTTTCAGTCTAGTAGACTGCGGGCGGGCGTTGCCGTGAAGTAGCATCATTTCACGCTGTCTTCCTCGTCGTTGTTCTTGGACTGCGTCTGCAAGACGTCTCAGCTGTTGACAATAAACGTCAGCATTCATTGATACAATTCGAGGAAGCAATTCATAGCACACCACACCGCCGCTGCTCCACCCTATTAATGCTGGTCTTTGTACAGGGAACTGCTGTTTTGTTTGGGCTCAATCATTACTTTCTTTTGCTTATGTTAGCATAAAGACACCTTTTATGGTCGCCTGCAGCGGTACACTACAGGAATGGTCGGTGTTGTTCACGAACCAATTGACGACGAGGAAGCAGAGATACACATATGGTCACCCGCTGATGTTCGTAGTTTTGGCTTAGACCACGCAGTACCCATATACTCGATTTTTAACCTTCCCCTTGAATTGCAAATGTCACACGATAGTATAATGATCACAGTTCATCACATTTGCCAGTTCTCGAGTACACTGGCGTGAATCATGGTGGATTAATTCGTTTAAGTGATCTACATCAAACACAGAAAGTATTCCTGAACGTGGAGAGTCAACTCGATCCGCATTAAAATGAGGCAACCATTTTCTTGCCGTGCTCTGTCTAACGGCATCACCCCGATACACGACTCTAATGTTTCTGGCTGCCTCCGCTGCTGTTACTCCTCTACTAAACTCAAACTGAAGAATCTGTTGGAAAAGTTCCTATTTCTCCACTTAGCACTCCATTTTCTAGCTTCGCTCACTGTCCCCAAACGACAAAATGACAATATGTAAACTCAGATAGCAACAGTGGACTACAAATAAGTAATGACAGTCGATAAACAAACTCATAGCAACTGGAAAGCCAATAAGCAAAACAAAAAAATACGAACTTATACACCAATTTAAAATAAGAAACTTACAAAATTGCTATTCATCTATCAGTTTTTGCGCCGACTGGACTCGTAGTGCGTTCCTGCAGATGAAGTACTACTTTTCCAACAATGGCTACTGTAGCCCAAGTTGCTGCCGTCTTCTTGGTACTCTGCTCACTCCCTTACTACTGGGTACTCACTGAACCTATGACAGTTTGTTACACCATACGTGTTGTTGTGTTGGCAGAAGAGTCAACACGGTGATACTAGAGGAGGCCGAAATGCACGCATTTCAGCTCACGCAGGCTGGCGTGAGGAGGGAAGAACTATACTGACCTGAGGACTGGAACATGACAATGAATTCAGAAAGCGGACGTAATTAGTTTGATACTTAACTTTAATCCATTAATGATGAACGTCGCTCTTGACGGTACATGATTCACAATATTATCTGCTCAGGTTATGGCGCCTTGCTAGGTCGTAGCAATTGACGTAGCTGAAGGCTATGCTAAACTGTCGTCTCGGCAAATGAGAGCGTAAGTATACAGTGAACCATAGCTAGCAAAGTCGGCTGTACATCTGGGGCGAGTGCTAGGAAGTCTCTCTAGACCTGCCGTGTGGCGGCGCTCGGTCTGCAATCACTGATAGTGGCGACACGCGGGTCCGACCTATACTACCGGACCGCGGCCGATTTAAAGGCTACCACCTAGCAAGTGTGGTGTCTGGCGGTGACACCACACGTGTATTCTGTTTAAGAGTCAAGCGCGCTCGGGTTACCAAAGTGTGTCTTATGTAAATCGGTTCCTATGGTTAGCCCTTCATACGTTTCCTAAGTGACTTTTTTCCACTCGGATACATTCAGTCATCTTCATTACCATTCAGTAGGAAAAAATCCGGAGCTGGCTTTCCCTGTCACGACTTGGGCCTCGGCCCTTGGCTCATTTGGCGGACTGATAGGCGTCGCCCACGTGTTGAAGCCCTTGCGAGTCGCCGAGTGATAACTGGAAGTCAGCTGTTTCCGAAGGCGTTGTCATTTACAAATACTCGGGTTTGTCTCGCCCCTGTGGCGTCCGGCGGCACACACCCATGAACGTCTGCCAAGAATCTCCGTCGGTACTGTTCCGCCTATTTTCTTACATTTAATTTCACTGTTCTTACATTAAACCTTCACATTTTGGTTAATTACAACTTTACTACTAAATTTAATCGCAAAACATTTTGCAGATAGCATCCATGTATACCACTGAATGTACATGAAAAATTGTATCATTTTACGACACATGGTTCAAGAGCTATGACATAAACACTGGCATCCATTAAAAACGAGCTTCTTTTCAGATATTATTATTCTTACAACCTAGACAATATTTTACACAAGTAAAAAGAAAAACATATTTGAACAGTTTATCACAAATGATACATTCTACATCTACATACATATTCAGCAAGGCATCGAACGGTGCGTGGTACAAAGTACCTTGTATAACTACTTGTCATTTCCTTTCCTATGCCACTCGCAATATGCATCCGTATGAGACTTAATCTGTGTAATCTTATCTTCTTGGTCCTTACGCAAAATGTACGTTGGTGGCAGTAGAATCATTCTGCAGTTAGCTTCAAATGCCGGTTCCCCATTTTTTTTCACAGTGTTTCTCTAGAAGAACGTCACCTTTCCTCTATTTGAGTTGCCAAAGCATCTCTGTAATACTTGCTTGTTGATCGAACCTACCGGCAACAAATCTAGGAGGTCGCATCTGAACTGCTTCGATGTCTTCTTTTAATCCAGCTTGGTGTGGATCCCATACACTCGAGCAGTACTCAACACAAGGGTTCTATCCGTGTTCATCTTTACGATGACCCACACTTTCCTGATATTCTCCAAGCAAACCGACGTCAACTATTCACCTTCCCTACCACAGTCCTTGCATGCTCGTTCCATTTCATACTGCTTTGCAACGTTACGCCTAGACAGTCGACGTGACTTTGAGAAACACCACATTACTAGCACTGTATTCGAAAATTACGGGATTGTTTTTCCTTGTCATCTGCATCAACTTCCATTTTCCTACATTTACAGCTAGCTGACATTCATCACACCGACTAGGAAGTTTGTCTAAGAAATCTTGTATACTCCTACAGTCACTGAAGTTCGGCGTCTTTCCGTACACCACAGCAACATCGGCTAACAGCCGCAGGCTGCTGCCAACCCCGTCCGCGAGATCACTGATGTACGATATATAGGAACTGGAGTATTGCTGACGATACACTTGTCCCTGACGAACATTCACCATCGTTGACAACTTACTCAAGAAGTCTTCGAGCCACTCACATATCTGGGAACGTATTCCATATGCTCGTATATTCATTAACAGGCTGCAGTGGGATAGCGTGTCAAATTCTTTTCGTAATTCTAGGATTGTTGTTGCCCCTCATCCATGGTTCGCGAGATATGATGTGAGAAACGGCATGAGCTAAGCTTTCCAAATCAGTGCTGATTTGCGGACAGAATCTTTTTAGTATCATGGAAATCTATCACGTTTGAACAGAGAATATGTTCAATAATTCTGCAGCAGAACGCTGTTAAGGATATTGGCCTTCAGTGTTGCAGGTCCGTTCTTTTACTCTTCTTGTGTACAGGACTCACCCGCGATTTTTTCCAGTCGCTTAGGACTTGCTGCCGGGCGAGACATTCGCAATACACGAAAGCGAAGTAAGGTGCCAGTGCCGTTGAGTACTCCGTGTAAAAGCGAACTGAGATTCCATCCAGGAGCGACTTATTTGTTTTCACCTCTTCCAGTAGCTCCTCTACGCCAGGGATGCCTATTGCTCTACGACTGTCAAACGACGGTATGTTCGTACGATCTTCCTACGTGAATGACGTATTAAGGCGAAACTTCAAATATAGCTAACAGCAAAAGGATATATTTTACAGAATACAATAAGAGAATGAACAAATGTCTGTATATATATCAGTGTGGATATGTTAATAAAAAAACAACTCCGTTTCAACCTGTCCCTCAAAAAACGAGTTCAGCTTTACAAAAAAGATTAGCACATCAGTGTGTTGGACGACATTGTTAATGCACGCATTCCTATGTAAATGTGTCATATGAAACATCTAAATTCTGAACTCAGCCCGATCAGGCCTTTGAAAGCCCAACGGTACCGATCGGCCGCCGTGTCATCCCTAGCCCACAGGCGTCACTGAATGCGGATATGGAGGGGCATGTGGTCAGCACACCGCTCTCCCGGCCGTATGTCAGTTTACAAATATGTCACATACTACTCCAAAATAGAGGTGCCAATATATGTGACTTAAGTTTCGTCCTATCGCCATATTTGAAAAGTTATACTATAATAAAGACCTTAGTTATCGCACCATTTTAATTAAATACAAGGTTTACGATTCCATAGATGACGCTCAGAGCTCTGAAACAATTACGAGTAGACCAAATGCCTGAAAATAGTAGGGGATGACAACACTGCCTTCCTGATGTGCAATAGCTGACACTGAGTTAGACGTCATTATTTATGAGCGACGTTCAATAAGTAGTGCAACACTTTTTTTCTGAAAGCGGGTTAGTTTTATTCAGGATGCCAATACACCACGAAATTCCCTACCCTTTTCCATACAAAATTCTACTTTTCAAGATAATCTCATTCAATGCGACGGCATAAACCTCCTTACTGGGTAAACCCATATGCCTGCACGGTACCACTCTACTGGGCGCGGGCGACGTCTTGCTGCATCGTAACCTTCCCATCGTCCATGTACTGCTCCGCGCGAAGTGCATCCATCAGTCGATCACCTCCAGTGAGAGTGTCCGCAAGTTCCGGCAATGTAAGTATGACAACTTTGTGCCTCCGGCCAGCACGCAATACATCGGACGGGTTTGAGCGACCTTGTGGCAATGATGACAGACGCTTCGACCAATGACTCAACGTGCTTTTATTCACCGCCAAATCTCTGTAGACATTCTGCAAGCGAATATGAACATATGCGATGCTCTGTTATCCAGTATATATATATATATATATATATATATATATATATATATATATATATATATATATATACTACATGACAGGTATCTGCTTGTAACCCACCTACGTTACAGATGCTACGTATAATGCCTCCACATATTGGAACTTCATGAAATTATAGCAGATGAATTGGAAATATTCCACTATGTCCCACAAGAACTTCGGAATTTTTTCGACGGAAACTGACTGAGAAAAGAAAATGAGTCGCATTACGTACTGAACGCCCCTCGTAGATCAACCACAACAACTAGAAGAGACGAAACATTATCAGCGTCTGCTTGACAGCTTCCTGGAGCACCGCTGGAATGAAATAAGCAGCGATTTCTGCATGGCATGGAACTGAAAATTTCTTCGTAGGTTGCTGGAGGCATCTGGCAGCAGAAGTCTAGGAATGTCACACAAGTCTTCTAAATTATGGACTGGTTGTTCATGTTCCATCGGGTTCACAGTAGGCAAATTTGGTGGTCAACACAACAATGTAAGATCACCAAATGTTCCGGTAAACACTGAAGCACGATTCTCGTCTTGTAGCACGGGCTGTTTTCCTGCTGGAAGATGCTATCGTCCTTGGGGAAGACATCAAAATGAAAGGATACAGCAGGTCAGAACTAATATTCAATTAGCATTGATTCCGAAATCAGATATCATATTGCAGGAGCGCACCCACGGGCAAATATATACTTAGATCATATTTAGGCAATGATGAAGAAAGGCTTCAGTCAGTCGGCGAAAGCAGGAACTACAAAAAATATTCAGAGAAATTTAGGAATACAGATATACAAGTCACTTAGGAATGATTCAAATAGGAATTGCAGGGAAGCTAACGCTAAGTGGTTATATGAAAGAAAAGTGAAGAAATCTGAAAAGAAATGATTGATAGGCCTTTGACTGTGTAAATCATGGAATTAGGCCTTTGACTGTGTAAATCATGGAATTCTTTTAGATAAGCTAAATCATTATGGTTTGAGGGGGGCAGTGCACAAATGGTTTAATTCATACTTAACTGGAAGAATGCAGAAAGTTGAAATAAGTGGTTCATGTAATGTTAATACAACAGCTGATTCCTCAATCTGGGGGGGCTATCAAGCACTGGGTCCCACAGGGTGCGGTCTTAGGTCCTTTACTGTTCTTGATGTACATTAATGACTTACCATTCTATATTGATGAAGATGCAAAGTTAGTTCTTTATGCTGATTATACAAGTATAGTAATAACATCCAAAAACCAAGAACTAAGTGATGTAATTGTAAATGATGTTTTTCACAAAATTATTAAGTGGTTCTCAGCAAACGGACTCTCTTTAAATTGTGATAAAACACAGTATATACAGTTCCGTACAGTAAATGGCACAACTCCAGTAATAAATATAGACTTTGAACAGAAGTCTGTAGCTAAGGTAGAATTTTCAAAATTTTTAGGTGTGGCCATTGATGAGAGGTTAAACTAGAAGCAACACATTGATGGTCTGCTGAAACGTCTGAGTTCGGCTACGTATGCTATTAGGGTTATTGCAAATTTTGGTGATAAGAATCTCAGTAAATTAGCTTACTATGCCTACTTTCATCCACTGCTTTCGTATGGTATCATATTCTGGGGTAATTCATCGTTGAGTAGAAAAGTATTCATTGCTCATAAACGTGTAATCAGAATAATTGCTGGAGCCCACCCACGGTCATCTTGCAGACATGTATTTAAGGATCTAGGGACCCTCACAGTAACCTCACTTATAAAATTTGTTGTTAATAATCCAGCCCAGTTCAAAAGTAATAGCAGTGTGCATAGCTATAACACCAGGAGAAAGGATGATCTTCACTATGCAGGGTTAAATCTGACTTTGGCACAGAAGGGGGTAAATTATGCTGCCACAAAAGTCTTTGGTCACCTACCAAACAGCATCAAAAGCCTGACAGATAGTCAACAAACATTTAAAAATAAATTAAAAGAATTTCTAGATGACAACTCCTTCTACTCATTGGCTGAATTTTTATATATAAATTAAGGGAGGGAAAAAAACTAACTTAAGCATTAGTGTTATGCAATATATTGTGTTATGTAATATCTTGTACGGACATCTTTCATTAACCTGACACGTTCCACATCATTACGAAGTGTCGTATTCATGATCTATGGAACAAGTATTAATCTAATCTAATCTAATCTAATTTGTTGGAAGGACTGACTCAGCGCATATAAAAGTCAAACTAACCTTCGGTGAAATTGAAAGCAAGGTCGTTAACAATAATAGTGCAATGGGAATTCTTGTTGAGAGAATTCCTCTGTTAAATGCAGAGGCGACAGCGGATAGATGGAAAGAGTTCATGGAGGGCGTCTATGAAGGAGAAGACTTTTCTGATGATGTGACAGAAGAAGAAACAAGAGTCGAAAGGGAACCTTATGGGATCCAGTACTAGAATCAGAATTCAGGAGAGCTTTGGAAGACTTAAAATCAAATAAGCCAGAAAGGACAGGTAACATCCGTTCGGAATTTCTAAAATCATTGGAGGAACGATTATTGACGTTTGTGTGTAGAATCTATTAGAACGGCTGTATACTACCAGACTTTCGGAAAAACATCATCCACAGAATTCCGCAGATAGCAAGAGCTGTGATAATTATGGCACAATCAGCTTAACAGCTCATGCAACCACGTTGGTGACAAGAATAATACACAGAAGAAGGGAACAGAAAAATGAAGATCACTTTGGCTTTAGGGAAGGTCAAGTTTCCAGAAGGGCAGTGCTGATGTTGCGGCTGATAATGGAAGCAAGACTGAAGAAAAATCATAAAACGACCATTCGATTTGTCGACCTGGAAAAAGCGTTAAACAGTATATAAGGGTGTAAGTCCAAGAACGAAGTTCATGGACTAAAAAGCGCGTAAGACATGGATGTTGTGTTTCGCCCCTGCTGTTCAATCTACATCGAAGAAGCAATGACAGAAATAAAAGAAAGGGTCAAGAGTTGGATTGAAATTAAATGTGAATAGATATCAGTGGTCAGATTCGCTGATGATATTGGTATCGTGTGAGAAAGTGCAGAAGAATTACAGAATCCGTTGAATGAACAGTCTAATGCATATAGAATATGGACTGACAGTAAATCGAAGACGAAAGTAACGAGACGTATAACTACTGATCACGAAGTAGATGAAGTTAAGGAGAGCTACCTTGACAGCAAAACAACCCATGACGGACGGAGCAAGGAGGCCATAGAAAGCAGACTAGCACTGTCAGAAAGGGCATTCCTGGCGAAAATAAGTCTACTAGTGTACTAAACAGGCCTTAATTTGACGAAGAAATTTCTGAGAATGTACGTTTGGAGCAGAGCATTCTGTGATAGTGAAACAATGGGAGAACCAAAAGAGAAGAGAATCGAAGCATTTGAGATGTAGTGTTACATAAGGATGTTGACAAATAGGTGGGCTGGCAATGTGAGGAATGAAGAAGTTTTCCGCGTGAGCAGTGAAGAAAGGAATAAATGGAATATACCGACAAGAAGAAGGGGCAGGGTAGTAGGATATCTGTTAAGAGATCACGGAGTAACGTCCATGGTATTAGAGGGAACTGCTGAGGGAAACGAATTCGTGGCGCACCGCAACAAACCAGCCAGATGACGACTAAAAAAACAAAAACAAAAATTTAAAACTGCACCCCGGACCGGTACTCGAACGCGGGACCATTGTCTGTCGCGGGCTGGTGATGTACCTACTGCGCTATCACTGCACGACGCACAACCCGTTGTCACAGCAATGCTTCCGCCAGTACCTCTTCTCCGTCCTTCCAGACTCTTAGTGGGGACCCTAGTTGTGACGGGTAGCTCCGTTGGTAGAGCACATGCCCACAAAAAAATGAAGACCTTAGATTCGAGTCTCAGTGTGGCATACAAATTTATTCTGTCAGGAAGTTTCGTATAAGAGTACACTCCACTGCAGACTTAAGATTCAGTCTGGAAATGTTCATGTAGACATAATGCTTCCCATGGAAGGCCAGTTGAATGTCCTCCATAGCAGCCTGCTTTCGTGACGCAGCGCACGTTTAATCAATATCCGGAGATGACCATCGAACGGGTGTGACAATTAATGTGATCCGTTTACATTGATCTACTGTCCAGTCTCGATGATACCGTGCCCAATGCAGTAAACGATGTCGGGGAGTAAGCACGAAGTCATCTACTGTGAAGAGTGAAATTCAACAATGTGCGTCGAACTGTGTGCTCCGAGACACTCACGACGCCACCAGAACTGTGCTCGGCCGTGAGATTTGCCGCACATCCCCGCCACAGCGGGTAAGCTTCCGACCTTCAAATTCTGTGATAAGGCGGGGGCGTCCAACAACATCTCACCTACTCTTTGTTTCATCGCATTCCAACCATTTTCCACAGATGCTCACAGCAGTAGCTTACAAAGAGCTGACCAGCTTAGCCCTCTCCGAGATGCTTTTTCCCAGAGGATGTGCTGTAACAATCTACACTACTGGCCATTAAAATTGATACACCAAGAAGAAATGAAGATGATAATGGGTATTCATTGGACAGAAATATTATACTAGAACTGAAATGTGATTATATTTTCACGCAAATTGGGTGCATAGATCTTGAGAAATCAGTACCCAGAACAACCACCTCTGGCCGTAATAACGTCCTTGATACGTCTGGGTATTTGAGTCAGAGCTTGGATGGCGTCTACAGGTACAGCTGCCCATGCAGCTTCAACACGATACCACAACTTCATCAAGAGTAGTGACTGGAGTATTGTGACTAGCCAGTTGCTCGGCCACCAGACGTTTTCAATTCGTGAGAGATCTGGAGAATGTGCTGGCCAGGACAGCAGTCGATCATTTTCTGTATCCAGAAAGTCCAATATGGACTTGCAACATGCGGTCGTGCATTGTCCTGCTGAAATGTAGGGTTTTGCAGGGATCGAATGAAGTGTAGAGCCACGGGTCGTAACACATCTGAAATGTTAAGTCCACTCTTCAAAGTGCCTCAAGAGGTGACAAAGACGTGTAACCAATGGCACCCCATACCATCACGCTGGCTGATACGCCAGTATGGCGATGACGAATACACGCCACCAATGTGCTTTCACCGCGATGTCGCCAAACACGGATGCGACCATCAAGATGCTGTAAACAGAACCTGGATTCATCCGAACAAAAGTACACCATCGCAGACGCTCCTGTCTGTGATGCAGCGTCAAGGGTAACCGCAGCCATGGTCACCGAGCTGATAGTCCATACTGCTGCAAACGTCGTCAAACAGTTCGTGCATATGGTTGTTGTCCTGCAAACGTCCCCATCTGTTGATTCAGGGATCGAGACGTGGTTGCACGATCCGTTACAGCCATGCGGATAAAATGCCTGTGATACGAGGCCGTTGGGATCCAGCACGCCGTTCCGTATTACCCTCCTAAACCCACCGATTCCTTATTCTGCTAATAGTCATTGGATCTCGACCAACGCGAGCAGCAATGTCGCGATACGATAAAACGCAGTCGCGATAGGCTACATTCCGACCTTTATCAAAATCGGAAACGTGATGGTATGCATTTCTCCTCCTTACACGAGGCATCACAACAACGTTTCACCAAGCAACGGCGGTCAACTGCTGTTTGTGTATGAAAAGCGGTTGGAAACTTTCCTAATGTCAACACGTTGTTGGTGTCGCCACCGGCTCCAACCTTGTGTGAATGCTATGAAAAGCTAATAATTCGCATATCACAGCATCTTCTTCCTGTCGGTAAAATTTCGCGTCTGTGGCACGTCATATTCGTGGTTGTAGCAATTTTAATGGCCAGTAGTGTATCTTCTGTTAAAGTTGCTAATGTATTTTTTTAAAAATGCATTATATTCACCGTTGACTGTAGAAACCTTTTATTTTTAAAATTCCAATTTTGGTCTTAAGGCCATTATCAAGTGGTGTACTACAGACGAATGTGCTTCAGCATATATTAAACGTTAAAACCCTCTGACAGGTACACATGTCATCGTCGTATCCGACCCTTATAACTGTACGACGATGGCATGTCATAGCCTTATAATTGTTAGAATATTATATCTGTACATGGTGGAGGACTTTAATGTTTCACTTATGAGGAAGCACCTTCGTCTGTAGTACATTATTTGATACTGACCCTAAGGCCCGAACTGCAGTTGTGAAAATAAGAAGATTCTACAGTCAACGGTGAACATAATGTCTGTTAAAAAGCTCTAAATGACTCTGAAACCCAGCCGTAAGAAGTTAGTTGCTTCTACAATATTTTTCTAGTTTTTTCTTGTGTATTTTTCTATCTCTTCCCCTCCATATCCGCATCCAGTGACGCCTATGGGCTGAGGATGACACGTCGGCGGGCCGGTACCCTTGGGCCTTCATGTTCTGTTCGGGTGAAGTTTAGTTTACTTCTTCTGTTCCTTGCAGGTTCTCACATAATTCTTCTTAATAGTAATAGTCTGATGTAGGGCACTTTATATACAAGTTTCCACAACATAGCCCCATAAGTAACAAGCGAAAAATCTGCAGAGTTCTCATATGTTTTCTGTTATTGTAAATAATTCACCTTTACTGCACTGGGACGAAGAAGAATGAGCGTACTGCACGAGTAATCAACAAGATTCTTGACTCTGTGTTTAGTTTTGCGTGTGGATCACTTGCTGGTCAGTTACACAGCACTGGGGCATTCTTATTTCAGGCATACTAGCGAACAGTTCCGTTTTTCATGGAATGAGAACTGTTACCTATTTGTGAGTCTTCGAAAAACTATTTCAATACTTTATTATGGAGATGAAAACTAGTTTATAAAGCAATTGTATATTTTGTACCAATGGACATGATTCTTGGAGAACTTTTAAAAGTGACCCCTGTATGTGCAAGAATAAGATGTTTATCCGTCGAACTGTTAACTGTAGCAAATATTTGTATACACATAGCTAATAATATTTATGATTAGTGGTACTTTTATCTCTTTGTTTTCATTACGTCAAAAATTACGCAGTTTGTTAAGATGAGTGTAATTATTGTAATGAGAGAATTTCGCAGTTGTTATTCTTCTTAAGTTGTACAGACCTTTTTGTCTACAAACAGAGTTTAATTTCTCAAGTACGATTTTCTTTAAAATAAAACTTACCTCCATCATTCTTAGTAAACTTTTGAATATTTTGTTGTGTGTACATTGCATCTTACGCCATATGCAGCAGCAGATTATTTCATCGCGTGTTGTGTTCAGCAAACAAATTGAACAGTGTGCAGCAATTCAGTTTTGTAGTCTTTCCAAGTCAAACATCGCACATCATATTAGACAACTTTTATAATATACTTCTTCACTGAATTTCAGTTACATAGTTTTCACTGAGCATCTAAAGCATCTAATTAGTTTCTTTTGGCAGTTAGTGAGATTCATTTACATTATTTCAAATTCTGCATTTCATTAAGCTTAAAGTTTTGTTTCACGATACTGTTCACATGCGCTACTCAGAGCCAACCAACAGTCAATATTGCTCAGCAGTGGAACACGATACCTAAAGTACTCGGTACAGGAGGAGAAAGTTTTGGAAAGAAAAATATTCGGATACTCATAAGTAGACAATTTTTTTTATAGATAGCTTACAAATCGAAGTTTACATGCCAACTAGCTCTGCAGGTGAGGCGTAGATTGAGGAAATATATGATGAGACAAAAGAAATTATTCAGACAGCTAAGGGAGATGAAAATTTAATAGCCTTGAGGGACTGGAATTCGACAGTAGGAAAAGAAAGTGTAGGAAAAGCAGTAGACTAGAATTGGATAGTAGTTAAATGCGAAGTAGTAGTAGTAGTATGTGAATATGAACTGCGGGAAAGGAATGAAAGAGGAAGCGCCTGGAAGAATTTTCCACGGAGCATAGTTTAATCATAACTAACACTAGCTTTAAGAATCACGAGAGAAGGGTGTGTAAGTCGAAGAGACCTGGAGACACCGGAAGAATTCAAATGGCTTATATAACAGTTAGACAGAGATTTAGGAACCAGATTATAAATTGTAATACATTTACAGGGGCATATGTGGACTCTTACCACAATTTATTGATTACAAACCGGAGATTACAAATGAAGAAACTGCAAAAAAGGAGAAATTTAAGGAATTGGGACCTGGGTAAAGTGATACGAGCAGAGGTTGTGGATGGCTTCAGAGGGAGCATTAGGTAACGTTTGACAAGAATAGGGATAAGGAATACAGTAGAAGAAGAATAGGTAGCTTTGAGAGATGAAATAGCTAATGCAGCGTAGGATCAAATAGATAAAAAGACAAGGCTTAGTAGAAATCCTGAGGTAACGCAAGAGATATTGAATTTAATAGATGAAGGAAATGAGAAAATATAAAAATTCAATAAATGAAGCAGGCGGAAGGGAATACAAATGTCAAAAAAATGAGATCGCCAGGGAGCGCAAAATGGCAAAATGCCTATGCAGGAATGACTACAGGGCAAATGTAAGGATGTAGTATATATCGCCAGGGGTAAGATATGAAGTGACTACAGGAAAATTAAAGAGACCTTTGGAGAAAAGATAATCATCTATATGAATCTCAGAAGCTCAGATGGAAAACCAGACGTAGGCAAAGAAGGGAAATCAGAAAGATCGAAGAATTGTATAGAAGGTCTATACAAGAGAGATGTAGTTGGGGGCAATATTATGTCAATGGAAGAGGACGTATAGGAAGATAAGAAGGGGGATATGATACTGTATGAAGAATTTGAAAACGCTCTGAAACAAGGTCCCGGGAGTAGATAACACTCGGAGAGCCAGCCATAAAAAACTCTTGCATCTGGTGAGCAAGATGTTTGAGACAGGAGTAATACCCTCAGACTTCAGGAAGAATATAATAATCCCAGTTCCAAGGAAAGGTGGTGCTGACAGGTGTGAAAATTACCGAACTATCAGTTTAATAGGCCACGGCTGCAAAATACTATCACAAATCCTTTACAGAAAAACTGATAGAAGCCGACGTTGGGAAAGATCAGTTTGGATTACGGAGAAATCTAGAAGATAGGTTAAAGAAAGGCAAACCTACGTTTAAAGCATTTGTACACTTACAGAAGGCTTTTGACAATCTTGATGGAATACTCTCTTTCAACTCTAAAGTGACAGGGGTAAAATACAGGGAGCGAAAGGCTATTTACAGTTTGCGTAGTAAGCGCATGGCAATTCCAAGAGTCGAGGGGCACGAAAGGGAAGCAGTGGTTGGGAAAGGAGTGAGACAGGGTTGTAGCCTATCCCCTACGTTGTTCAGTCTGGATATTGAGCAAGAAGTAAGGGAAACAAAAGATAAATTTAGAGTAGAAATTAAAGTCCAGGGAGAAGAAATAAAACTTCGAGGTCTGCCAAAGATATTGTAATTCTGTCAGAGACAGCAAAAGTCTTGGATGAGCAGTTGAATGGAAAGGACAGTATCTTGAAAGGAGGATATACACTGAAGCGTATACAAATACAGAGATATGTAAACAGGCAGAATACAGCGCTAGGGTCTGCAACGTCTATATAAGACAAGTGTCTGGCGCAGTTGTTTGACCGTTATCTGCTGCCACAATGGCAGGTTTTCACGATTTAAGTGTGTTTGAACGTGATGTTATAGTCGGCCCATGAGCGATGGGACACAGCATCTCCGAGATAATTATGAAGTGGGGATTTTCCCGTACAACCATTTCATGAGTGTACCTTGAATATCAGGAATCCGGTAAAATATCAAATGTCCGACATCGCTGCGGCCGGAAAAAGGTCCTGAAACAACGGGACCAACGACGACTGAAGAGAATTGTCCATCGTGACAAAAGTGCACCTCTTCCGCAAATTGCTGCAGATTTTAACGCTGTGCCATCAACAAGTGTCAGGGGGCGAACATTTCAACGAAGCAACATCGATATGGGCTTTCGGAACCTACGGCCCACTCGTGCACCCTTGATGAATGCACGACACACAGCTTTACGCCTCACCTGGGCCCGTCAACCCCGGCATTGTGTAATTAATGACTGGCAACATGTATCCTGGTCGGACGAGTCTCGTTGCAGATTTTATCGAGCAGATGGACATGTATGGGTACAGAGACAACTGTGATGAATCCATGGACCCTGCGTGTCTGCATGGGACTGTTCAAGCTGGTGGTGGCTCTGTAATGGTGTGGGGCGTGTACAGTTGGAGTGACATGGTACCCCTGATACGTCCAGATGCGACTCTGACAGGTAACACGTACATAAGCATCTTGTCTGATCACCTGCATCCATTCATGTCCATCGTGCATTCCGACGGACCTGGGAAATTCCAGTAGAAGAATGCGACACCTAACACGTCCAGAATTGCTACAGACTGGCAAAGTGACTCCACGAACAATCTTCTCAGTTTAAACACTTCCGCTGCCCACCAAGCTCTCCGACATGGACGATATTTAGCATAGCTCAATAACGGCTGCCTAAGTGTTCTGCCAATAAAACACAATCTTTGGTTAACTTTCCCCACAATATTTTCTATGTGTTAATTCCAATTTAAGTTGTCAGTAATTGTAATTCCTAGGCCTTTACATTTGACTGATTCGTCTGCAAACAACCTAAGACGGCTGCTCAAATTGTCTCCCAAATCGTTTATATGGATAAGAAACAGCCAAGGTCCTATAACACTACGTTGTGAACGCCAGAAATCACGTCTGTTTGACTTGACGGCTTTCCGTCAGTTACTACGAACTGTGACCTCTCTGACAGGAAATCACAAATCCAGTCACAAAAATAAGACGTTATTCCATAAGCTCGCAATTTCAGTACAAGCCGCTTGTGTGGTACAGTGTCAAAAGCCCTCCGAAAATGCAGAAATACGGAATCGATCTGAAATCCCTTGTCAATACCACTCAACACTTCATGCGAATAAATAGTTGTGTCTGACAAGAACAATGTTTTCTAAACCCATGTTGACTGTGCGTCAATAGACCGTTTTCTTCGAGGTAATTCATAATGTTCGAACACAATATATGTTCCGAAACCCTGCATGCATATCGACGTTAATTATATGGGCCTGTAATTAAGTGAATTATTCCTACTAACTTTCGTTCATTTTGGTCTGACCTGTGCAACTTTCCGGTCTTTATGTACGGATCTTTCGTCGAGGGAGAGGTTGTATAAGAATGTTAAGTATGGAGCTAATGCATCAGCGCACACAAAAAGGAACCTAACTGGTATACAGTCTGTACCAGAAGACTTGCTTTTATTAAATGGTCTAAGTTGCTTCATTACTCCGAGGATATTTACTACTACGTTACTCATGTTGGCAGCTGTTCTTGATTCGAATTCTGGAATATTTACTTTGTCTTCTTCTTATTGTGAATGAATTTCGGAAGGCTGTGTTTAGTAACTCTGCTTTGGCAGCGATGTCTTCGATACTATCTCCATTGCTATCGCGCAGAGAAGGCATTGGTTGTTTTTGCCGCTAACATACTTCACATACGACCAGAATCTCTTTGGATTTTCTTCCAGGTTTCGAGACAAAGTTTCGTTGTGGAAACTGATATAAACAGCTCGCATTGAAGTGCACGCTAAATTTCGAGCTTCTGCAAAAGAGCGCCAATCTAGGGGATTTTGCGTTTGTTTAAATTTGGCATGTTTGTTTCTGCAATAGTGTTCTGTACCAAGGAGAATCAGCTCCATCGTTTGCTAATTGATTCGGTATAAATCTCTCAATTGCTACCGATACTATTTCTTTGAATTCAAGCCACATCTGGTCTACACTTACATCACTAATTTGGAAGGAGTAGAGATTGTTTCTCACGATAGCGTCAAGTGAATTTTTATCTGCTCTTTTGAATAGGTATATTTTTCCTTTGTTTTTGGAGGATTTGGGGGTTACAATATTCAGTCTCGCTACGACAACCCTGTAATCACTAATCCCTGTAGCCGTTTTGATGCTCGTTTTTCTCTCAGTGTTATTTCTTGCTAAGAGGTCAAGTATGTTTTCACAACCGTTTATTATTCGCTGCTCGAAATAAGTTTCAGAGAATTCGTTTAGCACAATTTCGGATGATGTTTTATGCATACCTCCGGAATTAAACATGTATTTTCGCCAACATATCGAGGGTAAATTAAAATCACCACCAACTATAATCCTATGGGTTGGATACGTGTTTGAAAACAAAGTCAGGTTTTCTTTGAACCTTTCAGTAACTATATCGTCTGTATTGGGAGGTCGGCAAAGGGATCCAATTATTATTTTATTCTGGCTGAGAGGTTTCCTCCGAAACAGGACAGACGACAGCGTTTGGCTCAGCGTCAGAGCCAGCCACATACAGCACCTGGAACCTGTTTGTCAGACAAACCGGGGAGGCCTTACGTGAGGCCGCCTGGGAAGACTTTCGCCGCCTGCTACGGCTCGGGGCGACCCCAAATATTAAAAATTTATAACGACACATTTCACTCTCCTGCACACACACACACACACACACACACACACACACACACACACACACACAGGGCGGGAGAGAGAGGGAGAGAGAGAGATGGCATGAACTTCTTGTTGATGGTGGAAGTTAAATAGTGCACCCGCCTTGTACTGTATTTCTCGTCGATTGTATAATATAGACTTTTGAGTTAACCTCGCAGTTTGTTTTTATAACGAAAACTGTGTCAAACATAAGGTTACATTGCAAATCAGTGTGTTGCCACAACCTTCATTCCACATTCACTGGCTTCGATAAATCAGAAACAAATTATCACCTTCCACTCTAATGACACACTTCGCGATACGCTACAAGACAGCCTGTCAGCGGAACGAAGATTTCACGGCTCAGTTATCACACATTAGCCCATCATCTCCTTTAAAAATTTATTTTAGCCCCTCAGTGTCATCTGCTGTGTCGTAGACCAATGTTACAGCATCAAGGGGCATACGACACACGTGAAGCATTGATTGCATAGGTACTAATATTTCGTGCTTGTCAGTGAAATGACCAAGACAGTAAGCTGAAGGCAAATTCCGCCAAAGCAGCTGAATTTGTACTAAAATAATTATACTGTGTATGTGTTGCTCTTGTTTTGTTTGTTTGACTTTAGTTCCTCGTTATTACGATAGAAATTCAATCTTTTGAGTTCTTATCAACGTATTAACAAAGAGGAGTGTACCAGTACAGCTCAGGTCTGAGGATTAACTGTTATCACAAAAATAACCCTACCCTCCCCCCCTCCCCCCCTCCCCCCGGCCCCTCATACACACAGGCACGTGCGGTAGTGCAAAACGTCTTTTCCGACAAGAGTGCACTATTTAGCAAACATCTTGCTGTTCGATACAGCACAAACTACTTTCCTGAAATTACAGTTGAAAATAACAACAGTGGCCACAAATAATGCAGATGTGTGGCATCAGACATATAACAAAAGGGAGAATGTCTGACTCCTACAATGTGTTTTCGAGTTTCACCACTATTAGAAGAAACGAACATTTCTCATTGTGCGGATTTTCATTGCCTTTTTATGTGGGCCAACACTAATATGTAATTCACCATTAAATGCGACTTCGCCCAACAATACTACACATTTTACACCTGTAATAAAAAATTTAAAACATTTATTCAAAATACAAGTAAAACAACACAATACTTCAAAATACTAATGTAACACATTTTCTCCTTTGACGTATTTCCCTTTGCAACCGTCTATAACAACAGTAATTCATCTTTGCTGTTACTAATAAAGAACTGATAAAAACGCAGAAACACGTCTGATGTTCCGAACTCTGCAGAAAGTGTATGCGAGCACCACCACCGCGAGATCACACAACAATCCCAGTTTAACGATGACAAAATGTGAAGGAAGCAATGTTCGTTCCAAAGATATTTATCCTCTAAGGCTATTACGAACGACCTACTGAATGAAGTAAACAAAAGACACATTCCTCTGTTATTGTCCATGGATGAAGCACACAGCAGATACCTGTTGGTGTTGCTACTGTAAACAGAATTCACACTTCAGGGTAAGTGGGGCGCACACATTAGTTTAATGGAACTGGTTTGTATTTGTGTAAGTTTGTGAAATTTCTTTAAGTTGTAACGTTATGTTTGCACGTAACAGCGTAGTGGAAGCCTATTACTCCACACGTGAAATGACAGACATGACTGTTATGGTCTGGCAAATGGAAGCATCCGTCGACCAAGTGATCTGTACGCTGAAAAATACCCAGAATGCAGGGTACAATCTGAACAGTCATTCAGCCATCTTGACCAGCGATTAGTAAACTGGCTTCGCATCTCCAAAGGTGGATGGCACCGTTCGTACTTCTGTTCTGGAGCAGCGATTATTGTAACGAGCGGAAACATATCTTGGAACCTGTGTACACACAGCAAACGGAAATTTAAGCCGACATATTCTGATCGGTTTAAAATAAATGTACGTGTCCCGATAAAATAAATTTCAAACGAGCGTGCATTGTTGATTGTGTGGACATCGAACTTCTATCCTAGGACCCATCTGATTGTTGGAACTTTCAGCATGTCACAAACTTGATCTCAACAGTGCATTCCCAGGCGCGAAACTTCATCACGTTGATTTTTAATGTGCTGTTAACTCAAATTAAATATTGGAGGCACACCATTCCCGTGATCGTCCATTTTGTCTCGGTGTAGTGATGGTCGCAGATTTTATTGCGGGATCGTCATGGCTGGTCACCCCAATATATTTCTTCCCTGTCATCTATATTATCATTGACTCAACGATGACAAGACAACTCAGAGCAGCTATTGAGAACTTGAGGTACTAAAAGACTCTGAAAGCCAGTCCTCGGGTGAAAAGTTTATCATTTCCGAGAAACGATGCATTTGTAATTAAACATAACGGAACAATAACTGATAATCTGTAGAAGGATAGGTAATGTAAACAATTAATAGATTTTAACAGACCATTCAGGCAAAATATCACGGGAATCTTTTTTATTGTTTCACCCATATAGTTAAAACGGAACAGAAAACAGCTATTGTTTATGAAGTAGTTTTGAAGTGCAAGATATTGAATGCTGCAGGGAATTATTTCTAGCAATCGTCTTCTATTAAGAGTCATTATAGAAGCAAGCGTTTCGATTACCCTCACTATGGAGTACTGTGTACACATTTGTCTGAGCTCATTACATCTTACATTACTAATATGTATTCATTCCGACTGTGTCATGTTATCTGAATATCTTATTGGGTAGTATGATCGAGAGAGAGCTCAGCCGGTATTTGTGTGTAAGTTGCGCTTACCTTTGACAGATAGGAAGTGAATCCAACATTTTGGTTGAAAATCTATTTAGAAGGTATGGGTGACAACGACGCTTCTGGCAGAGGCTAATTTACTGCTCAATGCGATTTATTTCACCCAAGAACAGACTAGCTAGAGTAGGATTTACTTCGTCATAGCAAGTACTTTCTGAGACGCGATGAAATAACTGTGATTCTTAGGGGTTATTAGGGGTGGTCAGAATACTAATCTGGAGATATCAAGATTCTTTCTCTTCTAAAAATTGTTTCTGTAAACGAAAAACACCAAGTCGCGCCTTGTTTCGGAGTCCATGTTAAAACATATATCCTATGACTAGCTGAGTGCCAGAGTACCTTACCTGGAATGTCGGAGAAAGGCAATGGCATACCAGCTCCAGTTGTACCAATGATGGTAGAGCACTGTGGTGTTTATTTTCTTCTTCTTCTTTTTTTTAAAGGCGTTCATCTTTAGCACGGACTTAGTTTAACTTAAAATTCGAAGTTTTATATTTTCCAGGGATGTATTTATGTTCGTCGTTATCTTAACAACATTGTTAACGGGAGGTATAATGTACGTTTTGTGACAGACAAAAAAAATCAGCTTTTATCCTGTTACAACGTGTAATTTGTCTCTTGTGGTTGTTATGCAAATAAGTGAAACAGGTGCGCCAAAAAAGGTACTCCGTTAATTATTGGAGATATAGGGCCAACATATAAGGTAGGTACAGAGAATCGGCCTCGAATAAGAGGTTCACCTCAGGAGACTCGGGATTTTTATCAGAACCTGGGCGCACATTAATTAAGAACTTTGTGCCGCTGCAGATAAATGGCTAATGGCGACTTGGTGGACGCGGCCACAAAAGTTCCGTTCCCATGTTTCTCGTTTATCTGACTTACGGAGGGAAAAGGACGTATCGCGGTTAATTGCCGGTAATTTATGATTATGAGTTTCATTATATCTTTAACGACGCCTCGACTCGACCATGAATTTAAATTGGATTATAAATCTAGATTGTTCTACAGAGAGAGACGCCATTCGCGGCGGTGGTGGCCGAGTGCGCGTAATCCGGTTATTGATGGTGGAGAGCGGGGCGCAGCACCGGCGCCAGAGGACAGTCGCCTACACTTCGCGCTGTTGGACCGCCGGGCGGTCGCCCCACCTGACTGGCTGCTCTCATCCAGTTATGTGCGACGTCAGCGTGACGTCACGCCGATCAGCTCAGTTTAGAACGATCAAACTACGGGGGAGCACCCGTCTTATAAAATATCGGAATCAATATTAAGAAACTAGCACTATAGTGCGCGTCATTTATGACGTCGGCCGATTTTAGGTTCGTTCTGCGCATCTGACGTCACAAAACACAGTCAGCCAGTGAACAGAGAACGACGTTGCCAAAACTCCACTGCATTGCAGAGCACAGACGAAAGTCTTCAGTTTTAGAAAGAAACGTTCAGTCATAAATAAAGTAATAGAACAAAAGCAATGTCTTGATAGCAGACTTTCTTTTATACAAAGTTTGGAAAAAGCATTCTTTATACCAGTTACTTCATATTCTAATAAGTGATGAAACCAAACAAGCAATAAGCCTCATAATTCAGGCGATAGTAAGGAAAGGTGTTTGTATCATTCAGACCAACCGCTTTTTAGCAATAGAAAACATTGGTAATTGTTTATTTCCTATTGCACTTCGATGAAGCGTGAGTAATTCATAGTCATGTCAACAATGTTTGTAGGTATTTCGCGTGATATTTTACAGTCTTCTAGGAAATTTAATGAATACTGAACTGCGTTAGCATAGTGGACATGGTGTGGGCTGCTAAACGAAAGGTTCTGAGTTCAAACCTTGCGCGCTGTTTAATAGTTCCTTTATTTCAAAACAATATCGAAGTATCTTACTTTATGAATTTTATTCGTTTGAATGTAATTTTTTGAAATTTCTAGTACTTTGTCCCTTTATTAACCATTTCGCTGCTACAGAGACGTGCTCCCCGCATTCTGCGCTGTGCGCGATTTTGTCATCACTGCACTGCTCGACTGTGCAGACACATGGTGTTCCAACTGCTTTGACACACTTATCATTCGATTTCACAAAAACTATTTGGCCTAAAAATTTGATTTTATACACATCTTCTTGACTGGTACCTTTCCCCCATAAATGACTTAATTTTGTTTCGATGTTCAACACAGTAATTGTGCAGCATTAAATGTAGTAAACCATCGCACGAAATTATGAAGAGTTTGCAGAGGTAAAAGTCCATAGCGTATACTTTCCGTATGGCTAGTTTTAGTTACCACAATGTTGAGAATGAAATGTGGACAACATACCTAAATTTCATATAATATTTACTGTATAGCAATATCTCATTTAATTTAAGTACCAGACAGGTGTCGTATGTAATATTGAGAAATATTCCGTCTCTCGCGACTGTAATGAAAGTTTTATTTATACCAGGCGCGTTTGGCTTTATTTTAAAGCACTTCAATCAAGCAAAAGGAAGTAGACAAAATACATGCAGGGAGCACGTCTTTGTAGTAGCGAATGGGTTAATGCGACCGTGGTGGCTTTACTTCATAAACTGTGCGCTCTCCCATAAACGTAAGTTTGCGGACTATACTATACTATGGCGCTGCTTCTTTTGGCGCGTGCGTCGTTTGCAACTGGCAACGCAGCACTCTCCCGCGCCTGAGCAGGCATTTGCGAGCCGCCAAGACAAAAGAATTGAACTATAGTTGTGGACAAATCGTGATTTTACTTCAATGCAGGGTGCATTTTAAACCCTGGGATCTCATCTTCATGTGCCCTGACAGACTACATTCACTTTTCTTCAACATTTAGGTGTTCTGGTCCCAGGAAGGTTATATTGGCGTATTTAAAAGTAGCACGTTGTGTATATAAGTTTACAAAACTTACACAATCCAAAATTAACCCATTTATGTCTGTATTAATTTTCAGTTCTGAATTTCTCGAATTAGATATTTATTTATTTAATGTCATCAAAGAAACATACTACATCGATCTAGACAAGAAATAATGCACAATTTAAGCAACAGGGTATTACGCAAGCAAAACATACATTTCACCTGAAATACATGACAGTAAATTTATTGCCAGCTGTTTGTAATTAAATTTTCCCTGTTTAACACGTTATAACATGGAAACTAATTACCGTATGAGGACCAAAATTCGTAGCATTAATATCAAGGATATAAAAAAAAACTAAACTCCTCCAGAACAGGCCATGAAGGCCCAATGCTACTGATCGGCCGCCGTGCCATCCTCAGCCATCAGGCGTTACTGGATGCGGGTATGGAGGGGCATGTGATCAGCACACCGCTCTCCCGGCCGTATGTCAGTTTCCGATACCGCAGCCTCTACTTCACAATAAAGTAGCTTCTCAGTTTGCCTCACAAGGGCTGAGTGCACCCCGCTTTCCAACAGCGCTAGGCATACCGGATGGTCATCCATCCAACTGTTAGCCCAGCCCGACAGTGCTTAATTTCTGTGATCTGACGGAAACTGGTGTTACCACTGCGGCAAAGCCGTTGGCATGTCAAGGATATGGCGAAGAGAATTAATGCATCATTAGTTTAATTGAAACACTTTTAATGCGCTGGTACGGCACATTATACCATTACATACCCGTACCATTACTTTCTCAAAATGAGCTCAATATGGCGCCCATCAGTGTTCAGAAGAGTCTGAAAGCGCAAGATTGCATTCTGCACAGCAGAACGGAGCATATCCGTAGGTATGCTGGCTACATCTCTCGATATGCTGCACTTCAGATCAGCACATGTGTGAATGTTCCCCAGGTAAATCATTTCCTTCAGGTAGTCCCACAACTAGAAATCGCAGGGAGTGAGATCACGTGAACGTGTCGGCCAAGCATCTGGAAACGATCGGCTGATAATTCAATCGTTTCCAAATGTGTTTCAGAGAAGCAGGAAACTGTTGAGTGCAATGCGTGTCTCTCCTTTACTTCGGGTATTACGTTATGGTGAAGCGTATCACAGTAACGCTGGCGAGTCACACGTCTTTGGTTCTCGAGGGCCAACCTGTTCAAAAAACAATAGGCCGATGATGAAGGTAGCCGTGTAGCCACGCCATAGGGTGATACGTTCACGTACAGAGGAATCTTATGCAGGAGGCCAAGATCCCCACACTTGGCAATTCTGTGTGTTCATCTCACCCGTCAGCGAAAAATTAGCTTCGCCTGTCTACAGGATGGTCCAGGGCCCACCCTCGTCAATTTCAGACATTGTGAAAAAGTGGAAAGTGGAGTAAACACGTTGGTGTGCGTCCTATGGTGCAAGCTGCTGTACGATATGGATCTTGTACAGATACCACTTGCGAATGGGTAGAAGCACCTTCCGTACAGTGGACCACGGGTTGTTCATCTGTCGTGACACAGCACGCGCACCGACTGACGATCGGGAATTGTGAGCAGCTTTGTCTGCCATAGCAGCATCGATTTCAACAACCACCTGTTCTCCGGTTGATTCGAACTTCTTCATCATGCTCCGCAGAGCAGGTGGAGAAAGAGGACCCTTTCGTAATCCTTTCAGCCGACGATATTCTCGAAGTGCAGCTGCACCATTACCGTTGTTTTGATAATTGAGCTTCAACAATAATGCCCTGCTTCTTTTGTCCAAGTTCATGTTGACGCGTCAACAAGTGCATTGCGACTTGTCAAGAGTGCGAGACTATGAATCACGATGACTATGAATCACGATGACCGATCACGGCACGTGGTGGCCATAGTTGAAACTGGACGGTGGCACTGTGACGTATGGAAATCATGCACTCCACACTCTGGACATCATTGCTATCAAGTTTCGTACTCGTACGGTAACTAGTTACCCTATTTAATGTGTTAAATATGGAAACTTTAATTATAGCCACCCGGTACATTGCATGACATTCGTGTTATGTTTTGGCAACACCACTCATTTGCTGTGGTACAGTACTCTATGCACAAATCAACATCACATTTGCAGCACATTGTACTTGGATTTCTTTCGTAGTTTTCTGCAGCTCAGCGTCTTCTTTTTCCTGTTGCGTCATAGCTACCAGGTGGAGTTTTTCATCGTATCTGATGTCACGCAGCACTATACCTTTAATGAATTACCTGCAAGGAGAGACCGTGACCGGTAGACTATTGCATTGGAAGTCAGGTAACATTTCATAACGTAGTGCCGAAACTGCAGTTGGTGCACATTCATACTTGTCTTTTTGTAGAGAAGCCACGTATTATGTACAGACGCATCTACTGGCCATGTAAATATTGGCCACCGTCATTCCTTTCCCATGACTTACTCCATACAACGCTGTCTTTTCGTTCATTCGATCACTTCCCCCCACACTTTCGTTGTATTCACCAATAGCAACGCATTAGGGTACAAGAATTTTTTTTCTTCTCTTGTCTGGAATATCGTCCCAAGGAGCTTATTGGGATGATGCCATGGCTGGTCGAAGCAGTTGCTGCTGCAGAGTTACCTATCCATCTGGTAATAATCATTCCACTTTCCTCGCTGCTCTTGTAGTTAAGGTCTCATCTCTTACTCCTTTTGCACATTGTCTTAGAGGGTTTAATCGGACGATTCTCACGAATAGTCCCAGTTCCACCACAACATTCTTCCTGGTGAGTGAAAAATGTTGGTGATGTAAACAGGTTGTCAAAACAAAACATGTTAAGCAGATTTTTACTTTTTTCAGGAAATGAATAGGCCATTTGAACCATAGGTGTAGCATATTTTCCAAATGCTTCCTCGAACATTTCGGTCCTTTGTGGAGTAGTTCCCAAGTATACTTGAAAATTCGCCATAAAAACTATGTGTTCAGGCACCATCCTTTGAATCCAAATCTAATGAGTGTATCTTTCAGAAATTGTTGGCATCCATGCCTGCCAAAATATTTTATAAATGCTCTTATCATAATCCAAATCTTGCTCAGGCAGAAAATGGAGAGAAATCACTTATCTTAGCGTATCTATTAATCGACTAAGTTTACACACTTTATCATTTACATTGATTTGTGTATTAGGCATGAGCGAAGGAATCTCATCTCTTCTCATCAAGTTGTGGACTATTTCATTCTGATGTGCGGCCTTGAATCCCAGTAATAACGTCTCCTAAGATGAGAATTCGAGCCCTAGAGAATCAGAATTACTAGAACACATTTTATTTCTGTGTATGTTATTTTGGGATCTGGGAAGTTCTTGAGCAAAGCATATTTCGTTGATTCAATGAAGAGAAATGTAATTACTTTTCATTCCAAAGTAGTTCAAAGCACTGAATTTGGGAAAAGCTTTCGTATTTACTACGATCATTCTTAAGAAATACAGCGTTATCACTTTGCACGACATCCCTTCTCCTATCACTGATTAGAGTTTTGAGATCTGTAGCTTTTATGTTTAGTCTGAACTGATATTTTCTGGTTTATCATAGTGAGGGTAATCAGTCTCAGGTTCACATCCAAAGCTTTTTTTGGTCAAAACTGCTTCTGCACCAGCATGAAGTTGCATTAGTCCAAGATTCTCTATCTTTCCTCCCCCATCTTTTATACCGGAATCTTCATGCGACTGCACGTTAGCTTCAGTAGGCTCAGTAAATATATCTGTTGCATCTTCTTCCTCATCCATAAGAATAGCCAGGATGTCATGCACTGACAGGCCACTGACGAAGAAAGAATCATTATACTGACTTTTCGGCCTGTGCTCTTGGAAGAATTTAGTGCCATAAAACTGAATGACAAGTATACAACAAACAATCAGAAATTACTAATACTTTCAATAATCAGTTTTTAAATGTTGTGGAGAAAACAGGATCTAGGTCTTCACTAGAAGAAGCAAGGCTACTAATAGAAGAGGCCATACCTGTGCAGTTTGAAACAACTGTAATTCCACCAACCTCTTCCTCTGAAATCAGTAAAATAACAAACTCACTGAAAAGTAAAAGCTCTTACGGAATTGATGGCATTTCCAGCAAGGTACTTAAAGCTCTTTCCCCACAGATAAGTAGTATTCTCAGCCACATATGTAATAGCTCTTTGGAGCAGGGTGTTTTCCACGATAGACAGAAATATGCCATTGTAAAAACCATGTATTCCCCATAGGAAACAGTGAACTATTTTTCGAACTGTCTTAGTCTTGTAAGCTTTTATTCACAATGTGCCACTTTGTCTTCTACCTTTGTAATCTTACCAGGACCAGACTTGGCCAGAATTTGTAAGAAATGATGTAGACTGTCAAGGTACCTATAAATGAGTCCCCAGGGCTTGAAATTAATCGTGTGTTGAAATAAAATCACAATTTGTAATTTAATGCGGCTGCTCTTTACTTTACGAAGGTAATGCAGTCACAGAACAAATAGTGACAGAAAAAGTAGCGCAGTTATTAATACTAGGTTTATGGGCATTGTGGCATGAACTAAGACGTGTTTCGTTTGCTGTTGCTGGAGTCATTTTTAGAGACCATAACGTAGTAGTTATTTAATTTTCGAAATTGGCTTAGCTTACCGAAACTGTCGAACATATAAAGGCTGTTCATGAATGTAGTTGATATCATCATTTGTAGTTGTCAGCAATGGTCCGAGAGTTCAAGAATGCTTCCCAAGCCGTAGGGCTCACAATCAACCTCCAACAGACCAAAGTCGTGAAGTAAAAGCAACGCTGTGCAAGATGTGACGAATGCTAAACGTGACGACCCTTTGGGCAAGCCATCTTTCGCCCCTTGTTAATTACGTGGCCGCTGCAGAGGTATTGCAGCAACCTAGCTACGTAGCGAGACTATCTGACTTGTAGCACCGTATTTCAACCAACCTATGTCGTATTGACCTTCACCTAGCTGTTCACGGTCTCAGTCAGTACCTCACATATAGTCAGAAAGCGTTGTTAATATTTCCTTCAGGGGGGCAGGCATCGTTTTCTCTTGACCGCCTTCCCCTTTAATAACTTTAAAGGCCATCAACATCACTTCACCGTGGGTTTTGCTTCCTATTTTTTTTTTAATTTGATCTGTATGTTGTTTCTGGGAATGCAAGTGCTTGATTTGTAATAAATTAGGTCTGAAAAGTGCAATATATCATTTCAGTAGCCTATTCACCCCTATCATTTTTTGTGAGCAGATGGTATGTATAAGGGTTGAAAACCTTGCTTGTTCTAGAAGGGCGAGGTGAAACGCACCAATAAAAGTATTGTCTCCCATCCAAGCAATACTGATTTTCTTTTGAAATGAATTCATTTAACTGGGAAGTAAAATACAACTTGGGCCAGACAAAGAGGCAGCAAAGATCACCCGACAAATTGGGCTCAACTTGATGGCATTCGTGAAAGTTGGTTACATTCACTGAAAAACGACTGACCCTAAAATTTAAAGAGGGAGGCTCGAAACAATTACACTTAACACGACCGAAAGAAATTTTGACAAAAAAAGGAAAAATAAGAAACAGTTCGTGAAATTTGAAATATACAAACAGAATCTGTTATAATTTTAGATAGCTAATTGCTTAAGAATGGTCGCCAGCTCACTGTACGAGCAAAAATTACTGTATATTTTAATTGTTTATAAACTAACTAATCATTGAAATGTAATCAGGCGGGAACGGAACCAAAACCACTGACTCGAGCTCAGATGTAAAAACACAGATAATAACATGAATTGGAATTCACAGGAAACCAGTAAAATAATTTGTGCTGAACACATGCACATAAAAATTGTTTGTAATACAGTTCGCGTAATGAATAGCTTTCTGTTACTCACTGTAATTTTAACTTTTACTAATTTTAGAAATGTAAATGTTCATAAATATAGGTTTTCCATTATAGTAAGTTATTTCTGGTAAGTCCATGGTGTTTGGTTTAGCAAAGAATGAGTAATTTTGCACTACATTGTTATGTAATTTCCAAATGTGAGCAGAGTTTGCAATGGTCTCATAAAACATGAAATGTATTTTTCTGAAGTAACATTTTGTCAACATTCACTTAAAGTATACTTTATCTCTTTTACTGTTATTCAATGTTATTTAACTAGTTGTTTTAGCAAGCACCATATCCCGGGTCATATATTAAAACTGTAGCACTTTATCCCTTACATTCCCGCTCATCACCTCTGCACTTGACCACTTATCACTAGCAACTCTCTCTGCCAGACTCCGTGCTTACGCGCCCAGCGACAATACTCCTTGCTTCAAACATCTTCTTTGGCTCATAACATTTGCAAATTTCTCTGACTAGGCAAGAGTTTTTATTACATTATAATGACAATACTCTTTAATTAGTTCGTCTGTGAGGCGGTAAAGAGCTAGATTGAGGCAGTAAGGTGCTGGTGCGCAAATGAAACAACTAAGGACACAATACGGATTATCAAACACACTCGACATCTTAACACATTACAAAGGTCCTTGATTAAACGATTTTGCATAACACAATCAAAGCTAAACATAATTTAACAGTACTTAGTACTCTGAGGTCATCTGGGAAATATTACTCAAACTTCAGAGATGTATAGTAGCGGCTACTTTAAACATTACAAAAAGCCCTCAATCACGTCTTTCAGTTTAGGGTCTTTATTCACATCCCAGCGTCCTCCACACGATTCTAGAGATGGTTAAGATGGCCCTGAATTCTGATCAGCTGAGACCTAGTTGGGACACACTGCCACCCAACAACTCAACATGGGCCTGCACTCCAGAAAGTTCAGAACAATGGGATCACGCAACACTTACATCTCCCACAGTGACGGGGTCATGAGAATACCCCTCTCAGCTGATGGGATAAATTGGGAACACTGCTCTCAGCTTTGATATCACTCACAGCGAAATCTTATAGTAAGTGTTCTTTACTAAGGCAAGATATTCTTAACACTCCTCGACGAGACATGGCTCTTCCTTCGAGTTAAGTCTGAAGCAACGCATACCTAAAATAAAGCCCCCTAACCTGTAAGTGGGTTCAGAACTGTAACCCTCTTTCAACCATGCTCTGCTACCACTTAGTTGGTAGGGAGCTCGGTTGGAGCGGTAAGGTGCTGGCGCTCAAATCAAACTATCTAGAACACAATATGAATATATATAACATACTCGATATCTAGACGAATTACAATTTTGCATGACACATTAATCACAGGCAATCAAAGCTTAATAAAACTTAACTGTACTTATTAGTGTAAGGTCTTCAGGCAAAGACTACTCAAACTTCAGAGATAATAGTAGTGGCGGCTTTAAACTTTGTACCATGACAAGCATTCAGTTAAAATCAAATAGCATGAAATACACTCGTGGAAATGGAAAAAAGAACACATTGACACCGGTGTGTCAGACCCACCATACTTGCTCCGGACACTGCGAGAGGGCTGTACAAGCAATGATCACACGCACGGCACAGCGGACACACCAAGAACCGCGGTGTTGGCCGTCGAATGGCGCTAGCTGCGCAGCATTTGTGCACCGCCGCCGTCAGTGTCAGCCAGTTTGCCGTGGCATACGGAGCTCCATCGCAGTCTTTAACACTGGTAGCATGCCGCGACAGCGTGGACGTGAACCGTATGTGCAGTTGACGGACTTTGAGCGAGGGCGTATAGTGGGCATGCGGGAAGCCGGGTGGACGTACCGCCGAATTGCTCAACACGTGGGGCGTGAGGTCTCCACAGTACATCGATGTTGTCGCCAGTGGTCGGCGGAAGGTGCACGTGCCCGTCGACCTGGGACCGGACCGCAGCGACGCACGGATGCACGCCAAGACCGTAGGATCCTACGCAGTGCCGTAGGGGACCGCACCGCCACTTCCCAGCAAATTAGGGACACTGTTGCTCCTGGGGTATCGGCGAGGACCATTCGCAACCGTCTCCATGAAGCTGGACTACGGACCCGCACACCGTTAGGCCGTCTTCCGCTCACGCCCCAACATCGTGCAGCCCGCCTCCAGTGGTGTCGCGACAGGCGTGAATGGAGGGACGAATGGAGACTTGTCGTCTTCAGCGATGAGAGTCGCTTCTGCCTTGGTGCTAATGATGGTCGTATGCGTGTTTGGCGCCGTGCAGGTGAGCGCCACAATCAGGACTGCATACGACCGAGGCACACAGGGCCAACACCCGGCATCATGATGTGGGAAGCGATCTCCTACACTGGCCGTACACCTCTGGTGATCGTCGAGGGGACACTGAATAGCGCGCGGTACATCCAAACCGTCATCGAACCCATCGTTCTACCATTCCTAGACCGGGAAGGGAACTTGCCGTTCCAACAGGACAATGCACGTCCGCATGTATCCCGTGCCACCCAACGTGCTCTAGAAGGTGTAAGTCAACTACCCTGGCCAGCAAGATCTCCGGATCTGTCCCCCATTGAGCATGTTTGGGACTGGATGAAGCGTCGTCTCACGCGGTCTGCACGTCCAGCACGAACGCTGGTCCAACTGAGGCGCCAGGTGGAAATGGCATGGCAAGCCGTTCCACAGGACTACATCCAGCATCTCTACGATCGTCTCCATGGGAGAATAGTGCCTGCATTGCTGCGAAAGGTGGATATACACTGTACTAGTGCCGACATTGTGCATGCTCTGTTGCCTGTGTCTATGTGCCTGTGGTTTTGTCAGTGTGATCATGTGATGTACCTGACCCCAGGAATGTGTCAATAAAGTTTCCCCTTCCTGGGACAATGAATTCACGGTGTTCTTATTTCAATTTCCAGGAGTGAAAAAAGACTCGTTAAGTGGAATAAAACTAAGATATAAAAAATTTAGAAGTATTCAGAAATAAACAGCTGCTCCAAAATTTCTTATCAGGCCTGTACTAAAACAAAAATCATAACATAGTAACCAATAGCAAAAGACTTAATAGCTGAATAAACAACAAAATCAAGGTGTCTTAATAAACAACGTGGAGACGGTCTACACAAGTAAATTTTGGCAGAAATGGCTGCTTCGGGCCTAACAGCTCACATCAAGAGCTTATGCTCAATAGGTTTTTCAGATGACTTAGCCAAGACAATTACTGAATGAATCTGAAATCACTTAAACTATAAATCATGACAGACCACTCAATTTTAACTAGCGAGTTAACGGCTCAATTTATTACTGTACACGGGCACACATGCTTAATCGGTGGAAGGCACCATCAAAACATATCAGATGGGCACGCAATATTGCTCCAAGTCTCAACAGTAATTAATCTTGCGCGCAGAAGACAACGAAACAGTTTGCTGATGCAGAGATTAAAATAGTGGACCAACAAATTTAGCTTCATCACACAGACTAGCACGCCATAAAACTAATTTTTATGCTCTCTCCAATTCACGCCACATAGGTAATGAAACACCAACCCCAAGACAGTGGTCTGGCTTCGCGCATTTAAAACAAGTTGGCCATAAATGAAACACATTGGTACCCATTCGTCTGCCTAACACCTAAGCTTTGTTTCAAGTACAGGAACTTAACATCTCTTTAACCTGCTTCCTTGTTTGATAATAATCCGTTTCAAAACGTTTGACTAACAGACATAATACAAGTCACATTCAATGTCACGACCCCTCGTCCCATCAGACAGTATAGAATAGAAACCAGAACTGGCACACAGTCTGCCTACAACAACAACAGACAGAAATTTAATTCAGTACTACAATATACAATTCCAGAGGCATACGGAAAAAGGAATTATATGTGAAATGCCACTGACATTAATCACCCCACACAGTAGATAAAATTTTAAGCGTTAACTTCTTCTCCAGTTAAAAGGAAATTTATGTATCACAATAACTACAAAATAGAAATCGGAACCGCTCATTGGATAGGATGACAACACACGCGACTTACCGACACATTAATTCGGATCACACAGTAAAAAACCTCAGTAGGCTTGCGGTCATTTAACAGGTACTGCCAACGGCCTAAATGCACTCTCACAAAGAGACGAACGCAATACAACATGAGCGCCTCGGCGATAGAAACAGCAAAATCTGCTTAATGACCAGACACTGGGATGTTCACCATAAGACGCAGTCTATAACATGACCGGCATACCGACTCTCAGCTGCCGTCTGTGCAATTTCAGACAGCTGTCCAACGTGACTGTCACAGCACGCCAGCTGACTATTCTTTTATGGAGTCACCTCGTTACGACATTGCTGGGTTGATATCAGGAGTTCCGATTTCTGCCCAACACACTGCAAAGGCCTGCACACAGTCTCCGTCGGCCGTTGTGGCCGAGCGGTTCTAGGCGCTTCAGTCCGGAACCGCGCGCCTGCTACGGTCGCAGGTTCGAATCCTGCCTCGGGCATGGATGTGTGATGTCCTTAGGTTGGTTAGATTTAAGTAGTTCTAAGTCTAGGAGACTGATGACCTCAGATGTTACGTCCCATAGTGCATAAAAAAATAGTCTCCAGACTTAAACACAACATGCTTGTGCTCACGCTGCGCGAGCTTTTATGCCCGCGTTTTCGGCAGCTCATGATCTTTTCATCTCAGCAGATTCCCAGGCCTAAACCAGGAAATGTCACACGATCCACACATCGCTCGCGCCTTGCCAGAAAACGTGTGCGCGGCACAATCAGAATTAATTCTTTGTCGCTTAAAATTATGACAACATTAATAAAATAAGTAATCGTACATATGAAAGAAATTACATCACAGTTAAATTATGGTTAAGGAATTAATTATGCTAAAAATTTACTAGGCACTTGTGTTTCAAGCGGATCGACGCCTGGGCAAAGATTGATTTGTGACGCTCTGTACAATCAAATGTCACGTATTGCTCGAATACTGATGAGTGAAAACTTTACTATTAGAAGCTTAATAGCGTGTTGGTCCAGCTTAGGAACACAAGACGCAGTGATTCTGCGTGACATGGTCTCGACAAGTACTTCACAGCTTTCCTAGGGTGTATGCCCCCAGATGTCTACAGGCAGATCACGAAATGTCTGTAAAATACGGGCCGGTTTGTTTGTAGCCGCAGATCTGGAGTCCGATAGCCTCTCAGACGTGTTTCATCGGGTTCAGATCAGGCGAATTTGGTGTGAAAACTTTCAACGTGAGTTCACTGACATTATTCACAAATGGGAGCATTATTATGGACTTGTGAGGCGAACGGTTATCCAGCTGGATTTTGCCACTGCCGTCGGAGAAGATATCAAGGCACTAAGAGAAGCAGTTGATCCGTCATCCACAGATCTCATGGTAGCCTCCATTAGTACTTCAGGTCACGGACCCTATTAGCACCCACCGAGCCCAGATGAATGTACCTCATAGCGTAATAAAGCCCCGGCCCGTGTTGCGGTACGTGTTTCGAGAAGCCTTTCTCCTGGCTGACAGAATATACGTCACAACTGTCAAGCTAGTGTAAAAAGAAAAGCCATTAATCAGAAAAGGAGACACGTTTTCATTGATCCGCGGTCAGGTATCGATGACTACTTCTATTGTAACTGACCGTGTGAATGGGTCATCCTGGAAACATGTAGGTTCGTCTGCCCCACCTACAATAATACACGCCGAACTGTTTCGATTAGACTGGATTACATTAAGTTTTAGTTCCATGGAGCCACAGACTTTTGGTCAGGGGGAAGAAGACTTTTGGTCAGGTATATACAGTGTTATAAATACAAAATCAAATAGGGGTAATCCGGGAGTAGTTTCAATAATGAATAAAAAATAAGAGTGCGGGTAAGCTACTACAAACAGCATAGTGAACGCATTATTGTGGCCAAGATAGACACGAAGCCCACGCCTACTACAGTAGTACAAGTTTATAAGCCAACTAGCTCTGCAGATGTCGAAGAAATTGAAGAAACGTATGATGAAATAAAAGAAATTATTCAGATGGAAACCCAGTAATAAGAAAACAAGGGAAACCAGGAAGGTGGAAGGAGTATATAGAGGGTCTATACAAGGGCGATGTACTTGAAGACAATATTATGGAATTGGAAGAGGATGTAGATGAAGATGAAATGGAAGATACGATACTGCGTGAAGAGTTTCACAACGCACTGGAAGATCTAAGTCGAAACAAGGCCCCGAGAGTAGACAACATTCCATTGGAACTACTGACGGCCTTTCAAGACACTATCTACTCCGTTCAACTGCTCTTCCAAGTCCTTTGCTGTCTCTGACAGAATTACAATGTCATTGGCAAACCTCAAAGTTTTTATTTCTTCTCCATGGATTTTAATACCTACTCCGAATTTTTCTTTATTTCCTTTACTGCTTGCTCAATATACAGATTGAATAACATCGGAGAGAGGCTACAACCCTGTCTCATTCCCTTCCCAACCACTGCTTCCCTTTCATGCCCCTTAACTCTTATAACTGCCATTTGGTTTCTATACAAATTGGCATGATATAAGCAATGAACCGACTTTAGACGCAAAAATTCGGCAATTATGTAGCAAAATTATTGCACTGTATGATAAACATGCTCCTCAACGCACTGTCAAGGTAAAGAGAGCTCCTGCTCCATGGCTCACCACTGCATTACGCCAGTTAATGAATAAACGTGATGCTGCACACAGGGCCTTCAAGCGTAACCCAACTCCCGAGGCGTACGAAGCTTATAGGAAACTCCGAAACAGAACGAAGCAAAGCGTGAGAAATGCCAAAATCAGACATGCCCGCTCTGTCGTATGCGGCATATCAAAACCTGCTGCACTGTGGAAAAAGCTGCGCAGTTTCGGTATAGGGAAGCGAAGATATGACGCTGTTTATCAAGCATCTGCAGAAGAATTAAACGATTTCTTCTCAACAGCTGTAATCTGCCACGCAGCGACAAATTACCAGCCCCAAGATATCAATCTCTTGAGAGACAAGTTTTTCCTAAAACATGTCACTACCGGCACAGTACACAAGGCAATTATGAGAATCTCTTCCGAGGCAGTAGGAAATGATGGAGTGAGCATTGGCATGATTAAAAACGTCGTAGCCACTATTATTCCAGTTATCACAGACATCTTCAACCTGTCTCTTGTCAGTAGTATATATCCTACTGAGTGGAAGCAAAGTTTAATCCAGCCTATACCCAAGACTGACAACCCTAAGTCGCCAGGTGACTACAGGCCGATCAGCATACTACCTGCAATATCTAAAGCCCTAGAATACATCGTCCATGAACAGCTGACGGATTACCTCAAAACTCATAACATCCATGACGAATATCAGTCAGGCTTTCGAAAGCACCATAGTACAGCAACTGCATTAATCAAAGTAACTGATGACATTAAACATGCTATGGACAGACGTGAAGCTACTATCCTAACACTGCTTGACTTTAGGAAGGCTTTTGACACAGTTGACTTCGATATATTACTAATTAAAATGAAACAGCTGAATTTCTCAATCAGCGCAATACACTGGTTCGACAGCTACCTCAAAAACAGAAGTCAACAAGTCGTTTGTGGGTCGGAAAAGTCATCATGGAAAAGCGTGCACTCTGGAGTTCCCCAAGGCTCCGTCCTTGGTCCACTACTCTTCTCACTGTATATTAATGATATTTCTTCAGTGATTCACTCCTGCAAATACCATCTATATGCTGACGACATCCAACTGTACATAAGTGCAAGCCCCAAAAACATTGCTGGCGCAGTAGCGAGTATGAACGCAGATCTTTGCTCTGTTTCTCGATGGGCACAGAACCTAGGTCTGAAACTAAACCCCAAGAAATTCCAGGTCACACTTATATCTCATCCAAAGTTAATCAGCCGGTACTTTCGCGAAACGGTCCCTAAAATACTCCTCAATGGTACCCAACTACCATACCAAAAAACAGTAAAAGACCTTGGAATAATCTTGGATGAACACCTAAACTGGGAAGAACAAACAGTCACAGCTTGCCGGAAATCGCTCTCCTCCCTACATGCAATTAAAAAATTTAGAAAAATATTTCCAACCCATGTTAAACAAAAATTAGTCCAAACACTAGTCTTGCCTAATCTTTACTACTGCGATGTAGTTCAACACGGCACAAATAGTGAAAATTCTAGATGCCTCGAGCTAGTGATGAATGCTTGCGTCAGATACGTGTGCAATATTCGGTTGTATGATCATATCAGTCCTTCATACTCCCAGCTAGGTTGGATACGCCCACATAAGGCACGCGATCTCCACACGATGTGCTTACTTCATCGATTTCTTAGCCACTGGTGCCCCCAATACTTATCTTCTCACATTAAACATCTATCATCATTCCACAATCGCAATACCAGATCGGATACGTCTATCATCTTGGCTGTACCTTTACATAACACAAAATCATTCTCCGTGTCATTCTCCATCTCAGCCATACGACTATGGAACGCACTCCCCTGTGATCTGCGTCTTATCCAGAACTACTCAACATTCAAGAGGGAACTCAAAACTTACATATTAGGGACGGTATAGCCACCATTGTTGTGCCCCTAACATCTCTTTCTTTCTTCTCTCCATCACAGCTTCGAATTTTACCATTCTTTTTCTCTTCCTCTAAGCTGTCTACCTCTTATATATCTCTTTCACCCCATTCTATCGTCTTATGTCTCTGCTCGATGAGAATAACTCACAAGCTGCAAGAATATAACGAGAAAATTCCCAACTAACTGACATTCACAAAAGAAATGTATGTTTACTTTCATATACTTAGTCACTATTATTATTATTATTATTATTATTATTATCATTATTATTGTTGATTGTTATAATTATTTTTATTGTTATAACTATCATTGTACTACTGTTATAATCTCAAATTTTTTTCGTTTGACATCAATACTGCATAATACGTTAAATGTTCTTAATGTTATTTAGAAACTGTAACTCGTTCAATCTGAGTATGCCTGGTTAGGTGTAAGAGAGGGCCTGAAGGCCCTAATCTTGCCAGGTAAAATAAATGCATAAATAAATAAATAAATAAATAAATAGCCTTTCGCTTCCAATATTTTACCCCTGACACCTTCAGAATTTGGAAGACAGTATTCCAGTCAACATTGTCAAAAGCTTTCTCTAAGTCTACAAATGCTAGAAACGTAGGTTTGCCCTTCCTTACTCTTTCTTCTAAGATAAGTCGTAGGGTCAGTATTGCCTCACGTGTTCCAACATTTCTACGGAATCCAAAGTGATCTTCCCCGATGTCGGCTTCTACTAGTTTTTCCATTCGTCTGTAAATAATTCGCGTTGGTATTTTGCAGCCGTGACTTATTAAGCTGATAGTTCGATAATTTTCACATCTGTCAACACCTGCTTTCTTTGGGATTGGAAATATTATATTCTTCTTGAAGTGTGAGGGTATTTCGCCTGTCTCATACATCTTGCTCACCAGATGGTAGAGTTTGGTCAGGACTGGCTCCCCCAGGGCCGTCAGTAGTTCCAATGGAATGTTGTCTACTCTCTCAAACTTTTCACGAAGTATAAGAACGTAGGCTTCCGCGACCGGTGTCATAGTGATTAAAATTCTTCTGGGGTATTATGCCTCGCCATTGCTAAAATACTAACAACAATATCTACATCTACATCCATACTCCGCAAGCCACCTGACGGTGTGTGGCGGAGGGTACCCTGAGTACCTCTATCGGTTCTCCCTTTGGCAAATTGTTAGTTTTTTAGCAATGTTGCGGCATAATACCCAGAAGAGTTTTAATCACTGTCTGCACGCAGTATCATATCTCCTATTTTATCTCCATCTACATTCTCTTCCATTGCTATTATATTGTCCTCAAGAACATCGCTCTTGTATTGACTATATACTCCTTCCACCTTTCTGATTACCCTTCTTTGCTTAGTACTGGATTTCCATCTGAGCTCTTGATATTCATACAAGTGGTTCTCTTTTCTCCAATGGACACTTTAATTTTCCTGTAGTCAGTATGTATCCTACCTCTGGTAAGAGAAGCCTCTACATCCTTACAGTTGTCTTCTAGGCATCCGTGCTTAGCCATTTTGCACTTACTGTCGATCTCATTTTTGAGACGTTTGTATTCCTTTTTGCCTGCTTCATTTACTGCATTTTTATATTTTCTCCTTTCATCAATTAAATTCAATATTTCTTTTGGTACCCAAGGATTTCTATTAGCCCTCGTCGTTTTACCTATTTGATCCTCTGCTCCCTTCACTACTTCATCCCTCAAAGCTACCCATTCTTCTTCTACTGTATTTCCTTCCCCCATTCCTGCCAATTATTCCCTTATGCTCTCCCAGAAGCTCTGTACAACCTCTGGTTTAGTCAGTTTATCCAGATCCCATCTCCTTAAATTCCCACCTTTTTGCAGTCTTCAGTTTTAATCTACAGTTCATAACCAATAGATTGTGGAGAGTCCACATCTGCTCCTGGAAATGTCTTACAATTTAAAACCTGGTTTCTGAATCTCTGTCTTACCATTATATAATCCTTCTGATACCTTCCAGTATCTCCAGGCTTCTTCTACGTGCACAACCTTCTTTCATGATTCTTGAACCAAGTGTTACCGATGATTAAGTTATGCTCTGCGCAAAATTGTACCAGGCGGCTTCCTCTTTCATTCCTTACTCTCTTTCCATACTCACCTACTACGTTTCCTTCTCTTCCTTTTCCTACTGTCGAGTTCCAGTCACCCATGACTATTAAATTTTCGTCTCCCTTCACTATCTGACTAATTTCTTTTATCTCATCACACATTTCCTCAATCACTTCATCATCTGCGGAACTAGTTGGCATATAAACTTGTACTGCTGTGGTGGGCGTGGGCTTCGTATCTATCTTGGCCACAGTAATGCGTTCAGTATGCAGTTTGTAGTAGCTTACACGCAATCCTATTTTTTCATTCATTATTATACCTACTCCTGCATTAACCCTATTTGATTTTGTATTTATAACCCTGTATACACCTTACCAAACGTTTTGTTACTCCTGCCACCGAACTTCACTAATTCCCACTATATCTAACTTTAAGCTATCCGTTTCCCTTTTTAAATTTTCTAACCTACCTGCCCGATTAAGGGATCTGACATTCCACGCTTCGATCCGTAGAACGCCAGTTTCCTTTCTCCTGATAACGACGTCCTCTTGAGGAGTCCCCGCCCGGAGATCCGATGGGGTACTATTTTACCTCTGGAATATGTTACCCAAGACGGCGCCATCATGATTTATCCATCCAGTAAAGCTGCATGCCTTCGGGAAGAATTACGGCCGTAGTTTCCTCTAGCTTTCAGCCTTTCGCAGTACGAGCACAGCAAAGCCGGTTTGGTTAGTGTTACAAGGCCAGATCAGTCAATCATCCAGACTGTTGCCCCTGCAACTACTGAAAAGGCTGCTGCCCCTCTTCAGGAACCACACGTTTGTCTGGCCTCTCAACATATTCCCCTCCGTTGTGCTTACACCTACGGTAGGGCTATCTGAATCGCTGAGGCAAGCAAGCCTCCCCACCAATGGCAAGGTCCATGTTTCATGGGGGAGTTTTTTAATGCCAAAAGCGAAACTGGCAAGAAGTGTTCTTGAAAAATCATACAGTAAATTCTGCATAGACCTGGGGCCTGGGAGATACGTAAAGTCTCACGGAAAAACTTCTATACATTAACATGTATTTGTTCGAGTAGATTCATACGCACAAACTCAAAAAAAAGATATTAAGAATTCTTTGTCACTTTCTCTCCTGCATTAAGTAAACTGCCAGTTAAGCAAATGATTCACCAGACACTTTTCGCTTTATTGGTTGCAAAATTTCAGTCCTGATGTTCTTTATGCTTCTTTTTACATACTTAGAAGACAACCTCATTTTCCTCTTGTTAGTAATTTCAAACAATATTCTCTTTCATCGAATTACAGAAGCCCACATTTCCTTAACTGCTTATATTTTCGTATGAGCTTCAGTTAAATTATGTAAAATATAACTCAAGTTTTCATAGAAGCTATACTGAAAGCTATCTGAAAAATTACCCTCGTAGCAGCTGTTAAATTGCTTCCCCTTCTGGTGAAATATGCCAATGAGTTTGCGGTTTCAAGTGTGATATTCCATTAGGTCGCAGGTCTTTGTTACCTGATGGTGCTTTAAGATCGCAACCGACTCTGAAAATTAAAGTTCTTCTTGACAGTGGAGATGTTCACCACACGTTGTTGTTGCTATTGTTGTAGTTGTGGTCTTTAGTCCAAAGATTGGTTCTGATGCAGCTCTCCATACTGCTCGATCCTGTGGAAGCCTCTTCATCTCCAAATGAGTGCTGCAACCTACATCCTTCTTAATCTGCTTATTGTATTCATCTCTTAGTCACCATCTACGGTTTCTACCCTCCGTCCCCCTCACTTCCCTTGCATATTAAATTGATGATACCTTGATATCTCATAATGAATCCTATCAACCGATCCCTTCTTTTTGTCAAGCTGTGGCACAAATTTCTTGTCTCCTCAATTCCAAGCTGCACCTCGTAATCATTTACGTGATCTACCGATCTAATCTTCAGTATTATGCTGTAGCATCACATTTCAAAAGCCCCTGTTCCTCTCTTGCCTAAATCGTTTATCGTCGTTTCAGTTCCATACACTCCAGACCAATATCCTCAGAAAAGACTACTTACATCTATATCCGATGTTAACAAATTACTGTTATTCAGAAATGCTTTTCTTGCTATTACCAGTCTACATTTTATACCTTCTCTACTACGGCCAGCATCACTTACTTTACTGCCCATATAGCAAAACTCATTTAGTACCTCTAATATCCCGTTTCCTAATTTAATTCCATCGGGATCGCCTGATTTAATTCCAATACATTCCGTTATCATTTTTTTTGCCTTTGTTGTTTTTGATACTGCATCCTCCTTTTAAGACACTGTGCATTCTGTTCAAATGCTTTTCCTTTGCTGTCTCTGACAGAATTACATTATCAGTTGAAAACCTCGACCTTTTTATTTCCTCTCCCTGAACTTTAATTCCTACTTCATTTTTGTTTGGCATCCTTAATTGCTTACTCAGTGTAGAGATTGAATAACATCGGGAATAAGCTGTAGGTCTGCCTCACTCCCTTCTCAACCAATGCTTCCCTTTCATGCCCATCGACTGTTAAAGGCCGTCTGGTTTCTGTACAAGTTGTAAATAGCCTTTCACACACCGCATTTCATAAGGCTGCCTTCAGAAGCTCAAAGAAAGTATTTCATGCAACATTATCAAAAGATTTCTGTAGGTCCACATGTACTACACACACCAAAAAAAGTTTTGCATTACCTCGCTTCCGAGAGTTCCGGAACCTGTACTGAAAAGTGGAATAGAGATCATCATAAATATCAATTCTTCCCTTTTTATTGCTCAGGAAAAACACACATTGTATGTTGTACCACCATACAGCGAGATTTTCAGTGGTGGTGGTCCAGATTGCTGTACACATCGGTACTTCTAATACCCAGTAGCACGTCCTCTTGCATTGATGCATCCCTATATTCGTCGTGGCATACTATCCACAAGTTCATCGAGGCACCGTTGGTGCAGATTGTCTCACTCTTCGATGGTGATTAGGCGTAGATCCCTCAGAGTGGTTTATGGGTTACGTTATCCATAAACAGCCCTTTTCAATTCATCCTAGGCATGTTCCATAGGGTTCATGTCTGGAGAACATGCTGGCCCCTGTAGTCATGCGATGTTAATCTTGAAGGAAGTCATTCACAAGATGTTCAAGATGAGGGCGTGAATTGTCGTTCATGAAGACGAATGCCTCGCCAATATGCTGCCGATATGGTTGCAGTATCGGTCGGAGGATGGCATTCACGTATCATACAGCCGTTACGGCGCCTTCCATGACAACCAGCGGCGTACGTCGGTCCCACATAATGCCACCACAAAACAGCAGGGAACCTCCACCTCGCTGCAGTCGCTGGGCAGTGTGTCTAAGGCGTTCAGCCTGACCGGGTCGCCTCCATTCACGTCTCTCACTATTGTCTGGTTGAAGTCATGTGCGACACTCATTGGTGAAGAGAACGTGATACCAATCCTTAGCAGTTCATTCTGCATGTTACTGGGCTCATCTATGCCGCACTGCATGGTGTCGTGGTTGCAAAGGAGCATCTTGCCAAGGGCGCCGGGAGTGAAGTTGCGCATCATGCAGCCTATGGCGCACAGTTTGTGTTGTAACACGACGTCTTATGGCTGCACAAAAAGCATTATTCAACATGATGGCGTTGCTGTCAGGGTTGCTCCGTGCCATAATCCGTAGTCAGCGGTCATCCACTGCAGTATTAGCCCATGGGCGGCCTGAGCGAGGCATGTCATCGACAGTTCCTGTCTCTCTGTATCTCATCCAAACAACATCACTTTGTTTCACTCAGAGACGTCTGGACACTTCGCTTGTTGAGGCCCTTCCTGGCACAAAGTTACAATGCGGACGCGCTCGAACTGCGGTATCGACCGTCTAGGCATGGTTGAACTACAGACAACACGAGCTGTGTACCGCCTTTCTGGTGGAAATGATCGGCTGTCGGACCCCCTCCAGCCGGCCTTAATGGGCGATCGGTTCTAGGCGCTACAGTCTGGAACCGCGAGACCGCTACGGTCACAGGTTCGAATCCTGCCTTGGGCATGGATGTGTGTGATGTCCTTAGGTTAGTTAGGTTTAAGTAGTTATAAGTTCTAGGGGACTGATGACCTTAGAAGTTAAGTCCCATAGTGCTCAGAGCCATTTGACCCAATTTTCGAACCCTCTCCGTGTAATAGGGGCTGCTCATGCATGGTTGTTTACATCTTTGGGCGGGTTTAGTGACATCTCTGAACAATCAAAGGGACTGTGTCTGTGATACAATATCCACAGTCAACGTCTATCTTCAGGAGTTCTGGGAAGCGGGATGATGTGAAACGTTTTTGATGTGTGTATCAACGTAGGATTGCTTTTCCTTAACCTACCTTCTAAGATAAATCGTAGGTTCCTACATTTCTTCAGAACCCAAACTGATCGTCCCTGATTTCGGCTTTTAACAGTTTTTCCATTCTTCTGTAAGAATTAGTATTTTTCAACCATGAATTACTGAACTGTTAGTTCGGTAATATTCACACCTGTCAGAAACCTGCTTTTTTTGGAAATGGAGTTATTACAGTCTTCCTGAAGTGTGAGGGTATTTTGTCTGTCTCATACATTTTGCACACCAGATGGAATAATTCTATCATGACTGGCTCTCTCGAGATTATCAGTAGTTCTGACGGAATGTCGTCTGCTGCAGAGATCTAGTTTGGACTTAGGTCTTTTAGTGGTTTGTCAAATTCTTCTCGCAGTATCATGTCTTGCATCTCATCTTCATCGATGTCCTCTTCACTTTCTACAATATTGCTTACAATTTCATCTCCCTTGTATAGATCCTCCATATATTCCTCCTACCTTTTAGCTTTCCCTTCTTTGATTAGGGTTCATCACATAGCAGATATTAAATGACTAAGCTTTCATCCCGTTTGGAAGTGATGTCCATCATCAACATCAGTAAGGGGTTTGATCCACATAGGCATTAAAGCTTTGCAGACATACTGAGTAGGTGACATATCAGGAGACTGGGCATGGCAGTCATGGATATACATATTCCTCAAGATATTTATAGTTGGAACTCCAGTGTGGGGTTTTGCGCTATCCTACTGCTATGTGTCAATTTTTCATGGTCTCTTGGGTACGACAAGACAGTTTACCACTCTTATCAAACAGTGGAGGGCATTCATCCTTTTTCAACAATTCATATCGAATAGCTACCCACACCATGATTGTGGAACGATGAGTAACACTTTCAAAAAGCGTTTAGAAGTCAGTAAACCCAGTATGGTTTTCTATTTGCGTATATTTTTCTATTTAAATCCAAAGTAAGGGAAAAAATTAAATTTTGAACCAATCTTAATAAAAGGTACTTTTTATTTGTTTTTCTTGTTATTTAAGAATAAAGTAGGTTTTTTATTTCTCACGACATTAGCTCTTTATTCGCACGAAATAATGGCCGCTATCGACAGGGGATCTCAAGTTGATTCCGTATTTCTAGATTTCCGGAAAGCTTTTGCCACCGTTCCTCACAAGCGACTTCTAATCAAGCTGCGGAGCTATGGGGTATCGTCTCAGTTGTGCGACTGGATTCGTGATTTCCTGTCAGGAAGGTCGCAGTTCGTAGTAATAGACGGCAAATCATCGAGTAAAACTGAAGTGATATCAGGTGTTCCCCAGGGAAGCGTCCTGGGACCTCTACTGTTCCTGATCTATATAAATGACCTGGATGACAATCTGAGCAGTTCTCTTAGACTGTTCGCAGATGATGCTGTAATTTACCGTCTAGTAAGGTCATCCGAAGACCAGTATCAGCTGCAAAGCGATTTAGAAAAGATTGCTGTATGGTGTGTCAGGTAGCAGTTGACGCTAAATAACGAAAAGTGTGAGATGATCCACATGAGTTCCAAAAGAAATCCGTTGGAATTCGATTACTCGATAAATAGTACAATTCTCAAGGCTGTCAATTCAACTAAGTACCTGGGTGTTAAAATTACGAACAACTTCAGTTGGAAGGACCACATAGATAATATTGTCGCGAAGGCGAGCCAAAGGTTGCGTTTCATTGGCAGGACACTTAGAAGATGCAACAAGTCCACTCTGTTAGAATATTGCTGCGCGGTGTGGGATCCTTACCAGGTGGGATTGACGGAGGACATCGAAAGGGTGCAAAAAAGGGCAGCTCGTTTTGTATTATCGCGTTATAGGGGAGAGAGTGTGGCAGATATGATACACGAGTTGGGATGGAAGTCATTAAAGCATAGACGTTTTTCCTCGCGGCGAGACCTTTTTACGAAATTTCAGTCACCAACTTTCTCTTCCGAATGCGAAAATATTTTGTTGAGCCCAACCTACATAGGTAGGAATGATCGTCAAAATAAAATAAGAGAAATCAGAGCTCGAACAGAAAAGTTTAGGTGTTCGTTTTTCCCGCTCGCTGTTCGGGAGTGGAATAGTAGAGAGATAGTATGATTGTGGTTCGATGAACCCTCTGCCAAGCACTTAAATGTGAATTGCAGAGTAGTCATGTAGATGTAGATGTAGATGTAGATGTAGATGTAGATGTTAATAATTTATCTCTTTCAGGTATTACATATTCTTTGGGGCAAAGTACTAAAATGGAAAATACCATGGCCTTATGCAGCAGAAACAAAAATAAGAAAAATAATAAACAAAATAATGTTTTCCGCAGTTAGGGACATCGAATTCCTCTTCGAACCTTTCAAAATTAGACGTTTCGACCCCCCTGCCGCGATCTTCTTCACGATGGATTCCGAATGGTAGCATGGCGTAATTCACGCAGTAAATCCTCTTTGTGGAAAAAGTACGGGTAAATATCCTTTGGTAAGGGAATGTGACACTGTTTTCCGGCAGACACATCGGAAGCCCCCCCCCCCCCCCCCTCTTGCCCCTGAGAAGAATGTCAGCATTGAGGTCAAAACGTCTAATTTTGCAGCAGAAGTTTTAAGCGTATGAAGCGCCTTATCACCTAGCTTGTATTGATACATATTTTGTACTGTACCCACATGATATTTCGTAAAGTAAAGTTTATTTGGTCAAGTTTATTATGTTACTCAGATGTTTTAATTATAGTAATTGAATTTAACTCAGAATTATTAAGTGGCGTTTTGAGTTTTCTTTTGTTGCATGTACAGTCGGCAAAACTAAACTGTTCGTATCTCTTTATAAGATCTGTTGAAACTACCCAATACGAAATCCTGGCAGGGTCACCATATGAAACGTCACCTTAGCAAAATTGTACAAAACTGTGCTTAAACTGACACACAATATTTTTTAGCGCAACGCAATCTGACTTTCAAAAATCCCTACAAAAGAATGCCCAGACTAACATTAACCTATACCTTTCACAAATCACTTACCTCACCAAAAATCTTCGTTACTCGAACTACTGCAATACAGCGAGCCCCACAATTGCCAGCTAAATAAAAGATTCAAACTACGGTAGTCACTAACTACTGATAGGCACAGTTAGCAAATGAAAGATTTTAATAGAGAACAAATAATGTATTTACCTTAACAGTCATAATATATATAGCAGTTCATGACATCCAGTCTTACACATTTCAAAACTCCGCCGTCTCTCTTCCCACGTCCACCACTTCTGGCGGCTCACCTCCAAATGCGCAACGCTACTCGCCGCTAACAGCCAACTGCCCAGCACTACAATGACGAGTATTACAACAAAGCCAACCAACTGCACACAGCACACCTAGTGATTTTTCATACAGAGCACTTTATGGCGTTACCAATAAAAAAACCTAAACAGCCTACTTTCACTGTTACCTTCGGTTGTCTGCAGCACGGACCAATGGTAACGCTACACGCACTGACAACGCCGGGAGCACCCCGTGCAACACACTCCTAGCAGAGTATTTATTCCCTTCTTATTGATAACATTTTTACTTACAGACATTTTTGATTTTCTGTGCTTGCATATAGTAAACTCAGATTCTTTTATACATAAAATATAAACTTTCTTGAAACGTTGAGATGCTTCTTCCTTGAATAACTAAGTAATAGGAAATACAGGGTGATTGTTATGTACCTATATGAAATAAAATCGTCATAACGTCTGAATGGTTTGTGTTAGGACTTTCCAACTGCACCGTTGGCCGCGGGTCATGATGGGAAGTAGTATGCGCATTCATGGTTTGGTTTAACGACGAAGCCCACTTTCACTTGGATGGGTTCATCAATAAGCAAAACTGGCGTTTGTAGGGGACTGAAAATACATATTTCGCGATGGAGAAGTCTCTTCCTCCTCAACTGGTGACCGTGTGGCGTGCAATGTCTAGTCGTGGAATAATCGGTAGGATATTCCTTGATGGCACGGTGACTAGCGAACGGTACCTGAAGGTTCTGATTTATATAAGATGTGTTTGTTGCAAGACAGAGCTCGCCTCCATCGAAGGAGGAGAGTGATGTCCTGGAGGAGCACCTTGGCCACCGCATTCTGGTTCTGGGGTACCCAGAGGCCACTGGCATGGGCCTCGATTGGCCGCCATATCCTGCCGACCTGAAAACGTGTGACTCCTTTTTGTGGGACTGTATTAAAGACAAGGTGCACAGCAATAACCAAAAAACCACTGCTGAGCCGAAAACAGCATTCAAGAAATTATCGAGTGCATCAATGTTCGACACTTCAGCGGGTCATGCAGAATTCCACTATTCTGCGCCACATCACGGCCAATCATGGCAGACATATCGAACACGTCATAATCGAATACTTGTAGTGACGTTTACATGTTGAATAAAGTGTGTGCACGCGACAGTTTGTAATTAATTTACGTTTTTTCACATAATGTAACAATTGCCACCCTGCATGTAGAATTACGTGGTAGCTGCGTGAAATCGCTTGAGGCACAGTTCCACTTCAGCGGTCGCACTTCGAGAGCTGCAGCCGGTGTCTATTCCAGAGTTTTGTTATGCCAATAGTGATGTTCTTCACACTTTCCGAAGTATGTGGAACAGCATATTTACTTCTACATACGTACTCCACTTGCAAATAGGACGCGGGAAAAATGACTATCTAAAAGACTCCGCCGGCCGATGTGGCCGAGCCTTTCTAGGCGCTTCAGTCTGGAACCGCGCTACCACTACGGTCGCAGCTTCGAATCCTGCCTCGGGCATGGATGTGTGTGATGTCCTTAGGTTTGTTAGGTTTAAGTAGTTCTAAGTTCTAGGGGATGATGACCTCATATGTTAAGTCCCATAGTGCTCAGAGCCATTTGAACCATTTAAAAGACTCCATACAGGTCTCATCTTAAAATTCCTAACGCGAAATGTACGTTGGAGTCAGTAGAATCGTTCTGCAGCTGTGCTCAAATGGCAGTTCTCTAAATTTCCGCAATAGTGCCTTGCGAAAAGAGAATCTTATATCCTCTGTAACACTTGCGCGCTGTTCAAATCGATCGGTAACAAACCCAACAGTGCTGCATCTGCCATGCCATTTGAAGCCGATCGGGAGGAAGTGTACCTCCACCGTGCGGGTACATAGGACCGCGACAGCGCCTATCACCGCAGTTACGACGCAGCCAGCCGAGAGAAGAACTTTGCTTCTGATCCAGCGCCGCCTCGACCACACACCGCCTTCATCGCCAAGGGATCTCGACAATGTGCTCGCGGACATGTTGGTATTCTGCCACACTCATTTCGCAAGACTGTAGAAACTATGAACTCGTACAGATCTAACTTAAGTGTTAAACTGTTCCCTTGTGGTCCACTCAAGGAGAGCGAGTGAGAGCTGGTACTTAGGGAAAGGCTGGATTCGGTGTGGACGAGGCCGTATTCAGTTACCGTTGGTTGCTCAGTTTTTTTAAAAAATCACGTACACTTTACCTGGAAACAATTGCAAATAAGGTTGACAATAAGGATCAATTATCAGATTAGACTGTTAAGACAAAATGTCTAATTAAAAAAATTCTTAATCAATTTGCACTCACGGCTGAAGGCCTTATTGACCAGAAATTCAAACTCATCTTCGTCTGAAGGCCCAAACAGTACTAATGCAAAATTAAAATATTTTTAAAAATAAAAACAATCATAACAATCTGACCTAATCAAGAGAGAAGTGTGCCTCAGACAGTGCTCCAAGGATCGACCTGGGAAAGTCGCTCAATTTCGTAAATGATGAGACAGGCAGCCAAGAGTTGTATTCACTTAACAGGATGGCAACACAAACTAGTGACAGTGTAAACGCAGACCAACACCCTTGCAAGATCTACCTAAAATCTAATAACCAATATAACGATGGAATAACCCAGACAAGGCGGAACCGGCGGACAGCACTGCGTCTTCCGAATCCGGTGTTTAGAATACCCAGAAGCAGAAGGAATCACTACGACCAAAGTAGTCCAAAAGCAACAAAATATCCGAACCACAATCAAGGAGGTTGTCGAACTACACGCCTTACCGGACAGCTGCAGCAAGGCAGGGAAATGTACACTGCCGTGAAAATACGCTAAGCTCCAGGGCAGGCAACTGGGGCGTTACAGCCACTAGGCAGAAAAATACCGCTGGTTGAAATTCACCGAAAATAGCACAAGGAATTCAATGATAAATAATAAGAAGTGGACGACACTAATTAATTTCGCCAACTCCAAACACTCCACTCTTTGCTCTTCGTCTCAGCGACCCTGCGAGCAGCAACGCGTGATCTCAAAATAGTGGAGGTTTCTCTACTGGGTTAGTGTTCACTCAACTCAAACGTGTTGGGTCCGGTGGACAACGAGGTTGTGGCCCTCGCAACTACAGCCCCCTCGATCCGGCAGGGCCTACGTGCCGCCAGCAGCCCCGGCACGTCCTCGCTCTGCCAGACCTCACTGTCGCTCCATCCCAACCGAACTCCCTGACACACCCGACTCGGAAAACCCTTGACGTCCCTCCAAAGATAATACCACTCTACTAGATAGCGATAACCGCTGCTGCTGCCACTCATTGACACACAATGCTAGCAAACGTAATGGCGCCAGTAAACACAAGAAGAAAACGGGACGCCGCTATCCCTATTACATAATGCCAACCTACCAACGGCACCAGTGCGAGCCGAAACACAGCTCCCGAGGACTTGGGAAGTCAAACTAGTGGATAATGAACTCTGACTGTAGAAGGTTTCATTGTGTTATTTACTCAACCAGGACTCGTATTCCAAATACTTAAGTTTAGTTGTTGACTTATTTTCCAGTTAGGAACTACTTACGAAGTTTGTTACTTGTTTGTGACGGTCAACAAAGACAATTTGTGCTGAATTTATTGTGTTCTTAAATACAGATGATGAGCTTCATGCTGGTGTGTTTGTTGCGTAAGTGTTCTAAGTCCAGCATGCTTCATACTTTACCAAAATTCTTCCAATAAAACGGAGTCGAGTATTCGTCTTCCCTACCACCAAACTGACGTAATCATTCCATTTCATACCGCTGTCTAACGTTACGTCTAGATATTTAATCGATGTGACTGCGTCAAGCTGCATGCTTCTAATGCCGTATTCGAACGTTACAGGATTGTTTTTCTCGTTCATCTGCATTAACTTACATTTTTTCTACATTTAGTTCAAGCTGCTGGTCATCATACCAACTATACATTTTGTCTGTGTTAACTTCTGTACTCCTACAGACACTGAACGACAACACCTTCACGTACATCAATGCGCTACCAGCAGACAGCCGTAAATTACTGCTCACCCCGTCCTTCAGGTCATGTATGTTCAAAAATGGTTCAAATGGCTCTGAACACTATGGGACTCAACTGCTGTGGTCATCAGTCCCCTAGAACTAACTAACCTAAGGACATCACACACATCCATGCCCGAGGCAGGATTCGAACCTGCGACCGTAGCAGTCGCACGGTTCCGGACTGCTCGCCTAGAACCGCGAGACCACCGCGGCCGGCGTCATGTATGTATACAGGGAATAAAACCGCTCCTATCACACTTCCCTAGGGCGCTCCTGACGATGCCCTTTTCTCTGATGTGCACTCGGCGTTTAGACAACATACTGGCTGCTAGCACTTACAGAGTCTTCGAGCCACTCAAACTGTATCACCGGGCGACAATGGAAATCTACCTCCGGAAAAATACTGTGAAACTGGAATCCGCCGGGGACAACGAATGGCAAACAGACCTCGAAATTCAGAAATGTGCAACTAATTACATGAAACTAAACAAGCGATCAAGTAGACAGTGTGCAACTCGACAGTGCGGAGTCGGTTTACTATACTATACTGTACTAGTACCTGTGAATTAACGTTAGCAACAGGCTGTGTCTCTAAGGTTTTAACCTCCCCACAGATAAATAATATGAATAATATTCACATTTAGTGTAACCTCTCAACAGTAAAAGCTCCGAAACCTCCAACAGTAAAAAATATAACCATAACATTGACATTTAGCGTAAACTACCAATAGATAAATTCCGTAACCTACCAATAATACAATGTAATTAACCTCTCAATAAAATTGTCGCTCACTTATAACCTTTCAATAATGACTGTGAATTTAAACTGGTAAATTTAGAACGTCAGCAGTGGTGCGTCATGACCCTGACAATTCATTCTGAATAAACTGAAAAATCTTACCTCAATTAGGTCGCCGGATAACGCATATATATCTGCTCCTATAAGAAATTTTTCTGGCACAGCCCTGTGCAATGCTGGCCGATAGATTTGTCATTTATAAAAGGAAACAATTGATTTTTCTTTTCACTAATCGGGATGACCAAGGATTGGAGAAATTAGTAAATTCTTTAAATTGAAATGAGTGATTGTCAAAAGTAACTTTTTATGAGAAAGATTATTATTGAAAGATTTTTTAAAACAGTTCCATGGGACTTGATATAACAATACTACATATGCGCCAGGCTGCTTTTACCTTATATTATATCGCTCAAGCTCCATCATCACTCCCCCACGACCGGCCCAGCCAACTCGATACACACGACTGCTGGCTGCTACTACACAATTCCTACTGCTGACAACACTGCTCTCTGGTTTGAGATTTTCTTATAGCTTATATATCGCAGGCAGCGTGTGAGCAATCCATCGAAATTACACCTGCTCGAGTGCGCTAGCAACAAATTCTTTAATCATGGATCTGTTACATAACCCTCCACTGGGGGGGGGGGGCAAAAATAGGACTTGGCATGAGCAACAAATTTTTCTATAATCTATTTAGTTTACTAAGGCTACAGCACAGAGTATATACATTATTGATAAGTGCAGAACATAATAAGAAATTAAATAGAGTGCACATACACTGAACAAAAACATATTCAGAAATGACAAATTACATACGCAATAGTACATAATATATTAACAAATGACATAAAGGGCACACGCACTGTATAAGTGTTTACCATTTTACAAGAATTTAAACAAATTGAGAAATGAAATAAAGTGCAAACGTACTGTATAACTGTTTACATTTTTACAACAAATAAACATATCAAGGAGTGAAATAAAGTGCACACGCTGTGTAGAAGTCTTTAGCATATTTAGGACAACTGATGTTGTTAACAAATGAAATGAAGTGCACACTCACTGTATATGTCTCTACCGTTTTACAAGAATTTAAACGCACTGTACAAGTCTTTACCATTTTATAAGAACTAGGAAAGGAATGGGAAGGATTGCATCATGGTTGTAGCACATTAGGTTGCACATAGCTGCACTGAAAGTCCATATCTTTCTACAGAAGCACAACACCAAGTAAGACACTCTGAAGAGCTCTTCCCTGAAGTATTTATCAGTGTAGCCAAGACACTGAAATGTTGTATTAATATTCAATGTTATCATTTTGGTAGTACATTAGGTACACCAAACAGTAGGACCATAATAACAACTCCATCGTTCAAGGTGGTGGACAGCTTGATATGTCAACACCACATTCTTGTAGAATCCATACTCTCACATCAACAGAGAATTAGTGCAAAAACCAAATATAGTGCTCCATGATCTTGAGGATGGACAGGACATACGGATATTACAGTAATCGCTGGTAATTAGGTCAGAAGGTGAAGGATACATTACGTCTTATGCTGGTCATCATAGAATTACACTAGTGTATTACCTGACCTGAATAATTATTGGCACTCATTGATTAGTTACTAAACATTTCTGTTCTATGTATGGAGTATTACTGAACATTATTCATAAGTCATCTCGTTACAGTAATTATTACAGAACATTATTTTATGCATTATTCAGAAGTAATCAATCAAAATGAGTTAATTATTGGCATTGCACTTATAGAGTATAACAAAACATTATTTACAGATATTATTGGCATAGCATTTATGCATAAATCATCATATTACAGTAATCATTGGCATCATGAGTCATCACATTACAGTAATTATTGGCAATCATTGGCCAGTTACAAAGCATTTGTATGCATTATTCAGAAGTCACCATTCAAAACAAGAATTAATTATTGGCATAGCATTTATAGAGTATAACAAAATATTATTTACAGAAATTATTGGCATAGCATTTATGCATAAGTCATCATATTACAATAATCATTGGCATCATAAGTTGTCGCATTACAGTAATTATTGGCACTCATTAGCCAGTTACAAACCATTTTTATGCATTATTCAGAAGTCATCATTGAAAACAAGAGTTAATTATTGGCATAGCAGTTTGCACAAGTCATCATATTACAGTAATCATTGTTATAGCATTTATGTAGTGTTACAAAACATCATTCATAATACATCTCATTACAGTAATCATCGGCATGTCATTTATGCATTATTACAAAACATCATTCAGTATTACTCAGAACTCATCATTCAAGTGACATAGGACATATTTAAAATGTAGCACACTGTAAGTATTACTCAAGGTCTATAGTTCAATAATACATAGATATAGTGGATTCAATACATCTGAGAAATTTGCATTATATTTAGGACTAGAAATATATCTTCAACTGGTGCATTATTTAGTTGTATACCGGTAATAGTTTAGACTGGTAATAAGTTTTTTTTTTTTTTTTTGCTAGCAGTGCATTGCGTTGGGGTCGATAATTAATTGCTGGGGCATGAAAATATTTGTTTGTGACTTATATCTGGAAATAAGGATTAATAACATCATTAGTCATGAGTCAGCTGTAGCAAGGTTATGAAACAAGTAGAGTATATGTGATCACATTCATGAATGGTACACAGAAATGGGTAAAAAAATGCAAGTATTAGAACAGGTTTCATAACTAAGTGTTTATAGCATATTAATATTATGAAAAGCTTCTCCTGGACAAAATACAAAATGGATTATTGAGCTGAAAGAAGAAATGCATATTATGCTGAAAAGTAATGAACTTCGAATTAACAGGTAATGAAACGTGTACTCAATATGTATGTACTCTAGCTGTCTTTCCCAAAACATTCAGTCATTATACTATGCGACATAAGACATACTGACAAAATAAACTGCAACAAATACTTAAATAACTACATAGCATCTCTTAACTAACAGAAAATATATAAACTTCATCATTATCCTCATCTGCAAAGAAAAACTTCATTAATCATATTACTGTAATTTCATCATTATCATAATCTGCAAAGAAAAACTTCAGTACTCATATTACTATATTCTTCATACAACTACACATCATCATTTATCATCATCTGCAAAAAATAGACACTTAATTATTCATATTAATATTACCATTTACTTCATACAACTATTCATTATCATTCGTTACTTCATATAGTATAGAGTTTCTTACTTCTAGCATATATCATCACTAAAATTAACATCTGTAGTTCTGTCTGACAGCCGGCAATAATCGCCTCGTATTCTGAAAGAAAAATAATTAGTCAAGACTGCTATCATACGATGTGTATAGTATATTCTTGTTAATGATTTTTAATTCTGATCCATTTACTCTTCGTGACAAGGTATTGTATTTTCTTTCGTTCATTCCGATGGTGAACCTTCCATTTCATAGTAAACCACTATGGTTGTATAATTTATTTCTTTTACATTGTATTACTTTCTGAAAATGACGAATAAGGATCAATATCTTGCATTTAAATCAGATACCCATTAAATAAAAACTTGTTTCTAGTGATATAACTAAGCATACACCGTAGCATGACAGAAAACGTATTAGGTCAAAACCATAGACAATTTTCAAGTTCAAATAATGTATACACATTATCATAATGTGGTACCAAAAAAATCTAGAATAGTCAAAATATTGAGGTACCATAAGGCAAAAATGTCAAAGTCAACTGGTGTTTGTTACATTTTAAAGATTTCGTAGTGCATACTGAGAAAAATCCTACTTTCGATAGGAAAACAAACATACATAAACCAAAAAATGGAAAATGTGCACTGTCTGATGTCTAACGACAAGAAAAGCGACCTGCTAAACTTACCTTGACGGGCAATTGCCAAGAAACAATATAATCATCATCAGTAAGTGGTCATATCAATAACTGGAAAAGGCATTACAATGTGATAAATCATAAAGTATGTTCATTCAATAAAGGGTTTAATATTGGAGACATGGTGATTGCCTTTGCTTTTTCTGGTTCTCAAATTTTCGATGTGCACTACATTAGGGTGAGGAATGCTTCGTATTCTATATGGACCTGCGTATAGAAGCTCAAATTTACTGCAACTACTCTTTCCTCTGTCGGATAAATATTGTGTGCGTACTAATATCTTCTGTCCTATGTGAAAGTCACGGCGTGTACAAACCTGTTTCTGCTGTCATCTCCGGCGCTCTGCGGCACGTTTGATGTTGTTGAGCGCAATGTCAATTACTTCATGATGACATAGTCGACGAGATGTAGGAACAGATACTAATTCTTTAATTTTGTTAGGTGGTTCAACGTTTTTCAATATAACAGTCAGAGATAGCGTAGTAGATTCATTTGGTATGGAGTCAATTATGTCCTGGAATGAGAGTATGAGTGTATTCCAATCAATATCTTTTTTAAGGCAGTATATTCTACATAGTTTACCAATTTCTTTCATCAGTCGTTCACAAGGGTTCGAAGAAGCGTGATACTTGGATATATAGATCGGAGAAATGTTTCTAGCTCGTAACATGCGTGTCCATAACGCAGATCGAAACTGTGGTCCATTGTCGGAAATTGCTTTCAATATATATCCTACATGAAATAAAAAATCTTTTACAAATGCAATCGAAATAGTTTCAGCAGTAGCTCTGCGTAACGGATTGAAGGTAACAAATTTCTAAGTGAGTTCAACAGCGACAAAGACATAGCAAAAACCTCTGTTAGTTCTGGGAATCGGACCAAAAATGTCTACAGCGGCCATGTGTCTCAATTTAACAGGTACAATGGGATGTAACGGAGGAATATGTGAAGTCGTGTCTGATTTAGCTTCCTGGCAGATTTTACATGACGCTAAAACTCCTCGAATACGTTTCTCCATGTTCGCAGAATAACAGTTCTGTCAGTATAAGAAAACATTTTCTCGATCCATAATGTGCGTAACTTAAATGAGTAAACCAAATTAGTTTGTTAACAAGCTCGTCAGGAATACATAATAACCAGTTGTTGCTGTCAGGGTGAGAGCGGCGAAACAGAATGTCATTGCGTACAGTGTAATGGTTTCTAATGGTAACATTATTCTTACCTTGCCAAAGACTTTTAATTTCTTTCCACACGTTGTCTTTGCTCTGCTCTTGTGCTATGTCTCGTAATGAGGATGAAATGAAATTTTCATATGCGACTTGTTGAATATACATGACGCTAGAATTTCTTGGCAGAAGTTGGTTGCGATGTCTTGCTGATTGTTGCTGAGAGAACGGGATAGTGCGTCTGCTACAATATTCTGTGTACGGATATACGGAATAGGATAATTTTTAGCTTCAAATGTGTCATGCTGTTTAACTTGAAATTCATACATAGAACCAGACATAGTACCAGGGATGTTGTCAAAAACTGGAGCTTGCTGTTAAAGAATATTGCGTAGTTGAGTACTGTATTTGCAGTGCTTTTGCAGTGCTTTATTTTACTTTATAAGAAATCGTTTGCATAACGTCATAGTCGGCTTCGTCTGGTCTGTTGTAGTTGTGAAGATACGTATCTGTGAACAATGTGGAATGACAGTCTACGTTACGTGATGCAGAAATGACCTCTGTCCGATTAATTGTTTGTTCTTCTGCAGATAAAGAATGCTGAAATTCTAATGCCAATTGTACATTTTCATCCTTTAACATTAAATAGGAATTTTGAAAGTCAATAATTGCGTCGTGTTGTACCGAAAAATTCGTACCTAAAATAACGTCTGTTGTCAATAAGGGAACAATACAAAAATTTGAGTGGAACGCATGACCTGCAATACAGAATGATAAGTGTGTCTGTAATTTTACATCTACTCCTTTACCAGATACTGCTCCTTTTACTTTAGTTTTGCCTAATGGTAATGTAGGATAAATATTATCTTTGTTGCATTCGTTGAAGGTTTCTTCATTTATAATTGACATAGGTGATCCAGAATCGATTACTGCTGAAAATGTGGACGATCCGGTCTTTGCTTCAATGACAGGGTGGGAAATGATTTTTTGAATAACTGGTTTTTCATGCAAAAGAGTGTCTCGGATGTCGTCAAAAGTAATAACATTTTCGTGAACAAGAGTCTGTGTATCAAAAGTATTGCTTACGTTTCTGGAAGATTCAATCTGTACTGTATCTAGTCAAATTCTATCTGACGCGCTGTTATTTGCGGGAGGATGCTGTGGCATTTCCACTATTTGTACTGTTCTGTTATTTCTTCCTGACGTATTAGGTTCGGGATGATGCCGACTGTCTGGTTCACTCATAATAATCTGTTGTTGCGGATGATTCTGCTGCTGGTAAGAGCGACTGTTACGCTGAAAACTGTGCTCATTACTTTTACGTCTGTCATGATAATCATTGCTATACGGTGCGTTGCGATAGGAATTGAAATGATGTGTCTTCTGTATGTAGTGATTTTCTTATTGCTGTGCGTTACTATTTGGTGGAGCCGACGATATACGTGTGGGCGGCGAAACATTAAAGCATGGTTGACCTTGCAAACCACATTGTTGGTTAGGTAGTATGCTAACGGGCTGGTTTTGTTGCTGTTGTGGGGAATAAGCCTCTAGTGTTGGCAAAATGTGTCTGCGATTGCTGACAATTTTGACGATACTGATGATTAAAATTTTGTCTGGTATTAACGTTATGGTGGTTGTCATTTCTGGAGCGTATAATGATAACTGTCGCTTTCAGGTAAAACTTGTCGTATCAGGCTTTCTTTAACGTTTCTTAATCCTAGATTGATCGATAGCTGAAGAGTTGTTTTGATAGATATAAAAGATAGTAAAAGAGAAGGTAGCAGTGCAGAAAACTAAAGATGAAATAGCACTACTACGGATCGGGGCCCTGTGCACGCTACGGCACATATTCACGAAGTGTAATGAATCCACTGAGATTTCTTACGCGCTGGAAATAAATTTTAGTTTCTGCATTACATTCATTGCCGGTGAAAATTCAAAAGAAAATTGTTGTATCCAGTCCAAAGCGTGAATGTATTTTCTGTCATTCTTAAATTTCCTAACAGATAGACTGTGCTTGTAATCAAAGTTATCGTCTCTACATGACTGAGCAGATTCAGGTTTGTGTAACAATCTGTTTGTCTGTGACTGTTCGGAATCTAAGACACGTACTCTCTCTAAATTACCTAAGTTACACTGGCTGTGTGAGTGTGACAAATGTTCAAGATGTGGCATATGCTGTGACATGTTAGAGACTGAAACATTTTTCATTTCTGTCACTTTAAAACGTTCGTCAATTTGGTTGTTTGGATTTCTTATTGACTTTCGCATCCAGAGTGTGTGAAAGTTCTGCTGACATTAACATAAACTCGTCGCGTAACTGTGTTGCGTTTTCTGAACATTGTTTACCAACTGCACTAATTTCATCTCTAAGTGATATTGTTGTGACTGCATGTGTACTACGTAACTCTTCACTATTATTCCTAGCACAAGCCTTAATTTTCTCATGTACTTGTTCTTTAGTATCATTACATTGCACGGAAATGGCTGTAATCTCTTCATGAAGCTGTTCAATAGGGGTGTCAAGTTTTTCATTAATTTGTTTAAACGACCTGTCGTGTTTTTCATTCGACTGTTTGAAACTTTGATTAAGTTATTTGTTCGATTCATTATGGCTGTCGTGTTTTTCATTCGACTATTTGAGATTTTCACTTAGTTTTTTATAATTGTTGTCTGGTTTTTCATTAATTTGTTTGAAATTGTTGTTTAGTTTTTCATTCCACTGTTTGAAATTTTCATTAACTTGTTTGAAATGGTTGTCTAGTATTTCATTCTGCTGTTTGAGGTTTTAATTAAGTTGTTGTTTGAGATTTTCATGAAGTTGTAGCAATAATGCCATAAATCGATCCTGGCCAAAATTAGCTGCCGTTTTCTCTGTGCTGTGTGATGGTGTATCTGCATGTGTCACGTTTTGTGTACCGGTAACCATTTGGACATTGTCTGATTCACAAAAAGGTTTTCCAATCGGATGTGCACTGTTGCTCACTACGCCGGAATCAAATAAATCTGACGTACTTTGAGTACATTGTTCACCTTCGTTAGAAACATTTATCTGTTCGCTACGTAAATTTGGCAAATCAGGCGTGTCAAACTGGACAGCGTTCATTGTAACGGAACGTGGCGCGTCATTGTCGTTAAATTTACAGTGGACGCAATTGAATTTGTTTGCTGATCATTAGGATTAAAATCATTACTAGTGGTCGATACGCACTGAGTTTCTGTAATTAGAGGATTATCACTATTACACTGAGTGTCGCTAGTACGATCGGTCAAATTATTCGAGTCAACTTTTTCCCTCATTGCACATCGCGATGTACTGTTAGCAGTTTTTCGCTGCATTTTTCACAAATCAAAGTTAAGCACAAAATGTAACAAAGACAAAGCAAAAATGGAAGAAATACAATTAGAACAAGGAGCAATAAATTGTCGATGATTTGTGAAAGAAAGAGTGACAAATTAGTAAATGCGTTGCGCCAGATGCAAACTACATTTAATATTAAGTAAATAAGAGCAGATATATAACTGACTACTTACTCATAAATTTACAAAAATACGATCCTGGCCGGATGTCGACAAGTGTAACCTCCCCACAAAATATAAAATAATATAAATAATATTCACATTTAGTGTAACCTCTCAACAGTAAAAGCTCCGAAACCTCCAACAGTAAAAAATATAACCATAACATTGACATTTAGCGTAAACTACCAACAGATAAATTCCGTAACCTACCAGTAATACAATGTGATTAACCTCTCAATAAAATTGTCGCTCACTTATAACCTTTCAATAATGACTGTGAATTTAAACTGGTAAATTTAGAACGTCAGCAGTGGTGCGTCATGGCCCTGACAATTCATTCTGAATAAACTGAAAAATCTTACCTCAATTAGGTCGTCGGATAACGCATATATATCTGCTCCTATAAGAAATTTTTCTGGCACAGCCCTGTGCAATGCTGGCCGACAGATTTGTCATTTATAAAAGGAAACAACTGATTTTTCTTTTCACTAATCGGGATGACCAAGGATTGGAGAAATTAATAAATTCTTTAAATTGAAATGAATGATTTGCAAAAGTTACTTTTTATGAGAAAGGTTATTATTAAAAAATTTTTTAAAACATTTACATGGGACTTTATATAACAATACTACATATGCGCCAGGCTGCTTTTACCTTATATTATATCGCTCAAGCTCCGTCATCACTTCTCCACGACCGGCCCAGCCAACTCGATACATACGACTGCTGGCTACTACTACACAATTCCTACTGTTGACAACACTGCTCTCTGGTCTGAGATTTTCTTATAGCTACATATCGCAGGCAGCGCGTGAGCAATCCATCGAAATTACACCTGCTCGAGTGCGCTAGCAACAAATTCTTTAATCATGGACCTCTTAAAAGGTTACCGTTAGTCCAGTCGAAGAGACCATGATAAATATTCATGTCTGTAACATTCCCATGGAAGTTCCGAACGAAATAATAAAACTCAAATTCCTGATTTATGGAAAAATTCGTGTAATTCAGTATGAGGGTTGGGCAGATTTTTATCCCTTTCCCGTTACAAACGGAACACGAGAAAGGTCAGTCAAAATGGAAGTTAAAAAAAGGGTTCATTCTTAATGGGTATTGCTCGTTCAATCATCCGTTACATACGTCGGCCAAGTACCAGTATGCTTCGCATGTAATGAAACAGGCCACACTAAAGAGGGTTGTCCCAGACAAAAACTCTGTGTTGAGGACATAAGTAAATGGAAGCCAGTAGTTTTTGATCTATTAGTAGGAATAAGTAGAGAACCGACAGCAAACACTGCCATATCAACTACAAATAGGTCAGTTGCTGTTAGTTATAGAGAATTATGCCTCCAAATATATTAATCTAAAGTTTTTCGGCGTACGTGGAAAGAATGAGAATCTTTTACGAACGGAGAATCTGATCCATTTCCTAACAGTCAAGCCCAGGCTGGTAGTAAAGTTGAAGATTGTAGCACAGTTGTCATTAGCGACGACGAGGCAACAAACAGTGAACAACCGTACAATTAAAGAGACATTGAAATCAGTTTCAGGTAGTTTACGACATCCAAATCAGAAAGGTCTGCGTTGGAAGTCGTTCAAGGTGACGCTATGGGCGATGCTCTCGAGAATGTCTTAAAACGAGATTGATGATATATCAAGCTGAAGTATCTGCAATTTCATCATCTTAAACAACAGAACAATTACGGATGGATACAACTGAGTGTGCTGGTACGGAAAAGTCGAATCATGTTTTGAGCGAAAAATCTGAGACGAAAGTTTCTGCCAATAGTAACACACATTAGCAAAACGACACAGACAAAAAGTCCTCAATAACTTCCAGTGGTGACCTAGGGGAAGCTAAACTGACGACATACCAGAGTCTGACGTCGAAGCGATCTCCCACGCCGAATGCCAATTGTCTGCTGACAGTCACAAGAGAGAAAAGAAAACACTGAAGTTGTGGGTTGTAGGGTCAAGTAAAACCAAGCGGAACTTGAGGAGAAGAGTAGCGAAGTCGTTTCTCACTCCAAAATCCAGACCTATTTAAAAGTCCGTCTCTTTCATAACCAAAAACAGAACACGAAAATGCGTAACTTCTTTGGAACAGATACATGTAAAATTCAAACAAATTAAATATAGCCCAAGAACAATCGTGAACACACGAGAAAGGACAAAGTTACGTTCGATCTCGTAAGTGCATAGCAACATAACCCAGAGGCAACAATTTAAATTCAGAACGCTTTATTACAAAATGTCACATCAAATAAATAGCTGTGACCAAAAATTACAAAGGCTGTTACAAAAGAGCACAACACACCCCTAGGTCATCCATTGTGCCAACAGCGGCTGCCTACCATATCACTCTTGTTACAGATTTATACAAGAAACTTCTAGAACAAGAAACTAGCATACATGTAACAAGAAACATAACGATTTCACAAGCATCCATTCCCTTTCCCCCCCCCCCCCCCCCCCCCCCAGCTCCGTCGCCTCACCCCGAGCTCGTGATTGTAACACGAAAGCAACAGCTATAAAAAAAAAATAGTTCCTTAAACAAGAAATTTTTAAAACCCAACTTTACATAAAATATACGCGGCGTCCGTTATAGGCGCCGAAAAGTTGCTAGACCACCACGGCCGGCAGCTGTGATGAGCTAATAGGCCAATGATTATTAAACAAGACTGTGCTTACGATAAACTAGACCTGCTCAATATAACTAAAGAAAATGGAACTTATACAAAAGTTTTAAAAATAACTTTACACAGATATGAGAATAAGACAGCTTTTTGAAAACAAGCCAGCACGTTAACATACCAGGTTAGCAGGAGGATGAAAAAGCTCAGTGCTATTAGAATCAAGGCAAAACACATTAAACAATTAAAGCTCGGGCAATGAGCAAAGTTTTACAGACTTCCAGGTGCTTACCCTGATTTTGCCGAGACAAAGCAGAATTCTGTTCAACCACGAAGAATATCTTTGCATCAGCGCGCAACGCGTTCCCAGTATGGCAGCAGCTAAAAGCGTTTCTTGTTGATCGCATTCCACTTTTAGCGAAGCACCAAATGCTGCCTCTCAGTAGAGTTACATCGGCCAATGGGGAACTTACTTCCCTCTGAGCGCCATATAGCCATATAAGCCCGTACATGACGGCTTAATAACACACCACAACCTTTCTCGGCTTCCACTGCTATGTACTTCAAGTTTTGAAACATACCTCGGCACCACATCATGTCTTGCCTGCCGTAAACTCCACTTCGACGAGGTACTGCAACCCGCTCGGTGTTAAACCACCAGAATTGTACAATTTCTCCTTACAGCCTGCGTGCCCCAGTTTCATCCGCGACCATTAAAGCAGCTCGACCTGCCACAACGCAGACATAAGAGTACATGTGTATTGAAGTAAGGTGGTTAAAGCAGGCCAACTTGGGTTTCTGCAAGCCTGACAAGCTTTTAGGGATCCGTTCAGCGCAGTGAACCTGACAACAGGTTGCGGCATCAACCAAATGTCACTCACCAGGTGTATGTTCGCGCAGGTAGTTTCACTGCGACTAGTTGGGCATAGCGGTGAGAGCAGCAAAGTGAACACACCAAACTCAAAGGAAGTAGAGGAGAAATTTAGAATTGGGGAACAGTTAGGAAACAGAGACCAAGTCTAGCAGAAGTAGCGTTGCTGTTTACTTACGAGGCAGCTTCATATTTATCGATAGTCGTCTCGCAATGCGAACTGTGTAAAATGTTAGTAAACACTCATTCAAAACGTCGGGTATGTTATGGCATGTTTGTAAATATGACAGCAGTTTTCTCACTGCACAAATATTCTGGATGAGGACAAAGACCTAGTGGGTGACAAGTGTGTGGAAACGTGAGCTCGGGACTTGAGAGCATCTAGTAGCATACAGTTTTTTCTAAATTTAGGGCAAACGCTGACTGAAATAGAAAAAATGGCTCAGTGGATATAAAAGACAAGATTCTGGTGGTATGCAACGTAGTGCGAAGAAAGTTTACTATAAAAGAAAAGGTTCTTCTTTCAGACATGTATTTTTACATTAATATAATTTCATACACAAACTTCGTGCATACTAAAATGCATTTGGGGAATTTAGAATGAACTATTTCGGCTTCTTAGAATGAACTCAGCGTTTCCGCAGTACAGATCCTAGGAAAAGTAATTAAAACTTGTTTAAGTGAGGTCATATTTCGCTGAAACACTCTAAGGTTACAAAAACTAGACTTGCGAAAGCTTATTTTAGTTGGCTTTGCAGTATAATAGACATCTTCAGATTCTTAGGTGAAAAGGAACCCTACTTTCAGAAATCGTTCTGCTTACTACACTGATCATGTATTAGAGGTGACCTGATGACGGATCGAAATTATAATAGCCAATATCAGTCGAAAGAAGTTGAAGTGGCAGAAAAAAATTGTCCAATCGAAACAAATACATAAGCCCAAAATATACCTTAAAGGAAAAAAGGACACATAGAATTCATAATTTTCTGGCACACAATGACGCAAAACGTATTCACATTTCATTGAGCCTCGACTTTTGATACTCGAGTAAAAAAAGTTCATCGACTTCTGTACACTGCTCATAACAATACAATGAAAACGTAGAGAATAAACTGCTGCGTAACGTAGAAAGGCGGGAAGACGGGAGGACAAGCGGGATTCCTCTGGCCTGCTTGCGGGTGAGCACAGCTTGACCTGTATGGGAGCAGAGCAACCTGCCCGATCTGCTGATAATGTGCAGCAGGCTGCTTGCGTGGCTAAGAGGAAAGCTACGCAGGATAAAAGCGTAATGTGTACACCTCTGCAACCACTGCGATCACGTGCCCATCCACAGCTGTCTCCAGATGTCCGCGCTTTCCTTCTTTAAGGCCAGGTTCTCATTCAAACTGGTCGAAAATTCGATTTTTCATTGCATGTTTTGAAAGGTACGTGTGTCTAGGATGTTAAAACAAGGTTTTTTAATATGTACGTTACAGAAGTTTCTACAGTCCACTGTTCGAAGCAGTGTCACGGCCAACGTGGGACGCGCTCAGCCGGAGACGCCCGGCTCAGGTAGAAAACTTGTCGTGTAGTGGCGTATGTTCACAAAAAATGATTTACACTGCAGTATGCATGCAAACGTCTTCACCGAAAAAGCTGACGAAGAATGCGTGCAGGCTGCCGAATGCAGCATATCCAGCTCAGTCAGATCGGCCTTCCTCGCCAAGAAGAACGAGAGAATTGCTCTCCAGGAACAGTCCGAGTTACAGGAAGGGTTGATATATAGTCGTGGAATTGCAGACTAGATGTAAGTAACGAAAACACTTTTTTTGGTCAAAATTGGTCACAACATACTTTTTGGACCAACATATTGGATTATCCATTTTGAATTTTGAATGTCTGACCTTAGATTTGTGTCCAGAAACTTCAAAAATGTAGTTTTTATCCAAACTGAATTAATAATACGGGTAAAAGTTTTCCCAAAACCTTAGGTTAGATGGCCTCGGGCAAGTACAGAAAGGGCAACAGCCTCAAAGGGTGCGGGGCAAAGTCAAGGCATGCGGGGATCAAGCAGTAATCGGTATTGTTATTGTAAACTGGCGAAGCTGCATTGGTAAAGTACCGGAACTTCAAGCGCTGATAGAAAGCACCGAAGCTAAAATCATTATAGGTACAGAAAGCTGGTTGAAGCCAGAGATAAATTCTGCCGAAATTTTTACAAAGGCACAGACGGTGTTTAGAAAGGATAGATTGCGTGCAACCGGTGGTGGCGTGTTTGTCGCTGTTAGTAGTAGTTTATCCTGTAGTGAAGTAGAAGTGGATAGTTCCTGTGAATTATTATGCGTGGAGGTTACACACAACAACCGAGCTAGGTTAATAATTGGCTCCTTTTACCGACCTCCCGACTCAGCAGCATTAGTGGCAGAACAACTGAGAGAAAATTTGGAATACATTTCACATAAATTTTCTCAGCATGTTGTGGTCTTAGGTGGAGATTTCAATTCACCAGATATAGACTGGGACCCTCAGATGTTTAGGACGGGTGGTAGGGACAGAGGGTCGAGTGACATTATACTGCGTGCACTATCCGAAAATTACCTCGAGCAATTAAACAGAGAACCGACTCAAGGAGAGAACATCTTGGACCAACTGACAACAAACAGACCCGAACTATTCGACTCTGTAAGTGCAGAACAGGGAATCAGTGATCATAAGGCCGTTGCAGCATCCCTCAGTATGGAAGTTAATACGAATATAAAAAAAGGGAGGAAGCTTTATCTGTTTAGCAAGAGTAATAGACGGCAGATTTCAGACTACCTAACAGATCAAAACGAAAATTTCTGTTCCGACACTGACAATGTTGAGTGTTTATGGAAAAAGTTCAAGGCAATCGTAAAATGTGTTTTAAACAGGTACGTGCCGAGTAAAACTGTGAGGGACGGGAAAAACCCACCGTGGTTCAACAACAAAGTTAGGAAACTACTGCGAAAGCAAAGAGGGCTTCACTCCAAGTTTAAACGCAGCCAAAACCTCTCAGACAAACAGAAGCTAAACGAAGTCAAAGTTAGCGTAAGGAGGGCTATGCGTGAAGCGTTCAGTGAATTCGAAAGTAAAATTCTGTGTATCGACTTGAAAGAAAATCATAGGAAGTTCTGGTCGTATGTTAATCAGTAAGTGGCTCGAAACAGCATATCCAGACACTCCGGGATGATGATAGCATTGAAACAGAGGATGACACGTGTAAAGCTGTAATACTAAACATCTTTTTCCAAAGCTGTTTCACAGAGGAAGACCGCACTGCAGTTCTTTCTCTATATCCTCGCACAAGAAAAAATTGCTGACATCGAAATAAGTGTCCAAGGAATAGAAAAGCAACTGGAATCACTCAACAGAGGAAAGTCCACTGGACCTGACGGGATACCAATTCGATTCTACACAGAGTACGCGAAAGAACTTGCACCCCTTCTAACAGCAGGGTACCGCAAGCCTCTAGAGGAACGGAAGGTTCCAAATGATTGGAAAAGAGCACAGGTAGTCCCAGTCTTCAAGAAGGATCGTCGAGCAGATGCGCAAAACTGTGGACCTATATCTCTGACGTCGAACTGTTGTAGAATTTTAGGATATGTTTTTTGCTCGAGTATCATGGCGTTTTTGGAAACCCAGAATCTACTCTGTAGGAATCAACATGGATTCCGGAAACAGCGATCGTGTGAGACCCAACTCGCTTTATTTGTTCATAAGACCCAGAAAATATTAGATACAGGCTCCCAGGTAGATGCTATTTTTCTTGACTTCCGGAAGGCGTTCGATACAGTTCCGCACTGTCTCCTGATAAACAAAGTAAGAGCCTACGGAATATCAGACCAGCTGTGTGGCTGGATTGAAGAGTTTTTAGCAAACAGAACACAGCATGTTGTTCTTAATGGAGAGACGTCTACAGACGTTAAAGTAACCTCTGGCGTGCCACAGGGGAGTGTTATGGAACCATTGCTTTTCACAATATGTATATAAATGACCTAGTAGATAGTGTCGGAAGTTCCATGCGGCTTTTCGTGGATGATGCTGTAGTATACAGAGATGTTGCAGCATTAGAAAATTGTAGCGATATGCAGGAAGATCTGCAGCGGATAGGCACTTGGTGCAGGGAGTGGCAACTGACCCTTAACATAGACAAATGTAATGCATTGCGAATACATTGAAAGAAGGATCCTTTATTGTATGATTATATGATAGCAGAACAAACACTGGTACAAGTTACTTCTGTAAAATATCTGGGAGTATGCGTGCGGAAAGATTTGAAGTGGAATGATCATATAAAATTAATTGTTGGTAAGGCGGGTACCAGGTTATGATTAATTGGGAGAGTCCTTAGAAAATGTAGTCCATCAACAATGGAGGTGGCTTACAAAACACTCGTTCGACCTATACCTGAGTATTGCTCATCAGTGTGGGATCCCTACCCCCAGATCGGGTTGACGGAGGAGACAGAGAAAATCTAAAGAAGAGCGGCGCGTTTCGTCGCAGGGTTTTTTGGTAACCGTGATAGCGTTACGGAGATGTTTAGCAAACTCAAGTGGCACACTCTGCAAGAGAGGTGCTCTGCATCGCGGTGTAGCTTGCTCGCCAGGTTTCGAGAGGGTGCGTTTCTGGATGAGGTATCGAATATATTGCTTTCCCCTACTTATACCTCCCGAGGAGATCACGAATGTAAAATTAGAGAGATTCGAGCGCGTACGGAGGCTATCAGACAGTCGTTCTTCCCGCGAACCATACGCGACTGGAACAGAAAAGGGAGGTAATGACAGTGGCACGTAAAGTGCCCTCCGCTACACACCGTTGGGTGGCTAGCGGAGTAGAAATGTAGATGCAGATGTAGATGAAACAGTTTCGTGGCGGGCGAGATACCACGGGCCGACAGCACGACTCTCTGCTATTGACTGCGGACCGTATCGCTATTACAAGGTCAGGAACAACAGATATAGACACTGGAATTGAAAATAATTAATTCCCAACCACGAAAGGCATTACTTAACTTTCAAACTATAAAATTAGTGCTTTCAATATCAATGGAATTTCATCTAAGTTAAAACTGTCTGTTCCAGAAGCTTTTTACACTTGTGCGAAATCGACAAAGAAAAACTGCTGCAATGAAGTACAAGAATTTTATTTTATTTTATTTTAATTTTGCGGGTCCATTATTTTAACTTACTTATATACTGGAGTCACCTACGCTTTTTCCAGTCGCTTTCGACTTCGTGCAGGGCGAGAGATTCATGGTAAGTGCAAGCTAAATGAGGGACCTAAAGTACTCATTATAAAATCGAATTGCGGAATCTACGTGAAATCATTGAACTTTACATTTTATTGATTGAAGTACTGCTATTTAACACTTAACAATTTCTAAAAATCACAACCAAGTAAATCTAAACAGAAACGGTGTCCTCATACGAGACAGAAAAAAATTCTTAATATTGAACAGTACAGGAACTGGTAAAAGCTTAAAGTAATGTTGTCTTCCTTATTGACCATCCAATAGTTTCTGCGTTTATTGTGCAAAAGAAGTGCAGCTAGGGCATACAAAAGTTCTTTCTCAAGTCAGTACTTTTCGGGAGTCAAAGCATAGGTTTCAATGCACTGTGACGTTTACTTACGTTTGTTCAAATGGTTCAAATGGCTCTGAGCACTATGGGGCTTAACGTCTGAGGTCATCAGTCCCATAGAACCTAGAACTACTTAAACCTAACTAACATAAGGACATCACACAACACCAGTCATCACGAGGCAGAGAAAATACCTCCATTTGTCTTCAGAGAAACGGTGACTGCAGAATATGCATTCTGTGTCCTCTTCTCCAGTTTGCACACGTGAAGCATTTTTGTCAATTAAATTTGCATCAGACTCCGACTGACTGGAAGATTGCGTTCCCTGAGGTTTTATCATCTTCTTTCTCAAGAACAAAATTTGCTTTTCTGTCTCCTTTGATTCCGCTACAGGTTTCTTCTCTGTCAGTTGTTTCAGGCGTTCTCTGAATGGAAACGATGTTAGCTACATAACAGATTCGGAACGTGCTGATTTACAAGAGCTGATACGGTTGATACTTTTTGCTGATTTTTGGAGTTGCCCAGATACCACTTGGACTCACATTTACTCCGTTGTTTGCTTCTTATATTCCAAACTCCGGGTGTATTGTAAAAGCATTGTCCCCTGGGAGACTGTTACGGGGAAAAAGTCGTTTTTTCCAGAGGCTGTTGATAGCACTGTCCGTTGCTGCTACTCTCAAATAACCTCCCAATCGAAAATTAGGTTACTAAATGACCTGGGCTATTTGTCAACCAGGTTTATATTTCTCGTGGATAATGTGTTTCAAACGTTCACATTAATTCCACACGAGAAGGTGCATTGGTGCAATTTATGTGTGAAATAAATGCGGTGGTAAAAAATGATATGGACACAGTTTTCTCTTGCTCTGTCTGTCACACAAATATGAGGCGACGCCCATCAAGTATTAACATAACAGAATAATCACCAACGGCTTCAAAAAGTGTACAAAATCGCAAAAATATGAGTTTGATTTCAGGTACGATGGCGGCAAACTGACGTTATTCTAATATGAGTCCTGATATGCGGTACTGTCTCGTATTAGGATACGGATACTCATGTTATCGCGTATTAGGAATAAGCCATCTTACACTAGAAACGTAGCCTCATGGTTACGCTGCTCCGTTTGGGGAGGCTTCATTATAGCGAATGAAAGAGTAATTTGTGAAGCATACAATCATATGAACATTGTTGCAACAGCTACTCAACTACAGATAACAAAGCTCTGTAGGCATATACACTCCTTGAAATTCAAAACTTCTAAAATCAAGGATTCTCGACACTGTCCAGCTCCTTACTTTGCATCTATATCTACACCTACTTCTACATGGATACCCTGCAAATCACACTTAAGTGCCTGGGAGAGCGTTCATCGAACCTCCTTCACAATAATTCTCTATTATTCCACTCTCGAACAGCGTGTGGAAAAAACGAACACCTGTATCTTTCCTTGAGAGCTCTGATTTCCCTTATTTTATTATGCTGATCGCTTCTCCGCATGTAGATCGGCTGCAACAAAATACTTTCGCATTTGGAAGAGAAAGTTACAGACTGAAATTTCGTGAGAAAATCCCGCCGCCACGAGAAACGCCTTTTTGTTAATGATGTCCATCCCGAATCCTGTATCATATCTGAAACACACTGTCTATCCCCTGTATTCGATGAAACAAAACGTGCTGCTCTTCGATGAACTTTCTTGATGTACTCCGTTTATCCTATCAGGTAAGGATCCCACACCACAGAGCAGTACTCCAAAAGAGGGCAGACCAGCTTAGTGGAAGCAGTCTCTTAAGTAGATCTGTTGGATCACCTATGTGTTCTTCAGTTCGCCTATCCCATAACATTTTCTACGTGTTATTTATAATATAATTTGTTCGTGATTGTAACCCCTAGGTATCTAGTTGAATTTACGGCCTTCAGATTTGACTGATTTATAGTGTAACCGAAGCTTAATGGATTCCTTTTAGCACTCAAGTGGTTGACCCCACAGTTTTCATTAGTTAGGGTCAATTTCCATTTTTCTCACCATAAAGATATCTTTTCTAAATAATTTTGCAATTTGTTTTTATCTTCTGATGACTTAAATAGACGATAAACGACTTCATTATCTGCAAACGACCTAAGACAGACGCTCATATTGTCTCCTAAATCGTTTACATAGATAAGGAGGAGCAGAGGGCCTTTAACACTGCCTTTATCTTATCGTCATTGTTCTAGGTCTCAGGCATTGTGAGAACTTACTTCGAATACTTTCCAACAGAACTGAGTACTTACTTTAGTGAAAATCTAACTTCCTCAATTTAGCGAACTCTCCAATGATATAATGTCAAATCAGAACATAAATAGTTATTTTCCCATATTATTTTCTAAATGCAGTAAGGCAAAGTGTTATGCATTCTGTCATCTTGCATCTGTAGTTTCATATCTGCAACTCCACCGAAATTATTGAATTCTACTTTTCTTGAAAATTAGTGAGAAACGAACCGTAACTCTACGCTTGTCTTGACAGTAGGAAGGTCGTGCAATTTCGTACCTGCTTATATCTTTCGGGTCATTATGTAAGGTCAACCAGACTTTAATAACGTCTTATTCAGACTCATTACGCTGAATTATGGTGCCCAATTTTCCCAGGATATTTGTAATTTTACTATGAGGCCAAAATTTATGAGCTCATTATATTAAACTTTTATTCTCTCTTACTTAGTTTCATCTTAACGACTTTTTTCTGCTGCATCTGCTTACCCGTTCTGTCCGCTGCTTCTGTGATTAGTTTTATGCATGCAGACAAAACTTTTTCTTCGGAAACTTAAATTGAATCTAACTGGTTTCTAAATTAAGAAGGTTAATGAATATCAGTCTTCCTGAACAAAAGGGCAAAACGACTGTCTGATCAAACTGCCTTTTTCGACTGAAATGTGTGAGAATTTTTTAAAAGAAAAATACTGATATTATATGAAAATAAATATTACGATTTACATGGCGCTTCTCAACATATTATCTGTTAGTGAAACATAGGCGGTAGTGCTACGCATACCGATAGTTTCCAGCTAATGGTCCACAATAATTGGTCGTGGTATAAATAATTAAATTTTTCTTTAAGCCAGTAGTAGAATTTGATTCTTGATCCGAACTTACAGGCAGCGGTGGGATAGACTATGAGCTCACAGCGATACCATTCCACAGTCACAAATGCTTGATGGAAAAGAAACATACATGACGAGAAATCAGGAAATTTCTAATTACAAAATTAATTCGTAGAGTCACTGAAGGATTCTCACCTGATCGACAACACCTGGATTTTACTAATGGCTTTTTATAGAGAATAATTACAATTAATTCATCAGAAAATGATTATGTCCATGAAATTACTTCTTATGTAAATGGAGAATGAATGAATGGCTCTAAGCACTATATGAAACGTCCCCTTAGAAAAATTATACACGACTGTGCTTAAACTGACACACAATAGTTTTTAGCGCAACGCAATCTGACTTTCAAAAATCCCTACGAAAGAATGGCCCTGACTAACATTAACCTATACGTTTCACAAATAACTTACCTCACAAAAATCTTCGTTACTCAAGCTACTGCAATACAGCGAGCGCCACTATTGCCAGCTAAATAAAATATTCAAACTACTGAAGGCACTAACTACTGATAGGCATAGTTAGCAAATGAAAGATTTGAATACAGAACAGACAATGTATTTACCTTAATAGTCATAATATATAAATCAGTTCGTGACACCAATTCTTACAAATTTCAAAACTCCGCCATCTCTCTACCCACGTCCACCGCTGCTGGCGGCTCACCTCCAACTGCGCAACGCTACGCGCTGTTAGCATCCAGCTGCCGCTGCCCAACACTACAATGGCAGACAACAATGCAAACTAAACACAGACTGCGCACAGCACACCCAGTGATTTTTCATACCGAGCGCTAAGCGGCGTTACCAATAAGAAAACCTAAACAGCCTACTTACAACTATTGGACTTAACATCTGAGGTCATCAGCCCCCAAGACTTAGAACTATTTAAACCTAACTAACCTAAGGACATTACAGACATGCATGCCCTAGGCAGCAGTGGGAACCGCTCGGCCACTGAGTCCGACTCTAAATGGAGAGCAAAGAAGAACAGAGAAAATATCATTTCATTCTTTTAGCATCAAGTTAATAAGGTGCAATAATTCTATTAAGCACAGCTGTGCGTAACATCTTAACCGCTGCCTAAATATTTTCTCTGACTCGCATACGGCGAAATACGACTAGTAAGTATTGTACAGTCGGACATGTCGAATTGTTTTCAAGGTATCCTATAACGGCTAGATTTGATATACGAGCTTAGTAAGAGATAAAAGTGTGCTACACATCTGACTGATTAAAAATCACTTACTCCTAAAAATAATAACAGTCTCTCACTCCTATTAAATGAATAGCCTTAAGACAACTTGGATGATCTTTGTTTAACATTTTATGACCTTTAAGATATAATTTTTGTTAGCACGTACTGTATGAGTTTTTTAGAGACTACAACTAAAATGTGCACCAGTGTTGTACTCATCAAGACAAGAGGAGGTACCACAGAAAGGCCCCGGCACCTACCACGATTGGACACAAAAAGTATTGGCTGTATGGCGGAACCGAACACCGATTCAATGAGTGACAGCCAGGCACTTTGACCGTGAGCTACTTAATTTATTATTGGACTGTTCCTGGGGATAAAGTGATCAAGATCATTATACGAGGCCTGGCCAAAATGTCAGAAATGGGAGGGTTATATGGAAACAGGATAATACTAATTTATAGTAACAAAAATAAATGCGTCTTTTCCACGATGTGCTGTTGTCACCAAAATTTTAAAACAAGAAGGGACGCATACTAACTGAGTGAAAAAAGAGAAAAATAAAGATACAAAATGGAACAGTTCTGGTACCCGCACATGCAGCGTCGATACTCCAGAACACCACACCCTAATCTTCAAGGCATGTCTTCTCCTAATGGAGGTGTAGATACCCTTATCCGCTGAGTTATCTACGTGTGGATGTATCAAATTCATCTCCTTCCATAAATGATGCAGCTCAGTGGCGGGTCGTGGAAGATACTCCGCAAGAAGTTCGAAAAGTATCGGCTGTACTATGGATTCTACACAATAGCACAATGTCGATCGTTTAAATTGCACCAAAACACCATGAGACCTATGACACCACCTCCAAACAAATAGTTAATCGCGTGACCTCTGACCTACGTGGCGGAGTTGTGTTTCGTCCTGGGGTAGTAAACACCGTCCGGGTAGAGGAGAGTGGGTGAATCGACAGAAGCGGACGACTCCCGTGAAAAGAGAGCCAAAATTTGACTCACAAAATTCCAGTTTTCTTCCGCAGTTCGCAATTTAGCCGCTATTCGTTTTATACTGAACGTTGCAGTTCACTAATAAAGGCGAATCGGCAGTACGGATTCTATGGAGTAATCCTAATACGAGGTTGAACGTACGTCTGGATCTAGCGTTACTGCATTGACAGTCCGTCTACTGCACTCCAATCCACGTTAGAGCACGTCACTTCGACGACACTGGGCCACCTGCGGCGAAGCAAGGTGCGATGGATGTCACCGGCCTTTGGAAAGCGAGAGACAGGGAGAAAGTCACTATTTGGACAGCGACACCAACACGGCCTTCGGGTTGTATCTAGGTGTGCCGGTCAAATCACTACATACACTGGTGTCAAAAATTAAAGCAACAAACGAAACATTTTGCAAGGTTGGGTTTATTTTGTCACAAAGCAGTATAGTCAAGTGTTAGTGAAGCAGAAGCAACATGAAGAATATACATCGTAAACAACTGCAACGTATATAATGGCAGACAAAAATGTTGTTCATTTTTCCCAACTTAAGGAATTTACAGTCACGTGCCGAAACTGTTAAGGCGCTCAGCATTGGGATGTGATCACCTGTGGCAGCAATACAGACCTGTCAAACGACGGGGCATGCTATGAACGACGCCCGCCGTCAATCTCATTTTGAGGAAGTAACGCCCATCCTTCCTGCAGAGCTGCTCGCAAGTCTTGGAGAGCGTTTGGTGGATGCTAACGTGATGCAATCCGTGCCCCTAGTGCATTGCAGATGTGCTCTATGGGATTCAAATTGGGAGAGCGAGCAGGGCTCCATGGATCCAATATCTTCCGTTTCCAAGAAAACATCAACCAAATGTGCTCTATGAGGGCAAGCATTATCGTCCAGCAATGCGAAGTTTGGGCCCACAGCACCTTGCAACAGCCGCATATGAGGTCCCAAGGTCTCGTCACGATATTCCACACCAGTTAAACCTTGCCGATTTAACTGTACAATTTCACGAGGAGGTGTTAGAGTGGTCAACATAATCCCTGCCCTCGCCATTAGGGATTATCTTCGATATCAGTCTCTTTCCACAGTGGTCAGGCCCCCAAATCGTGTTCCACGTTCCCTCTAGTTGCGAATCCATCGAAAATCACTGTCCAGACAAAATCGGGACTCTGTGGAAAGAACGTTGGCCGACTGATCGACCACCCAGGTGGCATGTTGACAGCTCCACTCTAGACATTGCCTTCTATGGAGACAGTCAGAGGTACACATACAGCAGGTCTCCGACGATAAGGACCACTCTTCCGAAGCCTTCTGTACGCCGCTTGCCTCGATACGACGCGTCCAGTGGGTGCTGCGAGGTAAGATGCCAGTTACCGTGCAGTGCTAAGTTTCAGTCTCTTTAAAGAGTCGCCACATCCGGAAAACAACAGAACGATTCACATGAAGCCATCGGGCCACATCAGTTTGCGGCTGTCCTGTTCCCATTCTTCTCATGGCCCTCAACGGCAGAGAGCCTGGTAGGAGACTTCTCTGCGCCGTACAACACCGTCTGTGACGGTGTACACTGCGATCGTGGATGTGAGGTGCCCTGACGTCATCGTTGGCGTGGTTTTCTGTTGAGCAGAATGCCATCTTCCGTCCAGAACACGAACGTGCGGACATCAGTTGATAGTTTGTATGGGTATATCGTGAATTACACACAGGACGGCGAAACAGTGGTTTGTTGGTTTAATTTTGAACACCAGTGTATTTCTTGGTCGGTGCCATTATCCTACACGTCTGTGCATAAAATTTAATTGGTATTAATTTCCAGTGGCTTATACAGTACGTCACGGTGGTATAATATGAGGGTTGTCCACAAGGTAAGTTTCAATCGGTCGCTAAATGGAAACTACTGGGAAAATCCAGTAAAGCTTTGCACAGATGTATTGGGCAGTATCTCTAGTATACCAGTCGATCGTATCGCGTCGCTCTTTTCAGTTTTGAGTCAATAGTGAGCACGTAAAGATGCGTAGGGAATAGCGTCTCCCGCAAAGTATGAGGGCGTGGTTAGAGATTTCGCCTGTGTCATGCATCCCACGTAACACTACTGTCGAGCAGTTCCTTCTTCATGCCAATTATCGGCCGCAGGGCAATGAAGACGCTCCTGCAGCGTTTCCGATGAGAAGTGTTTGATCATCCACAATACAGTCCGTAATTGGCTCCCTCTGAGTCTCATCTCTGATCACAAGAACCGCTGGTTATGAAGACAGAATGTTTCCACATACAACGAGCTGCAGACCAGTGCAGATAACTGGAAGAAAGCACAGGCGGCTGCTTTCCGTGACGAGGATGTTGAAAAGTTGATACAACATTACGACAACACTCGAAGTTGGAGCGGCGACTATGTAGTGAAGTAGGTGGAAGGTGTAGCTAACTGTTGCAAATACACTCACGCTGATAAATTAAGGATAATATCAGAATGCGTTGCCACACAACGTGGCACTACACAAATGTCGCTCTAATAGCATTGGCGCATAGGGAACAAACATGGCACAGATCTTTAAGTCCACCGTATTGGTGATAAGTTGAGAAAAACCGTACCGAAACTCATGTGCTACAAAACGCCACTGTTTCCTGCGCATGTACCGACAGCAGTATGGTTTATGATCACCAGGGACACTAACACGGGCCGCACAACGGGTTGGCTTACTCTGGATCAGGCGGTCGAGCAGCTGCTGAGGTACAGCCTCACATTCTTGCACCAGTGCCTGTCGAAGCTCTTGAAGTGTCCTAAGGGTTTGAAGACGTGCAGCGATACGTCGACCGAGAGCATACCAGACGTGATCGACGGGGTTTAGGTCTGGAGAACAGGCAGGCCACTCCATTCGCCTGATATCTTCTGTTTCAATGTTTCAAGGTACTCCTCCACGATGGCAGTTCGGTGGGGCCGTGCGTTATCATCCATCAGGAGGAAGGTGGGACCTACTGCTCCCCTGAAAATGCAGACATGGTGGTGCAAAACCACGTCCCGATACACCTGACCTCTTACAGTTCCTCTGTCAAAGACACGCAGGCGTGTACGTGCACCAGTCCCAACCCCACCCTACACCATCAAACCGCGACCTCCATACAGGTCCCTTTCTGGTTCCTGGTTCGCGCCAGATGAAAACCTGCCGAGAATCACTGTTCAGACTATACCTGGGACTCGTCTGTGAACATAACCTGGCACCACTGTTCTTGGAACAGTACTATGTTCTTTACACCAGGCTTTACGGGCTGTCCTGTGACCAGGGGTCAGTGCAATGCACCTTGCAGATCTCCGGGCGAATAAACCATGTTTGTTCAGTCGTCTGTAGACTGCGTGTCTGGAGAAAGCTGTTCCAGTGGTTGCGGTAAGGTCCAGCAAGGCTACCTGCAGTACTGTGTCTGCGGGCACTGATGGTGAGATATCGGTCTTCTTGTGGTGTTGTACACTGTGGACGTCCAGTACTGTAGCGCCTTGACACGTTTCCTGTCTGTTGGAATCGTTGCCGTAATCTTGAGATCACACTTTGTGGCACACGGAGGGCCTGTGCTGCGTTTAACAGCCTCCAGTCTTCCTAGTATTCTAACCTTCATAACGTCATCAATATGTGTTTTCTGAGCCATTTTCAACACACAGTCACCATTAGCACGTCTGAAAACGTCTGCACACTTACTCGCTGCACTATAAGCCGACGTGCACGGACACATCTCTGCGTTTGTGGACTGCTGCCAGTGCCACCCTCGTATGTTGCCGTTATAACCCAGCACGGGCGTCAACGGGACGAAAGTGTTGCCACAATTTCTGATGTGACTGTTCAATGCGAGAAAGACCGATGCGGGACTTCGCCATTTTCCCCCGCGAACAGTTCTTTGTTGTCGATTGTACGTGTACGTCGCGATGATCTGTCGAGCGGTGACGGCTGTTCATGGCGTACACGGGAATGCCACCTCCCAGAGTCAGTATTCATCTGGTTGATGGCCGTCCAGCGCGACGAGGAGCCCGTAACTGTATCACATCTCCTGGGGCGATTATGACTGAATATTGAAACACAGGAAATGATATGAATGACTGAATGTCAATGACGTTGTACTCAGTTTTCTTTTGGCCACGTTAGAGTCAACATACGTGTTATTACATTGCCTAAACTTTTAAATACATCTCAAGGTATTGTATCCTTTGGTGTTGAGTAAAACCAATTGAATTGTTTGTGAAGATAAAAAATTATCATTGATTTATATATGCATCTCCTGAAGTATACACGAAGATGTTGTTGTGTCTAGACGGTTCTTTAACAAACTGATTACTTATGTTGAAAGAAGTATTTAAAATGAAAACTGTAGTGAGACAAAGTAAGAAATGACATCTTTGGTTTTGAAATATGGTGGTCAAAAGAATTAGGCGAACACGTTTATTAACGTCCGGTATGTTCAATCTATTTTGATACAGGCGGTACCTGTGGTCTTAACGTGTGTTCCAAATTACAGTGTCTGGTGACACCTCACAAGGAAGAGAGTACCGGTGTCACAGTGTTTTCTAGCGTGGTACTTAGAGGGTAGTCGTCATTTGTGGACATTGTATTCAACCAAGCACACGCAGTGCGACATCTTAATGCTGTGCAAGTTGCAAGGGCGTCGGAAATTGGAAATTTGTGGTAAGATCTTATGGGAACAAGCTGCTGAGGTCATCGATCCCTAAGCTTACACACTACTTAATCTAATTTAAACTAACTTACACTAAGGACCACACAACACACACACCCATGCCCGAGGGAGGACTCGTACCTCGGACGCGTGGGGGGGGGGGGGGGGGGGGCGACGTGTGTGTGTGGGGGGGGGGGGGGGCTGGAGCCGGGAGCCGCGCGAACTGTGGCAAGGCACCTCAGATCGGACGGCAACCCCGCGCGGCCCAAGGGCGTTGGATTTGATCCAAACAGAATGGACTTTCAGTCGTGTGGCTACAGATGCTAATGCCTCTCCATGCGTCATCCACAGGTTGCAGACAGACTACAGGGAGGCAGATCAGTACACAAGGCGAGGTGGACAAGATAGGCGAAGCGGTGCAACCCCACGGTAAGACACATCTGACCATCTCTCCGTTGCGGCGTCGTTCGGATACCGCCAGAACACTGCAAGACGATCTAAAAAGGGCTAGTGGAGCCGCTGTGAACGATCAGACCGTAATGAACATGTTGAGCGAAAGGGCCTTACGACCCAGACGTGCTGTTCGAGTATCACATTTGACACGGCACCACCTTCCAGCTGGCTTCTGATTTTTCCGTCCCATGTCAACTGGCAACTTCGCCACTGACGTAACGTGTTACTCACAGACGAGTCCAGGTACCCACTGACTGAGTAATGGCCGTGTTAGTTTAGCGGCAGTACATGCCAACTGTTTCCAAGGAAATCAACAAATTTCCAAGGTTGTATGATGCTGTGGAGAGGCGTTGACAGGCATACGGACCTTGTTGTCCATGGTAGCCTTACCGCCAAGCAGTACATCCAAGAGATTCTGTTAGGCCATGTAGTTGCAGCTGTATACAGTGGCGGCCCTGACTTCCTTCTCAAGCACGATAATGTCAGGGCCCATGTGTCGGTTGTCACCGGGATTGTCTTGCGAAGCCTGGACACTGAAGTAATGATCAGAGGTGAGTCCTGACCTAAGCCTCACCGTGCATATGTGCGACATACTTAACAGACGTGTTTGTAGCCGTCCTGTTCCACCACAAGAAAACGAAAGGATACCACAGGGTGACCTCCTTAGACGTATAGGGAGCATCCCACGAAGGTGTCAGGCAGTGATAACGCTCATGGAGGTCAAACACGTTACTGAGGCTCTCAATGTCCAATCAAAAGCTCCCAGGATGGCGAAATGAATGTCTGTTTCCACTTTGTTTTGGCAGTTATCGAACATTTCAGTTCTTGTTATGTGAGCAGTAGAGGAAGTAATGATGTTTTGTTGTGTGCTTACTTTGTGAAAGATAAGTTATAAATTGGCAACATACCCAGTTCTCACGTATGGCTCAAGTGTTGCGCGCGCAAGGTTTTGAGCACGAAATGACCTCTCGATTATGCCCCGTTAATTTTTAATGGGATTGATATTGGGCGATCTCCGTGGCCAAATCATTAGCTCGAACTGTCCAGAATGTTCTTCAAATCAATCGCAAACAATTGAGCCCTGGTGACATGGCGCATTGTCATCCATAAATATACCATCGTTGTTTGGGAACTTTGGGAACATGAAGTACATGAATGGCTGCAGATGGTATCCAAGTAGCCGAACACAACCATTTCCGGTCCTTAATCCGTGTATTTGGACCGGAGTACCCAGTCCAGTCCACGTAAATACAGCCCACACCACTATGGAGCTACCACCAGGTTGCATAGAGACTTGTTGACCACTTGCCACACTCGAACCTTACCAACAGCTCTTACCAACTGAAATCGTGACTCATCTGACCAGGCCACGGTTTTCCAGTCATCTACGGTCCAAGAGATATGGTCTCGAGGCCAGGAGGGGCTCTGCAGGCGATGTCGTGCTGTTAGCAAAGGCACTCACGTCGGTCGTCTGTCGCCATTGCCCATTATTGCCAAATTTCGCCGCACTGTCCAAACGGATATGTTTGTCATACGTCCCACATTGATTTCTGAGGTTATTTCTCGCAGTGTCTGTTAGCACTGACGACCCTATGTCAACGCCGCTGCTCTCGGTTGTTGGTTGTGAGAAGTAATGATTGAAATATGGTATTCCCGGCACACTCTTGATATTGTGGATTTCGGAATATTATATTCACTAACGATTTCCGAAACCGAATGTTCCATGTGTCCAGCTCCAACTACCATTCCGCATTTAAAGTCTGTTCATTCTCATCCTGCAGCCATAACAAAGTCGGAAAGCTTTCGATATGAATCACCTGAGTACAAGTGATAGCTCCGCCAATTAGTGTCCTTTTAAGCCTTGTATACACGATACTGCCCCCATTTGTATATGTGCATATCGTTGCTTCATGACTTCTGTCACATTAGAGTATATTACAACGATTTCGGCAAAAATTGTAACTACATACTTGGAACACGTGAGGCAATACTGACCCTACGACTTATCTTAGAAGCTAGATTAAGGAAAGGCAAACCTACGTTTCTATCATTTGTAGACCTAGAGAAAGCTTTTGACAATGTTGATTGGAATACTCTCTTTGAAATTCTGAAGGTGTTAGGGGTAAAATACAGGGAGCGAAAGGCTATTTACAATTTGTACAGAAACCAGATGGCAGTTATAAGAGTCGAGGGACAGGAAAGGGAAACAGTGGTTGGGAAGGGAGTGAGACAGGGTTGTAGCCTATCCCCAATGTTATTCAATCTGTATATTGAGCAAGCAGTAAAGAAAACAAGAGAAAAATTCGGAGAAGAAATAAAAACTTTGAAGTTCGCCGATGACATTGTAATTCTGTCAGAGACAGCAAGGGACTTGGAAGAACAGTTGATCGGAATGGACCGTGTCTTGAAAGGAGGATATAAGATGAACATCAACAAAAGCAAAACGAGGATAATGGAATGTAGTCGAATGAAGTCGAGTGATGCTGAGGGAATTAGATTAGGAAATGAGACACTTAAAGTAGTAACGGAGTTTTGCTATTTGGGGAGCAAAATAACTGATGATGGTCGAAGTAGAGAGGATATAAAATGTAGACTAGCAATGGCAAGGAAAGCGTTTCTGAAGAAGGGAAATTTGTTAACATCGAGTATAGATTTAAGTGTCAGGAAGTCATTTCTGAAAGTATTTGTATGGAGTGTAGCCATGTATGGAAGTGAAACATGGACTATAAATAGATTGGACAAGAAGAGAATAGAAACTTCGGAAATGTGGCGCTACAGAAGAATGCTAAAGATTAGATGGTCGATCACATAACTAATGAGGAAGTATTGAATAGGAAGAGAAGTTCGTGGCAGAACGTGATAGAAGAAGGGATCGGTTGGTAGGACATGTTTTGAAGCATCAAGGGATCACAAATTTAGCATTAGAGGGCAGTGTGGAGGGTAAAAATCGTAGAGGGAGACCAAGAGATGAATACACTAAGCAGATTCAGAAGTATGTAGGTTGCAGTAGTTACTGGGAGATGAAGACGCTTGCATAGGATAAAGTAGCATGGAGAGCTGCATCAAACCAATCTCAGGACTGAAGATCACAACAACAACAACTTTCTTTTATCGTCCTATTCTGTTCAACAGAGACGAATCAGCAAATGGTTAAAAAGCTGAAGCATTGACGCTGTACACGTAGCAGTACAGGGTGTACGAAACCCTCAAACACATTATCAATAGTAATGACGACAGAGTTCGCAACGTGTAATATGATTACAGCCATGAAAACCTGCATACTTAAAAACCTCGTGATGAAGAGACAAAACCATAAAATACACTACTACAATATGGGTGGGCGCAAACTTTCACTGATGGCAGACGATGCAATCCAATTGCTGGTTACGAACGGCGGCAAGTCGGGCAGCGCAGTCATCCAGTCCAGATCCGCGTGCTGTGGACCAGCCAGACCGCGGCGGGGAGATGTGGCTCCAGCTGGGATGGACGACACGCGTCAAGCTTCCATCACCGGCGCCACATCCTTCAACGCCAGCGTCGCGGGCGGCGGTCCCCGCTGACACACATCTCGTCACTGTCAGAGTGTCCCCCTGTCAGCAGGCGGCGGCCTCTGGGTGGTCCACGAGGGCCAGAGCGTCCGAAAAAAATTCCCACAGCTGTCCACAACCTCGCTCTGGACATACGAGGACGGTTCAGCTAAAGTACCCGCGTTTGAAGACAGATGTCATTGCTAATACATACTGGTGTTACCATTAGCATTGGCCACACGTTTTTCCAGGGGAGGAAATTTTGTTCGATTTCATTCAGTCTCCCACTACTTCACAATCAATACGACTTCATTCGAGTCCCTCATTACTTCATTTACAATAACGAGCGAGCGAATTTCTTTACTGGGAAACATTAATGAAACACACACATTATTTTAAGGATGTACCAAACCCACAATTTTGAAGATACAATCGTGAAATTTGTACCACGCTTTACACAAAATTAAAAGATATACCGTCAAGATTCTCACATTGTATTTTTAACTTTTTTATCGAATTTAAAAAATTTATTTATAGTTAATAATATATATACCTTTTTCACAGAAACTATTCAAAAGATTTCTACAAAATTTTCTCTGTTTAATCTCTTTGCATATAGTCAACTTCTTTCACGAGGATTTTTTAATACATCGAATAGGAGAATTTTAATAATTTTTTTCGTAATTCTTTAAGTTTAATATAAAATTTATGCCAAATTCCAAGCACTTTTCCGCATATCTTAGCTTACACTCAGAATTTCATAATTTACTCTTGAGTCAACATTTGTTGGGTTTGTAGAAATAAGAGTACCAAATTTCATAATTATAGATTTCATAAATTCCGAGAACAGGATATGTAATATTTAAAAAAACAATTTTCATGAAATGCCACTTGAAGTTGAACCCAGTGCTTTTTTATGTCAGCTCCTTAGTAGGCCAAAGATTTGTCCTCAGGGTCCTCTTTCCCTTCAAGTCGTCTCTTCTGATTTTCTTTCTTCTGCCGTCTTTCGTTTAGCACGTCTTCATCTGACTTTTCAGAGTGAAATTTCCTATCTTAAAGTCTATTTTCTCAAATACCTTCATCTTCCTTACGTTGTCATCATTAAATACATCATAGGTCGTCTAGGGATAATGTCTTTGACTAGTGATCAAAATGTTCTCGGTCCTTGATTCGAACAGCCCCACCGGTCAGATTTTGAATAAAAATCAACATCAGCGTCGGCCGAAGTTTCCCTCAGCGTCCGGCATAAGAATTCACTCTCATTCAGCCATCCTCTTGGGGTGGGAACCTGCCCGTAAAGGAGGAAGAATCACCAGCGATCAGCGGCATGAGATTGCGTAACGCAATGGAAACTACTGCATTAAAGACACATAATGTGTATTCACAGAACATGTGGCCTGTAACCGAAAAAGTGTCATGATGGTTGCTATTGGCAGAAATTCCGGAATAGCCCCCCTTTGGATCTCGGATCTCTGGGAGCGGACTGTTAAGGGGGACGTGACCACGAGAAATAGATTGAATAACCAAAGCAAGGATAACTGTCTATGAATCGGGCCTGGTGTCTCAGAAGTTTGAACGTGGTAGTAAAGCTAGAAAATTTCAAAAGGCTCAATCTAGACATAGTGGGGGTCAGTGACCTGAAATGGAAGAAAGACAAGGATTTATGGTGAGATGAGTATAGGGTAATATCGAAAGAAGCAGGAAAATGTATAACAGGAGCAGGATTCGTTATGAATAGGAAGGTAGGACATACAGTGATTTACTGCAAACAATTCAGTTATAGCGTTATACTCATCGGAATCAACAGCAAACCAACACTGACAACCATAATTAATGTATACGTGCCGAGGTTTGCATGCTTAAGAGAAGGAGTAGAAGAAGGGGTTACGGGACAATATGGGCATCGTACTAGGAATGAGAGACGAGAAAGACTAATTGAGTTGCTTAATAAATTTCAGATTGTAATAGCGAATACTTTCCAGAATGAGATTTTCATTCTGCAGCAGAGTGTGCGCTGACACGAAACTTCATAGCAGATTAAAACTGTGTGCCGGACCGAGACTCGAACTCGGGACCTTTGCCTTTCGCGGGCAAGTGCTCTGCCATTTGAGCTACCCAAGCACGACTCACGGCGTGTCCTCACAGCTTCAGTTCTGCCAGTACCTCGTCTCCTACCTTCCGAACTTCACAGAAGCTCTTCTGCGAACCTAGCAGGACTAGCACTCTTGGAAGAAAGGATATTGCAGGGACATGGCTTAGCCACAGACTGGGGGATATTTCCAGAATGAAACCATCAGTTTACTTGAGCCGCTGCAATGTATACGTCAATGTAGACTGGGCTACGTCGTCTGCTGCTGTTGTCTTACTAGAATAGCCTTCCTGATGCAGAGCTCCAATTACAGCACGTTGTCCAATTCCAGGCTCCTCTTCCGTCCATTAGGAGGTAATATGGTACGGGAATGAGCAGATATACAAACACACGGCTAGTTGCACACAATGTACTGTAACCTAGTGTGAACTGATTGCTACACGGACAGCGGAAGGAAGAGGCCTGCTCGAATGGAACCGTCTTAGGTAGGGCACGTCAGTGTTGTACTCATCAGAGCACCTCTAGGTGAACGACCTGTCAAATAGACAAAGGAGGCGCTTAGTCTTTACAGGTCTGTACTTGTTTGAGTACGAGAATTGGGGATATGATAGAACATTGAAAACGAAGTAAAGGGAACTAACGTCATACAGGTAAAATAAGTTCGTTTGTGTACAGAGTAAATACTAGAGGACTCGTATTGCACCTGAAATGCAGGAGGATGTAAATAGCATGCGAGCAGCTCCAGGCTCTACAGTGCAATGCTTTTTCCGTGAGCAAGGTTTAGAGGGGGTTGGCCCAAAATCTTAATTATACCTCACAACAAGGGTTGGGATAATTTTAAGGAAACTCACATGGAAGGTGGACCCACATATTTCGTTATTTGTCATTTCATGGAATACACTTTATTACTTACCAACAATTATTATGATTACAAATTAAAAACCTTGTCAAAAATGAATAACAACGCTCAGAATAATTTAAAGAATCTGAATAGGATCAATTCGTTAGTAAAAACTTTAACTATTTATAGCATTGAGAATAGGGCTTAAAAGAAGGAATGTACATATAAATACCAGTAAGAAGTCACAAACTAGGTGTGACTGCAAGCTGGTTCAACAAACTGAGTATTACCAGTAAAATGAATTACAAATGACTGCCACCAAAAGTACAACAATTCCCAAGCAGGGATAAAACTTTAAACAAATAGACAACGCCCCCCCCCCCCAAAAAAAATACGAAATGCCACTGACTGTAGCTGTTGGAAAGCCCTTAACAATTTAAAAATCTTAATAAAATCCCTTAACCAATAAAATTCACAGTCCCCAAAAATACAAGATGAGCTGGAAAGGTATTCAATTTAAACCTGATTCCCACCTCATACACACCAGCAGAAACATTAATAATGGCCATTATACAAATACACAATCCCCCAAAATACAAGAGAAGCTAGGAAGGCGTACAATTGAAATGTGGCTCACAACAGGTACACAACAGCAGAAACACCAATAATGATCCTTAAACAAATATACAATGCCTCAAAATACAAGAGAGGAGACAAATTACAGCAACCAGTCATCACAACAAACTGTCAGCAACCACGCAAGTTTGACAATGAATGGCATTAGCTACTGACTGCGGATAAAAAACTCAAAATTTCATACTCATAACTAAAAGCCTTTAAAACTTAACACGCTTCAGAACTAGCAAAATAGGACTAGAAAGACTTAAACAAGTTGTTAAAGCGCAAATATAGTCACAAGGAACTTCGGACATGCAGAACACCTTAAGGATTGTGTGCTTTCTGAACTCTCAATCTTTGAGTAGATCGAGATTACCGGAGTTAATTGCGCGAAACTCCGCCGCGGCACATATAAAATCGATAAAATTTACTTAATTTGAACTAGCACGAGGCAGCTGATAGAGGGAAGCGTCGCTGCAGCAGGAAGGAAACACGTCTCTGCTCCGGGTCCAGGAAATAGGAACGGGCCGTCCGCTGCCAGAACTATCCTGCCTACATGCATCAGAAAGGAAGCAGTAATGTGCCCAAATAAGGCTACAAACGACAATATCTAAGACATAGGAAAAATTATCTTGTAACAGATGTGGCTACATATAAGTCACGAGCTTGACGCTCCTCAATATTACATGAAAATCGACGGCGTGAACTACAACCAGCTCGAGATCCAAATACGGGGTAAAACATTTTTTTTACCCGTGCATTTCCTTCGACACAGACTACATTGCAGTCCCAATTACATCAACTCAATTTATGCATAAACTTGCAATGAATATGTTCTGGAACCAACAGATAAATTAGTTACACTGAACAGTGACCACCCACGGACTCACGCGAAGGCGTAATAGATATAACGAGTGTAGCTCAACATTAACACGGACGTGGGCCTACGATAACAAATACCAATAAAGGTCAACACTTAACTTCACTCAGGCGCTAAGGAGACATGACTTCAAGGATTCCAAGCATGGGTGTTGTTGCCTCCAATCCCCGCAGATGATCTACAGGTGCCGTCATGTTTAAGCCTCCAGAGTTGGCCCGGTGCTTGCTAACTAGCTTGCATGCGGCATTAGCTGCCATTTCCGCAACTCGTCGCTATTAGTACTTAGTCCAGACGGAAAACTTTGGTTGAGACCAACTTAACAACTCGCATCTTCACGAGCTGCACGCTCTTGCAGCAGGAGTGCCCCAAAAACTGACTGTCTGGCCACGTAACCACCCGCTAACTCCTAGTACCACTGCCCGCCAAACCCAACAACACACTCCAGAAACCAAAGACCCTAGCCCTTGCATATGACCACGATCGATATGGGCCGTACAAATACACTACTGACCATTAAAATTGCTACACCACGAAGATGACGTGCTACAGACGCGAAATTTAACCGACAGGAAGAAGATGCTGTGATATACAAATGAGTATCTTTTCAGAGCATTCACACGAGGCTGGCGCCGGTGGCGACACCTACAACGTGCAGACACGAGAAACGTTTCCAACCCATTTCTCATACACAAACAGCAGTTGACCAGCGTTGCCTGGAGAAACGTTGTTGTGATGTCTCGTGTAAAGAGCAGAAATGCGTACCATCACGTTTACGACTTTGATAAAGGTCGGACTGTGGCCTATCGCGATTGCGGTTTATTGTATCGCGACATAGCTGCTCGCATTGGTCGAGATCCAATGACTGTTACCAGAATATGGAATCGTTGGGTTCAGGAGGGTAATACGGAACGCCGTGCTGGATCCCAACGGCCTCGTATCACTAGCAGGAGAGTTGACAGGCATCTTATCCGCATGGCTGTAACGGATCGCGCAGCCATATCTCGATCGATGAGTCAACAGATGGGGAGGTTTGCAAGACAACAACCGTCTGCACGAACAGTTCGACGATGTTTGCAGCAACATGGACTATAAGCTCGGAGACCGTGGCGGCGGTTACCCTTCACGCTGCATCACAGACAGGAGCGCCTGCAATGGTGTACTCAACGACAAACCTGGGTGCACGAAAGGCAAAACGTACTTTTTCGGATGAATCCAGGTACTGTTTGCGGCGTCATCATGGTCGCATCCGTGTTTGGCCACATCGCGGTGAACGCACGTTGGAAGCGTGTATTTGTCATCGCCATACTGGCGTATCACCCGGCGTAATGGTATGGGATGCCATTGGTTACACGTCTCGGTCACCTCTTCTTCGCATTGACGGCACTTTGAACAGTGGACGTGTTACGACCCGTACCTCTACCCTTCATTCGATCCCTGCGAAACCCAACATTTGAGCAAGATAATGTACGACCGCATGTTACAGGGCCTTTACGGGCCTTTCTGGATACAGAAAATGTTCGACTGCTGCCCTGGCCAGCACATTCTCCAAATATCTCACCAATTCTACATCTACATCCATACTCCGCAAGCCACCTGACGGTGTGTGGCGGAGGGTACCCTGAGTACCTCTATCGGTTCTCACTTCTATTCCAGTCTCGTATTGTTCGTGGAAAGAAGGATTGTCGATATGCTTCTGTATGGGCTCTAATCTCTCTGATTTTATCCACATGGTCTCTTATACGTAGCAGGGAGCAATATACTGCTTGACTCTTCGGTGAATGTATGTTCTCGAAACTTCAACAAAAGCCCGTAACTAGCTACTGAGCGTCACTCCTGCGGAGTCTTCCACTGGAGTTTATCTATCATCTCCGTAACGCTTTCGTGATTACTAAATGATCCTGTAACGAAGCGCGCTGCTCTCCGTTGGATCTTCTCTATCTCTTCTATCAACCCAATCTGGTACGGATCCCACACTGCTAAGCAGTATTCAAGCAGTGGGCGAACAAGCCTACTGTAACCTACTTCCTTTGCTTTCGGAATGCATTTCCTTAGGATTCTTCCAATGAATCTCAGTCTGGCATCTGCTTTACCGACGATCAACTTTATATGATCATTCCATTTTAAATCACTCCTAATGCGTACTCCCAGATAATTTATGGAATTAACTGCTTCTAGTTGCTGACCTGCTATTTTGTTGCTAAATGATAAGGGATCTATCTTTCTATGTATTCGCAGCACATTACACTTGTCTACATTGAGATTCAATTGCCATTCCCTGCACCATGCTTCAGTTCGCTGCAGACCCTCCTGCATTTCAGTACAATTTTCCATTGTTGCAACCTCTCGATACACCACAGCATCATCCGTAAAAAGCCTCAGTGAACTTCCGATGTCATCCACAAGGTCATTTATGTATACTCTGAATAGCAACGGTCCTATGACACTCCCCTGCGGCACACCTGAAATCACTCTTACTTCGAACACTTCTCTCCATTGAGAATGACATGCTGCGTTCTGTTATCTAGGAACTCTTCAATCCCATCACACAATTGGTCTGATAGTCCGTATGCTCTTACTTTGTGCATTAAACGACTGTGGGGAACTGTGTTAAACGCCTTGCGGAAGTCAAGAAACACGGCATCTACCTGTGAACCCGTGTCTATGGCCCTCTGAGTCTCGTGGACGAATAGCGCGAGCTGGGTTTCACACGACCTTCTTTTTCGAAACCCATGCTGATTCCTACAGACTAGATTTCTAGTCTCCAGAAAAGTCATTATACTCGAACATAATACGTGTTCCAAAATTCTATAACTGATCGACATTAGAGATATAGGTCTATAGTTCTGCACATCTGTTCGACGTCTCTTCTTGAAAACGGGGATGACCTGTGCCATTTTCCAATCCTCTGGAACGCTTCGCTCTTCTAGAGACCTACGGTACACCGCTGCAAGAAGGGGGGCAAGTTCCTTCTCTGTGTAAAATCGAAATTGAAAAAGTCTGGTCAATGGTAGCTGAACAACTGGCATGTCACAATATGCCAGTCACTACTCTTGATGAACTGTGGTATCGTGTTGAAGCTGCATGGGCAGCTGTACCTGTACACGCCATCCAAGCTCTGTTTCACTCAATGCCGAGGCGTATCAAGGCCGTTATTACGGGCATAGGTGGTTGTTCCGGGTACTGATTTCTCAGGATCTATGCACCCAAATTCCGTGAAAATGTAATCACATGTCGGTTCTAGTATAATATATTTTTCCAATGAATACCCGTTTATCATCTGATTTTCTTCTTGGTCTAGCAATTTTAATGCCCAGTAGTGTAGTTGGTGGCACCAGTGGAGGGGCGTGCCCGCGAAATTAAAGCCGCCACGGCTGAAACAGAATAAGGTGAAGGAGTGCAATGGTCACAGTAAAAGTAACTGGAACGAGCAGCAATGGTGCAAGATGTTATTCACGGGCGTATATCAGTCTGATTTATTTGCAAGCCAACGTCAGAAGTTTGTTCGACGAATTCGTGTAGAACGTATGAAGAGTATGTCTCTATAGGTGAAGCATGACGGAGGGTCGGTCATGGTGTGGGGATGTTTTTCTGGTGATAAAGTCGGTGATCTAGTGAGAATTAATGGAACATTAAAGAATGAAGGATATCACAGGACGCTGATCAACAACGCAGTAACATCTGACAAGAGACTTATTAGTTTTGGGTTTATTCTGCAGCAGGGCAATGATCACAAACATGCTTCTAAATTGTGCGGGGGATATATCAGTAGAAAATGAACCGAAGAATATGATTTAGTTAGGTCAGTCACCTTACTTCAACTCTATTAAGCTTTTATGGGATTAACCTGACAGGGAGGTCAGATAACTGAGGACGTCTCATAGTGAAGGGCTATGGATAATTTACAGACGTGTTGGACTGCAATATCTGAAAAAGACGTTACAAAAACCAATCTTGTTTGAAGAGGCTAAAATCTAAACCATCTTATATTGAAGCGCCAAAGAAACTAATATAGGCATGCGTACTCGAATACAGAGATGTGTAAACAGGCAGAATACGGCACTGCCGTTGGCAACGCCTATATGAGACAACAATGTCTGGCCAGTTATTACCTCGGTTACTGCTGCCACAATGGCAGGTTATCAAGATTTAAGTGAGTTTGAACGTGGTGTTGTAGTCGGCGCACGAGCGATAGGACACAGCACCTCTGAGGTAGCGATGTCGTTAGGGTTTTCCCGTAGAGCCACTTCAAGAGTGTATCACGAATACAGGTATACATGCCGACGTCGCAAGCTGAGGATGAACAGATAGAGAAAGTGTATGAGGGTATTGAAAGGATAATGCAGTATGTAAAGGGGGACGAAAATCTAATAGTCATGGGCGACTGGAATGCAGTTGTAGGGGAAGGAGTAGAAGAAAAGGTTACAGGGGAATATGGGCCTGGGACAAGGAATGAAAGAGGAGAACGACTAATTGAGTTCTGTAACAAGTTTCAGCTAGTAATAGCGAATACCCTGTTCAAGAATCACAAGAGGAGGAGGTATACTTGGAAAATGCCGGAAGATACGGGAAGATTTCAATTAGATTACATCATGGTCAGACAGAGATTCCGAAATCAGATACTGGATTGTAAGGGGTACCCAGGAGCAGATATAGACTCAGATCACAATATAGTAGTGATGAAGAGTAGGCTGAAGTTCAACACATTAGTGAGGAAGAATCAATATGCTAAAAAGTGGGATACGGAAGTTCTAAGGAATGACGAGATACGTTTGAAGTTCTCTAACGCTATAGATACAGCAATAAGGAATAGCGCAGTAGGCAACACAGTTGAAGAGGAATGGACGTCTCTAAAAAGGGGCATCACAGAAGTTGGGAAGGAAAACATAGGTACAAAGAAGGTAGCTGCGAAGAAACCCTGGGTAACAGAAGAAATACTTCAGTTGATTGATGAAAGGGGAAGTACAAACATGTTCCGGGAAAATCAGGAATACAGAAATACAAGTCGCTGAGGAATGAAATAAATAGAAAGTGCTGGGAAGCTAAGACGAAATGCCTGCAGGAAAAATGTGAAGACATCGAAAAAGATATGATTGTCAGAAGGACAGACTCAGCATACAGGAAAGTCAAAACAACCTTTGGTGAGATTAGAACCAACGGTGGTAACATTAAGAAGAGTGCAACGGGAATTCCACTGTTAAATGCAGAGGAGAGAGCAGATCGGTGGAAAGAATACATTGAAAGCCTCTATGAGGGTGAAGATTTGTCTGATGTGATAGAAGAAGAAACAGGAGTCGATTTAGAAGAGATAGGGGATCCTGTATTAGAATCGGAATTTAAAAGAGCTTTGGAGGACTTACGGTCAAATAAGGCAGAAGGAATAGATAACATTTCATCAGAATTTCTAAAATCATTAGGGGAAGTGACAATAAAACGACTGTTCACGTTGGTGTGTAGAATATATGAGTCTGGCGACATACCATCTGACTTTCGGAAAAGCATCATCCACACAATTCCGAAGACGACAAAAGCTGACAAGTGCGAGAATTATCGCACAATCAGCTTAACAGCTCATGCATCGAAGCTGCTTACAAGAATAATATACAGAAGAATGGAAAAGAAAATTGAGAATGCGCTAGGTGACGACCAGTTTGGCTTTAGGAAAAGTAATGGCACGAGAAAGGCAATTCTGACGTTACGGCTAATAATGGAAGCAAGGCTAAAGAAAAATCAAGACACGTTCATAGGATTTGTCGACCTGGAAAAAGCGTTCGGCAATATAAAATGGTGCAAGCTGTTCAAGATTCTGAAAAAAGTAGGGGTAAGCTATAGGGAGAGACGGGTCATATACAATATGTACAACAACCAAGAGGGAATAATAAGAGTGGACGATCAAGAACGAAGTGCTCGTATCAAGTGAAACGTCCCCTTAGAAAAATTATACACGACTGTGCTTAAACTGACACACAATAGTTTTTAGAGCAACGCAATCTGACTTTCAAAAATCCCTACAAAAGAATGTCCCTGACTAACATTAACCTATACCTTTCACAAATCACTTACCTCACAAAAATCTTCGTTACTCGAACTACTGCAATACAGCGAGCGCCAGTACTGCCAGCTAAATAAAAGATTCAAACTACGGAAGGCACTAACTACTGATAGGTATAGTTAGCAAATGAAAGATTTTAATAGAGAACAAACAGTGTATTTACCTTAATAGTCAAAATATATATGGTAGTTCATGACATCCAGTCTTACAAATTACAAAACTCCGCCATCTCTCTCCCCACGTCCACCACTGCTGGCGGCTCACCTCCAACTGCGCAACGCTACGCGCTGTTAGCATCCAGCTGCTGCTGCCCAACACTGCAATGGCAGACAACAATGCAAACCAGCCAGTGATTTTCATACAGAGCGCTACGTGGCGGCGGCGTTACCAATAAAAAAACCTAAACATCCTGCTTACATAGCCCCCATGCTCCCCACAAAAAAATTTGCAAATTGTTTTGGGCAGTGGCCAATACAGATTTGAAAAATTTTTTCATAATTACAATAACAAAGAAATGAAATGCACACACTTATCGATACAATGTTGATCAAAAGCTAAAATTCTCTCACAGTCCATAAAGACAGTCCTGATAGTTCATCATAGTAAAATTGCAGTGTTTTTTTTTCCAAAGTCTGAGCAATAAAAGAAATTGCACTTGGAAGTAGTGGATTTCTAAGCAGTCTTGAAGAAGTAGTGTTGTCCTTCCAACGAAAGACAGTGCTGACTCTTGACATGCAGACAGGTAATAAGCCACAGCAGAGTCAGGCGACGTTGAAGACTATCGGTAGGTAGGTCATCACAGAGCAGACCCACTGTAGTCCTGGTAGAGATTACTATTGGTGGGCCACCAGAGATGCAGACCCACTGCAGTCCTTGTAGAAATAATGGTATTGGTGGGTCATCAAAGGTGTAGACCCACTGTAGTGCTTGTAGAGATGGCCAGCAGCCATCTGTTTGACTGTGCAGGCGCACAATCACCATTGAAGAGTCTTGCGGATAATATAGCAAGTCCATAACCACCACTTGTGCACTCACAAAAATTGTTTTTGAAATGTTCTTACAACCAGCAATGCTGTTATCCAGTCACTTAATGAATTATTAACACATGTGCAAACACTAACAGTCCCTACTTCTCACATATTGTCCATATACTATGACCAACAGAAATGTTTGCAGTGAAATGTAATTTACAAGTTACTTAATTTGATGACCTGGTGTTAATTACAATTTTATAACATAAGAATGCAATAACAAAGGTACAAAATACATCTTTAAAGAACATAACACTACAGATAACATTTGCGGTAGTACAGGCTTTACAAAAGAATCGAAATAGCAAATACATCAGTGTTACAAAAATTACAACATAAGTACATACATAAAAGATCAGAATAACTTTTGAAACATCAACTTCACACATGAGCATTAGTACAAAACAGAATAAATAACGTGTAAATATCTTTACGAAGTAAATAACATGTCATTAATGCAAATTATATTTGAGGATAACAGTATTCCTCATCATAGTGAATGTAGCTGAATATTAGAAAATTCTACAACATAAGTCTTATCAGATGAACATATAAAGACAGGAAGAACATAAATACACATGGATACACAAACACATAGTGGGATAACACAAGGAAAGGGCAGGGTTTGTTTTACTGCAGTATTTTGCAAACAAAACTTTCTTTACTTCTCGGAGATCTCCCTTCGTTCTTCATTATTTCCAAAAAGTCCTATCTATACCTGATGTCTGTACTTTTTTCGTATAACTTCTCAATGCATTTCTTCCAATCCATCGCAACTCATTCTCTTATATAGGCTACCCCCTCTTAAGCTAACTTAAATCTACTGAGCTCAGATGCTTAACTAAGGGATGAGGCAATGCAGCAGCACAAAACAATTTACACAAACAGCAATGTTAAAAAATGGAAATTGGCAAAGAAAGGCAGCAATATTACAACTAATATAAGGCAATGCGCAGCAAACAAGAAAAATAAATCAGTAATAAAATTGGCTTAACCTAGTAATACAAAGTGACATTCAGTAGCACTATGAATGGCCGCAGCAAATGCTATAACTTATACCTAAACATGACAAAGCTCAATCAGAAAAAATGTTACACTAAAGACAACAATGCAGATAAGGACAATGTCTATTCACATCTTAATGTCTATGCAATTAAAGTGGTGCACCACAAAAATTTATTGTAAAAAAATATTACCATGTTCTTGAAAAGACAATTCTGTATGCAATTTCTGTTAACGGAAATGTCTTTTTGTGCTACTTCGTTTTTTTTAAGTACATCATAAAATTATTATTTACTGGATCTGTAGGCATAAAATATTTATATTAGTACATCCATAAAACTTATTTTAACCAATGCTTCAGTGCAGTTAGAAACTAGATATTAAACAAAATGAGTAAATAAATGCATAAAGCAAGCCACATGGCATTTCCCTCAACTAGCATGAAATGTTTCTCGTCGTTTCATTTCAGTAAATATCATAAATTAAGAACTCTACAGTGTAATCATGTTTTCAAGTCTGAGGGTGTCGTATTTACGATTCTTTCTACAATGGAATGTCAATAGCGAGGATAATGGCCTCTTTTTTTTTTCTCCACCTGTGCCTCTGACAGGCACACACTAATGGCTTTCTTTTGTCAGGTGGTTGTCGCGCAGCTGGGTGCCCACGACGCATTACATGCAGGTGGTCACTTAACTGACTTATCGAAATATTTACGACACCAGTTTCCGCTACAGTGGCAGTCTCATATAAAAAAAATTCACAGGTCAAGAATTTGCGTTACAAATCTGTAGAAATAAAATCATTTAAATATAATTGTGTCAAAAAATTTTCACCAGCATAGTGATACATTCACGCATATACACACATTTCATAACACTTAAAGTACGATTCTCGGTTTCCAACATCCTTTTTCACAAACCAGAGTCCCTAGCCTCTACTCATTATTTCTTACCTTATTCGTCGACACTTCTTCAATATTCCATCATAACAGATAAGTAGCATAATCAAATAACTCTTATAGCATCCGCTTGTTGATCATAAACATACCGCAACAGCATAATACACATCGTCGCCGTAAAAATAACATCATAACACCTCAGTCAAATCTCTAAAACAACGTAGCTTTCTGCAATAATGTCAAAACTTAAAAAATTCTCTGCTCATTTCAATATTGTCATCTACCTCAAATGTACTTTAAAAATCATGATCTCATACCAAATATGTCATTCAAAGCTCCTATAGTATCACAATGGTTCTGAAAAAATATGAACAGTTCACAAAGTACAGACAAAATAGAATTTCATAAGTGTGAAATTATCCAACTGTGTGATTGCGTAAACATGTCACTGACATAATAAAAAAATGTTTGTCTCTCAGTTAAATGATCAGATAGCTGTGTAATTATGTGTTAGAGAAATATGGTACTGGTGTGTAAAGTTGTATAAGCAAATACCATATTAGCTAGGGCTCCTTGTGCTTGCCAAACACATGATACACAAAATAAGCGTGTACCCCCCTGAGGATTAATGTAATTATACCCTCAGGTGTTACAGATTACAGCAATGGAATGAAATGTATCACAAAAAACTTTCTTTTTAATTCAACAATATTAATAAATAAATGGTTTAAGTACCAATTTAATCACTCAAATGCGTGCCCTGTGTTGCTAAATGTGCGTTTTGCTGTAAGATAACTGTCGTAGTTATCGTCCTCTGTAAGCAAAGTTCTGCTGAAGTCAATGTACTTAACTCGTCATAAACGAAGGTGAAATGCTTTCCGTATAGATATCGTAGTTATTACGTACCTTACCGTGATCAAGAGAGTACTATAATGTAACGTATTGTTGTGCTACGATAAAGGCTGTCTCATTGTAGCTATACCGCAAAAGTTACTACTAAAACATGTTTTACTTTCCAGAAAAATTCAGAAAAACTGTGCAGATATAAAACAGATACACCGTAAAAGCACAATGTAAATTGTGTCACACATTAGTAGCGTCGTGATATAATCGTGTAGCTATCAAAGAAACCAAACGCCAAGTCATCTTTAATCTCACAGAAAGTACTTCAAATAAAGAATGTCTTTTCAGCTGAACCAAAATGTTGCATTAAAACCTCATTAACAGTATATGTTCTAAGGATGTAATTCTTATAGTCGTTACGTAATTGTGCAACTAACAAGCAAGAATGTACAAACAACAACACTGTGTCGTCTGTTCACTATATCAATGCATTCGTAATTTATGTTTAAAAATGTTCCCTAGGTTCTAGACTGTATAGTTAACTTCAAATCATTGTTGCATGTTAACAGTTTCTAAGTGTGACAAAGCATACTAGAAATGTGAAGTGAAATGTTTTATGGCAAAGACAAAGTTAAAAAGCAAATTATCTTTCAATAAACGGTTTTACATGTGAAATATAGTGCAATTCTTTACTCTTCATAGTACTCAGAGTTTCAACTGAAAAGCAATTATCATGTGATTACGTCGGTAAGGAACACTGGAATATTGCTCAAGGTTAGCTTATGTTATTTTTCTCTGAGCCAGCCGGCGCACGCGGCTGCCTGCGGTGCGAGTCATTGTCTGTTTCTTTGTTGGCGCACGCCGTTATTGGGATTAGGAGACCTAACTTGCCGAGAGGGCCCAGCTCTGTTTGGATCCCGCCAGATCTGATGAAATTCCGGTCTGTCGTTATGATTATATCGTCTGTCGTCATGTCGGTAGTTCCTGTAGTTTCTTTCTTGTCGGTTAAGTGGTGGAGAATTTCTCCCTGAATTATCATTGCGCGGTGAACCCTTGCGTCTGAAATTATTCTGTCTCCAGTGATAATAATAGTTCTGGTTGCCATATTGTCTGTTTCTGTGATTGTCTGTGTAATATTCATTACTACGGAAATGCGATCTTTCTCTGTAGCTATTATTCTGCCAACGGTTGTCATATGGGTGGTGTCTGTTTTGGTCAGGATTTGTGTTGTGAGAATAGCCTTGTCGTGTCCAGTTACTATTTCTTTCATCGCGGATTTGCGACGGATGTGACCTGTAGCTGTTGTGTTCCTGTTTTCGCGTTCCGCGATTGTCAGTGTCAATTTCTAATTCTTGTAAGAGTCCCTGAAAAGGTTCAATGTCGTCTTTGAAACGCCCTGCCAAAATAATATTCCTTAAATGTTCAGGCAATTTGATTAAGCAAATGCGGATGAGTTCTGACGGGCTGTATGGGTCTTCAAAATATTTGACAAGACTGGAAAATTCAGATCGTTCGAAATTTTTCATCATTATGATGCCATGTTTCACTCGGTCTTGTGTGGCTTGAGACCAATATGCTGAGAGGAAGGCGTGGTAAAATTCTCCTTCACTGTGGCAATCGTGAATGACCGATCGCATTCTTACAGCTGGTTCATTCTCTAAATAGCCACACATAAATTCTAATCTGTGTTCTAATGACCAGTTGGGAGGAAAACAATGAGAGAATTGATGGAGCCACGCTTGTGGATGAATGTCGTTGCCAGAATTCTTAAATGTTTTGAATTTACGTGCAGTAATGAACAGCTAATAGTCAAAATCATCGTCTCGGCGGGTAGCATATCGGTCATTGTTACGTCGTATCGGCGGTTCCATCTCAAAATTCGGTGCACCTTGCCAATTACTTTCATGATTTCCAAAATGCCCTGTGTTATTATTTTGTGGTTGTTCTGTATTGCTATGTCCCTCTTCCCATACTGGGGCGCGAGTGTCCTCTGAAATAAGTAATTCTTGTATTACTTGAGCCAACTGATCTTGTACATCCCGCATTTCTCTTTTGTACTGTGTGTTGATTTGATTTTGATTCTGTTTGAATTTCCTAATTTGTTCATACTCTTCAGTGTCAGTGAAGGCTACAGGTTTTGTGTCATTCAGATCATCATCTACCTTCGTAGATAAGTTAGTGAACTGATCTGAAAGTTCGGCTACTTTATCTGACAGTGAAATTATTTCCTCTGTGTGTCTTTCTGAACCAATTTTCAGAGTATCTACTGTGTCCTTTAAGTTCGCTTGAGTTTTTGCAAGTTGCGTAACCGAATCGGTAGATGCAACTGAGTCAATTTTAGCTTGCAAGGTCTCATGATTTTCATGAACAATAGTTTGCAGTTCTTTTATGGCTGCTTCGTGATTCTGTAATGCATTTTCATGCCGCGAAAAAATAGGTTGGAAATGCTCACAAATTTGTGTTTTTACGTCATTACAGACTTTTTGACATTTCGATTCGATGTTATGTAACTCATTAGTTAAATCTTCACGTGTTTGTTCAAGTGTGGTGTCTAACTTTTGAAGCTTTTGTTCCATTGTGTCTAACGTTTGAAGCTTTTGCTGTGTTTGTCTCTGATTTCGTTCCATTGTGTCTAACTTTTGAAGCTTTTGTCCCATTTGTTGCATTAATTGTAATAACAATGCACTGGTGTCTGAAACATGTTCCTTAGTGCTATTTGGCAATGCATTTGAACCGGCAATATTCGCAGTTTGAAAAACAGAAAATGTGTCTTGACTTATTTGAGAAAACGGTGAGGACGCAAAACCTGAATCTACAGTATTTGCAAGAATGTGTCCTGTCATTTCGGAATCCTGGGGCGAGCTGTTGCCGACCGATCGATCGATAATGCTTCCCTGTTCACTAATTCTTTCACTATCTACACCATTGTTTGCAGCCCGCTCCATTTCCCTATGTAAAGTTACCAGATTACTGCTTTGAACATTAGTTAATTCATTACATGGTGGCGCTAACACACTGCTTTCGTCTTCACTGTCATTTCTCAGTTTACTTTGGAACCTAGTATTACGTTTTTCACCCGCCATTATAGTCACAGTGTTGCACACGGCAACACAGAAAAGCACAATTTGAAGAGCAAAATAAGAAAACACATTAACATAGCACTGAAAATAATAACTAGTTAATTGCAAGCGCAGCTGCGAAATACGTGGTGCAAATTTACATGCGTGCCACACCTGTTTTACTGTACAACAATGAAAGACTGCAACTACAAAGGAGATTCTCTCTACAATTACGCGCTGGCAATAAACAAAATCTACACTAACTACACAAACTACAAGAAAAAAAAACAGAAGATTCCAGTGAGGTATCCTTGGCTAAGGGTCGACATATGAAACGTCCCCTTAGAAAAATTATACACGACTGTGCTTAAACTGACACACAATAGTTTTTAGAGCAACGCAATCTGACTTTCAAAAATCCCTACAAAAGAATGTCCCTGACTAACATTAACCTATACCTTTCACAAATCACTTACCTCACAAAAATCTTCGTTACTCGAACTACTGCAATACAGCGAGCGCCAGTACTGCCAGCTAAATAAAAGATTCAAACTACGGAAGGCACTAACTACTGATAGGTATAGTTAGCAAATGAAAGATTTTAATAGAGAACAAACAGTGTATTTACCTTAATAGTCAAAATATATATGGTAGTTCATGACATCCAGTCTTACAAATTACAAAACTCCGCCATCTCTCTCCCCACGTCCACCACTGCTGGCGGCTCACCTCCAACTGCGCAACGCTACGCGCTGTTAGCATCCAGCTGCTGCTGCCCAACACTGCAATGGCAGACAACAATGCAAACCAGCCAGTGATTTTCATACAGAGCGCTACGTGGCGGCGGCGTTACCAATAAAAAAACCTAAACATCCTGCTTACACAAGAAGGGAGTAAGAGAAGGCTGTAGCCTTTCGCCCCTACTCTTCAATCTGTACATCGAGGAAGCAATGATGGAAATAAAAGAAAGGTTCAGGAGTGGAATTAAAATACAAGGTGAAACCATATTAATGATACGATTCGCTGATGACATTGCTATCCTGAGTGAAAGTGAAGAAGAATTAAATGATCTGCTGAACGGAATGAACAGTATAATGAGTACACAGTATGGTTTGAGAGTAAATCGGAGAAAGGCGAAGGTAATGAGAAGTAGTAGAAATGAAAACAGCGAGGAACTTAACATCAGGTTTGATGGCCACGAAGTCAATGAAGTTAAGGAATTCTGCTACCTAGGCAGTAAAATAACCAATGACGGACGGAGCAAGAAGGACATCAAAAGCAGACTCGCTATGGCAAAAAAGGCATTTCTGGCCAAGAGAAGTCTACTAATATCAAATACCGACCTTAATTTGAGGAAGAAATTTCTGAGGATGTACGTCTGGAGTACAGCATTGTATGGCAGTGAAACATGGACTGTGGGAAAACCGGAACAGAAGAGAATCGAAGCATTTGAGATGTGGTGCTATAGACGAATGTTGATAATTAGATGGACTGATAAGGTAAGGAATGAGGAGGTTCTACGCATAATCGGAGAGGAAAGGAATATATGGAAAACACTGATAAAGAGAAGGGACAGGATGATAGGACATCTGCTAAGACATGAGGGAATGACTTCCATGGTACTAGAGGGAGCTGTAGTGGGCAAAAACTGTAGAGGAAGACAGAGATTGGAATACGTCAAGCAAATAATTGAGGACGTAGGTTTCAAGTGCTACTCTGAGATGAAGAGGTTAGCACAGGTAAGGAATTCGTGGCGAGCCGCATCATACCAGTCAGTAGACTGATGACAAAAAAAAAAAGAAAAAATCGTGAATATCAGGACTCGAACAAAACATCAAATCTTCGTCATCGCTAGGGGTGAAAAAGATCCTTCAAGAACGGGACCAACGACGACTGAAGTGAATCGTTCAGTGACAGAAGTGCAACCCTCTCGCAAACTGCTCCAGATTTTAGCGCTGTGCCATCAACAAGTGTGAGCGTGCGAACCATTCAACGAAACATCATCGATATGGGCTTTCGGAGCCGAAGGCTCACACGTTAACCTTGATGAGCGCACGACACAAAGCTTTACTCTTCACCTGGACTATAGATGACTGGAAACATGTTGCCTGATCGGACAAAAATGGTGCAAATGGCTCTGAGCACTGTGAGACTTAACATCTGAGGTCATAAGTCCCCTAGAACTTAGAACTGCTTCAACCTAACTAACCTAAGCACATCACACACATCCATGCCCGAGGCAGCATTCGGACATGTGACTGTAGCGGTCGCGCGGTTCCGGACTGAAGCGCCTAGAACCTCTCGGCCACAGCTGCCGGCCCTGGTCGGACAAGTCTGGCTTCAAATTGTATCGAGCGGATGGACACGTACGGGTATGGAGACAGTCTCATGAATCTGTTGACCCTGCATGTCAGCAGGGGTCTGCTCAAAGTGGTCGAGGCTCTGTAATGGTGTGGGATGAGTGGTGCTGGAGTGATATGGGACCCCTGATACGTCTGGTACAATTCTGACAGGTTATCACCTGCATCTGTAAGTATTCTGTGTGATAAACTGCATCCCTTCATGTCCACTGTGCATTCCCACGCTCTAAGGCAGTTCCAACAGGACAATGCGACACACCACTTGTCCAGAATTGCTAGAGAGTTACTCCAGGAAAACGTTTCTGTGTTTAAACACTGCTGTTCGGAAGAGATATCCACCCCCTCGTACTGTTACGGATTTATGGGCAGCCCTGCAGGACTAATGGTGTCATTTCTCTCCAGCACTACTGTAGCCATTAGTCGAGTCCACGCCATGTCGTGTAGCGGCACTTATACGTGCTAGCGGGGCACCTACACGATATTAGGCAGGTGTACCAGTTTCTTTGGCCCTGCAGTGTATATTGTACTTAATGATGGAGAGAGAAAATATTTATTTTGTTGGTCTATTTAATTTGTACGGTGTTTTTGCGCATTGAAATAAAGTACATATCAAATAAAGTATAGCATCGGTGACACGGTCTGCCTTATTTCGCCATAATACAAAACGTCCTGCCCTGTTGTGGACTTTTTCGATGTCCTCCAACAATCCTCTCCGGCAAGGATCCCACATCGTGCTGCAGTATTCTGACAGAGGGCGGACAAGCGTAGTGTAGTACTCTTTAGTGATTTGTGAAACGTATAGGTTAATTTAGTCAGGGCCATTCTTTTGTAGGGATTGTTGAAAGTCAGATTGCGTTGCGCTAAAAATGTTGTGTGTCACTTTAAGCACAGTCTTGTAATAATTTTTCTAATGGGACGTTTCATATGTCGACCCTTAGCCAAGGATACCTCACTGGAATCTTCTGATTTTTTCTTGTAGTTTGTGTAATTAATGTAGATTTTTTTTATTGCTAGCGCGTAATCATAGAGAGAATTTCCTTTGTAGTTGTAGTCTTTCATTGTTGTACAGTACAACAGTTGTGGCATGCATGTAGAGTTGCACCAAGTATTTCGCAGCTGCGCTTGCAATTAACTAGATATTATTTTCAGTGCTATGTTAATGTGTTTTCTTATTTTGCTCTTCAATTTGTGCTTTTCTGTGTTGTCGTGTGAAATATTGTGACTATAATGGCGTGTGAAAAACGTAATACTAGGTTCCAAAGTAAACTCAGAAATGACAGTGAAGACGAAAGCAGTGTGTTAACGTCACCATGTAATGAATTCACTAATGTTCAAAGTAGTAATTTGGTAATAGCGCATAGGGAAATGGAGCGAGTTGCAAATAATGGTGTAGGCAGTGAAACAATTAGTGAACAGGGAAGCATTATCGATCGATCGGTCGGCAACAGCTCGCCTCAGGATTCCGAAATGACAGGACACAATCTTGCAAATACTGTAGATTCAGATTTAGCGTCCTCACCGTTTTTTCTCAAATAAGTCAAGACACACTTTCTGTTTTTCAAACTGCGAATATTGCCGGTTCAAATGCATTGCCGAATAGCACTAAGGAACATGTTTCAGACACCAGTGCATTGTTATTACAATTAATGCAACAAATGGGACAAAAGCTTCAAAAGTTAGACACAATGGAACAAAATCTTCAAAAGTTAGACACAATGGAACAAAATCAGAGACAAACACAGCAAAAGCTTCAAAAGTTAGACACAATGGAACAAAAGCTTCAAAAGTTAGACACCACGCTTGAACAAACACGTGAAGATTTAACTAATGAGTTACATAACATTGAATCGAAATGTCAAAAAGTCTGTAATGACGTAAAAACACAAATTTGTGAGCATTTCCAACCTATTTTTTCGCGGCATGAAAATGCATTACAGAATCACGAAGCAGCCATAAAAGAACTGCAAAGTATTGTTCATGAAAATCATGAGACCTTGCAAGCTAAAATTGACTCAGTTTCATCTACCGATTCGGTTACGCAACTTGCAAAAACTCAAGCGAACTTAAAGGACACAGTAGATACTCTGAAAATTGGTTCAGAAAGACACACAGAGGAAATAATTTCACTGTCGGATAAAGTAGCCGAACTTTCAGATCAGTTCACTAACTTATCTACGAAGGTAGATGATGATCTGAATGACACAAAACCTGTAGCCTTCACTGACACTGAAGAGTATGAACAAATTAGGAAATTCAAACAGAATCAAAATCAACACACAGTACAAAAGAGAAATGCGAGAAGTACAAGATCAGTTGGCTAAAGTAATACAAGAATTACATATTTCAGAGTACACTCGCGCCCCAGTATGGGAAGAGGGACATAGCAATACAGAACAACCACAAAATAATAGCACAGGGCATTTCGGTAATCATGAAAGTAATTGGCAAAGTACACCGAATTTTGATATGGAACCGCCGAAACGACGTAACAATGACCGATATGCGACCCGCCGACACGATGATTTTGACTATAAGCTGTTCATTACTACACGTAAATTGAAAACATTTAAGAATTCTGGCAACGACATTCATCCACAATTCTCTCATTGTTTTCCTCCCAACTGGTCACTAGAGCACAGAATAGAATTTATGTGTGGCTATTTAGAGAATGAACCAGCTGTAAGAATGCGATCGGTCATTCACGATTGCCACAGTGAAGGAGAATTTTACCATGCCTTCCTCTCAGCATATTGGTCCCAAGCCACACAACACCGAGTAAAACATAGCATCATAATGATGAAACATTTCGAACAATCTGAATTTTCCAGTCTTGTGAAATATTTTGAAGACATGTTGCACAAGAATCAGTACCTGTCAAACCCATACAGCCCGTCAGAACTCATCCGCATTTGCTTAATCAAATTGCCTGAACATTTACGGCATATTATTTTGGCAGGCCGTTGCAAAGACGACATTGAAGCTTTTCAGGGACTCTTACAAGAATTAGAAATTGACACAGACAGTCGCGGGATGCGAAAACAGAAAAACAATCACTACAGGTCACACCCGTCGCAATTCCGCGATGAAGGAAACAATAACTGCACACGACAAGGCTATTCTTACAACGCAAATCGTGACCAAAACAGACACCACCCGTATGACAACCGTTGGCAGGTTAGTAATAATTACAGAGAAAGATCGCATTTCCGTAGTAATGAATATGACAGAGACAATCATAGAAACAGACAATATGGCAACCAGAACTATTATCATCACGGGAGACGGAATAACTTCAGAAGCAACGGTCCAGCGCGCAGTTACGATTCAGGGAGAAATTCTCCACCACGTGACCGAAAAGAAATTAATTACAGAAATTACCGACATGACGACAGACGATATGATCGTAACGTCAGACCTGAATTGCATCAGAAGTGGCGGGATTCAAACAGAGCAGGGCCCTCTCGGCAAGGTGAATTTGTAGAAGTTAGGTCTCCTAATCCCAATAACGACGCGCGCCAACAAAGAAACAGACAATGACTCGCACCGCAGGCAGCCGCGTGCGCCGGCTGGCTCAGAGAAAAATAACATAAGCTAACCTTGAGCAAAATTCCAGTGTTCTTTACTGCCGTATACCAGATGATGTTTGACTTCAAGTTGATTTGCTGCATACTGAGCAAGAGTAAAGGTTTACACCACATTTCACATGTAAAACCGTTTATTGAAAGATAATCTGCTTTTTAACTTTGTCTTTGCCATAAAATTTTTCACTTCACGTTACTAGTACAATTTGTCAGACTTAGAATCTGTTAACATGCAACCATGTTTGAAGTTAAATATCCAGTCTAGAACCTACGGAACATATTTAGACAGTATTTACGAGTGCATTGTTATAGTGAACAGACATCACTGTGTTATTTCGTGTGTAGATTCTTGCTTGTTAGTTGCACGATTACGTAACGACTATAAGGCTCACATACTTAGAACATTTACCAGTACTGCTAATGAGATTTTAATGCATCGTTTTGGTTTACTTGAAAACACATTCTTTATTTGAAGTTCATTCGGTGAGATTAAAGATGACTTAGCATTTGGTTTCTATAATAGCTACACGATTATATCACGACGCTACTAATGTGTGACACAATTTACATTGTGCTTTTGCGGTGTATCTGTTTTATATCTGTACAGTTTTTCTGAATTATTCTGGAAAGTAAAACATGTTGTAGTGGTAACTTTTGTGGTATAGCTACAATTAAACAGCCTTTTCCATAGCACAGCAATACGTTACAGCACAGTACTTTCTTCATCACGGCAATAAGCGTAATAACTAAGATATTTATACGCAAAGCAATTCACTTCGTTTATTACGAGGTAAGTACATTGACTTCAGCAGAACTTTGCTTACAGAGGACGATAACTACGACACTTCCACATAATTATCTTACAACAAGACCCACAGTTTATCGTTACAGCACACGTATTTGAGTGATTTATTTTGTACTTAAAACATTTATTTTTAAAGATATTTGAAGTACAATGATACAAAGGTTTTCTGTGATACATTTCATTCCATTGCTGTAATCTGTAACACCTGAGGATATAATTACATTAATCCTCAGGGGGGTACACGCTTACTTTGTGTATCATGTGTTTGGCAAGCACAAGGAGCCCTAGCTAATATGGTATTTGCTTATACAACTTTACACATCGGTACCATATTTCTCTAACACATAAATTACACAGCTATCTGATCATTTAACTGAGAGATAAACATTTTTTTTACTACATCATCAGTGACACATGTTTACGCAATTACACAGTTGGATGATTTAACACTTACGAAATTGTATTTTGTCTGTACTTTGTGAACTGTTCACATTTTTTCGGAACCGTTGTGATACTATGAGAGCTTTGAATGACATATTTGGTATGGGATCATGATTTTTAAAGTACGTTTGAGGTATATGACACTTTTGAAATGAGCAGAGAATTTTTTTTAGGTTTTGAAATTATTGCAGAAAGCTGTGACGTTTTTGAGAATTTGACTGAGGTGTTATGATGTTATTGTTACGACGACGATGTGAATTATGCTGTTGCGGTATGTTTATGACCAATAAGCTGATGCTATAAGAGTTATTTGATTATGCTACTTATCTGTTATGATGGAATATTGAAGAAGTGTCGACGAATAAGGTAAGAAATAATGAGTAGAGGTTAGGGACTCTGGTTTGTGAAAAAGGTTGTTGGAAACCAAGAATCGTACTTTAAGAGTTATGAAATGTATGTAAATGCGTGAATGTATTACTATGCCGACGAAAATTTTTTGGACACTGTTATATCAATAGGATTTTGTTTCTACTGATTGAAACGCAAATTCTTGACCTGTGAATTTTTTTTATATGAGACTGCCACTGTAGCGGAAACTGGTGTCATAAATATTTCGAAAAGACAGTTAAGTGACCACCTGCATGTAATACGTCGTGGGCACCCAGCTGCGCGACAACCACCTGACAAAAGAAAGCCATTAGTGTGTGCCTGTCAGAGGCACAGGTGGAAAAAAAAAGAGGCCATTATCCTCGCTATTGAGATTCCTTTGTAGAATGCATCGCAAATACTACACACCCAAACTTGAAAACATATGATTACACTGTGGAGCTCTTAATTTATGATATTTACTAAAATGCCTAATGAAACGACGAGAAACATTTCGTGGCTATTGTCCTGCTAGTTGAGAGAAATGCCATGTGGCTTGCTTTATGCATTTATTTACTCATTTTGTTTAATACCTAGTTTCTAGCTGCCCTGCAGCATTTGTTAAAGTAAAATTTTATGGATGTACTAATATAAATATTTTATGCCTACAGACCCAGTAAAGAATAACTTCGTGATATACTTCCAAAAAAATGAGGGAGCACAAAAAGACATTGCCCTTCACAGGAACTGCATACATAATTTTCTTTTCAAGTACTTGGTAATTTATTTCATTGAATAAGTAGTGGTGCACCATTTTAATTGCATAGACATTAAGATGTGAATAGACATTGTCCTTATTTGCATTGTTGTCTTTAGTGTAACATTTTTTCTGATTGAGCTTTGTCATGTTTAGGTATAAGTTATAGCATTTGCTGCGGCTGTTTGCCATTCATAGTGCTACTGAATGTCACTTCGTATTACTAGGTTAAGCCAGTTTTATTACTGATTTATTTTTCTTGTTTGCTGCGCATTGCCTTATATTAGTTGTAATATTGCTACCTTTTTTTTGCCAATTTCCATTTTTTTATCATTGATATTTGTATTAATTGTTTTGTGCTGCTGCATTGCCTCGTCCCTTAGTTTAGCATCTGAGCTCAGTAGGTTTAAGTTAGCTTAAGAGGGGGTAGACTAAATAAGAAACTAACTATGAGGAATTGGAAGAAATGCATTGAGAAGTTACAAGAAAATTATTTGGCCAAAAAAGTAGTGTACAGTGGAGAAAAACTATTATTGAAAGAGGATGTGAACAGAATACAGAAAGCAGGTTTAGATAGGACCTTTTGGAAATAATGGAGAACGAAGGGAGATCTCCGAGAAGTAAAGAAAGTTTTTTTTGCAAAATACTGCAGTAAAACAAACCCTGTCCTTTCCCATTCTATTATTCCGCTATGTGTTTGTGTACTCTTGTATATCTGTGTTCTTTCTGTCTTTATGTGTTTAGCTAATAATATTTACATTGTAGAATTTTTCTGATGTTTAGACATTATTTATTCTCTTTTATTTTAATGCTAATGTGTGAAGTTGATGTTTCAATAATTATTCTGATCTTTTATGTATGTACTTATGTCATAATTTTTGCAACACCTATGAATTTGTTATTTCGATTCTTTTGTAAAGCCTGTACTACTGCAAATGTTCTCTGTATTGTTATGTTATTTAAAGATGTATTTTGTACCTTTGTTATTGTATTTTCATGATATAAAATTGTAATTGGCACCAGGTCATCAAATTAAGTAACTTGTAAATTACATTCCACTGCACACGTTTCTGTTGGTCATAGTATATGGATAATATGTGAGAAGTAGGGACTGATAGTGTTTGCACGTGTGTTAATAATTCAGCAAGGGACTGGATAACAGCATTGCTGGTTCTAAGGACATTTCAAAAAAAAATTTGTGAGTGCACATATGGTGGTTATGGACTTGCTATATTATTCGCAAGACTCTTCAATGGTGATTGTGCGCCTGCGCAGTCAAACAGATGGCTGCTGGCCATCTCTACAAGGACTACAGTGGGTCTACACCTTTGATGACCCACCAATACCATTATTTCTACAAGGTCTACAGTCGGTCTGCATCTCTGGTGGCCCACCAATACCGTAATATCTACCAGGACTACAGTGGGTCTGCTCTGAGATGACCTACGTACCAATATTCTTCAAAACTTCGACTGACTCTGCTGTGGGTTTGCTCTGTTGTGGCCCATTACCTGTATGCATGTCAAGAGTCAGCACTGCCTTACTGTTGGAGGGACAACACTACTTCTTCAAGACTGCATGGAAATCCACTACTTCAGTGTGCATTTTCTTTTACTACTCAGACTTAGATAAAAACACTGCAATTTTACTTTGATGAATGATTAGGACTGTCTTTATGGACTGTGAGAAAATTTTAGCTTTTGACCAACACTGTATCGATAAGTGTGTGCATTTCATTTCTTTGTCATTGTAATTATGAAAAAATTTTTTAAATCTGTACTGGCCACTGCCCAAAACAATTTGTAAATTTTTTTGTGGGGAGTATGGGGGCTATGTAAGTAAGCTGTTTAGGTTTTTTTATTGGTAACGCCGCCGCCACATAGCGCTCTGTATAAAAATCACTGGCTGTGCCGTGCACAGTCTGTGTTTAGTTTGCATTGTTGTCTGCCATTGTAGTGTTGGGCAGCGGCAGCTGGAAGCTAACAGCGCGTAGCGTTGCGCAGTTGGAGGTGAGCTGCCAGCAGTGGTGGACGTGGGGAGAGAGATGACGGAGTTTTGTAATTTGTAAGACTGGATGTCATGAACTATCATATATATTTTGACTATTAAGGTAAATACACTGTTTGTTCTCTATTAAAATCTTTCATTTGCTAACTATACCTATCAGTAGTTAGTGCCTTCCGTAGTGTGAATTTTTTATTTAGCTGGCAGTAGTGGTGCTCGCTGTATTGCAGTAGTTCGAGTAACGAAGATTTTTTGTGAGGTAAGTGATTTGTGAAAGGTATAGGTTAATGTTAGTCAGGGCCATTCTTTTGTAGGGATTATTGAAAGTCAGATTGCGTTGCGCTAAAAATATTGTGTGTCAGTTTAAGCACAGTCTTGTAATAATTTTTCTAAGGAGACGTTTCACAATCATTAAATTTGCTACTGGTATACAATACTTTTTTGAACAAATAACTTAGTAAATAATGTAATGCCACACTGTTCACTCATATCTTACTCTCAGTCACTGCACACACCATACACACATTGTTTCGTAGCACTTCACTCTCTACACATACAGACACACACACACCGGTGATCTCTTGGCCATTTTCTGTACCACAGTTTGCCATTTGATATCCTAAACAACTGATTCAGCATCATTCTATAATGGGTGAGATGTTAGCGGATAGAGAAAGAGGTGCAATGCATAGTTTGGCGTAAGTTTTTCTAGCAAAGAAGGAACAAAACATAGTTTGAAGGTGTTATGTGGAATGTAGGATGTTTTATAATCGTTATTATTATTTATTTGTATAGCTGTTATTACCAAACCCCTAATCTGTTTCATCTAGGTCATGCTTCAATGTATAAAATGTATTGCAGAACAGGTACTTCTAAGCTGCCTTTTTAAGTAAGTGTAATTTTGCAATTTCTTTTATCTCTTTTGGTAATTTATTGTATAGTTTTATTCCTTGGTAGGAAATGCTGTTTTGAATTTTATGTTTATTTTTTCTTGTCAAATGTAAGTTGAGTCAAGCTCTTGTTCCGTGGTCATGGACAGAACTGTTTGTGCAGATATTACCAATGTTATATTTGATGTTTACAACTTACTGGTAAATGTATTCCCACTGAGCAATTAAAATCCCTAGTGTTCTGAACAGAACTTTACCATGAGCTCTACTACCATTTTTTGTAATGATTCTTACGGCTCTTTTCTGGAGTTTGAAAACTGCGTTCACACTTTGCACTTGTTCCCCAAAAAAGAACGCCATAGCTAAGAACTGAGTGTACACCTGAATAGTATGCAACTAAAGGCAGTGCATGTTACGCACTGATGATATGATTCTAAGGGCATAAGACGCTGATGACATCCTGGTTGCAAGTACCTTTGTGTGTTCACGTCACTCCAACTGCGAATCAATATTCACTCCTAGAAATTTTGCATTTCTTACACAGTCTGTAGAGGTGCCATCTACATTTCACTGAACATTCTCATTTTCCCTCTTCAAACTGAAATTCATGGCATTAGTTTTCTTTATGTTCAATGTCAATTTATTGCTTATTAACCAATTGTAAACTTCCTTGAGAGATTCCTCTGCTTTCTCTGCAAGAAGTTCTCTTGTTTTATCAGTGACTATAATATTGCTGTCATCAGCGAAGAGAATTTTTTCATCACGAGTAACACTGCTGGAAAAGTCATTGATGTATATCAGGAATAGTATTGGTCCTAATATGCTACCTTGTGTAACCTCTATATTAATGTATTTTGGTTCTGATAAGTGTTTAACTAAATGTTTAGATCTATTTGAAGTATGTATTATCTCTTCTCTTTGTACTCTATCTGATAGGTATGATCGAAACCAGTCATTAGCTACCCCTCTTATTCCTAATGCTTCTAATTTATTTAATAGAATCTTTTGGTCGACTGTATCAAACGTCTTAGAAAGATTTAAAAATATGCCTGTGACACACTCATCTTTATCAAGAGCATCAAGTAAAACTTTTGTGGATTCTACTATGGCTGACTCCGTATTTTTGCCACTTCGGAAACCAACCTGTGATTCACTTAAAAGATTGTATCTATTCAGGTAATTCATTAATCTGTCATTCATAATTGCTTCTGTTATTTTTGAGAATGATGACAGCAGGGAATTGCGCCGTTTACTTTCTACGTCTTCTGCCTTACCTTCCTTAAGAAAAGGTACAACCCTTGCCTATTTTAACTGCTCTGGAAATGTCCCTGATGTGAAGGATTCATTTATTATATTTGTTAAGAGGCCTTGTATAATCTCTATGCATTGTTTCACTACACACATTCTTACTTCATCTAAGCCTATTGAATTTTTAGTTTTTAGTTTTGGAACAATTTTATTGACTTCATTCTCTGTGGTTGGAAGTAGCATCATTGTATTTAGTGCAACATTATTTATATTTGTTTTGGGGAAATTTTGCTGTAACTTCTCTGCAATATCTGAAAAATACTCATTTACATTGTTTGATAAATGAGGTGGATCATTTATTACCTTATCCCCCTCCCTTAGCAGAATGTTATTCTGCGTTTATTTGCCTCTCCCCGTTTCCTTTTTTATAACATCCCAGACTGCTTTCCTTTTATTCTCTGCATTATACATTATTTTCTGAATCAGTGCTGATTGTGTATCTACAGAACTTTACCTTGTACGTAATTTCATGCAGACAGTCTGAAGTAGCAAGTGAACATTTGCACCAAAGGCCGGGAATCGAACCAGGGTCTTCTGTCTACCAGGCGGGTTCCTTAGCCACAAGCTGTATTGATACAACGGTTCACACAACTGCACAGATTATTCTGGCACGCCTCCCTTCTCGATCCAAATTTTCACTGCCTCCCCCAGTCTACTTCAAATTCCCCTCACACACGAACGGAATAACCGAGGTTCTTTATATTCTGGAACGCAAATGGGGGGATTCAGCCTGAAGCCTAGGTGCAGGTACTTATCCAAATGAAATGACACTATTTCAGAGAGTTTACTGGTCTCTTGTAACTATGGTTTTATGTATAAAGACTGAAGTGGCGAGTGAAAATTTGTACCAGTGCTGGGAATCGAACCTGGAATTTTCTGCTTGCTAGGCAGGTTCGTTAGCCACTAAGCCGTTTAGGTACGGCGGTTCACACAACTGCACAGGTTAGCTTGGCATGTCTCCCTCCTCGATCAAAATTCCCACTGCCGCCGCAATCTACGGTATTTTAAATTCCCCCTTACGTGTGAACAGAAAAAAGTAGACGGGGATGGTAGTTAGAATTGGGATCGAAGAGAGAGGCACGGCAGGGTAACCCGTGCAATTGTGTGAACTGCTGTGCCAAGGTGGCTTAGTGGCTAACACACGTGCCTAGTGAACAGGAGATCAGGGTTCGATTCCCGGTCTTGGTACAAATATTCATTCACCACTTCAGACTATATACGTAAATCACATCTGTATGAGACAAGTAAAGTCTCTGAAATTTCGTCACTTCATTTGTAGGTAACTCGTAATGTCTGAGCATAGTACATGTTCCAAAGTTCGCCTGCTTAGCTGGGTAGTAACGTGCTTGCCTCCAGTGCAAGCGGGCGCGGGTTCGATTCCCGGCCGGGTGGGAGACTCTCCGCCCGTGGACTGGGTGCTGTGTTGTCCTCATCATACTATCACCCTCATCACGGGCGCGCAAGTGGCCCAATGTGTCGTCGAATCAAATAAGACTCGCATTTGGCGGCTGAACGTCCCCTAATAGGGGCCTCCTGGCGAACGATGCCATACGCTCATTTCCATTTCCATGTTACAAAGTCCTACTGCAAATCTACATCAGTGGTAAGGTTCTATAGTTCATCGGGTTATTCCTATAAGAGAAGATCTCTGCTTCAAGATTGCTTGTGTCGCAGTCATATGTTATTCGACACTTTCTTTGAGTTGTCAAGGCTGTACGCCTGTTTGGTTAGGAAGGAGTTGAAGTTTGTGATGTCTGAAGATGGGTGTAATCCCGAAACGCGTAAGATGTTCTAGTAAAAGAGTCAATTGAACATCTCATGACTTTATTGCGATGTACAGCATTGGTTGCCAATTATTAACATAAAAATGATCGCAGGCCTCAGACGGGATTTTATGTCCTGTATATCATTGTAAACGTCTTTCTCGAAATGATACCCTTATCCTCAATGACCAGCTACAATTACGTAATAAATACTTCTTCAACGGTATGAAGCCGTTTGTTGATATTTGATTTCCGGTTTCCTTGTGCCGTTGTGTTTTCCCCATCTGAATCAGCTCATAATTTTTCGTTTATTTAATTAGCTCCATTTCATGTTATATCGTTTTTCTACAAGCTGTGTCATTCAGACCTCTTTGTATTTTCTGTAATAGTGTTTTCATCCTTTAAACTGTTCTTCTAAGCTCTGATATAAACAAAATGTTACCTTAACAAAATATTGCCTTTTACGTCACGTACTGATTGATGTTCATCATAATATTTGTCTGTCTTTATTTGAAAGTTAAGCAGCCAGTTTGTACTTGTGGCTACTATATGGCACTCTTGGTGCATTGTTCACCTGCCCGCAGTTGTTAACACGGGCGCCTCAGTCTAATGCTACCTGTAGCCTGACATATGCGAACAGCCCATAGAGGCTTGCTTTCCACGCATTCTACTTTAAAAATTCTGACTAAAGCTTTATTGCTTAGTATTGATTTTCTATGTGACAAGTAAGTAGCGTTTCTTTTCGTACTGTTAATTAGTTTTCAGTCTTCAAACTGTACTTCTAAGCTGTTACACAAGCAAAAAGCTAACATTTCTGCTGCTGTCAAATAAAACTTTGCCTGTTAGTTAATGTACTAAATACTGTTCATCTTAACATTCATCTGTCTATATTTTAAATGTTAAGCAGCCTATTTATATTTGCGGCTACTAGATGGCACTCTTGGTGTAAATGTACATCTGCCCGCAGTTGCTATCGCTGGCGCCTCCGTCTGTTGCTACCTGTGGCTTTACATGTACGAGCAACCGATAGTGGCTCGCCTTCCGTGTATTTTTTTTTAAATTTTTGGTGACTAAAGCGTTAGCGCTTGATATTCATCTTATACCTGACATTTAAGTACTGTTTTTTTCTTGTACAGTTAGTCAATACCTACACTTTTATATAAAAAAAATTATCCATATTTTGTATTTGTTATAGGCCAATTGGAATATTTAATTTCTGATGAAGGCACTCATAGAAGTTTCTAAAGCTGATCAAAAGACTTAAATTTCGTGACCGAGGGCTGTAATTGCTTTTACTTTACTATTCAATCACTCATTTTTTGCATTTAACATTTGTCGTAATGTAACTGTGACATGCAAAGACTATTTGACAAGTTAGAGTGTTAGAGTGCTCTACTAATGTATATTTGTAATTTATGTAAAGGAAAATATGAAATGTATAATTTAATAAATGATATTTTGTCCTAGATTAATGAAATGAAAATGTATGTGTTGTAATGTTGTATATTTGTGGAAGCTGTCATTAAAGTAGTACACGCTTGAAACCATGTTTAGGATATGTGTTATGTAAAGATGGAGTGCTTTTGTTCTGAACGGAAGTTACTGTGGGAAGCGTAAATTGTGGCTCGGGTTTGTGACTCGCTACCTGTTGACCGAGCGGGAACGAGAAGACAACACAGTCAGTAGGCAGCAGTGGAAGAGGCAACACTCGGACGGAGCAGGCGATACCTTGCCTAGACGTTGTTGCACAATAGCCTCGGATGACGACTGCTTAATTGTAACGGCTTTGGTACAAGTTTCTGGGCTGTGTTATGGACGTTAACACGACGTCACGTAGTATTAATTAGCCCATACTTCAATAACCTTGTACGCTGTACCATGGGCAGTGTAGCCGCCATTACTATCCGTCACACCCAACAGGTTACGAACAATATAATTACAAGTGTAGAAGCGGAACCATTAATTCAGAATTTCTTTTTCTAATAATTTTTGTGTTAAACATAAAATTTGCTTCATCCTGTTATTTATTCCTAATCGTTCCCCTATATAGCGTCCTTTTCTAGTATTTGATTATTCCAAGTGACTCTGTTATAAAAACATTTGAAGTGCTTTATTCGGTATTTACAAGCACTAATTTTCATCTCTGGATAAATTGCTGAAAATAATTGTTGTGAACTAATTATTAAACTGAAAGTCAGTAAATAAATTTTGAGTAAAGTACAGATAAAATTATTTCAGGTATACATGAAATTCAATAAAGTACAAGAAGATTGCGTATGTGGCTCAGAAACACTGATGTAGGGGTTGCATATAAATACTGAATGACCATGTAGAGTACCACACCCTCCATGCCTTTGGCTTTTGACACGCAATTTGTTATGAGAAAGATATACACAAAGTACCTTAATAAATTTAAATGTGTGCTTTATGCTATTAGAATATTTAATTTGTTGGTAACTCAAAATGAAAACATAGAAGTCAGCCCTGGCCGATTTTTTTTTCACATGGTAATCATTACAAATTCATGGTCTTTCTAGATAAAAACTATATGTGTATGTGGGTGTAGTAGCTAAAAGAACCTTGCGTCTTTATGAGAACTTCATCACGTTATATTTATTTGTGAAGTTATGCTATGGAAAGAAGGCCAGATTTACTTCTTCTGCTTTTTTGAAACTTAACAATTACTTTGCCTAGATAAGCTGGCGACCGTATCCATTAGACAAACCACTTAATAAACTTAGTACAGGAAGGTCCTAGATTCAGTATTATTCCATTTTTATTGTGTTTCTTTCTAACAGCTACAGAACTCTCAGTAAAAGGAACTAATAGTCTCATTTCCATTTCCACTAGTTACATATCAGGGTCAAATCCTGTAAAAGGTGTAACATTGTATTATATGGACAATTTCCCGTGTAATAGTAGCTCGGTACGGGCTTTTGTTGAAGTTTCGAGAACATACCTTCAGCAAAGAGTCAAGCAGTATATTGCTGTCTCCTACGTATATCTCGCGAGGAAGCCATGAGGATAAAATCAGAGAGATTAGAGCCCACACAGAGGCATACCGGCAATCTTTCTTTCCACGAAAATAGAATAGACTGGAATAGAAGGGAGAACTGGTAGAGGTACTCAAAGTACTCTCCGCCACACACCGTCACGTGGCCTGCGGAGTATGAATGTAGATTTAGATGTGGATGTGTGGCTTTTTCATTAGCAGTGTAGTGTTATAAACACACACAGAAAAAAAATGGGAGAAGAAGAAACTGCGGCGGTTGCTTGTCTTTAAACGTGATACGGACCTGAGGCAGTGGCCTGCATTTGCGTCCCTCCTTTCGGCAGGTGACTGGCCCAACTCGATCCGCCAAGAGAATCTTCCAGTCTATAGTCTAGCGACGGCATATATGGCGAGAAAAAACACCCATAATTCATATCCTACACCTGTTTTGTACGTGCCCGTTTTATTCAGTGCTAAAAACACAGAACCTCCCCTCCGAAGCCGGGTCAAAACACATAAACAAGAAACGACGGCTCTAATTATGACGTGTTCCTCCACCGCTCGGGACTGACCGGCAGCGCGAAACGCCACTACCAGCTCTCGATTGCTGCCGTTACGGCGGCGCAGATTTACGGCGCTCCGTAATCAACTCCTAAGCAAGCTATTAGGGATTATTTAAGCAGCTTCGTTTCCCAGAATACTGGCGCCCGGTGGCCGCGATCCGCTCCGATAACGACCCAGTTGGGCGGTATGATTTACTCTGCGCTCTGTGGGAAGGCCGCCGTTAATTCCCTGAGTTATTCCCGCCGGCGTAAATCTGGGCTCGTTAGCGGCGTTGTCGGATTATACGGGCTGCTGGCTGCTGCTGCTGCACGCTCCGGGACACAAAAAGGACGCGGCGCGTCACCTCGTCTCTGGCAGGCTCAAAACTGACGCTAGGCGTCTGGACGAAGCGACAGGGAGAGCGGCCTCCCCTGGTCCCACTCTGAGCTAAGCTCACGCAACAGGTACGTCCTATATTGATACCGAGGAAGGAGGAGGCCATCTAGTACCAGTGGAGCGTGTCGCGCTCCATGGGTCGCTCGCGGGACCTGAGAGACAACGAAATGTTTGCGGGAGCTACTTTTGCAATGTCAACGGAATGAGAGGGTTAAAACTGTTTGACTGCTTAAGAACAGGTTAATGGAACGGACTGGATTGCAAGGTACAACAGACGTGCTGGATTTCACCGACAGAAAAAATCGCAGCACCAAGAAGGAGTCGAGCGACATAAACGAAAGTTCGTAGGCCTGTTTCTACATCTAAAAGATGATGCCTGTTCCAATTTTGCACCAGTCGCATAAAGATACAAATGATGTTTGTTTTAAATACACGCCGTAACGGTCGTGAGCGTTAGTTTCTGTTCTGACACTGACAATGTTTTAGTTTAGTAGTTAGTGACAGTGCTTATGGAAAAAGTTCGAGGCAATCGTAAAATGCGTTTTAGACAGGTAAGTGCCGAGTAAAACTGTGAGGGGCGGAAAAAACCCACCGTGGTTCAACAACAAAGTTAGGAAACTACTGTGAAAGCAAAGAGAGCTACACTGCAAATTTAAACGCAGCCAAAACCTCTGATACAAACAGAACCTAAACGAAGTCAAAGTTAACGTAAGCAGGGATATGTGTGAAACGTTCAGTGAATTCGAAAGTAAAATTCTATGTACCGACTTGACAGAAAATCCTGGGAAGTTCTGACCTTACGTTAAATCAGTAAGTGGATCGAAACACCATATCCACACACTCTGGGATGATAATGGCATTGAAATAGAGGATGACACGTGTAAAGCTGAAATACTAAACACGTTTTTCCAAAGGAGTTTCACAAACGAAGACCGCACTGCAGTTCCTTCTCTAAACCCTCGCACGAACGAAAAAAATGGCTGACACCGAAATAAGTGTCCAAGGAATAGAAAAGCAACTGAAATCACTCAACAGAGGAAAGTCCACTAGACCTGACGGGATACCAATTCGATTCTACAGAGTACGCGAAAGAACGTGCCCCCTTCTAACAGCCGTGTACCGCAAGTCTCTAAAGGAACGGAAGGTTCCAAATCATTGGAAAAGAGCACAGGCAGTTCCAGTTTTCAAGAAGAGTCGTCGAGCAGATGCGCAAAAGGTAGGCCTATATCTCTGACATCGATCTGTTGCAGAATATTAGAACATGTTTTTTGCTCGCGTATCATTTCATTTCTGGAAACCCAGAGTCTACTCTGTAGGAATCAACATGGATCCCGGAAACAGAGATCCTGTGAGACCAAAATCCCTTTATTTGTACACGAGACCCAGAAAATATTAGATACATGCTCCGAGGTAGATGCCATTTTCCTTGACTTCCGGAAGGCGTTCTATACAGTTCCGCACTGTCGCCTGATAAACAAAGTAAGAGCCTACGCAATATCAGACCAGCTGTGTGGCTGGATTGAAGAGTTTTTAGCAAACAGAACACAGCATGTTGTTCTCAATGGAGAGACATTTACACACGTTAAAGTAAACTCTGGCGTGCCACAGGGAGACTGTTATGAGAACATTGCTTTTCACAATATATATAAATGACCTAGTAGATAGTGTCAGAAGTTCCATGCGGCTTTTCGCGGATGATTCTGCAGTGTACAGAGACGTTGCAGCATTAGAAAATTGCAGCGAAATGCAGGAAGCTCTGCAGCGGATAGGCACTTGGTGCAGGGAGTGCCAACTGACCCTTAACAACGACAAATGTAATGTATTGCGAATACATAGAAAGAAGGATCCTTTATTGTATGATTATATTATAGCGGAACAAACACTGGTAGCACTTACTTCTGTAAAATATCTGGGAGTATGTGTACCGAACGATTTGAAGTGGAATAATCATATAAAATTAATTGTTGGTAAGGCGGGTGCCAAGTTGAGATTCATTGGGAGAGTCGTTAGAAAATGTAATCCATCAACAAAGGAGGTGGCTTACAAAACACTCGTTCGACCTATACTTGAGTATTGCTCATCAGTGTGGGATCCGTACCAGGTCGGCTTGACAGAGGAGATAGAGGAGATCCAAAGAAGAGCGGCGCCTTTCGTCACAGGGTTATTTGGTAAGCGTAACAGCGTTACGGAGATGTTTAGCAAACTCAAGTGTCAGACTCTCCAAGAGAGGCGCTCTGCATCGCGGTGTAGCTTGCTGTGCAGGTTTCTAGAGGGTGCGTTTCTGGATGAGGTATCGTATATATTGCTTCTTCGTACTTATACCTCCCGAGGAGATCACGAACGTAAAATCAGAGAGATTCGAGCGCGCACAGACGCTTTCCGGCAGTCGTTCTTCCCGCGAACCATACGCAACTGGAACAGGAAACAGAGGTAATGACAGTGGCACATAAAGTGCCCTCCGCTACACACCGTTGGGTGGCTTGCGGAGTATAAATGTAGGTGTAGATGTAGATGAGAGTGGACATGGTGAGTTGGTGTTAGTCAAGAAAGCTTTTAAGGCGACAAAGTCGCCATTATCAGCATCTCACTGAGTTTGAATCAGGTCGTGCAATAGGCCAACCAGGGACTGGACGTTCCTTCTGCAGAACGACTTGGTCGGAATGTTGCTACTGTACTCGTACACGATTTCTGGGAGCAGTCGTCATGAGAATATACGGTCGCAAGTAGACTGGCCTCCATGAGGCACCACCGAGAGGGAAGACAATAGTGTTCAGTATACGGCTCTGGCAAATCGTACTTCATCTGCAGCAGTAGTTTGAGCAGCAGCTGGTAGTACAGTGATACAACGAACTGTTACAAATCGTTTACTTCAAAGACATCTCCGAGCTAGTGTGTATTTCACTGACCCAAACCACGGCCTGAGCCGTGCACGGCTCGCGTTTATCACATTTATTGTTTGTCATCTTCTATAACGGTACTGCCGCCTCGTTTTCTCATTCCATTTACTGGCGTCACTAACTTCCTGTCTTACTTGCCCATGAGCGGCAGCAGCGTGTATCGATAAGTGCACTGTCGTACCATCTCTGGAGCGACCGATAGTATTTCCGGGTCGTCGTGTGTCTGGCAGTGAGATGGAATGCGCCAGCAGTGCAGTTGGGACCGGGCAATAAAGTCAGTTGGAATGCGCCAACAGTGGAGTTCGGACCTGGCAGTCGGACAGTTGGGACGCGGCAGAAGTTCATTCGGTTTGGAGCGGCAGTGAGGTTCGGATAGGCATGACTCGGCTGACCGTTGCCGGCACACATGGCTGGGGACGGTCTCTGTTGATCGTCGGTTGGTCGTCTTATCGGAGATCTGATCGCTTATGAGTTGCGGTGTATGTCTCAACTCGTGGTTCGTCCTGGTGATTGCACAGTTGTAAGTAGGCTGTTTAGGTTTTCTTATTGGTAACGCCACGTAGCACTCTGTATGAAAATAGCTGGCTGTGCTGTGCGCAGTCTGTGGCTGGTTTGCATTGTTGTCTGCCATTGTAGTGTTGGGAATTGGTGTCATGAACTGATATATATATATATATATATATATATATATATATATATATATATATATATATATTATGACTAGTAATGTAAATACATTGTTTGTTCTCTATTAAAATCTTTCATTTGCTAACTGTGCCTATCAATTCTTACAAATTTCAAAACTCCGCCATCTGTCTCCCCACGTCCACCACTGCTGGCGGCTCACCGCCAACTGCGCAACGCTACGCGCTGTCAGCATCCAGCTGCCGCTGCCCAACACCACAATGGCAGACAACAATGCAAACCAGCCACAGACTGCACACAGCACCGCAGGCGATTTTCATACAGAGCGCTACGTGGCGTTACCAATAAGAAAACCTAAACAGGCTACTTACACAGTCACTGCTGTTAGCATTGGTCGCGTACTTCGTCCAAGTGTTTGTGAAATTGTGTGTAGCCTGCGATGTTCACTGCCCAGTTATTTTAATGCTGTCTTCGTGCTGATGTGTAGCAGTTGGTCTGTTGGGCAGTCGCGTTCTAGCACCAGTGGGGCATGCAGCGCCAGGGACGCGCTGATAGCCATCACTCGCCGATGATACACTCCTGAAAATTGAAATAAGAACACCGTGAATTCATTGTCCCAGAAAGGGGAAACTTTATTGACACATTCCTGGGGTCAGATAAATCACATGATCACACTGACAGAACTACAGGCACATAGACACAGGCAACAGAGCATGCACAATGTCCGCACTAGTACAGTGTATATCCACCTTTCGCAGCAATGCAGGCTGCTATTCTCCCATGGAGACGATCATAGAGATGCTGGATATAGTCCTGTGGAACTGCTTGACATGCCATTTCCACCTGACGCCTCAGTTGGACCAGCGTTCGTGCTGGACGTGCAGACCGCGTGAGACGACGCTTCATCCAGTCCCAAACATGCTCAATGGGGGACAGATCCGGAGATCTTGCTGGCCAGGGTAGTTGACTTACACCTTCTAGAGCACGTTGGGTGGCATGGCATACATGCGGACGTGCATTGTCCTGTTGGAACAGCAAGTTCCTTTGCCGGTCTAGGAATGGTAGAACGATGGGTTCGATGACGGTTTGGGTGTACCGTGCACTATGCAATGTCCCCTCGACGATCACCAGAGGTGTACGGCCAGTGTAGGAGATCGCTCTCCACACCATGATGCCGGGTGTTGGCCCTGTGTGCCTCGGTCGTATGCAGTCCTGATTGTGGCGCTCACCAGCACGGCGCCAAACACGCATACGACCATCATTGGCACCAAGGCAGAAGCGACTCTCATCGCTGAGGACGACACGTCTCCATTCGTCCCTCCATTCACGGCTGTCGCCACACCACTGGAGGCGGGCTGCACGATGTTGGGGCGTGAGCAGAAGACGGCCTAACGCTGTGCGGGACCGTAGCCCAGCTTCATGGAGACGGTTGCGAATGGTCCTCGCCGATACCCCAGGAGCAACAGTGTCCCTAATTTGCTGGGAAGTGGCGGCGCGGTCCCCTACGGTACTGCGTAGGATCCTACGGTCTTGGCGTGCATCCATGCGTCGCTGCGGTCCGGTCCCAGGTCGACGGGCACGTGCACCTTCCGCCGACCACTGGCGACAACATCGATGTACTGTGGAGACCTCACGCCCCACGTGTTGAGCAATTCGGCGGTACGTCCACCGGGCCTCCCGCATGCCCACTATACGCCCTCACTCAAAGTCCGTCAACTGCACATACGGTTCACGTCCACGCTGTCGCGGCATGCTACCAGTGTTAAAGACTGCGATGGAGCTCCGTATGCCACGGCAAACTGGCTGACACTGACGGCGGCGGTGCACAAATGCTGCGCAGCTAGCGCCATTCGACGGCCAACACCGCGGTTCCTGGTGTGTCCGCTGTGCCGTGCGTGTGATCATTGCTTGAACAGCCCTCTCGCAGTGTCCGGAGCAAGTATTGTGGGTCTGACACACCGGTGTCAATGTGTTCTTTTTTCCATTTCCAGGAGTGTATGATTTGAGTGGGGACGACTTTGGTTGATCGTCGGTCGGTCTTGTTGTTGGACGACTTGTATTTGGGTCGTTCACCGCTTATGGGTTGTCTGTGATCCGTTGTGGTTGTTGTTCCAGTCTCCGCTGTTTGCATCGTTTTAGTTTTGGTGGAAGTGTGGAGCGGAACTGATCTTGTTCTTTGGTCTGTTGACTGTCTGTCTGTTGAGTTTCCAGCGCATTGAAAATGGTTGGACCGACTGCCTGTCTCACCTACGCGAGCGTTAGTGTTTGAATTCCAGACCGATCCTCGAACATCTGAGCGTCCTTGGGTGTACTGTCCTATTCTTGTTTGTTCTTGTTGTTTGTACTTCTAGCGGATTTTTAGATTAAGGTGGTTTTGCGCTTAAGGCGTTAGATGGTTTGGGCCTTCAGCCTAATTTAAGAACTGTTTTACGTAAAGTCTTTGGCATGTTAAAATTAATTTTATTGAGTCTTAAGTGTTATTGGACCTTCGGCCGATTTTGAATTTAAGTTGTTTTGCTCTCTAAGTGTGAGATTCCTTGGGCCTTCAGCCTAATTAAGGAACTCTTTAAAATAACGCTTTGCCTTTTAAATTTCTGATTTTGGTTGAGCTTTAAGTTATTGGCCTTCAGTCGTTTTTAATGTGTTGTTGCTCTTAAGGCATGAGATTTTACGGCGCATTCAGATGCTATTTAAGTTCCAAAACTAAAGCTGTGTTTTCTTTCTTAAAAAAAAATTCTTGGTTCTTGAAATGTTTGATTAAATAAAAGGTTGTATGTTCGACTGTAACTGACAGCCACTTATTTTGGCCCCTTTCTATAACTTAAACTACTTGTCCTGTCCTGCGGGTTTAGCAGGGCGTCTCACGGCCATTTTTGATTCATTGGTATCAAGAGAGAGCTAACTGGAAGGCAGAATGGAGGTGAGTTATGTTTTCTACCTTGGCACCACTGATGGCCGTTTGTTGGTTAGGAGGAGGTTAGTTGAGAGCCTGTAACCACACTGTCTGAGTGCTAGATACACTGGACCTACACCTGAAGTTACAGTCTAGGGTGCGATTTCGTATGACGGTAGGAGCACTCTCGTGGTTATCCCGCGCACCCTGACTATAAATTTGTTCTTCAATCTGGTGATTCGACTTGTTGAGTTGCCCTTCACGAACAGCATATCAGGTGTTTTCCAACAGGATAACGGTCGCCCATATACCGCTGTTGTGTTCCAACATGTTCTGCAGAGGTCTGTTGTGTTTTCCCTGATGAAACCTGGTTCTGCCTTGGTGCTAATGATGACCGCGTATTGGTAAGAAGAGGGTCAGTTGAAAGCCTTTGTCCGGGCTGTCTGCGTGATATACACTCTGGACCTACACCTAGAGTTATGGTGTGGCGTGCGATTTCGTATGACAGCAGGAACACTGTCGTGGTTATCCCACGCACCCTGACGCAGATTTGTACATCGGTCTGATCATTCGAAGTGTTGTACTGTCATTCATCAACAGTATTCTTTTGGGGGGCTATTTTTCAAAAGGATAACGGTCGCCCACCTATCGCAGTTGTAACCCAATATGGTCTACAGTGAGTCGAGATGTTGTCTTGGCCTGTTAGATCACCAGATCTGTCTCCAACAGAGCACACATGGGAAGTCATCGGACGACGACTCCAGTGTCATCCACAAACAGCATTAACCTTCCCCGTATTAACAGACCAAATGCATCAGGCACGGAACTCCATCCCACAAACTGACATCCGGCACCTGTAAAACACAATGCTTGCTCGTTTGCATGCTTGCATTCAACGTTCTGGCACTTACACCGGTTATTAATGTACTATCTTGCAATGGCTTATGTCGCGCCTTTGCATTGTTAATCAGTTAACTATGTTACCTAGGCAAATGTATTCAAGAACCTTTATTACTCTACATTAACTATAATTTGGTGCTACTATTTTTTTCCGTCAAAGTAGCAGGATGTTTCCGCGTTCATTAACTTGAGGCAGAAGCCGTACAAATCTCTACATCACATCACTGCTCAGTATTAAGGTACTAAAATAATTTATGTAACTTTCAATTAACATTTACATAATGAGCTCAGTGATCTTCGCCCAGAATTAAAGTATAACAACTGCACCGCCTTCGGTGCTCTTCAGCATCCCTACACGACTCAGCCGCATTGTCTCGGTCCTTTGGAAGGTCCCCATTTGACAATATTGTTCTTTGATTCACCAACAACTGATCTTAGGCTGCGCAGCGATCTCCACGTGATCCAGTCCAAACTGTCTCCAGGCAGTAGACACTCAGTGGATTTCACCCACGTTTGGAGTTGGTTACGTCTAGCTGCCCACAATTGCTGTTCTCTGCTAGCACGTTCAGACGTAATTCTTGCTGACGTTGAACTAAGGATATTTTTCCTGAGCTTCAACCCAGATTATGAAGGCTGATGGCCGCGAAGTGGGCAATTGTTTTAGTTCTACCTTATTCCTTTCAGTGTCTGAAGCAACTTTACGACGTATATCATGTGATGCAATACCTGCCAAGCAATAAACCTTGCCTGTAGGTGTCGGTTTCAGACATCCAGTGGTCAGTGTGACGTCCACCTACTTTCCACGGGAGTAGCTGTACCATACAGGGCACTGTATTCCCCTGTAGAGAAAACAGAGTGGCATGGTGGAAGTTCTGATGATTTGTGGGCGGGTGCCCCAGATTCCACTAGTGAGTTTTCGAATGTAGTTATTTTGTACTGACACTTTTCACTTGGTCTTAGAGAGTGTTTATGGTATGTTGTGTCTAAAGTGGCACAAGGTATTTACTCGTAAAGCAGCCGAACGTCTTTACTTGGGTTGCTAAAGCGAGATCATCCACATATTTGGTTACACGACGAGCTCGTTTCGCCTTTTTTCTGTTCTCAAGTGTACCAGTGCAAATGGTATAACAGGTACAGTATTGCTCCTTGTGTCTATGTTAGTTTGGTATGCTGTGCTTACGTCTTAGCTGGTACGATGTGGTCCATATTGCATCTTGGAGTCTTCGTATCGGTTACCTTTCTGTTATATTGTGGTCACGTTATTTATATATAGGTTGATTCGTGCGATCTCAGTAAAATTATTTGAGAGAGTTTTTTGGCAGCTCCGGCTCCAGTGATGTTCCGGATGGAAATTCATGGAGGTAAAAAAAAAGAAGGGAGGTGTCTTTTCGTCACAAACTTGAAGCCGATATCTGCTATCTAAACTAGCCGAAAATATTAGGTTCTCCGCTTTCATACCTCAGTGGTTCACCGCTTTGATACATGCCCGTGATGTCACTCTGGTGCTTAAGCCCAATTTCGACTGTGTTTTGTTTCATCAAAAATGTCTGCTTGCGTTGTTTATGACTGTACTAATCGATCCGATTGTAATCTAAAGTTTAAGGAAATCACATTTGATTTGCAAGTGGAGCAACTAAAGAAAATATTTTCTTTTGTATACATGAATTATTGTTGATTTTTATGTTAATGATTTTATTTCTGTCATTTGCCTTTGGAATTGCCTATTTTTACTCAGTGACTCTTGTATCTCTTCTTTCCTGTGCTTTTCATTGGCCTCCAAGTCGCAAACTGTCCGACGTCCGAGCCGTGCTGTATCTACGGTCTCGTCCCCGCAAAGCACACTACGTAACCGCACTGATGGTTGGCGCAGCATCTCATGCCCAGTATTCCTCTCGCGGGTAATTATTATTCATTGTTCACATTTCCTCCCCCTTTAAAAAGATTTTGCCTACAACAGAGGGGGGAAGCCGTCACGTGTGCGTAAGTTTTGTGTGTATGATTGTATGAGTGTATATGTGTACTGTGCTTCCTTTCTGAAGAAGGCTTTGGCTGAAAATCTGTGTGAACGATCTTTTCGTCATCCCTGACTTGTGCTCGGCGTGTGAGTAGCAATCTGTCCGTTTCAAAGTATAGTTACTCTCTTAAGAAGTTTGTTGTAAATAATCCCCCTGTACTTCAACAGGAACAATGAGGTACGTAATTACAATACCATAATTAAGAAAACGGCATTCATTACGCCACATTAAGGTTGTCTGTAGCAAAAACAGCGTTTCACAGTGCTGCAACGAAAAGTTTTTCTCACTTACCCATTGATATAAATTGCCTGACACACAGCAAAGTAAAATTTGAAACGAGGCTGAAAATGTTTCTCTTTGATCTCCTACTCCGCCCGAAGGTGATCAATTATTGTAATATCAAAATGGTGATAGGTAGGAACTACTAACATCTGCCTGTCTTTTATTAAAAATACGTAGAAATTAATGAATCATCAGCAAGGACGCATATTTACAAAAAAATTGATGTCAAAGTATATAATTACGATTTATCGTGCAAATCATACTTGGATCACGAAACTAACTAACTACTGGTAAATCACAAAGCATGATGTAGACTTATATACTTTGAAAATCTCAAAATGAAATTAAAAACTAAAACGTAACAAATGATCAAAGTAGACCGACATTCCAGTTGTGCTGTGTTTGATTACTCCTGCAAAGTGACAGAGTTACTGGCGAGAAATATTCCAGGAAAAGATTCAGATAGGCTACTGTTGGAAAGATAGGCCTACATCTTACACGGGTTTGGCTAGCATTACGAAAAAGCTACTCACATACATGTTAAAGCAAGTTATCCATTTTAAGCGGTCTTAAGCGCTGGAGACCATTCCACTAACCACATTTATAGCATTCCCAATTCTGGAATACGTTTAAAAATTATATCTTTTTTTTTACCCTTTTGCTATATTGGCCACACACTGAATTACGCATCATAGGTAAGATTTCAGAGTGGGAAGATGGCTAACCTACAGTGAGACTAACGTACTGGCAGTCTGATAAAACAAAACTCTATTCTGCGTGGGGGTATACCTCTATGCAGTTCTGTTTCTTTGACACTTCAGTAATCAGTCACTTTGTTGACATGCACAAGATACGATGGCAGCCTTGTTTCTTTTCTCATTGTTGACGTTTATGGGCTAGCAAAGAAAACATAAGTAAGTTTTTTGCGAACGTGAACATTAAGTACGTTGTGCACACAAGTTGAAAGAAGAAAATATAACGAACCGAAGCATACCATACCAGTAAGCAAACAAGCATTGGCTTCAGAGCTCCAGCTTCATTCACTATCGATACAAAAACAGTAAAGGTGGAGTTAAACGGATTACGAAAGCATGCTTTTCAAATCACTTCGTTCTGTTTCTGGTTATCAGAAATATAGCAGGACAAAACAAGTTTCGTTAACGAGGCCAAATACGTGGTATTACTAGAGCAAGTACGCTCTCAAGAAAGCATTCAAGAACAGAAAAATGTTCTAAATTGCTTCCTGACACTATGCTATTCAATCAAGCTCTACAATTCTTAGCATTTGAAACAGTTAGTTTGCGCACACGACAGAAATAATGAACAAGATGCAATCTTAAACAGTAATATACTAATGGTTTGGACTACTTAAAATAGCGCACGCCCAGTCCACTTCGGCTTCAAGACAAGGTACAGTGTAAGTCTATAGTACAACCCACCCTCTTTTTTACCTCCATGTGGAAATTATATCTCGCGGAAAGTCTGAGTATTTTTAATTTTCAGAGATCTTTTTAGTTTAACGTAAAAATTGTTATGCTGTTTTGTTTCTGTCGTGATAATTTACCCTTAACGTTTTATAATGTCAGTTTTTATGTTAAAACGTTTTTATATGAAAAGTCTGTTTTTGTTTGTGAAATACGTCCTCTGGTTATTTCCTGTGTAATTGTAAATTTCCATTTCCTTTACGTACTATGTGTAGAATTTTTAGGACGTGTTCTATATTTTCAGCTGTGGACTTTTCACTTCTTAAATGCAAGTAAAATGTGGATTACTTGCTGTCGCATTTATGTTGCATGTGTATGTTCTTTAAATCTGTTTCCCAAATTCGTACCTGATTGTCCAATATAAAGTTTATTGCAGGTGTCACAAGAAAGTTTGTAGGAATTACGGAATTAGATTTAAATAATATCACGAAACTCCGACAGTAACCAATCCACATTTTATTTGCATTTAGGAACCCGAAATATTGACAACACCTTACGATGAAAGAAATGGAAAATTAGTCACTTACAGAAAGATATCCAGAGGACATCCTTAACTAACAAACAGATTTTAAACACAAAACATTTTAAACATACAAAATTGACATTAATAAAGGAAAGGGGTAAATTATCACTACAGACAGAAAAAGACAGAACATTTTTTACGAAAAAAAAACAAAAAACTACTGTCTCTGAAAATTAAACGTATTCACTGACTTTCCTCGAAATATAATACCCATCGCAAACATACAGTGGAGCCAGCGTTGTCAAAAACCTTTCAAAAATAGTTTTGCCGAGACCACACAAGTAAAACATGATCATAATGTCACAGAAAGACAACCGATACTTACGCTTCTGGATGCAATGTGAGCCACGTCGTACAGGTAAGACGTAAGTATAGTGTACGATACGTAGACGTAGAAATTAATATAGACTTAAGGAACAATATTATATATATTATACCATCTATACAGGTACGTTTGAAAATAGGGAAGCCGCGCGGGATTAGCCGAGCGGTCTGAGGCGCTGCAGTCATGGACTGTGCGGCTGGTCCCGGCGGAGGTTCGCGTCCTCCGTCGGGCATGGGTGTGTGTGTTTGTCCTTAGGATAATTTAGGTTAAGTAGTGTGTTAGCTGAGGGACTGATGACCTTAGCAGCTAAGTCCCATAAGATTTCACACCCATTTGAACAATTTTTGAGTATGTGATAATGGGAAAATAATGAAACGAGCTAGTCGTGTAACTTTATCGTCACTACGAGTCAATAAATCAATAGTGCAGCGAAAACGTGGACCAAAAATAACATATGTCTTCCTTCGACCTCATGGATCCTACTGGTCCACTAGAAACGAAAGTGTTGAATATGTGAAGCTTCTGAAAGTCTTATGCTTTGGTTGCTGAGGAATGGAAAAGCATGACACTTTCTTCTGGTTGCTCCAACAACTTCGCCTTCCTTGAAACTAAAAAAGAATGTTCGCTTGTTCAGTAAAGTGCCAATTATTTCCATGAAAGCATTCTCAGCTCTAATCAGTTATTCATAGGATCTGAGTGAGATTTCTGTCTTGTAACGCTTGTTCTTATCAGAAGAGACTTTTTACAATAAGCTGGATTATTACCTAATAATGCAAAAGCATGGCTTTCGCAAAAATTTATCGAAGAGGGGGCAACATTCAGAAATTGCTATTTTTGGCGTAACTTATTCGGTGAGTTTAAGAACTATACTTGACAGCAAACATAGTAAATGTATAAAGGAAAACCCTTTAGCTATTTAAAAAACGGAAATATCATTGATTAATACTGGTCGTAGTGGAAAAATCAATATTCGACTTTGACGCTCTCTATTACACTTCGTTTGCTTATAAAACTTCACATCCCCATGTTAATGGATTTATTGAATTATTTTCATCTACTCTATTTTTCAAGCTCACTACATAAAGATGAAATCTATTTTTCAAGCTATATTTTTCGATCGTTTGTCTAAAATGTAGCTCTGCCCAGCATTTGAAAAGGTAACTGTGGAAAATGTTCCAAAAAAAGGCTCAAATTGGCGCATGCACCGTTTCTTAGCAGCCTAGGGCTGAAGTGAGTGCTTTTCGTGTTTCCAGTTTGACACTTACCTGTGCAGACATAAAAACTGTTTGGCATCTTGCGCTGTGCTATGTTTCTCTCTTCTAGCGCAGAAAATGATATTTTCGTTTTTAGATGTTGCATCTGGGTCCATGGACGAAGTACAAGTGAGCACACTTGCGTTATTGAATCGCACTTTGCAACATTAGCTACAATTACTCTGCGATTGTAAAACAGAACGTGGTGTGAGCAAGCCGTGATGGGTTTCCTTCGATCACGTACAAACCGGGCGCCTGTCCTTGTACTTTTTGAGGTGGAATGTCGGATAGGTATACTACAACCGTGCGTACCCTGTGCTGGAAATAGGAGCTGAAGTCCGCGCAGTTCCACGGTGGAATTGTCTCTTTCTGCAGCTCGATAAGGGCTATATCAAGAAGTGGTAAATAATGTAGTGGGGGGGATAATGTTCTCTAAATCTTCACATTCGCAGGACCGCACAGAAACTACTCCTTCGGAAAGAAAGACTTAATTCCTTTTCACCAGTCTAACAACCAAACAAACCGAAGTTATACAGTTATTTCTAAAGTCACAACATTTCCCGTCGCACTCGGAAATGCATTACTGACGGTAGTATGATCAAAGATAATCATATCTACAAATTGTTCAGATTTCTGTATTGAATAGTGTACCCCCTCTAGCGGACACTTGTGTGCAGTAGAGACAAAGACAACCCACCTTTGTTTTTTTTCTACGATATCTCTCTTGTCTTGGAGACGAAACCACTGATATCACACGTTCAAAGGACTGACTAAGATCTCTGTAAGAACACCTAGTAGCACTACGTTGAATTCTTGCCCGTTCAGATAGAAGAAATGTCAACGGTATCACGTAGGCTACTTCTCCATTCAGTCACTCAGTGACTCAAGGACAGTCACTTCGACTATCCAATTGTCATTCTCCGTAACAGCGGCTTCTATAATGACTACTCACAGCCCACTCTTGATTTTGTAAACTGACTTCTCTCTCATTCGTTTGGATCATCCCATAGTTGCTTATAAAACTTCACATCCCCATTTTAATGGATTTATTGAATAATTTTGCTTTGCCTGATTTTGTGTCCTTCCTTTTTCGAAATAAAGATATCTTTCCTCAGTTCCGTGTGCAGTATTACTACTGCTGTGAAACGCGCTGTTCGTCACCAGTCCCCTCATTAGCTTTCCTCTACTTGAGCAGAAAGCGCCTGTTCAGTTGATGACCTGATTTGCGTCGTCTTCTCAAATTACACAAATCTTAGTTTGTGCAGTCATGGCAATCGTAAGCCGTGGACCGCATGAGTGTTGCAAGCGATTCATAAACGATGCAGTTCGTTCCACCTGTTGAAGAAGGGTCGCAGCAGGCATTTACTGGACTATAGATTTATTTCCACCACATTCACGTACGCTGAAGCGTATTCAAATACAGAGATATGTAAACGGGCAGAATACGGCGCTGCGGTCGGCAACGCCTATATAAAACCACAAGTGTCCGGCCTAGTTGTTAGATCGGTTACTGCTGCTACAATGGCAGGTTATAAGGATTTAAGTGAGTTTGAGCGTGCTGGTGTAGTCGGCGCTGGAGCGATGGAACACAGCATCTCCGAGGTAGCGATGAAGTGGGGATTTCCCCGTACGACAATTTCCCGAGCGTACCGTGAATATCAGGAATCCAGTAAAACATCAAACCTCCGACATCACTGCGACCGGAAAAATACCCTGCGAGAACGGGACTCGTTCAACGCGACAGAAGTGCAATCCTTCCCCAAATTGCTGCAGATTTCAATGCTGGGCCATCAACAAGTATTAGCATGCAAACCATTCAACGAAATATCTTCGATGTGGGCTTTCGGAGCCGAATGTCCACTCGTGTATCCTTGATGATTGCCCGAGACAAAGCTTTATGCCGCACCTGGGCCCATCAACACGGGTATTGGATTGTTGATGACTGGAAAATCTTGCCTGGTCGGACGAGTCTCATTTCGAATTTTATCGAGCGGTTGGACGTGTACTGATACAGCGACAACATCTCGAATCCGTAGACCCTGCTTGTCAGCAGGGGCTATTCAAGCTGGTGGAGGCTCTGTAATGGTGTAGGGCGTGTGCAGTTTGAGTGACATGGGACGCTGATACCTTCAGATACGACTGTGACAGGTGACACGCACGTAAGTATCCTGTTTGATCATCTGCATCAATTCATGTCCATTGTGCGTTCCGACGAACATGGGCACTTCCAGCAGGACAATGCGACACGCTACAAGTCCAGAATTGCTACAGAGTGGCTCCAGGAACACTCTTCTGAGTTTAAACACTTCCGCTGATCACCAAACTACCCAGACATTAATTACCTGGGATTCCTTCCAACGTGCTGTGCAGAAGATATCTCCACAACCTCGTACTCTTATGGATTTATGGCCAACTCTGTAGGATTCATGGTGTCAGTTCCCTCCAGCACTACTTCAGACGTTAGTCGAGTCCATGCCACGTCGTGCTGCGGCACTCCTGCGGGACCCTACATGATATTAGGCAGGTGTACCAATTTCTTTGGTTCTTCAGTTTAGTTGCTGTACAACTGGGGACGTGTCCTTGCGGATGACCACTTCTATAGACCTTGAATAGCTCCGCTACAGGAATCCACAACAGTTCGGTAACCAGTGATCAAGAAGCCTATGGGACAAGGGATTCAAGGGGAGGTTTTCCGATTTGCAAAAATTCTTCGTAGAGTTAGGCATTGTCAGCTTGTGAACAAAATACATATTTGCTTAATTTTTGAACAACCTTTGTTCAACCTTACTCTTAATAATAATAATAATAATATAATAATAATAACAGTATGACTGTAGTTACGAATAAAACTTTTTGTAGCTATGTGAAAATACCATCCGCATTACATTCCGGTTGGAAAGCACTAATAAATAATAAATAATAAAATGATTGGATATCCATATGATGAGCATTTCAGCGCAACCATGCAAAAGAAGTATGAACCAACATGCGTCTTCCTACTGCATATAACTTGGGGAACATCTGGAAGGTAAGATCATGAATTTCGTGCACGTATGTCCGAAGGAACTTTGCATCGTACATCTGAACAAAACAGGCACTGTAGTATCGTATAATAATTACGTATTTTGATGGTGGAGTAAAAATGCCTACTGTTGCGGTGCAGCCTCCAGAAAGACGTCTTATAGACTTTGAGAGCGGACGATGGATAGCGTGTCGAGTTTTCTTAAAGTTGTCAGTGTTAACAGACAAGCAACACTGTGTAAAATAACCGCAGAAATCAATGTGGGACATACGGGAGTGTATCCATTGGGACAGTCAGGCGAAATTTGGTCTTAATATGTTACGGCAACAGCGACCGACGCGAGTGCATTTGCTAACAGCACGACATCACCTCCAGTGCCTCTCCTACGCTCATCACCATACGGGCCGCCGCGCTAGCTGGCGTTTGACAGCATAAGTGGAGGCTGTATCCAGTCACTTGGAGGCTTAGTGTGGCCGCCTACAGCGGCAATAGCTTCTTAGTTCGCCCGCCGGGCGCTCTTTGGGCTCTGCTGTTGTAGCAGTCAGCGTGTTTGAGAATTCTGATGCTCAGCAGACGATAAAGTCGCTCTCACAGCATGTTGCCGTATTTCTCACTGCTGAAAAGCCACTGTGGAGGAGTAGGTAAAAAGAGGCGCCACGACAGACTAAAGGAAATAGTTAAAGACTGAAAATCAGATATGTTGCAGAAACTTGTGAACCCATTAAGATATTGAAAGCCAGTACCAAAGAAATAAGGTTAAAATTACAGAGAGTATGAGGGAACAACTGCCTTCTCGGTGCGATGAGTAGATTTTAGGCGCACTATGTTAAACAACTTATAAACAGTATCAACTTTAAGAAATTGTAACTCGCTGACAACTACACCGATTTTCACAAACGAAGTAGTCAATGGATAGGTCTAGTACAGACCAGTCGGAGAATTAAAACAAAATTATAATACACATCAACATTTTTAACTTTAGGCCGGAATGCGTATTCCCTGCTGAAAACTCGGAAAATTTAGCACAGTTTATGCGAAAGCCAGTTTGTATAAACTTTGGAAGTGATTAATATATGATACTTGTATATGTCAATAGATTTACATTTTTAAATGATCAGGAAACTAATTTACTTGACTTGACTCAAGTCACCTATGCGATAATGTGGATACCCAAACGCCATCTTCACTCGGGCACGCTAGTTTGGGCAGTATTCGTGAGCAGTCACTGTGTGATTTGGGTGGGCGGTGAGTCGGTCGCTTCGTGAAAATATTGAGATTTATCCAAGTTCCGAGTCGTTCACTCAGAAAATTTTCGAGTGTGTCGCTAATGAACATTTATTAATATTTTCGAGCTGTGGACTTCGGGCCGGCCGGGTAGCCGAGCGGTTCTAGGCGCTTCAGTCTGGAACCGCGCGACCGCTACAGTCGCAGGTTCGAATCATGCCTCGGGCATGGATGTGTGTGATGACCTTAGGTTAGTTAGGTTTAAGTAGTTCTATGTTCTAGGGGACTGGTGACCTCAGAAGTTAAGTCCCATAGTGCTGAAAGCAATTTGAACCATTTTTGAACTTCGGGTATTTCTTTTTTTCCGTCAGAAGACGATTCCAAACCTGAAATTTACCGCCGATCTGGGGTGTGGATCCGGATTTGCGATTTTTGCCAGACAGCATCTCAGAACTTTAACTCGAATCTGAAGTAAGTTGGATCTAGCTGAGGTATTGCCTGGTTATTTACGTTCTTGCAAAGGATAAAACTCATCCTTGAAAGTTGATTATACTTGTTGGTGCGGGTCATAAGGAAAATAAGTCTAACAGTTTCTTGAAAGTCAAACCCCTGCGAGTTCTGAACTTTATTACCCAAATCCCTGCCTGTATTTTTGATTGGTAATTATAAATTTCTATTGACTAGTTTGGGCGAATGCCACGAGTGGATGACTGGTGCCAAGAAGTAAACCCAGCCAGACTCTAGAAAAATCCAACCTTTCACTGTAGCCCGTGATGGAGTACTGCTAACTAAAACTTAATTAGGTAGATAATCTGCATAGTTCTGCTGGGGGCTGAGAGCTGTATCACTGATCCATTGGACATCGACTTTCAAGAGACACTTTTTCAGGTCAGTACTTCAATTTTGCGTCCGCATTTTCAAGTTAGCTAGTGCCCAAAGAAATTAGTGAGCAGTGAGGTACTGTAGCACTACTCCCTGAACAGGCACCTTCACGACGACCACGGGTGAACTCAACATATTATTGGTACTGCTTTTGTGCATTCAGTACTTTCTTTGTAAATTATGAGTTACGAAGCACAACGTTCTTGCATAGCCGAGCGTCTGAACGTGCAATATGTCTCTCTTCTCGTGCCCTTACCCGGTGAGGGCGTAGAGATCGTGCACAGCGTTGACTCTGGCCTCCCTGAACCCAATCTATTCCATATTTCCATAACGCTCTTGGCACCCTATCAACGCTAGAAGCGCATTCTTGACAGACCATGGTCCTGCCGTTCTCAAATTGCAAGACGTGGTGGCAGGCGTTTCTCTTTCATCCACGAGACACAGCACGATGTTCTTAGAGAGAACTGAACATTAGAATGTATTTCTGAATGATAAACCCGCTGAGTAATCTTCCCTTATACACTGAGGTGACAAAAGCCACGGGATAGCAAGTTACACATTTACAGATGGCGGTAGTGTCGCGTTCACGAGATATAATCTGGGAGTGCCTTGACTGAGCTGTCATTTGTACTCAGGTGATTCGTGTGAATACGATTCTGACAGAAATTAAGACGCTTTGAACTCGGAATGGTAGTTGGAGCTGGACGTATGAGAATTTCCGTTTCGGAGACTCAAGAGTGTGCCTAGAATACCAAATTTCATAATTCACGTAACGACCGAGGGCAACGGCGTTTCCCTAGAGTTGTCAGTGCTAACAGATAAGCAACACAGCGTGAAATAAGCGAAGAGATAAATGTGAGACGTGCGACGAGTGTTGTTGTTGTTGTTGTTGTTGTCTTCAGTCCTGAGACGGGTTTGATGCAGCTCTCCATGCTACTCTGTCCTATGCAAGCTTCTTCATCTCCCAGTAACTACTGCAACCTACATACTTCTGAATCTGCTTAGTGCATTCATCTCTTGGTCTCCCTCTACGATTTTTACCTTCCACGCTGCCCTCCAATGCTAAATTTGTGATCCCTTGATGCCTCAAAACATGTCTTACCAACCGATCCCTTCTTCTAGTCAAGTTGTACCACAAACTTCTCTTCACCCCAATCCTATTCAATACCTCCTCATTAGTTACATGATCTATCCACCTTATCTTCAGCATTCTTCTGTAGCACCACACTTCGAAAGATTCTATTCTCTTCTTGTCCAAACTAGTTATCGTCCATGTTTCACTTCCATACATGGCTACACTCCATACAAATACTTTCAGAAAAGACTTCCTCACACTTAAATCTATATTCAATGTTAACAAATGTCTCTTCTTCAGAAACGCTTTCCTTGCTATTGCCACTCTACATTTTATATCCTCTCTACTTCGACCATCATCAGTTATTTTACTTCCTAAATAGCAAAACTCTTTTACTACTTTAAGTGTCTCATTTCCTAATGTAATTCGACTACATTCCATTATCCTCGTTTTGCTTTTGTTGATGTTCATCTTATATCCTCCGTTCAAGACACTATCCATTCCGTTCAACTGCTCTTCCAAGTCCGTTGCTGTCTCTGGCAGAATTACAATGTCATCGGTGAACCTCAAAGTTCTTACTTCTTCTCCATGAATTTTAATACCTACTCCAAATTTTTCTTTTGCTTCCTTTACTGCTTGCTCAATATACAGATTGAATAACATTGGGGAGAGGCTACAACCCTGTCTCAGTCCTTTCCCAACCACTGCTTCCTTTTCATGCCCCTCGACTCTTATGACTGCCATCTGGTTTCTGTACAAATTGTAAATAGCCTTTCGCTCCCTGTATTTTACCCCTGCCACCTTTAGAATTTGAAAGAGAGTATTCCAGTCAACATTGTGAAAAGCTTTCTCTAAGTCTACAAATGCTGGAAACGTATGTTTGCCTTTTCTTAATCTTTCTTCTAAGATAAGTCGTAAGGTCAGTATTGCCTCGCGTGTTCCAGTGTTTCTACGGAATCCAAACTGATCTTCCCCGAGGTCCGCATCTATCAGTTTTTCCATTCGTCTGTGAAGAATTCGCGTTAGTATTTTGCGACGAGTGTATCCGTTAGAATAGTGTGGTGAAATCTGGCGTTAATGCGCTATGGCAGCAGGCACCGGCGCGAGTGCCTTTGCTTATAGCATGACATGCCTGCAGTGTCTCTCCTGAGATCATCAACGATCGGTTGGATCCAAGCTGTCAATAAGACACTGTTGAATGGAGTGGGTCCTCTGGTCCAAGTGAACCGATCATTGACTGGAAATTGTAATGTTCGGTTTCTTGGAGACCATTTGCAACCAAATGGTTCAAATGGCTCGTAGCACTATGGAACTTAACATCTGAGGTCATCAGTCCCCTAGAACTTAGAACTACTTAAACCTAACTAACCTCTCACACATCCACGGCCGAGGCAGGATTCGAACCTTCAACTGTAGGAGCAGTGCGGTTTCGAACTGAAGCGCCTAGAACTGCTCGGTCACAGAGGCCGGCATTTGCAGCCAACAATGATGGAACGTTTATGGATGACAGTGAGCCATGTCACTGGGCTATCATTGTTCGCCATTTGCCTGAAGAACATTCTAGAAAATTCGAGCGACATAAATACAGACGAGTATTCATGGGACGTAATCGAGAGGTCAGTTCGCCCACAAAATCCTGCACTCGCAACACTTTGGAAATTATGGACGGTTATAGAGGCAGCATGGCACAATATTTCGAAGGACTTGTTGAGTCTGTGCCAAGTCGAGCTGCTGCACTACGCCGGGAAAAGCAGGTCCGACACGATATTAGGAGTATCCCCGTGACTCCTCAGTATGTATAAAATATTGTTTGTTGTTGTGGTCTTCAGTCCTGAAACAGGTTTGATGCAGCTCTTCATGCTACTCTATCCTGTGCAAGCTTCTTCATCTCCCAGTACCTACTGCAGCCTATATCCTTCTGAATCTGCTTAGTGTATTCATCTCTTGGTCTCCCTCTACGCTTGTTACCCTCCACTCTGCCCTCCAATACTAAATTGGTGATCCCTTGATGCCTCAGAACATGTCCTACCAGCCGATCCCTTCTTCTAGTCAAGTTGTGCCACAAATTTCTCTTCTCCCCAATTCTATCCTATTATGTGATCTACCCATCTAATCTTCAGCATTCTTCTGTAGCACCACATTTCAAAAGCTTATATTCTCTTCTTGTCCAAACTAATTATCGTCCATGTTTCACTTCCATACATCGCTACACTCCATACCAATACTTTCAGAAACGACTTCCAGACACTTAAATCTATACTCCATGTTAACAAATTTCTCTTCTTCAGAAATGCTTTCCTTGCCATTGCCACTCTACATTTTATATCCTCTCAACTTCGACCATCATCAGTTATTTTGCTCCCCAAATAGCAAAATTCCTTTACTACTTTAAGTTTCTCATTTCCTAATCTAATTCCCTGAGCATCACCCGACTTAATTCGACTACATTCCATTATCCTCGTTTTGCTTTTGTTGATGTTCATCTTATATCCTCCTTTCAAGACACTATCCATTCCGTTCAACTGCTCTTCCAAGTCCGTTGCTGTCTCTGGCAGAATTACAATGTCATCGGCGAACTTCAAAGTTTTTATTTCTTCTCCATGGATTTTAATACATACTCCAAATTTTTCTTTTCTTAAATGTACATGGCGTTGTTGCCTTCTGTTCTTCTTTTCTTACAACTATATCTATATTTCGCAAGCTCCGCAAGCCATCTTGTGGTGGTATTGGAGGATACTTTGTATTCCTCTGTCACTCTAAGCCTTTCCTGCTTCGGTCGTGATTGGTCCGCAGTCCGCGGAACAACGATTGTTGGCAAGCCTCCGTATGAGCTCGTGACATTTTACCCTTACGATTTCACGAGATATATGTAGGAGGGAGCAATAAATTGGTTCATTCTTCAGTTGATCTGAAATGCTCATCATTTGGACATCCATGCATTTCATTGTTTATTGTTTAGTATTACTTACAATTTCGACATCGGCCAACTGGAATGTGATAACGGTCGTGTTTATCATGGCTACAAAAAGTTGTATACAACTGTAATTAAGATTAGCTTGAAGGTTTGTTTTGTAAATTAAGCATTTTCAACAACTGATGAAACTAAATGCAAAGGAAGCAGTTAAGTTAATAAAAAATAAAATGGAACAGAAAAATATCGAAAACACATCAAGCATAACGCTACGTTTGTTAATCAACTACACTGCCATTGCAGCGGATGGCTGACTGGCAGTTCTTAATCGTAACAACTGGAACACAACATAGTTAAGTAAGATACAGTATATTCTTCAGGAAGCCTCCGTTGCATAATTCTACATCCATTACTCTAACTACCATTTCTTACTTATATGTGAGTGAGTCCCCAATTGCTGGGGAGTGCATGCTGAATCTCTAGAAGCAGAGTTGTAGGAAACGCATATCATCGCAAACAATCTCGAACCCACCATTCGTCAGTCCTCGATGGGGTCACAGCGTTGGTAAGCTTGCACTGTCGTGCACAGCCCAACAGAGCGAACTACATATGCATATGACGAGTCCCCCTCCCCCCCCTCCCCGCTCCCGCTCCGTCACCCCTCTTGCTGGGAGACCCAAATAAGTCACCTATAACTTCCCTTTCACTCTGCTGGTTGTGACGTAGCTGCCATGTTGTTATTCACATACCCACTGGTCCTGGTCGGCCTCTGTGAAGAAACTGATTCCTTGTTGATGAGCCCTCGATGATATTCGTACACTCGCTCCCAATATTCAATTTAGCATTGTCACTCACAACTGGGTTTCTCTTCGTGTGCTTTTATTTTCTAAGTGTTTTGTAAGTTCCCTGCCAGATGCCTTGTTTGGTACTACACCAGGTGCCATTTGTCTTTGTCTCTAACAATGCCTGTTGCTTGAGTCTGCAAATCTTCGTATACGGAGCGATCTAGGACCACATGAGCTGTTGTGTCAAAATCAAAACACTCACACATATTCGCCGGACGTTTCTTTACCCTGTGTAAATATTCAGGATAGGGTACATAACCTGTTAGGCAGTGAGCCATGCCTCTAGGCTGATTTACATGGCTCGTAAGCATCCTCTCCTTGATTTTTGGAAATAAGTCATACACTCTCCGATCTTTATGGTATTGTCCCATAGTGTTCGCCACACACCCGCTTTCAACTATTGTAGCTCTTCTTTGGCTCTTATTTAGTGACTCGCAATTTCTTTCACGTTGGAAACATTCTCTTTGCACACAATGGGAACAGAAACTAACTGTACCTCAGAGTAATACCTATTGGTCACTCGCCTAGTGTTGCAAAGAATGCCTGCACCGGTGTTGCTCCAAAGGATCCAGTGAGCCTCAGCGGCACACCCCTCCGTGTATGCCTTAGGATTGTCGCATATTCATTGTATCGCAATTCATGTGCCCAGACGCTGGTGGCAAATTCTACGATAGCATCATACACACACATTAACAAAAGCTCTGCAGCACCAGGCTATTTCCAAATTCATGGCACAGAAAACAAACATTGGCTTTAATATATGCAATGTGCCCAAAAATTTAAAAAAGGCTGTAATCATATACATGTTATACCTATTAAACAAACTGAACAGCATCCCCCTAAACACTTCTAATTACCTGTAAGTCTAGCCTTTATAAAACAAATAGCATTAAAATGAACACGAAGAAACAATGATAGATAACTAAACAGAAAATTAAACGGATACAAATGGTGAAGAAAACAAAACAAACCACACCAACACTTATAACCTACACTACGGAAAAAAATGGCATGCAATGACCTACCACCGCAAATCCATACATAAAATACACTCCTGGAAATGGAAAAAAGAACACATTGACACCGGTGTGTCAGACCCACCATACTTGCTCCGGACACTGCGAGAGGGCTGTACAAGCAATGATCACACGCACGGCACAGCGGACACACCAGGAACCGCGGTGTTGGCCGTCGAATGGCGCTAGCTGCGCAGCATTTGTGCACCGCCGCCGTCAGTGTCAGCCAGTTCGCCGTGGCATACGGAGCTCCATCGCAGTCTTTAACACTGGTAGCATGCCGCGACAGCGTCGACGTGAACCGTATGTGCAGTTGACGGACATTGAGCGAGGGCGTATAGTGGGCATGCGGGAGGCCGGATGGACGTACCGCCGAATTGCTCAACACGTGGGGCGGGAGGTCTCCACAATACATCGAAGTTGTCGCCAGTGGTCGGCGAAAGGTGCACGTGCCCGTCGACCTGGGACCGGACCGCAGCGACGCACGGATGCACGCCAAGACCGTAGGATCCTACGCAGTGCCGTAGGGGACCGCACCGCCACTTCCCAGCAAATTAGGGACACTGTTGCTCCTGGGGTATCGGCGAGGACCATTCGCAACCGTCTCCATGAAGCTGGGCTACGGTCCCGCACACCGTTAGGCCGTCTTCCGCTCACGCCCCAACATCGTGCAGCCCGCCTCCAGTGGTGTCGCGAGAGGCGTGAATGGAGGGACGAATGGAGACGTGTCGTCTTCAGCGATGTGAGTCGCTTCTGCCTTGGTGCCAATGATGGTTGTATGCGTGTTTGGCGCCGTGCTGGTGAGCGCCACAATCAGGACTGCATACGACCGAGGCACACAGGGCCATCACCCGGCATCATGGTGTTGGGAGAGATCTCCTAACACTGGCCGTACACCTCTGGTGATCGTCGAGGGGACACTGAATAGTGCACGGTACATCCAAACCGTCATCGAACCCATCGTTCTACCATTCCTAGACCGGCAAGGGAACTTGTTGTTCCAACAGGACAAAGCACGTCCGCATGTATCCCGTGCCACCCAACGTGCTCTAGAAGGTGGAAGTCAACTACCCTGGCCAGCAAGACCTCCGGATCTGTCCCCCATTGAGCATGTTTGGGACTGGATGAAGCGTCGTCTCACGCGGTCTGCACGTCCAGCACGAACGCTGGTCCAACTGAGGCGCCAGGTGGAAATGGCATGGCAAGCCGTTCCACAGGACTACATCCAGCATCTCTTCGATCGTCTCCATGGGAGAATAGCAGCCTGCATTGCTGCGAAAGGTGGATATACACTGTACTAGTACCGATATTGTGCATGCTCTGTTGCCTGTCTCTATGTGCCTGTGGTTCTGTCAGTGTGATCATGTGATGTATCTGACCCCAGGAATGTGTCAATAAAGTTTCCCCTTCCTGGGACAATGAATTCACGGTGTTCTTATTTCAATTTCCAGGAGTGTAGATGACATTTTCGGGCAAAATCTTGCTCACAAAAAGCAACACAATACAAAATGGCATCCCAAAACTGAAAGAAAAACCAGACTGATATCGACAATCTGGTATCTATCAGCTCAGCTGCAGAGATTGCGAAAAGATAAACATTGGAATGACTGGCGGGGCATTCGACACAAGTTATAAAGAACACTTCAGATCATTTTAAAATGGTACAACCCTTTCAGTATTTGCAGATCATCTAAAAGAAGAGCACCATAGAGAAAGCAAAATTGAAAAAGAAATGAACATCATAATAATCAGTAAAGACAGACAACACCTCCTTTTCCAAGAAACTTTCCACATACACAAAGCGTAAACACAAAACAAACAGTCAATGACCACATCAACATTGGAAACCATAGTCAATAAAAAATAATTGATGAAATTACAAGAAAAGGAAAAGAGCCTTTTCAATCCTACACCTTCTCCCACTCTCCCACCCACCCTTTCCCTTCCCCAATTGCATTACACTTCTCGTTCCCCACCTTCTCCTCCGGATCTCATTCCATCACACCACTACACACTTATGTCCACTCATCGTGGCTTCTCTCTTCCCCACAAAAAACTCCATCACTATTCCTTCACTACTCTTACACAGCATATAAATATACAGCAACATAATTAAATAGAGTAGCAGATATACAATAAACTAAAACATATAGGTCATACACAAGTGAGAATGCTATTTTGGCCCACTACAAAACAAAACTACAATACATACTTAGATGAATAAAAACAAACAGAAAACAGTGGTGCGCGAAAACCTTTGCTGTGTAAAAGATAAAAAATGTATAGTTCTGCAGAGCAGCTAAAAGTTAGACTACAACTCTCAGTGTCTAAATATATAAAACGTCAACGAATTGCAATCAGACGGCATTTCCCGATGTAGGTGAGAAATCAAGCGGAAATCACCGTAAGTAAAAACGAAATTAAATAACCAATATATTGTTAACGAACTGTTTATCGATCTTAAAGCAAACCGAAATGTAAATAACTTAATCACAGACCACTGATGATGCTTTACCTCAATAAAGCGAAACGCATCTGGTGAAAAATACACGAATTTTTTCTTGCAAAGACAGATACCCATGAAGAAAGAGAAAAAAGTAGATAATGCCAACATCGTGGGTTTCCCATCGAAGATTTTTCATAGCACTCCTGAGTAGTGTCAATACGTGGAGGAACGTCCTCCTGCTTTGTCAAACCCATCCTGGTCCAAACTGTCGCACTCTTCAATGGCGATTGTCCGTGGCAGAACATGTGGTAGTTGTCGACATCGAAAGTCAGCTCGTTTCAGTCGATCCGTACATAATCGACTGTGTTCATGTGCGATGAATTGGCAGGCGATTCGGGTGATTATAGCAAGCTTGAAGGAACGTGTTCACGCATCATGCCATCGTCTCCTAACAGTTTGTTGCAGTTCATGACGTCCTCTTGTCTCTTCGAAGGTCGAATTTAGCTCAGTCCACTCAAAAGTCGTGGATCACCTTGGCATCTGTCGAATGTGGACAGCCTGCGTGATGTTATCTTCTCAACACTACTTGTCACTTGGAACCTCCAGTCCACACCACACCATATTGACTCCGCTGCATGTCTCGAGTAACTTCCCTGGCTCATAATTCTTCTGCGTCTAACAAGATGATGCAGATTCGGTCACCGTCGCGACTGTCTTTTGTGGCGATGCTCACTCTACTGGACCATCACCTCGTTGTTTTTTGAGTGATCAGTCTTCTGCTGGTTTACTTGCAACCTTCGTCCTCAGTTATTTGCTTGATATATTTTTATACTCTACAGGTCCCTCTAGTAACATGGAAGTTATTCCCTGGTGTCTTAACTAATATCCTACCATCGTGTACCTTCTTCTTCTCATTGTTTTTCATATTCATTCATCGCTGATTTTGTGAAGAATCTCTCCATTGCTTACCTTATCAGTCCACGTAATTTTCAACATTCTTCTCTGACACCAAATCTAAAGCTTCCATTCCCTTCCGTTTCGCTTTGCCCACAGTCCATATTTCAGTGACATACAATACTCTGCTCCAGATGTACATTATCAGAAACTTCTTCCTGAAATTAAGGTCTATGTTTGATACCTGTAGACTTCTCTTTGCCAGGAATGCCTTTTTCCCGGTGCCAGTCTGCTTTTTATGATCTCTGTCATGGGTTGGTTTGCTGCCTAGATAACAGAATTCTTTAACTTTATCTCACATTTCTGCTACTTTTCATTACTTTCGTCTTTCTTCGATTTACTCTCAGTTCATATTTTGTACTAGTTAGCCCGTTAATTTCATTCAGCAGATCATGTAATTCTTCTTCACTTTCACTAAGGATAGCAATGTCATAAGCGAATCGTATCATGGACATCCTTTCGCCTTGAATTTTAATTCTACTGTTGAATCTTTCTTTTACTTCCATCATTGCTTCTTCGATGTATAGATTGTATAGAAGGGACGAAAACCTACATCACTGTCTTACACCTTTCTTAATCGGGTCACTTCGTTCTTAACCTTCCACTCTTATTATTCCCTCTTGGTTCTAGTACAAATCGTATATTACCCGTCTTTCCCAATAGCTTACTGCTATTTTTCTCGGAATTTCGAACATCGTTCAACATTTTATATTGTCGAACGCCTTTTCCAGGTCGATAGATCCTATTAAGGTATCTCGATTTTTCTTTAGTCTGGCCTCCATTATCAACCGCAACGTCAGAACTGCCTCTCTGGTGCCTTCACTTTTCCTGAAACCAAACTGATCCTCATATAACACAACCTCGGTTCTATTTTCCATTCTTCTGTATATTATTCCTGTCTGCATCTTGGATGGATGATCTGTTAAGCTGATTGTACGATAATTTTCGCAATTGTCAGCTCTTGCAATCTTCGGAATTGTGTGGATGATATTTTTCAGAAAGTCAGATGGTATATCACCAGACTCATACATTCTATACAGCTATGTGAATAGTCGTTTAGTTGGCACGCCACCAATGACTTAAGAAATTCTGATGTAATGTTATCTATTCCTTCTGCCTTATTCGATTTTAAGTCTTCCAGAGCTCCTTTAAATTCTGATTCTAATACTCGATCGCATATTGGTACTTTATTAGCAACTGAAATGTTGCAGGCCATTCGAGTGCATGGTAGCTGTGTGTACGATTACAAACAACATTAGGGGTGACCTACCGTCATAGTAACAGGAACAGTCACGATAGCAACACATTTCCACGACATATCTATGTGATACAGAACTTTGGTTATATGTGTAGCACTCTGACGGCCAGTTTGACATTTGCTACGTGATGTTTACAGCACTAGTCACCGCACACATTGTATGCCATAGAACCACAATATTGGTTGTTAACAGCAACAGGGAGCGGGGCTGGTGGTATCCAATGGCGAGCACATCATAAAGCTACGGAGCGTAAATGAACTGCTTAGTCGACGAGTAACTCACAACAGTGCTGTAGTGCTTGGGTATTGACATAAAACAGAGCAATGACAACGATGAACAAAGCGAGCCATATGTTCTATCTACAGGAACAGTTGTTGAAGTTGACATTTCGCCAGAAAGAGAACCAATAAATCTCTCAGAGTGAGAAAGAAGCGACGGATAAATATCAGCGTGACTGCAAGATGAGTCAGTGGAATGTATGGTGTCATATATGCTCGACTGTGAGGACAATGTATGTGAGGAATACAATAATGACGATACGTGCTTAGGATATTGAAATAGGTGTCGAGCCATATAGTTCATCATACTTGTGGGACAAGGAGACAAAAATCCTATCTCCAGTGAAATGTAGCAAAGGAGAGTGGTTGTCCAAGGAGCGGGTACTAACATAATTACGTATATTTCAGATCATCTGCAGCACAGTGAAAAAACAATAATGAACAGATTTAGAATAAGTCCCCAGCAACATGAGCGTATCATGCATTAGAAAAACTACAGATATTTAAGGGAGGATAAGGCGCTGGTTTTCGCTCGTTTCAAGGGTGCTCGATACAATTTACAGGATGTGACCTACTACGTTATGCACATCAAACTGCGGGCGACATAGATTACAGTGATTTCAAGGGAAGCTGTGGATGAGTAAATAATTTCAAGCAGTACTACAGATTGGAAGACTAGCGATATTTCAAACAAAACATCAACTTGATGATGGACAGCAACTTGCGGAGCCAGCCCGAAAATTTATGGATGAGATAAACAAAGTCATCCCATTGTTCAGTAAGAATTTGTTTCCAAATCCGACCAATCGGAATATGAAGGGGAAATGCATATGAAAGCAATCCCTGGAATTAGAGGTACCAAGAGAGTTATTTAAGATCAACTAACGTCAATGCATTAACGCATTCGTATACGATTATGCGATTATTAATCGGGATGGTAAATTGGCTGGAAAGTTATTTATTGTGCAGCGAGAAGTTGAAGGTGCTCTGCCTCCTTAGATTCTTTCTTATATGTGATCTTGCAAGAGCAGTATGGAATATTTACGTCACAGCAAGCAAGAGTGCGGAAATGGGCATAAGAGAACTACAACTACGGCAAGAGCACTGCTTTTGGCCAATAGATGGTCAAGATAACTCGCTTTTTCTTGATTCCGGCTCTGCGTATAAAAATCACACTCCTCTAGAGCAAACTATCTCCCCTGAAAAGTGTGTTACTTTTCAGTGTTTGCCACCTCAGAGCAATGGACAAATTCAACTTCACGATGTTTGTTTTTTTCGTGTCTATTAAATATATTATCGCACTATCTGCAGCTATGCCTTCAAGTATAGTCAGTTTCATGATAAGCTCCACGACAGATTGTCTTGTATCCGGTTGCACACCGTCATATTCCACCAGTTCCCATCATCTCGTTACACCAACATGATTCTGTGTGTATTCTTTAAGAGTGGATACCTCGATAAACGTCGTACACGGTTTGTAACTCCGAAGGAATTCCCCTTCGATCTTGATGGTGCCAGCCTTTCTGATCCTTGGGTGCCACATTTTTCATGGTGTGCAAGTTAGTGGTTTCTTTAGGGTACTTCTTCAGTTTCAGTGATGTCCATGTTGCGTAGTGTAATATATCCACCCCGCAGAAGGTTGAACTCTGCTCCTTGCGGGCAGTCCTTTTCCGCCGTCCCCTCCCCCTGATGTACCTTGTGAGTCATTAGCAGATAATGTTTTTACTGACATAATTGTTAACACAAGACTTTCAAATAAGATTTCGGCCTTAGGCCATTATCAAGTATTACAGCTGCAAGTGATTAAAACACAATAAAAGTACAAGTGTCAGACAAAGTATCAGAAAAACAGCAGTGCAAACAGGTAAATCAGTGTATGGGCTGCATGATTTATTCACTTACGTACGTACTGCAAATCATTAGATGTAAACAGAACGTAAGTCACTGTCAAAAAAAGGATCTTCCATTACACATTGAAGTGCCAAAGAAACTGGTATAGACATGCATATTCAAATACAGAGGTATGTAACCACACAGAATACGGCACTGTGGTCGGCAACGCCTGCATAAGAGAACAAGTGTCTGGCGTAGTTGTTAGATCGGTTACTGCTGCTACAATGGCAGGTTACCAAGATTTAAGTCAGTTTGAACGTGGTTCTATAGTCACCGTACGACCATTTCACGAGTGTACCATTAATATCAGGTATCCGGTAAACATCAAACCTCCGCAATCGCTGCGGCCGGAAAAATATCCTGCAAGAACGGGACTAACGACGACTGAAGAGAATCGTACAGTGTGACAGAAATGCAGCCCTTCCGCAAATTGCTGCAGATTTCAATGCTGAGCCATCAACAAGCGTTATCGTGTGAACCGTTCAACCAGATATCATCGACGTGGGCTTTCGGAGTAGAAGGCCCACTCGTGTACCCTTGATGACTGCGACCGTGCGGCTGGTCCCGGCGGAGGTTCGAGTCCTCGCTCGGGGATGGGTGTGTATGTTTGTCCTTAGGATAATTTAGGTTAAGTAGTGTGTAAGCTTAGGGACTGATGACCTTAGTAGTTAAGTCCCGTAAGATTTCACACACATTTGAACATTTTTGATGACTGGACGACACTAAGCCTTACGCCTCGGCATGGCCCGCCAACACCGATATTGGGCTGCTGATGACTGGAAACATGTTTTCTGGTAGGACGAGTCTCGTTTCAAATTGTATCGAGCGGTTGGACGTGCTATGGGTATGGAGACAACCTCATGAGTCCATGGACCTTGCTTGTCAGCAGCAGACTGTTAAAACTGGTGAAGGCTATGTAATGGTGTGGGGCTTGTGCAGTTGGAATGTGCCGTTGGAATCATATGGGACCCCTGATACATCTAGATACGACTCTAACAGGTGACACGTAAGTAAGCATCCTGTCTCATCACCTGCATCCATTCATTGTGTTTTCGACGGACTTGGACAATTCTTCAAGGACAATGCGACACCCCACACGTCCAGAATTGCTATAGAGTGGCTCCAGCAGCACCTTTCTGAGACCTTAACTTTTCCCGGCGAATTGAATGTTCAAATAACTTACGGGTTTTCTGCCGGGTGACGTCGTCGACCACCGCCGATATTTCGACAGGAGCACACCCTGCCATTCTCAAGGCACAAATACAAAAAGGAAGCAATGAACAAGGAAATTTAATACCTCGGTTCACAGAGGAGAAACAAGAAAGATACCACACACAGTAACAGCAAAGTAAACAAATCAAAGATAACCAACATCAGAAATGTCGATAGTTACTATTATTCAACAGGTGAGGTAGCCCTAATTCTGTCCCTCTGTTTTTTGATGAGAGACAGAGCCGGATTCCAAGCAGCATTTAGACAAAATCCACTATCTCTGTTTATAAGGTTGCTTGATAGTCTGATATCAACCGCTTCCTTAATAACACTATCCCAAAGCTGGACGTGCAAGCCAGAATCTCCGTGTTGTTGTATTCCATAGGGTGACCGGTGTCGAGGCAATGTTCTGCAATAGCGGATTTGCTCGGCTGTTGTAAGCGTGTGTGACGCTTATGTTCAGTACACCGGTCTTCCACAGTCCTGATTGTCTGACCACCATTACAGCAGCTGAGGCGGCTGCTTTACGCTCACGGAGAATGGATCCTGATATTGTTATTTTACCTGCGGACAAAGGAAATGCCACGGTTTTGTTGAACAAGCACGATTACATTCAAAAGATGCAGTGTCTACATTCTGATTCGGCGTATCGCAAAATTGATGCTGACCCTACTAAGAGTGTTGAGAGAAAGACTAATAACCTCCTGAAGAAAAGTTCTTCAGGAGGTGTGCTCCTGTCGAAATATCGGTGGTGGTCGACGACATCCCCCGGCAGCAAACCCGTAAGTTATTTGAGCACCTTTCTGAGTTTAAACACTACCACTGGCCACCAAACTCCCCAGACGTGAACGTTATTGAGCGTATCTGGGATGCCTTGCAACGTGTTGTTCAGAAGAGATATCCACACCCTCGTACTCTTATGGATTTACGGACAGTGCTGCAGAATTCGTGCTGTCAGTTCCCTCCAACACTACTTCAGACATTAGTTGAGTCCATGCCACGTTGTGTTGCGGCATTCCTGCGTGCTCGGGGGGGCGCTACACGATATTAGGCAGGTGTACCAGTTTCTTTGGGTCTTCAGTGCATAAACCAATTTTGTTTATGTGTATAAACTAATTTTGTTTATATAACCGAAGATACATGTTTTGACGATGCCTTGGTTTCTACTCAAGTCTAATGATTTATAATATGTAAGTAAGAGAACAAATCGTACAGCCCATACACTGATTTAACTGTCTGCACTGCTGTTTTTCTGATACTTGTACCTTTATTGTGGTTTAATGTGACACAGTTGTAACACTTGATAATGGACTAAGGCCGAATTCTAGATTGCGAAATAAAACCTGTGGTACAGGCAAACGGCTGTTATATCTTTCAGAAAGTTTTTATATGACTGCGGCTCCATATAAAGTAAAATCGTTAACTTTTGAAATACCAAAGACTGAACTTGCGATCTCGCACTCAAGCGGTTCCTTACAAATGACAATTGGCCCTATTCCAAGCCCGCGCCACAACACTTTGTCGCCGGTGCACGCATGGAGCAACTTCCCTAACTGGCAGTTGTTCTGACAAGGGAACCTCCCCACCGCACCCCCCTCAGATTTAGTTATAAGTTGGCACAGTGGATAGGCTTTGAAAATCTGATCACAGATCAATGAAGAAAACAAGAAGTTGTTGTGTGGAACTATGAAAAAAATAAGCAAAATATACAAAGTGAGTAGTCCATGCGCAAGATAGGCAATATCGAGGAATATGTGAGCTCACTAGCGCCACTAGACTCTTAACTTTCATCACTTTTTTGGGAGTGATTATCACATCCACAAGAAACCTAAATCGGGCAAAGTACAAGAATCTTTTTACCCATTCGCCAACTGTACAAGTTAGGTGTGTCGACAACATATTCCTGCCATGTGACGCACATGCCGTGACCAGCGTCGTATAGAATATATCAGACGTGTTTTCCTGTGGAGTAATCGGTTGACTTAAGACCTTGCGATCAAATGTTTTCGGTTCCCATTGGAGAGGCACGTCCTTTCGTCTACTAATCGCACGGTTTTGCGGTGTGGTCGCAAAACATAGACACTAAACTTATTACAGTGAACAGAGACGTCAATGAACGAACGAACAGATCATAACTTTGCGAAAATAAAGTTTTCACACGAGTGAAGACTTGAACCAAGGACCTCTCGTTTCGCATCTGCTCACGCTAACCACGGGACCATGGCGCTAGTGAGCTCACATATTCCTCGATATTGCCTATCTTGCGCATGGACTACTCAGTTTGTATATTTTGCTTATTTGTTTCATAGTTCCACTCAACTTCTTCCTGTTTTCTCGATTGATCTGTGTTTAGTTTAACAAGGCCTATCCACTTAGCCAACTTATAACTAAATCTGAGGGGGGTGCAATGGGGAGGTTCCCTTGTGAGCGTAAAGTGGTGATGTGCATCCCGTCACTCGTGGGGCTTGTCGTTCGTAACATCATGGATGTTCGCTCTACTGGTCCATCATTCCCATTGGTACTTCACATTCAACTGAAATAGTGCATTCGGTTCGACTGCGGCGTTCTGCCATCTACATAGCGTTCCTAGTAAACGTGTGTATGTTTAAAAACAACTTGAGGGGTGACTTTTGAATAGTGGCTACACTGAGACACAGCGCCAGAGATTGCGCCAAAGATTATTATTCCGCCGCCTCTACTAGTGCAGTAGTAGTTCAGAGGTTGCCGTGGACAGTGCTTGTTGAGAGGAGTTCGAGGGCAGTACTAGTTCAGAGGACGTCGAGTGCAGTTGTTGTTCTGTTGGGTGAGACAGTAAATACTGTTCGGTTGGTGTAATGTATAGATGGAAGACGTTGCAATGATCACAGCGTTTTTTTCGGTAATATATATGGAGGTAAAAAAAAATATTTCACATTTCCTTAATGACAATGCCTCTTGGTCACAGGTTCAGTCAACAAAGCATCTGGTTCGTGTTCATGTATTACATTTCTAATTCTGGTTTCTATGTGCAATTATAGTATTTCTGGTTTTTCAATTAGTTCATTGTAAATAGTGTTTAAAATATCTTGTCGTATTGAGGAAGAACCGTGCCAGATACATGTACGTTGAATCACACTTCCACACACAGAACAGTTACACTTGTGCTTTGTTGTTTCTTAGCTTTTATAGTTGCAGGGGACTTAATTAATCAATTGTGTTAACGGAAATTTCCTTTCATTCTTTATTGTTATATTATGCAGTCAGATTGCGTACTAATACTAGTCAGGGCCAACCGGTTACGAGACTTCGTAACCGGACTCACAGCTACTAAAATTATTGCATTTAAATAAGCCTCCATGCACTTTGCATTCGGTACATGAACAGTCACAATAGAAACGTTCCTACACGACATAAGGGATGATGCAAAACTTTTGTCATGTGCTGCCGTCAATTTGACGTCTGTTGCATGCTGCCTTCTCCGTGTCGCCATTTGAATGCTCACAAGTGTACTTTCGAAGCGCCTCTTATTTGCTGGAGGCTGAGAGACGACTCGGAAATCGATCGGCTTGCCTGGAATTCTGGGTGAGAGCTGGAAGTCGTGTCGTGTCGTATCACTCGGAGCGCGCTGGAAGGCCCTTCAGCCCCGAATCCGCCAGAAGCGAACGTGAAGGAATGTCGCGACGTCTCTTCCCCCACAGGACAGCGCAGCACCCCCCGGCACGGCACAGCACGGAGCTGCGTCCTCCTGCTACCTGCTAATAACAGGTAGATTTATTCCGTGCTGCTTGAATTAAAGCGCACGCTGCTTTATCGACGCCGGATTACGCCATACCATTTTTCATCCACTGACGGCCGCTTTGAACTGCGACCGTGCTTCCGACATTCCACGAGTGTTTTCGTAATGAGGTGTAACAAGCCTTCAAATCAGATTAGTCTGATAAAACCAGCAATTAAAATGCGTGACACCATAAATTCTCGCGTGTAATTTACACTTGGCGCGGCGCGCGAGGGCCCAATTAATTATCTGAACCGGGATACAACTGCGCAGTACCACTGCGCAGCACTTAATCAAACTTTGGTGCCGTTTACGATACGTTAAATCATGCCTTGTGTAGAGCACTATAAGGTAAGAACTTCTAAACGAGGGCTTCAGAAACTCTGTTACAAATCGCTCTCCAGGGAGAAGCGTGATGTATATTCCCTTCGGATGTTTTCTTTTTTTTTTTTTAGAAAACTTCATGATCATTAAATTAGATAGGAGATTTACAGATACATGGAAAAATAAGAAAAGAATCACTTCAATCGCTAAGCGGGGAGCTTTTCAACAGCTTTTCTACTGTAAATGCCTACTCAGTTAACGAAAAGTTCTCACAGACCACCACAAAGAAAAAAGTTCCAGCTGTTTACTTATTAGAGTGGCATCCTTCTATTCGAAGGGTCGCTATAAAAGAAACGTATTAAATACTGTCGCTTGAATCCCAACATAACTGGCAGTTCTCTGTATGTGCATCTTTTCAGAGATGATTAAGGTACTCGGCTGTTCGATACAGGATGTCATATTAAACGCCTTTCCGTCTAGGTTCCGAATTTATTTTATTTGGCTTCTAGTTTCGGCGAATTACTATTCCATCTTCAGATTTACTATTTCATCTTCAGATTCAGGGTAAAGACAATGTATACTTTTTTCTCTCATGTATCTGACGTATTTAAGCGAACTGTGTAGAAATGATTAAAGTTTCTACCAATTGTAGTTAGGGAACTAGATGGCTCAAAGTTTGAGGTGTGTGTGTAGCATAACTTTCTGCATTCAGATAGTTGTTCTGGTAGAGGTCTGTGAAGTGATGGGTTCAAACTACAACCTAATTTTTTTAATGCATAATTCACGTTCTTTCTAAGCGACCTCTAAGGAGGTGTAAAGCTCCTGGTTACACGGAGTGACTAGTTATCTCGATGCTCTGTTTCATGTTATCTGGGATTGTCTGTTTGTTCATTTGTGCCTTCAAACTACAGTGTAAGGGTACATTCTACAATCCAACAGGACTCGTATAAGTAGCTTGTCGCTTGCCGCTGCATGAAGATTCCACCTCGGTTCTGATCAAAACAGGGGCCAGCAATATTGGTATTAGTGGAGTTCTCCTTGCTCAGAACCGAGGTGCAAACCTCCTACGCATCGGTCAGGGGCTGAAAGTCGTAGCCAAATAAAGTAAGTTCCGAAACTAGACGACTGGACGGTGTTTAATTTCACATCATGTACCACGCAGTTGGCTGCGGGTAAGTTTAAATGCCACAAATGTAAAAGTTGGCATTAGCAAATCTGTTGAGAATGCTTACCTTTGCGGTCGAATGGGCTATCCGCACTTGAAATTTACCGACGCGTGACTGTAAGGGGTAGGCTCCCGTGAGAAACTGCGACTGTACACAACGCCCAGGCTACAGAGCACCTTAAAATTAGATAGTTTCGTGAAAGACATTAGGAAATATAATCAAACCCAGCCTTATGACAAACACTTGTTGTATCTGAACTAAGTTTCCGTATGAGTTTCTGCACAGTACCGGTTTGTACGGATATAAAAAATTTACGCTGCTTTTAAAGTGAAGCTAACTGTCACAGCCGTCAAAGGCAAAAAGACATTCAAAACATGTTACGTGTATCTGAACGAAGTTCAATGTTTCATTTGTTTATGAAGGGCCTTATTGGTTTTCCAAGGCGCCGCAATTAAGAAATTCAATCCCTTTTCACATATTGTAATAATGGATAAATCATTATTGGCTTTTAATCAGCCTGATAACAGGATGCTAACATACTGATGCAACGAAGAAGAAGATGTTTCGGGGATTAAATACCTAACCAACGAACTAAATCTCGAGAGTAAATTACACGATGAGGCAAAACGTTATGGGCACCTGTTTAATAGCGCGGTCTTCCACTTTTCAAACACAGTACAACAGATATGATGCTTGGCATGGGTTCTAAAAGGGCTTCACAGGATTCGAGAAGTACGTGGCACCAGACGTCTACGCACAAGTCAAGCAGTTCCATCTGAGCCGTGGCTGGACTGGCGCCAGTAGTATCTCTGACGTGAGTACGATCGATTTCCTAGTGCAGAGGTTTGTCTTTGGGCTTGGGCCGGCTCAAGATGGGCAGGCAAGAGGACACAACGCTCTGAGAACGTTACGCCGTCGTGCGCGAGTCGGCGATTGGCACGCGGAAAGAAGCGATGACGTAGTGCCTGAGGCCGGGCGGCGGTTGTCTCGTGGTTGTACTAGCGGCGGTTGGAGTTGGCCTGTGCTGTGCATTCTCCAACAATCTCGTGGGCTGTGGATGTGCCCGCTTCCTTGGAGGGGACACGTTGTTATGATCTTGCGAAGAGATGGTTTCACATATTCGCAAAATCGCCCAAGCATCAAGACACCAAGTTCAGTACGCTATTTACTAACAGCGCTTGGTTAACTGTCATTGTGATCGCTCTTGGTACTGTAAAACGTTGCAAGACGTGTGATGTTATGTTGGTTTGATTTCTTTTGAGGCCTCTTACTAAGCGTGTGCTCTTCTGCCGCATAACATCGATGTATTTGCAGATGTGTGTCCGTAAGTTCTAGTCAGTGTCGGTTCTGGTGAGTCAGTTCATTTCCCACTCTTAGTGTTTGCTTATCAAGCACTGTTTCACTTGAAGGACTTGCGAGTGACATTAGTTCTTGTTCAGCCTTGATTTACTGGTCTATCTCAGATGTTAAAGTTAAGAAAAGTTTCCTGCCTCCTGTTGTCGGGTGTGGTCTGTGTTTCGGTGAGCTGAGGCAGCGGGCAGCAGAAGCGTAGAGCTTCCCTTTATATTACAACTTTGGCTTACGGGCGGTGGACTTCGCCTGAGCTCGTGTGTTTCTCTTCTGTAGCGTTGCTTGGTTCACGTTGTGGTGGCTTACTCAACGTGGGGTTGCAAACGGAGCCACGTCATGGTTCGAAGTTAAGTATTACTTCTCTCAGTCGGTTCCACCGTTCGTTGTTAAACTTCGGCCTTACAAGCTCGGGCCTTACTTCGGTTGGTGCACTTTTCTGTTGTATCTTGACTACAGTTCCTCTGTTAAAGTTATGGCCAAATTTTGCCTGAGTGGCAGTTCTTAATGTTAGGCTAATGATTTATGAACTTATGATTTTATGTAATGAAAATTTCTTAAATATTTCGCCTGAGTGACGGTTCTCAATGTTTGGGTAATGATTTACTAACTTGCTTACGATTTTATGTAATGAGAGTTTCCTAAAAATTTCTGCCTGAGTGGTGGTTCTCAATGTTTGGCTAAATTTCTTAAATATTTTGCCTGAGTGGCGGTTCTTAGTGTTTGGCTAATGATTTATTAATTTGCTTATGATTTTATGTAACGAAAACTTCTTAAATACTTTGTCTGAGTGGCGGTTCTCAATGTTTGGGTATTTATTAACGTACTTGTAATGTAAGTCTCTTAAATAATGTTGCACGAGTGGCGCCTGTCAAATTTTATGTGATTGTTTTGGGTAGCTAATAAAGCCATTGGAATTGAAATGTTCACTTTATTGGGTCAGCACTTCCACCCCCTTTAGATTTAAACAATCAGGCGTTAAGTAACATCCGTACCACTCTCGAATCTGTCGCCCGATATGGGTTCGGATCAGACACATTTTCTGGCCAAGACATCAATGCGAGTCCACTAGAATGCCCTTCAAAACACTGTAGCACGGTGCTGACCTTGCAACACGGTCAGTTATCCTGCTGGAAGATGTTAACACCGTAGGGAGAGACTTGAAGCATGAAGCGATGCAGGTGGTCCTCAATAATGTTCAAGCAGTTCACTGCTATCACGATCCTTCGATTACTACCACAGATAACATGGAAGGCCAAGTCAGAGTACCCTATAACATAGTTCTGTCCTCACCGGCCTGCAACTGTGGCGCAGTGCATGTATCGTGCACCCATTTGCCTGGATAACGGCATGTACGGACCCAATCATTGACCTGGTATAACAAGAAATGCGACTCATTCGACAGGCGACGTCTCTATTGCTCCACCGTGAAAACTCAGTGATGCTGTGCCCGTTACAATCATAACTGACGATGTCGTTGGATCAACACAGGAACATGTTGGAGTCCTATGATGTGGAGCACAACGGTCAACAATGGCCTTTGAACGGTGTGCTCCGAAACACTTGTGCCTGCATCGGCATCGTTCTTTGTCGTCTTACCTGCCACAGGTCGCTGCCTATCCGGGATTACAGAGCGAGCGATCTCCCGACAGCTGCATTTTGTGATGAGCCGTGGACGTCCAATACTATGCGGCCTACTAGTTATTTCGCCATCCTTCAACCAGCAAACGATAGTAGCAGGCGAAAAGACGACCAGATTCCCCTTTTCAGAGATTCTCATTTCCAGCCGCAGCGCCTCAACAATGTGCCCTTTGTCCAGACCGCTTATATCAGTGGATTACCGCATTTGCGGCCCATATCTTCGTTATAATGAGTGCCCATCCGTCTCTCTTGCGCTTACATTCTTTCCTTACCGCGTCACGTACCCCAGCACCAGCAGGAGGCATTCAACCTCGCGGTGGGTAGTAGTAGTAATGTTTTGGCTCATCTCTGTATTGTGGCGAGACTCGTCTTTGACATAGTACGACCAGACAACAGTAGACCGCTGGACAGGCGAAAGCTCGAGAATTGAAGAAAATCGTGATTCCAACTTGTTATTTCTTTATTAGTTGGTGTTGTTACGTATTACTTCTGCTGTAGAAGATATTCAAGTCCTTGTTTCACAGTTACTTTTTGTTATTAAAATCCACAGTGCATTAAAAACGATTAGATATATCGTGAAGATAGTACCAACAGAGCGCGCTAGATCACGAGGCGATCGAAATGTCGAACAGAACCCGAGACTACCCGAACTGTGACGTGAACTGTTGGAGCCGTTCGTGTTGACATACAGCCATTGACACAATAGTTTGTCATCTTCTGTCCTATGCGAGAGGAGATACTGAACTATCACAACCATAGAGTTTCCTGTGCTACAGCAGAGGTGCACAAACGTCACGACAGAAAGCCAGTGCACGAATTCTGTCCCATACTCTCTTATGGCTCTAGACGTTCGCTCCCTTGGGTGAGTGGATGCTGGCACGGTAGCTCAAATGAAATATTTACCTAGAACAGGTGTCATATGACGTTTGCCCCGACCAGATGAAGAGAACAGCAACGCAACGAAAAGAAAAAAATGAACGTGATCAGCGCGTGCGATTGCCTTGCGGTGTCGGAGATTTTCTCCGCTCGGGAACTGGCTGCTGTGCGGTTCTTATCATCACCGACACGCAGTTCGCCCAGTGTGGTGTCAACTGAAAAGACTCGGAACTCGGCGGACGAATTCGGCGGACTCCCGGCTATCAATGCCATATGGCTATAGACAGAAGATGGGTAGGAAAGGGTTAATCATTCACGACGAACGTCTGGTTTACGCTTAACTTCTTTCTTGATTCGCATCGCGTAGTTGCTGTAACTTTCATGCGCTAGATGCACGTCCCACATGTGGATGTCGGTTCTTTGTGTCTTGGTAGGGTGAGTTTATTTCCTAGGCTTGGTACAGAATCTGATTGCTATTAATTCATCCGAATGGCAATACAGTCAATGTAGTCACTCTCGTTATTAGTAAACCTTTAGAAATGTTTTGCGATCTATATGGGTCATATTTGTTCGACTTTTTTGCACTTCGGCTGTCTGTAATGCCACTTGTTCTCCAGGCACGCGACTTATTCACTTGATGAAATCATTTATGTGAGTGTATACTTATATATTCTTTACAACTACTCCCCAGCCAGCCGCCCGCGGTGGTCTCGCGGTTCTAGGCGCGCAGTCCGGAACCGTGCGACTGCTACGGTCGCAGGTTCGAATCCTGCCTCGGGCATGGATGTGTGTGATGTCCTTAGGTTAGTTAGGTTTAAGTAGTTCTAAGTTCTAGGGGACTGATGATCACAGCAGTTGAGTCCCATAGTGCTCAGAGCCATTTGAACCAACTACTCCCCTTACCGTGCATTTTCCTATTTACACAAACTGAAAAGATTTGTAATTATCAGTTAGTACACTATAACTTGATCCGAAAGCGTGTTACTTGACCACCTCCATTGAATTAATTCATGATTTTCTCGTTGTAGTTTACGTAACAATAATCGTAATCACAACGAATATTATTCTTTACATTTCTGGAAATACTTTTAACAAACAAGGTAGGTTCTAGAGCTTATGCAGCAAGCAGACATACTGTACTTTTTTGTTACAGTCTTTGTGGTTTCGGGCTGTCAAGCCCATTCTCAAACCACACACCTAGTTTCTGGCCGTCAGCTGTCATACAATATGGCGCTAAACAGGCACGAATAACTTCTGTATAGAAATTCAAGCTGTGGGCAAAAAGTACTCTTACTGATGTGTCTTCTCTTGCGTCTGCATGGCACAGTGTGATTCAGGCGCAACAATAGACACGTAATCTAAACAGTTAATGCCCACAGATTGACTTTCCACACATAACTATTCATGTCTTTTGGCGCCGTATTGTGCGCCTAGTTACGGTTAACAACAAGTTGTGTGAAAGGTCAAATGTGAAATCTTCCCTGTTTTGACGTCAGTACGATGTTTGTCGCTTGGCGATACTTGTTGATTTATTTTGTGATCTCGCGTCCGTCGGCCGTCGTAATTTAATATATTATTATTGTTATTATTATTTTTTGATTGTTGCCGACTTACGTGGTGGGCCTTAATAAAATGATATTTCATTCAATTTTTATTTACGGTTAAATGCTTTTGTGAAGTTCTCCTTTTTAACAATATTGAAATTAAATTATTTGTTACGTTGATGAACGTTAGACTCGCTGAATCTTAAAACATGTGTATATAAGCTGAACAACGTAATAAACTTTTCATATTAATTTCCTCGGCTAGTCAGCTCACTTTAAAGCAAAAGATCTTTAGTTATTAATTACAATTGCTGCCCACACACGCGCGAGAGTATTTTTTCTTACCTCCGTTAACCAATGCCACGTAGTCGGAGACCTGGCTCTGGCTGTCGGCTATGGTACTGAAAATAAGAATCTTAAAGCTACGTATTTCTGCAACTTCGTGCGGCTGTGGAGAAATATTAATATTATGTTAATAGTGGGCGAGTATTTCGCTTCCGCTAATTTTTGATAAGTTAATATCGCCACGTAACGGCGTCGTTGGCTGCATCGGACGCTGCGATTGTTGAACTGTAAATTACTTGAATGCAGGTTAATTCAAGAAAGGCGAAAATGCAATCGGCATCACCTCTTACAAATTAAAAGTGCCCAATAAGATTAAATGAATATATAATTTGCTTAACGCATACAAATATGCTTACATTTGCCAGCACTCGCAAGATGTCCGTCTATGCACAATCAAGACAAGAGAAGAAGTGAAGATGACTAAAAAATTGACAAAAGCGCGTATATTGTCACCTTTTTAGATCATTTTGTCATAAATTATTTCTTTGCAATCGAAACTTACTCAGAGAAATTATTATTTTACGGCTACATGATAAAAATATATTATTCAATTTTTAAATGTCTCTTCTTTATAAATACTGTTTTTTAAGTCTTTTCGTAAGATAGCACTGGGGACGCTATACATACAAAACTATTCATGTATTTAGGCGCCGTATTGTGCGCCTAGTTCCGGTTAACAACAAGTTGTGTGAAACGCAAAATGTGTTTTGACGTCAGTACGATGTTTGTCGCTTGGCGATAATGGTTCAAATGGCTCTGAGCACTATGGGACTCAACTGCTGTGGTCATTAGTCCCCTGGAACTTAGAACTACTTAAACCTAACTAACCTAAGGACATCACACACATTCATGCCCGAGGTAGGATTCGAACCTGCGACCGTAACAGTCGCACGGTTCCGGACTGGGCGCCTAGAACCGCGAGACCACCGCGGCCGACTTGGCGATACTTGTTGATTTATTTTGTGAAGTGACTTTTCGTGTAAAGGGGTAAGAAGGTTGAGGCTTACCGTATGAAACGCAATTGCTATTGAGAAAAATAATCGTGCATTGTTGTTGTTGTTCTATCAGAACAGCAGCGCTGCTCTGAGGGAGTATCACTGAAAGAAAGAGCTGCGTAGAGGCCCCGTGTCAATGAATGGGCTGAAGAATATGATCAAGAAATTTGAAGAGAAATGTCAATTAGGTGGTGCAGGAAGGAGAGGGTGGCAGCCCATTCCCACGACAGTTGTTGATGGAGCTGCTGTGGCTACAGACGACCGTGCAACAAGTGCCTCAAATTCTGCAGCCAGCACTCGGGGTGTGTCATGAGAATTGTCTCTCCTCTGGTCAACAATTCAAAAATATTGTGGGGCCTTTGACACCAGTATTCCCACAAGCTACACAATTTGCGCGAAATACAGCCCCAAGGCAGAGCCGTGAATACATAGAATTACTGAGTGTGGGGTTCTACTCCTCCACATGCTGCGCAGGAACATCCACTGCACTCAGCTTATATCACTGTGTCATGTGATATTCACATGCTCCTTCATTTTCGGTCCATTCTCTTCTAGGAGATGACAGTCCGTGGACCTGTTAGGTCTACAGTAACATTTGCACTTTATAAGGACCTCCTTGTGGAACGAGTGATTCCAGCTTTGCAAGAACGCAACTGTGTCCACATCACTATTTTCAAGCAAGAAAGGTACCACATGTAGCTTGCCACGTGACATGTTTGCTTCGAGAATCTTTCGGTAATGATCCCATCAACTTCAGGCAATTTTAAGACGTGTGGCCTTCCAGATACCCCGACCCAAACCCCCGAATCTCCTGGTTGTGGGGATTTCTGAAACAACGTGTTCGTCAGGAATGTATCTGCACACTTCCTGATCTGAAGGGTAGCATACAGATATTCTACAAGCAACTGTAGCCCGTCCCGTGTTGTGGATGTAGTATGTTGCTGGATCGTTTGACCATAATGAACACATGTCGTAATTTGTGACCATATCCTAATAAACGTGTTTGTTCGTTCCTGTAGCAGTACCATATTCTGACTGCTTACAACGGAATATTTTTAACCTGGTGGCGAAAATTGGAACTATTACTTTTTTCAGCACCCTCCTTGAACGCGCCGATTAAAGAATGTACCTGCGATGTTACAGTGTCCAGCGATGTGTGTAGCCCACATTGCATCATTCAGAACATCCTAACTTTACCAATAGTATAGAACACACTTCTATTACACGAATAAAAGAAGTCCAGAACATTTCAGCAATACGGATACAACGACACGGGACCAGTAAAGTTTCATTTCAGAACTCTGTACTTATCTTCACTACATTTTGATGAACAGGTGCTTTCCAGCTCTATTTCTCCGTTATTACGACGTCCTCAAGACTTTAATCGCCGACATGTGACTAACTCAATTTAATTATAACGAATCGAACCAGGAAGGACGCGTTAAATCTTACAACGTCTTTGCATTGAAACGCCATACTTTCATAGCACACAAATTACAGTATGTAAACCACCCAATACGAAATTTCTTTAACTAACAAGATGTTTACCATCATTTTATTGCAACAAACCTGGTATGTTATTTCTTTTTTGAACTGCAATTTCCTTAACCTTTAATATAAAGAGAGTGGAAGGACTTGACCCACACAGTGACCATTTCATTTCAACACATTTATTTGAATCATAGATAAATCATTAAGAGAATTACAATCATAAATGAGATAATAATTTCTTTAAGAAACGCCATTCAGTTAAACTTTAGAAACTGCTTGTTGTATAAAACAACAAATGAATTAATCTCTTTAAAAACATTTTAAAACCCGCCACTCAGGTCAGTTTTACAAACTGCTTGTTGTATGAAACCACAACCGAATTAATCTCTTTGCAAACATTTAAAAAACCGCCACTCGGGCCAAGTAAATCATTTAAAAATAAACTTTACATCAAATAACCAGGAAATCAATATCCGGGCGAGATATTACCAAACAACTTTACAAGGTTATAGACAGTTTGATCAAGAATAACGCAGTTATTTCCCCATAAAAATTGGCATACGCCACTAAGGCTGAATTGCATCGCAATTTTAGAAAACGGTTTCAGTTAAGACACATTCTTCTAGAAATCCCTCAAAATTCTTAAGACAAATACTTAAAACATTTAACACGGGCAACCTTGCAGAGCTACCACAAGTTTTAGAAAACTGCAGCATGTACAATAATTTAGGCCCGAGATTGTGAGGCCGCGACTTGGGCACGAACGGTGGAGGCGACTGAGTACTTACCTTCGAATTAAGATGTGGACTCCGTTTGTACTTCCACCCCGTGCAGAACACCGAAATCGGAACCGAACAGGACTCGCGAGCTCAGGCGAAGTCCAATGTCCGGACGCCCGCTAGTAATTTAAAAGGGGAGGCTCTGCACTTCGGTGGGCCACTGCTTCCGATCTCTGAAACATAAATCAGAAGCGACAACAGGGAACCAAACAACCCTTTATTCACCTTAATATTCAAACTTATTCAGGAAACTACTTCGATAAATCGACAATAATAAAACTGAAATCATTCCTTTAAGCAAAACCACATGCACGAATGATGCAAACGGAACTGGCTCATTAAAACCATGGGCACCTTATGTGGGTCTGTAAGGTACCACACGGCAATCTTTAGGCACGTAATACAGATCGTTCGGTAAGGCTGCGCACACGTATCAATGTTTTAGACTCTTGCCAGCTGAAGCAAGAACAATGCTATTAAGAAGCGAAGCACACACTTAATAAGAGGCATGAAATATCACATCAGAGTCCTTGCAACGCTTTGCTGCCTCAAGAGCAATCATCATTATCTTTCACTAATCGTTGGCAGGACTTGAATTACTTAACTTAATGCCAGCTGCTGGATCGATGTGGCGAAGACACCAGACGCTGCTTAGGCCAATAGTAACAGCGTGTTCCTTCAAGGAATCGAGCACATGCATAGCTTCACGAGGTTGCCAAGAAGCCACAGCGCCGGCCCGCTGTTTCTGACCCCAGTACGATCAAGCGCTCACTGCCGCCCGTACTCAGGCACACCGTGCTCGCCGTCGTCTCTCCAACGTTTCGCTAATACGCGCACTTCCGCGTTCCGTGCCCAAAATTGTTGTACCTTTCCACTCCTTACTGCCCGCTATATCCTGAGCCAGCCCAGGCTCGAAAGACCTGACAGAGAGAATCGATAGCGCCTAACCAAAGATAGCGCTGGCATCAGTCAGCCACGGCTCAGAACCATATCAAAAACGATGCATTTTCGAGAGACCCTCAATGTACTAGGCTTTTGAAACAGTGTCTAATCATTGTGTTTTAAATATTAACACAAACATTACAAATTAACAAATTATGGGCTTCAACTGCAAATAACGTAGTCCAAAAAGGCGTATATTAAGTTCGGCTTGTGCATAGAAAGCAATTTTGCATCTTATTGGCCACGTTTCTCTCCAAGGTGGGGATCTAGTTAGAGGAGGGGGGGGGGGAGATGTCTGAACAGACATCACGCAGAATCCGCAGCTGTGCAACATTATATGTGAATTGAAGGTGGAGGGAGATGGAGGGAAGGGAACGGATTACTAATAACAGCTGTACTGGGCCATTATACAGGATCAATGCGACGAGTGAAAATGTGTACCGGAGCAGGATTGGAACCTGGGAGCTCCTACTTAGTAGACAGGTGCGCCATCCCGGACGCAGTGTTACCGCAACTGCACAGACTATCTCGGTGCCCCTCACGGCCGACCTACATTCCCATCAAGCGCCACCTATCCACAGTCTCTGAGCATTTCCTCCATGCTCGCTACTGAGAGATTCCTGAAGGAGTTTGGCCATACTTGTGCACCCACACTGAAAATGGTGGATCCATTGTCCGTCTAGGCGAATCAATTGTATGAATGCATAGTGTCTATTCTCTTGAGCATGTGCAGCTAGGCGGCCCTATCACAGGTGTTCTGCACATGCGCTAATTAGATGGCCAATCCAAGCTGCATGCACTCAGCTGGTGCAGAACTTTCGCACAGGATCTGGTCTGGCTGTCTGACTACCCATACGTCAGGCTATTGGCCATGCTTGCTTACCTATGGGGGCATGGCTGGCCACCGGTGGTCACGCGAGGTGGAGCAGCCTGCCTTCAGTGATTTAGGGAAACCTAAATGAGGAGAGCCAAATAGAGATTTATCACATGCGAGTCCGGAGTCTTACTACCACACCATTCATTCCATATTTTCTTTCAATAACCGGTCATGATCTGTAAACAACGGTTAACTCCACTATGGATGAAACACGTGCGAGAATCTAGTGCTGTTCCCATTAGCACCATCAATACCAATGTGGCAGGCAGCAGATATTCACCTCTCACGCAAAGCTCACTCAAGACCTCCTATCACCTGAAATGTTCGTTTCCCACCACTGCTCCCTTACCTCGATTTACTCAGTTTATCCCTCTCTTGGGCTAACCTCTTCATCACAGTGTAGTACTTGCAACCTACGTCCTCAACTACTTGCTGGACGTATTCCTATCTCTGTCTTCCTCTGCAATTTTTCCCTCTGCTGCTCCATCTAGTACCGTGGTTGTCATTCCCTAATATCCTAACAGATGTCCTATCATCCCGTCCCTTCTCATTGTCAGTGTTTTCCATATATTCCTTCCCTCTCCGACTCTGCACAGAACCTTCTCATTCCTTAACCTGCCAGTCCACGTAATTTTCACCACATCTCAAATGCTTCTGTTCCCTTCTGTTCCGGTTTCACCACAGTTCATCTTTCGCTAACGTACAATGCTGTGGGTCAAACGTACATCCTCAGAAATTTCCTCCTTAAATTAAGGCCTCTGTTTGATACTAGTAGACTTCTCTTGGCTAGGAATGCCCGTTTTCCTAGTGCTAGTCTGCTCTTGATGTTCTCATTGCTCCGTCCATACTTGGTGATTTTGCTGCGTAGGTAGTAGTCTTGCGTAACTATAGGGCTAGCAGCGCGTAACTGATTTTCCGGTTGGCTGAGCATTGAACTTTTGTAAATCGGACTCGAAAGGTGCGGATGACCGAGTTGTTGATTGGTCAGGTGCGAAACATAGAGAATGGGAAAATCAGAGGTGATACGGTTGCAACCCTTTGAAATACAGGGTTACAGAATCACATAGACTGCTAGAGTAAATAACAGAGATGTAGTGCAATGACCCAAAGCATTATCATATTTAATAAAGAACATAATGGAATAAAGAGAATAAATTGTTGTTGGCTTCTCCGTCTCAAGCTTATTGCAATTAATTACCGAGTGAGATGGCGCAGTGGTTAGCACCCTAGACTCACATTCGGGAGGACGACAGTTCAAACCTATGTCCGGCCATACTGATTTAGATTTTTTGTGATTTCCCAAAATCGCTTTAGGCAAATGCCAGGATGGTTCCTTCTAAAAGGAGCGGCCGATTTCCTTCCCCATCCTTCCCTAATCCGATGGGAGCGATGTCATAGCTGTTTGGTCACCTTTCTCAAATCAACCAATCAACCCAACCAATTTATTAAAGAGAATTATAGACCAGACGTGTTTCTCTTTTACTTACTAAGCATCTTCTGTGGTCTTTGGTGTTTCAGCGTCTTGTTTACATATCGCGAAATGAGTCGTTGTTGAAAATATTAGCTGAAGGAGTCTCAGAGGGAAGGAATACCAAGAGCAGACATACGAGTGCGTAAGACAACTCGTCAGTGGTGTGGGTTGCAGAAGCTATGTTGAATTGAGGAGAGTATCTGACAAACGACGAGAAGACAGAGCTAAATCGAAACCACAAAATTTGTTTGGGGGTTGTAAAATAAACATGTATTTGGAAATCGTAGGAAGAATTTGTATTCAGGTTATAAAACTAGGCAGAACAAACGACGAATAAAATATTGGGTCGACACAGTGAGAAGTGCAAGAAAATTAATGGTTAATTTAGTAGCCCCGATGATGAATTACTATTAGACGCGCCAAAAAATTGGCGCTACACCAGAATATCGGTCAGTGCCTATGATAAATTACTTGAAACAGTTTAAACTTTTATTAGGTATCAGAACGTCGTTAGTGACAGTAACTCAAATACTGAAGGCTTTTAGTTGCCTTAATGTAATTGCGTACATGATGTAAAAGATACACTACGTGATCAAAAGTACCCGGACACCCCCCAAAAAATACGTTTTTCGTATTAGGTGCATTGTACTGCAACCTACTGCCAGGCACTCCATAACAGCGACGTCGGAAGTCATTAGACATCGTGAGAGAGCAGAATGGGGCGCTCCGCGGAACTCACGGACTTTGAACGTGGTCAGGTGATTGGGTGTCACTTGTGTCATACGTTGATTGGGTGTCACTTGTGTCATACGTCTGTACGCAAGATTTCCACAGTCCTAAAAATCTCTAGGTCCACCGTTTCCGATGTGATAGTGAAGTGGAAACGTGAAGGGACACGTACAGCATAAAAGCGTACAGGCCGATCTCGTCTGTTGACTGACAGAGACGGCCGACAGTTGAAGAGGGTCTAATGTGTAATAGGCAGACATCTATACAAACTATCACACAGGAATTCCAAACTGCATCAGGATCCCCTGTAAGTACTATGACTGAGAAAACTTGGACTTCATGGTCGAGCGGGTGCTCAAAAACCACACATCATGACGATAAATGCCAAACGACGCCTCGCTTGGTGTAATGAGCGTAAACATTGGACGATTGAACAGTGGAAAAACGTTGTGTGGAGTGACGAATCACGGTACACAATGGCGGCGAACGTTATCTGCCAGCTTGTCTATTGCCAGCAGTAAAATTCGGCGGCGGGGGTGTTATGGTGTGGTCGTGTTCTTCATGGAGGAGACTTGAACCCCTTGTTTTTTTGCTTAGCACTACCACAGCACAGGCCTTCATTGATGTTTTAACCACCTTCTTGATTCCCACTGCTTAAGAGCGATTTGGGCATGGTGATTGCATCTTTCAACACGATCGAGTGCTTGTTCATAATGCACGGCCTGTGGCGGAGTGGTTACACGACACTAACATCGCTGTTATGGACTGGCCTGCACAATGTCCTGAACTGAATCCTATACAACGCCTTTGGGATGTTTTGTAACGCCGACTTCGTGCGAGGCGTCACCGCCCGACAACGATACCTCTCTTCGGTGCAGCACTCCGTGAAGAATGGGCTACCATTCCCCAAGGTAAAATGGCTCTGAGCACTATGGGACTTAACATCTGTGGTCATCAGTCCCCTAGAACTTAGAATTACTTAAACCTAACTAACCTAAGGACATCACACACATCCATGCCCGAGGCAGGATTCGAACCTGCGACCGTAGCAGTCGCGCGGTTCCGGACTGAGCGCCTAGAACCGCTAGACCACCGCGGTCGGCATTCCCCAAGAAACCTTCTAGCACTTGATTCAGCTTAAATCTGCGAGAGTGGAATCTGTCATCAAGGCTGAGAGTGGGCCAACACCATATTGAATTCCAGCATTACCGATGGAGGGCACCACGAACTTGAAATTCATTTTCAGCCAGTTATCCGGATACTATTGATCACATAGTGTATGTCTATTTTAGAAAGTTATATGTTATTTATTCCAAAATTGAAACACCGACAAAGTCAATCAAATATTGCTATATTTCTTTTTCCTACAAAACGTAGTTTAGTCGTCATAGTAAAAGCTACACAAGCACCACCATCCCTGCAACAATTGTAAGCTTGGCCTCTCAGCGGCCGGTGACAATCGGTCTATAATTATTTTTTTTTCTTACTCGAGATTTTACCGTCGTCCGGGTTTTAGATCGTCCATACGCGTGCTTCTGCGAGAGGTGTGCCACCATGCAGATTTCAATATGTACCGAAAGCACAACGACGCAAGCAGAGAAAGGTTTCAGCTGCATAGTGTCATTTTTCCAAGTTATCACCACCATTTATTATGGATTAGTGCTGACGGTGAACAAGAGTTTGCACGCCGAGATCGTAAAAGCCTGAACCAGCCCCGACAGAACACGTGTGGGACCAGTTCGGACACCAGCTGAGGCCCAGTGCCAGTATCCAGGATATGGAGGAACAGTTACAACAGTTGTGGGCCAAACTGCCTCAGGGGTGGCTACCACGGCTTTATGACACCCTTCCCAACCGAGTCAGTGCATACACCCGGGCCCAGCGAGGTGCAAAGTCATCGAGATGGGCACACACTTCCAAGAGTAAATTTGACCCGAGTTTGTAATCACTGACATAATTGTCAACCTCTGTAAGGCACATTTCGTTCCGTACATATACTTTTCTGCGTCAATATGTGTAACCAAACACAGAAAGGCATTGCAATCAAGGGCGTGCAATACTTTAAGTAGTAATGTTTATTGTTTAATATGTTCATCTCTTTGGCAGTGAACGTAAACAGCAGCATTCCAAGTATTCCTTTCAGACACGGTCTAAAATTAAAAATAATTTTAATAAACATTCTTTCTATCGAATACAGCTTCCTATCTAATTCAAATTTACTGTCTAACAGAAAATCAAATACGAAAACATTATGATTATTCCCAAAAAGATGACCAACTGATACTTGGTAGACTGTTCCTTCGGCCAACTTTTCATGAAATCAAAGTAAATCTTTTTCTGACTCTGTGACCAAAATTAAGTTTACACTGCAGCTTCCATTTTAATTTTTGTTTTCTTAACGCTACGTCCACCACCGACAACACTCGCCAGGTGCCATTACCTGGGATCGCCTGATGACTTCTGCCGACAAATGGTGCAAATGGCCCTGAGCACTATGGGACTTAACTTCTGAGGTCATCAGTCCCCTACAACTTAGAACTACTTAAACCTAACAAACCTAAGGACATTACACACATCCATGCCAGAGGCAGGATTCGAACCTGTGACCGTAGTGGTCGCGCGGTTCCAGAGTGTAGCGCCTAGAACCGCTCGGCCACACCGGCCGGCTCGTGACAGTAGCATAAGAACAACGGTCTTAGCGCCACTATAAGCATGCGAATCAGGTTAGCTTCAAATACACGCTGTAAGGCCGTAGGCACTAGTTACCTTTGGGGTTGAACGTGATGGGTTGTTGTTAGACAAGAATGCATTTAAGGCGACAAAGATGCCATTATAAAGCTGGATGTTCCTTCTGCGATACTGCAGAAAGCCAGGATAGGAACGTAGCCACTGTACACGATTGGAGACAGCAGTGGTCTCGAGAATGGACGGTCGCAAGAAAACTGGGCTCCAGAAGGCCGTGTGGCACTACAGAGAGGGAAGATCTGCCGCATCGTACTGCATCTGCAGCAACAATTAGAGGACCACTTGACACCACAGTGACACGACGAACTGTTACAAATCTATTACTTCATAGACAGCTCTGAGACAGACGCCTTGTACCGTGCGTTCCACCACCCCAAACCACCGCTGTTCGCGACTTCAGTGGTTTCAAGCTAGACTTAACTGGAGGACAAAGTGGAGTTCTGTTGTGTTTTCTGATGGAAGCTGGTTCTGCCTCAGTGCCAGTGATTGACATGCCTTTATTAGAAGGAGGACAGTTCAGGGCCTGCAAACAAACTGTCTGCGTACTAGAAGCACTGGATATACAGCTGGAGTTATGGTCTGGGGTACGATTTAGCATGACAGCAGGACCACTCTCGTGGTTATCCGACGTACCCTGATGCAAATTTGTACGTCAATCTGGTGATTCGACCTGGTTTTTCTGCCATTCGTGATCAGCATTCCAGGGGGTGTTTTCCAGTAGGATAACCCTCTCCCAAATACTGCTGTTACAACCTAACAAGTACTATAGAGTGTCGATATGTTGCCTACGCATGTTCGATTACCACATCTGACTCCAATCGAGCATATATGGGACACCATGGAACGACAACTTGAGTGTCGTCCGTGACGAAGTGCAACAGGCATGAAACTCCATCCCACAAACTGACATCAGCCTCTGTACAACCCAATGCATGAACGTTTGCATGCTTGCATTCAACATTCTGTCGATTACATTGGTTATCGATGCACAGAATATCGCATTTCCAGTGGATTATGACGCGTTTACAATAACTAGTGAGCTTGCAATCTTTATCCCTTAAATATGTTACATAGGCAAATGTATTCCTGAAATTTCATTACTATACTTTAATTATTTTTTGGTGTTGCCACTTCTTTTCACCACTGTATGGGTAAGGTGAAATGTAATAATGGAGCTAGAACTCCATGCTCACTTCAAATTTTTTAAATGTGTATCGATTCTTTCACTTCAGTAACACCAGTCAAAAACTTTGCACAATTCTACAAAAACATTTAGATAAAATAAAGCTCATCGCGACTGTTTGTCCCTCGTTCTACCGTAACTGTGCATCACCAGATTCCAGAGTCCAATCAACTACGCCACAAATACTTGCTACATACACACACATCAGCAAGTGCAGCGATACAAAACGCGCAGTTCAGAGATATTCAAATACACCAATCTTTCATCTTACAAACTAATGTGTACAATATCCATGTGACTAAAATTGCTTCCAAAGAGATACAGTACGTATTTCATTATCAGTTATACTTCTAATTGATTATGGGAAACAAAAACTGTTATGTAAGGCTGGAGGGTTAGGTTTGACATCCCGTCGACATGGAGTCCATTAGAGACGGAGAACAAGCTTGGATTAGGGAAGGGAAGGGAAGGAAATCGGCCGCGACCTTTCAAAGGAACCGTCCTGACATTTGCCTGGAGCGGTTTAGGGAAATCACCGAAAACCTAAATGTGGATGGCCAGAGGTGCGTTTGAACCATTGTCGTCCCGACTGCGAGTCCAGTGTCCTAGCCACTGCGCCACCTCACTCGGTAACTGTTACACACTCATCAAAAAAGGTTTTGCATCACCCCAGTACCTAGAACTCCTGAAGATAGACGGTGACTGTGGATATTGTATCATAGACACAGTCCCTTCGACTGTTTAGAGATGTCACTAAACGCGCCAAAAGATGTAAACAACCATGCATGAACGGCGCCTATTAGACGGAGGGGGTCCGACAGCCCATCAGTTCCATTCATTCCACTAGGAAGCACCTGCTTGTGTTGTTTGTAGTTCTACCATGCCTAGACGACCAGTACCGCGCTTCGATAGCGTCCGCATTGTAACTTTGTGCCAGGAAGAGCTCTCAACAAGGGAAGTATCCAAGAGTCTCGGAGTGAACCAAATCGATGTTGTTCGGACATGGAGGAGTACAGAGAGACAGAAACTGCCAAAGACACGCCTCGCCCAGGTTCCCAAGGGCTACTACTGTAGTGGATGACCGCTACCTGCGGATAATGGCTCGTAGGAGCCCTGACAGCAACCCCACCATGTTGAATAATGCTTTTCGTGCAGCAACAGGACGTCGTGCTACGACTCAAACTGTGCGCAATAGGCTGCACGATGCGCAACTTCACTCCCAACGTCCATAGCGATGTCCATCTTTGCAAACACAACACGATACAGCGCGGTACGGATGGGCCCGACAACTTGCAGAATGGACCGCTAAGGATTGGCATCACGTTCTCTTCAGCAATGAGTGTCTCATATGCTTTCAACCAGACAATCGTTGGAGACGTGTTTGGAGGCACCCCGATCAGGCTGAACGTGTTAGTCACACTTTCCAGCGAGTAAAGCAAGATGGAGGTTCGCTGCTGTTTAGGTGCGGCATAATGTGGGGCCAACGTACGCCACTGGTGGTCATGGAAGGCGCCGTAACGGCTGTACGATACGTGAATGTCATCCTCCAACTGATAGTGCAACCTCATCGGCAGCATATTGGCGAGGCATTCGTCTTCATGGACGACAATTCGCGGCCCCATCGTGCACATCTTGTGAATGGCTTCCTACAGGCCGTCCGAGGTGGCCGAGCGGTTCTAGACGCTACAATCTGGAACCGCGCGACCGCTACGGTCGCAGGTTCGAATCCTGCCTCGGGCATCGATGTGAGTGTTGTCCTTCGGTTAGATAGGTTTAAGTAATTCTAAGTTCTGAGGGACTGATGACCTCAGAAGTTAAGTCACATAGTGCTCAGAGCTACACTCCTGGAAATTGAAATAAAAACACCGTTAATTCATTGACCCAGGAAGGGGAAACTTTATTGACACATTCCTGGGGTCAGATACATCACATGATCACACTGACAGAACCACAGGCACATAGACACAGGCAACAGAGCATGCACAATGTCGGCACTAGTACAGTGTTTATCCACCTTTCGCAGCAATGCAGGCTGCTATTCTCCCATGGAGACGATCGTAGAGATGCTGGATGTAGTCCTGTGGAACGGCTTGCCATGCCATTTCCACCTGGCGCCTCAGTTGGACCAGCGTTCGTGCTGGACGTGCAGACCGCGTGAGACGACGCTTCATCCAGTCCCAAACTTACTCAATGGGGGACAGATCCGGAGATCTTGCTGGCCAGGGTAGTTGACTTTGACCTTCTAGAGCACGTTGGGTGGCACGGGATACATGCGGACGTGCATTGTCCTGTTGGAACAGCAAGTTCCCTTGCCGGTCTAGGAATGGTAGAACGATGGGTTCGATAACGGTTTGGATGTACCGTGCACTATTCAGTCTCCCCTCGACGATCACCATAGGTGTACGGCCAGTGTAGGAGATCGTTCCCCACACCATGAAGCCGGGTGTTGGCCCTGTGTGCCTCGGTAGTATGCAGTCCTGATTGTGGCGCTCACCTGCACGGCGCCAAACACGCATACGACCATCATTGGCACCAAGGCAGAAGCGACTCACATCGCTGAAGACGACACGTCTCCATTCGTCCCTCCATTCACGCCTGTCGCGACACCACTGGAGGCGGGCTGCACGATGTTGGGGCGTGAGCGGAAGACGGCCTAACGGTGTGCGGGACCGTAGCCCAGCTTCATGGAGACGGTTGCGAATGGTCCTCGCCGATACCCCAGGAGCAACAGTGTCCCTAATTTGCTGGGAAGTGGCGGAGCGGTCCCCTACGGCACTGCGTAGTATCCTACGGTCTTGGCGTGCATCCGTGCGTCGCTGCGGTCCGGTCCCAGGTCGACGGGCACGTGCACCTTCCGCCGACCACTGGCAACAACATCGATGTACTGCGGAGACCTCACGCCCCACGTGTTGAGCAATTCGGCGGTACATCCACCCGGCCTCCCACATGCCCACTATACGCCCTCGCTCAAAGTCCGTCAACTGCACATACGGTTCACGTCAAAGCTGTCGCGGCATGCTACCAGTGTTAAAGACTGCGATGGAGCTCCGTATGCCACGGCAAACTGGCTGACACTGACGGCGGCGGTGCACAAATGCTGCGCAGCTAGCGACAATCGACGGCCAACACAGCGGTTCCTGGTGTGTCCGCTGAGCCGTGCGTGTGATCATTGCTTGTACAGCCCTCTCGCAGTGTCCGGAGCAAGTATGGTGGGTCTGACACACCGGTGTCAATGTGTTCTTTTTTCCATTTCCAGGAGTGTATTTGAACCATTTCAACTTCCTACAGGATAACGACATCACTCGATTGGAGTGGTCAGCAGGTGCCCCAGACATGAACCCTATCGAACATGCCTGGGATAGACTGAAAAAGGCTGTTATGGACAACGTGACACACCAACCACCCTGAGGGATCTCCGCCGAATCGCCTTTGAGAAGTGGGACAATCTGGACCAACAGTTCCTTGATGAACTTGTGGACAGTATGCCACGACGAATACAGGCATGCACCAGTAGAAGAGGACGTGCTACTGGGCATTAGAGGTCCCGTGTGTACAGCAATCTGGACTACCACATCTGAAGGTCTCGCTGTGTGGTGGTATAACAGGCAATGTGTGATTTTCATGAGCAATAAAAAGGGCGGAAATGATGTTTATGTTGATCTCCAATCCAACTTTCTGTACAGGTTCCGGAATTCTCCCAACCGAGGTGATGCCAAAGTTTTTTTTGATGTGTGTATAAATGATGTACCAAGAAGGTAAATACAGCAGTTTCTGATGTATCGTAATCTACTATAATTCGTGCAAAACGAGATGTGCTGAGCAGTTCCATTATAAGCCTGACGATGACATAAAACCCTTATTTCCTCTATGTAATTTACAAAAATTCTCTCAGTTTCGTGTCCTGTATGTGGGATCTTCGTCCAATTCGACTGAATAAATCGTCCGAAACTACGTTTGTTAGGATGTTGAGATCGGTTGCACCGAGAACTCGCACGTACGTCGTACCGGTCTGAGAAAATGTTAGTCGTCGGCGGAAAACCGCGTTGCGGTGTCCCTGTGAAAGCAGCGTAAAGGTGACCTGTGACGACGACAGCAGTGTAAAGGTGACTTGTGATAACGCAGTGCGCCCAGCCGCCTGTCCCACCTTGTTGTAGACTCGCTAGAGGACTCCTTGAGCGGAAGAGAGCCCCTCTTCCTGGTGGCTCTCTAGATGACGGCCCTCGCAGCTGCTGCTCCACTACCTGTCTGAGCCCGACTGCAGTTGCCGCTTTCTCAGCGTGTGAACTGGCCGGGCCGTTTGTTTACGAGAGCGCTCGCTGTCCAGGCGGCCGGCAGGCGCGCTACAAATAACTCTCCTAATTGCCGCATCCATTACGGGGAGCAGGCCATCCGTCAGGGCGTCGGTCCACCGCGCGTGTGGCCGTCGTGCCGGAAACGTCGGCGCAATCATCGAAGCCTCCAGCCGTTGCGGTGCAGTGCCACTGCTCATTCTCCGAATTTAACCATCGTCGCATTTTCTCAGTTATCTGCCGCAGCCAACAGCTGGTGGCACCACAAGAAATGAGCCCTAAATATCAAGATCACAGTGAGAAGTTCCTCTTGTCCGTTCCTCGCAGCTCGTGTTGCCTCGCGCCAAGTCACAGTGGCAGCCGCAAACAGAATCCTTGCTCTCCTATCAGTGCTTGGAGCGTCAGAGGAATTACGCGTCGTATTGTTCCACAGATTTAACTGGTAAGCGCGGGCTAGTTTCTTGCATTGCTGCACATGTAAAATCAGTATCAATAATGGCCAGCCAGTGTGGCCGAGCGGTTGTAGGCGCTTCAGTCTGGAACCGCGCGACCACTACGGTCGCAGGTTCGAATCCTGCCTCGGGCATGGATGTGTGTGATGTCCTTAGGTTAGTTAGGTTTAAGTAGTTCTACTTTCTAGGGGAGTGGTGACCTCAGATGTAAAGTCCCATAGAGCTCAGCCATTTGAACCTTTTTTTTAACTCCATAGCAGTTTGGTTGTGTTTACAAGAACGGACTGGGTCCTCTGGGCCACGTGAACCCATCATTCACTGGAAATGGTTATGTTCAGTTACTGCGAGACCATTTATCGGCGCCGGCCGCGGTGGTCTCGCGGTTCTAGGCGCTCGGTCCGGAGCCGCGCGACTGCTACGGTCGCAGGTTCGAACCCTGCCTCGGGCATGGATGTGTGTGATGTCCTTAGGTTAGTTAGATTCAAGTAGTTCTAAATTCTAGGGGATTGATGACCACAGATGTTAAGTCCCATAGTGCTCAGAGCCATTTGAACCATTCATCGGCTTCATTCGCCAAAACAACGATGGATTTTTCATGGATGACAATGCAGCATGTCACCAGGGCACACTGTTTACGATAGGTCTGAAGAATATTCTGGTCAGTTCGAGTGAATTATTTGGCCATCCAGATAGCCAGGTACGAATCACCTCGAATATTTATGGGTCATAGTCGATAGGTCAGTTCGTGCACAGCTCTTTAGCAATAATGGATGGCTCTAGTGGCATCGTGGGTCAATGTTGCTGCAGGGAACTTCCATCTCCTTGTTGAGTCGGTTCCATGTAGAGTTGCTATAGTTGCTGCACTACTCCGGGAGAAGTGAGCTCCGACACGCTATTAGTAGGTATCCCTTATTTTTTCACCGAAGTGTATTTCTCATTACTCTAAAGTCAACAGTTAATCAATCCCTTCTAGGAATCAAATTACTTTAGACCACTTGAGTGGCAATGTACACCGCTAACAATTCGTACATGAACTTCAATTCAAGACTAGCCTCTAGCTGATTATTACAACAAAACTGCAATACACACCGATCAACGAATGTGCTGAATCACTCTGATATGTCGTGCAGATGTGACTGTTCCTGTATCGATCAGAAAGTCACCCCTGACGTCACACCTGCCATGAGCTCTACCTACCAGAGACCAGAACGGAGCGAGTACTAGCCTAATATTCGGGTTGCATACTTCAAAAATGGCGCCGCTTTTACATCAGTGCTAACGGGCTTCCTTCGTCCCCACTGAAATTTGGCCCGTATGACAAGTTTGAGAAGCGTGGCGCTGCGATCGCCTCATACTCGTCGATTCGTTCTCTCATACTGAAGCGTGTAGGAGTGTAAAGCTAGTCGTAACATATTGTTAGTATCGAAGATGAGCACACGATCTTGCTGTTGTAAAGTAGCACCGACAAGCCGAAATGACCTATTGTCAGGATCAGAAAGCTGTGTTTTGTGAGACTGTGGAGAGTGTAAGATGAAAATTAATTGATGCAATGTATAAAACAGCAAAAGTGTTCCAATAAAGAAGGAATGATGTCTGGAAATGTTTTTCGCTATAGACAACTCTTCCAATAAACAAACGAATAAATTTCATCTAATGCAAAAAACAGGCCGGCCGCGGTGGTCTAGCGGTTCTAGGCGCTCAGTCCGGAACCGCGCGACTGCTACGGTCACAGGTTCGAATCCTGCCTCGGGCATGGATGTGTGTGATGTCCTTAGGTTAGTTAGGTTTAAGTAGTTCTAAGTTCTAGGGGACTGATGACTACAGATGTTAAGTCCCATAGTGCTCAGAGCTATTTGAACCATTTTATGGAAAAAATAGGCTGTTTTTTTGTTTATTCCACCTCCAACATGAGGAATCGTATGTGCATTCAGACAAAACTCGACACAGAGCAACGTCACTGGTGTTCCGTGCAACAAAAAAGGGAGCCATTTCTGTATCCATTTGAACTGGCTTCATGGGGTAATAGCGAGTTGTGTAGCTTATCATTCATTCTGTCATTGACTTCAGTAACTAATTACCATTTAGTGATTGCATCTCCCCCATGTCACGTTTTCTGGTACCGTGTTTAAATTTAAACGTAATTATTGGACATTCTCAAACGGTTCAAATGGCTCTAAACACTACGGGACTTAACGTCTGAGGTCATCAGTCTCGTAGACTTAGAACTACTTAAACCTAACTAACCTAAGGATATCACACACATCCGTGTCCGATGCAGGATTCGAACCTGCGACCGTAGCAGACGCGCGGTTCCGGACTGAAGCCTGTAGAACCGCTCGGTCACAGTCGCCGGCGAACATTTTCAGAATAGATATTACACTTAAAAATAAATTTAAAGGTGTAAACTCGAGAGTCTACGGGCACACGGAGACGGCATTTTCGGAAATGAAATCACATGACTCACTGTCGAGTTTAAAACGAGTAGACGGGAGCCAATTTCTGATCTCTGCTACGTACGGGTGGAACACCGCACTGAAATCGACTGCAGTATTTCAGTTGAAAGTAAAGCTCCAGGGGGGACGCACTGTAGACCTCGGGGGAACACTAGAGTAAACATCCATCATGCCACGAAGAACAATCATGACCAATGAGAGGGTCCGCATCATCACATTGCGCACAGAAGATTTGTCAAAAAAAAGTTGCTCATTGTGTGCAGTTGAGTCAAAGCGATGCGTTGCAGACTGGGAATCGTCGCCAATCGACAGGTAGTGTTGAGGACTTGTACTACACACGATATTTCAGTGCATGCCTTATTCTGAATTAGGATGCGAGGATCCTACAGACAGGCATGCATGTCCGAAAAAATCTTGCATCGCAATTAGAAATAATGCAGGCACTGCAATATCGTGTTTATCCGCAGACACCGGGCACTTGATTTTCAAGCAGAATGTCTCCCCTGTATGGGAATATACATAATGGATGTACGAGTACAAGTTGTGGACGCATATCGAAGTTTGACCGTGAGTCGTGTTCGGGTTGCCAAACGGTAAGGCGGCCGTTCGCGTTAAGCGGGAAATCCGCGTTCTAGTCCCAGTCTGGCAAAAATTTTCACTGTCGTCATTCCATTATACCGCAGATGGCTGTCAAAATTTGTAACTGCGAATACATTTAACGTACTGTATCGAACATAGCGTCCACGTTTGACAGGTGCAAACGATGATCGGTATCTACGGCTTTTGAATCAAGGAACTTTGGGCTGTGTGCTCCAGAACTGAATTCGACATTGTATTGCAATAAACTGTTAGAAGATGTTTGCATAATAAGAATCTCCATACCTGATGACCATATCGAGCACCGCGTCGTACGCCATAACACCATCGACTCCTTTACAGATGGGGAACATATGCAGAAAGGACGAGCTGGGATTGGCGTCAGGTGTTATTTATGGACATAACTCTGATATGTTTGTAACCTGGTAACTGCAGGAAAAGAATCTGAAGACAAGCCGGCTATTTATAACGCCGCCAGCTCTGTATTCCACGTGTACAAGAAGTTGTTGGTGGTGGAGTGATATTCCTGGGGAGGGCGGAGAGGGGCATTACATGGGACCACCATAAATCTCTCGTGGTTGTTGTGGACAAACTCTCAAGTAGCTTGGACTTGGAATACTTCTGAAAGAAACACACGAGCACGTAGATCATCTTCTATATTTAAGAACACAATAAATTCAGCACAAATGGTCCTCGTTGACCTTCTTAAAAAAGTAACATACTTTGTAACTAGTTCCTAATAGAAAAATAAGTCGGCAACTAAACGCTGGTACGTGGAATACTAGTGTTGGTTGAGGAAACAACATGATGAAAGCTTCTGTAGTCAGAGTGCGTTCTCCACTAGTCTGATCACCAAATGTTTAACTCGTCGCTTTCTTTGAGCGAAGCACATTTGAACCGACTAACACGTGAGTTACTGTCTGCACTAATTCACAGTTTCTACAGTCTTGCCAGATTGGTCTGACAGAATACCAACAGGCCCACGAGCACGTTGCCGAGGTCCCTTGGCGGCGAAGTCGGCGTGCGGGCGGGGCGGCCCTAGATCCGCAGCAGTCTTGTTATTTTGGATGGCTGCGTCGTAACTGCTGTGATTGGCGCGGGCGCAGTCCTAATAATCTGCACTGACTAGCTGTACGTGACTTTGGTGGATACATCAAAAGTTTCGTGGGAGGAACGACCTATCTAACCGATTTACATGCCCTCAATGCTTTGGTCCGGTTTACGCGAAGGTCCTCTGCACGTCGCGCTGCAAATGACGGAGCCCGAACGTCGTGTAGCTGCAGGGGCTAAGCTGGCAACCAGCCCAATGGCTGTGTGTAGAATATGGCGTCGCCGCCTGACAACTCACGACTCTACGGTACAGGGAAAACATTCTGAAACCAACAGTGAGACCGTATCGCCAAAATTTTGGTGACAATTTCATCTTCATGGATGATAACTTGCTTCCTCATCATGCTGTTCTCCTTAAGGCATTCCGTACTGCGCGGGGTAGCGCAGTGGTTAGCATACTGGACTCGCATTCGGGTTGACAGATTTTCCATGATTTCCGCAACTCGCTTACGGCAAATGACGGGATGGTTCCTTCGAAAGGGGACGACCGGTTTCCTTCTCCATCTGTTCCTAATCCGGGCTTGTGCTCCGTCGCTAATGACCTCGCTGTAGGCGGGACGCTAAACATCAATCTCCTATTCCTCCTCCTTAACATGTCCCATGCTAGGATCACCAGGATGGAATGGACCGCCTATTGCCCTGAAATGAACCCAAGCGGACGCGTGTGGGACCGAGTGATACGAGCTGTTTTTTGACGTCGACAGTGATCGCAGACTCTGCCCAACTTAAATGCCATTGACGAGTGGCACAATTAGGATACTATCATTCATGGTGTGACACGACGAATCCGAGAAAGAGGACGCTGCACCACGTGTTGATGTCTTCAGGAGAGCTGTAAAACAACCTTCCTTGGGAAACAGGCGATTCTGTCGTCACACAAATGTTTACTTTTTTATTTTATTTTCATTTTTCTATTTAGTGATCTGGACACGTTGCTAATGCCTCAGAGAAAGTTTTTGTTCTCTGTACTACGAATTTCGAAATACGCAAAACCTTTGTTGATGTGCGAAAAGAAAAAAAAAAGGTTTAAATTACTCTGAGCACTGTGGGACTTAACGTCTGATGTCAGACTTAGAACTATTTAAACCTAACTAACCCAAGGACATCACATACATCTATGCCCGAGGCAGGATTCGAACCTGCGATCGTAGCAGCAGCGCGGTTCCAGACTGAAGCGCCTAGAACCACTCGGCCACAACGGCCGGCATACGGAAAGAATCACACAAAAACATCACTCTCATATTTGCACGGAAACAAGTAAAATTTATTAGCTTGAATTAAATCTAGCCAGGTACTTTATTTTTAGCGTTCACCACCTCCACTCTCTCGTCTGAGGCATCTCTTTTTACCTCACAAGTCCATTCCGACATGCAACACTGGCCGAGAATAGGAGGAAAGTGCACATCAGAATTCCATGCCCGCACCCAGGAAACGCACTTCGTATTCTTCCAGTCTTCCGTACTGAAATAAATGAGACGCCACGGAGTTGGAACACTCACTGGCAGTAAGAAAATGGTTCAAATGGCTCTGAGAACTATGCGACTTAACATCTGTGGTCATCAGTCGCCTAGAACTTAGAACTAATTAAACCTAACTAACCTAAGGACATCACACACATCCATGCCCGAGGCAGGATTCGAACCTGCGACCGTAGCAGTCGCGCGGTTCCCGACTGAGCGCCTAGAACCGCGAGACCACCGCGGCCGGATCACTGGCAGTAACCGTGGAGCCTAACGTTAGCTCATCAGAAGGCACTCTGTTTCATTGAAGGGTATTGTGAGTGCCATGTCTGTTATAGTTCTGTCCATGGAAAGCAAATGGATATCGCACTGAATGAAACTGCACGACTGATCGCAGGATGTCTGAAAACGACACCTGCAGACATGTCTTATTGCTTGACACGTATTCCACCGTCTGATATACATCGTAAAGTAGCTGTAGTCAGTAAAAGGGAAAAAGAAGTTGAATTAAATCGCACACCCTCTCTACAGCCGTCAACCACGAAGATCTAGGTTGAAACCCAGGAGGAACTTTCCTCAGTTTGTGAAGAAAACGATCCTCAGAGATCTACTTCGCGCAATTTTGACCGTGATTTTCGACGATTTAAACTTAAAGAACACCAAAAGAACATAAAACACAAGAACTGCCGTAAATTAATTCACAGATAATTAGGAAAATGGCTATAATTTCGTTCAGTTATAACTGTGAGGACCAAATAAACCTTCCTTTGCAATGATAATCCTGTAATAGGACGTCTTATTGAATGTAAACACAGTTTACGTAGTTGAAGGTGTCAAAATCTAACTTTTAAAATTGGTTCAAGTGGCTCTGAGCACTATGGGACTTAACATCAGAGGTTATCAGTCTCCTAGACCTACAACTACCTAAAGCTAACTAACCTAAGGACATCACACACATTCATGCCAGAGGCAGGATTCGAACCTGCGACTGCAGCAGCTGCGCGGTTCCGGACTGAAGCTCCTAGAACTTCTCGATCACAACGGCCGGCACTAAGTTTTCACCAGTAGCATCCTTGCACCAACAGTGAGCAAGCAGATTTGCTGGAGTGTGATTGGTCGGCTCCTGGAATTTAATGGAGAATGCCGCAACTTACGCGGACTGGCACATACCGCAAGCAAACACGTAAATTGGGCTGATGAAACAGTGTCCACACACATGAAAATACACCCTCCAAAAGCACACGTAAAACACAAGCAATATACATCTACAATAAAATAAAGAAGGAAGATAGAGGTAGCGAACAGTAATAACTTCTGTTTATGGTGAAATTAACGATGTCAATACCGGTTGAAAGTACGTGTTACAAAAACTACACTTATTTAAGGAAAGCAATTTTTGATAAAAGTTCGTTATAAAGCAAAAAGAAACTGATTTGAAACTGTTTAAAACGTTTTTAGTCTTGATAGAGGAGAGCGCTTGCCGTAGCGGTTTATCTTTTTGTAGACGATGCGTCGTCGCGTCAGTGGCAGCTCGTTGGTATTGGCGACGTAATTTTTAATGACCCCCATTACTCATGGAATAGGGTTACGACATTATTGTTCTTTGAGATTCTGTAGTTGAAGGTTAGTCGGACGTAATGGTCGTTGTTTAGATCCTATTTCATGTGTGTGCAGTTACAACGTTTCATGGGTCAGCTGAAGAATGGAACTCATCAGCTTTGGCCAATGACGTCATACAAATTTGATGTTTATCGCTTTTTTGGCAGAGTTCTAGTATCCCATTCTTCAGTTGATTCCTATACTGTTTTTAATCTATGTATAGAACTCTAGCAAAAGAAACGTTCGTGTGTGGGACGGGAAATACAGACGAATGGGATACAACCCCTTCCGGTTTGACCAGTGGTAACGTAAGTTCCCACAGATGATGCAGTGTAAAGATTTAAAAGCATAGACGAATGTGTGTGATGTCCTTAGGTTAGTTAGGTTTAAGTACTCCTAAGTCTAGGGGACTGATGACCTCAGATGTTAAGTCCCATAGTGCTTAGAGCCATTTAAAAAAAAAGGAAAGGTTTTTTCACCTTTGCTGGCACTAGTATCAAATGAAGAATAGGCTAATAGTACTAGCAAAGTCGGAAAAAGCGACAAACGTAAAATTTGTATCCTATATTTCAGCTGACCTATATAGGTCTACTGAAGAATAGGATACTAGTACTAGCGAAGGCGAAAAAAGCGAAAAACGTAAAATTTGTATCCTGCACGTGTACCACTATGAACGAAGGCGAAAAAAGAGACAAATGTATAATTTGTTTCCTGTACATCAGTTGACCCCAGTTCCATCGGCTGATAGCGATTTTACAGCCCCTGCACTTTTAGCAATAACGACTGCGAATTTACAGTTCTGGCGATGAACATTGCCACACGTCACAATCAGTTTGTAAGTCTCCACGGCGAGAGTTAGCGTTTCTGCGCGTGTCGCAGACCACGAAGTTGCACTCTAGAAACTGACCCGAAATATATTAGTGCGGTCAGTACGGTTAGCTGCAAACTGTTCAGTTCTCACGACGTCAGTCACAGTCCATTATCGCAAGCATGGCCGCTGCTGTTTACACTACTCCACGAAAATCACAGCGCTCTCACAGTCTACCATTTTGTTCCATAACGTCCAAGTTGTTCAGATTAAGCCGTCACCGAAAAATAATAACGTGTCTATAAACCACACGTACAGCGCGACGCTCCACACCTTCTCACTGACTTGACTGCCCGATTGCGACTATCGATGCCGCTCTCGCATCACAGTTCATACAGCAATGCTACATATTACAAATAAGCACTACAAAGAAAATGAAACATGCACTGACACTTCTGCATACTCAGTTAAAAGGGACTCTTTTAGCAATATAAGAAAAGGATAGCAACATTTCATATTTCAGAACAAAACAAAACTAAATTCTGGACCAGGTGACAGTTGATAGTTGTTTAAATTTAATTTTGTGACAGGGTGAAAAGTAGTGTTTTTTTTCTAAAATTTCAAATATACAAAGTTAAAAGTTCGAAGTGTTTCACTAACTTAGAAACTTCCTGTCTCCTAAGTCCTGTTACGTGTCTTTTTGTATGTGAAAAATTCCACTGAATATATAAATACCAAATGACTAGTGCTGCTTCGCATCTAAGCAGTTTAGCAACCTTTCTGAAGTGGTTAGTTACTGTTGCTTTCTTTGGACTGCAGTGTGCTAACATCTTACATAAACTATATGAACTACAAGGAATCAGTCTAAATACATCTACGATATTTATTGGTATGAAATGAAATAATGTTGCCTTTTCAAAGTTCCTTTTAAAAAACTGTTGATATACAAACAAATTTAATTTTGCTAGTTAATGAAAAGACTCTTTTTGTCAAACCTTAGTTAAAAAGACATTTTTCGTTGCTAATTACTGAAGTAATTCTATTTTAATGTTACTTAAAAACCGTCTTGATTGCAAATATTTTTATTCATATGACCAGTTTCGGTTCATTCAGAACCATCTTCAGATCTGATATTTCAGTTACAGGAGTAACCCGTCCAAATCCAGCAGTTTTCACATGCTACGTCACATCTAAGTAACATTATAATTTCACTGATTGCTGTTGTCCCAAAAGACATTATGTCTGTTTTTGCATAATTCTATTTTTCCCTAAAGTTTTTACAAAAGGACTTTGTTTAAATTTAAAAACTTTGACTTTTCAAGTAGATGAATTATTTTTTCCTCAAGTTTCATACAAAAAATAACAATCAGATACAAACAGATTTAACTTACAGGTGGGCGATTTAATGGTAAGTGTTCACTTCTGTTTTAGCCTGTGTGTACTGCACTGACACAAACGTAAAGATGTTAAAGGATGCCTTGTAGCTAGAAAGTAATACAATAAATTAAAGGTGATAGTTCATTATGGCGTTGTGTCTTCGGATATCTATTGCCTTAATGTTATTTTTTGAGTTAAGATAGGCCACAGTTCAGACGCACTGTGATCTTTCCATTATGTTCTGTGATTAGTACTGTCATTAACTGGGGATTCACTAGATGCAAGTCCTTCAGTCCTCTTGTGAAATCATTTTGAAAATCTTATTAGGAAGCCTTATAAATATAAATAAAATTACTCAACTGATTAAAATTGTTGCCCAGTTCTAATAACGAAGTAAGTTCGAGCATTTTTTTCACGCGAATTTCATGAAAGAATAGAGGTAGTTAAACGTGGATATACAAATAAGGTCTTTATGGAGCCATGAAAGAGAAGGGCGGCATAGTGCATGCAAAATACTGTGGCCTCTAGATGCGCAATCGGCTGGGGAAGCACAGGGAGAGCAGCAGAGGTCGGGGGTCGCTGTGAGTGCTGTAGGGGAAATTCCGGGCACTGAAGGGGAAGTGCCATTCTAAATTGAAGCCTGCTCTCGCATTTTTGGTAAATATTAAGTGGGGCCCCTCCATACCCACATTACACAGTGACCAGTCAAAAAGATCTGTCTCCTCTTCTTTGGTTTGTATCTAAAAAGAGTTCTGCCGAAAAGATGCAGCGATTTAATTTTCGCATGGTTTGTTAACTAAACTTTCAGAGAAGACTCACAAGTCGGGAATTTTGAGTCAAGCCTCTGCATTTCTCTTGTTTCCATGTTAAAATTTGCTTCTTTTGCCAAAACGCAACTGCGTTTACACAGTCTTACTTCACTAACATGCTGTGCAGACGAAACTGTGAGATATTTCTGAAACAGTGGTTTATTAAGTGAGGAAATGAGGAAAAGTAAGGTCACTATCTTATGAAAACGCACATCTTCGATACGAAATAAACGCGTAATGACTTTACTCATGTTGTTCGAAAAACCAAAGCATTTCCCATTTCACCAGCTATCGATGACCCTTAAAAATTACATTGTTTCATCGGAAAAGTCGATAGTTAGTGGAATAACAGGACTGATGATGTTTTCCATAATAACCATAGGGCAAAACACTCTCCTCTTCGTGTGCTATCCTATCGCGAAGGAGTGTGCTACGTCAGATCAATTTTTTCGAGACTAGTGACAGAGATCTCCAACTAAGTCTACAGAAAAATACAATATGTTAGATAAATTTTATAAGCAGTAACATATTATATAAAATGCACAAGATGCAAAATCACCGCGGCGCGTATTTTTCATTGCAAACTTTTTCGAATTACACTTCCGGCTATCGATATGAGTGACGCCCAATAAGTATGCAACACACCTAACGTACAGACAATGAGGGTAGAATTGTATCTGACAAAGTCTAGTGGGAAAAGTATCGTAGTCTACATTTTGTTTACGATAGCCTCTGATAGTCTACGGTAGTTATTCACTCTGTGCTCAAGAGATAAATGTGTGGGAGATATGCATTCTGCGTATGTCAGAGACGAGAATACCAAACCAAGCCTTACATTATTGACCTTTGACCCTTTGGGGAATATCAGTGGACAGACCTACGAAACTGGAAAGCCTGAAGAAGCAGAAGTTCAAATGGTTCAAATGGCTCTGAGCACTATGGGACTTAACATCTACGGTCATCAGCCCCCTAGATCTGAGAACTACTTAAACCTAACTAACCTAAGGACATCACACAACACCCAGCCAACACGAGGCAGAGAAAATCCCTGACCCCGCCGGGAATCGAACCCGGGAACCCGGGCGTGGGAAGCGAGAACGCTACCGCACGACCACGAGATGCGGGCCAAGCAGTAGTCGCATTGTAATTGTCATTACTGAATAGTTACAGACGTCGACAGAGTGGAAGCTGGAAACGGACAAGACTTCTCGACGGCCTCCAGTTTCGACCAGAGAGCGCCGCTAGCAATTGGAGCCCCCAGTGGTACAGCGGCCAGATTCAGTGGCGGTTGCTCCTGCAGCAGGCGGGAGGGCCACTCTGTTGTCTCTATTGTGTCCGCAGATGTCTGGCGGAAGCGGCTTCGTTGTGTATGCCGACCTATGTCGGCGGACCGGTTCTACCGCTCGCAGAATCTGCGCCGGTGCCATCCGCTGCGCGACGTCTTACTCCCACGAGGCATCTCCCGGACCAGGAGCTACACTGCTCACAATTCTGCGTCCGGCTACAAAGGAAACCACCTCACCCACAACTACCTGTTACCTTATATGACGCGTTGTGGAGTATGCCACATCACCCATTAACATTTTACATCAGAACGTGTTGTGGAGCGTTATAAGAAATTGATAATGTGTTGGTTCTTTGTGCATCTACAACTATATTCAGCAAACCGCTGTCCCATTATCAGGGTATTTTCCCGTTACATTCACGAGTGGAGCGAGGGAGAATGATTATTTAAATGCATCCGTGCATGTTGTAATTAATACAATCTTGTCCTAACGATGCCTTCGGAACTGATACATAGGGAATTGTAGCATTTTGCTAGAGACATCTTGAAACTTTTTAAGTAGCCTCTCTTGGCGTAGTTTAATCTATCTTTCCGAGTTGCCAGGTCAGTTCCTTCAGCATCCCTGTGACCCTGCCCCGCGGGCCAAACAAACCTGTTATCCTTCGTACAGGTCGCGCAGGATACTGTGACCGACACGCAGTGACCAGTTTTCGTTCAAAAAGTGGGTGAGTTCACTCGTTTGTTCAGAATAGGGAGGGCGACCAGCGTTTGCCACCGTTCGGCCGGTCGGCGATGACACAATTGACGCGCACGCCCTGCAGTCTTTATCAAATGATGTTACAGACGCCATTCAGTAAAAAAAATCGTTTTTGGTTTATTGTAGCATTATGTGCCAGGTTCCTTACATAGTTCTTGTGGTATTTTCATACGAAGAGGTGCACAAACTGCAGAACGTTAGTAAGCGACCAACGTTCTTCAGCATGCGTCATAGTTTGGTAGTGTGGGAATTATACTTTTGAAGGATCACGTATAAACCAGAAACCAAAATTCCGTCTCATAGAAAAACTTCTATAGGCATAGTTTCGAAGATAGGAACACAAGCCATACAATGGAGGGAAAGGAGTCAGTAGCTGCCAGAATGGGGTAGCAGGGGGAGATTTAGTTTCACTGCGTGCACTCTTCACCATTACGAGCTCTGTACAAATGGTGAAAATCTGCAAGCATCCACACCCTGGGCGGACGACGTAAGTTGGGCCGCTAATCTTAAGGTGCATGATTCATTTTCCGGCAGTTTTATCTTGTCCACACTGTATGAGGCACGGGATCCAGAGTAGAAAAGCTAGACAGATACGTTGAATCCACATCGTCCGATTTTCTGGTGGACTTACGTATTTTCGGCCAACCAATGACGTATAGAAAAATAACACTGAAAATTTTACAGCACATTTCGGACTTTCTTTCCGGAGAGTTGCACTGTGTAGACACTCAGTAATTCAAATGGTTCAAATGGCTCTGAGCACTATGGGACTTAACATCTGTGGTCATCAGTCCCCTAGAACTTAGAACTACTTAAACCTAACTAACCTAAGGACATCACACACATCAATGTCCGAGGCAGGATTCGAACCTGCTACCGTAGCAGTCCCTTGGTTCCCAACTGAGCGCCTAGAACAAATAGACCACAGCGGCCGGCACTCAGTAATTGTACAGTGCGAGCTGTATATGTAATGTTTAACTTTCACGTTTCTACAACTACATCGGGTCGACACTTTAAATATTTTTATTTATTCATATGTGGCACTCAGACAATTTTCGTACTTTTCTTGCGTGCTAAGAAAACAGTGTGGCAGTACAGACGCATTTCGAACGGCTACGTTAGGTGGTGTTTTACAGCGAGCAAGCTTTTTATGAACTTCTGCCGATTGTAATCTTCCAACCATGAGACGTTAGCGTTTTTATAGCTTTGTATAGGATTTTTCGGAGTAGGCATTAGTGTTTTGTTAGAAGAGTAATTATCCATGGCTCGTAAACTGTCTTTCCAAACACAACCCTACGTCATTATTAGCTTCCTGATCAACAAACTCTAGTGCAAGCTTAAATCTTCTGGCTAGGTAGTGTGTGTTGTCGTTTCTGTCTACACCCTTGTTTTAAGTTAGACAGAAACATAATAAGTAAAATACACTCCTCCACAGCAACTGTTAATTATTTCGCTATATGACTGACATCTACAGCTGTTCATAAGTAGATGTATGCATCTGATAGCTCAAGATTCTGAGAATGGGACAATGGCGCTCCCATTTTCTAGGTTGTATTCAGTGGGAGCGTACACGTATGCAAAGGATTTGCTAATGCTTCTATTCGAGCCTCTGACTCCGGTTATGATACCTTTCTCATACTGCTGCTGAAAGGAAATATAAGAATTCTTCTATTCGAGCCTCTGACTCCGATTATGATACCTTTCTCATACTGCTGCTGAAGGGAAATATAAGAATTTTGTCTCAGAAAGGCTTGTTTTCGTAAGCCGAGCCAATAAACAACGGCAGAACAAGTAAGCATGACTGCTCCATTCTTAAACAACCGGAAAAATTGCAGTTTTCGACCTGGATGACTAGCTTAATTTTGGAGAGTATGCAGTTATTGACTGGAGGGAAACAGTTTAGTAAGATAAGAATTTTAAAATTTTCCCGGGCAACTGAACATTCAAACACATTACGGGCTTCCATTCGGTCGCCATTTAACTCATCGTATGATACTTCGACTAATCACTTCCCAGTCATCTTCAGATCAGCCATCGAAGACTCGCCTAAAGATGACTGGGGGGTGCTCAGGCGAAATACCGTGGAGTGAATTAATTTGAACAACGGTTTAATAAAGTAATCTTGATACTGTCAGTGGCATAGGTTCCTTGGGTCAGTTACTCTGGCAGACTTGCTTTTTTTTTCTTTAGCAGCTGCAACACCATTTCAGACAATGACAAACGAACACTAATAAGTAAAAATAAGAATACTGGTAATGATGTCTGGTGAAACCAGAAATCGTTCAATCCAATATGAAGTCGAGCCCCAATGTGTACTGGTACTTACTAACCGTTATACGAAGTTAAAATTTCTAATTTTCTTTACTGTGTGTCATGCATCAGTCTGATACTAGAAATAAATTTCGTTGGTACTTTGTGTGATAAAAGAGAGATTGTATAATACCTGTTAAAAGTCTAATTATATAAACAGAATCACGGAACCCTGATCTATAGGGGAAATATATCAACACCATCGAGATATAGGTAAAATTATTTCGGTGCATTAATGTACAAGTTATTGTTTCGAAATATCTGTACTTCCGATATATGCATTTATCGCTGCCATCTCTAGTTGAAAGTGCGCTGTTGTACACGCAGGTCGTGCGAGAACAGGAGACGACGCAGGTACAAGCTTCGCCAGCCATGTGACTGACGTCACGACACTGACCGTAGCATAGGTGTAGAACGTGTATTGGTAGTAACGAAGATAACAATACCAGACTTCAGTAAAAATAGCCTACCGAGTTTTTCATATCAAATGCGTCTTCTGTGCTAGAGTAGCGTTCTTGATGATGGTCAAACATAAAATCACTATAGTTGCTGCACTCGTCATTCAAAAGCCAGGTTTGACACAGCTATTCACGCTAGTCCATCCTGTACTGTTCTCTTCACTTCTGGATAACTACCGGACGATTCTCCAGTTTAACCTGCTTACCGCATTCGAGTCGTGGACTCCCTCCACAATTTTTACCTCCCGCACTTACCCACAATACTAAATTGCCGATACCACGTCTACTCTGGGTGTGTTTCATAACCTAAACCCTTCTTTTACCCAATTTACGGTACAGAATACCTTTTTTGCCCTATTCGATTCGTTACCTCCTCATAAGTCGGTCCATCTACTCCTGCACCTTCATCATTTTTCTCTAGTACCACATTTCAAAAGCTTCCGTTCACATCTTGTCTGAACTGCTTATCGTCTATGTTTCGCTTCAGTACAGAGCTACATATCAGTGTTAAGTACCTTCTGTAAAGTCTCCCTAACACTTAAATTACGAGGATTGCCCACGACTTTTTTTTTCTCAGCCGAAAACAATCTACGAATACGAAAAGTTACGTGTGTATTATCTGAAGTCTCCTGAGTGAGCGCGCCAAATTTCCGTCACTTCCGACAGTTAGCGTAGCTGCAGGACAGTTTCAAAATGGCGTCTGTAGGTTATGTACGTTGCAAGCAACGTTCCGTGATTGAATTTCTCACTGCATAGAAGGAAACTATGAGGAATATTCACAAAAGCTTGTGCAAAGTCTGTGGAGCATCTGCTGTCGACAGAAACACAGTTAGTCGCTGGGCACGGAGGGTGAGGTCGTCAGAAGGCGGTTCGGCGGAGCTCCACAATCTGTAACAGTCGGGGAGACCATCCACGGCTTTAGCACCTGACAGCCCTGACCCGTCCTCCTCGGACATCCACTTGTTTGGGTCATTCAAGGATGCCATTCGTGGAAGACATTTTGAGGAGGATGAGGAGGTGATTCACAGAGTGCAGCACTGGCTCCGTAACCAGGACAACGATTTGTACCGACAGGGCGTACACGCCCTTGTTTAGCACTGGAGGAAGGCCATAAAACGGGGTGAAAATTACGTGGAAAAATAAATTGTGTAAATAAAGCTTCATTCTTTCGTGTGTGTAATTCTCATTATGTTCAATAAAGAATTGTTGAAGAAAAAAATGCCGTGTATTATACTTTATGGGCAACCCTCGTAATTTTCAATGGTAACAAATTCTGCCCTTACAACTTCTAATTTTAGATTTATTTTTTTCCACCTTCTACTACGCTTGTCTCTACGTTCTCAGTCTTGGTTTGTGAATTCTCAGTTTTTGTCCCTGCTGAAGCTCGGTGTGTTTTTTACAGAGCGTATCTCTGTTTTTACTGAACCTAGCTCGCTCCCCAACACCTCCAGACCAGATTGCTTTTCTAGCAAAATTTGCATTTATTTCGACGATGTGTTGTCTGAAAGATTGCTTCCCCTCACTGATTTTGGACTATCTGCCACATCAAGACGTTCCATTTCGGCACACCCACGTTTAGACTTAGGACTGACTGGTATATTAGGCTGGGTGGTTGGATCCTTCATCACTGATGATGACCCTGCGGGTTCACACATACTGTTGCTATCAGCGCATGACATAACTTCTTGGTCATGAAGGTTGTTGCCCCTGAAACTATAGATGCTGCCGTTGCCGACGCTGATTAACCTGAAGTCGCCACCTGTGGCCCGCACTGCCGTGGTCGCTGTCGAAGTCACTGACCCTGGCTGCTGCCGTCTGGAACTCAGCACATCTTTTCGTAGCTTCTTCTTCTTTCTTCGAGTTCCAACTTATCCCACACGTAACTTCTTCTACGGATTTTCATGTAAACGATTGCCTTAAAGTCTTCTCCTACACAAACTGTCCATCATGCGATAGATGTGGGAGCTGGATCATGGAATGATGTAGCATCTTAGAATTACAATCGCAATTCTAAAGGGATTAGATTGCTATTCCGGACTTGAAAAACCCAATAGCGACTTTATCTAAATGTACGCTGCTGGGCAGTTACTCTCGAACCGGCATTCCATAAAAGCAAACCAATTGCAAGTTTACCTTATGTTACTGGTAGTTCAGGCAACTGGCCTGCTCTGCTTGAAAAAAAGAATAGCTCGATACTTGGGTAGGATCAAGCTGCACGATGCCCAACAGCTAAATCGCTAAAAATGACAACTGTGATCCTGCAGTCAAGTAGTCTATACACTGACTAGAACTGCGAATTAATAAATATCGAGAAATATAAAATAAGACATGAATGAATAATCTAATAAAAAGTCTGTAATTTATGTAGCTGACAGATAACTATGTTGAATGATGAAAACTGAGATGACCTTATGGCACTGATGGCCGGGAGGCCCCAATCGGCTACGTTTGGCCGTCAGGTTGCAAATCTTATTTCAGGGGACGCTACATTTGGCGATTTCCGTGTCGGTGATGATGAGATTATGGTAGGACAACACAACACCCGGTCCGCGAGTACAGAAAATCTCTAAACCCGGCCGGGAATCGAACCCGGGAGCACTGCGTTATTGGCAAAGACCTTACCGCTCATCCAAGCAGGCAGGCTTATGTTGAATGATATTGAGTGATATTGACATCACGTTGCAAGGGATCCCAGATATGCTCAGTAATGTTTATGACTGGGTACACTGGTGGCCAGCGGAAGTATTTAAACACAGAAAGGTGTTCCGAAAGCCAGTCTTTAGCAATTCTGAACGTGTTGTAATTAGGCTGTTTAGGTTTTTTTTATTGGTAACGCCACATAGTGCTCTGTATGAAAAATCACTGGCTGTGCTGTGTGCAGTCAGTGGCTGGTTGGCATTGTTGTAATACTCGCCATTGTTTTGCTGGGCAGTTGGCTGTTAGCGGCGCGTAGCGTTGCGCAGTTGGAGGTGAGATGGCGGACTTTTGAAATTTGTAAGAATAGATGTCATGAACTGCTATATATATTATGACTACTAAGATAAATACATTGTTTGTTCTCTATTAAAATCTTTCATTTGCTAACTATACCTATCAGTAGTTAGTGCCTTCCGTAGTTTGAATCTTTTATTTAGCTAGCAGTATTGGCGCTCTCTGTATTGCAGTAGTTTGAGTAACGAAGATTTTTGTGAGGTAAGTGATTTGTGAAACGTATAGGTTAATTTAGTCAGGGCCATTCTCTTGTAGGGATTATTGAAAGTCGGATTGCGTTGCGCCAAAAATATTGTGCGTCAGTTTAAGCACAGTCTTGTACAATTTTTCTAACGGGACGTTTCATATGTCGACCCTTAGCCGAGGATACATCACTGGGATCTTCTGATTTTTTCTTGTAGTTTGTGTAGTTAGTGTAGCCTTTGTTTCTTGCTAGCGCGTAATTGTAGAGAGAATTTCCTCTGTAGTTGTAGTTTTTCATTGTTGTACAGTAAAACAGTTGTGGCATGCATGTAGGTTTGCACCAAGTATTTCGCAGCTGCTCTTGCAATTAACTAGATATTATTTTCAGTGCTACGTTAATGTGTTCTCTTATTTTTGCTCTTCAAATTGTGCTTTTCTGTGTTATCGTGTGAAATATTGTGACAATAATGGAGTGTGAAAAACGTAATACTAGGCTCCAAAGTAAACTGAGAAGTGACAGTGAAGACGAAAGCAGTGTGTTAGCGCCACCATGTAATGAATTAACTAATGTTCAAAGTAGTAATTTGGTAATAGTGCATAGGGAAATGGAGCGGGCTGCAAATAATGGTAAAGGCAGTGAAACAATTAGTGAACAGGGAAGCATTATCGATCGATCGCTCGGCAACAGCTACTGTCAGGAATCCGAAATGACAGGACACAATCTCGCAAATACTGTACATTCAGGTTTTGCGTCCTCACCGTTTTCTCAAATAAATCAAGACACATTTTCTTCTTGTCAAAATGTGAATGTTGCCGGTACAATGCCGAAAACCATAGAGGAACAGATTCCAGACACTAATACATTAGTATTCCAATTAATGCAACAAATGAAACAAAATCAGAGACAAACACAGCAACAGTTAGACACAATGGAACAAAATCTTCAAAAGTTAGACTCAGTGGAACATACACTTGAAAAAACACGTGAAGATTTAACTACTGAGTTACATAAAATCGAATCGAAATGTCAAAAAGTCTGTAATGACGTAAAAACACAAATTTGTGAGCATTTTCAACCTATTTTTTCGCGGCAAGAAAATGCATTACAGAATCACGAATCAGCCATAAAAGAACAGCGAACTATTATTCATGAAAATCATGAAACCTTGCAAGCTAAAATTGACTCAGTTGCATCTACCAATTCGGTTACGCAACTTGCAAAAACTCAGGAAAACTTAAAGGATACAGTAGATACTCTGAAAATTGGTTCAAAAAGACACATGGAGAAAATCAGTTCATTATCAGAGAAAGTAGTTGAACTTTCGGATCAGCTAAATAATTTATCTACGAAGGTAGATGATAATCTGAATGACACAAAACCGGTAGTCTTTAATGACACAGAAGAGTTCGAACAAATTAGGAAATTCAAACAAAATTCAGAATCAAATTAATATGCAACACCAAAGAGAAATCCGCGAACTACAAGATCAGCTGACACAGCTAATACAAGAATTACGTATTTCAGAGGACGCTCGCGCTCCAATACGGGAAGAAGGACATAGAAATACGGAACAGCCACAAAATAATAACACAGGGCACTTCGAAAATTATGAAAGAAATTGGCAAGGTACACCGAATTTTGAGATGGAACCGAAGAAACGATGTAACAATGACCGACATGCGACTCGCCGACATGATGATTTTGACTAAAAGCTGTTCATTACTACACGTACATTCAAAACATTTAAGAATTCTGGCCACGACATTCATCCACAAGCGTGGCTCCATCAATTCTCTCATTGTTTTCCTCCTAACTGGTCATTAGAGCACAGATTAGAATTTATATGTGGCTGCTTAGAGAATGACCCAGCTGTAAGAATGCGATGGGTCATTCACGATTGTCACAGTGAAGGAGAATTTTATCATGCCTACCTCCCAGCATATTGGTCTCATGCTACACAAGACTGAGTAAAATATAGCTTCATTATGATGAAACATTTCGAACAATCTGAAATTTCCAGTCTTGTGAAATCTTTTGAAGACATCTTACTTAAGAATCAGTATCTTTCAAACCCATGCAGCCCCTCAGAACTCATCCGCATTTGCTTAATCAAATTTCCTGAACATTTACGACATATTATTTTGGCAGGACGTTGCAAAGAGGACATTGAAGCTTTTCAGGGACTGTTACAAGACTTGGAAATTGACACTGTCAATCGAGGAACGCGAAAACAGGAACACAACAACTACAGGTCACAACCGTCACAATTCGGCTATGAAAGAAATAATAACTGGACACGACAAGGCTATTCTCGCAATACAAATCGTGACTAAAACAGACACCACCCGTATGACAACCGTTGGCAGAGTAGTAATAATTACAGGGAAAGATCACCTCTCTGCCGTAGTGACTATCACAGAGACAATCAGAGAAACAGGCAATATGGGAACCAAAATAATTATTATCAAGGGAGACAGAATAACTTTAGACGCAACGGTCCAGCGCGCAGTTACGGTTCGGGGAGAAATTCTCCACCACGTGACCGACAAGAAAGAAACTATGGAATCTACCGACATGACGACAGACGATATGATCGTAACGACAAACCTGAATTGCATCAGAACTGGCGGGATTCAAACAGGGCGGGGCCCTCTCGACAAGGTGAATTTGTAGAAGTTAGGTCTCCAAATCCCAATAACGACGCGCGCCAACAAAGAGACAATAGGCAATGACTCATACCGCTGGCAGCCACAAAACGTACGTATGAAACTGACGACGCAGCTGCCGTAGCTAGTAATTACGTAAAAATGGAAGACATTAGAGACATCTTACTCCAGGAACACGACGTAAAACATAACAACATTGCGTATCCGGTGATTCACATTACAGTGAAGGATGTAAAATTTACGGCAGTACTTGACTCAGGCAGTCCCATTTCAGTAATTAGTGAAACAGCTCTTAGCAAATGCATCAAATCGAACGGTTGCCCCGCACTTCCGTTACGCAAGATTAAATTACAAGGTGCAATCTTTGGGAAAGTGTAGATGTACGCCAACAAACCAACTTAGAATTCTCTTGTCAAAGCCACAGCTTCTCTATGAACCTTCTTATTGCTCCATTATTGTCGACGGAAATTATATTGGGAGTAGACTTTTTCAATGAATACAAAGCAATCTTAAACTTTCACGATGCTGAAATAAGCTTAGAGAAAGAAGGTAAGTCAATAGCTTTGAAATTTGAAGACTGGCTCCCAAACCATGACGAGGAAATTAATCGGCTTTACCTTCTGTTAGACAACAGTTCGGAATTTTCTACGGAACTAGACACTAACAGTCGCTCTGCAAGTACTGACAGGGATGACAGCGACGGCATATTTGATACTAATGAGTTAATTCAGAATAAAATTCAAACAACTGAGAATTGTAATTACACTGATAGGCAAGACCTTTTTGAGATTTTACAAGCACATTCCACAGTTTTTACTCAGAAAACAGGAACAATCAAGGGATTTCAATACCAATTTCGTGTTCGTGAGGATACTAAATTTTGTGTTAGACCATACATAATTCCGGCATTGCTCATGAACAAGATAAAGATCCGATTTCGAAAGACATCAAAAGTAAATGGCATGAAAAGCCGCACACTCAGATTCGGCATTATTATCTGGTTAGAAACAACATACTCTTCAAACGCTGAACTGTTGATGACAAGCTATGGGTACTTTGCATTCCAGACGATTTTGTTAATAAGCTCATTTGGTACGTTCATTTCAGTTATGCACATTTTGGTCCACGAAAATGTTATCATATTCTTCGGACGACTTGTTATTTTAACAATATGGAAAAGAGAGTTCGAAGAGTCTTGTCTATTTGTAAACTTTTCAAAAGGCGAAACCATCTACTGTCTCACATCGTGCTCCGTTGTTTCCTATCATTCCTTCTAAATAAAAAGAATTTGCTGCTGTTGATCTCTTGGGACCCCTTGCCAGAACATCGAATGGATTTTCGTACGTTCTAGTCGCTGTTGAACTTATTTCAAAATTTGTTTCTTTCACTCCGTTACGTAAAGCCACTGGACGGTCTGTATCTAACGCCTTTGTTAAAAATTTCTTACGTGAAGTTCGACATGTTAGTAAAGTCATTTCAGACAATGGACTGCAATTCAGATCTGGTGTTTGGTCACGCATGCTGCGGAACCATAAAATCAAAATTGTTTTTATTTCATTGTACTCACCACATTGTAACCCGTCTGAACGGATTATGAAAAAAATCAATAAGCTTTGCAGACTTTATTGTCACAGAAAGCATCAGCATTGGGACAGATATTTACACTTATGTCAAAAAGTGCTGAATGAAATGCCTCATGACTCCACTGCTTTACCACCTATTCTTGTACTGAAAAATGAAGAACCACCGAAGAGAATCAGAGAGCTGGTACCTTTTCCGAATACACGTAAACTTCGACACAAAGACATAATTGATTTTGCTATTAAAAATATAAATTCTGCAGCAGACAAAAGGAGAAGACTACACGGCAAACCGAATGCAAATAAATTATATATTGGTCAGAAAGTTCTCATTAAAGCTCATTCATTGTCACATAAGAAGAAATACTTGAGTCACAAATTCTTCCTGATTTACAATGGACCTTACAGAATCCGACGTATACCACATGATAATTGCGTTGAAGTTGAAACTCTGCGTACTAGGAAGGTTAAAGGTTTACACCACATTTCACATGTAAAACCGTTTATTGAAAGATAATCTGCTTTTTAACTTTGTCTTTGCCATAAAACTTTTCATTTCACGTTACTAGTATGCGTTGTCACACTTTGAAACTGTTATCATGCAACAATGTGTTGAAGTAAACTATCCAGTCTAGAACCTACGGAACATACAGTAATTACCACTGCATTGTGATAGTGAACAGAGGACACAGTGTTACTGTGTGTGTACATTCTTGCTTGATAGTTGCACGATTACTAACGACTATAAGGCTTACACACTTAGAACATATACTGCTAATGAGATTTTAACGCAACATTTTGGTTTACTTGAAAAGACATTCCTTATTTCAAGTAGTTTTTGTGACATTAAAGATGACTTAGTATTTGGTTTATTTGACAGCTACACGATTTTATCACGATGCTACTCATGAGTGACAATTTACAATGTTGCTTTTGCGGTGTTTCTGTTTTATATCTGCACAGTTTTTATGAATTCTTCTAGAAAGTATAACATGTTTCAGTAGTAACGTTTGTGGTATAGCTACAATGTGAGAGCCTTTTCCGTAGCACAACAATACGTTACCTTATAGTACTTTCTTGATCATGATAAGCTACGTAATAACTACGATATCTATACGCATAACATTTCACTTTTGTTTATCATGAGGTAAGTACATTGACTTCTGCAGAACTTAGCTTTCGGAGGACGATAACTACGACACTTCCACAGAAATTGTCTTACAACACGACGCACAGTTTAGCGCTACAGTACACATATTTGAGTGACTAATTTTGTACTTAAAACATTTATTTTTAAATATATTTGAAGTACAATGATACAAAGCTTATCTGTGATACATTTCATTCCATTGCTGTAATGTGCAACACCTGAGGATATAATTACATTAATCCTCAGGGGGGTACATGCTTACTTTGTGTACCATGTGTATGGCAAGCACAAGGAGCCCTAGCTAATATGGTATTTGCTTATACAACTTTACACATCGGTACCATATTTCTCTAGCACATTAATTACACAGCTATCTGATCATTTAACTGGGAGAGACAAACATTTATTTTACTACATCAGTGACAGATGTTTACGTAATTACACAGTTGGTTAACTTCACACTTACGAAGTTGTATTTAATCTGTACTTTGTGAACTGTTCATATTTTTTCGAACCATTGAGATACTGTGAGAGCGTTGAATGACATATTTGGTATGGGATCATGATTTTTAAAGTATGTTTGTGGTATTTGACACTTTTGACATGAGCAGAGAATTTTTTTAGGTTTTGAAATTATTGCAGAAAGCTATGACGTTTTTGAGATTTGACTGAGGTGTTATGATGTTATTATTACGACGACGGTGTGAATTATGCTGCTGAGGTATGTTTAAGCTGATGCTATATGAGTTATTTGGTTATGCTCCATATCTGTTATGATGAAATATTGAAGAAGTGTCGACGAATATGTATATGTGTAATAAGGTAACGAATAATGAGTAGTGGTTAGGGACTCTGGCTTGTGAAAAAGGATGTTGGAAACCAAGAATCGTACTTTAAGAGTTATGAAATGTGTGTATATACGAGAATGTATTACTATGCTGGCGAAAATTTTTTGGACACTATTATATTTAAAGGATTTTGTTTCTACAGATTTGTAACGCAAATTCTTGACCTGTGAAATATTTTTATATGAGACTGTAACTGTAGCGGAAACTGCTGTCGTAAATATTTCGGTAAGAAAGTTAAGTGACCACCTGCACGTAATGCGTCATGGGCACCCAGCTGCGCGACAGACGCCTTGAAAAAAGCCATTAGTGTGTACCTGTCAGAGGCACAGGTGGAGAGAAAAAAAAGAGGCCATTATCCTCGCTATTGACATTCATTTTTAGAAAGCATCGTAAATACGACACCCTCAAACTTGAAAGCATGATTATACTGTAGAGTTCCTAATTTATGATATTTACTGAAATGAAATGATGAGAAACGTTTCATGTCTATTGTCTTGCTAGTTGGAAGATTGTTTACTGCATTATGAAATGCCTTATGGCCATCGAATGACGTTTCACGCCTTGCTTTGCCTATTTTGTTTAATATCTAGTTTCTAGCTGCACTGCAGCATTGGTTAAAATAAAATTTTATAGATGTACTAATATAAATATTTTCTGTCTACAGATCCAGTATATAATAATAATGTGATATACTTCCAAAAAATGAGGGAGCACAAAAAGACATTTCCCTTCACAGGAACTGCATACATTATTTTCTTTTCAAGTTCTTGGTAATTTATTTCATAGAATAAGTTTTTGTGGTGCACCACTTTAATTATATAGACATTAAGATGTGACTATACATCTGCGTTGTTGTCTTTAGTGTACTATTTTTTCTGCTTGTGGGTTTGTCATGTTTAGGTATAAGTTATTACATTTATTGCTGCTTGCTTTGCTTATTTGCATTTTTTTGTCATTGCTGTTTGTATTAATTGTTTTGTGCTGCTGCATTGCCTCGTCCATTAGTTAAGCATCTGAGCTCAGTAGATTTAAGTTAGCTTAAGAGGGGGTGGACTATATAAGACAATGAGTTGCGATGAATTGGAAGGAATGCATTGAGAAGCTATAAGAAAATGGTTTGGCCAAAAAAAGTACTCTGAATGAGGATAGGAACATAAAAAGTAGGGTTTAGGGACAACAGGTTTATGTAAAATTTTCTTGGAAATAAATTATGAGGTAAGATAATGGAAAATAAATAATGAGGACAGAAATATGTGAACATATAAATACAAAAAGCATGCTTGGATAGAATTTTTTGGTGGAAACAAATGTTGAAATAAGACGAAAGATCTATGGAATGAAGTTTTGGGTTGGACTGCAGTACCAAATGTTACACTGAAAACAAACCCTATCCTTTCCTTGTGTTATCCCACTATGTGTTTGTGTACCCTTGTGTATTTATGTTCTTCCAGTCTTTATATGTTTATCTGATAAGATTTATATTGCAGAATTTTTCTAATACTCAGCTACATGAACTATGATGAGGAATACTGTTATCCTCAAATATAATTTGCATTAATAATATGTTATTTACTTTGTAAAGATGTTAGACATCATTAATTCTGATCTGTTTTAATGTTCATGTGTGAAGTTTATGTTTCAAAAGTCATTCTGATCTGTATGTATGTACTTATGTCATAATTTTTTAACACTGATGTGCATGTTTATTTCTATTCTTTTGTAAAGCCTGTGTTACTACAAAAGTTATCTGTACTATTATGTTCTTTAATGATAAATTATGAACCTTTTTTATTGTATTCTTATGTTATAAGATTGTAATTGACACCAGTTCATCAAATTAAGTAGCTTGTAAGTTACATTTCACTGCACACGTTTCTGTTGGTCATGGTATATGGACAATATGTGAGAAGTAGGGACTGATAGTGTTTGCACGTGTGTTAATAATTCAGCAAGGGACTGGTTAACAGCATTGCTCATTCTAAGAACATTTCCAAAAAAAATTATGAGTGCACAAGTGGTGGTTTATGGATTTGCTATATTGTCCACGAGACTCTTCGATGGTGATTGTGCACCTGCACAGTCGCAACAGATGGCTGCTGGCCATCTCTACAAGGACTGAAGTGGGTCTGCACCTTTGATGGCCCACCAATACCATTATTTCTACAATCACTGCAGTGGGTCTGCACCTCTGGTGGCCCACCAATACCATAATCTCTACTAGGACTACAGTGGGTCTGCTCTGTGATGACCAACCTTCCAATATTCTTCAAAACTTGGACTGACTCTGCTGTGGGTTTGCTCTGTTGTGGCCCATTACCTGTCAGCATGTCTTTCCGTTGGAAGGACAACACTACTTCTTCAAGACTGCATGGAAATCCACTACTTCCGTGTGCATTTTCTTGTACTGCTCAGACATTGAGCAAAAACACTGCTATTTTACTGTGATGAACGAATAGGACTGTCTTTATGGACTGTGAGAAAATTTTAGCATTTTACCAACATTGTGTCGATAAGTGTGTGCATTTCATTTCTTTGTTATTGTAATTATGAAAATTTTGTTTCAAATCTGTATTGGCCACTGCCCAAAACAATTTGTAAAATTTTTTGTGGGGAGCATGGGGGCTATGTAAGTAGGCTGCTTAGGTTTTTTATTGGTAACGCCACATAGCGCTCTGTATGAAAAATCACTGGCTGTGCTGTGTGCGGTCAGTGGCTGGTTGGCATTGTTGTAATACTCGCCATTGTAGTGTTGGGTAGCTGGATGTTAACAGCGCGTAGCGTTGAGCAGTTGGAGGTGAGCCACCAGCAGTGGTGGATGTGGGGAGAGAGATGGCGGAGTTTTGAAATTTGTAAGAATGGATGTCATGAACTGCTATATATATATATTATGACAACTAACGTAAATATATCGTTTGTTCTCTATTAAAATCTTTCATTTGCTAACTATATCTATGAGTAGTTAGTGCCTTCCGTAGTTTGAATCTTTTGTTTAGCTAGCAGTATTAGCGCTCTCTGTATTGCAGTAGTTTGAGTAACGAAGATTTTTGTGAGGTAAGTGATTTGCGAAACGTATAGGTTAATTTAGTCAGGGCCATTCTCTTGTAGGGATTATTGAAAGTCGGATTGCGTTGCGCCAAAAATATTGTGTGTCATTTTTAGCACAGTCTTGTACAATTTTTGTAAGGGGACGTTTCAGTGTGAGCGTCGCATTGTCCTACTGGAATTGTCCAAGTCTGTCGGAATGCACAATGGACACGAATATATACAGGTGATCAGACAGGATGCTTAGTATGTGTCACCTATGAGAGTCGTATCTAGATTGGTAGGGGTCACATATACTCCAACTGCACACGCCTCACACCATTGCAGAGCCTCCACCAGCTTGAACAGTCCTCTGGCGAAATGCAGGGTCAATGGATACATGAAGTTGTCTCCATACCCATACACGACCATCCGCTCTATACAATTTGAAACTAGACTCGTCCGACAGGCGACATGCTTCCAGTTAACAACAGTCAAATGTCAGTGCTGAAGGCCCCAGGCGAGGCATAAAGCTTGTATCGTGCAGTCATTGATGCTACACGAGTGGGCCTTCGGCTCCGAAGCCCATATGGATGATGTTTCGCTCAATGGTTCTCACGCTGACACTTGTTAATGGCCCAATACTGAAATCTGCAGCAATTTCCGGAAGGACTGCTTTTCTGTCACGTCGAACAGTTCTCTTCAGTCGCCATTGGTCCCGTTCTTGCAGGATCATTTTCCGGCCACAGCGATTTCAGAGATGATGTTTTTCTGGATTCCTGATATTCAACCTTAAATTTAATACAATTTAAATTGGAAAGTGAAATACAAAATGTTGATGATTAAGAAGAACTGATAAAAGAAGATAGAAAAGGATAGAGTGTAGCGCCCCTAGGTTGTGGATGGCGGCCAGGGTCTTGGAATGAATTTCAAGTCGCTGACCGCCACTCACGATTCCCTTTTCTACAGCTACTTTACAGGAACAAGCACTCCATGCCCAGTCCACAGCTTCCCTCCTCTCAACTAACGACTCAGTCTTTTCATTGGATTTCTCCGATCTACTCCTGTATCTGTCGGATTGGGCTCTATGCAGAGGAACTACAATTAAGATCCTGAGTGTACGTCGCTGTTCTCCAGGAGGCACAGTACCCTTAAAGAGCTACCTGACATTAGGCCTCTTTCCAACTGCTTGTTGACCTGGTGGGACTCCTCACGCTTAGAGCATAGACGTGCAACTAATATTTATGTACATATGTACAATTTTGGTGCTCTTTGCTCTTCAGTGTGTTTTATTCTTTGCACCATTACTAGGCTGTTCTGGTATCGTTAGTTGTGTTGTGTTGCGGGGTGCCACTGTGGATCATCAGCGAGAGACGCCTCAAGTTCGTTGTCAGAGTCGGTTTCGGTGTCCTCATGGCTGGTTGTTTCAGTACTGGCATCCATCCCGTGGGCACTCTGCTGTCTTTGTATACCGGCTTGCCTTCTGTAAAGTCTGTTACGTAGGTATTCTGTTTGCAAGATCTTAGAAGTTTGGTCAGTCAGTGTGTTTAGTTCTGTCCACTGCTCAGGACTACATCTACATCTACATCTACATTCAAACTCCGCAAGCCACCCAACGGTGTGTGGTGGAGGGCACTTTACGTGCCACTGTCATTACCTCCCTTTTCTGTTCCAGTCGCGTATGGTTCGCGGAAAGCCTCCGTGCGCGCTCGAATCTCTCTAATTTTACGTTCGTCATCTCCTCGGGAGGTATAAGTAGAGAGAAGCAATATATTCGATACCTCATCCAGAAACGCACCCCCTCGAAACCTGGACAGCAAGCTACACCGCGATGCAGAGCGCCTCTCTTGCAGAGTCTGCCACTTGAGTTTGTTAAACATCTCCGTAACGCTATCACGGTTACCAAACAACCCTCTGACGAAACGCGTCGCTCTTCTTTGGATCTTCTCTATCTCCTCCGTCAAACCGATCTGGTACGGATCCCACACTGATGAGCAATACTCAAGTATAGGTCGAACGAGTGTTTTGTAAGCCACCTCCTTTGTTGATGGACTACATTTTCTAAGGACTCTCCCAATGAATCTCAACCTGGTACCCGCCTTACCAACAATTAATTTTATATGATAGTATAGTATAGCTTACAGTGTGTTATTTGTGTTCATGTGTTTTACGTATAGTGTATGTCTTACGTCTATGCGCTGCCTGGAGAAAAAGACAGTGTGTTCAGGGGAACCTTCTTCTCCGCATGTGCACCTAGTTGTTTGTTACAGACTCACGTGACTCAGGTGAGTGGGATAAGGGCCGTAACCTATGAGAAAATGCACCATACCGCGGCTATGTTCGATATGTTTTAGTCTTTCCCTGATATCAAAGAAGAAATTATAAACTCGGTGTCCCTTATCACTATTGTCCCTCTCGCCCTGCCAGGTATCCACTCGTCATGCTCTTAGTTGGCCTGTTGTTTCTGCCGAATCTGGTCTACTCTCCCCATCCTAATTCAGTACGTAGTCGCACGGTACCTGATGGTTGTGTCTATCGGGAAGATCCCCATGACAACACATAGTGCAGCGACCGACTGTGTGCTGCACATCCCAGAGAGTCGAAACAGAACGCTTCTTTGCCCACTTCTATTGGTGACAAGACTTAGTCTGTGGGCCCACGTACTAGCGGCGAAGAACAGTACTGACTCGAAGAGAACGCAGTGTGTTCGTGTGACTGACAAGGGCAGTCTGCATTGTTCCGAATTTAATCTTGCCAGTTTATGAAGAATCTTTTCTGCTTTGTCTGTACATATTCTTATGTGTTCGTTAAAGTTCAAGCGTTCGTCTATGTGTGCTGCAAGGAGCGAGTTACTAATGATCTTTTGATGTTTGTGTCCCCGACTTTGATTGTCAGGTTCTTGTGCAGGATTCCCTTCAGTCTGTTGTTTGTGCAACACTGTGTTGTTGTTTGCAGTGTTCCATTGGCCGTGTCTTCTAGCTGGGCACTATTATTTGCAGACACTACCACCAGCAGGTCGTCAGCGTAGGCGACAACTCCATCTGTGCCGGCCGGGGTTCTAGGCGCTACAGTCTGGAACCGCGCGACCGCTACGGTCGCAGGTTCGAATCCTGCCTCGGGCATGGATTTGTGTAATGTCCTTAGGTTAGTTAGGTTTAAGTAGTTCTAAGGTCTAGGGGACTGATAACCTCAGAAGTTAAGTCCCATAGTGCTCAGAACTATTTGAACCAACTCTGTCAGATTATGCTCCTCTAGTAATTGTAGGAGCTGTTCTATCATTATGTCCCAGAAGATGGGGCCACAGATCGACCCCCGTTGACAGCCTTTTGTAAGACGCTTGATTACTTTTTGGTTGTCCATGCGCCAAACGACTGTTCTGTTTCTGCAATAGTGGTCAAAGCTGTTGTACAGAGAGACCGGCCACCTGCAGGTGTCTTACCCGCTTGAACAAGGCCGTCCACTACAAGTTGTCAAACGCGCCTGAGATGTCAATCATGGTGGCTAACGAGTATTTGGCAGGTGTGTTGTGTACTATTTGTAGTGCTCTGCTGATTGCGTCGTCTACTGATTTCCCTTCCCGAAAGCCGAATTGATGTGGTGTTAGTCCCTGTAGTGTTCAGCGAGCGTGTAGTCTTTCGCAGAGCAATTTTTATTGTATTTTTGCTAGTGTGTTTATTAGACAAATTTTGGGTCTGAGGGATCTTTGTCTGCGGCTTTTTTAAACGATGACAGCATTCGAGGCTTTCCACAGGTACGCGGCCCAGCCTTAATGCGTCATTTAGCAAGGTCGTGAGATATGGGATGATCTGCGGTGCAGTTTGTTTTAGTACCTCAGAGTGGGTACCATACGGCTTGAATGAATTTTTATTTTTTAGTTCTGAGATCGCTATCGCAAAAGGATAGGTTCTCATGTCAGTGCTGCTAGTTCTATTGTGTCTGTGTTTGCGATGTCATCGGGAAGGAGTTTGCCGAGCAGAAACTCTGCTGTGTGCCTTCAACCCTTAGTCATCGCATTGTCATCCTGCCACAGCGTTCCGAGAACTTGTGGGCTCTCGATTTTTTCGGCTTGTTTGTGCTGCAACGTGTCTGTTTCAGTGGGCCTTCCTCGCTTTTGTAGTTCTAGTTTGTACCTGTCCTTGGAAAGCCTGTGCGCTTTTAGTCTTACCTGTCTTTCTCTTTCCGAGATCGCTCTTTGATAGAGTTTTCGTTTACGTCTGGTGTTATTTGAGTTGTCAGATTTGTAGTCCAGAGAATAGTGTGGCTTTTAGTGTTTCTTGATGTTTTTATGCAAGTGTTCTTTGTGTGTGCGACGATTTCCGTAAGCCCTAGTCGATACTTCCATCGATTTCATGTAATGCGTATTGTTATATTGTCTGTCTGACCTCGTCCCAGTCTGTCTAACTAAATAGCAGTCGTTTAGATTGTATTTCTGTGTTGACATGAAGTATGTTATGGAGAATAACTGTTATTGCACTATGGTCGGTCATGGTAAGGTGGTCATGCACAGTCCAGTCGCTTGTGAAGGTGATTGCTGCATTGTTCGCAAGAGCGATGTCTACGTTGGACGTAGAGCCGTCATGTCCAATGACTGTGGGTTGTGTCCTTTATTTATTACGTGAAGTCCAGTTTCATGTACGATGTCGTTGACTGCCCTGCCTGTGTCATCTGTTTCATTAGAGTGCCACAGGGTGGATTTCGCACAGATGTCAGTGCATATGATAAATGTTTTACCTCCTGGATTGTGTGGACGTTTTCTGATGTAATTGGCGTATGGCACAATGCAGTGGCAGCATTGTGCATACATCTACGGGATGATCCATGTGTCACCATTGTACGAAACTTCCACCATGGCTAAGTGCTCTGTACAGAGTCTGGTTACCTTAAAGGGGTGTGTTTCTTAGTTGAGGATTACGACGTACGCCTTACGGTCCACCTGTCTAACAACCGTTACTGCGTAGGGAGGTGGGTTAGGAACATTCCCTTGTCTTGTATAAGATTCCTGTGTGCAGGGAATATTGCAGAATTCACGCAAGACTCGTGGGAGCTTCGAAATAACTAGTTTGCTTCTCATGGCATTGAGAGCTAAATTACTTTTAACTTGAATGTTTTACATGTACGTAGCATCTACTACCGGTATGACTACCGGTCTGACTGTAGTCGAAGTAAGTCCCCCCATGAGCTCTGATGTGATCTTTGTACACTCAAAGTCAAAATGTTCCTCCCTACTGGCACACACTTGTAACAGTAGGTGTAGCAGACTGTTGGGTTCCGTTGGAATATTTTCGGTCTTAAGGGTGATTCAGTCTGTTTGGTCCGATGTTCTCAAGCAGACAGAGTCACCGTATGGACGTAGTGTGTGAATGAGCATTCGCTGAGTGGTCTTTTCTTTCTAATCTACTTTAAATCTAAATCTAACTTATCGCCATTTAAACTAGTGTCAGCAGCAGCTTGCGTCGGTGGCTCCGCCGTCATGGCTCGTCTTGGCGCGTCGAGGCGGCGTGGCGGCATCACTGTGCGGCTCTACGAGGGACGAGTGGTTGGTGCCCTTGTTGAGCGGTGCAGGGGGTTCTACCGGCGTCGTAGCTGAAAGATGGGATGGTGGAGGGGTCGACAGATTCTCGGTGAGTGAGCGCTTTCCTAACACCAAGTGTCGATGCTGCCTGTGATTGCCGTTGTCGGCCGTAGCACGCTTCCACTTTCACTTTCGATGGGTTGCTTTTGTTTTTGGATTTGTGTGCGATCTTGTCTGTGTTACCGCGTTCGTTGCTTGATTTGGGGTTTATGTGTAGTTTTGGGTTTTTAACTGCTTTATGTGATCCTGAGCTGTCGTAAAAATTGCTGTTTTGAAGATAGCGCCGCAGCTCGTAGTGTGAAGCAGTCGCACTCCGTTCCTGGCGGTGGCGCCGCTGTGGCAGTCATAGCTTTGGTGTCTCCCTCTGGTGGGAAATGGGAAAGGTTGCCTGTTCACATGCTATTAAGGGGCGCTGTGAGCTCGCCAGGGGGTCAGTCTGGGTCAGTCTCTCGTCCCCTGCTTGCTGGTCTGTCTCTCGTCCGCATTTGTTTGGCAGTTAGTGTCTGTCTGTCGTTCGGAGTGCTAGTATGTCTGTCGTTCGGATCAACCTTTATAGCCGGCAAAATGAGAGTCTTTCCACTCCTTCAGTAAGAGAACTCAGCGAGTGGTCGCCCGGTCGGGGCTTAGTTCCTGCATCTGAGTCTGCGTGTTAGGCCGCCAGTATGCTCGAGTTTGCTCAGGCAATGGTCATTGGCGGTTGGATCGATCGGTTGGTCGGTCGCGCACTGTGACACAAGATGATTTCTCCGTCTTGACCGTCGGCAGATGTGAGGTCGCCACGTGAGTCCAGTGGGCCGCGGCGTATGGTGACGGGTAGTGACTTCACGGTAGACACGAGAGCAATAGGAGTCAACCCACGACATTGGACTGGCCGGGCCGAGCTGCGACGCCGTGAGACGGGAGATCAGCGCGCCTTGCTGCGTCCGTTGAAGCGGCTGGCAGCGAACGGTTCGGGAGAGCGATTTGGGGGTGCTGCGCCAGGTCTTCTGGAGAAATCGCAGTTTATTAGAAGTTAAGTGATTGGTGATGTGTTGTTTGATTTACTCTTGTTAAATTCTACTTGTTTTCTTGGTGAGGTCACCAGCCGTTTTGCTTTGGGGTCGTCCCACCATTCTTCTCCGTTTTCCCACCTGTGGGAAGGTGGTTGTATGTAAATTGGGTGGTCCGTTTTTCCCTTGTGGAATAGGGGCGGGTTAGAGCAACCAGCGATTCGGGTTGTTCGTTAATCTCCCTATCACTCTACCGTACGGTAGTAGCTGCCACTGTCATGTTTGTCGGATTTGGTGTGTTAACGAATTTATTGCTTGGAGTGTAACGGACTAATACCTGAACTATGTTTTGATCTAAGGAAACTTTTATATTATTGTCTATGATCTTGACAGCCGGTATTTGTGTACTATAGAGCATCTTAACTATTGTTTGGCCAACCTCATAGAATTTTATATAAGATTGGATTTCATGGGCTTTTATTTAAATGATCACTTTAGTATATAAAGTTGCCACCCTTTCACCGAAAGACTTTTCTTAGAAGTTAAAATCAAGTTGCGCCTTCGGTGGCAAGGTTAATATTTTAATTGTTTGTGTTTGTACCATTTCCATCCCTCCTAAAATACAGGGGGTGCATAGTTTGTGTGCTTGTGTAAATTGTTAAAACTCTTAGTTTAAAGTTATCTGGTGTGTTGCAGATTTGCACCTGTGTAGTCTTTCAGATGCTGTTGTCAGCGGTCGTAACTACGGCCGCGTCAAAAGGGAGTGGCAAGGTTCTCAGCCTGAAAGCTCATAGAGCAAACCTTGTTTCTTTCTGCCTCTGAATAAATTGTACCTTTGATATTTAGAGGGTGCTTCCTGACTGTAATTTTAAATCTGTTTCTTTTAAAAAATTGCTTTCAGCCACTATTAAAGTGAATAAAATTCCCATTTGTTAAATGAATTTGGTTATGATTTCATCAGTTACTCTCTGGCAACTACTTCCATGCTTACATAGTGTGATTAAATGTGTAAATTTTCTTGATGAATCGCTAGTAAATAAAATAAATTCGTAAGAATATTCTTTGAAAATAAATCATGGTTCAGATCCTAACATTTTAATGGTTGCTGGAAGGACAGACACAGTATACAGGAGAGTCAAAACAACCTTCCGTGACATTAAAAGCAAGTGTGGTAACATTAAGAGTGCAACGGGAAATCCACTGCTAAAGGATAACATTAGGATTGATAGTCATGAAGTAGATCAAGTTAAGGAATTCTACTACCTAGGCAGTAAAATAACCAGTGACGCACGGAGCAAGGACGACATCAAAAGCAGACTAGCAATGGCAAAAAGGGCATTCCTGGCCAAGAGAAGTCTACTAGTAGCAAACATAGGCCATAATTTCAGGAAGAAGTTTCTAAGAAAGTACGTCTGGATTACATTATTGTATGGTAGTGACACGTGGACTGTGGCAAAACCGAACGAGAAGAGAATCGAATTAGTCGGGATGTGGTGCTACAGACGAATGTTGAAAATTAGGTGGACTGATAAGGTAAGGAATGTGGAGGTTCCACGCAGAAGGGAGAGGAAAGGAATATGTGGAAAACACTGATAAGGAGGACAGAATGATAGGACGTCTGTTAAGACATGAGAGAATGACTTCCATGGTGCTAGAGGGAACTGTGAAAGGCAAAACTGTAGAGGAAGACAGAGTTTGGAATACATCCAGCAAATAATTGAGGACGTGGGTTGCAAGTGCTTCTCCGGGATGAAGAGGTTGGCACAGAAGAGGAATTCGTAGCGGGCCACATCAAACCAGTCAGAAGACTGATGACCCAAGAAAATCCTCTTAAACACTGTGGTGACTTTGTTTTTTGTGTGTTCGTTCTGTCGTGTTATGTTTTGTTGCGACGACATCAACTGAGTGCTCCTCGTCCTTGCTGTTGTTAATTGTGAGTTTGCTCTCATTGAACTGATTTTGATCATTGTTCGCGATGGTGTTTCTAATCGCTTGCGATTTTGTATGGTCAGAAATGTGGTCGTTTTGTGATTTATTTACGTACTCGCTTGGCACTGCGACCTGTTCAAGGTCAGTGCTGCTCTTTTGTCGACTGTGCATGCTACATTTATTGACGTAGGGACAGAGGTATGTCTTACCGTCTTAATCCGTGGGAATGCCAGAGTGGGTCGCTTTGTGTCTACCTTGTCTCAGTCATCAGTCTGAGTGCTTGCTTCACTGTCCTTGGTTGTGGGTACATCAGGCGCTGCTGGATTCAACGTCCCACTGTGAACAAATTTCACGTGCTCGATGTACCCTTCGCACTTTGTGTTGTAAGTAAGGCGCTGGACAGGTGAAGTTGGAAAATTTGAGGACCTCCGCGACACGTTTTTGTATTGTAGTTGTGGTTGGTCATCTCTGTTGTATTTCCCTTGTCGGCCAGTCTCTTGGTTTGGAGTTTCCGTGTTTATGTTTAGTAGTTCATCTTCAGGTTCATCTATTCGATTCATGAGAAACATTATTCAGTATAGTATTTGTCTCTTTTTTATTAATTTTGTTGCTTCCGTTGACATCTGTCCTACTAGTATTACTTAGAATGTTTATTCGGTTGCTGCGTAGCGACTTTTCTCCAGGTTTGTATTAAGTATCAGACCTGTAATGCAGTCGTCGTTAGGATAGTCGTCAGTTAATAGTTTCTGTCTCTTACGCCACAATATAGCACGCAGGTGGTTACGGTTTCGGGTGGATGGTGACCTACATAATTTAGACTGTGCAATGACTGGCGTGGTGAGCGTGTCAGTAGCCATTTGGGTGTGTTTAGTTACCACAGCGAGTACTGTCAGTCTAGTAGCTGTTTGTATGTCTGGCAGGCGCCCCCCTTGCTGTTGTTGAACTTCCTGTTTCTATTCCTGCAGGGGCGGCAGTCGATGTATTTCGGCCCTCTTGTGGCCCTCTTGTGGCCCCTTTCAACGCGCCTTGAACAGGTGACGCCCCTTTCAGTAGGGACTTTTGTTGTAGCACTGGCTCACCGCTGTCAAGTCTCTGGCAGTCAGAGACTTGTAGTCAATGTGCACCTTCCCTTTCTTGGTGAGGTCCCAATAAAGTTGGGGTGTGACTCTAGGACTCGTTGATTGCAACCTCTGTCCTTTGGTCCAGTTCGTAAGCGGATTTTGACCTCCCTCTCAAACTTGTCTTTTGTGGACTCTTACTCGGTGGTGGTCCCACGCCTAAGGAACAGAGCCTTGTACTGAGGAACGTTCGCTAACTGCAGACAGCGTGCGAACGGCTGCTATAAAAACCTGAGTTAACAGAGACAAACGACGGCGCGCCGGGCTTTGGCGAGCGCTGCCGCCCACGCAGTGTATTCTGGCGGGAGCGACCAACAGTTCGGCCATCAATGCGGTACTCAGCGTTTGAACGTATCGCTAATACCGCGGGCCGACAGCTAATTTGAGGGAGTGCCTCGGTGATAATATGAGCGTCGTCGGCGGTCTGTCCCGAACGGCGCGCTGTTAACCGCAGCCATTACGCCAAGTAATTCAGTGTATACAGTTTCCGTGCTGCAATCAGCATCGTGCTGCGCACTGCAGATTTCACTGCCGACAGACAGTGGCCTGTATAATTGGCGCATTTGTCTGCGAGGGTTTGCAGAATGCACCGGCTCTCGGAGCATCGCACACCGGCTCTCTAGTTTCCAATAACAGTCGTACCTTAAAAGTTAGTACTTCGGTAATTTGCAGTTTGTGGGCCGTAAATTGCAAAATTACCTCAGCTGCTTTAGTGCCCTAAAATGATTTTGAAATTCCAGGGGTTGCTCTCACGTAATGACTGTGATCTATGTTCGGCAACGGTGGGTAGGTCTCACTTTCGCCCTGCCGTGGTGATATTTTCCATCGACACTTGGACTCTTCGACTCACGTTGCAGAGTCTGGCGGAAGGTTCACTGGGCGGAACTCGCACAAAATTACGTGCTACCTGAGCTATAACACAGTTTCGTCCTGAACACATCGCCAGTCCACCGGTACACTCCGAACTGACGGCCGACTCAGTATCTGCCACTTGCTGACCTCCGCACTTCAAACGTTGTCGTTGCTAGGTCTTTACTATAGGGTGTGTACTTTAGCTCGTACCGTCTTTGTTTTGCATGTTGGTACCCCCGTCCAACAGCCTTCTCGCAGTGGTAACACAGGTTCCCGTCAGACCAGGCAAAGTTAAGCGCTGTTGGGCTTGGGCAGTACTTGGCTGGGTGACCGGTCTGTATATCGCTCGCTGTTGGCAAGCGGAGTTGCACTCAGCCCTTATCAGGCAAACTCGGTAGGACTTAAGATTGAGAAGTAGCGTTCCGCTCATAAAAACTGACCCCAGTCGGAAGAGCCGTGTGCTGACCACTCGCCCCAACATATCCCCATCCAGTGACGCATGTGGGCTGTGGATGCCACGGCTACCTGTGAGTACTGTTGGGTCTTCCGGGTCATGTTTCGACGTATTTTTTTAATTATTTGGTATTCCGTTTGCTATGTGTTTATTTATAAGTTGTCATTTTTTTATTTGTAGCTGCCATATGAATTTACATATTGCTATTTCGTCATTTGGAGATAGTGAGTGGACCTGTCGGCTCTAGAAGATTGAGTGACAAGTGGAGATATCGCAACATTTCCGACGTATTCTTCCGTCTGAGTTCAGCACACAGGTGACAGCTACAGAGGCAGCCAGAGACATTACCGCCGTATGTGGGGATAATGACATTGGACAGAGCACAGCTAGGAAATGGTTTTCTCGTTTTGAGGGGGGTAGGACGTCAAACGGGCCGACTCTTACAAATAAATTCATACAACTTTGTCAGCATGACCAGCAAGGATTCAGAATTCACACTCACAGCAGTGTAACTTCAAAAACATAATAAAATAATTTTTTTACATGTGAAATTTCACCTGTTTCACTTACTATTGGCAGCATATGTTGCTATAGTACACTTTTCTTCATAAGTAAGACAGATTCGACGCTGAATTTTGCACACCATACAAAACATACTTACAGGTGTATGAAACTCCGGAATTTTCCAAATCTATTAAAAACTGTGGTAAAAATTGAGATAATTAACTATAAATTTTGAGTTTTTTTCTAAACATAAACTTTAAAATGTAACAGATCATTAATTTTTCATAAATTAAATAAATTCTTTCATATACTTGTAAATATGGTTCGTATGCTATGGAAATTGATAGGTGAAAGTTAGATATAGTGAGAATTAGTGAAGTTCCGTAGTAGGAGGACAAAACTTTTGGTCAAGCGAATACAGGGCTATAAATACAAAATCAAATACAGGTAATGCAAGAGTAGGCTGAATAATCAGAGCAAAAATAGGAGCGCGGATAAGCTACTACGAACAGCATAGTGAACGCATTATTGTAGCCAGGATAAACAAGAAGCCCTCGCCTACCACAGTAGTACAAGTTTATATGCCAACTAGCTCCACAGATGACAAAGAGATTGATGAGATGTATGATGAGATAAAAGAAATTATTCTGATATTGAAGGGAGACTAAACCTTAATAGCCATGGGGGACTGGAATTCAACTGTAGGAAAAGGAAGAGAGGGAAAAGTAGTAGGTAAATGTGGAATGGGGATAAGAAATGAAAGAGGAAGCCGCGTGGTACTATTTTGCACAGAACATAACTCAATCATAACCAACACTTGGTTTAAGAATCATGAAAGAAGGTTGTGTATGTGGAAGAGGCCTGGAGACACTGGATCGTTTCAGATGGATTATGTAAAGGTAAGACGGAGGTTTAGGAACCAGGTTTTAATCTGTAAGACATTTGCACGGGCAGATGTGCATTCTGACCACAATCTATTTGTTATGAACTACAGATTAAAACAGAAGAAATTGCAAAAAGTAGAAATTTAAGGAGATGGGACGTGGATAAACTGAAAGAATCAGAGGTTTGGAGAGTTTCAAAGAGAGCATTAGGTAACGATTGACAAGAACAGGCTAAAGAAAGACAGTATACGATGAATGGGTAGCTTTGAGAGATGTAATAGTGAAGGCAGCAGACGATCAAGTAGGTAAAAAGATGAGGGCTGGTAGAAATCCTTGGATAACAGAAGATGCATTTAATTTAATTAATGAAAGAAGAAAATATAAAAATTCAGTAAATGAAGCAGGAAAAAAGGAATACAAGCGGCTCAAAAATGAGATCGCCAGGAAGTGCAAAATAGCACGGAGAGCTAGAGGATAAATGTCAGGATATAGAGGCATATATCACTAGGGGTAAGATAGATACTGCCTACAGGAAAATTAAAGAGACCTTTAGAGAAAAGAGAACCAATTGTATGAATATCAAAGCTCAGATGGAAAACCAGTTCTAAGCAAAGAAGGAAAAGCAGAAAGGTGGAAGAAGTATATAGAGGGCCTATACAAGGGCGTTGTTCTTAAGGGCAACACTATAAAACTGGAAGAGGACGTAGGTAAAGATGATATGGGAGATACGATACTGCATGAAGAATAAGACAAAGCACTGGGAGACCTAAGACGAAACAAGGCCCCTGGAGTAGACTACATTCCATTAGAACTACTGATAGTCTTGGGAGAGGCAGCCTGACAAAGCTGTACCATCTGGTGAGCAAGACGCATGAGACAGGTGAAATACCCTCAGATTTCAAGAAGAATATAATAATTCCAATCCCAAAGAAAGCAGGTGTTGACAGATGTTAAAATTACCGAACTATCAGTTTAACAAGTCTCGCCTGCAAACTACTGACACGAATTATTTACAGACGAATCGAGAAAATGGTAGAAGCAGACCTTGGGGAACATCAGTTTGGATTCCGTAGAAATGTTGGAACACGTGAGGCAATACTGACCCTGCGACATATCTTAGAAGGTAGATTAAGGAAAGGGAAAATATACGTTTCTAGCATTTGTAGACTTAGAGAAAGATTTTGACCATGTTGACTGGAATACTCTCTTCCAAATTCTGAAGGTTGCAGGGGTTAAACACAGGGCGTGAAAGGTTATTTACAATTTATACAGGAACCATATGGCAGTTATAAACGTTGAGGGGCATGAAGGAGAAGCAGAGGTTGGGAAGGAGTTCAAATGGTTCAAATGGCTCTGAGCATTATGGGACTTAACATCTGGGGTCATCAGTCCCCTAGAATGTAGAACTGTCGAACCTGCGACAGGGAAGGGAGTGAGACAGGGTTGTACCCTATTCCCGATGTTATTCAATCTTTATATTGAGCAAGCAGTAAAGGAAACAAAACGAAAAATTTGGAGTAGGAATTAAAATCCATGGAGAAGAAATAAAAACTTTGAAGTTTGTCGATGATATTGTAATTCTACCAGAGACAGCGAAGGATCTGGAAGAGCAGTTCAACGGAATGGACAGTGTCTTGATAGGAGGCTACAAGATGCACATCAACACAAGCAAAACGAAATGTAATCTAATTAAATCAGGTGATGCTGAGGGAATTAGATTAGGAAGTGAGACACTTGAAGTAGTAGATGAGTTTTACTATTTGGGGAATAAAATAACTGATTATGGTCGAAGTAGGGAGGATATAAAATGTAGACTGACAATGGCAAAGAAAGCGTTTCTGAAGAATAGAAATTTGTTAACATCGAGTATAGATTTCAGTGACACGAAGTCTTTTTCTCAAAGAATATGTATGGAGTGTAACCATGTACGAATGTGAAACGTGGACGATAAATAGTTTAGACAAGAAGAGAATAGAAGCTTTTGAAATGTGGTGCTACAGAAGAATGCTGAAGATTAGATGGGTACATCACGTAACTAATGAGGAGGCACTGAATAGAACTGGGGAAAAGAGGAATTTGTGGCACAACTTGACTAGAAGAAGGGACATGTTCTGAGGCATCAAGATATCACCATTTTAATATTGGAGGGCAGCTTGGAGGGTACAATCGTGGAGGGAGACCAGAGATGAATACACTAAGCACGTTCAGAAGGATTTAGGGTGCAGTAGTTACTTGGAGATGAAGAATCACAGGGCAGAGTAGCATGGAGAGGTGCATCAAATCACTCTCTGGACTGAAGACCACAACAACAACAATATACTACGCAAAGTTCATCCAAGAGTCTCTCTTCCTTATGAAGAAAAGTGTACCTATAGCAACAAATGCAGCTAATAGTAAGTGAAAAAATGACGAATTTTCACATGTAAAAAAATTGTTTTGTTATGTTTTTCAACTTTCACTGCTGTGAGTGTGAATCCTGAATCCTTGCTGGTCATGCTGAGAATGTTTTATGAATTTGTTTGTAAAAGTATAGACAGTGGAAATTGAAAAGTCCTGTTTTGCGTCTCCTGCTCCAAGTCGGCCCGCTTGACGTCCTATCCCCCTTAAGGAGGATCTTTACTACATTGGTGACTCCACGTTCAGGATGACATTCGGGGTTTGATGAAGATCATTTAATCGCATTAATTCACAGTAATCTGTGTCAGTGTACTCGAGAAATAGCAAATGTGATGAACTGTGATCATTCTAACATCTAGCGACATTTGCATGCAGTGGGGAAGATTCAAAAACCGAGGGCATGGGTGTGGCATGCTCTATTCCAAAATCACAGAAATCAGCAGCTGACCATACGTTCATTTCTGCTTGCTCGTCTTCAATCCACTCGAGAAAAACACCGACTATTCTTATCCTGTACGTTGATGGTGACAAGAAATGGTGCCTTTATGCTAACTTAAGGGAAAGAAAACAATGGTTGAACTCAAAGGAAGCAGCAACTTCCCGTACAAACACATGCGCGCATCCACAAAAGATAATGTTTTGCATCTGGTAACAGCAGTGACGATATGGTGCACAACGAATTGCTTCCCCGATGTGGAACTATCACTGTTGACGTTTATTCCCAACAACTGAGAAGTCTTAGAGAGGCAAATCAAGAACATCGATCGTGAAGACTGCGTGAAGTGATGCTACTCCACGATAACGCCCGGTAGCATTCTGCTAGACTGACAAAAAAATACGGTACAGGAGCATCCACCTTATTCACCTTATCTGCTGCCTCAGATTTTCACCTTTTCCTTTCCCTGTCGAACAACGTTCAAGGAACTTCATTTCTGGATGAAAATGCACTCCGAACTTGTCTCGTCGAATTCAGTCACAAGACAGAAAAGTTACCACAGCTGTGGCAGATTATTGTAGGTGAAGGAGAATATATTGTTGATGATTATGCACCACCATGGAGCCACAGTCATCGCACACTACAGGTGGAGCGAAAGTTTTTATACTCATGCAAAGCTGTAAAATTTTTGTCGGAAGAGGCAGAACTCATTAAAAATTGTAGTTGGGTTACAGGAATCGTTAGCTGTTGCAGTCAACTATCTTTTATTTTTTTCTGGTTGGGGGGGGGGGGCGGAGGGGGGGGGTATATTCCAGTATCTGCCTCCCCCTGGTTTTTACCCTCTCTTGCTCCCTCTATTGCCATGGGAGTTACTCCCTGAAGTCTTTACACGTACGCTGTCATCCACTCCCTCCTTACTCTCATATTCGTTTCTTAGCCGATTCTGCGTAGCTCCTACTTGTTCCTTATCAGTCCACCTAATTTTCAACACCCTTCTGTAGCAACACACCTCAAACGATTCGATTCTCTTCTTTTCGGGTTTTCTCATAGTCCTCGATTCTGTGCTCAAAACGTATGTTCTCAGAAATTTATTTGTCAGATTAAGGCAGACGTTTGGTAACAGCAGACTCGTATTGGCCAAGAATGCCTCTGTGCCAGAACTAATGTGCTTTTTACCTCCTCATTTCTCCGTCCATCATTTATTGTTTTGCTTCGAAGGTAGCGGGTTCCTGAACTTCGTCTTCTTTGTGGTTCCCTTTCCTTTTTTTTTTTTGTTAAAATTAAAACTGATTTCATTTCTCCTTCTCACCACTATTTTCGTCTTTCTTCGATTTACTCTCAATCCATATTCTGTCTCATTAAACTGTACATTCCGTTTAATACATCCAGTAATTGTTCTTCACTTTCACTGAGAACAGTAACATCATAAGCAAATCTTTTCATTAATATCCTTTCACCTTAAATGTTAAACTCACTCTAGAATCTTTCTTTTATTCGTTTCATTGCTTCTTCAATGTATAGATGGAGAGTTGCGGCCTTATATGCTGCACCGTATATTACAGTATCTATGTAGATATTACAGAATGCCTTCGGCATCTTTACGATCAGTCGTATGTTGGAATACACACCTGCGTTATCGCCAGAAGTGCCTATAAGATTTCCACATTGCTTTCGTCGAGTTTCTCCTTCGGAGTACTGAGATATTTCTTCGCCTGTATATGTTGTGCTACATCGACAGTCGCGTCTTGTCGCCATATTCGTAGGCGCCCACTTCGGGGCCTGGAGCAGCTAGACCCCGGAGAAGCGGCGCAAGGTGTGGGGCTCCAGCCGCTCACCTTGCTGCTTCGCGTCATTAATTATGTCCTCTGGAATCTGGATCTCTAATCCTCCCGCACAGCTGTTGCTGGAGAAAGTGGAAGCGCGTACCGAGTTTTCTCCATGGCGCACTTCTGACGAATCGCCTTAAGGCAGTGGGCTTGTGGAAGGGGACGAGGAGGTCGCCAGCGTAGCCGAGAATTAGTTCGCTCCAGTGACAGAAGATTGGAAAAGTGTGGTTATTATCCCATATCTAAAAAAAATGTGACCCTGGGTACTAGTCTTTTGAACTCTGGATAGTAGGTATATGCGAAACTAATAATATACTTTGAGGTGACATGAGCCATGGGTGAGCGATGTGCACATATGCAGACGGTGGTAGCATCTCGTACACGGGGTGCAAGACAGGCAGTGCATTGTTGGAGCTGTCATTTGTACTCAGGTGATCCATGTGAAACGGTGTCCGAAATGACTAAGGCCGCACGACGAGAATTAACATTACGTAGTAGGGCTTCTTTGAAGCCTTCTTGTTGGCTCCGCTGTGTGGACGATACAGTAGTTATACGGGCATACAGCGAAGAAAAACTTCATGCGTTTCACAATTTCTTAAATGGAATTCACCCCAAAATCAAATTTGCCTTGGAAGTTTGAGAGTGAGGTCGGTCTCCCGTTCCTAGATGTGTTGGTATACAGAAGATCTGATAACGCCCGAGGTCACACTGTGTATAGAAAGCCGACCAGCACAAACAGGTGTTTAGATGCCACTTGGCACCACCACCCAGCCCAGAAGCAAGCCGGCTGGTGTGGCCGAGCGGTTCAAGGCCCTTCAGTCTGGTACCGCGCGGCCGCTACGGTTGCAGGTTCTAATCCTGCATCGGGCATGGATGTGTGTGATGTTCTTAGGTTAGTTAGGTTTAAGTAGTTGTAAGTTCTAGGGTACTGATGACCTCAGATCTTAAGTCCCATAGTGCTCAGAGCCATTTGAACCATTTGATCTCAGAAGCAAGCAATGCTCAACTCCCTGTCTTCACGTGCCTTGCGTATCAGCGATGATGACAACATGGAATCCAAGTTGAATTTTTTTAAAGAGGACGTTGAAGGCAAATGACTATGATAGTTGTTCAATCGACAGAGCTTTCAGGCGAAATATTAATCACCCAAATGAGAATGACGAGGAACCGCCTTCTCAGTCCGTTAGGTTACCGTTCGTTTCTGGGGTCACTGACCGCATGGGCAGAATTCTAAGGAAAAATGGTATTCAGACATCATTCTTTAGTCAAAACAAAATAAAACATTTTTTCCGACGAAAAACGGATGCACCTGATTGCCTCCACAATGCAGGTGTCTATCAAGTGACATGGCTGCGGCAAAGTGTGTACAGGAGAAACGCGAAGAACTGTTAAAGAACGGATTAAGGAATACGAACGGCAGAAGCGGTTAAAACAAAGTGCAAAATCGGCAGTAGGGGAACATCATGAGAACTGTGGTTCTGACATCGGTTTTCATTACGTACGTGTGCTGGCTAAGGAAACAAACATTTGTAGAAGAAAGGTCCGAGAAGCTGTTGAAATTTCCAAGAATGCATGTAATTACAATAGAGAGGATGGCTATAAGCGCCCGTCATCGTGGCCCTCCGCCATCAAGGAAGTGAATATGCGGCCGCAGTGTGCGGGCAACATAAACAATGTGCTGCACGACATCTCGGCGGACAATAATATTATGGGTAAATATTCTCCCTCTCTTGCTCTGTCCGTTTCGCATCTAGCCAATGATGACGGCCAGCCAATAGCAATAGGAGGAATTTCAACAAATAACACTTCTCCATCGCAGGTGAGGAATAGTGCTCTTCTATGCAGTGACGAAGGGCCATCAATAGTATCTACAAGAGCTTAGCCAATAACGCCTCTTCTTGTGCATCGGCGCGGGAATATTAGCCTATGACGATAGCGCACCAATAGTAGCCACAAGAATTTTAACCAATACTCTCACTTCTCCAGGACAAGCGCGGAAAAACTGATAGTGTTCTGGCAGTAGTGGACACCAAAACGTCCTGAAGAAGATGCCAGCAGAGGGGTCGAAACATCGATTATAATAGAGGAAATATGATGCAGCCTAACAACCCAGAAGATTTTAACTTAACTTTAGAATTAACAGACTTTGAATTCGCAACGGTAGTTAGTGCTATCCTCATTATGGCGCCCCCTTATGTTGTCACAAAATGGAGTTCGACGGAATGCCTATGAGACTTACGAAATTACATTAACGTGTCATGTGGACGTACAGGCAAACCTATTATCAAAAATGATTAATTAAACTTATTTATATACTGAGTCACAGACGGTAGGCGTCGTACAGAGATATTCGTCTGAACAGGACTTGAAGAACTAACAGTGTTCGCCGTGCCATCGTCAACCGCTACGTGTCACTGGATACCGCCTACATACTCGTAACTTTACAAACACTCATATCACGCAAAGCAAAGGTGCCACTGTGCGTGAAGGATAGAATAACCAGAATAACTAACTTTCCGACTAGTTAGCTGAATCTACCTTTCAGGACATTCCAGCCAACCACGCCATACGACTATCATTAGGCAGAGTGTTGTACATCAGAACACATTCCAAACTTACGCTTCTAGTCAGCCATGAAATGAAGTTTAATATACCGACTTACTCCAGTCTTAAATGATGGGATTCACATTTTACGTGCTGCAGTCTTTTTCCGAAACTGAAATTACCAGGTGTTCTAACATGCTGACAGGTTGGTTGCAGGCTCTCAACTGGTCTTCTTCTAATCAACACACGGCCATCATTGGTACCGAGGCAGAACCAGCTTTTATCAGAAAACACAACAGACCACCACCCTGCCCTCCAGCGGGCTCTCGCTTGACACCAATGAAATCAAAAAATATGGTGGTTTGAGGTCAGCGGAATGCACGCTGGAAGGCGCCTGGCTCGCTGCTGTCCTAGAAGTAACCGATTTGCAACAGTTCTTTGTGTCACTGTGGTGCAAACAGCTGCTCACGTCCGTACATTTTCATGACCAGCGCTGTCATCAATCATATACAGTGGCTACACTCCGGCAAACCTTCCTGCAATATCGCAGAAGGAACAGCTTCTCATAGCCCAATTACACGTCCTCGTTCAAACCAGTAACGTGTTGATAATGGCGTCTTTGTCGCCTTAAAGGCATTCTTGACTAATATCAACTCACACGTCCCGTCTCAAAGGTAACTGTCGCTCAGCGAACCTGATTTTCTTGTTCATATTTGTGTTACTAGCGCAACTCTTATGCGACTGGCGCGGAATTTGAATAGAAACATGTTTATCAACTACTTTATGTCGCACAATTCGTTCTTGGCGTTGACCCTTTTTTTCTGTCATAGTATTTATTCGAGTATCTGTTATATTATCACTCTACTAATGCTACTCAATAATAAGTATGTCAAATCAAATCAAGCAGAAGTATTATCAGAAACCAGTTAGACGATAAATACAATTTGAAGTAGAAGTTATTGGAAACTAAAAAAACTCATTTTATAGATACATAAAATTAACACATTAAACAAACTCAATTCATTTACGACTGTCACATGTTCCATTATAAAACAGGTTCTTCTGTGTCAAGGTACAAGATGGTATACGACCGACGAAGTACGGCTGAATTGTCCACATGTTATAAAAATAGTTCTGAAATATATAGCATTTTATACACCATACAACTCTGTACTTAAATTAACAATATATTCCAGATAGCTTTAATACACATAATGTGTAGAACGTGAGAAACTGACGTGATGCACAAAACACACTCTCATGTGTAACAACAACAAAAACTGTATAAAATCGCGGGATCTTGGAGGAAATGGACAGGGACCACGCATAGGTGGCCCTCGATGGGAATGCGGATCGGCCATGAGGCGAACCGAGATAGTCCACGATGTTACGATGAAGCTCTGTCCAGCATGGCTACGTGGTTACCGCACCTGCCTAAAAGACAGGGGGTCCCATGTTCTAATCCCGGTCCGCTACATATTTTCATCGTCGCCGCTGGTCCTGCCTAATGTCCCGATGCAGCTGCCAGCAGCGAGCCCCTCCCTTTCCTTTCTTCCTCTCTCCACCTCTAAACATTCATGGTGGTGTCTGTTTGTTCTATATCGTGTCTCCCTACCACTTTCGCGCAACGACGCTCTGAGCGTGTTTTTTTAGGGAATTGACTAGTTTGAACCTGGGACCTGTTGCTGGTAAGGAGACGCCAGACCACACATGACATGTAGAATTCAGAAGAGTTCAGTGAGACTAGCGATGATATAACCAAATACTAAATGATCTCAGCGTCAGCTCCACTGCACTCCCTGTAAAAGATTCTTAATATTAACCAAATTTAGTGGAAGGGGTTCAAGGCTTTCCTATTTTTAGTTAGCTGGTAAAATAACGTCGAAAAAGCAGTTAAGTTTACCATTGGAAATTTTATTCTACTCTCAAAACATCGTTTATAAATTGCACTATTGATAAAAGGAAATGTTTTAATACAGGATGGTAAAAACCAACTGCGTTCAACAAAAATGTGAACGAATATTCCCTGAATGGGTTTCCAAGTTCTACAATGGATCAAAGGATGACCTATGCCACATCACATCTATAATCTCGGTTTAAGTTTCACAAAAGAGAAAACTATCAAAATGGTCTACAGTGACCCTCAATTATCTTTAATTACTTATCCAACTTGTCGTAATTTACAGTGGCTAATGTGGATTCTCAATAACTACACTCCTGGAAATTGAAATAAGAACACCGTGAATTCATTGTCCCAGGAAGGGGAAACTTTATTGACACATTCCTGGGGTCAGATACATCACATGATCACACTGACAGAACCACTGGCACATAGACACAGGCAACAGAGCATGCACAATGTCGGCAATAGTACAGTGTATATCCAGCTTTCGCAGCAATGCAGCCTGCTATTCTCCCATGGAGACGATCGTAGAGATGCTGGATGTAGTCCTGAGGAACGGCTTGCCATGCCATTTCCACCTGGCGCCTCAGTTGGACCAGCGTTCGTGCTGGACGTGCAGACCGCGTGAGACGACGCTTCATCCAGTCCCAAACATGCTCAATGGGGGACAGATCTTGCTGGCCAGGGTAGTTGACTTACACCTTCTAGAGCACGTTGGGTGGCACGGGACACATGCGGACGTGCATTGTCCTGTTGGAACAGCAAGTTCCCTTGCCGGTCTAGGAATGGTAGAACGATGGGTTCGATAACGGTTTGGATGTACCGTGCACTATTCAGTCTCCCCTCGACGATCACCATAGGTGTACGGCCAGTGTAGGAGATCGTTCCCCACACCATGAAGCCGGGTGTTGGCCCTGTGTGCCTCGGTCGTATGCAGTCCTGATTGTGGCGCTCACCTGCACGGCGCCTAACATGCATACGACCATCATTGGCACCAAGGCAGAAGCGACTCTCATCGCTGAAGACGACACGTCTCCATTCCTCCCTCCATTCACGCCTGTCGCGACACCACTGGAGGCGGGCTGCACGATGTTGGGGCGTGAGCGGAAGACGGCCTAACGGTGTGCGGGACCGTAGCCCAGCTTCATGGAGACGGTCGCGAATGGTCCTCGCCGATACCCCAGGATCAACAGTGTCCCTAATATTCTGGGAAGTGGCGGTGCGGTTCCCTATGGCACTGCTTAGGATCCTACGGTCTTGGCGTGCATCCGTGCGTCGCTGCGGTCCGGTCCCAGGTCGACGGGCACGTGCACCTTCCGCCGACCACTGGCGACAACATCGATGTACTGTGGAGACCTCACGCCCCACGTGTTGAGCAATTCGGCGGTACGTCCACCCGGCCTCCAGCATGCCCACTATACGCCCTCGCTCAAAGTCCGTCAACTGCACATACGGTTCACGTCCACGCTGTCGCGACATGCTACCAGTGTTAAAGACTGCGATGGAGCTCCGTATGCCATGGCAAACTGGCTGACACTGACGGCGGCGGTGCACAAATGCTGGGCAGCTAGCGCCATTCGACGGCCAACACCGCGGTTCCTGGTGTGTCCGCTGTGCCGTGCGTGTGATCATTGCTTGTACAGCCCTCTCGCAGTGTCCGGAGCAAGTATGGTGGGTCTGACACACCGATGTCAATGCGTTCTTTTTTCCATTTCCAGGAGTGTATATAAAAGAAAAATCATCGCGTTTCAGATCTGTTCTTCAAGTGGCAAATGTGAACACCATGAGTTTTAATTAACGATCGACGCTAGTATTACCCAAAAAGGAGGTGTAACAGATGAGACTTCTGCAGTTCTGAGTGAAGCCTTACGCGCTCAAAAATGTGGCATCGCGTGTGTTCGTTACCTTGTCGGTGTTTAGGCAGCGTCAGGGCAGCGGCGGGCAGCACAGCTCCGCTCACCTCGCCATCTCGGAAGCAACTCTCTCCTAACTTCTCCTTACTACAATTTACCGAAGTTGGTTAAAAAAACTATCTGGCTGTGTTTTCATCTGACCAATCAGGGTCTCAATGATAACCTTAAGCTCCGCCTACAAAAATCCTGTCCATCCAAGAGAAACGTTGTACTTTTTGTGGTGGGGCAATGTTTTTAAAGTTTGCAACGTAACAGAGACGCGAAAAAGTCTCACGCTAAAACTTGCAGCTGGTGTGGTCCTTTTAGCGTTATCGTAAGATCTATACTGTTATTGTGGAGGGCTCTATCTTTTAACATGGGCTGGGGAGTGGTCCTAATGTAACAGACACGCGAAAAGGCTCACGCTAAAACTTGCGGGTGGTAGTGGCCCTTTTTGTGTTATCGTAAGATCTATACTGTTTTTCTGGAGGGCTCTAGCTTTTAACATGGGCTGGGGGTTGGTCCTTGACGTAACAGAGACGCGATAAAGTCTCACGCTAAAATGTGCGGGTGGTTAGTCCCTAGTGGTTAGCTGGCGATGTGGGTGTCCAATCCGTCCCTTATCGTAGGGCCTTCTAGCTTAACACGGTTCTGCTCTCGGCTTCTGTTCTCGTTTCTCCCCTCGAAACTGCGTCGGTCTCACGGTGGGAAGGTACGACATGCATTTAGGCATTCTTCTGTTAGTCTGTGGTATTCCATTAGCTCACTCGTTACTCGTATTACTTTGGTTAATTTAATGTCACGATTTATTCCGAGCTATATGACATACTACTGGATTTGCTTATCATGTCAGGGTTTTCATGGAAGGTGTTGGATTTACCTGACACCTTACACACCTTTCATTCATATGTGTATAATGCTTACTGTCTTCAGTTTCTACTTAACAGCGCTACAAGTGATCCACTGAAGTAGTTCCCTGCGAACAGTAATCTGCCAGCAGCGTGGCTGAAGCGTAAAACTGAAAGGTGTGTACGGCGTGGATACATCGCATCCATACTTCTTTCATATCTTTTAGTTATTGATCTAGTGATGCCTTCTGTGACTTGCGAAAAGAAAACTGGGTGCAGCTTCCTGGAGCGGTTGTTGTACGCATGCAATTAATTCTCACGCAGCGATGATAGCCTGTACTTTCTCCCGCTGTCTGGACAAAATGGCATTACCCCTTGCACAAGAAGTCAAGATTTCTTTATTCACTTGCTGAAGAACTTCGTGTTCTGTACCTCCGATGACAGAGCTGTACTAGGCGTAGGGCGTATGTTCCCTTCCTCAGACACTGAACACAAAAATTTCCTTTTCTTAGGAAAAATCGGTCACGTGCGAGTAGGACTCGCAATCTTCCGTATAAAATCAATCATGTCTGTAGATAATAAGAACAGTTTCGTGTGGCTCAATGTCCTGATGCGACATCGGCGACTTGCGTGCCTCGAACCTATCCCAATTCTCCAAATGGAACCTACAGTTTAACGTAGAATCTGAACCACGAGTTATTTCTGGCAACTCCTCACATCTTTGGCACGTGAAGGCTGGGTTAAAACAAAGTTCGAAAAGTTCTTGGGTCGACCAAGATTCGATTCCTCGACCTCTCGGTTCCCAGGCCCGCTCTTTAGTGCTAGACTACCAGTCCCGAGATAATGTAATAATGTACATACTATAATTAGGTGCCGATGTATAAAAAAAAAATTGCTGTCGATAGTAAAAATTTGAGAAGGAATGAATTTTCCCTGTTTTACAAAGAGGCAAGAAGATGAAGATCCTCGAATAATTTGAAATTTCGAAAAGAGTGTATATTAAGAGTCCAGACCGGCTCAACCAAAACTGACTTTTCATAACGAGGGTTACTTCGAGGCTATGGTGTGAGTTTTTAAATAAATGCCTAGAAACACGTGGCTGTGGTTTATATATAGATATTGTTTAGTTGTGCTTCCTTGTTTTTCTCTTGTATAATGGATCTAAGGTTATCATTACTCTGTAAACACATTCTCTGTTTTCAAATCTGGCGGCGCCACCTAGCAAGGTGGCGGTAACTTTGATTCATAGCTCTGTAGCAGGAGCCATAATGGGTACCATAAGGACGTTTTGTACACCTTGCCTATATTGTAAATGTGCCCTGCGCTGTGTTAAGAGCGAGTACCCTAAGCACAGGTAAGGTATGACTCTTGCACAGTTTCTTTCCTTCAATTACTAACATATTCTGTGATCCATGATCTCTTAGTCCTCAGTATTTATTCCTTTATCTCTACCCTTATTTACATGGTTTCTTATGTTTGTTTCTCTTATCACGCGTCGCCTTGAAACACGTTGTTGTTGTTATGGTCTTCAGCCAGAGACTGATTTGATGCAGCTCTCCATGCTATTCTATGCTGTGCAAGCTGCTTCATCTCCCCGTTCCTACTGTAACCTACATCCTTCTGAATCTGCTTCGTTTATTCATTTCTTTGTCTCCCTCTACGATTTTTACCCTCCACGCTGCCCTCCAATACTAAATTGGTGATCCCTTGATGCCTTAGAACATGTCCTACCAACCGATCGCTTCTTCTAGTCAATTTGTGCCACAAATTTCTCTTCTCACCAATTCTATTCAGTACCTCCTCATTAGTTACGTGATCTACCCATCTGATCTTCAGCATTCTTCTGTAGCACCACATTTCGAAAGCTTCTGTTCTCTTCTAGTCCAAACTATTTATCGTTCATGTTTCACTTCCATCCATGGCTACACTCTATACAAATATCTTCAGAAATGACTTCCTGACACTTAAATCTATACTCGATGTTAACAAATTTCTCAGAAACGCTTTCCTTTCCATTGCCAGTCTACATTTTATATCCTCCCTACTTCGACCATAATCAGTTATTTTTCTCCCTAAACAGCAGAACTCATTTACTACTTTAACTGTCTCATTTCCTCATCTAATTGCCTCTGTATCACTCGATTTACTTAGACTACATTCTATTACCCTCGTTTTGCTTTTGTTCATCTTATAGCCTCCTTTCAAGACACTATCCATTCCGCTCAACTGCTCTTCCAGGTCATTATAACATATTCTTACGGATTTCCGTAGATGGATGTGCACTGTTCATTTTATTGGATGATGTGCCATTTTTGATGACTGCGGGACTTTCTGTTCACTTACCAGTGGTCCTCGAGTGTTTTTACCCGACGACTTTGGTTTGGTTACGATCTTTTCACAAATAGTGTTATAGCTTCCCAGTTGCCTTATTTAACTTACTATGTAGTTTCACAACTGATTCCTGGCTCATAAATTTGTACTGAAGAAACTTGTTTCTCCCTCAGATGTTTAATGCTCCTGTGAGAGTGAAACGCATTACAAATTAAATAAATAAAAAATAATTTTCAATCGACACTGTCTATTCTTTATTGAATAGGCCCTATGTTTAAATTCTGGATAACAGGCTAAAATGTAATAAACAAATATATTCGACAAGAAAGTGACCGTAGACCTTAGTATTTGACATGAATTTCGACTTTATATCTTTACTCATTCTTGAGAAAACGGGGTCTTACACAAGGACAGATAGATAGAAGGAGAACAAATTGCTAACTACAAATTAACGATTTCGGATTGTTTCCTTTACTCGTACTGTGAAATCTTGCTACTTGCCAACTTTTGTAATTATAAGTCAATGGGAAGATTTTGTTGAGTTAGTTTGTGAGTACCAAAATATGTAATATATATGCCTGTACCTTTTGATTGCGTTCACTTCGAAGCTTAAATTATTTTCAATACCAACGGCTTGTAGACCTTAGTATTTGATACATATTTCAGCTTAACATCTCCACTCGTTTCTGAGAAAAAGAGATCTTTACAGACGGCTGCATCCTTTGATTATACTGATTTAGAAACTTAAATTTGTTGCACCGTCAAGGCATCGTAGCCATTAGCAACTGACAGCAATTTCGACTTGATACCTCCAGCCGTTGCTGAGAGAAACGTTTTTAACAGTCGGACAGACAAACGGACAGCAAAGTGTACAGGGCTTCCACCACAAAACCAGTATTACGTCTCATGCCAAAGGCTCAAGTAACATAGAAGTAAAAAAGAATAAATAACAGCGACGTTAAAAAAACGTGTAGTCACCCGTTTATAGGAAATGCTCGAAGTGGTGGCCATGTGCATCCAGGCGCAGGTGACCTCGTGTGATGATGTCACTAGCAACACGTTGTTATTCTGCAGGTGTGATGTTCATTTCTCTAGTAATGTTCCGTTTAACGTCGTCTGTTGTGCGAGGATTGTCATCGTTCGCTTTACTTCTTTAGTGTGTCCCATAAATAAAAATCATACGACGTTAAGTCGGAGGATCATGGGGGCCTGACGAGCCGATCTTCGGGGAATACGTTGTTGCTGTGGGCTATACTTTGGTTGGATGTGCGAGCGGTTGCTCTATCTTGGTGGAATACTGCAAACAGCTTCTTTGCATCTGTTATTTGTGCATATAAATAGCCAAAGATCTCTAGATATCTGGCACTGTTTAAGATGTAATTGAAAAAGATGGGGCCAATAACGCGCATGCCGGACAACTCACACCACACGTAACTTCTCCGAGTGGAGAGGTTGTCCATAGGTTGTCCTGCATTGAGTATCTGCAGTCCTGGGAGTTTACATAACCTGTCAAAAGGAACCTGGTCACAAATGACATGAAGTAAACCAAGGACTGCAAGTAACCATTAGCAACTGATGTTAACAGCCATTTGCAGTAAAGAACTCTTCTTTTACCTGATCCTCAAATTTCAACTCGTGCATGACACTCACACGACAGGCTTTTAGTTTCGCATCTTTTAGTACACGAAGACACGATGTACGAGATACACCAGCCTGTTGCCATAACCTCCTTCATCTACATCTACATCTACATCCATACTCCGCAAGCCACCTGACGGTGTGTGGCGGAGGGTACCTTGAGTACCTCTACCGGTTCTCCCTTCTATTCCAGTCTCGTATTGTCCGTGGAAAGAAGGACTGTCGGTATGTTTCTGTGTGGGCTCTAATCTCTCTGATTTTATCCTCATGGTCTCTTCGCGAGATATACGTAGGAGGGGGCAATATACTGCTTGACTCTTCGGTGAAGGTATGTTCTCGAAACTTCAACAAAAGCCCGTGCCGAGCTACTGATCGTCTCACTTGCAGAGTCTTCCACTGGAGTTTGTCTATCATCTCCTTACCGATTAATGTCTTTGCTAATTCTCTCCATACTTTCAGGCTCCTCACTGTCGTCGCATATTCCTCTGCACGTTCTAAACTTATCCTACAGCCCTTCATTTCCTGTACAGATATTGAATAGTGGTGGGGAGTTTCCTACCCGAATACTTGTAACATTTCTTTACGTTCCTTTTAGAGCCTGTCTTCATGGAACGCTTCGCAATATTAAGTCACTGTCCTCTTGCAAACTGCCACATTTCTGCAAAACACAACAACACGAGTTTCTCACAACAGCTGCCCTCAGCTTCCCGATAAAATGCACTGTAGGCAGCTCTCGGGTCAGTGTTGCCACTTGGCAAGATGGTTAACCGGTAGGTGCGGCATACCGGCTTTACGTGGGATGAATTAATAAAGGTTCCGTTTTCGCCGACCGAGTTACGGTACTCCAAAAAGTATTTATTGGCGCCTCTGACAGAGAGAGCACATAGGAGTCGGGCTTACTATAAATGTCTGATGTAGGTCAATGACAGCGCAGAGGCGTAGGAAACGCTTAATGAAACAGTATGTTGCAGCATGCACACATGCATAGAAAAAGAATTACTTTCCCCCAGCTGGTTATCCAAAGAGTAGCGTAACAACGGGAATTGAGAGAGTAGCGCAAGCAATACTTACAGTAATAACGGTACGTGTACACATCACGAAAAAATGCTGTTCACCTGTCGACAAACTTCTAGTGACGGCAGGGCCAAAGCAACTGAGCAACTGTGCCCCGAAAACGGGACGTAGGCAGCTTCGTAGTCCAAATTAGTCCACTGATGTCTCTCACACTACGTGGCTGTAGCTACCAACTCTAGCAGGAGTGTCCTGATTGTATTATTACTTTTTATGTCGTCCTATTTTGTATATATGACATGTTTCTGAAGTAACTCTGTCAACGGTGCAACTGTGATCCTACTTTAAATTTAAGCAAGTACGTGAATATATTGACTCCTAAAACCTCATATCTAACCGCTGGACTAATTTCTTTAATTCGATATTTTTGTACTTCGGATGTTTTGTTATTTGCTGTAAGTTTTACCTTTAGTTATCTCGCTCTCGCAATGTACGGACGCCATTCTGCTGTGATCACTGTAACGATTATGACGTAAATGATTATTAGGTTTTCTTAATATAGTATGAAGTGGATAGTATTCCGCCTTTTATTTCTAACAAAAACTCGTCACTTTTATGTGATTTTTTAAAATTGTATGATGTGTTTGCAGACGCTCGCGGCTGGAACAGAGGCTTTGACGGACCATTTTAGTGGACGTCAATGACAGAACACTTTCCGTGTTCTGTCATTGCTTTTCATTACTTGTTACGCTACATGTCCCTGATATACTTTGACCGGTCATTTTATTTGTATCCTGCAGTATTTTCAGGCAAGCTATGAAAAGAATGATTAGTTCATTCGTCTACTAACAATGACGTCACTGTGCGGCCAGCACCAATCGGACACAGGACCCAAGGGCATTTAAAGGTTCTTCATTGTGGTTAATTTCCCTTATGCGTTGCATTCTCAGATTCACCCCAAACTCTTCAGAAAGCAGTGGTTGTGTTACCGCCCTGACAACAATCCGCGCAACCACCGTCTGGTGACATCAAACTTTTTTAAAATTTATATTAAATTTCTGAAATTACTGTTTTTGAATCTGTTTAAGGGTAGCAACTTGTCATGATGGAACCACCCCCTGCTCTTAGCTGCCGCAAGCCAGGAGCAAACACCTCCCACAGATGGCAAGACGCACTCACACAGCGCAAGAAACAGCCGACATCCCTGGCGTGCTGTGCCACTGGCTTCAGGCTGTCGGAAAACTCGGTATTCTTACGCTTAATGGCACTCGGTGGCGCCCCTTACCTGGTACCCAAACATTCAAGGCAGCAGTCTGGCTCTTTGCAAACCGCTATTAACTTTAATTAACGCGTAATCAGCGTCAAACTTAATTGGATGTAAGTTAAAGTAGGCGACAATTTAGTGAACTGAGTGGCCGTTGACTTGCATTAACATGAAAAACTGAGTAATTAGTGTCAAACGTAATGAGATTTAAATAGAACTGGGAGACAACTTAGTGAAGTGGCTAGCTGTTTTAGCAGTTTACAACATAATCGTGTTTAATTGAGCAATTAAAGTTTGGCAGTCGGGGAATAGGTCGTTTGTATTTTCACCCAATGAAGACGTAAGTTTTCAGCCAGTGAGAGTGTGTATTGTATAGGTGTGTGTGTGTGTGTGTGTGTGTGTGTGTGTGTGTGTGTGTGTGTGAGAGAGAGAGAGAGAGAGAGAGAGAGAGAGAGAGAGAGAGAGAGAGAGAGGGGGGGGGGGCGACCGGATTGACCGAGCGGTTCTAGGTGCTTCAGCCTGGAACCGCGCGACCGATACGATCGGAGGTTCTAATCCTGCCTCTGGCGTGGATGTGTGTGATGTCCTTAGGTTAGTTACATTTATGTAGTTCTAAGTTCTATGGGACTGATGACCAAAGAAGTTAAGTCCCATAGTGCTCAGAGCCATTTGAACCATTTGAGAGAGAGAGAGAAAGAGAGAAGGTGGATGGGTGACAAGTGATGCGCGACTATTCTTTCCGCCTGAAATCTGATAATTTTAGTATTTTATATAGCTGCGTCAACTGTAGTTACAAAAAATCAGCAGTCAGTTGCTCAAAAGAAAATTTATTTCATTACCGGTTACAGGAACCTAGTGCGCTTCTTCAGAAGACTGTATAGAAAAATGTGCCACAAATAAGTACGAGATAGACAAAAAAGTTAAAATATGTGAGAGTGAAAAGTTTAAGAACTGAATGATAAAGAGATGGTACATACTTAGAATCGTCGCATTTTTAGCGAGCATAAAAAATAAACAGTTTTGCCCAGCATAACACCTGTAGTCCTACAAAATACAAGAGCAGTATGTATTACAATACTAAAAAGCGTCAATGCACAAAGATCCCGTAAATGTTTGTTATCGTTTATAATGCATGTACAAATATGATACAACAAGTGCAGCGCGCAAGAACTAGAGCTGATCAGCTGATGACGTTGTAAGAGGTCCATGATTAAAGAATATGTTGCTAGCGCACTCGAGCAGATGTAATTTCGATGGATTGCTCCCGTGCTGCCTGCGATATATAAGCTGTAAGAGAATCTGAGACCAAAGAGGAGTGATGACTGCAGCAGGAACTGTGTGGCAGTAGTAGTAAGTAGTTGCTAGCAGTCTGGTGCATCCTGTTAGCTGGGGCGGTCGTGTGCAGCGATATCAGAGCCTGAGCGTTGTAGGATAAGGTAAAAGCAGCCTCGCGCATATGTAGTATTGTTACATCAAGTCCCATGTAAATGTTTTAAAAAAATCTATTAATAATTTTTTTCTCATAAAAAGTAACTTTTGATATTCATCTCAATTTAAAGAATTCTCTAATTTCTCCAATCCTTGGCCATCCCGATTATTGAAAAGAAAAATCAGTTCTTTCCTTTTATATAAGACAAATCTATCGGCCAGCATTGCACTTAGCTGCGCCAGAAAAATTTCTTATAGGAGCAGATATATGCGCGTTATCCAGCGACCTAATTAAGGTAAGATTTTTCAGTTTATTCAGAATGATGTATCAGGGCCATGACGCAGCACTGCTGACGTCCAAAATTTACCAGGTTAAATTCACAGTCCATTATTGAAAGGTTATAAGTGAGTCGTATTTTTTATTGAGAGATTAGTCACATTTTATTATTGATAGGTTACGCAATTTATTTTTTGGGAGGTTACACTAAACGAGAATATTATTTATATTATTTCATTTTGTGGGGAGGTTACAACATGTATATTTTAAGGTTGGGCACAGATTGGCGACAAAAGTACGATAATGAAACATAACAAAAACTTACGAAACCATAGCTGCCGTAAAACATAGACGAAAACGTAAGTGCCCGTACGCAGTGTGTTAACTGAGACATTATATCCCACATATTAGTGAAAACTAAAATTTAAAAAAATCATTAAATTTTTAAACCTTTCCTTCTTTACGTTTTTAATATTCTCATCTGATGTTGTTGTTGTCTTCAGTCCTGAGACTGGTTTGATGCAGCTCTCCATGCTACTCTATCCTGTGCAAGCTGCTTCATCTCCCAGTACCTACTGCAACCTACATCCTTCTGAATCTGCTTAGTGTACTCATCTCTCGGTCTCCCTCTTCGATTTTTACCCTCCACGCTGCCCTCCAATGCTAAATTGTGATCCCTTGATGCCTCAAAACCTGTCCTACCAACCGATCCCTTCTTCTAGTCAAGTTGTGCCATAAACTTCTCTTCTCCCCAATCCTATTCAATACCTCCTCATTAGTTACGTGCTCTATCCACCTTATCTTCAGTATTCTTCTGTAGCACCACATTTCGAAAGCTTCTATTCTCTTCTTGTCCAAACTAGTTATCGTCCATGTTTCAATTCCATACATGGCTACACTCCAAACAAATACTTTCAGAAACGACTTCCTGATACATAAATCTATATTCGATGTTAACAAATTTCTCTTCTTCAGAAACGCTTTCCTTGCCATTGCCAGTCTACATTTTATATCCTCTCTACTTCGACCATCATCAGTTATTTTACTTCCTAAATAACAAAACTCCTTTACTACTTTAAGTGTCTCATTTCCTAATCTAATTCCCTCAGCATCACCCGATTTAATTTGACTACATTCCATTATCCTCGTTTTGCTTTTGTTAATGTTCATCTTATATCCTCCTTTCAAGACACTGTCCATTCCGTTCAACTGCTCTTCCAAGTCCTTTGCCGTCTCTGACAGAATTACAATGTCATCGGCGAACTTCAAAGTTTTTATTTCTTCTACAAATTTTTCTTTTGTTTCCTTTACTGTTTGCTCAATATACAGATTGAATAACATCGGGGAGAGGATACAACCCTGTCTCACTCCTTTCCCAACCACTGCTTCCCTTTCATGCCCCTCGACTCTTATGACTGCCATCTGGTTTCTGTACAAATTATAAATAGCCTTTCGCTCCCTGTATTTTACCCCTGCCACCTTTAGAATTTGAAAAAGAGTATTCCAGTCAACATTGTCAAAAGCTTTCTCTAAGTCTACAAATGCTAGAAACGAAGGTTTGCCTTTTCTTAATCTTTCTTCTAAGATAAGTCGTAAGGTCAGTATTGCCTCACGTGTTCCAACATTTCGACGGAATCCAAACTGATCCTCCCTGAGGTCTGCATCTACCAGTTTTTCCATTCGTCTGTAAAGAATTCACGTTAGTATTTTGCAGCCGTGGCTGATTAAACTGATAATTCGGTAATTTTCACATCTGTCAGCACCTGCTTTCTTTGGGATTGGAATTATTATATTCTTCTTGAAGTCTGAGGGTATTTCGCCTGTCTCATACATCTTGCTCACCAGCTGGTAGAGTTTGGTCAGGACTGGTTGTCCCAAGGCCGTCAGTAGTTCTAATGGAATGTTGTCTACTCCGGGGGCCTTGTTTCGATTCAGGTCTTTCAGTGCTCTGTCAAACTCTTCACGCAGTATCGTATCTCCCATTTCGTCTTCATCTACATCCTCTTCCATTTCCATAATATTGTCCTCAAGTACATCGCCCTTGTATAAACCTTCTATATACTCCTTCCACCTTTCTGCCTTCCCTTCTTTGCTTAGAACTGGGCTGCCATCTGAGCTCTTGATATTCATACACGTGGTTCTCTTCTCTCCAAAGGTCCCTTTAATTTTCCTGTAGGCAGTATCTATCTTACCCTTAGTGAGATAAGCTTCTACATCCTTACATTTGTCCTCTAGCCATCTCTGTTTAGCCATTTTGCACTTCCTGTCGATCTCATTTTTGAGACGTTTGTATTTCTTTTTGCCTGCTTCATTTACTGCATTTTTATATTTTCTCCTTTCATCAATTAAATTTAATATTTCTTCTGTTACCCAAGGATTTCTAGCAGCCCTCGTCTTTGTACCTACTTTATCCTCTGCTGCCTTCACTACTACATCCCTCAGAGCTACCCATTCTTCTTCTACTGTATTTCTTTCCCCTATTCCTGTCAATTGTTCCCTTATGCTCTCCCTGAAACTCTGTACAACCTCTGGTTCTTTCAGTTTATCCAGATCCCATCTCCTTAATTTCCCACATTTTTGCAGTTTCTTCAGTTTTAATCTACAGGTCATAACCAATAGATTGTGGTCTGCGTCCACATCTGCCCCTGGAAATGTCTTACAACTTAAAACCTGGTTCCTAAATCTCAGTCTTACCATTATATAATCTATCTGATACCTTTTAGTATCCGCAGGGTTCTTCCACGTATACAACCTTCTTTCATGATTCTTAAACCAAGTGTTAGCTATGATTAAGTTGTGCTCTGTGCAAAATTCTACTAGGCGGCTTCCTCTTTCATTTCTTAGCCCCAATCCATATTCGCCTACTATGTTTCCTTCTCTCCCTTTTCCTACACTCGAATTCCAGTCACCCATTACTATTAAATTTTCGTCTCCCTTTACTATCTGAATAATTTCTTTTATTTCATCGTACATTTCGTACTATTTGTAGCATACACCGATGACCCAAAACATTATGAACACATGCTTAATAGCTTGTTTGCCCAGTTTGGAGCAAAACACATCACTGATCTGATTATCATTGATCCGACAGTTTGTTGGTAGGTTTGTAGAGATATGTGGCATTAAATGTCTACGCACAGGTCGTGTAATTCGCGTAAATAACGGTCCGCCTATTTGCGTACGTGGTGATGGCCCCCAACGACACAGATGAGTACCAAAGGATTTCCATCAGGCGAATTTGTTCGCCGAGACGTCGAAGTGAGTTCACTAGAATGCTCCTCAAACCACTGTAGCAAATTTCCTACTCCGAGACGCGAACAATTATTCTGTTGAAAGATGACATCGCCGTCGGGGAAGACATGAAGCACAAAGGGATGCAGGTGGTTCAATGCTGTCAGCGTCTTCGATTACTACTGAAGTTCCCATGCAAGTGTAGCAGCACGTCCCTCACAGAATAATACTGCTCCCACTGGCCTGCGCCCGTGGCGCGCTGCACGTTCCGAGCAGCTGTTCACCTCGATAACAGCCCTCGGCACTGTGTAAGAAAAATGTAGTCCACCCAAAGATCCGCCACGTTTCCATTACCAGAAGGTCGAGTCCCGATGGTCCCGTGCCCACTGCAGTCGTAATTGACGACGTCGATCAACCTATGAACACGTAGGGCTGGTCTGCTGCGGAGCTCCAAGTTCAACAACGTACGATGAAGGGCGTCCTCCGTAACATTTGTGCGTACACCAACATTGGACTCTTTCGGCAGAGATGCCACAGATCATCATCTATCCTTGTTTTTCTTTATTGTACTTCAATTACCCATCTGGGGTGGGCTGGCAGCAGCATATCCATTGCTCTTAAGCCGGAAGACATTAATTATACAATAGAAGGCATTTAAAATTACAAAGGAGAAAATATGGAGTACATAAGTATAAAAAGTGGGAGCATAATGGAAGAGAACAGACAAAAAGTGGGCGACTGAAAAATGGAGATAAAAAACCTAAAAAAGTATTGCCCACAAAAAACTCACATTGTGACAATTAAAAGAACACAAACCAAAGTATGGCTGGAGCATAAAAGTAGCGAGGACGGCGTAGCACATAAAGACCACTGACAGTAACACTATGTGCAAGTCCAGGATGCAATTAAAACCACAGCCCTCGACGCACAGGAGAACAGAACCAAACACAACACTGACATAGCATACTGATAACGATGAGCAAACATATCTTCCAGGGGTATGGAGGTGAAGGAGAAGGGGAGAAGGGAAGAAGAAGGGAGAGAGGGGTGGAGATGGGTGGGGAGGGAAGGAAATGGGAGGGGCACAGTTGAGGGGGGTTCAGGGATTAAGGGGAGAGGGGAGGGCAAAAGAGGAAAATCCGCTATGGATAAGGAGGGGAGAGAAAAAGGGGGCCTTGGACAGAGGAGGGAACAAGGTCAGGTTACACTTGGAAGGAAGGGTAGATGTCACGGCGGAGTTCAACATTCCGGAGGGGAAGATTCTGGAAATTGCCCTGATGAAGGAGATGGAGGGTGTGGAGGTGGAGAGAGGGAGGGATACAGGGATAGAGGCGCAGCAATGGGAGGGGAGGTGGAGAGGAAGAAGGAGACCATGGGGTGGGGGGAGGGATCAAGCCTGTGGACAATGTAAAGGATGCAGAGATGCTGGAGAAAAGGGAGGAGGTGGGGAAGGTGATGAGGTCATACAGGAATCGTGTAGGGGAAGGAAGGCAGATACGGAAGGCAAGGCAGAGCACATGGTGTTCGAGGATTTGGAGGGCCTTGTAAAAGGAGGTGGATGCAGAGATCCAGGCAACGCTGGCATAACAGAAGACCATCTGTCCTTCTCCAGCAGACAAGTCTCGAAACCCCACGTTCTGTGAAGAGTCGTGGACGTCCAACCATATAGCGGATAGCGGTAGTTTCACTCTCCTTCTACCTCTTTCTGTAGATGCACAGGACACTAGTAGCACTTGAGCAATCTGCCCTTTATCAAAGTCGCTTATCTTAATGGATTGCCCAATTTGCAGCCCATACCTTCGCTAGGATGGTCCGCCGTCTTTGTTAGCTCCGCTTACATACTTCTGTTACTGTGACGTGTGGCCGCAGTGCCACCGGGTGGCATCGAACATCGCGGTGGACCGTGGTCATAACGTTCTCGCTCGTCATTGTACTTTTCTGTACAGTCTACTGAAGAGGGCAACTAGGTGCCTGAAACTATTAAAGAATTGAAATTTCTTCAGTGCAACAGGTCGCTGATATTTTTCAACAAATCTGACATTCTTTAAGGGCTTAGAATAGAACTGACGATATCTGAGTGAAACTCAACGTTCAGGTGTAGCTGAGTGATATCTTATATTACATCTAACGCTGAATATTACATCTGACTGTTGTTGTTGTTGTTGTGGTCTTCAGTCCTGAGACTGGTTTAATGCAGCTCTCCATACTACTCTATCCTGTGCAAGCTTCGCCGGCCGCGGTGGTCTCGCGGTTCTAGGCGCGCAGTCCGGAACCGTGCAACTGCTACGGTCGCAGGTTCGAATCCTGCCTCGGGCATGGATGTGTGTGATGTCCTTAGGTTAGTTAGGTTTAAGTAGTTCTAAGTTCTAGGGGACTGATGACCACAGCAGTTGAGTCCCATAGTGCTCAGAGCCATTTGAACCATTTTGTGCAAGCTTCTTCATCTCCCAATACCTACTGCAACCTACATCCTTCTGAATCTGCTTGGTGTATTCATCTCTTGGTCTCCCTCTACGATTTTTATCCTCCACGCTGCCCTCCAATACTAAATTGGAGATCCCTCGATGTCTCAGAACATGTCCTACGAACCGATCTCTTCTTCTAGTCAAGTTGTGCCATAAACTTCTCTTCTCCCCAATCCTATTCAACACCTCCTCATTAGTTATGTGATCTACCCATCTAATCTTCAGCATTCGTCTGTAGCACCACATTTCAAAAGCTTCTATTCTCTTCTTGTCTAAACTATTTATCGTCCATGTTTCATTTCCATACATGGATACACTCCATACAAATACTTTCAGAAACGACTTCCTGACACTTAAATCTATACTCGATGTTAACAGATTTCTCTTCTTCAGAAACGCTTTGCTTCCGATTGCCAGTCTACATTTTATATCCTCTCAACTTTGACCATCATCAATTCTTTTGCTCCCCAAATAACAAAACTCCTTTACTACTTTAAGTGTCTCATTTCCTAATCTAATACTCTCAGCATCACCCGACTTAATTCGACTACATTCCATTATCCTCGTTTTGCTTTTGTTGATGTTTATCTTATATCCTCCTTTCAAGACACTATCCATTCCTTTCACCTGCTCTTCCAAGTCCTTTGCCGTCTCTGACAGAATTACAGTGTCATCAGCGAACCTGAAAGTTTTTATTTCTTCTCCATGGATTTTAATACCTACTCCGAATTTTTCTTTTGTTTCCTTCACTGCTTACTCAATATACAGATTGAATAACATTGGGGAGAGGCTACAACCCTGTCTCACTCCCTTCCAAACCAGAGCTTCACTTTCATGCCCCTCAATTCTTATAACTGCCAGCTGCTTTCTGTAAAAAGTGTAAATAGCCTTTCGCTCCCTATATTTTACCACTGCCACCTTCAGAATTTGAAAGAGAGTATTCCAGTCAACATTGTCAAAAGCTTTCTCTAAGTCTACAAATGCTAGAAACGTAGGCTTGCCTTTCCTTAATCTAGCTTCTAAGATAAGTCGTAGGGTCAGTATTGCATCACGTGTTCCAATATTTCTAAGGAATCCAAACTGATCTTTCGCAAGGTCGCCTTCTACTAGTTTTCCCATTCGTCTGTAAAGAATTCGCGTTGGTATTTTGCAGCCGTGACTTATTAAACTGATAGTTCGGTAATTTTCACATCTGTCAACACCTGCTTTCTTTGGGATTGGAATTATTATATTCTTGTTGAAGTCTGAGGGTATTTCGCCTCTCTCATACATCTTGCTCACCAGATGGTAGAGTTTTGTTAGGACTGGCTCTCCCAAGGCCGTCAGTAGTTCTAATGGAATGTTGTCTACTCCCGCATCCTTGTTCCGACTCAGGTCTTTCAGTGCTCTGTCAAACTCCTCACGCAGTATCATATCTCCCATTTCATCTTCATCTACATCCTCTTCCATTTAAACAATATTGTCCTCGAGTACATCGCCCTTGTATAGACCATCTATATACTCCTTTCACCTTTCTGCTTTCCCTTCTTTGCTTAGAACTGGGTTTTCATCTGAGCTCTTAATACTCATACAAGCGGTTCTCTTTTCTCCAAAGGCCTCTTTAATTTTCCTGTTGGCAGTATCTATATTAACCCTAGTCAGATAAACCTCTACATCCTTACATTTATCCTCTAGCTATCCATGCTTAGCCATTTTGCACTTCCAGTCGATCTCATTTTTGAGACATTTGTATTCCTTTTTGCCTGCTTCATTTACTGCATTTTTATATTTTCTCCTTTCATCAATTAAATTCAATATTTCTTTTGGTACCCAAGGATTTCTACTAGCCCTCGTCTTTTTACCTACTTGATCTTCTGCTGCCTTCATCACTTCATCCCTCAAAGCTACCCATTCTTCTTCTACTGTATTTCTTTCCCCCATTCCTGCCATTTGTTCCCTTAGGCTCTCCCTGAAACTCTGTACAACCTCTGGTTTAGTCAGTTTATCCAGATCCTATCTCCTTAAATTCCCACCTTTTTCTGACTAAGATTGAATATTGTACCTGACGGAAGTTGAAATGTTGAAGCGCAACAATCACTAAGGTACACTAAAACACCCAAAGGACAAACGAAATTACACTACCATTCTTTGCTATAAAGAGCGCACCACATAAGGATTTTTTAAATTTTATTTTATGTCATGTTTCGTAGGATCAAACTACGGAGCAAGCATCCATGGTCGTGGAACTAGACAGTACATGAAATAGTAACAGAAGAGTAATAACAGATAACATGAAACGCATGTGAATCCTACGTAGAGAGCAAGCCATACGGATAACCAATGTCATAACGTAGGAGTTATTTGAATTTTTTAATGTTTCCAGGAGCTCCTCGATAGAATAGTAGGAGCGTGATATGAGGAAACTCTCGAGTTTAGACTTGAAAGTGCTTGTACTACTGCTAAGATTTTTAAGTTGCTGTGGCAGCGTATTGCAAATGGGTGCAGCAGAATATTGCACACCTTTCTGCACAGGAGTTACAGACGTGCGCTCCAAATGCAGGTTCGGTTTCTGCGTGAAAGCTGCTAACTGATGGGAATAAGCTAATACTGTTAACAACAAACGACATTAAAGTAAATTTGTATTGAGAGGCCAATGACATGATTTGCGGACTACTAAACAGGGTTCGAGATATTAGCGAACCTTCACCACGTATTATTCGAACCGCTCGTTTCTGAGCCAAAAATACCCTATCTTAGTCAGAAGAGTTATTACAAAAAATAATACCGTGTGTTATAAACGAATTAAAACAAGCAATAGAGACCACTTTTCGTACTGAACTGTCAGTTATTTCACTTATTGTTCTAATGGTAAATAAAGCACCATTTAGTTTATGAAAAAAATCCGTATCATAGCCTTTCTGCGACAGCTGCCTGTCCATCTGAATGCCTAGGAATTTGAACTGTTCAGTCTCACATATCGTATGCCAATTCTGTTAATCAAATGTCAGGTTTTGTAGAATTGCGTGCTAGAAAATTTAAAACCTGAATCTTACTGTGATTTAGCATGAATTTATTTTCTACAAGCAATGAACTTTTGTCATGGACTGCACTATTTGAAACAGAGCCAATATTGCACATAACATCCTTTACTAACAAGCTGTTGTCATCAGAAAACAGAAATGTTTTAGAATCACCTTTAATATTAAAAGGCAGATCATTTACACACAAAAAAAGTTTTGCATCACCTTGGTTGCGAGAGTTGCGGAACCTGTACAGAAAACTGGAATAGAGATCAACATAAACATCATTCATGCCCCTTTTTATTGCTCATGAAAACCACACATTGCATGTTGTACCACAACACAGCGAGACCTTCAGATGTGGTGGTCCAGATTGCTGTACTACCCAGTAGACGCCCTCTTGCTTTGATGTATGTCTGTATTCGTCGTGGCATACTATTCACAAGTTCATCAAGACACTGTTGCTCCAGATTGTCCCACTTCCGAAGGGCGATTCGGCGTAGATGCCTGAGAGTGGTAGGTGGGTCTTTTCAATCTGTCCAAGCCATGTTAGATAGGATTCATATCTGGAGAACAAGCTAGCCACTCTAGTCGAGCGATGTCGTTATGCTGAAGGAAGTCATTTATAAGAAGCGCACAATGGGGGCACTAATAGTCGTCCATGTACACAAATGCGTCGTCAATATGCTGCCGATATGGTAGTTGTTGTTGTGGTCTTCAGTCCTGAGACTGGTTTGATGCAGCTCTCCACGCTACTCTATCCTGTGCAAGCTTCTTCATCTCGCAGTACCTACTGCAGCCTACATCCTTCTGAATCTGCTTAGTGTTTTCATCTCTTGGTCTCCCTCTACGATTTTTACCCTCCACGCTGCCCACCAGTACTTGCCCACCAGTACAGCTCTCCATACTACTCTATCCTGTGCAAGCTTCTTCATCTCCCAATACCTACTGCAACCTACATCCTTCTGAATCTGCTTGGTGTATTCATCTCTTGGTCTCCCTCTACGATTTTTATCCTCCACGCTGCCCTCCAATACTAAATTGGTGATCCCTTGATGCCTCAGAACATGTCCTACCAACCGATCCCTTCTTCTAGTCAAGTTGTGCCACAAACTCCTCTTCTCCCCAATTCTACTCAATACCTCCTCATTAGTTATGTGATCTATCCATATAATCTTCAGCATTCTTCTGGAGCACCACATTTCGAAAGCTTCTATTCTAATCTTGTCTAATCTATGTATCGTCCATGTTTCGCTTACATACATGGCTACACTCCATGCAAATACTTTCAGAAACGACTTCCTGACACTTAAATCTACACTCGATGTTAACAAGTTTCTCTTATTCACAAACGCTGTCCTTGCCATTGCGAGTCTACATTTTATATTCTCTCTACTTCGACCATAATCAATTATATTGCTCCCCAAATAGCAAAACTCCTTTACTACTTTAAGTGTCTCATTTCCTAATCTAATTCCCTCAGCATCACCGGACTAAATTCGACTACATTCCATTATTCTCGTTTTGCTTTTGTTGATATTCATCTTATACCCTCCTTTCAAGACACTGTACATTCCGTTCAACTGCTCTTCCAATTCCTTTGCTGTCTCTGACAGAATTACAATGTCATCGGCGAACCTCAACGTTTTTATTTCTTCTCCACGGATTTTAATACCTACTCCGAACTTTTCTTTTGTTTTCTTTACTGCTTGCTCAATGTACAGATTGAATAGCATCGGGGAGAGGCTACGACTCTGTCTCACTCCCTTCCCAACCACTGCTTCTCTTTCATGTCCCTCGACTCTTATAACTGCCAGCTGCTTTCTGTACAAATTGTAAATAGCCTTTCGCTCCCTGTATTTTACCCCTGCCACATTCAGAATTTGAAAGAGAGTATTCCAGTCAATACTTAGAAACGTAGGTTTGCCTTTCCTTAATCTTTCTTCTAAGATAAGTTGTAGGGTCAGTATAGCCTCACGTGTTCCAACATTACTACGGAATGCAAACTGCTGATTTGGTTACATTATCTACCAGAGAATGGCACTACCGTATCGTACAGCCGTTACGGAGCCTTCCATGGCCACCAGCGGCGTACGTCGGCCCCACATAATGCCACCTCAAAACAGCAGGGAACCTCACCTTGCTGCACTCGCTGGACAGTGTCGTAACTCGACGTCCTATGGCTGCACGGCTGCACTTCTAAGTTCTAGGTGACTAATGACATCTGATGTTAAGTCCCACAGTGCTCAGAGCCACTTGAACCATTTTTTGAGCACGGAAAGTATTATTCAACACGGTGGCGTTGCTGTCAGGGTTCCTGCAAGCCATAACATGTTGGTAGCGGTCATCCACTGCAGTAGTAGCCCTTGGATGGCCTAAGCGAGCCATGTCACTGACGGTTCCTGACTCTCTGTATCTCCTATGTCTGAACAACATCGCTTTGGTTCATTCCGAGAAGCTTGGACTCTTTCCTTGTTGAGAGGCCTTCCTGACACAAAGTAGCAATGCGGACGTGATCGAACAGCGGTTTTGATCGTCTAGGCATGGTTGATCTACAAACAACATGAGCCGTGTACCTCCTTCCTGGTGGAATGACTGGAACTGATAGGATGTCGGACCCCCTTCGTCTAACAGACGCTGCTCATGCATGGTTGTTTACACCTTTGCGCCCGTTTAGCGACTTCTCTGAATAGTCAAAGGGACTGTGTCTCTGATACAATATCCATAGTCAACGTCTATCTTGAGGGGTTCTGGGAACCGGGGTGATGCAAAACTTTTTTTGATGTGTGTACATAAATAAGAAACGGTAACGGCCTCAGCACCGGCCGCTTGGGGAAGTCCCCACTTAAAATGTGCCCAACTGGGACTGCATGTCGTAGCCATTCAGTACTGCGGCGAATGACCTTCTGCTGTTCATTCCTAAAACGGTGAACCAGTAATGAGCTACTCTCCTTATTCCATAACGATCCATCTTCTGCAGTAATATTTTGTGATCCTCGCAATCTAACGGCTTAGTTAAGTGAAAGAAGACGCATAGCTCTCGCAACCCTTTATTAGTCCGTCTAGAATCTCACAAAGAAAAGACAATATAGCATTTCTAGTTGTTAAACCAGTTCTAGGACCAAGCTATACTTTTGACAGGAAATTATGTGAACTGAAATGATAACTTACCTTGTATACACAGCCTTTTCAATAACTCTGGCAAACACCAGTGGCTTAGAAATAGGAACAAAACTTCTACATTAACCTTTTCTCCTTTTTTATAAAGTGGCTTCACTACTGAGTACTTTAATCGGTGAGGAAACTGACCATTCCTAACGGAAAAGTTACAGTACTGGGTTAACACATGCCGGACAGTACTTATACATTCTGTTAGGTACCCCGTCAAATCCATGAGAGTCCTTATTCTTTAATCTTTAGTCTTTAGTGATTAAACTATCTTCTCAATCTGCCCCCTGTCAGTATCACGGAGGAGTATTTCAGATAACAGTCTCGGGAAGCTATTTTCTGAAAGAGTTATACGATCCCCTGTAGGAACTAAGCTACTATATTCAGAAAATGATTATAAATATTACACATATATCCAACTTATCAGTAAATGAAAGATTTCTACTATACACTCACTTTATATTCTCAACCTAGCACTACTGACCAAGGACTTCGTTCACGACTGAATATATCATTTTAATTTTATCTTGAGAATTAACTATTCCTGAGAATTAACTATTCTGTTTGCGTACCATATATTTATTGCCTTCCTAACAACATTTTTAAGCACCTTACAAAACTGTTTATAATAGGCTGCTGCAGCTCGATTGTGACTGCTTCTAGGATCTTGATATAATTTCCACTTTGTTCTGTGTGATATTCTTATCCTCCTAGTCAGCCACCCAGGCTGCTTGTTAGTAATTTATTCAAACCGCGACCGGATTCGAGACTGTAAAATCCCATCTTCAGGTATGTGGAATTACAGTATTTGGTAGTACACAACATGTAGTCGGCCCAGTCAGCATGTTAGGTATTACCAAACACATAATTTCATAAATCTGAAGATAGATTTTTTAAATCTCGAAACCGGTTGTGGTCTGAATAAATATTAGCATCACCGAAGTGATCTCTCTAAATTAATTGTCATATCTCTCAGTTGCCTATGTCCTACCTGCCAAATCTTGTGCTTGTTAATGCTAGCAGCCTGGTTTGAACATTCTAAAGGAAAGCAACTTCCAAATAGCATGAGAAATGTGTTGAGGAAAGCCTTCTATTTATCGTCTAGGTTTTCAGCACTATAAACATCCTGCCACTCTTGGTCCATCATTAGGTTTAAAAACGTCTGTACTGCAACTGGTTTCTGCCCCTTTATCGGTATGTAGGAGTGTAATTACACTCGTAGCCATATTAAGTTCAGTTCCAAGTTTGAGGGGTTGAGAATCATTTATTATTTGATGATTTGTTGAACTTAAAGATCCTTTTTCTTGCCGGATAATACTAGCCGTTACTAGCGCCATGTGCACAATTGCCTCGATTACGGCGAGTAACTACATGGGTGGAGCCGGCTGAATGTTGAGGTCGCGGGTTGCGCTGGCCTTTCACCAACAGTACTCGCGTGGGCCAAAGAAAAAAATTGCTTGACGCAAAATTGTACCTGCCTCGTTTTTTGACTTGTGCGTGTGTGTCCTTTTAGGGGACTGATTGGAAATATTAAGCTCGTTGTTTCAGTAAGTTTTCATTCCTTTGGCTATTAGTGTTGCAGAACATTCCGTGATACCAAGAAACAGTAAATCAGGCTGCCAGAAAATAAGTAAGAAAGCGAATTGCTAAATTCTTTGTGACGCAAATTATTCTTGTTGTAGCTGTCATTTTGAAGCATAGATACTGTATTGAATTTTTCCGCTGTTCGTCTGTCACATAAACTTGCACTAAAAAAATTTCTGTGTCCTAATAATTAGATGATATCTCATTATATGAACTGAAAGTTAGTGATAAGTGATTAATTCTTAAGGAACTGTAAAAACTTTCTTTGTCACTGTGATGTGAGATTTTCTATGTTTTTAACAGTATAATGTGGGTTAGTCTGACAGTTTATTAAAGTCTTACTTGAATTCGAAGTAAACACTGCAGCATAGGTCGGCGATGTGCATATTTATGAAGTTCCTTTTACGACTTGTACTTCAGATATTTTTTCAATTAATTGTTGAATGCTTGCAAGTAAATTTTTCTTATTTGCTTTGCTTGATCTTTTAGGCATACGTTTTTAAGTAAATATTTTGGTCCCAATTGATATTCAACCCTTATATGGGCCTAGTTCTCCCCCTCCTAGACAACTCTATGCAGTACCTGTGTACCAGTTACAGAATTAATTACGGAAAAACATTATTAGACACTATGTTGTTGTGTTTCAGTGTCTCATCTGGTCCTGTTACCATTCCACTTCTGAGTGGCTGTAGTTATTTTCCCATTCGCAATCAGTTATCTCGGTATCTGCCAATTTGGAGCTCATATGATTACTGAAAGGAGGGACTGTATTACAAACTTTCGCGGTGAAACGGTTTTGCAAAACCGAATTAAGTATTTCTGCCTTCTCCAGATCTCTAACCGGTAACGATGGGGAGAGTCATGTGCTAACCCCACACATCCATAGCTGAGTGGTTAGTGTACCTGACAATGGAGGACCAGGCTTCGACTCCCGGCACTATAGTGGGTGTGAAATGCCATGGCCACTAGATATGCAATCGGCTGGGGAGGCTTGGTAAGAACGGCAGTGGTGGGGGATCGCTGAGAGCGCTGTAGGGGAAATGACAAGCGCTGGAGTGGAAACAGCCGTTCTCAACTGAAGCCTACACTCACATTTTTTCTAATATGAACTGGGGCCCCTCCACGCCCACACTTGCATGGTGACCGTTCAAAAAGATATACTGTCACCTCCGCTTCCGTTAGTATCTCTACAGGACTCCGCCGAAAATGCAACGATTTATTTTCGTCTGGCTTGTTAACCACTTGTAACTTTGAGACAGTGTCGAGTTTTGAGTAAAACCTAGACATTTCTATGGTCCCATGTTAAAATTTGCTTATGTTGCCTCAACACAGCAGAGTTTACAGTATCAGCTCACTAACATATTGTACAGCCACAACTGCGAGAGAATTGTGAAACAGTGGTTTATTGAGTTTTTTTTTTTTTTAAGTGAGGAACTGAGGAAAAGTAAGGCCAGTATCTTCTGAAAAAGCATCTCCTCGGTACAACAAAGTCTAATGTTTTCACATATGTTGTTCCAAAACCCACAGCATTTCTCGTTTCGCCAGCTATTGATGATCCTTAAAAATTACATTCTTTCACCGAAAAAGTCTGTACTCAATGGAATAACATAGTAGATAAAGAAGTTTTACGTAATAACGATATGGTAAAATACTTTCCTCTTCGTGTGCTTTCATTTGCCAAAATCTAATTTCGATACCTGAAACCGTTTATGAAACATGAGTAATGTCATGGATATTTCACTCTGGCCTTATTGCTGGCGCGGTGCGATCGTAAATGAGTGTGCTATATCAAAACAATTTTCTCGAGCAGTCACTTTTTATTTTATGCTTAATCTAACATAATGCAACGTGTTTCGAACATGTTCTGTTTATCTTCAGGCGTTTATACATACATAGAGAAATGTAACTTAAAAATAAGATGAACAGAACATGTTCGAAACGCGTTGCATTATGTTAGATTAAGCATAAAATAAAAAGTGACTGGTAGCAGAAACTTGAAATAAACAATTAACCCACACAGTCACGGTTCACAAACATAGCCATTATGGCAGAAAATAATTTTCTCGAGATTGATGACAGAACTACTCGAGCCTAAAGAAAAAAAAAACAATGTGTTAGCTAAATTTCATATGCAAGAACGTATTATGTTACATGCACCAAACGCAAAAATCATAGCGACCTCTATTTTTATTGTACACTTTTTCGAATTTCGTGCACTGTCTTTCATGTGGATATCACAATAACTATTACCATTACCGAAATGATGGGCAAGTAAAGCAAAAATGAATGTTTTATTACATAATATTTTCTGTGCGGGCCTCGATTCTTTCATCGCTGACCGGACGAAAGGTCGCAAACCCTTGTCGGCCTCACCTTCCGAAGAAACAAATGAACTCGTGCAGCGATTTGGGAGAAAACCGGTCAATGAGCATCTACCACCGTATCGTATGCGACCTGTAACAAGGATTTTTCGTTGGTGGGAGGACTGCATCGGAGCTGACTCTGCTTAGTGATGACAGTTACGGAAGTACGTGAATGAGAAGTAGGTCGGCTAAGCCGACTGCCGGGGGAACGGTATGGTAACGACACGCCTCTCCATACCGCATCCAAATGACGTTGTTGGCTGACGGATGGCACGGTGGTCTCTCGGGCACGATTGGCCGGTCCGCGGACAGAAGGACAGAGCATTCACATGACGTCTTAACACGTACTCCGTCATCCTGCCCCTTGTTTCAGGCTGGTGCTTTCCAAACATTCCTATTCACTCCAATTCTGGAGTGAACCCCTCATTTCTTATTTCATCAGTCCACTTATTTTTCAGTGTCCCGTAAAACTGCCTCAGGCTGTTCGATTCTCTTCTTTTCCGGTTTGAACGCAGTCCGTAGTTCACTTTCGTATAACACTGTGCTACAGACGAACATTCTTGAAAGGTCATTCTTCAAGTTAAGGCCTACGTTTCATACATCTTTTATATCGGCAGTCTTCTGACTGATTTGGTGTGGCTCGCCACGAATTCCTCTCCTGTGCCAACCTCTGACTACCACTTGCATCCACTTATTGTTGAATGCGTTCCAGTCTCTGTCTTCCCTTATAGTTTTTACCCCCTACAGCCCCTCATGTACCATGGATGTTATTCCTTGGTATCTTAACACATGTGCTCCCATCGTTTACCTCATTCTTTTCTATGCTTTCCACATGTTTCTCTCCTCACTGATTCTGCGGAGGACCTTATTCCTCATGTTGTTGTTCCATATAATTATCGTCATCCTTCTGTAGCAACACGTCTGATAGGGCTCGATCATCTTCTTCACCCGTGTTCCCACAGTCATGATTCATTTTTGTACAATGACGCGCTACAACGTACGTTCTCACAATTTTTTTCTCAAATTAAGATTTACATGTGACATTACTAGGCTTCTCTTGGCTAGGAGACCTCTCTTTCCCGTGCTAGTCTGCTTTCTATGTCGTCCTTGCTTTGCCTGTCATGTGTCATTTCCAAGGTCACAATTCATCTGTTTCTTGGTCGCCAGTTGTAAAATTAAGTTTCTCATTAATGATGTTTCTGCTACTCCTGATTACTTTCGTCTCTCTTCGGTTTACTCCCAATTCCTGTTACATACTCAACTCACTGTTCATCCCGTTCAACAAGTCTGGCAACCGTTCCGCACTTTCACTGAGGGTAGTAATGTCATCAGCGAATCTTACTATTGGAAGAATTACATTCTGAATTTTAATTCCAGTCCTGAACGGTTCTTTTATCTGCGTCATTGCTTCTTCGATTACATGTTGAATAGTAGTGGAGAAAGACTACGACGCTGTCTTACACCCTTTCTGATACGAACATTTGATTCTTGATTTCCCATTATTATTGTTGCCTCTTGCTTCTTGTCTTTCCCTGCAGCTTATATTTATTTTTCTCAGAATTTGGAAAGAATTTCACCATTCTAATTGCCGTACGCTTTTTCTAAGTCGACATATTTTGTGAAGTTGCCTTGATTTTTCGTAACTCTTACTTATGTTATCAAGCGCAACGCCACAGTTTCCTCTCTGATGCCTTTGCCTTTCCTAGAGCCACACGGATCTCCATGTTACAGATTATCAATTATCTTTTCCATTCTTCGGTACTTTATTCTTGGCTGTATGTGCTGTTTAACTACTTGGATGATAGTTCTTGCACCTCTCTTGCTATTGCTGTCTTCTAGGTTGTATTGGTGATATTTTTCCAAAAGAATGATGGTATTAACTACACACCAGCTTGAACAGTAGTTTGGTCACAATTTACGTTGATTACTTTAGGAACTCCGAATGGGTGCTATCCGTTCATTGAGCCTAATCTGATGGCAACTATTCAAAGTCCATGTCTAATATGGATCCCCAATTTCCTCCAAATCAATTTCCGTTTCTTCTTCTATCACGTCATCATTTCTAGACCTCCGTGGCGCCTAGTAAAGGACTTTAGTGTACTCTTTCCACTTAGCCACTCTCTCGTCTACGTTTAAGACTGGAAGTCTTCTTGTGTTTTCAATGTTGACGCCTCTGACATTTCATCTCACCGAACACCTGGCGCCCATTGTATGTGATGTTTGATGAACATGTGTGCACTTATCTAATCGTAATATGACTCTAAACTTGAAACATCAGAACATGGCGTTTCTATTTTCACTCTCTTCGATCTAGGTTATCTACATTGAAATCTTTGTCCTCCACATTAAAACGAATGTTCTTTTATAAACTAAAATCAAGATTTGAGCAGAGGAATCAGAGTTTGAAAGATACATAAAAATTTATAATATGCGCGTTCAGCACCAGGTTGCATGATCACTTGTTGCAATATACTTGCATAGTACAGTGTACTTTTCTTTTAGCCTTCTGTTCTGGCATAAGCAAGTCTATGATCAAGATTACAAATAGGCTACAAATTCTCCTGTAAACCACAGTTCCTTAAGTTATTTCGAATGTCGTTAGATATACGGTAGTATGTGTCTACAAGCAGTCTGCAAGCTTGTAGGTGACAACGTAGTAAGGGGTGATGAGATCTCACATGATAAAATTCATGTAGTAGTTGGTGTTAGAGCTGCACCTTTTTTAGACTGAAGTGAGCCAATCGATAATCCCGCTTAAAGGAAGTCTCCCTAACAAAGGAACAGCTTTCGACAAAGGTTCGATATCCAAGTAATGAGGGAATTTGCATATGTCATCTAAATATGCAAGGTATTAGAGATACAGTTAGTGACCTGCTTATAGATGTTGACTCTGATATTACTGGTATTTCAGAGCACTTCTTAAAAATGTAATAATTCAGAATCTTGCTTTCCTAAGGGACAGGTTAGCACGCTGTTTTTCTCGAAGTTATTTGCGATGTGGGAGAGTGGCCATTTGACTCCACTGTTATTTCAAAGCACTGCACGGAACAGGTTTTTGAAGGTTGTGCAGGTGTGGTTAAATTAAGTGGAACAATTCCCCTAATTGTTGTTATTTATAGGTCCGCTGACTCTTATGGCAGAACATTTCTGCCCAAACTAGGGAGAGGCCATGGTGCAAAAAATAGTTGTATTATTAATCGTGTAAGTGAGTATGCAAGAAAGAATATGCCGGTAAATCTTCTTAATTCATACCATCTAATGCAAACTGTTTTCTTTCCACGAGAGTGCAGAGGAACAGTAAAACGACCACAGACAACATTTTTGTTCATTCTTCATTACTAGAGAGGCATTCCGTTACGTAAAATGTGAATTGCTATTCAGACCATAATGCACAAATTTTAACGCAAAAAGATTTTTGTGCTCAATCAAATGTTAAATACAATTATAAACTATTATAATTATAAACTATTAATAGGAAAAAAAGAAAAAAATCGGGGCCTTATTACTGAACGCAAACCAAAATCTCAGCAAGGATATAAGAAAATTCATCCGCCAACCATAGTTCAGTTTCAAAACAATGCCCGATGGCATAATGGTGCCAAGGACGGAAAATCAACAAGATTTGAATGGATGCACGCGGTTAATAAACGAACTTCGATTACATTAGCAAAAGTACCTTAAATACCAGGCAAATGGCAAAAATCCTATTCTCCCAGAATTAACTAGGGAGCACCAAAGCCACTCATATCAATAAATGAGGTAAATTAGACCAAAGTGCACAAAGCTATCATATACAAGAAGGTAAAAACACAGTATGTCTTAGAGAATATCACAGATTTACGCTGGATAATAAGTATTTGTCATATATATGTATTTGTCATATCAATAAATGAGGTAAATTAGACCAAAGTCCACAAAGCTATCAATACAAGAAAGCAAAAACACAGTACATCTTACAGAATATCACAGATTTACGCTGGATAATAAGTATTTGGTACAAACATGTGTAGCCCTCTTGAACTCGCACGCAACATACCCACAACCTAGGCTTAAGCAAGCAGGCTAAGCCGTTACTTTTGCGGTTCTAATAGAAGTGAAGGGGGGTAAGGCAGATAAAGAGACGCCGACGCACTGGGGAAGACAATAGGAAGTAACATTTCGTGAATCTCACGCTGTCCCCAGATTCACTCAACAGAAGTAAGGTACCTCATCGTAGTTCTTCACTGAAGTGCCAAAGAAGCTGGTATAGCCAAGCATATTCAAATACACAGATATGTTAACAGGCAGAATGCTCGTATATAAGACAACAATCGTCTGGCGCGTTTAGATCGGTTACTGCTGCTACAACGGCAGGCTATTAACATATAAGTGAGCTTGAATATGGTATTATAGTCTGCGCACGACCGATGGAACACAGCATCTCCGAGGTAGCGATGAACTAGGGATTTTCCCATACGACCACTTCACGAGTGTACCGTGAATATCAGGAACCCGGTAAAACATCAAATGTCATACATCGCTGCGGCTGGAAAAAGATCCTGCAAGAACCCTTCAATGTGACAGAAGTGCAACCCTTCCGCAAATTGCTGCAGATTTCAGTGCTGGGCCATCAGCGTGCGAACCATTCAATGAAACATCATCGATATGGGCTTTCGGAGCCGAAGTCCCGTCCGTGTACCCTTGATGACTGCATGATGCATGCTTTACGTCTAGCCAGGGCCCGTCAACACCGACATTGGACTATTGATGACTGGAAACGTGCTGCCTCACCGCACGAGTCTCGTTTCAAATTGTATCGAGCGGATGGACGTGTACGAGTATGGAGAGAATTTCATGAATCCATGAACCGTGCTTGTCAGCAGGGAACTGTTCAAGCTAGTGTAGGCTCTGTAATTGTGTGGGGCGCGTGCAGTTGGAGTGATGTGAGACGCTTGATACGTCTATATACGACTCTGACAGGTGACACGTACGGAAGCATTGTCTGTTCACCTGCATCCATTCATGTCCATTGTGCATTCCGACGGACTTGGGCAATTCCAGCAGGACACTTCGACACCCTACACGTCCAGAATTGCTACAGAGTGGCTCCAGGAACGACTTCCTCAGTTTAAACACTTCCGCTGGCCACCAAACTCCCCAGACATAAACATTATTGAGCATATCGTGGATCCTTTGTAACGTGCTGTTCAGAAGAGATATCCACCCTCTCGTACTCTTACGGATTTATGGACAGCCCTGGGGGAATCATGGTGTCAGTTCCCTCCAGCACTACTTCAGACATTAGTGGAGTCCATGCCACGTCGTTTCGCGACACTTCTGTGTGCTAGCGGGGTTCCTGCATGATAATAGACAAGTGTACCAGTTTCTTTGGTTCTTCAGTGTAACATGACACATTCCTCTCTTCACCAAAGCATCTCAACCGTGGACTCCCGCAGTAGGAATAGCTTCGGCCTCCTCGTGCCCTACGGAGAAGCGAGGACGAGAATTTATTCTTGGACACGCACCCCAAGCGGAACACCGAAGTCCAGTCATCCTACAGGGAAATCGCACGTCTCAGACTACAACACGCCGTGCCTGCAGAACCCTTCCTGCACCTCCACCTGCCGCCGTCCAACTCGCATCTCACCCTGCCTCTTGCTTACGTCAAAACGGTACGCCCTTCGCTAGAGGAAAAGTTGGCATGTGGAAGACGTACCGCGACCTATCGACTCGATACGGTTCAGTAACCGAAATCTGTGATCTAATTTCTCTCATGTGCGCTTTTTATCAGTTTATTACTGTTGTCATATAATTAAATGTCAAAGAATTAATTCAAAAGAGCAAACAAATAAAGAATTTTGAAATTACGATGCAGTAAAGACGCTGGTCTAGTCAGGGAAGTTTGCCATCGTATAGATTCAAAGAAAATGTTTGAAGTATGTAGTACTGGCGGTCAAGTGCAGAAGCGGCGCGCGGGATGCAAGGAATAAACTGCAAGATTTTTAATATATGGCCATGTATATTATGTGGTGGTAAACAGGCAGAGTACACTGCCATTAAGAGGAATTAAGGGTATTATGGGCCCAAACTTATTATATGGAGTGACTGTAAACAGGAGCCTGTTGCTATAAAGGGTGGTCCATTGATCGTGACCGGGCCGAATATCTCACGAAATAATCGTCAAAGGAAAAAACTACAAAGAACGAAACTCGTCTAGCTTGAAGGTGGAAACCAGATGGCGCTATGGTTGGCCCGCTAGATGGTGCTGCCATTGGTCAAACGGATATCAACTGCGTTTTGTTTAAATAGGAACTTCCATTATTATTACATATTCGTGTAGTACTTAAAGAAATATGAATGTTTTAGTTGGACCACATTTTTCGCTTTGTGATAGATGGCGCTGTAATAGTCACAAACATACGGCTCACAATTTTAGACTAATAGTTGGTAACAGGTAGGTTTTTTTAAATTAAAATACAGAACGTAGGTACGTTTGAACATTTTATTTCGGTTGTTCCAATGTGATACATGTACCTTTGTGAACTTATCATTTCTGCGAACGCATGCTGTTACAGCGTGATTACCTGTAAATACCACATTAATGCCATAAATCCTCAAAATGACGTCCGTCGACCTCAATGCATTTGGCAATACGTGTAACGACATTCCTCTCAACAGCGAGTAGTTCGCCTTCCGTAATGTTCGCACATGCATTGACAATGCGTTGATGCATGTTGTCAGGCGTTGTCGGTGGATCACGATAGCAAATATCCTTCAACTTTCCCCACAGGAAGCAATCCGGGGACGTCAGATGCGGTGAACGTGCTTCGACGACCAATCCACCTGTCATGAAATATGCTATTCAATACTGCTTCAACCGCACGCGAGCTATGTGCCGGACATACATCATGCTGGAAGTACACCGCCATTCTGTCGTACAGTGAAACATATTGTAGTAACATCGGTAGAACGTTACGTAAAAAATCAGCATACATTGCACCATTTAGACTGCCATCGATAAAATGGGGGCCAGTTACCCTTCCTCCCATAATGCCGCACCATACATTAACCCGCCAAGGTCGCTGATGTCCCACTTCTAGCAGCCATGGTGGATTTTCCGTTGCCCAATAGTGCATATTATGCCGGTTTACGTTACCGCTGTTGGTGAATGACGCTTCGTCCCGTAATTTCTCTTGTTCCCAGTGGCAGAACTGTACACGGCGTTCAAAGTCGTCGCCATGCAATTCCTGGTGCATAAAAATATGGTACGGGTGCAATCGATGTTGATGTAGCAAACACCGACGTTTTTGAGTTTCCCGATTTCCGCGCAGTTTGTCTGCTACTGATGTTCGGATTAGCCGCGACAGCTGCTAAAACACCTACTTGGGCATCATAATTTGTTGCAGGTCGTGGTTGACGTTTCACATGTGGCTGAACACTTCCTGTTTCCTTAAATAACGTAACTATACAGCGAACGGTCCGGACACTTAGATGATGTCGTCCAGGATACTGAGCAGCACACATAGCTCACGCCCGCTGGGCATTTTGATCACAATAGCCATACATCAACACGATATCGACCTTTTCCGCAATTGGTAAACGGTAAATTTTAACACATGTAATGTATCACGAAGCAAATACCGTCCACACTGGCGGAATGTTAAATTTACCAAAATCCTTATTAGCCAATTCCGAAATATGGTAAGTGCGAAAGGCAATAATGTCTCTGTCAACAAAACTTTCAAGTCCAGCAACACTTGGTACTCCAGTACCTCCTCGAACAATGGCAACAGTAAACCATCCGTTACCATGACCAAACGTATCGTTTATATCTGAACTAAAATTAAGTCTACAACCGACGAAAACAGCAGGACCATCCAGCAGAGCTTGTGCAGCGACAGACTTAACTGGAATACGATTCTTCTTGTCTCTAGCTGTTGTAGCAAAGAAACCATCCCGGCTTTTGCCTGAAGTGGTTAAGGGAAATCACGGGAAACCTATATCATGATGGCCTGACGCGGGTTTGAAACCGTCGTCTTTCCGAATGCGAGTCCAGTGTGCTTACCACTGCGCCACCTCGCTCGGTTTTACGTGCATGTGATCAGTACAAGTTATTATGCTGATTTTGTGATTAACTTTAAGTCATGGTATTTGTGTTTCTACATCTGCGCTCAAGTCAGTAGTTTTGGCCCCGTACTAACCTGATTTCAATTCAATGATTAGTTCGTAATTACAGTTCATAAACAATTAATAATCATACTGTCATTTTTTCCCACACAGAGAGCTGGTGACCACTCTTAAATAATTTGAAATCTAAAATTATTGCAGATTTAGACTATTTACTCCAAACTTCATTAACTACTTCTTATTTTTACCTTTATTGTCGAATTTTTTTCGTCGTTGTCGTACTAAAATAGATGCGTTATAACCGTTCGATTATAGCTCCAACAACAGGAAATATTAGGTCTACGAGTGATTTAAAAATCTAAATTCACCGGAAGTGTAGATCCGTTATAATACCTCTAAGATTATACAGAGATTATGCGAAAGAATTTGCCCCCTTTCTAACAGCAGTTTTTCGTAGGTCGCTGGAGAAGGAAAGGTATGCAGACCACTCCCGTTTTCAAGAAGGACCACAGGAGACGTACAGGTACTTATTGGCCTATATCGTTGATCAAATAGTTCAAATGGCTCTGAACACTGTGGGACTGAACATCTGAGGTCATCAGTCCCCTAGAACTTAGAACTACTTACACCTAACTAAGGCAGGATTCGAACCTGCGACAGTAGCGGTCGCACGGTTCCAGACTGAAGCACCTAGAACCACTCGGCCACAACGGCCGGCCTATATCGTTGACGTCGGTATGTTGTAGAATTGTCGAACATATTTTATGATCCTATTTTATGGCGATTTTGAAGAATCTAAATCTCCTCTATGAAAATCAACATGGATTCTGCAAACAGAGGTTTTGCGAAACGCAACTCTCTCTATTCTTCCATGAGTTCCATAGTGCAGTACATATTGGCGCTCAGGTTGATGCCGTGTTCCTCAACTTCGGGAAGGCATTTGACGCTGCCCATCACTGCCGGTTAAGGAAAAATTACAAGCTACCGAATAACGTACCAGATTTACGACTGTATTCAAGACTGCCTTGCAGACAGAACTCAGCACGTCGCTCCTAACGGGACAAAATCGACAGAAATACAGATCATTTGGTAGCACTCAACGGAAGTGCGATAAGTCCGTTACTGGTAGTTGTGTGTATGTTAGGATGAACTAGTTTCGCCTAGGTCAAACTCGTTCATCCTGTTACCGCTAGGATAAAACAGTTTAGCCCAGGTCGAATCGGTTTATCCTAGTTAGAATTTACATGCTTTAGGATAAACTGGTACGTCCTAGTCTGAGCTAATTTTGCCTAGTCGGAACGCATGTCGCTGCCTGTACTAACGGGGAATCCCTGAATCATCTCTGGCTCTCCCTTCGCGCATCTCAATCGCTCTTCGCTCGCACTGTTCTTTGTTTTGAACGGTATTTTGCATCTACGAGTCCTCGTATTAAGTTACTGGTTGCGTTTATTACAATCCTAGTAGAATTATCGTGAGGCATTTCACCCTGGATTAGCCTTCGTGTAGTAGACATGCCAATCAAAAGCTGTGGAGAGAAAAGTTTCTGAAGGAAATTTTACGTAGTGAAAACAAAAAGTCTTCTCATTATCATGTGTTATCAGTAGACGAATATGCGGGTTTGGTTAACCAAGTAAAAGACGTGGAAAAGTAGGAAAAAAGAATACAATTACAAAAAATAAGACTGAAACGATTTGCTGTTTTGAAAATTGGTGATGTGAGAAAACTCCTTGCACGGTGTGAAGGGAATATAAAATACTTTGTTGCACTTGATGAACTTCATCATGTGGTTGACGCAAGTCATGTAGCTGTGGGTCATGGTGGTCGAGATAAGATGTTAGCCGAGACATCAAAAAAATATGCCAATATCACAAAGGAAATGATTTGTCTCTATTTATCAATGTATGATGTTTGTCAACAAAAGAAGACAAAAAAGAAAATAAGGCTAGTTTCAAAGCCAATTCTCCATTCGGGAATGAATAGCAGATGCCAAGTCGATTTGACTGATTTCCAAACACAGCCAGATGGGAATTTAAAATTCATTCTAGTTTACCAATACCATCTCACAAAATTTGTTCTCCTTCGTGCGTTAACAACAAAGAGGGCCGAAGAAGTGGCTTATCATTTGAATCCACATCTACACCGATAACCTGAAACTCACATTAAGTACCTGGCAGAGGGCCCATCGAACCACCTTCACAATTCTCTATTATTCCGGTCTCGTATAGTGCGTGGAAAGAACGAACTTTCTTTCCGTACGAGATCTGATTTCCCTTATTTTATCGTGGCGATCGTTTCTCCCTATGTAAGTCATTGTCAACAAAATATTTTCCAATTCGGAGGAGAAAGTTGGTAATCGAAATTTCGTGAGACGATTTCGCCGCAACGAAAAAAGCCTTTTGTTTTAATGATGTCCACCCCAAATCCTGCATCATTTCAGTGACACTCTCTCCCCTATTTCACGATAATACAAACGTGCTGCATTTCTTTGAACATTTTCGATGTACTTCGTGAATACTATCTGGTAAGGATCCCACACCGCCGACTGTATTCTAAAACAGAACGGACAAGCGTTGTTTAGGCAGTATCCTTAGTAGATCTGTCGCATTTTCTAAGTATCCTGCAAAAAAAGCGCAGGCTTTGATTAGTCTTCCGCACAACATCTTCCAAGCCTTCCTTCCAATTTAAGTTGTTCGTAGTTGTAATTCCCAGTTATTTAGTTAAATTTACGGCCTTTAGATTTGATTGATTTATCGTGTAACCAATGTTTAACGGATTCCTTTTATCACTCATGTGGATGACCTCACACTTTTCGTTGTTTAGGGTCAACTGCCAATTTTCGCACCATACAGATATCTTTTCTAAATCCTTTTTCAATTTGTTTTGATCTTCTGATGACTTTATTAGTCGATAAACGACAGCTGCATCTGCAAACAACCTAAGACGGCTGCTCAGATTATATATGACACCACCATCTGGGCCAAGTCTTTCAGTTGGACGCCACTTGAGTCAACAGCACCCGATTTCTGCCTAGATATCCACCCATCCAAGTATGAACCACGCCTAATCTTACTTAACTTTTGGCATAATTCGGTGTTTCCCAAAGTGGCAAGAGCGTTGGCACACATGTAGTTAGTTCACTTATTGGTGAGTGGATCCCACAGAGCTTATCAGATTGTATGGATGTTGACTGACACGTTTCATCCGCTGTTCCAAGTTAGTACAGTTATTTTCCATGGGCCTAAGATCGGATGACTCAGAGATCGATTGGAGATGCGACTGAGACCGAGATCCATCATCAAATCCAGAATGCTTGCACGCAGCTCCGTTAACAGTGCTGTTGTCAAGTTGGAAAATGGGAATGTCCACAACGTACTCATTGTGTAAATGATATATTGCTAACTGTAGGGGCTCTTTGCATTGTTCAGTTTGAAAATAGCAAAGAATTTGTCACTAATGTTATAAGTGAAGTCGCAAAGCTTTGGTCAGAACTGCAAATTGTGCATGGAAAACTAACTCACAGCCAAAGTCAGGATTCTGTTGAACGTGCCAACCAAGATATTTAAAATATGATAAGTTCTTGGTTAAAGGACAACCAGTCGAGGAAGAGGTCGGAATGATTAAGGTACGTCCAATTCATGAAAAATCGATCTTACCACTTTGGTATAAAACAATCACCTTACAAATCATTATTCGGAATCGAACCTAGAATAGGACTTTCCACTTCCTCGTTGCCTCAAGAAATCATAAAAGATATTCAGGATGAAGATGACCTAAAGAAGGCAATGGAAGATGACAGAAATACTGAACAGAGCGAAGACAGTGATGATGATAACATTGAGAAAATTTACACAAACGACATTCAAAATGCTAGAAACATTGCGACAGAAAATTTAAAAAACAAGCTAAAAGAATGAAAGTATCCTCTGACAAATCCCATGAACCAGCTGACATTGGAGACAACGTAACCATACCTATTCCAGATGTAGATAAAGGCACAGGTGACCCTCGAAACATGATTGGGGTAATACTTCAAAAGACTGATGAGGGCCTCTACAAAGTTAGCACCAAACATGGCATACTACAAAAACATTATTGTAGGTATGATTTTATTAAAATTTTCAATAATTTTTTGTAACAAAATATTAAAAAAATATTAGTTTTAAATTCTTTTTTATTTTTTAGATCTGGTTTAGAAATCTGTATTCAGAAGTTTTTAGATGCGCGAGGTATTAACCAGGATATTGAAATATCTTTAAGGACTGCAGCCACAAAACATTCTGTTGGATCAGGGAAAGGATTCGTGAAGTGCAGTTGCATGAAAAACTGTGCAACAGAGAAATGCAATTGTAAGAAAATCAAAGTACTCTGCTATTCTAAGTGCCACAAAAGTAAACCTTGCGAAATTAAGTTCAAATGGTTCAAATGGCTCTTAGCACTATGGGACTTAACAGCTGTCATCAGTCCCCCAGAACTTACAACTGCTTAAAACTAACTAACCTAAGGACATCACACACATCCATGCCAGAGATAGGATTCTATCCTGCGACTGTAGCGGTCGCTCGGTTCCAGACTGAAGCGCCTACAACCACTCGGCCACTCTGTCCGGCCCAAAAATAAGTAAATAAGCAAATTACAGATGATGTGATTTCTGTGGATGGACATATGTAAGTTGATCTAGTGATAGATATGAAATTTCTGATTATTTAATAAATGACTTTAATGAATCATATTGACCATTTTATTGCTATTCCTTTATTCAGTTTACTTTGAAAAGCTTATAGAAAACACAAACTACGTGAAATAGGTTCAGACTAGAACGTACCAGTTTGTCCTAAGGCATGTAATTTCTAACAAATGTAAACCGATTCGACCTAGGATAAAATGTTTTATCCTATCCGTATCAGGATGAAAGAGTTTGACCTAGGCGAATCTAGTGCGGTTATCGATATGTAGTAACTGTTGCCATATCTTTGGGGCGACGACGTTGTTTTTCCATGTCGTGTAAGTTTGGCAGAACACTCCGGGGCCACTGGCGGAGTGCATGGACCGCCAGATGGAAGGACGTTGGTCACGAGGGTGCACGACCTCTTCGTAAATCAGATCGTGCAGGCTTTAAGATGAGTGCATTTCAGTTCAAGTAGAGAAACCTCCACCATTGTGACATCTCGCGATTCTCCAGTGACTTGGGTTCGTGTTGCTGCTCATAGTGTCGTCAAGGCGAAGAGCAGCGAGTGGAATGCTTGGGGAAAGCGGATCTGATTAGCTTTCCTCGACTTCTTAATGCTGTTTACTGCTTTCAGCTTGTTACAATTTCTTAAGTTCATCCAGCGGTATTTTTCCTGCCTGGTGGCCGCTAACGCCTCAGTTACCTGCCCTGGGGGTTGGTGTATGTAACGGCAGTGTACGTTTCCTCGCCTTGACGCTGCTGTCCGGTAAGGCCTGTAGTTTTCACAGCTTTCTTGATTGTAGGCCGTTTATGATTCTTCTACTCTAGTGGTAGTGATTCCTTTCCTTCCTTTCTAGTTCCGGGCACTCTAAGCACAGTATCCTGGGGGGTAGTGCAGTCTGGCGGTTCCGGCTTTGGCGTGTTGTTCCATTCTTGCATTTGGTTTATTGGACGTCAGGAAGCTTCAGCAAGATTATCATTAGTCATTAGTTACACTACCACTAGTCTCAGTTACCATCTTCTGAAGTGAATGCAACTCTTGAGTGCCTATCTCATCGCTCGCGAAAGTATTTGTTGCCGGTCCTTCTCAGAGGTCGATTACTGAAGCACCGTCTGTGGCCCCCGTGTGTTATAAAGTTTACCGTCATCTTATTTCACCCGTTTGGTGATCAGTTGCTTGTTTTTTAAATTAACTATTTGCTGTTTTACAGCAAGTTTCTAATTTTTTTAATATTATTCCTGTTCTTCGCGTGTAACGCCTTCAGCCATGATTGTGGTCATTTGCCTCAAAATTCAAATTTGTATTTGTATTTATGCAGTCAGCCTTTAAAACCTTATTTGCTGCCATTCCTGGCGTCTGATGCCGTCTGCTGTGTCTGTGGCCACTTACTTTTTAATATTTCAATACCTGTAAGTTGTAATTGCAGCGAGTTCTTAAATATTCTTAATGTATTGCCATTCCTGGCGTGTAAGGCCTTCAGCCGTGATCACAGTGGCTTGTTATTTTAAACATTATCTGTATCTGTATTTTATGGTGATTTGCTGAATTGTAACATACTGAAAACACTATTATTTGCACAGTTGTTTATTCCTTCATTTATAACGTGTGGTATTTTTTATTTATTCTTGAGCCTCGAATTACTGTTTTAAAAATAAATCTGTGTAACTGTAAAAGGCAACCTATAGTAACTGATTACGGTCCCGTCCACAATCCTAACCGAATCCTGCCTTCCCCTGACTATAAGGTTTGACAATGTTTGCAACAGTGTTTCGCCGTTTGAGACAGGGTCGTTTCAGGAAGCAATAAATCATGAAGGATATACCGCAAATGTTCGGATACCAGACTTCGAGGAAAATGTGATTAACGCTGTGGAAGGCGACCGCCATGGCAGTACCAGACAGTTTGCTGCCTGTGCAGGGTAAGCCAGGCGACCGTGTGGAATATTTTACAGGGCAACTGTTACCACCCATACCACTTACAGCGAGTGCAGGGCTAGCTAGAGACAGATTTTCCACGTCGGGAGCACTTTAGTCACACGTTTCTTCACCACGCAACCACGATTCCGAGATTAGTGTCATCCATCCTATTCATAGATGAGACCACCTTTACACGGACTGGTATCTTTAACTTTTATAAGCCGTCTGTGGGATATTACGCAGAACCCCGAATAGTATGGTGACAGCGAATTATCAGCATCGGTGCAGCCGGAATGTGTGCCCCGGCATAACTGGCGAACGTATTTTGTGACGTCTCCTTTCCACGTCGCCTAAAGAGGCCGGAACTATGGGCATTTCTTTGTGGGTGACTTTGACTCCCCTGCTGGAAAAAGTGCCATTCATGATTCGAAGGGTTATGTGGTTGCTACATGATGGTGCTCCAGCTTACTTCATTTTCTAACAATACCACCAGTTGCAAAGTAGGTTAGAAATCAGATTAATAATGTTGCTCACGCAGCATATGTTCGCTTTATAGGACAACAACGAAGTTATTGACTGTGGATGGTATCGCCAGAATGGAAATAATGAAGTCACTGTAAAAAAGTCATTAATTTTGGCACTTATCTTGATTGGATTCCCACGTAGACTTCGTCAAAGTTGTTATGGCTTATCTTGTTGATTCTAGGGTGATTCCACTTTGACTACTAGAAGGTCCAGATCTGTATTTTAGCAGTATTTGAAGGCCTTACAAATGCGTTTTTCAGGAAATTCTTATGATCAAACAATCCTAGATCAGAACAATGGTATGGTAGAAATATTTTTTGACCTGGTATTCACGATCCACATTTTTATTAAACTTCTTGTAAATTCACATATACTTCTTCTTAATTGTCACATCATCAAGAAAACAGTTTTGTATCAATCTTCATATATTTAATTTCCACTTTAACCAAACACAAGACGCGACTATTCTTTTACAAAGTGAAATAACAACTTAACTCCTGCAAAGTGAAACAAAGACTGCTCTGTGCGCATTCGGGCCAATACGGTTACAAGTAAGTCAAAGATTATGACAGTCTCACAGAAATGAATACACACAAGAACCATATCATTTTAATATACCTATACATAGGAGTACCCATACATTAATAAAATCACATGTGAATATTGTCACAAAAATATGTCTGTTACTTCGCAGAAAAGTAGTAAGATATTACTGGTATCGAGAACTGGGTTTGGAGTACCGTAATGGTCAAGTAAATAAAGAACTCATCACAGCCGTTAACGTCTGGACCCATCTTAATCGTGTTTTCCTTGGTAGATTGATCGGAAAAAGTGGTTCAGTTGCACAGCCTGCCCGTTCACAGGGCCGCAACCCGTGCGATGTCTGGTTATGGGGCACATAAGTGTGATCTGGTGAGTATCCGCCCCGATAGGTGAATGGTCAGCGTGACGGACTGCCGTCCTAAGGGGCCCGGGTTCAATCCCGGCTGGGTCGGGGATTTTCTCCGCTCAGGGACTAGCTGTTGTCTTCATCATCATTTCATCCCCATTTGGCGCTCAGGTCGCCCCATGTGGCGTCTAATCTAATAGGCCCTGCACCAAGACGGCCGGACCTGACCCGGAAGGGGGCCTCACGGCCAATGACTCCAAACCCTCATTTGGAAACGGCCTTGCCGCAGTGGATACACCGTTTCCCGTAAGATCACCGAAGTTAAGCGCTGTCGGGCGTGGCCGGCACTTGGATGGGTGACCATCCGGGCCGCCATGCGCTGTTGCCATTTTTCGGGGTGCACTCAGCCTCGTTATGGCCATTGCGGAGCTACTCGACTGAATAGCAGCGACTTCGGTCAAAGTGAACCATTATAACGACTTAGGATGACACGGCGGTTGGATGGTCCCGATGGGCTACTTGTGGCCTGAAGACGTAGTGCATACAGATGTAGAGCCAATACAGAGGTTTACCGACAATCATTCTTCCCACGCACCGTTCGCGAGTGGAACAGGGAAGGGGGGATAAGTCTGCAGTACCGGAGTTAGCTTGCAGAGTAATGATGTAATGCAGTGACGGGTAGAAGGAGTTGTAGAATGTAGAAAGGCAGAGTTTTGAATTTGTGCAAGAAACGAGATCATTGGATGCAAGTTGTACTCTCCGCTCAGAGAAAGTCTTCGTGGGCAGTTTCAAACCCGAAGAGTGAAACCCTTTCTCACCACTCCCATCCCCATTCAGAAAGAAAAGCTGTAGGCCAACAATCCGGGAATAACATCTGAGAATTACGAGTTAAGAAACATCTAACCGATACACTATAGTCTTCCGGAGTACCGCTTGAATTGTACGTCTCTTTGGACCCAGAGAGAAATTTTCTGCACCTGCTCCAGCACTCGTGAATCATCCAATCGACCCTGCCAGCACACATGATCTTCGCAGCAGAAGGTCGCGACCTCCCTCCCGGACGCTGTGCCTTAAAAGTCACACCAATTACGGGCAGCTGCTGCTCTGCGCCCCTGTATTGGCACCCGGCGCGTCGGATGATTGAAAGGCGCTCGTCACCCACTACAATCGCGGGCGCAATATTTTGGCCACACATCAAGGTCCGCCCAGTGTGTGCGTGTGGCTCATTATATTTTCTCAGAAGACGGCCGCCGCTTTCGCAGCCTCTAATGGAGTGTGGCCACGGTCTCGTAACGACGGACGGATGTGCCGCCGCATTCACGTCCCGACAAAGCGCCGAGTGGCACTTCTCTGCGGCCATTACGCCGGACGTATCAACACGACTCCATTTCCTACGCGGCCGCTGCCACCGGCGCACCGCGCGTATACGTCGACTATTGACGTCCCCACCAATAACGCCTTTCTTAGTGAACTGTAATGAGCTCTCACTTGCCAAAGTCGTGACACGTCGGACCTCGTTGTCGGTCGCTCCGCCGGGACCATCGCGCGTTCCTGATTGGTTACAGCGCCGATTGTGTGATAGTGAATTAACGAACACAGCCGAAAATCAAAGATGGCCACGTCCCGGACCGCAGGCACAACATAACCACACAGAACGCTCGTAATGAAGCCGTCAAAATGAGTTGGGGCATTAGGCGTGGCGAGAGATGTCATTACGAGTGTTCGGATGGAAACTCGTCTTCGTATCGATGTACAAAGTAGCGTTCGGACTGATTCGATATCATTACTAATATCGACCGGAAAATTAGAGCGAACACCTCGAAGCGAAGAGTCCGCTGTACAGTGGTAATGATGCTCCATTTTCTTTCATGCAGAATTCCTTAACCCGGAACTGACAGACGTCCGGATGATGCATCGATTGTGTCCCCTCCCCTTTTCCCCCCAACCACAATGTACAACTCCAGATGTAGCGGGAGATGTTCTAGATTCTGTGCGCACCACTCTTTCTATCAGCACACGAAGGTTAGCGGTGCCAGCGAATGTTCCTCATGCGACAGCCATAGTTGGTTACTGATCATTGGCAACCTGCGCAGGTCCTGTCAGCAGTAGATTACGTTCTGCCAGTGGTTCGTGCAGCACCGTACTAGAAATCCGAACTTTCCTGCTTTACGCGGCCCCTCGTAGCAAATACGATTGTGCAGTATTATTGACGTTCTGCACAGACTGCCCAGTAAACTGTGCAATAATACTGTAATTCGGAATGTAGACAATAAAGACGCTGCTGCTGTGACAATTCCTGACCCTTTTGCAACAGAAAAAGAAAGTTGATGAAAAACTACATCCTCCACCCCACGATCTTCCTTGGAATCTGTGTTACGGTGTTGTTATTCAATCCTGAATTCATACACACTTGTATAAGTGATTTCCCATTATTCCACTAAACCTCTCATCTATCGACTTGTAACGCTACGTGGGTGACCGCCGCAGTAAGGCAGTACTGTGCCTTCAGCAACTACTGTATAATCGTTTGACGTTTTAAGTATAGAAATAATTTTAAGTATCGAAATAAACACGATTCTACACCTGAGTGATTACTCTGCTATTCACAATGAAGTGCCTGGAGAGGGTTCAATGAACCACCTTCAAGCAGTCTCTCTGCCGTTCCATTCTCGAACGGCGCGCGGGAAAATCCAGCGTTAAAATTTTTCTGTGCGACCCTTGATTTCTCTTATTTTATCGTGGTGTTCATTTCTCCCTATGTAGGTGGGTACCAATAAAATGTTTTCGCAATCGGAAGAGGACACGGGGGATTGAAATTTCATGGGAAGATCCCATTGCAACCAAAAACGCCTTTGTTTTAATTATTGCCACTCCAGTTCACCTATCATGTCTGTGGCACTATCTCCCCTATTTCGCAATAGTACAAAACGAGCGGCTCTTCTTTGAACTTTTTCGATGGTGTCCGTCAGTCCCACCTGATGCGGATCCCACACCGCACAGCAGTACTCCAGAATAGGGCGGACAAGCGTGGTGTAGACAGTCTCTTTAGTCGACCTGTAGCACTTTCTAAGTCTTTCGTTTGTCCTACCCAGAACATTATCTATGTGATCATTCCGATTTAGGTTATTTGTAATTGAAATCACTAACAATTTTTCTGAATTTACAGCCTTTTGGCGTAATAGAAATTCACCGGATTTCTATTAGTACTCATGTGAATAACTTCGCACTTTTTTTACTCACGGGCAACTGCCATTTTTCCCACCATACAGATATCTTACCTAAATCATTTGGCAATTCGTTTTTGTCATCTGATGACTTTACAAGACGGTAAATGACAGCATCATCTGCTTTTTGTAATACTGTTATTTTATTTAGCTACCGGTGTCGGTTCTGAATGATCATCATCAACGGCAGCTATTCAACACGAGAAAGAGGACAACCTGACAACGCCAAACGAAAAAATAAACTACAGGGAAAACCGTTAAATCAATCAAAATACTCACGAAAATGATCACAGATGTATCACATGTCATACATGACACCATGAACATCTTAGAGGAACGCATGGCACCCGATATCTGCGAGCCACTGCGCCACTGTTAAACGACCACCTATTTCTGGTGGAAAGGGGTATGCCATGGACAGACAGATGGTGTAGCTATGGGCTCCCCTCTCTCGCCTATTACAGCAGACATCTTCATGGAAGCATTTGAAGAAACACCGCGCCAGTCCCCACCATCACGCGCCGAATGTTGGTTCCAATATGTTGATACCTTCGCTATACGGCCACGTGGGAGGAAGAGCTACGAAATTTCCACGAACACCTCAACCAGCAGCACAGCAGAATCCAGTTCACTATGGAGATAGAAAAGAATGGGATGCTGCCTTTCCTCGAAGAGGAGGCTTACAGAAAGCCTGATGATAAAGGTACCTTTCAGTACTGGTGGGGGGAGGGGAGGGAAAGAAGAGATGGGCAGAGAGGTGGGAGGTATTGGAGAGCAGAAAGGAGGAGATGGGCAGAGAGAGTATGAAGGGGAATAAGGAAAGAAGGGGGAGGAGACGCAGATTGAGAGAGGGAGGGAGAAGGTAATGTCCAGAGAGAATGGGAAGGGGGAGGAAATGGACAAAGAGAGAGGCAGGGGGGAGAAGGAGATTAGTGTGTATATTTAAGTCTCACACATATTGGAAAGATGTGCTTTCCCTTGCCTTACTTTTCCATTTAACCAGACTGAGTCACTTCAGCACATGTCTGGGTACAGCTAGTTATCACTAATTGCTTTGTGTTGTAACGAACCAGTCTGTGAGAGAGATACAGTATGGTGCAAGCAGACGCTGGCTATAGATTTACCGTCAAAGTAGCAGTTCTATTCATTTTCCACTGAGGACAGCATACAAAGAAAGGAGGAATGAGACGAGTCAGGAGCAGTGCAGGTGCAACAATGGCATTTCCAGTGAGAGTAGGACTACATCAGACCATATCTCATTGACCTTGTTATGGATCTACTAGTCAAAGATGTGAAAAAAGAGACACCTTGGAGCAAGATGTTTGGCGGTGGTGTTGTAATCTGTGAAATCACCCAGGAAGCACTTCAGTACAAGCTTGAACAGTGGAGAAAAGTTGTAGAGGAAATGATGATGATGATGATGAGGTCCCATACTCCAAAGGGCATGGTGGACGATGCGGGAAACACCCCCCGTCTTACTAGGCAAGGTCCTACCGGAGGTGGCTTGCCATTGTGTAGAGGAAAGGGAGAATTAGCAGGGTGAAAACAGAGTATATGTGTAGAATGATGTCAAAGATAATGTATATTAACTTGCAAGGAGAACAATTGACGCTGGTCAAGAAATGTAAATGTACCTACATACCTCCTCTCATCATCACCCTAGGCAGGAGTACTGCGCCCTGCACACTTTAACCAAGACGGCTCTCAGAATCAGCGATGAGGAACATCTAAAAGGTGAAGTACTAAACGTCAAGTAAATTTTTGGTGCCAATGATTATGAGATGAAACTAATACACAAAACTTTGGCGGAAAATGAAGGCTGTAGAGGAGAGAAGAAGGAAGCACAAGACATCGCTCTGTCACCATATGTTCCAGGGGCACTGAACGGGTGGGCAAAATTCTCCGTCGAGCAGGCATCAAAATGATTTTCAGAAGCAGCAACAAATAAAAAATGTTCTTCGCACAACGAAAGATGCATTTGACAAACTATGTGTTGCCGGAGTTTCCGAAATCAGGCGCGAATGTAGATTAGCGAATGTAGGTGAAAATGGTCGGCCCATCAGCACACGGATATCTGAAAACGAAAGATACTTCCGACAAAGACAGCGCACTAAGACATCGGTGGCAGAACACCAGGTTGTGCGGCAAACAGATCGATTTTGGTGAATGCGCGTACTGGTGAAACAGGCCGTTGCTTTCAAGAGGAAGATTAGAGAGGCAACAGAAATAGCCAAGCGACCGGCCAACATGAACAGAGAAGACGGGTGCCGACTACCAACGTCTTGGCTACCAGCAACAACAGCTCACGTGTAGCAATACACACAGGCGAGCGTGAGATCACAGCGGCCGCAGCGTCGCCTCAGACGATACTAGAAAGCAGTAAAAGCGGTCCACGTCACAACTGCCGCCTCGTTTCCCATCCGTCGAATTCCACCAATTACAAGCCGTAATGAAAACGTCAATCAAAACGTCGAGTTTCTACCAATGGAAAGAAATAATAAAAACACCAATAAGGGACTTCTAACATCCCTCCCCTTCCTCTTTAACAGCCTATCAGAGTTAGGTAACAGCCGCGCCTGCAGGTATACAAGTAACAAAGTTTTCTCATTCAGCTCTCCCGCCGTATTCATTGTAACCTCCTTGCCCTTACCCAGTGTGGCTTCCTGCCCTCCTTCTCAGCTGACGACCAGCTCCTTATGAAACGTCCCCTTAGAAAAAGTTATGAATGACTGTGCTGATAAACCTCTTACATTATTTGCTTTTCAAACAGCTGAGCAATACTGAACGTACTCAGACATTACCCTCTTTACTTATTCTGATCAACACCAAACTGACACACAATATTTTTTTTTTTTAGCGCAACGCAATCTGACTTTCAAATATACCTACAAAAGAATGGCCCTGACTAACAATAGCCTATACCTTTAATGAATCACTTACTTCACAAAAATCTTCGTTACTCAAACTACTGCAATACAGCGTGCGCCAATACTGCCAGCTAAATAAAAGATTCTAACTACTGAAGGCACTAACTAATAATAGGCATAGTTAGCAAATGATAGATTTTGATGGAGAACAAACAATGTATTTAACTTAATAGTGTTCAAAAGTCATATACATATCAGTACATGACATCCGGTCTTACAAATTTCATTTTTTTGACGGACACACGTCCAGATCGTCCGCTCTCGAAACTCTGCCATCTCTCTCCCCACATCCACCACTGCTGGCGGCTCACCTCAACTGCGCAAAGCTACGCGCTGTTCACATCCAACTGCCTAACACTACAATAGCGACTATTTCAACAATGCCCACCAGCCACAGACTGCTCACAGCACAGCCAGTGATTTTCATACAGAGCGCTAGGTGACGTTACCAACATAAAAACCTAAACAGCCTACTTACACTTAACCTTACCAATCTTCTTTTCCTCCAACTTAACTCCCGACGCTCCGCTATCTTTGTTTCCCTCGACCTCCAGAACGCCTAAGACCGTATCTGGCATCCTGGGCTCCTCTTAAAACTCCAATCCTATACTCTCCCTATCAATTTCGTCCGTCTCATTGCTTCCTTCCTCTCCTGTCGTCTCCCTGTGTCACTATCCACAATTTCAACTCCCATACTTTCTATTCCTCCTCTGGCGTACCCCAAGGCTCCATCCTTGGCCCCCTCCCATATCTCCTGTATACTGCTGATATGCCCAAACCTCTCCCCCCCCCCCTGTTCAACTCCTCCAATTTGCTGATGACGGCGCCTTCCTGACCCTTTATCCTACACTTCAACGGTCCCAAAGCACCCTCCAACCCCACATTAACCAGTTCACCAAAGGTGCAACTAGTGGTTCCTTCGTATCAACAGTTGGATAATACCGGTGCCTGCCTTCCCCTGCTTATATGGGGTAGGGCATGAAATTACAATAAAGAAAAACGTCATTCAGTAGTAAACAAAAACATCCTGAAGAAAGTCGCTTGCAACACTGTCTTAAACGTTGGTAGTTTTACATATGGACAATGCGGTCATAAACCCAGAAAACTTTTATTGCTATGTCATACATGTTTTGACATAAGTTACCACAGAAAACCACTTGACAAGATAAACCAAAAATTGTGACAAGATTAAAATATGACGGCATACTGACACAACGACAACATGTGATGTAGAGCAATACAAGATAAAGAATTTCAAAGTCAAGGATGACAGTCTTGACTGAAGGAAAATACAAAAGGAATGTAGAATATGTAGGTGCAAAACATCTAAAATATTGTGCTTATGCCACCATCTAACCAAAAAGTTTTTTGTGAAGAAACATGGTGTACATCTAAACTGTCGCAGATTAGTTAGGAAAAATATGTCATCCTCATGTGTTCATAATCACAAAATGAAATTAAATTCCATTTGCCATACAGATAAAAATTAATAAAGAGATGTGGTATGAACTTTACCAGATTGGATAAAAATATTTTGCCAACATCATCACATTGTTATAAGACAATATAAAAAAGCCCAATTAGTATACAGGCATAAATTAATAAAGTAAGAACAATACTCAATTATAAAATCAAAATACAGAGTAATAAACATATCACATGAAAATATTTTTAATGACAAACCCATGAATACAATGGGAAAAAATAAGAGGGTGCTTTTAACCCTGACGTTAAACATATTCTAAAAGTACTGTAACTGTGAAAAATAATAAAATATTGTGAAAATGTGGGGGTGTTTATAGGAAGAGGGGAAGGAGGATAAGTTCAGGAGTATGTTGATTGACTTTATGTTGATTGACTTAACATTTTTTCCAGTTTTTTGTTTGTCATTGTCAAATTGTCCACTTTTGTATGTAGTACAGCTGCCACTGATGATGGTTCAGAACCGAAACAGTTAGCAAAATAAAATAATATTATTACAGAGAGCATAGCGTTATGTTTTTTAAATCTTTTAATATTCATAATAACAATTGCCTTCGTGATACTAATGAGTGTTAACATGGCGATAAAACTGAATTAATTTTCTTACTGTTGGCTTCGTATACTTTTTAATGATATCTGTCTTTGTGCACACTCCAGAGTTTCACAGTAAGGTGGAAAGCAATAAAGGTTTGCAGCATTGCAAAGACGATATATGAAGTATGTGGTTTGCGGTCGATATCAACTATTATTCCTGACGACCTACACATGTATTACTTATTAGTTAATTTCTTAGACATTAATTCGAATGATGCCAAAATTTCATTAGAAATTGTGGAACATTAGAAGAAACATAAAATAACCTGGATCCATAAATTGTAGTTTGAACGGTTATTTTTCTTGCAGTTAAAGTCCAGAACAGAAATACAGTACCTTTCTAGTCCAAAGAAAACATTTTTGTAACAGCCGTCTATGGCAAAGAAAAGGCTGAACGAAGGATGGAGAAAACCCTTAAAGTTAAGCAGTGTGCAAACCCAGAATCTTTTCAAAAAATCTGAAATTGAATTGTATACTAAACAACAAAATAATAATAATAATAATATATGTATAATAAAAATATAATATAACAAAAAATAATAAAAATATATGTATAATAAACGACAAAATATGCACCAACACGAAATTCGCAAAATTTTGAAACAAAAGCTATCCTAAAAATTTAGAACTGTCCGTGGGAAACAGTGCACTGTTACAGAGGGAGATCTATGAAACTGGGCCCTTTGAATTGCAAGGGAGATGAACGCTACATATTTCCAGGTTTCTTGGGCCCGGTTAAACAGATACAGGACATTATACATAAAAGTAAGTTGCAAAATTACGAAGAACACTCGAGTAAAGGTATAGAGGAGATGTAATTGATAGGAAATACTATAGACAAATTCGTAGCTGACGTAAGAGACAGCTTCTTGTTATTCCTTAAAATGCTCTCTATTAAGCCAATCAGTCACGTTTCATGCGAGAACCGCGTAAAAACCAAATTTTATCATTTTGATCGAAAAACCTATGTAGTCGCTTACTAGTCGATGAATGATATGTCACATTCGTATATAACAGTGCCAATGATTGTTATGAGGCCGGCCGGTGTGGCCGAGCGGTTCTACGCGCTTCAGTCTGGAACCGCGCGACCGCTACGGTCGCAGGTTCGAATCCTGCCTCCGGCATGGCTGTGTGTGATGTCCTTAGGTTAGTTAGGTTTTAGTAGTTCTAAGTTCAAGGGACTGATGACCTCAGATGTTAAGTCCCGTAGTGCTCAGAGCCACTTGAACCATTTGATTGTTATTAGTGGATTACCGTACCCGCAGCTTTATCTCTGTCTTCAGGAACCTAAATACAAAATACGATCAAGAATTAAAAAAGGACTACATAGCTGCAAAAATCTTGTAATCAACGTAGCAAAATCTTGAAACATGGGAAAGAATATGTTGTGTCCTGCGTACTCGTCGACTGGGTGCCAAGGAAACCTGCTTTCTAGGATCGCTAGACGGTAATTCAAGCAAATCGTATTAATAATTTTTTATTACACTAACAGGGGGGCCCTCCATATTGTAAATCACGGATTCTGGTGTGCTTCAAATATGTTCCGGTTTTTTAGCGACGGGCCTTCGTTTTGGAGAAAATCGATTTTGGTGTTCACTGCGTGCTTTGTATACCCGCAACATTACACATATTGCTAGCAAGTCAGCGTAGCCCAGCGGTAAAGGGTACAGTGTTCGAATCCTGCTCGAGTACTTTTGTTCTGTTTCTTTTTTTTTCAAAATTTACCGAATTTTTCAATTTTATTTCACGGCGTTCGGTTTCGTCATGTGCGATACCGGGAAATACAATTCTTTTGCATTCAAACCGATTTCTCTTTCATCCGCTAATTTCTATGCGAACCATGCGTATCTAATGATGCTTTCAATATTAGGTGCGCTGAATTGATGTAGGATTAGCGAATGTAATTTTATCGAATCTTCCCTAGAAGCGATCTCTATATTGTCTTTCATCAAGTCGGAAGCATTCTGAATAATTTCCATGAAGATTTTCACCTGTCGGTAAAAATGAACATCACAGGACTAGCAATAGGGAGTGCACTTTGGTGGGACAACTTTTAGGGTGCAGGTGCTCGCTTTCCTTTCATCAGTCAATAGATGATCGTATAAAGTTTAATCGATGTGCTCTCCCCACAAATCGATAATGCAGAAAAAAAAATTTCTGTCCCACGTACAGAATAATTACAGAACGCAAAAATTCTTCTCACACCAGTTTCGTGAACTTTCCGAATTTCGTGAAGGACTAAACTACATTTCTGTATTTCCCAGTTAATTCGTCTGCTCGTTTTTGAACATTAGGACCAAATTTTCCGGACGGTTCTTGCATGCACAAAAAACATACGGAAGCAGGATTGGAACTCGGTACCTCTAGTGCGATAGCCGTGAACCTTTCCCGCTGCGCTACGCTGACCTATTATGTAATGTTACGGGTATACAAAGCGCGCAATGAATTTCAAAATCGATTTTCTCAGGAACCAAGTCCTGTCGCTAAAAAAGCGGTTAGCCAGGTACTCACGGTAAGTGCCTCTACAACATATCTGAAGCACATCAAAATCCGTGAGTTACAGTATGGAGAGTCCCTTGTAAGATAAATGACAGTACTTAAAGAACAATACTTTGAGAATTTACAATAGTGTGTGGAAAGCAATGGGCAGCAGACAAAATAAGAAGATCTCTTCAGTATTCACAACTCCTAATACACGTGAAACAATACAATTCATAAGTCGGTGCTGTAGAGCTCTTATAATGGCTAGTCTTCAACTGGGTTAGGCCAGGCTGCGCGGCGCTTAATGTTTTCTTCGCCTAGAGGCCTCTGCTGTCTCGGTGTTGTCCTAGAGAAGGGTCGGTCAGCTTGGCTGATGTCTTCTTCACAGCTCTCTTTGATCTACCATTCCGGACCGTCGTGTAGGCGCTTGACATTTTACGCCGCAACAGAATAAGTTTCAATGTTACGTCCAAAATGTCTTCTTACCAGTTGCAGAAAATAATTCAAGGCTTTTCTTGGTCTCTTGGCGTGGACATAAAGACATCTCTGTCTTTAAGACGAAAAAAATACTGTTAATATAATTCAGATTGAGCGAGATTGTTGGTCGATCATCAGCGATCGGCATGTTATCTTTGGCGCGTCCCCGGGTGTGGGCATCTTTGCTTTTTCGGGTGGGTCGCGCGGGACGGCGAGAGGCAGTCGGTTTGGGGCGGCCGGTGAGACTGGCGGAGTTGTGGCCCGGGCGTAAGCACATGTGTGATGTCTGTTACGCTGGAGCTATTTGCTAATCGCGAAACTCCTGAGGCGGTTACTGGTTGCCAGTTGTACAAATTGAGGTGCCTGTGTGAGAAGCACGGCGTGGGCCTGTTAGTTGCCTCGTCCTTCTGGCAGCTATCGCAAGCACATGTTCGGCCGGAATGTCTACAGTTTGTGGTGAGCATAGTGTGAACAAGTTCTCGTAGGATGTGCTCTCAGCCTGACTCTCAGCCTGTGTCATTTGTGGGTGCCGACCCCTTGTCTGTTACTGCTTCTGGGCGTCCTGTAAGATTTCACAGCCAAACTGTGTTTTGGTGGCATGCTGTGTTTGTGGCTCAGCCTCCGCTTAGAAAGATTTCTGAGGGGGTGGAGGGGGGGGGGGGCGTTCGATTGGACATATTTTTGAATTCCTTAATGCTCTAATTTAAACATATATAAAAAAAATTTGTTCTTTCAGAATAAGCCCCTGTTTCTTTGGGACATTGCAGTTCAAACAGGAGTGGCGTAATGTTAATGAGTATTTATTATTCGTCAAATGAAGTGTATTTAATGTCTTGCAGTTTTCTGGGGCATGCAACTGTGTTATTGATCCCATTTTGAAGTGTTCTGTCTGGTGAATGACTGCTCCTCACTTCAGTGTATTCCTTTGAGTAGTATTGTAAGGTGTTTTGGATATTTGTTAGTGGGGTGTATTGATTCAATTTTGTTTTTCTCTTTCTTTCGAATTACAGAGAATTGTTTAGTTTATCTGGTTATTGGCGTAACTCGCGCTTCACACACTAAACCAGCTGATATTGAAATTGCTTTTCTTTTGGATTGGCCTTAATGAATTATGTGCAATCTAAGTAAGGGACCCAGCCCTTCATTAGTGCTTAAAATTGGAGTGCGATTCGGGTTGTGAGCCCGTGCTCGTACCACAGATTCCACTTAGAACTAATAACGTGATTCAGCCTCTCGCCAAAGAAATTTTTCGACGAGGGAAACAATTCTTCAAAAAATCGGTACACAATACAACTTCCGATAGCTCTTTGTCATCTAAGATTTATCAGCTGAAAATATTGTTAAAGTTCATTCATTTCTGCATTGTCAGTTTACATCACTACGTTTTACTATTTAATCAAGCGTGCCTGGTTTCGCGGCACAACATACATAATAACAGTCAAGACCGTTTCTTACGCCATCCCAATTTTGTCTGTATAAAACAAGTTAATTACTATGAAGTACCCGGCTGCATTAATTTTTCCTTTATCAAGTGTCCTTGCCCGTGCAATGAAAATGTTGTTCTATTCATCCAATACAAACCTTGCATTTCCGTTACGACTACAGGGAATAACAAAGGAACTGTGTCATTGTTAGTAAAATGAAGATCGGTGAAAAGTCATCATAACCACCGAGCTTCAGGAATTGTTGTAAAACATTTCATGTCAGCAAAGTAAAGTCCCGATTTCCGGAAATCTTCTGTAATGTAGTATCATACACTGCTTCGATTTTCTTTCATCAGCTAGTTGGTTCAAATGGTTCAAATGGCTCTGAGCACTATGGGACTTAACTTCTGAGGTCATCAGTCCCCTAGAACTTGGAACTACTTAAACCTAACGAACCTAAGGACATCACACACATCCATACCCGAGGCAGGATTCGAACCTGCGACCGTAGCGGTCGCGCGGTTCCAGACTGTAGCGTCTAGAACCGCTCGGCCACCCAGGCCGGCCATCAGCTAGTCATTTGTGTAAAAATTATATCTGGAACAGTTTCACTGTCGATATAAACATTAATGATTTGAAGCATTTTTGATATGGTTTAAGAGCTTAAAATTAGTATGTATCCACTCTGGACTCGGAGCTATCTTCTGTCGTCAAGGCTGCGTCTGTCTAGTCGCCAATTCGCTTGCTAAGAAGGATGTGCTCTACAAATTGCTGTTAGAAGTGACTATTCGTGCAGCAAAAATGAATAACTTTAACGTTTTTTTAAATACTTGCAGCGCACATAGGCAGCCAAAATTTTCTCAGTGCATTTATTTCGGTGTATTCTTCGTGTGTGAAAAGTTTCAGAGTATGTTTCGACATGTCGGATTGCACCATTCCATTGTGAGACGACACTATATGAAATACGACACTTTCCAATAAACATCACGCGACACGACGTTCTTCGGTGTGACGTTAGTGTTCCTATTGGGATGATAACGATACGCGATGTGGCTCAGGCAACAAGAGACGACGAATAAATTTTCAGTTTCAGGTGCAATCATGAGCTATTGTGAAGATGATATTATTCTGTATTACCATTGCTCAATGCTCACAAAACTGAGTAAGAGAAGGAAGTACTGGGTGCACCCAAACAATGCTATAAACATCAAATCAAACGTTGTTCGGCTGTGGTTTCTCGTGAGGCCTCTCAAGACGAAAAAATTTTCACATTCTTCAAAATGAGGACAGACTGTTTCCACTTTTTGGAACAACTGCTAGAAGCTCGTATTAAGAAGGGTGTAAACAAGGCTGTAGCCTTTCGCCCCTACTCTTCAATCTGTACATCGAGGAAGCAATGATGTAAATAAAAGAAAGGTTAATGAGTGGAAATAAAATACAAGGTGAAAGGATATCAATGATACGATTCGCTGATGACATTGCTATCCTGAGTGAAAGTGAAGAAGAATTAAATGATCTGCTGAACGGAATGAACAGTCTAATGAGTACACAGTATGGTTTGAGAGTAAATCGGAGAAAGACGAAGTAGTAGAAATGAGAACAGCGAGAAACTTAGCATCAGGATTGATGGTCACGAAGTCAATGAAGTTAAGGAATTCTGCTACCTAGGCAGTAAAATAACCAATGACTGACGGAGCAAGGAGGACATCAAAAGCAGACTCGCTATGCCAAAAAAGGCATTTCTGGCCAAGAGAAGTCTACTAGTATCAAATACCGGCCTTAATTTGAGGAAGAAATTTCTGAGGATGTACGTCTGGAGTACAGCATTCTATGGTAGTGAAACATGGACTGTGGGAAAACCGGAACAGAAGAGAATCGAAGCATTTGAGATGTGGTGCTATAGACGAATGTTGAAAATTAGGTGGACTGATAAGGTAAGGAATGAGGAGGTTCTACGCAGAATCGGAGAGGAAAGGAATATGAGGAAAACACTGATAAGGAGAAGGGACAGGATGATAGGACATCTGCTAAGACATGAGGGAATGACTTCCATGGTACTAGAGGGAGCTGTAGAGGGCAAAAACTGTAGAGGAAGACAGAGATTGGAATATGTCAAGCAAATAATTGAGGACGTAGGTTGCAAGTGCTACTCTGAGATGAAGAGGTTAGCACAGGGGAGGAATTCGTGGCGGGCCGCATCAAACCAGTCAGTAGACTGATGACAAAAAAAAAAAAAAAAAAAAAAAAACTAGTAGCTGCTCTTGCAAAACAGGATACAAACTTTCGGCCTCCTGTTTCTCTTGATGAGGAGCCAGCCACCCATTACTTGAAAAGCAAATTTAAGAAAATGTGTGAATGACGCAAAATTGTCATCATTGAAAGTTTATTTTTTTAGGTACACCTAATATCGAACTATCAGTTTAATAAGCCACGGCTGCAAAATACTAACGCGAATTCTTTACAGACGAATGGAAAAACTGGTAGATGCAGACCTCGGGGAGGATCAGTTTGGATTCCGTCGAAATGTTGGAACACGTGAGGCAATACTGACCTTACGACTTATCTTAGAAGAAAGATTAAGAAAAGGCAAACCTACGTTTCTAGCATTTGTAGACTTAGAGAATGCTTTTGACAATGTTGACTGGAATACTCTTTTTCAAATTCTAAAGGTGGCAGGGGTAAAATACAGGGAGCGAAAGGCTATTTATAATTTGTACAGAAACCAGATGGCAGTAATAAGAGTCGAGGGGCATGAAAGGGAAGCAGTGGTTGGGAAAGGAGTGAGACAGGGTTGTAGCCTCTACCCGATGTTATTCAATCTGTATATTGAGCAAGCAGTAAAGGAAACAAAAGAAAAATTTGGAGTAGGTATTAAAATTCATGGAGACGAAGTAAAAACTTTGAGGTTCGCCGATGACATTGTAATTCTGTCAGAGACGGCAAAGGACTGGGAAGAGCAGTTGAACGGAATGGACAGTGTCTTGAAAGGAGGATATAAGATGAACATTAACAAAAGCAAAACGACGATAATGGAATGTAGTCAAATTAAATCGGGTGATGCTGAGGGAATTAGATTAGGAAATGAGACACTTAAAGTAGTGAAGGAGTTTTGCTATTTAGGAAGTAAAATAACTGATGATGGTCGAAGTAGAGAGGATATAAAATGTAGACTGGCAATGGCAAGGAAAGCGTTTCTGAAGAAGAGAAATTTGTTAACATCGAATATAGATTTATGTATTAGGAAGTCATTTCTGAAAGTATTTGTTTGGAGTGTAGCCATGTATGGAAGTGAAACATGGACGATAACTAGTTTGGACAAGAAGAGAATAGAAGCTTTCGAAATGTGCTGCTACAGAAGAATACTGAAGATAAGGTGGATAGATCACGTAACTAATGAGGAGGTATTGAATAGGATTGGGGAGAAGAGAAGTTTGTGGCACAACTTGACTAGAAGAAGGGATCCGTTGGTAGGACATGTTTTGAGGCATCAAGGGATCACAAATTTAGCATTGGAGGGCAGCGTGGAGGGTAAAAATCGTAGAGGGAGACCGAGAGATGAGTACACTAAACAGATTCAGAAGGATGTAGGTTGCAGTAGGTACTGGGAGATGAAGCAGCTTGCACAGGATAGAGTAGCATGGAGAGCTGCATCAAACCAGTCTCAGGACTGAAGACAACAACAACAACAACAACGACGTGCTCCATATATAAATAATGGTTACAAAAAATAAATGTAGGACAAGTTTTCAACAACTGGTCAGCTTCACATCCGATCGGAGTGGCCGAGCGGTTCTAGGCGCTACAGTCTGGAACCGCGCGACCGCTACGGTCGCAGGTTCGAATCCTGCCTCGGCCATGTATGTGTGTGATGTTTTAGCTTACTTAGTTTTAAGTAGTTCTAAGTTCTAGGGGACTTATGACCTCAGCAGTTAAGTCCCATAGTTGTCAGAGCCATTTGAACCGTTTCCGCTTCACAGAACAGGATATCAATCAAGCAGGTTGAGGAGCGTTCTCCTGCGCCAGGAATAAGTACAGGCGTGGATTTGGGGAATTCTCGTAAATTTCGCGCAGCGTTGACTGGAAATTAGTAATTAAAGAAAAGGCCCGGGCGATGCTGATATTTTGTTAACGATTCTGCGAGGCACGGTTACGACACCGCTCACAGGCGGAAAGTCACTGCCCGGCGGGCACTGTGTGCAAGTGTACAGTAACCGGGGCAGCACGTTGTGGTTATTAAAGAGCTCCCGTCCCCTCCAGAGGAAGTACGTCACGGGGGAAATATCTACAAGTAAGCGAGTCCGGAGGGTCAAATTAGGCAGTCGTGACACCATTCTGTTTGCGTCTAGAATCGGACATAATGACGATTGTTTAAATTGCGGGCCAACCACGACGACCTCTGAAGCTACCACCAACCTTCGCTGCACGGACGCGCCACAGCAGTGGCGGGGCGGGTCGCACCTTGGAGCTGCACAGGCTCGACGAGCGAGAGGGCTTGCTAAAATATCGAAATATCGACATTTTTCCGAAAAATATAGATATATGCCGGCGACATTTCCCCCTCGGATGTATTGGTATATCGATATGAAAATGAATATATCGAGTACCGATATTTTTATTTTATATTATATTCTTTCACAATTTTCGGTAAATATTTGAAGCTGTTCTTTAGAAATTGTAGTAGAACATAATTTTGCTTTCACCGTGTGAAGGAGCTTTCACCAAGTCCGATCTTTCTTTACTTTACACGTCCGTTCTTGATCACGCAAACATTTACACTTCACTATTACCGGTTTCGGCTACTGCCATCTTCAGGTCATAAAGTATTCATATGTATTATTAACGTCAAACTAAACATGTACATACATAATAAGTGGACGGAGACGTGTGAGAGGAAATGCTGGCGTAATAGGTACACGGTACTACCAACATAAATTGCAGTGTTTAGGTTCACCACACAATTTGGCACTACAGCTGCTAGGTCGCTGGCGTTTTCAAGAATACAACAAAAAAAAGTCGACATGAAGTGTTCTGGACACATCCGACATGTGACGAAACCAACGACGGACCAATCGTACACCTTTTATTGCACTAGTAGACACGCAATTACTATGAAATTATTACAATGGAATCAGGACCATTAGGTGCTTACAGGCGTCGACAAATATCAACGGGGACAGTGAAAATGTGTGCCCCGACCAGGACTCGAACCCGGGATCTTCTGCTTACATGGCAGACGCTCTATCCGACTTTTTTTCTTTTTTGCTCTCATTTTGTTCGTTCGTTTATGTCCATTGCGTTTGTCTGGGGCGGACGTCCCGTGACACCTGTTGAAGTTCATCGTTGAGCCGTCCACTCAGCTTTTTGTTACAGAGGAGTTAGCTAACCGTCTGACATAACAAGCTGAGCTACCGTGGCGGCTAACTGAGCCATCGAGAACACAAAGGATAGTGCGACTGCAGGGACTTATCTCTGGCACGCTCCCCATCAGACCCACATGTCCAACTTACTGTCCACACACCATATCTGTAGAGTCCCTGCCCACTATAATCATTACTCGTGGCAGTCAATCTACCGATTCCTGTAAGACTTTGAGCAATGTGAGTGCATCCGAACGGAAGAAGATCATTAACCGGTAGCGTTTTCTACATCAAGATGCTATCTGTTCCATCTTGCATACCATCTTCATATGCAATTACTGTTGTTAGGAAAGTGATTATAACCATGCTTGAAGTTGTATCGTTTCAAAAAAATGACTCTGAGCACTATGGCACTTAACGTCTGAGGTCATCAGTCCCCTAGGACTTATAACTACTTAAACCTAACTAACCTAAGGACATCACACACATCCAAGCCCGAGGCAGGATTGGAACCTGCGACCGTAGCAGTCGCGCGGTTTCAGACTGAAGTGCCTAGAACCGCTCGGCCACCGCGGCCGGGTGTATCGTTTCCCTTTCAGTTATTGCACTTAGGGGATATGCAGGCTGTTAGCTTGTTGGTGTAAAGAATATCTTAATACTTAAATATACAGTTCTAAAACAGGCAGTGTATTTACAATGTACAGCTGATATTTTTATATGCAAGTGATGAAAATCTCGAGGCAGGTGAAAATGCCTGACACCGCCGGGAATCGAACCCGGGACCCCGTGCTTTTTTTCTTTCTTTTTTTCTTCGATTTTGTTCGTTGCGTTTGGTCTGGGTAGACGGTACATGACATTCGTTCAGGTTGACCGTTGATTCCTTTACTCAGTTTTCTTATTACAGAAGGCCACCGCCTCTTTGACAGAGCACGCTGAGCTACCGTGCTGAACGTGCTCGGGAAGCGAGAACGCTACCGCGAGACCACGTGCTGCCGACAGATACGTCGGTCACTTTCCGTCTACATGTCGATGCATCGATACTTTTCTTTGATATATCGATAGACTATAATGTTATTCTTTTCAATAACGGTATATCGGATTGCCGATATCTTAAAAATGTCAATAGTCAGAGTACGGAGACAAAGAAGGAAGTAAAGCAGACGCCAACAACTATCGTGGAATCTCTTTAATGTGAATAACATACAAAATTCTGTCTAAAGCCCTACTAAACCGAGCAGAACCTCAGCTGGATTCAAAACTAGGCGAATACCAAGGTGGATTCAGGAAAGGTCGATCACGTGTGGAACAAATCCTTAACTTGAAAAACTCAATGAAATATTTTCTTAGTAATTCAAAAAAAGGTATGTCATCAAGCTTGTCGACTTTAAAAATCAAATGACAGTATAGACCGAAAATCCCTTTTTTGAAGTATAAGCAGAATTTGGACTAGATCAAAAGACAAACTTCATAAAAGAAACTCACGGAGACCAAATCCAAAGTAAAATTTATGGGAGAATTGAGCTCAGAATTTGAAATAGACACAGGAGTACGACAAGGGGATGTACTGTCCCCAGTGCTCTTCAATTGTGCTCTTGGAAAAGTTGTTAGAGAATGGAAAAAAGCAGGTGCACCAGCACACAGACTGGGACCAAGACGTAAGGGCATAGAATTAGACTGTTTAGCATTTGCTGATGACATGGCACTGATAGCACAAGAAACAGCTATAATTATTACAAGAGCAGGCAACAAAAATAGGATTACAAATTTCATTTGAAGAAACAAAATTTATGACTGACATGAAAGATGCACCTTCTGATCTCAAAATTGGTAATAACTACATCTCTCGAGTAAAAGAATTTAAATATTTAGGTGAATGGATTGCAGAAAATTGTAATGAAAAGAAATCTGTCACATTAGGAGTCCAGAAAATGGAGACGACGTTTCAATTAACAAAAAAAATTTACAACAAAAAAAGTCTCTCGTGGAACTGCAAAATACGACACTACACAACAGTAATTGAACCCGAAGCTCTCTACGCATCTGAGACACTAAACCTTCAACACAGAACACTAAAAGAGGAATTAGAAGTGAAAGAACGTAAAATAATGAGGAAAATCCTAGGATAAAGAACTAAAGATGGGGTGCATTATCCAAAACCCAAAATATCTCCAAAATAACGGACAGAATGCGCATGAGAAGAATTTAATTCATGGGGCATTTAGAAAGAATGAACTCAAACAGGTTAACGCACAAAATCCATACGTTTTTAAAGAACAAAACTACAAGACCGAACTGGTACAAACAGACAGAAAAAGACGTGAGAGAATTAGGGTCTCCAAATCTACAAGATAGAAATGAAATCAGAAAAATCACAATCACACGGAGTTTTGAGGAAGAAGAGAGAAAAACTAACCGACATACGTGGTCTACGCAACGAAAGCTAGCCCATTCGTTATTTATGAAGGAATATTGGGCGTAAAGGACGGCCAACAAATGTTGATTACTCGTGGTCTTAAGTGATCCATCCGCGAAGAAGAAGAAGAAGTACGGAGACGGAGTCGCACGTCTCCTGGGTACGGAAGCGGTCGCAGTGCGAGAAGGGCCACCTCGTTCACTTGGTCCGTGCCATCGGCGCACCGCCAACCTGCGCTGCTTTGCTCGCCACTGCCTTCCACAGGGGTCCGGCGGACTGACCGACCACCGCCTGCGGGCACCGCCGCCTGTAATTATCACAGTCGTCGCTAGATTTTATGTTTACGGCCTCGTAAATTTCTCCCCGCGCGGGAAGGACGTATCAGTTACTGCGGGGTTCCCCCGGCTCGTCGTAATTACAGAGTGTGTGTGTTGCGTCCGGGCCTGTGCCCTCGTCTGCCACTTGCTCCGTGGTGAGGCCCGGCCGTTGTCGACAGCGCCGAATCCGGTCGTACACACTCTCACGGTGTGACTCGCTCAGACATTAGCCACGCGTTGTCCTACTGGAGTGGTTCCAAAGTCGCATTCCCTCGGGATGATAAATCTGTCAGTGTAGCACATCTGTTGCTGATTTGTCCTCCAGTCTGAAGCCTGAAGTGATACATCTCTTCATCTCTGAGTAACTACTGCAACTTACATTCTTCTCAATATGCTAACTGAATTCATCTCTTTGTCTCCCTCTACAATCTTTACCCCCCCCCCCCCCCCCCCATTTCTCTCCAGTAATAAATTGGTAATCCCTTGATGTCTCACAGCGTGTCCTATCCCAATCGATCTCTCCTTTTACTCAAGTTGTACCACAAATTTCTTTCAACGGATGACTAAACAGCCAAACAGTTGCACATAAACGATAGGTACATATCCCTAGATTTCGACACCTACTACGTGTCAGAATGAAATGTTGCTAAATCGTAAAATTACATTGCTAAAAATCAACAGTCAGAATTTGGAGCAGCTATACTCATGTCAAAAGGCAACGGCCTTGCCGCAGTGGATACACCGATTCCTGTCAGATCACCGAAGTTAAGCGCTGTCGGACGTGGTTGGCACTTGGATGGGTGACCGTCCGGACCGCCACGCACTGTTGCCACTTTTCGGGGTGCACTCAGCCTCGTGATGCCAATTGAGGAGCTTCTCGACTGAATAGTAGCGGCTCCGGTCAAATAAAACCACCATAACGACCGGGAAAGCGGTGTGCTGACCACACGCCCCTCCTATCTGTACCCTCAGCTGAGAATGACACGGCGGTCGGATGGTCCCGATGGGCCACTTGTGGCCTGAAGACAGAATGCCCCCCCCCCCCTCTTTTATACTCTTGTCAAAAGTAACATATAACGTTCTAGTCTTTGCCGTTTGTGCCCAGCATTGCTTTTTAGCGTCCGCCCCCGGTAGCTGAGAGGTCAGCGTCACAAAATATCACTCCCAAGGGCCCGGGTTCGATTCCCGGCTGGGTCGGACATTTTCTCCGCTCAGGTACTGGGTGTTGTTTTGCCCTAATCATCATCATTTCATCCCCATCGATGCGCAGGTCGCCGAAGTGGCGTCAACTCGAAAGACCTGCACCAGGCGAACGGTCTACCCGACGGGAGGCCCTAGCCACACGACGTTATTATTGCTTTTTAGCAATGTAATTTTACGATTTAGTAACATATCATTCCGATGGAAGCACCCCTAGAAGTTTCAAAACCAAGGTCAACGTTTCTTAGAGTAAACATGACGCGGCCTAACAACCCAGAAGATTTTCACTTCAATGTACCTATCGTTTATGTGCAATCGGTTGGCTGTTTAATCCCATGTTGAATCTGGTGTGCCGTTGTTGAGTAACAGCCATGTTCAAAACTGTACAAATTTTTTTTCTCCCCAGTTTTTCCAGTACCTCCTCATTAGTTACTTGATCTAACCACGTAATCTTCAGCATTGTTCTCTAGCGCTATATTTCAAAGCTTCTATTCTCTTTTTATCATCCATGTTTCACCTCCAAACATGGCTACAATCCATGCAGATACTATCAGAATAGACCTTCTGACATATCTATACACGATGTTAATTTCTCTTCTTTAGAAACTCTTTTCTTGCCATTCCCAGGCTAAATTTAATAAATTTTTATTTAGACACTCCATCATCAGTTATTTTGCTTCCCAAACAACAAAACTCATCTACTACTTTAAGTGTCTCGTTTCCTAATCTAATTCTCTCAGCACCAAGTGATTTAATTCGACTACATTCAATTACCTATGTTTTGCTTTTGTTGGTGTTCATCTTAAATCTCCGTTTTAGGATGGTGTACATTCCGTTCAGCTGCTCTTCCAAGTCATTTGCTATCCCTGACAGAATTACATCATTGGCAAACCTAAAAGTTTTTATTTTTTCTGCCTGTACTTTAATTCCTACTCCAAATTCTTCTTCGATTTCCTTTATTGCTTGCAGGCTGAATAATATCGGGGGGAAGCAGCAACCCTGTCTCAGTCCCTTCTCAACACTGCCTCTCTTTCGTGCCCATCGATTCTTATAACTCACTTCTGGTTTCTGTACAAGTTGTAAATAGCTTTCCGCTCCCTGCTACCTTCCGAATTTTAAGGAGAATATTCGAGTCAATATTGTCAAAAGCTTTCTGTAACTATACATATACTGTAAGCGTTGATTTGCCTTGCCTTAACCTATCTTCTAAGATAACTCCGTATTGCCTCGCGTGTCCTACATTTCTCCGGAACCCAAAGTGATCATCCCCAATGTCGGCTTCTATCAGTTTTTCATTCTTCTACGCAGATTTCGTGTTAGTATTTTCCGACCACAATTTATTAAATTGCTAGTTCAGTAATATTGACACCTGTCAGCACCTGCTCTCTTTGGAATTGGAAATTATTATTCCAAATAAAGCAGGTACCGACAGGTGCATATATGCAATGGGAAAGAAAACTGGGGATCTGCTAGATGATGATCATTTTGGGTTTCGGAAATATAAGGACACTCATGAGGCAGGTCTGACGTTGCGACTGAAAATCGAAGCAAGACTTATGAAAAAAATCAAGGAACGTTCATAGGTCTGTGGACTTGGAAAACATGTTCAACAATGTAAAATGGTGCAAAGAGTTCGAAATTATGAATGAAATAGGAGTAAGTTACAGGGAGAGAGGATGATATACAAGAACACAGAGGAAACGATAAAACTGTATCAAAAAAGAAGTGTTCAAATTAAAAAAGGGCTAAATACTGGAAAGAATTAATGACGGAAGTAAATGAAAGGCTCAAGTATAGCATTAAAATTGAAGGTGAATGAATATCATTGAACAGGTTTGCTGATGGCATTGCTATCCTCAGTGCAAGAGAAGAAGACTTCCAGGGTGTGCTCAATTGAATGAACTGTGTAATGGGTACAGAATGTGGATTGAAAGTAAACTGAAGAAAAACGAAAATGGTCAGGAGTAGCAGAAAAGAGATCAACGGTAAACTTAATAACAAAACTAGTGATCATGAAGTAGAGTAAGTTAAGAAATTCTGGTACTTCGATTTATTTATTTGCTTATTTATCTGGAGAACGGCGACAGAAACTGAACTACAACTAACATTCATGTATTGGAATCAAAATAAGACTTGACGAACCGAGACAAGGAGCAGACTAACACAGACAAAGAGGACATTTCTGGCCAAGAAAAGCCTGCTAGAATTCAATATCGTCCTTAACTTGTGCAACAATTGTATGAGAATTTACGTTTGAAGTACAGCATTGTGCGGTAGTTACATCGAGGACTGTGAGAAAACTGGAAAAGAAGACAACTGAACACGTACAGTTTGGTGCTATAGAACGACGTTGGGTCAGATTTTCCGCAGAGGTGGTGAAGAAAGGAAGTAATATGCCATGGTTGCCAAGAAAGAGAGAGACTTAAATATTCAGACGATACACAAGGTGTGTGCCAAATAGCCATCCGGAATGGAACCAGCACTGCCGTGTGAAGTAAGAACTGTTGACGACGTTGCTGAGACCACAGAAATTACGCAAGAGCTAGCGAGGCCCATAGTCTTAGGTGCCAAGGTGAATAGGTCACTGGAAAGAAACTTTGCTAGAGAAACTCATCCAGAAGCCCCTGGAAAATAGGTATATCTGTATAAGTGGGTAGCGCACAGGACCAAGGCTGTCTAAGCCAGTACCATGAGTTAGGAGGAGTCATTAAAGAAAGCAGCCAGGAGCAGTACAACAGCCAAGTCATCGGAAGCAGCCACTAAGAGCAATAGTTTGATAGTGATGCAGTAAACACTACGAGAAGTCTGTACACATTCGATGGTGGGCATCTGAGTTTCTGGTAAATATCCAGCAACAGTTTCTACCTTGACTTCTCTGCCTGTTAAAAAAGAACGGACCCTATTGAGTTCTTTTCCTATTTTTCGATTCAGATTTCGGCCTTAGGCCATTTTCAAGTACAATATCTTATTTATACACTGACCAGCCGGAACATTATCACCACCGACCAACTATCGACATAAACCCGTCCAGGGATACCAGGGTCACATAGCGAAGAATGACTGCTTGTCAGACACACTCACGGAGCATGTAGTATCAGTGAGGGTGCTGTCCATATGTAGAATGGGGAAGGCCATATGAGTTTGAACGAGGGCATATTGTGATGGCCTGGAGGCTGAGCAATGGCATTTAGGAAACTGCACGATCTGTCGGGTGTTGGAGGAGTGTTCTGGTAACTGTCTTCAACACGTGGCAAAACCAAGATGAAAACACGTTCAGACGTCATGGGGTTAGATGCCACCCCTCGTCACAGGTGTCGAGCGCCGCAGGTTGGGAAGACTGGTAGAATATGAGGTGCATTCAAGTCCTAAGGCCTCCGATTTTTTTTTCTCCGGACTGGAAAGAGATAGAAACATGTGCATTGTTTTAAAATGAGGCCGCATTCATTGTCAATACGTCCCAGAGATGGCAGCACCGTACGGCAGATGGAATTTTACCGTCAGCGGCGAGAATGAGAACTGTTTTAGATACTTAAAATGGCGGCGTTTTCCTTACATGAACAGCGTGCAATCATTCATTTTCTGAATTTGCGTGGTGTGAAATCAAATGATATTCATCGACAGTTGAAGGAGACATGTGGTGATGGAGTTATGGGTGTGTCGAAAGTGCGTTCGTGGGTGCGACAGTTTAATGAAGGCAGAACATCGTGTGACAACAAACCGAAACAACCTCGGGCTCGCACAAGCCGGTCTGACGACATGATCCAGAAAGTGGAGAGAATTGTTTTGGGGGATCGCCGAATGACTGTTGAACAGATCGCCTTCAGAGTTGGCATTTCTGTGAGTTCTGTGCACACAATTCTGCATGACGACCTGAAAATGCGAAAAGTGTCATCCAGGTGGGTGCCACGAATGCTGACGGACGACCACACGGCTGCTCGTGTGGCATGTTGCCAAGCATTGTTGACGCGCAACGACAGCACAAATGGGACTTTCTTTTCTTCGGCTGTGGCAATGGATGAGACGTGGATGCCATTTTTCAGTCCAGAAAGAAAGCGCCAGTCAGCTCAATGAAAGCACACAGATTCACCGCCACCAAAAAAATATCGGGTAACCGCCAGTGCCGAAAAAAATGATGGTGTCCATGTTCTGGGACAGCGAGGGCGTAATCCTTACCCATTGCGTTCCAAAGGGCACTACGGTAACAGGTGCATCCTATGAAAATGTTTTGAAGAACAAATTCCTTCCTGCACTGCAACAAAAACGTCCGGGAAGAGCTCCGCGTGTGCTGTTTCACCAAGACAACGCACCCGCACATCGAGCTAACGTTAAGCAACAGTTTCTTCGTGGTAACAACTTTGAAGTGATTCCTCATACTTCAATGCTGGGCAGAGTACAAGTGTGTCTGAACACACGGTACACCGAACACTCATAACAATGGTCCTATGCAGCCGACGACCCACGACTCTGGCAACTACGGCAGAAATGGGGCCGGCCGCTGTGGCCGAGGGCTCTATGGGCTTCAGTCTGGAACATCGCGACCGCTACGTTCGCAGGTTTGAATCCTGCCTCGGGCATCGATTTGTGTGATGTACCTGGATTTGTTAGGTTTAAGCAGTACTAAGTTCTAGGGGAGTGATGACCTCTGATGTTAAGTCCCATAGTGCTCCGAGCCATTTGAACTATTTTTGAGCAGAAATGGGCACGTGACCATCAGCACTGGACGTTTGCGCAGTGGCAGAGCGTTGCATCGTCTGATGAATCCCGATACCTTCTTTATCATGCCGACTGTGAGGTGCGAACCCGTCTCTTCCAGGGAAACAGTTACTTGATACCTGTACTGCGGGACGGAGACAAGCTGGCGGCAACTCCATTATACTCTGCGGAACATTAACGTGGGCGTCCATGAGTCCAGTGAAGCTCCAAGGCACCATGACGGCCAAAGAGTATCGCTCACTCGTTGCAGACCACGTGCACCCCTTGATGACGATCACGTTTCCCGACGGCAGTGAAAAAGATAATGCGCCATCTCACAAGGTCAGGAGTGTCATGGAGTGCTTCGTGGAACACAGTGTCGAGTTCCAATTCATATGCCCCAACTCGCCAGATCTGAACCATATCGAACATATCTGGGATTGAACGTGGCGTCAGAGCTCAAAGCCTCCCTCCCTGGAGCTGATGAGATTAGGTAACTTGCGTGTGCAGACGTTGCGCCAACTCTCCAGCGACCTACCAAAGTTTCATTCCTGCCATGTCACGACGCGTCAGCGCTGGTGTGAAATACAAGTCCTTGTCGAACAAGGATATCTAGTTGCGTAGGCCAAATCTGACATTAACAAAAAATCTAAATACAGGGTGAGCACAAGTCTAGCCCTGATTATAACAATTTATTACAGAATAACCATTTGACATAATAGTATACATTTGATGCCGTTACATAGTTTAGTGTTACTAGTTTTTGAAGACCACTTACGTTAGTAAACCTCAACGTGTGCTCCCTTGGTAGCTCGGAGAATGTCGAAGCGGTATTCCAGTTCCCGGCAGATGTCTCGTAACATGTGTTCCGTCACAGTAACTACAGCAGCTCGTATCCTAGCCTTCAGTTTGTCGACGACAGCAACTGGTGTGACGAAGACTCTGTACTTGATATAGCCCCATAAGAAAAATTCAAATGGCGTAATGTCTGGAGAGGAGAGAAAAGTCCGGATCGGTGGATTGGAAGGAATGGTACAACACCCTGGCCACCGCGCTCTCCAGACATTACGCCCCTTGACTTTTTTCTGGGGCTATATCAAGGACAGAGTCTTCGTCACACTAGTTCCTGACGTCGACGAACTGAAGGCTAGGATACGAGCTCCTGTGGGTACTGTGACAGAACACATATTACGAAACACCTGGCGGGACGTGGCATACCACCTTGACTTTCTCCGACCTACCAAGGGAGCACACGTTGAGGGTAACTAACGTAAGTGGTCTTAAAAAAATAGTAACACTAACCTATGTAGCGCCATCAACTTACTATAACTTATTATATCAAACGGTTATTCTGTTATAAATTTTTATAGTCAGGGCAAGACTTTGTGCTTACCCTGTATATTGCAGATTTTCTTTTGTGGAACCTGTAACACAGTTGTTATGTTCATACAACTAATTTACCATGACTATGGCTTCAGCAAAAGGAAAAAAAGGAGGAACGCTCTGTAGAGTTTGTGTCTACTGGCAGTACGAAATACTAGTTGATATTGTCTGTGTGGCAATCAGAACATAAATAGAACCAAGCACTATCTCACACTTCTATTGTGAACGATTGTGTATAGTGGAAATGAGTAATATTCGATATTTTCTGTATGTCAGAATATAGAAAACAACAGGTGCTGCTCGCACTTGTCTTCCATTGTGGTTAAAGTATTTGACAGCGTACTGTCAGCGCGAGTATCAAAAAGAGCGCTCATGGCTGAAATTGGGTGGTAGAACTCAGGAACTTGGAGTTTGTGGGATGCATTAACATTTTTGGTGGTTGGGTGAACCCACTGATTTGCAAATAAAAATGGCGCGGATGACTGAGTTCGGAGGTACAAAGAAACACAGCAGAGGAAAGGAAATACAGTACCAACCTGCCTATAGCAGATGTTGAAAGTGACCACCATTCATCTCTCTACACTTGCCCTGGTCAGAAGTTGCTGAAAGCGGATCGAAGCTGGACTATTGGAATTGGTACAACCTCACCCAAAATGTTCTGCTGCAGTTCTTGAGAACTATGAGGGTTGTTACGACACACCTTAGGCTTGAGGGCTCCCCAAACAACGTAATCGCACACTGACAGATCAGGTGATGTAGGTGGCGAGCTGGGACCGCGACCACACTGACTCTGCTGACAACACTAGCAGGCGTGACGATTGTGTAAATGTGCTCCAAGGTTCGGCCGATTGTGTGGGCAGTTGCTCCAACCTGTTGTAAGTAAATGTGGGTCTTTTCCTGTTTCGCTAAAGCTGCCATAAATGGTTTCAAAATGTCGGCAATATAACACACCGAAGTGAGCGTCTAATGAAAGATGGTACCAATAATATGTCGTGCAAATACTGCACAACAAACCCCAACCTTCTGATCATGCAGAGGTGTTTCGTGGAAGTTATGTGGATTCTCTGTTGCCCAGAATCTGTCATTCTATGAGTTGACATAAACACTCAGGTGAAACTAGGCTTCATCAGACAAGAACAGATCATGTCCAAGCCATTCACTGTTATGTCAGTTACCAGCCACTTAAACAAAACTGGAGGTGCTGAAGAATATCTGCTGGTTGTAATGTATGAACAACAGACACTCGGTAGGGGTGCATGTGCAGCTCCAGGTTGGAGCATTCGCCAGCATGATCGACGTAATATCCCAGTCTCTTGCGACAGGCGTCGGGTTTGGCAGGACTCTGAAGAATTTTCTGGTGAATTGTAACCATGTTTTCTGGTGTGAGGGCGCGCTCCGGAATATTTTGGGTCATGTTCGAAAGACATCCTGTCTGACGCCATTTTCGGACTTAGCGTTGCGTAGCACTCTTTGCTGATACTTTGGCACGCTTCAACTTCTCAGAAAACGCCTGACCAAACCGTTCCCACTACTTTGCTGTAACTTTCCACAGCCAACACCCGCTTCTCCACCGTAAGTACCATCGTCCCCTTTCCACAGCTCCACTCACACTGCCACAGCCCGCTCTACGCTCTGTGGCCTTGTGGATTACGTGGCGGCAGTACGCATGGAGTGCGCGTCACAGGGCGTGGTTATATGCGTACATTCACGTTCAATCGTATCCACTCCTCCGGGCCACTTTCATTTGACCGCCCCCCCCCCCCCACTCCATATAAAGTAACTGTAAGACACCTCTTCGAATAAGGTCGAACTATTTGAATATAAATTGTTCTTAAATTGCTTCCTTGTGTATACACCCTTGTTCACTTACTACGAAGCCAGCAGCTTTTCCTCTCCTTTCCAAAAACATCTGTGCTAACCATCCTAGGAGCCTTTGCCTCTCTCACTTTGTTCAAAGTAACTTGGTAGACCGTAGCCCACCTTGTCGTCAACGTCCTGACTGCGCCGTAAGCAGTGATGAGACGTGCCGGGATGCGACAGTTCTAGGAGGTACTGTAGAGGCTAAATACTGTAGGGAAAGACAGAGATCGAATTACATCACGTGGAGTGCAAGTGATACTCTGAGACGAAGAGGCTGACACAGGGGAGAAATTCTTGCTGGACCGCATTCAAGTAATCAGCAAATAGATAACTAAAAAACTTATTTTTACTATTTTTGTAAGTCTCTTTGGATACCCTTAGATCGAATATCTCACATTATCAATTACGACAAGCTACTTCTGCTTTTTTTTAAAAAAAAAAAAAAAACATTCATATTCGTATGCACATTTATCAAGCAGCAAAGGAACCCCCGAAAAAATATTTGCAAGGAAAATTAAAGTTCAATGAGAAGAAACAATAACTGGCCGGAGGCATTGTAATATTGATCTTTCAGAAATAAACTACTTTCGGCTTCATATGAACTTTTATTTACAGGACCATGACCGGTTCCATGATATCAGATCACATTTTCAGATGTACATCAACAAGACAGGAAACATATAATCGACATTATGGTAAGAAACCGGATAGCTAACCTTAAAATATAAGCTCTATGACAACCAACATGAAATGCTCACACATGAATAAAACGTTAAGCCCTTCAAATATAATATACTTTCAAATTCTAAAGGTGGCAGGGGTAAAATACAGGGAGCGAAAGGCTATTTACAATTTGTACAGGAACCAGATGGCAGTTATAAGAGTCGAGGGACATGAAAGGGAAGCAGTGGTAGGGAAGAGAGTAAGACAGGGTTGTAGCCTCTCCCCAATGTTATTCAATCTGTATATTGAGCAAGCAGTGAAGCAAACAAAAAAAAATTCGGAGTAAGTATTAAAATCCATGGAGAAGAAATAAAAACTTTGAGGTTCGCCGATGTCATTGTAATTCTGCCAGAGACGTCAACGGACTTGGAAGAGCAGTTTAACGGAATGGATAGTGTCTTGAAAGGAGGATATAAGATGAACATTAACAAAAACAAAACGACGATACTGGAATGTAGTCGAATTAAGGCGGGTGATGGTGAGGGAATTAGATTAGGAAATGAGACACTTAAAGTAGTAAAGGAGTTTTGCTATTTAGGGAGTAAAATAACTGATGATGGTCGAAGTAGAGAGGATATAAAGTATGAAAGTATTTGTATGGAGTGTAGCCATGTATGAAGTGAAACATGGACGATAGATATTTTGGACAAGAGAATAGAAGCTTTCGAAATGTGGTGCTACAGAAGAATGCTGAAGATTAGATGGGTAGATCACATAACTAATGAGGAAGTATTGAATCGGATTGGGGAGAAGAGAAGTTTGTGGCACAACTTGACCAGAAGAAGGGATCGGTTGGTAGGACATGTTCTGAGGCATCAAGGGATCACCAGTTTAGTATTTCAGGGTAGCGTGGAGGGTAAAAATCGTAGAGGGAGACCAAGAGATCAATACACTAAGCAGATTCAGAAGGATGTAGGTTGCAATAGGTACTGGGAGATGAAGAAGCTTGCACAGTATAGAGTAGCATGGAGAGCTGCATCAAACCAGTCTCAGGACTGAAGACCACAACAACAACAACATATAAAAAATATAAAATACCTTCTCAAAAAGTTACTAACTGGGACTTTTTACTTTCTTTTTGTTTTCTTATTTTGCTCGTTTAATTTTAGGTTAATGTGCTTTTAATGTGTCAGTTTTTCAACTGGCCAGTTTGATCCATGACGCCCTGCTTGTTGTGGGTAACAACATTTTATTTTGAGACGATTGAAACCCCTCCTACCCGTATCATCGGCTTAATGTTTTACTGACAACTGAGTATTTCATATTGGTAGCCATAGAGCTTAGATTATTAGGATAGGTTTCCGGTTTTGTATCATAATGTCTATTATATGCTTCCTATCTTGTCGATGTACACCTTAAGATGTGATTTGGTATCACGAAACTGGTTGTGCTCCTGAAAATAAAAGTCCATATACATCTGAAAGTGGTTTATTTATGAAATGTGGATTACTTCAGCTGCAGTTGTCCTAAAACAATAACTATTGGTATTCTAATATTGTGTCAGAGATAGCGAAGGACTTGCAGGAGCAGTTGAACAGAATTGACAGTGTTTTGAAAATAGGTTATAAAAAGAATTTCAACAAAGGTGAAGCGAGGGTAACGGAATGAAGTCTAATTAAAACAGATGATGCTGATAGAATTAGATTATTAGATGAGAAATTAAAAGGAATATATGAGGTTTTTGTGCAGTAAAAGAATTGACAATGGCCGAAGTAGACGGGACGTAAAATGCAGACTGGCAAAATTTGTTAAAATCGAATATACACATATATAATTGTTAGGAAGTTTTTTTAAGGTACTTGTATCGAGTGTAGCCTCGTAAGGAGTGAACCTTGACGATAAACAGTTCAGACGGGATAAGGACAGCTTTTGAAATATAGTTCAACAGAAGCATGTTGGAGATTATATGGATAGATCAAATAAGGTGGTACTGAATTGAATAAGGTGAAGAGAAATTTACGCCACAATTTGACTAAAAGAAAGGATTGGTTGACTGGACGCATTAGTTGTTAATGAATCGTCGATTTAATAATGGAAAGAAGTGTGTGTGGTAAAAATCGTAGGAGGATTGCGTACAGAAAGCACGTTGAAATGGGTGTAGTTTGAAGTAGTTATGTTGAGATCATAAAATAACACTAACAAGAGAAACTTCATTAAAAAAGGAAACCATCTATATAGCAACAAACTACATGGGAAAACTATCCGATAAAATAAACGCCCTACTAAAAGATACAAACGTGAAATTAGTTTTCATAACAACGAATAATATTAGCACAAAACTACGTTCAGAAAAAGCGACACTACTGAAACACTTAAACCTAAAATTTACAAAATTAACTGCAACAGCTACACAAAAATTTGTATAAGACACACGGCAGGAAATATCATCATCAGATTCAGAAAACACTTGAGAAACCAATAAAAACCGATCCACCTTTTTTGCACACCACAAAAATGAATACACGACGTTGAAAACATTGTAAATGCACAAATCCTGTACAAAATCCCAAAAAACCCCATTCGCGAGTATTTTGGAGGAATTTGAAATATACATAAACACTATACCAAACAGACAAACCGATTTCAACACACGCATGTTTTAAAATTTTTTATTGACATTTTGCATTGGAATAACGGATAACCAAAAAACCAGAGATTACAAACACATCAGTAGATAGTTCCATAGATACACAACCCACAGATGCATTATCTAAGAGTAAACAACTAGCTGTCAAACTTGAATTTCTACGACTGCCAAAATAATAAGAAACGTATTATAATATACATGCAACATCAAATGATAGGAAAACTTCAAAACGTTACTGAAAAAATATTACATCCAACAACTATGGACAGCAGTGATAGCTTACTCAAAGTTGACATATGTCCTTCTACAAAGTCAGGACGAGAGCACAACGACCAATGGAAAAAATAACATTGTAAACTACGTATCATGTAAAATGTAAATTAATGAGATTATTTTCAGATGAAATGATGAAGGTAATAAAGCCGGAATAAGTTTATATGCGTTAATAAAAATCAAGCAGCATACTGTCTACTAATGCTCTGCGTAAACATTTGTTCATTGCTTCGCGAGCTCTTTCTGTCCACTTCTGTGACATGTCAAAAATTAACTAAGGCGAAAGGTGTGACTGGGACAGCCTGTAAACTTTAAGTGTCTCGATTTCTGTCTCTCCAGAGGAACTGTATCGTGAGCTTAACAGTAACGTGGGCGGATACAGAGTCAGTAGCTCTACGGCCGTCGTCAGCGGTGTCAGAATTATACAGCGGTCTGCGGCGGGGCGCCGCGGTGCCGTATCTGCCGTCGGCGTCGGGCCAATTAACGCAGGGCGCGGCGGGAGATAACCAGCCCGTCCGAGAGCTCGACTCTCGATACATATCGATACCGTTGGACAGGCGGCCGCCATCTTAATTAGAGCTCTAATTAGCAGACGGTGCCGGCGCTTTGTCCGCGCGCGGCGAGAGCTGTGGCTATTGTGCGACGAGCGATAATCGATTGTCTGCGCGGTAATCGATTGTCTGTGCAGTCGGCCACAGCCGCCGGTCACTTTGGAACGCGTGGCACGGTACTGGAGTTCAGCCGGTGTGTGTGTGTGTGTGTGTGAGAGAGAGAGAGAGAGAGAGAGAGAGAGAGAGAGAGAGAGAAAGAGGGCACTGTGGGAATAGTGACTTAATGCTAATGAGTGCACGCCTCAAGTTGGTCAGATACGAATGAAGCACTGAATTATTGTCTGCTCTGATTCGATCAATACCTTATCTACTCTTCGGTTACCATCAGAATTAAACACCTAAAACTTGCGCACCCTATATTTCGTGAACAGTTCAAGATATCGGAATGACGTTTCCCGAAATTCTTTCACCAAAGAAGATGCAGAATTCGAATCAAGAATCGGTCCTATCATCAGCTATTCGTTGTAGTGAAGTTACTTAAGTCACTTAATAAAGGTAAGTTTTCTGGTCCACATGGAATACCAATTAGGTCGCTTCGGAGTATGCTAAGGGCGCCGAGGATGACAACCAAAGGCGTCCAGATATCCTGCTGTGAAATGAAGGCCATCACTCCTGGTTGTCGGGACGTATGGTGGGAGACAGGTTGGTATCCACTTCTGCTGTGTAGGGCGTCTCCATACGCGTCTTCGGCCTGGAATCTCATTGGAGTAGAATTGTTTTCGGCGATGAGTCCCTCCTCGAACTGAGCCCGGTGACCAGCGAAAACGTATCTGGAGAGGCCCTGGACAGCATTGGTATACCAACCAGTCTGTCACCTGCCATATGGCATGTCAACCAGGAGTGATGATAAGGGGTGCAATTTTTTTTCCATAGCAGGATCCCTTTAGTTGACATCCGCAGCATTCTTACTGGACAGCGATACGTCAACGATGCCCTACACCCCGTTTTGTTGACTTCATGGCAAGCCATCCTGGGCATGCATTTCAGCAAGATAATAACCGCCCGCGTACAGCGAGAGTTTCTGCTGCTTGTCTTCCTGTTTGAGAAACCCTTCCGTGGCAAGCTAAGTCACCTTAGCTCTCTCCAATTGGGACCGTTTGGAGCATTGTCGACAGGGCGTCAAACCTGCTCTTGACGATCTAACGCACCAGTTGGACAGAATTTCGCACGATATACCCCAGCAGGACATCCGATAACTCTATTAATCAACACCGAGCCGAATAACTGCTTGCATATGAGCCAGAGGTGAATCAACGCTTTGTTGACTTGTTCAATTTGTGAATCTATTGGTCTTAAATAAATCGTCCAGTAGTTCTGAAATTGTAATCATTTGTTTGTCTGCAAACATACATCACATCTATCGATGTCCGTCCGACTCGGATAATTCCTTCATGGTGCGTCTCTTTTTATTTTTATTTATTATTATTATTATTTTAATATTCGCTTGCTTAGCCGGGTGGTAACGTGCTCGCCTCCCAGGCAAGCGGGCCCGGGTTCAATTCCCAGTTGAGTTGGAGATTTTCCCGGCTCACTGGTTGAGTGTTGTGTTGTTCTCATCATCATCACCGGCGCGCAAGTCGCCTAATGTGGCGCCGACTGAAATAAGACTTGCACTTGGCGGCCGAACTTCCCCCGATGGGGCCTCCCGGCCAACGATCCGAAATGGACATTGCCATATTTTTAAATTTTTCTTCTATAGTGTACGTAAGGATATGAAACACAAACAACTTAAATTGGAAACACCACAAAGGAGATGTTGGGGGACAGATAAACCCAAGACCACGCTTTATTGGCAGAAGACTTAGAAGATGCAATACGTCTACTGAAGAGGCAGCCTATACCACGCGTGTCCGTAGTCTTTTGGAGTATTTCTGCGCGATATGGGCTCCTTATGAGAGAGGTCGGACTGAGGACACAGAAGAAGTTCAAAGAAACCAACTGGTTTTGTACTATCGCGAAACAGAAGAGGATGTTACGTATTATCCGCGAATTGGTGTGATAATCGTTAAAATAAAGGCTTTTTTCTTTGCGGAGATATGCTTCAAGGAGCTTCCATCAGCAACTTTCTCCTCCGAGTGCAAAAAATATTTTCTTCACTCGCACGTATAAGACACAGGAAGAAACGACCGTCGTAATAAAATAACAGAATTGAGGGCTCGCACGGAAATATTTAGGTGATAATTTTTCCCATGTGCTAGTCGAGAGTGTAGCGGTAGACAGATGTGGTTCTGTGAACTTTCTGACAAGCACGTAAATGTGAATTGCAGAGTAGCCATGTAGACGTAGATGAGATGTAGATAATTTGTTACACGAGTAATACTATTGACTCTTCTTCCCACCGAGGGATCGAAGCTATTACATTCTTAAATTAAATGGAGCAGTATACTTTTTAGCAACACTTGAAAACTCTTAAAAAGAAGGGTCCCATGGTACAACGCTCGTTAATGTTGTCGCTGAAACCTCTAGTAAGAGTACCTGAGAAATGTGCTAAAACTGATGGGCAATGGTTCCGGAATCAGTTGCTGCGCTCAAAATACTGCGGAATTTATCTCTCATGCCAGGCTGCTTCGTTATATGTAGCAATAATTTCGTTTCGCGCTGCTAGGATAACACATATCACGACTGGGTCCTGCTTTATACGAGACAGATGCAGTATCGTCTTGGGTTGTTGTAAATGTAACTAAATGCCACATTCTAGCTTGTCACGAAGGCTTGGGAAAACTATTCAGAAGTGTCTACGCACAAGCGTTGAAGTGGACCGTTGTTGTTGTACAGTCATGTATTACCCATTTAATTACGTATCTCAAGTTGATCGCTTATTACTGTTTTTGTACTAGCCCTAATAATGGCGATAACTATAAATATCTGGGTCTCCAGCCTCACGATGCTGACCCTGTGAAACAAGGATAATTCACTAATTGCGACTCATCAGGCGCTTAAGGCTGCTCATTTCCCAAGGACCTAGCAATCGTTCAAAGGATCGGCGATCTATGGGGATATCAAAGCAGAAAATGGACTACAATAAATTGAAGTAAATGAACAACTCTTCGGTTCACTTACATCTACCAGCAATAACATTACTATGAAATGCAGCGACAACACAAAATGTCTGAAAACACTTAAAAAAAGGAAAGACTAACTACTAATACAGACAATATAAATTAAGAATAAAGCTCCTCTGTTAAATTCAAATTCAGAACTAGATTATTAGATTAATACCCAGCAATTCTGCAGAGAGCATAAATTAATCATATCTAACACTTGGTTCAAGAATCATAAAAGTAGGAGACACTGACAGGTTTCAGGTAGATTATATAATGGTAAGACAGAGATTTAGGAGCTAGGTTTTAAATTGTAAGACATTTCCAGGGGCAGATGTGAACTCTGACCACAATCTATTGGTTATGAACTCTAGATTAAAACTGAAGAAACTGCAAAAAGGTGGCAATTTAAGAAGATGGGACCTGGATAAACTGTCTAAACCAGAGGCTGTACAGTTTCAGGGAGAGCATAAGGGAACAATTGACAAGAATGGGGGAAAGAAATACAGTAGAAGAAGAACGGGTAGTTTTGAGGGATGAAGTAGTGAAGGCAGCAGAGGATCAATTAGGTAAAAAGACGAGGGCTAGTAGAAATCCTTGGGTGGCAGATGAAATATTGAATTTATTTGATGAAAGGAGAAAACATAAAAATGCAGTAAATGAAGCAGGCAAAAACGAATACAAACGTCTCAAAAATGAGATCGACAGGAAGCGCAAAATGGCTATGCAGGGATGGCTAGAGGACAAATGTAAGGATGTAGAGCCTTATCTCACTAGGGGTAAGATAGATACTGCCTATAAAAAAATTAAAGAGATCTCTGGAAAAAAGAGAACCACTTGTATGAATATCAAGAGCTCAGATGGAAACCCAATTCTAAGCAAAGAAGGGAAAGCAGAAAGGTGGAAGGAGTGCATAGAGCGTCTATACAAGGGCGATGTACTTGAGGGCAATATTATGGGAATGGAAGAGGATGTAGATAAAGATGAAATGGGAGATATGATACTGCGTGAAGAGTTTGACAGAGCACTGAAAGACCTAAGTCGAAACAAAGCCCTGGGAGTAGACAACATTCCATTAGAACTACTGACTGTCTTGGGAGAGCCAGTCCTGACAAATCTCTACCGTCTGGTGAGCAAAATATATGAGACAGGCGAAATACTCTCAGACTTAAAGAAGAATATAATAATTCCAATCCTAAAGAAAGTTACAGACGAATAGAAAAAACTAGTAGAAGCCGACCACGGTGAAGATCAGTTTGGATTCCGTAGAAATGTTGGAAGACGTGAGGCAATACTGACCTTACATCTTATCTTAGAAGCTAGATTAAGAAAGGCCAACCTACGTTTCTAGCATTTGCAGACTTAGAGAAAGCTTTTGACAATGTTGACTGGAATATTCTCTTTGAAATTCTGAAGGTGGCAGGAGTAAAATACAGGGAGCGAAAGGCTATTTACAATTTGTACAGAAAGCAGATGGCAGTTATAAGAGTCGAAGGGCATGAAAGGGAAGCAGTGGTTGGGAAGGGAGTGAGACAGGGGTGTAGCCTTTCAGTCTCTATATTGAGCAAGCAGTAAAGGAATCAGAAGAAAAATTCGGAGTAGGTATTAAAATCCACGGAGAAGAAATAAAAACCTTGAGGTTCGCCGACGACATTGTAATTCTGTCAGAGACGGCAAAGGACTTGTAAGGGCAGTTAAACGGAATGGACAGTGTCTTGAAAGGAGGGTATGAGATGAATATCAACAAAAGCAAAACGAGGATAATGGGGTGTAGTCGAATTAACTCAGGTGATGCTGAGGGAAGTATATTAGGAAATGAGACACTTAAAGTACTAAAGGAGTTTTGCTATTTGGTGAGCAAAATAACTGATGATGGTCGAAGTAGAGAGGATATAAAATGTAGACTGGCAATGGCAAGGAAAACGTTTCTGAAGAAGAAAAATTTGTTAACATCGAGTATAGATTTAAGTGTCAGGAAATCGTTTCTGAAAGTATTTGTATGGAGCGTAGCCATGTATGGAAGTGAAACATGGACGATAGATATTTTGGACAAGAGAATAGATGCGTTCGGAATGTGGTGCTACAGAAGAATGCTGAAGATTAGATGGGTAGATCACATCACTAATGAGGAGGTAGTGAATAGAATTGGAGAGAAGAGGAATTTGTGGCACAACTTGACTAGAAGAAGGGATCGGTTGGTAGGACATGTTCTGAGGCATCAAGGGATCATCAATTTAGTATTAGAGGGCAGCGTGGAGGGTAAAAATCGAAGAGGGAGACCAAGAGGTGAATACACTAAGCATGTTCATAAGGATGTAGGCTGCAGTAGGTACTGGAAGATGAAGCAGCTTGCACAGGATAGAGTAGCATGGAGAGCTGCATCATACCAGTCTCAGAACTAAAGACCACCCCAACCACCAACCCAGCAATACCTGTATTCATATCTTAAATCGCTGCTAAAACTTTGTTAGTCACAGTAACATACTCAGTAAGACGGACGTTCCCCTTGAATGTACAGTAACAAATCACCAGTCTGTTGCGAAACAGAGTTTTCTCCTACCATCCGTAGACTAACTACCAGCTTGGTGCACAAGTTCGTAATGATTTTTTGTCGCATGTTTCTATTCCGGTTGATATGGGTTTATTTATCGATTTTCTTTTATATGTAATTCACTGTTGCTATCTGAGTTGACATATTGTACTCGTAATTTCTGGAGACAGTGAGTCTAGCTGTGGGCGTTAGAAAATGGAGTGCCAAGTGGAGAAATCGGAGCGTTTCCGTCATATTCTTCCGTTTGAGTTCAATAGAAAGGTGAGAGCAGGGGAGGCAGCCAGAAACATTCACGCCGTGTATGGAGATAACGTCTTTGGACATAGGACGGCAAGAAATTGGCTTTCTCATTTTAAAGAGGATTTTGAGCTTAGTGACTCTCCACGTTCAGTAGGACCGTCTTGTTTTGATGAAGATCGTATATGTTGTATCCTGCGTAATCGTCAAATATGGGGTTCCTAGGAAACTGCTTTCTCGGATCGCTAGGCAACAAGCAAATCGTACTAATGAATTTTATCACGAAAAGAAAATGACAATACTTAACTCTGAGAAATACAGATGTGTCGCAAGCAATGGGCGACAGACAAAATAAGAAATCTCTTCAGTATATACGATTCCTAATACAATTCTAGTAATAAAGTTGCTGCTTCTATCCAGGTCGCTGGTCGTGTCGCTTCTGTAGACCTGGGGTGCGGTCAGTCGGCGCGGCGCTTATGTTCTCTACGCGTAGAGGCCGCTGCTGTATCGTTGTCGTCCTAGAGAGGGGTCGGTCGGCGTGCAATTGGCTGACGTCTTCTTCACAGCCCCCTCTGCTCTCTCGTTTCGGACTGGCATTCCGGTGCTTGACTTAACGCCGCAGCAGTATATACGCATCGATCCACAATGATTCACGTCAGTGTGATGAGCTGTGATCATTATACCATCGTGCGGCATCTGCAGGTATTGGGGAAGGTTAAAAAATCAACTGTACGGTTTCTGCATGCTCTAAATCACAGAAAGCAGAGGATGACCATATGTGCATCTCTGCTTGTTCGTCATCAACTGTCTCATCAACAACATCGTCCATTCATATTCTGTATCGTTATTAGTGACGAGAACAGCTGCCTTTATGCCATAAGGGAACAAAGCAGCAAATCTCCGTGGAAGACCTGCGCGCATCTACATAAAATAAAATTATGCTCTGGCGGAACAGCACCGGTTTTGTGTGCTACGAACTGCTTCCCCTATGTGTATGTAACCATCACTGCTGACATTTATTATTAACAACTGAGGCGTCTTCCTGACACCGTCCAAGATCAATGGCCAGGAAGACTGCACTAAGTGCTCAGCCACAATGCCCGCCCGCATTCTGATAGACTCGCAAAACACATGACACAAGAGCTGGGTTGGGAAGGCGTTTCTCATTTATCTTATACACTCCTGGAAATGGAAAAAAGAACACATTGACACCGGTGTGTCAGACCCACCATACTTGCTCCGGACACTGCGAGAGGGCTGTGCAAGCAATGATCACACGCACGGCACAGCGGACACACCAGGAACCGCGGTGTTGGCCGTCGAATGGCGCTAGCTGCGCAGCATTTGTGCACCGCCGCCGTCAGTGTCAGCCAGTTTGCCATGGCATACGGAGCTCCATCGCAGTCTTTAACACTGGTAGCATGCCCCGACAGCGTGGACGTGAACCGTATGTGCAGTTGACGGACTTTGAGCGAGGGCGTATAGTGGGCATGCGGGAGGCCAGGTGGATGTACCGCCGAATTGCTCAACACGTGGGGCGTGAGGTCTCCACAGGACATCGATGTTGTCGCCAGTGGTCGGCGGAAGGTGCACGTGCCCGTCGACCTGGGACCGGACCGCAGCGACGCACGGATGCACGCGAAGACCGTAGGATCCTACGCAGTGCCGTAGGGGACCGCACCGCCACTTCCCAGCAAATTAGGGACACTGTTGCTCCTGGGGTATCGGCGAGGACCATTCGCAACCGTCTCCCTGAAGCTGGGCTACGGTCCCGCACACCGTTAGGCCGTCTTCCGCTCACACCCCAACATCGTGCAGCCCGCCTCCAGTGGTGGCGCGACTGGCGTGAATGGAGGGACGAATGGAGACGTGTCGTCTTCAGCGATGAGAGTCGCTTCTGCATTGGTGCCAATGATGGTCGTATGCGTGTTTGGCGACGTGCAGGTGAGCGCCACAATCAGGACTGCATACGACCGAGGCACACAGAGCCAACACACGGCATCATGGTGTGGGGAGCGATCTCCTACACTGGCCGTACACCTCTGGTGATCGTCGAGGGGACACTGAATAGTGCACGGTACATCCAATCCGTCATCCAACCCATCGTTCTAGCATTCCTAGACCGGCAAGGGAACTTGCTGTTCCAACAGGACAATGCACGTCCGCATGTATCCCGTGCCACCCAACGTGCTCTAGAAGGTGTAAGTCAACTACCCTGGCCAGCAAGATCCCCGGATCTGTCCCCCATTGAGCATGTTTGGGACTGGATGAAGCGTCGTCTCACGCGGTCTGCACGTCCAGCACGAACGCTGGTCCAACTGAGGCTCCAGGTAGAAATGGCATGGCAAGCCGTTCCACAGGACTACATCCAGCATCTCTACGATCGTCTCCATGGGAGAATAGCAGCCTGCATTGCTGCGGAAGGTGGATATACACTGTACTAGTGCCGACATTGTGCATGCTCTGTTGCCTGTATCTATGTGCCTGTGGTTCTGTCAGTGTGATCATGTGATGTATCTGACCCCAGGAATGTGTCAATAAAGTTTCGCCTTCCTGGGACAATGAATTCACGGTGTTCTTATTTCAATTTCCAGGAGTGTATAATGCCCTTGGGCCTCAGATTTTCGCCCTTCCCGTTCTCTGTCGAACAGGCTACAAGTTTCTTCCTTTCCGGGTTAACACGCGCTGCGAACATGGCTCGACCAGTTCTTTGCCTCAAAACCACATCATTTCTACAGTCGCGGAATCGAAAAGTTACCCCGGCGCTTGCAGACTGTTGTAAATATTGAAGGAGACTATATTACTGATGACTAAAGCCTCTATTATGTGTGTCCGTTTATAAAACTTATGCAAAACCGCTAAGGACATGCACTTATCCAATAAGCCCCCTTCAGCGCTGTACGTTGAGTTACGCAGATGCCTTCTGTTCGCTTTCCGCCACTCCGGCCTCCTCTTTCGTGCAGCATAGCCCCTACTTCCTTAATACCTCTCATCGCACTCCCACTTGTCATTCGAACCTTGGAAAGTCGACACCAGCCGAACAACCACTAACTCAGCCCCTTTCCAGCTCCCGTACCACGATAAATCTAAGACTCTTCACACCTTTGGTTGAATGTCCGATAAACATCCACAGTAGCGAGTTCTCATTGTTCACTCAGCATCCTTCTACCCCTCCTCCATGCTTACTCTTCCAACATAAATTTCCCTGCATAGCCTTCCTCTGAGAACCCAACGTCGTACATTCAACAGGATGGTAACACTTTGCAGCCGCGGATTCAAATCGGTTCTATGTTTGCGATAACTCTTGGAGCCCGCGGAACCGCTTCGGTTCCGTAATAATTCCAGGTTTCGCCGTTAACGGCTCAGCTTCAAGCACACGGCGTTCCTTGTACATGAGCGAGGTAAGCCTATCTTCCGGCTTCCCACGGACGGCGTTTCTTTCACCGAGGTCCATTGTCCAAGGAGACACCAGCAAAAAATGTTCCTATCGGAGCACAAAAAAGGCGAATATGCTCCTATTTAAAAGACTCTGACTGAAATGTTATATTACCAATTCCCTCATTCTATCTTTCTCAGCACCTTTAAAATATTTCCCAATAATTTTGGCATGCGAACCACGCTCCTTTTTAACTTTACCTGTCACTCCGACAAACTCCCCTAACTGTAACTCTCTCACGCCCCCTAGTCCTTTACTGTAAGTCGCTCTTACGTATCCACTCCCACTTGCATATCCTCACTCATTCGTTCAGCCCAACTCATTGCTATCATCTCTCGGTGTCTCTCTGTCTCTTGCCTCACAGCCACAGTCCCCTTCGTTCTCTTACTGCCGTCTCCTCTCACTATCATTATCTGTCTTGATGTTATCGTCATAGTCTCTACTTTCATTATTACTGGTTCTCACCCACTTTCAGTTCCTCCTCTTTATTCCTCCCCCACTGGCACTGTCTCCTTCACTCTTTTCCTAGCACTGTTCTTTCACTGTCAACTGTGTTCCACTGCCACTGTGTCCGTCTCTTTCCCTCAGACTGTCATCGTCTTCTTTGCTCTTTCTATACCACAACCACTGTCTACTCTCTTCCAGTATTTATTACTTTTCCTTCTCTTTCCCACTGCCACTGTCTACTTCTCTCTCAACATGAAACGCGCGAATATCCAAAATTTTTGAAGAAAATTTTAAAGGTAGAATGTGGCAACTGTTGCCCTACTTTTTGGAATCTTTTCAATAAGAAAATATTGACTTTTTCCCGCTCCGATAGGAGCCTTTTTCTGCTGGTTCCCCTTTGTTTCGTGCTGCGAAAGGACATGTCACTCACATGAGAAGAATTTTATGATTCAGTAAAATTTTGACAGTTTACTTAGTGAAATTGAAATAACACAAAACTAAGTTTCACATCAGACCGGATTTTAAGTGCACAAAAATTTTGCATGTGCGTCAGTACTACGACATGGGGCGTCCAGAACCCTTCTGATGATAACGGAGTCGCTTCCAGCATATTTCTCCGTGCTATGCCACTTTATAAACTACGTTTCCCCCTCTCGCCGAATTTTACCCGCATATTTTACTCTGCTAGTAGGGTATCTTTGAACCTCTGTATAGAGATACCAAGAAAATATTTAAGTTCATGTGAAATCGCGATCATAGCAGTATATTGTAAAAATTATAGCCATTTGCTGTGCACCGCTGTCTTGGAGTTGGAAGTTGTTTTGTTACCCAAAACCACGTTTTTGGGGTGTTTCTCGATAACAGATAAAGAGTTTTGAAAACAGGAAGATGGTACTTCTAGATAAATGCCTGGAGAATATTCCGTTGAAATTTTAGCAAATGTATGCGGTTAATTGTTACTCAGATTTCGCCCATACCGGATTTTACATGTGTATTTCACATGTATAACTAGGGTAGTTTTGTTCCTTTGTATCTCTGCAACGGACACAGATATCCAGAAATTTTCGAAGGTTGTTCGAAATCTGGATCTTAGAAATATATCGTAAAAAAATGCAGCCACTTGCTGTCCATAGTCGCCTTGTAATTCGCGGCCCGGTTTTGGTACCCAAAAATCATGTGTTTGAAATGTTTCTCGATAACGGATAAAGATTTTATAAAATGGGAGAAGGCAGTTATAGACAAATGCCTGGAGAACATATCTGAAATCAGAGCAGTTTGCTGCAGCTAGTTATTTACAATTCCGCTGCTGGCAGCGAAAAAAACGTGAAAAACGCTCGGTTTTGGTACCAAAAACCATGCGTTTGACGTGTTTCTCGATAATGGATAAAGATTTTCGAAAATGTGAGGAAGGCAGTTCTAGATAAACGCCTGGAGCATGAAATCTGAGCAATTTGCTGCAGCAAGTTATTTACAAGTCCGCTCTTGGCAGCGAAAAAATCGTGAAAAACACTTTTTTCCGTTCGTCTTAGAAACTGTCCATGACCTAATTGGTATCTCCATGTGACCCTTAAGGAGCACCGTACATCACATCTAATGCTGAAAGAACCAATCGATTTGCTCCATTTGCCTAACCTAGAAGAAGCGTGTAATACTCAAACCTTTATCCTGGTACTGTAGAATAAATACAGTAAGACAATCCTTCTGTTGGGAATGCAAATGGTCCTTAGTCCAACGGCTACACAAAACGCTTTTGACCCTGCCTTTTTGTCACTAATAGGGCCAGAGCTAAGAGACCTTGAAAAATTCCATTTTGATGAGCGGAGTTTTGGTACTTACTGGCAGCGCATGTCGTCGCATCCTTGTGGCCGAGGCAACAGGTTCCCCACATTCCTCTTCAACCAAAGAACGACTGCTACAGTGCTTACTGTAGCAGTCTAAGACCAGTCTAAGATCTTACAAAATGAGCTGCCACAAAAGAAGAAAGCAAGCGAAAACCTTGATACAACATTGAAGTCTGACAGGAGAGCTCCGCTAGTTGCTGTCTCCGGCTGTCTTGCCTTCCGATTTAGGCACATTTCTCGGATGCTTTCGCGAAAAGTTTCAGCGCCACCCTTAATAAACGTTGAATCATTGTACTCATGCGATAAGAGCCGTTGGATTCCATTAAACAAAGTACATCATTCAGCAAATTATAAAAAAACTTGTTTCAATATCTTTTATTGACACAAGCGTTAACTGTATTACCGGTACAACAAAATTACGTGTGTCTCTGCATACTGTCATTTTCCGGAAACCTTTAGACATCTTGCACCATCCACAAAATAAAATGGCTGCACAATTTGGGTGATTCACCTTGAATTCTGGTCCTCTGCTTTAAAAGAAACACAGAAACCGATCATATATACTTAATGATATTTATTTTTATTAACATCTGCTTTTCCTATTGACAAGTAAACTGATCAAAAATGTTTTGCACCATCACCATATCTGCAGTGGTGGTGGTGGGGGGGGGGGGGGGGGGCTTCTTAGATCTACACCTGCATCTACATGGCTACTGTGCAATTCACACTTAAGTGCTAGGCAGAGAGTTACTCAAACGTCTTTATTTCCGTACCGTCCGCTTCCGGTAGCTGCATGGTCAGCGTGACGGATTGTCAATCCCCTGGACCCGGGTTCGATTTCCGACCGGGTCGGGGAATTTTCTCCACCTAGGGACTGGGTGTTGTGCTGTCATCATCATCATGCTATCATCCTCATCGACTGCAGGTCGCCGAAGTGGCGCCAAATTGAAAGACCGCTCCCGGCGAACGGCCTGCCCGACGGGGGGCGCTAGCCATACGATTAAATAAATATATTTCTCTACCGTTCCACTCTCAAAGAGTACGTGCGAAAAACGAACATTTGAATCTTTCCATTTGAGCTCTGATTTTTCCTACTGAGTTATGAAGTTCATATTTCCCTTTGGAGATGAGAGACAACAAAATATTTCGCACTCAGAGGAGGAACTTAGAGTTGATATTTCGTAAAAAGATCTCGCCCAACGAGAAATGCCTTTGTTCTAATCATTGGCATTCCACAGCGCGTTTCATATCCATGACAGTCTCCCCATTCTCGAGATAATACGAAACGAGCTGCCCTACTTTTTCAATGTCACCCATCAATACTATCCGGTAAGACACCATAACGCACATCAGTATTCCAGAAGAGTACGGACAAGCATAGTATAGGGAGTCTCTCTAGTAGCTTTGTTGCATTTTCTAGCAGTTCTGCCAACAAAATGCGATCGCTCGTTCACATCCTCACAATTTCTGTGCCGTTGTTCCATTTTAAGCTGTTCGTCATTGTAATTCCTGTGTATTTAGTTGAACTGACTTCTTTAGATTTGTGTCATTAACGGTGTAATCGAAATAAGCAGATTACGTACAACAAAGGGCCTAAAACACTTCCTCGGGAAAAGTCAAAAATCACTACTGTTTTTCTCGATGACTTACTGTCAGTTATTATGAAATGAAACCTTCCTGGCAGGAAATTACGAATCCAATCGCACAACTGCGACGGTAGTCAATAGCCCGTTTGTGAGGAACAGTATAAAAACCTCTCTGGAAATATAGAAATGTGCAAATAATCTGATATTCCCTGCCCATGCGAGTCATTACTTCCTGTAAATAGAGACGCATTTGTATTCCACAAAATCCGATGTTTTCGTTCTTCGTGTTGACTGTGTTTAAATAGATCGTTTTCTTCGGGGTAATTCGTAATGTTCGAGGACAGTATATGTTCCAAACTCCTACTGTAAATCGACGTCCGTGTCGTGGATCTATAATTCAGCAGATTAGTTATTTTTCCTCCCTTGATTAGCTGCGCAAATGCTCAACTTTCCAGCCCTTAGCTACAGATTTTTCATCGAGTGGACGGCTGTATATGATTGCTAAATATGGAGCTATTACATCACCATACTCCGAAAGGAACCAAACTAAAACACGGTCTGGACCGGAAGACTTGCCTTTATTAAGTGACTCAAGCTGCATCGCTACACCGAGAATATTCGAAAAACCGCGTTTTCAACTCCGCTTTACTGTCACTGCCATTGGCGACATTAGCATTCTGTCGAGCAGTGAAGGTACTGATTGCATCTTGCCACTGCTTACATTACATAACCTCTTCGGATTTTCTGCCATATTTCGGGGCAGAGCTTCTTCTGAAAATTATTGATAGTACTTTGCACTGGAGTTGGCGCTAAATTTCCTTCCAAGGGTCACAAGGAATGGAAGAATAATCATTATGGAGCATAAAAAAATAACTGGCCAGGTGCGAGTAGTATTGGCACACTGAGGGATTCGAACAAAGTCAGTTACGTATGTTGACAGTTGCTCCTTTCCTGGAATCGAGGCTGTCGACCATTTTGGCTGTTACTAATATTAATATGGGCAAGATATCGGTACAAGGGAACCTAAGATTTTCGAGAATGTTTTAATTTCAATAACGTAAATGTGATATAAAGTCGTGCAGTAGGCAGACGACCATTATTATAATAATCAGCAGTTCTGCGTTCAGGCAATGGTAATCGTCAAACATCAGGCAAGGAATGACTTTATTGCTCATATGACGCCTTTCGGAATTTATCCATCGTCATATATCCAGAAGCGATTACTTCACGAAGATAAGACGTTTCAAGTTGTATGTAAAACAGCTTGAAACGCCGTATCTACGTGCAGTAAACGCTCCTGGATATCTGACGACGGATGCACTACGAAACGCTTCATATGAGCAATAAAGTCATTCCTTGCCTGATGTCTGACTGTTATGATTGCGACCTAGTCAGCCCTAACGGAGAACGACTGATTGTTTTATTTTCGAGTTAGAGATTGGATAACAAATGACAAAAGAAATATTTTTTCGTGCGACATAATTAGAAATTAACAATTTTCGGATTTTTTTCCTTTACTTGTACTGTGAAACCTTACTTCTTGGCGAATTTCATGATTCTAGGTTAACGGGAAGTGCCCAATAGGACTTGATGAGCGAGTTTGCGAATGTCAAAATGTTGTGGTTGGCAGGAGAGCCAAGACCGTGTTACTAGAGGAGGCCGAAAGGCACGCGTTTTAGCTCACGCAGGCTGGCGTGAGGTCTGGAACAGGACAAGGAAATTAGAATTTAGAAAAACGGACGTAGCTGGTAGAATGACGAACGTCGCTCTTGACGGTACATGATTTGCAGTACCAATATTAACTGATAATGGCGCCTTGCTAGGTAGTAGCAAATGACGTAGCTGAAGGCTATGCTAACTATCGTCTCGGCAAATGAGTGCGTAGAAGTCAGTGAACCATCGCTAGCAAAGTCGACTGTACAACTGGGGCGAGTGCTGGGAAGTCTTTCTAGACCTGCCATTTGGCGGCGCTCGGTCTGCAATCACTGATAGTGGCGACACGCGGGTCCGACGTATACTACCGGACCGCGGCCGATTTAAAGGCTACCGCCTAGCAAGTGTGGTGTCTGGCGGTGACACCACATTCCTCCCCCGCAAATCGGCGTACGGTTGTGGCATAAGGCTTCCGCCCGCCGTGGGTAGTACCCCATGTTGACGTATGCGACAAGGTGGGGAGCCTAACAACAGGCTAGGCTGTGCCACCCGCACCCTGCCATTCGGACCGCGGGGAGCTAGAAAACGCCTGAAAACCTGCTCCAAGGTGCACGCCAACACGTGGTGTACGTGCCCGTAGATAGACAGGAGGGGCAGAAGTGTCGACCTCCATCGGGCCGGGGCACCCGACGGGCGAAGACGACATATGGTCCGGAGCGGGCAAGATTTCCTTGTCGGAGGACAACTGGTCACGGGAAGCGATCGGCGGCGCGTGACCCAGGGAGGCGCCCGGCGGTTGCAGCGACGCGTCCATTGCGGGCGTCGCCAGCGGGAGAACAGGCGGTGGCGGCGGCGGTGGCGGCGGCGCGTCGCCATCGGGCAAAATGGAAGGCAGCGTCGGGAACACCTGGGGCTGAGGCGAGCCAGTAGATGGGTCCCCGGGGCGCCGACCGGACGGCACTGTCGCTAAAAGCAGACGGCGAGCGGCAGATCCCGTGTGACGACAGAGGCGCAGCTGATTGAGATGCCGACGCACGTCACCAGAGGCCCCCAAAACCAGATACATAGCGCTGCCGAGGCGGCGAAAAATGCGCCCTTCGAGCCAACACCGTGAACATCGATAGTGGCGATAGTAGACAACGTCGCCTGGAGCAAATGCAGCTGTCTGCCGCAGCACAGGAACCTGATGCGGCGGATGTAGCAAAGACATCAAGGTTCGATGATGACGACCGTGGAGCAACTCAGCCGGCGAGCGACCATCTCGGGGCTGAGAGCGATACGAGGACAAAAATAGCAATAACGCGTCCTCCCGAGAATGTGTGACTCTTTTAACTTCCACATCTGTGACTTGAAAGTTCTGACCAATCGTTCCGCGGCACCGTTTGACTGTGGCGAGAACGGCGCGGACGTCAGATGTTGAATACCAGTGTCCTTGCAGAATGACTGAAATTCTGCGGACATGAATTGTGGGCCATTGTCGGAAACAATAGTCTGTGGAAGACCTTCAATGCAAGAGATAGTGGATAATGCTTGGATGGTGGCAGATGACGTCGTGGAAGACATCCGGACAACAAAAGGAAAATTACTGAATGAATCTACCACAACCAACCATCGAGCATTCCAGAATGGACCAGCAAAATCGATGTGTAAGCGTTGCCAAGGGGAAGTGGCTTTTGGCCATGGAAAGAATTTCCGCGGTGGCGCTGATTGTTGTTCGGCACACACTATGCAAGGAGAGCACATATTCGTAATCGCGGCATCGATTCCGAACCAAGTACAGTGCTGGCGAAGTTTCAAATGATTCCTGAGCGACGTCAAAGGTGTCCTGCCGATCCAATATGTCCATCACTTGTTGAAGGGAGGGATTTTCTAGTTTCAAAATCTGTTTCCTTATACAAACATCAGAAACGTTCTGTGCAATTGCATCACGTACCATAGTATCTGAGGAAGGGAGTCCACATTGACACTCAAAAGCACAATCCCTAGTAAGGCCTGGCACCCACTCCCGATATTTCTGACCTGCGGTACGGTTTGTACGAAGGAAGGTATACCGTTTGGCAACTACATTGACTGATTCTTTGAAATATGCATCTAATGCAGACAAAATTTCTTCGTAGGACAGAGTTGCTACGTCGCGTCGGGGAAATAATTTGACTATCACACGGTACGTGGTCACACCTACTGAAGAAAGGAGAAAAGGCTGCCGCTCGTTACCTTGAATTCTGTAGGCGGCGACCACTCCGTCCAGCTTTCCAGTGCAGCATCAAAAGGTCGAAATGTTGGTGCAACAGCGTGTTGTGGCTGCGTTAGCGGTGAAGCGGCTGCTGCCGTATCGTTTTGCATCGCACGTTGACCCTGGACGAGCTATCAAAGGGCATCCAGTAAGGCCCGCGTCTGCTGATTCTGTAAGCGATAAAATTCGGACAGTACATCTGGAGATTGTGGCGAAGCCATTACACAAGTAAATCAGGGCAATATCGATAAGAACGCGGTTGTGCCTCGTCGCCAATGTTGTGGTTGTTTAGAGAGCCAACACTGTGTTACTAGAGGAGGGCGAAAGGCACGCGATTTGGCTCACGCAGGCTGGCGTGAGGTCTGGAACAGGACAAGGAAATTAGAATTTAGAAAAACGGACGTAGCTGGTAGAATACTTAACTTTAATCCATTAATGACGAATGTCTCTCTTGACGGTACATGATTTACAATATCAATATTAACTGATAATGGCGCCTTGCTAGGTCGTAGCAAATGACGTAGCTGAAGGCTATGTTAACTATCGTCTCGGCAAATGAGAGCGTATTTCGTCAGTGAACCATCGCTAGCAAAGTCAGCTGTACAGCTGGGGCGAGTGCTAGGGAGTCTCTCTAGACTGAACCTGCCGTGTGGCGGCGCTCGGTCTGCAATCACTGCAATCTTTTATTTTTTGCCCCTGAATGCCGTCGGATAGGCAACCTGCAACTAGGACTGTTCGATAGTTTTAGCCATTTACAGAGAACTGGAGCCGGCCTATCGCTCCACTTGACAGAATTTGATTCCATGGCGGGCCGGAGCTGCCGGAAGTGACCCAACTCGTTTATCCCGCTTCCCTGCCCTTCTTTCGGCCTTCCTCTGGAAGGTTCTGGATGATACCTCCTCACCTACAGGAGATCGTGCTTCATCCCCCCCACCCCACCCCATTCCCCCGGGATACCCCCTACTCTCACACTCAGGGACACATATATCTGCATTTTTTTCTCATCTTTCCATTCTCCCTTCCTTCCACCCACACAGCATCTGCTGGAAGCTGCCTAGAGGTCATACTGAACGTATCACCGTCACCGGCTCAGCAGCAGCCGCACTACCGAAGGGATTAATTTTTCTTGTATTTTAAACTTGAGCTGCAAAGAAACAGTGTCTGTATACATTTTAAAGTAATTTTGACTGACGAAGAACAACATGGCCACTTTTTTGGGTCTCTCTCTGCATCCTAACATAGTAATGATTCAACTTTAATAAAATTCAATTATCTGAGAATTAAAGAGGTCGGAGAAACAACAATAAGACTGAGGCCGTTTGTGAGGAACAGTATAAAAACCTCTCTGGAAATATAGACATATGGAAATAATTTGATATTCCCTGCCCACGCGACTCATTACTTCCTGTAAATAGAGACCCATTTGTGTTTCACGAAAACGATGTTTTCGTTCTTCTTGTTGACTGTGTTTCAATAGATCATTTTATTCGAGGTAATTCGTAATGTTCGAGGACATTATACGTTCCAAACTCTTAAGTTACATTTCCTCTCTTTCCTAACTGTGCAAATGCTCAACTTTCCAGTACTGAGCTACAGATGTTTCATCGAGTAGGCGGTTGTATGTGATTGCTAAATATGGGACTGTCCATCACTTGGAGCTCCGAAAGGAACCTAACTGACACACGGTCTGGACCGGAATACTTGCATTTATTAAGTGACCCAAGCTGCATCGTTACACCGAGAATATTCGAAAAACCGTGTTTTCAACTCCGCTTTATTGTCAGTGTAGCGGAGTTGAGCTGTGCGTGACCATAATTTTTTTTACTTTTTTGCAAAATGCGCGAATTTTCAGTTTACAGTGAATTCAGAACGTTCGTAAAAAAACCTTAAATCACCCAGCACCGTGGAAAACACAGGATGACAGTTATTGAAGTATATGAAAAAAAGTAAATTAGTTACAAACTACGGCGTGCACACAATTTATTCAACATGTAAACGCCACTACTGTTATTTGGATTAAGTTACGACATGTCTGATATGTCTGCCATCGTTGGCGATGTTGCCACGCAGACGAATAGCGAAACTCTACATGACCCGCTGCAGTGTCGGAACATCGGTGCTGTTGACGACCTCCTGAATGGCTGTTTTCAGCTCAGCAATGGTTTTGGGGTCATTGCTGCACGCCTTGTCCTTAACACAGCCCCACAAAAAGGAGTCGCATGTGTTCAGTTCCGGACAATATGGCGGCCAATCGAGGCCCATGCCAATGGTCTTTGGATACCCCAGCGCAGGAATGCGGTTCCCAAAGTGCTCCTCCAGGGCGTCAAACAACCTCCTGCTTCGATGGGGTCGAGCTCCGTTTCCATGAACCATATCTTGTCGAAATCAGGGTCACTTTGGATACTGGGGATGAAATCATATCTCAAAACCTTCACGTACTGTTCGTTAGTCACCGTCCCATCGAGGAATATATTACCGATTATTCAGTCAGTGGACATTGCACACCACACAGTTACCCATTAAGAGTGGAATGCGGATTCTCAGTTCCCCAAATGCGCCAGTTTTGCTTATAGACGAACCCACCCAAATGAAAGAGGGCTTCGTCGCTAAAGGAAACCATACAGCGCACATAAATTCCCAACGTGCACCGTGCAGTTTGACAGTCCTAAAGCAAACCGTTCAGAAGTTATGACGATTTTATTTCATATAGTTCAATAACTGTTTCCCTGTAAAAATAAATATTTAGTAACTGAGAAAGGGCTGATCACTCAAACCAGAATGCAAAAGTAGTTACAGAAGTAGTTAAATCCAAAGTGCAAGAAAAAGCCCCGAAAGATTAAAAGAATAATAACCATAACTTTAAAACTGAGACAATTAATTTACACTGGGTAAAGCCACGAAATAAAAACAGTTCAGGAGGAATATACAACATTAGTAATAAGCTCAAAGAAAATGGAATCAGAGCGCTAAATAAAATTACACAATGCAAGGCAAACAGAATACACCAAAAGTTATTCTGATTAACTGTGTCTACAGGCCCTCTCAAATTACAGAATGACAATAAATCAGAGTTATCACTAAGCTTAATTTACACCTAAGCAATTTTATTCATGGATGCACATGTATCCCTAATCACAAATGCGATTTGGTTCGTTGAATCCTACTGTATGAAAAGTCCGAAATAATCTTAGTCTGTGTTTTCAGAAGAAGGGGTGATCTGTTACTCATAGATCAGTTACCAGCAGTGAAATAGTCATACAGCCAATTTTAACACAAAGTAACGGCCCATGTACGCCACTCAGTGTGCTAAGCAGGCAGACTTAGCAAAAACTTGCTGTTTACCTAAAAAGCGCTATATGTGAAACACCCACACACTCGCTCAAGACGCTATTCGTGCTGTCCAGGAACATTTTCTTTTACTTTAATTATTTGCTGCCATTTACAAATTTCCTGCCAGCTTGTTATAAGTTAAATCGTATTTCACAACACGTAACTGTACACGTACACAGTGTGAAACTTATCTGATTCTTCTTATTTTTAATAAAATCTATCAATATTTCAGCAATTAAGAAAGAAGTAATTAATCTAAGAGGTAAAAGTTTACATATAGAAGACAGCAAGACAGAAAAGAGGTTACAACAGATTATAAGTTAAATGCAAGATCTTGCGTTTAAGAGGAGAAATACAGGGTGTTTCAAAAATGACCGGTATATTTGAAACGGCAATACAAACTAAACGAGCAGCGATAGAAATAAACCGTTTGTTGCAATATGCTTGGGACAACAGTACATTTTCAGGCAGACAAACTTTCGAAATTACAGTAGTTACAATTGTCAACAACAGATGGCGCTGCGATCTGGGAAACTCTATAGTACGAAATTTTCCACATATCCACCATGCGTAGCAATTATATGGCATAGTCTCTGAATGAAATTACCCGAAACCTATGACAAAGTGTCTGGCGCAATCGCTTCACATGCAGATGAGATGTACTGCTTCAGCTGTTCAACTGTTTCTGGATTCTGGAGGTACACATGGTCTTTCAAGTGTCCCCACAGAAATAAGTCACAGGGGTTCATGTCTGGCGAATAGGGACGCCAATCCACGCCGCCTCCTGTATGTTTCGGATAGCCCAAAGCAATCACACAATCATCGAAATATTCATTCAGGAAATTAAAGACGTCGGCCGTGCGATGTAGCCGGGCACCATCTTGCATAAACCACGAGGTGTTCGCAGTGTCGTCTAAGGCAGTTTGTACCGCCACAAATTCACGAAGAATGTCCAGATAGCGTGATGCAGTAATCGTTTCGGATCTGAAAAATGGGCCAATGATTCCTTTGGAAGAAATGGCGGCCCAGACCAGTACTTTTTGAGGATGCAGGGACGATGGGACTGCAACATGGGGCTTTTCGGTTCCCCATATGCGCCAGTTCTGTTTATTGACGAAGCCGTCCAGGTAAAAATAAGCTTCGTCAGTAAACCAAATGCTGCCCGCATGCATATCGCCGTCATCAATCCTGTGCACTATATTGTTAGCGAATGTCTCTCGTGCAGCAATGGTAGTGGAGCTGAGGGGTTGCCGCATTTGAATTTTGTATGGATAGAGGTGTAAACTGTGACGCATGAGACGATACGTGGACGTTGGCGTCATTTGGACCGCAGCTGCAACACGGCTAACGGAAACCCGAGGCCGCTGTTGGATCACCTGCTGCACTAGCTGCGCGTTGCCCTCTGTGGTTGCCGTACGCGGTCGCCCTACCTTTCCAGCACGTTCATCCGTCACGTTCCCAGTCCGTTGAAATTTTTCAAACAGGTCTTTTATTGTATCGCTTTTCTGTCCTTTGGTTAAATTAAACCTCCGTTGAAAACTTCGTCTTGTTGCAACAACACTGTGTTCAAGGCGGTGGAATTCCAACACCAGAAAAAACCTCTATTCTAAGGAATAAACCATGTTTTCCACAGCACACTTGCACGTTGTGAACAGCACACGCTTACAGCAGAAAGACGACGTACAGAATGGCGCACCCACAGACTGCGTTGTCTTCTATATCTTTCACATAACTTGCAGCGCCATCTGTTGTTGAAAATTGTAACTACTGTAATTTGGAAAGTTTGTCCGCCTGAAAATGTCTGTTGTCCCAAGCATATTGCAACAAACGGTGTATTTCTATCGCTGCTCGTTTAGTTTTTATTGCCGTTTCAAATATACCGGTCATTTTTGAAACAGCCTGTAAAAGGTAAGTACATAAATTTGTACCTGAGATCACACGCACTGGCTGTCATGGGTGTAAGGTCTCAGCAAATCATTCATCCTGGCACGTTAGAGGGAGTGTACAAATATGTCTTTAATATTCCTTTGATCAATTTATGTGTACAGAATTTACTCTTATATTACATTTGTTACATGTCGATATAGGTACATTACTTGTGAAGCTTTCCCTTCTTTATTTCTATCAGTTGTGTGCATGCTGTTTGTGTTGCCTGTAAAATAAAAGTTTATCTAAGACTCATAACCTGTTATACCATTCTCATAACATGTTATACCACTTAATTACGGTTATTACTTTATCTAAGCTTAGTAAACAATAATATCACTTAAATTACACAGTTTTGTGTTATCTTACTTTTAGGTCTGAATAATAGTTCCTGTCTGTATCCGATTCAGCATCTGAATTGGTTTCTGTGGTTGCGTTTGTGTTTGTATTATTCCAAGTATCTTGTTCCCTTGTTTACACGGACAACTTATCCGTGCACGTGACTGTTCTTGTTTGTCTACTGCGTGTGAGATACTTGGCACATTTTATGACATTCACTATGCACCAATCGTCCGACTGTCGTAGAATTGATCCTATGTTGTCATACTCAGTTCCGCATCGTTTGTATATGAGTCTGTCACTGTGTAAAGTGGCATCTTCAGGAGTTCAAGCGCATGGGCGTTCGGCTGAGACCAAACCAGTGGAAGTGTTTTGGGTATGAACCATATAACTTCTAATACTGTGCCGCTTCTTTCCTTCAATCGCTAAGCTGTTGCTTTTTGACTGATGGCTATGTTTGATGTTTATGAGGCACACTGCCACCACCACGCGCAGTGCCTCCGCCGATGTTGTGCCAAAGGCTTCCGACATCCTGAGCACAACGCTTCTTTGACCACGTCTAGCAATGGCTTCCTGTTGAACAGGCCTGAGACAATGCGTCCAGGCTCTTTCTGCAAAGAATACTATAGTTTTGAATAGTGTAAGATAGTATTACGTGTTGTCTTTATGGCTAGTCTATATTTTTAGAATTTATTGTCGCTATTCTATAGATTCCTATTTGTTTTTTGGTCACAAGTCTGGTATGTTCAGTGAACTTAAGTTTGTCGTCAATGTGTAAACCTAGATATCTTGTGACACTTAGCTTTGCAATGTTGTGTTATTTATATTGATACTAGGGTTTCTTTTAAGTCCGCCAATCAGTAGCAAGTACACCGTTTTGTTAGCTGAAATTGTTAGGTTACTGTTGATACACAATTCACTGATGTCTACGAGGAGGGACGCAGTCCTTTAAATGAAGTGTCTTCTTGAGTTTACCGATACCACTTAGAGCAAAACATCAGCGTACGCAACTATCCCCTTTGCTCTAACTTTTCTGTCTATGTTGTTTGCCAAAGGCTCAAAGGTAAAATCTACATCTATGTCATACTTTGCATGCCTTATACGGTGTGTGGCGGAGCGTACTTCTTGTGCCGCTAACTGAGCCCTCCACCCCTGTTGCACTCGCGAATAACGCGTGGGAAGAATGATCGTTGTCCGCAGCTCGTGGTCGTGCGGTAGCGTTCTCGCTTTCCACGCCCGGGTTCGATTCCCGGCGGGGTCAGGGATTTTCTCTGCCTCGTGATGACTGGGTGTTGTGTGCCGTCCTTAGGTTAGTTAGGTTTAAGTAGTTCTCAGTTCTAGGGGACTGATGACCATGGCTGTTAAGTCCCATAGTGCTCAGAGCCATTTTGAATGATCGTTGGTAATCCTCGGTATTGGCTCTAATTTCTCGAATTTTCTACTCATGGTCATTATGCGACGCGTATGTAGAGGGCTGTAATATGTTGTCCGAAATTTCAATAGTAAATCTCTCTGTGATGCACAATGTCTCTCTTGTAACGTCTGTTCAGCATCTCCGTAACGCTCTCGTGGCGACTAACGATCCCATGACGAACCCCCCCCCCCCCCCCTTTACCCGCTTTCGTTGGATCTTCTCTATCTCCTCTATCTGTCCTATCTGACCCTAAATAATGAAAAGATAGAAGTCATCCACATTAATGCTAAAAGGAATGCTAAAAGGAATCCCTTCGGCTACATGATAAATCGCTCGAAGCTAAACGCCGTAAATTCAACTAACTACCAAGGAATTAGAATTAAGAACTACTTCAGTTGGAAAGAACACACAGAAAATGCTTTCGGGAAGCAACAAATCTACTAGAGAGACTGCTCTGACTATGCTTGTAAGCCCTCTTTTGGAGTACTGTTACATGGTATGGGATATTTGCCATATAGGATTAACGGTGTACATCGAGAAAGTTCCAAGATGGGCAGCACGTTTTGTGTTATCGAGAAATAGGGGAGAGAGTGTCACGGATATGATACAGGAATTCGGGTGGACATTATTAAAACAAAGGCGTTTTTCGTTACGGCGGAATCTCCTCCTGAGATTTTAATCATCGACTTTCTACTCCGAAAGCTAAAATATTTTATTGAAGTCAACTTACATGACGTCATAAAATAAAGGAAACCAGAGCACACAGTTAAAGATGTAGGTGTTCGTTTCCCTCGTGGGCTGTTCGACAGTGGAATAACAAAGGGTTATTCTGAAGGTGGTCCGATGAATCCACTGCCAGGCACTTGTGCTATTTGCAGAGAAGCCATACACACGTAGATGAATGACCTGAAGTACGACACCTGCTTTATTGAGACTTGTGACTGTCCCATCTCACCTCCTAACAAAGCTTTGAGCCATACTTTTGTTCACTAATTCACTGCAGAGCGGAAGACTTCATTACACGTTACTAGTTACAATGATAAGATAAAACAATATGACCACTACCCACAGCGATTTCGAATGCTGCCTGGTGGCGTTGCAGGCACGTGACTCGGTAACAGAAGTACGTAAGCGGAGCACACACAGTCCAAGGACGATCCTAGCGAAAATATGGGCTGCAAATGGGGAAATTCATTGGGAGAAGCGACTTTGACAAAGGACAGATTATTGTTACGCACAACCTGTGAACGAGTATCTCGAAAAGAGCGAAGCTGCTCGAATGTTCACGTGCTACTTTTGTGGCCATCTACGGAGAGATAGGACACTGAAACTACAATAAGGAGCTAAATGGTTGGACGTCCTCGAGTCTTCATAGAACATGAGCGCAACGCTGGAGCATACCTTTCATAGTGCATTCTTGAACTGGAGCTCTGCAGTAGACCACCTCTACCTGTTCACATGTTGACTCAACGACAGACGCGCGGAGTGGCCACGCGGTTTGAGGCGCCATGTCACGGATTGTGCGTGGCCCCTCCTGCCGGAGGTTCCAAGCCTCTCTCGACATGGGTGTTTTGTGTTGTTCTTAGCGTAAGTTAGTTTAAGTAGAGTGTAAGTCGAGGGACCGATGACCTCAACACTCTGGTCCTTTAGGAATTCACACATTTGAACATTTGAACTCAACGGCATCGACATATACGATAGCAGTGCGCACGGGACCATCGAAATCACACTGTCGATCAATGGAACGTGTTCGGGTCAATCACATTGTTAGTACACTAGGTTGGCGGGCGTCTCCACAAACGCTGTCATCGGGGTGAATGCCGGCTTGAAAAGTCCACCCCGCCCCGGTGGCAGCAGTATTATGCTACGGGAGACATTTTCCTGCGCTTGCATGGGATCTGTGGTAGTACTCGAAGAGATGCTGATACTTGCGAACCACCTGCATCCCTTTATACTCCATTACTACCCCGACGACGATGTCACCTTTCCGTGTCCCGGAGCCAGAACCCTGCTACAGTCGTTTGAGGAGCCTTACAGTGAACTAATGATGCAAATCCTATGAATGGTGCCCATCTGGATCGTTATCTGGCGCCATCACCCAGTACGCAAATAAGTGGTCTCTTGTTTAGGTGAACACTACTGGCCATTAAAATTGCTACACCAAGAAGAAATGCAGATGATAATGGCACTCCATACCATCACGCCAGGTGATACGCCAGTATGGCGATGACAAATACACGCTTCCAATGTGCGTTCACCGCGATGTCGCCAATCACGATGCTGCCATCATGATGCTGCAAACAGAACGTGGATTCATCCGAAAAAATGACGTTCGGCCATTCCTGCACCCACGTTCGTCGTTGACTACACAATCGCAGGCGCTCCTGTCTGTGATGCAGCGTCAAGGGTAACCGCAGCCATGGTCTCGGAGCTGATAGTCCATGCTGCTGCAAACGTAGTCGAACTGTTCGTGCAGATGGTTGTTGTCTTGTAAACGTCCCCATCTGTTGACTCAGGGATAGACAGGAATAGAGACATGGCTGCACGATCCGTTACAGCCGTGCAGATAAGATACCTGTCATCTCGACTGCTAGTGATACGAGGCCGTTGGGATCCAGCACGGCGTTCCGTATTACCCTCCTGAACCCACCGATTCCATATTCTGCTAACAGTCATTGGATCTCGACCAACGCGAGCAGGAATGTTGCGATATGATAAACCGCAATCGTGATAGCCTACAATCCGACCTTTATCAAAGTCGGAAACGTGATGGTACGCATTTCTCCTCCTTACACAATTCCTCACAACAACGTTTCACCAGGAAACGCGGTCAACTGCTGTTTGTGTATGAGAAATCGGTTGGAAATTTTGCTCATGTCAGCACGTTGTAGGTGTCGCCACCGGCGCCAACCTTATGGGAATGCTCTGAAAAGCTAATCATTTGCATATCATAGCATCTTCTTCCTTTCGGTTAAATTTAGCGTCTGTAGCACGTCATCTTCGTGGTGTAGCAATTTTAATAACCAGTGGTGTGCATGGCCTCTGCGAAGACGTCTAACGTTACATACCTCCACAAACCTGTCAATAAGCTGTCGGATCCCCGATACGCTTCTGACTGATATATTTCGTTCCACATACGGACAAACATGCTATTAAACAGGCGATCATAACTATTTGCCTCATTCAGTGTACGTGTCCCATATTCATAAGCTCAGTTGGTTAGTAGAACATCTGAGGATCACTGCTTCATAAATACTTATGCTATTTTCCGATTTTATTCTGTGCAATAACATTAAAGGAGAGTGTTAAAACACCTAACATTTCACAAATGGCACTTAAATAAGTGCCGCTGTCAATCTCAATAAAAACTTTCTGCGTATACTACCGTGTCACCTTATAAAACGCATAAAATATGAAACGTATTAAAATAACCGGCTGCTGTGCACGGGCTTAGTCTGTCATTAGTTTTCGTGTTGAGGAACTTCGCTGCATCCTCTCCGAAACCTTTCTTACTTCAGGAGCTTAAGTGTTTCGAGCATTTTATAAGAAGACGCGGCTGTATATCCCGAAGGTTTTAATGAGATGGCCTTTTAACGGGCTTCATAAAACACTGTACTCACGTTCGTATTACTCGTGTGCTCAGAAGCCTTAACTCTTTCTGCACCTCACTGTTACTTTAGTGAATTACGAGCCATAGGATGAGTTTAGTTGTGCGTTCTTGACGGTAATGGAACAACTTCGCTAATGTAATTCACGCACATAGCTTGTGTAACGAAGTCCTTTTAGATCACGAGGTAACAGCATAAAAAGTGCAGGTGCATCACTAATTATACGCTTTTTCATGAGATATCAGGTCATTTATTAATGCCTTTTTACTGCTTAAATGATCATATTAATTACAATATAACTTTTCTACTGTTGGTTGATCGACGATGGAGCCATCACTAAGCTGTTCTGTGCTACGTGAGTAGAACGACGTATCACTATTTTCTTTTCTTATCAAGCGGCTCTGTGCATGGATTTACGCAGACTAACCTAAGGACATCACACACATCCATGCCCGAGGCAGGATTCGAACCTGTGACCGTAGCGGTCGCGCGGTTCCAGTATGATACGCCTAGAACCGCTCGGCCACGCCGGCCGGCTCACGCAGACAATGTATGTCACTAACTGTTATATGCGAGTGACCGCGGGCTGCGTTTCCGCACGTGGCACATTCGTAGGCTAACGTGCTAAGGTACACGTTGCATTGATGTGGCGGTCACCGTTCACTTCTCTTTGAGTAAACGAAATGGAACGTGTTGACAGTGGAGAGGTAATCGTGGGATGGTTTATACAACTTTAAGCACAATGTGAAAAGCGACGTAAAAAGAGAGAATTTTGCGTAACAGTTCGGGGTTCTGTTTTAGGACAAAAGTTCGGCTTAATGGACAAACAACACTAATGCATGTGACTTCGTAGACTTTTCCGGCGTAGTAAGTCTTGCATCGGCGTTCCCCTGAAGATGGCGAACAAATCCAGTTGCTTTTCTTATCCGGCAGCAAAGCTGAAGAGACTTTCAAGGACACTAAAGCACTCCGGTGGCTGTTCTACCTGTCGTAGAGAATGTCACCTCTAATCATTTATGTTGGCGTGGTTGCTGCCTACATCTATGAAGATACGTTGACATCAGACTATGACTTCTGGGCTCTCCACAGATTTTGTTCAAATGTGTGTGAAATCTTAAGGGACTTAACTGCTAAGGCCATCGATCCCTAAGCTTACACACTACCTAACTTAAATTAAGGACAAATACCCACACTCATGCCCGAGGGAGGACTCGAACCTCCACCGGGACCAGCCGTTCACAAATTTTGTCTGGCGTCATATTTTAGAGACGTGGTTATCAGAATGTTAAAACTGCCATTGTAAGAAAACAAAGCGAAGTAGGAGCTAACAATTTTGAAACAAGTCGCTTGCAGTAACAATTCTCACCTGAATGTTGTCGACAAATTATATCATGAAACAGAGAAGGCGTTATCACCAAATGTTCAATGATATCTCTGAACCAAGTCTTCAGTAATAATAACAACGAAGAGAAGACACGATATGTTGCAATGTCGTAAACGCAAATGAATGCGACGCTATAGAGAAATTCCTTCGCAGATACTAGCTAAAATCAGGTTAGAAATAAGCTAAAGACAATACGTTATGTGACCAAAATGCTAAAAATTTATATACTATACAAAGGCGAGTCGTTTTGTAAAGTTGTTACCAAAAATCACTCAAAGTTCGTAATCAATTTTCTTCAAATTTTTGGACTATACTCTAACAAATGTTCTGACGGAGATAGGCTGCATATTTTTAAATATATATTCTATAATGCTACATTAATGGGAAAAATTTGCTAGCAAGAACCTCGTAAACTTCTTGAACAACTTACTTCAGTTTTTTGCACGGTACTCTAATAAACGTTATATATATTTTTAATATATAGAGCATATAAATCTATAAAAAATCGGTTGACGTATTTATGTAGGTATGTCCCACGTCTCCACTTCAACCACTGGATCGATTTCAGCCAAACTTGGTACACATGTCATTTACAGTGTCGAAAGAACTACTGAAGAGTTAAGAACCACCCACTTATCATAGGGGTGGGGGTGGGGACGAAAAAGCAGTGTACCGCACGGTGCGAGAATATACATTCTTTAGTCATCCAGTATTTGAGAGTGAGAGCACTCAGACACGTGTAACAAACTTTGGACAGAATTTCAAACCTTTATAAACATTTTCTTGCTGATGACACTAGGAAAATGATGTAAGGAAAAAAGTTTATTGCTTATTACAATTTCCTTGTTCACGCAGTAAAACTACAATATGAAGCAAGACGTTTTAATTTATTAATTCTTTAATACTACCTGTACTCATGACATATTTTGCAGAGAGTATTTACTTAAAAGAACAGAATGTACCAGAAAAATTACACCATTGTGCGATAGATAGTTCAGGAGATATGACGTCAAATACTGAGATGCGAGATAAAAAGGCCGCATCATGCATGGCATTTAATTTACTACTTTTTTCTACTGACTCTATTCGCAATAGATTTCGTAGATAATATACTCTTATACCGCTGAATGCACCGAAAATAGTACATTATGTGATCAAAAGTATCTGGACACCCCAAAAACATACGTTTTTGATATTGGTTCATTGTGGTGCCACCTAATGCCAGGTACTCAATATCAACGACCTTAGTAGTCATTAGTAATCGTGAGAGAGCAGAATGTGGCGCTCCGCGGAATTCACGGCCTTCGAGCGTGGTCAGGTGATTGGGTGTCACTTGTGTTATATGTCTGTACGCGGTACTTCCACACTCCTAAACATCCCTAGGCCCACTGTCTCCGATGTGATAGTGAGGTGGAAACGTGAAGGGATGCGTGTAGCACAAAAGCGTACAGGCCGACCTCGTCTGTTGACTGACAGAGACCGCCGACAGTTGAAGACGGCCGTACGTGTAATATACACATCTATCTAGATCATGACACAGGAATTCCATACTGCATCAGGAGCCACTGCACGTACTATGACAGTTAGGCGGGAGGTGAGAAAACTTGGATTTCATGGTAGAGCGACTGCGTGTAAGACAAACATCACGTCGTAAATGACAAACGACGTCTCGCTTGGTGTAAGGAGTGTAAAGATTGGATGATTGAACAGTGGAAAAATGTTGTGTGGAGTGAAGAATCACGGTACACAATGTGGCGTTTCCATGGCAGGGTGCGGCTATGGCGAATGCCCGGTGAACGTCATCTGCCAGCGTGTAGTGCCAACAGTGAAATTCGGAGATGGTGGTGTTATGGTGTGGTCGTGTTTTTCATGTAGGGGCTTGCACCCTTTGTTGTTTTGGGTGGCTCTATCACAGCACACAGGCCGACATTGATGTTTTAAGGACGTTCTTCCTTCCCACTGTTTAAGAGCAATCCGGGGATGGCGATTGCATCTTTCATCACGATCGAGCAACTGTTCAAAATGCACGGCCTGTGGTGGAGTGGTTACTCGACAATAACATCCCTGTAATGGACTGGGCTGTACATAGTCCTGACCTGAATCCTATAGAACACCTTTTTGATGTTTTGGAAGGCCGACTTCGTGCCAGGCCTCACCGACCGACATCGATACCACTCTTCAGTGCAGCACTCCGTGAAGAAAGGTCTGCCATTCCCCAAGAAACCTTCCGGCACCTGACTGAACGTATGCTTGCGAGAGTGGAAGATGTCATCAAGGCTAAGGGTGGGCCAACACTATATTGAATTCCATTATTACCGATGGACGGCACCACGAATTTGTAAGTCATTTACTGCCAAGTGGTCGGATACTTTTGATCACATTGTGTATATCATTCTTGTTCTGGGATGGCAGACGCAGATGGGTTCAAATGGCTCTGAGCACTATGGGACTTAACAGCTGTGGTCATCAGTCCCGTTGAACTTAGAACTACTTAAACCTAACTAATCTAAAGACATCACACCCATCCATGCCCGAGCCAGGATTCGAACCTGTGACCGTAGCACTCGCGCGGTTCCGAACTGAGCGTCTAGAACCGCTCGGCCACCGCAGCCGGCTGGCGCAGATGTAAAAGGGTCACAGTGTTCTTGGCGATCCTTCCTTGTGATGGTCAGATGTGGAACTTTGATGACGATTATGCCTACTCTCGTGTTCCCATGCAGACCAACATATTTTGTTGAGCCCAACCTACATAGGTAGGAATGATCATCAAAATAAAATAAGAGAAATCAGAGCTCGAACAGAAAGGTTTAGGTGTTCGTTTTTCCCGCTCGCTGTTCGGGAGTGGAATAGTAGAGAGATAGTATGATTGTGGTTCGATGAAACCTCTGCCAAGCACTTAAATGTGAATTGCAGAGTAGTCATGTAGATGTATGCTCAGTGTCACATCCAAATGCCTTGCAATACTGAATGTTGGGCGATTCGACCAGTGGGCCAAATGGAGACCCATAATGAGGTCCGAATCAAACCATCATTTGATAAATCTGTCTGACACGAGTCACACGACGTCTCGACGTACTTTGTGACGGTTCCCCTAGCGCAGTGTTTCCCAACCTTTCTTAGACCATTACTCCTGAGTGCAATCGAACATTAGCTAGCACACCCAACTTCCCCCCCTCCCCGCCTGCCATCTGTTGCCCCCATTCCCTCCATCCAAATTATTAACAACTTCAGCACCTAACTAAACTCCACAATGAAAATCTTTTCTTGGAACACTTATTTTTAAAATGTTGAAAAATTGATTATATTTAGTTTGTTCCTCTCTCTCTTCTTCCCCCCCCCCCCCTCTCTCTCTCCCTGTGTGTGTGTGTGTGTGTGTGTGTGTGTGTGTGTGTGTGTGTGTGTGTGTGTGTGTGTGTGTGTTAGAATGAATGACGGAGGAATCCGTGGTTCATGGCAAGTGCTACCCACAACTCCTTCTCAGAAAAGAAAGCTAATTATCCACAGTGAGAGTCCACACCTGTTACAAAATATTTCTCGCCATTGCATCACTTGCTTGACCTGCACACTGCAACCCCATTAAAAATATGTGCACTATATTTATTGTTCGTAAATCACGGGACTGCACCACTCATTGCTTGACCTGCACACTGCAACCCCATTAAAAATGTGTGCACTATATTTATTGTTCGTAAATCACGGGACTGCACCACTTCTTACTTTGAACTGGCCGAAATTGGGAGACTTCATGTTGTTAATGCTTTGTGTCTAACCACTATAATTCTAATAATAATAATAATAATAATAATCAGTACTGCAATGATGCATGGAAGAGACAAGTTCAGAAACAAAATTGTGAACCCAAAATCTGAAGTAAAACAACGAAAATTACAGGCAAAATATGGAGAGAACAAAGAAAAGAAGAACACAGACATAGAAAAAAGAAGAAGAGAAAAAGAAGAAGGAAACAAGAAACAAATGAACAATCATGTAGCATTCTACTTAATCACAGTCCCGGGACGCAAAAATGAGTAATAATAATAAATAATAATTATAATAATAAAACTGTGTGCAGTAGCCCTTACACAGTTACAGCTAGGTGGTGCTGTCAATTAACTCATTTATCTGTTTAGAAGCAAGTAATGAAGCGATTTCTGGACTACTGCAGGTATTAGCTACAACTTGGAGAAGACATTTTCTCGAGGTATTTAGGATTTGTTACATATATGTCTCACGTTTATCATCAGAGATGTACGGGACAAAGCACAACATTTGTGAGCAGTGGGTGGACTATGTGAGGAGCCTGTAACCTCAACCGCATTAATGCTATCAATTGAGAAAAAGTGATTATATATAATTTATATAATCAATATTAGTCTCACAAAATTGTGGTAACAGTAATGATATTCTGAAAATAATTTACTTTCGTAAATTAAACAGAATAGAATCTCTTGGTTTTTACCCCTCAGAAAATTTCATTTAACACCTCAGGAGGTAATTACCTCCACGTTGGGAATCATTGCCCTTGTGCGACAGTGAATCTTTATTTGATCAACAAGTGTTTCGAAACGACAGAAAATGTCTACTACTGTTGAGCGGACGAGCAAATGTAGGAGAAAGTGGTTCGATTGGCTCTGATCACTATGGGACTTGACATCTGAGGTCATCAGTCCCCTAGAACTTAGAGATACTTAAACGTAACTAACCTAAGGACAGCGCACACATATATGCCCGAGACAGGATTCGAACCTGTGAACGTAGCGGTCGCGCAGTTATAGACTGTAACGCCTAGAACCGCTCGGCCACCACGACCGGCATACTTATTACAGGGTGACAGTTATTGAACTGAAACTTCCTGTTAGATTAAAACTGTGTGCCGGACCGAGACTCGAACTCGGGACCTTTGCCTTTCGCGGGCAAGTGCTCTACCAACTGAGCTGCCAACTGGCAGAAGTAAAGCTGTGAGGACAGGTAGTGAGTCGTTCTTGGGCAGCTCAGTTGGTAGAGCACTCGCCCGCGAAAGGCAAAGGTCCCGAGTTCGAGTCTCGTTGCGGCACACAGTTTTAATCTGCCAGGAAGTTTCATACCAGCGCACACTCCGCTGCAGAGTGAAAATCTCATTCTGGAATTATTGAACTATATGAAGAAAAGGAAATTAATTACAAGCTACAGCGTACACACACTAATTCGACATGTATACGTCACCACAATTATTTGGATTTAGGCAATGACATGTTCACTATGCCTGCCATCATTGGCGATGAGGTGGCGCAGACGAATAGCGAAATTCTGCATGACCCCCTGAAGTGTCGGAACGTCGATGCTGTCGATGACCTCCTGACGCGCTTTTTTCAGCTCCGTTGTGGTTTTGGGGTTATTGCTGTACGCCTTGTATTTAGTCCCACAAAAAGCAGTCGCAGGTGTGCAGATCAGGCCAATTCAGGCCGATGCCATTGGCTCCTGGGTACCCCAGAGCCAGAACGCGGTACCCTAAGTGCTCCTCCAGCACATCACTCTCCTACTTCGATGGGGTCGAGCTCCGTCTTGCACGAACCACATATTGCCGGAATCAAGTTCAATTTGGATACTGGGGATGAAATCATCTTCCAAAACCTTCACGTATCGTTCGGTGGTCATCGTGCCTTCAAGGAATATCGCACCGATTATTCCGTGACTGTACATTGCACACCACACAGCTGAGAGTGAAGAGACTTCTCGATCGCGAAGTGCGGGTTCTCAAGTTCCCCAAATCCGCTAATTTTGCGTAATGACGTACCCAACCAAATGAAAGTGGGCTTCGTCGCTAAACCAAACGGTGCATGCGCATACTAATTTCGATCATGCCCTGCGCCCAACCGTCCAGTTTGAGCGTCCTAACGCAAAACCGTTCAGAAGGTATGACGATTTTCTTTCATATAGTTTAATAATTGTCACGCTTTACATGTACTGTGAATACGAACGTCCTATCTCTAATCGTTCAAGGTGTTCTGTTCTTTCTGAACATGACTATTTACGCTGATGTGCGTATAAATGTGTTACAGAAGTCTCTCAGTATGTTATCGTACCGGAAGAGGCGACAGTACCCGGTACTGTGCCAGCAACGACGACTGGGCTACAATCCCGACGGTTCATGAATTTCAGCGTGCCGTCGCCGTGTAATGAAAAAGTTAGAAACACAGGTCGCTTATAACACGTAACATTTAGTTGCGCAAAAGGTAAATAAGTTACAAAAAAGTTTTATACGGCATTGAATGCAACGTACTTTCAAGTTTTACTTATAAGTGCTCAGTATCGTTACCTGTTGTAACACGAGAAATGTCTCATCTGTAATCAGATTCCTGCCAAATCCTATATACGGTGGCAACTGCTCGTGTTATCCGTTGTCGGAGTTCATCGACGTTTGCCGTAGGAACATACACTCTACCTTTAATGTAATTCCACACATGGAAGTTCTTTGAGGTTAAATCAGGCGATCGCAATGGCCAGGATTTGCTCCACCACGTCCAATCCGAGTCGGTACATTGCTTAGGAAATTAAATTTAATAATCGTGTGTCATTGTGGGTAGGGTTGCAAATCTTATTCCAGGTGACGCCACACTGAGCGACTTGCGCGTCGATGATGAGGATAACACAACACCCAGCCAACGGGCGGGGAAAATCTCCGAGCCGGCTGCGAATTGAACCCGCGGTCGGTGCATGGGAGGCAAGCATGCAACCACTCAGCTAAGCAGGCGGACACAGTCCTTTGCAGATACGCGACAACTTCACGATGATAACGTGGTGGCGCGCCGTCTTGCTCGATAAATAAATTCTGTGCCCATATCGTGCTGTAACTGAGGCATTAGGTAATGTTGAAGCATGTCCAGTTCTATGTAACTTGGTGGTTCGTGCCCCAAGTTTTGGGCGCTAATTTTTATGTGAGTGCTCTTCTTAAGATGTATTGGGAATGTTCGTTGATGAAATTCGTGCTCCGACTAACTAGCGGTAATATTGTCTTATGAGGAACATTACATTAAAAAAAATCTGTCCTGCTGCACTGTATTCACGCCGAGTGCGTATCCATGATACCGATCAGTTCAAATGATTACATGCTCCCCGACGCGTACGAGTTGCATACGTACGTAGTTGCATGCTAATGGATATCCTTGTACCAATTATGGCTACAGTCCATGTACGGCAATGGTTACTCCCCTAAAGTTTTCAGTTTACGTAAGCTCAATAGTTCGAATCGGTACAATAACTGTCTAACGCGGCAAAGAATATTTATGCATGCTGCTCTCAGTTATTAATCTATGTTGTCGCACGATTAAATATTTCATAAACACACAGTATTTATAGGGTTCAAAGAAATGTCACACGGTAAATCCACTTTATTCTGGGTTTTTCTCTATTATTCATGTCCTATTATTGTATTAAGGAAGTAACTTTTCCCTAAGCTGGGTGGAATTAGTTAGGTTTCCGTCAAAGAGTTTGTAACAAGATCCAGATTTCATTTGCTACTTTATCTTCAGCACTTTCTCACAATTCAACACGAATGTCGGTAAATTGCAAACAGTCTATTACTTTGGGGCAAAGTTTAGTCCCCCCTGTACGACAATCAATTTAGGACAAGTCCGGATCTTTTCCTCTCTTGGCTTCACGTAGTGATGTACTCAAGATTTATTTCAAGTTTAATGATTCCTAGCAGATAGAAAAATTTCCAAAAATGCACCAAAAACAATCTCGTCGCGCCTACGTACAAGAGTATACGTTGAGATACGACCTGATCCAGCAGGCGCTAGCTGCACATTAACAATGTATGACTTTTTTCTTCTGTATTACGCAGTGTCCTCAAACAGTACTCACAAGGAGTATTCTTTGAGTTCACTGGTTCTATTCCGTGATCTATAAGTACACTACTTTGCGATCTACTATTATTTAAATTTGAAACTAGTGGAGTATATTTCCTTTCCTTTCCTTTTTAAAACAATAAGTAACTTTATACTGTATTTCTTTTCTATATGTAATCGCTACTATTCAAGTGATGCTATTCCAGGCAGACTTGAAATTTGGATCTTGGATTCTGGGACTTTTATTGGGTTTCGGGTACTATTTTAGATTTTAAATTTTGCGTCATAAGGAAGAGGCGTTACACCAGGTACGTTATACTAGTTACAGTTGACTCGACATAACAGAAAGTATCGTACATCTTGTTACACCTTACAGCGCAAAAGATTTAGCTTAGCCGAGTCCCGGGCATGTCCCATTACGTGACTTGGTTTTTTTTCAGTCCATATCCACTCATTACGCCGCTTCATTTTACCGCAGGTGCGGAGGGTCACTGAACAGAATTTTATCAACAAAACCATGTTCATTGTGCATTTTGTTAAACATTTCGCACAAAACTTAGCTCATTTTTCTTTGTCACTCTCTCCTAACGCCTGCAACCGTACCAGTTTGTAAGGTTTGAGTGACAGGCGATTCTGTAATATCTTAAACACTGTAACCCTAGTCCTATTCAGTTCTAAGGTGGAACGTCCCGTTTATTTGCCCGGACAGCTTGTTCAGTCACTGTGTCAAAGGCTACTGGCTTACCCTGATCCGCGACGGCGTCGGGGGTTTTCTCTGCCTCGTGATGACTGGGTGTTGTGTGCTGCCCTTAGGTTAGTTAGGTTTAAGTAGTTCTAAGTTCTAGGGGACTGATGACCATAGATGTTAAGTCCCATAGTGCTCAGATCCATTTGAACCATACCCTGTTCCGGAGTCCTTTGTGATAAACCACCATGTAATAACAGTCTGTCTCGGAGGTGGTGGCTTGCGGTATTTAGTCCTGAATTTTGGATTCGTGAAAACATAAGGCCTACACTGCGAACGTTCTGCTCCGTTATACTTCTCCATGAATACTGTTGGAATACTGTACTCATTCGAGCATTCCCCCTAGCAGGAACATCGGGAACTAACAGTGTTAAGCGGGAATAAAACTTAAAGACTTACGGCATTTAGTGCTGCATCAAACATTCCTGTAAGATATTTACCATTTTCAGAATTAAAGGTTACTTTTGTACAAATAATCTATAAACTCCCAATCAATATTATACTGTGCACTCTGGTCTCTCTCTGTATTATAATGTTGAATGACTGGTGCGCCCTATCAAGATTATATTTAATGTTGAAAGTATTTCATAAAAACTTAACATTCGTCGGTGATTTTACGATGCAGGGTCCATAATATGTCTTGGAAGAATATTATTAAGAATTTTGTTACAACATTTGTATTCATATGACTGGTACTTTTGAACTTGGAAATGAAAATTTTTGAGTGATACTATTGGTTTCATCATTGGTTGAAATTTAATGGATTGAACGGCATTACCTAGAAGTGAAACTGATTACATCTACATCTACATCTACATGACTACTCTGCAATTCACATTTAAGTGCTTGGCAGAGGGTTCATCGAACCACAATCATACTATCTCTCTACTATTCCACTCCCGAACAGCGAGCGGGAAAAACAAACACCTAAACCTTTCTGTTCGAGCTCTGATTTCTCTTATTTTATTTTGATGATCATTCCTACCTATGTAGGTTGGGCTCAACAAAATATTTTCGCATTCGGAAGAGAAAGTTGGTGACTGAAATTTCGTAAAAAGGTCTCGCCGCGACGAAAAACGTCTATGCTTTAATGACTTCCATCCCAACTCGTGTATCATATCTGCCACACTCTCTCCCCTATAACGTGATAATACAAAACGAGCTGCCCTCTTTTGCACCCTTTCGATGTCCTCCGTCAATCCCACCCGGTAAGGATCCCACACCGCGCAGCAATATTCTAACAGAGGACGAACGAGTGTAGTGTAAGCTGTCTCTTTAGTGGACTTGTTGCATCTTCTAAGTGTCCTGCCAATGAAACGCAACCTTTGGCTCGCCTTCCTGACAATATTATCTATGTGGTCCTTCCAACTGAAGTTGTTCGTAATTTTAACACCCAGGTACTTAGTTGAATTGACAGCCTTGAGAATTGTACTTTACATACGACCAGAATTTCTTCGGATTTTCTACCAAATTTCGAGACAATGTTTCGTTGTGGAACCTATTAAAGGCATCTCGCATCGAAGTACGTGCCAAATTTCGCGCGTCTGTAAATTTTAGCCCATCTTCGGGATTTCGCGTTCTTCTGAACTTCGCATGCTTTTTCCGTTGCCTCTGCAACAGCGTTCGGACCTTTTTTGTGTACCACGGGGGATCCGTTCCATCTCTTACCAATTTATGAGGTATGAATATCTCAATTGCTGTTGCTACTATAACTTTGAATTTGAGCCACATCTCGTCTACATTCGCATAGTCAGTTCGGAAGGAATGGAAATTGTCTTTTAGGAAGGCTTCTAGTGACACTTTATCCGCTTTTTTAAATAAAATTATTTTGCGTTTGTTTCTGATGGATTTGGAAGAAATGGTATTGAGCCTAGCTACAATGACCTTGTGATCACTAATCCCTGTATCAGTCATGATGCTCTCTATCAGCTCTGGATTGTTTGTGGCTAAGAGGTCAAGTGTGTTTTCGCAAGCATTTACAATTCGCGTGGGTTCGTGGACTAACTACTCGAATTACGCGAATTAGAGGTGAACATTTTATTACTTGCAAACGCTATAACGTCTGTGACACTTCACATCGTGTAACTCTCATTTCACAGCATTTCCTTCAAACCTGATGTTCAAAAAGGGCTCTGAGCACTATGGGACTCAACTGCTGTGGTCATCAGTCCCCTAGAACTTAGAATTACTTAAACCTAACTAACCTAAGGACATCACACACATCCATGCCCGAGGTAGGATTCGAACCTGCGACCGTAGCAGTCGCACGGTTCCGGACTGCGCGCCTAGAACCAAGAGACCACCGCGGCCGGCGTCAAACCTGATGTCATTTTGTTGTCACGCACAATACTGACGACCGCAAGATCGGCTATCCACTTTATGACAAGGAAGAATACACTGAGATGAGAAAAAACTATGGGATAGCGATATGTACATATGTACAGATTGCGGTAGTATCGCGTTCACAAGGTATAAAACAGCAGTGGATTGGCAGGTCTGTAACTTATATTCAGATGATTAAAGTGAAAAGGGTTCAAAAGTGATTATAGCCCCACTACAGGAATTAACAGAACTTGTCAGTGCTAGAGAACAAGCAGCACTACGTAAAATAACAGCAGAAATCAATGTGAGACGTACGACGAACGCATCCGTTATGACAGTGCTGCGAAACGTGGCGTTAATGGACTATGGCAGCAGACGACTGATGCGAGTGCCTTTGCTAAAACCACAACATCGCCTCTCCTGGGCTCGTGACCGTAGCGGTTGACACTGAAAGACCATGGCCTGGTCAGATGGGTCCAGGTTTCAGTTGGTAAGAGCTGATGGTAGGGTTCGAGCCGGATGCTGTGGCCTAGCGGTTCTAGGTGTTTCAGTCTGGAACCGCGCCACCGCTGCGGTCGGAGGTTCGAATCCTGCCTCGGGCATGGATGTGTGTGATGTCCTTAGGTTGGTTAGGTTTATGTAGTTCTAAGTATAGCGGACTGATGGCCTCAGATGTTAAGTCCCATAGTGCTCAGAGCCAATTGAACCATTTTTTGTAGGGTTCGAGTACGGCAAAGACCGCACGAAGCAATGGACACAAGTTGTTAACAAGGCGCTTTGTAAGCTGGTAGTGGCTCCATAATGGTGTGGGCTGTATTTACGTGGAATGTAATGGGTCCTGTGGTCCAACTGAAACGATCATTGACTTGAATGGCTGAAAATGGTCTCCAAGCAGGGGACGACGGAATTTTTATGGATGACAATGCCCCATGTCACCAGTTGGTCGCAGCTGGTTTGAAGAACAGTCATTATAATTCGAACTAATGATTTGGCCACCCAGATGGCGCGAGAAGAAACCAGTCAACAATTTGAGCGGTCTAGGGCGCTACAGTCATGGACTATGCGGCTGGTCCCGGCGGAGGTTCGAGTCCTCCCTCGGGCTTGGGTGTGTGTGTTTGTCCTTAGGATAATTTAGGTCAAGTAGTGTGTAAGCTTAGGGACTGATGACCTTAGCAGTTAAGTCCCACACGATTTCACACACATTTGATCATTTCAAAAATTTATGCGACATAATCGAGAGGTCAGTTCGTGCACAATATCCTGCGCCGGCAACATATTCGCAATTATGGACGGCTACAGAGGAAGCATGGACCAATATTTCTGCAGGGGACTTCCAACGACTTATTCAGTCCACTCCACGTGAAACTAATGCGCTACGCTGGCTATAAGGAGGTCCGACATGGTATTAAGAGGTATCCCACGACTTCTGTCGCCTCAGTGCAGTCCCATGCTACTGACATTAACGCTGTCTTCCTCATAGTTGAGTGGTCAGAGTGGCTGATTGCCACGAGGAGGACCCGGGTTCGATTCCTGGTACTGCCAGAAATCATCCCTTGCTGGGAGGACTTGACCGTATAGTAGCGGCTCCAGGCCTGCTAACCCGACAACGGTGATGTGCTAGCCTCCACCCCCACTATAGCGCATGAACATAACATTTCGTGACGGGTGGCATGGCGTTCGGTTGGTCCCCATTAATCCGTCTGTGGCAAGAATGGCACTGCTTATTATCTTACATTAATGTTGAAAATTATGGATTTCAAGTATGATCGCCAGCGCTGAAAGTAGTGACCCACCGATTTCATTCAATGACTGTTTAAACAGCCGGCCGCGGTGGTCTCGCGGTTCTAGGCGCGAAGTCCGGAACCGTGCGACTGCTACGGTCGCAGGTTCGAATCCTGCCTCGGGCATGGATGTGTGTGATGTCCTTAGGTTAGTTAGGTTTAAGTAGTTCTAAGTTCTAGGGGACTAATGACCACAGCAGTTGAGTCCCATAGTGCTCAGAGCCATTTGAACCATTTTGAACTGTTTAAACAGCGTCACATATGGGCATTGGTGAAATCCAGTAATTGTATTTCCAGACAATTTCTGAAGGTGAAAACAGTAAATAAAATTCCTTTCTTTACTAGATTCTTAATCAAATGAGCCGATCCTGAATATATATACGCTAAATTAACTGTATCAAATATCAGACGATGGTGTAGTGTTGAAGGAAGAACTCATACTCTGAACACCACATACTGTATTCTTTGTTAACGTTTCATGTTCAAAAGGTCCCCGTGTTCTGTAGGTTTACAAAATACTATTTTCGATGCTGCTGGCTACTGTTTCTCTAACGCAATTGCAAACACGTTGCCTCTGTCTGACTCGGCGTTAATGATGGCTATATAGGGTGCGCGATCGTTACAGATTCATTGGCGTCGCCGCCTTATCCAGCTGTCTTGGGAGAGCACCAGTTACGGAGTTACTACGAGGATCAACAGAAAACAGCAGCCATCAGCGGTGCATTCTTTCCTGTGAGGTCGTTGCACTACATCAGGCGCCCTTTTACGGCGCCGAACGGCACGTGAAATTGTACTGCTTACCCCAGAAACAGCGCAGAGGCAGCGGGGAAAGGATGAAACCAGAGGAGCCGACCAAATATAGGCTGACGTGCGAGATGAGTGCGGCAGCTTTACAGCGCAGAAATCTATTGCCGCTCTGGAACTTTACCAGCTCTTGTAGAGGCAAGCGGGTTCGGCGAGGAGTCTCTAATGACCTCCATGTCGATGGAAGCCACACTGTAAGGCCGCTTTGATCTGAGGAGGATCAATGCGGCATACTGATACGCAGGAAACCTAGTGTATACTGAGGCCTTTCAGAGGGTAATCGGCGTCCATTGTTATGACTGACCATAACAAGTTTGAAGCAATGTTGAAGAAACTTTTTTGTTCTGCTCTCTGTATTTTATCTCTGCTACCGTTATTGTTTCTGGGCTTGTATTCCGATTAAAACTGTCAAAAGCCTCCTTTAAATATGCAAATGCTATAAACGTAGCTTTGGCAATCTCTAGCCGATCTTCTAAGATGAGTCATTGAGTCAGTACTGACTCGCGTATCTTTACATTTCTCCACAACGCAAACTGATCTTCTCCGATGTCGGTTGCTACTCGTTTTTCCGTTCATCTGTAAATAATTCCTGTCAGTATTTTGTGTCTGTGACTTACTAAACAAATGGTTCCGTCGTATTCACACCTGTCAGCATCTGCCTTCTTTAGAATTGGAATTAACACTTCATTCTCTGACAGGAAATCACAAAACGAGTCACACAACTGAGTCTATATTCCAAAAGCAGGCAATTTCACTACGAGCCGCTTGCGTAGTATAGTGTCAAAAGCCTTCCGGAAATCCAGAAATACGGAATCTATCTGAAGTCCCTTGTCAATAGCACTCAACACTTGATGTTAATAAAGAGCTAGTTGTGTTTCACAGGAACGATATTTTCTAAACCCATGTTGATTGTGTGTGAATAGACCGTTTTCTTCGAGGTAATTCATAATGTTTGAACACAATATGTGTTCCAAAATCTTGCTGCATATCGACGTTAACGATATGGGCATGTAATTTAGTGGATTACTCCTACTACCTTCCTTGAATATTGGTGGTGGCTGTTGGTACCGTGTCTCTTTTAGGTATGATAATGCGTTCATAATACGTTACCCACTTTCCTATTTTATTATTCATTAGAATACGTACTCCTACATTAACTCTGTTTGATTTTGTATTTACTATCCTGTATTCACTCGCCCAGAAATCCTGTTCTTCCTGCCACCTCAATTTTCTTTTTTAAGTTCTCTGACCTGCATATCCTGTAAGGGATGTAACGTTCCACGCTCTGACCCGCAGAGTGCAAGTGTTGTTTTTCCTGATGACGACATTTGTCAGTAATTCCCATTCGAAGATCCGAATGGGGGAAATTTTAGCTCTAGAATATTTTATCCAAGAGGACATATCATCATTAAGCCATACAGCAGAGCTGGATGGCTTCGGAAAGAAAGTAACAGCTACAGTGTTCTCTCTGTAGTACCAGTAAAGCAATGACGTGGTGGCTGATGTTGCAAGACCAGATCACTCATCCAGACTTTTACCGCTGCTGCTACTGAAAATAGTACTGTCTCTTTTCATGACCCATAAGTTCGTTTGGCCTCTCCACAGGTATCTCTCTGGTGTGGTTGCACCTAGAGCACGGGCATTTGTATCGTTAATGCACATAAGCCACACCACCTTGCCAAGATCCATGGTTAATGGGTGGGAATTAATCATTTATTTCTCCGAAATGCGGTTTGTTTGATGTTGTGCTAAATCGATGCATTAAGCAGTGATTTAAACATATTGTTGTTACATTAGAGCGTTTTATATACTTTATAGGTGTTGCAATTACAAAATTTAGGCGTCTTACAGAGGCAATTGAAAGCTGTATTTGTAAAGGTAGTGGAGATCGGAGTTGGGCATCAGTAACTGTGGACATGACTAATCTAATGTGGCTGTATGCCACTTACTGAGTAACAGTTACAGAACCTGGAGATGATGTTCGTATAACTCTCATCCCCTCAACCGCCTCCTCTCCTACAGAGATGCGGAACTGCAGACTATATTGAAAATCACATAGTTATCCTCTTTCGTGGTCTCTTTTGTGAACACCAGCGCCGGGTTTCAGTTTCCGGGCAACGGGAGGATTCTCCAGCCTAGAGGTAACGGGATGGTTTTCGCTTATGTCGGCTTAATGAGTGATGGAGTGGGCCATCAATGCTGTTCTCAAAGTCTGGTTTCCACAGAAAGGCAGATGGGTAAGGAAGTGTTATCATGGAGCAGCATCTTGCAGAAATTACGTTCGTGTACAAAAGCTAAGGACGACAGCAACTTTCGTATGATGTGTCAGTGTCAAGGAATATACACTATGTGGTTAAAAGTATCTGGACACCCTCAAAAAACATACGTTTTTCATATTAGGTTCATTGTGCTGCCACCTACTGCCAGGTACTCCATATAAGCGACCTCAGTGGTCATTAGACATCGTGAGGGAGCAGAATGGGGCGCTCCGCGGAATTCATGGACTTCGAACGTGGTCAGGTGATTGGGTCATTGGGTGTCACTTGTGTGTCCGCAGCTCGTGGTCGTGCGGTAGCGTTCTCTCTTCCCATGCCCGGGTTCCCGGGTTCGATTCCCGGCGGGGGCAGGGATTTTCTCTGCTTCGTCATGACTGGGTGTTGTGTTATGTCCTTAGGTCAGTTAGGGGACAAGGGGACTGATGACCATAGATATTAAGTCCCATAGTGCTCAGAGCCCATTGAACCATTTTGTCACTTGTTTCAAACGTCTGTACGCGAGATTTCGACACTTCTAAACATCCTTAAGTTCACTGTTTCCGATTTGATATTGAAGTGGAAACGTGAAGGGACACGTACAGCACAAAAGCGTACAGGCCGACCTCGTCTGTTGACTGACAGAGACCGACGACAGTTGAAGAGGGCCTAGTATGTAATAGGCGGACATCTATCCAGACCATCACACAGCAATTCCAAACTGCATCAGAATCCACTGCAAGTACTATGACCGTTAGGCGGGAGGTGAGAAAACTTGGATTTCAAGTTCTGGCGGCAGCTCATAAGCCACACATCACGTCAGTAAATGCAAAACGAGGTCTCGCTTGGTGTAAGGAGCGCAAACGTTGGACGATTGAACAGTGGAAAAACATTGTGTGGAGTGAAGAATCACGGTACACAATGTGGCTATCCGATGGCAGGGTGTGGCTATGATGAATGCCCGGTGAACGTCATCAGCCAGCGTGTGTAGTGCCAACAGTAAAATTCGGAGGCAGTGGTGTTATGGTGTGGTCGTGTTTTTCATGGAGGGAAGGCGTGCCGGTCCACCACCACCTAGAGACAAGGCCGCGGTGCGAAATTCATAGCAGGTCGTGACGTCACTCCAAGCGGGCCACCATGTTTCAAAGCGTTTGTTTATCTATACTTTTGTTGGATCGAGTGCTATGTTTGTGCTTAAAACTAGCGATTACAGTGTTTACGTGTAGTGAAGCTACTGTGAACATAGTTTACAAATGTTGTGTGCCAAGGTGTCGTGGCAATTGCGGAACTGGACCGAAAGTAATGTTGTTTTCCTTTCCGAAAGATGCGAATCTGCGTTGGAAATGACTTTCAGCGATTCATCGGGACAATTTCCAACCCACTGAGCACACGAAGGTATGTAAAAACTATGTACCTAGTACAATTATTTTTTTATCTGGTGGAATATCTTGCATTTTGGATACATTTGACTAAAATTGTGAGCCAAAGTTCGCAGTAAATAGGCCTAGTATTCGGTTTCAAGAGGCTTTATTTTGATTTTGAAAACGAAATATAAATTTGTGGCTCGTGTTACTTTTTATTCGTGTTTTAATTTCTCTGCAGTTCGCATTTTAATACGCATTACCGATACGTTTTATTCTCTATTTGTTAGTGAGTGTTGTTTTTCACTCTCGCATTAGTTAGCATGAGTGTAACAAATGTTGAAACTGCTGTTTTCATGTTTAAAAAGCGATCTCTCTGTATGAAGCATATCGTGTTTTTTTCTATGTGTTAGTTTTTCCTGTTAGACATTCGCCAACCCACGACCAAATAATTATCTTTCAACCCAACCTAACTTCAGGTACGATACAAAATAGGTGTCTTCACAAAAAGATTTCAGTGGCGTTCTGTATCACTTGAGCCGCCTCATATAACGATATTCTCGTTAATAACGCACCCAGTTACTTAATCTGTCCGGTATTTTAAAGGTTTCAGATGGTTAATTGAAATGACAAGTGTCCTTTAGTTCATACAGCACAGCGTGGTACGGAATGTTTAGTTGATATCTTCTTAACATACTTCCAGTTGGATGATCACGATTGCCTCACTGAGGTGTGTCATTTATGTTGGCAAGTGTCAACTTTATTTTGTGTTTGGCATGCGTTTGCTTTGTTGTTATATCCAAACATGAAATTTGTGCTATATCAAGGCCCTCATTTAGAGTTACCTAAAGTTTTAATAGGTGCTGGCATAAAAACACCCACAGTGAAATATTATTCTGCAGCTGTTGATATCTCATACACCATGACAATAAAGAAACTGTAAAGTCAAAACTACAAAATAATTGCTATGTTAAAATGCAGAATCCAACAGATTACTGAAATTCTGTGCCACTTAATCCATAATAGGAGCTTCACTCTTATAGTTCCATAATTATCAAAGTACTGCTGTAACACAAGCAGTTCACAGGTATATTCTTCATATACTGATGCCTGGTGAGGTATACTCCTAGTGCTTATAGTACTAATTAATAAAAATGGAATATTAAAATGGAATATGCACGTTGTTGTAGAACATGGTATATTGCTGTTAGGCCTAAATAATTTGTATACTTACACTAAGGTGTGACCTGTCAAGCTGATATTGGTGGAAAATGAATGAGTATCCAGTGTTTTTTAGTTTCACATACAGACACACATCTCTAGATCAAGCTGTACATTGTACTGACTCACACTACTTTATTGTAGGTTTGTGAACTTCACTTCACCGAATCTGACATCTGCTGGCATACGGAATGTTATGATGAAGTGAAAGGCACAAAGCTTACTGTCAAGATTTCAAGGCCAAGACTTAGAGAGGATGCTGTCCCATCAGTGTTACCAGGCTGTCCAAACTATTTGTCTACTCCATCCAACAGCTCTCGAGAAAGTGCAGAGGAAAGGAGAGCCAGATTGGACAATGAACATCTTCTACAAGCAATTAAAGACAGTATAGTAACCAAAACAGAGTATGATTTGAGGAAGTTAGTTTCTACTTTTGAAGCATTTCTGCAGTGCCTAGAAAGAGAAACCATTCCCAGAGAGAGGACTATTGTTAGGAGAAGTGACTGTGTCCTATTTCTATTGCTTACTGCATTGCCCGCTCCATCTGTGTCTGTATCTGTTGTAGTGACAAATGATTCGCAGTTGTCTGCTATCGAAGTAACACTGAGATAAGATTGATAGGCAGTAGCAAAATATCTGACGAACTTTCAAATATGAATGATTTGTTTACAGTATTAGACAAAGTGAAAGAATTAATCAGTGCAAAAGAAAATTCATTAAAAAGCCAGTGTCTTCTTATACGGGACATTTTAAATGACATGTGCAGTTCTGTAGATGAAGAAAAACAGAAACAAATTCAATTCTTAAGTGACCAAGTGAAGTTGCTATGTAGCTGTGAGAAAAACTATAGATTTAATCCTCAGTTTTCTGTATTTTGTTGTATCCTGCGTTCTATCTCCCCTCATGCCTATAAATGTTTGAGGTCATCTGGCAATCTTATTCTTCTCATCCAAGAACTTTATAGAAAGTATGTTCCTCATATACTAATGGTCCTCATAATGAACAAAATGAAGGTGCTATGCTCCTGTATATTAAGGAAAGATTTAAATCTTTGCAGAGAAGTGATTGTACCATTTCTTTAATGATGGATGAAATTCATATTAAACCTTATTTTGACTACAAGGGAGGAAACAGTGTGGGGGCAGCATTTGATAGTTACAATTCTGCTACTACAGCATATGTGTTTATGATACAATCATTGCTGTCTTCTTTTAAAGAAGTAGTGCATGTCCTTCCAGTGAGAAATCTTGTAGCTGAACAGTGATTTTTGTATGTGAAGAAAATAATATGTGGCCTTTATGACATTGGTTTCAAAGTTATTTGTGTAGTTAGTGACAACAATGCTACAAATTATAAATAGGAAATCTATGGCACTTTTTTTAGCTCACCTCCAAAAGTTAGTATAGTTTAACCACATCCAGCTAATCCATCTCAGACACTATTTTTTATAATTGATTCTGCCCGCATCCCTAAGTGTATACGTAATAATTGGGTTAATGAAAAGGACTCTCAAGTTTTGCTCAAATATCCACAATTTGATGGAAGCAGTGATTATTGTCAGGTGTTAATGGCATCTTTTGAAGCATTGAGGCAGCTTCATAAGATTGAATGTAGTGGTCTACTTAAGCAGTCTTATGGTTTTTCTTTGAAGTCTCTTTATCCATCTTCACTTGACAAACAGAATGTGAGCCTTGTTTTGCAGGTATTCAATGAATATACAGCTGAAGCCGCTTCAACTGTAGGGGAACAGAAAAACTTGTTACATTACCAGACAACTGCAGAATTTATTAAAATTATACTTACATGGTGGAAAATTGTAAATGTTAAGACTGTTCACAAAGGTGTTCGACTAAATGATCTCTTCCAGTGCCCTCTGTCTTTAAGTAATAATGATGAAAAATTATTATTTTTTTTTTTTGAAAAGTTTCTTGTGTGGCTCAATAAGTGGAAGGACTTAGGCCTGAAAAATAATACCCTTTCAAAAGAAACCCATATACCTCTGACACACACAACGTATGGTTTGATTGAGATGGCAAGGTACTGTACTAAATTACTTGGTTTCACTTTTTTTTTTTGCCTGGAAAAATTGAAACTTATTCTCTGAAAGCAATGTTTAGCAGTTACCGACCAATGACTGGCTCTCAATATCTCATATCTGTGACACAGATTTTTGAAGTGGAAGTGAAGATGATGATGCAGAACATGTTACCACTTATGTTGAATTCTAATACTTTTGGTAAACTGCCTGTTGCAGAAGGGTTCGTCTTTAATTGGAATGATGACACAAAAGAGACTATAGAAACAGACTCTGAGTTTATGGTTGATGTTGTGTATTTGGAGGAAGATTTCAGGCAGGCAGAAACATACCTTCGAATATTAACATATTTATCAGGATATTGTGTTCGCAGTGTACTGAAGAAAGAGCAGTGTGAGGTGTGCAGCAAATGCCTTCTCTTAGACAAAGAAATGTGCCTGCATGGTGAACAACATCATAGTTCAATCAAAACTTTTGGACAGGGGTGGTCTGTTTTTCCCTCAGCCTGATGTTGTGAATGTTGTTATTTTCAATTACATTGTTGTTGTTGTTGTCTTCAGTCCTGAGACTGGTTTGATGCAGCTCTCCATGCTACTCTATCCTGTGGAAGCTTCTTCATTTCCCAGTACCTACTGCAACCTATGTCCTTCTGAACCTGCTTAGTGTATTCATCTATTGGTCTCCCTCTACGATCTTTACCCTCCACGCTGCCCTTCAGTACTAAATTGGTGATCCCTTGATGCCTCAGAACATGTCCTACCAACCGATCCCTTCTTCTGGTCAAGTTGTGCCACAAACTTCTCTTCTCCCCAATCCTATTCAATACTTCCTCATTAGTTATGTGATCTACCCATCTAATCTTCATCATTCTTCTGTAGCACCACATTTCGAAAGCTTCTATTCTCTTCTTGTCCAAACTATTTATCGTCCATGTTTCACTTCCATACATGGCTACACTCCATACAAATACTTTCAGAAATGACTTCCTGACACTCGATGTTAACAAATTTCTCTTCTTCAGAAACGCTTTCCTTGACATTGCCAGTCTACATTTTATATCATCTCTACTTCTACAAGCATCAGTTATTTTGCTCCCCAAATAGCAAAACTCCTTTACTGCTTTAAGTGTCTCATTTCCTATTCTAATTCCCTCAGCATCACCTGACTTAATTCGACTACATTCCATTATCCTCGTTTTGCTTTTGTTGATGTTCATCTTATATCCTCCTTTCAAGACACTGTACATTCCGTTCAACTGCTCTTCCAAGTCCTTTGCTGTCTCTGACAGAATTACAATGTCATCAGCGAACCTCAAAGTTTTTATTTCTTCTCCGTGTATTTTAATACCTACTCCGAACTTTTCTTTTGTTTCCTTTACTGCTTGCTCAATATACAGATTGAATAACATCGGGGAGAGGCTGCAACCCTGTCTTACTCCCTTCCCAACTACTGCTTCCCTTCCATGTCCCTCGACTCTTATAACTGCCATCTGGTTTCTGTACAAATTGTAAATAGCCTTTCGCTCCCTGTATTTTACCCCTGCCACCTTTAGAATTTGAAAGAGAGTATTCCAGTCAAACAATTACATTACTGTACAGAAATTAATATCTGCCTGTAATGAAAAAAAATTTTGTCATCCAACAGTCAAAGGGTGCTTGTTCAAAATGTAACCATAAACGCTGTTCAGAAGAAAAGTTTCTTCTTAACAGACTTTGTTTACAGTAATGGTCATTCGGCAGATAAAATACTGAAGTTGTTAGTCAAAGCATCCACCAATGCATTATTAAATAATTACATTAAGAAAACGAATGACACCTTTACTGCTTCTTTTACGAAATGGAACCTTAGCACATTTTAATTAGCGTACAGTTTACATGCTAGGACATTTATCAGGTGTCACAGGAAATTTCTATTATGTCTCACACATTCAGTTACGCTGTGTTTGGTCTACTGAAAGCAGAGGCAGTTTCCATAATCCATATTGGTGTAGTCCCTTCAACTGAATGTACACTAATAGTCATTTGGTCCATATAGCCTGCAAGTTTTGGATAATTTGCTTCCAACAGTTTCAAATGGCAGAAGGTCACAACTGTTTCCATGCAAACTATTCAGCTGAAGTAAATACTTTGTCAGCACTAATGGCTAGTTTCAATCTCATCATTGTAAAATTTTATCAGTTTGTGTACACATCCATCTGTGCACTTGATACTGGCCTAAGGTTGAAACTGGGCCAGTTTTTCGTAGTAAAGGTTTTATGTGTTTCAGCTATTCTGTCCAGAAATATTTACATCTTCCTTTTAATTTGTTGAGCCTGTGCTGCCCAACAAGAAGAAATCTGTTAAAGTAATTCTGTATTAAACCTCATGTAGTTCGTTATAACTATGTATGTAATTAGAGGCTATTACTTCGGCATGCAGACATATAAAACTTACAGTAGAATATTACAATACTACATAGGGAAAGCCAAAATTGGTTTTCTCCCATTTTCCTGAATCAGAATGACACCTGGGTGTTTCCTAATGTAGTTACGTCTCATATCAGCTGTTCATCTAAATTTTGATACAAGCTGTCAGTATTGTTGCATATGGGTAACAATTAGTTATTGAAACTTCCTGGCAGATTAAAACTGTGTGCCCGACCGAGACTCGAACTCGGGACCTTTGCCTTTCGCGGGCAAGTGCTCTACCATCTGAGCGACCGAAGCACGACTCACGCCCGGTAGTCACAGCTTTACTTCAGCCAGTACCTCGTCACCTACCTTCCAAACTTTACAGAAGCTCTCCTGCGAAGGAGTTCGAGTCTCGGTCGGGCACACAGCTTTAATCTGCCAGGAAGTTTCATATCAGCGCACACTCCGCTGCAGAGTGAAAATCTCATTCTGGAATTAGTTACTGCTTTGCCTATATTATTTTACTGAGACTTAATTACATTCTAGTAGTTGCTTATTCCACTCACAGTTTGGAATAGCTTAATATCAGACACAGTAGTTGGCCTCCATTCCCATTCCAGACTGTGACCCTTAATTTGTTACTAATCTTATTGTTTATTTTAAAAAACTTTACTCGTATAACCCCTTGGTAGTGTGACGCAGTGTGTCAGACCTGAAACACACATGTGTTTAATATGCTAGAAAATTTCATTACAGCACACACTTTGGCACTGAGTGAAAAGTGTGTTCTTGAACTGTTTCTGTGAGTAGCTGTAGAATCCTGTGTTACAGATAATCACTTCACAGCACTAAAATACAGATTCGGTGTTCCATACAGTCAATTTAATTGAAACAGTTTGTTCTAAAAGGAATAATGTTAAAGGTGGTGTTTATATAGTAATTAAGGAAAAGTTGTTCCCACCTATATACAAGAAGAGTATCCTTACAAACATTAAGGAGTGTCACGTTGCTGTATTTTATTTAAATGTCTAGGACATTATACCCTACACCATTCAGTTTAATTTGGAATCAATGTAAAATTGTTAGAGTTTTGATTTGTGTTGTACATCTTTAGTTAATCCCAGAGTTAGTTCCTCTGATTTATTTTGTTTACACTTAAGTTCATTACAAGGAAATTGGCCTACTTGTAGCTCATGGCAGGATTTTCAACAAATGTTGCATAGCTATGCAGTAACAATATAAAAGAGTTCTTTCAGTTGTGGATCAGGTATTTAACTGCAATGTGAGGTTGCTCTGATATGTCGTCGTACTCAGTATTACCATTACTTATTAGTTTCCAACGACTAGCTACATTTTCACTTCGTTAAATGTCCTTTAGTATTGCCTCATCCCAGTGACACCTTTATATCATGGTGCATACATTCCAACAAATGTTTGTTGCTCTATTATTCTGTCTGAATTAATACATTTGTCAGCAACATAAGTGTTTGTTAGTCACAATTATTAAATTTTGTAGACAGCAAGACTGGTAATGTAACCTGTTATACGTGTCTGTTATGTTTTGCAACTGTGTCATTTTTCACAAAATACAATATATCAAATGTTTACAACTAATCAATCATTCTGAAAGTAGAAATGGCTTGCTGCCTTTTAAGATGGAAATCGTGATATATTTCTGTAATGGAACCATGTTGTGCCCTGGATTTTGTAACAGCGTTTTCAGGAAGTAGATGTTCATATGTCTGACTTAAATAAATTATTGTTCATTACTTCTAGTGTTTTATACATCCTACATTAACATAAACTATTAATAATCGCATTATTTTAAGCATGCTGAGTACTACCGTTCTCATGTTACAGAAATTTGTCTACATATCACAAAAAATTTAACTTTCTGTAGTCACCAGCAGTGACTTCTGATCTATCCCTGGTGCTACTAAAGCGCAAATGTGAATTGTAGTGGCCCTTATTCTGAAGTGTAATACAATTCTTAGTATTGTATACAGCATTCCCTTTTTTTTTACAGGATAGCTTGATTCCCTTAATGAGTCACTGTCTCCTGCAGTCACGTAGGTAGACACTTAATGAAATTCTATTACGAAATACAGCTTCAAACAATGGAACAAATTAATCTAGAAATAGGTTAAATTTATTACTGACGTTTTTAGCTTGACACATTGTCTGATTCCAACTGCTGCAAATGTCTGCTGAAGGTTTGTAGATTTTCACTGTTGATTTATACACTCCTGGAAATTGAAATAAGAACACCGTGAATTCATTGTTCCAGGAAGGGGAAACTTTATTGACACATTCCTGAGGTCAGATACATCACATGATCACACTGACAGAACCACAGGCACATAGACACAGGCAACAGAGCATGCACAATGTCGGCACTAGTACAGTGTATATCCACCTTTAGCAGCAATGCAGGCTGCTATTCTCCCATGGAGACGATCGTAGAGATGCTGGATGTAGTCCTGTGGAACGGCTTGCCATGCCATTTCCACCTGGCGCCTCAGTTGGACCAGCGTTCGTGCTGGACGTGCAGACCGCGTGAGACGACGCTTCATCCAGTCCCAAACATGCTCAATGGGGGACAGATCCGGATATCTTGCTGGCCAGGGTAGTTGACTTACACCTTCTAGAGCACATTGGGTGGCACGGGATACATGCGGACGTGCATTGTCCTGTTGGAACAGCAAGTTCCCTTGCCGGTCTAGGAATGGTAGAACGATAGGTTCGATGACCGTTTGGATGTACCTATTCAGTGTCCCCTCGACGATCACCAGAGGTGTACGGCCAGTGTAGGAGATCGCTCCCCACACCATGATGCCGGGTGTTGGCCCTGTGTGCCTCGGTCGTATGCAGTCCTGATTGTGGCGCTCACCTGCACGGCGCCAAACACGCATAAGACCATCATTGGCACCAAGGCATACGCCCCACGTGTTGAGCAATTCGGCGGCACGTCCACCCGGCCTCCCGCATGCCCACTATACGCCCTCGCTCAAAGTCCGTCAACTGCACATACGGTTCACGTCCACGCTGTCGCGGCATGCTACCAGTGTTAAAGACTGCGATGGAGCTCCGTATGCCACGGCAAACTGGCTGACACTGACGGCGGCGGTGCACAAATGCTGCGCAGCTGGCGCCATTCGACGGCCAACACCTCGGTTCCTGGTGTGTCCGCTGTGCCGTGCGTGTGATCATTGCTTGTACAGCCCTCTCGCAGTGTCCGGAGCAAGTATGGTGGGTCTGACACACCGGTGTCAATGTGTTCTTTTTTCCATTTCCAGGAGTGTATAAACGTCCTGTTGTATTCACTGGCTATTGATAAGTCTTAAACAATTACATTACCGGTAAAAAAGAATTATAAACTATACCTTCTGCTATATCGCGATTGATAAAGTTACGTATTTTAACCACTCTCCTCTTTGCGTGGTATCATTTGCCAAGATCTCGTTTCGTTATCTGCAGCGGTTTACGAGATATGACAGGCGTTTTGGATATTTCATTCCCGCGCGTTGCGATCGGAACTGAAGTTGCGGCAGATGCTCAATTTTTTCGAGATTGGAAGCAGACATTCATCCAAAGTTTTACGAAAGTTTCAAAACCTCATCTGTATTTCATACTCATCAATAGAATGTATAATATGCATCAAACACAATTTCATAGCGACCCCTATTTTTGATGCAACGTTCTCAAATTTGATACTCATCTGTGAAATACAACTATAGTTATGACCATTATCGAAACGAATGGCACTTCATCATGAAGCTGCTATATAAAGCTAAAAATATTTCAGAAATTAATTATTTTATACGGAACAGGTTCTGTAAAACCGTTTGACAAAGATTTGCAGGCCGTGCGTCTCGATTCTTTAAGCGCAATGCCAAGCCAACCCTGGCCCGCTTTGCGTGACGTCACAAGAGCGCGCCGCGGCCTTCTCTTAAAAGTGGTGGTGGCCGGTCCCCGGCACGAATCCGCCCAGCGGATTAGTGTCGAGGTCCGGTGTGCAGGGTGGTTTTTAAAGCGGTTTTCCATCTGCCTTGGCGAATGCGGGCTGGTTCCCCTTATCCTGCCTCAGTTACACCGTGTCGGCGATTGATGCGCAAACACCGTTTCCACGTACGCACACACCGTAGTTACTCTATCACCCAAACATTTGAGGTTACACTCGTCTGGTATGAGACGTTCCCGAGGGGGTCCACTGGGGGCCAAACGACACCATAACCCTGGGTTCAATGTGGGGCGGCGGTGTGGTGGGTGGACTGCTGTGGCCCGTTGTGGGGTTGTGAACCACTGAGGGCTACGGCGGGACGAAGCCTCTCCGTCGTTTCTAGGTCCCCGGTTTAATACAATGCAATACAGTACAAGGATGCAATTTAGTGAGCGAGGAATTACTCGGTGGGTGGATGCCTAATGTCAGGACGTGGAGACAGCGGCGGGTTGGCAGGTTGTGACATACAGACTTGGCGACAACAACAAATCCCTTTGTTGTTCCAGTGCAAAATATAAGTCATTTGAAACTCAACTCGCGCTTTTCTCACGTGACAGATCACGGATCAAGGCAGTCAGAGAGGCGAAGTGTTCCTTGACGTCCGAAAGGCATTTGAGTCAGTACCTCACAAGGGCTTATTAAAGGAAGTACGATCGTATGGGTATCAAGCAAAAACATGAGGATGGATTTAAGATTTCTTGGTAGCGAGAAAACAGCATATTATCGTGGATGGAGAATGACCCACAGTAGTAACTGCAAGTGTGCCTCACGGAAGTCTGTTCGGATCTTTGCTGTTCGTGATTTATATTAATGACCCTGTAGACAATATTAGTAGTAACCCCACAATTTTCGGAAATGATGCAGATATCTACAATGAAGTACTGTCGCAAAAAAATCAGCACAAATATTCAGTCACATTTTGATAAAATTTTGGACTGATGCAAAGAATAACCACTTTAAATGTTCAAAAAAGTAAAATTTTGCAGTTGAAAAAAAAAAGAAAAAACTGAGTATTCTGTCACTACAATATCAGCGAGCCACAGCTGGTATCGAGCAACTCATACAAATACCTGAGTATCGCAATTTGAAGGCACATCAAATGGAATGAAAAACAAATCTCATTCGTAGGGAAATTAGGAGGCAGATGCGCTCGCTACCACGAATCTATAAATAAACAACCAGTCTACAAAAGGAATTGCATAAATAATACTCGTTCCTAGAACATAGGCAACTGCACACGACGCGTACCGTATAGGACTAACGGGGATATTGCACAGATACAGAGAAGGGCAGCATGAATGGTCAGTGGTTTGTTTGATTCCTGTGGGAGTCTCACGGAGATGCTGAAAGAACTCTGCTGGCAGGCACTTCAAGACAAACGCAAAGACGCAATCTATCCCGTGAAAGCCTACGTTTTTAGAACCAACTTTAAGTGACGAATCTACGAATATATTACAACCTCCCACGTGTTTCGGAAACAAAATTAGGCTAACTACAGTGTGAAAGGGGCGTTGTCGCAATTATTATTCCCGCCCTTCATACGTGACTGGAACGGGAAGAAGCCCTATCAACAACCTGTACTGTGGGAAATACACTCTTACACTCTGTCATACACTTCAGACTGATTTATATAGATGTAGACGAAACCAGAAGTGTGACATTTCTCTGTGTACCGTTCTCCTTTTTTAGTTTAGACTCTTAGGATAGGTGCAGGCAAAGGTGCGCACGGGGCAATGACCCGACTCTAATGTTTTTGCTACTTGTGAATGTAGTGTGGGAGCCCTACATCTTCATTTGAGAGCTTTAATAGTGAAAGAGTCAGGTGTTCTGTGGCAGTCGTTTGCGCTTTGAAGTTTTCGAGATACTAGTTGACTCAGCTTTTTGGTAGTTTCTATCTAACTATTAAACCCATAATTGATGGTTATCTGCCTGTTATAACAACATCTCAAAGAATAACCAATACATCCTATATACGTATTTTAGGTTATGTACTTACACACGCACGTGCACCCCTTAAGATTAAGTGTTAGCTTAACATGTTGTCATATATGTCAGGTGACCTGGAAGTTCAGAAACCAGCACCATGGGGCAAAGACCCTACGAAATAGCTAGGGCGTACGTAGCTTTTCCCCAAAACGTTTGTCTCTCCTCTCTTCGGTTTTAATGCCGAATGCGTAGTTTTATTTAACATATTTAATAGACCTTAATTTATAGTTCACTATTTGATACCGACTGATTCAGTATTAGTAAGTCTTGTTCAACTACACATTACTGAAACTACGAGAAAAATGGTCCTCCCTGCCGGTGTCTACTAAAACGATAGAGAGGCTAAGAAGCTAATAGAAAATGGATGTTCCATTAGAACCGCAGCTGAAAGGCTTGGATTTAGTGAATCCACAGTACGTGAAAGAATTATAGCAAGGCTATGGAGAGGCATCATCGGCACGTTTCAAGAGAGTATTTTCCGAGACAGTCAATCTGTATTCTGTGTTCTATGGCCTTACGTTTAAACATTTCCGACATTTAGCTTATCAGTTTGGCGAAAGTAATGTAAATCAGCCGTTTAATATAGAAACCCAAGTGGCAAGAGAAGACTGGGCTCGCTCATTCACCGCACGTCGTAATTTAATTTTTAGGCAACATGAGAAAATCAGTATTGGATGTTTAAGGGGGTTCAATTGACTACAACTGGAACTTCTTTTCAGCAGTTTGTAAACTTAGCAATCTGAAGATAATTTTCTGCCCCTTCGAGTCTATGATGCCGGCGAAACAGTAGTACAGACAGTACCGGGGAAACTGCAGAAAAGTCTGTCATGTAACTCGGAAGGTGCGCTGCACAGCGCCGAGAGTGCGTGGGTGGATTCTGACGGCGGCGGGCAGTGGGGCCTAGCCCGGCTCTGCGGAACCTCCGAAGTAAGGACGATGAGGACCGTTCCCCTCCTGGCAGGTGTCACCAAGAAATAGTGCCTACCCTCAGAACATGTACCCTGTAGCTCAAAACCTTTCATGATAGTTTCTCCATTGGCGAAAGATTCCGGACTAGTCCCCTTTTCGGATCTCCGAACTAGAAAATCCGAAAAAGGAAAATGCAAAGGGGCAGTCTAGATACAATGGAGTGAGTGAAGCATAAAGTAGACAAGGATTCTAGTCAGACGAATATTGGGTAATACTGCACCGGCATCAGCAGAAACTAGTGTGATTAGAGTAGAATTAGCCATGAATAGGAAGGTAATTTCGAGAGTGAATTACTATTGTCATTTCACTGATCATCAGAACAGATTTCAAACGAACGCCAACACCACTTCTGTTTTCTAGTATACAAGACGATACATATAATAAATCCACCAACCGATGCAATAATATTTTTTCGAAAACATTAATGTTTCATTTTCATTTACATTCAAACAAACGTTATAGTCTTCCAAGATGCTACCCCAGGCGGGTGTAAAATGAATGTGTGCAAAGGAGAATAATAAATCTTAAAACGAAGATTTGGCCCTGTCTGACTACCCTCTGAAGCAGAATTTAGAATCTCTTAATTCTATAAATTACAATCTAAACATAAATGAATGAAGAAGGCAACTAATCGTACTAAATGATAAACGTTGTTCCTGCGTATATATTTATTTTAGATTAAAAAACCTTTATATTACAAAGTTTACATTTACTAAGTAAAATTACCACTAAATTGCCCAACTCTGCCCCTTATTATGACCGCGTGGTCTAATATCAATAACCCAAAATGACTGACATCATCTACATACCAAACACTAGAAGACACTACTTTCAAAGATGATCTACTGTGGTGTGGAACTTCAGTGGAAATAAAGTAACGTGATCACAGCTGTTTAGCTTTTACAGCCCTAATAATCGGAAGCAATTTGCGATGTCACCGTATATACTGCGTCTGGTGCGTCGGCGTGCTGGTTTTCGTACACGTCTGCGTCGCTTGAAGAACTCCAGTCACAAAATAAAAATTCTTTCAAACACTAGGACGGCAGAAGCCGGTCTTCTGACCAATACTGTCTAATACTGTCTTCTTCGCTCTGTATTCTACAGACGAGAAACGCGAACTCCCAGCCACAAGGACGGAATTCAGATAATGTCTCAATGTAAGTACAGGCAGAGGAAGTGCTTTCAATTACTGAATGCCGCATACTCAACGACGACTGCCAACCCAGAGGTGAAGTCCAAAATCGTATAGGTTCGCAACAATACAGTGCCTGTCTGTTCTAACTATAAACACTGCTGATGTTAAAGACAGCAAGTCCGTCTCTACCAACAAAGCTGATATCGAGCGACCGTCACACATGGGCGCTCACAACCGAAGACCTCTCCACTGCTGGCCACCCATCAAGGCTAGGCTCCCCATCATCGAAATTGCAAAAATGAGTCATATTCCCGAAAGCACGGAATATTCTCCCTCTCTACAGATTCTTCCGAACGTCAACCAACCATATTTCAGTCTTTTGTCGTCCAGCGCGGAAACTCTACGAGGAAAAACCTACACTCGTAGAATGGTACGCTTCTGAGTAAAAATCCTTGGAAATAACTCAGCCTGCGTGGTTTCTGAGGTGCCTCTCCTTCGTTCTTCTCACCTGCGTACAAGATTTTCGTAGTTTCCGAAGGATACTCCTTCTGCTTTGGCTACAACACCAGCCGGTCGCGACTCTATTGTGCTCCAGCGCTTAGGTGCTACGACGTCCGTCTTGCTACTTCCTTTGTTTAAGCAGGACCAACACACCTGTGTGGGCCTTCCACCCAGGGCTTGAGTTTCGCCTGCCGTTTCCACTGGCGTTCCGACCTCTACTAGCATAGGCAACAAAGGAAGTAGGTTACAGTACGCTTGTTCGCCCACTGCTTGAATACTGCTCAGCAGTGTGGGATCCGCACCAGATAGGGTTGATAGAAGAGATACAGAATATCCAACGGAGAGCAGCGCGCTTCGTTACAGGATCATTTAGTAATCGCGAAAGCGTTACGGAGATGATAGATAAACTCCAGTGGAAGACTCTGCAGGAGAGACGGTCAGTAGCTCGGTACGGGCTTTTGTTGAAGTTTCGAGAACATACCTTCACCGAAGAGTCAAGCAGTATATTGCTCCCTCCTACGTATATCTCGCGAGGAGACCATGAGGATAAAATCAGAGAGATTAGAGCCCACACAGAAGCATACCGACAATCCTTCTTTCCACGTACAATACGAGACTGGAATAGAAGGGAGAACCGATAGAGGTACTCAGGTACCCTCCGCCACACACCGTCAGGTGGCTTGCGGAGTATGGATGTAGATATAGATGTAGAATCATTCATGACGCCATTTTTATAATAAAGACACACCGTCACATTTCATGCAATAAACGTTAACAATTATTTACAAGATGTGTGTGACAATGTCAGTCTACTTTAAATATTCATATATACGATGTACAACCTATCAAATGGTATCTAAGTGTGTCTGTAGTTCACAGCGAAGTAAGTGACGAGTGCTTGTAAGGTGTGAAATTATAGCCACCTTACAGGGCAGTTTGTTTATTCACGGACGTAAAAATACACAGATGGAAAAATATCACAACACCGCAAAATTATTAATGTCGAGTAATGAAATTTCTGGAATACCTTTGTCCAGGTAACATATTTAAATGATTATCATTGCAAGATCAAAGGTTAATGCAAGCGCGAGATAAGCCGTTGCAAATGTGAAACTCTGGTACATTAATAATCACTGTAACCGCTACAATGTATAACGCAAGCGTGCAGAGGTGCTTGCATTGTGTCGTAGAGGTGTCGGATGTCAGTTTTTGGTATGGAGTTCCATGCCTGTTACACATGGTCGCTCAGTACACGGACGATTAATGCTGCTCGTGGATGACGCTGGAGTTGTCGCCCGATGTCGTCCCATATGTGTTCGACTGGAGACAGATCTGGTAATTTTTGGAAATTTGTGGTAAGGTCTTGTGGGACCAGACTGCTGAAGTCATCGGTCTATAAGCTTACACCCAATTTAATCTAACTTAAACTAACTTACACACCCATGCTCGAGGGAGGACTCGAACCTCCGACGGGGGGAGCCGCGCGGACCGTGACAAGGCGCATAAGACCGTGCGGCTACCCCGCGCTGCCACAGATGTGATGGAGCAGGCCAAGTCAACATGTCAGCACTACGTAGAGCATAATGGGTTACAATAGCCGTATGTGGGAGAGCGTTATCCTGTTGGAAAGTGACTCCTGGAATGCTGTTCATCCATGGCAGCACAAAAGGTCGAATCACCAGGTTGACGTACAGTTGTGCTGTCAGGGTGCGTAGGATAACCACTGGAGTGCGCTTGCTTTCCTCTGAAATCGCACCCCAAGCGATAACTCCAGGTGTAGGGCCAGTGTGTCTAGCATGCAGACACATTGGTTGCAAACCCTCAACTGGCCCCCTCTTAACAAACCCAAGTCCATCACAGGCACCAGGCAAAGACAGCTTTCATCAGAAAACACAACAGACTGCCATCCAACGAACACTCGCCTGACACCACTAAAGTCGCTGATGGCGGTGGTTTGTGGTCAGTGGAATGCACGTTACAGAGCTTCTGTCACGGAGCTGTTCCTGAAGTAACCGAATTGTAAGAGTTCACTGTGGTGCCAACTGCTTTAAAACGCACGGCTATCCGGGCGTGTTTTTCAAACAATACTTTTATTTCAAATTTGTCGTAATTAAAAGACATGACATTAGAAGATATACTGTTTACGCCAAAAGTACAAGATGAAGAGGTAGAGAGGGTGTATGAGGATATCGAACGAGCAATTCAGTACATTAATTATTGATATTGGAAAGCTGTAGTAGGAGAAGTAACAGAAGTCAGAGTTACGGAAAAATATGGATTGGTGGAAGAAATGAGAGAAGATAAAGGTAACTGAGCTCTGTAACAAATTTCAGCCACATATTGATTTGACACTGACCCCTGGAGAGCAATTTTCCGTCGATATGAATTCTTACGTTAACAAACATATGCCATTTATTTATATCTCTGAAAACTATGGAATATTGTTCTCATTCGAGCATACTGCTCCAACAGTTATAAATTTAAGTGCCAGACGCGCACTGTACACAAACACACACACACACACACACACTCACACACACAGAGTGACTGAGTACAATTATGAGGATAAGAACAAACACTTGAAAACTGTACACTGACAAAATCAGCCAATCGTGTGAAATAACTGGAACACTGTTTACAACAGTCTGCCAACGCTGGGGTAACTTTCAATTCCGCGTCTGTAGAAACCACATGATTTTGATGCGAATAACTCGTGGATACATGTTTCGAACGCATTTTTAACCGGAAAGGGAGTTGCTTGAAAGCTGTTCGATAGAGAGTAGAAAAGGTGAAAATCTGAGGGCGCAAGGTGCGGTGAATAAGTTCCCAAACCCAGCTCGTATATAGCGGTTTCGTCAGTCTAGAAGAATGCGGGTGGGTGTAATTCGGGAATAGCATCACTCCACACAGCCTTCTGGTCGTTGTTCTTGGATAGAGTCTTCAATACATCTCATTTGTTGGCAGTAAGCCAGTGATGGCTGGAGCTTAGGAGGCAATTCGCTGTACACACACCATCGTTGTTCCCCCAGATGCATAACCTTGTCTTTTGTGGACACGCCCAGATCTTTGAATTGGGAGTTGCTGTTTTGTTTGGGATCAAGAATTCCTTTCTTTTCCTTGTGTTAGCGAAAAGACACGGTTTCTCGTCACCAATAAGGACACAGGATAGAAATGGTCGGTGTTGTTTGATGACCAGCAATTAGAGACACACCTGTGGCCACCCACTGACTTCCCTAATTTTATCTTAGAGCATGCAGTTCCCATTCACCCAGTTCTTCAACCCTCCCCATTGCATGCAAATGACGCACGGTGGTGGAATGATCACAATTCATGAAGTTTCGCAATTCTCGAGTACACTGTGAAACGTCCCCTTAGAAAAATTATACAAGATTGTGCTTAAACTGACACACAATATTTTTAGCGCAACGCAATCTGACTTTCAATAATCCCTACAAAAGAATGGCCCTGACTAACATTAACCTATATCTTTCACAAATCACTTACCTCACCAAAAATCTTCGTTACTCGAACTACTGCAATACAGACCCCCTAGCTCCACTACTGCCAGCAAAATAAAAGATTCAAACTACGGAAGGCACTAACTACTGATAGGCCTAGTTAGCGAATGAAAGATTTTAAAAGAGAACAAACAATGTATTTACCTTAATAGTCATAACATATATAGCAGTTCATGACATCCATTCTTACAAATTTCAAAACTCCGCCATCTCTCTCCCCACACCCACCACTGTTGGCGGCTCACCTCCAACTGCGCAACGCTACGCGCTGTTAGCATCCAGCTGCCGCTGCCCAACACTACAATAGCAGACAACAATACAAACCAGCCACAGACTGCACACAGCACAGCCAGTGATTTTCATACAGAGCGCTAGGTGGCGGCGGCGTTACCAATAAAAAAAAAACCTAAACAGCCTGCTTACATAGCCCCCATGCTCCCCACAAAAAATTTACAAATTGTTTTGGGCAGTGGCCAATACAGATTTGAAATTTTTTTTCATAATTACAATAACAAAGAAATGAAATGCACATACTTATCGATACAATGTTGGTCAAAAGCTAAAATTTTCTCACAGTCCATAAAGGCAGTCCTGATCATTCATCAAAGTAAAATTGCAGTGTTTTTCTCAAAGTCTGAGTAGTAAAAGAGAATGCACAGGGAAGTAGTGGATTTCCATTCGGTCTTGAAGAAGTATTGTTGTCCTTCCAACGGAAAGACAGTGCTGACTCTTGACAGGCAGACAGGTAATGGGCCACAACAGAGCAAACCCACAGCAGAGTCAGTCGAAGTTTTGAAGAATATTGGTAGGTAGATCAACACAGAGTAGACCCATTGTAGTCCTGGTAGAGGTTACGGTATTGTTGGGCCACCAGAGGTGCAGTCCCACTGCAGTCCTTGCAGAAAAAAATGGTATTGGTGGGACATCAAAGATGCAGACCCACTGTAGTCCACGTAGAGACGGCCAGCAGCCATCTGTTGCGACTGTGCAGGTGCACAACCACCATCGAAGAGTCTTGCGGACAATATAGCAAGTCCATGAACCACCACTTGTGCACTCACAAAAAATTTTTTTTTTGAAATATCCTTAGAACCAGCAATGCTGTTATCCAGTCCCTTGCTGAATTATTAACACACGTGCAAACACTTTCAGTCCCTACTTCTCACATATTGTCCAAATACTATGCCCAACAGCAACGTGTGCAGTGAAATGTAACTTACAAATTACTTAATTTGATCAACTGGTGGCAATTACAATTTTGTGACATAAGAATACAATAACAAAGGTACAAAATATATCATTAAAGAACATAATAGTACAGATAACATTTGCAGTAATACAGGCTTTACAAAAGAATAGAAATAAACATGCACATATGTGTTACAAAAATTATGACATAAGTACATACATAAAGATCAGAATAACTTTTGAAACATCAACTTCACACATGAGCATTAGAACAAAACAGAATAAATAATGTGTCAACATCTTTACAAAATAAATAACATGTTATTAATGCAAATATTATTTGAGAATAACAGTATTTCTCATCATAGTGAATTTAGCTGAGTATTAGAAAATTCTGCAACATAAGTCTTATCAGATACACATATAAAGACCAGTAGAACATAAATATACAAGGGTACACAAACACATAGTGGGATAACAGAAGGAAAGGACAGGGTTTGTTTTCAGTGTAACATTTGGTACTGCAGTCCAACTCAAAACTTCATTCTGTAGATCTTTCGTCATATCTCAACATTTGTTTCCACCAAAAATATCCTATCCAAGCATGCTTTCTGTATTTTGTTCACATCCTCTTTCAAAAATCGTTTTTATCCACTGTACACTACTATTTTTGCCAAATCATTTCTTATAGCTTCTCAATGCATTTCTTCCAATTCATCACAACTCGTTCTCTTTTATAACCTACCCCATCTTAAGGTAACTTAAAGCTACTGAGCTCAGATGCTAAACTAGGGGACAAGGCAATGCAGCAGCACAAAATAATTAATACAAACAGAAATAACAAAAAAAAAACAACGGAAATTGTCAAAGCAAGCAGCAGTAAACCCACAATCAGAAAAAAATAGTACACTAAAGACAACAATGCAGATCGGAGAAATGTATATTCACATCTTAATGTCTATGAAATTAAAGTGGAACACTACAAAAACTAATTTTAAAAAAAATTACCAAGTACTGGCAAAGAAAATTATGTATGCAGTTACTGTTACTAGTCCCTTCTTATTGTTCTTTCCTTTCCAAGTGCTCATATTTTTGAAGAATGTGGATCATAAAATTATTATTTAACATATCTGTTGACAGAAAGTTTTCACATTAGCAAATGCATTTAATTTTATTTTCTAAAACCAATGCTGTAACACAGCTGGAAAACAGATATCAAATGAAACAAGCAACTATGAAAGGCAAAGCATAAAAATGTCATTCAATAGTCATGTGACATTGCATAATTCTCTCAACTCCCGTAGAAAGACGCTTTTCGTTGTCAGGTATGCAGATGTAAGAAAATATCTTTCCAAGTAATGAGCGTGTCGTTTTTGCGATGCTTTCTACAAAGGAATGTCAATAGCGAGGATAATGGCCTCTTTTTTTTTCTCCACCTGTGCCTCTGAAAGGCACACACTAATGACTTTTTCTCAAGGCGGCTGGCACACCTGGCCGCTCACAATGCATTACGTCACAGTCACTTACCTTTCTTACCGAAATATTTACGACAGCAGTTTCCGCTACAGTGACAGTCTCATATAAAAATATTTTCAAAGGATGAGAATTTGCGTTACAAATATGAAGAAAATAAAATCCTATAAATATAACAGTGTCCATAAAATTTTCGCCAGCATAGTGATACATTCACGCATATACACACATTTCATAACTCTTAAAGTACGAGTCTTGGTTTCCAACAACCTTTTTCACAAACTAGAGTCCCTAACCACTACTCATTATTTCTTACATTATTCGTCGACACTTCTTCAATATTTCGTCATAACAGATACGTAGCATAATCAAATAACTCATATAGCATCAGCTTATTGATCATAAACGTACCGCAACAGCATAATACGCATAGTCATCGTAATACTAACATCATAACACCTCAGTAAAATTCTCAAAATCGTCGTAGCATCCTCCAATAATTTCAAAACCTAAAAAAATTCTCTGATCATGTTAAAAGTGTCATCTACCTCAAACGTACTTTAAAAATCATGATCCCATACCAAATACATTATTCAAAGCTCTCATAATACCACAATGGTTCTGAAAAAATATGAACAGTTCACAAAGTACAGACAAAATACAATTTCATATGTGTGAAGTTATCCAACTGTGTAATTGCGTAAACATGTGTAACTGATGTAGTAAAAATATGTTTGCATCTCTGTTAAAATAATCAAATAGCTGTGTAATTCTGTGTTGGAGAAATATGGTACCGATGTGTAAAGTTGTATTAGCTAGGGCTCCTTGTGCTTGCCAAACACATGGTACACAAAGTAAGCGTGTACCCCCCTGAGGATTAATGTAATTATATCCTCAGATGTTACAGATTACAGCAATGGAATGAAATGTATCACGGAAAACCTTTGTATCATTGTACTTCAAATATCTTTAAAAATAAATGTTTTAAGTACAAAATTAATCACTGAAATACGTGTACTGTAGCGCTATACTGTGCGTCTAATTGTAAGATAATCTCTGTGGAAGTGTCGTAGTTATCGTCCCCCGAAAGCTAAGTTCTGCAGAAGTCAATGTACTTACCTCATGATAAACAAAAGTGAAATGCTTTGCGTATAAATATCGTAGTTACTACGCTTATTGCCGTGATGAAGAAAGTACTGAACTGTAACGTATTGTTGTGCTACAGAAAAGGCTGTCTCATTGTATCTGTACCACAAAGTTACTACTAAAACATGTTTTACTTTCCAGAATAATTCAGAAAAACTGTGCAGATATAAAACAGATAAACCGCAAAAGCAACATTGTAAATTGTCACTAATTAGTAGCGTCGTGATATAATCGTGTAGGTATCAAAGAAACTAAATGCTAAGTCATCTTTAATCTCACAGAAAGTACTTCAAATAAAGAATGTATTTTCAACTAAACCAAAATGTTGCATTAAAACCTCATTAACAGTATAATTTCTAAGTATGTAAGCCTTATAGTCGTTAGGTAATCGTGCAACTAACAAGCAAGAATGTACAAATAACAACACTGTGTCGTCTATTCACTATAACAATGCATTCGTAATTTCTGTTTAAAAATGTTCCCTAGGTTCTAGACTGGATAGTTAACTTCAAAACATTGTTGCATGTTAACAGTTTCTCAGTGTGACAAAGCATACTAGAAATGTGAAGTGAAATGTTTTATGGCAAGGACTAAGTTAAAAAAAAAAAAGATTATCTCTAAATAAACGGTTTTACATGTGAAATGTGGTGCAATCCTTTACCCTTTCTAGGGCGCAGAGTTTCAACTTCAAAGTAATTATCATGTTATATACAACGGTAAAGAATGCTAAAATTTTTCTCAAGGTTAGCGTCAATGTTATTTTTCTCTGAGCCAGCCGGCGCACGCGACTGCCTGCGGTGCGAGTCATTGTCTGTTTCTTTGTTGGCGCGCGTCGTTATTGGGATTAGGAGACCTAACTTCTACAAATTCACCTTGCCGAGAGGGCCCTGCTCTGTTTGAACCCCGCCAGTTCTGATGCAATTCAGGTCTGTCGTTACGATCATATCGTCTGTCGTCATGTCGGTAATTTCTGTAATTAATTTCTTGTCGGTCACGTGGTGGAGAATTTCTCCCTGAATCGTAACTGCGCGCTGGACCGTTGCATCTGAAGTTATTCCGTCTCCCTTGATAATAATTATTTTGGTTCCCGTATTGTCTGTTTCTCTGATTGTCTCTGTGATATTCATTACTATGGAAATGCGATCTTTCTCTGTAACTATTACTCTGCTAGTGGTTGTCATATGGGTGGTGTCTGTTTTGGTCACGATTTGTGTTGTGAGAATGGCTTTGTCGTGTCCAGTTATTGTTTCTTTCATCGCGGAATTGCGACGGATGTGATCTGTAGTGATTGTTTTCCTGTTTTCTCATCCCGCGACTGTTTATGTCAATTTCTAATTCTTGTAAGAGTCCCTGAAAAGCTTCAATGTCGTCTTTGCAACGTCCTGCCAAAATAATACGTCGTAAATGTTCAGGCAATTTCATTAAGCAAATGTGGATGAGTTCTGTCGGGCTGTATGGGTTGACTTGAAAATTCAGATTGTTCGAAATGTTTCATCATTATGGTGCCATGTTTTACTCGGTCTTGTGTGGCTTGAGACCAATATGCTGAGAGGAAGGCAAGGTAAAATTCTCCTTCACTGTGGCAATCGTGAACGACCGATCGCATTCTTACAGCTGGTTCATCCTCCAAGTAGCCACACATGAATTCTAATCTGTGTTCTAATGACCAGTTGGGAGAAAAACAATGAGAAAATTGATGAAGCCACGCTTGTGGATGAACGTAGTTGCCATAATTCTTAAATGTTTTGAATTTACATGTAGTAATGAACAGCTTATAGTCAAAATCATCATGTCGGCGAGTCGCATGTCGGTCATTGTTACATCGTTTCGGCTGTTCCATCTCAAAATTCAGTGTACCTTGCCAATTTCTTTCATGATTTCCGAAATGCCCTGTATTATTATTTTGTGGTTGTTCTGTATTGCTATGTCCATCTTCCCGTAATGGGGCGCGAGTGTCCTCTGAAATATGTAATTCGTGTATTACTTGAGCCAACTGATCTTGTACTTCCCGCATTTCTCTTTTGTACTGTGTGTTGATTTGATTTTGATTCTGTTTGAATTTTCTAATTTGTTCATACTCTTCAGTGTCAGTGAAGGCTACAGGTTTTGTGTCATTCAGATCATCATCTACCTTTGTAGATAAGTTAGTGAACTGATGTGAAAGTTCGGCTACATTATCCGATAGTGAAATTATTTCCTCTCTGTGTCTTTCTGAACCAATTTTCAGAGTATCTACTGTTTCCTTTAAGTTCGCTTGAGTTTTTGCAAGTTGTGTAACCGAATCGGTAGATGCAACTGAGTCAATTTTAGCTTGCAAGGTCTCATGATTTTCATGAACAATAGTTTGCAGTTCTTTTATGGCTGCTTCGTGATTCTGTAATGCATTTTCATGCCGCAAAAAATAGGTTGGAAATGCTCACAAATTTGTGTTTTTACGTCATTACAGACTTTTTGACATTTCGATTCGATGTTATGTAACTCATTAGTTAAATCTTCACGTGTTTGTTCAAATGTGGTGTCTAACTTTTGAAGCTTTTGTTCCATTGTGTCCAAGTTTTGAAGATTTTGTTCCATCGTGTCTAACTTTTGAAGATTTTGTTCCATTGTGTCTAACTGTTGCTGTGTTTGTCTCTGATTTTGTTTCATTTGCTGCATTAATTGCAATAATAATGTATTAGTGTCTGGAATCTGTTCCTCTATGCTTTTCGGCAGTGCATTTGCACTGGCAACATTCACATTTTGACAAGCAGAAAATGTGTCTTGACTTATTTGAGAAAACTGTGAGGACGCAAAACCTGAATGTACAGTATTTCCTAGATTGTGTCCTGTCGTTTCGGATTCCTGACGCGAGCTGTTGCCGAGCGATCGATCGATAATGCTTCCCTGTTCACTAATTGAAAAATAAACTAAGAAAACTTTCTCCAAATCTATAGATCTAATTGTGAAACAGAATCCTTGTATGGCTAGGTGTATCTCTGTTCACTTTGCTTTTGCAGGATTGTGTAATTGGGAGTCGTGCAAGTTACACTGTGCTGTGTGCACCAATTGGACATACTCTATTGTGAAGAATGGATATAACAATTTATTAAAATTTAGTGTTTATGTTTAAGATCGTAGGAAATTTCAGAATACGAATTTAAAAGGTGTCACTGTAGCGTGGATTCGTTCGTAAAATGATGCAATACAGCTACTTTTTAGTTGTAATTAAAAGTGATTTGAAATGACGTGAAATACATATATTACAAAAGTGCTTGACAATGACGCTTGGTTCAAATTAGCTAATTGCTCGAGTATATAAACATCGCATTACAGCCTACTGCGGACTATATTTACGTTTATTAAAGATCTAACAAACGTTTACTAAAACTTTCACAATGCAAACTGAATTTCTGCGAGTATTCATTCAAAGTAAACATAAACGACAAGTAGGGAACATCGTTTTCTATCGAGCCTATTAGGCTAGAAGTTATACATTAAAGCGCCAAAGAAACTGGTATAGACATGCTTGTTCAAATACAGAGAAATGTAAACAGGCAGAATACGGCGCTGTAGTCGGCAACGCCTATATAAGACAAGTGTCTGGCGCAGTTGTTAGATCCGTTACTGCTGCAGGTTATCAAGATTTAAGTGAGTTTGAACGTGGTGCTATAGTCGCAGCACGAGCGATGGGCTGCAGCATTTCCGAGGTAGCGATGAAGTGGGGATTTTCCCGTACCACCATTTCACGAGTGTACCGTGAATATCAGGAATCTGGCAAAACCTCAAACCTCAGATATCGCTGCCGCCGCAAAGCGATCCTGCAAGAACGGTACCAACGACGACTGAACAGAATCGTTCAACGTCACAGAAGTGCCACTCTTCCGAAAATTCCTGCAGATTTCAGTGCTGGTCCATCAGTGTCAGTGTGCGAACCATTCAACGGAACATCATCGATATGCTCTTTCAGAGCCAAAGGCCCACTCGTGTACCCTTGATGACTGCACGAAACGAAGCTTTACGCTTCTCTTGGGCCCGTCAACACCGGCATTGGATTGTTGATGAGTGGGTGCCTGGTCGGATGGGTCTCGTTTCAAATTGTATCGAACGGGTGGAAGTGTACGGGTATGAAGACAACCTAGAAAATCCGGTGGACCCTGCATGTCACCAGGGAACTGTTTAAGCTGGTGGAGGCTCTGAAAAGATGTAGGACGTGTGCAGTTGCAGTGATATGGGACTGATACGTATAGATAAGAGTCTGACAGATGACACGCACGTAAGAATCCTGTCTGATCACCTGCTTGCGTTCAGGTCCATGATCCATTGTCGGACTTGGGAAATTCCAGGAGTACAATGCGACACCCCTCACGCCCACAATTGCTACAATATGGCTACAGGAACACTCTTCCGAGTTTAAACACTTCCGCTGGCCATCAAACTCCCTAGACACGAACATTATTGAACATATCTGGGATGCCTTGCAACGTTCAGGAAAGATCTCCACCCCGTCCTATTCTTACGGATTTATGGACAGCCCTGCAGGATTCATGGTGTAAGTTCCCTCCAGCACTATCTCGGATATTAGTCAAGTCCATGCCACGTCGTGTTGCGGCACTTCTGGTTGCTCGCGGGACCCCTACACGATGTTAGGTATATCAATTTGTTTGTTTCTTCAGCGTATATTTAAATGACCGATATACAGTGCATTCCAAATAAAATTACGAGGATATGTGTAAGCACTAGAAAACTGTGTTTCTCTGAAATCAGCAAATCGTGTGAAATAAGATGAAAATTGGAATTGTCTTAATAAATTTGCGACTGTAGCAGCCGACATAAAAAACCTGAAATGGCGGGAGACTGAGATACGTCCAGAAATAGAAGAGGGCCAAGAATAGAACCTTTTGGGACATATCGTATCACAGATTTATAGTGAGACGCACGGACAGTGCTTTTATTATGAAATCGTAAGACAACTTCCTACTACGTAGACTCAGTTAACTGTACCGTTCTTCCGTTTCGGATTATTCCGTAGCTCCGTACCAACGCGGCCAGAGGACACTGCAGGGTGTCAACCCGCGTTAATTGAGTCGTCGGCGAGGCCAGAGCGGCGGCGTGTAAATCTCAGCGCGAGGCGCCCGGACAATACCAGCCCCAGGGGGGCTCAACGGCGCCGGACGCCTCCCGCGGGTACCCGTGTATTATGTCTCGCATTACGGCTCGGGGCTGTTATTCGGCACAGCGAGACGGGCCTGTAATGAACGCGCTGCGACAACAAACACATAAATTGTGCCCCTCCGCGTGGCAGGGCACGGCCGCTACAAAGCCGGCCTTACGGACAGAATTCCTTTATTTTTTTAACAAGACTGTCTTTGAGATTAAGAAAAAGGACCGTGGTGTAATCGAAAGACATACGAGAGGGCGTGTCGCTAGATGCGGTGTCGAGAGTAAGAGAGTGCCGTGAGGAATGAGCCAAAGCGGCGGACGCGTTTCCTCCAGCGTTTATGAACGCCGTGGGGAACCAAGTTCATTTATTAAGCAGAGATTTAAGGAAGGTGTTTTGCCATTAGATGGGCCGGATCCATTGTCGGAACGCAGTCACTAGACGCAAAGTTCCCTCACGCGTCGCACCAAAATAAACTTGGAATTTTCAAACCAATATGGTGGCCACTATTGAATTCGCTTTGGATACGGCTCCTGATTGGACGTAACTTAGGACTATACTTAGTATCTACAGCATACATTTCTTGACTCAACCTCTGGTGCGGGCCGTACTGGAGAAATATTGTGATAACCGACAAAACAAATAAAAATCAGAGTTTTGGAACAGTTTCCCAACTAAAGGTTATAACACAGTACGTTATTGTTGTTGTTGCTGCTGTTGTTATTGTCGTCTTCAGCAAGAAGACTGGTTTCATTCAGTTCTCCATGCTAGTCTATGCTGTCGAAACTTCCATTCTAACTTACTTACTGTCTTCATGCGTAAAAATTTTAACACTGCTCCCCAAACACCCTCCCTCCAACTACCGTTCCCGCCATTGCTATTAACAGTGTGTCGGCCTTCATTTTATATTCTCTCCGCTTCGGACATCAGTGTAAGATTTATTATTTAACTGTATAATTAATGTTTCACCTTCTAGAGCCTGCTGCATAATGTAGGTCGTATAACGATATCATTATTAGAATAATGAACCAGAGCAGCTGCTTAAAATAATTAATCTTCATGAAAGTGTGAACGCTATTTATATTAAAGTGACTATATTGTACTCACGTCTAGAATGATGTGACGTCTACATTATGTCGCTAGTGAACTGTCTTACAACTGACAATGTTTTGATTAGATGGTAAATAACGTAAATATATTGAAAATAATACGTTGGTTGTGGTTTTACAATTCTACTAAAATGACGTAATATGTTCACAAAGGTTATTCAGATGAACAGTGATATTATTTTACTAACTTAAACCCCCATGAACCATGGACCGTTGGTGGGGAGGCTTGCGTGTCTCAGCGATACAGATGGCCGTACCGTAGGTGCAACCGCAACAGAGGGGTATCTGTCGAGAGACCATACAAACGTGTGGTTCCTGAAGAGGGGCAGTAGACTTTTCAGTAGTTGCAGGGGCAACAGTCTGGATGATTGACTGATCTGGCCTTGTAACATTAACCAAAACGGCCTTGCTGTGCTGGTACTGCGAACGGCTGAAAGCAAGGGGAAACTACAGCCGTACTTTTACCCGAGAGCATGCAGCTTTACTGAATGTTTAAATGATGATGGCGTCCTCTTGGGTAAAATATTCCGGAGGTAAAATAGTCCCCCATTCGTATCTCCTGGCGGGGCTACTCAAAAGGACGTCGTCATCAGGAGAAAAAAAACTGGCGTTCTACGGATCGGAGCGTGGAATGTCAGATCCCTTAATCGGGCAGGTAAGTTAGAAAATTTAAAAAGGGAAATGGATAGGTTAAAGTTAAATATAGTGGGAATTAGTGAAGTTCGGTGGCAGGAGGAACAAGACTTGTGGTCAGGTGAATACAGGGTTATAAATACAAAATCTAATAGGGGTAATGCAGGAGTAGGTTTAATTATGAATAAAAAAAATTGGATTGCGGGTATGCTACTACAAACAGCAAAGTGAACACATTATTGTGGCCAAGATAGACACAAAGCCCATGCCTACATGGAAGAATCCTGGAGATACTAAAAGATATCAGATAGATTATATAACTGTAAGACAGAGATTTAGGAACCTGGTTTTAAATTGTAAGATATTTCCAGGGGCAGATGTGGACTCGGACCACAATCTATTGGTTATGACCTGTAGAGTAAAACTGAAGAAACTGCAAAAAGGTGGGAATTTAAGGAGATGGGACCTGGATAAACTGAAAGAACCAGAGGTTGTGCAGAGTTTCAGGGGGAGCATAAGGGAACAATTACCAGGAATGGCGGAAAGAAATACAGTAGAAGAAGAATGGGTAGCTCTGAGGGATGAAGTAGTGAAGGCAACAGACGATCAAGTAGGTAAAAAGACGAGGGCTAATAGAAATCCTTGGGTAACAGAAGAAATATTGAATTTAATTGATGAAAGGAGAAAATATAAAAATGCAGAAAATGAAGCAGGCAAAAAGGAAAACAAACGTCTCAAAAATGAGATCGACAGGAAATGCAAAATGGCTAAGCAGGGATGGCTAGAGGACAAATGTAAGGATGTGCAGGCTTATGTCACTAGGGGTAAGATAGATACTGCCTACAGGAAAATTAAAGAGACCTTTCGAGAGAAGAGCACTACCTGTATGAACATCAAGAGCTCAGATGGACATCCAGTTCTAAGCAAAGAAGGGAAGGCAGAAAGGTGGAAGGAGTATATAGAGGGTTTATACAAGAGCGATGTACTTGAGGACAATATTATGGAAATGGAAGAGGATGTAGATGAAGACGAAATGGGAGATAAGATACTGCGTGACGAGTTTGACAAACCACCGGGAGTAGACAACATTCCATTAGAACTACTGACGGTCTCGGGAGAGCCAGTCCTGACAAAACTCTACCATTTGGTGAGCAAGATGTATGAGACAGGCGAAATACCCTCAAACTTCAAGAAGAATATAATAATTCCAATCCCAAAGAAAGCAGGTGTTGACAGATGTGAAAATTACCGAACTATCAGTTTAATAAGTCACAGCTGCAAAATACTAACACGAATTCTTTACAGACGAATGGACAAACTGATAGAAGCGGACACCGGATAAGATCAGTTTTTATTCCGTAGAAATGTTGGAATACGTGAGGCAATACTAACCTTACGACTTATCTTAAAAGAAAGATTAAGAAAAGGCAAACCTACGTTTCTAGCATTTGTAAACTTAGGGAAAGCTTTTTCCAATGGTAACTGGAATACTCTCTTTCAAATTCTGAAGGTGTCAGGGGTAGAATACAGGGAGCGAAAGGCTATTTACAATTTGTACAGAAACCAGATGGCAGTTAAAAGAGTCGAGGGGCATGAAAGGGAAGCAGTGGTTGGAAATGGAGTGAGACAGGGTTGTAGCCTCTCCCGATGTTATTCAATCTGTTTATTGAACAAGCAGTGAAGGAAACAAAAGAAATACTCGGAGTAGGTATTAAAATTCATGGAGAAGAAATAAAAACGATGAGGTTCGCCGATGACATTGTAATTCTGTCAGAGACAGCAAAGGACTTGGAAGAGCAGTTGAACGGAATGGACAGTGTCTTGAAAGGAGGGTATAAGATGAACATCAACAAAAGCAAAACGAAGGTAATGGAATGTAGTCAAATTAAATCGGGTGATGCGGAGGGAATTAGATTAGGAAATGAGACACTTAAAGTAGTAAAGGAGTTTTGCTATTTAGGGAGTAAAATAACTGATGATGGTCGAAGTAGAGAGGACATAAAATGTAGACTGGTAATGGCAAGAAAAGCGTTTCTGAAGAAGAGAAATTTGTTAATATCGAGTCTAGATTTAAGTGTCAGGAAGTCGTTTCTGGAAGTTTTTGTATGGAGTGTAGCTATGTATGGAAGTGAAACATGGACGATAAATAGTTTGGACAAGAAGAGAATAGAAGCTTTAGAAACGTGGTGCTACAGAAGAATGCTGAAGATTAGATGGGTAGATCACATAACTAACGAGGAGGTATTGAATAGAATTGGGGAGAAGAGTCGTTTGTGGCACAACTTGACAAAAAGAAGGGACCGGTTGGTAGGACATGTTTTGAGACATCAAGGGATCACAAATTTAGCATTGGAGGGCATGGAGGATAAAACTCATACAGGGAGACCAAGAGATGAATACACTAAGCGGATTCAGAAGGATGTAGGTTGCAGTAGGTACTGGGAGATGAAGAAGCTTGCACAGGATGGAGTAGCATGGAGAGCTGCATCAAACCAGTCTCAGGACTGAAGACCACAACAACAACAACTTAAGCCCTGTCATGTTTATCTTTGGTTGTTGCATATGTTATTTCTGATTTTTCTTTTTTCGCTTTCTAAAAGTTCAGTATTGAGGTTTGATGAAGTATTTGTGTCTAAATTCTGTATGCTCGTTTAATTTATCTTCCGGAGATTCTCATGTGTGTATAGATTTCCAGTTCTTCAAGAACGTTCACTGCAGGATCTTTTGATATCCTGTACTGGATTTGGAGTGCATTTTCTATTTTATAACCAGTGTGGTTTTGATTTTTCAAAAGCAGAAAGAAGCTCGAATGATTGTTCACGCTGTTTTTGATGTGTCCTTTAGACTTCTTCATCTGTATAATCTTTGCAAGCATGAAACGTTTTAAGTGTGGAACTGTCAAACTATTGTCAAACCATAATTACAATATTATTTTCAACTTATTTACGTCATTTACCATCTAATCAAAACATTGTCAGTTATAAGACAGTTCACTGCCGACGTAACATGCAAGTAATATCTTATAGACGTGAGTACAATACAGTCACTTTAATACAAATAACATTGACATTTATACACGTGCTCAGGAAAATTGTATTGGCAGGTACTTAACAATGATGGTAAATGCCGAAACAGACCGTCGTGAATAAAGATTAATTATTATAAGCAACTGTTATGCTGCTTCTTTCTAATAACAATGCATTATTTAACAGTATAAAGTTTTGCTGCACTACGTATGGCTTCATAAACTGTAGCTTAAGAATGGGAAACAATGAATGTTAGATATTTAACATGATTTATTACCATAGCTATTAAAATCCCAGCCGTTCTCAGTGTAATATTTACTCTACGCATATATGCTATCCCTCATCTGATTACTGTCTGATTCTGAATTTTGATTTTATAAAAATACCAAATATATATTTCGCTTATGTTATCGTCCTCACGAAGCCACTGTTCTTGGGTAACATGAGCAGGAACTGCTCCTTTGTTTTCAAGTACCACTAAGCACAATGTCGTCTGAAGTCATCAAGAGAATTTAACGCAATTTTGCCCAATGATTTATTTCTAATGAGCACGGAATTTAGCTAAGCGACTTCAGGACGACTGTTGTGGACATGAATCAGGACAATAATCCTATAAAAAGCCACTTTTCAACCAGGAAAGCTACTGTCAGTAATAAAAGGAGATGGAAGGGACACATGCACGGGAGGGGGGATGGGGTAGGGAAGGCTAACCAACGATATTCCATAAAACAGGACATTTATTATCAGTGAAGTGTTCTCGTCCAAATTTTAGCAATTTTTTAACAATGCAAAGTCATCTTAATAATATGGTTGCTTACGGGGCGTGGGTTCTTAGCAAACTCTCTTGACGCAGTTCATTAGAAGGATGGGACATGGGTGCTCTTGTAAACACACTAAAACTCAACACTTGCTGCAAGTGGGAAGGAAAGTCACTATAAGGTCATCGTATCAAAGAAAATCTATCAAAGAAAATCTTAATAATTCGTACATATTGCAAGCTGTTGCGTCAAACCTAGATTGTGATCATTCATACTGCTCAAGAAATTGTGTACAGCACAATGGAAAAATCCTATCGTGGGTGGATAAGGAAACCAAGTCGTCCTTTCAAAAACTAAGTAGAAATCGATATAATTGGCACACGTTAAATGTAGCTACGCATTCCCTTGATAACTGAATTTAATTACTGCACAAAGCGACTGACCGCAATCCCAACGAAAAGGTTTTATCCTAAGAGCGCTCGAATGCAGCACGATTTATTCACCGCACAGTTAGACCCCGACTAATTAACTCAGAAAATTTCTAAGACTTTCCAGGCGCTGTGGTCTGATGCAACATCCCTGAGTGGGCGCGGAGGACAGGCCATAGTCTAATAAACGAAATCGCTCCACCAGGCGTTTTGTCAAATCGCTTGGACGCTAAAAATGCCAGTGCCTGCTGCTCAAGCCTGCCACCAGTCCACCACACAAAATCTGAACAGGAGTTCGGTGGATATTTCCTAGGCTTGCGTGGTGATCTGTGTGACCAATGGCTAGAAATACTTCCTAAAAAATAGCAGGACGAACAGTTGTCTCCGTCATGGTCACGCCACAAGCCAGATTTGAAAATTAAATTCAACGGACGTTCCTTCGCCTCCACTGCAACAAGAAACAGGAAATAGCTTCCGATTCTGTGATCAGGAATGCTCTTCCAATCATCCAAACAATCCCACATCAATCGCAAGTTATACCAAACAAATGATGCACCCTGAGAGAACAACAGCGAAAGATGGTTAAATGTGTGAAAAGGGAACTACAGCAACGTCTCCCTCTCTCCAGAATGCTTCATCAGTCTTTCATGATATCCTAACTAGTTAAAACTCCGTCACAGAGCTATTATTGTGGATATGGTTTAACGTAGGATGCTGATATGAAATGAAAAAGGAAATAAAGTTGGTTCTATAGCCATTCCTTCTCTCAGGCATGACTATATGCTAAGCAGCTTGCAAAAAAGCAATCTGGTGAACGAAATGAATCGAAGTGAATCATTACAAGTAACAGTTTCATTGAACGTGGCGGAGACAATGCTTTATACTGTGAACAACTGAGATTCGTGCCCAAGCAAAAAATCTATATTTCAGTAACATATTGTAACTATTAACGAACATATTTTTAGGCAAATATACGATAATAAAAGGAGTATGTCAATCAGACATGTATTTCATTAAAATACAGTACTTTCCCAAATCATCTTGAGATTAAAGTTTTTATTAACTTTATTGGCTAACTGATTTGTGCTCATACTTTAAAGTAATGAAAATAATTATAACGTATAAACGAATTAGTTGCATTAAACTATCACTTTCAATAATGAGCGAAGTGAGACATTGTCTTTTTCTCTTTCGTCTACATGAATTTTAAAATTTAATTTTTCCTACTGTTTTTTGTGATCGCGACATTCTTAGAGCGACCTTGACTTTAGGGAAACAATCTTGGACGCTTTATGAGTCCTGGTTTGGATGAAAGGAGGTATGAGGTAATTGCGTGAACGTTTATATGTTTCGGATTGCCAAAATTCTGTTAAGCCTTCTTTGGAAAGCCTTGGTGGTTTCATCAGCTGCGCTTGAACGGGCGCCATTGGGATTTTGAAGCGAAGGAGCACGGAGTTTTAAAGGTGGTTGCCGAGTATTTCGTGTCAGTTGTCGACTGAAAACTGTAGCCTAATAACCCGATACAATATGTCAACGCAGATTCTTAAGAGACTGGCACCAATTATTTTTATTTATTTGGAATTGGTTGTAGCGTAGACAGCCTACACATAAATGCAGCTTTGATGCAACTAAACTAAAATGGGGATATAAAGTCCACATTCTGTGTAAAATGTGAACTTAATGTCAACAAGAATGAAATTCGGACTCTGCAGCGGAGTGTGCGCCTCTGATATGAAACTTCCTGACAGATTATAACTGCGTGCAAGACCGAAACTCAAACTCGGGACCTTTAGTTTCGCGGGCAAGTGCTCTGCCAACTGAGCTACCCAGCCACGACTCACGACCAAAACTCATAGCTTTACTTCTGGCAGTACCTCATCTCCTTCGTTCCAAACTTCACAGAAGCTCTCCGGCGAATCTTGCAAAACTAGCAGTCCTCGAACAAAAGATATAGTCTTTCTTCCTGTTTTTCCTCAAAATTACATTTTGTCTTCGAAGATTGTGTTTTAATAAACTGTTTTTACATTTTAATATAATTTTATTACACAATGCATTCCCGTTGTAAGGTGAGCGTGTCATTTTTATTTTTGTAAGTTATCGTTGTGCCCGTCAGAGAGAGAGAGCAATTTATGTTACTGCTAAACAATCTTTGGTCTTGTTGTGGCACAGTTTTTACCTCTGCGGAGTCAGATACATTCTTAGTTGAAGTGTCGTAGGTGATGGATGTATCCAGTAGTGCTGTGTTGTCTTACGATTGTATCTGTTAGATGAAGAAAGATGTATTGTAAAGAACAGCAAGGCTGAATATAATGTACATACTGAAAAGCGAGAGGAATATAAATTTTGGATATGATCTCTGTTAACATTGTACCGTTTTTAAATTATTGTTCACTTTGTTAAGCACAGTATTGCTCAGACCAATGTTATGTGTGAAGATCACGCGAAGTTTTACTCCCCCTTTTTGTACACATACTTCATTCTAAAATCGTTATCTTGGAATATCATTTCATAGGAATAGTTGCTCTACCTATTCCACTGCTTTGAAGAAGGTTTATCGTTACGCATAAAGACATTGCACCATATGGTATGCCACTGTCTGGAAATGTTATTTGAAAACAGAAGTCTAGCTTAGCCACTGCCTGCTTGCTGTTTGCTGTTGTGCTTTAGAGAAATCTGCAACAATGTTGTCAAGGTGCGAGATAAGTGGAAATTTTGATTACGGCCAGATGATTTTATTACTTCAGTTGCGCATTTAATATAAAGACAAGTTGTATTCAGACCAATTACAGTTCAGTTCAAATTAGATACTGTTTAGTCAAAGGTTAGCATACGTATTTAAGTTGGATGACAGTTTGTTGGCACATAGGTTTGATAATATGCATATTTTTATTGAGTAGAAGGTATATTTGGGATAAATTATATACACAAACACATAGTGGGAAACTTACAACGTATTTTATTTATGCTATTTGATTTCCTTGATTGATTTCGAAATCACACAATTTCATACTAAGGCAGTTGGATGACAGTTTGCTGGCACATAGGTTTGATAATATGCATATTTTTATTGAGTAGATGGTATATTTGGGATAAATTATATACACAAACACATAGTGGGAAACTTACAACGTATTTTATTTATGCTATTTGATTTCCTTGATTGATTTCGAAATCACACAATTTCATACTAAGGCAGTTGGATGACAGTTTGTTGGCACATAGGTTTGATAATATGCATATTTTTATTGAGTAGAAGGTATATTTGGGATAAATTATATACACAAACACATAGTGGGAAACTTACAACGTATTTTATTTATGATATTTGATTTACATGATCGGTTTCGAAATCACACAATTTCATACTCAGGCAGACCATTTAGCCAAAACACTGTATTGTATAAAGTGACCCAGAATGTAGCCATGTCGTCAGTAGTGCAGTTGTAAGCAGGAAATACTCGTATTTAAAAATAAAATCTTCTCGATTTTCAGACATGCCACGTTGATCTTTCGATTGCTCTCTCCACCATCGTCATCAGGAGTAACAGTCACTGACTGCCAGAGCTGGCAAAGTGTTGCACTTAAAGAAAAAGGTACTTTAGTCAGCACTGGTTGAGCAGGTCACAGTAGCTTCGCGTCGTCAGGGGAGCAAGTAATGTCAGATGGTGCTAGGGGCCGACGCCGCGTTTGGAAATGCCGCATCCGCCACCCTCTGAGCCCCAGGATCTGTCTTTGGTTTCGAAACACACTTCCTAGCCCCGATAAATGTGTACCCGGGGTCTCAGTCGAAATTGTTGGGACTTCTCTCATTTCAGCTGCTTGTTTTATAAAGGAAGTACAACATGAAGACCCATGAACCAACACTGTCGTCTCGTCAAATTTTATTTTTTGCCTGTTCTCCAGAAATGTCCAGTGACGGCCAATTTCTCAAACTCCTGTTGTTTAATGATTCGAATGCACATTGGGCACCCAAAACCTTCGTAGTCTTTGACGGGGAGGGGAGTAACATGTCTCGTTATGTTGGAAGCGAGCCACAACACTGGTCTCTGTCCGTCTCTCCAGGACGCGTCCTGTGTTGCTAGTCATTGCCCCACAGTAAGGAAGGAATGGAGGCGACTTGGCCCCTTCGGCAGGTCTACGAGGTGTCCTTCATCGTTAGCACCTGAATGCGTTCGCAATGTCTCGCTTGCTGTAGCCATTTTCTCTGAACACGCTTTTCGGATGCTGCAGTTGAGACTACAGGTGGTCGTCATCAAAAATAATCCTTAGCCTGTGTACTAAGGTGTTCAGGAACAGTTTCCTGGGTACAGGGCAGTGAAAACTACTAGCGCTTCGGTTTCCTGTATACCGATTGACCAAGCTGTCCATCTGCCTTCTGCCCAACTGAAACATCCGAGATTGCAAGGTTACTTTGGCTCCCTATCTCGACAGTAAATTAAACGTTAGGGTGAACCCTTTCATGTGACCAACAAACGGCTGCAGTGAATTTTTACGGTGAGGCCTTATCAGGAACGTGTCATCAATGAACCATAGGAAACAAGAAAGACGCAAAGTCAGAGAGTTCATAAGTTGCTCGTTAAAGTGCTGCATAAAGAAATTCGCGGTAGCTGGAGGTATTGGGTCTGTGCCATCCTTCATCTCATGATATTCGTCGCGGCACAGATAGTGCGCAGTCGTTAGGACACGCCGGAGCAACTTGATGATCCCAGGAGGAAACCGTTGGGGTAAGAGATACAGGAAATAAGGGTTAACTGATTTCAGTCCTAGTAGTGGATGGCTGTTCAGGTTCCGTAACAGGCGGAATATCTGTAACAGGAAGGAGTGTCTGTGTGTGTGTGTGTGTGTGTGTGTGTGTGTGTAATTGGGTTTGGGCGGGGCGGAGTTGGTTCAAATGGCTCTGAGCAGTATGGAACTGAGGTCATCAGTCCCCTAGAACTTAGAACTACTTAAACCTAACTAACCTAAGGACATCACACATATCCATACCCAAGGCAGGATTCGAACCTGCGGTCGCGCGGTTCCAGGATGAAGCGCCTAGAACCGCTCGGCCACACCGGCGGGGCGGAGTTGCTTAAGTGCAGACATTACATGTGGTGAACCATTTTGCAAATAATTAATGGCTGTTTCGGAAGAGAGAAATTTGTCTTTGAGACAGATCAACAACGCAGATGGAGCTGGTCTGTTTTGGAAGTCCATTCCCGAAAACAAATTCACTTGTAACATGGAAATCCGTAAAATGTATGTTAATCAAATATTTTATGCAGCATCCCCAATTCATCTGATGATCGAAAATGAAAAAACTTAAACTGAAAGCTGATTTATGTCCAATGGTTATTGATTTTAGACAATGCTCATTCGAATGCCCCTTGATTTGTCTTCTGTTAATGGACTGATTGAGCGTGTGTTTCTCCTACGAACGCTAATTCGCTGACAAAGGTTTATTTCTCCTGCATCTACGCTATTATGTTGTCTTCCTAATTGTAAAGTCAAGTAGCTGTTCCAGAATACATTTCGACCATTACGACTTTTAGTAATTCAAACTGAGATTCGTCCCAGTTAGTTCGAGTTAGTGAGGTTTGATTATATTACAGGAAAATAAATCACGCCAAGTTATTCTTGCGCTCCAGCTATGCAACTAAAGGAAAGGCTGTTTGTTTTTTGTGTTCCTTTTACTTATGAAGTGTCTTTAGTGATATGTAATACATGTCTCTTCTACCTGTGTAATAAGTGCGTTACATAATGACTCCAAATAATTTGCTATGCTACAGCTTTTGGTTATTGTCTTACTGTTAAGTAAGAAACAACTTTATGGAGCTCCAGTTTCGAGGAAGTAAGTTCCCGCTTTACACTGCAAAAAATTTTCTGATCTTACTATCCCATATGTATCGTACTTGAATAGCACTTAGGTGGGATACGTAAACCAGATGCCCAATCCACTGCGCTTCCGAACAGACTTCAGTTCAACACTTCCTTACTCTGTGCGCTAGAAGTGCCAACTATAACTGTGTCTTCTGTTCGTCGTCTTTTGTTTGTGTTCGTTTTTTTTATTTTTTTTTATTATGTCCATCATTTTGGGTGGGGGGGTCTTGGGGATCACGGCCGTCCAATATTGTAAGAAAATGAAACACCTACAGCCGTCTTTAGGATCTTATTTACTGTGTAGCTACCAGTTTCAGCGCTTCATTGCGCAATATTCAGGCCTTAGTTGATGCTGAAGGCGTTATCACGATCCATATATACGTTGCATCAGTGGCCAATATAATTGGTTTACGCAATCTATAACTGTGATGTCAGCATTCTTGGCAGTTGATAGTTGGAGTGCTGACATCATAGTTACAGGTGGCCTGCGAAAACCAGTCATGCTGGCCCCTGCGTATATATGGATCGTGATAATCTCTTCAGCATCAACTAAGGCCTGAAGTCGAGCAGTCATGTATCGAAACTGGTAGCTACACAATAAATAAGATCATAAGGACGGCTGAGGGCGGTTCATTTTCTTACAATTATATTTGTGCGTGCGTGCGTGCGCGCGCGCGCGCGCGCGCGTGTGCGTGTGTGTGTATGTGTGTGTCTGTGTGTGTGTGCGTGTGAAGGTCTGTCTGTGTGTGCGCACGCTCTTGTATGTGTGTGTGTGTGTGTGTGTGTGTGTGTGTGTGTGTGTGTGTTTTTCCGGGCCTGCTCTGTGGAGGGATTAAGTTTCCTATGCCTCTACCTTCCGAAAAACTGGTATAAACAAATAATGCTCACCACACCGGATCATTAGCCTGTACAAAACAAAACTATGACCCACAGGGAGCAAAGGTTTCTCGCCAGCACCTAAGGATGCGCGTCCACCTAGATGTGGCCAAGTGCAGAGAGCATTCCGGCAGCGGAGCAGGCTGTTGGGAGACGGAGGAGCAACAAGTGTGGGAGATAGCGGCCGGCCCTCACCTTGGGCAGAACGCCACCGCTCCGCGCATCAGATACCGCTGTGCCGTGTCCGAACGGCCGCGACCACGTAACAATTACGTCCTACACACGCCGTGATACCGCCGCGCTAAATGGAACAGCGCTCTTGTACTGTCGCGCCGAACTCTGGCCGTTCATTGAATTTCGGGGGCCGCGCAGATCGGACACGTCGATCGGCCAGCGGCTGGACACGCTTCATAAATCACTCCAGCCCTCCAGGCGCGTCGTAGCGCGACCGATAACGCAAATTAGATTCGTGGACAGGTGCAGGCGGGCGTGTCCGCGTGGGAGGCCACACTTGTTGTGGGGCTAACCCCTGTTCGCCGCAACGGAGACGGGTTCAAGCACCTGTCTCACTTAACGGATCGCGCCGTTCCAGTTACCATCATCATTTTCACAAGTACAAGAAACATGTCCGATCTGTTACAAATAATCCTAATCTAACAGAGAGCGTCATGATGGATACAGGGATTGGTGAACACAAGGTCACTGTAACGGGGCTCAAAAACCATATAAACCAAAACCACTAAAAATAACGCAAAATATATCTATTTAAAACAGCAGTTTTCGCAGTGGTATCTGGAACAGTTTGAAATGCATCCTACATTTCCATCCTCTGTGTTGTTTATCGATGAAGCAACGTTTGGGGGTGACGGAGTCTTCAACATCCACAATTCGCATGTTTGGAGCGGGCGTAACCTACATGCCACAGTTACTAGCGCTTATCAAGTGCGGTTCTTCGTTAACGTGTGGGTCGGTGTTGCTGGGGACTGTTTAATTGGGCCGCATCTGCTACCTAGGCCATTCAATGGCAGGCACTATTACAATTATCTCGCCAGAGCATTGCCAGAATTTCTGGAAAACGTCCCGCTCCCTACAAGACAACGCATGTGGTACCAACATGACGGGGTGCCGGCACATTTCAGTCATCGTGTGCGTCGATTGCTGGACCGACAATTCCCAGAAACGAGGATTGGCCGGTGGTCCTGTACCATGGCCTGCTCGACCCCCGGATATGTCCCCTCTGGACTTTTTTGTGTAGGGAGAGATGCGCAACCTTGTTTCTGCAACTCCTGTTTCAGCAGAAGAGGGTCTGGTTACCCGGATAGTAGCAGCAGCAGGAACAGTTCAGGATACTCCTGGAGTTTTTGCCCGTGTCAGACAGAACATGATCCGACGGTGTAACCTTTATTTACGTGTCAATGGAGGCATTTTTAAAAATCTACTGTAATTGAAACTGGGAAGTGTTAATCTGTTATCTTTTGGTCATAAAAAAAATGGAGAAGTGTTTGTTGGTTTAATTGATTTGCAGCCAGAGAAATCTTCCTCTACTGGTTTAAATACTCCTCATAGGAAAAAATGACACTAGGGAAAAATATTTGTTTTTATGTCTCCTACAACCTCCAAGAGTTTGTCGGTTTAAATAGTTTTCACCCTGTAGACCAGATATGGCTCAAATTCAAAGATACAGTATCGACAGCAATAGATATAGTCATACCCCATAATTTAATAAGAGACGGAACTGACCCACCATGGTACACAAAACACGTCATAACATTTTTGCAGAAGCAGCGAAAAAAGCACGCCAAATTTAAAAAAAAAACGCAAAATCCCCAAGAATGGCTAAGTTTCACGGAAGCTCGAAATTTAGTGCGGACGTCAATGCGAGATGCTTTTAATAGTTTCCACAATGAAATATTTTCTCCAAATATGGTAGAAAACCCAAAGAGATTCTGGTCGTATGTAAAGTACACCAGTGGCAAAAAACAGTCAATACCGTCACTGCGCGATAGCGATGGAAATGTTACCGATGATGGTGCCACTAAAGGGGAGTTACTACATACAGTTTTCCGTAATTCCTTCACGAAAGAAGACGAAGTGTGGGGCGGCGAAGAAGTTGTCGAATGAGTTGTTTGAATGTCCATTTCACGTAACAGACTATTGCCGATGCAACATATGTGGGACGGCGAAGAAGTCGTTGTTTAATGTTGAATGAAAGTTGAACATTGCCACCTTAAATCACGCGAGCCTGGCAACTAATTTGGTGGCCAGTCAGAAAGCGAAGGGAAACTTACTGACCTTAGTTCCCAGTCTGCACGGCCACATTCCTGTACAGCCCAGCTAAACGAAAAATATCCATAGTTCTTCACGGGATTAGGGCTGCTTGAATAAAATTTAAAGTTCCAAACAAGATTTTATTATCTTAAAGGCTCACACAAATTACTCGAAACTTCTGAAAATGCTAAAGACATTAAATATTGTTAATTCAGCCAATCGTTTAATAGTTCAGAGGCGACTTCTACAGCAAGTTCCTCCCGAATAGTTCATTACTCTAACTAACGGTGCTCTATTAATAGTTCGCAATAATGTTAAAAAAAAAAAAATTAATGCTCGCCTTAAAAGTGGAGTTAGTCACCACTTGCCACGCGGAATTATACTTCACACGGACGGCACAATAACAGTTTGTTACCGAAGTCTAAACGATCCAGGACGGTGTACAGTCCTCGCGATTTTCAATGTCCGTTTACATTGCTAAGTACGCGCATGTCACAGCCCGCTATGACGTCACCCGAGGCGAGGCGCGATCGGACGTTAAGCTCGCGTGGACTAGGCGTTGGTCTAATGCGGAGTGAGCTTACTACTGCCTCTGCCGCTCTTTTTATATAGCTCCGGCGCGTACCGCCAAGAGAGCATCTGTTCTTTCCGTTCATATGCAGATGCCTGCGGCCTCCAAATGACCGCTATCTCAGGCACATAATCTTAAATATCACATTTAATAATAGCTTTACAAACTTCTCAATTTTTGTATACATACATCTGAGCAGTACAGAAGCACGTAGAAAATCTCAGCCCGCTAAAATTAAAACTTTACTCTCTAGAATTTTTACAATGGAACTAACGGTAGATTGTTACCTCTGAACCATAGCTTTATCAAGACTTGTATCAGCTGTTAATTATGCTACAAGACTAAAACTTGGTGTAGCTTTGTTAATTGTCCTATCTGATCATTGGTCTTAAAGAATTTGTTTTATCATTAAAATTTAAAGTACTTAATCTATAATGCTTATGTACATTTTACTCACAAAAGTAGTTTTTACTAAATTACTAAAAAACTAGAAGAGGTAACTGATTGTGGTATTTCCATTATTATTATTAGGGTGAACTGAAGCATCCTACCAATTTTCAATATTGTAGCTCTATTATTTCGCGCCTCTGATTTTTCCGAAAAACGCGGATTCTGGAGTCAATTTTAGTTTTATGGTTTTGGAAACCAGCACCACTCATTAATGACTTCTTACTGCACCTTCTCACCAAATTTTGGCTTCCTAGCGTCATTATTTAGCGCCTCCTATTTTTCTTTCAAAACGTGAATTTTACGTAAACTACTAATTTTATAACATTAAGATTTGTTACCTGAAACATTATTACATAGAACTATACTTTAACAAAGTTTTACACACAAATCTTAATTTTTACTTTTATGTTAAATGTGGTGCAATACTATATGCAGGCGCGTTACGATGACGTGACGCTACTAGCAGTGAACTAGGGTAAGTCCCGTGCACTCGCTCGCCTCTGTATCTTATACATGATACAGCGCTTGCTTTGCTTCATCACCCCCTTTTTAATTTTCGTGAAAATCTATTTTTGAACAAAATTAAATTTCTAAAAGAACAAACAAGCGATGGATTACTTTAGTATACCTCTTTCAACTTAAGTTGCTTCTTCTTAGGAAATTCCTCATTACTACATACACAAAATAACCATACTCATATACACATAGAAAACCTAGTACAGAAGACATTCACAAATTATTTACATACATTTACATGGAAATATAAATTTTTCAATGGTTACAAAATAGTTATTTTTTTTCTTTAAAATCAGTCTCTTCCTGAAAAAGAAAATACACACGACTTTTATCACTGCAACGCACTCACATTTTTCTTTTACTATAATACTCGGCACTGTGGTGGGTGTCCTATTGTAACACTCATTTAATTTCACTGATTGACAAAATTGTGGGAGGAAATTGTATTCACTGTGGTTTGCGTCTCTACTTCCAATCTCCCTACCGCTTGTTGTCAGTCATTCATGCAGCCTGCATGTCCCTGAGAAACAGACAATACAGTCTAAGTTTCTGTTTTCAACTTATATCTAAGGTAGGACAAAGTACATTTTATAGTTTATATTCTGGCACTATTTTACTAATTGTGAAGTTGTCAGAAAGACATTTAGCACTAAGTCGTATCTGATACAATAGCTCCTACTTTCTTCTTTCATAAATAATCTTTTAGGTTCCTAAATAGTGAAAATTCTTTTAGCAAATTAATATATTAAGATCTTGCTTCAACTTAGAAAATTGAGTAACCTTTTAGTTTTAATGTACTCTGGCTTAATTATCGTATGGATTAGTTCATCAAAGAAGTCATTTGCTGACCAGCACTTTGCTTTATTGTATGAATTACTAAAGAAATTAGTTATTTTCAGTATACCGATTCCAAATTTCTGCATTTTCCAATATTTGTGTGTTTCTGTTGTCTGTTTAACTATTTATTTGCCTCAAGCAAGATTTAGCGTTTTTCACCATTTCACGAGACGTGAGGGAATTATCCTTTAATCCTACATCATTTACTTCAATTTACTTACTTCACTTCTTCACCTTATTCATTTTCTCCCTTTTCTTCCAGATTCAAAAATACTTCATTTCTCCACTTCTTTCTCCCTTTTCCTTTTGTCAGCCTATTGACGTCCTGTTTCTATATATTTGGTGCGATCCTCACACCACTTCCACACATCTCCATTTATTTAATTCTAAAACGCCATTGCTTGCCTCTATGAGCATTACCTTCTTACGCTGTTTTCCTTCAGACAACCTTATTTCTAGCAACATACTACCTTCTGCATAATCTCATGGATTATTCATATTCATACCGTACTTCGTATACTGCAAAGTGTCTCTCTTAGTTGTAGTTTCTAACCCTTTACAATTACATGAAATATTTTAATTTATTTATTTTAGCCATGTTTGCCTCTTATTGGTACTCAGACTTTTGTTTTGCCATTCACTAGGTAGATCCTTACTAAGAATACTTAAAACCTAATAGCATATATACAACATGAAGACATATGTCATTCTTACCTGTTATGATAGACCAGAAGAAGGGAATGAAACTTGAAAAGGAAGTAAAGTTTCACCCAGCTGGGACTGCACGGTACGCCAAACCGTGTATCCGCCAAAGAGTGGCAGACTCCCTACAGTAATTAATTACTGTTAATTTTAAATTCCTTTAGGATGTGTCTCTCTTCAACCTTCGCACTTTCCTCATTCTCACTGAAAACCAAATTTTCCTGCAAGTATCCTTTATTCTTTATTACTCTAATAGGCAGTTCCCAAGTTTCATTACTACCGCCTATATGACTTCCTATAAAAGACTCTCTTATCACTTTAGAGTCAGGTAAAGTTAAAATTAAGTTGTTCTGATCAAAATTGATCTTTCCCTGGTACTTTGATAAGAAATCAGTACCAATCAACATATCAACACTTAAGCCTAGCACAATCAAACAAGGATGATCTATTACTACGTCATTTATACCAATGGGTATCAAAGCTTCGTGTTGAACTGGTCTAGAGACTTTTCCAGTAGCACCTATAATCTTTAAGCCACTTACTTTCATAACTGTTAACTTCTCTTTATTGGGTATGGTGTCAAAAAATGTTTGTGATAAAGCACTTGCTTCACTGCCACTGTCAAGCAGACAACGCACAGTGACTCCTGATATGTTTACTTTGATAACAGGGTGAGTTATTTTACATTGAACAGGTTGCTCACACACCTCGTCTAATAAATCTCGTTCTATGTTCTTCCAGCTAAAGTAATTCTGATCAGTTGCAATTACATTTACATTTACATCCTGGGGCTCATCATGCTCTATAATCTTAGCTGCTTTCTCTAATCTGTCCACTAACTTTAAATCGAAGCATCTGACGACTTTTTCTACTTTTGTTTGCTGCACATCAGCCAAACTATCCTCTACCTCTGAGCAACTGCGTCCCTGCGCAATATTGCTGTTCATAAGAATGTCGTCACCTTCAACCATTTGTGGCACGTTTACACAGCTACTAGATTCTTTCACCTCGTTACTATTTCTACCCCCTTCATTCATCATTTCCTCCTCTCTAAAGTTTTGCAGTACTGATTCTACTTCTGCTACTTCTACTTCAGCTTTTAGATTGCCATTTTCATCGAAGATGTAAGCTCTTACTTCATCATTATTCCCATCAGACTCAAACCCATTATCTATTTCTTCCCCATTATCTACCTTGAGTTCCTGTTCTTCCTTGACCCATTTTTCTAGTGTATCCAAAATACTATCCACTATTTTGTGAGAGTGGCTTAACACATCACTGGTATTATCTGTATTTATTTCGTCATCCATGTTGTCTGTCTGTGTATGTTGGCTGATTGTCTGTGTTTCCGTTACTGGCTGTGTTACTGTTACCGCCTGGTGAGCGCCAGTTTCCTCATAGACGGGATTTAGTTTCCCACACGCGGCCTGTTGTGTTCATCTGTGACACCACTAGATATAGTAGCATCAAGACTCCCTTCTTGTCTTAATGGCATAGTATTTACTTCTCCACTTTCGTCATAGTAGTTGTTACGAAAGCGTGGTGAGTATCTACCCCCTCTTCCTCTGCCACGGCTTTGGTTTCGATAGTTTGTTTTGGTGTGCCTAACTTCCATATTTCTAACGTTCACGTTTCCATTATTTGGTACGTGATTGTTAGAAGATTTGTTATTCTGCTGCACCTGCTCCTCAGCAGCAGCTACTCTTTCCACTCTTTCCAGATATTCAATAAATTTGTCTATATTATCTCTAGGGGCGGAAATGATCCTCTTCTGCCAGTACCACGGCAGCTTACCTTCTAAACCCATAATGATCATATCTGGCTTCATCTTTTCTGTCAAATGTGACAGTCTTGAAACCCACTTCCTAGCGAAATCCTTTACTGATTCACGCCCTGGGAAAAACTTCTTACCACTCCAGAATTCCCTTAACACATCATTTTGTTTGTTATGTGACCAGTATTCGTTGAGAAATGCAGACTTAAATTCAGATAAAGTTTTACATTTGATCATTACATCCGCTGACCATCGCAAAGCATCACCTGACAAATGACTTCTTATAAATGAAATTTTTTCTCTTTCTGACCACGTGTTGGGGAGAACATCCTCAAAGTCATTCCAAAATTCAAGAGGGTGAATGTACTTATCAGGATCAAAGCGCAAAAACTGTCGACACCCTATAAAAGCGGCGTCAACTGAAGTCACATGCTGTACAGTAGAATGACTAGAATTAACAGAGGTTACTCTATTTTCTATGTTAGCAATGTTAGTATTTAATTCCTCTACTTGTGACTCTACTGCTTCTATCCTGGCAGAACATCTTTGTTCCACTGCACCACGAATTTCGGTACAGGTTTCTTTTACTTTCTCAATGTTTTTCTGACAAGTATCTACTTTAATTTGTACCTCTTTAACTTTGTCAGAGCAAAGTTTGGACTCGTTGCTCAATCTTTCGGACAACCTCACTTCCAAAAGTTCATCTGCCTCTTGATAATTTTTTTGAATTTGATCTATTTCACATTTGAAAGTACTATGCATTTTAGTTAACTGTTGCCCTACTTTTACTTGAATGTCATGATGAATAGCATCTATCTTATAATTCAAACTATTCCATTTTGATTGCAGTTCTTCTTTTAGTTCTTTATTACTATCCTCAATTTTATTTTCCAACCCTTTATTACTAACCTCAATTTTATTCTCCAACTCTTTATTACTATTTTCAATTTTAGCCTCAATTTTATTTTGGTTTGATTCGAGTTTGGCAAACAGTATTTGCATCCAATCCGGAGCTTCTACCTTGATACTTTGTATCTCTTGACTTGACTGAGCTGGAGATATATTGAGCTCAGTTTCACTACCTGACAAAGTTAGCAACTCTACTGGCTCCCTTTTGACTTCTATTTCACTTATTGATTGCATCCCTGCACTCTCATTTAAATTAAAGTCATAATTTACTGGTGACAAATTACGTTCTAGTTCAATATTTGAGGGATTAATGGAACCATCCTCATTAAACTCAATTCCTGATCGTGAGGATTCTTGGTCAGAGACCGGTTCCCTTCTGAAATGTACACTACTTTCCATATCTTTTAGTTTGTTAGCAGCAGTTAATAAATATTTTAAAAGTCTTTGACTTAACTTAAATGCTTGATTTCGACGAATGATGTCGTCGCGGTGTACCAGCAATCGTGATGCGACGCGTCGCGACGTATTGAAGGCAGCAGCAGCAGCTGTAGCGTCGAGTACCGCCACAGGAATCGCCTACTGCAATAGCTCCAGGGGGGGGGGGGGGGGGGCAAGGCACCGTTGACCGCTCGGCGCAGCCGGCAGCTGTCTCGCAGATCAGCGCAGCTCCGCGATGACGCACCGTCTTCCTTTAGTCTCAGCGCCGTCGGCAGCCGCGATCCAGCATCGTCGCCTTCCTCACCATCGTCACTAACCAACGTACAGCAGTAGACACTTATTGTTTATACACTACACCTGCCTTTACTGGTAACACTGTTCCCACACTAGTTCAATTCAGTGTCCTGTTATTGCCTACCGAGTTCGTTAATTTATACCAATCGCTTTCACACATCGAGCACTTTTATTTGCTTTTAATTCAGTTTTCCCGGCCGATGCACCATATGTGGGGCGGCGAAGAAGTTGTCGAATGAGTTGTTTGAATGTTCATTTCACGTAACAGACTATTGCCGATGCAACATATGTGGGACGGCGAAGAAGTCGTTGTTTAATGTTGAATGAAAGTTGAACATTGCCACCTTAAATCACGCGAGCCTGGCAACTAATTTGGTGGCCAGTCAGAAAGCGAAGGGAAACTTACTGACCTTAGTTCCCAGTCTGCACGGCCACATTCCTGTACAGCCCAGCTAAACGAAAAATATCCATAGTTCTTCACGGGATTAGGGCTGCTTGAATAAAATTTAAAGTTCCAAACAAGATTTTATTATCTTAAAGGCTCACACAAATTACTCGAAACTTCTGAAAATGCTAAAGACATTAAATATTGTTAATTCAGCCAATCGTTTAATAGTTCAGAGGCGACTTCTACAGCAAGTTCCTCCCGAATAGTTCATTACTCTAACTAACGGTGCTCTATTAATAGTTCGCAATAATGTTAAAAAAAAAAAAAAATTAATGCTCGCCTTAAAAGTGGAGTTAGTCACCACTTGCCACGCGGAATTATACTTCACACGGACGGCACAATAACAGTTTGTTACCGAAGTCTAAACGATCCAGGACGGTGTACAGTCCTCGCGATTTTCAATGTCCGTTTACATTGCTAAGTACGCGCATGTCACAGCCCGCTATGACGTCACCCGAGGCGAGGCGCGATCGGACGTTAAGCTCGCGTGGACTAGGCGTTGGTCTAATGCGGAGTGAGCTTACTACTGCCTCTGCCGCTCTTTTTATATAGCTCCGGCGCGTACCGCCAAGAGAGCATCTGTTCTTTCCGTTCATATGCAGATGCCTGCGGCCTCCAAATGACCGCTATCTCAGGCACATAATCTTAAATATCACATTTAATAATAGCTTTACAAACTTCTCAATTTTTGTATACATACATCTGAGCAGTACAGAAGCACGTAGAAAATCTCAGCCCGCTAAAATTAAAACTTTACTCTCTAGAATTTTTACAATGGAACTAACGGTAGATTGTTACCTCTGAACCATAGCTTTATCAAGACTTGTATCAGCTGTTAATTATGCTACAAGACTAAAACTTGGTGTAGCTTTGTTAATTGTCCTATCTGATCATTGGTCTTAAAGAATTTGTTTTATCATTAAAATTTAAAGTACTTAATCTATAATGCTTATGTACATTTTACTCACAAAAGTAGTTTTTACTAAATTACTAAAAAACTAGAAGAGGTAACTGATTGTGGTATTTCCATTATTATTATTAGGGTGAACTGAAGCATCCTACCAATTTTCAATATTGTAGCTCTATTATTTCGCGCCTCTGATTTTTCCGAAAAACGCGGATTCTGGAGTCAATTTTAGTTTTATGGTTTTGGAAACCAGCACCACTCATTAATGACTTCTTACTGCACCTTCTCACCAAATTTTGGCTTCCTAGCGTCATTATTTAGCGCCTCCTATTTTTCTTTCAAAACGTGAATTTTACGTAAACTACTAATTTTATAACATTAAGATTTGTTACCTGAAACATTATTACATAGAACTATACTTTAACAAAGTTTTACACACAAATCTTAATTTTTACTTTTATGTTAAATGTGGTGCAATACTATATGCAGGCGCGTTACGATGACGTGACGCTACTAGCAGTGAACTAGGGTAAGTCCCGTGCACTCGCTCGCCTCTGTATCTTATACATGATACAGCGCTTGCTTTGCTTCAGAAGTAGATATTCCAGAATTCGAAGCCAGAACAGCTGCTAGCATGAGTGACATAAAAGCAGATATCTTAGGTGTTGCGAAACACTCAAATCACTTAAGAAAGGCAAGTCTTCCGGTCCAGATGATATACCAATCAGGTTCCTTTCAGAGTATGCAGACACAATAGCGCTTTTCTTAGCAATCATATACAATCCCTCACTTGACGAAATGTCTGTTCCTAAAGACTGCAAAGTAGCACAGGTCACACTAATATTAAAGGAAGGAAATAGTAGTAACCCATTCAATTACAGACCCATATCACTGACCTTAATTTGCGGTGGGATTTTCTAGCATATATTGTAGTCCGCAGCTCGTGGTCGTGTGGTAGCGTTCTCGCTTCCCGCGCCCCGGTTCCCGGGTTCGATTCCCGGCGGGGTCAGGGATTTTCTCTGTCTCGTGATTACTGGGTGTTGTGTGCTGTCCTTAGGTTAGTTAGGTTTAAGTAGTTCTGTTCTAGGGGACTGATGACCATAGATGTTAAGTCCCATAGTGCTCAGAGCCATTTGAACCATATACTGTACTCGAACATTATGAATCATCTAGAAGAAAATGACTTATTGGTACATAAACAACACGTATTCAGAAAATATCGTTCTTGTACAACACCTATCTCTTTATTCCCATGAAGTAACGAGTGCTGTCGACAAGGGATCTCAGATCGATTCCATATTCCCAGATGTCCAGAAGGCTTTTGATACCGTTCCTCACAAGTGACTATTAATCAAATTACGTGCATATGGAGTATCGTGAGTTGTGTGACTGGATTCGTGATTTCCTCTCAGAGAGGTCACAGTTCGTAGTGATAAACGAGGAGAACAGATCTGATATCTGGCGTTCCGCAAAGTAGTGTCTGGCCCTCTGCTGTTCCTGATTTACATAAATTATCTAGGTGATAATCTGAGTAGCCCTCTTAGATTGTCTACGAAGGCTTTCCCGGCGTAATGATTGATAATATTCTTCTCGGGTATGCAGCCGGATCATAACGTCATCATGACACAATATTTCCGCGGTCCAACTGGCCGCCATCTTCAGCTGAGAGTGCTGGTGCACGATCTCGCCGGAGAGATCGTGCACCAGCACTCTCACCTGAAGATGACGGCCAGTTGGACCGCTGAAATATTGTGTCATGAAGACGTTATGATCCGGCTGCATACCCGAGAAGAATATTATCAGCCCTCTTAGATTGTTTGCAGATGACGATGTAATTTAACGTCTAGGAAAATCATCAGACGATCGATTCCAATTACAAAATGACCTAGAGAGAATTTATGTATGGTGCGAAAAGTGGCAACTGGCACTAAACAAAGAAAAGTGCGAGGTCATCCACATGGGTACTAAATGAAATCCGATAAATTTTGGGTATACGATAAACCGCACAAATATAAGGGCTGTCAATTCGACTAAATACCTAGGAATTACAATTACGAGCAACTTAAATTGGAAAAATCAAATAGATAATATCGTGGGGAAGGCGAAACAAATACTGCGCTTTGTTCGCAGAACAAACCCACTAAAGAGACAGCCTACTGTTCTCTGCTTGAATACTGCTGCGCTGTATGGGATATTTACCAGGTAGGATTGACGGAGGACATCTAAAAAGTGCAGAGAAGGGCAGCTCGTTACGTGTTATCGCGCAATAGGGTTGAGAATGTCACTGATATGATACGCGAGCTGGGGTGGCTGTCACTGAAACAAAGGCGGTTTTCTTTGCAACGAGATCTATTTACGAAATTTCAATCACCAACATTCTCTTCCCAATGCGAAAATATTTTGTTGACACCCGCCTACGTAGGGAGAAATGATCATCATAATAAAATAAGAGAAATCAGAGCTCGAACGGAAATATTTAGGTGTTTCTTTTTCCCAAGCGCCATTCTAGAGTGGAATGGTATAGAAGTAGTATGAAAATGGTTTGATGAACCCTCTGACAGGCACTGAAGTGTGAATTGCAGAGTAACCATATAGATGTAGATGTAGATCGTCTTAATAATCAAGTCTATGGACTTTATAATGTCGGAAAATCCGTGAGGAGTCCATATTGTCAATATACTCATTGACAGCTACTACTAACTCAGCAATACATCCACAGTAGTTTCTTAAAGGCACCCATTATACACTTAGATTATTAAACACTTGTCTGATGGGGGTAACACAAAAATAAATAACATTTAATAAGAGTATGTTACAAAATGTTACTTAACTTTAGTACAGTTTGATGCGAGCAGCATGATGTCCTAAACCTAATACAATGATATCTAAATAAACACCAAGACAACAACAAAAAAAGCAACAACGCACCAGAAAGCAATATCCGAATGGGACGAAATCAGTAGATCTGATGTGCATCTGCAGACAAACAAATGATTACAGTTTCACATAATTTGGATGATCTATTCAAGAGAAAGAGCTTCACAAATCGAGCAAGTCAATAAAGCGTTGGTCCACCTCCGGCCCACATGCAGGCAGTTATCCGGCTTGACATTGATTGACAAAGTCATTGGATGTCCTTCTGAGGGAAATCGTGCCAAATTCTGTCCAACCGACTCGTTATGTCGTCAAAATCCGGAGCTGGTTTTAGGGCCCTGCCTGTAATGATCCAAACGTTCTCAACTGGAGAGAGATCCGGTGACCTAGCTGGATTTCGAAAGCACGAAGACAAGCAGTACAAAACCTCGCTCCATTATCTTGCTGAAATATAAACCCAGGATGGCTTGCCGTGAAAGGCAGCAAAAGACAGCGTGGAATATCGTCGACGTACCGCTCTGCTGTAAGGGTACCGCGGATGACAACCGAAGGGGTCTTGCTATGAAAAGAAATGGAGACCCAGAGTATAATTCATACAACCAAAGTAGTCTTGCTATGAAAAGAAATGGCGACTCGGACCATAATTCATGGTTGTCCGGCTGTATGGCGGGCGACATTCAGGTTTTATCCCAGTGCCATCTTTGCTGGTCATTGGGGCTCATTTCATAGTGGGACTCGTGACTGAAGACAGTTCCACTCCAGTCAATGAGATTCCAAGCAGAAGATGTGTCTGGAGACTCCTCACACAGCAGTGGGATATCAACCTGACTGTCGTCCGCCATACTTTCTGACAACCAGGAGTGATAGTCTCGGGTGCCATTTCATTCCATAGCAGGATCCTTGTGATAGTCGTCGGCTGTACCTATACAGCACAGTGGTACGCCGACGATATTCTAAGCTCCGTTTTGTTGCCCTTCATGGTAAGCCATCCTTGGCTTACATTTCTGCAAGATCATGCGTGACCTAGAGCTACTACTGTTGGTATTCGCCCTTGCCAAACCCTACCTTGGCCGTCAAGGCTGCCTCATCTCTCGTTCAAATGGGTCTGAGCACTATGCGACTTAGCTTTTGAGGTCATCAGTCGCCTGGAACATAGAACTGATTAAACCTAACTAACCTAAGGACATCACACACATCCATGCCCGAGGCAGGATTCGAACCTACGACCGTAGCGGTCGCTCGGTTCCAGACTGTAGCGCCTAGAGCCGCACGGCCACTCCGGCTGGCTTGCCTCATTTCTCCCCAACTAAGAACGTTCGGAGCACTATGGGCAGTGCACTCAACCCATCTGGGGATTTTGACAATTTAACGCAACAATTGGCCAGGAAAAGGCACTATATCCCTCAGGAGGACATCCAACGACGATAATGTTGCTTGCATAAGGGCCAGAGGTGGAGCGAGGTATTGGTGACTCCCTCATTTCGGCACTACAGGCATTCATGTAGGATCTAGCACGTCTCCTACGTGGGGATCGCCATGGCTATAGATACTTCGAGCACTCAGCCAGCCGCCTCGAACGGATATACATCTCTACATCTACATCTACATCTACATCCATACTCCGCAAGCCACCTGACGGTGTGTGGCGGAGGGTACCCTGAGTACCTCTATCGGTTCTCCCTTCTATTCCAGTCTCGTATTGTTTGTGGAAAGAGGGATTGTCGGTATGCCTCTGTGTGGGCTCTAATCTCTCGGAATTTATCCTCATGGTCTCTTCGTGAGATATCCGTAGGAGGGAGCACTATACTGCTTGACTCTTCGGTGAACGTATGTTCTCGAAACTTTAACAAAAGCCCGTACCGAGCTACTGAGCGTCTCTCCTACAGAGTCTTCCATTGGAGTTTATCTATCATCTCCGTAACACTTACGCGATTACTAAATGATCCTGTAACGAAGCGCGCTGCTCTCCGTTGGATCTTCTCTTTCTCTTATATCAACCCTCTGTGGTACGGATCCCACAATGCTAAGCAGTAGTCAAGCAGTGGGCGAATAAGCCCACTGTAACCTACTTCCTTTGTTTTCGGATTGCATTTCCTTTGGATTCTTCCAATGAATCTCAGTCTGGCATCTGCTGTACCGACATCACCTTTACATGATCATTCTCCTGAGAACTCCAAGCTGCGAGAAGGGATGTACAACTGTTTCCCACAGCATTCACCAGTTATTGCCATACATCTGTTTGGTCACACTCTTCCGACAATTCACACGCCGAAGCTGCTGTCCATGGATGCTGTATGTGCATCTGCACTACGACGTGTGTCGGCGGGAGACTGCTGCTACGTGGGACCACTGCGTCCAGAGTGTGCATGCACATCATTGGTGGCTTGACTGCGCCAAGTCAGACCTCCAACAGATACTAGTGGAATATGGCTGGGACAGAGCTTTCTGGCGTCGGGAGATGTCGAAAAGTTTATTGCACATTGGTGAGGGACGACACCAACAAACAGCAGTTAATCATCTCAAAACTCGCCTAATCCGTCTCACTGGTGAACAGCCTAATGGAGCCGAAGCCCGAAAGATGGCGCAGGATACTATCCCCAAAGATATGTTGCCCGTACATGAAGTCATCCTAGAGAGACACCACCTTATAACATCAGTAGAGAAAGCAGCGCATGGATGCGTTGACACACAGTGTACCATCGCTGCAGCGTTTATCCAACATTACAGGACCCTTGGATGGTCCGCATGTACGAAGGCATCCTGAGCTAGTTGCCCGCCACAGATTAGCTGCCTAGGACGATGTTCTGCTGGCTACCATAACTGATGAAGACTTAAGAGAGGCCTTGGAGCGAGGCACCCAGAACAAATCACGAGAACAAGAAGGCTTACCGAACAAATTCCACCACGCCTTCTATACCCTGATGAGAGCTCAGTGGATTCAGATGTCTGAAGAACACCTCCATGGCGATTTTATCGTCCCCATGGATTTCCACGAAGGCATCATGGTTCGAAAACCAACCATTTCACATTATTGTCACGCCTTCATGCCACAATCGGACACAAGATCCACGCTGACCAGACGTGTTTAGGCGGCGACAACAACATCTACAGGGCACTCGGTACCTACCGCGACGTCACGGCGCTGGCGGCTGCCTGCCGCCTCCGAGGTGCCCTTGTCACCGTCGATTATGATCGTCCCTTTGATCGTATCGACCACGGTTTCCTTCGCGGCGAGCTTGAACTCGAGAACCTCTCGCAGGTGTCAGCAAGCGCGATCCTAAATTTAATCTATGGGGCCACCAGACCGAACACATCACTCTTGGATGGTCGGTGTCCTTTATCAGGGGTCTTATTCGTAGCGGCCCTCCAACCCGCGCTACACGGCCTTTGCCAACGACTGGAAGGCATCTGTATTTGAGACGTGACTTTCCGATGCGGTGCCTTCTCTGTCAATGTGGTGCTCTTGACCCAGTCGAATCCAGGCGACACTTCAGTGGCTGCTTTGCTACGGAGCGGTATCGGCCAGCTTCATCAACAAGCAGAAGACGACTTTCATTGATATCGGGAGAGACCTTCTCCACCCAAGAGAATTCCCCTTCCAGATTGAACGCATTAGGAGTGCAGGTCTCCAGTACAGTTCGTCGAACTGCGTCAGCCACGTATTGTTGCATCACGTCCATAACTGTGCGGGATTTATACCTACGGACGACGCGACTTGCAAGGATCGAGGTATCACCAGCTAGATGAAGGCGCTGCTTCAGATCATCACTCTCCAAGATCTTCGACCGCCAGTCGATGCTGGTCACAGAGCTCTCTCTCTCGCCCACATCCGAGATTTCCTGGTCGAACTCAGCTACGTGACCGAAGGTCTACCGGCGACAAGAGCCATGGGCACGAGAGACTATTACCACTTCCATCAAGCGCGACAGCCCCACAACAAGGTCGCACAGCAGCACCCGACAGTCTATTGGACCAGGGTGTGGCGGGCTGTCCACATCCCATACCTGTCCACATATGCTCATTCCTTGTGGTACGCGGTGGTTAACGGCAAATAAGCCACACGCCAGCGCCTCCATTCCATCCATCTTACGGATGACCCTTTCTGCCTGCACTCCAAAGTCGTCGATGTGGACGCGCACTGCTTGACGTGTGCAGGGGGAGCAGATGGTGGGATCTTATACAAGGAATGCTGACGCTCCTATTGACGCGACAGCCGGAGTGTATCATGCCGGTTGAATTCCTATGCCCAGACACTGTTTACTTTCTCACCGCCAGAACGAACACCGTCACCTGGCTGAAGGACGTGGTGCTGTATTTACGCTTTGCAAGCCGTCCGAGGGCGTTCTCTACTTGTGGTTTTACCTGATGACGTCTCACGAGGCGTTCCACCGCCATGCATAGTACCGGACACGCCTAGCGAATTATTTAGATGCACGATGCGACGATTGCCTGCCTATTGAGGTTTTCGAGTATTAGAAGGCACTCTCGAAGGAGACTCACGGAACATGATTCAGAGGGATTCCCCCCCTCCCCCCCTACATTAATTTGCGAGAAGACGATTGGGAAGCTTCTGATGGCAGTAGATCTGGTGAAAAAAAAATTATTCAAATAAACTTCTCTTTATCTTGTATGACCCCTTTCCTTCCTTGGCTCTGGAAGGGCGAGAACGGGACGTTGTGGCCTGACTCGGAATGCGACCCCTGCCCTCTTTGCTACCGACCCTCCTTTCGGGCTTTTATTCTTTTTAAAAAAAGTGGTCAGAGCATCTGTTAGCAAGTAGGAGACCCTTGTTGGAATCCCAGTCGGGCACAAATTTACAGTTTTTCCCATTGATGTAAATCGATACCCACCAACAGCTAAATGACGCTAACTTCTTTGTGTTTGATTCGTAATGACTGCAGGATCGAAATGGTATCTGTTATTTCGGAAATTTCCGAAAAAACAGACACCACATGAATAAACAAAGAGAACCCGTTGGCTCACAGTTCATGTTTGTTTCGCTGCCAATTCTATGAGTATATATACGAAGATGGTATCTGTTCACCGGTGACCATGCAGCTCGTTAGAATGAAATTACAATGTAATGATTACCCTTAGCTGCTTACAGGCGTCGACGTACGTCAATGGGGACAGATGAAAATGTGTGCCCCGACCGGGACTGCTGCTGGCTTGCCTGAAATTATGCGTATTAATATGGAAGTGAATTTAGTGCAGCCAGCCTATACTAAACAGAACATGGTCGCCCGCCGGTGTGGCCCAGCGGTTCTAGGCCCTACAGTCTGGAACAGCGTGACCGCTACGGTCGCAGGTTCGAATCCTGCCTCGGGCATGGATGTGTGTGATGTCCTTAGGTTAGTCATGTTTAAGTAGTTCTTAGTTCTAGGGGACTGATGACCTCAGAAGTTAGGTCCCACAGTGCTCAGAGCCATTTGATTTGAACCACAACACTGTTCTACGTCTAGTGTGAACAAATATATTCTGAGACGACAAGAAAATCGCAGAATGCACTGTTTACCCACTAAGTCGTAAGTGTTGACGCCAATTAACATTCTTACTAATTCGATGAGAGGTCATAATTATCTTTCCCTTATTATTCTATAGTATTCTTGACCATGTTAATGTCTGTCACTATTGTACTTCACGCCGTCACACTTATTTCACAGTCTTACTCTGGGCGAAACATCGGTGATAAATACACAGGCAATGATGGCGATTATTTGTCTACAATTATCACTTGGACGCTGGTGATTGTTGATGATGCGGAAGCTGAATGGTTGAACGAAAGTTCGTAAGCTCGTCACATACACACAGATATGTGGTAGCAGTCCTATAATACTGCTCATAAAAGTTAACTTACAGTCAGAAATCTCACTTGTACGAGCGTGAGCGTAACAGTGGCGATGCGGTGATTGTTGATGATACGGAAACGCGATGACCGATGCATGTTCTCACGACAATGGCACTTGATTGCTCTCCTTTGTGGTAAACTATTTTACTAATTCACATTAGATACATTCTGCGAGGGCGAACACGACGCGGATGGTTGATGTTGTACGGTACGACACGCAAACGGGCGGAGTCTCAAATATGTTATCGGCGGCACTGATCATTCTTACTTCTTTAAGCAGCTTTCAGTGAATCCACTTCTATATCTCATTACTTCAAAATAACAGTACTTGCAGCCACACTTGAACTTCCATAATAATGCGTTTCCGAGCAGAGCTACCCACAACACAACGCAGCAGTTCCGTCTCCCATGCTCGACTCAGCACTGCAGCCGCTCGCAAAGATATTCCGCACCCAAGCCAGCGATATGACAGTAGGCTACAGCTTCATATCGTCAAATTAAGGTTATCTCATTGTGGTTAGGTGTAAGCTAAATTTAATGTAGTATCGACCCATGTTATCCGTTTCTGATTTCAGATAACTCGTGAGGAGCTACATCGCACGCAGTCTGCATACTTAAAACTCGTAGGCCCTTGATCAGCTTTGCCTATTTTTGCTCATTTGAATGAGAACCCGGCCTTAACAATCATCATCATGGCATTATCACCTGCTATTCAAGATGTCTTACCGGATAAAGTCGTGCTGTAGGTTTCATGCACCATGTGTTCATACTGCTCCCGCGCGTTTTGTAATGCTGTAAGGTCGTCATGGATGTTTACAATAGCTTTGAATGCAGCAAATAACTTCTTGGTCCGTTGCCACCTATTCATCTGGCCACATTGCGACTCTCCTACATTTCATTTTTCACAATAGCCGAAATTACGTCATCGTGGTGTGACACAATCTGTTATGTTTCACAAGTGTCTCGGTGAAGTGCTATAGTGGCGTGGAGCGTGTAAGTAGCTGCTGAAAGCTGTGATCTTACTCCCATCTCTGCCGTCCTGACTAACGGCGACAAGTAGTCAGATACTGTATTTTTAGTAAAGTTACGTCCTATTCAAATGGTTCTGAGCACTATGGGACTTAACTGCTGTGGTCATCAGTCCCCTAGAACTTAGAATTACTTAAACCTAACTAACCTAAGGACACCACACACATCCATGCCCGAGGCACGATTCGAACCTGCGACCGTAGCGGTCACACGGTTCCAAACTGTAGTGCTTAGACCGCACGACCACTCCGGCCGGCTTCGTCCCATTCACTGAACTCTTAAATTCACATGGCAGTTATGGTGTCAAGTCTCAGTGATGAACTAGGTCGTTATTTTGAACTTTTGCATTAAAGCAGGGAATTGGACGTTACCCTTACGAATGCCAGGATACCAGTGTGCTCTCTGTGAACATTGAACTACACACATTCGTTCCCTCTTTGTATTATTGTATTAATGGGCTGTTAACCAATACGGTCGTGATTTGTTTAAGAGTAAAATTTTCTCCCTCCCGGTTTCAGCAATTTGCGTGTGGCAATACTGCAAATTTATGTATAACTGGTTTGTCTTATCGTAATGGGCAAATTAACTGTGCTTCTCTGTCTCTGTTGTAGAAGCCTGTTGTAACTGTATGCGTTAAGGTAATTTGGCACGGGACGTGGGCACACTGGTGGATTGTACAAGTGGCTGTGTGAGAATGTATAATTCAGGCAGGTGCGAAGGAGCTTACTCCATTGATATGAATCGACGCCCACTGGCAGCTCATGTCTTTAATTCGTTTGTGTCTTTATTCTCGAATGAGTTGTCTGCATTATTGAAGACGGCGGAGACGGAAGCAAGAGCACAGCCTTCATAACGGCGCGGCTTACGTGTCCCGCACGGCGAGCAACGGCACGCTGTTCTCTTACGTGTGTGTTCCGGTCAGCGGCAGTCACAGGACTGCATTCTCCGCTGCCTGTCCGTCTCGGGAATGGAAACCAGAACGTGATCCTGACAAGAGCAAGCTTCCTGCACCGACCAGCGTACGCTCCGCTCTCTTCTCAAAACAAGCCACCCTTTCTGCTCTAGGGCGTCGCTTAAAACTGCTGCTTATCATGGAGACCGTCCTGTCTATACGAGCAGGTCGTGTTCTTCTTGTGCCAGTGAAGAGCCGACTCGGGAGAGGAATCGATATGTACGTATTGGTAACTGAGAAAGAGGTCATGTCTGTTCCAGCAATGGTAATGGAAGAAGATTAGGAAATGTGTAACGCAAATACTGACTTTAATTTACTTTATCTACCGACCGGTTTCAGTCCAAGGATTTGTTCACGGTACTGTTCAAAAACGACAAAAATTGCAATAAAACGTAGCGACCAATATGACACACAAGATCAAAAATTACGACACCAACATTCATCAGAAGGTACTTACCGGTACGCCAAATATGCAATTACAAAACTAGCATCATTCATTGTTCTAAATGCAAGGTACATAATGTAAGTCAAGTAGGACAATTCTGAACACAATAACTGTGTGAAATGCAGGCGCTGCTCACTACAAATGTTGACATTAAACAGGCTCGAGATAGTCAACAATAGAGTCATATATGATCACAATACCGTGGTCAAGCACCATGGAATACTAAGATAACACAAACAATGAACGTACTTGAAGATATCAAAGATAACAAGGACAAAATTTAAAACACATTTACATAAATAATATACAAAGCACTACAATGCATCTTTTTGAAATCTATAAAACTAATATGTTAGCTATGTCAGCATACCTTTTTATTTTACATCTAGAAAATTAAAACTTGTATTTTCAACTTACCATATCGTGTGATGGCGTATTGTGCCTGATAAGAGCCATAATTACAACTGTGTCAGAAATAGAGTATACTGTCATAACAATTGTCGTTAGTTTTACAGTTTTAAAAAAAGAAAATCCGTAGCTTTTATTTTAATCTTTTACGTAAGATGCGGTATAGTATTTTGGTAGTATTTTACGTACACTCAAATAAATTGCATTAAAGTCATAATTTGTGTTATGCATTTACTACATTATATGTGTGCTGATACCTTCCTAGACAAGACGTTTGAATGTAAGAAGCAGCATTATTTGCATGTTACAAACGAATCATTATTACGCGGAAATTTAAAAGAAGTCAGTAATAAAATTTATGAGCTACGATGAACGTGACTAGCTTGTAGTAGTGGATTAGGTAACAGCACAGTCAATTTTAAACAGTTTATTGTTGTAGTGATAATTTTCATGTTAGGTCGGTCCAAAGGCAACCGATTAAAATCAATGTTATCACGTCAGAGGCGTTTTGTCTTTATTTTTAAATGAGTGTTTTCAGTGGCCCGAAATATATATATATATATACAGGGTGATTCAGAAATGCATGTAAATATTTTAAGGGTGTATTTGTGAGGTAAATATAAGACAAAAATGTTCTATAAATGTTTTTCCATAAACGTTTAATTCCAGAGTATCGTTAAAATACGAAAGTCATGTCCGTATCAAAACGACGTCAGTGCAAGCAGCAGGATGCCATATTCTGGTACGTAATGCACATACGTATCTCCCAACAGTTGATTCGAAACTGCATGAATAGTGTTTGTTTGTGTTTGCAATTGCTGTTTACTCCTACTGTACAGAAGATGGCGCTGATGTTGTTGGTAACGGAAACGTACTTCCTGTCGTTCATTCATCGTCGGAAGGCAACAGGTTTCGTGCACATGATGTACTCAAACAGTGAGTATGCTGATATGCACCTTGTGTATGGTGCAGCAGATGGAAACGCACTTGCAGCAAGACGAAGGTACAGTGAGCTGTTTCCAAGACGACGGTTACCAAGTCATCAGACGTTTGTATCTGTGGACAGAGGTATGCGGGAGTATGGCATTCGTCCTGGGCCACATTCAGGTCGACCACTTGAGCATGCAGTGAACGTCGAGGAACATGTTTTGGACCTGGTAGACCAAGATACAGCCATCAGTACGAGACAAATTAGTGCAGCTGTACGACTTCCACAATCTACTGTATGGCGGCTGCTTCGGAAACAACAGTTGCATCCATTTCACCTGCACAAAGTGCACGAATTGACACCTGCAGACTATCCTCGCCGTCAGCAATTCTGCCAGTGGTTACAAGAGCGTCATTTGAATGATCCAATGTTCATTCGGCGGATATTATTCACAGATGAGGCCATGTTTACTCGTGCGGGTGTAATCAATTCGCATAATATGCACCAGTGGGCTGTCGAGAATCCTGGCGCGAGAATTGTGCGTGGATATCAACACCAATTCTCCATAAACATTTGGTGTGGTATTGTGGGGAATGACTTACTCGGACCTCATGTTCTACCTCCAAGGCTGACTGGGCACGCTTACCACGAATTTTTGGAGGGGGAATTGCCTGGATTGTTACAAGATGTCCCCCTTGCAACACGAGCCACCTTGTGGTTTATGCACGATGGTGCTCCTGCCCATTACAGCCGCAACGTAAGGGCGTACCTCAATGATGCGTATCCACATCGATGGATAGGTCGCGGAGGACCAATTGCTTGGCCAGCCAGATCACCTGACCTGAACCCTTTAGACTTTTATTTATGGGGCCGACTAAAGACATTGATGTATTCTTCTGCAGTACCGAACAGAGAAGTGCTACAACAAAGAATTGAAGGTGATTGTGAAATTATTCGTGGAGAGTTGAACGGACTGTGTAATGTGCAGAGATCATTGCGGCGACGAGCACGGGTCTGTCTGCAAGTTCAGGGACAGCATTTTGAACATGCATTGCATTAAGATTTGTGCAAATACAGTACAGTACAGTCTGTAAATTCTTCACGTATTTTCCTTAGTTATTTTGCATTGATTTAGTTCAGTCAACAGGAACTAAAGTAATACAGTATTCGCGAGAAATTGTTTCAGTTTGTTACGTCACGTTTATTTACCAGTTTGCGTTTTTAGTCCAAATGCACTGTAATTAAACTGTGAACTCTGGGAAGTAAATACTTTACGTTGTATTGAATGTATTATCATGTTTTGTTCATAACTCTGTAATAAGCCAAGTATAGCAAAAATTGTATAGAACATTTTTGTCTTATATTTACCTCACAAATACACCCTTAAAATATTGACATGCATTTTTGAATCACCCTGTATATATATATATATATATATATATATATATATATATATATATATATATATATATATATATATAATTTTGATTTATTCTAGAGTCTCTACTTTCAGGTTAGAAACACTTTTCGGACTTTCTACCACATAATGATGGCGCTAAATGTTACTTGCAAGACTTGTAGAGTCTGTTCTACATGTGGGCTTACCTTGCATTCTCATTGCTGTGCGAGTAAATATTAGAAAGACTGGAAGCAGAAGGTCAGCATTAAAAACAGGAAGAAATTTATGTCACAGCATGACTAAAAGTGGGGCTCTGTTGAAAGGACACGTCCTGAGACGTCAAAGAATGGTTACCGAATGAATCAACGAGTTTACTGTTACCACGTTTTTTTTTTTTGTTTCCACAACATGTTTCAAAGATTTAAACCAACATCATCAGGTGGATTTATTTCTTAATATGGCATGTATCCGCGTTGATAATTATCCTTGAGGATAAGGGAATGTAGTCTAATTAAATTGGCTGATGCAGAGGGAATTAGATTAGGAAATGAGACACTTAAAGTAGTAGATAGGTTTTGCTATTTGGGGAGCAAAATAACTGATGATGGACGAAGTACAGAGGATATAAAATGTAGACTGGCAATGGCAAGGAAAGCATTTCTAATTTCTGAAGAAGAGAAATTTGTTAACATCGAGTATAGATTTAAGTGTCAAGAAGTCGTTTCTGATAGTATTTGTATGGAGTGTAGCCATGTATGGAAGTGAAATGTGGGCGATAAATGGTTTAGACTAGAAGATAATAGAAGCTTTCGAAATTTGGTGCTACAGAAGAGTGCTGAAGAAAGGTGGGTAGATCACATAACTAATGAGGAGGTACTGAATAGAATTGGGAAGAAGAGAAATTTGTGGCACAACTTGACTAGAAGAAGGGATCGGTTGGTAGGACATATTCTGAGGCATCAAGGGATCTCCAATTTAGTACTGGAGGGCATCGTGGAGGGTAAAAATCGTAGAGGGAGGCCAAGAGATGAATACACTGCGCACGTTCAGATGGGTATATGTTGCAGTAGGTACTGGGAGATGAAGGAGCTTGCACAGGATAGAGTGACATGGAGAATTGCATCAAACCAGTATCTGGACTGATGACCACAACAACAATGGCATGTATGTGTTGTATTATGGCTTTGCGGTAACATATGGCACTGTTTCCAGTGGCCATAGGCTCCTTTCTCTGATGTAAAACATTACATCTACACTTTCACACTTTTTAATCAAAGATTATAGTAAACGTCTTGTTCCATCGATATCAATAACAGTCACTAGAAAGCCTAACCTAAAATGTTTGCAGTCACAGGGATAGTTAATTCGATAATGGAAGGAAATGTGACGGTAAAAACTGTAGACGGAGACCAGTCACAACGTAGGATAACTATTTCCCAATTGGAACTCGGGAACATAACCTTCCTTTAGAAATCGGGTGAACGACTGTGCTTTTATGTATGAATCTATTTAGAAGTTACATACAATGTTACTTACTTCGTTACTAGCCCAGCAAGGGTGATTACTACGTTTGACATGTTCATGTAAGAAGCCAGAAGTCTCAGCTGGGCCGGCCGGAGTGGCCGTGCTGTTCTAGGCGCTACAGTCTGGAACCGAGCGACCGCTACGGTCTCAGGTTCGAACCCTGCCTCGGGGATGGATGTGTGTGATGACCTTAGGTTAGTTAGGCTTAAGCAGTTCTAAGTCTAGGGGGACTCACGACTGTCCTTAGGTTAGTTAGGTTTAAGTAGTTCTAAGTCAAGGGGACTCATGACCTCAGATGTTAAGTCCCATAGTGCTCAGAGCCATTTGAGCCATTTGTAGACGAAGTTCTGGACGTCTACGCAGCACAGACGCCCGCCAGGTTCGTGATACTGGAAGGGCAGCGGTGATGGATCGTACCGCTACCACAGCACAAATAAGAGGGCTTTTGAGCGCAGACGCGTCAACATGAACGGTTACGAACCGGTTATTACAGTGGGACTGCGGGCACGCACACCTCTAGTCTGTGTTCCACTCAAGCCACAGCAGAGGATCAGTTGAACGATGGAATGGCTAGCCGTGGACTTCAGCGATGGAAGCAGAGTCTGCCAACAACCAAGTTGTTGTTTGCGAGTACGACATAGACCAGGTGAGTGCTGTCTCGTAGAGTGCCTTCGTCCAAGTCACACTGGCCCCGCCCCTGGCCTTATACTCTGGAGTGCGACAAGCAACAACTCTCGTTCACCTTTGCTGTTTCTGGAGGGGAGACCAACCAGTTCCCGGCAAGTGCAGAATGTTGTTATACCCGTTTTTTCGCCGTTATTGCAACAGGAAGGTGATGTGTTGTTCCAACAGTATAATGCTTGCCCACACAATGCCCGTGAAACTCAAAGTGCTCTGCAAGACGCGCAGCAACATTTACGGCCGGCACACACTCTAGACTTGTAACCAATCGAGCAGGCGTGGGATCTGATGGACGAGAAGTGACTCGTGCTGGTCGTCAACCAACACATCTTACTATGAGAAGAAGTCGAGCAAGCGTGGAATAACGTAGCCCATGACAGTCAGTATTCGCCTTCTGTACCATCGACTGGATGTCAAGCGCTTACATTGACGGCTGTGGAGGCTACAAAATATACTAATGCGCGTGTTTCAGCATGGGTCGTTACCAGGTACGTCAGAACAGCTTGTGCCGTTGATGGGCAAATGTAGGCATTTTATATGCTCCATATGAACTGTTGCAACAGTAAACCCTGAGTGAATTAGAAATCTCTGAAAGGGTGTACTAATTTTTTCTGGCAGTGTAACTACAGAGGCCAACGACCTTGACGCATGGTAACACTGGTTCCCGTCGGATCACCGAAGTTAAGCGCTGTCGGGCTGGGCTAGCACTTGGATGGGTGACCAACCGGTCTGCCGAGCGCTGTTGGCAAGCGGGGAGCACTCAGCGCTTGTGAGGCAGAGAAGCCACTTGATTGAAAAGTAGCGGCTCCGATCTCGGAAACTGACATACGGTCGGGAGAGCGGTGTGCTGACCACATGCCCCTCCATATCCGCATCCAGTGGTGCCTGGGGGCTGATGATGACACGGCGGCCGGTCGGTACCTTTGGGCCTTCTTGGCCTGTGCGGGAGAGGAGTGTATCTGCAGCGTTCTAATAGCAGTAACAATCCTCACCTTCCTCCATCACCAGAAAAACAGCGAGTCCATAATAAATCTCAAACCTCGTAACGATCAAAACATTCTCACCTTAAAACATTGTTGAGGAATACAATACAAACCAGCGTCCTTGCTTTCCACTAACAGTTCTGACTGTATTATGCAGGCACGTCTCACGTAACCTCTCCATCCGCTAACCTCTTTAACTGACTACAGCCCATTTCTTAATGTCCGAAAAGGTCTGAAATTTTGCACACAATGCTCGTCCAGCACTACAGGGGGAAACTGTGTGATGGAGAAATATCTTCGGCGGATATGAAACTTACTGGAAGATTAAAACTGTGTGCCCGACTGAGACTCGAAATCGGGACCTTTGCCTTTCGCGGGCAAGTGCTCTACCAACTGAGCTACCGAAGCACGACTCACGCCCGTTCCTCACAGCATACTGCCAGAAGTAAAGCTGTGAGAAGCGGCCGTGAGTCGTGCTTTGGTAGCTCAGTTGGTAGAGCACTTACCCGCGGAAGGCAAAAGTCCCGAGTTCGAGTCTCGGTCGGGCACACAGTTTCAATCTGCCAGTAAGTTTCATATCAGCGCACACTCCGCTGCAGATTGTTAATCTCATTCTGGATCTTTGCCAGAGTACAGATTTTTGTTTTTAAATAAAAGAACAAGTGTGGCACACATTAATACTGTCAACACTACATCTTTTAAGTCAACAACAACTTTTATGTCTGCTACTATGTTTACTTCTCTGATTACCATTCATTCAGGACCTAAATAAATAAAAAAATCCACCCTGCGACGATCACGTGCGACGCAAATCTGGCGCCGTGTAACACGAGTGCTAGCGGCAGGGCTCCAGGCGTAGCAGAGGAATATTCAGCGCGGTCTTCTGCCACCTTTTGACGGAAATTAAACGCCGCACTTAATTAGCTACGTATTCGTGGCTTCGTTAACGGGAGGATTTAGCGTCCGCTGGCCTCCCCGCGCAGTGCACGGCCCGACAGTCACGTGGCGTATTCGCAGCAGGCGGTCTTCTGCCAAGAGACCAATGCCAGCCGGCACCGGTGTTCGCAGAAGCGGCACAGCCTCGGAGCTGGCCTGGCAACGCCCATGCACACCTGTTGGACGAGCCGGACCTTACTGGTGCCAAATTATTTAATGTCGCTCTTGTAATGGCCGCAAGGGCTGCGAACACCGAGGAGACCAGTTACACATATATTTACTCCGTCCTGCAGTTGTTAATGGCTGCGTAAACTGCTGCTCTCTGCCGTGAAGCAGTTGTGGTGACCTCGCCAACCTGCAACAGTAAATTGGGGAACAGCCATCGGTCGAACTAATCCCGCTCCTATGGCGGACGTCCAACTTTTCACGCGCTAGAACTGTAGCTGAACTTGTTATCCACGTGAACACTTAGTTTTTCTGACCGTTTGAAAATTTTGCATTAATAATACTCGCAGTTGTTTCTTTGCTTGCTTGTTCCGTAATAATGACTCGACAGATATTAGTCCATTTGGAGCAAATGTCTCAAGTTTCTTAAAAAGACCTGTTACTGCAATAAGCAGAGATATGCTTTTCAATTGTTTGAGCTACTTTTTCTTTTCTCCTCTCTTTAACGGTAGCAGCATTTCATTCTTCCTCTAAATTTCTCTGTTATGTCTTTTGTCCGTATTGCGTCTGTCTTTTTCTTTGCCTTCTGCTGGAAGCCCTTCAAACTGTCCAATTTTGCTCCGAATTTTTTTCTTTCTCATATTCTTCCTCTGTTATCTCCGTTTCTCTTAGGCCTGCTTTAACTTCTTTGATCCACATAACAGACATATATGGGTTTGAATACATTAGCCGGGACAGCTGAAAATGTGTGCCCCGTCCAGGACTCGAACGCGGGCTCTCCTGCTTACATGGCAGACGCTCTACCCAACTCAGCCACCGAGGGCACAGAGGATAGTCCGACTGCAGGGATTTATCTCTTGCATGCTCCCCGTGAGACCCACATTAACAACTTAATGTCCATACATTACATTCGTAGTGCCCTGCCCGTTACACTCATTACTCGCGGCAGACAATCTTACCGGGTCCCGTAAGAGTTCGGGGTAATGCGTGTGCTTCCAGCTCAGAAGAAGGAGGTCAATGGCCGGTTAGCCTTAACTATATGAAGATGATATCTGTTCATTCGGACTACTTTCAAAGGATTATTATTGTTGTACCGTTTGTGAATTATTTCTGAAGAATTCGTACACCGTTTCCCCTTATATACGTCAGGTAGGGTACATTAGGGTAAGAGGAAGAAGCAAAAAAAGGTGGGTACACGGAAATCTCGCTAATCCGGCCCTCAGTAGTACGAAATGCCAGTAATCCGGCCACATACGAAATGGCTCACAACAATGAATTATCATGCGAACAATGCTATTAATGAATTACGACGTTAGCCGGTCGGTGTGGCCGAGCGGTTCTAGGCACTTCAGTCTGGAACCGCGCGACTGCTACGGTCGCAGGTTCGAATCCTGTCTCGGGCATGGATGTGTGTGATGTCTTTAGGTTAGTTAGGTTTAAGTAGTTCTAAGTTCTAGGGGACTGATGGCCTCAGATGTTAAGCCCCATAGTGCTCAGAGCCATTTGAACCAATTACGATGTTAAACAGTGTGTACATGTTTGAAACTGTTGAAAGGTGGCTACACTGCGCCACAGCGCCAGAGATTGCGCCAAAGAGTATTATTCAGCCGCCCTCACTGGCAGTTGCCGCTGAGAAGTTGGAGAGAGTAGTAGTAGTTCTGAGGTAGGCGTGATCTGTGCTTGTTGAGACGTCGATAGAACACTAGCTGTTTTTTTGGGCAAGACACCATATGTTATTCGATTGGGGATGTTGTAATGATCAGAGTATATTTTTTTCGTCAGTATATATGATGGTAAAGAATTTTTTTATTTTTAATGTCCTATGTAACAATGCCTCTTGGTCACAGGTTCAGTCAACAAACCGTCTGGCTCGTGTTCTTGTGTTAGACTGTAATTCTGGTTTCTATATGCAATTATAGTATTTCTAGTTTTTTTTAATTACGTCAGTGTAAATGGTGTTCAAAATATCTTGTCTTATTGAGGTTGAACCGTGCCAGACGTGTATGTTGAATCACACTTCCACACACAGAACAGTTACACTTATGCTTTCTTGTTTCGTAGCTTTATAGTTGCTGGGGACTTAATTAATTAATTGTATTAACGGAAATTTGTTTTCATTCCTTGTTGTTATTCTATGCAGTCAGATTGCGTACTGATATTATTCAGGGCCTACCGGTTACGAGACTGCGTAACCGGACAAACTGCGATTAGAATTAAAATTATTAGCATTTTATTTAATTAAGCCCCCATGTACGTGGCGACCGCTGCTTCGGATCGTCCCTTGGAATTGTTTTGATAGTAAAAATAGCAGACAGTAGCAATTTGTAGTTTAGTAATTGTAGTCTATATTGCATGTGTAGATTTGGTAATTGAACATTTGTAGTTGTCTTGTCATTCTTTTAATGGTATTTTTGGCAGAATTTAATTTTTGATGTCTTGTATAGGGGTTTGACAATTTTGTGCAATTATGAAGATTTCAATTGTTCGTTAATCGTGTTTGTCGGGAAGCATTTTGTGTGAATAGTATTGTTGGTGATAAAGTGTCATATTGTGTGTAATTTTCGTATAGGGACGGGTTTTGTATGTTTCGTAAATGATTACGCGATCGATGAAAAAGGCAAAAATGATGGATAGTGAGAATGACGAAATTGTTAACATGGCGAACTCACCAACACATGAGAACAGTATAATGAATTATGAAGAAGAAAACAATTTAATAAGTCGGGAAAATAGTCCGGAACCAGTTCAAAATTTTTCTCAATCAAAAAATTCACAGAATACGAGATCAACGATAGAAGATTCTGAAATAGTATCGAACACAGAAAGCTTTACGGCTATGCAGAAGGAAGTTAGTTATATGGGAAATTTTAGCGCCGAAAAGAATTTCGAACCAGTTAATATGGAGCAATTGATGAGTGCAATATTTAATTTGAGATCTGAATTAAAAACAGTGGGATCACAGTTAGTATCTGAATTATAAACAGTGAGATCACAAATAGGAACAATTAAAACTGAGATGGGAACAATGGAAACACGGTTAGACTCATTGGGATCACAATTAGGATCTGAATTAAAAACAGAGATGGGAACATTGGCAACACGGTTAGAAACTGATATGGGAACAATGGAAACACGATTAGAATCACGAATAGGGACATGTTTTAAAAACATGAAAGATGAATTAAAGAGAGAAAGTAGAGAAGAAGTACAACCGATTCTGAATTCTCACAATAATAGATTAATTTCAAAAGAAATTAGACAAAAGGAACGGGATACAGAACAGGAAGATAGAGATCGCGTGATAGTACAAAAATTCTCAGAGTTAAAATTACAACGTGCACACGATAAGGAAGAAATATTTGAAAGAATCGAGGAATCCGTACCAAATGACAGAATAAATAACCTAACACAATAATGTGAACAGTTAACTGCTAAATGTGTCAATACTGAAACACGAGTCGCGACACTTACGGAAGACGTAAATAAACAAAAGAACAATGAGGTGACTTATCGGAAAGAGTTGAAGAGATTTCAGGTAAATTGACAAGTCTTAGTTTAAATGGGGTCAGAGATTCATATGATACAGGTCCATTGCCATTTGCAGAAACCGAAGAGTACCAGAACATAAATAAACATGTTGAAAATCAGGGAAAATTTAATGAACGCGTTAGAAGGGAATTTGAATCATTACGAGAGCAAGTCAAACAACTTGAAGGCGAAATCGTAGGAAAAGACAGGAGAAGAAATGTAGAACCACAGATAGCAGAGGGGTTTGAAGAAAATAATTTATTTCATTTACGAGAAGCAACAAGAGAGCGCCAGGCGCGCGAACTTGACATTAATCGACATTCTCACTGGGACGGGCGCGGTAGGTCTTTGTCGCCACGAGGCGAAAACTTTGACTATAAACACTTCTTAACTGTTCGGAAATTTAAGATCTTTCGCAATTCTAAGAATGACATACATCCATGTTCATGGTTAGATCAATTTATGTACGCACTTCCACCAAATTAGCCACTAAGTCACATACTGAATCGAAATCGTAGGAAAAGACAGGAGAAGAAATGTAGAACCACAGATAGCAGAGGGGTTTGAAGAAAGTAATTTATTTCATTTACGAGAAGCAACAAGAGAGCGCCAGGCGCGCGAACTTGACATTAATCGACATTCTCACTGGGACGGGCGCGGTAGGTCTTTGTCGCCACGAGGCGAAAACTTTGACTATAAACACTTCTTAACTGTTCGGAAATTTAAGATCTTTCGCAATTCTAAGAATGACATACATCCATGTTCATGGTTAGATCAATTTATGTACGCACTTCCACCAAATTAGCCACTAAGTCACATACTGAAATTTATGTGCGGCTATTTAAGTCCTCAGCGGATTCGCTACACTATGTGAATACGTGCCGTAGCGTGCACAGGACCCCGAGCTGTAGTGGTGTTACTTCCCTCTTAGTTCTCTGCACCGCAGCCTACTCTTTTACTATTCTTTGTATCTATCAAAACAACTCTTCAACTATCAATCTGTCTAGAGAGTCGGTAAAGAATAACCGGATATGACTATTTTACCCAAAAGTGATTTCGGAAATTACCGTTTGGACTTACTGTATCTTCAACAGCATTCATTAGTGGTTTAAACGAAATTTTACCTGTTTATCTTCGTGACAATATTACTTCATATGTTGACGATATTCTTATTGCTAAACGTTCTTGGAGTGAGCACAACAAAATTTTGGACTCATTATTACGTATTTTTGCAAGAGTTGGCATTACAGTGAACTTGAATTTGGTCGTTCTCAGGTGAAATTTCTTGGTCATATTATTTCTACAGAAGGTATTCTTCCTGATTCAGAGAAACTAGACGCTGGCTGTTAATATACTTTTCGGGATGTGAGGTCGTGGTCCAAGAACTTTTCTGCTCCTTACGTTTCGTCCAGGACTGCGCTGGACTTCCTCAGAGGGCCTGCGCCGCTGAGTCTTGCCGATGACTGGTCGGGTGTTTTTTTTTTTTTTTTTTTTTTTTTCCTTTATTGTGATTTTAATACCTGTGACAAACAGGTAGGCCGGCAGCGGACCAAGTATGCCGCTCTTCGGCCTCAGAGTATACACAGAACAGAGATGAGTGAGATATAAAAACAATCAAGACGGCGGGGTACAAACAGTAGACAAAACAGAGTTAAAACGGAGTCGGTCACGTGCGTAGCACAATGGATAAAAGCGGAGAAACACGGTGCACAAACGCAGATGGCAGATGGCCACACGTGAACCAGCGGAGCACAAACGACGAAACACAAACACACTGCAGGAGAGTCGAGGCACAAACACATGCGATGGTCTTCGGCGTAGGACGATGAAAGTAACTGATGGAAGACAGCAGAGTCGTGGCCTGCCAAGGGGAAAAGGTGTGGGGAAGAGGAGAGAGAGGGGGAGGGGAAGATGCCAGTGGAGGAGAGGGATGGAGGAGAAGGGGGAGGGTAGGGGGAGTGGAAGCCCAAGGAGAAAGGGGAGGGGAGGGAGGGAGAGAAGGGAGAGAGGGTGCCCACAGGAAAAGGAGAGGAGAGGGAAGGTAAGGCTCAAAGTTGGTAGGAGGGGTAGATGGAGGGGAGGAGGGCATCATCAGGGAGGGGGAGTTGACGGAAGCCACCGAGGGAGAGGGTGTGGAGGGTGTAAAGATGGAGAGCAGGTGGGATATAGGAATGCAGGCGCGGCAGCGGGTTGGGGTGGGAGAGGATGGGAGAGACAAGAGGGTGTGGAGGATCAAGCTTGCGGGAGGTGTAGAGGATCCGTAACCGTTCGAGGAAAAGGAGGAGGTGCGGGAAGGGAATCAGGTCATAGAGGATCCGCGTGGGGGAAGGGAGACGGATGCGATAGGCGAGGCGGAGCGCATGGCGTTCTAGGATCTGAATGGACTTGTAGAAGGTAGGAGGGGCAGAGATCCAGGCGGGATGAGCATAGCAAAGGATAGGACGGATGAGGGACTTGTAGGTGTAGAGGATGGTGGAAGGGTCCAGACCCCATGTACGGCCAGAAAGGAGCTTAAGGAGGCGGAGGCGGGAGCGTGCCTTGGCTTGGATCGTCCGGAGATGTGGGTTCCAGGAGAGGCGACGGTCGAGGGTGACACCAAGGTACTTGAGAGTAGGTGTGAGGGTGATGGGACGGCCATAAATAGTAAGATAGAAATCAAGGAGACGGAAGGAACGAGTGGTTTTGCCTACAATGATCGCCTGGGTCTTGGAAGGATTGACCTTGAGCAACCACTGGTTACACCAAGTGGTGAACCGGTCAAGATAGGATTGGAGAAGGTGCTGGGAGCGTTGCAGGGTGGGAGCGAGGGCAAGGAAGGCAGTGTCATCGGCGTACTGGAGAAGGTGTAGGGGAGGTGCAGGTGGAGGCATGTCTGCCGTGTAAAGGAGGTAGAGAAGAGGGGAAAGGACGGAACCTTGGGGCACACCGGCGGAGGGGTAGAAGGTGTAGGAATCAGTGTTGTGGATGGTGACATAGGAAGGACGGTGGGAAAGGAAGGAAGCGACCAGACGGACATAGTTGAGAGGAAGAGCAAAGGTTTGGAGCTTGAAAAGGAGACCGGAATGCCACACACGGTCATATGCGCGTTCGAGGTCGAGGGAAAGGAAGATGGCGGAACGACGGGAATTGAGTTGTTCGGAGAGGAGGTGAGTGAGGTGAAGGAGGAGGTCATCGGCTGAGAAGGACGGCCGAAAGCCACATTGGGTAGGGGGGAGGAGGCGGTGTTGGTGAAGGTGCTTGTGTAGGCGGCGGGTAAGAATGGATTCCAGGACCTTGCTGAACACCGAGGTAAGGCTGATGGGACGGTAGGAGGAGACAGCGGAAGGCGGTTTGTCGGGCTTGAGGAACATCAGGATCCGGGAGGTTTTCCACAGGTCGGGGTAGTAGCCGGTGGACAGGACCACATTGTAGAGCCTGGCCAATGTGGAGAGGAAGGAGGCAGGAGCTTCACGGAGGTGACGGTAAGTAACACGATCGTGACCGGGAGCAGTGTTGCGTTTAGGGCGAAGTGTAGCAATGATATCTTGAGTGGTGATTGGGGTATTGTTCTGTGTGTGTGATGTTGTCCAAGTACTGGAAGCCAGGAGCAAGCGGGGGGACAGAGGTATCAGTTCGATCACGGACATCAGGAAAGAGGGAATAATCGAACTGGGGATCGTCAGGGATGGTAAGGATATCGGAGAGGTAGGAGGCGAAATGGTTGGCCTTACTAAGGGCATCAGGGAAGGGGTGGTCATCATGAAGGAGAGGGTAGTAGGGAGAGGGTTTAGATCCGGTAAGGCGGCGGAAGGCTGACCAGTACTTGGACGAGTTAATAGGTAAGGTGGCATTAAGACGGGTGCATGTCTGTCGCCAGTCCCGGCGTTTCTTTGCCGTGAGTAAGTTCCTGATGTGTCGCTGTAGTTGCCGGTGGCGTCGTAGTGTGTCCTGGTCACGTGTGTGAAGGAAGGCACGGTAGAGCCGGCGGGATTCACGCAGGAGAAGGACGGCCTGTGGGGGTAAGGTGGGGCGGTGCGGATGGATGGCAATGGTAGGGACGTGGGCCTCCACGGCCTCAGACAAGGTCTGCTGGAGAAAGGAGGCAGCACGGGTAACGTCATCAGGTTGGTGGTAGGTGAGGGGGTGGCTATCGACCTGGAGAGCAAGGGAGTCCCGGTAGGCATTCCAGTTGGCACGGGAGTAGTCATGGACATATTTCGGGGGAGGGTCATGGCGCGGGTCGGGACGGGGGCGACGACCGTCTGATACAGTGAGGAGGACAGGGAGATGGTCACTGCCAATGGGATCAAGGACGTCCACCGCTATGCGGCCAAGCAGGGTGGGGGAGGCTAGGACGACATCGGGAGTGGTATTGGATTCAGGGCGGGTGTGTTGGGGAATTGGAAGGACGTCGCCTTGGAGGGTGGCAAGGAACCGATGCCACCGCCGTAACTGGGCGGCAGAACGACTATGGATGTTAAGGTCGGCGGCGATCACGTAGGAGGAGAAGGTACGGTCGATGTGGGAAAGGAAGTCGAAAGGAATAGGTGCAGCGGGGCGGACATAGATGGTGGCACAGGTAAGGGTAAGGCCGGGGAAGAAGAGACTAAGGATCAAGTGTTCTGTGGGGTCAGGAAGGAGGGGTTGGAGCCGGACAGGGATCTGGCGGTGGTGGCCAATGGCAACTCCGCCACGCGCTATCTGGAGTGGATTGTCAGACCGGTGAAGGAGGTAGGGCGAGGTGTGGACGGTGTGGTGGGGCTGAAGAAAGGTTTCGTTCAGAAGGAAGGCATCCACACGGTGGGTCGTAAGGGTATGCATAAGGAGGTGCTTGTTGGAGGGAAGGGAGCGGATGTTATTGAACAGGATACGGTGCTGTCGTGCCATAATGGGAATTTAAACGAGGGTGTCGAGACGGGAGAAGGTGAAATGGGCCTGGTTGTGGGAATAGGTGGCGTAGGTGTTGAGGTGGAACACGGAACGGGCAGCGAGGGAAATCTGGTGGAGGGTGTGGGGACGCTGAAAGGGATGGACGTTCTGGAGCACTATTGTGACGAACCTGATGATGTCCTCTGCGGTGGGGGGAGGACGGAGGGAATTGCCAGGAGGGGTGGGGTCATCCAAAGGGCGGAGAGGAACAGTGAGTTCAGGAGCGGATGGAGGAGGTCGAGCCTTGCATTTCTGGGAGTAGGTAGGGTGTTGGAGGTTGCAGGTATTGCAGGAGGGAGGAGACTGAAGGTTGGGGCACTGCCGGAGGAAGTGCGCTTGCTTACAATGCGGGCAGACTGGGGCCTCGCGGCACTCTGATGTTGGGTGTGCGTTATAACGCAGACACCTCTGGCAGCGAATGGATTGTGGTGGGGAGCGGGAGGGGTCAACCTTATACCGGCGGTGGAAGAGGAGGGCACCCTCCTTAAGGAGATGGTCGATGGAGGGAGCGTGTTCGGAGAAAACTCGCATAAGGCGAGTGGGGCCCGCAGAGTTGAAAATGCGGCGAACAGCTCGCACCTCCAGGTACGGGTGGGCCTTCAACTCCGCCAGCACCTCTTCCTCCGTGATCGTCGGGCTAAGCCGAGTGATCACGGCGGTGAGGGTCGGCGGGCGACGTGGGGGTTGGGGTTGACGGGGGGAGGAAGGGGAAGGAGCAGGGGCAAGGGAGGCATTAGGTCCAAATCGGGTGAGAGGAATTCGGGAGAGGATGTCGGAGTGTAGGGTAGGGCTTGGGGAGGTGATCAAGACAGAGTCCCTACGGGGGGTAAGAAGGGAGATGGGGGCTGCAGGGAAGTATTGGCGGAGGAGCAAGGTCAGGTTGCGGGCCTCCAGGAGAGAGGGATCAGGACGGGAGAGGAGATACTTGTAGGAGGGGGAGTTAGAAGAGGAAGTAGAGGGGGCTGGAGGGGAGACATCCATGGCATCTAGGGGTGGGGGAGGGGGAAGATGCTGGGACTTCTTGGGTGCAGAGGAGGCGGGGGTGCCACTGGGACGCTTAACAGCGGGGACAGGATGGGAGGAGGTGTGGGGCACAGGAGTGACGGGGAGATGACGGGAAGCGGCAGGTCCCGGTGTCGGTGCTGGTGCTGGTGCTGCTGTTGGTGCTGCTGTTGGTGCTGCTGCTGGTTGTGGCGCTGCTGCAGGTGGTGGTGCTGGCGCCGGCGATGGTGCGGCATGGGTCGTAGCCCGACGAGACACAACCCTGGCAGGGGCCGCATGAGTGGTGTGGGGGAGTGGGGGAAAGGGGTCGTGTGTGGAGGCTTGGGGAGAAGGAGCAGGGGATGGGGCGACAAAGGGAGCTGGGGTGGGAAGGGTGAGGAGGGGCGGGATATAGTAGGACGGGGGCGACTGAGCACACCAAGTAAGAGTAGTGGCAGCGAGGGAGGGCGTCGTATAGACGATGGCGGTGGTAGTGGCGGTGGTGGTGGGGGTGGTCATGATGGCAGTAAGGAAAACTGGAAACACAGAAAAGAAGAATGGGGACAGACAAGGGACAAAGTCAGGAACAGATTACAGATGACAGATGAGAGACGTCGAGGAGCGAAAGGATGAAGGCAAAGACGAAGACGAGAATAGCGACGACAACGAAAGCAGGAGAGGAAGACGAAGCACTGGGTCCTGGCGGCGGCGGCGGCGGCGGCGGCGGCGGGGGCCGGAAGCTGCGGCGGCGGCGGCGGCGGCGGCGGCGGCGGCGGCGGCGGCGGCGGCGGCTGGGTCCGGAAGCTGCGGCTGGGTCCGGCGACGACTGCTACTGCAAAACTGGCGGCACTGGAAACTGCTGCTGCTGCTGCTGCTGCTGCTGGCGGTTCCGGAACTGCGACTGCGACTGCGACTGCGACTTCTGCGAAGCCCTAACACTTCGATACGTAGCAGTGCTCTGCAAGGTATCGAAGGGCGGAACTCTTCCGAGGTCCGCCGAAGAATTCACTGGTCGGGTGTCTGAGAGCGACTTATATATTGTGAGAAAGGGGGGCGTGGTTCGGGAGACACGTGATGAGCAGTGATAATCCATAGGAAAGTTAAGGTTGACTATCGATTACCACTTTGTCAAAGATAAAACTTGTTAGCATTTTTATAGAGCCAGTGTCCACATATCGCTAAGTTTCATAGCCTCCTCTTTCCTATTAAAATTATCGTGATGTTTATAAATTTCAATAGCTTCTCTATATAACCGTGGATAGTAATTTAACGTTGTAGATAAAACTTCGGTAACCGAAAACTTCACTTGGTGGTTGCCTGGTTGAAGAGCATGTTCCGCTACAGCTGATTTTTCTATTTTTCCAAGTCGACAAAGATTTTTATGCTCTTTCAGTCGCGTATTTACGCTTCTTTTGGTAGTACCAAAATAAACTTTACCACAGGTACATGGAATTTTATACACACCACATGTCGACAGGGGAGGGCGTTTATCCTTCACAGATCGTAGTACTTGACTTATTTTCTTTGTTGGTTTAAAGACCGGTTTTATGTCATGTTTTCGTAAAATCTTACCGATCCGATCTGTTACTTTTTTAATAAAAGGGAGAGCTACTGTAGTTCTCTGTCGTTGTGGTTCATTCTTATCTTTTGGTCTTCTGTTCCTTGGACGCAAAATTCTATTTATCTCTTTTCTTGAGTAGCCGTTTTTTTTCAAAAGCCTGCTTCAGATGTTTCACTTCAGCATCCAAATGTTCAGGCGTTGTTGTGGATGATGATTAGAAGTTTTGTGTAAATATCTGTCCGTATGTGTTGCCTTCCGAAAAACTTTATATTCCAAGCTTCCATCGGGCCGTTCATAACTAAGACATCCAAGAAAGATATTCTGTTATCCTTTTCTATTTCCATGGTAAACTGTATTTTTGGGTGAATTTTATTTAGATAATCAAAGAAATCGTCCAAGGCCTTTCAGCCATGAGACCAAACCACAAAGGTGTCATCTACGTATCGATACCAACGAGATGGTTTATTATTAGCTTTGTCTAGGGCTGATTGTTCAAACTTCCCCATGTAAAGATTGGCAATCGCAGGGCCTAATGGATTACCCATTGCTACTCCATCAAGTTGTTCATAAAATTCATTATCCCACTGGAACTGACTTGATGTTAGACAATGTCTGAAAAGAACAGTCAAATCCTCTGGAAAAATATCCGCTATGAAAATCATAACTTCGTTAACAGGAATCATTGTGAATAAGGACACAATGTCAAAACTTACAAGAATATCTTCAGGGGCGAGAGTTAGTCCCTCTAGTTTTTCAATAAAATGACGCGAGTCTTTTATATATGAGTCAGTTTTTCCAATAAATGGTTGTAAACAAGTTGTTAAATATCTTGCTGTTTCATAAGTGGGAGAATTGATGTCACTGACTATGGGTCTCAAAGGAAAATCTATTTTATGAATTTTAGGTACACCATACAATCGGGGACACATAGCTTCACTTTTCAACAAAGTTCTTTTATCTTCTTTTCGGATAGAGGTAGATGACTTAATCAAATTATTTGTTTTCCTAAGTACACTGGCTGTAGGATCCCTCGCAAGTGTATTGCTTACATACAGGGTTCTTCAAATATTATTGCGGATGCTTTATCACGTGCACGTATGGGTTTGAAACAAAGTACTGAGGAGGACTGCAAAGAAAACAATTATTGTTTGATTTATATTCAAGGTGTTCCGTTTGAAAATTTTATTTCGTCTTCGCCCCAGGACATCGCTATGGAGCAAAACAAGGATTTAATCTGGAAGGACATTAAGGAGAAATGGAGGAGAAAGGAAAGCGTAGCGATTAGACAGAATTATTTACTTCGCAATGATATTCTTTTTAAAAGAAAATCGGTCGACAACTCTGTTTGGTTAGTTTGCATTCCTGATGAGTGGGTTAATAAATTGATTTGGTATACAGATTTCAGATATGCACACTTTGGTCCCAGAAAATGCTTTCATAAGTTACGGGAAAATTGCTACTTCAGTAATATGGAAAAACGTATTCGATCTGTTTTTGCCAAATGCAAATTATGTCAAAAGGCTAAGCCGCCAACTATTTCTCACAGAGCACCGTTGTTTCCTATCATTCCAGCGAAATTAAAGGACATGGCTGCAGTCGATTTGTTCGGTCCAGTGGTTCGTTCTACTAATGGCTTTTCGTACATTTTGGTAGCATTGGAATTGACATCAAAATATGTGTGTTTTACACCTTTACGCAAAGCAACAGCTCGTTCTGTGTCTAATGCTGTCATCAAAAATTTTCTTAAAGAAGTGGGTCATGTTGATAAGGTTATATCAGATATAATGGATCAGTTTCGCTATAAAATTTGGCTTCGTACTCTACGGCGTCGTAAGATAAAACCAATTTTCATTTCACTTTTTCACCCTCAATCTAACGCTTCAGAGAGATGGTTGAAGGAAATCAATAAATTGTGTCGACCTTATTGTCATCAGAATCATAGAACGTGGGATCAGTATCTTCACATTTTTCAAAACATTCTGAATAAACTCCCTAATGATTCAACTTCTTTACCGCCTATATTGATATTAAAAAATAAAGCACCGACAAATCGCATTTCTGAGATCGTTCCTTTTCCGCCTTCACGGAAACTGCGGCATTCTGAAGTTGCAATCTGGCTCTACAAAATATTGCATCCGCGGCTGCTAGGAGAGAGAAATCAGCTAAACGTCCTGGTCGTTTAAAAACCTTGTCAGTTGGTCAAAAGGTGTTAATTAAGTCTCACCGTTTGTCTCACAAAGGAAAAGGCTTGTGTCGCAAATTTTTTCTGCTTTATAACGGTCCATATAGAATTCACTGTCGAAATGGAAACTCTTAAATCTCGGAGCTCGAAGGGAATACATCATATATCGAACGTTGAAATTTTTGTGGAATGACATACTTTTGAGAAACTAAGAGTTATACGTAAACACGCAGAGAATACAAGGATACCCCGCCGAGTTCCGGCGGCGGCACATACTCTAAGCAACAGTAAAGTCTGCGCGCCGCACAAGGCAGTCGTTGATCGCAAACAATTACTTCCTACGTCACGCGTACCTACAGCTGATCGAGCGCTCAGTGCGAATGCACTGACAGCCGTAAACGAATACACAGTCTAATTTCTCTGATTCAATTCAGTATGAAGCTATAGTGGCTTGATAAATTATGTTATTAATGTTCAGTATTTTTCAGGATACGGTTGTATAAAATATTTAAGAACTTCAGGTAAATTCTGTATGTGTCTGACGTTAAAAGCACTTGCTATCGAGAACATTTCAGGAAGAATGTAATTTCGAAGAAGAAAGTAATAAACTAAAAAGGTAACTGTTAATTGAGTTTATTTTTCAGGTAACATATTTCTACTTAGGTATGTACTTTAGACGTAATTTTCTGCTCGCGATTACGTGATTTATACTTAGTGCTAAATTTTATGTTCTATGAATTTACTTGTGAAGCGACGTGCTTGCGTACATTTGCTGATTTTGACAATGTTTTATTAATGAACAGGGTTGTTACTTATGTATATTATGCAACGCTTGGCTGCTATGCTTTCTCACTGATATCATATTTTTTTTATTATGTGCCTGCTGTGCTTATTTATTTAAATTATAACTGTCACCTGATTAATTTAGACGCGCAAGTCGCCGAAGTGGCGTCAAATTGAAAGACTTGCACCAGGCGAACGGTGTACCCAACGGGAGGCCCTCGTAACACGACATTTCATTTCATATTACCTGATTAATTATGCTGATATGGTTATGTATGTAGGTTATACTTTGTGATTTATCTGCTTGCGCATTCATATTCGCTTATTAAGATTACAAATGAACATTTATTTGCTTACGCTGATATGATGCTAATGACCTGTTTATTATGTAAGATATATATTTTCTGCTTTGCATATGGATTACATATTTACACAGTTCTGTTTTGTTTTCATAACTACTCTTTAATTTGGTATATAGAAATGTACGGTGTACGAACATGGAGCTTAGGCCACACTATGGTATTAATTATAGATTGTTTGCTTGACAGAGCCTCATTATAGGGATTGTGCTACATCCACTTGTTAACATTCTGTTCTCTACTGGTATATTTACTCGCTATAGCATGTTTTGCTTACGCTCAGTGCCTTATATTTTAAGATAAGAAAATGAAATGCTGTAATTTTACGAACGACATGGGTACAAGAAACTTCACTGAAGTCACATGAGCTGGAGGTTTTATGGAAGCTGTATAAATTTATGCTACGCTCAGTGCCTTATATTTTAAGATAAGAAAATGAACTGCTATAATTCTACAAACGACATTGGTACAAGAAACTTCATTGAAGTTACATGAGCTGGAGGTTTTATGGAAGCTGTATAAAATTATGCTAATAGGAAGGAAGCTAACGACATGACATACCAACACTAGGTTTAGACCATTGACAGTTATTACACTGCATTCTTCGTGAGCAATTGAAATAGCAAGTGACAATTGACACAAGGAATACTCCACATGTTTGCTTCTGTTGTGCCATGATTCTTGAAGTGGTGTACACACTGTGAATTATTACGATCATTCACACTCCGTACTCGTACTTACTTACTGAGAGTTATTCAAACTAAAGGCTGTTAGAGGTCATGTATGCATTTCTTTTATTTAATGATGGACAAGGTAACCAAAATGTATTTTATAGTTCATAATGAGTAGAAGATTCGGGTCAGATGGATTACAAAGAGGTTGTGTGTGGACATTATGTCTTTGAATTGTATGGGAAGTTTGCACTAGGATTTTATCTGTACTTGTTCGAGGAGACTGAGTAGAGGAAACAATTGTTATGGAAGTGAAATGATATTGGCGATAAGGTTTATGTCTATCGACGTATTTAAGAGGTATTATTGAGGTATTGAGATTGTGTGAAGTTGATGATTATTGGAGTTTTGGTGGATAAGAGGTAAAGTAAGTGGGGAGTTTTTTTTTTTTTTTTTTTTTTTGGTTTATGTGGAACAAGGAGGATGAAGATGTCAGACTAGAACACTAGAGGATTGTCGACACACACACACTTTGTTAAATCAATAAGCAGTATATACCTTTTTTTTTTTTTTGGAGAAAGGAAGTATTTGCATATCATGGCACACTGACAGTTGTTCAGAAAAAGTTGGCTTGGCAACATTGGTCTTGACATGATAAATACGACGTTGACTAACTACTATTGACTGTTATACACTGTTGCCACTACTACTTGATACACATATTGAGCATCAAATTTTGACAGAATTGCATTTACACAGTTGACACTATTCACTTACACAGTAGTACTTAGATGTGGATGAAAGATGAGCGAGTGAGTTTTGTGTGTTTTCCTTTCCTAATCCCAAATAATTGGTACCGACTTATCTCCTAAATATTATTTTGCTTGTTTGTTGTGACCTGCACTGACACCCATAAATATTATAGGTTTACTGATATTTGTGTATTTGTAATAGTTAATATGACAATTATCTGATATCATTTGTGTATTTATTATAATTTGTATGTTTAGTGTTAGAGCATTGATAATGATTTTGTAAAAGCAATTGTGTGTGCATTCAAACTGTTGTGCGTGCTTACACGTATTAACATTGGTGGGTGCCACCTGGAAATGTTTAATTTCTGCTAATGAACTCTGATGAACTGTCTGATTGGTGATAGTGAGTGTTATGGACTGTTACCTGCACCTGTTCAACAGTGATGGGTGCCACTGATGAACTGCTTCTACTGGAATAATGTCACTTGTTAGTGTCTGCAACTGCTCAACTTTACTGGGTGCCACTGATGGAACTGCTCTACTGAAATAATGTTACATGTTGCTGTCTGCACCTGCTCAACATTGCTGGGTGCCACTGATGGAACTGCTGCTACTGAGATAATGTCACTTGATGTTGTCTGCACCTGCTCGCCATTTCTGGGTGCCACTGTTGGAGCTGTTTAAATAATGCTGATGAAATGTTATGATACTGCTATTTGCACCTGTTGACCATTGCTGGGTGCTACTGCTGGATCTGTCAAATACTCTCAGGAGTCCTACTTATTTATTGAACTATTCAAAGGATTTTATGTAAATATTTGTATAAACTTATTTTTTGTGTGTTTACTGTTTATGAAACGTTATGAGACTCTTACCTGCACCTATTCGTCATTGCTGACGCTATTGATTGAATTGTTTAACGACATGATACTTGAGTAAACTATTATGTAAAGTCACATGTATGCAAGAATTTGTATTCCTTACTGTATTTTATATATTAGGTAATTGAAGGGTCAGTGCAAAGCCAAAATTTATTTAGTTATGTGGTATTTACTTATTTAATATTATCTTTTATTTTTATCTGTATTTTTTTGGGCGAATTTGGTGGCATTTTCACCACCAATGCTGGCAAAAATATCATCAAATTCTAACACGTGGAGGAGGGGCATATGAAAGGTGGCTACACTGCGCAACAGCGCCAGAGATTGCGCCAAAGAGTATTATTCAGCCGCCTCCACTGGCAGTTGCCGCTGAGAAGTTGGTGAGTGCAGTGGTAGTTCTGAGGTAGGCGTGACCTGTGCTTGTTGAGATGTCGATAGAGTACTAGTTGTTCTGTTGGGCAAGACACCATATGTTATTCAATTGGGGATGCTGTAATGATCAGAGTGTATTTTTTTCGTCAATATATATGAAGGTAAATAATTTTTAATGTCCTATGTAACAATGCTTCTTGGTGACAGGTTCTGTCAACAAACCGTCTTGCTCGTGTTCTTGTGTTAGACTGTAATTCTGGTTTCTATATGCAATTATAGTATTTCTAGTTTTTTTAAAATTACTTCAGTGTAAAGGATCTTCAAAATATCTTGTCTTATTGAGGTAGAACCGTGGCAGATGTGTATGTTGAATCACACTTCCACACACAGAACAGTTACACTTATGCTTTCTTGTTTCTTAGCTTTATGGTTGCTGGGGACTTAATTAATTGCATTAACGGAAATTTGTTTTCATTCCTTGTTGTTATTCTATGCAGTCAGATTGCGTACTAATATTATTTAGGGCCAACCGGTTACGAGACTGCATAACCGGACAAACAGCGATTAAAATTAAAATTATTAGCATTTTATTTAATTAAGCCCCCATGCACTGTGGAGTTCTTTACAGTTCAGTATCATGTTTCCTAAAAAGAAATACGTTAGGCTAGACCTCAAGCAGAAACTCGGAATTTTAGATAAGTTGAAGCGAAGTTTTAAAATACAGACACTCAATAATGCCCCACTTTAGCGAATCCGGCACCCATGCTCCCAAGTAACGACCGGATTGGCGAGAATCTAGAGTATTTTCTTCGTCTTTTATTTCTTCGTTCATGACACTCCGTATTCTCCATTGACATAATTAAGGAAAAACGCAAATTACGGGAACAAGTGAATAAGACAGTTCTACAATTACAGCTTTTCCAGTATATAGAAAAATAGACCCTGGGTATCACGAACCTAAAATAAAGAAATATAACTTCACCCACATGACACACCTTGTCACAACTCCAGATAAAACTAAAAGGTCCTTATGCAAGTTAAATTTGTAAGTTACTTTTAGAACAGAAAATATTTTGTCACCGAAAATACATCATAACATCTCACAGGGAAAGAGTATTACCATTCCAGTGCTTATAAAATCACGTGTGGTGAATGCCAAAGAAGACAATAGATAGAAAGGACACTGGTAACTCGCTACAGTGAAAATACCCTTAGTAAAACTGCACTAGGTACACATTTAACAACCCATAACCAAGTAAGAGAGGAACAACCATTAACATAAGACCGAACAGTCGTAAATGACCGCTCGATCAGAAATTTCGGTGGGAAGATAACCTGAAGAAGTCCTTTTTGGACCTTCAAGTCGTAAGATTGGACCCTCAATCTCAATTTATCAAATGAACATGCATGGCTTAAGTAGAGGAGAGAGTGAACGTTTATCCAAAGTACTGAAAGAAAATCAAATTGATATCATCTCCTTCTCAGAAACCCACGCAGATGACGAGGTCCACCTCAGCAGAGGAAGAGCGGTTATCAGTCTTTTAAGTCAGTGACTGGAAAGTATTATCCTAAGTATGTATTAGCAAACTATATTAGACACGACATTAGTATGAAATCAGGCCGTCAACTTCAGATAACGACATTCTTACAGCCACAGACAAAGTACGGGCCACCACGATTAACTGGCCTTACCCACCTTTGCCCTCCCCACAACTCCTACAGCCACCTTATATTCCGGGTATATCAATAAAGTAATGAAAATGGGAAAAAGTTTGTCTGCGGGATGCGAAAAGAAAACCTCAAACTTATGATGCAAAAGACAAGCCAACTTTTCTGGTCAATGGAATAAGCGCCACACACTTGACGTATTCTGCATAAAGCATTTTCAAAGTTACCCAATGAGGTAAGCTCCAGAGCCCTAATAAGATTGTCTCACAGTCAGTATCGCCCAACAATTCTCCAGACAAGTGTTTGTAACCATCATTCTCTCCTATCCGAAACCAAGATGGAATTTCAAAACAGCCATTTGGTCTGAATTTTCCAATGAAACATACATCAGTATAAGACGAATAAAATCCACCTTAAAGAACAATACCATATTCTTTGACGTACTGAAAATTGCAGTAAAACGATACATACCATTCAGTTATAGCAAAGAATGCATTTCTCCCTGCGAGGAAGACGGCAGGAAGCTCCCTAAGAGATCAGAAGACAGTTGTGATCTTGAAATAGTAAACTAATAATTAGGAATCTGTTACATGAAAAGAGCCAGCGTCAATTACAGCTGATGTTAATCTCTTTGTAACAGTATTGATGGTTTGGAGAGCGAGTTATTAGCCAGCTATGGTTCAGAAATTTTACAAGAACAGTTTACAGCCTTGCCAAGTAAAACGCACATGGCGTTACTGTTGGTATCAAATGTTAAAATCTTCAGTGCTGTAGGGAAATTGTCGAGTGCAATCTGTCATGAAGTCACTTTACCTGTGCAATTTAAGGATGTCATCATAGAGTAGACATTTTTCAAAAATAGTTCAAATGGCTCTAAGCACTATGAGACTTTACATCTGAGGTCATCAGTCCCCTAGACTTACAACTACTTAAATCTAACTAACCCAAGGACATCAGACACATCCATGCCCGAGGCACGATTCGAACATGCAACCGTAGCAACAGCGTGGTTCTGGACTGAAGCACCTAGAACCGCTCGGCCAGAGCAGCCGGCTAGACGTTTTTCATCATTCCCAATGATTATATGTTTAGAATTTTTGAATTTATGCTGTTTAGTGACAGTTTTGATCTGTGCCACATAAAAATGTATATAAAGGAAAAAGCAGTAGTGGTACCATTTGTGAAGCAGAAGGAGCAAGTTAGGGGAAGCTCTGAACTTCAGATTATGGATGAACTCAATAATGAGAACGATCTACAAAGCATAAGTTTATATGGCCATAGAGTTAAAAGGGATACAGAAAGAGGAAGTATGAGCCGTCCTCTAGGAGTGGCACCATGGAAGATCAAAGAGAAGACAGATAAACGGTAACAGTTGAGGAAGTATTATCCTAATGAAAAAACGTATGGATTTGCTATGCTTTGGGAATCTTCACATTTGGGCAACTGTGTGCTCCTGAGCTATATAGAACAATACTTCCTTCCCTTATTCTGCTCTTTTTAGGGGTGTATCCTCCTTTTGTATGGAGCACAAAATCATAGTGGTATTCCCATGCATCAGTAAGGTTCACAGCTGGGCAACTGCGTGCTCGTGAGTCATATAGAACAGTTCTTGCTTTTCGTGTTTTATTCTCTTCCTCTCTGCTCTAATTTTTTCCTCTCTCTACAGTGTGTATTGGAATCGGGGAAATTTTCTTGACACAACTGGTGTTGAAGTTACTGAAACGACAAATCACTACGTCAAGTAAATAAAATGTGCGAACAATTTAGGTTAGGCTTTACCGTGACTGTTATTGATATTAAATGAAACAACAAGTTTACTGAAATAGTTTTTTGTTTCTCCACTAGCCACAAGCTCCTCAAAAAGATCGTAAAACAACACACACATAAACGTCTACTAACAAATGTAAATCCACCTGAAGATGGAGGTTTAAACATTTGAAAGGCGCCGTGGAAATAAATAATGACTGGTAACAGTAAACTTGTTGTTTCATTTGATTAAAATAAAATGTGGATATGAAATAGTGGGAAGGTGCACAATAAAATCAAAGTACACCAGTTACGTAAGTGAGGATAAAGGTGTGCAGTATAGAGAAATGACTGAAGTGGAGGTGAAGAAGACACAAGGAATAATCCTGGCTTACCCATAATATTGGAAGCACAAATCTGTGTTAATGATGCATTAATAATGTGTGAGTGGTTTAAGGTAAAAAGAAAGAAGACTGCATCATGCCTAAGCATAAAGAAGTTGCGCTGGGAACTAAGTTAACAGTAAGAAAGTACAGTTAATGTACGAGGACAAGGCTTTTCGTGTTACGTAGGCAAAGGTTTTGTGTTACAGACAACTGAATAACCCGGAAATATTATACAGCATATTGTGTCTAGAAATCCTGCGTACTCGGTTGGCTAGGCAAACAATCAAATAATTCGTATTAAAGAGTTTTATTACAACAAGACACGTACAAATACTTAACTTTCATCTGAGAATTATTGTAGTCCTTTATACATGATCGCTCACACAACTGCAATTACACAGATGTGTTGCAAGCGAAGCATAACAAATAATCAGTCTTCTTCAGAATAGACAAACACAAGTAACATTTCTGGTCGTCGTGACCGCTACTAAGAAAGTCTGTCAACTGAACTGTAGTGACTGCTGCTCCCTGTGCTACATATAGATTGCTAATGAAGGGGCTGCAATGCATCGGCTAACGAAGTGGCTAACGTTGAAGCTGCTACCAGTCGGGAGTGGAGCTTGCGTCGTCTTCAGTAGGGACCGCAGCTATCGCGTTGTCGTCCTGGAGGGAGGTCGGTCAATGTGCGATTGGCTGACGTCTTCCCACAACGGATTAGCCGAGCGGTCTAAGGCGCTGCAGTCATGGACTGTGCGGCTGTTCCCGGCGTAGGTTCGAGTCCTCCCTCGGGCATGGGTGTGTGTGTTTGTCCTTAGGATAATTTAGGTTAAGTAGTGTGTAAGCTTAGGGACTGATGACCTTAACAGTTAAGTCCCATAAGATTTCACACACATTTTTTTTTCTTCGCACAGCCTTCTCTTCCCTGTCACTCCCGACTGGTGTGCCGGCGCCGACTTTACGCCGTAGCAAAGTAGGCTAAAAAACAGAGACCAAACAGCGTAGAATGCCAGAGTGATATTAAGATAAAGAAGTGATCATATTTCATGCCCTTGGAAAACTACTGACTGAGGCGTAGCAAGCTCCAGAATTGTGTTAAGCCTTTAGACGTTGTAGTTGAAGTGCTGTTGGTGTGAGACAAAGGCTGAGCAGCCTTGAGCGCCACTAACTTTGGAGAACAAGTCCCTTATTTACATACATATCCACTAATAAAGCAAACGAAGGGAACAATCCAAGAAGACGTGGTATTCAGTCGATCGAAACACGTGTACCAATCTCAACCACGGTGTTGTTGCGTTAGAATAATTCACCGTCTCAAAATTTTAAACATGGCTGAAGCAGCAACTGTTGACAACCTTCACGGTAAATGATAACAGCCAAACAGTTGCAGGATAAAGATTTATTGAAATCCTTAACCACGGTTTCGGTATATATAAATATACCTTCATCAGAAGCAAAAATACACTGAAATCACATCCTGCAATGGAGGTGCAACACAGGCGCCCTATCTCGGTGAAACTATCTGCCCTAGTTCTTCCACACCCTCTTCACGCTAGTTTACAGGCTAAGTACTGTTAGTACGCCGTGTTCGTATAGACCCTCTCTTCATAAATATGCTGTACAAATAGCGGATATATTTTAATTGTAACTACTGGCGACGCCTTTGGCGCGATTGTTTTATACATCTCCACTAAATGATGTGATTTTAGGGTATTTTTGCTTCTGATGAAGGTATATTTAGATATACCGAAACTGCGGTAAAGGATTGCAATAAATCTTTATCCTGCAACTCTTTGGCTGTTATCATTTACTGTGAATAATTCATCGTCATATATAATATGTCGGAGCGCAGCGTACTAGAGGCCGCTCTGCAGGTAAAAGTAGGCAAGGTTAACAGTTGTGTATGTAGGTATGGGCCTCGCAGACACTGAGCCATGCACTCCTATTAGGTGTCCGCTTTCTGGTACAGGAAATTTGTTTTGTAGTGCTTTGGTGGTTTCTGCTGGGGCAGTTATACTGTAAGGGGAAAAAACGACGCGCAACGAAGGAATTATCCGAAAAGTATGGGGAAATTCGATGGTTATTCAAGAGAAACGGCATCACAAATTGAGCACGTCAGTAACGCGTTGGTCCACCTTTGTCTCTAGTGCAAGCAGTTACTCGGGTTGGCGTTAATTGATAGTTGTTGGATGTGCTCCTGAACGATATCGTGCCAAATTCTGTACAGCTGGATCGTTAGATCCGCCCACAATGTTCCAAACGTTATTAATAGTGGAGAGATCCTTTGGCCTTGTCGGCCAAGAAAGTGTTTGGCAAGCACGAAGGCAAGCAGTAGAAACTCTCACCGTAGGGCGAGAGGGCATTATCTTGCTGAAATGTGAGTCCAGGATGGCTTGTCATGCATGAGAACAAAACGAGGTGCAAAACATCGTCGATGTACCTCTGTATTGTAAGGTTCCTGCGGGTGACAGGAAAAGGGATTCTGCTATGAAAAGAAGTGACACCCCAGACCATCACTCTTGGTTGTCTGGCTGTATGGCAGGCGACAGTAAGGTTGGTATCGCACCGCTGTCTGTTTTGTTGCTCTTCATAACAAGTCGTTCTGGGCTCTCATTTCAGCAAGATAATACCCGCCCGCTCACGCTGAGAGTTTCTATTACTTGTCTCCGTATTTGCCAAACCCTGCCTAGGCCAGCATGATCGCCCAATCTCTCCTCAATTGTGAACATTTAGAGCATTATGGGTAGGGCCCTCCAACTAATCCGCAATTTTAACGCTGTAAGGCGCCCATTGGACAGAATGTTATACTATATCTCTCAGGAGGACATCCAACAACTCTGTAAATCAATGCCTAGTCGAATAAATGCTTGCCTAAGGGCGAGACAGTTTTGCAGACTTCCTCCGTTTGTAAAGCTATTTCTCTCGAATAAATCATTCAATTTCTTCTGAAACTGTAATCATTTGTTTTTTTGTACATCTACAGTCGTGATCAAAAGTATACGAACGACCTGAATTGCATTTCGCCTAATTCGAATGTAACCCACATAGCGCAGCTGTCTAGCAGGTCCTCTAATCGCCCCGTCGGTACAGTCGTTTGACTATTGAAAATGGTTCCAACAAGTCACCCCTAGAAACTACTGCTCTATATCGCAATAACTCAAGATGTAAAGTAATACCAAGGTGCTACAAATATCAGGGAACATCTTATCACAGATAAGACGGTTCTTCAGGCTTGTAAGCTCACATTTATCACAATAAATGACACACATGAAATGTTACCACTCTCATTATTGCCTCAGATAGGTAATTCACGTAATAAGTTCGTCGTATTCATGATTTCCTCTTCAAAATAACATACCGTATTTATTATTTAACACAAAATGACATTATAATGTAAGTTATTCACAAGCAGCTAGTTGAGAATATGTACGAACTCCAAATGATACGATGAACCGTCTCGTTCTGCATATGGATTCAAACCCAGGTCATCCAGACTAAGCAAAGACTTCGTGACTGACGGAAACTAACAGTCATTCCTGACTAGGCGTACAGAGAATGATATACCTCGATTTTAGACAGTATCAGTTACCAAATATCAACTTTAAATTAAATAACGTAAACATTGTTAACGGAAGCGAATTCCTACCCAGCATATATTGTCCTTGTTAACGAACTACTAGAGATGTTAAATAGTGCTTCTTCACAAGTAACTTACTTGATATGCCGTGAGGTAAAGCTTTGTGTAGGACAGGCATTCGAACCCAGAACCTAATTGGATTGTCACCGAATTCGTTACAGAATTTTTTCTGGAAATTCGTAGCTCCATAAAATAAATCAGGAAGAAAACGCTCGCACACGATGGCTCCTACCACGATTAGAACACGATTCATTGAGCCGTTGCGACACGAGACGCGAGCTGTACCACGGGGCTACGGACACACTGCTGCGAGCACACCACTCTCGTCATGGTATTGGTCACTCAGCCTCATAACACATCGTGAAAGATAATAAAAGATACTCAGTTTTATTGGAACAGACTTTCGTCGTAAGGTTATCGTGGGTAGTTTTATTTCATTTCTTATAATACAGCACACAATTTTCGTACGGTTTCTTTTAGTGTTGTTAAAACATTAGTCAACATGAGAGAGAAATTAATCATAAACGATATTTGCGAATTCTCTGATGTTATCTATAACAGTCTGACAATACACATGCAGTTTATTGATTACATGCATGTAGAAAACTTGTTCTGAGTTAAAGCTGTCAAACAAGGTTTTATGAAGAATAAACTGCCACTGCCCCACGACAGCGAATGTAGAAATTCTTTGCTGATGTATTTTGGCACGATGCGCTCTCCCCATACATAATACAAAAGTTTCGAGATGCATCTGCAGGCTGGCAATCTATTAAAGCTGAAAAGAACAAAATGTCACAGAAGTTAGTCCTTTTTCCACATGCGACTATTTTGGGTTGAGAAGTGAAGGGAATTATGTTCAAGGTACCTTAAGATCGATAACTTCAGCAGACATCAGTATGGCGTTTTAAACAATTTAGCAGTGAATGTACCCAACCTCGCGACGTCGTATCATCAGCGCGCCACGCTTACCGTTACGCTACTAGCTGACACATATCTACAATACCTCCAGATATCAACCAAAATTCTTCCAGAATTTGCACATTGCACAGTGCTGTGAAATAAAGCATATGGCTGGATCTAAACTTCTGAGAGGCAGACAGTTACAGCTTTTCTTTTGCACTGCACGACGTTTTTAACAAACAGATAGCCCAATAGAGCAGTTCAAGTCGAAAGGAACACTTCCTGTTTAAATTCCTGCCCATTGGCAGTTCTGTGTAGGTGTCAGTTGCGTGATTCTATCTCGGTGATTACTAAATAGAGTCGAATGTATGCACTGGGTAGCCGAGGCAGGTAGTTCATGGCGATTCGGTCAACCAAGTAAATGAATGTACTGAACATGCTGCAAACCACTACGGGGAGTCTGTGTGTCAGAATTCTCATCCAGTGAGGCGCAACATTGTTATGATAGAAAAAAGTCTGATAGAGAAGAGAATCTGGTGGTCACTTGGAATGATGCTAGGTTCGTATGCCTATGGTCTGGGTTCGATTCCAACTTCTGCTGATGATTTTTGATAAGGAGAGACAGGTTCTGTTCTCTTCTGGATACTCCAAGTGTAGAAGGTATAATGGCATTGTGGTCTGACATTCATGTTAAACATGATATTCCTTCTCTACCAAGTAGACGTTACGTTGAACCACAATAAAGTCAGGAGTCGCGACACGTAGTAACTCTATCAACAGTAACCTTTCTTATAGTAGTTATTTATTTCTAGTGACGAAACAAACGCTATGTAGGGTCACAGGACACTTATTCTAACTTTTATTTGAGCTTCTGTATGTCGATAAAATTGGTTCTGATCTGGGAATGCAACTCAGACCGCCCTTAACCCGAAATTTGATCCTTCGTGGCAATACAGCTCGACTGCAATTTGTTGTTTGTTCATAACTGCAGATTCCTCAACATCTCCACATATTGCGCGTGAAAGGGTTCGAATCCTGGCACCAGCACTAAAGCTTTCATTATGTATTATCAAGCTCTAGCATGAGAACAACTATCCGCTGGTGGGTAATAATTATGATTTTTAATGTATTTTCTTTCGTTGTCAACACTAACGGTATCTGACGTTTTTGAGTCCCAATGAGACACAGAACTGTTTGCGAAATCATTGTAAATTCTAGGCTGTTATTCCGAGCTGCTGGTGGAGAAAAATTCGGTAGCTGACGTCTCTTTGTGTGCAGTCAACAACGATATGTGTGGGGTTCGATTCCCACTCAGCACCGATCTCTTTGTCATATTATTTCTAGTTCTAACATGCTCACATGTCGCTACTGGTGTAACAAACCCATTTTTAACGTTCGTTTTCTCTAGAATATAACAGCGATAGGTGCCAGGTTGGAGTCCTGGGAAAGAAAAAATTAATGTTTCGTCTCGTCATTTCAGTTAAAACATCTAGCTACTGCCGAGAAAATCCAATATGTCACAGTTGATTGTGCTTCGGTGACAATCCAATTAGGTTCTGGGTTCGAATGCCTGTCCTACACAAAGCTTTACCTCACGGCATTTCAAGTAAGTTACTTGTGAAGAAGCACTATTTAACATCTCTAGTAGTTCGTTAACAAGGACAATATATGCTGGGTAGGAATTCGCTTCCGTTAACAATAATTACGTTATGTAATTTAATGTTGATATTTGGTAACTGATACTGATAAAATCGAGATATATCACTCTCTGTATGCCTAGTCAGGAATGACTTAGTTTCCGTCAGTCACGAAGTCTTTGCTTAGTCTGGATGACCTGGGTTTGAATCCATATGCAGAACGAGACGGTTCGCCGTGTCATTTGGAGTTCGTACATATTCTCAACTAGCTGCTTGTGAATAACTTACATTATAATGTCATTTTGTGTTAAATAATAAATACGGTATGTTATTTTGAAGAGGAAATCATGAATACGACGAACTTATTACGTGAATTACCTATCTGAGGCAATAATGAGAGTGGTAACATTTCATGTGTGTCATTTATTGTGATAAATGTGAGCTTACAAGCCTGAAGAACCGTCTTATCTGTGATAAGATGTTCCCTGATATTTGCAGCACCTTTGTATTACTTTACATCTTGAGTTATTGCGAGACAGAATAGTATTTTCTAGTGGTGACTTGTTGGAACCATTTTCAATAGTCAAACGACGGTACAGGGGGGCGATTAGAGGACCTGCTAGACAGCTGCGCTATGAGGGTTGCATTCGAATCAGGCGAAATGCAATTCAGGTCGTTCGGATACTTTTGAGCACGATTGTACAAAGAAGGTAACTGCGAAGAACCATGGGTAACAGAAGAAATACTTCAATTGATCGATGAAAGGAGGAAGCACTAATATGTTCCAGGAAACTCAGGCATACAGAAATACAAGTTGCTGAGGAATGAAATATATACGAAGTGCAGGGAAGTTAAGACGTAATGGCTGAAGGAAAGAAAGAAGACATCAGAAGACAAATGACTTTCGGAAGGATACACTCAGCATTCTGGAAAATCCGAAACAGCGTTCGGTGACATTAAAAGCAGGAGTACAGTAGAACCCCTCTAATCCGTCACCTTCGGGGCTGGGACCATTGTCGGAACGAGAAAAAGGTCGGATTATCCGAAACATCTAATATTTATTGCAAAAATATAAAAAGACATTTAGTACAAAAAATAAACGATTTTAGAACTAAAAGATGTCTACAGTAATATAAAAGGATGTTTGTTAAACAGTATATTAACTAAAAAACTTCTACACACAGTATAATATTTATAGGTTTTAAAAGGAAAAACGACAAACAAATTACAGTACTGTACTGTACAAAATTACGTATAAACAATATGTACTGTAAACTAAAACAATGTTTATAGCACTGTATATAAGAAAGAAATTTTTTACAAATAAATAAACTACTGTATGTATAAACTTAGAAATGATTATACTGTATGCGTTGTTTTTACAGTAAAAACGAAAACAAATTACTTGGAAAAAATTCAGGGATACGTTTTTGACGAGTTTTCCAAGGATCAATCCAGCCTTCACTGGCAGCAAATTTACTTTCGGCATCTAGTTTTTTGTGCAAAACTATCACTTTTTCTTTGAGAATTGGCCGTGATATTGCAGTTCCTTTCCTTCTTTCTTGACAAAACCACATCCACAATTCCTTATCAAGCAGTTTAAGTTTAGGATTTTTTAATGTTTTGCGATTCTTCAGAGTGTTTTCACCATCAATCGTAATTGTATAGGAGTCAATATCTTTCCGACTCTTCTTCCAGTCCTTAATTGTCGTAACACTTACATTCAGTTTCTTTGCAATTTGTTGGAGCTAATCTCCTTCGTCCAGTCTTTGTAGCACTGCTAATTTTTCATTTAGTGAAAGAGTTACGTGTTTATGTTCGAATCCAGACATGATGAAAAACAGACAACTGTACACACAGTGAATCTACAGTAATAAGTACTGTAGAGAACACGGAATAAAGCAAACAACGAAATTTTTTAATCCCAACAAAGGATAACACTGCACAATAACGTACAGTATAACAATAGGCACAGCGATAGACACCGCAACAATGGCCCGACAGGCGTCCAGTCAGTGAGTGTCGGTACAGGCTTGCGAGCCTCAGCATGGTCGGACTAACCGGAGTGACGGGCCATCCAAGGTCGGATTAGAGGGGTTCTACTGTAATAACATTAAGAGTGCAGCGGGAATTCCACAGTTAAATGCAGAGGAGAGAGCAGATAGGTGGAAAGAATACATTGAAAGACTCTATGAGGGGGAAGATTTGTCTGATGTGACACAAGAAGAAACAGGAGTCGATTTAGAAGAGATAGGGGATTCAGTATTGGAATCAGAATTCGAAAGACCTTTGGAGTACTTAAGACCAAATAAGGCAGAGACATAGATAACATTCCATTAGAACGTCTAAAATCTTTGGGGGAAGTAGCAACGAAACGACTATTCGCCTTGGTGTGTAAAATGTATGAGTCTGGCGACATACCATCTGACTTTCGGAAAAGCATCATCCACACAATTCTGAAGACGGCAAGAGCTGACAAGTACGACATTTATCGCACAATCAGCTTAATAGCTGATTCATTCAAGTGGCTTACAGGAGCTATGCAGAAGAATGGAAAATAAAATTGAGGATGCGCTAGAGAACGATCAGTTTGGCTTTTGGGAAAGATAAAGAAACGAGTGGGGCAATTGTGACTTTGCTGTTAATAATGGAAGCAAGACTAAAGAAAATTCAAGAGACATTCATAGGATTTGTCCACCTGCAAAAAACCATCGACAATGTAAATTTGGTGCGAGATGTTCGAAATACTGGGAAAAGCATAGGCAAGCTGCAGGGTGAGACGGGTCATACACTATATGCACAGAGTTCCAAGAGGGAATAAAAAGAGTGGACGACCAAGAAAGAATCTCTCGTATTTTAAAGGGTGTAAGACAAGGATGGTTCAAATGGCTCTGAGCACTATGGGATTCAACTGCTGTGGTCATTAGTCCCCTAGAACGTAGGACTACTTAAACCTAACTAACCTACGGACATCACACATGTCCATGCCCGAGGCAGGATTCGAACCTGCGATCGTAGCAGTCGCACGGTTCCGGACTGCGCGCCTAGTACTGCGAGAGCACCGCGGCCGGCTAAGACAAGGATGTAGCCTTTCGACCCCACTATTCAGTCTGTACATCGTGGAGTAATGGTGGAAATAATAGAAAGGTTCAGTAGTGGAATTAAAATTCAAGGTGAAACGATATCAATGATACGATTCGCTGATGACATTGGTATCTTGAGTGAAGCTAAAGAAAAATTACATATTCTGCTGATCGGAATGAACAGTCTAGTGAGTACAGAGTGTGGATTGAGAGTAAATCGAAGAAAGACGAAAGTAATGAGAAGTAGTAAATGTGTGAACAGCGAGAAACTTAACGTCAGGATTGATGGTCACGACGTAAATGAAGTTAAGGAATTCTGCCACCTAGGCAGTAAAGTAACCAATGACGGACGGAGCAAGGAGGACATCAAAAGCAGACTAGCAATGGTAAAAAGGGCATTCCTGGCCAATAAAACTCTACTACTATCCAATATCGGCCATAATTTGAGGAAGAAATTTCTGAGAATCACGTGTGGAGTACAGCATTGTATGGTCGTGGAACATGGGCTGTGGGAAAACCGGAACGGAAGAGAATCGAAGCATTTGAGATATGGTGCTACGGACGAATGTTGAAAATTAGGTGGACCGTTAAGGTAAGGAATGAGGAGATTCTGAAGAGAATCGGAGAGGAAAGGTACATGTGGATAACACTGATAAAGTGAAGGGACAGGATAACAGGAAATCTGTTAAGACATGAGGGAATGACTTCCATGGTACTAGAGGGAGCTGTAGAGGGCAAAAAATGTAGAGGAAGACAGAGATTGGAATACATCCAGCAAATAATTGAGGACGAAGGTTGCAAGAGCTACTCTGAGATGAAGAGGTTAGCACACGATACGAATTCGTGGCGAGAGGCTTCAAACCAGACAGATGTATGATGACCAAAAAAATTTGAAGTAATAGTGAGCTCCTCACCGTATCCCGTAATGGTCCAACTTCAGGAGCAATATTTTCTGATCAACATAATCAAACGCCTTAGTTAAAACAAAAAAAAATATGACTAGAGTTCAAAACATTTTATTTAACTCCTAGAGAAAAAGGAGGATATAGTATTTTCAGTTGTTAAAGGACTTCTAAAGCCGAACTGTACATTTGATAGCAAATTATGTGATATAAAATGATCAATTATCCTCACATACACAGCCTTACCAATAACTTTAGCAAACACTGATGACATAGAAAAAGGTATAAAATTGTCTACATTATCCCTCTCTCACATTTTATAAAATGGTTTTTCTACTGAGTATTTTAATCGTCCAGGAAAGTGACCATTCCTAAAGGAAAAATTACAAATATGGCTAAATGCAGTACTTTAATATCCTGCTAGGCACTCCATCGTATCCATGAGAGTCCTTAGTCTTCAGCGATTTAATTATTGACTTGATCTCCCCCTTGTCCGTATCACTGAGAACTATTTCAGTCACCAATCTCGGAAAGACGTTTGCCAAGAGAGTTATATGATACAATATAGAGACAAAATTTTTGTTTAATTCACCAGTAACGCTCAGAAAATTATTGTTAAATACTGTACACATACGTGATTTACCAACAACAGAAATATTTTTACTACGAACTGACTTTATATCGTCGACCTTTGGTACTGACCAGACACTCCCTTCACTACTGACCACATGGTTTTAATTTTAACCTGTAAATTAGCTGTTCTATTTTCGTACCACATACTCATTTCCTTCATAATAACGTTTTTAAGCACCTTACAATACTGTTTGGAATGGGCTACATAATATCCTTATCCCACTAGTTAGCTACCCAGGCTGCCTTTTACTCCTAGTAAGCAGTTTAGGACGTTCTAATGGAATGCAGATCTTAAAAAAGAGTGTGAAAAACGTGTTAAGGAAAGCACTATTTTTTTTTCATCTGTGTTATCAGCACTATAAACATCCTGCCACTCTTGTTCCTTGACAAGGCTTAAAATCCTCTCTATAGCCTTTGAATTAACTTTCCTACATAGTTTGTAATTATATTCGACATCTGTTTGAGTGCAAAAGCCTTTTAGTGTTAAAGTTTGTGCGTCATGGTCTGAAAGGTCATTCACACTTTTACTAACAGAACGCCAATTTAGTAATGAAGAATAAATAAAAATATTGTCTACTGTTCCCCTGCATCCTGGATGGAAAAAACATAGTCTGCATCAGATTATATGAATGTAGGAAATCTACAAACATCGTTTTTCTTGCACAGTCATATACAAAATTAATACCGAAGTCACCACATGTAGCTATTTTCTGGTACTTCCTATAAAGTTAATCAAGAATCCTCTCTAGCTTGAGCAGAAATGCTCTGAAGTCAGAGTTAGGGGACCTATAAATAACAACTGCCCCTGCACAACATTCAAATATCTGTTTAGTGCAATGCCGTGATGCGTCCATTGACTCAAATGGAATACTGTTTTCTACCTACACTGCCACTCCCCCATCCCTCAAGGAACTCCTTGAGAAACAGCCAGCAAATCTCTATCCTGCTAAAGGAAGCCCTTGTACTGTCAAATTATTTAGGTGGTGCTCCGATATACCAATAATTTCAGAGTCACAGTTTTAATCTGCCAGGAAGTTTCATATCAGCGCACACTCCGCTGCAGAGTGAAAATCTCATTCTGGAAACATCCCCCAGGCTGTGGCTAAGCCATGTCTCCGCTATATCCTTTCTTTCAGGAGTGCTAGTTCTGCAAGGTTCGCAGAAGAGCTTCTGTAAAGTTTGGAAGGTAGGAGACGAGATACTGGCAGAAGTAAAGCTGTGAGTACCGCGCGTGAGTCGTGCTTCGGTAGCTCAGATGGTAGAGCACTCGCCCGCGAAAGGCAAAGGTCCCGAGTTCGAGTCTCGGTCGGGCACACAGTTTTAATCTGCCAGGAAGTTTCATATCAGCGCACACTCCGCTGCAGAGTGAAAATCTCATTCTATAAGCAGTTTATCTCTAATACCGATTATACTTTGATGAAGTATGCTAATTACTTCTCTACTTGGAAACATGAGGTCCTCTGAAGCTGATTCCTTACTTAGAGGGATTTCCTTTTAGCAAGTATACCTATTAGCTGACTTCAATCCAAAAAAGGTACAGCTCTAACACCAAATACTACAGGAATTTTTCCATGACAGATCCCACCACCATCCACTGCAATGTCACCTATAAACTTACCAAGCCTCCCCTTCCCATACCTATTGATACGTACGCCATGATTAGTGAAACCCGATCTAATGATAGACTCATCTGGCACCACTGCAATAAAAGAATGTGTTGTGAGCATCCTGGTTTATTCACGATGTACTCAAAATGTACAAACGTAACAAATTACGGAAAAGCAGACAATGGTGGGTATGCTTCATCTTTATCTCGTCCATCCTTCTCTGGCCGCTGGCAGACACTGTTATATAATGGTTTCTTCTTATCGGGTATGTACTGTAGAATTTAATTTACAATTTCTAGTTTCTTCATTTTTACATTGTGAATAAGATACACACACCACTGGCGTAATATTCTACATTATCTGTATTTGTCACACGAAATTGTTCGCGATTGTTAGGCCATTGTCGAGATTACTTATCTTTGTACCTGATGATGGCGTTACAGGTACAATAGTAATGGAGTAACAGCCGAAAGCCGGTTCGTGTAACAAATGAAAAATATTGTAGAATATTACGCCAGTGGTGTGTGTATCTCATTCACAATGTAAAAATGAAGAAATTAGAAATTGTAAAGAAAATTCGACAGTACATACCCGACGAGCAGAAACCATTTTATAACAGTGTCTGAAAGTGGCCAGAGAAAATGGCTCTGAGCACTATGGGACTTAACATCTGAGGTCATCAGTCCCCTAGAACTTAGAAGTACTTAAACCTAACTACCCTACGGACATCACACGCATCCAAGCCCGAGGCAGGATTCGAACCTGCGACCCTAGCAGCCGCGCGCCTGGCTAAAAGTACGTCAATTATATTATTCTTGTTACATCACTTAAAGATAAGTACTTTATTAGATACACGAAATTAATTCCCACTTTTGAACAGGACCAACCATTATCTGCATAATGGAATGATGACAGTGAAAATATGTACCGGACTGGGACGTGTCCCCGGAATTCACAATGCACGCGAATGGGCGCCTTAACCATTTTTTTTTTACCCAGTCTTCTTTTTCCAAGCCCGGGAAGAGGGACGGGGTAGAAGAGGGCAACGTTGGCCTTCCGAAACCTGCCCGAAGTGTCCCACTCCCTCCATTTCAGAGCATAGGGATGAACGGGGTCTTATAGGATCAAAGGAGTTTAATGTGAACAAAATTACTTATTATTGTTATGTTTTTATTTTTTAAATCATTTTATTGTTAATGAGTTCCTACTATTACCACCAAAAGCTTTCAAGTCGTCTTCGCACAAATTAATGGTGGACGATCCGTCGGACCTTGGCATACATGTCCTGCAATGCTGGACGGAAGGTGCAGCGATGGTAGACTGCGTTCGACGCATCTACGCGCTGCTGTCTCTACTGATGCAATAAGGTGTCGCTTGCGGCGGCGTCTCTCACTGATGACGTGATATACGGACGCCATTTCGGTTGGGATGGTATCCTGCGCTCTCGCTGGACTCGTCCTCCTTCAAGCTGTTCTGCAGTGAGACGGAGCAGGCAAGCTTTGAGACGATTAACCGCCGTCTGCTCGTCCTATGATGGCGGCTGTGTCATTAGTTCCCTCAGCGCTGTGTTATAAAAGTCCGACGTTGCCGACGCCTGCACGCTCTGTCACGCCCATGTCCCACGAGCGTCAATCGCAGGGCCGAGGTAAGTTTGTGCAGGCAACAATTCCGCAATTACGAACGGCAGTAGAGGCAGAGTGTCTAAATATTTCTGCATGGGACTTGATTCCATGTCACCTCGAGTTGTTGCTCTACACCGGGCAAAAGGAAGTCCGACTTGGCGCGGTCGAGCCACCAATGTAAGTTGGACGTATGTACACCACACTCCAGATGTCGCGGTCCCACATAGCAGCGATCACCCGCCAACGTGAGTCCTCGTATAAGTAGGAAACGTTCAGCGTCCATGAACCGTGGCTTTGGTATGGGAGTTGTCGGGGGGAATGTGACCGAATGAATGTATGCCAAATGGTCGGTGGAGGCTGTCTCCCTTAGTTCTGCATCTCTTGTCGCGGATCGGGAGACATATATCGGTTCTAGGCGTTTACCACAGATCTCGGTGAAGCATGAATAGTCACAACAGTCATAGTGGAGGAGCGACAGATCCCATAGTGCCAGGTAGGTAGAGTACCGTGGCGTTTGGTCCGCTGCATTCAGGATGCTATTAAAATCGCCGCATATGACCTAGTGTTCCGTATTCCTATTCAGGAGTGGAGTAATTTCATAGAAATAAAAGGTGATTTTTTCACAGCGGCGAGATATCCTGGAGGGCGCTTGTACATTGACAGTACAGACTGCTCCCGCAGTAATGGCAAGACCTCGATACGTCATGTCTGATGCCTCGATGTCGTCACGTAACAGGATGTCGGTTCCACCGCTACCGTCGCTAGATGGGATGCGGTAGGCTGTCTACCCAGAGACGTTCAGTTGCAGCTCCCTGTGAAGAAGAGTGATATCTGGGTCCGTCGCCCAGAGGATGTCAGGGAAAATGCTCGTTTGATGACAAACTGTATGGTGTTGACGTTATTGTACCCAAACAATAGGGCTGGGACATCTTAATCCAAAGTATGTAGATGCAAAAGGCGGCCCCTCGGTGGTAACAGGGCCTCTTGGCTGCCCATCCTTGTGGCAGGCATGTTTAACGTGACCCTTCTGTCGGTCTTAGGCTCTCACTAAATGGGGCGCCAGTCGGAGGAGTGTCAAGGGCGTCTGGTAGGTCTTCTGCCTCCATTTCAGCAGCTCAGTCACCGAGCGGGGAAGCGGTCAGTGACAGCGCATGGTCGTGGACAATGGACTCCATCGCCTGGTCACGGGGACAAGACCTTCGATGGGCGTGGCCACTGTCCTCCCCATGGGGTCGGATGTCTGCGTTGGGACGGTACTAGTATAGTATATTGGTAACAGAGAGTCAGAGAAGGTGTCGGCAGCTTGTTCCCTGTCTCTGCTCCGTTGAACGTCGTCCGTCGAGAAACTGCGTTTCTTATGACGCTTCGGCGACCGTTGTTTACGCGCGCATGTGTCCTCCACCGTCGAAGGGTTGGGCTCAGCACCTTCGGCTATGAGGTACGATGACAGTGGTGGTGGCGTCGAGCGTTGTGTCCTTCAGGGGCATCTCGTCATGCGGCGCCGCCGGCAAGGTGCCGTCAATGGATCAGCTCGCGGTTGCATGTGGCTGTGCCATGGGCCGGCCGCACCACTTCCACGTAAGCGACAACGCGGTCGGCACCGTTGTCTACACTGCTTCCGGGCGTGGCGCCAGGAAAAAATGGCGCTGGAGGCAGTTTGATCGGACGTGGCCTTTCTGTCAACAGCCGCTGTGGTTGATAACGGAAGCGAGACTGATAAAAATCAATACTCGGTCGTAGGATCTATCGACCTGGAAAAAGCGTTCGACAGTGTAAAATGGTGCAAGAGGTTCGAAATTCTAAGAAAGATAGTGGTACGTTGTAGGGAGAGAGGGGTAATAGACAATATGTACAAGAGCCAAGAGGGAATACTAAGAGTGGACAACCAACAAAGAGCTCAAATTAAAAAGAGTGTAAGACCTTTATGTAGTCCTTCGCCTCTACTGTTCAATATGTACATCGAAGAAGCAATGATGGAAATAAAAGAAAGCTTCAGGAGTTGAATTACAGTTCAAGGTGAAAGGATATCAGTGATATGATTCGCTGATAACATTGCTATCCTGAGTGAAAGTGAAGAAGAACTACACGATCTTCTGAATGGAAGGAGCAGTGTAATAAATGCGGAATATGGATTGAGAATCAAAGAAAGATGAAAATAATGAGGAGGAGCAGAAATGAGAAAAGCGGATCACTTAAGATTATATTTGATGATGGCGAACTAGATGAAGTTAGGGAATTCTACTACTGCGGCAGCAAAATAATCAACAACGGACCGAGCAAGGGGAACATCAAAAGCAGACTAGCACTGGCAAAAACGGCATTCCTGGCCATAAGTCCACTAGTTCCATGGTTCTAGGCAGAGCTGTAAGAGGGAAAAGCTGTAGAGAATCACAGAGATTGGAATACTTCCGGCAAATAACTGAGGACGTGGGTTGCAAGTGACATGAAGAGGTTGGCACAGGGAGGATTTCGTGATGGGCTTCAACAGACCAGCCAGATGACCAAAAAAAGAAAAGACATCCATGCAGCCTTATGCCCTTCAGACCATAACATCTGGACCACCAAGACGATCATGTCCGCCAGTGCTGGACTACCATTATATAACGAGAGGGGGAACAATTAATGCATCCACGACCACTGCCGAACACGGTCGTTTTGCTGGTCGCTGTGTTATGGTGTGGGGAGGCATAACGTTGTCTGGGTGAAACGAGCTCAAACTCTTTAAATGTGTTGGACTCAGTAGTCAGCGTCATTGTGACACTGTTCTCCTTCCCGTGCGCGTCTTTTCAGGGGTGATTTCGGCCCTGACTTCACTTTTATAGATCATAAGGCACAAGCGCATTTCAGAGCAAGTGTTGACTTCATGGTGATCAGACACGCTATTAAGAAGCAAATACCATCTCTTATAAAGTCTAGTCGACCATCGTAAATACCAGTGACTCCAGTGTAATTTTTGTGTTTGAATAAGTATCAGTTCTGTTCATCTCATTGCGTGGTATACTGTAGCAGTTGTCTGCAAGTATGGTCCAAGTTTCATCGAGCTATGTTACTTCTCAGTGACAGATTATTTGGAAGTTGCACTTTTATGTATGTGGCATTTAAATACAAAATGTGGCATCGGCTTCTACAGAGCGTAAGTGAGACACGTACGGAGCTGAAAAGTAGATGCACTGGTCTTAGGTAGCCTCTGGTACGTGGTGCTCCCACACGTCCTGGAACCGCGCAGGTGCAATGAGTAGCGTGTGTCATTTCACAAGTAGATATTCATTAATGTGTGTGTGTGTGTGTGTGTGTGTGTGTGTGTGTGTGTGTGTAGAGCCTCACTTGCGAAGCCCTTATTAAGGGAAATGGTCGTACGGTTAAAGCATACCACAAGAAGAAATGTACCAGAAGGGGAAAGTGTTCTAAAATATCCAGTAAAATAATAAATAGACGAAGCTACACTATGGAGTGTATATATGCCTAGAAATAACGAAGTGACGGGCAGAATAAAAACAGTAAAACAAAAAGGGGGATCTGTCTAAGGTGGTACTTTACTAAAATATTGAACAGCAACTTAACTGAGGACGACGAAATGTACATAGTAAAATAAAAAAAATTAAGGACGTGTTCTTACCGATTCAGAATTTTAAGGAAAATATATATGGCTGGAGACCAGCAACGAGTTCCTCGGCTAGAAGTGGAGGCGTATAAACTTACTACAAAGTGTAGAACCAGGACAACAATACCGTGCACGGACTGCTTCCTCGGAAATGCAGCTCAACAAAGCCTAGAGGCTATATAAGAAGACGCGCTGCCCCTGAAACTCAGACGACTTCAGCAGTAGGAGAGAGCAACATGGGGCACCGGCAGCACTGGAAATGTATTGAGCGTTCGCCCTCATTTGCCGGGAGGTCCCTTGAGGGGCAGTTCCGGCTCGCCTTGGTGAAGCTCACATTACAATGGACGCCGCATGGGGCGACCTGCAATCCAGATGGGGATGAAATGACGATGAAGACAGCACTACACCCAGTCGCTGAGCGGAGAAAATCCCCGACCCAGCCGGTAATCGAACCGCGGACCGTAGGACGGAAATCCGTCACGCTCACCACTCAGCTGTCGTGGCGGACGTCGGCAGCACTGCACGGCGAGAACTTCTCACGTAAGTATAGGTAAGTACGTCTGTCCACAGGTGCACTGGCGAATACGCGTCTGCGACTCTTCACTTCTGCGACTCTTCACATCTGCGACTCTTCACTTCTGCGACTCTACACGCCTGCAGGAATACGCGCCGGCTGTGGCTACGCACCTCAGTCTCACGCGCCTTGGTCTTCACGTCAGTGACTCCTACATGTTTGGAGCTACTTATCTGACGACTCTACACGCCTGCAGGAATACGCGCCGGCTGTGGCTACGCACCTCAGTCTCACGCGCCTTGGTCTTCACGTCAGTGACTCCTACATGTTTGGAGCTACTTATCTGACTCTGAGTGTCTAGGATTACGCATCTGGGAAAGCAACGCACTATTTACATCTGCCAGTCTACCTGGCTAGGGCTCTACACTGCGCATCCTCCAGTCTATGCTTCGCATCCATGAGTCTACACTTCGCATCCATGAGTCTACACTTCGCATCCAGGGGTCTACACTTCGCATCCACGAGTCAACGCCATACATGCATAAGTCTACACTTCGCATCCACGAGACTACGCCACCCATCTGGAAATCTCCACATCCATGACTCGGCTTCGCATATGCTACTCTACGCTACTCTACGCTACTCGGAGGCCACACCACGCAATACCGGATCTACCCACCCCACCCTCTCTACGCGTCTGCCACGCGCCGCTGATCCTGAGGACGACGCCTCTGCATGACAGCTCATCGTGGTCCCACAGTTCCGACCAGGGTTTTCGGGAGGTTTCCCTTGGTTGTAAGGCGAATGCCGGAACTGTTTAGCCCCCCTCCCACGATAAAGAGATAATTCATGTAAAGAAGAAATTGAGAAATAAATGCTATAATTTTATATACCTTGAGTTAATTTTTTGACAGTGTATTTAAGTAATAAATGACATTATCCATTCACGTTGCCTAAGGCAGGAAGCTTCATCCGATCGCTGTAGTAAGCAAAGAAACTGAGCAGTAGACATCTATGGCTAACGTACGAAGCTCTAGTATAAAAGTCTGAAAAATCGCTTAAAAACATTAAGCTCTAGGGAAAAAGACTCAATACATAACTTAGCAAAAAAGACGAAGCTCGAGCAAAAAACATTGAATAATCACTTAGAAAAAAAAAACTGAAACTCACTTAGCCAAAAAACATTGAATAATCACTTAGAAAAAAGACTGGAAAATCACATAACAAATAAAGACTCAAAAATCAGTTACTCTTCCTAAGTCGTTCGAAAACCAGATAAGTTATGAAAACAAGCCCTTAGCTGAAAAATAACTTTATTTTTTATATCATTGGCAATTTGTGCGTGGCATTTAGGCACACTGCACTGCTTGGTTCTCTCAGTTTTTTTTTTTTTTAACTATATTCCGTGAAACATGTGTGGCAGTGTGTGTACCCCTATTCAATGAAACATGCGTGGCAGTGTGTGTACCCCTACAGCTGAAAGACGTTTTTCACCTTCAGTGTCCGTTGTGTTCCTTAATGTGCAGACCATAGCTCATACGCTCTTTAATTGTACTGTCATGATACGTGCAGTTTCTTACAGAAACCAGACGGACGAATATTTGTGTTTACATTGAGAAGTTATGGCTATGTAGCTGTCTGTGTATTCGATACAAAAATGGTTCAAATGCCTCTGAGCGCTATGGGACTTATGAGGTCATCAGTCCCCTAGAACGTCGAACTGTTTAAACCTAAGTAAGCTAAGGACATCACACACATCCATGCCCGACACAGGACTCGTACCTGCGAGTATTCGATACAGCTAACCGACGTTGATCGACAGATGTTAGATTTTCTCACACCAGTTTAGAAAAATGTTGTGCCGGTTTTCGAATACCATTTCCCATAAATAACACAAAAGCTAAAATACGCAAACGAACGAGCAGATCTTCAGTATTCATAAGCAGGTGGTGTCACAGCCATAGCCTATACAAAGTCGTGATTATGACGATTTTCGACCTCGAAGAATAAGAACTGCGATACAGAGGTCTCTTCTGACCGAAATTTATTTAAAATACGAACACTATCCTAAAAGAAGCGAATTAATTATGCCCAGATACTCGAGTTCGTGTTGTTTAGTGGTCGATTTCACTCAGTGTTATACGTTGATCAAGCTCTCAGTCATATGGCTAATGGAACACATTCTCAACAAGGAACTCTCTTTTGACTCGAATTATACTGTGGAGATACTGAAAGACCGAGATGATAAATACAGCACTCTACTTGAAGGTTTTGGAAAGTCAGATCAATTTTCCTAACAGTAACATGTTGCAGAAAAGACAAGCGCCCATTGCGCACTGGTAGGCAAACCAATTATCATCAAAATTCAAGCCCATGTACGGCACACTGATTGTGAGAACGTTATTTCTGTAAATAACATGAACGCGGAAGAATTCAATAATAAATTCAAACTCAAATTCAAAACAGGACCCCGTGATCGGGACGTTGTCCATCACGTGGCCGAGGTAAATCCACAAATGTGGAAGCAAATTACTGGAATGGGCAGACTATATGTTGGGTTTCATGCAATTAATGTAAGGGATTACATCGTGGTACCTCGTTGCCACAATTGTGGGGACTTGGACCACATTCTCAGGCACTGCACCAGGGGGTCGGCGTGCTCCAAGTGCGGTGACAATGGACACGTACGTAAGGACTGCAAGGCTGCCAGTGTTTGTATTCCCTGTAAGAGTAGAGGGAAAAAACCATGTGGAGCTACAGGACGGAGTTGCCCTACATACAGGATGTTAGAACAACGCCTAATATCCAGAATTGATTATGGTTGAGTCTGACACAACCTACAGGATGCCAAAGCGAAAATCCCCGAGCAAGAGAAGGAGGGATGCTATGAGGGCTCACAAATTCAGGGAATTTCTGAGATCGCTATCGAGCTCAGAAGTCGAAACAGCAGACACTGCTGTCCAGACAGAGGTATTCATGGTAGATAAAGGACAGCAAACAGAATTTCCCATGCCACTCATGGCTCCCTCCCCTCGAAGCCGGGGATCTGAGCCGAAAACAGACCATCCACGGCAAGGGCATCCTGTGGTAGCGGCAACCCCCAAGGAGAAAATTGAAAAACCATCCATACAGGAAAATATAGTCACAAGTTCGAGTGTGGGTTGCACCTCTGATACATCAATTGTCAGGCTTCCGCCTGTCGATCCGGTGAGGGTGTACCCAAACCTCGAATTTACGATGCAGCTGGCAAGACTGGAGCAGCCGGCAACCCTGACCACTGCCTTGAGACATGTGGTCCGAATTGGACATGAGAACGGCAGAAAGGTAACCTTCTCGGTGATGGAGGCTGTAGATAGAATACAGCTAAAGTCGGTGAATCTCCCCACGGACTTCGGAGCCCTGCGTGACCTGCTAAAGAAACTGTTTGAAAGACGAGGAGAAAAATTTGATTTAGAGGATATATACGTCCAGTCAGTGCTGGCAAACGGAAGAATAACTTTCGATCCGAACAAGACCTGGCCATATGACCGTGTACACACATATTATCCATGACGACTAGGACATCTGTCGGCCAACTAAATACGCACAACAGTCGACTTGTGATGCAGGAACTCCGTAGGGAAGTGGAGGAGAGGAGACTGGATGTACTCTGTTTGCAGGAGCCTTACTCTCTGGCTGGCAAAATTGCTTTTGTGGCCACTACATGGCAAGTCATCAGCTGTGGGGATGCCCCCAAAGCAGCTGTGGTAATCACCAACAAAAAACTGCAGGCAACCTTACTTTCGCAGTACTCAAACAGTCACTGCAACGTCATAGAACTGCAATCTCCAGCAGGCACTATAACACTCATTAACATGTATTTTCAATATGGAGATGATATCGACATACATTTAGACCACCTAACAAGAGTGGCTATGGCGTTGCAGGGACGAAGAGTTGTCATAACTGCGGATATAAATGCGAAGTCCCCCCTATGGTACAGTGGCACAAGGGACGAAAATGGTGGAAAGGTGGAAGAAGTGATTATGTCGTTGCAGCTTGTGGTGGCAAACAAACCGGGAAACTCTCCCACCTATGCGGCGGGAGGGGGGCAAGGCACGAACATCGACGTGACCTTGGTCACGCCAAATGCGGCAAACCTAATACAGAACTGGAAGGTGATAGACAGTGCCACCACAAGCGATCACAACCTTATCACTTTTACCTTAGGGAGCAGGGAGTGCCACTGGGCCATGGGGTGGGAGGTGCAGTTGAACTTCAGGAAAGCCAACTGGGAACGCTTAGCCAGAGAGTGTGACATTCCTCCGTTACCGGATGGTGACAGACAAATTGACATCGACAACAGAGCTGAGGAACTGGTGTGTGCAGTGACTAGAGCGATGAAGGCGGCCGTGCCAACTAGGAGGAGGGCCATGGCGGCCTCGCCGACACCATGGTCTCCTGAGCTGCAGGAGCTGCGTCAGTCTGTCAGAAGGCTGCGAAGGCACTACCAGCGCAGTGTCGTCTGGTGGGAGAAGCAGAGATGGTTACTGCTATACCGGGAGGCAAAGGAAACATTTCAAAAAGAATTAAAAGCGGTCCGAGTTAGAAGCTGGGAGACATTCGTGACCAATCAGCTGGCCTTGGATCCATGGGGGATTCCGTATAAACTAGTAAGAGAAAAGATCCGCTCCCCTATGATGCTGTCCACAGTCAGGCATGGGGATGGGATGACGGACTCATGGCAGGAGACTGCTGAGGTCCTACTCCGATCCCTGTTGCCTGACGACGACAGAACAGAGGATACTGAGGAACAGCGACGGTTGCGAGATTTAGATCTGGGCGACTATACAAATGATGAGGCAGTCCTCCCCTTCTCGGAGGAAGAGGTCGCTGCCCTCATAAAGACAATAAAGAGAGGGAAAGCCCCTGGGCCAGACGGCATTGTGGCGGAGGTGGTGCAGTTCTTGGCCCCACAACTGGTCGCTCCTTTGACCCAGCTGTACAACGAGTGCCTTCGGCAAGGTAAATTCCCGAGGATCTGGAAGGCAGCAAACGTTGTAATCATTAAAAAAGGCCCCGATAAAGATCCAGCTGAGGCAAAGTCTTACAGACCCATCTGCCTTCTGGATGTGCTCGGGAAAATCCTTGAAAAGCTGCTTGCTGATAGGCTGACTGCCCACCGAGTGCTGCACGGGATGAGCGACAGACAGTTTGGCTTCAGGCCTGGGCGTTCCGCATCTGATGCGATCGCCCTGGCGGCCGAGGTCTGTGGTTCGGCCCCGTGCAAGTACATCGTCGGCATCATGGTGGACATTAGTGGCGCCTTTGACAACCTGTGGTGGCCTTCGCTCTTCTCCTGCTTGCGGGAGAAAGAGTGCCCAGGGCCGCTATACGGTTGCCTTAGGAGCTATTGTGTAGATCGGGAGGTCTGGCTATCATCCCCTAGCGGGAGGATTGGAAAACCCATAACAAAGGGATGTCCCCAGGGTTCCGTCTTAGGTCCCCTATTTTGGGATATCCACATGGAGCCACTCTTAAATGCATTGCAACAAAATGAAGATGTGCTAGAGGTGATAGCCTACGCTGATGACCTCCTTCTACTGGTTGGCGGCCGAAGTCGCGAGGACATTGAACCAAAAATAGATAGAGCCATGACGCAACTACTATCATGGTGCCGTAATACCAAGATGACCATCTCACCGACTAAATCAACCTATCTATTACTAAAGGGACAGTTAATAAGAAACCCGACTGTAAGAATTGAGGGCACACCAGTACTCCGACGACGAGAGGGACGTTACTTAGGGATCATCATCGATGAAAGGTGGAACTTCGGAAAGCACATTGAAACCGTGACACAAAGAGCTCTGCAAATTCTCAATAACCTTATCACCATAGGTCATAAAAGATTTCATCTCCCCCCTCACCTTATCAAATTGTATCATAACAGCATACTAACATCAATAGTGGGTTACGGCGCGGGAGTCTGGGCACACAGGCTCACGAGGGTTGTGCCCGCCATGTCGGTGAGAAGGGTTCAAAGGAACATGATATTAAGATCTGTGGGGGCATACAGAACATCTCCGGGAGGGGCCCTACTAGTAATAATGGGGCTTTGTCCTCTGGATATCAAACTCAGGGAACAGGGTGCTTGGTATTGGGCAAAGAAAGGGGACATAGAAAAAGTAGAAGACATCTTGGGAGTTAGGGTTAGGGATAAGGGCGAGATACGGAAGAGGGGTGAAGAGCTATGGCAAGAAGTTTGGGAGGCAGAGGAATCCGGCAGAAGAACTTTCAGCTTCCTGCCGAATGTGAGGGAAAGAATAAGCATGGGTTATTTTGAACCAACTAGGGGTTTGTTCCACTTTCTCACTGGACATGGGCCTTACCCGACGTATCTATGTCGGTTTGGGAAGAGGGCAACGCCTGCGTGTGACTGTGGTGCATCGGAGGGAACTCCCGACCATGTGGTCTACGAGTGCCCCCTTTTCGATGATGTAGCAACTACACTTAGACAGCAACTACCCAACTATGACACGTATATGTTATTAAGACAAGAAGAGACCTTTCGACTGCTAAATCAGTTGGCAAATGAGGTATCACGAAAGGTCCTAACTCAATATCTGAGAGAGCTTTAAGACTTAAAAATTAACATACTAGGTCAATGCCCCAATCCCGTACCGCCTGTGCGTGGACTGGTCGACTGGTAAAGTTGGAATCCGCCACGCGCAGGATAGGGGGAGAGGGGCGACCATACCGGATTTGACAACGCACCGTTTCTGACTTAGAATAGTTCATTAGGTTAGGAAATTAGAATAGGAATTAAAATAGAAACCTGCAGCGAATAAAAGTATTGGCCTGCCCTGTGCCAGGGCGCGTTCACCGGGGTTAGCTCGGTGAGCAAGGCACACAAGTAGGATTGTATAATTATTGGCATATTTGTAACGCTGCAGGCAGTAGAGACTAGTGTAAGTAGTAATACTAGGAGTAGCAGATTTGTTAATTAGTAGGTCTGCCCATTCAACTAACACACTGTCTGTAGATTATAATTAGAAATGTATAAGCTGTACCTAAGTAATGTATTATATCATGACCCACTAATTAATAAGGTGGTGGGTTTTATTGTATAAAATATTTTGTAAGAAATAAAGATTTTTTTTTTTTTAAAAAAAAAAAAAAAAAAAAAAAATAACATATTAGGTCAGAAGCTTAATCCCAGTAGAAGATTTCAGTAAAGTGACGTCTTTGAGTTTTCAAACAATTTTATCAGAAAGTCAGATGCGTTAAATGTTATATTCACATGCTGTGTTATTTAACTATCAGTTCTGGTTTTCAGTACAAAAGATAAGGATTAACATGTTTCAGGGTCCTAATTTTGATCGGAGTCATTTGTTTTTCAGTCGAATAGCATATATTAATTTCAATGAAAAAGGATTCCTCTCTCGCAGCCGAATTGTTTGATGTATCGTCTAGTCTTGATTTCGCATCGTGCGACGTGCGTTGACATGCTTCCATTCGAAATTAAACTTCCACGTAGTTCTGTTGCCCTGCGCCGACGCTAACACAATAAGATACCTAAATAAGTTTTATACAGTTTTTCAGATCCCAACAAGACAATAGAAACTCGAGTGTAGATGTCTCCTGATTTCACCTAACAGCTTTTAGCTATAGCAGCATTCTGTCTCTTCCAAAGACTCCCATTCAGGTCCCAGAGAAATTCAATTGCGTTTCCATCTGGGCTGCACTAACGTGATGCGGTCCTCGTTGTTTGCTTTTCTATGTCTGCTGCCACGCCTACTCGATAGGGACTCGAGACACAGTGGTAGTACTTAGATTAATGACTCGAGGCACGATGGCCGTACTCCAGAACTGGTTGCATCAACTTTTTCCTTGTGCACTCATATTCGATTCCTTCCAATAAACGAAAGTTGTCCAGTCCCCTATCCAACCACTGTTTTCCCATATTCGTAGTAGTGGCGGGCACCGGAAATTCAAGAGCAATCATTAACCGGGTACTACTGCGTTCTTTCAGTCTCTTACGAAGAACGCCTTCTAAAAGCTTCAAAGACGAAACTGTGGAATTCATGCACATGAATTAACAAACGAAGCCGTAATACATTCCCTTACGATCATCTAGTGACATTACATTCTTATATACTGCACAACTGTCAGCAAACAACCAGATAGCAATTCGGATGGTATATGATAAACCGGTTTTATATATTCAGAACATTAGCGGTTCTATGGCTTTAAATTAGGTTCAGCCTGTGATGTCACAAAATAGAAGTGATGTTGTTATTCAATTGAAAAGTTTGAGTTTGAGATTTCGCTTACTGTCTTATCAATCACCATTGGCGTAAGAATCATGGATTGACCATTGTCATAAAATATTGCACAATGAAATGTGAATAGTTTTTACTTGCAGTTTCGGGTGGCTTGAGGCAGTCACAACTAGCGTGCTGTTGATTAAGAAATTGCGTTATCGTCTTTCTAATTACTTCATGATCGTAGATACGATCATACCCGGTTGTGAAGTTATTATTATGACAAAACAATTTCCTAAGGGACTAGAAAGTTCTTAAGGGCGCAAAAACAACTGTAACATCACACAAAAGGGAAGTTCAATATTAAAGCTGATGCAAGATGACGATAAAACAGTTTTCTTTTTATCAATGTAACACGCACATTGGACTGCTGATCTTGGCGTCTGTAATCTTAGCAAAATGCATAATTAAAATGAAAATAATACTGAGGAGATGATAGGTATGAGCACTGTTAAATGATTCAGTATTCCGAGAACAAATATTTATTACAACTAAAACATATATCGTACCTTAAGCTTAGTACTACAATGACAGTAGATTTTTATGTCCGTATCATGACCATTGAGCGCTCTTTTATATAGCCATTGTCCTTTTGAGTGACTCGTACGTCGTCACGATAAGTTACAACAGTTCTTCTTACACTTCACTTAAACTTAGACGGAACACGTTTTTATTTATTTAGTAAAAAATTAAATTAGACCGCCACAGATCTGCGTCCGTCTTACTTCAGAAAAACAGTACAAGCCTTTAGCGCTCAAGGCTTCATTTGTTCTCCAGCGAACAAAATAGTGAAGGAGCGCATATCTATCAGTATTTTTCTGTTTATATTGCTGCCCAAAGACGACGAATTACATTAGTTAGAAAATTCCACCGTCGCTATGCGACGCCTTATTATACATTAATCATTATTTATAAACAAGTATTTGTCTTCTGGCTGAAAATATTAACTACTCGTATTTGCTGTTTTAAAAAAGTATAAGTAGCGAATATCACATTGCATCCCATGAGGAGAGAGGGAATGCCGAAGGATTACCTCGATCCTCATGTCCTCATGAGATATTCGTGATTTTTGGTGTGACACTTACATAATGTTACTGGCGTACTAAGTACATAAATTGAAATTATATTTATAAACATATATCAGATATTTATCATTTTTCAAAATAATGTTTTTCACTCTTTCTCATCAGTCACTTCATTCCATAATACCAAGATTAACATTTATGTGCGTATTTAAGTTTCGTCCATATTTGCCTATAACAATAAGTGAACGTTCATTTCACACTTCAGGGATAGAATTCAGAAATTACATTCTCTTGAGCTTAACAACTAATACATGAGTACAGTGAGTGCTTATTTTCACTAGACTAGAGTGGACAATGTTCGAGCATCTGTTGACTCATTGTGGTTCAATTACAGTTTAATAGCGTAGCACTACACTTCGTGGTGCTTTCACTTTCTGTGTTAGCTGTCTACGGCGTTCATCATGCAGTATATATGTCCTTTCCACTGTGGTGCCAGGAATTCAAGTTGCTTCCCGGGTTTTTATTTACAATATGAAACAGAAGAAGTGGAAAATTATTAGTATAACTTACAACCTATTGGATACATTGTTAAGGATCGGGACTGGTCTGGAGTTCAGTGTTTTCCTATAGTGCACATTCATTTTCTTTGTCCATCAAGAGACAGGATTATAATTCAGTTTAGCAATGCTCAGGAGTGCCAGTGTTAGTGGCTTTAAGGTCTGAGTAATCGAACAATCTACTTCTCATTCATCTTAACTTCAACTCAAGAAAATTGCTTAATTTACGTATGAAAATGCAGTCAGACATGTGTGCAAATGTCTTTCCTCCAGTATGAACGACTGAAGTCATGGCGGTTAGCAGTTTAAAGTTTGGATTGTTTCGTCACACACACGTCAGCCACTCACAGCGGCTGCACAGAGTTGCGTGCGCTCCAATACTAAGTATCCGTTCACGTTCAGGCTGTAACAGAGCTGCCGGTAGTCGATCGCTCTTTTTTTTTGTGAACTTCGTACCACGCGAGTCCATCGATACAAACACCTCGCGCGCGTTTTCCATCGGAGGAGCCAGACACTGGAGCTGCCTCCATACTTCCCTGTCAACTGCCTCCCATTAGGCTCGCAGGTAAGTGACGACGAATGTTTTAGCTGTCGCTGCACATAGAACAACACTAAACTTTGCGTTGCACCTGTTGTCGTAGCCTTGTCTTCTTTTTACACTTGCAGCACAACACTACCACTAATATACACTGAACAGTTATTTTTATTATGCACGTCGCACTTTAGTGTGCATCTTTACACAGCATTCGTGCTCAGTTCCTTCGTCAATAGCGTTTATTTACAAAACAATCAATTTTGCAGGTTCCCTCCATTGGTACAGAAAGACTTATATATAACTATTTAGAACAGATCACTTACGAGCTAATATTTACAATTAATGGTCACTCCTTTTGTTAAGTCCAGTGAACAACTGCTTTATGAATGGACTCTTTATATCTCAAGGTTTACTTTCACTAGTGAATATAAAAATAGTCTTTCAAATTTTCTTTTAAGAGCTCATCACCTCATTATGAAAACTTCAGATTTCGCAACACTCGTTGCATTTATTCTTTAGTGCACCCAAGAGCATTTTCTGCTGCCACGCAGCATATCTACTACTTAACGCGTACGAATTTAACGCTGAACCCTTTCTTTTGTGCTTTCTTTTGTGCTTGCCAACTTTTTTTTTATTTGAGGGCAGCCTGTATAACAATAGGTCTCCCTCTTCGCTTCATGTACTCAGCAATCGTTCCCTGTTAAAAAAAAAAAAAAAAAAAAAAAAAAAATAGGGTAACGCGTGTCTACTAATTTTCGCATGAATGGAATTACCCAAATTTCATTGGGGTTACGCAACCTGTCCTTCAAAAAAAAATTAAAAAAATTACCAAAGCTAGCGAAGTTCATCGCGCTACTTGTCTCATTTCTCATAAGCACTGCTTTGCCTCGAAGCACACGTGCCTTTTACAAGTCGACCCGTGGTCTGGGTTAATGAACCAGGATCAAAAGGAACGGGCACAAGGAAAATGGATTTCATAAGAGGAGTGTCTTAGGAGACATTTTTGCAACAAAATCTGCATGTAAATAAAATTATCGTAATAAACATAGGCACATATATAAATTTCAACCTCTTTCATTACACCATGCTTTGCTACTTCTACGTCTTATTCTGGTTATAGTCAGTATTAAGTTTAAATATCACTGCATTGCTTGTTCTTTAGATTAGCCTTCAATTACGGCATTGAATGGTCGCTAGATTACACTACAAATCTTCTGAAGATCTTTACTTGGATTTATTTATGATACAGGGGCTTGCTGTCTGGTTATTTAGTACCTTGATTCTACTGAAATCAATTCATCAGCTAACATTCCTCATATACTCTTTACATTGGGCTCAGATCACAGGCAAACAGTTTACTTTCATAGCAATTAATGGCCTCGTGGAGTACTTACGCTACATTATTGATACTTCATGGTTTGCCTCTATTTGTACTGTATTTCACCTAACTTAATTTACTACAGCTTATTGTGTCCTTGCGTGAACACATGTGGGTTACCACTTGTTTTCTCATTTAACAGTACGCTTTAAGTGAACTTTAAGCTAAGATATTTTCTCCACTCCTGTTCACTGTCTGGACGTATTGAATATGTACTTTTTTAGCAGGTATTTTGGGCTTTTACAACATAACTTCAAGTACTTACATTACTAAAAATAAACCTATAAATCTTCTTGTACCTTGAAAGAAGTGCTTATTTACGCATCCTCCTCCATTTCTCACCTTTAAATATTCATATAGCTCTGGGCAATCGCCTCCCAAGCACTTTTTTTTATACTAACTTAAACTTAAATTGAAATTCTTGCTGCAACCTCAATTTGCTGCTTCAGCTTGTTGAAGAAATATCAGTTCAATGTCCATCACTATAAACAATTTTTCCACACTTAACATTTAATAGTTAAAGTTTCCACGTAGCAACCGTTACCATGGAGTCCGGGCGCTGTTCAACACAATACTTATCATTAACAGTTCACACAACGAAATTTCCAGTACACAAGAATTCATTTCCAAGACAGTACTTAACCACTACCATTATAAAATTTCTTTAAGTCTTGATGGTGAAATAAACCTTTTACTCTCCCCGTAGCCGCGTCAGTTAATAAATAACTACCTATGTGCGGTTTCCTTAAAATAAGGTAAGGACCTTGATACATATGTTGCCACTTGCGATTTTTCTTACATATTAAGGATGGCTTGAAATGAGTCTTAAGTAATACCTTTTCACCTACATGGTAATTTACAACTTTGTTTACTTTTTTATCATAGCCTTTCTTCCTTAATTGAGCATTGGTGGTAATGGAACTTAAAGCTTCTCGAATTTCGACATATAGATCTACCTCAGGGCTAGGTATCTTGGGGAAGAGGATCAACCCACTCATTCTGTTCCTTCTTTCGAGATATCAACTCGGGTGGAGTAAAACCTGTAGAAGTGTGTGCCAAATTATTGACTATCTCCTCAAAAGGTGTCACAAAATCAACCAAACGAATTTGCTTGTCTGGAATGTACGTCCGAACAAATCTGTTAAACTCCTTGAAGATCCGTTCAGTCAAATTCGACTGAGGCCTAAAACGTGATATTAAGATCTGCTTGACATTGTGATGGTCCAAAAACTCACGCCATTTGCGGCAAGTAAAGTTGGATGCAAGTATAGACTCGGGGACTCCGAATCTAGGGAAATAGTCATTTTCAAGACAGCGTATAATAGGCGGAGCACAAGATGTCTTAATAACATACATTCGAACATATTTTGTGAAGTTGTCGAGAACAGCAACGAGGTATTTGACACCTCCCCTACCCATCGGTAGAGGGCCAGCCAGGCCAATGCTAATGAGCTGATAAGGTCTTTCTGCGATGATCGGATTCAGTGGAATTAAAGTAGGAATATTCAGAACTCCCCCCCCCCCCCCCCATGAACCATGGACCTTGCCGTTGGTGGGGAGGCTTGCGTGCCTCAGCGATACAGATGGCCGTACCGTAGGTGCAACCACAACGGAGGGGTATCTGTTGAGAGGCCAGACAAACGTGTGGTTCCTGAAGAGGGGCAGCAGCCTTTTCAGTAGTTGCAGGGGCAACAGTCTGGATGATTGACTGATCTGGCCTTGCAATATTAACCAAAACGGCGTTGATGTGCTGGTACTGCGAACGGCTGAAAGCAAGGGGAAACTACAGCCGTAATTTTTCCCGAGGACATGCAGCTTTACTGTATGATTAAATGATGATGGCATCCTCTTGGGTAAAATATTCCGGAGGTAAAATAGTCCCCCATTCGGATCTCCGGGCGGGGACTACTCAGGAGGATGTCGTTATCAGGAGAAAGAAAACTGGCATTCTACGGATCGGAGCGTGGAATGTCAGATCCCTTAATCGGGCAGGTAGGTTAGAAAATTTAAAAAGGGAAATGGATAGGTTAAAGTTAGATATAGTGGGAATTAGTGAGGTTCGGTGGCAGGAGGAACAAGACTTCTGGTCAGGTGACTACAGGGTTATAAACACAAAATCAAGTAGGGGTAATGCAGGAGTAGGTTTAATAATGAATAGGAAAATAGGAATGCGGGTAAGCTACTACAAACAGCATAGTGAACGCATTATTGTCGCCAAGATAGATACGAAGCCCACACTTACTACAGTAGTACAAGTCTATATGCCAACTAGCTCTGCAGATGATGAAGAAATTGAAGAAATGTACGATGAAATAAAAGAAATTATTCAGATAGTGAAGGGAGACGAAAATTTAATAGTAATGGGTGACTGGAATTCGAGTGTAGGAAAAGGGAGAGAAGGAAACATAGTAGGTGAATATGGATTGGGGCTAAGAAATGAAAGAGGAAGCCTCCTAGTAGAATTTTGCACAGAGCACAACTTAATCATAGCTAACACTTGGTTTAAGAATCATGAAAGAAGGTTGTATACGTGGAAGAACCCTGGAGATACTAAAAGGTATCAGATAGATTATATAATGGTAAGACTGAGATTTAGAAACCAGGTTTTAAGTTGTAAGACATTTCCAGGGGCAGATGTGGACTCGGACCACAATCTATTGGTTATGACCTGTAGATTAAAACTGAAGAAACTGCAAAAATGTGAGAACTTAAGGAGATGGGACCTGGATAAACTGAAAGAACCAGAGGTTGTACAGAGTTTCAGAGAGAGCATAAGGGAACAATTGACAGGAATAGGGGAAAGAAATACAGTAGAAGAAGAATGGGTAGCTCTGAGGGATGTAGTAGTGAAGGCAGCAGAGGATAAAGTAGGTACAAAGACGAGGGCTGCTAGAAATCCTTGGGTAACAGAAGAAATACTGAACTTAATTGATGAAAGGAGAAAATATAGAAATGCAGTAAATGAAGCAGGCAAAAAGGAATACAGACGTCTCAAAAATGAGATCGACAGGAAGTGCAAAATGGCTAAACAGGGATGGCTAGAGGACAAATGTAAGGATGTAGAAGCTTATCTCACTAGGGGTAAGATAGATACTGCCTACAGGAAAATTAAAGAGACCTTTGGAGAGAAGAGAACCACGTGTATGAATATCAAGAGCTCAGATGGCAGCCCAGTTCTAAGCAAAGAAGGGAAGGCAGAAAGGTGGAAGGAGTATATAGAAGGCTTATACAAGGGCGATGTACTTGAGGATAATATTATGGAAATAGAAGAGGATGTAGATGAAGACGAAATGGGAGATACGATACTGCGTGAAGAGTTTGACAGAGCACTGAAAGACCTGAGTCGAAACAAGGCCCCCGGAGTAGACAACATTCCGTTAGAACTACTGACGGCCTTGGGAGAGCTAGTCATGACAAAACTCTACCAGCTGGTGAGCAAGATGTATGAGACAGGCGAAATACCCTCAGACTTCAAGAAGAATATAGTAATTCCAATCCCAAAGAAAGCAGGTGCTGACAGATGTGAAAATTACCGAACTATCAGTTTAATAAGCCACGGCTGCAAAATACTAACGCGAATTCTTTACAGACGAATGGAAAAACTGGTAGATGCAGACCTCGGGGAGGATCAGTTTGGATTCCGTCGAAATGTTGGAACACGTGAGGCAATACTGACCTTACGACTTATCTTAGAAGAAAGATTGAGAAAAGGCAAACCTACGTTTCTAGCATTTGTAGACTTAGAGAAAGCTTTTGACAATGTTGACTGGAATACTCTTTTTCAAATTCTAAAGGTGGCAGGGGTAAAATACAGGGAGCGAAAGCCTATTTATAATTTGTACAGAAACCAGATGGCAGTAATAAGAGTCGAGGGGCATGAAAGGGAAGCAGTGGTTGGGTAAGGAGTGAGACAGTGTTGTAGCCTCTCCCCGATGTTATTCAATCTGTATATTGAGCAAGCAGTAAAGGAAACAAAAGAAAAATTTGGAGTAGGTATTAAAATTCATGGAGACGAAGTAAAAACTTTGAGGTTCGCCGATGACATTGTAATTCTGTCAGAGACGGCAAAGGACTTGGAAGAGCAGTTGAACGGAATGGACAGTGTCTTGAAAGGAGGATATGAGATGAACATTAACAAAAGCAAAACGAGGATAATGGAATGTAGTCAAATTAAATCGGGTGATGCTGAGGGAATTAGATTAGGAAATGAGACACTTAAAGTAGTAAAGGAGTTTTGCTATTTAGGAAGTAAAATAACTGATGATGGTCGAAGTAGAGAGGATATAAAATGTAGACTGGCAATGGCAAGGAAAGCGTTTCTGAAGAAGAGAAATTTGTTAACATCGAATATAGATTTATGTATCAGGAAGTCGTTTCTGAAAGTATTTGTTTGGAGTGTAGCCATGTATGGAAGTGAAACATGGACGATAACTAGTTTGGACAAGAAGAGAATAGAAGCTTTCGAAATGTGGTGCTACAGAAGAATACTGAAGATAAGGTGGATAGATCACGTACCTAATGAGGAGGTATTGAATAGGATTGGGGAGAAGAGAAGTTTGTGGCACAACTTGACTAGAAGAAGGGATCGGTTGGTAGGACATGTTTTGAGGCATCAAGGGATCACAAATTTAGCATTGGAGGGCAGCGTGGAGGGTAAAAATCGTAGAGGGAGACCGAGAGATGAGTACACTAAGCAGATTCAGAAGGATGTAGGTTGCAGTAGGTACTGGGAGATGAAGCAGCTTACACAGGATAGAGTAGCATGGAGAGCTGCATCAAACCAGTCTCAGGACTGAAGACAATAACAACAACAACATTCAGAACTTTCGCCTTTTGGCAGATGACACAGAATTTTAGCAACTTGTGTATCCGACGATGTTGGTTGGGCACATAACAGTAAGTAGCAATCTTCTTTTTACACTTCTCTGGGCCATAGTGGTCCCAAGAAATGTGGGTATACCACAAAAGATGTTCAACAAAACTGCTAGGTATACAAACAAGCCAGTTGTCTGATGACACAGAGGTACGATGAAATAATATCTGATTATGAATCTTGAAGAATTTGAACAACTTATGGTTTGGATTTTCTTGAAGAAGTCTGATTTCTTTTCCTCACTTAGGACCTGTGCTCTGTAGTGTCTGGATTTGCTTGCACAGTTCCAAGAAATATTTCCTGTGAATGGGATCCTGCATAAGAAGAACTTTGTAATTCAACATCTGTTCTCCCAACTCACTTGTCTGAGGCAGACCTTCTGGTGAACGAGAAAGTGCGTCTGCAATAATGTTATCCTTGCCCATTATATACACAATATCAAAGTCGTATTCTTGCAAAAATAAACACCACCTGGTCAGGCGCGGATGTTGTAATTTACAGGTCAGAAGATACGAAAGTGCTAAACCTCTTGAAGGCCAAAATAACTGCAAGTGCCTCCAGCTCAGTAACTGAATAGGATTTTTCACATTCTGTTAAGACCCTACTCGCAAAACTAATCACTCTGATTTGCTCTGTTTCGTCTACTAATTCAATCTGAAACAAACAAGATCCAATTCCAACAAACGAAGCGTCTGAGGCGATACAAAATTCTTTGTCCATTTGTGGATGACAGAGAATGTTACTGTTTAAAAGACCATCATTAATTGCCTGAAAAGCTTTCTGACACTCTGGTGTCCAAATCCAATGCGTACTTTTCTTCAGAAAATTGTGTAAAGCGGGATTGTTCATTACTTGACCAGACAGAAATCGTCGAAAGAAAGACGAAAGACCGAGAAATCCTCTTAGTTGCCTCTTAGTTACCGGTGTAGGGAAACTCTTAATCGCAGACAACGTTTCCGGGTCGGGTTTAATCCCTTCAGGTGTAATCACTTGACCTAAAAACTTTACCTCACCTTTTCCAAATTTTGACTTTTTCAGATTTGCTGTAACACCATGTTCTTGAAGTCTCTGAAACACCTTCCGTAGACTAGCTAAATGATCTTCCCAGTTCTTAGTGGCTATCAACTACATAAACAGTTACCTCATCCAGAAGTTCAGGTCCTAACACAAAATCGAGAGCAGAAATAAATATTCCCGAGCATACATTTAAACCAAAAGGCATGACCTTAAACTGATATGAGTGGCCGGTAAATATAAAAGCAGTATATTTTCTGGATTCCTTGGCCAATTTCACCTGCCAATAGCTACTTCTTAAATCAAGTATACTCAAAAATCTAATGCCATGAAATTATTGCAAGTGCTCCTCAAGTGCTTCAGGCAGAGTCCTTATCGGTACAATTATTTTGTTTATTGATCTGGCGTCCAGTACTAGTCTGACACTACCGTCCTGTTTAAGCACGGACAACAAGGGACTTGAGTACGGCGAATTCGATAACTCGATAACATCCCAACACAGCATTTTCCTAATCTCATGCTTTACAGCTTCTCGTCGGGCGTAGGGTACTGAATAGCTTGCTTTGCAGAACTTTGAGTGGGGAAGCAGTTCCATTTTGTACTCGAACCCTTTTTTTACTCCTGGTTTCTTTGAAAATATTTCCTTGTAACTTAGCAATAAATGGAACAATTCATCTTTCTGCTCGTCCCTGAGTTCAGTCGATTCCTTGGCTTTAGCATCGATCTCGCCTTAGTCAGGAAGCAAGTCTTCATACTTGTTGTTTCTTTTTTTTTTGTCATCCCATTTAGTCAGGTCATTTGTCTGATCAAACCACGGTTTGTCTGTCCTCTGTCGTCTCCAAACCTGATGCATTGTGAACACGGCCTTCACTTTACTCCTTAAAAAGTTAACAACAATTGGTTGTTGATTTACGATAAAGGTACACACTCCAGATTTAATATCTATAACTGCTTTTGTTTGTCGAAGAAACTCCATCCTCACGAGACATGGAAGTGACAAGTTCTTTACTATTAGAAAGTGGCAAAAAACCAAAACAGATTCTATCTGCAGTTGAAGCTGCGTCTGTAAACTAACTCTCTGTTTCAATAGACCAATCGCTCCCGATATGGAGCAACCTTGAATCGGCACTTTTGAAACAGAAGACACTTGTCTGAAGAGACGTGATGACATCACATTGATGTTTGATCCTGTATCAACAATGGCTGTGACAGGAATGTTGGCAATAGAAATCTTAATCGAAGCCTGGACCTGCTCATCATAAATGTCATTAATGTTTTGAGCTTCTTTGTCAAGTGCAAGGTCATCGCGTAAGTCGGTCTCATGGTCGTGACGTATCACATTAACATACTCAGAATCAGAGTATTCGTTAGTACCCCCAATGGGACCGGCAGCGACCTCTAGGAGGCTGAAAGGCGCTGCCTCTAATTTTCCGCACGATGTTTAGTCTGTTTGTCATTCATGGACTTAAGTGTTTGTTCCGTTTCATATTGGTGCTGGTTATGTGGTACAAATGCCGGTGTAAAGGGGACAAATCCACTGGGTGCATTTTCTTGTGAATAGAATACATGAGACGGATGATGTCGCCCGATCTTTTGGTTGCCGGCAAAACCATTTCCTTGTGAAGGAAAGTTCGCATTTGGTGCCATTTGAAAATTGCTCCGCGGTCCTCTATCCTGTGAAAAGTTGTTCTGATGTTGTGCTGGGTGGCCTCCGCCTTGCCCATGCCACTTGCTATTTTTCGACCTATAACTTTGATTGTACACTGGCCCATTTGAAAAATTACCAATCGTTTGTGGAGAATTTCCATACTGATCAGGCGCAGAATTAAAGGGTGGGTTTCCGTACTGATGTTATACCTGGTGGTTGTTAATTGGGTGGTATCTCTGCTGATTACTGCAATTGGTTTTCTGCTTCCGTTTAAAGATATTGCCGTTTGCGTTTTCGTAACGGCTGGCAGGTTGGCAACAGCGGTCGCAGTAGCGCGCTCTCTCCTTCGGTGCATTGCTGTCCGCGTGCGATGCATTCTGCTGGCTGCCAGGGAAGAATTTGACGGTGCCAACCTTGGAACGCACATCCTCGGTAATTAAATCTAGGCATCCAGCACAGAAAGGAATACATCCGTGTCTTCTTCGGACACGTTTACTAGTTTCTCTCTAATAGACACAGGGAGTTTGCTTTTGAGAATCATAATTACGTCCTTGGAAGAAATCGGAGAATCCCAGAATTTAATTTTTGCTAGATACTTCTCGAAGTATCGCCGGAGACTTCCATGCTTCTCATTGAAAATTTCCGGGCCGTACACCTCCTTCCTTAATCTTTGCTGTACCCCATTACTCCAAAATTTTGCCAAGAACATTTTCTCAAATTCTTCATAATTCCTACACGTGTCTACCAATTCCCTTCCCCATAACTCTGCATCACCGGAAATAAAGCCAGTGACCAACTGAATACGCTGTCTGTCTGTCCAGCTCCTGCGAAATATGCCGGAAAAATTCTTTAGGAACACGATCGGGTGTATTTCTCGCTTCTGCGGCTGAAAAACAGGAAAAGTGCGATGCTTAATCACACTTTACTCTTGCATTAAACTCACAATTGTGGGTGGATCATTTATTTTCCCCAATAGAGACTCAACAGAACCGTTGTTTTGCATGTAATCAGGTGGTAAATGGAAATGAGTGGCTAGGGCATCCCGGCGGGTAGACCGTTCGCCTGGTGCAGGTCTTTCGATTTGACGCCACTTCGGCGACCTGCGCGTCGATGGGGATGAAATGATGATGATTAGGACAACACAACACCCAGTCCCTGAGCGGAGAAAATCCGTGGTTTCCGCAAATAGTTCAAGCAAATGCTGGGCTGATTCCTACCAGAAGGATGCGGCTGATTTCCTTATCCAAGCCGAGATTGTTCTCCTACATAATGACCTCCTCGTTTGCGCAGTGTTAAATTCTTGTCTTCCATCTTCATCCACACAGCCGAAATTACTAACGTAACCGTCAATGCATTGCGAAAGAACAGAATCTGAGATGTAGTGCAAGATGGTTTCCCGTTAATGTGTAGCCAAATGTGGGTGTAGGTGCTGTGTAAGGTCTGGGAGGCAGAGCGCGGGCTGGTGGCCACACACAGACTGCGCATCTGTTGCCTCCGGATGGCTCTGGAGGCACCAGAGTAATACCCTGGTGGATGCCACGTACAAGAGAGGGTTAGCCATTCTCACTGCGAAATCCTCAGCTCGTTGCCTCTGCCACATACAGTGTGATCAAGATAAAACGCCTGGAAAATAGTTTATGCATTTTGAAATTGACTACCCAGCCTGCATCACACGCACGGCGAGCAGACGATGCAAACTCGACTGCCATAAGATACAGGAAGCATTTTCAGGGCCACTTGGTTATACTCTCTGGTCAGCGTCTGATGAGGTGTCTTTCATTGTTCTTGTGTTCAGAACACCGTATTACTACTCACAAGCTCTCCAGGCAATATATCTGTCACCACTTAAAACAGCAGAAGTCATGAAGTTAAGATATGACAGTAAGGTGCTGCGTATGTGTGCGTTGTGTGGGAACAGCGCAGTCACGTTGGTGGAGTTGAGACGTGACAAAGTGGCAGGATGCAACTGTCGTGTTTCAATGCGACCGTGATCATAACTTCAATGTAGGTGCTCGATTTGTTGGGATAGCAGCGTGGAATATCCAACGTGTCTAAGGACTGGTGTATCACTCGCTTCCATGCAACGCAACATGAAAACAATGGTAGCTGAAAGATCCTAACAGACACGAAATGGCAATGAATGTCTTGGTTTGCCAGTGGAAATCAGTTTCAGTTCAGACAGATACTGCTGTTTTAAGTGAATGTAGGTCCATATAAATCGGTTTCGATTTGAGCATTTCTAAGGAAACTGCATGCATTGAAAATTCCGAGTTGGTTACCTCGAAAAAGACGATTCGCTCCCAGCGAGACATAAGCCTCACACACCTTCAGTGCTCCATACGGCAGAAAGAATGGACAGAATCTGAATGTCAGGCAGAGCGTGACGACCAACGAATCGCTTATTTGCCTCTTTTCTAATAGTATAAAGCACCAACTGCTCTGATCTACATTCCAATTTTCTGTGCAGGTTCCTGAACGCTCGGAACCGAGGTGATGCAAAACTTTTTTTTATGTATGAAAATTTTCTTGACTTGCACTCTGGGGACAATTCCATCTTCTAGCGCTGGACTCGTACTTAGGAAGTCTCTGGTTCAAGTCATCGTCCACCTACCTAGATTAAGGTTTTTCGTGATTTTCTTGAATCGCTTAATGGAGTGCCTGGATGGTTTCTTTGATGACAACAGTCGCTTACCAGGGCTACGAGCATACATTCCTTCGTTGACGAACAGTGAGGGCCACTTGATGCAATTCGAGAGATCTGCTAAATCGACTGATCTTAACCGTGTACAGTAATTCTGGAACTGTGAAAGCAAGTGGCACAGACCAGTAAAATCCCTGCAGTATGGTAGCTCTTCCTCATCTGCTCATCAATGAGTGAATTCGGCCGCATATGGTACCCGTAGGTTGGACGGAGAATGCTATCTACACATTTACCCATCAAATATTACAATCCCTAAATAACAAACTATCGCCAGTTGGCATTTTTTGTGATCTTTACAAGGCATTTGACTGTGTGGATAATGTCACACTCTTAGAAAAACTAAGGTTATATGGCATTGAAGACTATACATACAGCTGGTTTGATTCGTATTTGATGAACGGAAAGCAAAACGTTGTGATTGTTGGGAGAGTGGTAAATTCTAATGAATTGGGGAGGGGGGGGGGTGTTAATCACAAAGGGAGTCCCACAGGGTTCAATTTTGGGTCCTCTGCTGTTTCTTATTCATATGAATGACCTCTCACTCTCCACCCCTAAGTGGTCAGCGTGACAGAATGTCAATCCGAAGGCACCGGGTCGATTCGCGGCTGTGTAGGAGATTTTCTCCGCTCAGGGACTGCGTGTTGTGTTGCCCTAATCATCATCATTTCATCTCCATCTACGTGGAAGTGGCCGAAGTGGCGTCAAATCGAAAGACATGCACCGAGCGAACGGTCTACCCGACGGAAGGCCATAGTCACACGACCTTTTATTTACCTCTCTCTTAACGTTCAGCAAGCAGAACTAGCACTATTTGCAGATGACACGAGTGTTATAATAAATCCCATTCTAGAAAAAGCAGCTCAATATATTGTTAAGGACGTCTTTCAAAGAATTATTAAGTGGTTCTCAGAAAATTGACTCTCCCTCAATGTTGAAAAAACTCACTAAATCCAATTCTGTACACCGAATAGTCGTACCGACAATTGATGTAGCATATGAACAGGGATCAATTAACAGGGAAGATTTATCCAAAGTTTTGGGTGTTCATATTGACGACAACTTAAACTAGAAGAGGTATATTACTGAGCTTCTCAAATAATTAAGTACAGCTTCTTTCGCTCTTCGTATAATCGCTAGTCTTGTTAATAAGCAGATCAGCCTCCTAACGTACTTTGCATATATCCACTCAATAATGTCTTATAGAATGGTTTTCTGGTGTAATTCACCACTTATACGTAAAGTATTGATTGCACAAAAAAGAGCAGTGACAATTATTAATTGTGTTCACCCAAGGACGTGATGTAGGCACCTTGAGGAGATATGTAGATTGTTAGAACTACTGTAGAAGTATATTGCAGTAGCAACTCTAAAGCACATGCTTCAAGGATCCAATCTACATAAAAACTATTTGTTTCAATGTTTTTCACTTTGTTTCCACTTTTCATATAAGCAGCAACTCATCCTTTTTTCCATGTAGACTCTTCATGAATAAAATGCTAATCACTAATCAAATAAAATTAACTTCACGACCCCTGCGGTTACATGGTGTTCAGAGAGACACAAAACATCTGTACCTTCAGAGCTGCCTTCGCCTCTTTCCAGAACATTCGCCACAATGCGGGTTTCATACGGCATTCTGCAACCAATATGGCGCTGTGCATCTCCCAGTTCTTCACATTCACCGACTGCCTGACCGGTGACGGATCGCCACTGCTTGAAGGTCTTCTTACTTCGCCTTCCTCCAGTCCCTAAACTGGTCAGTGTCTTCCACGTGTTGTAGTGAAATTAATGACGTACCGAATTATCCTCACTGACATCTCTTGATTCACCTTACGCATAGCATTAATCGAAGGGTTCTAACAGATGATGTCATTTGCTTCTCTGCCTGCTTCTCTTTATCTGAATATTAATGGCTGTAATTCATATCCAGATACCAGGTGACTGGTGGAGTTTTCCTTTCTTATTCTCTACTTCAGCTCTAGGTAATGGACAACTGTAGTATCAAGTATCGATACCAGCCCACGAACGTCGTGAAGTTAAGGAAAACCTCTGTTTACTGCGTTAACTTCTTTGCTAATCATTTCCGCTCTCGTCCAACTATCCTATGACGGCAGTGGTCAACCATTCTGTAGCCCACCTCACCTTCAACAACAAGAACATCCACAACTGCCCCGAATAAAAAGTAAAAGAATAAAGAGGTAGAAACCGACCTCCTTAGAGGATCAATTTGGATTCCAGAGGCAGTACTGACCCTACGACTTTTCTTAGAAAATTTGTTAAGGAAAGGCAAATACTATTTATGACGTTCGTAGACTAAGAGAAAATGGTGACAGGAATACACACTTACAGTGTTAGAAATTATGATATAGCAAGGATATACGGGGAGCGAAAGGCTACTTACAAGTTGCACAGACCAAGACGGCAGTTATAAGAGTCGAGGGGCACAAAAAGGATCAACGGTTGAGAAGGGTTGTGAGACAGGTTTGAATCCCATCCCCGATGGTAATTAATCTGTATACTGAACAGCAAACGAAACCAAAGAAAAATTTGGAGAAGGAATTATTTTCAGGAGGAAGAAATAAATGTTTGAAGTTTGCCAATGACATTGTACAGGGTGGGGCACATAAAAGTGGCCGGTAACAGAGATCCGAGGTGCCAGGAAACACAACAGAGGAAAGGAACTACAGTAATGAGCTGACTATGGCAGATGTTGAAAGTGACCACCAATCGTTTCTTGACTCTTTCGAGCCCTGGAAAGAAAATCGCTGTAAGCAAATGAAAGCTGGACAGTTGGAATTGCTGCACCCCATTCGAAATGTTCTGATGCCGTTGGTGAAGACTATGAGGGCTGCTGCGATGCATTTTAGACGTGAGGGCTACCCACACAAAGTAATCGCACACTGACAGATCAGATGATCTGGGTGGGCAGCTAGGGCTCCCTAGAGAGTGACCTCTGCTAACAGGCGTGAAGATATTGTAAATGTGCCCCAGGGTTCTGTCGGCTGTTTGGGCAGCTGCTCCATTCTGCTGGGATGTGACTGGATGAAGACATTCACATCCTGTCATACCCACTCGTCCGGAGCACTTTTATTTGTAGCACCCTGTAGTTCGCTCACAGACAGCAAAGGTCATGTAACAACAGTTGAATGGATTGGACACTGTCTTGAAGGAGGACAAAAGATGAATGTCAACTAAAGCGAAACAAGGGTAACGGAATGCAGTCGAATTAAATCGTTAGATGGTGAGGGACATCGATTAGGAAACGAGACACTAAAATTAATAGATTTTTGTGGTGTTACAGATGAATGTTGAAAATTAGGTAAACTGTTCTGAAGAAAACTGGAGAGGAAAGGAACATGTAGAAAACACTGATAAGGAAAAGCGACAGGATGATAGGACATCTGTCAAGTCATGAGGTTATGACTTCCATGGTACTAGAGGGAGCTGTACAGGACAAATAATGTAGAGGAAGACAGAAATTGGAATAGATCCAGTAAATAATTGAGGACGTACGTTGCAAGTGCTACTCTGAGATGAAGAGGTTATCACAGGAGAGTAATACTTGGAGGGTGACATCAAACCATTCAAAAGACTGATGAAAAAAAAATTAAAATATGACGTGGGCCAACTGTGAGCTGCTCCCCGTATTCCTTAATGATCCAACTTCAGGAGCAATATTTTGTCATCAACACAATCAAACGCATGGGTGAAATGAAAAAATATGCCTAGAGTTTGAAACCTTTTGTTTAACTCATCCAGTACCTCGCAGGGGAAAGAGAATATAGTATTATCAGTTGTTAAACGACTTCTAAAGCCTAACTGTACATTTGATAGCACATTATATGATACAAAATAGTCAGTTATCCTCACATACACACTGAGTATTTTAATCGCCCATGAAAGTGGCCATTCCTAAAGAAAATTTACAAGTATGGCTAAATATAGTACTTTAATATTCTGCTAGGCACTCCATCATAACCACAGAGCCCATGGTCTTCACTGATTAAATTATTGACTTAATCTCCCCCTTGTCTGAATCACAGAGGAGTATTTCAGACATCAGTCTCGGAAAGGCATTTGCCAAGAGAGTTACAGAATACAATAAAGAGACAATTTTTTTATTTAATTGATACCAATGCTCAGAAAATGATTGTTAAATGCTGTACACACACCTGCTTTATCAGCAACAGAAATATTTGTAGTACTAACTGACATTATGTCGTCGACCTTTTGCTACTGACCAGACACTTCCTTCACAACTGACCATATGGTTTTATTTTATCCTGTGAATTAGCTCTTCTATTTTCGTACCACATACTGTTTGTCTTCCTAATAACATTTCCAAGCGCCTTACAATACTGTTTGGAATGGGCTATTGTAGCTTGCTCTGACTACTTCTATTCTAACATTTGCTGCTACTGCTCAGTTCAGGTCTTTCTAAAGGAAATCAGATTTCAAAGAGGATGATAAATGTGTTAAGGAAAGCATTATATTTGTCATCTTTGTTATGGGCGCTATAAATATCCAGCCACTCTTGTTCCTTGTCGTGGTTTAAACAACTCTCTATTGGTTTAACTTTTCTACATAGTTTGTAATTATATGTTACATTTGTTTAAGTAGAAAAGCCTTTTAGTGTTAAAATTTGTGCATCATGGTCTGAAAGACCATTCACCCTTTTACTAACAGAATGCGCAAGAGTAATGAAGAATGAATAAAAATATTGTCTATGGCTGTCATACTGTTCCCCTGCACGCTGGATGGAAAAACAACACAGTCTGCATCAGATCATATGAATTTAGGAGATCTACAAACATCATTTTTCTTGCACAATCATATACCAAATTAACACTGAAGTCACCAAATATAACTAATTTCTGGTACTTCCTACAAAGTGAATCAACTACCATCTCTCGATTGAGCAGAAATGCTCTGCAGTCAGAGCTAGGAGACCTATAAATTACATAAATTAGAAGTTTAGTTTCACTACATTCAACTGCCCCTGCGCAACATTCAAATACCTGTTCAGTACAGTGCCGTGATGCGTCTGTGGGCTCATATGGAATACTGCATTTTACGTACATGGCCACTCCGCAAGGAACTCCTTGAAAAACGGCCAACTAATCTCTATCCTGGTAAAGGAAGCCTCTGAACTGTCAAATTATTTAAGTGGTGCTCCGATATACCAATAATTTCAGAGTCAACATCCATAAGCAATTCACTAACTTGATCTCGAATACCTCTTGCACTTTGATGCCAGTTCCTTTTCTACTTGGAAACATGACGTCCTCTGCAGCTGATTTCTTAGTTACAGGGATTCGCTTGTGGCAGGTATACCTATCAGCTGACTTCAATCTAAAAAAGGTGCAGCTCTAACACTATCTACTACAGTAATCTTTCCATGACTGTTCGCACCACCACCCACTTCAATCTCACCTAATAGTTTAACAAACCTCCCCTTCCCATACTTACTGATGTGCACCCGATCTACTGATAAACTCAACTGGCACCACTGCAATAAAAGATGTGTTGTGAGCATCCTGGTTTATTCACAGTTTACTCAAAATGTACAAACGCTAACAAAATACAGAACAGCAGACATGATGGATATGCTTCATCTTGATCTTGCCCATCCTTCTCTGGCCGCTGGTAGACAATGTTATAAAATGGTTTCTTCTTGTCGGGTATGTACTTTAGAATTTTCTTTATAATTTCTAGTTTCTTCATTTTTACATTATGAATGAGATACATACACCACTGGCGTAATATTCTACATTATCTTTATTTCTTACACGAAACTGTTCGCGGTTGTTAGGCCACTGTCGAGATTACTTATCTTTGTACCTGACGATGGCGTAACAGCTACAAAGATAAGTAATCTCGATAATGGAGTAACAGCCGAAAACCGGTTCGTGTAACAAATGAAAAATATTGTAGAATATTACGAGAGTCTTGTTTGTGTTTTATTCATAATGTATAAAATTATCTACCAAGAACCGACGGAACACTCAATCAGTGCAATTCTTCATTTTTATTGGAACTGGTGCACTATTCTCTTCTGCTGGTGGGATATGACCCCCTGCTACACCAGACCATGCGTACAGATACAGAAGTCAGTTATCTCCACTCAGCGTAATTTGAAAAAGAAGTGGACGTCTCCATTTTCCGGTTCATCGACACAATTATAGCCACCATGTAGCTTAAGTCAGTGTTGTACTCCATCAAACGCTAGAAAAACGAGCTACCAACTTAATCAGTTGCCTAATCCATATTTTTTGCTCTTCCGATGGCGAGACACTGTGTTGTAGCGTGGCGATTTCAGAGTATTCCAGAACTGCATACATGTAGGGCAATGTGTGGTAAAGCGGCAAGTGCTGGAAATGTGGTCATAGTTTTTGTCCTCAGCAGGGCTGCACCTGCCGAGAAACAATTATACTAGTTTTAATGTACACCATCCCTGCTGTCAGTTAGTTTTAGAAAGGAATACTTAGTAAAAACTTTTCTAATTTTCAATCGTCTGGATAAAAGTACGTCAATTATATTGTTCTTGTTACATCACTTAAAGATAAGTACTTTATTACATACACGAAATTTTTCCCATTTGTGAACAGGACCCACCATTATCTGCATAATGGAATGACGACAGTGAAAATATGGCAGCACTGGGACGTGATCCCGAAATTCCACTACCTGCTAATAGTCGCCTTAACTGATATTTTTTCTTCCCAACCCGTGAAGAGGCAGGGAGGGGGGGGGGGGGGCGAAGATGGTGGCAAGTGTGATCTTCCGCTGCCTGGAGAAAATGTCCCATTCCCTCCCTCCCAGAGTATAGGAAGGAAAAGGGACTTATAGCATCAAAGGAATTTATTTGAACAAACATATATATATATATATATATATATATATATATATATATATATATATATATATATATATATATATATATACTCCTGGAAATTGAAATAAGAACACCGTGTACAGTGTACAGTGTATATCCACCTTTCGCAGCAATGCAGGCTGCTATTCTCCCATGGAGACGATCGTAGAGATGCTGGATGTAGTCCTGTGGAACGGCTTGCCATGCCATTTCCACCTGGCGCCTCAGTTGGACCAGCGTTCGACGCTTCATCCAGTCCCAAACATGCACAATGGGGGACAGCAAGTTCACTTGCCGGTCTAGGAATGGTAGAACGATGGGTTCGATGACGGTTTGGATGTACCGTGCACTATTCAGTGTCCCCTCGACGATCAAAAGAGGTGTACGGCCAGTGTAGGAGATCGCTCCCACACCATGATGCCGGGTGTTGGCCCTGTGTGCCTCGGTCGTATGCAGTCCTGATTGTGGCGCTCACCTGCACGGCGCCAAACACGCATACGACCATCATTGGCACCAAGGCAGAAGCGACTCTCATCGCTGAAGACGACACGTCTCCATTCGTCCCTCCATTCACTCCTGTCGCGACACCACTGGAGGCGGGCTGCACGATGTTGGGGCGTGAGCGGAAGACGGCCTAACGGTGTGCGGGACCGTAGCCCAGCTTCATGGAGACGGTTGCGAATGGTCCTCGCCGATACCGCAGGAGCAACAGTGTCCCTAATTTGCTGGGAAGTGGCGGTGCGGTCCCCTACGGCACTGCGTAGGATCCTACGGTCTTGGCGTGCATCCGTGCGTCGCTGCGGTCCGGTCCCAGGTCGACGGGCACGTGCACCTTCCGCCGACCACTGGCGACAACATCGATGTACTGTGGAGACCTCACACCACACGTGTTGAGCAATTCGGCGGTACGTCCACCCGGCCTCCCGCATGCCCACTATACGCCCTCGCTCAAAGTCCGTCAACTGCACATACGGTTCACGTCACGCTGTCGCGGCATGCTACCAGTGTTAAAGACTGCGATGGAGCTCCGTATGCCACGGCAAACTGGCTGACACTGACGGCGGCGGCGCACAAATGCTGCGCAGCTAGCGCCATTCGACGGCCAACACCGCGATTCCTGGTGTGTCCGCTGTGCCGTGCGTGTGATCATTGCTTGTACAGCCCTCTCGCAGTGTGCGGAGCAAGCATGGTGGGTCTGACACACCGGTGTCAATGTGTTCTTTTTTCCATTTCCAGGAGTATATATATATATATATATATATATATATATATATATATATATATATATATATATATATATATATATTACTTGTTATTATTGTGCTTTTATTTTTTTAATTTATTTTATTTTTATCGGGATCCTCCTGTTGCCACCATAAGGTTCCAAGTCGTCTTCGCGCAATTTAAAGGAGGATTCCTTTTTCTCGGAGGATCAAAAATGTGTGATAATCACCTTCAGGTGTGCCTTCCGGTACTCGGAACGCCCCAATCGGCAGGAGCATCCTCGAATAATGCGCCTAAATAATTCGATAGTCGTGTTTGTTACAATGCAAGGGGGGGGGGGGGGGGGACGTCGCATGAGTCGTCTACAGGTGGAACCACAAGTAGAGAGTGCTATCGGGCGCGGCTTGTAGAACCTAATACACAGGCACGCCCTTCACCCAGTTACCAGCTTTCAATCTGGCGTTGAGAAAGTATGCAGTATCTGGACTTAGGAGTTCGTTCGGAATGATGGATTCTAGTTGTCGTTGCAACAGGAGCACCAGCATGCATTGTATAAGATTCCAGCAGCTTCCCGGAAACTTTATTAAAGTAGTGTAGTGGGGATTGAATATGTGACTTGAGCTGCCTCCTAGGACCTATGGGCCTTGGTGACCGTTAGGGGAAGAACGTGTGCAAAATAATTAAGTTTGACGCTAGGTACGTTTTGACGTAAGCAGTCTGCAGAATCATAACCATGTTGCGGAGTTTGCAGTTACAAAGCAGCGCACGTGTCATCTGAATCAATTGAGCGCCAATCAGGGGATAGATGACGCGGTAGAATTCGTTCGGGACGATCCGTGGGACCTCGGCATAAACGTCCTGTAATGCTGGACGAAAGCTGCAGCGATGGTACACTGCGTGTCAACTCGTCTACCGGCTGCTGACTCTGCTGATGTTATAAGGTGTCGCTTGTGGCGGCGTCTCTCTCTGATAACGCGATAAACGACCGCCATTTCGATTGGAATGGTATTCTGCACTCTCGCCGGACTTGTGCTCCTTCAAACTGCTCTGCGGTGAGACGGAGTAGGCGAGTTTTGAGACGATTAGCCTCTGTCAGCCCGTCTCATGACGGCGGCTGTGTCATTAGTTCCCTCAGCGCTCTGTTATAAAAGTCAGACATTGCTGGCGGCTGAACGCTCCGTTACGCCCACGTCCCACGAGCGTCGATCGCAGGGCCGAGGTAAGTTTGTGCAGGCAACACTTCCGTAATTATGAACGACTATAAGGCAGCGTGGCTCAGTATTTCTGCATGGGACTTGATTCCATGTCACCTCGAGTTGTTGCACTACACTGGCCAAGAGGAAGTCCGACTTTGCGCGGTCGAGCCACCAATGTAAGGTGGACGTATGTACACCACACGGTCCCACACAGCAGCGATCACCCGCCAACATGGGTCCTCGTATATTTAGGAAACGTTCAGCATCCATGAACCGTGGCTTTGGTATCTGAGTTGTCGGGGGTGTGTGACCGAATGAATGTATGCCAAATGGTCGGTGGAGGCTGTCTCCCTTAGTTCTGCATCTCTTGTCGCGGATCGAAAGACGTATATCCGGTCGAGGCGGTTAGCAGAGTGCTCGGTGAAGCATGAATAGTCACAACAGACCCAGTTGAGGAGACCCCACATCTCTTGAAGCGACAGATCCCATAGTGCCAGGCAGGTAGAGTAGCGTGGCGTTTGCTCCGCTGCATTCAGGATGCTATTAATTTCGCCGCAAATGATCTAGTGTTCCGTATTCCTATTCAGGAGTGGAGTAATTTCATCGAAATAAAAGGTGATTCTTTCACAGCGGCGAGATATCCTGGAGGGCTCGTGTACATTGACAGTACAGACTGCTCCCACAGTAATGGCAAGACCTCGATAAGTCATGTGTGATGCCTCGATGTCGTCACGTAACAGGATATCGGTTCCACCGCCACCGTCGCTAGATGGGATACGGTAGGCTGTCTACCGAGAGACGTTCAGTTGCAGCTCCCTGCGAAGAAGAGCGATATCTGGGACCGTCGCCCAGAGGAGGTCAGGAAAAATGCTTGTTTTGATGACAAACTGTATGGTGTTGACGTTATTGTACCCAAACAATAGGGCTGGGACATCTTAATCCGAAGTATGTAGATGCAAAAGGCGTCCCCTCGGTGGTAACAGGGCCGCTTGGCTGCCCATCCTTGTGGCAGGCATGTTTAACGTGACCCTTCTGTGGGTGTTAGGCTCACACTAAATGGGGCGGCAGTCCCTTGTGTCTAGGGCGTCTGGTAGGTCTTCTGCCTCCATGTCAGCAGCTCAGTCACGGAGCGGAGAAGGAGTCAGTAACAGCGCTCTGTCGTGGACAATGGACTCCATCGCCTGGTCATTGTGCAGGGGCGCCGTTCATGGGGACATCTTGAGTGGGCGAGACCACTGTCCTCCCCATGGGGTCGGATGTCTGAGTTGGGGGGGGGGGGGGGTACTAGTAGAGTATACTGGTACGAGAGCCTTAGAGACGGTGTCGGCAGCTTGTTGCCTGTCTCTGCCCCGTTGATCGTAGTCCGTCGAGGAACTGCGATTCTTATGACTCTTCGGCGACCGCTGTTTCCGCGCTCGTGTGTCCTCCACCGTCAAAGGGCTGGGGTCAGCTCCTTCGACCATGAGGCCGGCGTCTGGAACCGAACACCCTGGTACGGAGAGTGGTGGTGGCGGGCGTTGTGTCCTTCAAGGGCATCTCGTCATGCGGGCCTCCGTCAAGGCGTCATCGGTGGCTGAGTTCGCGGTAGGATGAGGCTGTGCCATATGCCGGCCGCACCGCTCCCACGTACGTAAACGAGAACGCGGTCGGCACCGTTGTCTACACTGGTTCCGCACGTGGAGCCTGGACAAGGCGGCGCTGGGGGCAGTTTGATCGGAAGTGGCCTTCCTGTCCACAGCCGCTGCGGTTGATAACGGAAGCGAGACTAATGAAAAATCAAGACTCGGTTGTAGGATCTGTCGACCTGGAAAAAGCGTTCGACAGTGTAAAATGGTGCAAGATGTTCAAAATTCTGAGGAAGATAGTGGTACGTTGTAGGGAGAGAGGGGTAATACACAATATTACAAGAGCCAAGACGGAATACTAAGAGAGGACAACCAACCAAATGCCCCGATTAAAAAGAGTGTAAGACCGGGATGTAGTCCTTCGCCTCTACTGTTCATCTGTACATCAAAGAAGCAATGATGGAAGCTTCAGGAGTGGAATTAAAGTTCAAGGTGAAAGGATTTCAGTGATATGATTCGCTGATAAAATTGCTATCATGAGTGAAAGTGAAGAAGAACTACACGATCTGCTGAATGGAAGGAGCAGTGTAATAAACGCGGAATCAAAGAATTCGGCCCTGACTTCACTTTTATAGATGACAAGACACAACCGCATTTCAGAGCAATTGTTGACTTCATGGTGATCAGACACGCTATTAAGAAGCAAATACCACCTCTTATAAAGTCTAGTCGACCACAGTAAATAGCAGTGACTCCAGTGTAATTTTTGTGTTTGAATAAGTATCAGTTCTGTTCATCTCATTGCATGTTTCTTTTAGTCGCCTTATGTGGTATACTGTAGCAGTTGTCTGCAAGTATGGTCCAAGTTTCATCGAGCTATGTTACTTGTCAGTGACATATTATTTGGAAGTTGCACTTTTATGTATGTGGCATTTAAATACAAAACGAGGCATCGGATTCTACAGAGCGTAAGTGAGACACGTACGCTCAAAAGTAGAGGCACTGGCCTTAGGTAGCCTCTGGTACGTGGTACTCCCGCACGTCATAGAAGCACGAAGCTGCAATGAGTAGCGTGTGTGTGTGTGTGTGTGTGTGTGTGTGTGTGTGTGTGTGTGTGTGTGTGTGTGTATGTGTGTGTGTGTGTGTGTGTGGTGTGTAGATCCTCACTTGCGAAGACCTTATTAAGGGAAATGGTCGTATTGTTAAAGCATACTACAAAAGTAATATACCAGAAGGGAGAAGTGTTATAAAATATCCAGTAAAATAATAAATAGACGAAGTTACACTATGAAGTGTATATATGCCTAGAAATAACGATGTGACAGGCAGAATAAGAAAAGTAAATCGAAAAGGGGGATCTGTCTAAGGTGGTTCTTTACTAAAATATTGAACAGCAACTAAACTGTGGACGACGAAATGTCCATTGTAAAATAACAAGATAAAGGACGTGTTGTTACTGATTCAGAATTTTAAGGAAAATATACACGGGTGGAGACCAGCAACGATTTCCTCGGCTAGAAGTAGAAATGTCTACTTGCAAGTTGAGGCTGGTCATTTAAATATAGCCAACGTTTATCTCTACGTGTTTGAAAATTTTGAGCTTTTCCCATACATGTAACCTACGTCCTCATACTTCTTTGTTTAAGTTTACGATATCCTCTGAATCCCTCAGAGACAAATGACTTTAATGGCACACTATTTTACCCCCTCTCTCTCTTCCAGCTTTTTAGGTAATTTGTTGATGCTTGTAATGACTGTATAGCTATTTCACTTGACATTCACTCACTTTCAAAAGACACATAATAAGTGTGATGGCCCTTGCCTTTTTGGGGAGTTCCTGTAGAGCCACAAATCCATAACGATCTTCCTTCGTCAATGTTACAAAAAACAGCAAATTTATCAGCGACCTGTACAGGAATTCTATCGAATCGATTCCTTGTACCTCTGGCGTTTATTCGTTATTATATATTCATCGTAAAGCGTTACACTCCCTATAGATGAGCTAGACGAAGCCATTTCGGTGGTAGGGCACTGGACCTCGTCCTTAGTAGAGCATCACCTTCTCACACACAAAAATTTCTATAAATATTTCCAACGATCTGATAGGAACCCGTGAATACGTTGACTGTGTGATTGTAATGGCAAATGGTATTGACTTACATATTTCCACGGTCGTACAGTCTCAAAATATAAACTAAATGATCAGAGACAGCCGGCCGGAGTAGCCGAGCGGTTCTAGGTGCTACAGTCTGGAAACGCGCGACCGCTACCGTCGCAGGGTCGAGTCCTGCGTCGGGCATGGATGTGTGCGATGGCCTTAGCTTAGTTAGGTTTAAGTAGTACTAAGTTCTAGGGGACTGATGACCTCAGACGTTAAGACCCATAGTGCTCAGAGCTACTTTTGATCAGAGACCAACATTCTGAGTAACTATGCGACATTTCACTTCAGAAATATTACTAATCGACTGACGTCGCTTTCAGTTTCAGGCAAAAGATTCAGACGATAAGAGTGTTAGAAGGTTGAACAGCGCAGTAGCTGTCGTAAAATCATCAGGAGAATCAAGATCGAACATTTGTTTCTGTAGCTGCTTCGCGCTTACAAATCATTAAATCGTTCAAACAACTAAAAGCGACGTTCTCAGAAATGTTGGGATAGAGTCTGTATCCACAAAAATTATAGCACGGAAACATTCCAACCGTATTGCCAATTACTATAATGTTATTTAGAACCAGGACAACAATACCGTGCACGGACTGTTTCCTCGGAAATGCAGCCCAACGAAGCCTAGAGGCTATATAAGGAGTAGCGCTGCCCCTGAAATTCAGACGACTTCAGCAACAGGAGAGAGCAACACGGGACGTCGTCAGCACTGTAAAGGAAGTGATCCTTTGCCGTTATTGTCCGCCTTGGTGCAACTCTTATTACATTTGACGCCGCACTGGGCGACCTGCACGCCGAATGTGGATGAAATAAGGATGAAGACAGCACAACACCCAGACACTGAGCGGAGAAAATTCCCGACCCAGCCGGGAATCGAACCGCGGACCGTAGGACGGAAATCCGTCACGCTCACAACTCAGCTATCGGGGCGGACGCCGGCAGCACTGCACGACGAGAACTTCTCACGTAAGTATAGGTAAGTACGTCTGTCCACAGGTGCACTGGCGAATACGTGTCTGCGACTCTTCACTTCTGCGACTCTTCACTTCTGCGACTCTTCACTTCTGCGACTCTACACGCCTGCAGGACAACGCGCCGGCTGTGGCTACGCACCTCAGTCTCACGCGACTTGGTCTTCTAGCCAGTGACTCCTACATGTTTGGAGCTACATGTCTGACTTTGTGTGTCTAGGATTACACATCTGGGAAAGCAACGTACTGTTTACATCTGCCAGCCATCTTGGCTGGGACTCTACACTGCGCATCCTCGAGTCTATGCTTCGTATCCACGAGTCTACGCTGCACGTGCACGAGTCTACGCCACTCACCTGCAGCTCTATAGACTATGCCACGAATCTGCAGCTCTGCGCATCCGTGACTCGGCTTCGCATCGGCTACTCTACGCTACTCGTCGGCCACACCACGCGCCACCGCGGCTCTACCCACACCACCCACACCACGCGTCTGCCACGCGCCGCTCATCCTGAGGACGACGCCTCTGCGTGGCAGCACATCGTGGTCCCTCAGTTCCGACCAGGGTTTTCGGGAGGTTTCCCTTGGTTGTAAGGCGAATGCCGGAACTGTTTACCCCCTCCCATCGATAAAGAGATAATTCATGTAAAGAAGAAATTGAGAAATAAATGCTGTAAGCTTATATACCTTGTGATAATTATTTTTTACAGTGTATGCTGAGTAATAAATAACATTATCCACTTACGTTGCCCAAGGCAGGAAGCTTCATCCGATCGCTGTAGTAAGCAAAGTAACTGATCAGTAGCCATCTCTGGCAAACGTACGAAGCTCTAGTAAAAAAAAGTCTGAAAAATCGCTTAAGAACATTAAGCTCTAGCGAAAAAGAGTCAATAAATCACTTAGCAAAAAAGACGAAGCTCTAGCAAAAAACATTGAATAATCACTTAGCAAAAAAAGACTGAAACTCACTTAGCAAAAAAGACTGGAAAATCACATAACAAATAAGACTCAAAAATCAGTTACTCTTCCTAAATCGTTCGAAAATCAGATAAGTTATGAAAAAAATCCCTTAGCTGAAAAATCACTTTCTTTTTTATATCATTGGCAAATCAGATAGTTTTACTGGCTGGTTTGTGCGTGCTATTTAGGCGTACTACACTGCTTGGTTCTCACTGAGAATTTTTTTAAAACATTCAGTGAAACATGTGTGGCAGTGTGTCTACTCCTACACCTGAAAGACGTTTTTCGCCTTCAGTGTCCGTTGTTTCCTTAATGTGCAGACCATAGATCATACGCTCTTTAATTTTACAGAAACCAGACGGACGAATTTATCTCTGTGTAACTGTCTGTGTATTCGAAACAAAAATGGTTCAAATGCCTCTGAGCACTATGGAACTTATGAGGTCATCAGTCCCCTAGAACGTTGAACTGTTTAAACCTAAGTAAGCTAAGGACATCATACACATCCATGCCCGAGGCTGGGTCCGAACCTGGGAGTATTCGATACAGCTAACCCACGTGGATCGACAGATTTCAGTCTTCGCTATTTGGGGCGCTTAGAAGAAATCGCACTCTGTCCGTTCAGCTAGTTCAGTGCAATATCACTGTAATGATCAGTTACTCTTTACGTTTGGCCGAAGCACATTTTACAGATTTGCGTCAGAGAATTATGCTTTAATTACGTCTCTTCTTATGTGTACCTATGACAGCGTGAGTTGTGAAACATTTTCACGACCAATGTGGTAAAATTACATCACTGTCGTGAACAGTGAAATGTTGCATGCTTTCAGTTACACCATTGCTCATATAGTGCATTGAGAAACATACGCCACAGTAGCAGAAGGAAATTATTCGATCTCTAATTGAGATTTAATTATATATTAACAACTATTGCTGTTGCATTCTAACAAGTCTAAGTGTAAAATAGGTGGATTTCCTCATACCAGTTTAGAAAAATGCTGTGCTGGTTTTCGAATACCACATCACATAAATAATATAAAAGCTAAAAAACGCAAACGAACAAGCAGATCTTCAGAATCCATAAACAGCTGGTGTCACAGCCATAGCCCATACAAAGTCGTTATTATGACAATTTTCGACTTCGAATGATAAATACTGCCATACAGATGTTCCGTCAGACCGAAATTTACTTAACATACGAAGACTATCCTAAAAGAAGGCACAACTACTCCTCCTGCTTCTAACTATTCTTGTGTTTTTTTTCTGAAGTGAATTAATTATGCCCAGATTCCTCCAGTTTCCCTTGTTTAGTGGTAGACTTGACTCAGTACTATACGTCGATCAAGCTCTCACCCATGTGGCTAATACAACATATTCTCTACAAGGAACTCTCTTTTGACTCGAAATTTACTGTGGAGATATTGAAAGAACGAGATCATAAATGCAGCTATCTACCTGAACGTTTTGAATAGTCAGATCAATTTTCCTAACAGAAACAGGCTGCAGAAAAGACGAGCGTCCCTTGCGCACTGGTAGGCAAACCAATTATCATCCAGATTCAAGGCCATGTAAGGCACAGTGATTGTGAGAACGTTATTTCTGCAAATAACATTTTAGGTCATAAGCTTAATACCAGTAGAAGATTTCAGTAAAGTGGCTTCTTGTGAGTTTACAAGCAATTTTATCAGAAAGTCAGATACGTTAAATGTTATGTTCACATGCTGCGTTATTAAACTAACTGTTCTGGTAAAGTTATTGTTTGCAATACCAAAGATAAAGATTAACATTTTTCAGGGTCCTAATTTTGATCTGAGTCATTTGTTTTTCAGTCAAATGCCATTAATTACTTTCAATGAAAAGGGATTCCTCTCTCGCAGCCGAATTGTTTGATGTATTGTCTAGTCTTGATTTCGCAACGTGCAACGTGCGATGGACATGTTTCCATTCCAAATTAAACTTCCGCGTAGTTCTGTTGCCATGCACCGACACTAACACATTCAGATATCTAAATACGTTTTATACAGTTTTTCAGATACCAACAAGACATTATAAACTCGAGTGTAGAAGTTGAACATTATCCTTTCAGACGTCTCCTGATTTCACCTAACAGCTTTTGGCTATGGCAGCATTCTGTCTCATCCAAAGACTCCCATTCAGGTCCCAGAGAAATTCAATTGCGTTTCCATCTGGGCTGCACTAACGTGGCGGTCCTCATTGTTTGTTTTTCTGTGTCTGCTGCCACGCCTACTCGATAGGGACTGGAGATACAGTGGCAGTACTTAGATTAATGACTCGAGCCACAGTGGCAGTACTCCAGAACTGGTTGCATCAACTTTTTTCCATGTGCACTCATTTGGCGATTCCTTCCAATAAACGAAAGTTGTCCAGTCGCCTATCCAACCACTGATTTCCCATATTCGTAGTAGTGACGGGCACCGGAAGTTCAAGAGCAATCATTAACCGGGTACTCCTGCGTTCTTTCAGTCTCTTACGAAGAACGGCTTCTAAAAGTTTCAAAGGCGAAACTGTGGTATTCATGCACATGAATTAACAAACGAAGCCGTAATACATTCTCTTACCATTATCTAGTGACATTAGGTTCTTATGTACTGCTTAACTGTCAGCAAACAACCAGATAGCAATTCGGATGCTGTATAAGTCGGTTTTGTATATTCAGAACATCAGCGGTTCTGTGGCTTTAAATTAGGTTCATCCCTGGGATATCACTTTCATTTCTGATGAACATTCGTCTCTCGGTGAAACACTCTGCGTAGAAACAGTGAATTATTCTTCAGTCCATTAAAGTACGCAACAGTGTTTGTAGAAGAGCCTGCCTTCAAGAAAAGTAGTTTCTTACAGAAGATAATGAGCGTTACTGAGGTCTTCGTCATGGTGACCGACCGTTATACGTATATCGAGGATACTGACACACTCGTCAGTAGATTATAGTAGCGGACACTAGCAGATCAACCGAGCGATGTGGCTCAGAGGTTGACACATTTGGATCGCATTCGGGAAGTCGGTAGTTCAGATCCCCTGCCAATCATCCAGTTTTATGTTTCCTCGTGGTTTCCGTAAATAGTTCAAGCAAATGGTGGGCTGATTCCAACCAGAAGGATGCGGCTGATTTCCTTCTCCAAGCCGAGATTGTTCCTCTACGTAATGACCTCTTCGTTTGCACAGTGTTAAATTCTTGTCTTCCATCTTCATCCACACAGCCGAAAGTACTAACGTAACCGTCAATGCATTGCAAAAGAACAGAATCTGAGACGTAGTGCAAGATGGTTTCCCGTTAATGTGTAGCAAATGTGGGTGTAGGTGCTGTGTAATGTGTGGGAGGCCGAGCGCGGACTGGTCGCCACACACTGACTGAGCATCTGTTGCCTCCGGATGGCTCTGGAAGCACCAGAGTAACACCCTGGTTGATGCCACGTACGAGACGGGGCCAGTCATTCTCACTGCGAAATCCTCAGATTGCTGCCTCTGCCTCATACAGTGTGACCAAGATAAAACGCCTGGAAAATTGTTCATGCACCTTGAAATTGACTACCCAGCCTGCATCAAATCCACCGCAAGCAGACGATGCAAACTCGACTGCCATAAGATACCGGAAGCATTTTCAGGGCAACTTGGTTATACTCTCTGGTCAGCGTCTGATGAGGTGTCTTTCATTGTCGTGTGCTGAGAACACCGAATTACAACTCACAAGCTCTCCAGGAAATATACCTGTCACCACTTAAAACAGCAGACTGCTCGGGTTGTAGAGATGTAAACGGTGTAGAACTTGCAGTAACATCACCCTGCACTGTCATGAAGTTAAGACATGACAGTGAGGTGCTGCGTATGTGGCACGAGACAAGTGGCAGGATGCAAGTGTCGTGTTTCAATGTGACCGTGATCACAACTTGAATGCAGGTGCTCGATTTGTTGGGATAGCAGCGTGGAACATCCAACGTGTGTAAGGACTCGGTGTATCATTCGCTTCCATACAAAGCAACATGAAAGCAATGGTAGCAGAAAGATCCTAACAGACACGGACTGGCAATGAATGTCTTGGTTTGCCAGTAGTAGTCAGTTTCAGCTCAGACAGATACTGCTGTTTTAAGTGAATGTAGGTCCATATAAATCGGTTTCGATTTGAGTATTTCGAAGGAAACTGCATACATTGAAAATTCCGAGTTGGTTACCTCGAAAAAGACGATTTGCCTCTTTTCAAATAGTATAAGGCATCAACTGCTCTGATCGCCCAACGTGTTGTGTAACTGGCAGTGCGTGTTGATTGTAATTCAGTCTGGAAGTGACCTGCAATGGTTTGTTGATATTTTTAGTGCCATGACTTGAGTTGACTCATAGCATCTACAGCGGACACGGACCATGTGTTTACGTTAAAGATCTAGCTGTCCCAGGGCTCACCTTTCTTTCACACATATTGAAAAAAGTTTTGCGCCGCCCCGGTTCCCGAATCTCATGAAGATAGATGTTGACTGTGGATGTTGCATCACAGGCACAGTCTCTTTGACTGTTAAGAGATGTCAGTAAACCCGCCCAAAGATGAAAGCAACCATACATGAGCAACACCTATTAGACGGAGTGGGTCCGATAGCCTTTCAGTTCCAGTCATTCCGCCAGGAAGAACACGGCTCGCGTTGTCTGTAGTTCATTCATGCATAAACGGTCAATACCGCGGTTCGATCGTGTCCGCGTTGTTACTTTGTGACAGGAAGGGCTCTCAACAAGGGAATTTTCCAGGTGTCTCGAAGTGAACCAAATCGATGTTGTTCGAACTTGGAGAAGATACAGAGAGACAGGATCAGTCGATGACGTGCCTCGCTCAGGCCGCTTAAGCACTACTACTACAGTGAATGACTGCTACGTACGGATTATGGCTTGGAGGAACTCTGACAGCAACGGCCCCATGTCGATTAATGCTTTTCGTGCAGCCACAGGACCTCGTGTTACGATTCAAACTGTGCACAATGAGCTGCATGATGCGTAACTTCACTTTGGACGTCAACGGCGAATTCCATCTTTGCAACCACGACATTATGAAGCGCGGTACGGTTGGACCCAACAACATGCCTAGTGGACCGCTGAGGATTGGCATCACGTTCTCTTCACCGATGAGTAACGCATATGGCTTCACCCAGACAATCGTCGGAGACGTGTTTGGAGACATTCCAGTCATGCTGAACGCCTTAGACACACTGATCGGCGAGTGCAGCAAGGAGGAGGTTCCCTGCTGTTTTGGGGTGGCATTATGTGGGGCCGACGTAAACTGCTGGTGGTCATGGAAGGCGTCGTAACTGCTGTACGATACGTGAATGCCATCCTCCGATCGATAATGCAAGCATATCGGCAGCATATTGGCGCGGCACTCGTATTCATGGACGACAATTCGTGCCCCCATCGTGCACATCTTGTGAATGAGTTCCATCAGGATAACGACATCGCTCGACTAGAGTGGCCAGCATGTTCTCCAGACATGAACCCTATCGGACACGTCTGGGATAGTTTGAAAAGGGCTGTTTATGGACGACGTGACCCACCAACTATTCTGAGAGATCCACACCAAATCGCCGTTGAGGATTGGGACAATCTGGACAAATAGTGCCTTGATGAACTTCTGAATAGTATGGCACGACGTATACAGGCATGCATCAATGCAAGAGGATGCGCTGCTGGGTATTAGTCGAACTGGTGTGTACAGCAATCTGAACCACCAACTCTGAAGGTCTCGCTGTATTGTGCTACAACATGGAATGTATGATATGCATGAGCAATAAAAAGTGCGGAGTTGATGTTTATGTTGATCTACATTACAATTATCTGTGCAAACTTTTTTTATGTGTGAAAATGTTCGTGACTTGCACGCTAGGGACAATTGCATCTTCCAGCGCTGGACTCGTACTTAGGAAGTCTCTGGTTCAAGTCATCGTCCACCTACCTAGATTAAGGTTTTGCATGATTTTCTTGAATAGCTTAATGGAGTTCCTGGATGGTTCGTTGGATGACAACTGTCGCTTACCAGGGCTACGAGCATACATTCCTTCGTTGACGAACAGTGAGGGGCACTTGATGCAATTCGAGTGATCTGCTAAACTGCCTGATCTTAACCGTGTACAGTAATTCTGGAGCTGTGACAGCAAGTGGCACAGACCAGTCAAAATCCCTGCATTCTAGTAGCTCTTCCTCATCTGCTCATCAATGAGTGACTTCAGCCGCATATGGTGTCGTACACATACTTCTGGATCTACGTCATTACTCTGCTACGCACAATAAAGTGTCTGGCTCTCTCTCTATAGTTCGACTCTCGAACGGCGCGACGGAAAAACAAGCACATAAATTTTTCTGTGTGAGCCCTGATTTCTCTTCTTTTATAGTGATGATTATTTCTCCCTATGTATGTGGTTACCAACAGGACGTTTTCTCAATCGGAATAGAAAACTGGTGATTGAAATTCCATGAGAAGCTCCCAACGCTACGAAAAACGCCTTTGTTTTAACGTCAGCCACTGCAATCCACGTATCATGCCTGTGGCACTATCTCCTCTATATCTCGATAATACAAAAGGCGCTGCATTCTTTGAAATTTTTCAGTCCCATCTGATTCGGTTTCCACCACGCACAGCAATTGCCCAGGATAGGGCGGACAAGTGCGGTGTAAGCAGTCTCTTTAGTAGACTTGTTGCACGTTCTAAGCGTTCTGCCAACGAATAGCAGTCTTTGGATTGCGCTACCCACAACAGTATCTATATGATCGTTCCAGTTGAGGTTATTTGTAATTGTAATCCCTAAGTATTTAGTTGAATTTACAGCCTATAGATTTGCGTGACTGATCGCCTAATCTAAATTTAGCGGATTCCTTTTAGTATTCATGTGAATAACTTCAAAAGTTTCTTTATTCAGGGTCAATTGCCACTTTTCTCACCATACAGGTATCGTATCTAAATCATTTTGAAATTCGCTTTGGTCATCTAACGACTTTACAAGACGGTAAATGACAGCATGATCTGCCAAAAATCTAAGAGAGCTACTCAGATTGTTTCCTGTATAGTTAATATAGATCAGGTACAATAGAAGGCCTATAACACTTACTTGGAGAACGCCGGATATTACTTCTGTTTTACTAGATGACTTTCCGTTTATTACTACGAACTGTAACATTTATAACAGGAAACGACGAATCCAGTCGCACAACTGAGGGGATATTCCATAGAGACGCAGGTTGGTTGAAAGACGCTTGTGAGGAATAGTTTCGTAAGTCTTCTGGAAACCCAAAAATATGGAACCTCTTTGACATCCCCTATCGATAGCACTCATTACTTAATGAGTGTAAAGTTCTAGTTGTGTTTCACAAGAAAGATGTTTTCTGAATCTGTGCTGACTATGCGCCAATAAATCGTTTTCTCCCAGATAATTCATAATGTCGAACACAGCTTATGTTCCAAAACACTACTACAAATCGACGTTAGTGGTATGGGCCTGTAATTCAGCGAATTACTCCCATTTTCCTTTCCGTGTATTGGTGTGACTTGAGAAACTTTCCACTTTTTGGGTGTGTATCTTTCTGTGAGCGAGCGGTTGAATATAATTGCTAAATATGAGCTATTGTATCAGCATACTCTTAAAGGAGCCTTACTGATATACAATATGGACCGGAGACCTTGACCTTATTAAGTTTTACCAGTGGAGTTCTTCGCCGAATTGAGACAATTATCAAGGCTCTGGCCGGTGTTACTATGTAACGACGTGATGCCTCCTGCCTTTGAAAACATGCTTCTACTGTAGCAAAACATAAAGACAGATGGATATGGAACTGATCCAGGTAACCGTCGAAATCCAGAATTTGGAGACTGATTACTTTAGTTTAGTTCAGTTGTGTCATGTTCCGTAGATAACTTTCACGATTATTTCATCGATATGATGTGGAAAGATATATATACACACATGAATAGTGCTGATATTAATATTACTGAAACTTTTAGTGCAACAAATGCAACTACAATTAGAAATACAATTTTTTTTTGCCAGTTCTGAAACAGAAACTCGTCCATGGAATAGAAGAGTTATTCCAAAAAAATGATTTTAAGCTAGATTTAAAACTTGATCTGCTACCTAACAGACACTTTATGTTGTTCGGCAAATGATCAAAGATTTTTGTTGCTGGATAAAGTACTCCTTTCTGAGTAACTGTCAGTGTCAATAACGGATAGGAAAGGTCTCTTTTCCCTCTTGTTGCACGTATGAACTTCACTGTTCTTCTCGAATTGAGATGGATTATTTATAACGAATTTCATTAGCGAATATGTGTACTCTGATGGTGGAATTAAATTACCTAATTCTTTGAATAGGTGCCTACATCACGTCCTTGGGTGAACACCACTAATTATTCTCGCTGCTATGTTTTGTGAAATCAATACTTTACATATAATTGGTGAGTTACCCCAGAAAACTATTCTATAAAACATTATTGAGTGGAAATATGCGAAGTACGTTAGGAGGCTGATCTGCTTATTACCAAGACTAACGATTATACGAAGAGCGAAAGAAGCTGTACTTAATTATTTGAGAAGCTCAGTAATATACCTCTTCCAGTTTAAGTTGTCATCAATATGAACACCCAAAGCTTTGGATAAATCTGCCCTGTTAATTGAGCCCTGTTCATATGCTACATCAATTGTTGGTATGACTCTATTCGGTGTACAGAACTGGATATAGTGAGTTTTTTTCAACATTGAGGGAGAGTCCATTTTCTGAGTACCACTTAATAATTCTTTGAAAGACATCCTTAACAATATCTTGAGCTGCTTTTTCTGGAATGGGATTTCTTATAACACTCGTGTCATCTGCAAATAGTACTAGTTCTGCTTGAGAGAGGTAAATAAAATGTCGTGTGACTATGGCCTCCCGTCAGGTAGACCGTTCGCTGGGTGCAAGTCTTTCGATTTGGAGCCACTTCGGCCACTTCCACGTCGATGGAGATGAAATGATGATGATTAGGACAACACAACACGCAGTCCCTGAGCGGAGAAAAACTCCTACACAGCAGCGAATAGACCTGGACCCTTCGGATTGACATTCTATAGCACTGACCACTCTGGGGTGGAGAGTGAGAGGTCGTTCACATGAATAAGAAACAGCAGAGGACCCAAAATTGAACCCTGTGGGACTCATTTTGTGATTACCCCCTCCCCTGTTCATTAGAATTTACCACTCGTCCAACAATATTTGTGTTATTCAGCGCAATGTTTTCCTTCCTGTTCGTTAAATACGAATCAAACCAGCTGAGTGTATAGTCTTCAGTTCCATAAAACTTCAGTTTTCCTAAGAGTGTGACATGATCCACACAGTCAAATGCCTTGGAAAGATCAGAAAAAATGCCAACTGGCGATAATTTGTTATTTAGGCCTTGTAATATTTGATGGGTAAATGTGTAGATAGCATTCCCCGTCGAGTAACCCTTCCGGAATACAAACTGTCACATGCTGAGTAAATTCTTTCACTTAAATGTGAGACTACTCTTGAATACATAAATTTTTCGAATATTTTAAAACATGAAATCAGACATGAGATTGGTGTATAATTATTTAAGTCTCTCTTGTCCTCTTTCTCATGAAGAGGTTTGACAATTGCGTATTTCAATCTGACTGGAAACATTCCCAGTGTCAGCGGATCATTAGATGTATCACCAAGGACTCCACTTATTAAATTAGAACAACACTTCAAAATTCTGTTAGGGACTCCATCAAAACCATATATATTTATAATTCCCTTTCTTTCAGTTGGGGATGTTGGTGCTATTTTTAGAGCCTTAAAGTCCTGGGGAATGAAATTTTTAACATATATTTTTGCTACTTCAACTGAACCGTTTAGCCCTATTTTTGCTCCTACTTTCCGAAAGTTATTGTTAATAATACTTGCAAATTGTGAATTATCACTCACAATATCATCATTTAGCTTTAATGCTATGGTGTGCTGTGCAGTGTCAGGCTGCCCATATCCTGTTTGACAATATTCCATACAGTTTTAATCTTACTATCCGCATTATTAATTTCTGTCAGAACACATAAGCTTCTCCACTACTTAATGATTTTCCTTCAAATATTACAGTATTTTTTGTAGTAAGCAAGTAACGTCGGATCCTGACTTGTTCTGTCCTCTCCAGATATTTTCCTCTTCCTCTTAACGATATCTTAATTCCCTTAGTAATCCATGGCTTACTTGACTTTGTAATGGCTTTTTTGGATAACGTTTCTGGGGAAGCAACTTCCAAATACTGAGACAAATTTACGGTGGAATAAATTAAATTTGGCATCAGCATCATTTTCTCTGTATATTTCATCCCATTCTACCTCTCCTAGGCTGCTCTTGAAACTCTGTACCTGTTCGCATCAATAAGCCCCCCTGCCTTGTATGAACGTGCCTGAAACTTGTAAGGTGCTATATGTGTTATTTTCATTAATTGTGCATCATGATCAGATAGCCCATTAACAACTGGGTACACATTAATTCCTTCTGCCTGAGCACTGTCTATAAAATATTTTCGATAAGTGACCTACCATCCTGCTGCAAACGAGTTGGAAAATTTACAACAGATACTATATTGAAACAACCAATCAAAAATTCTAGCTCATTTTTCATATCCGTATCTTTTAAGAAATCTACATTAAATTCACCAAAACCACTAACTACTTCTTTTTGTCTGACAGGTAGCTCAATAATGCCTCTAGATGTTTTATGAATAGCTGAAAGTTACCTTGAGGGGATTTGCAGATTGTTAGAATTAATGTAGGAGTATATTACAGTAGCAACTCTCAAGCACATGCTTCAAGGATCCAATCTACATAAAACTATTTGTTTAAATGGTTTTCACTTTGTGTCCACTTTTTACATAAGCAGCAACTCCTTCTTTCCATGTTGACTCTACATGAATAAAATGCTAATCAGTAATCAAATAAATTTAACTTCACGATCCCTGCGTTTACATGGTGTTCAGAGAGACACAAAACATCTGTACCTTCAGAGCTGCCTTCGCCTCTTTCCAGAAAATTCGCCACAATGAGGGTTTCATACGGCATTCTGCAACCAATATGGCGTTGTGCATCTCCCAGTTCTTCACATTCACCGACTGCCTGACCGGTGACGGATCGCCACTGCTTGAAGGTCTTCTTGCTTCGCCTTCCTCCAGTCCCTAAGCTGGTCAGCGTCTTCCACGTGCTGTAGTAAAATTAATGACGTACCGAATTATCCTCACTGACATCTCTTGATTCACCTTACGCATAGCATTAATCGAAGGGTTCTAGCAGATGATGTCATTTGCTTCTCTGCCTGATTCTCTTTAACTGAATATTAATGGCTGTAATTCATATCCAGATAACAGGTGACTGGTGCCGTTTTCCTTTCTTATTCTCTACTTCAGCTTTAGGTAATGGACAACTGTAGTATCAAGTATCGATGCCAGCCCACGGACGTCATGAAGTTAAGTAAAACGTCTGTTTACTGCGTTAACTTGTTTGCTAATCATTTCCGCTCTCGTCCAACTGTCCTATGACGGCAGTTGTCAACCATTCTGTAGCCCACCTCACCTTCAACAACAAGAACATCCACAACTGCGCCAAATAAAAAGTAAAAGAATAAAGAGGTAGGAACCGATCTCCTTAGAGGATCAATTTGGATTCCAGAGGCAGTACTGACCCTACGACTTTTCTTAGAAAATTGGTTAAGGAAAGGCAAATGCTTTTTATGACGTTTGTAGACTAAGAGAAAATGGTGACAGGAATACACACTTGCAGTGTTAGAAATTATGAGATAGCAAGGATATAAGGGGAGCGAAAGGCTGCTTACAACTTGCACAGACCTAGACGGCAGTTATAAGGGTCGAGGGGCACAAAAGGGATCAGCGGTTGAGAAGGGTTGTGAGACAGGTTTCAATCCTGTCCCCGTTAATTAATCTGTATGCTGAACTGCAAACGAAACCAAAGCAGAATTTGGAGAAGGAATTATTTTCAGGAGGAAGAAATATACGTTTGAAGTTTGCCAATGACATTGTACAGGGTGGGGCATATAAAAGTGGCCGGGAACAGTGATCCGAGGTGCCAGGAAACACAACAGAGGAAAGGAACTACAGTAATGAGCTGGCTATGGCAGATGTTGAAAGTGACCACCAATCGTTTCTTGACTCTTTCGAGCCCTGGAAAGCAAATCGCTGTAAGCAAATGAAAGCTGGACAGTTGGAATTGCTGGAGTCCATTCGAAATGTTCTGATGCTGTTGGTGAAGACTATGAGGGCTGCTGCGATGCATTTTAGACGTGAGGGCTTCCCACACAAAGTAATCGCACACTGACAGATCAGATGATCTGGGTGGGCAGCTAGGACTCCCTAGAGAGTGACCTCTGCTAACAGGCGTGAAGATATTGTAAATGTACCCAAGGGTTCTGTCGGCTGTTTGGGCAGCTGCTACATCCTGCTGGGATGTGACTGTATGAACACATTCACATCCTGTCATACCCCGGACCACTTTTATGCTCACAGACAGCAAAGGTCATGTAACAACAGTTGAATGGATTGGACACTGTCTTGAAGGAGGATAAAAGACGAATGTCAACTAAAGCGAAACAAGGGTAACGGGATGCATCCGAATTAAGTCAAGCGATGGTGAGGGACAACGATTAGGAAAAGAGACACTAAAATTAATAAATGACGTTTGCTATTTGGGCAGTAAAATATCTGATGATGGCCGATGAAGAGAAGACTTACATGTTGACTGGAAATGGCAAGAAAAGCGTTTCTGGAGCAGAGAGATTTGTTAATACAGAAGAGACCTTTAAAATTTGGTGCTACGGAAGAATGCTGGAGATTAAATGGACAGATTATCTAACTAGCGAGATCGTGTTGAATAGAACTGGAGAGAAAAGTAAGTTGTGGGACAACTTTACTGAAAGGACGGATCAGCTGATAGGATCCTTTCTTTGACATCAAGGGTTCATTAGTTTACTATTGGAGGAAAAGGGAGGGGCGGGGAGGGAAGAGGGTGGTTAGGTGTGGCGTGGGAAAACGTAGTAGCAGGAGATCAAGAGATGAACAGAGTAATCACGTTCAAAAGGAAGTAGGTGGCGTTAGTTATTCGGAAATTAAGAGGCTTGCACAGTGTAGGGTAACAATGAGAGCTGGAACAAACGAGTATTCGCACTGAAGACAACAACAACAACGCTAACTAAATCTGGTGAATAGTTATTACGTAAGTACTCTGACTAACCGAAACATGACCAATGCCCATGACGAGCCTGAGTTCCATATTTTGGTAATGTTATGGACACGTGACGCAGAAACGAATGTATAAGAGCTGAGCAGAGACGAGTGGGAAATCATTATAGCGACGACACGGGCTACAAATGCACACATCCATTGACACAAACGAGTTTGACAAAGTGCGAATTGTTATGGCGAGGCGAGAATGGTCGGCTATTCGCGTGCTACTTACGGGAACACAAGGAAAATGGTTCATTTGCCATGAAATCACGAGTAATCGACAACACGTTGGACCTTAACTTCTCATCAGAGAATGAGGAAGTCCTGATTGAGGCATCTTCAGATCAGCCTACATACATTACAGTGCTGTAAAATGTAAACTTTCACTGCCGGAAATGTCATATTTAACTGCCCCCTAAAGGCGAAAAAATCAGCAACTATAAACGGCATGAGTATGTAGAAGGCGATGGAAACCACTGCGTTCAAGACATGTAACGTGTATCCACAAGACATGTGGCCAGTAATAATAGAAGTGTCATGATGATCTCTCCACTGGCAAAAGATTCCGGAATAGTGCCCCATTCGGATCTCCGGGAGGGAACTGCCAAGGGAGAGCTTACCATGAGAAAAATATTGAATAATCGACAAAAGGATAACGTTGTAAGTTTCGCGGCGTGGAATGTTAGAATCTTGAACGCGGTAGGGAAACTAGAAAATCTGAAAAGGAAAATTCAAAGGCTCAATCTAGATGTAGTTGGGGCCAGTGAAGTGAACTGCAAAGAAGACAATGATTTCTCGTCAGGTGAGTATAGGATAATATCAACAGCAGAAGAAAATGGTATAACAGGAGTAGGTTTCGTTATGAGTAGGAAGGTAGGACAGAGCGTGTGTTTCTGTGAACAATTCAGTGACAGGGTCGTTCTTATCAGAATCAACAGCAAACTAATACCAATAATTATAGTTCAGATATACATGCCGACGTCGAAAACTGAAGATGAAGAGATAGACAAAGTGTATGTGGATATTGAAAGGGTAATACAGTATGTAAATGAGGATGACAATCTAATAGTCATGGGGAACTGGAATGCAGTTACAGGTAAAGGAGAAGAAGAAAAGGTTACAGGAGAATATGGGCTTGGAACAAGGAATAAGAGACAATAAAGACTAATTGAGTTCTGTATCAAGTCTCTGCTAGTAATAGGAATACTCTGTTCAAGACTCACAAGGGAATGAGGTACACTTAGAAAAGCCCAGGTGATACTGGAAGATTTCAGTTAGATTACATCGTGGTGAAACACAGAGTCCGAAATCAGATACTGGGTTTAAGGTGCACCCAGGAGCAGATATAGATTCAGATCACAATATAGTAGTAATGAAGTGTAGGCTGAAATTTACGACATTAGTCAGGAACAATCAATACGCAAAGAAGTAGGATACGGAAGTACTAAGTAATGTTGAGATAAGCTTGAAGTTATCTAAGGCTATAGATAGAGCAATAAGTAATAGATCAGTAGCCAGTACAACTGAAGAGCAATGGCCATCTAAAAAAAGGGCCATCACATAAGCTGGGAAGGAAAACGTAGGTACAAAGAAGGTAACTGCGAAGAAACAATGGGTAACAGAAATACTTCAATTGATCGATGAAAGGAGGAAGCACAAACATGTTCCACGAAACTCCGGTACAGAGAAATACATGCCGCTGAGGAATGAAATAAATTGGATGTGCAGGGAAGTTAAGACGAAATGGCAAGAAAAAAAGAATGAAGACATCGAAAAAGAAATGACTGTCGGAGGGACACACAAAGCATTCAGGAAATTCGACGGGAATTCCACTGTTAACTGCAGAGGAGAGAGCAGATAGGTGGAAAGAATACATTGAAAGCCTCTATGAGAGGGAAGATTTGTCTGATGTGATAGAAGAAGAGATAGGAGTCGATTTATAAAGAGACAGGCAATCCAGTATTAGAATCTGAATTTAAAAGAGAGTTGGAGTACTTCAGATCAAATAAGGCTGAAGACATAGATCACGTTCCTGCAGAAATTCTAAAATCATTGGGGGAAGAGGCAACAGGATTGGTGGTCACGAAGTTAAGGAATTCTGCTACCTAGGCAGTAAAATAACCAATGACGGATGGAGCAAGGAGGATATTAAAAGCTGACTGGCAATGACAAAAATGGCATTCTGGGTTCAAGAAAAGTCCACTAGAATCCAATATCGGGCTTAATTTGAGGAAGAAATTTCTGACAATGTACCTCTGGAGTACAGCATTGTATGGTAGTAAAACAAGGACTGTGGGATAACAGGAACAGAAGAGAATCCAAGCATTTGAGATGCGGTGCTACAGACGAATGTTGGAAATTAGGTAGAATGTTAAGGTAAGGAATGAGGAAGTTCTGAAGAGGATTGGAGAGCAAAGGAACATGTGGAAAACACTGATAAGGAAAAGTGACAGAATGATAGGACATCTGTAAAGATGTGAGGGTTTGACTTCCGTGGTACTAGAGGGAGCTGTAGAGGAACACAGAGATTGGAATACATCGAGCAAATAATTGAGGACGTAAGTTGCAAGTGCTACTCTGAGATGAAGAGATTATCACAGGAGAGTAATACATGGAGGGTGACATCAAACGATTCAGAAGACTGATGACAAAAAAAAATTAAAATATGATGATGACCAACTGTGAGCTGCTCCCCGTATTCCGTAATGATTTTGATAGCAAATTATATGATACAAAATGATGAATTATCCTCACATACACACTGAGTATTTTAATCGTCCAGGAAAGTGACCATTCCTAAAGGAAAATTTACAAGTGTGGCTAAATACAGTACTTTAATATTTTGCTAGGCACTCCATCATATACATAGAGTCCATAGTCTTCACTGATTTAATTATTGACTTAATCTCCCCCTTGTCTGAATCACAGAGGAGTATTTCAGACATCAGTCTCGGAAAGGCATTTACCAAGAGAGTTACAGAATACAACGTAGAGACAAGATTTATATTTAATTGATACCAATGCTCAGAAAATGATTGTTAAATGCTGTGCACATACCTGCTTTATCAGCAACAGAAATATTTTTAGTACTAACTGACATTATGTCGTCGACCTTTTGCTATTGACCAGACACATCCTTCACAACTGACCATATGGTTTTATTTTATCCTGTGAATTAGCTGTTCTATTTTCGTACCACATACTCTTTGCCTTCCTAATAACATTTCTAATCGCCTTACAATACTGTTTGGAATGGGCTAGTGTAGCTTGCTGTGACTACTTCTAACATTTTGATATAATTCCCGCTTTCTTCTACATAATATCCTTATCCCACCAGTCAGCCACCCAGACTGCCTTTTGCTACTACTGCCCAGTTTAGGTCGTTCTAAAGGAAAGCAGATTTCAAAGAGGATGATAAATGTGTTAAGGAAAGCATTATATTTGTCATCTTTGTTATGGGCACTATAAATATCCAGCCACTCTTGTTCCCTCATGAGGTATAAACAACTCTCTATTGGATTAACTTTTCTACATAGTTTGTAATTATATGTTACATTTGTTTCAGCAGAAAAACCTTTTAGCGTTAAAATTTGTGCATCATGGTCTGAAAGACCATTCACCCTTTTACTAACAGAATGCCCAAGAGTAATGAAGAGTGAATAAAAATATTGTCTATGGCTGTCATAATGTTCCCCTGCACGTTGGATGAAAAAAAAACACAGTCTGCATCAGATCATATGAATTTAGGAGATCTACAAGCATCCTTTTTCTTGCACAATCATATACCAAATTAACACTGAAGTCACCAAATATAACTAATTTCTAGTACTTCCTACAAAGTGAATCAAGTACCATCTCTAGATTGAGCAGAAATGCTCTAAATTCAGAGTCACTACATTCAACTGCCCCTGCACAACATTCAAATACCTGTTCAGTTCAGTGCCGTGATGCGTCTGTGGACTCAAATGGAATACTGCATTTTACGCACATGGCCACTCCGCAAGGAACTCCTTGAAAAACAGCCAACTAATCTCTATCCTGGTAAAGGAAGCCTCTGAACTGTCAAATTATTTAAGTGGTGCTCCGATATACCAATAATTTCAGAGTCAACATCTATAAGCAGTTCACTAACTTGATCTCCAATACTTTGATGCCAATTCCTTCTCTACTTGGAAACATGACGTCCTCTGCAGCTGATTTCTTAGTTACAGGGATTCTCTTTTAGCAGGTATACCTATCAGCTGACTTCAATCTAAAAAAGGTGCAGCTCTAACACTACCTACTACAGTAATATTTCCATGACTGTTACCACCACCACCCACTACAATGTCACCTAATAGTTTAGCAAGCCTCCCCTTCCCATACTTATTGATGTGCAGGCCATGACTGGTGACACCCGATCTACTGATAGACTCAACTGGCACCAATGCAATAAAAGATTTGTTGTGGGCATCCTGGTTGTTCACAGTGTACTCAAAATGTACAAACGCTAACAAAATGCAGAACAGCAGACAATGATGGGTATGTTTCATCTTTATCTTGCCCATCCTTCTCTGGCCGCTGGTAGACACTGTTATCAAATGGTTTCTTGTAGAATTTCCTTTATAATTTCTAGTTTCTTCATTTTTACATTGTGAATGAGACACACACACCACAGGCGTAATATTCTACATTATCTTTATTTGCTACACGAATCTGTTCGCGGTTGTTAGGCCATTGTCAAGAACGGTTCGTGTAACAAATGAAAAATATTGTAGAATATTACGCCAGTGTTGTGTGTGTTTTATTCATAATGTATAAAATTATCTACCAAGAACCGACGGAATACTCAATCAGAGCAATTCTTCATTTTTATTGGAACTGGTCCACTATTCTCTTCTGCTGGTGGGATATGACCACCTGCTACACTAGACGATGCGTACAGATTCAAAAGTCAGTTATCTCCGGTCAGCGTAATTAGAAAAAAAAGGTGGACGTCACCATTTTCCGGTTCATCGACACAATTATAGCCACCATGTAGGTTAAGTCAGTGTAGTACTCCATCAAACGCTAGAAAAACGAGCTACCACTTCATCAGTTGCCTAATCCATATTTTTTGCTCTTCCGATGGCGAGACACTGTGTTGTAGCGAGGCGATTTCAGAGTATTCCAGAACTGCTGACATGTAGGGCAATGTGTGGTAAAGCGGCAAGTGTTGGAAATGTGGTCATAGTTTTTGTCCTCAGCAGGGCTGCACCTGCCGAGAAGCAGTTATACTAGTTTTAATGTACACCACCCCTGCTGTCAGTTAGTTTTAGAAAGAAATACTTAGTAAAAACTTTTCTAATTTTCAATCGTCTGGATAAAAGTACGTCAATTGTATTGTTCTTGTTACATCACTTAAAGATAAGTACTTTATTACATACACGAAATTTTTCCTATTTGTGAACAGGACCAACCATTATCTGCATAATGGAATGACGACAGGTAAAATATGGCAGGACTGGGACGTGATCCCGGAATTCCACTACACATTATAGTCACTGATGTTTTATCTTTACTACGGCGTTTCTTCCCAACCCGTGAAGAGGTGGGGAGGGAGGGGGGAGGGGCGAAGATGGTGGCAAGTGTGACCTACCGCGGCCTGGAGAAAATGTCCCATTCCCTCCCTGCCAGAGTATAGGAAGGAAAAGGGACATATAGGATTAAAGGAATTTATTTGAACATATATATATATATATATATATATATATATATATATATATATATATTACTTGTTATTATTATGCTTTTATTTTTTTAATTTATTTTATTTTTATCGGGTTCCTCCTATAGCCACCATAAGGTTCCAAGTCGTCTTCGCGCAATTAAAAGGAGGATTCCTTTTTCTCGGGGGATCAAAAATATGTCATGAATCATCTTCATGTGTGCCTTCCGGTACTCGGAACGCCCCAATCGGCAGGAGCATCCTCGAATAATGGACCTAAAAAATTCGATAGTCGTGTTTGTTACAATGCAAGGTGGGGGAACGTCGCATGAGTCGTCTACAGGTGGAACCACAAGTAGAGAGTGCTATCGGGCGCGGCTTGTAGAAGCTAATACACAGGCACGCCCTTCACCCAGTTACCAGGTTTCATTCTGACCTCGGGAAAGTATACAGTATCTGGACTTAGGAGTTCGTTCGGAATGATAGATTCTGGTTGTCGTTGCAACAGGAGCACCAGCATGCATTGTATAAGATTCCAGCAGCTGCCTGGAAGCCTTATTAAAGTAGTGTAGTGGGGTTTGAATATGTGACCTGAGCTACCTCCTAGGACCTATGGGCCTTGGTGACCGTTAGGGGACGAATGTGTGCAAAATAATTAAGTTTGACGCTAGGTTCGTTTTGACCTAACCCGTCTGCAGAATCATAACCATGTTGAGGAATTTGCTGTTACAAAGCAGCGCACGTGTCCGCTGTTGCAGCCGGCGATGTGTAGGGAGGTTAATATCGTTGCGGAGGAGGTCTTGAATCATCTGGATCCATTGAGCGCCAATCAGGGGATAGATGACGCGGTAGAATTCGTTCGAGAAGCTATCTGGTCCGTGTGGTTCGTTCAGGGCGCCACTTGCCAAAGCTGCTGTTAAGTTTTCAGCAGTTGTGGGAGCCAGCAGGGCGCCGTCCTGGGCCATTACTTTGGGGACGAAGCAAATCAAGCACGATGTCTACGTACTAGTGGACGATCCGTGGGACCACAAACGACCTGCAATGCTGGACGAAAGCTGCAGCGATGGTACACTGCGTGTCAACTCGTCTACCAGCTGCTAACTCTGCTGATGTTACAAGGTGTCGCTTGTGGCGGCGTCTCTCTCTGATGACATGATAAACGAACGCCATTTCGGTTGGGATGGTATTCTGTGCTCTCTCCGGACTTGTGCTCCTTCGAGCTGTTCTGCGTTGAGACGGAGCAGGCAAGCTTTGAGACGATTAACCACTGTCAGCCCCTCTCATGACGGCGGCTGTGTCATTAGTTCCCTCAGCGCTGTGTTATAAAAGTCCGACTGCTGGCGGCTGAACGCTCCGTTACGCCCACGTCCCACGATCGTCGATCGCAGGGCCGAGGTAAGTTTTGCAGGCAACACTTCCGCAATTATGAACGACTATACAGGCAGCGTGGCTCGGTATTTGCGCAGGGGACTTGATCCCATGCCACCTTGGGTTGTTGCACTACACTGGCCAAGAAGAGGTCCGACTTGGCGCGGTCCAGCCACCAATGTAAGGTGAAGGTATGTACATTACACTTCAGATGACGCGGTCCCACATAGCAGCGGTCACCCGCCAGCATGAGTCCTCGTTTAAGTAGGAAACGTTCAGCGTTCAGGAACCGTGGCTTTGGTATCTGAGTTGTCGGGGGTGTGTGACCGAGATATCCTGGAGGGCTCGTGTACGTTGACAGTACAGACTGACGTTATTGTACCCAAACAATAGGGCTGGGACATCTTAATCCGAAGTATGTAGATGCAAAAGGCGTCCTCTCGGTGGTAACAGGGCCGCTTGGCTGCCCATCCTTGTGGCAGGCATGTTTAACGTGACCCTTCTGTGGGTGTTAGGGTCACACTAAATGGGGCCGCAGTCCCTTGTGTCTAGGGCGTCTGGTAGGTCTTCTGCCTCCATGTCAGCAGCTCAGTCACGGAGCGGAGAAGGAGTCAGTAACAGCGCTCTGTCGTGCACAATGGACTCCATCGCCTGGTCATTGTGCAGGGGCGCCGGTCATGGGGACATCTTGAGTGGGCGAGACCACTGTCCTCCCCATGGGGGCGGATGTCTGAGTTGGGGGGGGGGGGGGGGGTACTAGTAGAGTGTACTGGTACGAGAGGAGACGGTGTCGGCAGCTTGTTCCCTGTCTCTGCCCCGTTGATCGTGGTCCGTCGAGAAACTGCGTTTCTTATGACGCTTCGGTGACCGCTGTTTCCGCACGCTTGTGTCGTCCACCGTCGAAGGGCTGGGGTCAGCTCCTTCGACCATGAGGCCGGCGTCTGGAACCGAACACCCTGGTACGGAGAGTGGTGGTGGCGGGCGTTGTGTCCTTCAAGAGCATCTCGTCGTGCGGGCCGCCGTCAAGGCTGTGCCATATGCCGGCCGCACCGCTTCCACGTACGTAAACGAGAACGGTCGTAGGATCTATCGACCTGGAAAAAGGTTTCGACAGTGTAAAATGGTGCAAGATGTTCAAAATTCTGAGGAAGGTAGTGGTACGTTGTGGGGAGAGAGGGGTAACAGACAGTATGTACAAGAGCCAAGAGGGAATACTAAGAGTGGACAACCAACAAAATGCTCAGATTAAAAAGAGTGTAAGACCGGGATGTAGTCCTTCGCCTCTACTGTTCAACCTGTACATCAAAGAAGCAATGATGGAAATAAAAGAAAGCTTCAGGAGTGGAATTAAAGTTCAAGGTGAAAGGATATCAGTGATATGATTCGCTGATAAAATTGCTATCCTAAGTGAAAGTGAAGAAGAACTACACGATCTGCTGAATGGAAGGAGCAGTGTAATAAACGCGGAATATGGATTGAGACTAAATCAAAGAATTCGGCCCTGACTTCACTTTTATAGATGACAAGACACAACCGCATTTCAGAGCAATTGTTGACTTCAAGGTGATCAGACACGCTATTAAGAAGCAAATACCACCTCTTATAAAGTCTAGTCGACCACAGTAAATAGCAGTGACTCCAGTGTAATTTTTGTGTTTGAATAAGTATCAGTTCTGTTCATCTCATTGCGTGTTTCTTTTAGTCGCCTTATGTGGCATACTGTAGCAGTTGTCTGCAAGTATGGTCCAAGTTTCATCGAGCTATGTTACTTGTCACTGACATATTATTTGGAAGTTGCACTTTTAAGTATGGGGCATTTAAATACAAAACGTGGCATCGGCTTCTACAGAGCGTAAGTGAGACACGTACGGAGCTAAAAAGTAGAGCCACTGGCCTTAGGTAGCCTTTCGTACGTGGTACTCCCGCACGTCCTAGAAGCGCGCAGCTGCAACGAGTAGCGTGTGTGTGTGTGTGTGTGTGTGTGTGTGTGTGTGTGTGTGTGTGTGTGTGTGGTGTAGATCCTAACTTGTGAAGCCCTTATTAAGGGAAATGGTCGTAATGTTAAAGCATACTACAAGAAGAAATATACCAGAAGGGGGAAGTGTTCTAAAATATCCAGTAAAATAATAAATAGACGAAGTTACACTATGAAGTGTATATATGCCTAGAAATAACGATGTGACATGCAGAATAAAAACAGTAAAACAAAAAGGGGCATCTGTCTAAGGTGGTTCTGTACTAAAACATTGAACAGCAACTTAACTGTGGACGACGAAATGTCCATTGTAAAATAACAAAATGAAAGACGTGTTCTTACTGATTCAGAATTTTAAGAGAAATATACACGGGTGGAGACCAGCAACGAGTTCATTGGCTAGAAGTAGAGGCGTATAAGCCTTTCAGGAAATGTCTACTTGCAAGTTGAAGCTGGTCATTTAAATGTAGCCAACGTTTTTCTCTACGTGTTTGAAAATTTCGAGCCTACTTACAATGGCCCTTGCCTTTTTGGGGAGTTCCTGTAGAGCCACAAATCCATAACGATCTTCCTTCGTCAATGTTACATAAAACAGCAAATTTATCTGCGACCTGCACAGGAATTCTATCGAAACGATTCCTTGTACCTTTGGCGTTTAATCGTTGTTATATATTCATCGTAATGCGGTACAATCCCTGTAGATGAGCTAGACGAAGCCATTTCGGTGGTAGAGCACTGGACCTCGTCCTTAGTAGAGCATCACCCTCTCACACACAAAAATTTCTTTAAGTATTTCCAACGATCTGATAGGAACCCGTGAAAACGTTGACTGTGTGATTGTAATGGAAAATGGTATTGTCTTACATATGTCGACGGTAGTACAGTCTCAAAATATAAACTAAATGATCAGAGACAGCCGGCCGAAGTGGCCGAGCGGTTCTAGGTTCTACAATCTGGAAACGCGCGAGCGCTACCGTCGCAGGTTCGAGTCCTGCGTCGGGCATGGTTGTGTGTGATGTCCTTAGGTTAGTTAGGTTTAAGTAGTACTAAGTTCTAGGGGAGTGACGACCTCAGACATTAAGGCCCATAGTGCTCAGAGCCACTTTTGATCAGAGACAAACATTCTGAGTAACTATGCGACATTTCACTTCAGAAATATTACTAATCGACTGGCGCCGCATTCAGTTTCAGGCAAAAGATTCAGACGATAAGAGTGTTAGAATGGTTGTCGATGAAATATTGCTGTTTTAGTGGTGAACAGCGCAGTAGCTGTCGTAAAATCATCAGGAGAATCAAAATTCGAACATTTGTTTCTGTAGCTGCTTCGCGATTACAAATCATTAAAACGTTCAAACAGCTAAAAGCGACGTTCTCAGAAATGTTGGGATAGAGTCTGTATCAACAAAAATTGTAGCACAGAAACATTCGAACCGTATTGCCAATTACTATAATGTTATTTAAAACCAGGACAACAATACTCTGCACGGACTGTTTCCTCGGAAATGCAGCTCAACAAAGCCTAGAGGCTTTATAAGGAGGCGCGCTGCCCCTGAAACTGAGACGACTTCAGCAACAGGAGAGAACAACACGGGACGTCGTCAGCGCTGGAAAGGAAGTGATCCTTTGCCGTTATTGTCCGCCTTGGTGCAGCTCTTATTACATTGGACACCGCATTGGGCGAAGTGCACGCTGGATGGGGATGAAATGAGGATGAAGACAGCACAACACCCAGACACTGAGCGGAGAAAATTCCCGACCCAGCCGGGAATCGAACCGCGGCCCGTAGGACGGAAATCCATCACGCTCACCACTCAGCTATCGGGGCGGACATCGGCAGCACTGCACGGTGAGAACTTCTCACGTAAGTATAGGTAAGTACGTCTGTCCACAGGTGCACTGGCGAATACGGATCTGCGACTCTGCACTTCTGCGACTCTTCGCTTCTGCGACTCTTCACTTCTGCGACTCTGCACATCTGCGACTCTACACGCCTGCAGGACTACGCGCCGGCTGTCGCTACGCGCCTCACTCATTCCCCTTGGTCTTGAAGTCAGTGACTGCTACATGTTTGGAGCTACATGTCTGACTTTGTGTGTCTAGGATTACACATCTGGGAAAGCAACGTACTTTTTACATCTGCCAGTCAACTTGGCTGGGACTCTACACTGCGCATCCTCGAGTCTATGCTTCGCATCCACGAGTCTACGCTGCACGTGCACGAGTCTACGCCACTCACCTGCAGCTCTGCAGACTACGCCACGAATCTGCAACTCTACGCATCCATGACTCTGCTTCGCATTGGCCACTCTACGCTACTCGTCGGCCACACCACGCACCACCGGCTCTACCCACCCCACCCACACCACGCGTCTGCTACGCGCCGCTGATCCTGAGGACGACGCCTCTGCATGGCAGCTCATCGTGGTCCCTCAGTTCCGACCAGGGTTTTCGGGAGGTTTCCCTTGGTTGTAAGGCGAATGCTGGAACTGTTTACCCCCTCCCATCGATAAAGAGATAATTCATGTAAAGAAGAAATTGAGAAATAAATGCTGTAAGCTTATATACCTTGTGATAATTATTTTTTACAGTGTGTGCTGAGTAATAAATAACATTATCCACTTACGTTGCCCAAGGCAGGAAGCTTTATCCGATTGATGTAGTAAGCAAAGAAACTGATCAGTAGACATCTCTGTCTCTAGTAAAAAAAGTCTGAAAAATCGCTTAAAAACATTAAGCTCTAGCGAAAAACAGTCAATAAATCACTTAGCAAAAAAGACGAAGCTCTAGCAAAAAACATTGAATAATCACTTAGCAAAAAAAGTCTGAAACTCACTTAGCAAAATACACTGGAAAATCCCATAACAAATAAGAGTCAAAAATCAGTTACTCTTCCTAAATCGTTCGAAAATCAGATGTTATGAAAAAAATCCATTAGCTGAAAAATCACTTTCTTTTTTATATCATTGGCAAATCAGATAGTTTTACTGGCTGATTTGTGCGTGGAATTTAGGCATACTACACTCCTTGGTTCTCACTCAGTATTTTTTTTAAACATTCAGTGAAACATGTGTGGCAGTGTGTCTACTCCTACACCTGAAAGACGTTTTTCGCCTTCACTGTCCGTTGCTTTCTTAATGTGAAGATCATAGCTCATACGCTCTCTAATTTTACAGAAACCAGACGGACGAACATTTGTGTTTAAATTTTTGTTTAAATTAGGAATTTATCTCTGTGTAGCTGTCTGTGTATTCGATACAAAAATGGTTCAAATGCCTCTGAGCGATATGGAACTTATGACGTCATCAGTCCCCTAGAACGTAGAACTGTTTAAACCTAAGTAAGCTAAGGACATCATACACATCCATACCCGAGGCTGGATTCAAACCTGCGAGTATTCGATACAGCTAACCGACGTGGATCGACAGATTTCAGTCTTCGCTATTTGGGGCGCTTAGAAGAAATCGCACTTTGTCCGTTTAGCTAGTTCAGTGCAATATCACTGTAATGGTCAGTTATTCTTTACGTTTGGCCGAAGCATATTTTACAGATTTGCGTCAGAGAATTATGTTTTAATTACGTCTCCTCTTATGTGTACCTACGACAGCGTGAGTTGTGAAACATTTTCAGAACCAATGTGGTAAAATTACATCACTGTAATGAACAGTGAAATGTTGCATGTTTTCAGTTACACCATTGCTCATATAGTGCATCGAGAAACATACGGCACAGTAGGAGAAGGAAATTATTCGATCTCTAATTGAGATTTAACTATATATTAACAACTATTGCTGTTGCATTCTAACAAGTCTAAGTGTAAAATAGGTGGATTTCCTCACACCAGTTTAGAAAAATGCTGTGTTGGTTTTCGAATACCACGTCACATAAATAATACAAAAGCTAAAATGCGCAAACGAACAAGCATATCTTCAGTATCCATAAACAGGTGGTGTCTCAGCCATAGCCTATACAAAGTCGTGATTATGACGATTTTCGACTTCGAATGATAAATAGTGCCATACAGATGTCCCGTCAGACCGAAATTTACTTAACATACGAAGACTATCCTAAAAGAAGGCACAATTACGCCTCCTGCTTCTAACTATTCTTGTGTTTTTTCTGAAGTGAATTAATTATGCCCAGATTCCTCCAGTTTCCCTTGTTTAGTGGTCGAGTTGACTCAGTACTAAACGTCGATCAAGCTCTCAGCCATATTGCTAATGGACCATATTCTCAACAAGGAACTCTCTTTTGACTCGAAGTTTACTGTGGAGATATTGAAAGAACGAGATCATAAATGCAGCTATCTACCTGAAGGTTTTGAATAGTCAGATCAATTTTCCAAACAGTGACAGGCTGCAGAAAAGACGAGCGTCCCTTGCGCACTGGTAGGCAAACCAATTATCATCAAAATTCAAGGCCATGTAAGGCACAGTGATTGTGAGAACGTTATTTCTATAAATAACATATTAGGTCATAAGCTTAATACCAGTAGAAGATTTCAGTAAAGTGGCATCTTGTGAGTTTACAAGCAATTTTATCAGAAAGTTAGATACGTTAAAATTTATGTTCACATGCTGCGTTCTTAAACTAACTTTCTGGTAAAGTTACCAAAGATAAACCTTAACATATTTCAGGGTCATAATTTTGATCTGAGTCATTTGTTTTTCAGTCAGATGGCACATATTACTTTCAGTGAAAAGGGATTCCTCTCTCGCAGCCGAATTGTTTGATGTATCGTCTAGTCTTATTTCGCACCGTGCAACGTGCGATGGACATGTTTCCATCCTAAATTAAACTTCCGCGTAGTTCTGTTGCCATGCACCGACGCTAACACATTCAGATATCTAAATACGTTTTATACAGTTTTTCAAATACCAACAAGGCATTAGAAACTCGAGTGTAGAAGTTGAACATTAATTATCCTTTCAGACGCCTACTGATTTCACCTAACAGCTTTTGGCTATAGCAGCTTCTGTCTCTTCCAAAGACTCCCATTCAGGTCCCAGAGGAATTCAATTGCGTTTCCATCTGGGCTGCACTAACGTGGCGGTTCTCATTGTTTGTTTTTCTATGTCTGCTGCCACGCCTACTCGATAGGGACTCGAGCCACAGTGGCTGTACTCCAGAACTGATTGCATCAACTTTTTTCCATGTGCACTCATTTGACGATTCCTTCCAATAAACGAAAGTTTTCCAGTCGCCTATCCTACCACTGATTTCCCATATTCGTAGTAGTGGCGGGCACCGGAAGTTCAAGAGCAATCATTAACCGGGTACTACTGCGTTCTTTCCGTCACTTACGAAGAACGCCTTCTAAAAGTTTCAAAGGCGAAATGTGGTATTCATGCACATGAATTAACAAACGAAGCCTTAATACATTCTCTTACGATCATCTAGTGACATTACGTTCTTATATACTGCACAACTGTCAGCAAACAACCAGATAGCAGTTCGCATGCTATATGATAAGTCAGTTTTGTATATTCAGAACATTAGCGGTTCTATGGCTTTAAGTTAGGTTCAGCCCAGGGATACCACTTTCATTTCTGATGAACATTCGTCTCTGCGTAGAAACAGTGTATTATTCTTCAGCCCAATAAAGTACGCGACAGTGATTGTAGAAGGCGCCTACCTTCAAGAAAAGTAGTTTCTTACAAAAGATAATGAGCGTTACTGAGGTCTTCGTCATGGTGATCGATCGTTATACGTATATCGAGGATACTGACAGTATTACTGACACACTCGTCAGTAGATTATAATGGCAGACACCAGCAGATCAACCGAGCGATGTGGCTCAAAGGTTGACACACTGGGATCGCATTCGGGAAGTCGGTAGTTCAGATCCCCTGCCAATCATCCAGTTTTATGTTTCCTCGTGGTTTCCGTAAATAGTTCAAGCAAATGGTGGGCTGATTCCAACCAGAAGGATGCGGCTGATTTCCTTCTCCTAGCCGAGATTGTTCTCGTACGTATTGACCTCCTCCTTTGCGCAGTGTTAAATTCTTGTCTTCCATCTTCTCCCTCACAGCCGAAATTACTAACGTAACCGTCAATGCATTGCGAAAGAGCAGAATCTGAGATGTAGTTCAAGATGGTTTCCCGTTAATGTGTAGCAAATGTGGGTGTAGGTGCTGTGTAAGGTCTGGGAGGCAGAGCGCGGACTGGTGGCCACACTCTGACTGCGCATCTGTTGCCTCCGGATGGCTCTGGAGACACCAGAATAACACCCTGGTGGATGCCACGTACAAGAGGGGGTTAGCCATTCTCACTGCGAAATCCTGAGCTTGCTGCCTCTGCCTCATACAGTGTGATCAAGGTAAAACCCCTGGAAAATAGTTCATACACCTTGAAATTGACTACCCAGCCTGCATCACATCCACGGCGAGCAGACGATGCAAACTCGACTGCCGTAAGATACAGGAAGCATTTTCACAGCCACTTGGTTATACTCTCTGGTCAGCGTCTGATGAGGTGTCTTTCACTGTTCTTGTGTTCAGAACACCGAATTACAACTCACAAGCTCTCCAGGCAATATATCTGTCACCACTTAAAACAGCAGACTGCTCGGTTTGGAGAGATGTAAACGGTGTAGAACAGGTATCATACAGTAACATCACCATGCACTGTCATGAAGTTAAGACATGACAGTGAGGTGCTGCGTATGTGGCATTAGGTTGTATGGGAACAGCGCAGTCACGTTGGTGGAGTTGAGACGTGACAAAGTGGCAGGATGCAACTGTCGTGTTTCAATGTCACCGTGATCACAACTTGAATGTAGGTACTCGATTTGTTGGGATAGCAGCGTGGAATATCCAACGTGTCTAAGGAATAGTGTATAACTCGCTTCCATGTAACGCAACATGAAAACAATGGTAGCAGAAAGATCCTAACAGACACGGACTTGCAATGAATGTCTTAGTTTGTCAGTGGTAATCAGTTTCAGCTCAGACATATAATGCTGTTTTAAGTGAATGGAGGTCCATATAAATCGGTTCGATCGCGTCCGCGTTGTTACTTTGTGCCAGGAAGGGCTCTCAACAAGGGAATTTTCCAGGTGTCTCGAAGTGAACCAAATCAATGTTGTTCAAACGTGGGGAAGATACAGAGAGACAGGATCAGTCGATGACGTGCCTCGCTCAGGCCACTTAAGCACTACTACTACAGTGAATGACTGCTACGTACAGATTATGGCTTGGAGGAATTCTGACAGCAACGGCCCCATGTCGATTAATGCTTTTCGTGCAGCCACAGGACCTCGTGTTACGATTCAAACTGTGCACAATTGGCTGCATGATGCGTAATGTCACTTTCGACGTCAACGGCGAGGTCCATCTTTGCAACCACGACATTATGAAGCGCGGTACGGTTGACCCAACAACATGCCGAGTGGACCGCTGAGGATTGGCACCACGTTCTCCTCACCGATGAGTAACGCATATGGCTTCACCCAGACAATCGTCGGAGACGTGTTTGGAGACATTCCAGTCATGCTGAACGCCTTAGACACACTGATCGGCGAGTGCAGCAAGGAGGAGGTTCCCTGCTGTTTTGGGGTGGCATTATGTGGGGCCGACGTAAACTGCTGGTGGTCATGGAAGGCGCCGTAACTGCTGTACGATACGTGAATGCCATCCTCCGATCGATAATGCAAGCATATCGGCAGCATATTGGCGCGGCACTCGTATTCATGGACGACAATTCGTGCCCCCATCGTGCACATCTTGTGAATGAGTTCCATCAGGATAACGACATCGCTCGACTAGAGTGGCCAGCATGTTCTCCAGACATGAACCCTATCGGACACGTCTGGGATAGTTTGAAAAGGGCTGTTTATGGACGACGTGACCCACAAACTACTCTGAGGGATCTACACCTAATCACCGTTGAGGATTGGAAAAATCTGGACAAATAGTGCCTTGACGAACTTGTGGATAGTATGGCACGACGTATACAGGCATGCATCAATGCAAGAGGATGCGCTGCTGGGTATTAGTCGTACTGGTGTGTACAGCAATCTGGACCACCACTTCTGAATGTCTCGCTGTTTTCTGCTACAACATGCGATATATGAGTTGCATGAGCAATAAAAAGGGCGAAATTGATGTTTATGTTGATCTACATTCCAATTTTCTGTGCAAACTTTTTTTTATGTCTGAAAAAGTTCGTGACTTGCACGCTGGCGACAATTCCATCTTCCAGCGCTGGACTCGTACTTTGTAAGTCTCTGGTTCAAGTCATCGTCCACCTACCTAGATTAAGGTTTTACGTGATTTTCCTGAATCGCTTAATGGAGTGCCTGGATGGTTCCTTTGGTGACAACAGTCGCTTACCAGGGCTACGAGCATACGTTCCTTCGTTGACGAACAGAGAGGGGCACTGACACATTTCGACTGATCTGCTAAATCGCCTGATCTTAATCACGTACAGTAATTCTGGAGCTGTGACAGCAAGTGGCACAGACAAGTCAAAATCCCTGCAGTCCGGTAGCTCTTCCCTATCTGCTCATCAATGAGTGACTTCAGCCGCATATGGTCCCTTTACACCTACTTGTGGATCAACGTGATTACTCTGCTATTCACAATAACTTGTCTGGCTGTCTCTCTATAGTTCCACTCTAACGGCACAAGGGAAAAACAAGCACATAATTTTTTCTGTGTGAGCCCTGATTTCTCTTCTTTTTTAGTGATGATTATTCCTCCCAATGTAGGTGGTTGCCAACAGGATGTTTTCGCAATCGGAGGAAAAAACTCGTGATTGAAATTTCGTGAGAAGATCCCTACGCAACGAAAAACGCCTTTGTTTTAACGACAGCCACTGCAATCGACGTACCATGTCTGTGCCACTGTCACCCCTATATCGCGATAATACAAAAGGAGCTGCATTCGTTCCATTAGTCCCATCTGATTCGGATTCCACAACGCACAGAAATAGTCCAGAATAGGGAGGACAAGTGTGGTGTAAGCAGTCTCTTTAGTAGACTTGTTGCACATTCTAAGCGTTCTGCCAATGAATAGCAGTCTTTGGTTTGCGCTACCCACAACACTATCTATGTGATCGTTCAAGTATAGGTTACTTGTATTGTAATCCCTAAGTATTTAGTTGAATTTACAGCATATAGTTTTGCGTGACTGATCGCCTAATCTAAATTTAGCGGATTTCTTTTAGTATTCATGTGAATAACTTCAAAAGTTTCTTTATTCAGAGTCAATTGCCACTTTTCGCACCATACAGATGTTTTTGTTGTTGTTGTCTTCAGTCCTGAGACTGGTTTGATGCAGCTCTCCATGCTACTCTATCCTGTGCAAGCTGCTTCATCTCCCAGTACCTACTGCAACCTACATCCTTCTGAATCTGCTTAGTGTACTCATCTCTCGGTCTTCCTCTACGATTTTTCCCCCCCACGCTGCCCTCCAATGCTAAATTTGTGATCCCTTGATGCCTCAAAACATGTCCTACCAACCGATCCCTTCTTCTAGTCAAGTTGTGCCACAAACTTCTCTTCTCCCCAATCCTATTCAATACCTCCTCATTAGTTACGTGATCTATCCACCTTATCTTCAGTATTCTTCTGTAGCACCACATTTCGAAAGCTTCTATTCTCTTCTTGTCCAAACTAGTTATCGTCCATGTTTCACTTCCATACATGGCTACACTCCAAACAAATACTTTCAGAAACGACCTCCTGATACATAAATCTATATTCGATGTTAAGAAATTTCTCTTCTTCAGAAACGCTTTCCTTGCCATTGCCAGTCTACATTTTATATTCTCTCTACTTCGACCATCATCAGTTATTTTACTTCCTAAATAGCAAAACTCCTTTACTACTTTAAGTGTCTCATTTCCTAATCTAATTCCCTCAGCATCTCCCGATTTAATTTGACTACATTCCATTATCCTCGTTTTGCTTTTGTTAATGTTCATCTTATATCCTCCTTTCAAGACACTGTCCATTCCGTTCAACTGCTCTTCCAAGTCCTTTGCTGTCTCTGACAGAATTACAATGTCATCCGCGAACCTCAAAGTTTTTACTTCGTCTCCATGAATTTTAATACCTACTCCAAATTTTTCTTTTGTTTCCTTTACTGCTTGCTCAATATACAGATTGAACAACATCGGGGAGAGGCTACAACCCTGTCTCACTCCTTTCCCAACCACTGCTTCCCTTTCATGTCCCTCGACTCTTATTACTGCCATCTGGTTTCTGTACAAATTATAAATAGCCTTTCGCTCCCTGTATTTTACCCCTGCCACCTTTAGAATTTGAAAAAGAGTATTCCAGTCATACAGATATCGTATCTAAATCATATTGAAATTCGCTTTGGTCATCAAACTACCTTACAAGACGGTAAATGACAGCATCATCTGCAAAAAATTTAAAGATCTACTCAGATTGTTCCCTCTGTCGTTAATATAGATCAGGAACAATAGAAGGCCTAAAATGCTTACTTGGGGAACGCCGGATATTACTTCTGTATTACTAGGTGACTTTCCGTCTATTACTACGAACTGTGACATTTATAACAGGAAACGACGAATCCAGTCGCACAACTGAGAGGATATTCCATAGAGACGCAGTTTGGTTGGAAGACGCTTGTGAGGAATAGTTTCGTAAGTCTTCTGGAAATCCAAAGATGTGGAATCTCTTCGACGTCCCCTTTCGATAGCACCCGTTACTTCATGAATGTAAAGTTCAAGTTGTGTTTCACAAGAAAGATGTTTTCTGAATCCGTGATGACTACGCATCAATAAATCGTTTACTCCAAGATAATTCATAATGTCAAACACAGCCTATGTTCCAAAACCCTACTGCAAATCAACGTTAGTGGTATGGGCCTGTAATTCTGAGAATTACACCCATTTTCCTTTCCGTGTATTGCCGTGACTTGAGGAACTTTTCACTTTTTGGGTGTGGACCTTTCTCTGAGGGAGCGGTTGAAATAATTTCGAAATATGAGCTATTGTATCAGCATACTCTTAAAGGAACCTTACTGATATACAATCTGGACCGGAGACCTTGCCCTTATTAAGTGTTACGAGTGGACTTCTTCGCCGAATTGAGACAATTATAAAGGCTCTGGCCGGTGTTACAAGGTATCGACGTGATGTCTCCTGCTGTTGAAAACATACTTCCACTGTAGCAAAACATAAAGACAGATGGATATGAAACTGATCCAGTTAATCTTCGAAATCCAGTATTTGGAGACTGATTACTTTAGTTTATTTTAGTTGTGTCATGTTCCGTAGATCACTTTCGCGGTTATTTTATCGATAGGATGTGGAAAAAGACATATTACAAAATATATATACACACATGAATAGTGCTGATATTAATATTACTGAATCTTTCAGTTCAACACATGCAACTACATTTAGAAATAGAATTTTTTTGCCAGTTCTGAAACAGAAACTCGTCCATGGAATAGAAGAGTTGTCCAAAAGAAATGATTTTAAGCTAGATTTAATCTGATACCTAGCAGACACTTTATGTTGTGCGGTAAATGATCAAAGAATTTTGTTGCTGAATAAAGTACTCCTTTCTGAGTAACTGACAGCTTCAATAACCGATAGGAAAGGTCATTTTTCACTCTAGTGTTGCACGTATGAACATCACTGTTCTTCGCGAATTGAGATGGATTATTCATAACGAATTTCATTAGCAAATATATGTACTCTGATGGTGCAGTTAAAATACCTAACTCTTTGAATAGGGGCGTACATCACGTCCTTGGGTGGACACCACTAATAATTGCCACTGCTCTCTTTTGTGCAATCAATACTTTACGTATAAGTGGTGAGTTACCCCAGAAAACTATTCTATAAGACGTTATTGAGTAGAAATATGCAAAGTACGTTAGGAGGCTGATCTGCTTATTACCAAGACTAGCGATTATACAAAGAGCGAAAGAAGCTGTACTTCATTATTTGAGAAGCTCAGTACTATATCTTTCCTAGTTTAAGTTGTCATCAATATGAACACCCAAAACTTTCGATAAAACTGCCATTTTAACTGAGCCCTGTTCATATGCTACATCAATTGTTGCTATGACTCTATTCGGTGTACAGAACTGGATATAGTGAGTTTTTTTCAACATTGAGGGAGAGTCCATTTTCTGAGAACCACTTAACAATTCTTTGAAAGACATCCTTAACAATATCTTGAGCTGCTTTTTCTCGAATGGGATTTATTCTAACACTTGTGTCATCTGCAGATAGTACTAGGTCTGCTTGAGAGAAGTAAATAAAAGGTCGTGTGACTATGGCCTCCCGTCAGGTAGACCGTTCGTTGGGTGCAAGCCTTTCGATTTGACGCCACTTCGGCCACTTCTGCGTCGAGGTGGAGATGAAATGATGATGATTAGGACAACACAACACGCAGTCCCTGAGCGGAGAAAATCTCCTACACAGCCGCGAATCGACCCGGAGCATCCGGATTGACATTCTGTCCCGCTGACCACTCAGAGGTGGAGAGTGAGAGGTCATTCACATGAATAAGGAACAGCAGAGGACCCAAAATTGAACCCTGTGGGACTCCCTTTGTGATAACTCCCCATTCACTAGAATTTACCATTCTCCCAAAATTATTTGTGCTATTCAGCACAACGTTTTGCTTTCTGTTTGTTAAATTCGAATCAAACCAGCTGTGTGTATAGTCTTCAATTGCATAAAACCTGAGTATTTATAAGAGTGTTACATGATCCATACAATCAAACGCCTTGGAAAGATCATAAAAAAATGCTAACTGGCGATAATTTGTTATTTAGAGCTTGTAATATTCGATGGGTAAATGTGTAGATAGCATTCTCCGTCGAGTAACCCTTCTGGAATACGAAATGTCACATGCTGAGTAAATTATTTCACTTAAATGTGAGACTCCTCTTGAGTACATAACTTTTTCGAATATTTTAGGACATGAAGTCTTCAATGAGATTGGTGTATAATTATTTAAGTCTCTCTTGTCCTCTTTCTCGTGAAGAGATTTGACAACTGCGTATTTCAATCTGACTGGAAACATTCCCTGTGCCAGCGAATCATTAGATATATCACTAAGGACTCCACTTATTAAATTAGAACAACACTTCAAAATTCTGTAGAGACTCCATCAACACCATATGAGCTTTTCTTTTTCAGTATATTTATAATTCCCTTAATTTCAGTTGGGGATGTTGGTGCTATTTTTAGAGGCTTAAAGTCCTGGAGAATGAAATTATTAACACATATTTTTCTACTTCAACTGAACCGTTTAGCCCTATTTTTGCTTCTACATTCAGAAAGTTATTGTTAATAATACTTGCAAATTGTGAATTATCACTCACAGCATCATCATTTACCTTCATTGATATGGTGTGCTGTTCAGTGTCAGGTTGTCCATCTCCTGGTTGACAATATTCGATATAGTTTTAATCTTACTATCCGCATTATTAATTTCTGTCAGAACACATAAGCTTCACCACTACTTAATGATTTTCCTTCAAATATTACAGTATTGTTTGTAGTAAGCAAGTAACGACGAAACCTGACTTGTTCTGGCCCGTCCAGATATTTCCCTCTTCCTCTTAATGATATCTTAATTCCCTTAGTAATCCAGTAATCCATGCCTTACTTGACTTTGCTAATCATTTCCGCTCTCGCACAACTTTCCTATGACGGCAGTTGCCGACCACTCTGTAGCCCACCTCACCTTCGAAAACAAGAACATCCACAACTGCGCCGAATAAATAGTAAAAGAATAAACAGGTAGAAACCGACCTCCTTGGAGGATCAATTTGGATTCCAGAGGTAGTACTGACCCTACGACTTTTCTTAGAAAAATTGGTTAAGGAAAGGCAAATGCTATTTATGACGTTTGTAGACTAAGAGAAAATGGTGACAGGAATACACACTTACAGTGTTAGAAATTATGAGATAGCAAGGATATACGGGGAGCCAAAGGCTGCTTACAACTTGCACAGGCCAAGACGGCAGTTATAAGAGCAGAGTGGCACAAAAGGGATCAGTGGTTCAGAAGGGTTGTGAGACAGGTTTGAATCCTATCCCCGATGTTAATTAATCTGTATACTGAACAGCAAACGAAATCAAAGCAGAATTTGGAGAAGCAAGTGACCACCAATCGTTTCTTGACTCTTTCGGGCCCTGGAAAGCAAATCGCTGTAAGCGAATCAAAGCTGGACAGTTGGAATTGCTGCAGTCCATGCGAAATGTTCTGATGCTGTTGGTGAAGACTATGAGGGCTGTTGCGATGCATTTTAGACTTGAGGGCTACCCAACCAAAGTAATCGCACACTGACAGATCAGATGATCTGGGTGGGCAGCTAGGGCTCCCTAGAGAGTGACCTCTGCTAACAGGCGTGAAGATATTGTAAATGTGCCCCAGGGTTCTGTCGGCTGTTTGGGCAGCTGCTCGATTCTGCTGGGATGTGACTGTATGAACACATTCACATCCAATCGTACACGCTCGTCCGGACCACTTTTATTTGTCCCACCCTGTAGTTCACTAACAGACAGCAAAGGTCATGTAACAACAGTTGAATGGATTGGACACTGTCTTGAAGGAGGGTGAGAGAAGAATGTCAACTAAAGCGAAACAAGGGTAACGGAATTTAAGTCAGGCGGTGGGGATGGACAACGATTAGGAAAAGAGACACTAAAATTAATATATGACGTTTGCTATTTGGGCAGTAAAATATCTGATGATGACCGGAGTAGAGAAGACATTACATGTTGACTGGAAATGGCAAGAAAAGCGTTTCTGGAGAAGAGAGGTTTGTTAATACAGAATACAAAATTGTTACCAAGTTTTTCTGGACGTACTTGTCTGAAGATCTCAGGTGTAGTCTTTTATGGATGTGGAACGTGGACGATAAACAGTTCAGGCCAGAAGAGAATAGAGATCTTTAAAATTTGGTGCTACGGGAGAATGATGGAGATTAAATGGACAGATTATCTAACTAGCGAGATCGTGTTGAATAGAACTGGAGAGAAAAGTAAGTTGTGGCACAACTTTGCTGAAAGGACGGATCGCTTGATAGGATCCTTTCTTTGACATCAAGGGTTCACTAGTTTACTATTGGAGGAAAAGGGAGGGGAGGGGAGAGGGTGGTTAGGTGTGGCGTGGGAAAACGTAGTAGCAGGACATCAAGAGATGAACAGAGTAATCACGTTCAAAAGGAAGTAGGTGGCGGTAGTTATTCGGAAATAAGAGGCTTGTACAGAGTAGGGTAACAATGAGAGCTGGAACAAACGAGTATTCGCACTGAAGACAACAACAACAATGCTAACTAAATCTTACATAAGTACACTGACGAACCGAAACATGACCAATGCCCGTGACGAGCCTGAGTTCCATATTTTGGTGATGTTGTGGACACGTGACGCAGAAACGAATGTATATGAGCTGAGCAGAGACGAGTGGGAAACCATTATAGCGACGACACAGACTATAAATGCACACATCCATTGACTTAAACGACTTTGACAAAGTGCGAACTGTTATGGCGAAGCGATAATGGTCGGCTATTCGTGTGCTACTTACGGGAACGCAAGCAAAATGGTTGAACTGATATGAAATCACGAGTAATTGACAACACGTTGGACTTCAACGGCTCATCAGAGAATGAGGAAGTCCGGAGGATTGCCCGCCCTGCAAAGGTGGACAAGCGGCCACTGTGGCAGGCCTGGCGACAGAGCACAGTGCCGGTGGAAGCACCAGTGGTCCGGAGCAGCTCGCTCAACGCACAGTGTTGAAAACTAGGTTCCGTAGCACACTTCCCGTAACGTAGATCCATTGCGTCTCTCTTCAGGCTCTGAATAGGGCAGTACCATTCGCCGAGATAAGCCGAAAATATATCGGCATTAACATATGACACCATTTTATTGGGTCGCCACCAGACTTCGCCTGGAAAAATTTTTACTCTAAGTTATTGAGAGTTTAAAAAGAAAGACAAAGATCGAAAACGTTTACATATATTCAGAGTATAGTTTATTACATTGGCCCACGTGATCGATGAATCGTTACACAAGCAGATGCAGAAAGTCAGTGAACTTAAATATTCACCCGAATACAAATAAAACTAAAACACAATTTAATTTAAAACTACAATATAATATTAATTACTGAGAATTTCACAGAGTCCAATGTTCAGTGCTCAAAATGGCATAGCCTTTCGCTACAAACAAGTCTTCCGTGGCATATTGTTGGTTCAGACTACAAGGAAACAAAAAAGTGTTCAGAAAACGTTTTCCAGCAAATGGCAGGGATGTTACAGCAACCACTGGTATACGCTGAAGAAACAGTCAGTCTGCTTGCAACACTGTATTTATCATTTTTTTACCAATGATACGTTTCGCCTGATTGACGCATCTTGAGATCAGCCTACATACATTACAGTGCTGTAAAATGTAAACTTTCACGGCCGCAAATGCTACAATTAACTGCCCCCTAAAGAAGGAAAAATCAGCAACTATAAACGGCATGAGTATGTAGAAGGCTATGGAAACCACTGCGTTCAAGACATGTAGCGTGTATCCACAAGACATTGGGCCAGTAATTGTAGAAGTGTCATGATGATCTCTCCATTGGCAAAAGATTCCGGAATAGTCCCCCATTCGGATCTCCGGGAGGGAACTGCCAAGGGAGAGCTTACCATGAGAAAAATATTGAATAATCGACAAAAGGATAACGTTCTAAGTGTCGGGGCGTGGAATATCAGAAACTTGAAAGCGATAGGGAACTAGAAAATCTGAAAAGGGAAATTCAAAGGCTCAATCTAGATGCAGTGAGGGCCAGTGAAGTGAACTGGAAAGAAGACAATGATTTCTCCTCAGATGAGTATAGGGTAATATCAAAAGTGGAAGAAAATGGTGTAACAGGAGTAGGTTTCGTTATGAGTGGGAAGGTAGGACAGAGTGTGTGTTACTGTGAACGATTCAGTGACTGGGTGGTTCTTACCAGAATCAACAGCAAAATAACACCAACAATTATAGTTCAGGTATACATGACGACGTCGCAAGCTGAAGATGAAGAGATAGAGAAAGTGTATGTGGATAGTGAAAGGGTAATACAGTTTGTAAAGGGGGATGACAATCTAATAATTATGGGGAACTGGAATGCAGTTACAGGTCAAGGAGAAGAAGAAAAGGTTACACGAGAATATGGGCTTGGAACAAGGAATAACAAACAATAAAGACTAATTGAGATCTGTATCAAGTGTCCGCTAGTAATAGGAATACTCTGTTCAAGACTCACAAGGGAATGAGGTACACTTAGAAAAGGTCAGGTCATACGGGAAGATTTCAGTTAGATTACATCGTGGTCAGACAGAGATTCCGAAATCAGACACTGGGTTTAAGGTGCACCCAAGTGCAGATATAGATTCAGATCACAATATAGTAGTAATGAAGAGTAGGCTGAAATTTACGACATTAGTCAGGAACAATCAATGCGCAGAGAAGTGGGATACGGAAGTACTAAGTAATGACGAGATGAGCTTGAAGTTCTCTAAGGCTTTAGATACAGCAATAAGTAATAGGTCAGTAGCCAGCGCAACTGAAGAGCAATGGCCATCTCAAAAAAGGGCCATCACAGAAGCTGGGAACGAAAACGTAGGTACAAAGAAAGTAACTGCGAAGAAACCATGGGTAACAGAAATACTTCAATTGACCGATGAAAGGAGGTAAAACAAATATGTTCCACGAAACTCAGGTCCTGAGATATACATGCCGCTGAGGAATGAAATAAATAGGATGTGCAGGGAAGTTAAGACAAATGGCGGAAAAAAAGATGAAGTCATCGAAAAAGAAATGACTGTCGGAAGGACACACTCAGCATTCAGCAAAGTCGACGGGAATTCCACAGTTAACTGCAGAGGAGAGAGCAGATAGGTGGAAAGAATACATTGAAAGCCTCTATGAGGGGGAAGATTTGTCTGTTGGATAGAAGAAGAGACAGGAGTCGATTTAGAGAGAGACAGGCAATCCAGTATTAGAATCAGAATTTAAAAAAGAGTTGGAGTACTCCAGATCAAATAAGGCTGAAGACATAGATAACATTCCAGCAGAATTTCTAAAATCATTGGGGGAAGAGGCAACTAAACGAATATTCACGTTGGTGTGTAGAATGTATGAGTCTGGCGTCATACCATCTGACTTTCGGAAAAGCATCATCCACACAATTCCGAAGAGGGCAAGAGCTGACAAGTGCGAGATTACCGCAACAATCAGCTTAAGAGCTCATGCACGGTTCATGTACAATAAGTACAACAGCCAAGACGGAGTAATAAGAATGGACGAATAAGAATGAAGTGTTCATATTAAGAAGGGTGTAAGACAAGGATGTAGCCTTTCGCCCCTACTGTTAAATCTGTACATCCTAGAACTAAAGATGGAAATAAAAGAAAGGTTCAGGAGTTTAATTAATATTCAAGGTGAAAGGATACCAATGATACGATTTTCTGATTACATTGCTAACCTGAGTGAAAGTGAAGAAGAATTACATGATCTGCTGAAGGGAATGAACAGTCTAATTAGTACAGAGTACGGATTGAGAGTAAATCGAAGAAAGACAAAGGTGATAAGAAGTAGTAGAAATGATAACAGCGAGAAATTTAGCAACAGGATTGGTGGTAACGAAGTTAAGGAATTCTGCTACCTAGGCAGTAAAATAACCAATAACGGACGGATTAAGGACATTAAAAGCAGACTAGCAATGACAAAAATTGCATTCTGAGTCAAGAAAAGTCTACTAGAATCCAATATCGGCCTTAATTTGAGGAAGAAATTTCTGAGAATGTACGTCTGGAGAACAGCATTGTATGGTAGTAAAACATGGACTGTGGGATAACAGGAACAGAAGAGAATCGAAGCATTTGACATTTGGTGTTACAGATGAATGTTGAAAATTAGGTAGACTGTTAAGGTAAGGAGTGAGAAAGTTCTGAAGAGAATTGGAGAGGAAAGGAACATGTGGAAAACACTGATAAGGAAAAGTGACAGGATGATAGGACATCTGTTAAGACACGAGGTTATGACTTCCATGGTACTAGAGGGAACTGTTGAGAGCAAAAAATGTAGAGGAAGACAGAGATTGGAATACATCCAGCAAATAATTTAGGACGTAGGTTGCAAGTGCTACTCTGAGATGAAGAGCTTAAAACAGGAGAGTAATACTTGGAGGGTGGCATCAAACCATTCAGAAGACTGATGACCAAAAAAAAGAAAAAAAATTATGACGTCTACCAACTGTGAGCTGCTCTCCGTATTCCGTAATGATCCAGCTTCAGGAGCAATATTTTGTCATCAACACAATCAAACTCATTAGTTAAATCAACAAATATGCCTAGAGTTCGAAACATTTTGATTAACTCATCCAGTACCTCGCAGGGGAAAGAGAACATTGTATTATCAATTGTTCAACAACTTCTAAAGCCTAACTGTACATTTGATAGCAAATTATATGATACAAAATGATCAATTATCCTCACATACACACTGAGTATTTTATTCGTCCAGGAAAGTGACCATTCCTAAAGGAAAATTTACAAGCATGGCTAAATACAGTACTTTAATATTCTGCTAGGAACTCCATAATATCCATTGAGTCCACAGTCTTCACTGATTTAATTATTGCCTTAATCTCCCCCTTGTCTGAATCACAGAGGAGTATTTCAGACATCAGTCTCGGAAAAGCATTTGCCAAGAGAGTTACATAATACAATGTAGATACTAATTTTTATTTAATTGATACCAATGCTCAGAAAATGATTGTTAAATGTTGTGCACATACCTGCTTTATTAGCAACAGAAATATTTTTAGTACTAACTAACATTATGTCATCGACCTTTTGCTACTGGCCAGACACTTCCTTCACAACTGACCATATGGTTTTATTTTATCCTGTGAATTAGCTGTTCTATTTTCGTACCATATACTCTTTGCCTTCCTAATAACATTTCTAAGCGCCTTACAGTACTGTTTGAAATGGGCTATTGTAGCTTGACTGTGATTACTTCTAACATTTTGATATAATTCCCGCTTTGTTCTACATAATATCCTTATCCCACTAGTCAGCCACCCAGGCTGCCTTTTGCTGCAACTGTCCAGTTTAGGTCGTTCTAAAGGAAAGCAGATTTCAAAGAGCATGATAACTGTGTTAAGGAAAGCATTATATTCGTCAACTTTGTTATGGGCACAATAGATATCCACCCACTCTTGTTCCCTGACGAGGTTTAAACAACTCTATAATGGATTAACTTTGCTACATAGTTTGTAATTATATGTTACATTTGTTTCAGTAGAAAAGCCTTTTAGTGTTAAAATTTGTGCATCATGGTCTGAAAGACCATTCTTCCTTTTAGTAACGGATTGCCCAAGAGTAATGAAGAATGAATAAAAATATTGTCTATGGCTGTCATACTGTTCCCCTGCACGCTGGAAGGAAAAAAACAACAGTCTGCATCAGATTATATGAATGCAGGAGATCTACAATCATATACCAAATTAACTCTGAAGTCACCAAATGTAACTAATTTCTGGTACTTCCTACAAAGTGAATCAAGTACCATCTCTAGATTGAGCAGAAATGCTCTAAAGTCAGAGTTAGGAGACCTATAAATAACAAAAATTAGAAGTTTAGTTTCACTACATTCAACTGCCTCTGCACAACATTCAAATACCTGTTCAGTACAGTGCCGTGATGCGTCTGTGGACTCAAATCGAATACTGCATTTTACGTACATGGCCACTCCGCAAGGACCTTCTTGAAAAACGGCCAACCGATCTCTATCCTGGTAAATGAAGCCTCTAAACTTTCAAATTATTTAAGAGATGCTCCGATATACCAATAATTTCAGAGTCAACATCTATAAGCAGTTCACTAGCTTGATCTCGAATATCTCTTATACTTTGATGCCAATTCCTTCTCTACTTGGAAACATGACGTCCTCTGCAGCTGATTTCTTAGTTACAGGGATTCTCTTGTAGCAGGTATACCTATCAGCTGACTTCAATCTAAAAAAGGTGCAGCTCTAACACTATCTACTACAGTAATCTTTCCATGACTGTTCTCACCACCCCCGACTACAATGTCACCTAATAGTTTTGCGAACCTCCCCTTCCCATACTTATTGATGTGCAGGCCATGACTGGAGGAACCCGATCTACTGATAGACTCAACTGGCACCACTGCAATAAAAGATGTGTTGTGAGCGTCCTGGTTTATTGACAGTGTACTCAAAATGTACAAACGCTAACAAAATACAGAACAGCAGACAATGATGGGTATGCTTCATCTTTATCTTGCCCATCCTTCTGTGGCCGCTGGTAGACACTGTTATAAAATGGTTTCTTGTTATCGGGTATATACTGTTGAGTTTTCTTTATAATTTCTAGTTTCTTCATTTTTACATTGTGAATGAGATACACACACCACTGGCGTAATATTCTACATTATCTTTATTTGTTACACGAAACTGTTCGCGGATTTTAGGCCATTGTCGAGATTACTTATCTTTGTACCTGATGATGGCGTAACAGCTACAAAAAGAAGTAATCTCCATAATGGAGTAACAGCCGAAAACCGGTTCGTGTAACAAATGAAAAATATTGTAGAATATTACGAGAGTCTTGTTTGTGTTTTATTCATAATATATAAAATTATCTACTAAGAACCGACGGAACAGTGACTCAGTGCAATTCTTCATTTTTATTGGAACTGTTCCACTATTCTCTTCTGCTGACCATGCGTACAGATACAAAAATCAGTTATCTCCAGTCAGCGTAATTTAAAAAAAAAAGTGGATGTGGCCATTTTTCCGGTTCATCGACACAATTATAGCCACCATGTAGCTTAAGTCAGTGTAGTACTCCATCAAACGCCAGAAAATGCGCCTAAATAATTCGATAGTCGTGTTTGTTACAATGCAAGGTGGAGGAACGCCGCATGAGTCGTCTACAGGTGGAACCACAGGTCAAGAGTGCTTTTGGGCGCGGATTGTAAAAAGGTAATACACAGCACGCCCTTCACCCAGTTACCAGCTTTCATTCTGGCGTCGGGAATGTATACAGTATCTGGACTTAGGAGTTCGTTCGGAATGATAGATTCTAGTTGTCGTTGCAACAGGAGCACCAGCATGCATTGTATAAGATTCCAGCAGCTGCCCAGAAGCTTTATTAAAGTAGTGTAGTGGAGTTTGAATATGTGACCTGAGCTGCCTCCTAGGACCTATGGGCCTTGGTGACCGTTACGGGAAGAATGTGTGCAAAATAATTACGTTTGACGCTAGGTAAGTGTTGACGTAACCCGTCTGCAAAATCATAACCATGTTGCGGAATTTGCTGTTACAAAGCAGCGCACGTGTCCGCACGTGTCACCTGAATCCACTGAGCGCCAATAAGGGGATAGATGACGCGGTAGAATTCGTTAGAGGAGCCTTCTGGTCCGGGTGGTTCGTTCAGGGCACCAGTGCCAAATCCGCTGTTAAGTTTTCAGCATTTATGGGAGCCAGTTGGGCGCCGTCTTGGGCCATTACTTTGGGGACGAGCAAATCAAGCACGATGTGTTCGTACTGGTGGACGATCCGTGGAACGTCAAACGACCTGCAATGCTGGACGAAAGCTGCAGCGTGGTAGACTGCGTGGTAACGCGTCTACCAGCTGCTGTCTCTAGTGATGTTATAAGGTGTCGTTTGCGGCGGCGTCTCTCTCTCTGATGACGTGATAAACGAACGCCATTTCGGTTGGGATGGTATTCTGCGCTGTCTCCGGACTTGTGCTCCTTCAAGCTGTTCTGCGGTGAGACGGAGTAGGCGAGCTTTGAGACGATTAGCCGCTGTCAACCCGTCTCATGATGGCGGCTGTGTCATTAGTTCCCTCAGCTCTGTGTTATAAAAGTCCGACATTGCTGACGGCTGAACGCTCCGTTACGCCCACGTCCCACGAGCGTCGATCGCAGGGCCGAGGTAAGTTTGTGCGGGCAACACTTCCGCAATTATGAACGACTATACAGGTAGCGTGGCTCAGTATTTGCGCAGGGGACTTCATTCCGTGCCACCTCGAGTTGTTGCACTACACCGGGCAAAAGGAGGTCCGACTTGGCGCGATAGAGCCACCAATGTAAGGTGGATGTACGTACACCACACTCCAGATGTCGCGGTCCCACATAGCAGCGATCACCCGCCAACATGAGTCCTCGTATAACTATGAAACGTTCAGCGTCCATGAACCGTGGCTTTAGTATCTGAGTTGTCGTGAGCGTGTGACCGAATGAATGTATGCCAAATGGTCGGTGGAAGCTGTCTCCCTTAGTTCTGCATCTCTTGTCGCGGATAGGAAGACGTATATCCGGTCGAGGTGGTTATCAGAGTGCTCGGTGAAGTATGAATAGTCACACCAGTCCCAATTGAGGAATCGCCACTTCTCCTGAACCGACAGACCCCGGGGTGCCAGGCAGGTCGAGTACCGTGTCGTTTGGTACGCTGGATTCAGGACGCTATTAAAATCGCCTCGTATGACCTAGTGTTCCGTATTCCCATTCACGAGTGGAGCAATTTCGTCGGAATAAAAGGTGATCCTTTCACAGCTGCGAGATATCCTGGAGGGCGGATATACTTTGACAGTACAGACTTCTCCCACAGTAATGGCAAGACTTCGATATGTTATGTCTGGTGCCTCGATGCTGTCACGTAACAGGATAACGGTCCCACCAGCACCGTCGTTATGTGGGATGCGGTAGGCAGTCTACCCAGAGATGTTCAGTAGAGCTCCGTTTGAAGAAGCCTGATATCTGGATATGCCGCCCGGAGTATGCCATCGAAAAAGCGCGACTTGATGACAGTGTGTTGCTGTTGACGCTATTGTACCCACCCAGAACGGCTGGGACATCTTAATGCGAAGTATGTAGATGCAAAGGGCGGCCCCTAGGTGGTGACAGGGCCAATCCTTGTGGCAGGCGTGGTTAACGTGATCCTTCTGCGGGTGGTAGGCTCTCACTAAGTGGGGCGGCAGTCCCTTGTGGCGGAGGAGTGTCAAGGGGGTCTGGTAGGTCTTCTGCCTCCATTCAGCAGCTCAGTCACCCAGCAGGGATGGGGTCAGTGACAGCGCATGGTCGTGGACAATGGATTCCATCGCCACTGTCCTCCCCGTTGGGTCGGATGTCTCCCATGGGACTGCACTCGTAGAGTTTACTGGCAACGGAGAGTCAGAGAAGATGTCTGCAGCTTGCTTCCTGTCTCTGCCGCGTTGGTCGTCTTCTGTTGAGAGACTGCGTTTCTTATGACGCTTCGGCGACTGTTGTTTCCGCGCCTGAGTGTCTCCCATCGATGGGCTGGTGTCAGCTTCTTCGGCCATGAGGCCGACGTCTGGAATCGAACACCTTGGTACGACCACAGTGGTGGTGGTGGCGGGCGTTATGTACTTCAAGGGGCCGTCGTCGTGCGGGCCGTCATCAAGGCGTCATCGGTGGCTGAGCTCGCGGTCGCGTGAGGCAGTGGCATGGGCCGGCCGCACCGCTTCCACGTACGTAAACGAGAACGCGGTCGGCACCGTTGTCTACACTGGTTCCGCACGTGGAGCGTGGACAAGGCGGCGCTGGAGGCAGTTTGATCGGAAGTGGCCTTCCTGTCCACAGCCTCTGCGGTTGATAACGGAAGCGAGACTAAAGAAAAATCGGGACACGGTAGTAGGACCTGTCGACCTGGAAAAAGCGTTCGACAGTGTAAAATGGTGAAAGATGTTCGAAATTGTGAGAAACATAGTGGTTCGTTGTAGGGAGAGAGGGGTAATATACAACGTGTACTACAGTCAAGAGCGAATAATGAAAGTGGACGACCAAGAACAAAGTGCTCAGATTAAAAATGCTGTAAAACGGGGACCTGTACATCGGTGAAGCAATGATGTAAAGTCAGAAGAATGATGACTGAAAACAAAATAAGGAAAAAATAAAGACGCCCATGCAGCATTATACCCCTCAGACCATAACATCTGGACCACCAAAACGATCATGTTCGCTAATGCTGGATGTACCATTGTGTAACGAGAGGGGGAAGACGTAATACACCCACAACCACTTTCCGAACATGGTCGTTTTGCTGGTCACTGCGTTATGGTGTCGGGAGGCATAATCTCGTGTGGGTGTAAGAAGCTCAAACTCTTTCAACATGTTGCACTCAGTAGTCAGCGTCAATGTGTCACTGTTCTCCTTTCCGTGTGCGTCTTTTCAGTGGTGATTTTAGCCCTGACTTCACTGTTATAGATGACAACGCACGACCGCACCTAACAGCGCAGGTTGAGGAGCTCTTGGATCTAAATGATTTTCGGCGAATCGACTGGCCTTCCCGTTCCCCCGACCATCCAGCAGTCGCCAACCGCACAGGTAGACGGCTGGAACGCCCTGCCACAGGAACTCCTTACCAACTTTGTTGTCATCATGGGAGTATGTGTCAGATCTAGTGTTGCCTTCGTGGTGATCAGGCACGCTATTAAGAAGCAATAATGTCCAGGGAACCGCCGTAAACCGCGGTGTCTCCAATGTAATTGTCGTGTTTGAATAAGTATCAGTTCTCTTTATGTCAATGCGCGTTTCTTTTAGTCGCCTTCTGTGGTATACTGTATCAGTTGTCTGCATGTATGGTCCAAGATTTTAATCGAGGTATTTTACTTGCCAGTGGCACATCATGTGAAAGCTACATTTGTATGTATATGGCATTTGAATACAAAATGTGACATCGGCTTCTACAGAGTGTTAAGTGTGACACGTACGGAGCTAAAGAGTATAGACGTTGGCCTTAGGTCGCCTCTGGTAGGTCGAGCTTCCGCACGTCCTGGAAGCGCGCAGCTGCAATGAATAACGTGTGTGATTTCACAAGTACGCGCGCGCGCGCGCGCGTGTGTGTGTGTGTGTGTGTGTGTGTGTAGATCCTCATTTGTGAAACCCTTGTTAAGGGAAGCGGTCGTACTGTAAGAATTATACCAGAAGGGGGAAGTGTTTTAAAAAATATCCAGTAAAATAATGAACAGACGAAGCTACACTATGGATTGTGTTATATTCCTAGAAATAACGATGTTACAGGCAGAATAAAAAGAGATCAACAAGAAGGGCATGTATCTAAGGTTGTTCATTACTAAAATATTGAACAGCAGCTTAACTGTGAACGACGATATATCCATTGTAAAATAACAAAATAAAGGACATTTTGTTACTGACACAGTATTTTAAGGAAAATATGCATGGGCGGAGACCAGCAACGAGCTCCTCGGCCAGAAGTAGAGGTGTATAAACTTTCCAGAAAAGTCTCCCTGCAAGATGAAGCTCATCATTTAAAATGTAGCCATCGTTTTTCTCTAAGTTTTTCAAAATTTCGAGCTCTACCCGTACACTAATCTACGCCCTCATACTTCTTTGAATAAGTTTACGATAGCCTCTGAATCCCTGAGAGACATGTAAGTTTAATGGCACTCTATTATACCTCCTGTCTCATCTCTCCCAGCTGTTTAGGTAATATGTTGATTCTTGTAATGGCTGTATCCTTATGAAATCACACACGCTGCTCATCCCAACTACGAGCATATAGGATGTGCAGCGGTGCCCCGTACCAGAGGCGACCTAAGTCTGGTTCCTTTTTGCTTTACAAGATGACCAACGCCCACTTTCGTCAATGAGATGCGTACATCCAATTCCTTTACGACCATTAGCTATTTCACGCAGCATTCTCTCACTTTCGAAAGACACATATTAAATGCAATTGCCTTTTTGTAGTGTTCATGTGGAATCACAAATCCTCAACGCTCTTCCTTCGTCAATGTTACATAAAACAGCAAACTTATACGCTATCTGCACAGGAATTCTATCGAATCGTTTCCTTTTACCTCTGGCGCTTATTCTTTATTATATATTCATCATCAAGCGTTTCACTCCATTCAGAGTAATGATGCGACATTTTACTTCAGAAATATTACTAATCGGCTGACGTCGCTTTCGGTTTCAGGCAAAAGGTTCAGACGATAAGAGTGTTAGAAGGTTGTCGATGAAAGACTGCTGTTTTAGTGGTGAACAGCGCAGTAGCTGTCGTAAAATCATCAGGAGAATCAAGATCCGAACATTTGTTTCTGTAGCTGCTTCGCGCTTACAAATCATTAAAACGTTCAAACAGCTAAAAGCGACGTTCTAAGAAATGTTTGGATAGAGTCTGTATCAACAAAAATTATAGCACGGAAACATTCGAACCGTACTGCCAATTACTATAATGATAGTTAGAACAAGGACAACAATACCGTGCACGGACTGCTTCCTCGGAAATGCAGCTCAACAATGCCTACAGGCTATATAACGAGACGCGCTGCCCTTGAAACTCAGACGACTTCAGCAACAGGAGAGAGCAACACGGGAAGTCGTCAGCGCTAGAAATGTAGTGAGGGTTTGCCGTCATTGTCCGCCTTGGTGCAACTCTTCTTACATTTGACACCGCATTGGGCGACCTGCGCACCGGATGGGGATGAAATGAGGATGAAGTCAGCACAACACCCAGTACCTGAGCGGAGCAAGTCCCCGACCCAGCCGGGAATCGAACCGCGGCCCATAGGACGGAAATCCGTCACGCTCACCACTCAGCTATCGGGGCGGACATCGGCAGCACTGCACGGCGAGAACTTCTCACGTAAGTATAGGTAAGTACGTCTGTCCACAGGTGCACTGGCGCATACGTGTCAGCGACTCTTCACTTCTGCGACACTTCACTTCTGCGACTCTTCACTTCTGCGACTCTTCACTTCTGCGACTCTACACGCCTGCAGGACTACGCGCCGGCTGTGGCTACGCACCTCAGTCTCACGCGCCTTGGTCTTCAAGCCAGTGACTCCTACATGTTTGGAGCTACATGTCTGACTTTGTGTGTCTAGGATTACACATCTGGGAAAGCAACGTACTGTTTACATCTGCCAATAAACTTGGCTGGGACTCTACACTGCGCAACCCTGAGTCTATGCTTCGCATCCATGAGTCTACACTTCGCATCCATGAGTCTACACTTCGCATCCATGAGTCTACACTTCGCATCCACGAGTCTACGCTGCACGTCCACGAGACTACGCCACTCACCTGCAGGTCTACAGACTACGCCACGCATCTGCAACTCTACACATCCGTCATTCGGCTTCGCATAGGCTACTCTACGCCACACTACGCAGCACCGGCTCTACCCACCCCACCCACACTACGCGTCTGCCACGCACCGCTGATCCTGAGGACGACGCCTCTGCCTGACAGCTCATCGTGGTCCCTCAGTTCCGACCAGGGTTTTCGGGAGGTTTCCCTTGGTTGTAAGGCGAATGCCGGAACTGTTTACTCCCTCCCATCGATAAATAGATAAAGACGAAATTGAGAAATAAATGCTGTTATATACGTTGTGTTTATTATTTTTGACAGTTTACGTTGAGTAATAAATGACATTATCCATTTACGTTGTCGCAGGCAGGAAGCTTCATCTCATCGATGCAGTATGCAAAGAAAGTGATTAGTAGTCAAGTTCCAATAAAAAAAGTCTGAAAAATCCTAAACAAAAAAGATTAAGCTCTACCGAAAAAGACTCAATAAATCACTTAGCAAAAAAGACGAAGCTCTAGCAAAAAAGACTTAATAAATCACTTAGCAAAAAAGACGAAGCTCTAGCATAAAAGACTTAGCATAAAAGACTTAATAAATCACTTAGCAAAAAAGACGAAGCTCTAGCAAAAAAGACTTAATAAATCACTTAGCAAAAAAAACGAAGCTCTAGCATAAAAGACTTAGCATAAAAGACTTAATAAATCACTTAGCAAAACAGACGAAGCTCTAGCAAAAAAGACTGAAAAATCACTTAACAAACAAGACCAAAAAATCAGTTACACAACAAAAAGACCAAAAAATCAGTTAAACTTCCGACGTCGTTGGAAAATGAGATAAGTTATGTCATTGGCAAATCAAATAGTTTTACTAGTTGATTTGTGCGTGGAATTGAGACGTCGTTGGAAAATGAGATAAGTTATGTCATTGGCAAATCAAATAGTTTTACTAGTTTATTTGTGCGTGGAATTGAGGCGTACAACACTGCTTGGTACCAACTCCGTTTTTTAAAAAGTTTATTCAGTGAAACATGTGTGGCAGTCTGTCTACTTCTACACCTGAAAAACGTTTTTCGCCTTTAGTGTCCGTAGTGTTCCTTAATGTGCAGACCATAGCTCATACGTTCTTTAATTTTACTGTCATGATACGTGCAGCTTCTCACAGAAGCCAGACGGACGAACACTTGTGTTTACATTGAGAATTTATGGCTGTGTAGCTGTCTGTGTATTCGATACAGCCTACAGACATGAATCGACATATTCCAGCCTTCGTATTTGGGGTGCTTAGATGAAATCGGACTCTGTCCGTTTAGCTAGTTCAGTGCAATATCACTGTAATGGTCAGTTATTCTTTACGTGTGGCCGAAGTACATTTTACAGATTTACGTCAGCGAATTGTGTTTGGATTATGTCTCCTCTTATATGTACGATAGCGTGAGTTGTGAAACATTTTCAGTACCAATGTGGCAAAATTACTTCACTGTCGTGAATACTGAAGCGTTGAATGTTTTCAGTTACACCATTGCTCGTATAGTGCATCGAGAAAAATGTGCCACAGTATGAGAAGGAAACTATCCGATCTGGAATTGGTGTTGCACTCTAACAAGTCCAACCCTCAAAATGTTGGATTTTCTCACACCAGTTTAGATAAATGTTGTGTTGGTTTCCGAATACCAATTCACATAAATAACACAAAAACTAAAATACGCCAACGAACAAGCAAATCTTCAGTATTTATAAACAGGTGGTGTCACAGCCATAGCCTATACAAACTCTTGATTATGACGATTTTCGAGCTCGAAGGATAAGAACTGCGATACAGAGGTCTCGTCTGACCGAAATTTATTTAAAATACGAAAACTATCCTAATAGAAGTGAATTAATTATGCCCAGATTTCTCCAGTTCGCGTTTTTAGTGGTCGATTTGACTCAGTACTATACGTCGATCAAGCTCTCAGCCATATTGCTAATGGAACATTCTCAACAAGGAACTCTGTTTTAACCCGATTTATACTGTGGAGATACTGAAAGACCGAGATGATAAATGCAGCCATCTACCTGAAAGTTTTAGATAGTCAGATAAATGTTCGTAATAGTAGCAGTTTGCAGAAAAGACGAGTGTTCCTTGCGCACTGGTAGCAAACTAATTATCATGAAAATTCAAGGCAATGTAAGGCACAGTGATTGTCAGAGTGTTATTTGTGTAAATAATATATTAGGTCAGAAGCTTAAAACGAGTAGAAGACCTCAGTAAACTCCCATCTTGTTTGTTTTCAAGCAATTTTATCACAAAGTCACATGCGTTAATTGTTGTATTCACATGCTGTGTTATTAAACTAACAGTTCTAGAACAGTCATTGTATGCAAGACCAAAGATAAAGATTAACAATATTCAGGGTCTAAATTTTGATCTGGGTCATTTGTTTTTCAGTCAAATTGCAGTTGTTGTTGTGGTCTTCAGTCCTGAGACTGGTTTGATGCAGCTCTCCACGCTACTCTATCCTGTGCAAGCTTCTTCATCTCCCAGTACCTACTGCAGCCTACATCCTTCTGAATCTGCTTAGTGTATTGATCTCTTGGTCTCCCTCTACAATTTTTACCCTCCACGGTGCGCTCCAATACTAAATTGGTGATCCCTTGATGCCTCAGAACATGTCCTACCAACCGATCCCTTCTTCTAGTCAAGTTGTGCCACAAATTTCTCTTCTCCCCAATCCTATTCTATACCTAATTATTAGTTATGTGATCTACCCATCTAATCTTCAGCATTCTTCTGTAGCACCACATTACAAAACCTTCTATTCTCTTCTTGTCCAAACCATTTATTGTCCATGTTTCACTTCCATACATGGCTACACTCCATACAAATACTTTCAGAAACGACTTCCTGACACTTAAATCTATACTCGATGTTAACAAATTTCTCTTCTTCAGAAATGCTTTCCTTGCCATAGCCAGTCTACATTTTATATCCTCTGTACTTCGACCATCATTAGTTATTTTGCTCCCCTAATAGCAAAATTGCTTTACTACTTTAAGTGTCTCATTTCCTAATCTAATTCCCTCACCATCACCCGACTTAGTTCGACTACATTCCATTATCCTCGTTTTGATTTTGTTGATGTTCATCTTATATCCTCCCTTCAAGACACTATCCATTCCGTTCAGCTGTTCTTCCAAGTCCTTTGACGGCTCTGACAGAATTACATTGTCATCGGCAAACCTCAAAGTTTTTATTTCTTCACCCTGGATTTTAATACCTACTCCGAATTTTTCTTGTGTTCCGTTACTGCTTGCTCAATATACAGGTTGAATAACATCGGGGAGAAGCCACAACCCTCTCTCACTCCCTTCCCAACCACTGCTTCCCTTTCGTGTCCCTCGACTCTTATAACTGCCATCTGGTTTCTGTACAAATTGTAAATAGCCTTTCGCTCCCTGCTTTTCACGCCTGGTACGATCACAATTTGGAAGAGAGTATTCCAGTCAACATTGTCAAAAGCTTTCTCTAAGTCTACAAATGCTAGGAACGTAGGTTTGCCTTTCCTTAATCTAGCTTCTAAGATAAGTCGTTGTAGGGTCACTATTGCCTCACGTGTTCCAATATTTCTACGGAATCCAAACTGATCTTCCCCGAGGTCGACTTCTAATAGTTTTCCCATTCGTCTGTAAAGAATTCGCGTTAGTATTTTGCATCTATGACTTATTAAACTGATAGTCAATCTATCAACACCTGCTTTCTTTGGGATTGGAATTATTATAGTCTTCTTGAAGACTGCGGGTATTTCTCCTGTCTCATATATCTTGCTCACCAGATGGTAGAGTTTTGTCAGAACTGGCTCTCCCAAGGCTGTCAGCAATTCTAATGGAATGTTATCTACTCCCGGGGCCTTGTTTCGACTCAGGTCTTTCAGTGCTCTGTCAAACTCTTCATGCATTATCGTATCTCCCATTTCATCTTCATCTACCCCCTCTTCCATTTCCATAATATTGTCCTCAAGTGCATCGCCCTCTATATACTCCTTCCACATTTCTGCTTTCCCCTCTTTGCTTAGAACTGGGTCTCCACCTGAGATCTTGATATTCATACAAGTGGTTCTCTTTTCTCCAAAGGTCTCTTTAATTTTCCTGTAGGCAGTATCTATCTTCCCCTGGTCAGACAAGCCTCTACATCCATACATTTGTCCTGTAACCATGTCTGCTTAGCCATTTTGCACTTCCTGTCGATCTCATTTTTGAGACGTTTGTATTCCATTTTGCCTGCTTCATTTACTGCATTTTTATATTTTCTCCATTCATCAATTAAGTTCAATATTTCTTCTGTTATCCATTGATTTGTAGCAGCCATCGTCTTTCTACCTACCTCATCCCTCAAAGCTACCCATTCTTCTTGTACCGTACATCTTTCCCCCCATTCTTGTCAATTGTTCCCATATGCTCTCCTTGAAACTCTGTACAACCTCTGGTTCTTTCAATTTATCCATGTCCCATCTACTTAAATTGCTACCTTTTTTCAGGTTCTTCGGTTTTAATCTACAGTTCATAACCAATAACCATAAGAGTCCACATCTGCCCCTGGAAATGTCTTACAATTTTAAACCTGGTTCCTAAATCTCTGTCTTACCATTATATAATCTATCCAAAACCTGTCAGTAGCTCCAGGCTTCTTCCATGTATACAACCTTCTTTTATGATTCTTGAACCAAGTGTTAGCTATGATTAAGTTGTGCTCTGTGCAAAATTCTACCAGGCGAACTCCTCTTTCATTTCTCCCCCCCACCCCCAAAAATCCATATTCACCTACCACGTTTCCTTCTCTCCATTTTCCTACTACCGAATTCCAGTCCCCCATGACTATTAGATTTTCGTCTCCCTTGACTCTCTGAATAATTTCTTTTATTTCGTCATACATTTCTTCAGTTTCTTCGTCATCTGCGGAGCTAGTTGGCATTTAAACTTGTACTACTGTGGAAGGCGTGAGCTTCGTGTCTATCTTGGCCACAATAATGCGTCCACTATGCTGTTTGTAGTAGCTTACCCGCACTTCTATTTTTTTTATTCCTAACTAAACCTACTCCTGCATTATACGTATTTGATTTTGCATTTATAACCCTGTATTCGCCTGACCAAAAGTCTTGTTCCTCCTGCCACCGAACATCACTAATTCCCACTATATCTAACTTTAACCTATCCATTTCCCTTTTTAAATTTTCTAGCCTACCTGCCCGATTAAGGGATCTGACATTCCACGCTCCGATCCATACAACGCCAGTTTTCTTTCTCCTGATAACGACGTCCTCCTGAGTAGTCCCCGCCCAGAGATCCGAATGGGGGACTATTTTACCTCTGGAATATTTTACCCAAAAGGACACCATCATCATTTAACCATACAGTAAAGCTTCATGGCCTCGGGAAAAATTACGGCTGTAGTTTCCCCTTGCTTTCAGCTGTTCGCAATACCAGCACAGCAAGGCCGTTTTGGTTAATGTTACAAGGCCAGATTAATCAATCATCCAGACTGTTGCCCCTGCAACTACTGAAAAGGCTGCTGCCCCTCTTCAGGAACCACACGTTTGTCTGGCCTCTTAACAGATACCCCTCCGTTGTGGTTGCACCTACTGTACGGCCATCTGTATCTCTGCGGCACGCAAGCCTCCCCACCAACTGCAAGGTCCAACGTTCATGGGGGGGGGGGGGGGGGGGGGGGGTTCAGTCACATAGCATACATTAATTTCATTGAAAAAGGATTCCTCTCTCGCAGCCGAATTGTTTGACGTATCGTCTAGCCTTGATTTCGCATCGTGTAACGTGCGTTGCACGCATTTCCGTTCAAAATTAAACTTTCACGTAGTTCTGTTGCCCTGCGCTAACACATTTAGATATCTAAATAAGTTTTATACAAATTCTCAGATACAAACAAGTCATTATAAATACGAGTGTAGAAGTTGAACATTATCCTTTCATCCATCTCTTGAAATTCACCCAACAGGTTTTGACGATAGCAGCATTGTTTCTCTTCCAAAGACTCCCATTCATTCCCAGATAAATTCTGTTGCGTTTCCATCTGGCTGCACTAACGTGATGCGGTCCTCATTGTTTGTTTTTCGATGTCTACTGGCACGCCTACTCTATAGAGACTCGAGACACAGGGGCAGTACTTTGATAAGGACTCGAGACACAGTGGCCGTACTCAAGAGCTGGTTGCATCAACTTTTTTTGATGTGCAGTCTGTTGACGATTCCTTCCAAGAAACGAAAGTTTTCCAATGCCTGGCCAACCACAGATTTCCCGTTTTCGTGGTAGTGGCGTGCACCGAAAGTTCAAGAACAATCATTAACCGGGTACTACTGCCTTCTTTCCGTCTATTATGACGAGCAACTTCTAAAAATTTCAAACAAGAACCTGTGGCATTCATGCACGAGAATTAAGAAGCGAAGTCGTTATACATTCCCTTACGATCATCTTATGACAATAAATTCTTATGTACAGCACAACTGTCAGCGAACAACCTGATAGCGATTCGGATGGTGTAAGATAAGTCGCTTTTGTGTATTCAGAACATTAGCCGTTCTATGGCTATAAATTAGGTTCAGCCCTGGGATATCACTTTCATTTCTGATGAACATTCGTCTTTCGGTGAGACGCTCTGCGTCCTAACAGGAATTATTCTTCAATCCAATAATGTACGCGACAGTGATTGTAGAAGGAGCCTACCTTCAAGAAAAGTTGTTTCTTACAAAAGATAATGAGCGTTACTGACGTCTTCATCATGGTGACCGACCGAGGATACTGACAGTATTACTGACACACTCGTCAGTAGATTATAGTTCGCTATGGATTTAGCGGACACTGGCAGATCAACGGAGCCATGTGGCTCAGAGGTTGACACACTGGAATAGCATTCGGGAAGTCGGTAGTTCAGATCCTCCACCGTTCATCCAGATTCGTTTTCCCGTGGTTTTCGTAAATAGTTGAGGCAAATTCTGGGCTGATTCCTATCAGAAAGATGCAGCTGAATTCCTTCTCCAAGCCGAGCCTGTTCTCCTAGCTAAAGACTTCGTCTTTGCACAATGTTAAACTCAAGTCTTCCATCTTCTTCCTCAATGCCAAAAGTACTAACGTAACAGTCAATGGATTGCAAAAGAACAGAATCTGAGATGTAGTTCAAGATGGTTTCCCGTTAATGTGTAGCAAATGTGGGTGTAGGTGCTGTGTGAGGTCTGGGAGGCCGAGCGCGGGCTGGTGGCCACACACTGACTGTGCAGCTGTTGCCTCCTGATGGCGCTGGAGACACCAGGGTTAGCACATTGGTGGGCGCCACGGACCAGAGGGTGGCCAGCCACTCTCACTGCGAAATCCTCAGCTTGCTGCCTCTGCCTCATACGAGGTGGTCAAGATAAAACACCTGGAAAATAGTTCATGCACCTAGAATTTGACTACCAAACCTGCATCACAAGCACCGGGAGCAGACGATGCAAACTCGACTGCCTTAAGATGCTTGAAGCATTTTCAGGACCACTTGGTTACACTCTCTGGTCAATGTCTGATGAGGTACCTTTCATTGTTCTTGTGATCAAGACATCGGAATATGACTCACAAGCTCTCCAGGCAGTATATCTGTCACTACTTAAAACAGCACATTGCTGGGTTTGGAGAGATGTAAACGGTGTAGAACAGGTACCATGCAGTAACATCACTCTGCGCTGAGATGAAGTTGTGGCATTAGGTTGTATGGGAACAGCGTAGTCACGTTGGTGGACGCTGAGACGTGACAAAGTGGCAGGATGCAACTGTCGTGTTTCAACGTGACAGTGGTCACAACTTGAGTTGAATTGCTCGATTTGTTGGGATAGCAGTGTGAGATACCCTGAGAGTCTAAGGACTGGCGTATCACTCGCTTCCATGTAGTGCAACATGAAAAAAATTGTAGCAGAAAGATCCTAACAGACTGGAACTGACAATGAATGTCTTGTTTTGTCAGTGGTAAATAAGTTTCAACTCCGACGGATATTGCTGTTTTAAGTAAATGTAGGTCAATCTAAATCCGTTACCGTGTGAACATTGGGAAGGAAACTGCGTGCATTGGAAATTCCGAGTAGGTAACCTCGAAAAAGACGATTCGTTCCCAGCGAGACATTAGGCTTGCACACCTTCTGTGCTCCATACGTCAGAAAGAATGGACAGAATTAGACTGACAGGCATCCCGTGTCGACCAACGAGCCGCTAATCTGCTTCTTTTCAAATACTATAAGACACCAACTGCTCTGATAGTCCAATGAGTAGTGTAATTGGCAGTGTGTGTTAATTGTAATTCAGTGTTTACGTTAACGATCTAGCTGTCCCAGTCCTCACTTTTCTTTTACACATATTGAAAAAAGTGTTGCATCACCCTGGTTACCGTAACTGATGAATGTAGACATTGACATTGACTGTGGATTTGTATCACAGACACAGTCCCTTTGACTGTTCAGAGATGTCACTAAACCCGCCCAAAGATGTAAACAACCATGCATGAGCAACACCTATTAGGCGGAGGGGGTCCGATAACCGATCAGTTCCAGTCATTCCATCAGGAAGGAGGTACACGGCTAGTGTTGTCTGTAGCTCAACCATGCCTAGACGGTCAATACCACGGTTCGATCGTGTCCGGATTGTTACTTTGTCCCAGGAAGGGCTCTTAACAAGGGAAGTGTCCAGGCGTCTCGGAGAGAACAAAAGCGATGTTGTTCGGTCATGGAGGAGGTACAGAGACGGGAACTGTCGATGACAACCGTCGCTCAAGTCGCCCAGCGGCTTCTACTGCAGTGGATGACCGCTACCTATGGATTATGCCTCGGAGGAACCTTGTCAGCAACGCCACCATGTTGAATAATGTTTTTCGTGCCGCCACAGGACGTCGAGTTACGACTCCAACTATGCGCAATAGACTCGACGTGCAACTTCTCTCCCGACGTCCATGGCGAGGTCCATTTTTGCAGCCACGGCACCATGCAGCCCGTTACAGAGAGGACCAACAACATGCCGAATAGACCGCTCAGGATTAGCATCACGTCGTCTTCATCGATGAGTGTCGCATAAGCCTTCAACCAGACAGGTGTCGGAGACGGGTTTGGAGGCAAACCGGTCAGGCTGAACCCCTTACACACACTGTCCAGTGAGTACAGCATGGTGGAGGTGCCCTGCTTTTTGGGGTAGTATAATGTGGAGCCGATATAAGCCGCTGGAGGTCATGGAAGGCACCGTAACGGCTGTACGACATGTGACTGCGATCCTCCAAGTGATACTGCAACCATATCCGTAGTATATTGGCGAGACATTCGTCTTCATGGATTCGTGCCCCATAGTGCACTTCACGTGAACGACATCATTCGGAACAACGACATCATTCATAGTGGCCAGCATTTTCTCCAGACATGAACCCTATCGAACATGCCTGGGATCGACTGAAGAGGGCTGTTTATGGTCGACGTGACCCACCAACCACTCTGAGGGACCTACGCCGAATCGCCGTTGAGGAGTGGGACAATCTGGAGCAACAGTGCCTTGATGAACTTGTGGATAGTATGCCACGAGGAATACAGGCATGCACCAATGCAAGAGGACGTGCTACTGCGTATTAGAGGTACTGGAGTGTACAGGAATCTGCACCCACCACCTCTGAATGTCTCGCTGTATGGTGGTACAACACGCAATGTATGGTTTTCATGAGCAATAAAAAGGCCGGAAATGATGTTTATGTTGATTTCCCTTCCATTGTTCTGTACAGGTTCCGGAACTCTCGAAACCAAGGGGATGCAAATTTTTTTCTTTATGTATGTATATTTTCGTGAGTACAACGCTGGATACAATTCCATCTTTCGTCGCTGCATGACATCGGACAGGGTGGCAGAAATAAAAGTGGCCGGAAACGGAGTTCCAAGGTACAAAGAAACACAAGAGAGGAAAGGAAACACAGTACTGACCTGACTATGAAAGATCTTGAAAGTAACCACCATTCATTTTTGGACTCTTTCGGGCCCTGGAAAGCAAGTCGGTGAAGGCGATTCAAAGCTGGACAGCTGGAATTGCTGCAGTCACATCCAAAATGTTCTGCTGCAATTCTGTTGCCATACTTGAGAGCTCCCCACACAAAGTAATCGCACACTGACAGATGAGATGATCTGGTAGGACAGCTAGGACTCGGTACAGAGTTACCTCTACTAACAGGCGTGAAGATAGTGTAAATGTGCCCCAAGTTTCGGACTGCTATATTTGCAGCTGCTCCATGTTGCTGCGATGTGGTTATGGTTATACACACACACACACACACACACACACACACACGCATGCACACACACACACACACACACACACACACAAATGCAATCGTATCCCTCGTACGGACCACTTTTATTTTCCCCACTCTGTAGTTCTGTCACAGACAGCAATGGTCTTGTAACAGCCGCACTGGACACTCTCTTGAAGCAGGATAAAAGATTAATGTCAACAAAAGCTAAGCAAGGGCAACGGAATGCAGTCGAATTAAATCAAGCGATGGGGATGGAAATCGATTAGGAAAAGAGACACTAAAATTAATAGACGAAGTTTCCAATTTGGGCAGTAAAATAACTGTTGATAGCCGAAGTAGAGAAGATATTAAATGTTGACTGGCAGTGGGAAGAAAAGTGTTTCTGAAGAAGAGAAATTTGTTAATAACAAATGTAGATTTGTTACGAAGTTGTAGATTTGTTACGAAGTTTATCTGAATGTATTTGTCTAGGGATCTGAGGTGTAGCCTGGCATGGATTTGAAACGTGGAGGACAAACAGTTCAGGCCAGAAGAGAATACAGGCTTTTAAAATTTGGTGCTACAGAAGAATTCTGGAGATTAGATGGACAGTTATGTAATTGTTGATGACGTGTTGAATAGAACTGTAGAGAAAAGAAAGCTGTGAAACACCTTGACTAAAAGAACTGATCGGTTGATAGGACCTTTTCTGAAACATTAAGGGCCCATTAGTTTACTATAGGAGGGAAGTTGTGGTGGAGGGGGGGGAGAGGGGGAGGTGTGGCGCGGGGAAACGTTGTAGAGGGAAATCAAGAGATGAACACAGTAAGCAGGTTGAAAAGGTGACGATAGTTACTCGTAAATTAACAACGTTGCACAGAGTAGGGCAACATTGAGAGCTGCAGCAAACCAGTCATCGCGCTGAAGACCACAACAGCAGCACTAACCAAATCTGGTGTATAGTTCTTACGTAAATGCACTGACTAACCGAAACACGACCACTGCCCAAGGCGAGATTGAATAACAGCGTTTGGTAACGATGTGGACACGAGAAGCAGTAATGAATATATATGAGATGGGCAGGGACGAATGGGAAACTATTATAGCGACGATACGGGATACAAAAGCAGAAATCCGTTAACACAAACGAGTTTGAGAAAGAGCCAAATTTTATGGTCCGGCGAGAATGGTTGGATGTTCGCGTGCTGCTTACGAGAACACTTAGGAAAGTGGTTGAACTGCCATGAAATCACGTGTAATCGACAACACGTTGGACCGCAACGGCTCATCACAGAATGAGGAAGTCCGGAGGACTGACCGCCCTGTAAAGCGGGACAAGCGGCATCTGTGGCAGGCCTGGCGACAGAGCACAGTGCCGATGGAAGCACCAGTGGCCCGGAGCAGCTCGCTCAGCGCACAGTGTTGGAAACTGCGTTCCGTAGCAGAGTTCCCGTAACGTGGAGCGACTGCATCTCTCTTTTGGCTGTACATAGCGCAGTACTTCTCGCCGAGATAAACCGAAAATTCAGTGGCATTAACGCATGGCATCTGTATTCGGTAGCCACCAGACTTCGTTTGGAAATTTTTTTACTCTAAGTTATCGATAGTTTAAAAACAAAAAAAAAGATCGAAAACGTTTACTTATATTCAGAGAATAGTTTATTACATTGGCCCATGTGATCGATGAATCTCAGGGAGGGGACTGTGAAGGGGGAAGCTACCACGAGAAACAGATTGAATAATCAACGAAAGGATAACGTTCTTCGAGTCGGGGCGTGGAATGTCAGAAGCTTGAACGTGGCAGGGAAATTAGAAAATGTGAAAAGGGAAATGCAAAGGCCCACTCTAGATACATTAGGTGTCAGTGTAGTGAATTGGAAAGAAGACAATGATTTCTAGTAAGGTGAGTATAGGGTAATATCAACAGCTGCAGAAGATGGTGTAACAGGAGTAGGATTCGTTATGAATTGAAAGGTAGGGCATAGAGTGTTTCTCTTAACAGTACAGTGACAGGGTTGTTCTTATCAGAATCGACAGCAAACCAATACCGACAACCATAGTTCAGGTATACATGCCGGCGTCGCGAGCTGAACATGAAGAGACAGACAAAGTGTTTGAGGGTATCGAAAGGGAAATACAGTATGTAAATGGGGATGGAAATCTAATAGTCATGGGGGACTGGAATGTAGTTGCAGGGGAAGGAGAAGAAGAAAAGGTTACAGGAGAATATGGGCTTTGGACAAGGAATGAGAGAGGAGAAAGACTAATTGAGTTCTGTAACAAGTTTCAGCTAGTAATAGCGAATACCCTGTTCAAGAATCACAAGACGAGGAGGTACACTTGGAAAAGGCCGGGTTATACGGCAAGATTTCAGTTAGATTACATCATGGTCTGACAGAGATTCTAAAATCAGATACTGGATTCTAGGGGTACCCAGGGCCTGATATAGACTCAGCTAACCATATAGTAGTGATGAAGAGTAGGCTGATAATTAAGACATTACTCAGAAAGAATCAATACGCAAAAAACTGGTATACGGAAGTACTAAGGAATGACGAGGTAAGCTTGAAGTTCTCTAAGGCTATAGATACAGCAATAAGGAATAGGTCAGTAGCCAGTATAGTTGAAGAGGAATGGCCATCTCAAAAAAGGGCCGTCACTGTTGTTGGGAAGGAAAACGAATGGTACAAAATACGTAACTGCGAAGAAACCATGGGTCAGAAATACTTCAATTGATCGATGAAAAGAGGAAGCACAAATATGTTGCAATCCTGAGTGTTAAGTGAAAAAGAAATAAACGATCTGCTGAATGTAAAGACCAGTGTAATAAATACGGAATATGGATCGAGACAAAATCAAAGAAAGATGAAAATAATGAGGAGCAGCATAAATGAGCACAGCGGGTTGCGTACCATTGGGTTTGATGGTGACGTAGTAGATGAAGTTGGGGAATGCTACTACCGAGGCAGCAAAATAATCAACAACGGACGGAGCAAGGGTAACATCAAAAGCAGACTATCATTGGTGAAAACGGCATTCCTGGCCAGAATAAGTCCACTAGTTTGAAACATAGGCCTTAGTTTGAGCAAGAAATTTCTGAGAATGTACACTTGGAGCACAGAATTGTACGGAAGTGAAATATGAACTTTGGGAAAAGCGGAACAGAAGGCAATAGAAGCATTTAAGAGGTGGTGCTATAGTCGAAAGATGAAAATTAGGTGGACTGACAACGTGAGGAATGATGAGGGTCTGCGCGGAATCGAAGAGGAAAGAAATATGTGGAAATCACTGGCCAGGGGAAGGGAATGGAGGACAGGACGTCTGTTAAGACAAAGAGGTACGTCTTCCATTGTGCTAGGGGGAGCTGTAAGAGGGAAAAGCTGTAGAGAACCACATAGATTGGAATACTTCCGGCAAATAACTGAGGACTTGGATTGCAAGTGACATGAAGAGGTTAGCACAGGGAGGAATTCGTGACGGGCTGCAACAGACCAGTCAGAAGACCGACGACTCAAAAAAAAAAGGCACCCATGCAGCCTTATGCCCTTCAGACCATAACATCTGGATCACCAAGACGATCATGTCCGCCAGTGCAGGACTACCATTATACAGGGGGCTACAAAAAGAATGGCCAAACTCTCAGGAAACATTCCTCACACACAAATAAAGAAAAGATGTTATTTGGACATGTGTCCGAAAACGCTTAATTTCCATGTTAGTGCTCATTTTAGTTTATTCCACCTAGGCTCAATGGAGCACGTTATCCTGATTTCAACGGGATACTCTACCTGTGCTGCTAGAACATGTGCCTTTACAAGTATGACACAACATGTGGTTCATGGACGATGGAGCTCCTGCACATTTCAGTGGAAGTGTTCCTACGCTTCTCAACAACAGATTCGGTGACCGGTGGATTGGTAGAGGCGGACCAATTCCGTGGCCTCCATGCCCTCCTGACGTCAACCCTCTTCACTTTCATTAATGGGGGCATTTAAAAGCTCTTGTCTACGCAACCCCGGTACCAAATGTAGAGACTCTCCGTGCTCGTATTGTGGACGGCTGTGATACAATACGCCATTCTCCAGGGCTGCATCAGCGCATCAGGGATTCCATGCGACGGAGTGTGGATGCATGCATCCTCGCTAACGGAGGACATTTTGAACATTTCCTGTAACAAAGTGTTTGAAGTCACGCTGGTACGTTCTGTTGCTGTGTGTTTCCATTCCGTGATTAATGTGATATGAAGAGAAGTAATAGAATGAGTTCTAAAAGGGAAAGTAAGCGTTTCCGGACACATGTCCACATAACCTATTTTCTTTCTTTGTGTGTGAGGATGTTTCCTAAACGTTTGGCCGTACCTTTTTGTAACACCCTGTATAACGAGAGGGGGACAATTAATGCATCCACGACCACTGCCTAACACGGTCTTTCTGTTGGTCGCTGTATTATGGTGCGGGGAGGCATAACGATGTAACACTATTCTCCTTCCGTTGCGCGTCTTTTCAGGGGTGATTTCGGCCCTGACTTCACATTTACAGTTCACAAGATCAGAGCAAGTGTTGACTTCATGGTGATCAGACACGCTGTTAAGAAGCAAATACCACCTCTTATAACGTCTAGTCGACCATCGTTAGTAGCGGTGACTCCAGAGTAATTTTTGTGTTTGAATAAGTATCAGTTCTGTTCATCTCATCGCGTGTTTCTTTTAGTCGCCTTCTGTGGCATACTGTAGCAGTTGTCTGCAAGTATGGTCCAAGTTTCATCGAGCTATTTTACTTCTCAGTGACAGATTATATGGAAGTTACATTTTTCTGTATATGGCATTTAAATACAAAACGTGGCATCGGCTTCTACAGAGCATAAGTGAGGCACGTACGGAATTAAAAAGTAGAGGCACTGGCCTTAGGTAGCCTCTGGTAGGAGGTGCTCCCGCACGTCCTGGAAGCGCGCAGGTGCAATGAGTAGCGCGTGTGATTTCACAAAAACATAATCATTACTTTGTGTGTGTGTATGTGTGTGTGTGTGTGTGTGTGTGTGTAGATCCTCACTTGCGAAGCCCTTATTAAGGGAAATGGTCGTACTGTTAAAGAATACCACAAGAAGAAATATACCATAAGGGGGAAGTGTTCTAAAATATCCAGTAAAATAATAAATAGTCGAAGATACACTATGGAGTGTATATACGCCTAGAAATAACGATGTGACAGTCAGAATAAAAACAGTAAAACAAAAAGGGGGATCTGTCTAAGGTGGTTCTTTACTAAAATATTGAACAGGAACTTAACTGTGGACGACGAAATGTCCATTGTAAAATAAAAAAAATTAAGGACGTGTTCTCACTGACACAGAATTTTTAGGAAAATATGGGCGGAGACCAGCAACGAGCTCCTCGGCTAGAAGTTGAGGCCTAAAACCTTTCCAGAAAATGACTACCTGCAAGATGAAGCTGAACATTTAAAATGTAGCCATCGTTTCTCTAAGTTTTTGAAAATTTCGAGCTCTTCCCATACATGTAATCTACGTCCTCATACTTCTTTCTTTAAGTTTACGATATCCTCCGAATCCCTCAAAGACATATGACTTTAAGGCACACTATTTTACCCCCTCTCTCTCTTCCAGCTTTTTAGGTAATTTGTTGATGCTTGTAATGACTGTATAGCTATTTCACTTGACATTCACTCACTTTCAAAAGACACATAATAAGTGTGATGGCCCTTGCCTTTTTGTGGTGTTCCTCTAGAGCCACAAATCAATAACGATCTTCCTTCGTCAATGTTACGTAAAACAGCAAATTTATCCGCAACCTCCACAGGAATTCTATCAAATCGTTTCCTTGTACCTCTGGCGTCTATTCGTTATTATACATTCATCGTCAAACGTTACACTCCCTGTAGATGAGCTAGACGAAGCCATTTCGGTGGTAGAGCACTGGATCTCGTCCTTAGTAAAGCATCACCTTCTCACACACAAAAATTTATATAAATATTTCCAACGATCTGATAGGAACCCGTGAATACGTTGACTGTTTGATTGTAATGGCAAATGGTATTGATTTACGTATGTCCACGATAGTACAGTCTCAAAATATAAACGAAATGATCAGAGACAGATGGCCGGAGTGGCCGAGCGGTTCTAGGTTCTACAGTCTGGAAACGCGCGACCGCTACCGTCGCAGGTTCGAGTCCTGCGTCGGGCATGGATGTGTGTGATGTCCTTAGGTTAGTTAGGTTTGAGTAGTACTAAATTCTAGGGGACTCAGAATTTAAGTCCCATAGTGCTCATAGCCATTTGAACCACTTTTATCAGAGACAAACATTCTGAGTAACTATACGACATTTCACTTCAGAAATATTACTAATCGACTGGCGCCGCTTTCAGTTTCAGGCAAAAGATTCAGACGATAAGAGTGTTAGGAGGTTGTCGATGAAAGATTGCTGTTTTAGTGGTGAACAGCGCAGTAGCTGTCGTAAAATCATCAGGAGAATCAAGATCCGAACATTTGTTTCTGCAGCTGCTTCGCGCTTACAAATCATTAAAACGTTCAAACAGCTAAAAGCGACGTTCTAAGAAATGTTGGGATAGAGTCTGTATCAACAAAAATTATAGCACGGAAACAATCCAACCGTATTGCCAATTACTATAAATTTAGTTAGAACCAGCACAACAATACCGTGCACGGACTGTTTCCTCGGAAATGCAGCTCAACAAAGCCTAGAGGCTATATAAGGAGACGCGCTGCCCTTGAAACTCAGACGACTTCAGCAACAGGAGAGAGCAACACGGGACGTCGGCAGCACTGGAAATGTAGTGAGGGTTTGCCGTTATTTTCCGCCTTTGTGCAACACTTCTTACATTGGAAGCCGGATTGGGCGAAGTGCACGCCGGATGGGGATGAATTGATGATGAAGACAGCACAACACCCAGTCGCTGAGCGGAGAAAATCCCCGACCCAGGTGGGAATCGAACCGCGGACCGTAGGACGGACAGCCGTCGCGCTCACCACTCAACTATCGTGGCGGACGTCGGCAGCACTGCACGGCGAGAACTTCTCACGTAAGTATAGGTAAGTACGTCTGTCCACAGGTGCACTGGCGAATACGTGTCTGCGACTCTGCACTTCTGCGACTCTGCACTTCTGCGACTCTGCACTTCTGCGACTCTGCACATCTGCGACTCTGCACATCTGCGACTCTGCACATCTGCGACTCTGCACATCTGCAGGACTACGCGCCGGCTGTGGCTACGCACCTCACCCTCACGCGTCTTGGTCTTCACGTCAGTGACTCCTACATGTTTGGAGCTACATGTCTGTGACTTTGTGTGTCTAGGATTACACACCTGGGAAAGCAACGCACTGTTTACATCTGCCAGTCAACTTGGCTGGGACTCTACACTGCGCATCCTCTAGTCTATGCTTCGCATCCATGAGTCTACACTTCGCATCCACGAGTCTACGCTGCACGTGCACGAGTCTACGCTACGCATCTGCAACTCTACGCATCCGTGACTCGGCTTCGCATCGGCTACTCTACGCCACACTACGCAGCACCGGCTCTACCCACCCCACCCACACCACGCTTCTGCCACGCGCCGCAGATCCTTAGGACGACACCTCTGCATGACAGCTAGTCGTGTTCCCTCAGTTCCGACCAGGGTTTTTGGGAGGTTTCCCTTGGTTGTAAGGCGAATGCCGGAACTGTTTAACCCCCTCCCATCGATAAAGAGATGATTCCTGTAATGACGAAATTGAGAAATAAATGCTGTAAGCTTATATACGTTGTGTTAATTATTTTTGACAGTGTGTGCTGAGTAATAAACGACATTATCCATTTACGTTGCCTAGGGCAGGAAGCTTCATCCGATCGCTGTACTAAGCAAAGAAACTGATCAGTAGACATCTCTGGCTAACGTACGAAGCTCTAATAAGAAAAGTCTGAAAAATCGCTTAAAAAACATTAAGCTCTAGCGAAAAAGATTCAATAAATCACTTAGCAAAAAGGACGAAGCTCTAGCAAAAAATTCTTCCTAAGTCCTTGGTTATGAAAAAAAGAAAAAAAAACTTATTAGCTGAAAAAATCACTTTCCTTTTTTTGTGTCATTGGCATTGAGACGTGCAACATTGCTTGGTACCCATTCAGTTTCTTTTCTTTCTTTTTTTTCGAAGTTAATTCAGTGAAACATGTGTGGCAGGCTGTCTTTTACATCTGGAAGACGTTTTTTGCCATCAGTGTTCGTTGTGTTCCTTAATGTGGAGACCATAGCTCATTCGCTCTTTAATTTTACTGTCATAATACGTACAGTTTCTTACAGAAACCAAACGGACGAACAGTTGTGTTTACATTGAGATTTTATACCTGTGTAGCTATCTGTGTATTCGATACATCTTACCGAGGTGGATCGGGAGATTTCAGCCTTCGTATTTGGGGCACTTAGAAGAAATCGGATTCTGTCCGTTTAGCTAGTTAAGTGCAATATCCGTGTAATGTTCAGTTATTCTTTACGTTTGGCCGAAGATTATAGATTTGCGACAGCGAATTATGCATAGTATATGTCTCCTCTTATATGCACCTACGACAGTGTGACTTGTGAAACATTTTCAGTACCTATGTGGTAAAATTACTTCACTGTCATGAATACTGAAACGTTGAATCTTTTCAGTTACAACATTGATAGTATAGTGTCTTTTCAGTTACACCATTGCTAGTATAGTTGACATAGTAGGACAAGGAAATTATCCGACCTCGTACTGAGATTCAGCTTCATATTAACAACCATTGGTGTTGCATTCTAACAAGTCGAAGTGATGGATTTTCTCACACCAGTTTAGAAAAATATTGTGCTGGTTTTCGAATACCACGTCACATAAATAATACAAAAGCTAAAATACGCAAACGAACAAGTAGATCTTCAGCATTCAAAACAGGTGGTGTCACAGCCACAGTCTATATAAGTTGTGATTATGACGATATTCGACCTCGAAGGATAAATACTGAAATATAGAGGTCTCGTCTGACCGCCATTTCTTTAAAATACGAAGACTATCCTAAATGAAGGCACAATTACGCCCTCAGCATTTCACTATTCTTAACTTTTTGTCTGGAGTGAATTAATCAGGTCCAGATTTCTCCAGTACGCGTTGTTTAGCGGTCGAGTTGACTCAGTACAATGCGTTGATCAGACTCTTAGCCACAATGCTAATCTAACGTATTCTCAACACGGAACTCTCTTTTTACTCGAATTTTACAGTCGAGATATTGAAAGAGCGAGATCAGAATTGCAGCCATCTATCAGAAGCTTTTGGATAGTCAGAGCAATGTTCCTAACAGTATCAGGTTACAGAAAAGACTGAGTTCATTGCGCACTGGTAGGCAAACTAATTATCATCAAAATTCAAGACCATGTAAGGCACAGTGATCGTCAGAGTGTTATTTGTGTAAGTAATATATTAGGTCAGAAGCTTAATGCCAGTAGAAGATCTCAGTAAAGTGCCACCTTGTGAGTTTTCAAGCAATTTTATCAGAAAGTCAGATGCGTTAAATGTTATGTTCACAAACTGTGTTATTAAACTAACAATTATGGTACACTGATTGTTAGCAAGCCCAAAGATAAAGATTAACAATATTCAGCGTCAAATTTTGATCTGGGTCGTTTGTTTTTCAGTAAAATAGCATTCATTGAAAAAGGATTACTCTCTCGGAGCCGAATTGTTTAATGTACAGGCTAGTATTGATTTCGCATCGTGTAGCATGCGCTGCACACATTTCCATTAAATATTGAAGTTCCACGTAGTTCTATTGCCCTGCGACTATGCTAACACAATTCGATATCTAATTAAGGTTAATACAATTTTTCAGATGCCAGCAAGACATTAAAAACACGAGCGTAGAAGTTGGACATTAACCCTTTCACCCGTCTCCTGAAATTCACCCAACAGCCTTTGGCAATAGCAGCATTCTTTCTCTTGCCAAAGACTCCCATCCAGTTCCCAGGGAAATTCTATTGCGTTTCCATCTGGGCTGCACTAACGTGATGTCCTCGTTGTTTGTTTTTCGATGTCTACTGCCACGCCTACTCGATAGAGACTCGAGACACAGTGGCAATACTTTGATAAGGACTCGAGACACAGTGGCCGTACTCCAGAACTCGTTACACCAACTTTTTTTGATGTGCGCTCAGTTGACGATTCCTTCCAATAAACGAAAGTTATCCAATGCCTGGCCAACCACTGATTTCCCGTATTCGTAGTAGTGGCGGACACCGAAAATTCAAGAACAATCATTAACCGGGTACTACTGCGTTCTTTCCGTCTCTTACGAAGAGTGCCTTCTAAAAATTTGCACAAGAATTAACAAACGAAGCCGTAATACATTCCCTTACGATCACCTAGTGGGAATACATTCTTATATACTGAAACGTCCCCTTAGAAAAATTATACAAGACTGGTCTATGTGAAACGTCCTCTTTGAACAACTATACACGAATGTGCTTAAGCTGACACACAATATTTTTAGCGCAACGCAATCTGACTTCCAAAATTCCCTACAAAAGAATGGCCCTGATTAACATTAACCTATACGTTTCACAAATCACTTACCTCACAAAAATCTTCGTTACTCAAGCTACTGCAATACAGCGAGCGCCACTACTGCCAGCTAAATAAAAGATTCAAATTACTGAAGGCACTAACTACTGACAGGTATAGTTAGCAAATGAAAGATTTTAATACAGAACAGACAATGTATTTACCTTAATAGTCATAATATATATGATAGTTCATGACATCCAGTCTTATAAATTACAAAACTCCGCCATCTCTCTCCCCACGTCTACCACTGCTGGCGGCTCACCTCCAACTGCGCAACGCTACTCGCTGTTAGCATCCAGCTGCCCTTGCCCAACACTACAATGGCAGACAACAATGCAAACCAGCCACAGGCTGCGCACAGCACAGCCAGTGATTTTTCATACAGAGCGCTATGTGGCGTTACCAATAAGAAAACCTAAACAGCCTACTTACAATACTGCATAACTATCAGCGAACAGCCAGATAGCAATTCGGATGCTACATGATATGTCGGTTTTGTGTATTCAGAACATTAGCGGTTCTATGGCTTTAAAGTAGGTTCAGCCCTGGGATATCACTTTCATTTCTGATGAACATTCGTCTCTCGGTGAAACACTCTGCGTAATAACAGTGAATTATTCTTTGGTCCAATCAAGTATGCGACAGTGATTGTAGGAGCAGCCTACCTTCAAGAAAAGTAGTTTCTTACAAAAGATAATGAGCGTTACTGAGATCTTCGTCACGGTGACAGATCGTTATATGTATATCGAGGATACTGACAGTATTACTGACACACTCGTCAATTTGCGCAATGTTAAACACTAGTCTTCCATCTTCTTCCTCAAAGCCAAAATTACTAACGTAACCGTCAATGGATTGCGAAAGAACAGAATGTGATATGTATTGCAAGATGATTTTCCGTTAATGTGTAGCAAATGTGGGTGTAGGTGCTGTGTAAGGTCTGGGAGACCGAGCACGGACTGGTGGCCACATACTGACTGCGCATCTGTTGCCTCTGGGTGGTGCTGGAGAGACCTGGGTTAACACCTTGGCCGATGTCACGTACCAGAGGGGGCCAGCCATTCTCACTGCGAAATCCTCAGCTTGCTGCCTCATATGGGGTGATCAAGATAAAACGCCTGGAAAATAGTACATGCACCTTGAAATTGACTACCCAACCTACACCACATGCACCGGGAGCAGACGATGCAAACTCGACTGCCTTTTAAGATGCATAAAGCATTTTCAGGGCCACCGGGTTATACTCTCTGGTTAGTGTCCGATGAGGTACCTTTCATTGTTCTTGTGATCAGCACACCGTAATATGACTCACGAGCTCCCCAGGCAGTATATCTGTCACTACTTAAAACAGCACACTGGGTGGTTTCGACAGATGTAAACGGTGTAGACCAGGTACCATGCAGTAACATCACCCTGCAGTGAGATGAAGTTGTGGCATTAGGTGGTATGGGAACAGCGTAGTCACGTTGGTGGTCGTTGAGACGTGACAAAGTGTCAGGATGCAACTGTCGTGTTTCAACGTGACTGTGATCACAACTTGAATGTAGGTACTTAATTTGTTGGGGTAGCAGCGTGAGATATCCAACGTGTCTCAGGACTGGCGTATCACTTGCTTCCATGTAGTGCAACATGAAAACAATGGTAGCACAAGGATCCTAACAGACTCGAACTGACAATGAATGTCTTGGTTTGTCAATGGTAATGAGTTACAGCTACGACAGATATAGCTGTTTTAAGTAAATGTAGGCCCATCTAAATCCGTTTCCGTGTGAACATTGGGAAGGAAACTGCGTGCATTGGAAATTCCGAGTCGGTTACGTCGAAAAAGGCGATTCGTTCGCAGCGAGACATAAGCCTTACACATCTTCAGTGCTCCATACGTCAGAAAGAATGGACAGAATTAGACAGTCAGGCATCCCGTGTCGGCCAGCGAATCATTAATCTGCCTCTTTTCAAATAGTATAAGGCACCAACTGCTCTCATAGTCCAATGAGTCGTGTAACTGGCAGTGTGCGTTGATTGTAATTTAGTCTGGGAGTGACCTCCAATGGATTCGGGATATTTTTCTTACTATGACTTGAGTCGACTCATTGAAGCTACGAACCATGTGTTTACGTTAATGATCTAGCTGTCCCACGGCTCACCTTTCTTTTACATATACTGAAAAAAGTTTTGCATCAACCCGGTTCCTGGAACTCATGAAGATAGACGTTGACTGTGGATATTGTATCACAGACACAGTCCCTTTCTAAACATTCATGGTGGTGTCTGTTTGTTCTATATCGTGTCTCCCTACCACTTTTGCGCAACGACGCTCTGAGCGTCTTTTTAGGGAATTAATTAGTTTGAACCTGGGACCTGTTGCTGGTAAGGAGACGCAAGACCACACATGACATGTAGAATTCAGAAGAGTTCAGTGAGACTAGCGATGATATAACCAAATACTTAATGATCTCAGCGTCAGCTCCACTACACTCCCTGTAAAAGAATCTTAATTATAACTAAATTTAGTGGAAGGGATTCAAGGCTTTCATATTTTTAGTTAGCTGGTAAAATAACGTCGAAAAATCAGTTAAGTTTACCATTGGAAATTTTATTCTACTCACAAAACATTGTTTATAAATTGCACTATTGGTAAAAGGAGATGTTTCAATACAGGATGGTAAAAACTAACTGCGTTCAACAAAAATGTGAACGAATATTCCCTGAATGGGTTTACAAGCTCTACAATGGATCGAAGGATGACCTATGCCATTACACATCTATAATCTAGGTTTAATTTAAGTTTCACAAAAGAGAAAACTATCAAAATGGTCTACAATGACCCTCAATTATCTTTAATTACTTACCTAACTTGTCGTAAATTACAGTGGCTGATGTGGCTTCTCAATAACTATATAAAAGAAAAATCATCGCGTTTCAGATCTGTTCTTCAAGTGGCAAATGTGAACACCATGAGTTTTAATTAACGATCGACACTAGTATTACGCAAAAAAGGGGGTGAAACAGATGAGACTTCTGCAGTTCTGAGTGAAGCCTTATGCGCTCAAAAATGCGGCATGGCGTGCGTTCATTACCTTGTCGGTGTTTAGGCAGCGTCAGGGCAGCGGCGGGCAGCACAGCTCCGCTTACCTCGCCATCTCGGAAGCAACTCCTTCTAACTTCTCCTTACTACAATTTACCGAAGTTGGTTTAAAAAAACTATCTGACTGTGTTTTCATCTGACCAATCAGGGTCTCAATGTTAACCTTAAGCTCCGCCTACAAAAAATCTGTCTATCCAATGAGAAACGTTATACTTTTCGTGGTGGAGCAATGTTTTTAAAGTTTGCAACGTAGCAGAGAAGTGAAAAAGTCTCACGTTAAAACCTGCAGCTGGTGTGGTCCTTTTAGCGATATCGTAAGATCTATACTGTTCTTCTGGAGGGCTCTATCTTTTAACATGGACTGGCGGGTGGTCCTAAAGTAACAGAGACGCGAAAAAGTCTCACGCTAAAACGTGCGGGTGGTAGTCTTAGCGGTAGGCTGCCGACGTGGGTGTCCAATCCGTCCCTTATCGTAGGGCCTTCTAGCTTAACACGGTTCTGCTCTCGGCTTCTGTTCTCGTTTCTCCCCTCGGAACTGCGTCGGTCTCACGGTGGGAAGGTACGACATGCATTTAGCCATTCTTGTGTTAGTCTGTGGTATTCCATTTGCTCACTCGTTACTCGTATTACTTTGGTTAATTTAATGTCACGATTTATTCGGAGCTATGTGACATACTACTGGATTTGCTTATCATGTCAGGGTTTTCATGGAAGGTGTTGGATTTGCCTGACACTTTACATATCACCACCCTTCGAACTTAATTTTTGCACTGAATTTAGCCAATGATTGAATCGTTGTCTAAGTCAGTCAAAAAATTTCTAATTTATCTAAATTTTGTTGCGTACTGTTCAGCCATGTTATTCTGTTCTATGCTAGTTTGTATGACTAATTTATATTTTTATATTCTTCCACATTATAATTAAAAATGACAAGAGAACAATATTTTTATGCTATTATTAATTTTTAATTATTTTCTTTATTTAAGTGTGAAGTTTGTTTTTTTAAGAAGTTTGTTATCGAAAGTGAGGAGTCTTTTACATCGATTTTCTTAGAAATATTGTTTTTATAAGTGTAGTAATTGAGTAAAATCTATTCCTAACACATTTTCTAAATATTATGTACAAGAAAATTGTTTTTGTTTCTAGACACTCATTTCAACATTGTTACACTAACAAATAAGAATTATTTTCAAGAATTGCTTTGACAAAGAAATATACATACACAAGTATTGAGATATCCTAATAAATGGTACAAATATTTAAAAAAAAGGGAAACATCCTACAAGATAATTTTTTATTCTTTGTTTTTATAAGGAGAAAATAAGTAAAATATAGTTATTCTTTTATTTTTATGAGGAGAAAATAAGTGGCATATAGTTTTAGCGTTTATTATGCCTTACTTTGTGTTCTTTATATACTGTCCATTTCAGAACTAATGACTTGTTTTTATCGATAGTCGATTTTTTACTTAAGTCCATAGTCAATGACTGTTATTTTCTAGTTTTTTTGTATCATTTCTGTGACACTCTCTCCCATTTTTCGCGATAATACAAAATGTTATGCCTTTCTGTGAACTTTTTCGATGTGCTCCGGCAGTAAGGATCTGGTAAGGATCCCATACCACGCAGCAGTATTCTAAAAGAGGACGGACAACCGTAGTATAGGCAGTCTCCGTAGCAGGTCTGTTACATATTCTGAGTGTCCTGCCAATAAAACGCAGCCTTCGGTTAGCCTTCCCCACAACATTTTCTATGTCTTCTTTCCAATATAAATTGTTTCTTAAATGTAATACTTAGGTATTTAGTTGAATTTACGGCTTTTAGATTAGACTGATTTATCGTGTAACCGAAATTTAACGGGTTACTTTTTACACTCATGTGGATGACCTCTCACTTTTCGTTTTTTATGGTCAACTGCCACTTTTCGCACCATTAAGATATTTTTTCTAGCTCATTTTGCACTTTGTTTTGATCTTCTGACGACTTTATTAGACGATAAACGACTGCGTCATCTGCAAACAACCGAAGACGGCTGTCAGGTTGACTCCCAAATCGTTTATATAAATAAGGAACAGCAAAGGGCCCATAACACTGTCTTGGGGAACGCCTGAAATCACTTCAGTGTTACTCGATGACTTTCCGTCAATTACTACGAACTGTGACCTCTCTGACAGGAAATCGCAAATCCAGTCACATAACTGAGATGATATTCCATAAGCACGCGATTTTACTACGAGCCGCGTGTGTGGTACAGTGTCAAAATCTTTCCGGAAATCCAGGAATACGGAACCGATCTGAAATTCCTTGTCAATAGCACTCAGCACTTCATGTGAATAAAGAGCTAGTTGTGTTTTACAGGAACGATGTTTTCTAAACTCATGTTGACTGTGTGTCAATAGACCGTTTCCTTCGAGGTAATTCATAATGTTCGAACACAATATATGTTCTAAAATCCTGGTTCATATCGTTAACGATATGGGCCTGTAATTTATTGGATTACTCCTACTACCTTTCTTGAATATTAGTGTGACCTGTGTAGCTTTCCAGTCTTCGGGTATGGATCTTTCGTCCAGCGAACGGTTGTATATGATTGTTAAGTTTGGAGCTAATGCATCAGCACACTCCTAAATGAACATAATTGGTATACAATCTAAACCAGAAGACTTGCTTTTATAAATGATTAGAGTTGTTTCACTACTCCGAGGAAATATACTTCTACGTTACTTCTAGAATATTTACTTCTTCTTCTTTTGTGAAGACATTTCGGAAGACTGTGTTTAGTAAATCTGCTTTGGCACTGCTGTCTTCGATAGTATCTCCATTGTTATCGCGCAGAGAAGGCAGGGCGAGATCCATCTTTGCAACCACGCCACTATGCAGGGCGGAACAGATGCGCCCAACAACATGCCGAATGGACCGCTCAGGATTGGTACCACGTTCCCTTCGTCCATGAATAACAGATATGTCTTCAACCAGACAACCTTCGGAGACGTGTTTGGAGGCAAACCGTTCAGGCTTAACGCCTTAGACACTCTATCTAGTGAATGCAGTAAAGTGGAGGTTCCCTGCCGTTTTGGGGTGGCATTATGTGGGACCGACGTACACCGCTGATGGTCACGGAAGGCGACGTAACGGTTGTACGATACGTGAGTACTATCCTCCGATCGATAGTTCAAACATATCGGTAGCATATTGGTTAGGCCCTCGTGTTCATGGACGACAATTAGCGCCCCCATCGTGCACATCTTGTGAATGACTTCCTTCGGGATAATGACATCGCTCGCCTAGTGCCCAGCATGTTCACCAGACATGAACCCTATCTAACATGCCTGGGATGGGTTGAAAAGGTCTAATTATGGATGACGTAACCCACCAGTCACTACGAGGAATCTACGCCGAATCGCTGTTGAGGAGTGGGACAGTCTGGAACAACAGTGCCTTGATGAAATTGTGAATAGTGTGCCACGACGAATACAGCCATGCATCAATGCAAGAGGACGTGCTATTGGTTATTAGACATACCGGAGTTTGCAGCAATCTGGACCGCCACCTCTGAACGTCTTGCTGTGTGGTGCTACAACATGCAATGTACGATTTTCATGAACAATAAAAAGGGCGGAAATGATGTTTATGTTGATCTCCATTCCAATTTTCTGTACAGGTTCCGGAACTCTCGGAATCGAGGTGTTGCAAAACTTTTTTTGATGTGTGAAAATATTCGTCACTTGCACGCAAAGGACACTTCCATCTTCGAGCGCTGGACTCGTACTTAGGAGGTGCCTGGTTCAAGTCCCCGTCCACCCACCTAGATTTAGCTTTTTCGTGATTTTCCTGAATCGCTTAATGGAGTGCTGGGATGGTTGCTTTGATGACAACAGTGACTTACGCAAGGCTCTGAGCATACGCTCCTGTCTTGACGAACATTGAGGAGCACTGATGCATTTCGACTGATCTGCTAAATCCCCTGATCTTAATCACGCACAGTAATTCTGGAGTTGTGACAGCAAGTGACACAGACCAGTACCTGCAGTCTCGTAGCTCTTTCTGATCTGCACATCAATTAGTGACGTCAGCTGCAGATGGTAACTGTAAATCTACATCTTCATCTACGTGGTTACCCTGCCATTCACAATAAAGTGCCTGGCAGAGGGTTCAATGAATTACCTTCAAGCTGTCGCTCTACTGTTCCACTCTCGAACGGCGCGAGGGAAAAACGAGCACTTACATTTTTCTGTGTCAGTCCTGATTTCGTGATGATCATTTCTCCCTATGTATGTGGATTTCAACAGGATGTTTTCGCACTCGGAGGAGAAAACTGGTGATTGAAATTTCAGGCGGAGATCCCCACGCAACGATAAACGCTTTTGTTTTAATGACAACCACTGCAATTCACGTACCATGTCTGTGGCACTATCTACCCCATTTCGCGATAATACAAAACGAGCCGCCCTTATTTGATCTTTTTCAATGTCATCCGTCAGTCCTATATGATGCGGATCCCACAAAGCACAGCAATACTCCAGAATATGGCGGACAAGTGTGGAGTAAGCAGTTTTTTTTAGTAGACCTGTTGCAAATTCTAAGCGTTATGCCAATGAATAGCAGTCGTTGGTTTGCTCTACCCACAACATTATCTATGTGATCGTTCCGTTTAGGTTATGTGTAATTGTAATCCCTAAGTATTTAGTTGAATTTACACTCTTCAGGTTTGTGTGACTTATCACGTAATCAAAATAGCGGATTTCTTTTAGTATTCATGTGAATAACGTCAGAAGTTTCTTTATTCAGGGTCAATTACCGCTTTTCGCGCCATACAGATATCGTACCTAAATCATTCTTCAATACGCTTTGGCCGTCTAACGACTTCGCAAGACGGTGAATGACAGCATCATCTGCAAAAAATCTAAGAGGGCTACTCGGCTTGTCTCCCGTGTCGTTAATGTAGATCAGGAACAATAGAGGGCCTACAACACTTGCTTGGGGAACGTCGGATATTACTTCCGTTTTACTCGATGACTTTCCGTCTTTTACTACGAACTGTGACATTCTAACAGGAAATGACGAATCCAGTTGCGCAATTGGTTAAAAAAAAAGGGCACTGAGCACTACGGGACTTCTGAGGTCATCGGTCCCCTAGAACTTAGAAATACTTTCGGTTCCCTAGAACTTACAACTACTTAAACCTAACTAACCTAAGGACATCACACACATCCATGCCCGAGGCAGTTGCACAATTGAAGCGATATGCTATAGCCACGCGGTTCATTTGTAAGGTGCTTGTGAGGAATGGTGTCGAAATTCTTCTGGAAATTCAAAAATATGGAAGCACTTTGACATCCCCTACCGATGCAGTCATTACTTCATGAGTGTAAAGTGCTGGTTGTGTTTCACAAGAAAGATGTTTTCTAAATCCGTGCCGATTATGTGTTAATAAATCGTTTTCTTCAAGGTAATTCATAATGTTCGAACAAAATATATGTTCCAAAATCCTACTGCAAATCGGCGTTACTGATATGGGCCTGTAATTGAGCGGATTACTCCTATTTCCCTTTTTGGGTATTGAGTGACTTGAGCAATTTTCCAGTCTTTGTGTGCGGATCTTTCTATGCGCGAGCGGTTGAATATAATTGCTGAATATGGAGCTATTGTATCAGCATACTCTGAAAGGAACCTTAGTCATATACATCATGGACCGGAGACCTTGCCCTTATTAAGAGATACCAGTGGACAATCTTATTCATCGAATTGAGACAATTATCAAGGCTCTGTATCGACTTGATGTCTGCCGCCTTCCAAATCATGCTGATACTGTAGTAGTACATAACGACAGATGGATAACAAACTGATCCAGGTAACCTTCGAAAATCAGAATTTGGAGACTGTTTACTTTAGTTTAGTTTAGTTGTGTCATGTTCTGTAGATCATTTTCACGATTATTTTGTCGATACGATGTGGAATAAGACATATAACAAGATATATGTACACACATGAATAGTGCTAATATTAATGTTACTGAAACTTTTAGTTCTACAACTACGTTTAGAGCCACAATTTTTTTTACCAGTTCTGATACAGAAACTCGTCCGTGCAATACAAGAATTGTCCAAAAGAAATGATTTTAAGCTAGATTTAAAACTTGATCTGCTACCTGCCAGACACTTTATGTTGTTCTGCAAATGATCAAAGATTTTTGTTGCTGAATAATGTACTCCTTTTATGATTAACTGACAGCTTCAATAACGGATAGGAAAGGTCATTTTTCCCTCTAGTGTTGTACGTATGAACATCACTGTTCTTCGCGATTTGAGATGGATTATTTAAAACTAATTTCATTAGCGAATATACACTCCTGGAAATGGAAAAAAGCACATATTGACACCGGTGTGTCAGACCCGCCATACTTGCTCCGGACACTGCGAGAGGGCTGTACAAGCAATGATCACACGCACGGCACAGCGGACACACCAGGAACTGCGGTGTTGGCCGTCGAATGGCGCTAGCTGCCCAGCATTAGTGCACCGCCGCCGTCAGTGTCAGCCAGTTTGCCGTGGCATACGGAGCTCCATCGCAGTCTTTAACACTGGTAGCATGCCGCGACAGCGTGGACGTGAACCGTATGTGCAGTTGACGGACTTTGAGCGAGGGCGTATAGTGGGCATGCGGGAGGCCGGGTGGACGTACCGCCGAATTGCTCAACACGTGGGGCGTGAGGTCTCCACAGCACATCGATGTTGTCGTCAGTGGTCGGCGGAAGGTGCACGTGCCCGTCGACCAGGGACCGGACCGCAGCGACGCACGGATGCACGCCAAGACCGTAGGATCCTACGCAGTGCCGTAGGGGACCGCACCGCCACTTCCCAGCAAATTAGGGACACTGTTGCTCCTGGGGTATCGGCGAGGACCATTCGCAACCGTCTCCATGAAGCTGGGCTACGGTCCCGCACACCGTTAGGCCGTCTTCCGCTCACGCCCCAACATCGTGCAGCCCGCCTCCAGTGGTGTCGCAACAGGCGTGAATGGAGGGACGAATGGAGACGTGTCGTCTTCAGCGATGAGAGACGCTTCTGCCTTGGTGCCAATGATGGTCGTATGCGTGTTTGGCGCCGTGCAGGTGAGCGCCACAATCAGGACTGCATACGACCGAGGCACACAGGGCCAACACCCGGCATCATGGTGTGGGGAGCGATCTCCTACACTGGCCGTACACCTCTGGTGATCGTCGAGGGGACACTGAATAGTGCACGGTATATCGAAACCGTCATCGAACCCATCGTTCTACCATTCCTAGACCGGCAAGGGAACTTGCTGTTCCAACAGGACAATGCACGTCCGCATGTATCCCGTGCCACCCAACGTGCTCTAGAAGGTGTAAGTCAACTACCCTGGCCAGCAAGATCTCCGCATCTGTCCCCCATTGAGCATGTTTGGGACTGGGTGAAGCGTCGTCTCACGCGGTCTGCACGTCCAGCACGAACGCTGGTGCAGCTGAGGCGCCAGGTGGAAATGGCATGGCAAGCCGTTCCACAGGACTACATCCAGCATCTCTACGATCGCCTCCATGGGAGAATAGCAGCCTGCAGTGCTGCGAAAGGTGGATATACACTGTACTAGTGCCGACATTGTGCATGCCCTGTTGCCTGTGTCTATGTGCCTGTGGTTCTGTCAGTGTGATCATGTGATGTATCTGACCCTAGGAATGTGTCAATAAAGTTTCCCCTTCCTGGGACAATGAATTCACGGTGTTCTTATTTCAATTTCCAGGAGTGTATGTACTCTGATGGTGCAGTTACCTACCTCAAAATACCTAACTCTTTGAATAGGTGCCTACATGACGTACTTGGGTGGACACCACTAATAATTGTCACTGCTCTCTTTTGTGCAACCAATACTTTACGTATATATGTGGTTAGTTACCCCAGAAAACTATTCTATAAGACATTATTGAGTGGATATATGCTAAGTATGTTAGGAGGCTGATCTGTTTATTACCAAGACTAGCGATTATAGGAGAGCGAAAGAAGCTGAACTTAATTATCTGAGAAGCTCAGTAATATGCTTCTTCCAGGTCAAGTTGTCATCAATGTAAACACCCAAAAATTTGGATAAATCTACCCTGTTAATTGAGTCCTGTTCATATGCTACATCAATTGTCAGTATGACTCTATTCGATGTACAGAACTTGATACAGTGAGTCTTTTCAAAGTTAAGGGAGAGTCCATTTTCTGAGAACCACTTACAAATCTTTGAAAGACATTCTTAACAATATCTTTGGCTGCTTTTCCTGGAATGGGATTTTCATCTGCAAAAAGTACTAGTTCTGGTTGCTGAACGTTAAGTGAGAGGTAAATAAAATATCGTGTGACTAGGGTCTCCCGTCAGGTACACCGTTCGCTGGGTGCAAGTCTTTCGATTGACGCCACTCCGGCGACTTGCTGGTCGATGGGGATGAAATGATCATGATTAGGACAACACAACACGTAGTCCCTGATCGGAGAAAATCTCCGACCCAGCGGGGAATCGAATCCGGGCCCTTAGGATTGACATTCTGTCGTACTGACTACTCAGCTACCGCAGGTGGACAGTGAGACGTCATTTACATGAATAAGGAACAGCAGAGGACCCAAAATTGAACCCTGTGGGACTCCCTTTGTGATAACTCCCCATTCACTAGAATTTACCATTCTCCCAAAATTATTTGTGCTATTCAGCACAATTTTTACTTGCTGTTCGTTAAGTATGGTTCAAACCAGCTGTGTGTATAACCTTCAACTCCATAAAACCTGAGTTTTTCTAAGAGTGTGACGTGATCCACACGGTCAAACGCCTTGGAAAGATCACAAAAATTACCAACTGGCGATAATTTTCTGAGTAAATTATTTTCACTTAGATGCGAAACTACTCTTGAATACATAGCTTTTTCGAGTATTTTAGGAAATGAAGTCAGCAATGAGATTGGTCTATAATTATGTAAGTCACTCCTGTCTCCTTTCTTATGAAGAGGTTTTGACAACTGCGTATTTCAATCTGTGTGGAAAAATTCTCTGAGCCACCGAAACATTACATATATCACTAAGGACTCCACTTACACTTCAAAATTCTGTTAGATACTCCATCAACACCACATGAGCTCTTGTTTTTCAGAGTGTATATAATTCCCTTAATTTCAGTGGGGGATGTTGGTGCTGTTTCTAAAGACCTAAAATCCTGGGGAGTGACATTAGTAACATATTTTTTTGCTACTTCAACTGAACACTTTAACCCCATTTTTGCTGCTACATTCAGAAAGTGATTATTGAAAATACTTGCAACTTGTGGATTATCACTTACCTTTATTGCTATGATATGCTGTGCACTGTCAGGCCGCCCCGTCTCCAGTTTGACGATATTCCATATAGAATGAGATTTTCACTCTGCAGCGGATTGTGCCCTGATATGAAACTTCCTGGCAGATTAAAACTGTGTGCCCGACCGAGACTCGAACTCGGGACCTTTGCCTTTCGCGGGTAAGTGCTCTACCATCTGAGCTACCGAAGCAAGTCTCACGCCCGGTACTCACAGCTTTACTTCTGCCAGTATCACTCTCCGCTGCAGAGTGGGAGAAATAAAAATGGCCGGAAACGGAGTTCCGACGTACAAAAAAACACAACAAACGTAAATGAAAGACGGTACTGACGTGACTATGGCAGATCTTGAAAGTGACCACCACTCATTTCTGGACTATTTCGGGCCCTGGAAAGCAAGTCGCTGAGGGCGAATCAAAGCTGGGCGGCTGGAATTTGTGCAGTCACATCCGAAATGTTCTGCTGCAGTTGGTGAAGACTATGAGTGCTGTTGCCATACTTGAGGGCTTCCCACACAAACTAATCGTACACTGACACATCAGCTAGGACTCGGTACAGAGTGGCCTCTGCTAACAGGCGTGAAGACAGTGTAAATGTGCCCCAAGTTTCGGACTTCTGTATCTGCACCCGCTCCATGCCCCTGGGATGTGGTTATATGCACACACACACACACACACACACACACACACACACACACACACACACGCACACTCCAACACACACACACACATGCAATCGTATCCACTCGTGCGGGCCACTTTTATTTTCTCCAACCTGTACTTCTGTCACAGACAGCAATAGTCTTGTAACAGCAGCATTGGACACTGTCTTGAAGCAGGATAAAAGATGAATGTCAACAAAAGCTAAGCAAGGGTAACGGAATAACAGGGTAACGGAATGGAGTCGAATTAAACAAAGCGATGGCGACGGAAATCGATTAGGAAACGAGACACTAAAATTAATAGATTACGTTTGCTGTTTCGGCAGTAAAAGAACTGGTGATGGCTGAAGTAGAGAAGATATTAAATGTTGACTGGCAGTGGCAAGAAAAGAGTTTCTGAAGAAGAGAAATGTGTTAATAGCGAATATAGATTTGTTACAAAGTTCATCTGAAGGTATCTGTTTGAGGATCTGAGGTGTAGCCTCGTACGGATGTGAAAAGTGAACTATAAACATTTAAGGCCAGAAGAGAAAAGAGGTTTTAAAATTTGGTGGTACAGAAGAATGCTGGAGATCAGATGGACATATTATGTAACTAGTGAAGACGTGTTGAATAGAACTGGAGAGAAAAGAAAGATGTGACATAACTTGACTAAAAGGAGAGATTGATTGATAGGACCCTTCCTGATAAATCAAGGGATAAATAGCTTATTATTGGAGGGAAGTTGTGGAGGGGGAAGGTGAGGTGTGGTGCGGAGAAACACCGTAGAGGGAGATCATGAGATGAACAGAGTAAGCGGTTTTAAAAGGCGGTGGTAGTTACTCGTAAATTAACAGACTTGCACAGAGTATGGTAACAATGAGACCTGCATCAAACGAGTCTTCGCACTGAAGACGACAACAAACAAAAACTGGCGTAACGTTCTTAAGAACCGAAAATTGACCACTGCCCATAGCGAGATTGAATACCAGCATTTGGCAACGTTGTGGACACGTAACGCAGAAACGAATGTATGTGAGTTGGGCAGAGACCAATGGGAAACCATTATAGCGACAATACAGGCTACAAATGCAGAAATCCTTTGACACAAACGAGTTTGACAAAGAGCGAATTGTTGTGGTACGGCAAGAATTTCGGCTGTTCGCGTGCTGCTTACGAGAACACTTAGGAAAGTGGTCGAACTGCTATGAAATCACGAGTAATCGATAACACGTTGGCCCTCAACGACTCATCACAGAATGAGGAAGTCCGGAGGACTGCCCGCCCTGTAAAGCTGGAAAAGAGGCAACTGTGGCAGGCCTGGCGAAAGTGCACAGTGCAGGTGGAAGCACCAGTGTTTCGGAGCAGATCGTTCAGAACACGGTGTTGAAAACTGCGTTCCGTAGCAGACTTCCTGTAACGTGGATCGACTGCATCTCTCTTTGGGCTTTGTACAGTCAGTACCTCTCGCCGAGATAAGACGAAAATCAGCGGCATTAACATATGACAATTACTGGGTAGCCATCAGAATTCGCCTGGAAAATGTTTTACTGACAGTAAATTGTCAGAGGATAGTTTATTACATTGGCCCATGTGATCGATGAATCGTTACACAAGTAGATGCAGAAAGCCAATGAACTTAAATATTGTTATTTTATTCATCCTTAAGGCAGGTATGGTACAGCAACCAGTGTTATATGCTGAAGAAACAGTCAGTCTGGTTGCAGTAATACCGGGTGATCAAAAAACCACTATAAATTTGAAAACTGAATAAATCACGGAATAAAGTAGATAGAGAGGTACAAATTGACACACATGCTTGGAATGACATTAGAACCAAAAAAATACAAAAGTTCAAAAGATGTCCGACAGATGGCGCTTCATCTGATCAGAATAGCAATAATTAGCATAACAAAGCAAGACAAAGCTAAGATGATGTTCTTTACAGGAAATGCTCAGTATCTCCACCATCATTCCTCAACAATAGATGTAGTCGAGGAATAATGTTGTGAAGAGCACTGTAAAGCATGTCCGGAGTTATGGTGACAAATTGGCGTCGGATGTTGTCTTTCAGCACCACTAGAGGTGTCGGTCGATCACGATACACTTGAGACTTCAGGTAACCCCAAAGCCAATAATCGCACGGAATGAGCTCTGGGGACCTGGGAGGCCAAGCATGACGAAAGTGGCGGCTGAGTACACGATCATCACCAAACTACGCGCGCAAGAAATCTTTCACCCGTTTAGCAATACGGGGTGGAGCGGCTTCCTGAATAAACATCGTACGTTCCAGCAGGTGTTTATCAGCCAGGCTGGGGATGATGCGATTCTGTAACATACCGGCGTACCTCTCACCCGTCCCGGTAGCAGTTACAAAACCAGAATCACGCATTTCGTCGAAGAAAAAAGGCCCGATAACGGAAGATGTGGTAAATCCAATCCATACCGAGACTTTCTCGTCGTGCAATGGAGTTTCCACGACAGTTCTAGGATTTTCGGTAGCCCAAATTCCGCAGTTGTGGGCGTTGACATACCCTCGGAGCGTGAAATAAGCTTCGTCGGTCCACAACACGTTACTCAACTAATCGTCATCTTCCACCATCTTTTGAAACGCCCACACCGCAACTGCCCTCCGCTTCACTAAATCGCCAGGTAACAGTTCATGATGCCGATAGATTTTGTACGGATAGCATCGGAGGGTACGCCTCAATGCCAACCAAACAGTAGTCTATGAAATGCCGGTGCAACGTGCGACTGCACAAGCGCTGACTTCCCCGTGCATAGACGAACCCGCTACGGTCTCCATTTCTTCCTGAACTGTCGCAGCAGCATTACGCCTTGTGCTCTGTCGGCCACTACGGGGTCTATCGTCCAAACAACCCCTGGCTTCGAACGTCGAAATCATTCTCGCCACAGCTGCATTTGTCAACGGACCTTTACCCGTTCGAATCCCCTTCCTATGGCGATAGGATCGTAACGCTGAACTAGCACATTCCCCATTTTGATAATACAACTTCACTAAAAGCGTCTTTTCAGGTAACGTCAAAATGCTGCGAATGCTAGCGCATCTGATTCTCTCTCTCATTACAGTTCCTTTTATACATGATTGTCAATCGCAGTCACTGACGTTTTGCTGTCCCGCGCCATCTGTAGGACCTTTTGTGAAATTCCTTTTTTTTTTGTTCTAATAAAACCCCATGTCATTCCAAACATGTGTGTCAAATTTTACCTCTCTATCTACATTTTTTCGTGGGTTTATTAAGTTTTCAAATTTTTATTGACTTTTTGATCACCCTACACATTTATCATTTATTTACGAATGATACGTTTCGCCTGACTGAGGCATCCTCAGACTGGCATACATACATTACAGTCCTCTAAAATGTATACTTACAAGTCCGCAAATGTCACAATTAACTACCGCAAATAAATGGTTCAAATGGCTCTGAGCACTACGGGACTTAACGTCTGAGGTCATCAGTCCCCTAGAACTTAGAACTACTTAAACCTATCTAACCTAAGGACATCACACACATCCATGCGCAAGACAGGATTCGAACCTGCGTCCGTAGCGGCCGCGCGGTTCCAGACTGTAGCGCCTAGAACCGCTCGGCCACTCCGACCAGCTCAGATACCTCCTAAAGGCAGAAGAATCAGCAATGATCAACTGCATGAGGATGTAGAAGGCAATGGAAACCACTGCATTCAAGGCGCGTAACATGTATCCACAGGACATGTGGCCAGTAATTGTAGAAGTGTCATGGTGATCTCTCCATTGGCAAAAGATTCCGGAATAGTGCCCCATTCGGATCGATAGGAGGGGACTGCTAAGGGAGAGGTTACCACGAGAAAAAGACTGAATAATCAACAAAAGGATGACGTTCTACGGGTCGAGGCGTGGAATGTTGGAAGCTTGAACGTGGTAGGGAAACTAGGAAGTCTGAAAAAGGAAATTCAAAGGCTCGATATAGATGTAGTAGGGGTCAGTGAAGTGAAGTGGAAAGAAGACAATGATTTCTCGTCAGATGACTATAGGGTAATATCAACAGCAGCAGAAAATGGTATAAAAGGAGTAGGTTTCGTTATGAATAGGATTGGAGGACAGACGGTTTATGTGAACAGTTCAGTGACAGGGTCGTTCTTATTGAAATCGACAGCAAACCAACACCAACAAATATAGCTCAGGTATACATGCCGACGTCGTAAGCTGAAGATAAAGAGATAGAGAAAGTGTATGTGGATATCAAAAGGGTAAATTCTAATAGTCTCTGGGGACTGGAATGAAGTTGTAGGTCAAGGAGAAGAAGAAAATGATACGGGAGAATATGGGCTTGGAACAAGGAATGAGAGAGGAGAAAGACTAATTGAGTTCTGTAACAAGTTTCAGCTGGTAATAGCGAATGCTCTCTTCAGGAATCACAGGAGGACGAGGTATACTTGGAAAAGGCTAGGTGATACGGGAAGCTTTCAGTTAGATTACATCATGGTCAGACAGAGATACCGAAATCAGATACCGGTTTGTAAGCCGTACCCAGGGGCAGACATAGACTCACATCACGATGTAGTAGTGATGAAGAGCAGGCTGAAGATTAGTCAGGAAGAATAAATACGCAAAGAAGTGGGATACGGAAGTACTTAGGAATGTGGAGATAAGCTTGAATTTCTCTAATGCTATAGATAAAGTAATAACGAATAGGTCAGTAGCCAGTACAATTGAAGAGGAATGGCTATCTCAAAAAAGGGCCACCACAGAATTTGGGAACGAAAACGTAAGTACAAAGAAGGTGACTGCGACGAAACCATGGTAACAGAAATACTTCAATTGATCGATGAAAGGAGGAAGCACAAATATGTTCCAGGAAACTCAGGCTTAGGGACATACAAGTCGCTGAGGAATAAAATGAATAAGAAGTGCACGGAAATTAAGACGAAATCGCTGCAGGAAAAATATGAAGACATCGAAAAAGAAATGATTGTCGGAAGGACACACTCAGCATTAAGGAAAGCCGAAACAACTTTCGGTGACATTAAAAGCAAGTGTGGTACCATTAAGAGTGTAACGGGAATTCCACTGTTAAATGCAGGGGAGAGAGCAGATAGGCGCAAAAAATACATTGAAAGACTCTATGAGGGGGAAGATTTGTCTGATGTGATAGAAGAACAAACAGGAGTCTATTTAGAAGAGATAGGGGATCCAGTATTAGATTCAGAATTTAAAAGAGCTTTGGAGTACTTAAAATCAAATAAGGCAGAAGGGATAGATAACATTCCATCAGAATTTCCAAAATCATTGGGGGAAGTGGCAACAAAACGACTATTCACGTTGCTGTGTAGAATCACACAATTCCGAAGACGGCAAGAGCTGACAAGTGCGAGAATTATCGCACAATCAGCTTAACATCTCATGTATCCAAGTTGCTTAGAAGAATGGAAAAGAAAATTGAGGATGCGCTAGACTACGATCAGTTTGGCTTTTAGGAAAGGTAAAGCCAAGAGGACATTTCTGACGTTGCCGTTAATAATGGAAGCAAGACTAAAGAAAAATGAAGACACGTTCATAGAATTTGTCGAGCTGTAAAAAACCCTCTAGAATGTAAAATGGTGTGAGATGTTCGAAATTCTGAAAAAAGTAGGGGTAAGCTATAGGGACAGACGGGTCATATACAATTGTACAACACGTAAGACGGAATAATAAGAGTGGATGACCAAGAACGAAGTGCTCGTATTGAAAAGGGTGTAAGACAAGGATGTAGCCTTTCGCCCCTACTGTTAAATCTGTACGTCGAGGAAGCAATGATGGAAATAAAAGAAAGGTTCAGGAGTGGAATTTAAAATCAAGGTGAAAGGATATCAATGATATGATTCGCTGATGACATTGCTACCCTGAGTGAAAGTGAAGAAGAATTACATGATCTGCTGGACGGAATGAACAGTCTTATGAGTACAGAATATGGATTGAGAGTAAACTGACGAAAGACGAAGATCATAAGAAGTAACAGAAATGAGAACAGGGAGAAATTTAGCAACAGGATTAATGGTCTCGAAGCAGATGAAGTTAAGGAATTCTGCTACCTAGCCAGTAAAATAACCAACGACCTATGGAGCAAGGAGGACATCAAAAGCAGACTCGCAATGGCAAAAAGGGCATTCCTGCCCAAGAAAAGTCTACAAGTATCCAATATCGGCCTTAATTTGAGGAAGAAATTTCTGAGAATGTACAGTCGTCCTGATCCAGTACAAAAATATTCATAATTTCATTTGAAGCCCCATCAAGTGCACACCGGCCTGCTACCGAAAATAAACGTGCGTTTTTAATGTCTCTTCATTTGTTCCCAACAATCGCAATAGGTGTTGTTATTTTTGGTCAAACACGCACACATCTTACTGTTGGTGAGTAACCAACTGATACTTAAGCTATATTTGGGGATGATAAAGATGGACGGTAGGCGTGCTCATCGATTGTCACTCAGGCACAAAAATTTATATCCTTATTTTAGATTCAAACACCTAGCAACTGGTAAGAAAAACCAATACGTAACATTTGATTTTACTTAGTTAACAATGCGATTACGTGCTGGGTTCGTATCTCAGTCACAAACTTCACATCATGCGCCTTTGTTACTTCTGAATGGAGGTATATCAGACATCTTTCGTGGTTAGTCAACTAGGACAAAAAGGTCTTTATAGTAGTCCGGTTTATTACAAAAACTGTCGTCTTTTATTTTCATGTATAGATTTGGTTACTGATATTGCTGAAAATTTCGGCAATTCGTAACTCTTCATGGCTAGTCAGCAATATGATATGATTAGATTTGATTAGATTAATACTTGTTCCATAGATCATGAATAGGACATTTCGTAATGATGTGGAATGTGTCATTTTAATGAAAGATTTCTTTACATACCATGATTCAATTTCTTTACAACAATTTTTTACTCTCTCTCTCATTCTTTTTTATTTTAATCTCTCTCTCTCTCTCTCTCTCTCTCTCTCTCTCTCTCTCTCTCTCTCTCTCACACACACACACACACACACACACACACATACACACACATTCTTTTTTTATTTTTATTTGTTTGTTGTGCTCGACTAAAGGTGAGGCACGAAAACGTCAGTGTATGAGTTTCTTAGTTTTAAGTACATTTACGAAAGAAATATAAAAACAATTATAAGATTTACTGATTAATGACGCTTAGTTTGTAGTCAGTTAGTAACTACGCTCCAGTCCCTAAACCTAGTTACAGAAATTCGAATCAGACACATTGCGTATTCCAATCCGTAGAAGCCTCGTCTTTGAGGCGCCAGCTCTGGTCACTTCCCAGCCCGCTGTAGGATCACATCGGTTCGTCTTCTTCTGCTGGTATTGTAACTGAGATCTGGCAACAAGACAAGGTATGTTTGGCAACGCTGTGATCGACAAGTTACTTCCTGTGTGCACGGAATTAAGATTCAAAGTTCACTTGATTTTTCATGTCATTTCCATTGAATAATCTGAGTTATTATTGCTTGAGGTGTAACAAAAGATTGTAAATTTACGGTTTTCAACCTCGGAAAGTCGTTGCTTGTGGAAATCGCAACTGATCTCGTCCTTTAAATAGCGGTTATATGTTGTTGCCACTATTTGCCTCGTAAGAGGAAGCGAAGACTTACGCTTCCTTGCTAGCTCTGTGGTAATGTGCTGACCTATGAGAAAGCGTCTGTTATGGTTCGCATCTCCAGTATATTTGACTGTTACGTTTTTATCCTTTCTGTGAAAGAGCTACAAGCATTGAGATCAAACATCGATAAGGAAATCGCAAGAAAATACTTTCGGCTAATAGTGCAATGGTAAAAAGTTTACAATGCTGCACAACAGGTAACGCCTCTTTCCGCTGCTGACAAGCAAATTTTGGGTTTCTAGGAATATATAATTTTACTTATGAAATGCTACATTTACATACCTCTTGAGTATGACACAGCATACCAATTAAACACTGATCCAATCGAAATCTAAGTGAGTAGTATTTCACTAATTCGTGCCGATAGAGGCACACTTCTGCACAGATACTCAGTTTTATTAAAACGGACTTTCGTCGTAAGGTTATCGTGGGTACTTTTATTTTATTTCTTATAATACAGTGCACAATTTTCGTAAGGTTTCTTTCAGTGTTGTTAAAACAACAGTAAACATGAGAGAGAAATTAATCATCAATATTACATGCGAATTTTCTGATGTTATCTATAACAATGTGACAATGAACATGCAGTTTATTGATGACATGCATGTAGAAAACTTGTTCCGAGTTAAAGTTGTCAAAAAAAGATTTTTAAGAAGAATAAAAAGCCACTATCACACGACGGCTAATGTAGAAAATACTTTTTTGACGTATTTTGGCACGATGCGCTCCCCCCATTCCTAATACAAAAGTTTCTAGTTGCATCTGCAGCCTGGCCGTCTGTTAAGCCTGAAAAGAACAAAATGTCTCAGAAGTTAGCCCTTTTTCCACATGCGACTATTTTCGGTTGAGAAGTGAATTATGTTCAAAGTTCTGTTAGACTGATAACTACAGCAGACAGCAGAATCGCGTTTAAAAAAATGTAGCAGTGAATGTACTCGAACTCGCTTCAGCGTATCGACATTGCACACTTACCGTTACTCCACCAGCTTACATGTTGTTGCGCTACCTCCAAAACTCAAGAACAATTCCTCCAGAACTTCCGCATTCCACAGTGCTGTGAGATAATGCATGTGGCCGGATCTAGACTTCTGAGAGACAGACAGTTACATCTTTTCTTATGCACTGCACGACGTTTTCAACAAACAGATAGCGCGATAGAGTAGCTCAAGAGGAAAGGAACACTTCCTAATTAAATTTCTGCATCCTACATTGTTGGCAGTTCTGTGTAGGTGCACAGTTACATGATTTTATTTGGGTGATTACGAAGTAGAGTCGAATGTATGCAGTGGGTAGCCAAGGCAGCTAGTTCATGGCGATTCGGTCAACAAAGTAAATGAATGTACCGAACATGTTGCAAACTACTACAGGGAGCTTGTGTGTCAGATTCTCATCCAGTGTGGTGCAACGACAATACGATAGGAGAATGAGACACAGAGTAGTTCGGTAGTCTGTTGCATTGAAGTTAGGTTCAAATTCTTGTGGGCTGGGTCCAATTCCAACTTCTACCGATGGTTTTTGACAGGTAGAGTCAGATTCTATTCTCTTCTGGCTATGCCAAGTGAAGAAGGTATAATGGCTTTTTGGTCTAACTTCACATTAAACGTGATATTCCTTCTCTACCAAGTAGAGGTTAGGTTGAACCACAATAAAGTCGGGAGTGGCGACATGTAGAAACTCTATAACCACTAACCCTTCTTATACTAGTTATTTATTTCTAGTGACGAAACAAACGCTATGTATGGTCACAGGACACTTACTCCATCTTTTATTTGAGCTTCAGTGTGTTGATAAAATTGGTTCTGAACTGGGATTGCAACTCAGACCGCCCTTGACTCGGAATTTGATCCGTTCAGGACAATACAGCTCAACTTCAATTTGTTATTTGTTCAAAACTGCAGATTCGATGGGTTCGAATCCTGGCCTGGCACTAAAGTTTTCATTATGTTTCATCAAGCTCTAGCATGAGAATACCTACCTGCTGGTGGGTAACAATTTTGATTTTTAATGTACTTTCATTCGTTGTCAACACTAACGATATCTGACGTTTTTGACTCCCAGTGAGACACAGAACTATTTGCGAGATCACTGAAAGTTCAAGGATTTTATTCCGAGCTGCTGGTGGAGAAAAATTCGGTAGCTGACGTCTCTTTGTATGTAGTGAACAACGATATGTGTGGGGTTCGATTCCCAGTCAGAACTGAACTCTTCGTCATATTATTTCTAGTTCCAACATGCTCACATGTCGTAACAAACCCATATTTGACTTTCGTTTTCTTTGTAATATAAGAACTATAGGTGCCGGGTTGGAGTCCTGGGAAAAAAAAATATGTTTCGTCTCGTCATTTCAGTTAAAACATCTAGCTACTGCCGAGAAAATCCGATATGTCACAGTTGATTGTGCTTCGATATCAATCCGATTAGGCCCTGGTTCGGATCCCTGTCCAACGTTAAGCTTTACCTCACAGCATTTCAAGTAAGTTACTTGTGAAGAAGTATCATTTAACATCTCTCGTAGTTCGTTAACAGGGACAATAGGTGCTGGGTAGGAAGTTGCGTCCGCTAAAATATTTACGTGATGTAGTTTAAAGTCGATATTTACTAAATGATAGTGTCTAAAATCGAGATATATCACTCTCTGTAAGCCTAGCTCGGAATGAGTCTTAGTTTCCGTCAGTCACGAAATCTTTACTTAGTCTCCATGACCCGGGTTTGAATCCATATGCACATCGAAACGGTTCGTCGTGTCATTTGAAATTCATACATATTCTCAACTAGCTGCTCGTGAATAACTTAAATTTTTAATGTCATGTTGTCTTAAATAATATGAACTGTACGTTACTTTGAGGAGGAAATAATGACTACGACGAACTTACTACGTGCATTACCTATCTGACGTAATAATGAGAGTGGTAACACTTCAGGTATGTTATTTATTGCAATAAATGTGAGCTTACATACCTCAAGGACAGTCTTATGTGTCATAAGGTGTTCCCTGATAATTGTGGTATCGTGGTATTACATTACATCTTGAGTTATTGCTATACAGAGCAGTGTTTTCTAGTGGTGACTTGTAGGAACGATTTTCAATAGTCAGACGACTGTACCTAGGAGCGATTAGAGCACCTGCTAGACAGCTGCGTTATGTGGGTTGCTTGCGAACCAGGCGAAATGCAATTCTGGTCGTTCGGATACTTTTTAGCACGACTGTACATCACGTTAATCCCATTCGGGTAACTCCTTCGTGGTGCGTTTGTTCGTCTCAGAGAGTTTTTTCTCTTGGTGTAAACTGGTGTATTTCGTACTGATTAGCACCAAAAAAGTTAAATCCAATTAACTGCAAACAAGAGAAGAATTAACTATTTTCCAGGATGTTGAAAAGTAAGTGGACTGTGAAGATAAGGTATTAAGGGCTTATTTCAATAGTGGTACAAGTCCATTTTTGTTCATTTTGAGATACAGAGTCCTGAAGTTAAATGAGCGCTTAAAAATCTGCAGTTGGGATATTCAAGTATATATATTTGAATATTTCTGGTATCTCAACTGCAGATTTTTCAGCGGTCATTTAACTTTAGGACTCTGTATCTCAGAAGTAACAAAAATGGACTTGTAACGCTATTGAATTAGGCCCTTCATATGAGGGGGTTCTCCGAAGAACCTGTAGTGTGCGAAAACTGTAGGGGAACACTGAAATTGGAATATATCTAATAGTTAATTCTGGGATTTGTGTGTAAATGCTACTCTAAGATTAAGATTGTGGTACGGAGAGGAACTCGTGACGGGTTGCATCAAACCACCTTTTTTTTAGGCTGTAGCATCTCCTTTTTTAATTTCGATCCAAACCATACTGAACGAGTTTATTCCACGAAAGAAAATAAAACCCGAAATCATTTGGGCTGTTTATTTACAAAAATTTATAGCCTAGGGAAAGCGCGAATATTTGCAGCTGAAAGTGTAGAAGGCAAGAGTACTCCGCAGTGGCGAATACTCTTACCTGGAACATCAACGACTGACAGGTGAGTTGTTATACGACGTCACATAACTGGCAGACGGCTGCTACCATATGGTGAAGAAATACTGCGGAGACTTAACAGAGCTGCAGGCCGGTTTTATTTAAAGCTGCTTAAATTAAGACCTGCGTTTGTCACCTAAAATAAGGGCTTTCTTCTACGAATACCAATCAAGAATAGAGGACCAACCACCAAGTCTGGTCCTTGAGACACTGCACACTGCTGCAGTGGCTAACCAGTGCCATTTTCCCGCCGAGTGCAGTGCGTGTTCTTGTTGTTGTGGTTTTCAAAGCGAAGACTCTCATGCAGCTCTCCACCTAACTCTATCCTGTACAAGCCTCTTCACGCCCGAAGAACTACAGCAACCTACATCCTTTTGTATCTACTTGCTGTATTCATCTCTTGGTCTCCTTATGCGACTTTTAGCCCACCCCCTGCCCACACATCCCTCCAATACTAAACTAGCGATGCCTTGATGTCTCACAATACGTCCTACCAATCGATCCCTTCTTTTAGTCAAGCTTTACCACAAATTTCTTCTCTCCCCAGTTCCATTCTGTAGCTCCTTACTAGTCACGTGATTTATCTTGCTAAACTTCAGCATTCTTCTATAGCACCATATTTCGAAAGCTTCTTGTCGAAACTATTTATCGTCGATGTTTTACTTCAATACATGGCTCCACTCTAGACAAACACCTTCAGAAAAGACTTCCTAACACTTAACTCTGTATTTAGTGTTAACAAATTTTTCTTCTTCAGTAATGCTTTTCTTGCCATTGACTCTCTGCTTTTTAAATCCTCTCTACTTCGGCCATTATCACTTACTTTGCTGCCCAAATAGCAAAACTCATTTACTACCTTAAGTCTTTCATTTCTTAATCTAATTTCCTCAGCATTTAATTCGACTACATTTCACTGTCCCTGTTTTGCTTTTGATGATGTTCATCTTGTACTCTCCTTTCAAGACACTGCCCATCCCGTTTAGTTGCTCTTCCAAGTCCTTTACTGTCTCTGACAGAATTACAGTACCATCGGCAAACCTCAAAGCTTTTAATTCTTCTCTCCGAAATTTAATTCCTACTCTACATTTTTCTTTGGTTTCCTTTAACTGTGTGCTCAATGTATGGATTGAATAACATCGGGGATAAGCTACAACGCTGTCTCACTCCTTTCTCAACCGTTTCTTCCTTTTCGTGCGCCTTCAACTCTTCATAATTACCGTCTGGCTTCCGCCACAAGTTGTAGATAGCCTTTTGCTCCCTGTATTTTACCCCTATTACCCTCAGAATTTCAAAGCGAGTATTCCAGTCAGCATTGTCAAAAGCTTTAACTTATATTTGCCATTGCTTAAGCAACTTCTAAGGTATTTCGTAAAGTCAATATTTCCTAGCGTGTTCCTACATTCTCCATAATCCAAGCTGACCTTCGCGATGTCGGCTTCTAATAGTTTTTCCATTCTTCTGTACAGAAGCCATGATTGTGTTTTGCAACTGTGACTTATTAAACTGACAGTTTGATAATTTTCACACCTGTCAGCAGCTCATTCGTATGGAATTGAAATTGTTACATACTTCTCGAAGTTTGAGAGTACTTCGCCTGCCTCATACATCTTTCACACCAAATGGAAGAGTTTTGTCGTGGATGGCATTATCAGTAGTTCTGACGGAATGTCGTCTACTCCCGGGGGCCTCGTTTCGACATCCAGTGCTTTGTCAAATTCTTCTCGCAGTATCGTATCTCCCATATCAACTTCATCTACGTCCCCTTTCATTTCTATAATGTTGTCTTCATCTCCCTTTTACAGACTCCTTCCCTTTTTCATCATCCCCTTCTTTGTATAGGATAGTTTTCCATCACAGCTCTTTATATTCATACAGATGCTTCCATTTCTATAATATTGCCTTCATTTCCCTTGTATAGGCATTCTACATACTACTTCCGCCTTTCATCTTTCCCTCTTTGCTTAGGATGGATTTTTCATCAGAGCTCTTTATATTTCTGCACCTGCTTCTCTTTTCTCCGAAGGTGTCATCTTTCCTGTAGGCTGTATCTGTCTTCACCGCCACAAAGAAATTTCGGGTAACCGCCAGTGCTGAAAAAATGATGGTGCCCATGTTCTGGGACAGCGAGGGCGTAATCCCTACCCATTGCTTTCCAAAGGGCACTACGGTAACAGGTGCATCCTACGAAAATGTTTTGAAGAACAAATTCCTTCGTGCACTGCAACAAAACCGTCCGGGAAGGGCAGCACGTGTGCTGTTTCACCAAGACAACACACCCGCACATCGAGCTAACGTTACGCAACAGTTTCTTCGTGATAACAACTTTGAAGTGATTCCTCATGCTCCCTACTCACATGACCTGGCTCCTAGTAACTTTTGGCTTTTCCAACAATGAAAGACACTCTCGTGGCCGCACATTCACCAGCCGTGCTGCTATTGCCTCAGCGATTTTCCAGTGGTCAAAACAGACTCCTAAAGAAGCCTTCGCCGCTGCCATGGAATCATGGCGTCAGCGTTGTGAAAAACGTGTACGTCTGTAGGGCGATTACGTCGAGAAGTAACGCCAGTTTCATCGGTTTCGGGTGAGTAGTTAATTAGAAAAAAAGTCGGAGGCCTTAGAACTTGAATGCACCTCGTAAATAATTAAAGTTTTTCATTTGAATCAATCTCGTGATTTTGGTCACATCATTTGGCCAAATTTTATTTCCAGTTTGTTGGACGATACTTCCACCACTGTCTTCATTACGGCTTCGTTCACTTTTTGTTCGTCAGCAACAATTTAACTTCGTTTACATCAGTGATGAAGCTCTGTTTGTTTTCGGAACAGCATTATAACATCACGTTACACAGCAGTTCTAAGTCGTATTGTATAATGATTTCGAGTTGTCTCCATTTGTGTTCCAGAGCTAATTGGCGTTCATTACTCATACACTCTGCAGCTTGCTTCCTGGTGCTGAAACGCAGCGCAGATATAAATGCGCACATTCGACGACACTGTGTGTGAAATTTGATATTCAAATTCAAGCCCGCCTGTTACTGCAAGAGAGAAAAACAAGAGTTCCCGGTGAAATTTTAAATTCATACTGCTATCTCGACTTTCACGAGATGTTATGCAGGTATGTCGACTTCCCGACGCCATCCGCGCAAAGGAATTCACGCCTACACCGTGACACAATATTAATATTCCTCCCCAAGATGTTGCCGTTTTCCACAAGTGTGTTTGACAGTAAAGAACGTTAAATTATGTGCTAGATGCGGGTGTGGTCGAGCCATATCGGCCACGTTGGCTGACGTGGTCCTGCGGGCAATATTTTAGCGGATTCTTACCACAGCAATGAAGTGAGGAAAACGCCTAGACGTAAAAGGCTCGGCACTTTGCTCGCGAGGCTTTTATCTGCGGGAGTTACGAGGGTTGTTAACGCAGTCGGGGTGCGAAGGGCGACTCGCGGGAACAACTACTCAAGCGACCGCTCGTCTGGAGGAAGGTGTTGCGTCGCTATGGCAACCGCCCACGGAGCGTCGTGACCGCTGGACAACTACTGATGACCTCACACTCAGCTACCAGCTCTGTTCCTGCATTCCTTTGCGACGTACCCGCGGTTTTTCTGCTTAGGAATCGGAATTATGATTATAGCAATTTGACCTTCGGCGTTTATACTTACCGAAATATCCTGCTTTGCCAATTGGTCGAAATTCTCACAAAAAAGAAAGGCGAATAATATACCAAATGTACAAGAACCTAGAGTGAAGCACAACAATGAAAAACCAAGAACGGAGTGCTGAGATTGCAGTCTGTAACGTTGCTCTTGGGGGGCGAAAATAAAAAGAATCGTTTTTTTTTAAATGTCGAAAAAGCGAATATTTTGGTGGACCACTTGGCAACAGAATCAGGGATTCATTACACTATTATAATACCATACGTTGAGCATTAAATACCTGAATAAGAGCAGCATATTGATATATTTGAGATCGTTCGGGAGAAACATCATTTCTGTGCATTTTTATAGTCGCGATGTAGTCATACCCGGATCAACAGAAACAACAGAATTCTTTTTTATACCATTAATCGATACGTGTACATAGAGATCTACAGGCACCGCGCAAGAACGGCAAAGATAAAGAATAATAGATTCTGTCGCTGCTATGCGATGGTTCATTTCTTTTACTTTACAATTGTTCGATAACTTTAGGCCATCAGGCGTTTACTATTGAGCGAATATTAATGTTTGTGAGGCGAAAATTACTAATATTACAAGTCTTTCGCCTTTGCTACTCAATCCATATGTTGAAGAAGCAATGGCTGAAAAAAGCATAATTCAGAAGTGGCATTAAAATTCAGGGTGGAACGATATCAATGGTAAGGTTCGCTAATGGCATTATTATCGCCAGTGAAGCTCAGGAAGAATTGTGGGACTTGCATGGAATGTACAGTCTAGTGGGCACATACTAAGGATTGAGGATAGACTGAAGAAAGGATTAGCAGAAAGGAGATTAGCAATAAGCTTTTTTTAAAAAAAAACTGAGACCATGAAGTAGATGAAGTGAAAAAAGCAAAAGAACACGTGACGGGCGGACGGCATGAAAAGCAGACTAGTAGAGACAAAGACGGCATTCCTGACCATCGGTTTTAATTTGACGTAGAAATATCTCCGAAGATACATTTGGAGAACAGTATTGTATAGCAATGAATAACTGTGGGAATACCGGAAAATATAGAGAATCTAAGCATTTTAGATGTGTTGCTACAGAAGAATGTTGCAAATAAGATGGACTGATTAGATAGGAAATGAGGAGGTTCTTCGCAGAATCGGCTAAGAAAGGAAGACACTTGGAAAACACTGACAAGGAGAAGCGACAGAATCATGGAACGTGTGTTGATACATCGAGGAGTAACGTCCACTGTAGGTGAAGACAAAGATTGTAATATACAAAACAAATAATTGAAGACGACGGATACAAGTCATACTCTGAGACGAAGAGTTGGCACACTACAAGTAGTTGTGGTGGACTACATGAAATCAGTCAGAAGTGACGACAAATAGAAACACGTTACATAAATTATTGTCAATAGAAAGCGAACACTGTTAACGTTATCTTACGCAAACTGCAGATTTATTACTGTATCGAGCGAAATAAGCTAAATCTGTGATTTATGTTGAATTTAACTAATGAAAGGAGAAAACATAAAATTGTAACAAGTGAAGCAGGCGAAAGGGAATAGAAGCGTCTAAAAATTATATTTTCTGGAAGTTCAAAATGGCTAAACAAAAGTGGCTAGAGGACAAATGTAGGCACTGAGAAGTATATTTCACTGTGTGTTTCCATTGAGCTGACTGCCGCTTTGCTTCTGGATTGAAAAATGGCATCCACGTCTCATCCATTTTCACAACCGACGAAAAGAAAGTCCCAATCATGCTGTCGTTGCGCATCAACATTGCTTGGCAACATGCCACACGAGCAGCCGTGTGGTCGTCCGTCAGCATTCGTGGCACCCACCTGGATGACACGTTTCGCATTTTCAGGTCGTCATGCTGGATTATGTGCACAGAACCCACAGGAATGCCAACTCTGGAGGCGATCTGTTCAACAGTCATTCGGCGATCCCCCAGAACAATTCTCTCCACTTTCTGGATCATGTCGTCAGACCGGCTTGTGCGAGCCCGAGGTTGTTTCGGTTTGTTGTCACACGATGTTCTGCCTTCATTAAACTGTCGCACCCACGAACGCACTTTCGACACATCCATAACTCCATCACCACATGTCTCCTTCAACTGTCGATGAATTTCAATTGGTTTCACACCACGCAAATTCAGAAAACGAATGATTGCACGCTGTTCAAATAAGGAAAACGTCGACATTTTAAGTATTTAAACAGTTCTCATTCTCGCCGCTGGCGGTAAAATTCAATCTGCCGTACGGTGCTGCCATCTCTGGGACGTATTGACAATGAACGCGGCCTCATTTTAAAACAATGCGCATGTGTCTATCTCTTTCCAGTCCGGAGAAAAAAAATTGGAGGCCGTAGAACTTGAATGTACCTCGTATTACTGTATAAATGAGGTAACACAGGAAACTTACAGACATGTAATTTCTCTATGAAATCCCCATGACGTGTAACGCACAAACACACTGAGGTGACAAAAATAATATGATAGGGATATGCACATACAGATGAGATGGCTCAGAGCACTATGGGACTTAACAGCTATGGTCATCAGTCCCCTAGAACTTAGAACTACTTAAACCTAACTAACCTAAGGATATCACACAACACCTAGTCATCACGAGGCAGAGAAAATCCCAGACCCCACCGAGAATCGAACCCGGGAACCCGGGCGTGGGAAGCGAGAACGCTACCGCACGACCACGAGCTGCGGACTGTGCATACAGTGATAGCGATAGTACCACGTACACAATGAGCGACGTACGACAAACGTGCCTTATAGGACAGTGCCCCGAAATTTGGCGTTAATGGCCTGGGGCAGCAGATAACAGACGCGAGTTGTTGTGTCCTGACGTAGGTTGGAGATGGAGAAAAGTGGTTGCTGGTCAGTCTGCGCCCCTGAGCGCTACAGAGCACAAGGCAGAAGGACAATCACAGTGAAGGCATTTGACTGTTTCCTTCTATCTGAGCCAACACTGGTACAGGCATTTACTATAAATACAGGTGGTGAGACTTGGTAGGGAACTCGTTGTGGAGACTCTTGGACAAACAGGGTTTTGAAATAGTTGTTTATTACAGACAGGACTAACTAATACACTGGAGGATAGTTCTAGGGTTAGAAAAAGCATGAATGACACAACAGAAGCCAGTGCAGAAATCCCAGGAGTGGATGCTAACCACAGTAGCAAACATTAGCAGCATCTTAAGGCAACAACTTAGTTGCAAAATAAAACATACTGAATGTGACACTGCTCGCTGACGCACTCCAAGTGAGAGAGCAGTTTTACGCGGAGCTAGATCGAGGCTGGAGTCGGGGCACTTAAAGCCACCCAGCCAATCCCGTAGGTGTCTTGCAGGCGCCTGCCAATCACGGTTTACTTAGATCCCCTTTACTGCTCCTAAAGCGAGGATGTTGACGCAATTGGACTAACTGAGTCCGTATTTGGTTTCAACATACAGTAATTGAGCTGAAAGCTAAGCTTAACTGCTCTGCCAAATAAGGCTTGGAACATTATTGTTATACGTCATTTAGCCCCGCCCCTCGGACTCCCCGGAGTAGGGACTGCTAGGTCAACAGTTTTTTGGCGTTTTCGAGCTCTTTGTAACCCTTATGAGCCTACTGACGTTGCTGTTCTCAGGGCTGGTATCAAGCTGGCTTTATACGCTAATACGTGCCTGTTGGTTACAAAGTTATACGGTGGCAACCTACCACAGTGTCTAGACGACATATGAAGTTACATGTTAATTCCTCGAAGAGTAACTAGCGTCCTGTGACCGCGTCTGGCGGCGTCTGCATTTTCGCAAGGCTCTCCCCTTTCCGTTTACTTCGTGTAACAATATCTCTCCTAGTTTCGTCTGTCCTCAGCATCGTCTCTGCTTCCGCGCCTTGGAGCGCCTGTCCTCCTTTCTCACAGCTTCAAGATAACACTACAGTAGCAAGGAATAATCAATATATCTTGAAAGTCTCTTCGGGTCTGCTGCCGGATCCTAAAATCAACTTGACTCGATATTTCGGCGATCCAACTGGTCGCCATCTTCAGGAAAATGCTGCTTCTGCTGATGAGTCCCGCTGAGAACTGATGCCACGTAGCAAATCGACCGCTTCGCACGCCCGGCTTCCCGGGTTCGATTCTCGGCGGGGTCAGGGGTTTTCTCTGCATCGTGATGACTGGGTTTTATGTGATGTCCTTAGGTTAGTTAGGTTTAAGTAGTTCTAAGTTCTAGGGGACTGATGACCATAGATGTTAAGTCCCATAGTGCTCAGAGCCAGGGAATTAGCCCCGCCCTTAGTGAAACACTGCTGGCAGTCAGTGGGACTCATCGGAAGAAGCAGCATTTTCCTGAAGATGGCGACCAGTTGTATCGCCGAAATATCGAGTCAAGTTGATTTTAGGATCCGGCAGCAAACCCTAAGAGACTTTTAACACTTATTACACCGGGAAAGCCTACGTAATCACAATAATCAATATATTACAGAGTGCCTTTGCTAACAACACGACGTCACGTGTAGTGCCTTTCCCCACTTCGTTACCACATTTGGCTACTTATCTGGCCAGACCACCCGTGGTCTAGCCAGGTAAGTCCACATTTCAGTTGGTAGGGGCTGATGGTAGGGATCGAGTGTGGCGCAGACCCCACGAAGCCATGGGGCCAAGTTGTCAGTAAGGCACTGTGCAAGCTGGTGGTGGCTTCGTAATGGTGTGAGTTGTGTTTACACAGGAGCGGAACCGGTCACAGACTGGAAATGTTTATGTTCGGCTACTCGGTGACCGTTTGTAGCCACTCATAGACTTTACGTTCACGAACAATGATCACATATTGGTAAATGACAATGCGCTACCTCACCGAGCCACAGTTCTTCGAGACTGGTTTGAAGAACATTCTGGATGATTCGAGCGAATGATTTGGCCAGCCTGGTCGCCCGATATAACTTCCATCGAACAGTTGTGGGACATAATCGAGGGGCCAGTTGGTGCACAAAATCCTGCACCTATACACTTTCGCAATTAGGTTCGGCTATAGAGGCAGTATGGCTCAGTATTCCTGCAGGGACTTCCAACGACTGGTTGAGTCGATGATGCCTGGAGCTGCTGCACTACGCCGGGCAAAAGGAGGTCCGAGACCATATTAGGAGGTATCTCAGGGTAATACCGCCAGACTAGTCTGAAGGTGTGTCGCTTCTGCCGGTGATTTCCACTTGGAAACCTATGGGCACTTTTTTTTTTTGACCTGAACCTTGGTGTGGTCCCCTTAAACGCCTCCTGTAAACACGAGTTTGTCACAGGAATTACCGGACCCATGTTTATTTCACTTATCTCAGAAAGTACGCATTTCTGGATCCATATTTTATGGAAGTATTTTTCTTGTTCATATGAGTATTGCCACCTCTCAAAGTATTCGACACTTTTTTTGAACACCCTGTAATATTTTCTGAAAGTCATGGTGGACTATCGTTCACGTTAAACAATACGATGGTACCTATAAAATTTAATGTGATAAGAACATATTTCTATATTTCATCCACTCTTTGCATTTTGGTCGTTTAAATTTTTGTAGCGTGGTGTTGGACATGAAATGGTAATATGTAAAAAAAGTCATTCCTTTTATTTTGTAAAAAGCCTTAGTTGGATCAACTAACTAAGCGACTCTTTCGGAACTTGGTACCACTTGCAGATTGCCTGCAAAGCACTTACAAAAAAAATCGGTATTTCGCATAATTACTGGCCGAGCTTGAAAACTGAAAATGTTCTTACAATTTACTCACTAACAGGTCTTACCCCATGTTAAAAGTTTAATACAATAAGCAAGTATCACAGTCAGCCAGATGCAGTCGCTTGTCCTGTTTTAGAGGAAACCTCTCAGCCTGCAACATCTGGGCAGTCACAGAAGGTTGGATTATTGGTAGCTATGAGATCCAACGTTAGGCAGTAATACATGGCTGCCAAGGAGCAGAATTCTTGTGGCTATCTAAAGTGGTAAAGGTTGCAGTCTTGCCTGCGGGAGGAAACCAGAGCTCACCATTTGCGGCATAGTGGACAAGAGACTGTGGACCTTTGGAAAAGGGCCGAGAGGACGGTCTGAATTACAGGTTCGGACTAGGGTGGTTGGGTTTCGAGTTCCGCTAAATAGGTCAGAAATTCATTACATGCCAGGAGGCGGCTACACAGAAATCAAGAGGCGTACGGCGTGGACTGGGCGGTTTTTAGGTTAAGGGCCTTGGGGATAAAGAGGCTTCAGTCTCAAAGGGTGCAGGTCGAACACAGGAAGACCCTAGATCTAGGAACTATCGGTATAAAAGTTGTAAACTGTCGTAGTTATGTTGCGAAAGTATCAGAGCTCCAAGCGCTAATAGAAATCTCTGATACTCAAAGCGTGATACGACACTGAAAGCTGGACAAAGCCGGAGATAAGTTCAACAGAAATTTCTGCGAAGGACCTAGTGGTGGTCAGAAATAACAGATTAAATACAGTTGGCGGTGGCGTGTTTGTTGCTGTTAGAAGTGGTTTATACTTTAGTGAAATTGAACTAGATAGTTCCTGTGAGATAGTATGGGTGAACGTCATTCTTGGCAAGCGGACTAAAATAGTAATTGGATCCTTTTACGGACCCCCCCTCCCCCCTCCCTCCAACTCAGATGACATAAATGTTGAAAGGTTCACAGAAAACTTGAGTATGATGTAAAATACGTAACCGACTCATACAATTGTATTTTGTGGTGACTTCAGTTTACTCGTTATATGTTAGCAAAAATACATGTTTAATGCGGAGGTACGCGTAAAAAACCTTCAGAAATTGGGCTAAAAGCAATCTCTAAAAATTATTTCGATATGCTAGTTTATGAGCTCACTTGACCTCTTAGCAACAAATAATTCTTAGCCAATAACGAGGATCAAAACGGATACAGGATTGTGGCAGCGAGACTGAAGACCGAAACTTGCAAATCCTCCAAAAAGAAAGGAAAAGTATATGTATTCAAAAAAATCAGACAAAAATACCATTGACACCTTCCTGCGAAACAATCTCTACTACTTCCAAATTGACAGTGTAATTGCAGACCAAATGTGGCTTGAACACAAAGAAATACAACGATAAATTCTTGCGCATGAGGTTTACTCACAGTTCAGTAATTTGGACAAATACTGAGTCGCTCCGAAACACCGAGCAGCGTCAATAGAAGTACGAAACCAGAAACGAGAAATACATTGTATCGACAGCAATTGATGGATTTATACCACATAAATCAACAAACGACGGAGTTGATCCCCCTTGGTACACAAAATGGGCCAGAACACTGTTGCTGAAACAACGACAAAAGCATGCCAAATTTGAACTAACGTGAACCCCCAAGACTGGCGACCTATTACACAACACCTAAATTTAGCGCAGCCTTCAACGCGAGATGCTTACAATGGTATCCACAACGAAACTGTCTCGAAACCTGGCAGAAAATCCAAAGAGATTCTGATCGTAAATAAAGTATGCTAGCAGCAGGACACAATCAATACATTCTCTGCGCTATTACAATGGAAATACTATCGACGACAGTGTTGCTAAAGCAGAGTTACTAAACAGTCTCCCGAAATTCTTTATCCAAAAAAAAAACCAAGTAAATACCCAGAATTCGGATCAAGAACAGCTGACAATGCGAGTAACTCAGAAGTAGGTATCTCCGGAGTGGTGAAGCAACTTAAACCACTTAATAAAAGCAAGCATTTTGGTCCAGACTGTATACCATTTAGGTTCCTTTCAGAGTATGCTGATGCAATACCTCCATACTTTAGAATCACATACAACAGCTTGCTCGACGAAACGTCAGTACCCAAAGACGTGGAAAATGCACAGGTCACACCAGTATTCAAGAAACCCAATATCAGTAACCTACAAATTACCGGCCCATATTACAACGTCGATGTGCAGAAAGATTTTGAAACATATATAGTGTTCAACCATTACGAATTACCTCGAAGATAACAGTCTATTGAAACACAATCAAAACGAATTTAGAAAATATCTTTCTTGTGAACCACTGCTAGCCCTTTACGAAGTGTTGAGTGCTGTCGACAAAGGATTTCAAATTGATCCCGTATTTATCGATTTCCAGAAGGCTTTTGACACTGTACCTCAAAAGCGGCTTGTAATCAAATTACGTGCTTATGGAGTATCGTCTCATTTATGCGACTAGATTCGTGATTTCCTGTCAGAGAGGTCACAGTTTGTAGTAATTGACTGAAAGTCATCGAATAAAACAGAAATGATTTCCAGCGTTTCCCAAAGTAGTGTTACAGGCCCTCTGTTTTCCATATCAGTATAAACGATTTAGGAGATAATTTGAGCAGCCGTCTCAGGTTGTTTGCAGATAATGCTGTCGTTTATCGTCTACTAACGACATCAGAAGATAAAAAAATGCAAAACGATTTAGAAAAGATATCTGTATGGTCCGAAAATTGGCAGTTGACCCTAAATAATGAAAAAGAGTGAAGTTATCCACATGACTCATAAACGGAATTTGTTAGACTTCGGTTACGCAATAAATCAGTCAAATCGAAATGCTGCAAATTCAACTAAATATGTAGGAATTACAGTTATGAAGAACTTAGTTGGAAAGAACGCGTGGAATATGTTGTGTGGAATGCGAATCAAAGACTGCGTTTTATTGGCAGAACACTTAGAAACTGTAACCGATCTACTACAGAGATTGCCTTCTCCATCTACCCTTTTTCATTCTCTTTTGGAGCACTACACGGGGTAGCCGTGCGATCTGAGGCGTCTTGTCACGGCTCGTACGGTTCCCCGAGTAGGAGGTTCGAGCCCTCCCTCGGGCATGGGTGTTTGTGTTGTCCTTAGCGTAAGTTAGTTCACGTTGGATTACGTAGTGTGTAAGCCTAGGGACCGATGACCTCAGCAGTTTGGTCCCATAGACTTTACCAAAAAATTCCATTTTTTTTCTTTTAGAGTGATACTGTACAGTGTGGGATCCTTGCAAGACACGTTTAACGGAGTACATCGAGAAAGCTCAATGAAGAGTAGTACGTTTCGTATTAACGAGAAATAGAGAAGATATGTCACTGACATGAGACAGGATTTGTGGTGGACATCATTAAAACAAAAGCGTTCGTCGTTGCGGCAGACTGTTCTCACGAAATTGCAATCAGCAACTTACTCCTCTGAGTGAGAAAATATTTTGGTGACACCGACCTACATAGGGAGAAACGATCATCATAATAAAACAAGGGAAATAGGTCTCGCACTGAAAGATATGGGTGTTCGTTTTCTTAGAACGCTGTTCGAGAGTGGAATAATACAGAATTAGAATAGCCATGCAGATGTTGATGCAGATGTAGAACTCCGCATTTATCTTGAAGCAGCGTAAATGAAGGCGCGAAAATACCTGGACTCATCCAGTATACGAGAATAAGAGCAGTTAGCGACTTCTAACAAACTTTACAAATAGTTTCAAATATTGACGAATTTGTTTCTCGCTGATACTCTCCAGATAATGATGAAAGGAAAAAAGTTTATCGCTTACTACATTTTCACTGTTCTTGCAGCAACATTGCAGCCTCAGGTGTAACGTTTTAATTTATTATTTCTTTACTACTATTTCTATTCGCAATACAGTTTGCAGAAAGCATCCACATATATCACTGAATATATCTGCAAAATTATATCATTGTACGACACATAGCACAGGAGGCACGAAACCATGAAGATGTAGATGTGTGGAAACCTAACGTTTGCTTATAATGACGTGCAGTAAAACTTCAAATATCAGACATGACTCTTTAATTTTTTAATTCCTTAGTACTAATTCTATTAGCAACACACTATGCAGACAGTATTTACATAATTGATATATGTGCCCTGTAAAATTATATAATTGCACGACATATACAGAGCGCGTCAAAAGCTGCAGTTCACTCAACTTCATTCAGAACTAAGGGAAACATCACTTCTTGCAAAATTTCAAGGTAGCGTTGAGCATTTAGGTTCTGGTCAATGAGAATGCTTCCAATTACATGGGTATCCCATATTCCACACCACACTATAACCTTTATGTCACCAGCTGCCATGGAAGGTTCCATCCAGAGTGGATTCTGGTCACTCCAATGTCTGTGGTTGTGACGGTTAACTGCCCCACTGACAAAAAAGTTTGCCTCATCGCAAAACAATTTACCTTGTGCAAAAAGAGGGATCTTGTTGAAGTTCCTCTAGGGCCCACGCGCAAAACTGCATACATCTGTCTGGAGCAGTTGAAACTTGAATGGAAGCCACTCACATGCATGAAGGATTCGTACGAATGATGACTGCTTGATTCCAAATTATGCCGACAATCGTCGTGTGCTGCGGTGTGAGCTCTTCACACGAGGACACAAACACCATTGTTGAAGTTGTTTCGACGGTATCACTTTTTGGAAAGTCACTTCATGGTCTGTCAGCCACAGACTCAGCTTCTCGGAATTTATCATCTGATAATATTGTGTGAAATTGGAGATCTTTCTGAGCGCCGGCTGTTAAAATGTGCCGCTATGACACGGAAACTCCGTTCTCCAGACATCAAAATAACCTTAAATCTCTCTCCTAAATTGTCAGAAAAAGCTGATTTTGTATGATATATCAGACGAGTCCCCTTTCCCTTTGAAAAGCAACTGACTTTGATTCCAGATGGCCGATTCAAAGATGGCGTCCATGTTCGCTACATATCGTACAAGATAGACCACCTCATCATACATTATCGTAATATTAAGTTCCCCCATTCCTACAGGGTTTTTGACATTACAGAGTGGACTGCCACTTTTGACTCACCTTGTACTTAAGGAGATGTCACATCATAAACACTGAAGTGCGTGAAAAACTACTTCCTGCTGAAAATGGAATGCAAATTACTCATACTAATATATTCATCCGGCGTTCCATAGTAAGAGCACATAACAACTTCCAACATATTTTAACAGTCATTTCAAATATTCCGTAAGCTTTTTCTCGCTTACTTACATAGAGTCAAATATTTAACACATTAACTCATTTCAAAGGAATCGCGGGTTTGCTAGTTATTTCCTAGGACAGGTTTGACGGCCACCTCTTTTTCTACCGTAAAGCCTTAAATCCACTTCTAATGTACTTCTTGGAACTGAATATTTCTCACTCGCTTTTTTTGACTGTCACTTCAAAACGTGTGACTTTGTCTACGGTTTCCTTCATGTCAGTTTCATCCCGTTTAAGTCTAGCTTCTTCATCTTTGCCATCAAAGAAAAAAAACCTTAAAATACGAGGGTCGTCCAATAAGTAATGCCGCACATTTTTTCTGAGAACACATTTGTTGTTAAGAGACAGAATTTGGTGACAATATACATCGACATGTCCACGTCCTATTTTTCTACATAATCTCCATCACATTCTATGACAGTACGCCAACGTTGTGGAAGAGCATGTGTTTCCTGCTGATAAAAGCTCTTGTCCTGTAGGCGTAGCCATGTTTTCGCTGCGTGACTGACACTCTCGTCATCTTCAAAGTGTCTTTCCCGTAGAGAATCTTTAAGTGGCCCAAAGAGATCGATGGTACCAGGTCTGGACAGTAGGGTAGATGAGGCAATGATGTGCCAACCCAATCTGGCTATGAGTTCCCGGGTTCTCAGGCTTCTGTGTGGGCGTGCATTATCGTGTTGGAGCAAGATTTCTGCTAGATTCTTGTACGATCGAACACGTCGGAAACGGTTCTTGAGTTTATTCAGAGTCTTCACGTATGCCTCTGAACTGATGGTTGACCCTCTAGGCATCACATCCATGAGAATGACGCCACCACAATCCCAGAAGACTGTTACCATGAATTTCCCGGCAGACGGGGTTGTCTTGAATTTCTTCTTTTGTGGTGAATGAGAACGATGCCACTCCTCGGACTGCCTTTTTGTTTACGGCGCAAAGTTGGACACCCAGCGTTCGTCCCCCGTAACGATCAGTGACAGAAAGGCCTCTCCGTCGGTCTCAAAACACTCCAACAATTCAGATGAAATTACCTTTCTTTGAATCTTGTGGTTTGCTGTGAGCATTCGTGGAACTCATCGTGAGCACGTCTTCGAATATCCGAGAGTATCGATCATTGCAGACGCACTTCCAATGCTGACGGACAACCGTAGAGCCATTGTCGAGTTGTGAAGCGCCGGTCGGCACGAAAAATGGCATCCGCACGATTCAGCATGTCTTGAGTAGCGGCTGTGACAGGACGACCCAGAGGGGCTGCTCATGGAGCTTTGTTTCTGCACTTCCTGAGGTTCTTTCTTTACCCAACTGTACTCCTATCAGCTGCAGCATCGCCATATACAGCACACAAACGTTTATGGACTTTTATCACGGTTTCTTTTTCTGCATCCAAGGATTCAATAACAGCACGCTGCTTTACACGTGAGTCTGATGTAGACGCCATTTTGACACTGTACTACGGCTCTACCATCTGCGAGAACGGCTCGAAACTTTACCGGCGTACAGAACAAACATCAAATGTGAAGGACCAACAAGGTAATTTGTCTATGTATATTAATGGCTGTTTTAGCAAATGTGGGGCATTACTTATTGAACGACACTCGTACACGTTTTTGTGCTGGTTTTTGAGTCACAACCTAAAATTGATTTTTCCGATATAGACGGAACTCATGGCTAATGCATCTCAAATTCACGTTGTTATTATTTGTAGTAGACATCACCACAGCCTGCAGTATACAGGATACCAGCTGTTTCTAACGATACAATAAAAATATAATATTACTTACATGCAAACAAAACACAACACTTCATACTGAAGATCGTGCACCGAAAAACTCACTAGGAACAGATAATTTGTTACCACTTCGAAATGATTCGTTTGCCTCAAGATTGCGTGAATGATCTTGTTCCTCCATAGTTCAAACTGCCGCGGTGCTACAGGAGCCGTCAGTAGCGTTAGAGTTTCGAAACAGCTCTCGCCCAATACCTTTCGCTGTCCAATACTACCCAAACTACACTTACCAGCGTATCAAGGCTGATCTCTTTACTGCTTAGATTATGTTATGAGAAAATATCGAAAACACTTTTCGTGACAACTTCGTTATAAATACTCTATACTAGTGCTACAAGGCAGCGAGCAGTTTCATAGCATCATTTTTGCAGTAACACCATTGCGAAACAAAGGTAATCCTTAACTCCAGCACACTAAAGAGAGGGGAGTGGGTGGCGGGGATGCTATATTGTTACTGAATTATCGTAAATTTTTCTACTCCATGTTGTATTCAAACGAAGTCCTACTGTATAGTTTACGCTGAGGTGACAAAAGTCATGGGACAGCGATATGGAGATATACAGATGGCGCTAGTAAAGGCGTGCACAACGCATAAACGGGAAGTGCATTGGCGGAGCTTTCATTTGTTCTTTGGTAATTTCTTGTGTAAGGGTTTTCGGTGTGATATGGCCAAACGACGAGAATTAACGGACTCTGAACGCGGAGTGGTAGTTGGAGCTAGACGCACGGGATGTTCCACTTCGGGAATTCATTGTTACAAGATCCACAGTATCAAGATTGAGCCGAAAATACCAAATTTCAGCCATTACATTTCACCATGGACAATGCATTGGCCGACGGCCTTCATTTAACGACCGACAGCAGCGGCGATTGGTTAGAGATGTCAGGACTAACAGACAAGCAGTGACCGCAGAAACCAGAGTGGGACGTACGACGAACGTATCTGTTACGACAGCGCGACGAAATTTTACATTAATGGGCTATGGCAGCAGGCGACCGACATCAGTGTCTTTGCCAACAAAACGACGTCTCCTGCAGTGCCTCTACTGGGCTCGTGACTACATTTGTGTGACACTAGACGACGGGAAAACCTCGGCATGGCCGGATGAGTCGCCGTTTCAGCTGGTAAGAGCTAATGGTAGGGGTAGAGTGCGGATCAGACCCCAGACCCCACGAAGCTATGGACCCAAGTTGTCAACAAGGCACTTTGCTATTTGGTGGTGGCTCCATAATGGTGTGGGCTGTACTTGCATGGAATAATGGACTGGGTCCTCTGGTCCGAAGGAACCGATCATTGACTGGAAATGGTTACGTTCGGCTATTTGGAGACCATTTTTAGCCTTTGACGGACTTCACGTTCCGAAACAACGACGTCATGTCATCGAGCCCCAATCGTTCGCGACTGGTTTGAAGGACATTGTGGATAATTCGAGCGAATGATTTGGCGAGCCAGTTCTCCCGACATGAATCCCGTCGATCATTTATTGGGCATAATCGAACGGTCAGTTCGCCCACAAAATCGTGTACCAGCAACACTTATGGACGGCTGTAGAGGTATTATGGAGCCTGTAAAGGTATGTCTCAGTATTTCTTCAGGGAATCGCTACACTACGCCGTATAAAAGGAGGTCCGACACGATAGTAGGAGCTATACAATGACTTTTGTCACCTGAGTGTATGCTCTCGCCGGCCGTAGTGGCCGAGCGGTTCTAGGCGCTACAATCTGGAACCGCACTGCCGCTACGGTCGCTGTTTCGAATCCTGCCTCGGGCATGGATGTGTGTGATGTACTTAGGTTAGTAGGATTAAGTAGTTCTAAGTTTTAGGAGACTGATGACCTCAGAAGTTAAGTCCCATAGTGCTCAGAGTCACTTGAACCATTTTTGTATGCACTCGTTAATAACAATTATAAGGTCTTCACTGACAAGTAACATACGAAATAAATACAAAGTATCCCGTTTCACACCATACACCGACAATACGTATCACACAGGTGGAAACGCGAATAGATATCAACTGCAACTGTAAATCTTAGGAGGGTTTGGTAATCTGTGGTGAATGTTCATTTTCCTTTATAAAAATTCTTCCTGTTGCCTTCATGAATGGAGCTTGGGGAGAATCTAATTATGTATACACATACGCCGAAGAACAGGTTACAGTGAATGCCTGCAAGACGCTTAGTACCGTTAGAGAAAGGCTGCTTAAATGTCTCCGAACAAGCAGTAATTAGCCTAAGAAGTGATTATTATCAAACCCTTATTTGAGCTGTCGTCGTAAATTAATTACGCAAGGGCGTAATGAATCCAAGGAACGAGCCGGACGTCGGTGTACGCAAACTCACAAAGAAATAACCGGAAAGATGTCGCCAGAGCGTGATCTATGCGGACATGAAAATGCGGTATTTCAGCCGGCCTTAATGAGCCTGTCGTCACTTTCCTGAGGCCAACAAATCCGTCTTCTAACGCGAGAACCGCTTGAAGCAGCTCTTAAGGCCTGCCCGCTGAGGTTCTCTCTCTTTTTCTTTTTTTGTCCCCCTTAGTACAAATTCGTCTCTGTAGTACAACTAAATCCTGTCCTGTTACGAAATAGCGGACAGCGCCTTAATCTGAATGGGCTGCTCCCCCTGCACCGATCCGAATTCGCCGTTTATATGGTCACGTGATTTATCTCACGTACAAGCCGGAGTCGATGCAAATGTGAAATAAACCTGTTCCCGTCTCGGGCGATATTTATAACGGGCCGCCACACGTTGGGAGAGTCGATTGTCATGCAAATCAGCGGTAACCAGCGCGTATACTTGCAGATCCGCCGTTAGCGGGCTCAGGGATGAGGCTCGTTCCAAAATACATGTCACCTAATTGACTTGCGAATCATATTTATGTGCGGAATGCTCAGGCCTGGCCGTATTTTACAGTTTTGAAGGATGAATGTTTCGGCGACCGTCTTATAATAACCATCCGCCGAAAAAATAAAGCAGCGCGAGGAGATGTGGGGTGACTTAGTGCCGGCTTAGCGTGGCTTTCGGCGAGAATTCGCAACAGCAGCGTCAAAGAGCGCCATGTCGTCAGCCGGAACTGGCGCAGGTGGACGTATATACCTGTTGTGCTACCACTCAATGCTGAACAATTGCGTTATTCGTTCGCAAACAGCTGGCACTTCTCCCGGATTTAAAAATAAGCAGCCAACTTTACACGGAAATCAAAAACGGCGTGTATAATACTTAAATTACGAGGGCTTGAAAGGTGGCTGTCCTATTTGCTATCATAATTCTGAGTATGTCATGGGACACATGTGAGTTAATTTGTAGATATGATAAATGTTCTCAGGCCTTGTAATATCGCTTTAGCATTGCCTTTATAATTATAGATTTTGGAACTATATTTGAAACCAGAGACATTGGTCTTAGGGCTTAGTTCTACTTTGTCAGAGTAGAGTCAGAGTGTGATACACTGTGCTCATCATAAGAATAAACCTGATGTAAACATTAAACCATGTATTCTTCCGCCTTTGCTTGGATCGCACTAGATTTCATTTCACGTGGAGCGGAAGCAAAACTGTGTCCAGTAAAGTCAAGTACGATCATAAGGATACTTTCATGCTGTGTTACACGCACATAGACTGAGCGATCATGCGGGACAACAGCTTTGCCGGTGCCTTAACTTGAACAGCACTGGCCTGCCAACTGATCCAACTAACGTGCAGTGCTGTGAGCCAGACGTTAAAAGAGGCGAGCAGAGAAACAATATAATTTCGAAAGTCATTTAATTTTTAAATAGAATGAAATAGTATTAGACAAAACTCCAACAGTATTGCACATTTCTTAGGTGACCAGACCGCAAGGTAATTTTTCTAGGCGAGCTATGTGTGATGCAAGAAAATGCTGCAGGGATTTTACTGTATTGTTAAATACTGAAGCCACTGAAGGTATTAATTATAGTCAGTAGTCCGATAATCTCTTATCTCCTTCCTTATCCGGGTCCGAGAAATACTTTTCAGTTCTGGAACTGTCATCTCCTACGTTGATGACGAATCGATCAACAACAGAATCAGTTATGTCACTCCTCTCCTCTTCTTTTATGACGTGCCGTTCTACATCCCGCCAGGGTTCGGCAGTTTCGTTCGAAAAAGCTGCTTGCTTAAATTAAGAATTTATATCTGAAATGAGAATAGAAATTTCGCTTTCAATATGTAACGAGAAACAATAAGACGTGTATTATTCTTAAAAATGATGATGAATTTTACACTTACGATGTATAGGTATTTCAGTTCAACGAAGAAAGGAGTTAAGAATATCGCTAGATTTGAACCAGCGAGCCATGATCTACGCCATTACCAATCTTCCCCGTTACATCCACTTTTCACATACATCTCAACTGTGTCAAGTCCTTCAGAAAACTTCAAAGCCAATTTTTTTCTGTAAATTTATGAAAAATATTAAGAACAACCTATTTATCGGCACTTATTAACCGTGTTCCACACATGTGTTTCACTACGGATCAGGAAGCAGCCTTCGCCATTTTCATACAGAATATTAACAGCGCGGCAATCAGAGCAGAATAGTACGAAGATTATGACTGTACACGATTTCTGAAATAAAAACTACATAGGTAAAGCGTGATCAAGAAAAACGTTAACGGCTGTTAATACATTAGAATATCTTAAAGTTTCCTTTAATGTAACTTAGTAAATACATAAGTAGGACCTACTTGCAAGAGCGTAACAACACCAGTGTACGTGTGCTACCGCTTCTACCCCATCATCGCATTTGTGTTTGTTTGTAAGGTTTGTTCTTGTGATAAACCGAGTATAATAGAAAATGTGTGGTAATCTATTTGGTTTGGAATGTACGGAACCTGTCCTGCTTTGCAGAAGAAGCGGAGGCAGCATTATCTGGAGCAATTTTTGTAATACAGTATATAAAGAAAAATACTAAACAGAAGGTTTATACATTGTATGAATGAGAAAAGATAACTTTAAAGGTAACAAGGTTTGTTTTATTTGTGAATTACTTAGTGCGCTGATTGTTATAACAGTACGTATGGTTTAGATTTTCTGTAAGGTCCTTTGTAATCAACTTACATGGTTATGTCTTTCACTGCGTTGATAAATGCTAAAAGAGGTATTTTGCGAATTGTGTGAGAAGTGGAAAGTTGTATTGTTTCTGTGACTTAATGAAGCTCAGTTAAAAGTTACGTTTACCTCGTTCTTTGTCTGTGACATTAACACCCGATTTTTCATTTGCAATCAGGGTTTTATCTGACTGTACACTCGCATTGCAAACTGCGAGTTGGCGGCTGAGTTACATTTTTGAGCACGAAATCCCGTCTCGCACTGCACATCGTTGGCACTGTGAGTGAAACTTAATTTTGACAGTCAGATCATTATTTTCTAAAAAACAAGGTAGCAGAGCAGACGGACAGTCCACTGCGCACAGGTAAGCCATAAATGTCATTATCATTGCAGTTTATATTCAGAGTCAGGCACAGTGACGGTGAGAGTGCATTTACGAGTGTAATATCAATACAAAAGTTCAGAGGTTTAATGAGAGTGAAATATTTTATGAACGTGCTACATTGTGATTTCAGATAGATTTGGCAGATTAAGTCAGGTTAGCTTCATTCAGTTATCGTTTATTGTGTAATTATGATAATAGTACTGCTACAGGAATTGTTTTCTAAACTAACAAAGATTCGCAACGTTCAGGGTCAACATTCGACAACAAGTCATTATGTCACAGTCAGATAGTGTATGTAAATTTTATTGAGAACAGTTTCTTTCTTGTAGTCGTATTGTTCGAACGATTGGTACACTGGATTTCACATCGTGGATCCTAAGCTTTATATAATTTCATCCCAGATAACTTGAGATATTTTCAGTCAACATTTTTCTATTACTCAGCTTTGCACAGTTCATCGTTTGACTTCACATTTATTCGAGCATTAGAACATTTTAAAGGATACTTTCATGTTATTCGTAATGTAAGGTCGGAAATGGAAACCACAGTGGAAATCCGATGGAGCTTTATATAGATGTTTTGTACAGTGTCTCTAACATACCTGTCAATCGCGTCACGTCGCTCTTTTCATTTCTGAAAGCACAGTAAGCACATAAAGACGCCTAGAACAGTAATGTCTCCCGCCAAGTATGATGGTCTGTGAAAGATTTCACCTGATTACAAGCAGCCCACACAGCATACCTGTTGTGCATTTTCTTCTTCATGATAATGTAGGGGCAATGAAGACGCCCCTGCAGCGTTTTCGATGGTAAGTGCTTGAACACACACATTGCAGCCCGAACTGACTCCCTGTCATTTTCATCTCTGCTTACATGAACCGCTGGCAATGAAGACAACATTTTACCACAGACAACAAGCTGCGCATCAGCGGCTGCCTTCTATGAGAAAGGTACTGAAACGTTGGTACAACGCTACAACAGATGTATCAGTCGGAGCGACGGCTATGTGGAGAACTAGCTTCAAGGTGAAGATAAACATTGCAAATAAAATAGTTTCGATTTTCACTGTGATTTCCATTTCGCGACCGATGGGACCTCACTTCCGAATAGCCCGCGTGGTAAGCAAGAATTTTAGAGAAAATGATGCAGCTTTTCATAATCTGTTTTAAGTCCGGACATTATTTTTATTTTTAACCATTAAAGTTTCAGGTGAGTGACCGTCATGTAACAGCACTGTACTTAAGCCGTCGGCACACGGATCATGCATCCGAACGTTGAGCGTACCGAGTTTCTGTCGTCATAGCGTCGAATAGCTCGTTCGGAAGTCTTTCCGAACGTCCAGGGGCATGCATCTGGCATGTCAGATATTCTGAGCGTGCGTCTGAGCGTTGACCAATGAGATGGCACAACGCCACCTACGTCATACGCACGCCGTCTCCCTTCAGTACAGAGTTGTGAGGCACCATATTGGCATTCATTTCAAGCCTATATGTATGTATGCCGTTTCTGAGCACCAGCAAATAGAGAATCACTGGATAACCCGTTGCTAACTGTGTTATCCGTTCCAATAAAATAATGAGAAACATCACATTTGTGGCAAAAGAATTATTGTAACTTGCATATTATGACAGTAGGCTATTTGAAGGCAGCGACACACTGAAGATCCCCCCAAAACGCACTGTTCTTGGTACAATTTGTTATAGTTTAATTTGAATTAGTAACGTAATTATCTGCGATTAACGTTTTTAGCAAGGGGTAACACAATATGGCTAAAATAAATGAGCGTATTGTTGGTTTACCGTAATGATTAGCATCTCTGCCCTTTTATGAGTTTTTGTTGCGACGCTGGTTCGCGTCTTAACGCTTCCAAATAATTGTTTCCTAACATTCGCGTTTTTATTAGGTTCTGATACTTTATTATTACTTTAATTTAAGTATATGTTATAATATTTGATGTTATGTAAATATAAGCTCACCTTTTTTTAAGAGGTGACTTTGTTCGATTGGCTTTTATCTACAAGACAGCTTGCGCTACTTGTATAAAGATATTTTGCTCCTTTTTCTTTTATGTTTCGTAATTCACATGTTTCAAAGATTCTGCTACAGGGTAGGGACAGTGATCAAGTAAGACTGACCTTGGGGTTTTACTAAAATGTGGGAATGATGAAATAATGTTTATCTTGTGCGGAGAAGTATTCCAAATTTGCACCGCACCGTTTTATAAGCCAGTGTCCTTATTGATCGGACATGTTACTTTCCTTTTCGTGGAGGATGAAGGAAATGTGCATTTTAATAGAGCTAACGTGGGAATTTTACGCGCGCCCGTTGAGTAAACAGTGTGATTTACGAACTAGAAACATCCATCAACTGCCGCTGGAGTGCGTTGCGATCGCGTATACCACGTTGGGGCCCACGTACCATATGCATAAGTCGCATCGTTCCTGAGCGTTCAGCAGCACGTTGAAATTGGTACGCTCAACGTTGACGTTCGACAGCAAGGTCCGTGTGCCGACGGCTTTAAGCTGTTGCTTCCATTACGTGCACAGGGAAACACTTCAACCTATCAAGACTTTAATAAAACCAAAGACTGAGTAATATCGAAATATAACGGTCCTTAGGTCTGTAGACTATGTGAGTCTGTAGGCGTACCGTCAGACTTTCGCAGAAAAATCAGCCACACATTCCTGCAGGTAGCAAGGGGAGATAAGTGGGAGAACTATCCCACAATGACCTCAACAGTTTTCATGTTCAAGCTACTAATACGACTAATATTCAGAAGAATGGAAAAGAAAACTGACGATCATTTTGGCTTCATCAGGGGTAATTGCATCCCAGTAACAGTTCTGACTTCGCGCTTGACAATAGAAGTAAGAATGAAGAAAAATGAAGACAGGTGCATAGTATCTGTTCATCTACAAAACCCGCAGGAAAATGTAAAATGGTACAAATTTTCAAAATCCTCAGTAAAACTGATGTACACTATATGGAAAGACGGGTACATGTACAAGAACTAAGAGTGAAATGTAAGAAAATTTGGAAATTTGTGGTAAGGTCTTATGGGACCAAACTGCTGAGGTCATGGGTCCCTAAGCTCACACACTACTTAATCTAACTTACACTAAGGGTGACACACACACCCATGTCCGAGGGAGGACTCGAACCTCCGAGTCCACAGCTCGTGGTCTCGCCGTCGCGTTCTCGCTTTCCGAGCACGGGATCCCGGTTTCGATTCCCGGCGGGGTCAGGGATGTTCACCTGCCTAGAGATGACTGGGTGTTTGTGTTATCCTCATCATTTGATCATCATTCATGAAAGTGGCGAGATTGGACTCAGCAAAGGTTGGGATTTTGTACGGGCGCTGATAACCGCGCAGCTGAGCGCCCCACAATCCAATCATCATCATCGAACCTCCGACTGGGGTACCTGCGCGGACCGTGACAAGACTCCCCAGACCGCGCGGCTACTCCGCGCAATGGAAATGTAAGATTGGAAGATCAAGTACGAAGTGCTCGGATGTAAAAAACTGTGCAAGGCAAGTATTCAGTCTTTGGCTCCTGCTGTTCACACTATACATAGTAGAAACAATGACCGAAATGAAAGAAAATTCAGGAGCGGGATTAAAATTCAGGGTGAAAGCGTATCAGTGGTGAGATTCACCCAGAATACTGCTGTCGTCGTCGAAAGTGAGGACGATGATTTTTTGAATGGAATGAACAGTCGATAGAGCAAAGAATATGTTCGAGACGAAACAGAAGAAAGGTGAAAGTAACGAGGAGCAGCAGAGATGAGATTAGCGATAATTGTAACGTCAAAACTGGGGATCGCGAAGTAGACGATGTGAACGAAATCTTGAAGCAAAGGCTGCCGTGGTGGCCGAGCGGTTCTAGGCACTTCAGTCCGGAACCGCGCGACTGCTACGGTCACATGTTCGAATCCTGCCTCGGACATGCATGTGTGTGATGTCCTTAGTTTAGTTAGGTTTAAGTAGTTCTACGTTCTAGGGGCCTTATGACCTCAGATGTTAAGTCCCATAGTGCTCAGAGCCATTTAGGAAGCAAAACACGGGCGACAAAGCCAGGACATTAAATCAGACTAGCACAGGCAAAGAGGACACTCCTGAGAAAAAGAAGTCTACTAGAATCGAACATTGGCTATGTTCCGAAAGACATTTTTGATGATGTACGGTTGGAGCACAGCATTCTATCATCGTGTAGATGTGAATCTATGACTCCGAGAGAATAGGAAAAGCAGAGAATCGAAGCACCGGAGATGTGGTGCTATAGAAGAATGTTAAAAATTAGTTAGAGTCATAAGATAAGGAATGAGGAAGATCTACCCAGAATAGGCGAGGAGAGGAGCATTTAATAAAACATTGACAAGAAGAAGGGACAGGATGATAAGACGTTAAGACACAAGGAACAAATTCTAAGGAAGTTGAGGGAGCTTAGGAGACAAAAACTGCAGAGGAAGACAGAGAAAGCAGTATCCGTCATCCGTGGATCACCTAAAATACCTTAAGGGACAGTAAAAAGATGGGGATATCATGGACGGCAAGTGTTCACCAGACATACTGGTACTGTTCTAAGGGATCAAGATCAAGAGCGTTCTCGTGTTCAGTTTTAACAGGGAAGGTCAGTATTCCAGAACATGTTAGAAATGGGTATTTGAAGCAGCAAATGTCATGGACATACTCTTCACTGAGAATGTTTTTCGTGCTATGTTTCCATTCAAGTTCAATGGTTTTGTCACGGAATATTTCTTTCTTCTCTGTATGGTAACGGTGCACTCTCGTTGGATATGTATAATGAAATACTAAGGCTATTTGTCGTCTAAAAAGAATGGAACTGACTTTGACAGCATCATAACAGACCTTAGACAAATAGGTACTTTCGTTATCTTCGAATATATAAGCAGACTAGCCGCGAACAGTTGAGCTCTATTCTTCTTGACGATAGCCAAATATAGTAATAAAAAGTGTGAAATACAAGGGTGAAACATTCTATGAAGAGCTCTAAAGGACATAAAATACTGTCACTAGGTACAGGATGACTCCCAATAGCCTCTATGCCCTCAGAAGTTTCGGAACGTATTTCCCTAGGACGTGGAATGTAAACTTCTCCAGTCAGTTGTTCTTTCGACGCTCTATTTTTGCTGTTATCCAACATGTCACTAGTAATGAAGATACCATACAGTTTAAACAGACTGCGAATCGTTGCGTTAGCTACATCCACATCTACGTACATCTACATAAAAACTCCGCAAGTCACCTACGGTATGTCGCAGAGGATACTTTGTCTAGCGCTATCACTTCTTTCCTTCCCCGTTCTAGTCGCGAATGGTTCGCGGGAAGAACTATTGCTGACAAGTTTCCGTGTATACTTAAATCTAATTTTACCTTCACATTCTTTTCGGAAGATATACCTATAAAAATGCTATAAATTGGTTAACTGTTGTAAGAATGTACGCACTTGGAATTTTAACAGTAAACCAACGCAACCCAATGTGCAAAACCTTTCTTGTACCGTCCGCTCCTGCAGTTGGCTGAGTTAGTTAGTTACGTGTTCCAATGATCAATCTCACGGTAACCGTTGTGATGTGGAGCGTGTCAAGTGCATAAGAAATGCACACATGAATGGAGGTTTTTTAAATATTAAAATTTTTATTTTTTTAATTTTTAATTTTTTTTAAGCTTAAAAGTTTTATTTTTTTCTACGACACTTACTAAATAAACTGCAGCGGAACGCGCTGCTCGTCTTTGGATCTTCTTTGTTTCCTCTATCAGGCCTATCTAGCATGGATTTCATGCTGACAAACAATATTCAAATATTGCTCGAGTGAGAGTTTTGTAAGCTACCTGCTTTGAGTGTGAACTACACTTTCCAATGAACAATACTGTTAAGGCTTTCGTGGCCACTCGTTGTCAAACTGCCTGAACAGACCATTAGCGGCATGCAGGTTGGGGCAGGAGGACAAATCGGCCGTGCGCAGAGCACCTGCTGTGACATAGTGAAATTTCCCAACACAGAAGAGAGAGAAGAGCTATCACACATGCTTGTGCAGAGAAGCTATAGAAACCCATCAACATGAGAAGAGGTTCAACAATAAAGAAGAAAGCTTGAGGGTGAACGGATCCTGGATTCCTGTGCTGCAGCGAGTGACCGTTGCAAGTAACAAGAGGAGAACCGCATTGGAAATGACAGCGGAAGAGCCATTGGACGTTGGTGCATCAGGTGTATATAGTCTGCGGCCGCGAACTCGACTACAGTCCACCACCAGCAAAGCAGGATGAAGCTTTGACTATGCCAGCCACTCGTGCTGGCGAAACGTTAGAAAAATCATCAAACAAACGTCGGCCGAAGAACGAGAGACGCAAGTCAACAGTCAGTTTTACCTCCAATGAAGTTGGACATCTGCCACACCTGCTGTTACTTTTATATGATCGTTACATTTTAAAACGCTCCGGGTGCATACTCCTAGATATTTCATGGACGTGTCTGCTTCTAGTGTTGCTTTCACAATCGTGTAATCATACAAAAATGACTCTTTCCTATAACTTCTATGTAATACGTTACGTTTGTTTGCGTTGAATATCAGCCGTCGCTCCCTGCACCCTCCGTAGGTCTTCTGCAGGTTTTTCTGTATTTCGCTATAATTTCCTAGCGCTACGACATCTTTGTATACAACAGCATCATCCGCGAAAAGCCTCACCGATCTTCCGACCTTATCAACTTGATCATTTACAGGTATTTCGAAATGTAAATGTCCTGTAACACTCGTTTCAAGTACACTTCCGAAGGTGTCTCTGAATTGAGAATGGCACACTGTTTTTTGCTCGCTAGAATCTCTTCAATATAGACACAGGCTGCGCAAGTCAAGGAACACGGCATCAACTGGGGTGCCGTCATCTACTGCTTTTTGGGTCTAGTGGACGAACAGAGCGACTTGGGTTTCACTCAGTCGTTTTTTCAGAATCCTTGTTGATATCTACAAAGGAGATTTTCGGTCTCAAGAAATGTCATAGTACGCAAGTATAAAACAAAAATCCCACAACATATTGACGCCAATAGACCTATAGCTCTGTGCCTCCGTTCAACGGCTTCTCTTGTAAACGGGAATGACATGCGCTTTTCTTTTTCAGTCCCGAGACCTACGGTACACAGCTACTAGAAGAGGGGAAAGTTCTTTCGCATGCTCTGTGTAGTGCATTTCTTCTGTTGAGCGATTTCATTTGCTTTTCTGTCCCGTCGTTACTTATATCAATGTCTGTCATCCTGATGTTCGCGCTATACTCTAAAGGAGGCGCTACAGTGTCTCATTTCCTCAGTGAAACATTTTTGGAAGACGCTGTTTACTATTTTGCCCTTCTGTCACCATCCGTTTCGACGCCATTACGGTCACAGATTTTCGGAACAGATGGCATCGATTCGTTTACTGATTTAACATGAGACTGAGATTTCTTAGGATCGAATGGCAATTCGGTGGATAGAAAGTTACTTTCAACTTCGTTGAACGTTTCACACATGCCTCTCCTTATGCCAATTTCTGCTTCCTTCAGCTTTTGTCCGTAAGGCTTTGGCTACGTTTAAATTTGCAGCGACGCTCCCTTTGCTTTTGTAGCATTTTCCTAACATGGCTGTTGACCAAGGCGGGTCTTCTTCACCCTTCGCAACTTTTCTCAGCACATACCTGTTTAAAGTGTATTGTTCAATTCATCGGCAAATACCTGTCTAAAGCGTATTGTGCAATATTCTTGAACTTCGTCCATGAATGCACTACATCGTCCGCGTTGGAGATAAAATTTTCATAATGAACGTTCACGTAATCTGAAATCTGTTCCTTCTAGCTCTTGCTAAGCGGAAATATCTTTCTACCTTCCTTTACATTCCCATTTTACAGCCTAATTCGGTGATGTTGTAATAATTAATGATCACCGATTCTCTGTTCTACTCTGAGACAAAACGTTCTGGCCTGTTCGTGACCAGGAGATCTAAAACGTTATTTTCAAAAGTCAGTTCTCTGCTCAAGCGTGAATCTCCCAGTCTGTAGCTGTTAAGTTGAAATTTCCACCTAATACTTACAGGTTTACTTATACTGCCCACAAAATCCGCAGGTGGTACTCGGCCCCACTCAGTCCAGCCTTCCACACTTCCTATAACCCGCACCTTCATCTTCCAGACCCAGTATCTGCCTATCTCCCACGGTTTTATCCTTCCACCTCATTCATGCCCATCCTAATGGTGTCTTTCCTTCAGCTTCTTCATCCATTACAGCCTTTATTGCCGGCCGGGGTGGCCGAGCGGTTCTAGGCGCTACAGTCTGGAACCGCGAGATCGCTACGGTCGCAGGTTCGAATTCTGTCTCGGGCATGGATGTGGGTGATGTCCTTAGGTTAGTTAGGTTTAAGTAGTTCTACGTTCTAGGGGACTGATGACCACAGCAGTTAAGTCCCATAGTGCTCAGAGCCATATGAACCATTCGAACAGCCTTTATTACCGTGTTCTCCCCTCTCCTCTGCATATGTCCACACCATCTTAGTCTCTTAATTTTCACACTCGCTACGACGTCAGGCAGTATGTATAATAGTTCTCTGTTTTTCCTTATGCTTCGCCGTTCATTTTCGTTCACTGGTCCATGTATTTTTCTCAGTACTTTATTTTCTGAAGCGGTGAGTTTTTCTCTGTTTTCCTTGTCAGGTTCCTTGTCTCACTTGCATAGCACACTATTAGCTTGATGATGGTCTGACATAATCTTATTTTTGCCTGCCTAGACAGTAATGGTTCAAATGGCTCTGAGTACAATGGGACTTAACATCTATGGTCATCAGTCCCCTAGTACTTAGAACTACTTAAACCTAACTAACCTAAGGACATCACACAACACCCCTAGACAGTAACTTCGATCTTATGTTGTTGTGTATAGCTCCAAGCCATCTTCCCCCAGCTTGAATTCTTGTTACTATCTCTTGTTCTATAAGATTTTGTTGGTTTATGTTGGCACCAAGGTACGTGATGTGTCTGTCTTCTGTGTTGTTAGATTTCCGATTTTTAGAGGGTTCGGTCCTAAATGAGCTCTTCTTCCGACTAACATCAACTTTGTTTTACTTTCATTTGTACTTAGACCTACTTTCTTAGCTTCTTCCATTAGCACAGTGCCCATTTTCTCCAGGACTTCCATGTTCTTTCCTATCAGCACAATATCATCCGCAAAAGCCAGAACATTTATCTTTTTCCTATAGTGAATCCCTCACTTTCACATGTTCCTCTCCTCAGGGTGTTGTTGAGGGCCAAACTGAACAGGGTTGGTGATATAATATCTCCCTGTCTCACTCCTGCTTTTACTTCAAATGCTTCTGAGAACTCCCCCTGTACTTTCACTCTACACTTTGATTCCATCACACACATTTTAGTTAGCTTTATCAGCTATTATCCTCCACATTTCCTCTCTTACTATGCTGTCATATGCTTTGTTGAACTCTATAAACAGGCAAAAGGTATCATGATTGTGCTCCCAGTTCCTATCTAATATTTGTTTTAGTGTGAATATTTGGTCGATTGTTGATTTACCTTTCCTGAACCCTGCTTGTGCTGTGTCTAATATTTTCTCATTGTGTGGGTTGAGCCTGTTCAATATAATTCTTGATATTACTTTACAGCGTATGCATACGAGAGATATCCCTCTGTAGTTCTGTGTCAGCATTTTGTCTCCTTTCTTGTTTCTTATGTCAGAAGCAGTTTTCCATGCCTCCGGCATTACTTCTTTTGTGCATACCCCTTTTATCAGTTCGACTAACCATTCATGTATCTTCTTTCATGAGCTCTGCTGATATCATGTCTATGCCAGAGGCCTTCCCATTGTTTAGACTTTTTATTGCCTCCTTCACCTCAATCAGAGTTGGTTCTTCGACTAATGGTTGTACGTTCTGATTGTTTTCTGCCTTGTTTTCATTGTTGTAGGTATCTACCGCGTTGTTCAGCAGTTTTTACAAGTATTTCCTTCATTCGTAGTGTTCAGTTTTCCATTCTCGTCCTTCATTATCACAGATTCAGCTCTGTACTCTTTTCTATACCTATTCATTGTCTTGTAAAACTGTTTACTATTATTCTGGTTATAGTCCGCCTCAGCCTTCTCTATCTGTTATACACGAATTCTCGTTTCTCTCGCCTTATTATATTCATTTCTCTCGTGGCTTTCCTGTATGTTGTTTGGTTTTCATGGTTGTTATTGTTCATCATTGCCTGTCTAGCTCTCTTCCTGACCTGTACTGCTTTTCTAGATGTTTCATTGAACCATGATTTGCGCTTTATATTGCTATTATTATTATCTTCTAGTAGTTCATGCGCTGTCTCCCTCATAACTGTTTTCATCTTCTTCCACGTTGTGTTGATATCTTCATCTTCTTTTCTATTATGGTCATTCTCTAATTCTTCGAATTTGTTTTCAAGCTTAATCTTAAACTGTTTATTCACCTCTTCCTCTTTTAGCATACTCACGTCTACTCCTCTTTGTTGTTTTACCACTGTTGTTCTTACTTGGTGGTTTCGGTAATGATTGTTTCATCTTCATTAGCACAAGAGAATGGTCTGATCATAACTCAGCCCCTCTCATTGTTTTAATAACTGTTATTGCCTTTTTACGTTTTTTCTCTGTCAAAACATGGTCTGTTTGGTTCCTAGTTACTCCAGCTGATGCGATCCATGTTGCTTTATGTATGTCTTTATAGGGAGATGATGTACATGCCATTTTCATGTTTCTAGCTATGGCGAAGTTGATAAGTCTTATACCATTATCATCTGATTCAGTGTGAAGGCTGAACATGCCTATATATGGTTTTCATTGCTGTCCTTGTCCTATTTTAACATTTAAGTCTCCCAGCACAATTCCGATATCATACTGTGGTAATCTGGAGTGCATCTGGTCTAAGGTGTCATAGAATTCGTCTTTTATGTATTCCTCCTTGTCCTCAGTCGGGGCGTGGACACTTATTAATGAGATATTTCTATATTTGCCTTTGATTCTGATGTAGCATATTCTTTCATTGACTTTTCTAGTGTCATCACATTGGCCATTGTTTTATTATGAACCGCAAATCCTGTCCCAAATACATGGTAATCATGCTTGTTTCCTCTGTATATGACCTTGTAGGTTTTTTTTCTGTGCGTACCTTGTTCAGGCCATCTTATCTACTGCAGGACTCTAACATCCATCTCGTACTGTTAGTTCTTCATCAAGTAATGTGTTTTTACGTTCCATGTACCTATTCGTAGTCCTTTATTCATAAGCTTGGGTCTTTTTTCGTTAGATCCATTCCAATCCGAGGCTGTGTGTGAGTGTATAGGAACCCGTCAGTTTTTTTACAATGCTGAATGGTTAGCCCAACGATTAACACTCCCACTTTATCCGGGCTTGGGACCGTCTGGAAGGCGTGATTAATTTCCACCTTATATTGGGAACATGGCCATCGGATGTTTCTGCAAGTCCACTGCCTGAGGAGTAGTAGCGGCGGAACAATTGGGGGAAGTAGAGAAGTTGGCGTAACTAAATTTCCTGTTTATCTTACAATAATTTCCACCTAATATTATAACATAAACAGGAATTTTATTTACGCGAACTTTTCTACTTCCCCCAAGTTCACTACCTCTATTGCTTCTCAGGCAGTGGACCGGTAGAAGCATCCGATGACCATGTTCTCACTTTTAACACTTTTTTTCATCTAAATTATGTCACATTCGGAATCTGTGCTACCTCACTAGATAGTAACGTACTTTTTTGCTGCTATGAACAGGTCTCCAACACCGGCATTCAATCTAACTTTGCCCCATAGATTCCACTCAGAATTTATAATTTCGTTGCTATTACCATGTAGCTTCACCCAGCTTTCTGCCCCTGGTACTATGGTACCCTTTATGATTTAGGCAAGCACTGCAATCCTTCCGTAAATGCTTCCACAGTTAACCAATACTATATTATTTTCTTTCTCAGATCTACCTTTGTGAATGTCACTTGCTGTAATTAGTGGGGATAGTATTCTTTACTGTCTGAAATCAGAGCATACGTTATCGGGCCTTTTCAGGAATTTCGCTATCTTCCTTTACTGTGTCAAACTTTTCATCTCGGAGTAGCACTTGCAAATTACGTCCTCAACAATTTGCTGGATGTATTCCAATCTCTGTTTTCCTTTACAGTTTTTACCATCTTCAGCTCCGTCTGGTACCGTAGAAGTTAACTGTCTTAACTGATGTCCTACCACCCTATCCCTTCTCCTTGTCAGTATTTTCCATATATTTCTTTGCTCGCCAAAACTGTGGAGATCCTTCTCATTCCTTGATCATCAGCTTAAACAATTTTCAACATTCGCCTCGAACACCGCATCTGAAATGCTTCGATTCTCTTCTGTTCCGGTTTTCCCACAGTCCATGTTTCACTACCATTCAATGCTGTGCTCCAAACGTACGTCGGCCGGATTGGCCGAGCGATTCTATGCGCTTCAGTCTGGAACCGCGCGACCACTACGGTCGCAGGTTCTAATCCTGCCTCGGGCATGGATGTGTGTGATGTCTTTAGGTTAGTTAGGTTTAAGTAGTTTCGAGTTCAAGGGCCCTGATGACCTCAGATGTTAAGTCCCATAGCGTTCAGAGCCATTTGAACCATCCAAACGTACACTCTGAGAATTTTCTTCATCAAGTTGAGACATGTGTTTGATACTAGTGGACTTGTCTTGCTCAGGAATGTCCTCTTTCCCAGTGCTAGTCTGCTTTTTACGTTCTCGTTGGTCCGTCCGTCATAGTTAACGATAGTAACAGCAACTGTAAAAATCAGGCTAGTACTGAGAAGACACCTGGAGGCGTCTGCCTTGTCATGTAGTGCCTCTAAACACTGTATTAAAAGCGTTGGCAGTCTGTGTGCACCTGTGCACTAGGGTAATAATATGTCATACGTTTGAACGCAACAGTGGTTTACTAGGCACCATACCACTGGAAGTGGCATAGAGTTGATTTTCTGCGACCTTCCAACTGATTTACATAGCTAGGTATAGAGGTGAGAAGGTCCGCTAAGAATTGTATGTAAGTATGGGATATCTGGTTGAGCGGATTCTGCCTGGCTAGGTGTCGTGGAGGTGGCTGGGCCAGCCAGCTAAGTGAAGACTCGGCGCCGTGCAGAGCATCCAGGATATGGCGGAGAGCTGAGAGCGGGTGTGGGGGCCGCTACTCAGCAGGTTATGGCTGCTCAGTGAAATCCCAAAGTGGCCCAGGTACTATGTTAAAACTGAAACCTAATACACTCAGGTGACAGCAATACGCACATACACAGAGGGCGGTAGTGTCACGCTCACAAGGTAGAAAAGGGCAAAGCACTGGCTAAATTGTCCCTTGTACTTATCTGAATGCATTTACGTAGTGACTATGGCCGCACGAAGGGAATTAACAGTCTTTGAACGGGTAGTGATACTTGTAGCTAGACGCCTGGGACAATGGAAATGGTTATGGAATTCAATATTCCGAGATCCACAGTGTCATGATGTGGCAGTTCCTCCTGCTTTTATTTCTTAGTTTGTTGTCCTCGGCGTCGACATACTGGGTGAAAGATGGGTTGTGTGGATTCCGACACTGACTACTTTAAATGATATAGCCGACATATGCACAGTTACGTTTTACAGTACTTTAATTTCACTGTTCACAAACCCCTAATAATACACAGTTATACGGCCAGTGCACTATTGTTTAACTTTTGATAACCCTCATTAACAGTTAGCAGGCGAAACTCCACATATTGGTACAATAGTTTCTTTATAAACATCTACGAGCAGTAAACCTAACCACAAAGTTCACAGTTCTTGAAGAATAATCAGGTGCGTATGGATCAGTCACTGTCATTGGTTTTTACACAGGGCCTAATTGTTTAACACTTACTTCACAGATACATTGAAGCATTGTTGTTGTTCTAACCAGCACAAGTAACTCGTCTGAAACTCGGCCTTGGACTGACTGTCTCGTGACCAAACATCGGGACCTTATATATCATCACAATAATAGGTGCTGAAACTACACATTGTTCGAAGTTAAATTTACAGAAATTACAATTAAAACTTAACTCATTACATTAACTGAGTACATCAAAAAATTGCGTCGTTTTAACAGTTTCTTCAACTTCAAAAGTGAGGCCAAATTATTTGTTTAAATCATGAAATTAAAAAATATCATTACGCAAACGATACTTTTGACAAAACTATTAATTACTTTGGAATTAATTTAGAACTGGCTTTGTTGACTTGTTTTGAAATAGAGCCAAATAGATACTTTAACATTGTTGGCATTTCATCTTCCAAATGTTTACAATTATTACAGAACTTACATTTGTTTATATGTAACAATAGAATTTAAGTTACGAAACAGTTACTGATTTCTCCATGTAATGAAAGACACTAACTAGGAATAGTAAGAATAACTTAGAATATCATTTACATACATAAAACTAAGCACAAAATTAAATCTGGTGTTATATTCTTTAAAATATTGGTAGCCCTTTCTCTTTTATGAAAATGCAGAATATATTCACGTATGCTAATGGTAAATAGTTCAAAGCAACAAAACGAATTTAAAGATGCAGATGGTAAAACAAGAGCGGAATTAAAATTATCCCAGCTTGCTTCTTCACGAAGAGTGTGCCGAGAAGAACAAATTTCAGGGGTTGCCTCAGCACGGATAACGCAGTGGCCGGTGGCCTTCACTTAACGATCGGGAGCAGCCGCGTGGCGTAGAGTTGACGGTGCTAACAGACACACAACACTGAGTCAAATAACCGCAGAAGTCAAAGTGGGACGTGCGAAGAACGATCCGTTGGTATAATGTAGCGAAATTTGGCGTTAATGGGCTTTAGCAGCAGACGAGAGCCTTTGCTAACAGCACAACACGCCTATAGCGCCTCTCGCAGGGTCATCTCCATATCGGTTGGACTCTCCTTCGACCGGAAAACCGTGACTTGATCAGATGAGTCCCGATTTCAGTTGGTAAGAGCTGATGGTAGGGCTCGAGCGTTGCGCAGTCCCCACGACGCCACGAACCGATGTTGTGAACAAGGCACTGTGTACGCTGGTGGTGGCTCCATAGTGGTATTGGCTGTGTTTGCATAGAATGGACTGGGTCCTCTGAACCTAACTGACGGGAAACGGTTATGTTCGGCTTTTTGGAGACCATTTGCAGCCATTCATGGACTTCATGTTCCTAAAAAACAATGCGCCATGTCACAGGACCACAATTGCTCGCGAATGGTTTGAGAGAGTTTCGGACAGTTCGACCAAATGGTCTGGCCACCCAGATCGCCCGACATGAATGCCATCAAACATTTATGGGACATAATGGAAAGTTCAGTTAGTACACAAAATCCCGGCCCGGTAACAATTCCGCACTTATGGGCGTCTATAGTGGCAGCATGGCTCGATATTTCTACAGATGACGTTGAGCGACTTTTTGAGTCCATACCATGTCTAGTTGCTGCAATACGTCGGGAAAAATAAGGACCGACACGCCATTACGGAGTATCCCTTGAGTTTTGTCACCTCATTGTAGTAATGAATGAAAACACTAAAACTGCTTACAGAGACGCTGCGAAAAATCTAAGGATAGCGCAGTATTAATGACGGTGAGACGAGCTCACTAAAATTATTATTATGTGCACAAAATTATTATTTACAAAATTATTAACCTTTGCACTAAAAATTAATACCGGAAACTAGAGGTACCTCAAATTAGCTTACAAAAAATACTTAAACTACAGTGCATGCGCATTGTACGAGATTTTCAATGCTGTCGCAGTCTCTTCTCGCAAACTGTTAGTCCTAAAAGGAAGCTGAATAGAACATTATTCGTAGGAAATTTAAAATAACTGTATTTTCTATTGCCACACGATTCCGGTGGAGGGTTCGGTGTAAAGTTATTCACGAAAAACGTTCAAAAGTTGTGAGACCCGCTAAGCTTACGAAAAATGACCATTTGACGTTTTTGCCTTAATTCGCTAATGCTGTCAGCCCTCAAAGCTTGTAACTTTCCCCCCTGACACACTGTATTTGGGATGTGTAAATGCTATGTCTAATCTCACTAACTGCGGTGAAGCTGTTAGCTGATGTATAGAATCAGGTATTGGTCACATGATTAAGTTTTCAAATAAGGATACGGAGCAGACCTAAGCGTCTTTCGACTTCGTCCTTTGCTCTGTGAGGTTGAGTTTGGTAAGGTACTGTGGTGCCTGAACCACTGTGACGTAAGTGTTATTCGAACAGCAGTTCGAGACACAAAAATATTTTTGTACTTCCAAGTGCTAGTGGACATATAGGGGGGGAGGGGGGGGTAGTAATGATCGGATATTTCAACCGTAGTGAATTTTTTACTGCATAAAGATATATCTGAATCTACTGAACTTTGATATTTCGTTGCCGTTTTAGTGATTTTGATGCTCGACTCCAAGCGTTTACTTCACGTTCATTACTGACTACGAATTCTCTGCTCGCACTTAAAAAATTAATTTTTTGCTATCTTGAATATGTATTGTGTTCAGTGGCAACCTACGTAAGTCCGCCATTGGAATAAGATTGTATGTGATATGAAGAAACAAATTATCAAAGATTAAATCATCGGTTGTAGCCTACATTATTATCCAACAGAAACCCATTCTTAATGCGTTCCTTTTAGTAATCACATTTCACGTATTGGTTTAATTATATCACTAGCTGTCGTTGCTAATTAAAACACTTCATGAATGAGACATGCTTTTAAAATTGGTAATATAACCAAAGCCCTTTTTCTCAGATGACCCCTATTCAGATCTTAGGTCGTGTACTCGCCCTCTGTTGGTTTGGCAGCAAGGAACTAATACTGACTGGCGATTAATTTCTCATTGCTGTTACGCGAGCCCAAGAGAAAGTTACAGGTGAGGCTGCATATTAACTCTGAACTGCTGTGCAACTCTGTATTTTTTCATTAGAAAGCATTCCTATAGGTCAAAGAAGAGATGGGACTAAAACCCAAGAATTGGCGCCGAAACCCATACTTTTGGTCCTATTGCTCTCACAAGGATACCGTGCATGGTCGTCACCAAGGATTTAGTTCAGATCTATGGTATATGTAGGGCTTGACCAGAAATGAAAGTGACAAAAGTAGGGGCTACATACTATTTAGCGTTTATAAAATAAACTAGCACTTTTGGGACGAGTCGGGAGGGGGCGAGACATTTGTGTTAGCGTAGTTTGGAGGCCCAGCAGCAACAGTACAAAACAGTATTCCGACGGTCGTCAGGTCGAATCCATAGGTGGATCCAGTGGTGACCCTGAAGAAGGTCATTGTAACCGTGGCCGAAATGTTAGTTCTCCCAGTATAGTTTTTTACATCACAACGAAGTATGATACTCAGAAACCTTTTATGCCAATCTTTGCGTCAACAGATCCCACGGAATTATTAAGACAGAGAGAGCATTGGGTCTGGGCCAGTTCGCAAAGTTAAAATGTGTTCGACGAGAAGATTGATCGATTCAAACGCTGCAGCCTTTTTAAGTCAGAGATTTCAGCCATCCTAGAGGACAGACTCAGTTTTAATACCAGTGATGAATGACAGGGAGAACACATACAAAAAAAGCGCTGGAGTGGTATCGATATTTTCTCACTGGAGTCGTTCCATTACATTCCTGAAATATTGTATGCATTAAACATGTATAGGAAATAACGCATCACTTGTCACTAAATTAATTTCATCCGATTATCATGCGATCTTTAATCAGAGAAAAAAAATTACCGCCCATTTGTTGGCTTATCATTTTCAGGAAAATTGTTTCGGATGTATCAAGTGGTTTGTACAAGCGGTTCGAAGGTAAGTAGCTCACAAATATTCGCGAAATTTCTCTACTTCTGCTTCACACATTAATATGTAATAACACGTCTGGTGTGGAATGTAATACAGAGGCATTTCGCCACGTTGTTTGCAACTAAACGGATTTAGTTCGTGGAAGAGGTCTACTTGAATCTGACGTGACGACCTGTGAGGGAGGCAACCCAGCACTTGAACTTAACATAAGTTAAACGAGGTGTTGGTTTTCACACTCCGAAGACACCGATCGTCCGACAGCGGGTCAGATTGCCTGCAATTTTAGGATCGTTAAATAATTCGTTTCGGTCGCCCGTAATGACGAGACGGCGGCCATCTAAAGCAAATAGACATGCTAACGCAGCCCGCATTCCTCCGATAATGCAGCAGCCAACGACCGTTAATGGTCGACAATTCACACGTAGACGGCCAGTCGACGCAGGTGGTGATTAAATATTTAGGAAATTTGAATTTAAAATGGCTTAAGTAAACATTAAACGAGCTGTCGGCAACTCGTAATCAATGAACTGTTAAGAAGGCAGCGTTTTGGTCCATACTTGAGCTCACGTTTTCAGTCGTTGACATCGGTTCCTGGCGAGAAAGTGAAAGTTTTTTGCGGTTAAGCTCCCCATTTTTAATGTCAATAGGGACAGTCTCAGCGTTTTTCGTCAGCGCATACCTAGTGAAGTAGAAACTGAAAGTTCAACCTTTTTCTTGATTCTAAGGAGTAGCATGAACTTTTGGGAGATTGGAACCAGGAGATGTAATAAGTGTTTGTTCTGACACAGACACTGTATTTCATGAAATGGGTTGTCAAGCATCAGTTGTTAATATAAACACAATGCTTAGTATTTTCATTAAAAAATACGGCACACAATAGGAAGCTTTAATAGCAGTAATGTCCCTACATAATGTAATATGAATGTAATAGTCCGGTTGCGAGTACCAGCGATGATACGACAACGCTCTTTGCTCTGACGACGACACTCTTTGCTGAAAAAAAAGAGGAGCATCTATGTTTTCTTGTATTGGTTGAAGATAAGTCTGCATACAGAAGCAGTCTGAAGTGCAGAGGTCATCACGTAATCGCGATTATCAAGAATAAAAACTGAATTTGTGGAAAAAAGAAGGTAAATATCGTTTACGGACCGTTATTCGATGTTGGATCCTGGGACCTCCATAAAACTATTGGTGTGTTTAGTAATACAATGCACAGTGATTTCTTCGCGAATTAACAATACTGGACGAATCTGCTACTATCACAGTCCGAACGACCGTTCTGAAAGTGAAATAAAAATGAAATGATCGTATGGCATTGTTGGTCGGGAGACCCCATGCGGGGAAGTTCGGCCGCCGTACTGCAAGTCCTTTTTAGTTCACGCCACTTCGGCGACTAACGAGTCAATGATGATGAAAAACACACAACACCCAGTCATCACGAGGCAGAGAAAATCCCTGGCCCCGCCGGGAATCGAACCCGGGACCCCATGCGAGGGAAGCGACAACGCTACCGCAAAACAACGAGAAAATATTTTGCAGAAACGTCTGTGAATATTGTAGCTGCTAAGGGAGACGGCTTCTTCATCGCGAGTTGTAGCACTTTTCTGCGACTTTGCCTGGCATTCTCTAAGAACCGGAGAAGCGGAAACTTCCGACCACAAACTCGTCCTGTACCTAACCTGTCCTCTCCTCGCAGCAGCCACAAAGAAAATGTGCTATCGATAGCTACGATGCGACGGCGTAGGTTGGCACTACGACACCGACACCGTCGACAGCGTTCTCTGGCTGGCGCTGTGCATCTCTACGAGCTCCGTTCCGGATTTAGCCCATTTGTTTCGGAGGAGACGACCTAGCTATATTGTTTCTAATCGCAGGAGGCTAGCAATTACAGACTGTGTTACTTCAGTTACTCCAATGATAGTTTGTCCAACTACTAGTAACTCTTAGATTTGATGGATGAACGGCTTCGCACCTACGTGCTCATCTGTAAGCAAATTTAAGTAAAAGAGTTATAACCTAATTGCAGTACGAAGCATTTTCACCTTTTACTGCTCCTACTCACTTCCTGCATTCGGCCTACCCTTCAGTTTACAGGAGCAGACGCACTCACCGCCTTCCAGGTGGGATACAAAAGAAAACATATTCATCTATAGTGAATTTTCACATATTTTTGTCTTAGACAGGTAAATTTTTTTAGAACGTATGCATCTAGGAAAAAGAAAGGAAAGAGAGTTTAAAACCCAGTGCCTGTCTTATCTGTGTTACAGACGAAAGTCAAAGAGCAAGTTAATTAATTAATAATTTTTGTTTTTGTGTAGCAGTATCATTTTACCATGATTCCTTATGATCTATTACCAGCTACCCCATATGTTCGTAGTTAATTTTGTTTATTCGTCAGACGTATGTTTCGAAAATTAAACATATTAACGGTGCCCCAATTACATACTTTTGATACTAAATTAAAACTGAACCACTTACCTAAATAGAGAAATACGTAGCTATAAAGGGCGATAAGAAAGTTTCCGTATGAGAGCGCTGCTACATGTATGCAACTCAACGTTACTTCCATGCGGTTGTATAAGCAACGACATGAAGACAAGGCGCTAGTGTGCCATTGGCATTGACACTTCTTGATTGCTCCTAACACATTGCACGAAATAGCAGTAAATATTACTTTGATGTCAAACGGATAAAGTGATTATGATGTACTGTTGTCGTTACGATTTTATCTCGCCACGAGTTAATAAATACACTCCTGGAAGTGGAAAAAGGAACACATTGACACCGGTGTGTCAGACCCACCATACTTGCTCCGGACACTGCGAGAGGGCTGTACAAGCAATGATCACACGCACGGCACAGCGGACACACCAGGAACCGCGGTGTTGGCCGTCGAATGGCGCTAGCTGCGCAGCATTTGTGCACCGCCGCCGTCAGTGTCAGCCAGTTTGCCGTGGCATACGGAGCTCCATCGCAGTCTTTAACACTGGTAGCATGCCGCGACAGCTTGGACGTGAACCGTATGTGCAGTTGACGGACTTTGAGCGAGGGCGTATAGTGGGCATGCCGGAGGCCGGGTGGACGTATCGCCGATTTGCTCAACACGTGGGGCTTGAGGTCTCCACAGTACATCGATGTTGTCGCCAGTGGTCGGCGGAAGGTGCACGTGCCCGTCGACCTGGGACCGGACCGCAGCGACGCACGGATGCACGCCAAGACCGTAGGATCCTATGCAGTGCCACAGGGGACCGCACCGCCACTTCCCAGCAAATTAGGGACACTGTTGCTTCTGGGGTATCGGCGAGGACCATTCGTAACCGTCTCCATGAAGCTGGGCTACGGTCCCGCACACCGTTAGGCCGTCTTCCGCTCACGCCCCAACATCGAGCACCCCGCCTCCAGTAGTGTCGCGACAGGCGTGTATGGAGGGACGAATGGAGACGTGTCGCTTCTACCTTGGTGCCAATGATGGTCGTATGCGTGTTTGGCGCCGTGCAGGTGAGCGCCACAATCAGGACTGCATACGACCGAGGCACACAGGGCCAACACCCGGCATCATGGTGTGGGGAGCGATCTCCTACACTGGACGTTCACCTCTGGTGATCGTCGAGGGGACACTGAATAGTGCACGGTACATCCAAACCGTCATCGAACCCATCGTTCTACCATTCCTAGACCGGCAAGGGAACTTGCTGTTCCAACAGGACAATGCACGTCCGCATGTATCCCGTGCCCCCCAACGTGCTCTAGAAGGTGTAAGTCAACTACCCTGGCCAGCAAGATCTCCGGATCTGTCCCCCATTGAGCATGTTTGGGACTGGATGAAACGTCGTCTCAAGCGGTGTGCACGTCCAGCACGAACGCTGGTCCAACTGAGGCGCCAGGAGGAAATGGCATGGCAAACCGTTCCACAGGACTACATCCAGCATCTTTACGATCGTCTCCATGGGAGAATAGCAGCCTGCATTGCTGCGAAAGGTGGATATACACTGTACTAGTGCTGACATTGTGCATGCTCTGTTGCCTGTGTCTATGTGCCTGTGGTTCTGTCAGTGTGATCATGTGATGTATCTGACCCCAGGAATGTGTCAATAAAGTTTCCCCTTCCTGGGACAATGGATTCATGGTGTTCTTATTTCAATTTTCAGGAGTGTACTACACGTTTTCCGTATGTTTATCTCACTGTGCATACTGACGGTACAAGTAGCTGTATTACCTGTTAGGGGGTAAAGTCAGCGCCGGTACGCCTGTCGGGAACGATAGAGAAGAGGAAGCTATGAGAAGAGGTCAGCCTATCGCACGCTGGCCGACCTCCCTTCCAGGACGACAACGCGACAGCAGCGGCCCCTGTGTGAAGAGGACATAAGCGCCGCATCCGACTGGTGCACCCCACTTTGATAGCAGTTTTAACGTTAGCTACTTCGTTATCCGACGCTTCGTAGCCTGTATCATTAGCAAACTCTACGTAGCGCAGACTTGGGTTTGTCTATTCTGAAGAAGACTGATTATTTTGCATGTCACCCTTTGTTTGCGACACATCTGTCAAAGTTAAGTAATTGTACTTGCCTTCTTATAATAAAACCCATTAACACGAGTTGTTTGATTGTCTAGCCAATCGAGTATGCAGGATTCCTAGACACAACGTTAACATATTTCTTTGGGGGTTAGTTTGTAACTTCACTTTTTGCGCATCAGTTTCATTGTATTAGATGAACTTTTGTCCTATTCGGTTGTTTGGTACGTTATAATTTTTTATCGTATGTTTATTGTTTACTCGTGCATCGGCTATTGTACTGGACAGTAAGTAGTTTCGTTGGCATCGCCTTTGCCTGTTTATCTTATTACACATCAGTGTTCTGTTACTTGGGCATATCTGAACGGATCTACTTACGTGACTAATGAGACGTACGTGGACTTGCATAGAAGTAAAATGAGGATTAAATACGAAAAGAAACTTTCTCGTGTGTATTGCTTTAGGTACAGGTAGCATAGTAAATCAGTGGTAACTGTTTTAGCACATTTTTAACGCTTGTTTATTACTATCGTGCAGATAATAGAGAGAGAGGTGCATCATGAAGCCACGAGCCCGCAAAAAAATTAAAAAGTTCTTGGTGTTATGTGAGAATCATCCGAATCGGAACATTAAAAACAGGAGGATACTCTTCTCGAGAGACTAGCGGAAATAAATACAATTTTACAAAATGAGAGCAGAACTAATCTCAAACTTTAGTAAAATACCTGTACCACTAACTTACCAAAAGTAAAATGAAATATATAAATGGTATAAGACAGGAATGTAGTCTTTCGCCCCTAGTGTTCAATCTATACATCGAAGGAGCAATGACGGAAATAAAAGAAAGGCGCTTGATTATAATTAAAATTCTAGGTGAAAGTAGATCAATGACAAAATTCACTGAGATATTGCTATTCTCAGCGAAAGTGAAGAACGGCATGTGTTGAATGGAATAAAGCGTCTAATGAGTACAGAATATGGACTGAGAATAAATTAAGAAAGGACGAAAGTAGTGAGAATTAGCAGACATGAGAATACTGAGAAACTTAACATTAGGACTGGCGATCACGGAGTAGCCTAGATCAAGTTAACGAATTCTGCTACCTAGGCAGCAGAATAATCCATGACGGCTTCGTGGCCAAGAGAAGTCTACTATTATCAAAGGCCTTAATGTGAGGAAGAAATTTCTAAGAATATGCGTTTGTAGCACAGTATTGCGTGGCAGCGAGACATGGAGTGAGGGAAAACCGGAACATAAGAGAATCGAAGCATTTGAGATGCGGTGCAATAGAAAAATGGTGAAAATTAGGTAGACTGATAAGGTAAGGAATGAGGAGGTTCTCCGCAGAACCGGCGAGGAGAAGAATATATGTAAAACACTGACAAGAACAAGGGAGAGGATGATAGAACATCCGTTAAGCCAACGCGGAACAAGTTTCATGGTACTAGAGATAAATGTAGAGCGTAAAAAATGTAGATGAAGAGAGGCATTGGAGTACAGCTAGTAAATAATTGAAGTTGAGGACATAGGTTACAAGTGCTACTCTGAGATGCAGGAGTTGGCACAGGAGAAGAATTCGTGACGGGCGCAACAGAAGGGCATTAGTCACAATGATCATTTAAAATAAAGAAACCTGTGATGGCTGCCCTATTGGCATATTTTTTATTTTATAAATGACATATAAGTACTGTCAGTCTTTTACCATGATTCCGTACTTATTCCCTACCATACGTTTTTAGTCATTATTCTGTGACTATGTTATAGAATATAGACCATTCCTTGTTTTAAATTCTGAAGAAGACACTCTTAGCAGTGTTGAAACCAGGTTAATTTGTTAAAAGTAGTGACCGAGGGCTGTTTTTCATTCAATTGTAACTATTCACGGTCTCTGACCGTGCGGCTATGTACAAAATTTTGCTTAGTACCTTGATGTAGGTTTCGACACCTCTACAGATGTCTTCATCAGAATGAAAAATTTAACAGCCGTTAAGTTACATGTGAAGGGCAATAGTCTAAGTTTAAAGCAGATATGCTCAAGACAAAAATTAAAAACGCTCCATCCCATTGGTATGCACACCTTGCAAGGTACAAGATCAGACTCCATACCTTGTCAATCGGTAGCATGAATTTTATAAACGACAAGCTACGTGTCGTAGCCTGATTCAAACAGATCAGGACTGCAAGTAAGCCGAGTGTAAGTCACTTCCGAAGAACGAAGTGAGAAAAGTCTTAAAGAGCAACGGACACAAACATAGATCCATGTCAAAGTCGAGGTCCAGAAAGTGAGGCGACAGTCGTATTGTACAGTTTTCGTACGGAGGCTTCAATAGTGAGATGCAAACTACCGATTCAACCGCCGCGCTGGCTATTGATTGCCCACCGCTCGCCGCGACCCACGCAGTCGTTCAAATGGTTCAAATGGCTCTGAGCACTATGGGACTTCACATCTGAGGTCATCAGTCCCCTAGAACTTAGAACTACTTAAACCTAACTAACCTAAGGACATCACACACATCCATGCCCGAGGCAGGATTCGAACCTGCGACCGTAGCAGTCGCGCGGATCCGGACTGTAGCGCCTAGAACCGCTCGGCCACCGCGGCCGGCCACGCAGTCGTCACAGCCGAAAGCGTAATTATCTGCCACACATATTGCTCGCCGCCACTTCCCCAGTATCCAAATATCGCTGGAGTGGTCGCATATTACAACAAGTATCATCGGAAACAGGTAATTAGAGAGCGCGCGTTACTATTTTGCACGACATATACCACTTCAGTACAGCCTCATCGCTCCACCAACTCCTTTCACCGGACCCAGAAAGTAGGACCGGCCGGTGTGGCCGTGCGGTTCTGGGTGCTTCAGTCTGGAACCGCGTGACCGCTACGGTCGCAGGCTCGAATCCTGCCTAGGGCATGGATCTGTGTGATGTCCTTAAGCTGGTTAGGTTTAAGTAGTTCTATGTTCTAGGGGCCACAGATGTTAAGTCCCATAGTGCTCAGAGCCATTTGAACCAGAAAGTAGACCAAAATACCTTACCGACCGAGCGAGGTGGCGCAGTTGTTAGCACACTGGACTCGCATTCGGGAGGACGACGTTTCAATCCCGTCTCCGGCCATCCAGATTTAGGTTTTCCGTGATTTCCCTAAATCGTTTCAGGCAAATGCCGGGATGGTTCCTTTGAAAGGGCACGGCCGATTTCCTTCCCAATCCTTCCCTAACCCGAGCTTGCGCTCCGTCTCTAATGACCTCGTTGTCGACGGGACGTTAAACACTAACAACCACCACCAAAATACCTTACCGGCCGCGCGTAAACATGTACTAAAGATTACCTTAACACACTTTGACTTCGTGATCTCTGTGCCATCAGGATACAAAACTGTGGTCTCTGAACGTAGAAATTCGGCGCGCCTGCGAGTGCCTATCATCTGCACTGTCCGCCATGTTCTAGTTAGGTACAAACGTTTCTATCGGCCCATACTTGGTGAAGGAATATTTACTTAGTTTTTGTCTTTAACCTTATGACAATTACTGTGATGTAATAGGGTGATATGAGAGCAGAATCTGAATGTATTTATGTGTCCCCGGAGTGTTCTCCGAGTCTTTCGCGGAGGCATGCCTGAATAATACCTTCTCGGTTTTCGTGCCCCGTCATTTCGAATAAAATACTCGCGCTTTCGATGACTGTTTCCGCCACCATCGTCAGGAGTAAAAACCACTGTCTGCCAGGCCCCGTTTTTTCCCTTTCTTGTTATTTCATTTCCCCTCGCCCCAAAAGCGAGGGGGGGGGGGGGGGGGGCAGCGATAACGTCAGCCGGCTCTTCAGCCAATTGTCAATACAAATTAATAAGACGAAAAGAAAGAAACAGAAAGGTGAGATACATACAATGAATTAAAAACTATTTGATCGTGAAAATAAAATGGAAGTTTTTGTTTATTCGAGGGACATGACTTTTTGCACTGGTAGTTAAAAACAGAAATAATAAAAGATAAAACGAAAGCGTCAGTAGCACTTGAAAGCGAAAATCGAAACACAATAACAGCATGTCTAAAACCATTTACAGCATGATGCCGAAACACTGTTATTTATAAGAAGTTCTTTTCTGTCACTAAAACTAGTAGGATCTGTGCTGAGATAAGGAGTCTGTTGTTGTAGGAGAAACGTTGGCGAAAGAGGGGTGGGGGGGGGGGGGAGTAAGGAATGTAGTGGTAGGATGGGGTACTTGTGCGTAGAACCGATGGTGTAACGGTGGTTGTTGGGACAGAATAGGAATGGGTGTAGAGTGCGGTATTGGTGAGGCTTATAATTGTTGGCAAAGGGGGAAAGAAAGGCAGATGGGCAAAAAGGTTGGCAAGGATGTGGGGAGGGAAGGGAGAGGTAGCTCTGATGAGGAGGAATGGTCGGAGTGGACTTATAGCTGGTAGGTTAGGTAAATTTTGGGGAGGGAGAGATGGTTGAAGTTTCTTTAGGAAAGTATATGGATGGTGTGTAGATGCAGGGTTGGTGAGATGTGTTACTAAAGGTGATTCAGTGTACAGGGATTGGAAAGTAGGGGGCCGGCCAAAGTGGCCGAGCGGTTCTAGGCGCTACAGTCTGGAAGCTCGCGACCGCTACGCAGGTTCGAATCCTGCCTTGGGCATGGATGTGTGTGATGTCCTTAGGTTAGTTTGGATTAAGTAGTTCTCAGTTCTAGGGGACTGATGACCTCAGAAGTTAAGTCCCATAGTGCTCAGACCCATTTTTTTGAAAGTAGAGGGTAAACTATAGGTTAATTAGAGTCACGTTTGTGGATGGTGTAGATTGTTTGGAGGTGTTCAGTGTAAGTAAGGAGAGGCGGGAATTTGATGAATTGGTCAATGATCCTTGTGGGGGAAAGTAAACGGATATGGAAAACGAGGAAGAGTGCATGGTGATACAGGGTCGGCAAGGAGTTATAGAACATGAGTGGATAGAAGATCCATGCAAGGATGGGTGGGATCAAGGTTTTTTAAGAGCGGAAGACAGTGGAGGGGTACAATCCTCAAGTCTGGTCTGTTAGTAGTTTTAATCTATTGTAGGCTTTCTGTTCGATGGGTAGTAGGCGAGATTTTCACTTTAGTTGCTGGTCGACCGTCAGTTCAGGATATTTTACTGTCTTAGTTAACCGGATAGGACAGTTGTAAATGATAAGATAGAAGTCATGGAGTGGGATGTGTGGGTGGTTCGTCCTACAATTATTGCCTGGGGTTTAGCGGGTTAATACGGGGAGCATTGGTTACATCAGGAAGCACACTAATTGAGGTGGATTTGAAGGGATCATTAGGATTTATGGAGTGTAAAGCAGAGGATGAAGGGGGCTGTGCCATCAGCGTAGTGAAGGAGGTGGGCGGTTGGGGATTGTTTGGACATATCAGCAGTATAAAGGAGATAAAGCAGAGGCGGGAGAACGGAGTCTTGAGGCACTCCTGCAGTGGGGTGGAATTGGTATTGTTAGCAGTGGCAAAGGATAGACAAGTAGATGGTATGGGTGCAATAAGGCGGACATCGTTAAGAGGAAGTTCACAGGTCTAAATTTTGAAATGAAGACCGGAATCCGTAGACTGTCGTAGGCTTTCTGTAGGTGGAGGGAGACAAAAACAGCGGATTTCCGGGTGTTGAGCTGGTTGAGACAGGGCTAGTACTGTTTTCTGCTTATGTAGGTACGACTGCAACATCCGGGACATTCAGAGAGGTCTGAAGCAACGCATGCTTGGAAGGTGAGCTGGGCAGTTCATACCTTCAGCCCGCAGCGGGACCGAGTGACGTCAGGTGGCGCGAGGGGCTGGCCCCACATTTTGGAACTACAGCTCCCGCCTCCCTACTACAGTCGAGCATCCGTCTTTGCTTTCTTCCGTTATTGAAAGTCCGCCCCCAAGACCTATTACGTGTGTACCACTGAGTTCTGTTAAAAGCGTTGCTGTTTATTTTAATCCCGGAGGTCTACTTTGTAACTGAATCCTAATACGTTGACGCACGAGCCAAAACTCTCGTCTTTTTCAACTGTATTTTGTGTTCGTTTTCCAGGCTATGGTCAGCTATAGCAGACTTTTCAAGCTCTCTTTGTTTAATATCTAGTTTGTGTTCGTTAGAACGCGCTGCAAATAAGCGAATTGTCTGACCTATATACATGCTTCCGCATTCGCAAAGGACACTGCACACACCGGGCACACGAAGTGCTGCGTCGTCTTCAACAGGGCGCAGCACACCTCGTATCTTGGGGTCGGGTCAGAACGCTGGTCTCAGTCCACGTCTGTGCAGTACACGTCCTAACTTGCTGCTCGTTGCCCCACAGCATGCTAAGAAAGCCGCCGGCTTCGCCTCTTCTGCCGATTAATAACCGTTGTAGTTTATGCAGGTTAACGCAGCTAAATGACAAGTAACAACTATTTAACAGACAAAATAAACTTTTGCTTTATTCGTACAACATATATTAATACATTTGGCTACGCAAAATATATTACGTTGCCCATCAGCAAACACGGAACATGTGTATTCCACAGAGTCTAATGCACTCTGCACGTCATATCTTGTGCGCCTCTACGCACGCTGGAAAATGTTTGTTCACATATCCCCAACAATAAGGCACTGTTCGTCGGTGACAGCTGAAAGCATTTACAATGTCTGTTGTGGTATAGCTATTCTCTCTGAAAATGCGTTTCAAATACTGCAGTTTAGATTGTAGGTGATCGTCGTCAGAAATAATCTTTGCTATGTACCAACGTGTTCAGGATCGCTTTCTTGTGTACATGGTGGTGAAAATTTCTGATGTTCAAATATCAATCAGTGTACTGTGGTTTCCCATACACTGAATGAGCAAAAGTATAATAACAAATCGGACAAAGCAAGACGGACGCAACGTCGCAGAGTTGAGAGCTTGCTCCTCAATGCGCTTCATGAAGAAATTCGCGAGTGCCGGAGAGACTGGTGATTCCATCCGTCATCTCAAAAGCGGAAACCCTATCCAGCCGTAGCAGCCATGAGATTTTGCTCCTAACGACGATGGCGGAGGGAGCAATCAAAAGCGCGATCGTTTTATTCGAAATGACCTGCTCAAAATCCAAGAAGATTTTATTCGGTAAGTATTTTCTTTTGTATTGTGGTAACGCATCATGAAAGACATTTGTTATTATTGTTATTATCTGAGTCGTCGGTCTTCCGACTGGTTTGATGCGGCCCGCCACGAATTTCTCTCCTGTGCCAACCGCTTCATCTCAGAGTACCACTTGCAACTTACGTACTCAGTTATTTGCTGGATGTATTCCACTCCTGTTTTCCTCCACGGTTTTTACGCTATGCAGCTTCCTCTAGTACCATGAAAGTTATTCCATGATGTCTCAAGAGATGTCCTACCATCTCGTCCTTTCTTTTTGTTAGTGTTTTCCATACATTCCTTTTCTCGCCGGTGCTCTAGATAGTCTTCTCATTCGCTGCCTTATCAGTCCACCTAATTTTCAGCACCTCATATGCTTCGATTCTCTTGTGTTCCTGTTGTCCTACAATCCATATCTCACCGCCATACAATGCTGTGCTCCAAATGAACATTCTCATAAGTTTCTTCCTCAAATTAAGACCTATATTTGACACTAGCAGACTACTCTTGGGCTGTAATGCCTTTTTGCCAGTGCTAGTGTGCTCCGTCCGTCATGGGTCATTTAGCTACAATCCTGATGTTAAGAATTACGAATTATTTAGGAATAAAGGAGACGACTCACTGAAAGGCAGAAGCGCTGCGACGTCGACAGGTGCACAAATAAAAGGTACAGAGTTTGCCTGGCTTTCGGAATGCATTTCCTTTTTCAACCTTGTAGGAAAAGCATGCACACAAACACATATACACTCACCCACATGCACACGCCTGTGTCACTGCATTGTGCTCAGTCGACTGCCAGTTTCTCGCTGTTCTCATTTCTGCTACTTCTCATTATTTTCGTTTTTCTTGCATTTATTCTAAATCCATATCTGTACTTAACAGATTGTTCATTTTAGTCAGCAGACCTTTAATTTTTTTTTCAGTTTCACTGAGGATGGCAATGCCATCGGCAAATATTATCATTGACATCATTTCGCTTCAAGTTTAATACCGCTCTTGAACCTTTCTTATTTTTCCGTCACTGCTTTTCGATATATGGATTGGACAGAAGGCGCGAAACACTACATTCCTGTCTAACAACCTTTTTAATCAGAGCACTTCTTTCTTAACGTTCCACACTTCTGTTTCCCTCTTGGCTCTTGTACATGTTGTATGTACCCGTCCTCCCTGTCGTTTACCCATGTTTTCCTCACAATTTCGAACGTCTTGCACCATCCGACATTATCGAACGCTTTTTTTCCAAATCGACAAATCCTACGAACGTGATTTGATTTTTCTTTGTTGTTGCTTCCATTGTCAACCGCAACGTCAGAATCGCCTCTGTGGTGCCTATACTTTTCCTGTCGCTTAAAAGGTTTCAGCACACATGAACAAGTCCAGATGAGAGACAGAACACTCCAAACTAAGATCTATAGTCTTCATTTTTGACTACAGTTCTTCCTCAATTGCTACTATAGTTATGTTTATCACGTGAACAAGAAAAAATATTTTCCGTCTTTTGCAAATGAATTTTGATTTTGTATCAAACCAAACATGTTCCCCTTACTTGTATTAGATTCTGACACTGGCCTATAAAATCAAAGTATTTAACTACACATACTTTTTTTAAGAGACCTGTAGTGTTTCGTGGTAAAAGAGTTTCATTATCTTGGTTTTTACAGTTATAAGATTGTGAATTAACACTTACTTTTATCAACTGAACAAACAGTTTTACCGTAGCTAGTTCAAATGGTTCAGATGGCTCTGAGCACTATGGGACTCAACTGCTGTGGTCATTAGTCCCCAAGAACTTAGAACTACTTAAACCTAACTAACCTAAGGACATCACACACATCCATGCCCGAGGCAGGATTCGAACCTGCGACCGCTGCAGTCACACGGTTCCGGACTGAGCGCCTAGAACCGCTAGACCACCACGGCCGGCCCGTAGCTAGTCACAATTTTTTAAATCCACTATACATTTTGGATGATTAGCTTCCGTCGTGAAGAGGGTTTATGTGAATTAATAAATAAGACATTTGTGTGTCGTGTATATAATTTTTATTAACACTGGTGGGAAAAAATGGAACGTTCTCAAGGAGAATGTCATTTTACTGACGAATGAGATGACGCTTGTTCATCATTATGAGAGTATATGATAACAAATTCAGACCAAATGAAACACAGAAAAGGATCCAAAACCATCGCATCAGTGCGCTGTATATCTCCTTCTGACGGCAACACAGGCGTGTGTGTATTCTCGCATGCTTGAATATTGCTCAACAGTGTTGGATTCGTACCAGATAGGATTGATAGAAGAGATAGAGAAGATCCAACGGAGAGCAACGCGCTTCGCTACAGGATCATTTAGTAATCGCGAAAGCGTTACGGAGATGATAGATGAACTCCAGTGGAAGACTCTGCAGGAGAGACGCTCAGCAGCTCGGTACGGGCTTTTGTTAAAGTTTCGAGAACATACCTTCACCGAAGAGTCAAGCAGTATATTGCTTCCTCCTACGTATATCTCGCGAAGCGACCACGAGGATAAAATCAGAAAGATTAGAGCCCACACAGAAGCATACCGACAATCCTTCTTTTCACGAACAATACGAGACTGGAATAGAAGGGAGAACCGATAGAGGTACTCAGGGTACCCTCCGCCACACACCGTCAGGTGGCTTGCGGAGTATGGATGTAGATGTAGATGTAGATGTAGATGCAAATGATCGTAAGGGTGACGGATTGCATCCTAAAACAGATTGTCCCAGACTTCTTCAACCTTTTGTTGCAATTCGCCAATGGTTCTTTGAGGCAAATACGTTCCTACTTCACCACGTCCCATACGTGTTCAGCTGGTGAGAGATCTGGTGATCTTTTTGGCTACGACAGCTTCTGTACATCTGGAAGAGAACGTTGCGTCGCTGCAGCCCTAGGTGGACTTGCACTATCCTGCTGAAAAAGCACATAACCTTCCTGTCGAAGAAGTGGCAGCTGCACGGGGATAACAACCTGTACAATGTAGCGGCAGCTCGTTACTTTATCCTGCACAGACACTAACTCTGACGCGAGCTGTAACTTGTGGCCCGAGACACCGAGAAGTCTGGGATGGGAACTGCATGACGCGGATGGACGAATCCCCTCTGGAATAGGCAGCTCACCAGGTCTGCGACATACATGTGTACGTTCATCACTCGCACACAGACAGCATCCACTCTCGTCACAGAGGACGGCACAGCGCCGTTATTCCACTTTCAGTTCTTTCACGACAGCAGAATAGCCTGTCATGGAGACAGTGGTAGCCTGACCGCAGATAAACGTCGTCTTAATTCTGCTGCAAGCAGACAGCTCCCAACGGTCTCCAAATGTGAACCATGTGACCTGATTTCGTCCCTAGATGATGTTCGGTCGGCCACTTCCACTCGAACAATGCTTAGATCTTGGCTGTCATTAGTTTAACGAGTGTATTTGTGCGTCTGTCTACGGCACTGCAGCTCCCAAACGAAAGGTCCGCTTTTAATGCAGTTTTTTTATCTGAAATCTCGTTTAATCGGGAGAGTTGTTAGCTCCGTTCCATGAAAGTCTGTTCAGCCGTTTAAATTTCATCAGCTAAACTAAGTAAATATGATTCCGCCAGCGCGCTCTTGATATTCGCTACGTAATACCTAAGAGCTACATCGAGCTACGTGGTACCACGTTTCAGAGCTCAGTTAAATCCAAATAAAAGTCCGTTAGAATATGTGCTTATGTTTTACGGTTGACCAACAATGATGATTTTTGTCGTTTGATGTTGCCCGTTTCAACACCTATACAGCAGAAAAAGGGTGCTTGTGAGTCAACTGTTAAAGATAAAAGCTTGCTCTCGTAGACTTTTTGTTCCTGTTTTTGAGGTGTACAGTACAGTACTAAATCAAATGAGTTTGCCCTGATAGTTTAGGCAGCCTACTTTCTTCGTACTTGATTTAGAAGTATAGTCACTGCTTATTTTACCTAAATTAGCTACATACGTACTATACTATAATCAATGAAAGTGTGGGTCGCCCGCATATCGTGGTCGTGAGGTAGCGTTCTCGCTTGCCACGCCCGGGTTCCCGGGTTCGATTCCCAGCGGGGTCAGGGATTTTCTCTGCCTCGTGATGGCTGGGTGTTGTGTGATGTCCTTAGGTTAGTTAGGTGTAAGTAGTTCTAAGTTCTAGGGGACTGTTGACCATAGACGTTAAGTCCCATAGTGCTCAGAGCCATTTGAACCATTTTTTTTTTGAATGTGTGGGTCAATTAAAAAAAGGAACACTAACGTCGCATAAGTGACAACGGTGCTGTACGATGGTAGTGTTTAACGCACTTTAATTTTTGTTTATTTTATTTTATATTATTCGTATGGCTCACATGCAGTTTAAAATTACAGGTAGATAACATTAATAATACTATATAAAACAGGAATATAAAAATACAAAACTACATATAAAACTGTCAATATCTAGGTTCCTAATCCACATAAAATCCGTATCATCAGCTTTCATGAGGTTGCTCCAATTCCCCTGGTAGGAAAGCAAGGGGCATTCATCTCTAATGTTCTTGATTGTCTGTTTCGGAGCCCACAGTCACAAGTCGGAGACTCTGTAGCTCCCCATTTGCAAAGAGAGTGTGCCATCGACCATGGCCAGTGCGAGCTCTGTTCAATTTAACCCACAGTTTCATGTCGAGTTCTGTGCCAGCAGTATCACAGTTATACTTTCGGAACCGCTCACGCTCTTCAGGATTTTCAGTAAGTTGACAGCTCTGGTCCCACAGGTCTCTCACTCCAGTATTACTGGCATCTAGCTATTCTGCTTGCGGTAATGATGGGCTTTTTGAACGGAGTCTGTTTCGTCGTAAACTTGGTATGTCATCCAGTATGGATAATTCCAGGTTCTCCCGTAGTTGCGGTATTCCCTAAGCAAGACCTCGCTAATGCGGATTGCGGGTGGGTAGGTGTTGCTCAGCAGAGGAATCCAATAAATCGATGTTGGTCGGATTGCCCCAGTTATTAACCGCATAGTGTGGTCCAACTGGACGTCGATGAATTTGGTGTGGCCGCTCTTTAGCCACACCGGGGTACAATACTCGGTTGCTGAGAAGACCAGCGCAATGGATGATGTGCGCAAGGTATCTGCTAAGGCTCCCCGTGTCATTTCATAAAATTTAGAATAATACTGCTAGTAGTTTTATTTTGGCAGCAGTATTTTCAAGAAGTTTTCTATATGAAAGGGTGCGGTCAAGGGTGACACCAAGGTATTTTGGGTAATTGTTACAGCAAAGAGTGTTTCCGTTAACTTTCACTCTGAACTCCGCGTTAGCTTGTTTGTTTGTCAGATGGCATATACATACTTTAGTTTTATTTGTACTAAGCTTAAGTAGTCACTTTCTGAAACAGGCACTCCTAACGGCTAGATCTTCTGTGAGAATTGTCTCCACTCGTCCAAGATATTTGGTTCTACAAGCAAGAGCGATATCCTCTGCGCAACAGAATTTTGTTGACCTGGTATTGGGGAGGTTGAATAATAGGGGGGCCAATACGGAGCTCTGTGGTATACCATTACTTAATTTCCTCTCCTTGCTCACATTTTCTCCCAAGTAAACACTCAGATATGTATTATTTATCATAAAGTTGATGGGAGTTACAGTTTTTCGGCATCGCATTGTTTTTAGTAATTTGTATGTCATCCCTTCTCTCCAGACTGTGTCATATGTCGCGGCTAGGTCTACGAATGCGACAGATGTCTTCACGTTTTCTTGGAATCCAGCCTCTATGAAAGTTGTTGGGGCCAGTACCTGGTCGCAGCAGCTCCTCTGTGGCCTGAAACCCTCTTTCTGAGCTGGGATATGTTCCAGAACGAAGCTGCTAATTCTGTTATAGGTGAGCCTCTCCGAGTTTATAAGTACAGCTCAAAAGGGAAATTGGTCTGAAACTTTGAGCGTGGTCAGCTCTTTTACCTGGTTTCAAAATGGCCACAATTTTTGTTCTCTTTAGCTCGTTGGGCAGTGATCCACTATCTAGAATGTCGGAGAAGGAGCAGACCAGTCATTTTTTCCATCATTACCCATGTTTAGCAGAAATTTCGGGTTTATATTACCCAGACCAGGTGCTTTACCATGTTTAGTTTCCTTCAATGCCTCATCCAATCAATTCAGTGTAAATTATGAAGAGAACTTGGGTTAGTTTTGACACTGCGCTTTTAGAGAGAAGCGTTCTTGTTTAAATTAGAACTATGTTGTATGACATGGGATCATCTAGCTATATGATAAGCGATTTGGTTACCTCAAATACCAGGTTTCGGCTTGGTTTATTGGAGTCTCCGCCAAGCTTACGCAGAGGACTCCATACCTTTCTACCCAAATGTCTGAAATTTAAATTTTCTGACATCTCACACCGTCGTAATCTTCTAGCAGAGTCAAGGATTTGGCGAAAATCGTCTGCAATATCGCGGTCGCCTTTTTCGCTATACTGTTCATAAAGTTGTCATAATGTTCATTCCAGCCGGGCATATATTCCTTTCCGTACCCACGACGGCTAAACTTCTTAGCAGCAGTAAGAACAGCCCCAACGGATTGATGGTAGTTTTTAGGTTCTGGTGGAATAAAACAGATATATTCATCTAGGTGGTCACCTAAACTCCACCAACAGCTCTGCGGAAATTCCATCTGGGTCGCGGTACAGATTTCGTTATTGGGACAGAGAGTCCCATATCGATGATTACTGGCCTGTGGTGGCTGTGTGGGAAATTAGATCTGATTTCTCTGGATATAAGCATGGGTGCCCTCTGCAGTCCCGGACACAAAGAAGATATCCGGGTTGTAATCTCTTCGCCAAGGGGCCGATCTGAAAGTTCCCATATCCTCCGCATCATAAAACAGGTATAGATTTTCATTTTCAGCCCAGTCGTTGAATGCAATACCACACTCATTGTCACGTGCACAGTTACAGTGACCTTGGTGGCTATTAAAATCTCCAGCATAAATCGGTGGGTGGGCGGTTCAAATGGCTCTGAGCACTATGCGACTTAACGTCTGAGGTCATCAGTCGCCTAGAACTTAGAACTACTTAAACCTAACTAACCTAAGGACATCACACACATCCATGCCCGAGGCAGGATTCGAACCTGCGACGGTAACGGTCGCTCGGCTCCAGACTGTAGCGCTTAGAACCGCACGGCCACTCCGACCGGCCTTGGTAGGCGGTAATTGGCAGAACATCCAGCGGCCGTAGCACATTTGGTGGCTTGTAAGTATTATTTATAATGGTCTCCTCCACTTGCGCAGAGACATAATGGTTCTCATTCTCTGAATTTTTTGAAATGAGACTAGGATGCTGTATATTGCTCCTTGTACAGGAGGTAACACCACACACACTGTGATACGTAGCACGCATAAGATCGTAGCCATGGATTTATCTTTTCTAAGCTGGTCTCCATAGTTGGAGGATGTGTTTCCTGGATTACAACTATGTCAGTATCATTATCTAAAAGGCGTTTAGGTAGGTACTCGCTTTTAGCTCGGCTAACGCCGTCTATTTTTAAATGACATACTCGGATTGAAGGGCCAAGTCTTTTAATTAGTTGATTCTGAAAAAGTCCATTTTTTAAAGCTTTTTTATCTTGATTTGTCTGTTGTTTTTAGCCAGGAAATCCAATATCTGGTCTGGCTGCCTACTCGTTATAGCTCATTTAGCACGTGTAGTATTCCATTACGAACGCGAGCTAGTTTACACCCCTTTTTAATTGCTAACAGTCATGTGATTTCACTGTTAATAGTAGCTCAAACAGCACGTGTGATTTTACATTGCCAAAACCTTGAAACTGTGATAGTATTTATGAAAATACATCTGTTGCCTGAATACGCAGTTTTCGGTGAGGCAACATCTCACGCCGCAATATCATGTTACGTCTTAGAAAGTATTTGTGTGAGTGTGAGGACAGAGTGGCTATCGTACTGAGTCTACTAGAAAGAAAAATATAAAATTTAAAAGGCATGAACTAAAACACAAATTAAAAATTTGAAAAATCTCCGACACAAAAGACTGTAAAAATAAAACTAACGATACTTATTGCCTCTTTAAGGTTAATGTGGCCTCACCGCCAGACACCACACTTGCTAGGTGGTAGCCTTTAAATCGGCCGCGGTCCGGTAGTATACGTCGGACCCGCGTGTCGCCACTATCAATGATTGCAGACCGAGCGCCGCCACACGGCAGGTCTAGAGAGACTTCCTAGCACTCGCCCCAATTGTACAGTCGACTTTGCTAGCCATGGTTCACTCACTTCTACGCTCTCATTTGCCGAGACGATAGTTAGCATAGCCTTCAGCTACGTCATTTGCTATGACCTAGCAAGGCGCCATTATCAGTTATTATTGATATTGTGCACCATGTACCGTCCAGAGCGACGTTCGTCATTAATGGATTAAAGTTAAGTATTCCACCAGCTACGTCCGTTTTTCTCAATTCTAATTCCCTTGTCATGTTCCAGACCTCACGCCAGCCAGTGTGAGTTAAAACACGTGCATTTCGGCCTCCTTTAGTAACCCTGTGTTGGCTCTCTTGCCAACCACTACAGCTAACATAAGTAGTAATATTTTGATACAAGCATGGTCACGTTGGGGAACCGGTAAGTAAATAAAATAATAACGGAGTACATCTAAAAATGGAAAAGTATGGAATTTAAATACAAGTAAGCTAGGCAACGTAGGTGAATACCAAAACAACAGTGTCACATCGTTGAACCTATGTCTTAATTAATTTGCTCCGAAAAATACGCAGTGTAGAGACAACCGCCAATGACGCCTGCCCTCACGCGACTGCACGGTAGGGTCGCCGCACTTGCTGACGTCACGCGCGCTGCGTACCCCGCACCGGTATGCGGCCTCAGTACGCTGTCATCAAACCATTGCACGACATACGATAGATTAATGCTTAAAACTATGTTCGTACGTAATTTCATAAAAAAACAATATAAAATAAATAGGTCACACCGTACTTTAACCATGTTAGGCTATTCGAAGACTGACTGGTTTTCGTATTTTATATAATAAGTAATTACAGTTTCACTAACCCTAGCTATTCTGAGGTGTGGACGCTGGACGCGTACGACTGGAAGAGATGACGCCAAACAGAAGAGGCTTATACCCAGCAATAATGAAAGTATGCTGTTCTAGAGAAGGTAGTTGCTCATAACTTCTTATTTTTTTATGTACTTAGCGATTCCATAACGTGTTCATGCTTGAATCAGAATACTACTGCTTATGTTACACTTCTTTTTTTTTACTTTTTAGAATTTTATATCGGAGTTTTCTTAAATTTTTAATTTATGTTTTTATGTGCTGAACCGCATATCTCGTGACCATGTCGAAGGAATGTAAGATGATGGTGATGAAGCACTGTAGCCAATAGCAGACGAGACAGTTATTCACGCATATGTTTTATGTTGCTTTTCTGGATACAGCGTGTGACTGCGGTTCAAAGGCGTTAAGCCAAGGCGGTGAGCGCTACCTAGTTGGTATCCCGATGTCTCTTCCACATCGAAGCGTTCCAGTTTGTTAGACAGTGGGAGGCTTCGTCGCGGCATTACCGTAGACCCGCCACCGGAACTACCCAGTGATGGCCCAGTAATTGGCCGAAGTAATGGTTGCGGCGCGCTCGTTGCGTGTTCGAGGCTCGCCGTAAAACTTCTAAGTCTGACCCGTCCTGCAACAAACTCCCCCCGATACGCTGAAGGCAACGCAGTTTGTCGACCTTTGGCAATGAGGTGACCACGTGTCAGGACAGCAGTCACAATTTTCACTATACATAAGTTAAGGTATTTCCGCTGTTGTTACACACAAGGCTACACTGAGTTTTCAGTGTAAAAACAATCTTGGTTGCGATATTATTTGACATTAATGACGCGTTCCAGCCTTTTCGAGCAACATCAGAATGTGTAAAAGTAGCTGTATATGAATCCCATTTGCCATAAAGCCATATAAAATGGAAAATTGACGCAACTGGTTATGTAATGCAACCGCCAAAGGGATACTGCTTGCTGCAGGGGCACGTGCAGCGTTTATTTTGTAAGTCAACCTTGTAGGTGGGTCAACCACAGCTATTAGTATTCATCTTGGGTATGAATAATCACTTCAGTTGTATTTTGGTCCTTTATTACTGTACTACGACCGGTTTCGTGACGTTAAAGCCGCATCTTCAGGTGACATATGTGTAAAAATAAATCCAGAAATAATAACAAACCTGACACATATACTGGTATGGTAAATTGTTTAAAGATTTTAAATATTAAAAACTTTTGCATTAGAATATGAAAATGTTATTATATTCATTTGTTTTCTTCTTACCAATAGATCACTATTTGTTTTGGACACATCCACTGTATTGGAATTTAAAAGTTTTTAATACATGACATTTCGTCTTTTAGCAGTGTTTTGTATTTTACAGACTACGAATGTTAGGAAAGAGATTCCGAGCGTTTCCGATCTAATGCTTTAATCGTGTTAGTAAAAACATTTCCACATTTTCATGTAAACGTTTTTAATATTTTTTAAAATGTTAAAACAGTTTACGATACCAGTGTTTGTGTCAGGGTTGTTATCCTTCTGGAGTCATTGTTATACACATGTAACCTGAATATGTGGCTTTAACGCCACGAAACCGGTAGTGGTACAGTAATAAAGTACCAAAATACAGCTGAAGCGGTTGTTAATACCCAATATTTATTTTGTAAGCCTGGCCCAATTTTGAACTACTATGATGGAGTCAGCTGGTGTGTTGAAGGTCCACCTTCATATTATGTTTCTGTGGATTGCACATCTAGTTACTGTTGCGTCAATTTTCCATCTTATGAAGCATTGTGACGGATGGGTTTCATATGCAGCTGATTCTACACACCCGGATGATGCTCCAAAAGGGTGCAACGCATCATTAACATTAAATAATTGCGAACCTAGACTGTTTTTATTCTGAATTAGTCCTAAACTAGTTGCTGTAGCACCCTGCCACAATAGAATGGAATAATTTCTACACTGAGGTGACAAAAGTCATGGGATACCTCCTCATATCGTGTCGCACTTCGTTTTGTCCGGCTTAGTAGACCAAACTCGGTGTGGTGTGGACTCAACAAGTCGATGGAAATCCCCTGCTGAAATATATTGAAGCATGTTGTCTCTATAGTCGTCCATAACTGCAAAACTGTTGCCGCTACAGGATTTTGTGTACGAAATGATCTCTCGATTATGTCCCATAAACGTTTGATCGGATTAATGGCCGATCGCTAACAACTGTAGGCCGGCGAAATGACGCATTGTCATCCACAAAAATTTCATCATTTGGGAACATGAAGTCCACGAATGCCTGCAGATGGTGTCCAATTAGCCGAACATAACCATTTCTAGTCAGTGATCTGTTCAATTGGACCAGAGGACCCAGTCCATACGATTACCGAGCCACTACCAGCTTGCATAGTCCCTTGTTAACAATTTGAGTCCATGGCTTCGTTGGGTCTCCGCCACTCCCGAACACCACCTTCATCTCTTGCGAACTGAAATCAGGAACCATCTGACCACCCGTCTAGGTAGTCTACGGTCTAAGGGCGCAGGAGAGGCAATGCAAGCGATGTTGTGCTGTTAGCAAAGGCTCTCGTGTCGGTCGTCTGCTTCCATAGCCCGTTAACGCCACATTTCACGGCACTGTCATAACGGATATCTTCGTCGTAGGTCTCACTTTGATTTCTGCGGTTATTCCGCGCAGTGTTACTTGTCTGTTAGCGCTGACAACTCTACGCAAACGCCGCTGCTCTCCGTCGTTAAGTGAAGACCGTCGGTCACTGCGCTGTCCGTGGTGAGAGGTAAGGCCTGAAATTTGATAATCTTGGCACGCTTTTGACACTGTGGATCTCGGAATACCGAATTTTCTAATGACCTTCGAAATCAACTACGCCATGCGTCTATCTCCAAACACCATTCCTCTTTCAAAGTCCGTCAGTTCGCGTCGTGCGGCCGCAGTCACATCGGAAACCTTTTCACATGAATCACCTGAGTACAAATGACAGCTTCGCCATTGCACTGTCCTTTTACTCCTTGTGTACGGGATACTCCCGCCATATGTATATGTGCATATCACTATCCCACGACATTTGTCAATTCTATGTACAAGCCAGGTATTATCACCACAGTGATTACCAACTATAGCTCCCGTCAGACTGCTGCTCAGCAGAGGTTCTGATTTCGAAGATCAAGTAAAGCCTGTCCGAAATGGCAGGTAAACGATGCCATCGGCTTCAAACAAGACTGCATTGAAGAGATATTGCGTCACATGTACACACGGTCACCAGAAAGAAAATATTAGGTCGCACTGGTCACTGTGGAGCACTCCATGAAGTGTAGAACTCGAAGCAGACGGTCATCTGATCCTCCACTGCTGACAAGTGACGGCAGTAAAGCGGTGTGTATTTACAAGGCGGTTACTTGGAATCAGTGCAGTAAGATTGGTCGACGTGGAGAAGTAAGGAATTTTGGGAAGTAACTAACGTGTTTGGAAGTGCCCACGACCACGCCGTGATTGAAGTTGCCTGGTTTAATGGTGAATCAACGCGCACGCTCTAAATTGTCTGCAAGGAATGGTCTACCACCTGGAGCCATTTAAACACGGAGTAACAACAGTGCCCGTCAAAAGATCCTGACCGACAGGGGACGGAGGCGAGAACCAGTGGCAGTCGCTTCCAAACCCGACAGGAACGGCTGCTCAACCAGTTTCCGGGTGACCATTGAGAATATTCTAGTGATCTTGTTGAGAAGGGTATCTCTTAGAAGGCCATTTCTCATTGTGGCACGTGGAATTACAGATCTTCAGTGTACCAAACAGCACAGAAATAGGATAGCAAGTTACTGGAGATGTCTAGTATTGCCGATGCGTCGCCATATTGCACTGACGACCTAATGAGAGGTAGTGTAGTTCATCCCGGAGAAGGTTCTATACTGTTTGGCAGGTTCTTCGTGCCACGTCACGACTTACTCCCAGTCATGCAACCAACCATAAACACGAACACTCTCGGCAATCGAGTGTCGCACTTTATTCCACACTCCCATTATGAGAGTGCTGGGGACACGCCCGTTTTCCAAGGTGGCAGCAACCATCTTCACAGGGCTGCACGCACATCTTCCTGGTTTGATGAACACAAAGGCACGCCATTGCATCTCACGTGGCGCGGTAAATCACACGATCTTAAACCCATAGAAAATGTTTGACACATTATAGATCAGCGGGAGAAAAGCAGCAGTCAGCAACCTCATAATTTGCTAGCTGTACATGATCTAATCGTCAACGAGGGGCTTCAGCTGGGGATGGCATACATCAAGCAACGTGTGGACACTTCCACGCTGAAATAGGGCCATTAACATGACTAGATGCTCTGTTGCACTGTTTTAGCGTCATCTCTACTATGAGGGGGGGGGGGGGGGTAACTTCTTGTCCGACGTGCTTACTGTCATTCTTGTCATGTACTAGCTGAATAGCCGGCATTGCCCGGATACATATCTATCCCATTTTCCCATATCCTACCCCCTCTCTATCTCCTCCTCCCCTATCTCTATCGATTTTCTCCTACCACTCTCTCACAGTCCATCTCCTCCGTTTTCTCTCTCTGTTCATCACATCCTCTTTCCTCTATCTGCCCATCTCCTCTTCCCTCCTCTCTCTGTCCATCTGCGCCGCCCCTCTTCCCCTGCCCCTCTGTCGGTTTCCTGTTCCCCATGTCTGTGTCCACGTCCACTTCATCCTCCCTGCCCGTCTCTTCCACCCCTTCCCAATACCAGGATGTTGGTTTTTACCTGATTAGCATTTCTCTATAGATACTAACTAATATGTCTACCAAGTTTGGATGATATCGATCCAGGGGTTTACAAGGAGATTTTTGCCTGCAGCTTTGCCCGCAGTACGTATTTCACACATATTGAACAGATATTTGTATTTCACACGTATAGGTACACATATTTCATCCTCGTCTGCGAATTTCGCCTGCAGTTTCATTTTCACATGGCTCAAATTTTATGACGTCATATTTCCGGAACTATGTGTCGTACAATGGTGTAATTTTCAAGGTACATTCAATGGGCGTACGTGGATGCGGTCACCGAAAAGTGTTGCGAATAAAGCTAGTGGTAAAGAACTAATAAATATAAACTTCATTCATGATGGAGATTTTCACTTATCTCAGTGTTTATCGTCATATCTCCTGAACTGTGTGTCGTACAATGATATAATTTTGCAGGTACACTGCTGGTCATTAAAACTGTTACACCACGAAGATGACGTGCTACAGACACGAAATTTAACTGACAGGAAAATGATGTTGTGATACGCAAATGATTAGCTTCTTAGAGCATTCACACAAGGTTGGCGCCGGTGGCGACAACTACAACGTGCTGACATGAGGAAATTTTCCAGCCGATTTCTCATACACAAACAGCAGTTGACCGGCGTTGACTGGTGAAACGATGTTGTGATGCCTCGTGTAAGGAGGAGAAAGGCGTTCCATCACGTTACCGACTTTGATAAAGGTTGGATTGTAGCCTATCGCGATTGCGGTTTATCGTATCGCGAAATTGTTGCTCGCGTTGGTCGAGATCCAATGACTATTAGCAGAATAAGGAATCGGTGGGATCAGGAGGGTAAAACGGAACGCTGTGCTGGATCCCAACGGCCTCGTATCACTAGCAGTCGAGATGACAGGCATCTTATCCGCATGGCTGTAACGGATCGTGCAGCCACGTCTCGATCCCTGAGTCAACTGATGGGGACTTTTGCAAGACAACAACCATCTGCATGAACATTTAGACGACGTTTTCAGCAGCATGGACTATCAGCTCGGAGACCATGGCTGCGGTTACCCCTGACGCTGCATCACAGACAGGAGCGCCTGCGATGGTGTTCTCAACGACGAACATGGGTGCACCAATGGCCAAACGTCATTTTTTCGGTCGAATCCAGGTTCTGTTTACAACATCATGATGGTCGCATTCGTGTTTGGTGACATCACGGTGAACGCACATTGGAAGCGGGTATTCGTCATCGCCATACTGGCGTATCACTCGGCGTGATGGTAAGGGGTGCCATTGGTTACACGTCTCGGTAACCTCTTGTTCGCATGGACGGCACTTTGAACAGTGGACGTTGCATTTCAGATGTGTTACGACCGGTGGCTCTACCCTTCGTTCGATCCCTGCGAAACCATACGTTTCAGCAGGATAATGCACGACCCCATGTTGCAGGTCCTGTACAGGCCTTTCTGGATACAGAAAACGTTCAGTGGCTGCCCTGGCCAGCACATTCACCAGGTATCTCACCAATTGAAAACGTCTGGTCAATGGTGGCCGAGCAACTGGCTCGTCACAATACGCCAGTCAGTACTTTTGATGAACTGTGGCATTGTGTTGAAGCTGCATGGGCAGCTGTACCTGTAGACGCCATCCAAGCTCTATTTGGCTCAATGCCCAGGCGTATCAAGGCCGTTATTACGGCCAGAAGTGGTTGTTCTGGGTACTGATTTCTCAGGATCTATGCACCCAAATTGCGTGAAAATGTAATTACATGTCAGTTCTAGTATATTTGTCCAATGAATACCCGTTTATCATCTGCATTTCTTCTTGGTGTAGCAATTTTAATGGCCAATAGTGTACATTCAGTGGAATACGAGAATACTGTTTACAAAATTGTCGCTAATACAGTTAGTAGCAAAGAAGTAATAAATTAAAATATCATACCTCATGCGGTAGTTTCTTTCATGCCCAGTGAAAACGTAGTAAGCGACAAACTTCTTCCTATTATCATTTTCTGGCGGCTGACAGCTAGAAAATGTTTCGTAAAGGATTCGAATTATGTGCAAAGTTTGTTCCAAGTCACTGAGTTCACTCTTTCTCAAATATTTGACGAATAAAATCAGAGTACTGACGCGTCGGGTCCCACCCTTCTTTTTAAGCCCCCCCCCCCCCCCCACTTCGATAAGTTATTGCTCTTCCAGACAGTAAGTGATATGTGTACTGAGAGTTTCGTTGAAATCCGTCCAATGGTGTAGGAGGATTGGAGGAGACGTGGAACGTACGTACTGTACATGCATACATACGTACAGTACAACCGTTTTTATAATATCTATGGTTCTACATTGATCGTCATAGCAAACTTCGAAATTGACCAAGCGACTTGAGGCAAGGTGATAATGCTGCATAGCAGGACATGGTGTATGGACAATAAGAACGATGATAAATACAGATATGGCGAGATTGTACTCTAATAATAAAAAACAAAATCTAATGCAGTGTGTGCTCAAATGGTACATTTAAGAAGCAGCACGCAGATGAATCGCCTAAGTACTATTATTAAGAGACAACTGCAAAAAAGAATTATTGCGAAAATTACGACTTCGCACCAGTTTTGAAAAATTCTCTCTTTTCGCGGTCATCTTGGAAATAATTTTACAAGTTCATTTCGTACTACTTTCCTCTATCATTCCTCATTTTTACAAAAACACGATCACCTCCTTGTGCCTTCTAATAGATTTATATTCCTCTTTTTTCCGAAAAGTCATTTACTGCATTACTATATCTTTGAGTTTCAGGTTATTCTACTGAACACTGCAAACACTGAATAAAAAAATTTAACCTAGTATGCCTTCTATTGGTAAATAAATTCTTGTGCTCTAAATTTCTAACTTCCTGCCTTGATAAATATCTTCGTTGTCCGTGTTATATGGAATAACAGTCTGACTCAAAGCAGAGATGTGCTTGTGATATGAACTGGTCGTTCTATGGCACGTTACCTGGTCACTAATGCGAAACTCTTCATTACACTTTCGTCTGTTGTTTCGTGCGCCGTTGGCTAGAGCAGCTGCTCATTTGGCGTTAGAGGAACAGGTTTCATATAACAGACTCGGAGATCGTTAAAAACCACAGCCTCCTCCATAACTTACGATGTTCCTGTCACCAGCATACCAGTGCCGGCAGCTTCAAGGAAATCGCAGACTTGGGAGGACCTTTGCTAATAGGCAGACACACAAGAAATCTTCTTTCGGCATCATATATAAACCTTACGTGCTGCAAATACTAATTTTCAGTGTCATTTTACGTTACACTTGGGTCTATGGACATTATCGATGAGTACTAAAGGATGTGTGCACACTTCAAATTTGGGTCGCGTGTAGCTGTCGGAATCAATGGCATCGGGACGGTTATTGTCGTATACAAGTAAAATTACGTCTCATTGTAGTGATTCAGTAAGACAGCATGATCTTCGTTCTGTTTTCACGAACCCTATAGCATCTGACAGGAATCAGTAGATTAATTCGCATGTGAAAAATATCCAAGTTATTGTCTCATCTCATTATTTATTTTCGACTTGGCGAAATAAATCTCTGGTGAACAGCCTGGTAGGAGTGTACATAGGACACAATATTTCGGCAATCGACCACGTTGATTTCATCAGGTGCGCTGATGCACTGACTGGCGGTGGGCCGGCGCTAGGTATATATAGCACAATCCTCGTCCTGCAGGGGCAAACGGTTCACCTCGGACCAAGAGGGAGATTGTCCTAAATATACCAAGCGCCGTCCCACGCGCCAACTCCACGAGGACACCGGGATCCTGCCTCTCCGAGACAGGTTTCTCGCCATCGCCAGGAAGTTCTACGAGAAGGAGGGACGCTCCCGCAACCGGCACATCCGTGGACTGGACCAACAACCTCATCACGCTTGGTTGGCCTGACCTGCTGAGGGATTAAGTTTTACTAATCCCCCACTAGAGTGTGTCTTTCTCTTTATCAGGTTACACCAGCTAGAACCAATCAACAAGAGTGGTGATATATCTTTCTCTCTTTTACAGGTACCGCAGGAATGACAAAATTTGTCTAAACTGCACTACCTCGAGCCGAGGATAGGCTCGTCTTTTCAGCGTCAGCGTCACCGCCGATCAGTACATCAGCGCACCTATGATGCCAACGTGGTCGATTGCTGAAATATTGTGTCCTATGCACACTCATGCCAGGCTGTTCACCCGAGATTTATTTCGTCATAAAATACGCCTGGAGAAATTGAAGAATCATATTTTCGACCTTTTCCAATACCATTTTCAATTTACGAATTTATTATTCTCGTCTGTACCCTGCTGGGACAAAGAACAGCATTCCAGAATTTTCTCTCAGCCCCTCTTGTATTTTCGTCACACAGAAAAACGCACTTTTCTTAATCTCATACCATGTCAATTTTCTGCCCAAAATCTCGTCTTTAATATTGCTAATGGAAGATAGAAGCTGTTATAGAAATCATTTATCATGATGAACTAATTCAAAATTCTCTTAATCCCACTTTCTTTATTCAGATAGATTACATCTTGGGATTAAATCACAAGAGAAAAATGAATACAGCATATCACATCACAAATAGTATGTGAACATAGCTTGTAGAAATGAATGCAAATATAGAAATGGGACGTTTAAGTACCACTGTTGACGTGATATACCGTATCTTCCTTTGTGTTTTGATATGAGTTGGCGGCCTGTCAATATGCGTTGATAAGTAAAGTTCAGTCCTGACAGCTAATGTTGTACAAGTGTCCCGTATTGCGTTATCCCTGCCTCTTTTCGGAGCCTTTTATTGTTGCGATTTTAATCCGATAAGTATGACTCAGTATCAAACCTATGCTTGTTAACAAAAGTGAGATCGTATGGTGTCACTATCGAAATTTGGAACTGAACTGATGGTTTTTACAAGGACACAGTGTTTTATCCTGGATGGAAACTCTTCGATATACAGGATGTTACATAAGTGCAGATATACAAGGGCCGTTGAAAAAGAAACAAGCCGGAGTCTGGAATTTGCAAACCGGTGACAGGAGGGTAATACCGTGGCGAGTGTAACGTAGAGTGGTTCCGACCGGAGCGTGGAAGTTCACAGCCCGTCGCTAGAGGGCACTCGTGCACGTCACGTGACAATGCAGAGCTAGCAGGAGCTTGCATCAGTCGTCCAACACTGCCAGTCGCATTGCAAACAGTGACATGGGAGCATCAACAGAAGAGCAAAGATGTGTAGTTCGTTTTCTGACAGCGGAAGGAGTAGGAGGAACGGACATTCATCGACGAGTGTCACAAGTGTACGGCGAACACTACATGTCCCTTGCAAGGGTCAAGGCGTGGTACAAGCGCTGCAGGGAAGGACGAGCGTCATTAGCCGATGATCCACGGTCTGGAGCACCACACTGCATTATCGATTACATCGTCCAGCTGGTGGATGCACTCATTACTCAGAATCGCCGAGTGACAGTGAAAGCCATACCCACAGAGGTCGGACTGAGCGTCGGAAGTGTTCACATAATCATGAAGGAACGACTGCACATGTGCAAAGTGTGTGCCCAATGGGTGCCCCACCGTCTTCTACCAAGCCAGGAAGCATGTCGAATGGCCCACTGTCTGGCTCATCTGCAGCGCCATGCTCGCGAAAGGAAAGTGTTCCTGGCACCAATGGTGGCTGGAGATGAGTCATTGTGCCATCACTTCGAACAAGAATGAAAACGTCAGTCTCCAGTTGAAGTATCCAGGGTCACCACCACAAAAAAAGCCAAGGCCATTCAAATGATAGCAGGAAAGATTATGCTGTCGTTTTTCTTTGACCAAGATGGTCTCCTTCTGATTCACTTCTTGCAGTGAATGCCCAATGTTACTCGCAAATCTTGACCACCCTTCGCAAAGCGGTCAAATCAAAACGACCAGGCGATCTCACCCGTGGGGTCGTTCTGCTCCACGACAGTGCAAAGCTTCATACGGCCAACACAGTCGCGGCATTGTAGAAATTCAAATGGGAGGTTCTCTGCCACCCTCCATGCAGTCCGGACCTCTCTCCCTGTGATTACGCCATTTTTGGTCCCCTTGAAAAGGCTCTGAGGGGCAAGCGATTCATCACGGACGACGACGTCCAGCTGTACATGAGGAACTGGTTAACATCGCATCCCCAAGAATTTTATGAGACAGTCATTCACCGCCTTGTGTCACAGAGGGGCAGGTGTCTCAACAGCCACAGTTCAATACTTCTAACATACAGGGCACTGGTTTCTGTAATTATGCCTCCGGCTCATTTCTCTTTTTGACCCCCCCCCCCCCCTTATATTTGTTGGTGACTGTGGACAGTATATTGAACAACTTTACATTAGTACCCAGTTCATTTGCAGCCAAATAATTGCAGCTATTAGGAGTAGTATGTTTTCAATTGACCAGTACCTCAAAGTATATGTGCCACATGCAGGTCATTAATGCTTGTTTTCCCCCCAGGCGTGGACATAAAATGGTTAGTCTATAAAGACTGGTGTAGTCTACTTACTGGAGCAGCTATGATCGAGCAGAAAACATCAGGTAGTAAATGATGTGACACGTTTGCACGTAGACTGTTGGAGGCAGAGGTAAAACAATTAACACACTGAAGTGGGTAGATATTAAGGCACTAATAATCATAATATCTGCACTTATACCCCTAAAACCATTTATGTAGAAGAAATTTTACGTATTAAAGACCCAGGCAAAACTAATACTAACCTCAAACTTTTTCTCAGATGATGCAGTTACCCATAAGCTGTACAAATATTCAGGGAGACCTTAATAAGATTTCAGAGTGGTCCAAGGACTGGCACATTTTGCACTTCACAAACCGAGAAAAAGGGGTATCCTGTGACTATACTATCACTAAGTCACCAGTGGAATCAGCCAAGTCATACAACTATCTGGCTATAACAATATGTGGGAGTATGAAATGGAACGATTATAGGTTCAGTCGTAGGTAAAGCAGCTGTCAAATTTTGTTTCATTACTGAGATTCCAGGAAAATGAAACGATACGGAAAAGAGATTGATCACAAAACACTCGTGTTACCCGTCAGTTCTCTGTTGTCATTTGTGCTTCACAATTAGTAGATTTCATACACGTGTTGTCTGTTCTTTTGGAAATGTCCGAAAGAATAGACACCACATATATAAGGCGAGTCTGTCCAAAAGTTGATTTTAGTCTTCTTTTAGCTCTGAAACATCATCTGTAGACTACTTGCTGTACGACCAATTGTTATGTTGCCACCAACTCTCACCCATCCTCCGTCCAGGTGCTCTGTCTCCTGCGTTGAAATAATGCGTGGCGACCTGTAACCTCACATGCAATAGATTTGGAAGCATAATTAATAACGTGATTACCCACCACTTGCAACCCTAACTTCATCACTCAGCAAATAATTTAACACAAGAACTTCAATACAACTTTTTAGCTAACACTCTGCCGGGTGGAAAAGCCATTTACGGCCAGTACAGTTGGAACGCTACGATCTGAAGTACTACTTTTCGAAATCTTTGAAGTACGAACATGTAAGAATTAGAGAATACTACACAGCCTGACAAAAAAGTTGAATCACCTAAAAGACGAGGAGGAAACGAAAGGAAGCTTCACGCGTTGAGACAACATGCGTCGTTATTGTTATGTTTAAAGTTTTACATATTGTCACATAAGAGGCCTGCGACCATTCTATGAGACTATAAACTTTACGCACTGCTATTATAGTCGCTGGAGAAAAAAATGTTTAGCCGTTTGATTTTCAGGAATCTAATTTTATTCCCGAGTTTAGAGTAAACTCATCTTCAGAATAGCTGTGTAAGTGATTCAAAAGTCATGAGGAACCACAGCTTTTTTGAAACAAATAATAATGAAATTGGCGTAGGTTAAAAACCTGCTTCAAAATGAACATATCAAAAAGAAGTAAGGTGTTTTATACATCCGTTACGGCGTCACATGTCAGACACCTACTGAGTAATAGATGTTGACGTCACATACAAAGTAACAAACATGGCCTCCAGTTGGCGGGAATACTTGCGCAGTGAGGCGCCGAACGCATATTAAGACAAGTCAGATAATGACGAAAAAATGTTTAACAAGAGTGCTAATTAAACAGAAAGTTATACAGCTACAACCATAAATACATCATTACAAAATTCCGAATCGAGAGAATAACAATACATAATAAACCAAATCTTAGGTAAAAGATAATGGATAAAACAGATGAAGGCTACACAGCACAGTAATTATGTGTCGTATTACATGGAGAAAGGGAAGCAACCATACATAAAACATTTGTAGATGGAGGAGCCCAATTTAGATTAATCTACTGTAAGACAGATTACTAAAACGAAAATGGGAAAATGAAGGTAACCTTTATTGCGTTACAGTACATAAATAAAGTGAACACAATTTTCATAATAAACAGTAAAATAAAATCATGAAAACTGAGTGACTGCAACTTCAATGCAGAATTTTACAGTCTACATTAGCAATTATGTAGTGACAAATTTTGAGAAACGACAAAAATCTGGACACGAAGTTAATAAAAATATGGCATTACAAAGAGCATAAACAGTAGCATATAAAAACAGTAAATGTAGACTAGGACAGCATACATAGACTGTGCTTCTCACGAATGCTACTCTTGCCCTATTGTACTGACTTCTTTATTTTTCAATTCATGTTGTGCCTTTCGTTCCGGGTTCTCAAATAATTTTCATCCCGTTCCTCACTGATACATTCAACTTTGTTTATTACGTACACAACTGTAGTCTGCATTTCCTATTTCTATGTGTTACTGTATTCACTTTTTGTAATGTTATATTTATAACAACATTGTGTCAACATTTGCTTTTTCTCAAAGTTTGGAGCTGCACATTGCTAATGCATACGGCAAAAGTGTTATATTTGGTTAATTTTCTTTGTCCGTGTAATATGACATGTAATCCCTTTACCGCCTTCCCATGATTTGCTTTGTCCCTTATATTTTACCTTAAATTTGGTTTTTATCTATTGTTCTCTTGATTTGGAATTATGTATTGATTCTTTTTGCTGTTTAAACTAACTTCCTATTTAACGTGCACTGTTGTTAAACATTTCTGCATCTTTCTGAGGTTTTCTGCTGCCGATCTCAGACTTCTGCTACGGGCTGACTTCGAATGTCGCAAGGAGTCCATTACGTGTTCTCGGATGCTAGGCGCAGATGTGAGAGGGTTGCGATGAGCTTGGTGTTCGTGTTCACTACGGCTATACTCCGTTGTGATCGTCAGACATGTTCGGCCAGTATCTTGAGGACGTCTGTCCTAAGTTTCGCATGTAACATCGGGACGGTTATAAATCTGGATTCTCTACAGTTCTGGATACAGCACGATTCTAGCAGCTGCTGAAATGGAGAGCCACAATTAAACCCTTTCAAACTGGTAGGCTTTGACAACACTGTCCAACACGAGTGCACGTTCTTCACAGTGAACATCCAACATCTGATGCTGTTCGTGCCCTGACAGGCCTGGGAACAACACTAAACACGAGTAATATAGAACTGGTGACCGTTCTACAGGGTATGAAAATACTGAAAACACAATACATTACAGTGCCTAATATTGTGTGGGAGACCCGTTGGCAAACAAAACAGCTTCCAGACGTGTCAGAATTGACACATATGGGCCCTGTGTGGCTTTCAAGTGAATTTTGTGTCATTCCTCCTGCAATACTGCTGGATCAGGTAGTGATGACGGAGATGGATAGCGATCAAGCACCCTTGTCTCCAAATCAGACCACAAAGGCTTAATAATATTGACATCTGGTGATCTCGGTGTCCAGTGGATATCCTACAATTTATCCTCGTTCTCATAAAACCAGTCCTGGACGATGCGAATTGTGTGAACAGGAGCTCTGTCGTCTTGAAACACAAAGTGATCAATGGGAAACAACCACTGTACCATGGAATGGACCTGATCAACTAAAAATGATCACTTAAACCTTCGTAGTATTGTGACCATGCAGAGTAGCTGAGGGGCACATGGAACACCACGATATGGCTGTCCAAATCATCGCCGAACCCCGGCCATGTTCAACTCTTGGAAAGTAAACTCGCCAGGAGTCGGAAAGAGTTCGAAACAAGACTCACCCGGCCAAATGAAAGTCGAATGGTTGGACAATTCCAGATTCCCCTGCAGTTCCCTGCTCATGTAGCTCCCTTCGTGTGGTTTTAATCCTGTCAGGGTTCGCGAGTGGGTCATTCAATTCTGCAGTGACTTTTGCGGCTCTCATCATCTAATTGCTCATCACCATACTCTCCAATGACATTTATTAGCTTTCACTCAACACACTTCTATCGATGTTGTGACTTAGCAGGCGTTTTTCCGCTTTCGCTATACATTGTGTAAATCTTATATACGGTGCCTCTTAAAATGCCAAACACTTCGGCTACCTTGGTTACAGAAGCACTCACCACTCAAGCTCCAATAATTTGCTCACGCTCGAATTTAGTTGCCGGCGACGTAATGCACGCAAAACTACACAGAACACTGTTCAGAGCACGATTGACACTTGCAACGTACACTCAGGTGACAAAAGTCATGCGATAGACGAACGAGCATAATGCAGATGGCGGTGGTCTCGCGTGCGTAATGTATGAAAGAGCATCTGCCACTCATGTGAAAAGTTGTGCGACGTGATTGTGGCTGCATAAGTGGAATTAACAGACTTTGAACGCGGAATGGTAGTTTGAGCCAGACGCATAGCACATTTTATTTCGGGACTCGTTAGGGAATTCATTATTCCAAGATCCACAGCGTCAAGGGCGCGCCGAGAATATCAAATTTCAGGCATTACCTCTCATTGCCGACATCGCAGTGACTTAATGATACAGAGCAGTGGCGTTTGGATAGAGTTGCCAATGCTAACAGACAAGCAACACTGCGTCAAATCTCGCAAAAATCAATGTGGGACGTGTGACGAACACATTCGATAGGGCAGTTCGGCTAAATTTAGCGCTAATGGGCCATGGCAGAAAACGACCGCCGCAAGTCCCTTTGCTAACAACACGACAACGCCTGCAGCACTTCTGTACTCGTGACGGTATCGGTTGGACCCAAGACGAATGGAAAACTGTGGCCTGGCCAGATGAGCCCCGATTTCAGTTGGTAAAAGCTGGTGGTAAGATTCAAGTGTGCTGCAGATCCCACTAAGCTGTCAACAAGGCACTGTGCAAACTGGTAATAGCTCCATAGTGGTGTTTACTGTGTTCACATGGAATGTACTGGGATCTCTGGTCCAACTGATCCGATCGTTGACTAGAAATGGTTATGTTTGGCTACTTGGAGAAAACTGCAGCCGATCATGGACTTCATTTGTCCATGGTGGAATTTTTTATGGGTGAGAATGCGCCAGGTCATTGGGCCACAGGTACTTGTGATTGTTTTGAGGAACATTCTGGACAACGGAGCGAGGTGGCACAGTGGCTAGCACACTGGACTCTCATTCTGGAGGAAGATGGTTCAAACCCACGTCCGGCCATCCTAATTTAGGTTTTCCGTGATTTTGATAAATCTGTCCAGGCAAATTCCGGGACTGATACTTTGAAAGGGCACTGCCGATTTCCATTTCCGTCCTTCCCCAATTCAATGAGACTGATGACCTCGCTGTCTGTTCTCCTCCCCCAACAACCCAACCCCATTCTGGACGATTCGGGCGAATGGTTTGGCTAACGAGATCGACCGACGTGAATTCCCTCGAATATTTATGGGACACAATCGAGAGGTCAGTTCGCTCAGAAAACCCTGCACCGGCAACACTTTCGCAACCGTGCTCGGCTACGCACGTAGCTTGGCTCAGTACTTCTGGTGGGGACTTACAGTGATTTGTTGAGTACAAGCTACGTCGACTGCTGCACTGCGCCTGGCAAAAGGAGGTCCGAGACGATATTAGGGGGTATCGCATGGTTTCTGTCACCTCGGTGTACGGAGGATATCGCACAGGTGGCGTCCTTAGGCACATACAACAGCGCAACTCGAAGGCCCGGCTAGCAACTGCGCTTATGTTCAAATGTTTCAAATGGCTCTGAGCACTACGGGACTTAACTTCTGAGATCATCAGTCCCCTAGAACTTAGAAATACTTAAACCTAACTTAACCTAAGGACATCACACACATCCATGCCCGAGGCAAGATTCGAACCTGTGACCGTAGCAGTAGCGCAGTTCCGGACTGAAGCGCCTAGAACCGCTCGGCCACAACGGCCGGCTGCGTTTATGTCCAAGCCTGCCTTTCTGGAGATGTTTCTGTATACTTTTCCAACCCTTGTAGCTGTCACAGAGAACTGTGACTCTAATCATTTAAATACCCATCGACTACGTGTGCTTGTACGAAGTTACATTGACTTCCGGATAATTCGCTTTTTATTGTCATGCAGTGTACTTTACACTTTACGTTCGACGTACAGAAAATATCGACATTCATTACAAAATTAGAAGTTAACATAAATATTAACCAACTAAATACAAAATACGTGTAAAATATTTTCAAACAAATGAAAACTACGAATTATCTGAAGCGTTCGTGTTATAACATAAGGAGCATTCAGCAAGTAATGCAACACAGTTTTTTCTGAAAGCAGGATTCCAATGCACCATATTACTCCCCCGTTCACTTATGTATAAAATCCTATCTCCGTTCAATGCGACAAACGTAAGCCACGTTATTGATAGGGCCTGTACGCCCGCATGGTACCACTCTAGTGGTCAACGTGGCAACCAACTTTTACTACAACGATAACTGCCCGTCATCCGAGAACTGCTTCCCGTGGAGTGCATCCTTCACTGGTCCAAGTCGACGGTGCGAGATCTGGGCTGTAGGGTGGACGAGCAAGAACACTCCATGGAATACTTTCTTGTGTCCGGTTCGAAGTGATGAATATATATTTCATCGCCCGTGCTGACGTTCGGCGAAAAATTGTCACGATGCGCTTTGTAACACGCAAGCAATTGCGCAAAGGTGGTTCTTCGGAGTTATTTATGGCCATCTGTTAGGAGACGAGGATCGCAGCATGGTTAACGAGTGCGTCAGCACTACCAACAGAGACGTCCAGTTGTGAAGCAATGTGTTTATGATCGATCGATCACGTTCGAATGAGAGTGTCCGCACGTTCCATCATAGCAGGAGTCACAGCTACATGCAGCCGACCGGAACGCTGGGGATCGTACAGGTTTACGCGACCTTGGGATGGTGAAGACAGACGCCTCACCCAAGGAATCAGGCTTTTGCTCACTGCCAAGTGTCCATGAATATTTTGTAAGCACCTATCAATATCTACGTTGCTCTGTTTTTCGTTCAAAAGATACTTAGTGACAGCTCTCTGCATGGTACTCACATGCGTTACAGACGACATAATGAAAGCTGCAATAGCACCACCACCTATCGGAACTTAATGAAACTACAAGGGCTGAAGCAGAAATATTCCACAATATCGCACAACCAATTCCGCATTTTTACAGCTGAAATTGGCCAAGAAGAGGTGTGTTGCTTTACCTATTGAACGCCCCTTCTACATATACACTACTGGCCATTAAAATTGCTACACCACGAAGTTGACGTGCTACAGCCGCGAAATTTAACCGACAGGAAGAAGATGCTGTGATATGCAAATGAGTAGCTTTTCAGAGCATTCACACAAGGTTGGCGCCGGTGGCGACAACTACAACATGCTGACAAGAGGAAAGTTTCCAACCGATTTCTCATACACAAACAACAGTTGACCGGCGTTGCCTGGTGATACGTTGTTGTGATGCCTCGTGCAAGGAGGAGAAATGCGTACCATCACGTTTCCGACTTTGATAAAGGTCGGATTGTAGCCTATCGCGATTGCAGTTTATCGTTTCGCGACATTGCTTCTCGTTGGTCGAGATCCAATGGCTGTTAGCAGAATATGGAATCGGTGGGTTAAGGACGGTAATACGGAACGCCGTGCTGGATCTCAACGGCCTCGTATCACTAGCACTCGAGATGACAGGCATCTTATCCTCATGGCTGTAACGGATCGTGCAGCCACGTCTCGATCCCTGAGTCAACAGATGGGGATGTTTGCAAGACAACAACCATCTACACGAACAGTTCGACGACGTTTGCAACAGCTAGGACTACCAGCTCGGAGACCATGGCTGCGGTTACCCTTGACGTTGATTAAAGACAGGAGTGCCTGTGATGGTGTACTCAACGACGAATCTTGGTGCACGAATGGCAAAACGTCGTTTTTTCGGATGAGTCCAGTTTACAGCATCATGATGGTCGCATCCGTGTTTGGCGACATCGCGGTGATCACACATTGGAAGCGTGTATTCGTCATTGCCATACTGGCATATCACCTGGCGTGATGGAATGGGGTGCCATTGGTTACACGTCTCGGTCATTGACGGCACTCTGAACAGTGGACGTTTCATTTCAGATGTGTTACGACCAGTGGCTCTAACCTTCATTCGTTCCCTGCGAACCCCTACATTGCAGCAGGATAATGCACGACCCCATGTTGCAGGTCCTGTACTGGCGTATCTGGATACCGAAAATGTTCGACTGCTGCCCTGGCCAGCACATTCTCCAGATATCTCACCAATGGAAAACGTCTGGTCAATGGTGGCCGAGCACCTGGCTCGTCACAATACGCCAGTCACTACTCTTGATGAACTGTGGTATTGTGTTGAAGCTGCATGGGCAGCTGTACATGTACACGCCATGCAAGTTCTGTTTGACTCAATGCCCAGGCGTATCATGGCCGTTATTACGGCCAGAGGTGGTTGTTCTGGGTACTGATTTCTCAGGATCTATGCACCCAAATTGCGTGAATATGTAATCACATGTTAGTTCTAGTATAATATATTTGACCAATGAATACCCGTTTATCATCTGCATTTCTTCTTGGTGTAGCAATTTTAATGGCCAGTAGTGTAGATGTAGAAGTCCTGTAGAATCTGATGCGTCAATGGGGCTTAACTTCCTGGCCGCTGCGCACCAGAGTCGACGCCCATTAAAACTAAGCCCCTGCTCCAATAACGAGCGAGCCGCCCTTCTTAGCTGATCGACGAGAAATAAGACAGTACAGAAAGTCCGGCAGGTCGCATAAATATTCATTTAGGAGGCGGGAAGGGGCGACTGACGCTGATGGCGGACCTGTCCGATCTATTTCGAGGCGGCGGCCGGCGCCTGCCGCCGGCTTGTGTAATCTGGCGATGATACGTCGCGATGCGGCGGCGGCTACCGCGGAAGGCGTCCCGATCGGAGGAGTGGTCCACGGCGGGATTAGCGTCACTCCCCGGCGGCGGCGGACTCGCTCAAAGCGGCGCATCGGCGCTCCGCCCCGCGCCACCTGACCGGCGCACCCGCCGACCGACCGCCTTTTGATATGCAAATACCGCCTTCCCCCGTCGCCCTTATAGTCTCAATCTCCGTATCTGCCGGCGGGGATCTCTGTCGCTTACGCAGCGCCTGGGTGACGCGGGCCCGTCTCATTTGGGGCCACCATTGACATCCGGGACCTCCTTGACTGGATTCCAATGCGGGCCGACCGCCGACGTCACATCTCTCTCCTGCTCTGCAAATTTGGGTATCGCATCTGACTTTGATCTACGTCTCTCTCTTCGTCAGTCTTGAGACCACTCCATTGTTACAGACTGAGAACTCTTCCACTAAGTTCCGTTGCTGATATACTTTTCAAACACCATGCAAACAATCTTCACAGAAGCGAACATTCACAGCATTGTACGTTTGTAAGCCCCTACTCCTATATAACAGTGTAAGTTTACTACTTACTGTAAAGGTCACACGTTAAGTTGCAGACAGGCACAAATAAAAGACACTTACGCATTAGTACCGGGCAACTGGCTTCGTCCTACAAGGAAACCTCACGCACACGTGACTGGTCTGAGCTGCCGGAGATGCGGTCATGTGTGCTTGCTTGTGTCAGTGAATGTGTGTGTGTGTGTGTGTTTCCTTTTCTGCCGAAGGCATTGGCCGAAAGCACACTTGAAACAAGCGTCGTGTAATTAAGCACTTCTCCAAATTCCATCCCTAAGGGATGAAGTAGGGGATGAAAGATTATTTGAAAACATGTAGCTTTATTATGAAAGTAGTTGAAACCTAAATCTATGAAAATTTGAATTTCGCTTCCTAGTTAGCAAAAATAAAATACATTGTAAGACGTCGTAGTCTCCTGACCTTCATTGCTTACATATTCCTACCTCACAATCATGTTCCGCACATCAAGACGCTTCATTCGAACCCAAACTCGATAAGATAAAGTCAGTGTTGTATAAATGCACGTAAAAGATATGCAATTGACAAGTGAGCGCGCCGGGGTTGAAATACTCGAGGCTGGCGTGCACACATGCATTCCAGACGGTTTGGATGTACTGTGCACTATTCAGTGTCCCCTCGACAATCACCAGAGGTGTACGGCCAGTGTAGGAGATCGCTCCCCACACCATAATGCCGGGTGTTGGCCCTGTGTGCCTCGGTCGTATGCAGTCCTGAATGTGGCGCTCACCTGTACGGCGCCAAACACGCATACGACCATCATTGGCACCAAGGCAGAAGCGACTCTCATCGCTGAAGACGACACGTCTCCATTCGTCCCTCCATTCACGCCTGTCGCGACACCACTGGAGGCGGGCTGCACGATGTTTGGGCGTGAGCGGAAGACGGCCTAACGGTGTGCGGGACCGTAGCCCAGCTTCATGCAGACGGTTGCGAATGGTCCTCGCCGATACCCCAGGAGCAACAGTGTCCCTAATTTGCTGGGAAGTGGCGGTGCGGTCCCCTACGGCACTGTGTAGGATCCTACGGTCTTGGCGTGCATCCGTGCGTCGCTGCGGTCCGGTCCCAGGTCGACGGGCACGTGCACCTTCCGCCGACCACTGGCGACAACATCGATGTACTGTGGAGACCTCACGCCCCACGTGTTGAGCAATTCGGCGGTACGTCCACCCCGCCTCCCGCATGCCCACTATACGCCCTCGCTCAAAGTCCATAAACTGCACACACGGTTCACGTCCACGCTGTCGCGGCATGCTACCAGTGTTATTAAAGACTGCGATGGAGCACCGTATGCCAGGGCAAACTGGCTGACACTGACGGCGGCTGCGCAGCTAGCGCCATTCGACGGCCAACACCGCGGTTCCTGGTGTGTCCGCTGTGCCGTGCATGTGATCATTGCTTGTACAGCCCTCTCGCAGTGTCCGGAGCAAGTATGGTGGGTCTGACACACCGGTGTCAATGTGTTCTTTTTTCCATTTCCAGGAGTGTATTTATTGCTGAAAGTTTTTCAGGCATTTCTCTTTAGAACGTTAGGGGCGTCTGTCTGACTTCTGTAGTAGTGTTGAGGCGAGAACTGCATCTTGCAAGAGCCACAGGGTAAAGGGTACATCTCAGTTTAATCCGTTGCGCAAAATAACAAAGCAAAGATCAACCCCACATCTCAGAAAGTCTTTTAGCGTTTTTGGAAATTCAACCCCTAAAGCGTTGAAATAGGGCTCGATTCATTGACTCATCACCGCCCAGGCCGATATGGCCGAGCGGTTCTAGGCGCTTCAGTGTGTAAACGCGCGACCGCTATGGTCGCAGGTTCGAATCCTGCCTCGGTCATGGATGAGTGTGATGTCCTTAGGTCAGTTAGGTTTAACTAGTTCTAAGTTCTAGGGGACTGGTTACCTGTGATGTTAAGTCGCATTTGAGCCATTTTTTGAGTGTGTGTGTGTGAAAGCATGAAAATATTTCATCAGAAAAATGCCCTGAGCATGCTGCAGTGCTATAATGTTAAATGATGAGAAATTGACCTTCAGTTGGGATCAATCTTTTGCTAGGGAACCACCAGAGGGCGAGTGCACGACCCTAATTTTTTATCTGGCTCCACGGTACAATAAGGATTTGGTCATGTTCTTACAGCAGCATCCATCTGTCATAAGGCACGCTAATTTAGGAAAGACAAATCAGTGAAATCTTTTTGCAACACAAACTAATGAATGGATTAGTAACATGAAGGAGGTATCCATTAGGAAAATGACCCAGTCAGGAATCACATAACTAATGTTCACTATCAGTTTATGCAAATCAGAGAAAAAGCTACTCAGAGCGGTGCACACGCACAGCAATTAAACAAGAAATCAAATAACTGACCAAGCAGAGCAAGCAGACCGTTCAAATGCAGCAAGGAAAGCCGAAGGCACTAAGCCGTGCCTTAAGTCACTTTAACTGTATTAAATTTCTGGAGAACCGTAATTCACTCAGACTCTACATAATAATAAGTTCACCTTGGCAACAGTTCAGTCACTCATAGTTATTCTAGTACGCAGAGGTCAAAACCTCTGTGACAAGGGGATCATCAGACATGTTAATCACGGAATTTGGTGAGTCTCAGGTATAAAACTTCCTGGCAGCTTAAAACTGTGTGCTGGACCGAGACTTGAACTCGGGACCTTTGCCTTTTGCGGGCAAGTGCTATACACTTGCCCGCGAAAAGCAAAGGTGCCGAGCTCGAGTCTCGGTCCGGCACAAGGTTGTAATCTGTCAGGAAGTTTCATATCAGCACACACTCTGCTGCAGACTGAAAATCTCATTCTAATCTCAGGTATGTGTAGAGGGATTTGTTCTGAGTTCCACGCTAGCTGGTTTATATGTGAAGAGCCCCAAGGTTCAGAGAAAATCGATGCTGAAATTTTATGCGTACTTTTTTATCCCTAACGTTAACTATATTTCGGCTCGTCGTGGGTAGCACAGTGGCTGAAGTTCACAACCAACACTTTGGCTGTAAAGGTTCAAATCTTATCCAAATTTTTTCGATTCCATCGTATATAATATCATTACATAGTATACCCTGATAAGCCCGTTTGCGTCGGGGGCATGTGGCGTGGTAACGATAGTTTGAAAGCTGAGCAGACATGGACAAGGGATCACAAAGAGGTAACAATGACTTCCACTGCAGGCGGCTACATGCGCTGGCTGGCCCAGTCATAAAAATAGCATAGAAGGAACACTTGAGTCACAAATTCTTTCTGATTTACAATGGACCTTAAAGGATCCAAAGTATATCACATGATAATTGCTCTGAAGTTGAAACTCTGCGTATTAGGAAAATTAAAGGATTACAACAAATTTCACATGTAAAATCATTTATTGAGAGATAATCTGCTTTTTAACTTAGTCTTTGCCATAAAATTTTTCACTTTACGTTACTAGTACGCTTTGTCACACTTACAAACTGTTAGCATGCAACAATGTTTTGAAGTTAACTATCCATTCAGTCAGGAACCTAGGGAACTTATTTAGACAGTAATTACAAGTTCATTTTTATAGGGAACAGACGACACAGTGTTATTGTGTGTACATCCTTGTTTGTTGGTTGCACGATTATGTAATGACTACGATGTTTACATACTTGACACATGTATTGCTAATGAGATTTCAATGCAACATTTTGGTTTATTTAGAAAGACATTCTGGGTTTAAAGTACTTTCTGAAAGATAACAGATGACACAGTGGTTAGTTTATTTGACAGCTACAGGATTTTATCATAACACTATTAATGAGTGACACAATTTACACTATTGCTTTAGTGCCGTATTTGTTTTATGTCTGCACAGTTTTTCTACGTTCTTCTGGAAAGTAAAACATGTTTTAGTAGTAACCTTTGTGGCATAGCTACAATGAAACAGCCTTTTTCGCAACACAACAATATGTTACAGTACAGTATTTGCTTGATCGTGGCAATGAGCGTAATAATTACGACAGCTATATGCATAGCATTTCACTTTCTTTTATGACAAAGTAAGTACATTGAACTTTGCTTACAGACGACGATAACTACGACACTTTGCACATTTTTACCGTTAAGTAATGACAGAAATTATCTTACAGCAAGACACACAGTTTAGCGCTACAGGACATGCATTTGAGTGATTAATTTTTGTACTTAAAACATTTTTCTGAAAGATTCTTGCATTACAAAGATACATTTCATTCCATTGCTGTAATCAGTAATACCTGAGGGTATAGTTACATTAACCCTCAGGGAGGTACACGCTTACTTTGTGTACTATGCGTGTGGCAAGCGCAAGGAGCCCTAGGTAATATGGTATTTGCTTATTCAATTTTTCACATCAGTGCCATATTCCTCTAACAATTACACAGCTATCTGATTATTTAACAGAGAGACAAACATTCTTTTTTACCTCAGCAGTGACACATGTTTATGCAATTACACAGTTGGATAACTTCACACTTACAAAATTGTATTTTGTTTGTACTTTGTGAACTATTCGTATTTTCCGGAACCATTGCGATACTATGACAGCTTTGAATGATGTATTTTGTATGGGTTCATGATCTTTGAAGTACGTTTGAGGTAGATGACACTACTGAAACGAGCGGAGATGATTTTTTTTTAGGTTTTGAAACTACTGAAAGAATCTACGACGATTTTGAGATGTGACTGACCTGTTATGATGATATTACGATGACGATATGTATTATGCTGTTGAGGTATATTTACGATCAATGAGATGATGCTACTGAGGAATTTGATTATGCTACGTATTTATTATGATGAAATATTGAAAATGTGTCGATGAATATGTATATGTGTAATAAGAAAAGGAATAATTAGTAGTGGTTAGGGACTCTGGTTTGTGAAAAGGATGTTGGAAACCAAGAATCGGTAAAAGGAGCCAATTATTAACCTAGCTCGGTTGTTGCTAGTAACCTCCACCCATAACAATTCACAGGAACTATCCACTTCTACTTCACTACAGGATAAACTATTACTAACAGCGACAAACACGCCACCACCAGTTGCATGCAATCTATCCCCTTAAACACCGTCTGTGCCATTGTAAAAATTTCGGCAGAATTTATCTCTGGCTTCAGCCAACTTTCTGTACCTATAACGATCTCAGCTTCGGTGCTTTCTATCAGTGCTTGAAGTTCCGGTACTTTACCAATGCAGCTTCGACAGTTTACAATTACAATACCGATTGCTGCATGGTCCCCGCATGTCCTGACTTTGCCCCGCACCCTTTGAAGCTGTTGCCCTTTCTGTACTTGCCCGAGGCCATCTAACCTAAAAAACAACCCAGTCCACGCCACACAACCCCTGCTACCCGTGTAGCCGCTTGCTGCGTGTAGTGGACTACTGACCTATCCAGCGGAACCCGAAAACCCACCACACTATGGCGCAAGTTGAGAGGAATCTGCATCCCACACGGTCGCAGAACCGTCTCAGCCTCTGATTCAGACCCTCCACTCGGCTCTGTACCAAAGGTCCGCAGTGAGTCCTGTCGACGATGCTGCAGATGATGAATCTGCTTTCATCCCGCTAGTGAGACTGGCAGTCTTCACCAAATCAGATAGCCGCCGGAAGCCAGAGAGGATTTTCTCCGATCCATAGGGACACACATCATTGGTGCCGACATGAGCGACCACCTGCAGATGGGTGCACCCTGTACCCTTCATGACATCCGGAAGGACCCTTTCCACATCTGGAATGACTCCCCCCGGTATGCACACGGAGTGCACATTGGTTTTCTTCCCCTCTCTTGCTGCCATATAACCTAAGGGGACCCATTACGGGCGTGACGTTGGAGCTCCCAGCTACCAGTAAGCCCACCAATGGTTCAATGGTTCAAATGGCTCTGAGCACTATGCGACTTAACTTCTGAGGTCATCAGTCGCCTAGAACTTAGAACTACTTAAACCTAACTAACCTAAGGACATCACACACATCCATGCCCGAGGCAGGATTCGAACCTGCGACCGTAGCAGTCCCGCGGTTCCGGACTGAGCGCCTGAACCGCTAGACCATAAGCCCACCAATAAGCGACCACCCGGATCTTGCAGACTGAGGGGCAACCTCTGAAACAGGACAAGCGGCCATGTCCGGCCGAAGATCAGTATCAGCCTGAGACAGAGCCTGAAACTGGTTCGTCAGACAAACTGGAGAGGCCTTCCGTTCAGCCCCCCGGAATGTCTTTCACACCCTGCCACACCTTGAGACAACCTCCCACTCTACCACAGGTGAGGGATCAGCCTCAATGTGGGCAGTATCCCGGGCAGCCACAGTCGTAGTCCGATCGGGGGATGCGTGGGACGAGCTGGCCGTCCCCGACAAACCCCCATCCGTACCGCCACAGTGATACCCATTGGCAACAGCCTCAAGCTGTGTGACCGAAGCCAACACTGCCTGAAGTTGGGAGCGAAGGGATGGCAACTCAGCCTGCACCCGAACACAGCAGTTGCAGTCCCTATCCATGCTAAAAACTGTTGTGCAAAGAACGTCTGAACTAATCTACAGAGAGCACAAACAAATCGACACAAAATTTAAACGGTTATTAAAATACAAGATTGCCTAGTAAATGCAGTAATGCTGCTACTTGCGCATTGCTGACACACTGCTCGGCGGCCATTGGATGGACAACACTACTTCTTCAAGACTGCTTGGAAATCCAGTACTTCCATGTGCATTTCCTTTTACTGTTCAGACTTTGTACATAAAACTGTAATTATTGCCGTGATGATTGATCAGGACTGTCTTTATGGACCGTGAGGACAATTTTTGCTTTTGACCAACAGTGTATCAATAAGTGTGTACATCTGATATATTTGTCGTCGTTAATATGAAAAATTTTAGCAAATAAGTATTGGCCACTGCCCAAAACAATTTGTAAATTTTTTGTGCTGAGCATGGGGCTATGTAAGTAGGCTGTGTGCAGTCTGTGGCTGCTTGGACTCATTATTGGGGTATTCATTAGTGTAGTGTTGAGCAGTCGGATGTGAACAGCCGTAGCGTTGGGCAGTTGGAGGTGAGCTGTGGTGGATGTGGTGGATGTGGGGAGAGAGATGCCAGAGTTTTGAGATGTTAATATGAGCAGACGTGTGTCATTCAGAAAAAGGAAATTTGTCAAACTGAACGTCAACTCAGCCTGCATCCGAACACAGTGAGGTAAGTGATTCATGAGGGATAGGTTATTGTTAGTCAGGGCTATTCTTCTTTAGGGATTATTAAAAGTCAGATTGCGTTGCGCTAAAATATTGTGTGTCAGTTTAGAAATGACCAGACTAAGTAAAGAGAAAACTTATTTCGTTCAGTTTTATTCAGCTGTTTCAGTATCAAATATCGTAGAAGTTTGCCAGCACAGTCATCCTTTAAATTCAAAGGGGAAGATTCAGTGTGTCTTTTATCATCATTGACACGCAAGTCGCCGAAATGGCGTCAACTAAAAAGACTTGCAATACGGCGGCCGAACGCCGAAGGCGATATCCCGGTCAATAAATGCCATACGACCAAATGTCATCTTTGAATTTTTTCCTTCCCCTCCCTCCCGCTGATCGTTTACGAAACCAGCACTATATCTGGAAGACATACGGGAACGTGCAGGGTGACAATTACTGAACAATATGAAAAGAAACGTAAATTAGATACAATCTACGGCGTGCACACACTTTATTAAACCTGTAAACGTCACTACAGATATTCGGATTTAGCTTATGACGTGTCCGATATGCGTGCCATCATTGGCCATGATATGGCGCAGAGGAATAGCGAAGTTCTGCATGAACCACTGAAGTATTGGAATATCAGTGCTGTCTATGGCTCCTCAGTGCCTGTTTTCAGCTCAGCAATGGTTTTGGAGTTACTGCTGTAAACCTTGTCTTTAAAATAGCCCCACAAAAAGGAGTGGTATGTGTTCAGGTCTAGAGACTATGGCGGCCAACCGAGGCTCAAAGCAGTGGCCTCTGGGTACCCCGGAATCACAATGCTATCCCAAAAGTGCTCCTCCAGGTCATCAAACACTTCCCTGCTTCTATGTGGTTGATCTCCGTCTTGCACGAACCACATCTTGTCGAAATCAGGGTCACTTTTGGATAATGGGGATGAAATCATCTCCCGAAACGTTCAGGTACAGTTCGGTAGTACGCACTATCAAGGAATATCGCACCGATTATTCCGTGACTGTACATTTACACACCATACCGTCACCTATTGTGGGTAAAGAAACTTCTCGATCGCGAAATGCGCCAATTTTGCTCAATGACGAGTCCATCCAAATGAAAGCGGGCTTCGTCGCTAAAGCAAACCTTGCTTATTCCTATTATGCCCCAAGGCCAACTGTGCATTTTTAACGTCCTAACGCAAACCGTTCAAAAGCTATGACGATTTTATTTCATGTAGTTCAACAATTGTCACCCCGTATATTCATTCGTACGACTATACCTGATTTTAGCGAGAACTTTACAGTGAAATCTGCCTTCAGCAGAATTAATAGCCGAAGTGAAAGCAACTGTTACCAGCAGAAATATTTCGAATTCTTCATATGACTTTACAGCTTCTAAGATAGATGAGCACTTCCGAGGCCACGACACTTCGTGCTGTTCGAAATGACTGTTAAACACTATGCTTTTTTTGCGGATAGAAATTAGTTTTCCCGTGTGAGGTTGTACGACCTGATTGTGTGTGGTCTGCTTGTAAGGCAGGTCACACCCAGACTTCTGTTATGCTAGGTTAGCACCATGAATAATCGTGAACTTAGTCATTACTTTCCCGTTGCACAATGAAAGCAACTCCTCCTATTGAATATTTCCATTAAGCCGTGGTCAGATAGTGTTAGTAAGTATCTTGGGTCAATATTTTGCATAAAAGAGGCACATTTTCAGGGCGTTTTACTGAAGTCACGTATTTCTTACACATAGTTTATTTCAAAGCTAGAGAGGAGGCTTTCAAAATGGTACATACAATCTCCTCGTAAGATGGTGGAAAGGCATATGGAATTCGGCACAATGTATTAGGCTACAGTCTGGTCATCAGAAATATTCCAACAACTCTTTAGCTGCCCGTTTCGTCAAAACACTGATAAATAAATAAAAAAATCGTCAGGCTAAATAGAAATAGAATGAACAGCATGTGCATGTGTCAATTACCTCGATTACAGACACGCGGAAGCTGAATTCGAATGGTTCCCCTCTCCCCATCCCTTCCCCAACCCCTCTTCTTTCCACGCAATCGAGTTTCCTCGTGGTCTCTCTGATAAACGCAGCCTCCTGTTCTCTCAATTCCTCATTCGTACGATGCTTTGACGGCGATCTGTAAGCAGGTGGCTGCCGTGCTAGCCGACTGGTGCTTGTTTTCAAATTGCACAGCATCGATCCAACAGGTAACGAGACTGGAGTAAATAATGTTGAGTAATGGTTACTTCACCTTCTCTTTCGCCCTCTACGCGAGGCGTGTAATGACATGCTCCTCCCAGAGTAGTTTCCAATGTGTCGAATTTCGAAGTCCGCAGGGACGTTATCTTCGCCAGAATCGTTGATCCTGGCCGCGTTGCTTGCTACAGGTCCAGCCGAGGGCATGGCACGGTGCGAGGTTTCACGGTTTGACACAGGACAGCAGGCTGCAATGAAGGCTGATCGCGCACTCTCAGGCTGTGCGGGCGGATGATGCAACTGTGCTTCGCAGTTGGCAATCCATTTTCGGCACAAAGTGATTTTGTTTTATTTTATTTTTGTTGCGAGTTGTTTACTACTCTTTAGGCCGTTTCTCGGAACTTCGTACCCAAGTCTCTTCATGCTTGTACAAATCTCCTGTCAATTTGTTTCGTTAATTACCCTCCTACACGTCTTGGTTTTCTACTCTGCACGGGATTTTCCTCGTTTTCTCTGGTATGGAGGTCCCCAAATAGTACTTTTTTTCGATCATCGTTAATCCCATAACTTCACCCCTACCAATGTAAACGCCGATTGCCGTCTCTTCGGTGACGTATGTGGGAGTTTTCTTTTTCTTCCTGATTTCTTTGTTTGCGATCCTCTCTCACATTGAAACTCTACAATTTCTTCTCAAGGAGTCAATTTGCACAGCTTCAAGTCTTCATCTATCTTGTTTCGTCTTCGTGTAGAAAAATGTATTGTATTAGTGATCCACACAGCTTTTTTTGTCTTTTTCTAATTGTACCCGACCATAGTATGATATTCCGGTTATTGACTGTTTAGCTAATATTGTGTTCTGCCTTCATTCTGGTTTACTGGAAACCTGATATGACGTCAGAACTCCCAGATATATATACTAACGGCGTGTCTCAATATGTAATTCGATCTATGATAACATCATGTTGTTTACATCCTACACGGAGATATTTCGTTTCAGAAATATTTGTTAGTTCGCACTTGTTGCCTGTTTCTGATTTTTTTTTTCAATCATGTACTCCATATCATGGTCATCTGCAGGAAATATTATTACTTTGGTGCATACGTTCGTAGAGTTTTTGTTTTTCATGCTGGTATTCTGATTGCTGTGGGTTTATTTACCGATAGTCATCTTTTATTTGTCCGCAGCTCGTGTCTCACTGTAGCGTTCTCGCTTCCCGAGCGCGGTATCACGGGTTCTATTCCCGGCGGGGTAAGGGATTTTCAACTAGTTCAACTGGCTCCAAGCATATGGGACTCAACATCTGAGATCATCAGTCCCCTAGAACTTAGAACTACTTAAACATTACTAACCTAAGGACATCATACACATCCATGCCCGAGACAGGATTCGAACCTGCGACAGTAGCAGCAGCAGCGCGGTTCCGGACTGAAGCGCCTAGAACCGCTCGGTCACAGAGACGGGCTAAGGGATGTTCACCTGCCCCGAGATGACAGGGAGTTGTTGTGTCGTCTTCATCATCATCATTCATCCCCATTACTGTTGGAGGAAGGCAACGGCAAACCACCCCCACTAGGACCTTGCCCAGTACGGCGGTGCGGGTCTCCCGCATCGTTCCTCAACGCTCTGTCAAGAAGCACGGGACTTCATTTCCATCTTTTATTTGCACTTCACTGTTACTATTTGAGTTTACGCATTGTTTTTGTCATTTGGAGATGGTCAGTGGAGCTGTGGACGCTAGAAAATAGAGTGCCAAGTAGAGAAATCGGGACATTACCGACATAATCTTCCGTTTGATTTCAACAGAGGAGTGACAGCAACGGAGGCAACGAGAAACATTTGTGCTTTGTATGCAGATAGTGCCATTGGACAGAGCACGAAAAAAAAATCGTTTTCGCTTTTTAAGGAGGATCGTTTTGACATTAGAAACCGTCCATGTTCAGGACGACCTTCGGGATTTGATGAAGATCCTTTGCACTTATTAATCCACAATGATGCACGTCAGTGCACTCGAAAACTAACAAATGTGATGAACTGTGATCATTCCACCATCGTGCGATATTTTGATGCAATGGACAAGATTCAAAAAGCCGGTGTACTGATTTCGTATGCTCTAGCTCAAAACATAAAAATCGAGGAATGTCTATATGTGCATCTCTGATTACTCCTCATCATCTCTATCCTGCATTATGACTGGCGACGAGAAATGGTATGTTTGTGCTAACATAAGGAAAAAGAAAGGAATGGGTGCACCTAAAATACAAAGCAGCATTTTTCCGTGCAAAGCCCTGTGAGCATCCACAAAAGATAGTGTTATTCATCTGGTGGAACAACTACGGTGTGGTGTAGTACGAACTGCTCTCCTGACGTGGAATCGTCATTGCTGACATTTATTGTAAACAACTCAGATGCCTTGCAGACCCAATCCAAGATTAAGGACGGAGAATACTGCCTGAAGTGATGCTACTCCAGGAAAACACTATATAGGAGTTGAGTTTGGAAGTCATTCCACACCCTCCTTATTCACCTGATCTTGCGCCCTCAGATTTTCACCTTTTACACTCTCTATAGAAAAGCATGAGGGAGGACAAGTTACTCTCACACCTGTTCTTCGTGTCGGCCGCGGTGGTCTAGCGGTTCTAGGCGCGCAGTCAGGAACCGCGCGACTGGTACAGTCGCAGGTTCGAATCTTGCCTCGGGCATGGATGTGTGTGGTGTCCTTAGGTTAGTTAGGTTTAATTAGTTCTAAGTTCTAAGTTCTAGGCGACTGATGACCTCAGATGTTAAGTCGCATAGTGCTCAGAGCCATTTGAACCATTTGAACCTGGTTTTCGTATACAGAAAATCATTAAAGATTTTATTACAACCTGATGCACCTTCAGTGAGACTCTACAAAGTTAACAGCCTGAGCAGATGTTGATGGTGCCTGGTAGGGAATTAAAGTATGAGGCATTTTTATGGTTCTTAGCTCAGAGAAATGACATGTTTGGTGTTCAGAGCAATTGGCGGCCAGACCATCCCTCAGTAAATCTTGACAGACAGGTCCACAGCCATATAGGGCAGACAGATCAGTCCCTCGTCAAGACAGATCTCCAGCAGAACAATGCCCTGATACCTGCTTTGGAGCCAGACAAAGGCTGGGCTGGGGGCAATGGACTGAAGGGACACATCTACATAATCGAGTCGTAAACCGGACATTGTGTCCAGAGCCACACGTAATAAAAATTCGTAAGTTTTTGTGTTTACCGATACTGCAAATTGGCCTGTGGCCCACTTTCATCAGCCACCTTGGTGTTATAAGAAACTCTGGCGTCTGAGAAACGTTTAGAGGTAGAATCTTTATTATACCTCATAGCTAAGACTAACAATTTCCAAGGCACAGAAGATTTAGATAAAGATCTTTAAGAATGTATCTGTTTGCTTGTTGCCACAGGAAGCAAAGTTACTTTGGAGAAAATCAGCTTCCCCATCGTGAAAAGTTAAAAAAAACCACTAATAGGCGATTTCTTTTTTTCCAGAGGTTCAGGTTTCTTAACTCTTTCCCTGGTTCGACAGGAGTTTGTACTACCGTGTGGGAGGAGAGATTGGCCCTGTGACTGGCTCAAGACAGACATCTGGTCGATGCTCTGGAATTTGTCCTGAGACTGACTTCACTTGCAAGTAGTTTAGACTGGAGTGCCTGTGGTGAAGTTCTCACTGTACCAACAGCGTGACTTCAAATGTCTCGGACTACTCGTTTGCCGAAGGCACACTTATTCGTTTTTGTTTTACCAGTCTTGACGTTTGATATCCTTGTGCGCTCTGTCGTATAAGTGAGCCAAATTGGTCCTTGGTATGACCAGGAAACGGGTGTGTCACACACTGAAATCTACCGTAGTTTCAGGGCTCTGGTCGAGAGTGAATTGCGATCGGTCTGCCTGATCGCTAGACCATGAGATTTTTGCATTTCATTCGTGGCCGCGATCTATTCACAGGTAACGCCTCACGTTGCACCCCTGCCGCACACGACTCGCCAGCTGCAACTTACGTCTCCGCAAAAAGCAAACAGGGTAACGTGTTGCTGCCCCACCATTGTTAGGGCGTACAGATCTCAATCGGCACTGGCTTTCAGGTGCACCTTTGTAGTGAAACCACAGTAGATTTAATCAATCAAAATCTGCTCAGCGTCAGATCGATTCAGATTGGTTATCCACATTTTTAGGACCAGTGTACTTGACTCTCTTCTGCTACCCAGGATCCTTGTCCATTGCACTCTTAAACTAACGCGTAGTTGTTTACGGTATTCAGTCAATAACTTGTCTAGCATAATTTATGTCTGTCTTAGTTTTGGGGAAATAAATGTTGTTAGTAATTAAAATTTTGCATACATTCTCAATCATTTTATGTAGCCTCCATAGAGTTACCTTTCAAGCATTCAAGGAAATTGCTTTCTGGATAAAAATACGCTCTGTGGTTCCAACAGTCTCGTAATCGAAAAGTTACCCCAGCGATGGCAGACTGTTGTAAAAAATGAAGGAGAATATATTATTGATTACTAAAATCCCTGCTGTGTTTATCTGTCGTGTTTATCAAACTTCTGGAAAAATGATACGAGCTTGTGCACCAACCCAATATTTAATCATCGGTGAATAGTGAACTCGATAGCTAATCCCAGTTGCATAACAACGAAGTTTCCCACCTAGGATGTTAACGTTTTATGATACAGTTACTTAAAAGCGTCAGTAATTCACCCATGTTAATGGTGGTTGAGCTTTGTGAATGTGCAATAAATTAGTCGAAGAAATGCCTTCTTTTCACCGTTTGTGTTATTGTTGTGACAACGCTTTGGCCGTTTTGACAGTCATGGTGCTAGGTTAGAATTATATTTTTCTCTTTATTAATTATTCACTTACCGAGAAAAAGGTGTGGATCCTCCAGGAATTCCGGTCTAAACTACGCTGGTCTCTTTAATCTACTACACAGCCTTGGTTTATTAGTGTTACGTTTTAAATCGCAAATTTGGTTGTGGTACCTGATAGTATAAATAATGTAAGACTGGTACTGTACCTCGTAAAATTGTAATCTCCCGATTTTTGTTTCCAGTATCTTAATATCCCCAACTTGATGGATTTCAACGGTCGGTTCCAGTGGAGGGTCTCGTAATCTTCCGACTAAGTGCTTTGTTCTGGATCTGTTGTAATTAGCTCAGCCGCGTTTTTTAAATGATGCTTCCGTATGTGACGGCACCGTATTGTCACTTTGTAGAAACGGAGTTGTGTTGTAGTTGCAAGATCTACTCTAAGAAAGAATGGTGCTGGGGTTTTGGCCATTTCCATGCTGTTCTTGCTCTCTCTGTGCTAGGCTTTTCGAAGGTTGTCGGTCTAGTATAATTATCAGATATGTAGCAGATTTCGAACAGGGGTTGCTTACGCCGCAACCGGCCACTTTTTATTTAGCTCTGTTCACGGAGCAACACAATGGATACTGAGAACAGTGAGCACCTAACGCGGCTATAAATAAATACCAATACGACACCAACAATGCTTCAATTTGGCTAGAGTGCAGACAGCGAGCCTACATTACAACACGGCTCGCAGCAACTGAAGAAGACGATTGTGTCACTCGTCGAAATATCGTGCAGAACAATGGAAACAACAGTTCGACTGAACACACGAGAATATACACTTAACCAATTTTTTTTTACCTTTATTAGGTGCGATTGTACCCTATTTGGTCACGTAGAACAATCATGTCTCAATTTCACCGCGGATTCTTTTTACTTCTTCAGTCCACTTTGTCCCTTGTCTGGCACTGAATTCATTATTTCACATGTTCTACTTGCAAATTTACTGTCTGTGTAAGTTTATATTGAAAATCTCTTATGGACTCATATCAGCCTTTTTCTAAACCGTTTTTGACATGATGGATCTACGGTAAGGTTCTGAGTTGTTCTATGTGTGTAGCAATTTTACGAGAGAATCCGGTTGTTAGGAGTTTGTGGTTAACCCATAAAATTTCAGTCTTCTTTTCCTAATGTCTGCCTCGAGATTTGATAGTTTTTCTATTGGGTTTTAGGATTGTGGTCTGTATTACCCTTCTGTTCTTCTGGGGCCGACTCCTTTCTAAGAATTGTGCTCCTTCTTCTTAGGATATCTCCCAGATCATGTTTCCTGTGGAGGGTAAGTGTTTCGCTAGCGTACAAGTATCAGGCTTGATAACTGTGTTATAGCGGCTGATTTTCTTGTGTACCGACACATACTTTGTGTAGTAGATGTACATTTTACAGTAAACTCTATTAAATTTTTTCGTCGGAATTTTCTGTGCCATTTTGTCTCCGCTTGGACACTCAATGATTTCGTCTAGATATTTGAAGTGTGCAGTTCTCTTGATTTGTCCATATTTTGTGAACAGTCTTTGAGTAAGACGCTTTGAGCAGATGTACTAGGTTTTCTGGGAGCATATTTTGAGGCCAACTCTTTCAAGGTCCTGCTTGATAGTTACTATCTGTTTAATTGCTGTCATTTCGTCTCCTGCCAGTGTTACCAGATCATCTGCGAAAGCTGAACAAGTAATTTGAATGTGATTTTTAAGCTATCTCTTAACATATAGGGTGAGGTTTTTAACTTGAGACAACCAAATATCTCAATAACTACTCGTCGGATTGAAAAACAGAAAAGTACTTTTTCAGTATTTTTGAAATGCTATCTGGCGATACAAATATTAACACCGAGAAAGGTGTGGGGTGGGAAAGGGGTCAACTTCGAAACCTTAAATAGGAACATCTCATTTTATAATACAATCGGATTCAACAGGAAAGAATACGTAACTTTTGCATATAACACTTTCGTCGCAGCGCGAAAGATGGCGCTGTAATCGGCCAATAACACAACTGAGTTCGAAAACGGTATTATCTCGAGAAATATGCATTAGATGAAAAAAGGGAAAACGACGCGTTTAGTAATCGTGAAAAAGCAATCTTGAGGTGTGTCCTGTTACCTCTCACCAACGGGGTGATAGTTTGTATGAATTATTTCACAGTAAGTGCTCAAAAATGTTGCCACCCACTTCGACGCACTTATTTATCCACACTTGGAATGATTCGACACAATGAGAAGTATTTTAGATGTTATCCACCACCAACGTGCTTTGTTGATACGCTAAATTATGTTATCGTAAGTGGTTGGCACATCATTATAAACTTCACTATTCAAGTAACCCGAAAAACAAAAGTCAGGTGAAGTAACATCCGGCGATCTTGCAGGTCAATACATTAGACCGCCTCTTCCGATTCATCGACGATTGTACACAGTATCTAATACATACCGGGCTGGTTCAGAATAATGTGGTTGACAAAAATTATGTTGAAACCACATTATTTGTCACAAAACCAAGGGAAGGTATGCAAGGTTGACAGGAAGATCGTACTCCACGATTTAAGGAGCCATAAATTTTTCCACACCAAACATTCTCATTACACAGACGCTTATGTTCGGCTTGGCGTAATCAGCGTGGGTTTTCCACATTCCAATAATGCATGCTGTATTGATTAATCATACCGTGGTTGTTGGTGGTCCACTCATCAGAGTACAATACTCCAACAAAGAAATAGGGGTCTCTCTGTATTTGATGAAGCAACCACTGGCAAAATGTTACTCTGTTCTGGAAATCATTGCCATAAAGTTCCTGGTGGAGGGAAATATGAAACGGATGATGTTTTCTGCGTTTCAAAATTCGGCAAACACTAGTCCAGTTTCCGACTCTCAACATAACTGCCGAGTCCTAACGCGGAACATATGTTCCACTACAGCCAACATTGCAATTGCACTCCCCACCAGTCGTTCTTCGACCATTCCATTTTCGTGACTGCACAGCTCTCTTGGTGACCTGTCGAATAGTCCGACGATAAGAAGCGCTGTTCGGAAAACACCGCTGTCGACATTCCTACCACCACCTCCATAAATCTGAATCACTTGTTTTCTCTTCTGCCCTAACCGCCAGCATTCTAACTGCTAACGTAGTCAGGTTGTGCAGGAACCTATTTGAGAAATGAGGGACGACGTGAACGCAGTGAGATGAAGTCAAATAATGAATGAGTTGTTTGCCACACACGTCTGTTTTTATGTTTTCGATTTAATGAATTTTCTCTAGATAATACCGTTTTGGAACTTAGTTGCTTTATTTGTTGACTATGTAACATTAATAAACCAGGGTGATGCAATAGATTAAAGAAAATTACGTGCCAAGAAACCACCATAGTTTAGGCTGGTACCGTTGGAGGACCCACACCTTTTTCTCCGTAAGTGAATAATTAATAAAGATAAAAATGTAACCCTAACCTAATACATACAAAAGTTACTTATTTTTTCCCGTAGAATCCAATTCTATAAGAAAAATGGGATGTTCCTGTTTTGGATTCAAAAGTTGCCCATCCACGCCCGCACTTCCCGCCCCCCCCCCCCCCCCCTCCTTCCTCTGCTGGGCGTGGGGATCAACAGTGGTCAGTGGTATCGCTGGATAGTACTTACAAGCACTGAACATTTCGTTGTCTCAAAGTAAGAAACGCAGCCTTATATTACGATAATAATGATACAAGTTACATCTAATATGGAATACACCGTTTTGTTAGAAATTACTACAGCGCACTAAAAACGCAATTTAGATTCGTTCGTGATAAGTATAACAATAAATACAAATCACAGGAAGGTAGATTTAAAATATTTGCTAGCAGCAATGGACATGAAGGCATAGGAGAAGACTGCGGAAGAGGACAGAGGAAAGAAAATGACATGACTGACTGGAATTTGCTTTATTGTTCCAAAAGAGGGAAACAGGCCGTATACCGTAGGCTTTAGGGAATCCGTAATGAAGGTGATGAAAGAAGTGCATCAGCTTCTTAAAAAGCAAGAGAGCACTGAACTGTGCGTCTGCCTCCACAGCTGAGTGGCCAGAACGGCTGTCTACCATGAGGAGGATGTAGGTTCGATTCCCGATACTGCCAGGGATTTTTGCTTGGTGAAAGGACTAGAATGGAGTCAGCCTCGTGAGGCCAATTGAGGAGGCACTTGAATGACTACTAGCGGCTCCCAATCACGAAAACTGACAACGGCGGGAGAGCTGTCTGCCGACACCTCATCTCACCATACCGCATGCAATGACGCTACCGGTTCAGGATTACACGGCTGTTGGCCGGTAACGATGGCCCGCCAGGACCTGCGGACTGAACTGCCAGGGGTATGGGCAGGGGGAGGGGGTGGGGTGGTATCTAACTGTGCGCAGAATGAGAGGAACCCTGTAGTAGAGGTGGATGGCAGTAATAGACAATGAGTATACGAATTCTAGTTAATTACATGTCCCATACATCATTTGAACAATATTTTTACCAAAATGATGTGGAACTAGTCAGTTTACAGGATACGTACACATGAATATTGTTAAAACTCATGAACAAATTATTTTATTCCTACCCATGCAACGCCACTTAAAAACAAACAGTTTCTTTTTTTTTAAGTAGAGATTCGTCAGTGATATAGAACGAGTTTTCCAGGAGACATGATTTTAAATTAGGTTGAAATTTTGCTTTACTACCTGTCAGATATCTTATGTTACTGCACAAATGATCAAAAATGTTTGTTGCTGCATATTCAACTTCTCTCGGAGCCGTTGACAGCTTAAACAAAGTGTAATAAAGGTAATTTTTCTCTATAGTATTTTAGGTACGTACTTCACTGTTCTTCTGAAACTGTGAGGGAGTAATTGTGACGAATTTCATTAGCGAATATGTGTACTGTGACGGCGCGGTTAAAATTCCTAGCTCCTTGAACAGATACCTGCATGATGTCCATGGGAGAACATCACATATTATTCTTACTGCTCGCGTTTGTGCAACCAATACTTCGTTTCTAAGTGACGAGTTACCCCAGAAAATTGTTCTGTACGACGTTACTGAGTGGAAATATGCAAAGCATGTTAGGAGGTTGATACATTTGTTTCGTTTCCAATGTAACCAATTATACGAAGAGCCTCTGCAATATGCTGCTTCACGTTTTCATCAATAAGCACACGAAAAAAAATTTGTAGAATTGTACCCTACTTAGTGACACCTGCTCATGTGCTACGTCAAATGTTGGTATGACTCCATATGTTGTACAGAACTAAATGTAGTGTGTGTTTCTGTTTTTTTCTAACATTTAGAGAGAGTCCATTTCCAAAACACAACTTAATAATATTTTCTAGGATATCATTTACCAACCCTTCTCTTGCTTTCACTCTGAGACTCATTATAACACCAGTGTAGTCTGAAAGAGTGCCATTTTTGCTTCTTGAGTCTTAAATAGAAGGTCACTCACATAGATAAGGAATAAGAGTGTACCCCAAACTGAACCCTGTGGGACTCCCTTAGTGGTGGTGGGTTTTCTCTTTTTTTTTTAGCCCAGTCACTAAAATTTTTCTACCTTTCCGACATTGTCTGAATTTTTCAGCACAACCATTTGTATGCTGTTCGCCAAGAATAATTCAAACCAAAAACACTTGAGTTTTTCTAAGAGAGTATCATCATTTACACAATCAAAAGCCAAGAAAACCTGATATCACAGAGTTATAAGTTATGCCCCTGATAAATTGTTAAGTTTCACGAATAACGTTATATCGTATTGATAACATTCTCACCGAATCACTACAGCGACATACCCTATTGTGCCCAGTTGTAATTAGGCGAATGTTGCACCACATTTCATATGAAAATGATACACTTGTAATACTTAAACGTCAGAGTACAAGAAACAGGTAACACATTAAGACTCAGCTTCAAAAATACGTCCCTGGTTTAGTGATTTAGTACTCGGCGTCCAGTTGCAGAAAATGTTTCCTTTTCTGCAAAGCAATTAGTGCTGTGTGCATTCGAAGTGAATCGAGCAGTGCCGGCCGTAAAGACGTTTTATGGCGGCCACGCTGCTCTCTTTGTGACCTGCTAACAAAGGATCGAAACAGTTTTATACAATTTTAAATTCATGTAGCCGAGTGGCCGAGGAGTAATAAAACGGGTCTCATCCGGACCACCGCCGAGGCAGCCGACTTATAAAGGGAGGCGTGGTGTTTCAGGTCCCCTGGCTCTCCGGCAGCTCCAGCTCCAGCGGAAGCCAGGCTTCGACCACCCGCAAGACGCATCAGGCGGCGCGCGGCACGCAACAAGAAACCGTTAGCGCAATGAGAAGGCCAAAAATTGTTACTGTACTGCGCCAGCAACACCACCAACACTAATTAAGCCCACGCTGGCATTAGCTCGGTGATTATCTACTAATTCATTTCCCCTGAAGATATATTGATGTCACCCGGGCCGTATTTGAGATCTGTAGTCTCCTATGCCGGCGATGGAGGGTGAAGCTTTGACAATGCCAGCCACTCGTGCTGGAGAAACGTCAGAAAAATCATTAGATGAACGCCGGTCGAAGAATCCGAGACAGAAGCCAATAGGCAGTTTGTCAAAAAAGCGTCTATTTTTACAAAACAATACTTTTTCTACTTTTCAACATAATCCTCTTGAAAACTTGTTCCAACTGGCTACAAGCTTTTTTATTCAGGCTGCAAAGAACTCTTTATCTTGGTGTTTGAACCAATTTCCCACGAAATTTTTCACGTCCTCGTTGACCTGGAACCTCTTCCCACGTAATGCCTCCTTCAGTGCACCAAACAAATAGAAATCACTAGGTGCTAAATCAGGACTGTAAGGGGGCTGAGGCAGTACTTCCCATCCCATTTTGTCGATGGTTTCAAGGCTTAGTTGAACAATATGAGGACGTTCGTTGTCTTGCTGGAGAATCATACCTCTCCTCTGAGATCCACTGTTTCTCTCTTTCATGGCTTCACCTTGTTTAAAAGCAAATCCGAGTAGTATTGGCTGTTCATTGTACGCTGTTCTTCGAGAAAATCACTAAAAAAACTGGACCTTCAGCATCCCAAAACACCGTCAACGTCACTTTTCCTTCTGATGCTTGGGTTTTGAATTTTTTATTGACAGGTGAATTGGTGTACTTCGACTCCATGCTTGATCTTTTTGATTGCGGCTGATAATAGAGAACCAAAGATTCATCAAAAGTTAAAATTTTGTTGATCAAGTGCTCACCTTCTCTTTCTTAACGTTCCTTTAGCTCTGTTCACACTCTCGACCTTGTTTCCTTGTGTAGCCGTGTCAACTCCTTTGGGATCAATCTTTTGAGGTACTTCAGATTGTTACAGATAATATTATGAACTGTACTAGTACTGACTTGACCTTATCAACTATCATTTCCACAGTGACACGGCGGTTGCCACGAATAATATCATCAATTCGACTTTCAAGTGAGAAGCTGAAACTGCAACTGGTCGGCCAGAGTAGTGTTCGTCAGTCACTGAGTCGAGACCATTTTTGAACTGCTCTATCCACTTTTAAAAATTTGCACGATTCATATAACCTTCGCCATAAACTTTAGACATTCTGCAGTATATATTCACTGGTTTCCCCCCTTCAACAAGTAAAAAACGAATAACAGAACGTTGTTCAACTAATGTGAACGTTTCAAGCGGACTTGCTATCTTTTAGTGTATTTTTGAGGTTATAAACAAAACAATGTTGATACACCAGCTGATCAGGGCTCATCCCAGTGATGCCAACTTAAAACCATAAAAGTACCAAATTTGCCCCACTAAAATTTTTTGCCCCAGTCCAATTTGTCTCTTTAGTTACTGGATGACCCTCGTGAATTCACAGACAAAACTACGCAGAGCAGATATCTTAGAACTGTTTCTTTATATATTACGGACCAAAAAAAGACGGAAAATTCCAATAAACATAGGCCCTAAGATGCATACCATAAGAGCTACGAGTATGTAGATTTTTTCATCTTCGCTACTGGGAATCACATCTCTTCTACTGCAAACTCTTTGCTATTACGAACGACCTACACAATGCAGAAATCAGATGAGCACACATTCCTCTGTGTACTCAAAATCCACCATACGGTGCGTGACGGAGGGTACCTTAGTCCCCTACTACTTGTTTCCTTTGCTTTTCCATTCGCAGATAGAGCGAGGGAAAAGTGACTGTATGCCTTCGTATGAGTCCTAATTTGTCGTACCAGCGTGCTTCTACATCTACATCTACATCTACATCCATACTCCGCAAGCCACCTGACGGTGTGTGGCGGAGGGTACCCTGAGTACCTCTATCGGTTCTCCCTTCTATTCCAGTGTCGTATTGTACGTGGAAAGAAGGATTGTCGGTATGCTTCTGTGTGGGCTCTAATCTCTCTGATTTTATCCTCATGGTCTCTTCGCGAGATATACGTAGGAGGGAGCAATATACTGCTTGACTCTTCGGTGAAGGTATGTTCTCGAAACTTTAACAAAAGCCCGTACCGAGCTACTGAGCGTCTCTCCTGCAGAGTCTTCCACTGGAGTTTATCTATCATCTCCGTAACGCTTTCGCAATTACTAAATGATCCTGTAACGAAGCGCGCTGCTCTCCGTTGGATCTTCTCTATCTCTTCTATCAACCCTACCTGGTGCGGATCCCACACTGCTGAGCAGTATTCAAGCATTGGGCGAACAAGCGTACTGTAACCTACTTCCTTTGTTGTCGGATTGCATTTCCTTAGGATTCTTCCAATGAATCTCAGTCTGGCATCTGCTTTACCGACGATCAACTTTATATGATCATTCCATTTTAAATCACTCCTAATGAGCACTCCCAGATAATTTATGGAATTAACTGCTTCCAGTTGCTGACCTGCTATTTGATAGCTAAATGATAAGGGACCTATCTTTCTATGTATTCGCATCACATTACACTTGTCTACATTGAGATTCAATTGCCATTCCGTGCACCATGCGTCAATTCGCTGCAGATCCTCCTGCATTTCATTACAATTTTCCATTGTTGCAACCTCTCGATACACCACAGCATCATCTGCAAAAAGCCTCAGTGAACTTCCGATGTCATCCACCAGGTCATTTATGTATATTGTGAATAGCAACGGTCCTATGACACTCCCCTGCGGCACACCTGAAATCACTCTTACTTCGGAAGACTTCTCTCCATTGAGAATGACATGCTGCGTTCTGTTATCTAGGAACTCCTCAATCCAATCACACAATTGATCTGATAGTCCGTATGCTCTTACTTTGTTCATTAAACGACTGTGGGGAACTGTGTCAAACGCCTTGCGGAAGTCAAGAAACACGGCATCTACCTGTGAACCCGTGTCTAAGGCCCTCTGAGTCTCGTGGACGAATAGCGCGAGCTGGGTTTCACACGACCGTCTTTTTCGAAACCCATGCTGCTTCCTACAGAGTAGATTTCTAGTCTCCAGAAAAGACATTATACTCGAACATAATACGTGTTCCAAAATTCTACAACTGATCGACGTTAGAGATATCTGTTCGACGTCCCTTCTTGAAAACGGGGATGACCTGTGCCCTTTTCCAATCCTTTGCAACGCTTCGCTCTTCTAGAGACCTACGGTACACCGCTGCAAGAAGGGGGGCAAGTTCCTTCGCGTACTCTGTGTAAAATCGAACTGGTATTCCATCAGGACCAGCGGCCTTTCCTCTTTTGCGAAGTGTACTCGTACATTGGCGGCAGTAGCATCGTTCTGAAGTCAGCTCCAAATGCCGCTTCTCTAAATTTTCTCAATAGTTTCCCTCGAAAAGAACGTTGCCTTCCCTCCAGGGATTGCAGAAGTATCTCCGAAACACTTGCGTATTGTTCAAACATGTTGCTCGAACCTACCGGTAACAAATCTAGCAGCCAGTCTGAATTGCTCCGATGTCTTTCTTTAGTCTGACGCGGTGTGAATCCCAAACACTCGATCAGAATAGATCGCACTAGCATCCCATATACGGTCTCCTTTATAAATGAACCACACTTTCCTAAAATTCTCTCAATAAGCCGAAGTCGACCATTCACCTTCCCTACCACAGTTCTTATATGCTCGTTCCATATCATATCGCTTTGCAACCTTACGCCCAGATATTTAAAAGACGCAACTGTGTCAACCAGGACACTAATAGTATTGTATGCGAAAATAACAGGTTTGTGAAACTTCCTGGCAGATTAAAACTGTGTGTCGGACCGAGACTCGCTGCAGAGTGAAAATGTCATTCTAGAAACATCCCCCAGGCTGTGGCTAAGCCATGTCTCCGCAATATCCTTTCTTCCAGGAGTGCTAGTTCTGCAAGGTTCGCAGCTAGTTGTGCAAGGATCGCAGAAGAGCTTCTGTGAAGTTTGGAAGGTAGGAGACGAGGTACTGGCAGAATTGAAGCTGTGAGAATGGGTCGTGAGTCGTGCTCGGGTAGCTCAGTTGGTAGAGCACTTGCCCGCGAAATGCAAAAGTTCCGAGTTCGAGTCTCGGTTCGGCACACAGTTTTCATCTGCCAGGAAGTTTCATATCAGCGCAGAGCTCAGATCTCATTCTGATAACAGGTTTGTTTTTTCTACTCACCCGCATTAACTTAACATTTTTCTACTTTTAGAGCTAGCTGCTATTCAACATACCTACTAGAAATTTTCTCTAAGGGCATCTTGTATCCTCCTACAGCCACTGGATGACGATACCTTACCGTACACCACAACAGCATCAGCAAACAGCCGCAGTTTGCTGCCTACCTTTACCGCCAAATCATTTATGCATATGAAGAACAGCGGTCCTATCACACTTCTCTAGGGCACTCCTGACGATACCCGTCGAGGAAACCATACTGCGTTCTATAACTTAATAAGTCTTCAAATGACTTACTTATCTGGGGAAGTATTCCGCAAAGGTACCATGTCAAATGCTTTTCGGAAGTCTAGGAATATGAAATCTGCCTGGCCGGCAGTTGTGGCTGAGCGGCTCTAGGCGCTTCAGTCTGGAGCTGCGCGATCGCTACGGTCGCAGGTTCGAATCCTGCCTCGGGCATGGATGTGTGTGATGTCGTTAGGTTAGTTAGGTTTAAGTAGCTGTAAGCTCTAGTGGACAGATGACCTCAGATGTTAAGACCCATAGTGCTCAGAGCCATTTGCATCATTTGAAACCTGCCTGTAGCCCTTCATCCGCAGTTAGCAGGATATCAAGTGAGAAGAGAAACTGTGTTTCGCATGAGGGGATGCTTTCTAAAACCGTGCTGATTCATGTAGTAAAACTTATCGGTCTCTAGGGAATTTATCGCATTCGAACTCAGAATATGTTCTAGAATTCTGCAATAAACCAATGTTTAGGATATTGGTCTGTAATTTTGCGGGTCAGTTCCTTTACTCTTCTTATATACAGGAGTCACCTGCACTTTTTTACAGCTGCTTGAGACTTGGCGCTGGGTGAGAGATTCGTGATAAATGCGAGTTAAGTGCCGTAGGGTATACTTTGTAAAACCAGATTGGGATTCCATATGGACATGGCGACTTATTCGTTTTCAACTCTTTCGATTGCTTCTTTCAGCCAGAGTTGCTTATTATTATGTCATCCGTACGGGTCTCTGTATGACGGTCAAACGACGGCATGTTTTTACGATTCTTCTGCGAGAACGATTTCTTAAAAGCGGCATTTGAAACTTCGGCTTTCGTTTTGCTATCGTCTGCTGACACACCAGTCCGGCCTATGAGGGACTGGATGGAAGCCTTAGACCCGCTTAGCAATTTTACATAGGATCAGAATTTTCTCGAGTTCTCGGACAGATCTTTTCTAAGACGTGACTGTGGTAGTTGTATGCTTTATGTAGAGATGTTTTCACAGCCGCACGAATCTTTACTAGCCTTGCCTGTCATCATTTGCACGTTCTTTTTTGAAAAACAACAGCCTTTTCTTCCTCGGCATTCTCTGAATTTCGTTGTTACACCACTGTGGTTCTTTTTATTCCTTAATCTACTTACTAGATACATACTTGTCCACAGCACGATTTGCGAATTGTTTAAACTTTGCCCATAGTTCCTCTATGTCCGCGTATTGGATCTAAATGATTGCAATTCATTGTCTAAGTGAGATGTTACCTGCTTATCTGTTCATTCCAGCAGAAACACTCTCCTAGCCTTTTTGACAGGTTTAGTAACTCTCGTAACCTTTGTCGCCATGACAATATCATGATCGCTAATCAATATTGACGCCACACTGTTCAGACGAGGCTTGTTTCGTATGAGATGGGATTGTCAGTTTTCATGACCAACACGGGCTGATGTAAACCCACAGGGAGTTGAACAAGTAAGGCTTCAGAAATGATTTTTAGTTAATGTACGGACAGAAATTATAGGCGTTAGACTAATAGAAGCCTACATACTACTAGACAGTTGACTGGTGCAAAGTATCGTCAGTTCCTATCAAACGACTTAACTGTCCCGCTAGAGGAGGTATCATTCCAACAACGAGCGGACATTTGGTTCATACATGAAGGAACATCAGCCCATTTTCTCCGAAATGTCCGAGAACATCTCACATAGACGTTTAATGGGCAGTGGATTGGTCAGGGAGGTCCTATATGTTGGCTTGCTCCTTCCGCCTGCCTTAATCCCTCGGATTTTTCCTAGTGGGAGATTTCGAATTTTTGTCATACGCAAGCCTCATTTCTGAAGCACAAACATGACAAACACCGTCTGTTAGCGCATCCGTGACCAACCTACAATTTTTCAGAGAGTGCTCAATACCCTAAGACGTCGGAGAGAAGCATGCCATACAAGAATGGAGACCATACTGAACAACCCCTTTAGAGATGGCTCACAAATTTAAGATGTATGTATAAGCAAGCAGATTACATTAGAAGCTCTGCTGTTTGACAGCAACAGAATGATGTGTTCTCATTTATTTACAGTATTCTTAGGTCATTCGTAATAGCAAAGGGCTTGCAATAGATGTTTGTCATTGTAACATTCTGTAAATGACGGCCTCAAGTAGCAGTACCACTATTTCGGTTTGCCTTCTTATCCATTTAAGCTATTTTTACACGCATCAATCGCCAAACATGACAGTTATTCTGAACACTTTAAATCATGCATTAAGCCGTTCACATATCTGCACAGACGCAGTGAACTTTCATTTTCAGAGTGTGCAGACAAACCACCATTTTATGTTCTGAAAGATGCAATTTTCGTTACTTAAGTTATAAGTTTCATTAGTACAATCCAGAAGCCAGAATTTGAGCTTGTTGTTGATAAAATTTCAAATCGTGAACCAAGCAATTTAATTCCGCTTGGGAAAAGAGGTTAGGCAAAATGTCTTGGATTCAGAAACGCACTCGTTCAATGATGGTACATATGATTCCTTTCGCTCGGGCGTTTATATTTGTTCCAACTTTGTAGACAGTAAGAGGGAAGGCTTCATTATAGGACCCAGACTTACGTACTGAAGGCTGTGATGGAACACATGAGCTAGATCTGGTATGATTTAATTTTATCTGTCGCTGTGGACCATGATGTCTGTCGGCACCTCCTGAAGTTATCGTGCACCTCAGTACATCAGTTTCAGTTATTAATGTTGCTTTCCTTACACTTTACATTCAGGAATTTAGTCTTCACTAACAGGCAAACTTCTGAAGACTTACGTATGTCGTAATCGTCCAAATATCAACTTGTTTTATTTCAGTTATATTAATATTACTGTGCACGGAATAATAATACTAGTAATTTCATTACGTTGTAGGTTCCCTTCCATTTGGAAAAAGTATGTTACGAAAGGAATGTGTATCCATAAGAAATTCCAAACATGTACATAATAATCACTGGCTGTGTTCGTTACTAAGATAAATAAAGATAATATGTAAACTCTGTTTAGAATGTAAGCTCGTAGTTAAACTGTCAGATTTGTTCTTCATTTGTTTGGCCATATTGTTCGTAACTGCCTTGTAGTTATTGAGGGTATTTTAATTCCGTCTTCGCAACTACGAGAGATTGTGGTTTTAAAACCAAACGCGTTTCGTTTTATTTAAACAAAAGTGTAACATTCCCTAGGCCGATGTACCACCTTGTAACATCCCCCCTGCTCAGTGACAAGCCCTAACGTATAACGTACTGGACCCCTTGGTCGATCTGGTGGTAAGCGGTAGATTTACAGGGGTGTGTGGCAGTTCCTCTTTGTGACTTACCTGCACGGTGGTAGCGTGGTCAGCCTCTGCACTTCCTCGACCTGTAATCTTACCTGCCCTCACCTGCAGTTCAGCTGCTCCTACGTTATCCGGTGCTACTAAGTAATGCAACACAGTACTGATAAAAGCAATTATATTCTAGAGACAGATTGGCCTCAACATCCTGTGATACAATTTATTACAAACAAATTGCAAAATCGTAGTTTGCACGCCAGTTTCCAGCCAGGTAGCGGTCAGACGGATATGCCGCTCTAAGTGGGTTTAAGACCACCGTCGGATACTGATTGCGTTTGGTTGTAGTCTCAATCAGTGCTAATCGCAGTTGTGGTCGTATTAATATAATTCACTCAGCTACCAATTGGGTCTTTTAATGCCCAAAGACAGGATGTTGTATTACCAGATGCCACGAAACTCAGTCTTTACTTACACTTGATATCCCACACAAAAATAAGCTTGACCATAATCAGTTGGTCATAATGATCGTTGGCAAAAACCAAAAACAAAATTGCAACAGCAGGAGCAAGCACAACAGCTCAATTATCGTGTTCAAGGACTGTCATGTGGTTGCACACAATAAGCTTTTCTCATTTAACTATTTACGTCCATACCTCGGTAATTGTCACATATTAAGATAAACATTTGTTCACAGTCAAAATAACTTCACCACTTACACGAACGTTACTTTGTCACAGTCTTATTCAGATATATCCAAAAAGCAGAGCTTAGTTAGTAGTCTTGTGGGAGCGGAACTGCCGGTCATCCGTACTGCTCCCCGGTCTAACTGCTAGTCCTCAACAGTGGCGTGTTGTGCGCCCCTTCTCTCCCCACTAAACCGCTGGTGACATCAACCACCATCTCTTCCCTTAAAACAGACTTTTTTTACCTTATACTTTCCCCGTTGCTTTCTGAGCATATACACTTTTGATTTACATTCTTCTCTAAATTTTTCTCCGGCCCTCTGCTCTAATTTAAAGTTTTTTTTTTTTTTCAAACGAACTACTTTTCTACCCTTCGGCAGCCTCTGGTAGGACCAGTCCACCTTCTCCATCCCCAAGGGGTGTCCGCCTGTGGATGCTGCGTCGTATTTCTAAGCTACCCCTGGCTTTTCTGTGTCCTTCCGCCTTCACGTTCTTGCAAGTCACCGTGCCGGGCTACCGCGCCCGACTCGGCTCTTATCGTAACCCTTCGGCGCGCTACCTCCGCTCTGGCCCTTCGTCTCTCTGCCATCCCGCTGCCTTCCAATCGGCGCTCGCTTAATTAAAAAGGCTACAATTTTAGTTTCACTGCCTGTACAACAACCGGGTTTCTTTCTGAAGCCACCTCATATTCTTACCTATCAAATGAAGTTCTTAAAACTATTGCTTATATGAAGCGTAGTAACACGTGCACAGCACATTGCCACGTGCCAAAACATCATCAATGGTACGTAATGTAAGATCTTTGCAATTTTATTTGCTCTCTAGACCGAAAAACAATTCATTGCAAAAAAATAATGTCAATTTTTACTTATGATATTTCATACGTGGTTTTCCTCTCGCTTCAGGAAAAGCTGTGTGATTGTACGTTTTTGGGTTATTTCTTCGTCTGGCACCGTTCATTCTGGACTGATCCTACACTGCTTTGAAAAATTATGCATTGTTACTTAAGAAGCAAGAAGACAAGTGCATTGTAGTAGGGAAGAGAATGAGTTGGAGGAATAGTGCGAGGAACAACAAAACTTCAAAATTTAAACATGCATATACCACGGAATTTATGGCCTATTACACATTTAGTGAAATGAAAAATTATTTACTCAAAAACTATGATCGACCTGAAGAACAATTTACTAAAATTTAACGAGAATATGTTGTCTTTCGTTACTGCAGTGATTGGTATTACCAACGTAATTCAGAGTACAGGCCACAACAAATCAGATACCACGTTACTTAAATAGCAGGCACCCTACGATGTAGGATATAAAATATAAAATTTCGTGTGAGTAAGCAGCTTCGTGGGATTCAACAAACTACGCGCAGAAGCGGACGCCCGCTCACTCAGTCGTTTCCAATATAGGCTCGGCATGAACCCCCAAACGGGAGCAGCAAAGGCCACAAATAGGCACGAAATATCCCAGAACAAGTGGGTGTCTGCAACAGACTGACATTTGCCTTAAGTACCTAGAAACAATAATTCATTACACCACATCATCTGCAGAATTAATCAACCTATTAATGAACATCATTTAAGCAGTACAAATCTGTTATCTTTTGTGCGTAAGACCAATTATACATTCAGTAGCGAGCGAACTAAATACACGGCCAGCCGGCACGCACGGACAAAGGGGGTGGAAAATACACAATAGCACAAGCAGGAAACAGTCCAGGACCCCATACCCGCTACGAAAAGAAACAGCAGATCTCCCTATAAAACGAAATCAAAATGCAGGTAACTAGCGTGCACGTTAACGGTATATCTAGTCCCCCCCCCCCTCCCCGCCGCAAAACACAAAGAGACTTAACAAATATCCACACTTAAATTTGTGATTAAATCAGAATTATTAACAATATCCACATACTGTCATTCATTAATAGAATCAGTTTCAAACTATTGAAACACGCAATAACAACTGGCCTCTCAGTAACTCGTAACAATTTATGAAACTACTTCAATTAGACACCTGTCTCTCAGACACACTGTTACTTCAGATAGAAACGTAACAGTAGTGTTATTGCAATTCACGGCAAAAAATTTCCAGGGAAAATTTTATCCATTTATATCTATTGCAATTGTCCAGCTTATCTCCATCGTGTGATATAAGTACAATAACCAGGTAGCACTTACACAAGGACCAGCCAAATTATTTTCAATGACGGTTAAACACTGACAGTAGCAACCTACAAACAGAATGTATGAGCACTCCATGCCCTAGTAAATGTTAATGATCACATCACATACAGCTCTAACTAGAATGCTGCGTACTAAGCAAGTTGAAATTAAACACATTCGAGGACAGACTCAGTAGGAGTAGCAACAGCCTGCCAAGAAAATGAAGTCAACAGCACAGAACCCAGCAGTTGATTCCGGTCACAATTTACAGCACAAGCAGGGCCCTTACCCTCTTGCTTGTTCGACGAAGCCAGCCGCATCAGATCCCGGTGCCAGAAGACATATAGCAAGCGAAATACACCAACGGCTTCCCAGTAACATGATTGCTTCCACGCCTGCGATATTTCCTACGGCGCCGTCACCAGGGTAAACAGCCTCTTTTTAGATGTGCTCTTCCTGTTGCCTCGCACGGCACCTGTGCTGTCCGCCAGATTTGGCAAACGAGTTACTACTAGGCGTCCACATGCAAAATTCTACGCTTCTTACTAGAGCTTACCGCTCGTTCCCCGATCGGCCCGGTAGGTGGCGCCAGCGCGCGCTCAGAGCACACCACCGAACAGATGGCCCATTTACAAAACGCTAAACAGAATGGGGCTTTTATCTATCCACTTGGAAGGCCAGCATTGGCATACCGGGGGCCTACATTTTCATTCTAAGACGTAAGAAGGCAGTCTTTCTAATGAAAAATTTGCTGATACCATAAACAAAGTTGTAGGGCAGTCCAGTCTCTACCGTTATTTGCCACAATAAGGGAATAATAATAGTATCGAGTACCTCTTCATTATCTTGCCGATGACACCGCCTTCATTGTCCTTGCCCCCACCCTGCCGCGCTCCCAACACCTTCTCCAATCCCATCTTGACCGGTTCACCGCTTAGTGCAACCAGTGGTTGCTCAAGGTCAATCCCTCCAAAACCAAGGCGATCATTGTAGGCAAAACCACCCCTTCCTTCCGCCTCCTTGATTTCTATCTCACCATCTATGGCCGTCCTATCGCCCTCACTCCCACCCTCAAGTACCTTGGCGTCACCCTCGATCGTCGTCTCTCCTGGACCCCCCATCTCCGGACAATCCAAGCCAAGGCACGCTCCCGTCTCCGTCTCCTCAAGCTCCTTTCCGCTCGTACGTGGGGTCTAGACCCCTCCACCATACTCCACACCTATAAATCCCTCATCCGCCCTATCCTTTGTTACGCCCATCCGGCCTGGATCTCTGCCACTGCTACCCTTTACAAATCCCTCCAAATCCTTGAACGCCATGCTCTCCACCTCGCCTGTCGCATCCGTCTCCCCTCCCCCACGCGGATATTGTACGATCTCATTCCATTCCCCCACCTCCTCCTTTTCCTTGAGAGGCTAAGGATACAGTACACATCACGCAAACTCGATCCTCCTCACCCGCTTGTCTCGCCCATCCTCTCCCGCCCCCACCCGCTGCCGCGCCTGTATTCCCACGTCCCACCCGGTCTCCATCTCTCTACCCTCCTTACCCTCTCCCAAGGTGGCTTCCGCCAGCTCCCCCTCCCTGATGATGTCCTCCTTCCCTCCATATACCCCTCCTACCAACTTTGATCCTCCTTCCCTCTTCCTGTTTCTGTTCCTTTGGGCATCCTCCCTCCCTCATCCCTTTCTCCCCACTCCTTCCCCGGGCTTCCCCTCCCCTGTCCCTTTACTCCTCCTCCCATGTCCTCAGCCATTGGCGTCTGGCGTCTTTGTTCTCCCCTCTCCACCCCACCCCCCCGCCCCTCTTGGCAGGTCCCTGGACTCGCAGACGCTACGTGGACTTTCGTGCCGTCGTGTTTAGTGTTCAGTGTTCACCGTCGCACTCCATCGTTCACCTGTGCCATCACCGTCTTCCGTGTTTGTGCGTCGTGTCACCAGTTTTAAGTGTGGACTATCGTCAAGTGTGAACGGCTCCGTGTTTGCCTTTCTGTGTCAACTGTTTTCTTGCCCACCGTTCTGTAACGTATGTGTAATCTTTCTGTTTTTTCTCATCTTGTATCCTCTGGCTGAAGAGCAGCATAGAACGCTGCTGACAGCCTGCCTGTTGTACAGGTTTTAAAATTCCAATAAAGAAAAAAAAAACCCTCTTCATTATCCACAAACATGAATTTAACATACTTTCTTTTTCAAAGTCTCTTTCTACGACCAAAGTCAGTTGAGACGAAGTTACTCAGTTACTGCTCGCACTGAGGCTGACCCCTCACCTGTGGTCGAGTGGCAGGTCGCCCCAGGGCGAAGAAGGCGACGAAAGACTTCCCAGGCGGACGCACGTAAGGCCTCCCCGGTTTGTCTGACAAACAGGTTCCAGGTGCTGTCTGTGGCTGACTGTCGCTGAGCCACATGCTGTCGCCTGTCGTGTTTCAGAGGAAACCACTCAGCCTGCAAGATCTGGGCAATCGTTAAGGATGGGATTATTGGTAGTTGGGAGCTCCAACATTAGGCGCGTTATGGGGCCTCCTATGGACTTGGCTGACAAGGTGGGTAAGAAAACCAATGTGCTCTCAGTGTGGATACCGGGTGGAATCATTCTAGATGTGGAAAGGCTCCTCCCGGATGCCATGAAGAGCATAGGGGGCAGACAACTGCAGGTTGTTGCTCACGTCGGTACCAATGATGTGTGTCACAGTGGATCAGAGGAGATTCTCTCTGGTTTCGAGCTGCTAACAGAAGTGGTAAAGGCTGCCAGTCTTTCTTGCAAGATGAAAGCAGAGCTGACCATTTGTAGCATAGTCAAAGGACCGATTACGGACCTCTGGTAAAGAGCTGACTGCAGGGTCTGAATCAGAGGCTCAGACGTTTCTGCAACCGTGTCTGCTGCAGACTCCTCGACTTGCGCCAAAGGGTGGTTGGGTCTCAGGTTCCGCTGAATTGGTCAGGTTTCCACTATACACAGGAGGCAGCTACACGGGTAGCAGGGGCTGTGTGGCGTGGACTGGGCAGTTTATTAGGTTAGAGGGTCTCGTGAAAACACAAGAAGGGCTTCAGTCACAAAGGGTGCAGGCTGAATACAGGAAGAACGTAGATACAGGAACCATTGGTATAACAGTTGTAATTTTTCGTAGCTGTGTTGGCGAAGTACCAGAGCTCTAAACGCTAATAGGAAGCACTGATGCTCAGATCTTTATAGGCCATAAAAGCTCAGCCGAAATTTTGCGAAGAACCTAATGGTGTTCCGAAATGAATAGGCTAAACACGGTCGGCGGTGGCGTGTTTGTAGCTGTCAGAAATATTTTATCTTGTCACCAAATTGAAGTAGATACTTCCTGTGAGTTACTATGGGCAGAGGTCATTGTTGGCAACCGGAATAAAATAATAATTGGATCCTTTTACCAACATCCCATTTCAGATAATACAGTTGCTGAAAGGTTCAAAGAGTTTGATTTGAAACATGTACACGACTCATACGATAATAGCTGGTGGTGACTTTAATTTACCCTCGATATGTTGGCGGAAATATATGTTTAATTCCGTAGGTACGCATAAAATATCATTCGAAATTGTGCCAAACGCATTCTCTGAAAATTATTTCGAACAGTTAGTTCATGAGCCCACGAAAACTGTAAACGGTTGTAAAAACACACTTGACCTCTTAGCAACAAATAATCCTGAGTTAATAACGAGCATCTAAACTGATTCAGGGATTAGTGAACACAGGGTTGTCGTAGCGAGATTGAATATTGTAATCCCCGAATACTCGAAAAATAAGCGAAAAACATACCTACTCAAAAAAGCAGATAAAAATTAACTTGACGCCTTCCTGAGAGACAATCTCCACTCATTCCAAATTAATAATATAAGTGTAGACCAGATGTGGCTTGAATTCAAAGAAATAGTATCGATAGCAATTGAGGGATTTGTTGTTGTTGTAGTGGTCTTCAGTCCTGAGACTGGTTTGATGCAGCTCTCCATGCTACTCTACCCTGTGCAAGCTGCTTCATCTCCCAGTACGTACTGCAGCCTACATCCTTCTGAATCTTCTTAGTGTATTCATCTCTTGGTCTCCCTCTACGATTTTTACCCTCCACGCTGCCCTCCAATAATAAACTGGTGTGGTCCCTTGATGCCTCAGAGCATGTCAACCGACCCCTTCATCTGGTCAAGTTGTGCCAGAAACTCCTCTTCTCCCCAATTCTGTTTAGTACCTCCTCATCAGTAATGTGATCTTTCCATCTAATCTTCAGCATTCTTCTGTAGCACCACATTTCAAAATCTTCTATTCTCTTCCTGTCCAAACTATTTATCGTCCATGTTTCACTTCCATACATGGTTACACTCCATACAAATACTCTCAGAAACGACTTCCTGGCGCTTAAATCTACACTCGATGTTAACAAATACCTCTTCTTCAGAAACGCGTTCCTTGCCATTGCCAGTCTACATTTTATATCCTCTCTACTTCGACCATCATCAGTTAACCATACAGTAAAGCTGCATGCCCTCGGGAAAAATTACTTCCGTAGTTTCCCCTTGCTTTCAGCCGTTCGCTGTACCAGCACAGCAAGGCCATTTTGGTTAGTGTTACAAAGCCAGATCAGTCAATCATCCAGACTGTTGCCCCTGCAACTACTGAAAAGGCTGCTGCCCCTCTTCAGGAACCACACGCTTGTCTGGCCTCTCAACAGATACCTCTCCATTGTGGTTGCACCTACGGTACGGCTATCTGTATCGCTGAGGCACGCAAGCCTCCCCGCCAACGGCAAGGTCTATGGTTCATGGGGTTTGAGAGATTTATGCCAAATAAATCAGCAAATGACGAAGCTGGTTCTCCTTGGTACACAATATGGGTTAGAAGACCGTTGCAGAAACAACGAAACAAACATGCCAAATTTAAACATACGCAAAATCCCCATGATTGCCGATCTTTTACAGAAGCTCGAAATTTAGCGCGGACTTCAATGCGAGATGCCTATAACAGTTACCACAACGTAACGTTGTCTCGAAACCTGGCGGAAAATCCATAGAGATTCTGATCTATGTGAAGTATGTTAGCGGCAATGCCTTCTCTGCGCGATATCAATGGAGATACTATCGAAGACAGTGCTGCCAAAGCAGAGTTACTAAACACAGTCTTCCGAAATGCCTTCAGGAAAAAGATGAAGTAAATAATCCAGAATTCGGATCAAGAACAGCTGCCAACATGAGTAACGTAGAAGTAAATATCCTCGGAGTATTGAAGCAACTTAAATCACTTAATAAAAGCAAGTCTTCTGGTCCAGACTGCATCCCAATTACATTCCTTTCGCAGTATGCTGATGTATTATCTCCATACTTAACAATCATCTACAACCGTTCGCTCGACGAAAGATCCGTACCCAAAGACTGGAAAGTTGAAGGTCACACCAATATTCAAGAAAGGTGGTACGAGTAGTCCACTACATTACAGGCCCATATCGTTAACGTCGATATGTAGCAGTATTTTAGAACATATATTGTGTTCGAACATTATGAATTATCTCGAAGAAAACTGTCTATTAACACACAGTCAACATGGGTTTAGAAAACATCGTTCCTGTGAAACACAGCTAGCTCTTTATTCAGATGAAGTGTTGAGTACTATTGACAAGGGATTTCAGATCGGTTCCGTATTCCTGGATTTCCGGAAGGCTTTTGACTCTGTACCACACAAGCGGCTCGTAGTGAAATTGTGTGCTTATGGAATATAGTCTCAGTTATGTGACTGGATTTGTGATTTCCTGTCAGAGAGGTCACAGTTCGTAGTAACTGAAGGAAAGTCATCGAGCAAAACAGAAGTGATTTCTTGCGTTCCCCAAGGTAGTGTTACAGGCTCTTTGCTGTTCCTTATCTACATAAACAATTTGGGAGACAATCTGAGCAGCCATCTTCGGTTGTCTGCAGATGACGCTGTCGTTTATCGACTAATAAAGTCATCAGAAGATCGAAAAAAAACTGCAAAACGATTTAGAAATAATATCTGAATGGTGCGAAAAGTGGCAGTTGACCCTTAATAACGAAAAGTGTGAGGTCATCCACATGAGTGCTACAAGGAACTCGTTAAACTTCGGTTACACGATAAACCAGTCTAATCTAAAAGCCGTAAATTCAACTAAATGCCTAGGTATTACAATTAAATTGGAAGGAACACATAGAAAATGTTGTGGGGAAGGCTAACCAAAGACTGCGTTTTATTGGCAGGGCATTTAGAAAATGTAACAGACCTACTAAGGAGACTGCCTACACTATACTTGTCCGTCCTCTTTTAGAATACTGCTGCTGTGAGATCCTTACGAGATAGGACTGCCGACCGTGGTGGTCTCGCGGTTAAGGCGCTCAGTCCGGAACCGCGTGACTGCTACGGTCGCAGGTTCGAATCCTGCCTCTGGCATGGATGTGTGTGATGTCCTTAGGTTGGTTAGGTTTAAGTAGTTCGAAGTTCTAGGGGACTGATGACCACAGATGTTAAGTCCCATAGTGCTCAGAGCCATTTTTGAGATAGGTCTGACGGAGTAAATGGAAAAAAGATCAACGAAAGACAACACGTTTTGTATTATCGCGAAATAGGGGATAGAGTGTCACAGAGATGATACAGGACTTGGGCTGGAAATAGGTAAAAGAAAGGCGTTTTTCGTTGCGATGGGATCTTCTCACGAAATTCCAATCACCAACTTTCTCCTCCGAATGCGGAAATTTTTTGTTGCCACCGACCTACATAGGGAGGAACGATCACCACGATAAAATAAGGGAAATCAGAGCTCGTACGGAAAGATACATGTGTTCATTCTTTCAGCGCGCTATACGAGATTGGAATAATAGAGAATTGTGAAGGTGGTTCCATGAACCCTCTGCCAGGCACTTAAATGTGATTTGCAGAGTATCCATGTCGCTGTAGGTATAGATGGAACATTGTTTTCGAAAATGATTTTGATAGTCTGGCAGTATATTGTTAGTTTCGAGCTGCCATTCAAGACGATTTTTAGTTATTCGTTGCAAGGTTTTCACAGAGTACGACAAGAGTGCTGTGGGTCTGTGGGAGGAAGTAGACGCTGGTGTCTTTCCAGGTTTCAGAACTGATATAATGGTCTGTTTGGATCAGGAAATAAGTCACTTAACCATATTCCATTTCTAGCAGCCTTCCCTTTCAGGTTAAGAGAAATTCCACATCACTGCGTACCAAATTTTGTGCACTTCTTTTGCTGTATTCCCTGCGCTGGTTAGGGCAATCTATAGTTCTTCCATAGTTAATGAGTTACGACGGTTTTTCCTTTCTTAATGTCGAACACTGGAGATGCTGTAATACTTATTCTGGAGCACCCAACGGTTTTGACGATGCTTAATAAGTGCTATATAGTAAAAGAATATGTCTGCGAATGAATCACCCATCCTTCTTGAAATTAATAGGTCCTTTGTTTCTCGCTGAAGAACCTTAACACGTCTCGATGTCTATGACGTTAGCATCCCCATGTAATATGTTATAAAATACTGTCCAGGTCTCTCCTTTTTCCTTAAAACACTCTTCACTTGGGAATCTATTTTCTTGTACTTGAAGAACTTACCGAGTGACTGCTTTGCACGGTATATCCAAAGTGCATTTCTTCTTGCTGCAGTTGTTCTTGAACATTCTTTCGTTTCTTCAATATTTTCGTCGTCGGGATTGTTTAACGAGCTCCTTTGCTTATAACTTCGATAAATTCTTTATATTCTGTATGTTGTAGGGTATTCTTAGATCAGAAATTAAGTGCTGACTTCATATTTTGCATTTTCCCCTTTGCGCTTAGTTTATTCTCCATTTTCCACTTACTTCCACTTCGTTACCTGACGAAGCAGTTCTTCCTAGCTTAATTTCAGTTGGAAGGTGATCAGATCCAAGCATATAATTTCGAACTGTTCATTGAGGTAAAGCAGCCAATTTGGTGAGCATATGGTTAGGTCTACTGCTGCCTGTCTTCTATACAGATAAGGCAGTATGGTATGTTTTCCATCATTAATCCATGAGCGCCTATTGTCCCTGATTGAGGACAGTCCATATTCCCGTGGTTATGACAGCGTACACCACTCCAAACAAACAGTGGGCTTTTGTTGTTGTAAACTGAGCTTTCTGTCAACAGTGGGTTCCAATGTCATCCATCTGCTGTAGTTTCTCAGTTGAAGACTATTAACAGAAGTGGAGTGTTTTTGCACAGTCTGCTGGTTAATTATATTTTTATTTTTTTGGCTGCATCTAGGGTAAGGATCACAGTCATTTTCTGACTGATGCGCAATTTAATACTGTGCTATTGTTTGGTACTTACGATAGCGAAAATAGTTTATTACATTTTGTGTCCCAGTGTATGAGAACTTGCTGTCCTTGTTTGAGGACACTGGGTGTTTCTGTAGTAAATGTTACATTTTTAAGTCTTCTCAGATTTCAATGCCATGGCTCGCCATGTTTTTGAAACAGTTGAAGAGGCTATAGAATACTTATTTTCTGAAGAAGCAGAAGCAGACATAGTGGCTCTACCCCCAGTTGTAGATGAGCAGATACGTATTAAGATATATTGCAGGTGCTACTGAAATTTTACCTGAGAGAGACAACAATGACATTTTTCATGTTTCTCCTAAAACAGCCTGTAAATAGGAAGTTAAATGGTACGATAATGTACCGAAATATTCGTTTCCCGACTTAGGGAAGAAAGCTACTTGCCTGGTGAATGGACTGAAAAAAAGTTGTGTGGTCTCACTCCCATGCAGGTTTTTGAAGAACTCTTTTCAGAAGAAATTGTAAGCATGATAGTGGAGGAAAGGAGGAAACTGAAAAATGCACTAGGGAGGTAAAAATTAAATAATTTTTTCAGTTTTACCTGTTGAAATTCGCGTATTTATTGGGTTCTTGATTTATAGTGGCTATCAAACATTGTCCAATGAAAGAGATTATAGGTCTGAGGACGATTATCTCGGTGTTCAAATAGTGAAAGAGGCGATATTGCAATGACAATAAAAAGACCAATGAAAACAAGAATGACAAATTATTCATACTAAAACCATCAGCAGAGGCTCTGGTAATAAATTATCAAAACTAGGGAATCTTTCAGGAAAATCAGGCAGTTAATGAAATGACTGTGAGATACTATGGACATCACCTTACAAAGCAGTTTATCAGACTGAGGTCCTTATGCTTCTGATATAAACTTTGGGCGTTACGTGGTACTGATAGCTAATCTTACAATCTCTTACTATATTGCGGGAAGGGCTAGAATAATGCAAATCGCAGGGATAGCTAGAGGACAAATGTAAGGATGTAGAGGCTTATCTCACAAGGGGTAAGATAGATACTGCCTACAGGAAAAAGAAAGAGACCTTTGGAGTAAAGAGAACCACTTGCATGAATATCAAGAGCTCAGATGGAAACCCAGTTCTAAGCAAAGAAGGGAAAGCAGTAAGGTGTAAGGAGTATGTAGAGGGTCTATACAGGGGCGATGTTCTTGAGGACAATATTATGGAAATGGAAGAGGATGTAGATGAAGAGGAAATGGGAGATATGATACTGCGTGAAGAGCTCGACAGAGCATTGAAAGACCTAAGTCGAAACAAGGCCCCGGGAGTAGACAACATTCCATTAGAACTACTGAAAGCCTTGGGAGAGCCAGTCCTGGCAAAACTCTACCATCTGGTGAGAAAGATGTATGAGACAGGCGATATTCCCTCAGACTTCAAGAAGAATATAATAATTCCAATCTCAAAAAAGCAGGTTTTGACAGAAGAGAAAGTTACCGAACTATCAATGTAATAGGTCATAGCTGCAAAATACTAACGTGAATTCTTTACAGAGGAATGGAAAAACTGGTAGAAGCCAACCTCGGGGAAGATCGGTTTGGACTCCGTAGAAATGTTGGAACACGTGAGGCAATACTGACTCTACGACTTATCTTAGAAGAAAGATTAAGGAAAGGCAAACCTACGTTTCTAGCATTTGTAGACTTAGAGAAAGCTTTTGACAATGTTGACTGGAATACTCTTTTTCAAATTCTGAAGGTGGCAGGGGTAAAATACAGAGAGCGAAAGGCTATTTACAATTTGTACAGAAACCAGATGGCAGTTATAAGAGTCGAGGGACATGAAAGGAAGCAGTGGTTGGGAAGGGAGTGATACAGGGTTGTAGCCTCTCCCCGATGCTATTCAATCTGTATGTTGAGCAAGCAGTAAAGGAAACAAAAGAAAAGTTCTGAGTAGGCATTAAAATCCATGGAGAAGAAATAAAAATTTTGAGGTTCGCCGATGACATTGTAATTCTGTCGGAGACAACAAAGGACTTGGAAGAGCAGTTGAACGGAATGGACAGTGTCTTGAAAGGAGGATATAAGACGAACATCAACAAAAGCAAAACGAGGATAATGGAGTGTAGTCGAATGAAGTCGGGTGATGCTAAGGGAATTAGAGTAGGAAATGAGACACTTAAAGTAGTAAAGGAGTTTTGCTATTTGGGTAGCTAAATAACTGATGATGGTCGAAGTAGAGAGGATATAAAAAGTAGACTGAGAATGGCAAAGGAAGCGTTTCTGAAGAAGAGAAATTTGTTAACATCGAGTATTGATTTAAGTGTCAGGAAGTCGTTTCTGAAAGTATTTGCATGGAGAGTGGCCATGTGTGGAAGTGAAACATGGACGATAAATAGTTTGGACAGGAAGAGAATAGAAGCTTTCGAAATGTGGTGCTCCAGAAGAATGCTGAAGATTAGATAGGTAGATCACATAAGTAATGAGAAAGTATTGAATAGATTTGGGGAGAAGATGAGTTTGTGGCACAACTTGACGAGAAGAAGGGATCGGTTGCTAGGACATGTTCTGAGGCATCAAGGGATCACCAATTTAGTAACGGAGGACAGCGTTGAGGGTAAAAATCGTAGAGGGAGACCAAGAGATGAATACAATAAGCAGATTCAGAAGGATGTAGGTTGCAGTAGGTACTGGGAGATGAAGAAGCTTGCACAGGATACAGTAGCATGGAGAGCTGCATCAAACCAGTCTCAGGACTGAAGACCACAACAACAAACAACTACTGGGTTCCAATGTTGTCCGTTATTGATGAGCCGAACAGTTACAAAGTGTTTTTTTTTCCTCAGTTACGTTACTAGTCATGACCTGCTCGTCCAACTGAAGGAACTCGGATTCCGTGCAAGTGGAACTAGAAGAGAAAGTAGAACAAGGAAATGCCTCAAGTAACCACACAAGGTTATAAAAAAGAAAGAAAGGGGATAGTTTGAGTTAAGATCTTTGACAGGGAAAAGGAAGTTTTGATCATAAAGTGGAATGACAACAACTGTATTACACTAGCAACTCGTTTCGACACTCTGCTTCCTACCATGAAAATTCAACGTCGGAATTCATCCCAAAAAGAAAACGTCAGTGGTCCTCAACCATATACATTCAATACACACAAATTCCATCGGACACGTCGGGCGTAACGACTGGCTAAAAGTTACGCATGCCATCGCGGTGCGTAGTTTAAGAATGGACTGTGCATTTTCACGAGGATTAAAATTATGACTGTCGTGTATATTCACTTCACATTCAAGGAACGTAATGGGCGAACGTCTCTTTCACTGAAAGCATTCATAAGACAGACTGCGAGAGCATAACTGAAGAAACGTCTTGAAACTACGTCAGCGAAGGGAAGACCAACAAAACTCATGTCACCTTCCAGAAGTAGTGTACCAGGTATACAGTATGACCAGAAGCTGCAAGTCATCCAGAAGGATGAAAAGCAAAGACGATGCCAGTACGAAAACTGCAAAGGAAAGCCGAGCACGTATAGTGTTACACTTGGTATGCCATCGTTTCCCAAATATCATATCATTCATTAGAGAAACTTAAATTTTTATGCTAAAACTATTGTAAATGATACTTTGTAAAATAAATAATAGTTTTGAGATGTTATTTTGAGTTTATTGTTGCCAATTTTTTAATCCATTGTTATTACTAGGAAGCAGTGTAATGAGAAAACAACTGCGAAGCGCCCAGCATCCTCAAATGTGGGCGGACAAAAATTTTTTCATTTAGCCAATAAGTGGACAAAATTTCTTCATATTATAAATTGGGTTGCCAGGACACTGTTTTCCAAAAATACAGAATGTGTGTTAAATGTGAATAAATTAGGCGCAAATGGGTTAAATGGTACTAACCCACAGTCTTCAATTATCTGTTCCAGTTGTATCCTGTATCCATCTGCAACTCCACATCCACACAAAAATTGTGTGCATTTGAGTCACTGCGCATCAGACAAGGCGGCTATTCGTGTGTAAAAATATGTCTCCATGTTCTGTCCTGTATTCCGGTTCTGGGATGAGCTGTACCGTCTACTTCGCTCTTGACCTCAACGTCCAGCGCTACAGCCGTCTCTGGTTCCAGCTCTTGAGTGAGAATGTGTTGCCACTCTTCCACAGACACTAAAACATCTCATTCAAAGTATCCCGAGCTCAAGCTTTATGCACCCTGTATTAACTTCCAGTAATGATTCTCCGGATACTTTACATCAGATAGTGTATTTCAATAAAACTAGCTTTAGTAAAAAAAATTTAAAAGAACTTAATACAAATTTTGGTCAATAAAATCTATACAAAGCAATAAAAAGTCTGCAGTTACCTTATTTTACGCAAAAGATACGATGGATTTGTAACAACCAGTGATATTACGTAAAAATGATTAACAGTACAATAATAGTAAGAGTAGGAGTGCTCCCTGAATCTAGTTTCAACGTTCCTACCAGTATGCTCTATGTATTGTTTACGGCAGTCATCACATTTGATCTTATATACACCTAAATCCTGAAATTTATTTCTACTATTACATATTTTGTGAAGGAGTTTCAATTTAAGAATGTTATTTGTTCGGAACCCTATAATTCTTCCACTGTAAGTGAGAGCCACGTATTTTTTCTTGTTCCTCTTAACTGCTACTTGACTTCCTTCTGTTTGTTTCATTTGCCTCTTCTTTATCTTATTACAAATATTCATCACCTCCTTACTCTCAAAACAAAACGGCGTTTGGAGCGCATATGGCTGCCTTAAAGCACTCAGTCACGAACATTGAACAAAACTTAGAAATCCTACATAGAGCTCATAAGGGCTGCCTTAAAGCACTCAGTCACGAACACTGAACAAAACTTAGAAATCCTACATAGAGCTCATAAGGGACGTTTCCTAACATTTTAGAAGAAGTTTAAATATACACCCACAAAAAAAGACCCGGATTTAATCCTCAACGACCAACGCGAGTTCAATCACAATGCCTATTTTAGTATTTATGACGACTTACTGGAATTATCACTGTTGTGTATAGAAGGATGAGAGATGGTGCACGGGGAAACTGCTGGACAGCTGGAAGATGCGTACAGCGCTTAGCGTCGTTGACGGAGCCCTCCTGCACGGCCCTCTTACCTACGGCGATGGACATCAGACGACTGAACGGCTCGCGGCACAACACCGAAATAGCGGGAACCACGGAAGCAGATCATGGAGGAAAAGAAGTGTACACCAGCGCCATGGATATAGAAATCGCCCTTTGTTTTTGATCGTACAAAAACAATAATTTTATTCATCATCATCATTTAAGACTGGTTATGCCTTTTAGCGTTCAGTCAGGAGCATAGCCCCCTTATAAAATTCCTCCATGATCCCCTATTCAGTGCAACCATTGGTGCCTCTTCTGATGTTAAACCTATTACTTCAAAATAATTCTTAACCGAATCCAGGTACCTTCTCCTTGGTCTGCCCCGACTCCTCCTACCCTCTACTGCTGAACTCATGAGTCTCTTGGGTAACCTTGCTTCTCCCATGCGTGTAACATGACCCCACTATCTAAGCCTGTTCGCCCTGACTGCTACATCTATAGAGTTCATTCCCAGTTTTTCTTTGATTTCCTCATTGTGGACACTCTCCTGCCATTGTTCCCATCTACTAGCACCTGCAATCATCCTAGCTACTTTCATATCCGTAACCTCAACCTTGTTGATAAGGTAACCTGAAGCCACCCAGCTTTCGCTCCCATACAACAAAGTTGGTCGAAAGATTGAACGGTGCACAGATAGCTTAGTCTTGGTACTAACTTCCTTCTCGCAGAAGAGAGTAGATCGTAGCTGAGCGCTCATTGCATTAGCTTTGCTACACCTCGCTTCCAGTTCTTTCACTATGTTGCCATCCTGTGAGAATATGCATCCTAGGTACTTGAAGCCGTCCACCTGTTCTAACTTTGTTCCTCCTATTTGGCACTCAATCCGTTTATATTTCTTTCCCAGTGACATTACTTTCGTTTTGAAGATGCTAATCTTCATACCATAGTTCTTACATTTAGATCTAGCTCTGAAGTATTACTTTGCAAACTTTCAATCCAATCTGCCATCACAACTAAGTCATCCGCATATGCAAGACTGCTTATTTTGTGTTCACATATCTTAATCTCACCGAGCCAGTCTATTGTTTTCAACATATGATCCATAAATAATATGAACAACAGTGGAGACAGGTTGCAGCCTTGTCTTACCCCTGAAACTACTCTGAACCATGAACTCAATTTACCGTCAACTCTAACTTCTTGTTGACTATCCATGTAAAGACCTTTAATTGCTTGCAATTGTTTACCTCCTATTCCATTATCTCGTAGAAAAGACAATAACTTCCTCCTAGGAACCCGGTCATATGCCTTTTCTAGATCTATAAAGCATAGATACAATTCCCTGTTCCACTCATAACACTTCTCCATTATTTGCCGCAAGCTAAAGATATGGTCCTGACAACCTCTAAGAGGCCTAAACCCACACTGATTTTCATCCAATTGGTGCTTAACTAATACTCGCACTTTCCTTTCAACAATACCTGAGAAGATTTTACCCACAACGCTGATTAAAGAGATACCTCTGTAGTTGTTACAATCTTTTCTGTTCCCATGTTTAAAGATTGGTATGATTACTGCTTTTTTCCAGTCTGATGGAACCTGTCCCGACTCCCAGGCCATTTCAATTATCCTGTGTAGCCATTTAAGACCTGACATTCCACTGTATTTGATGAGTTCCGGCTTGATTTCATCCACCCCAGCTGCTTTATTGCACTGCAATCTATTGACTATTTTCTCCACTTCCTCAAATGTGATCCTATTTCCATCATCATTCCCACCCCATTCTACCTCGAAATCTGAAACATTACTGATCGTATTTTCACCTACATTGAGCAACTCTTCAAAATATTCCCTCCATCTGCCCGAGGCATCTACAGGATTCATCAGCAGTTTTCCTAACCTGTCCAAAATACTTGTCATTTCCTTCTTACCTCCTTTTCGAAGACTGCTAATTACACTCCAGAATGGTTTTCCAACAGCTTGACCCATAGTCTCCAACCTGCTTCCAAAGTCTTCTCAAGATTTCTTCTTGAATGCTGCAATTATCTGTTTGGCTTTGTTTCTTTGTTTCTCTGTCTACCTGAGTTCTAGTATGTAGCCATTTTTGATACGTCTTCTTTTTCCTTTTACAGGCTGCCTTGACTGTGTCATTCCACCAAGCTGTTTGCTTCATCCTACTTTTACACACTACTGTTCCAAGACATTCTTTAGCCACTTCTAGTACTGTGTTCCTATACCTTGTCCATTTCTTTTCCAATGACTGTAATTGACTGCATTCAACTAACTGGTACCTTTCTGAGATCACTGTTATGTACTTGTGCCTGATTTCCTTATCCTGAAGTTTCTCCACTCTTATCCTCCTACATATAGACCTGACCTCCTGCACTTTAGGCCTCACAATCCCAATTTCACTGCAGATTAAATAATGATCAGTGTCATCAAAGAATCCCCTGAATACATGTGTGTCCCTCACAGCCTTCCTGAATTCCTGATCTATTATTATATAGTCAATGACAGATCTGGTTCCCCTGCCTTCCCAAGAAAACCGGTGAATGTTCTTATGTTTAAAAAAGGAGTTTGTGATTACTAAGCCCATACTGGCACAGAAATCCAAGAATTGTTTCCCATTCCTGTTGGCCTCCATATCCTCTCCAAATTTACCCATAGCCTGTTCATACCCTTCTGTTCGATTTCCAATCATGGCATTAAAATCACCCATGAGCAGAACACTGTCCTTGTCCTTTACTCTAACAACTACATCACTGAGTGCCTCATAAAAACTATCCATCTTATCTTGATCTGTCGCTTCACAATGCGAATATACTGACACAATCCTAATTTTCTTGCTAGACACTATCAAATCTATCCACATCAGTCGTTCGTTTACATACCTTATTTCAACTACGCTGGGTTCCATTTCTTTCATGATGTAAAGCCCTACACCCCATTGTGCTATTCCTGCTTTGACTCCTGACAGGTAGACCTTGTATTCTCCCACTTCCTCTTCTTTCTCACCCCTTACCCGAATGTCACTAACAGCTAAAACGTCCAGCCCCATCTCACTTGCAGCCTCTGCCAGCTCTACCATCTTCCCAGAGTAGCCCCCATTTGTTTGCCAAGTCGTATCTTAGGAGTCCGGGTTTGTCAGTTAGAGGTGGGACTCCGTCACCTCCAAAGGACCGAGGCAATTTGCTTTGATTGTTGCCAGCATCACATTAAAAGTGCCAGGGAAGCAGGTTGCTAGCCTTACTTGCCCCGAGTCCCATTGAGTTTTACCCCTAACGGTTTGCCGTATGAGCACAAAGGTGACCACGACTCAGAATATGTCCGAGATGCCCAGCCTTATTCCAAAGTAACTGGTGTCCCGACTGTCGGGACCACTTACTTGGCCACTCATACGTTGCCCGTGGTTCATGAACGAGGACATGACTACAGGAACCCACACCATGAACCGCGATAATTTATGTATTTTAATTTTGAAAAGTACAAATTTTAACCTTGACATCTACAGATTTTATTAAGTATTTTTAGAGATAAAAGCAAATTAGAAAAATCTACTTAATACATTATGTGCATATGTAATGTAACAAATGTACCGGACGCCACCTGTCGGTAAGAGTTTTATAGTTAATATAAATGACGTGCATTCTGCCAACCAATTTTATGTGACACAGCATGTGAAGGTTGCTCAGTGTGGACGGGTTACTCCGGTAACCGCAATTGTAGTTACGTTCTGGTACATTTGCTATTGATCAGATAGGACGAAATGGACTTCAATTTGTGAAATAGTAAATTAGGATCGTTGTCATTTCAGATCTGAAGATGGTTCTAGAGGAACTGAAACCTGTCTTGTGAATAAATATTTTGCAATCTTGACGGATTATAAGTAACATTGCCTGCAGAAATATTGAGCCATGATGCCTCCACAGCCTTCATAATTGCGAAAGTGTTGGCGATGCAGGATTGTGTGCACGAACTGACCTCTCCATTATTTCCCATAAATGTTGTATGTGATTCATGTCGGGCTATCTGCGTAGTCAAATTATTCGCTCGAAAAGTCCAAAATGTTCTTCCAACCAGTCAAGAACAACTGTGGCTCGGCGACGTGACATCGTTGTTTAGGAACATGAACCCCATGAGGGGCTGAAAATGATCTCACGTGGTGAACATACCCATTTCCAGTTAATGATCGGTTCAGTTGGACCAGATTACCCAGTCCATTCCATGCTAACACAACCCACACCATTATGGAACCACTACCAGCTTGCTCAGTTCCTTGTTGATAATTTCGGTCCATGGCTTCGTGGGTTCTGCGCCACTTCGAACCTACTATCAGCACTTACCAACTGGAATACGGACTCATCTCACCAGGCCACTGTTTAACAATCGTCTAGGTTCCAACCGATACGGTCACGAGTCCAGGAGAGGCGCTGCAGGCAATGTGCTGTTAGAGAAGGTACTCGCGTCAATCGTTTGCTGTTACCCCACTACCGACAAATGTCGCCACGTTGTCCTAATACGTTCGTCGTACGTCCCACATGGATTTCTGCTGGTTTTTAAGCAGTCTTGTTTGTCTGTTAGCAATGACAAATCTACGCAAACGCCGCTGCTCCCAGTCGTTAATTTAAGACGGTCGGGCACTGCGTTGTCCGTGGTGAGAAGTAATACCTGAAATTCGTATTCTCAGAACTAACGGTTTCCGAAATGGAATATCGCCTGCGTCTAGATCCAAGAACCATTCCGCGTTCAGAGTCTGTTAGCTCCCGTCGACTGGCCATGATCACACCGGAAACCTTTTTATAAGAATAACGTGAGTACAAATGACAGCTGCACCCATACACTGCCCTCTGATACCTTATGTAGGTTCTTTTTCTTTACCGAGCTAAAGTGCCAATGCTGATTTGTACCTCTTTTAAGTATTGTCCTTGAACGAACGTCGAAGGATCGACTGGTCTCCCTTGTGTATTCTTTCTTGCATTCTCGACACGTAATTTTATCCACTCCAGTCGCGCTACATATTGTTGAAAAAGTTACTATTCTCATGGTTGTGAATGCTGAAAACAATGAGCGATCTTCAAACAGCTCTCGATCTGTATCCCCACAGCTGAGATTTCCATGGTTCATCGTTCGAAAAGTTCCGCGAACAATCTGTCGTCACATTGAGCAAAATTTTAAACCTGGAACGTAAACATGGTACACCATTAACAAATGTTATCCTCCCACGTGAAAATAAAAATGAGTATCTTTTAGTGGTTTATTCGTTATTTGTCTTCCACATGTCCTAACAAATGTTTCCAAAACTTCTTTAAAGTCAGTACCGCCATTAGACTGTTGTTTATTTACAGTGCTACATTTGCAGTGTGTAACAATTAAAACACTTGATAATAGCTCTTTGAAGCCGAAATCATGATTGTGTAAGTGTGAATGTAACAATGACTGTGGCCCCACATTATTAAAAATTGTTTCCAGAACGTTTCATTGATATGCGATCACACCTTTTTCTGGGTGGCCTCCCAAGTACCAAACGATTAATTATAACGACCGAGTATTTTAGGAGATATTCTATTTGATAGTTCTATTATTACTCTAGCTTCTGTTGTGTCACCTTTACGTAACATGATAGATCGTCGACGTCTCTCCTGCAATAAAAGATGGTGGATGCTGTGTCTCTGTTGTCCCTAAGGAATATCTTTTCTAGACCGCTCACAAAAATTTCAGCCATTGTCTTTGCTTAACGATTATCCAACTGCGAGACTATCATTCTGATAACATTTTTCGTTAAACATAAAACAGTTACATGAAAATCCGAACTCGTTATGAATGTATTTATTAAAATACATTAAAAACTTTTACGTTGCTTCTACTGGAAAGTCGGCGGTCAAAAGGAATAATATTTTTTTGGTAATAAAATAGTCCCAACCGCATAGAGAAGATTATTTATTTACTGGCGACCGGTTTCGACCACCGTTACGGTCGTTATTAGACCGCTTACTGCTTAGGATTCTGCTGAAGCTGACAAGGAGCGGGCGTAACTCTAGGTGCACATAACCACTGCCTCCACTGCGCCCCCCCCCCCCCCCCCCCTCCCTAACAGCTTCAGCAGACACCCATGTAGTAAGTGGTCTGACGGCGACCACAACCACTGCCTCCTAGAGTGACGTTACTCATTGGAGGCTTCAGCAGACTACTGTGCAGTAAGAGATCTGATGATAAGCATCATTGTCTCCTACAGTGACTTCTGCTACTTAGCAGCTTCAGCAAACTCCAATGCAGTAAGCGGTCTGATAACAACCAAAACCACCCCCTCCTATAGTGACGTCTGCTTCTCTGCAGCTTCAGGAGACTAGCACGCCGTAAGAGATCTGATGATGACCAGAACCACTGCCTCCTATAGTGACATCTGCTCCTCAGAAGCTTCAGCAGACTCCCATGCAGTAAGCGGTTTAATCGCAACCAGAACCACTGTCACCTACTGTGGCATCTGCTCCTCAGAAGCTTCAGCAGACCCCCATGCAGTAACCAGTCTGATGATGACCAGAGCCAGTGTCTCCTAGAGTAACGTCTGCTCTTCAGCATCTTCAGAAGACGTCCATGGAGTAAGGGTGTGTTGGTGACCAGAACCACTGCCTCCTAGCGCGGCGCCAGCTACCCAGCAGTTGCAGCAGACTCCTATGCAGTAGGCTGTTTAATAAGGACCTAAACCTCTGCCTCCTAGAGCGGTGACTTCTCTTTAACAGCCTCAGCAGACTCATATGGAGTAAGTAGTCTAATGACAACCAGACACACTGTCTCCTATCCGAAAGGATAGGCTAAACACCGTTCGAGGTGGCGTGTTTGTTGCTGTTAAAAGTAGTTTAACTTGTCGCGAAATTCAATTAGATACTTCCTGTGAGTTAGTATGGGCAGAGGTCATTTTTGGCAACCAGAATAAAATAAAAATTGGTTCCTTTTACCGACCTTCCAATATAGATGATGCAGTTGCTGAAATTATGAAAGAAAACTTGAGTCTGATTTCAAACATGCTCCTGCCCATTAAAATTGTTACACCACGAAGATGACGTGCTACAGACGCGAAATTTAACCGACAGGAAGAAGATGCTGTGATATGCAAATGATTAGTTTCTCAGAGCATTCGCACAAGGTTGGCGCCGGTGGCGACACCTACAACGTGCTGACTTGAGGAAAGTTTCCAACCGATTTCTCATACACAGCACTTGACCGGCGTTGCCTGGTGAAACATTGTTGTGACGCCTCGTGTAAGGAGGAGAAATGCGTACCATCACGTTTCCGACTTTGATAAAGGTCGGATTGTAGCCTATCGCGATTGCGCTTTATCGTATCGCGACATTGCTGCTCGCGTTCGTCGAGATCCAATGACTGTTAGCAGAATATGGCATCGGTGGGTTCAGGAGGGTAACACAGAACGCCGTGCTTGATCTCAGCGGCCTCGTATCACTACCAGTCGAAATGACTGGCATGTTATCCGCATGGCTGTAACGGATCGTGCAGCCACGTCTAGATCCCTGACTCAACAGATTGGGACGTTTGCAAGACAACCACCATCAGCACGAACAGTTCGACGACGTTTGCAGCAGCATGGACTATCAGCTCGGAGACCGTGGCTGCGGTTATTCTTGTCGCTGCATCACAGACAGGAGCGCCTGCGATGGTGTCCTCTTAAACGAACCTGGTTGCACGTATGGGAAAATGTCATTTTTTCGGATGAATCCTGGTTCTGTTTACAGCATCATGTTGGCCGCATCCGTGTTTAGCGACATCGCGGTGAACGCACACTGGAAGCATGTATTCGTCATCGCCCGGCGTGATGGTATGAGGTGCATTGGTTACACATCTCGGTCACCTCTTGTTCGCATTGACCGCATTTTGAACAGTGGACGTTATATTTCAGATGTGTTACGACCCGTGGTTCTACCTTTCATTCGATCCCTGCGAAACCCTACATTTCAGCAGGATAATGCACGACCACATGTTGCAGGTCCTGTACGGGCCTTTCTGGATACAGAAATGTTCGACTGCTGCCCTGGCCCGCACATTCTCCAGATCTCTCACCAATTGAAAACGTCTGGTCAATGGTGGCCGAGCAACTGGCTCGTCACAATACGCCAGTCACAGCTCTTGATGAACTGTGGTATCGTGTTGAAGCTGGATTAGCAGCTGTACCTGTACACGCCGTGCAAGCTTTGTTTAACTCAATGCCTAGGCGTATAAAGGCTGTTATTACAGCCAGAGGTGGTTGTTTTGGGTACTGATATATCAGGATCTGTGGACCCAAATTGCGTGAAAATGTAATCACATGTCAGGTGTAGTATAATATATTTGTCCAATGAATTCCCGTTTATCATCTTCATTTCTTCTTGGTGTAGCAATTGTATACATCTTTAATTCCGGAGGTACGTATAAAATGTCGACCGAAATGGTGCTAAACGTATTCTCTGAAAATTATTTAGACCATTTAGTTCATGAGCCCACGCAAATTGTAAACGGTTGTGAAAATACACTTGACCTCTTAGCAATAAATAATCCTGAGTTAATAACGAGTATCAAAAACCGATTCATGGATTAGTGAACACAGGGTTGTCGTAGCAAGATTGAATATTGTAATCCTCGAAAAATTAGCGAAAAACATACCTACTCAAAGAACAAATACAAATTTACTTGACGCCTTTCTGAGAGACAACCTCCACTCATTCGAAATTAAAAGTGTAAGTGTAGACCAGACGTGGCTTAAATTCAAAGAAATAGTATCAGCAAGAATTGAGAGATTTATACCAAATAAATTAACAAACGGAGGAGCTGATCCTCCTTGGTACACAAAACGGGTTAGAACACTGTTGTAGAAACAACGAAACAAACATGCCAAATTTAAACAGACGTAAAATCCCCAAGACTGGCGGTCTTTTACAGAAGCTCAAAATTTAGCGCGGACTTCAATGCGAGATGCTTATAACAGTTTCCACAGTGAAACTTTGTCTCGAAACTTGGCAGAAAATACGAAGAGATTGTGGTCGTATGTGAACTATGTTAGCGGCAAGAGAGAATAACTGCCTTCTCTGCGGGTTAGCAATGGAGATACTATCGAAGACAGCGCTGCCAAAGCAGAGTTACTACACAACAGCCTTCCGAAATGCCTTTACAAAAGAAGACGAAGTAAATATTCCAGGTTTCGAATCGAGAACAGCTGGCAACATGAGTAACGTAGAAGTAAATATCCTGGGAGTAGTGAAGCAACTTAAATCACTTAATAAATGCAAGTATTCTGGTCCAGACTGCATACCAGTTACGTTCCTTTCGGAGTACGCTGATGCATTAGCTCCATACTTAACAATCATGTAGAACCGTTCGCTCGACGAAAAACCCGTACCAAAGACTGGAAAGTTGCACAGGTCACACCAATATTCAAGAAAGTTAGTAGGAGTAATCCACTAAGTTACAGACCAATATCGTTAACGATGATATGCATTAGGATTTTGGAACATCTATTGTGTTCGAATTACCTCTACGAAAACAGTCTGTTGATACACAGTCAACATGTGTTTAGAAAACATCGTTCCCGTGAAATACAAAAAAATGGTTCAAATGGCTCTGAGCACTATGGGACTCAACATCTTAGGTCATAAGTCCCCTAGAACTTAGAACTACTAAACCCAACTAACCTAAGGACATCACACACACCCATGCCCGAGGCAGGATTCGAACCTGCGACCGTAGCAGTCCCACTGTGAAACACAACTAGCTCTTTATGCACATGAAATGTTAAGTGCTATTGACAAGGGACTTCAGATCGATTCCGTATTTCTTGATTTACGGAAGGCTTTTAACACTGTACCACACAAGCGGCTCATAGTGAAATTGCGTGCTTATGGAATATCGTCTCATTTATGTGATTGGATTTGTGATTTCCTGTCAGAGAGGGCACCGTTCGTAATAATTGACGGTAGGTAATAGAGTAAATCAAAAGCGATTTCTGGCTTTCCCCTAGGTAGTGTTCTAGGCCCTTTGCTGTTTCTTATCTATATAAGAGTTTGGAGACAATCTGAGCAGCCGTCTGAGGCTGTTTGCAGATGACGCTGTCGTTTATCGGCTAATAAAGTCATCAGGAGATCAAAACAAACTGCAAAACGATTTAAAAAAATATCTGAATGTTGCGAAAAGTGGTAGTTGACCCTAAATAACAAAAAGTGTGAGGTCATCTACATGACTGCTAAAAGGAACTCGTTAAACTTCGATTACACGATAAATCACTCTAATCTAAAAGTCGTAAATTCAACTAAATACCTAGGTATTACAATTAAGAACAATTTAAATTGGAAGGAACACACAGAAAATGTTGTGGGGAAAGCTAACCAAAGACTTCGTGTTATTGGCAGGACACTTAGAAAATGTAACAGAGCTACTAAGGCGACTGCCTAGACTCCGCTTGTCCGTCCTCTTTAAGAATACTGCTCCGCGGTGTGGGATCCTTATCAGATAGGACTGACGGAGTACATCGAAAAAGTTCAAAGAAAGGAGCATGTGTTGTCTTATCGCAAAATAGGGGAGAGAGTGTCAGAGAAATGATACAGGATTTGGGCTGGACATTATTATAAGAATGGTGTTTTTCGTTGCGACGGAATCTTTTTACTAAATTCCAATCACCAACTTTCTTCTTCGAATGCGAAAATATTTTGTTGACACCGACCTACATAGGGAGGAACTATCACCACGATAAAATAAGGGAAATCAGAGCTCGTACGGAAAGATAGACGAGACTGAAGTGAAAGGGAATTGTGAAGGCGGTTCGATGAACCCTCTGCCAGCACTTAACTGTAATTTGGAGAGTATCCATGTAGATGTAGAAGGTGCCTGCTCCTCAGCAGCTTCAGCAGACCCCCATGGAGTAAGCGGTCTGATTACAACCAGAAGCTCTGGCTCCTAGAGTGACGTCTGCTCCTCTGCAGCTTCAGAAAACTTGCATGCAGTAAGAGGTCCGATGATGACCGGAACCACTGCCTTCTAGAGTGTCGCCTGCTCCTTGGCACCTGCATTAAGCTGTCTTATAACTACCTGAAGCACTGATTCCTAGAGTGGTGACTTCTCTTCGCCAACCACAGAGACTCGTATGAAGTAAGCGGTCTAATGACGACAAGAATCACCGCCTCCTAGTGTGGCGCTTGCTCCTTTGCAACTTCAGCTGAGTCCCATGCAGTAAGTGGTCTGATGACGACAAGAACCACTGCCTTCTTGAGTGGCACCTGCTGCTCAGCAGCTTCACCAGACGCGCATGCAGCAAGCGGTCGGGTGACAACGAGAACGGGAACTTACTTCAGCGTCAGCAAACTGTTGTAGCTAGTGAAGGGAAGTATATTATTGATGTCTTAAGTCTCTGTTACGTATGTGTGTCTGTTGTGTCTATTGAACTTAGGGAAAAACGCTACGCACTTATGTATTAACCCAATATTTGCTTCAAGCAATTTTGAAGATATTGAGCCCAATTGTCAATCTTGTGATTATTGCCACAACATGTATCGAGACAACATTATCCCATTTTCGAGTGCTAGAAACAAGGAAAGCAGATAAAACAATCCTCCTTATACTGACAAACATATAAGGATTATGGACGTCCGGAGTTACAACCTATTTTAAAAAAGACGAACAACAAATTAGGACAGAGGCTGAGGAATAAGATCGACAAGGATGAGAATTGGATGAGGAAATCGGGAGTGTATGAAGTTACATGTGAGAATTGTGGTGTGAGATATGTGAGGTAGACAGGTCGGAATTTTGAAGTTCAATTTAAAAAGCATAGCAACACAGAGAATGGCTCGTCAGCTGTAGCAAAGCATCTCAAGAATGAGCAGTTTATGTTGCGGACAAAGCGGAAAGCATGAGGGTGTTGCACGTTGAAGAGAAAGAGAGGTTACTACCAAATTTAGAGGAAGTAGAGATTTATTGTGCCTTCAAACAGCAGTGCGTTTTAAATGAGAGGACCTAAGTTTCTAAAGGGCATTTCTGGGCACACTTAAGTAATATTCTCCTTAAGAAGCAGCCACCAACATATTTTACCTAGTTACATAGGATTTTCGCATGCTATTTCCGTACAGATAGCTGCGTAGAGGTAGATTTAAGTTACACTCCTGGAAATGGAAAAAAGAACACATTGACACCGGTGCGTCAGATCCACCATACTTGCTCCGGACACTGCGAGAGGGCTGTACAAGCAATGATCACACGCACGGCACAGCGGACACACCAGGAACAGCGGTGTTGGCCGTCGAATGGCGCTAGCTGCGCAGCATTTGTGCACCGCCGCCGTCAGTGCCAGCCAGTTTGCCGTGGCATACGGAGCTCCATCGCAGTCTTTAACACTGGTAGCATGCCGCGACAGCGTGGACGTGAACCGTATGTGCAGTTGACGGACTTTGAGCGAGGGCGTATAGTGGGCATGCGGGAGGCCGGGTGGACGTACCGCCGAATTGCTCAACACGTGGGGCATGAGGTCTCCATAGTACATCGATGTTGTCGCCAGTGGTCGGCGGAAGGTGCACGTGCCCGTCGACCTGGGACCGGACCGCAGCGACGCACGGATGCACGCCAAGACCGTAGGATCCTACGCAGTGCCGTAGGGGACCGCACCGCCACTTCCCAGCAAATTAGGGACACTGTTGCTCCTGGGGTATCGGCGAGGACCATTCGCAACCGTCTCCATGAAGCTGGGCTACGGTCCCGCACACCGTTAGGCCGTCTTCCGCTCACGCCCCGACATCGTGCAGCCCGCCTCCAGTGGTGTCGCGACTGGCGTGAATGGAGGGACGAATGGAGACGTGTCGTCTTCAGCGATGAGAGTCGCTTCTGCCTTGGTGCCAATGATGGTCGTATGCGTGTTTGACGCCGTGCAGGTGAGCGCCACAATCAGGACTGCATACGACCGAGGCACACAGGGCCAACACCCGGCATCATGGTGTGGGGAGCGATCTCCTACAATGGCCGTACACCCCTGGTGATCGTCGAGAGGACAGTGAATAGTGCACGGTACATCCAAACCGTCATCGAACCCATCGTTCTACCATTCCTAGACCGCAAAGGGAACTTGCTGTTCCAACAGGACAATGCACGTCCGCATGTATCCCGTGCCACCCAACGTGCTCTAGAAGGTGTAAGTCAACTACCCTGGGCAGCAAGATCTCCGGGTCTGTCCCCCATTGAGCATGTTTGGGATTGGATGAAGCGTCGTCTCACGCGGTCTGCACGTCCAGCACGAACGCTGGTCCAACTGAGGCGCCAGGTGGAAATGGCATGGCAAGCCGTTCCACAGGACTACATCCAGCATCTCTACGATCGTCTCCATGGGAGAATAGAAGCCTGCATTGCTGCGAAAGGTGGATATACACTGTACTAGTGCCGACATTGTGCATGCTCTGTTGCCTGTGTCTATGTGCCTGTGATTCTGTCAGTGTGATCATGTGATGTATCTGACCCCAGGAATGTGTCAATAAAGTTTCCCCTTCCTGGGACAATGAATTCACGGTGTTCTTATTTCAATTTCCAGGAGTGTAGAATGGGCTAGGACTAGACAGGCATTTTTGAACGAATTTATGAGACAGCACAATCGCCGGTATCGAGCGTTAGGCTGTAAGTAAATATCATCGTGGTAGGTGATGGTAGCGGCTTTCAGTTTGCAACTGTACCTCGGGAAGGGTGGAAGCAATGGCGTGTGATGTTTTGGGTTTTATAGTCTGAGTTGACAATGCACGTGTGCAGCATGGTTTTAAGTTGTGACCAGGACTAATGGAATAAAACAAAATTTAAGGCGGGTTATAACTCCTCACGTATCTGTCGGTATAAGGAGGATTGTCTTACCTGGTTTCCCGTTTTCAGCATTTGAAAATGGAATAATGCTGTGGTAATAATCATACTATTGACAACTGGGCTGAGTATCCTCAATATTGCTTAAATAACAGTTGTATGATGGCTTCACATCAGTTGCCCAATATTTATTTCTTTATTACGTTATGGCCTGTTGTATATAATTGAAACACAGGTTTTTTTCTATAAATCAACAACTAATCGTGCATATACATTGTTACAACACACGTTTCGTCCAACAGGATGTTTCTGTATAAGTGAAGAATGCCAATGGACGCCACGACATGTCTGCCGCTAAAATCATATTATTAATCGATACTGGGACGGAGGGGGGGGGGGGGGGGGGGAGGGTGAGTTACTTCAAAGGTCAGAGGAAGGCAATGACATGCCACCTTCAATATCGGACTTTGTAAGGCACAGCGATGTCCAAATTAACCTTCCAGTTCAAGACAAGTTGTTATAGTTCCCACTCACCACGTAATCAAAAAATGAGTGTTCCATTGTGGCTATTCATGCACGATACAATGCATTTTGAAACTTTTTGGCTTTGCGTATCAACCTGTTTCATAAGCGCGTAAGAGCACCGCTTGTCGTCTTTCGTTTTCGTACAAGGTATTGTAGGTTTCACAGGCTGCACAGAGAAGCTCACTACCGCATTACTTCTGAGTATAAATATCTATGGAGAGAGCATTTGGATACGCAGAACCAGAATTCTGACCGCATCATCTGCTGCAGCTCAAGTTCGCGTGATTTTGGGCTGGCACATTTCAGCCTGTGTAGAGCTTAGTGTATTTAGAATGTTATTATTCGCTGCTAAAGATATATCACCCTCAGAAGAACTGTGAGACTTTGTATACTTGTTTCACGGATGTCTTAACAACCTGATACCAAAAACTGAAATTATCTTAAAGATGTGAAGAGCAATAGTAATCTTCTTTTTCACTACAGTATCATAGCCCATACTCCACTTTGCTTATGTTTTTTCGTCAACGGGATAAGAATCGACAGCGGACAATTTTTTTACCCTTTCTATTGTACTTACCCATATATTAGAGTTAATAGCGTTTCAATGACACTCTAACGGTGCCGAAGTGTCACGAAAAACCAACGCATTTGAAACTATTAAATCATTACAGCAAATACGATAAGCGATTTGCACCATTTGCTTGTGCATAATTGTATTCAGTTTTTCTTTATTTATTTTTCAGCTTTCTATAGTCATGTAAAATATCTATAACTTTTTTCGCCATCTCATCAGAAAAGTAAAATCATACACTAAACACAGGAAATTAAAAAAAAATACAATGTCAGTGCTCGATTTTGGAGTTATCAAAGAAGTGACAGCCAACAATTTTTTCACGTTTTCTATTGCACTGACTGTATTGTCGATGCTGTTCTAATTAATTGCGTTACAGTGACAACTGTGTAGTAAACTGTGTCATGCAGAAATACTTAGGCACACACGAAGGTTTGAGAAAATGTAAAAATCGGAGCAAAATAATCAAACTCTCATGTATACCTTTCATCTGCATATCAACCTAGCATCAACGTGTACACATTGACCCTGCAATTTACTCACACACTCTTGCAAATTTATCTAGCAGATGTCTCATAAACACAATCGCAGAAATTATCTTTACATTACAAGACTTTATAATACCGTGTCTCCGTACTCTTTAACAGATAAAGTGCCCCATATCAGTAAGACATGGCATATATATTTGTTGTATATACCTTTGAAAAGTAATATTCAAGTTACACTATTACCACAAACTGTAGATACGCAGCGTAATCCCAAAATCTTGCGACTAGCTCGGTTTGATGTTGATAACATGCGCAGTAGGCTACGCTCAGTCCACAAATATAAAGGATGTTTAAAAAAAAAGTGTCCAATACTTTGAGAGGTGATAGTACTAATCGAAGCAGGAAAAATAAGTCCAATAAACGTACGTCCGGAAACGCATGCTTTCTGCGATAAAAAGTGTGTACAGGACGTGTTCAACGTGGCGTCCATTCGTTACAATACACCCCTCCGCCCTCTTGTGTAAGGAATGACGCACCCTTTGAAGTATACCTGGTTGCTGTTGTACCTGCTGGCACGCATTGAAGACGCGACCCTCTGGTGTCCGCAAATCCTTAACTGACGTTACGTAGACCAACTCCTTAAAGTGTTTCAACAACCAAGAGTCTAAGTGATTTGGGTCAGGGGAACGAGCAGGCCAAGGTGGTGGTAACCCGATCGATCCAGCGGTCCTGAAATGCCTGTGTCAGGTTGTTCGCGCACATTGTGACGAAAGTGTGCTATTGCACCATTATGCATGAATCACATTTGTATTCCTTGTTGCAATGGCACAACCTCCAGCAAGGTAGCCAATACATTAACGAGAAATTCCGAATAATGCGCCCCAGTTAACCTTTCTGGTAGAACATATGGCCTTGTTAATCTATCGACAAATACGCCTGTCCATACGTTGATCGAGAATCGCTGTTGATACCCTCTTTCTTGAATCGCACGGGGATTTACATCTGCCCATACATGCTGGATATGGAAATTCACCAAACCATCTCTTGTGAACCCTGCCTCACCGGAATATAGAATATATGGATCTGCGGCTCAGTTCTGCAACAGCCATTGACGGAACCGCCGTCTGCCATGATGATCCTGTGGCCTTAGCGGCTTGAACGCTCTGTAGATGATATAGTGAAATAGATACAGTAGCTGCTAATGAAGTAACCCCCCTCCCCCAGGTAAGAGAGTGAGACATGCCTTTTGTTGCTGCTAATCATCGCGCACTGGTCTCATAGGCTTCATCCACCGAATGTAGCACACGGTCCTCCATGTCAGACGCTCGGACTGTACGGGACCTTCCACTGTCGGTCTTTCGAAGTGCAAGAGTACCTGTGTCCCTCAGACACTGGAAAAATTTGCTGAACATTTTATCACAGGTCACTCTGTGCTATGAATATTTTTCAGCATAGAGGGCACCGACTCAGAATTTACATCCATTTGCTAAACCATAGCAGAATATCATATTCGTTGTTTCACATGTCGAGAAGCAGGCTTCCATTGCTAACAAGTCGCGGGTGAGAGAAAATTTAAACGTACTATCCCATTTGTACGTACAAAGACCGCAATGACAGTAAGCACACAAGTGAACCCGCGTTTGGAAGAAGGTGAAAGTGAAATGTCGTGTGGCTAGGGCCTCCCGTCGCGTAGACCGGCCGCCTGGTGCAAGTATCTCCAGCTGACACCGCATGGGCAACTTGCGTGTCGATAAGAATGATATGATGAAGACAGCGTAACACCCTGTCCGAGAGGGGAGAAAATCTCTGCCTCAGCCGGTAATCGGACCCTTGCCCCTTGCATGCCAACCTACCGCTCTGATCACTCAGCTATCGAGGCTGACCGGAAAAAGGTAAAACACCATAATATGTACACAAGTACACTACAATGAGGCACACAAACACCACGAAGACTAATGTAGCCTACAACACGACTCGAACCACACAACTGACTGCAGACCACCTAATAGTAGGTAGAGTACTGTGACATCATAATACCGTGCTGACATATTTGACGGAGCGCCAATGTAATGCTAATAACGCCAACCAATCGTCGAGCTGACCTTCCTATAAACAAGTGTTTATCTCGAAAAGTACACGTTTCCGGACCCATGTGTACAGGACCTATTTTTCTTATTTCGACATTATTTTTTTCAACACACAGCGGGGAAGCAGCAGGTGCGGCGGGCTCGCTGTTGGCGGAAGGTGTGGCCGCGGCTCCCGGTATAGCGGAGCTGGTCCGCTCTGAGGTAAACGCTGCACTTCGCGATAAAAACAATCTCGATCTGATAGTAGGCATTATATCAGATATTGTAAAGGCAGCAGTATTGGCCAAAATGAGTGAAACTGTTGAGGCCAATACTGTCGAAATTACAGCACTAAAAAAGTCTGTGTCTGAATACGAGAAAAAGGCGCGAGATTTGGAAGTGAAACTATCTGCCGCAACAGACGAGCTAGAACAGTTCCAAAGGCGAAATAGTATACGACTGTTTGGAGTAGCAGAAAATAAGGACGAAGACACAGACAACCTGCTTATACAGGTTGCGCGTGAAAAATTAGGCGTTGAAGTGACTAAGGCAGACATTGACAGGAGCCATCGGGTGAGACGAAAACTACCAGGTGCTACCAAACCTCGTCCAATAATAATTAAATTTGTCTCATACTGAAAAAGGGTAGAGCTCTTTACCCAGAAGAAGACGTTAGCAAGGACAGGGCTTACAATAAGGGAAGATCTGACACACCAACGGCTAAAGATTTTAAACAGTGCCATATCCCATTTCGGTATTCAGCATTTGTGGACTCAGGATGGTAGAGTAATCATTAAGACAGCAGCTGGAAAGAAGACAGTCAAAAACATGACAGAACTGAATAGTATTAAGTGAAGCTACACGAGCCAAAAGTGCAAACTTAACACTATTTGCAAATTGTAACAGCCCTGTACTCAGATTTTGTGTTAACTTTTTAATTATACTCACAATTGTACCTTCAACCAATTGTTTTTGTAACTGTAATAACTTTTTACTATTTTTTTTGTATCTGTAGCTCTAACCATTACTTAATTTTAGATACTGCTAATACTTTTTTCATTTTCTCGGTTTATTCTCTTCCACTCTGTAATAGTTCTATTGCAATTATTAGTCTCTCCATTAGTTCATTAATCACCCATCTCTTCGGTTTAAATTCTTCATAACAAAAATCACTCTCAGTATCACTTTAGCAAATTTCACTCTAAATGTAGCTTCCTACGATTATCAATACCAGTATCACTTTAGTAAATTTCAATTTAATTCTAACTTCCTAAGATAATCTATTAATTATTAAGCTTACTTCTCTCTGCTGGTAGCATCGGCCTCTTGAATCACTCCCCTTTTCCTTATTTCCACCCTAAGCTGTTTCAAATATGCCAATTACATTTCTCCTCTTACGACATAGGATCCACAGTGACACACAGCCGTCACTATTTTGGTCATATTCTCCTTGCACCGAATACCACTAATCCATTTTCTATACTCCTGCGACCTCAGGAAATCTCTTGCAGTCGCCTTTCTTTCGGCAATCGCGGAGTCACAAACAGGGCGCGCAAAATCTCGGACACTTCGCGGAAACACCGGCCAGTGCCCCTCGCGGCAGGTAGTGCCTAACAAAGGGACAAACCAGTCTGCCACCCTACTCTAGGCACCCCAGCAGAACGCGTCACAGGTTTTAGTAGCGCACTGCAGCACCCAGTCTTTACCTGCACATTACGAAGAACTTAGCCTCCTCTTCAACCAACTAAACTACCACCTAATCCTCTTATCCGAAACGTGGTTAAAACCACACATATCCTTTGCATCTATTGACCTCCCAGGGTACACATTTTTTAGGGCAGACCGATCAAAAAAGGGAGGTGCCGGGGTCGGCGCGTATATACGAACAGATCTCAAAGCGAAACTCTTATGTACGTCAAACCCTGCTGAAGAAAAAGAGGCTGAATTCATGTTCATTGAAATAAATATATAAAGTCGGAAATTCTTGACTGGAGTCGTGTACAAGCAGCCAAAAATAAGCTCAATGAGTTCCTTCCAGTCGGAATTACATTCACTTCAGTGTCAATACGAACATGTCATCGTAATGGGTGACTTGAACATAGACCTGCTAAGAGACACTCCCTCCGCAATAAACCTAAGAAGGCTGTTTAGTTGCAATAGCATGAACATTCTTCCATTACAACCTACACACCATACGGCGCACAGTCATACTATTATAGACGTAATCGCAACGAAACAGACTGACAAAGTAAGAGATGTTGGTCAAACATCAGCCCCTGGCCTCTCAGCACATGACGTAATATTCCTGGCCTACTCTGTGCTGCCCCTAAGGATCAAATCGCGTTACATAACTCGTAGGAACATGAAACGTATTGACCTTGACGCTCTAACAGCCGATTGCTCAGAAATATCATGGCATCAAATAACCAGAGAACCTACAATCGACGGCAAAATTAATGAACTTGGTGATGAACTCACTGCCCTCTATGACAAACATGCACCTGTACGCACAATCCGTGTAAGAAAATCTCCCGCTCCATGGCTGACAGCTGAACTACGTCAAATGATGACTAATAAGGATGCTGCCCACAGGCGTTTCAAGGCAGATCCGAAACCCGAGCGTTTCGAAGAATATAGAAAGCTACGGAACAGAGTGAAACAATGCATTCGCAATGCTAAAATCAGGCACGCTCGCTCCCTTGTATACAGCGATCTGACGCCCACGACTTCATGGAAGAATCTCCGTAGCTTGGGTGTCGGAAAGGCAAAATCGGAAACTACTTTTCATGTGTCAGCTAACGAATTAAATGAATTCTTCTCTGCACCTCTGAATACCCCCACGGCTGATAATTACCGACCACAAGAATCCCCAAACAGGATAACTAACAACGATTCCATCCATCTAAAACACGTAACAACAAATACGGCAAGAAAAGCAATAATGAGAATCTCTTCTGATGAAATAGGCAACGACAGTATCGGTATAACCATGATTAAGAATGTTGCCGATATCTTAGTACCTCTCTTAACTGACATATTTAATTTTTTCCTTCGTGAACGGAATATACCCCACTGCATGGAAAAGAAGCATAATTCGACACATCTCTAAGATCGAAAACCGCAACTGCCTAGTGATTACCGACCAATTAGCATACTGCCTGCTGTTTCCAAAGCAGTTGAATATATTGTTCATGACCAAATCACTGAACACTTGCATGAATACAGCCTATATTACAAATTTCAATCCGGTTTCCGTAAACATCACACCATAAACACTGCTCTAACTAAAGTAACTGGTGACCTGAAATATGCCATCGACAATCGAAAGTCAACAATATTGACGCTACTAGACTTCAGCAAAGCTTTTGACACTGTTAACTTTGACATATTGCTCAGAAAAATGCAACAGCTTAATTTCTCAGTTAGTGCAATGAGATGGTTCGAAAGCTACTTAAAAGATAGACAGCAATGTGTTGTCTGCGTAAATGAAAAATCTTCCTGGAAACATGTTTCCTCGGGAGTGCCACAAGGATCAGTCTTAGGACCACTTTTGTTTTCTTTATATGTCAACGATATTTCGTCGGTTCTGTCCTCCTGTAAATATCATTTCTATGCTGACGACCTCCATCTCTACCTAAGCGTCAGACCTGAAGATGTAAACACTGCAATCGCTCAGATGAATGATGATCTGTCTTTAGTAGTGACGTGGGCGAAAAACCTGGGGCTTAAACTAAATGCAAAAAATACGCAAGTAATCTTAATAGCCCATCAGAAATTAATAAGTTCAGATTTCCGCGAACGGCTACCTCCTATTCTGCTCGACGGTACTCCAATACCATATCAGAAAACAGTTAAGAACTTGGGTGTAACTTTGGACGAGCATCTCAACTGGGCGGAGAATACAGTCGCAGTGTGCCGAAAGACGTCCGCTTGTCTCTATGCTCTCAAAAAGTTTCGGAGCGTATTTCCACAGGACTTGAAACGCCAGCTCGTGCAAGCACTCGTTCTACCGAACCTCCACTATTGTGATGTGATTCAACAAGGCATGAGTAGTGAAAACAAAACACGGCTAGAACTAACCATGTATGCCTGTGTGCGTTACAACTGCAACATTCGCCGATATGATCATGTTAGTACTTCATACTCCGAGCTAGGGTGGCTGCGGCCGGACAAATTGCGTGACTACCATACTCTATGTCTACTTCACCGACTCATCGTCGCGCAAGCACCCCAGTACCTTGCTTCAGAGATTAAAAACCTCTCATGCCATCATAATCGAAACACGAAGTCACTCTTATTTGGTATCCTATCTGTGCCCACCCACAAAACAAAAACTTTTGCAAACTCCTTCTCAGTTGCCGCTGTCCGCCTCTGGAACAAACTGCCCCTTACCTTGCGCAAAATCCAATCTCCTGCTGCTTTTAAGAAGAAGTTGAAGCATTTCCTACTGTCATCCTCATAACGTTCTCCACAAAATTAATGTACAAGGCCAATCCTCTCATCTGTCAAACAGCGAAGCTAGCGTCTCCTATCTTGCCCCTGAGATGCCTTCCTCTTCATCTATCTCTATTAGCCACGCAATCTTCTTTTCCTTTTTATTTCCTTAATTATGTTTCATCACGTCTTCTATTCTCCTCCTCCCTGCACCATGAGTCTCCCTCCTACTCCCTGCTGCTAGCATTCCTATCTAAACTCTGTCTCTTCAATAATGTCTAATTATAGCAGTACTTATGATCTACGAATATAAACTCTATATGGATGTATTTTTCCAGGTGTGCCTTTGTAATTCTTTATTTCACTTTTTGTACTAGATGTAGTTTAACATGCCTACTAAAACATATGAATGTAAAATAAGTAGAATGCTTGGTTAGATGTAAGAGAGGGCCTGATGGCCCTAATCTTGCCAGGCTAAATAAATAAATAAATAAATACACTCTATGCGTATTCCCTCTGTGTAACCGTGCATGGTACGTCGTACGTCTCGAGGAGCTCAAGGGCATTGCCTTGCGAGAGCCAATCAGAGGCCTTGGCTCGAATTTCCGTTAGGGAGAGCGTGGTCAAATGGACAGGACACCACTCTGGATCAAGATTTGCTGTCATTCGACAGACGCTGGCTTACCGTTTCGTGACGCTGCTGTACTTATTTGGGTGAGATCGCTGCATGCTCTTGGCTTAAACCGCATTTTCCGCGTGCGCTTCATTTCATTTTTCTTACAGGAGCTATCAATTTTCAATCTTAAATTTCACGTAGTAATTTCTCGCACAATTGTTTATTTAAAACTATAATGGAACACAATATTCCTCTGTGTTAGGTTAGGAACTTGGGCCCACGTCGATAAAGATATCCAGTTGTGCTTCTCACAACCGCGAGCCCTTCCTTCTGCAAATCTGTTCCTCTCTCCCTCACTATTAGTTAGCAGGCCATGTCAATCACGTTATTTCTTTGCTGTCCAGTAAGATTAGGGGTTTACTGGTAAGTAGATGTCGCCTGTCGGAAAATTAGAGTCCTTTGGAGAGCAATAGCTGTCTGAACGTCATGAGACCAGATGAAAAACGAGTGCTCAGCAAAGAAGGGAAAACTGGAAGGTTGGAGGAGTATATAGAGAGACTATGCAAGGAGCCAAGGAGGATGTAGATGGAAATGAGATGGGAGATATGATACTGCCAGAAGAATTTGACACAGCACTAAAAGACATACGTCGAAATAAGGCCTTGGAAGTAATCGACATTCCCTCAGAACTACTGATAGTCTTGGGAGAGCCAATCATAACAAAACTCTTCCATCTGGTGTGCAAGATGTATGAGAGAGGCGAAATACTCTCAGATTTCAAAAAACCCAAAGAAAGTATGTGATGACAGGTGTGAATATTACCGAGCTGTCAGGTTAATAAGTCATGGCTGCAAAATACTAGCACGAATTATTAGTTTTACAAAGCAGGATCATGTTGTGGTGGTGAGTTGAGCGGGAAACAGTATTGGTAGGGCTCAGGGATACAATATTGACTGTGATCTGGTAAAAATAGCATCTGCAATGAAGCAGAAAATGTTGGTTTGGTTCCTGCTTTCTTGCAGTGTGATCGGCTCTGACAGGAGGGTCAATATGGAGCTAGATCAGCTGCTTCGGATGTCTACTGCATCTCAGTAGCAAAGGGAAGGGCAAACTGTATGGGATGATAGAAAAATCTTTAAGGGGGGGTGGCACTGAAACTCATGGGAGTACTTCTTTTTTTAGGCTAATATCAGTGTCCAATCATCCAACATTGATTGAAATTAGCTTAATGACAAGTTCAGACAGGCAGGTACTAGACATGTTGAAATATCACAAGATTCTCATAACAATACAGTGAAAAATAATGTTAGTATGTCACAAAATTCTCATAAAAGCACAGTGAAAAATAATGTTAGTGTATTGCATCAGAATATCAGGAGATTAAAAAACAAAGTAGATAAGCTTTTTTTAGAGTAGGAGATTTAGAAACTGAGGGTGGAACAGATGTACTATGCCTGTCTGAACATCATATAGTTACAGGTATGGAGATGGTAACTGTAGGTGGATATAAGCTTTCAGCACGTGTTAACGACATATGTTAAAATGTGGCATAGTGTAAAAAATTTGTAAACTAAAAAATTTTGTGTAGAGCAACAAATGGAAGCATCTGCATTTGAGCTTAAACTAAATAATTGCTCTTTTATTGTTGTAGTGATGTATAGGCCCAAATTGGGAAATTTTCAACTATTTTTGAAAAACTTGGATTCTTTGTTGTGCTATGTGTTAGGCAGAGGAAAGCAAATTATTGTTTGTGGCGATTTCAGTGTAGATTTTCTGAAAGGGTCCGATAGAAAGCTTGACCCTGAAGTATTACTTGGTTATTTAAATCTGACATCAGTTACTGATTTTCCCATTCTGGTGGTGTAGGAAAGCAGCACACTAATAGATAATGTTTTCATAGCCCAAGATAAATTTAATCAAATAAAAACTTTTCCTTTTAAGAACACTGGTCTATCTGATCATGATGCATGGCTAGTTACAATACAGGATATAGCTCCATACAGTAATGCAAAACAGTCCTCAAAAATAGTGCATTCAATTAACACTCTGAAAATTGATAATTTTAGGGAAAGCTTGCAACAGTTAGACTGGAATGAGGTGCACAGGGAACTTGATGCTAATTTAAAATTTAACCTATTTCAGGATACCTTTCTGAGTATATTTGAAAACAGTTTCCCTAACAAAACAATGAAATATAACTGTAAGAAACTGTGTAAAAATCCATGGCTTACTAAAGGGATAAAACATCTCGTAAACAGAAAGGGAAATATATCTTACAGCTAGGAGGAGTAATGCTCCTGAAACAGTGAAACATAATAAAAACTACTGCACTATATTAAGAAAAATTATTAAAAAGTACAGGAGTACGCACATTATAGCTGAGATTAGCACATCTGATAATATAGAAAACAGTTTGGAATAGTGTTAAAAGGGAAACAGGGCAGCCTAGAGCACAGGAAGACTGTATTTCTGTCTAACTGAGACGTTTGTTAACAAGTAGTCAGAAGTAGAAAATATTTTTAATGATCATTTTAAAAGTGTTGTAGAGAAAATGGAATACAGCTATTCATTAGAAAACGCAAGGCAGTATATGGAAGAGGCAATACATATGCAATTTGATAAAATTGAAATTCATCCCACCTCTCCTACTGAAATTAGGAAAATAATAAATTTACTCAAGAGTAAAAGCGCACATGCAATTGATAGTATTTCCAACAGAGTACTAAAAGCTTGTTCCCAACAAATAAGTAGGGTCCTCAGCCACATATGTAGTAGTTCACTGAAACAAGGCATTTTTCCAAATAGACTGAAATACACTATTGTTAACCATTGCATAACAAGGCGATAGTTCCTTCGCTAACAACTACCACCCAATCTCTCTTCTGACAGCTTTATCCAAAATTCTTGAAAAACTAATGTATTTAAGAGTAGCATCACATATTTGTAAACATGAAGTACTAACGAAATGTCAGTTTGGTTTTCAGGAAGGCTTTTCACTATAAAATAAAATATACGTTTTCACTGAGCAAATATTAAATGCACTGAATAACTTTACATCACCCATGGGGATATTTTGTGATCTCTTAAATGTTTTTGATTGTATGAATCATGAAATTCTTCTAGATAAGCTTAAGTATTATGGTATGTGTGGTATAGTGCAAAAATGGTTTGATTGATATCTAACAGGAAGAATGCAGAAGGTTGAAATTAACATTACAGGTAGTCTGCCAAAATCAGTGTAATTCTCGAACTGGATAGGTATTAAGACTGTGTCCCATAGGGTTCCGTCTTCAGTCCCTTATTGTTCTTAATATACATTAATGACTTGCCACTCTATATTCATGAAGATAAAAACCTAGTTCTTTTTGCTGATGATACAAGTATAGTAATCACACCCAACAACCAAGATTCAGCTGAGAAAATTGCAAATAATGCCTTTCAGAAAATTATTAAGTGGTTCTCTGCAAACATAGTTTATACAATTCTGTACCATTGATAAATATAGACTATGAACAGAAGTCTGTTGCTGAGTGTGTGCATTGATGAGAAACTGAATTCGAAGTAACATAGGTGATCTGTTGAAACAGTTAGGTTCAGCTACTTATGCTATTAGGGATATTGCAAATTTTGGTGATAAACAAATCAGTAAATTAGTGTATTATGCCTATTTTCATTCACTGTTTTCATATGGCATCATATTTTGGGGCAATTAGTCATTAAGAGAGAAAGTATTCATTGCACAAAAGCGTGTAATCATAATAATAGCTGGAGCCCACCCAATATCACCTTGCAGACATTTATTTAAGGAGCTAGGGATATTCACAGTACCTTCACAATACATATATTTACTTACGAAATTTGTCATTAATGACCTATCCCAGTTCAGAAATAACAGTGAAGTGCATAGCTACAACACTAGAAGATGGGATGATCTTAACTATTTTAGATTAAATCTCACTTTGGCACAGAAAGGGATGAATAATGCTGCCACAAAAACTCTGATGATTTGCCAAATAGCATTAAAGTGTGACAGATAGCCAATAAGAACCAACATTTAAAAGTAAATTAAAAGGGTTTCTGAATGAGTACTCCTTCTATTCAATAGATGAATTTTTAGATATGAAGTAGTAACTGTAAAAACTTTAATTAATTTATTAATTTGTGTATAGAAAACTTATGTTAAAGTGAAACATCCCATATAATTACGAAATCTGATATTCATGATCTATGGAACAAGGATTGATGTATGTATGTACAGGAAAATGGGATTACTAGCAGTAGCCGACGTCGAGGAAGGTCAGTTCGGATTTCGGAGAAATCAAGGAACACGCGAGACGAAAGTGACCTACGACTTCTCTTAGAAGATAGGTTAAAGTGAGGAAAACCTACATTTATAGCATTTTTAGACTTATAGAAAGTTTTTGACACTACTGAATGGAATACTCGCTTTGGAGTTCCGAAGGCAACAGGCGTAAAAGGGAGCGAAAGGCAATTTACAACTGGTACAGAAAGCATACGGGAATTATAAGAGTCGAGGAATTATAAGAGCATGAAAGGGAAGCGGTGGTTAGACAGAGTGACCCACAATGTACGTTGAGCAAGCAGTAAAGGAAATCAGAGAATGATATGGATGAAGGAATTGAAGTTCAGAGAGAAGGAATGAGAACGTTAGTCGACAACATTGTAACTCTGTCACCCAGCAAAGGACTTGGCACAGAAGTTAAGGAAATGGACAGTGTCTTGTAAAGACGATATAAAATGAAAATCAACAGTAGCAGAACAAGGATAATGGCGTGTAGTCAAATTAAATCAAGTGATACTCAGGCAAATAGATTAGGAAACGATACGATACAACCAGTAGACGAGTTTTGGTATTTGGGTCTTTAAATAGACGTTGATGGTCGAGGTAGAGTGGATATAAAATGTAGACTGTCAATGGCAAGAGAAACATCCCTGAAGAAGAGGATAACATCGGATATAGATTTAGGAGTTAGGAAGTCTTTTCCAGATAGTTTGTGAATGGATGCAGCCTTATGTGGAAGTGAGACGTGGACGATAAACAGTTTACGCAAGAGGAGAGTAAAAGCTTTTGAAATGTGATGCTACAGAAGAACGGTGAAGATTGTTTGGGTAGACTGCGTAAGTAATGAGTGGCACAACTTGATAAAAAAAAAGGTATCAGTTCATAGGACAGTTTCTGAGACATCAAGGAATCACCAGTTTACTTTTGGTGACAAGTCTGGGGGGGGGAGGGGTAAACATCGTAGAGGAAGACCAAATTATAAATACGGTAAGCAGATTCATAAGCATGTAGGTTGCTGTAGTTACTCAGGGATGAAGAGGCTTGCACAGGATATAGTAGCATGGAGAGATGTATCAAATCAGTCTTTGGAATGAAGACCACAACAAACAACATCAAATACAAAATATTTATGTTTTCTTTAATTCATAGGTGAATTTCAAAGTATAGAAAAACTCATATTTTTCCTAGAACAGAATTAGATAATATTTAACGAAAATACGGATAAAAGGTCGCATTTGTGTTGTAGTGTTGCATACCTGCATAAGTCACATAACAAATTCTACGAGCTCAGTTTCGCAGTATGTGTTACAGTGATCACGGATAAGACGCTACAAGAGCTAAGCGAAGCACAGAGTAAAAAAAAAGTACAATTTAGAACAAACACTGTAACAATCGTAACCAATGCTAACGTCCAGAAAACGAAGTATAAATACTTGTATTATCTGCAACCACGCAGCAGGTAGTCAGAGGAATCAGCCGTGTAATCGAAAATAGTCTGGCGCCTTGTTCGACAGGTTATCGCGATACCAACAGCATATTGTTTCTGATTATACGGCCACTTGACGGACCTATCGTAATGCGAGAGCACATGCCTTAACGTTCCGTCGACGGGGAGTGCATTAGAGATGAAGCGTTAGCGTCACCGAGACAGGAATAGAAACTGAAATCTGTCGTTTCTTACTCAAACGAACCGTGTCGGCATTGACGTTAATCAATTTAAGGAAACCACGGAAAACCTAATAAGGAGGCATGAACGGGTGTTTCAACCTGTGGCGCACATCTTGCGTATAACCTAAACTGATTTCAGTAACCCTGTTACCGTAACGAAATCGTCGTTTGCGATTGCAGTGGACATGGACGGAGTCTTCGAGATTGGATCATGGATCCGTGGAAATATGTCGCCTGCCTTCAAATTTCTTGTTACACCAGATCGATGGTCGTGTCTGGATATGACCTCATCTAAACGAATTGTTGCTCCAAACATGCACCACAAAACGGACACAGGTCGAAGGGGCCAGCAGAGACATTCCCCTGGACTTCCACGGGACTTGCGTTAGTAAGAGGAGGCCCGCGAAGGCTAAGCAATTCTTGAACATCTTTACGAAGCAGGTGTATCCCCTAATGCTTGATGTCTTCCCCAATGGCTATGGGATCTTCCAGCAGGATAATTATCCTTTCCCAAGACCAGAATCGTAATTTTGGCCTAAACAATTTATCTACTTTAAGGTGTGAGTGGTTGCAGATAAAAAACTGTGGAACAAAACAGTCACTGTAGAAACACAACACATCAGTAAAACCACACCATGTGGTAAAAAGGTATGAATTCATAATTTGTGTGTTTCTTCAAATATCTGTAATTACGATTTAAAAACTAATAGTTACATGTATACAAACAGTTAAGAACCTTCTTTATCTTTAACAGATGAAAAATAAAAGGCCACTGAAGATGATGCAACTGCAGTGAAACATGTTTGGGTTAAAGAACAAAATTGATGTTTGCTAAAGGCGAACCCTATCCAAAAACATACGTATTGCTAAAGCAAACACGGAAAAAAGAGCTTCAACCCCAAGATGATCATTCCATGCATATCAAAGAATGAGATGATTATAACTTTCCCAGCAGAAGCAACCGCTTTTGCTTTTTTGGGGGTTAGTGATGATGGGGATTTCCACACTGAGCTTTGCTGTTTGCTCTGAGGATCAAAATGATATAACCAAGTTTCAACAGCAGTGATTACATTTGAAAGAAACTCCGGATCTTCCTCTAACATCAACTTTAACTTCATGCAGAGCTGCACGCAAACATCCTCTTGTTGGGGAATCATCAGTCTTGGAACCTAACGCGCACAAACATGTGTGATGTGTAATTTTTCTGTCACCAACGTTTGAGTGGCACCCAGTGACATGTTCAGTATTTCAGAAAGCGATCTTACGGTAATTCGTCGATACTCTCTCACAATGATAGCAGCAGTGTTGACGCTTCCTTCCGTAAGAGCAGTAACTGGAGCATCGGGGCCGCCTTCCTTTGAAATTAGTTATCTCCTCTCTTTAAAAAGTTTAAACCACCTTCGAGCTGTGCTGTAGGGGAGAACAGACTCTTCGTAGATCTACTGAAACATTTTATAAGCCTCAGCTGAAGATTTGTTGAAACGAAAGCAGAATTTCAAAGCCGCATATTATTCCTCGGGTGTTACCTCCATTGCAGCGATAGGCGATACTGAACATGTCTCATCTTGCTTGCCTCTCACAGATGGAACCAGGAATCCCAACAATGAAACTACTATGGCGCGTTTTTTGCACATTAAGCTAACAGAATATCATACGATTAAATTTCAGCACGAGAAATTATGACGATAAAAAAATTACGATCATTCTTTATTGAACAGCCCTCGTATTTATGACCCGTAGACTCCTCCTAATGTCTCGGTGGCAAAAGGCAACTTTTGTCAGCAAGTATTTATTATAACAATTTCTTGAGTCGCGCCAGAATAAATGTACTTTCTCTACGTATTCTTTGCTGACATCCGAGTGATTTCTGTGTTGGCATCTCATCCCACTGACTTTGAAAGAGCCAGATGGGCAACCGCCTCCACTAGCCAGCGTGGAAACCTACCGCTCGCTCCTTTCTCCATACCTACTGCAGTGGTGACACATGCATTTCACTTACATGGAACAGCAAAACTGAAAACAAAGTAAAACGCTCTCTTATCTGCAAATAAGGGGTACCTTGCAAACTGAAACCGATTGGACTCTGTCCAAAAGCCAAGATTTTGTTGTCCATCAGTCTATCCATCTGCCTGTTAAGGCCCTCTTTCTCAGGAACGGGTAGAGGTATCAAGTTGAAATTTATGTCAAATTTGTCTATGGTCCAATGTCAGTGTAGTGAATTTATGCTTCTGTATTAATGCAGTCAAAAGATACGGTTATTGGAGTCGCATATTTTGACACTCGCAAACTGACTCATTAAAATCTACAGAAGTCCTGCTGCGCTAGAGTCAGTCGTAGTCGAGCGAAAGGGAAATTTTATCAAAATTCAATGAAGGCGCGGTTGGGCGATGAAATCTGGGGCCCCTGACAAGAGTGTGGTAACAGTCGACAGCCAGCGGGCCAGACAAGGTGAACACGGCTCTCGCGGGCGCGGAGCTGTGATGGCGGTTTTGCACTCACGATTTGTTTTGAGTGGAGCAACAACGAGGCAGGAAACTGCAGCATTGCTTTAAGTTATTGGTGACATGTGGCACACGCTGCCGGAGGCGGAGCAGCGCTGCAACAGCGCCAGAGATGGCGGCGGGTGTTGCCATCCAGCAAGCACCATGTAACGTCCATCGGATCTTCTGTCTTGCGTAACACTCAGCGGTAGAGCAATGAGATTTTTATTTCTTATGTATCGGTATCGACGTTACAAACAGAATATTGATGAACTGAACTTGCGACTTGTGCCAGATATTTACTTCACCAAATGTCGCAATTAAATTGTTCATAATCGATGGTTTATCAGTTGCTGTTTAAATATTAATGATAATTTCAAATTAGTTCCAGTGACACAAAATTCCCTATAGACTGGTTGTGATCTCAAATCTATAATCAGTCGTAACAGTGTTATTAATTCCTAACGTCAAGTAGTTTCTATATAAGCGCCGAGCGCTTCAGTCAAATAATATAGCAGCACTTTATCTCTATAAATAATATCTTAAAAATTGAATGATAAATGCATGAATTCATATGATATGCTGATTTATTACACAATTATAGTCACTTCCTAACAGAGCCGTGAGGAAGAGGCTTACCCAGGTGTTTGGGGAAATTATAAATTATATGCTTCGTTACTATCGCCCAATTTCATAGTCCATTAGTTACTACGAATGAAATTGACTATCTGTGTTCACTTCCTAAGTAGTGTTAACTTCAGGTTATCTAATTAAAAGTGACTTCTGTCTAATATATGCAAGTCGTCTATCTGAATTCTAAATAACGTAATATTCGAAGTCAAAGTATCGTTTCACTGCCTCATAGTAGATCGCAATAATCAATTCTGAAAAAAGAATCTAATTGCGCCTACATAGATGAGTATTCAAAAGTATGACCTGCTTCGGCTAACTCTCGTAACGTAGTGACAATGGACTGAATTCTCCTTAGCCGTTACTCACGAATCTCAGAGAGTATTCAGATGGAGTATTCTTCGGGAACGTTGGTTCTACTTTGCGAATTTTAATTATAATGATTTTACGATTTACTATGACTTTGAAATTTGAGTTTGATTTTACTGGAATCCTGTCTTTCTTTCGTATGTTAATAAATTACTAAGTATTAGGTCCTGATTCAATTACTGGTTAATATCCACATAATAGTGTTAACTGGAAATTTGTTTGTTTGTTCATTTTTCATGGAATTTGGAACTTGTTTTGGGGAAATCTTTGACAATTTTGTAGCTAATTTTTGATTTTCATTTCTCGTCCAAGGAAGTGGCATTACAACCACTAGCAGCAAGTTGCGGCACAGCGTCCAGGAGGGCTCAGGTTCGAGTACGGTCCTGTCCTGGGAGCAGCAGTGGCCTGAGGGCCATGGGCGACCGGTACACCCACCTTTGTCACATGGTCGGACAGAGCAGGCTAAACGAAGTGGAGGGCGGCGAGGTCCAGGGACTGTAGCGGTCTCCAGAATCGTCGGCAGCAGCGCGGCGCAAGTCGCCACGCATCGGCAACCATGAGACTGCGGCCGACTTCCAGCAGGATGGCAGCAGTGGCTTTGGCGTACCAGGAGTCTGCTGAGCCGGCTGGACTCGCGGGACAGCGCACGGATGGCATGCCAACACTACGCTTCACCCATCGATTACTGTAAATCATCAGAGTAAACAAATGTTACTGAATGATCACTGTGCACTGCCCCTTGACGCTCTTCAACTTGCTCGGCCTCCTGACAAAATATGGCTGGGTGGGTTCCAGCTTCAGCTCGGCCATCTGGAGTCCCTGGTTGGACCCACTGACTCCGCACTAATGCTATCTATATACGTAAATAAGTTTGTATGCAACTCTCAGAACGCGATTCCTGCACTTACCCACCTTTTATTTGTCTCAGTCTTCTGACTGGTTTCATGTGGCCGACAACGGATTCCTCTCCTCTTGGCGGACCTCTTGACCTCAGAGTAGCTCTTCCAACCTACGAACTCAATTATTTGTTGGTTGTATTTCAGTCTCTCTGTTTGCCTACCATTTTTCATGTTACAGTTCCTTCTACAACTATGGAGGTTATTCTCTGATGTCTTCAATGCATTTTCTACGATTCTGCCCTTATTGTCAGTGTTTTCCAGGCGTTCCTTTCTTCGCCAATTATTCGGAGAACCTCGTCATTCCTTACCCTGTCAGTCCACCTAGTTTTCAACACTCTGCTGAAGGACCACATCTCAAACGCTTCGAATTCCTTTTGTTCCCGTTTTCCTACTATTTATGACTCACTATTGCACAACGCTGCACTCCAAACGTAAATTGTCAGAAATTTTATCCTCAAACTAAGGCCTGTCCTGCCAGTAGAGTTCTCTGGGCCAGAAATGCATAATCTCTTTTCTGTGCTAGTCTGCTTTTTATGCCCTTGCTTCGTATGTCATGGGCTATTTTCCCTAACTTGGTGCACTTAGTGTTGATTAGCTTTTTTGTTAAGCTTCTCGCTATTCTTATTTCTGCTACTTCTCATTACTCTTATTCTGTTTTCAGTTTACTTTCAATCCACCTTCTGAGCTCATTAGATTATTCACTCCATTCAACAGACACTGTGATTCTGTTCACTTTCTCTCAGGATAGCTATATCGTCAACGAATCTAATCACTGATATCCTTTCACCCTGAATTTTAATCCCACTCTTGAAACTTTCTTTTATTGCCGTCATTGCTTCTTGGATTTAGAAACTGAACACGGGGACGGAAGGCCGTACGTCTGTTTACAGTCTTTTTAATCCGTGTACTTTGTTCTTGGTCTTCCAGTCTTATTGTTCCCTCTTGGTTCTCGTACTTATTGTATATTACCCCTCTTTCCCTATAGTTTACTCCTATTTTTCTCAGAATCTGCTGCAACATACCTCCAAATCCTATAAAGCACTTGCCGAATCCATGGATTGCAGAGCAGCAGCTTTATTACCTTCCGAAGGTGTACCACGCCACTTTTGATTACATTGAAGGATAACTACTCGATGTTTTGGCGTTAATTCCTCGACGACGTTTTAATGAAAAATACTGTGCTGGTTGGGAAAATTCTCAGCTTACAATCGGTAATGCACCGTCTACAACAGATAAGAAATAAGAGCTTGTGGGGCTTTGAGACACTGACATGGCACGTCCTGTTTTCATAGGTAAAATTTAGCACCAAAATAAAATCAGTATCCACGTGTTATGTGGGTAGTTGTAACCATTGTCAGCTACATCCGCTCAAATTACGAAACACTCGACAATTCAAATCATTTACAGCAGAAATGAACAACGATGAGATTGTTGATGATGTATCTTGGTATTACTTAGTGAGCAAGCTTGTGTAATGAAATATTGTTCAATGACCATCATCATCATTGGCCTTTGCTTGCTAGTGTAAGATCCAAGTCGCATCGTGCAGGTACGCTCATTGGTGACTGAGGAGACCGATGGAAAAGCCCTCTTGGCACCAAAAAATTGGGCAAATATACGTCACCCCGAAAGAGGGTTTCGTCCTAGACGTGTCTGAACGCTCGCTTCTCAGTTGAAGGTGCCGTCGTGGAACTTGATGCTGTTCTTGCCGAGTTTCTTGCGGCGAGCTACTTCCATTTGTCACACCCATTACCAAAAAGTTCCAGTGGCGTTTGGCACAATACGTAAAATTCACTGCAGGTCTTCCAGGTGGTCACTCAGCAAATGCTGTCAGGAGAGCGCATCGGGGAAGAGTGCAATGATCCACAACATGTAAGCCACGGCAGGGTACAGAGTAACGATGGTAGTCGGTAGCTTCGAAGTAGTCCGACTACCTCATTTCTCGCGTCGGTCCTCCGTGTTATGCCTATAATATTCCGAAAGCACTGCAGATGAAAAGTGTTGAGCTTGATTTCTTCTTCAGTGTGTGGTCATGATATTCAAGAAATGTTCAAATGTGCGTGAATTCCTAAGGGACCAAACTTCTGAGGTGTTCGGTTCCTAGACTTACACACTACTTAAACTAACTTATGCTAAGAACAGCAGACACAAGCACGCCCGAGGGAGGACTCGAACCTCCGGCGGGAGCGGCCGCACAATCCGTGACATGGCGCCCTCAACCGCGCGGCCACTCAGCGCGGCTAATGATATTACGAGGGCGTGCTGAAAAGTACTATCTCCGAATTTTTTATGTGAAAACTCTTAAAACGTCTTAGATAAAACGAACGTTAAGAACATTTCACGTCTTTATTTTTCATGTCCACACTGCATTGGTTAATTCATAAATTTTGGGCGTATTATAGTATTTGAGAGTTGTAGCATCGCGTTTTAGTACCTGCATAGTGTAAAATCGCGTTGTCTCCTTCTGCCGCCGAACAGTGTGTCAGAAGTGCGCAAGTAGCAGCATTACTGCATTTACTAGGCAGTCTTGTATTTTAATAACCATTTAAATTTTGTGTCGAATTGTTTGTGCTCTCTGTAGATTAATTCAGACTTTCTTTGCGCAACATTATTTAGCATGGTTAGGGACTGCGGCTGCTGTGTTCGGATGCGGGCTGAGTTGGCATCCCTTCACTCCCAGCTTCAGGCAGTATTGGCTTCGGTCACACGGCTTGAGGCTGTTGCCAGTGGGCATCACTGAGGGGGTCCGGATGGGGGTTTGTCGGGGACGGCCAGCTCGTCCCACGCATCCCCCGATCGGACTACGACTGTGGCTGCCCGGGATACTGCCCACATTGAGGCTGATCTCTCACATGTGGTAGAGTGGGAGGTCGTCTCGAGGTGTGGCAGGGAGTGAAAGACATTCCGGAGGGCTGAACGGAAGGCATCTACAGTTTGTCTGACGAACCGGTTTCAGGCTCTCTGTCCGGCTGATACTGATCTTCGGCCGGACATGGCTGCTTGTCCTGTTCCAGAGGTCGGCCCTCATTCTGCAGGATCTGGGCGGTCGCAGAGGGTGGGCTTACTGGCAGTTTGGAGCTCCAACGTCAGGCGCATAATGGGGCCCCTTAGGAATATGGCAGCAAGAGAGGGGAAGAAAACTAATGTGCCCTCCGTGTGCATAACGGGGGGAGTCATTCCAGATGTGGAAAGGGTCCTTCCGGATGCCATGAAGAGTACCCATCTGCAGGTGGTAGCTCATGTAGGTACCATTGATGTGTGTCGACAAGGATCGGAGGAAATCCTCTCTGGCTTCCGGCGGCTATCTGATTTGGTGAAGCAGAGCTCATCATCTGCAGCATCGTCGACAAGACTGACTGCGGACCTTTGGTACAGAGCCGAGTGGATGGTCTGAATCAGAGGCTGAGACGGTTCTGGGACCATGCGGGCTGCAGATTCCTCATCTTGATCCATAGGGTGGTGGGGTTTCGGGTTCCGCTGGATAGGTCAGTAGTCCACTACACGCAGCAGGCGGCTACACGGGTAGCAGGGGTTGTGTGGCGTGGACTGGGCGGTTTTTTAGGTTAGATGGCCTCGGGCAAGTACAGAAAGGGCAACAACCTCAAAGGGTGCGGGGCAAAGTCAGGACATGCGGGGACCATGCAGCAATCGGTATTGTAATTGTAAACTGTCGAAGCTGCATTGGTAAAGTACCGGAACTTCAAGCACTGATAGAAAACACCGAAGCTGAAATCGTTATAGGTACAGAAAGTTGGCTGAAGCCAGAGATAAATTCTGCCGAAATTTTTACAAAGGCACAGATGGTGTTTAGAAAGGGTAGACTGCATGCAACCGGTGGTGGCGTGTTTGTCACTGTTAGTAGTAGTTTATCCTGTAGTGAAGTAGAAGTGGATAGTTCCTGTGAATTATTATGGGTGGAGGTTACACTCAACAACCAAGCTAGGTTAATAATTGGCTCCTTTCAGCGACCTCCCGACTCAACAGCATTAGTGGCAGAACAACTGACAGAAAATCTGGAATACATTTCACATAAATTTTCTCAGCATGTAATAGTCTTAGGTGTAGATTTCAATTAACCAGATATAGACAGGGACACTCAGATGTTTAGGACAGATGGTAGGGACAGAGCGTCGAGTGACATTATACTGAGTGCACTATCGAAAATTATCTCGAGCAATTAAACAGAGAACCGACTCGTGGAGATAACATCTTGGACCTACTGCTAACGAACAGACCCGTACTTTTCGACTCTGTAAGCGAAGAACAGGGAATCAGTGATCATAAGGCCGTTGCAGCATCTCTGAATATGGAAGTAAATAGAAATATAAAAAAAGGAGGAAGGTTTATCTATTTATCAAGAGTAAAAGAAGGAAGATTTCAAACAACCTAACAGATAAAAACGAAAATTTCTGTTTCGACACTGACAATGTTGAGTGTTTATGGAAAAAGTTCAAGGCAATCGTAAAATGCGTTTTAGACAGGTACGTGCCGAGTACAACTGTGAGGGACGGGAAAAACCCATGATGATTCAGCAACAAAGTTAGGACACTATGGCGAAAGCAAAGAGAATTTCACTGCAAGTTTAAATGCAGACAAAACCTCTCAGACAAACAGAAGCTAAACGTTGTCAAAGTTAGCGTAAGGAGGGCTATGCGTGAAGCGTTCAGTGAATTCGAAACTAAAATTCTATGTACCGATTTGACAGAAAATCCTAGGAAGTTCTGGTCTTACGTTAAATCAGTAAGTGGCTCGAAACAGCATATCCAGACACACTGCGATGATGATTGCATTGAAACAGAGGATGACACGCGTAAAGCTGAAATACTAAACACCTTTTTCCAAAGCTGTTTCACAGAGGAAGACGGCACTGAAGTTCCTTCTCTAAATCCTCACACAAACGAAAAAGTGGCTGACATCGAAATAAGTGTCCAAGGAATAGAAAAACAACTGTAATCACTCAACAGAGGAAAGTCCACTGGACCTGACGGGATACCAATTCGATTCTACACCGAGTACGCGAAGGAACTTGCCCTCCTTCGAACAGCCGTGTACCGCAAGCCTCTAGAGGAACAGAAGGTTCCAAATTATTGGAAAGAGCACAGATAGTCCCAGTCCTCAAGAAGGGTCGTCGAGCAGATGCACAAAACTATAGACCTATATCTCTGACATCGATCTGTTGTAGAATTTTGGAACATGTTTTTTGTTCGCGTATCGTGTCATTTCTGGCAACCCAAAATCTACTCTGTAGGAATCAACATGGATTCCGGAAAGAGCGCTTTAATTGTTATGAGACCCAGAAAATATTAGATACAAGCTCACAGGTAGATTCCATTTTCCTTGACTTCCGGAAGGCGTTCGATACAGTTCCGCACTGTCGCCTGATAAACAAAGTAAGAGCCTACGGAATATCATACCAGCTGTGTGGCTGGATTGAAGAGTTTTTAGCAAACAGAACACAGCATGTTGTTCTCAATGGAGAGACGTCTATAGACGTGCCACAGTGGAGTGTTATGGGACCATTGCTTTTTACAATATATAAAAATTACCTAGTAGATAGTGTCGGAAGTTCCATGTGGCTTTTCGCGGATGATCCTGTAGTATACAGAGAAGTTGCAGCATTAGAAAATTGCAGCGAAATGCAGGAAGATCTGCAGCGGATACGCACTTGGTGCAGGGAGTGGCAATTGACCTTTAACATAGACAAATGTAATGTATTACGAATACATGGAAAGAAGAATCCTTTATTGTATGATTATATGATAGCGGAACAAACATTGGTAGCAGTTACTTCTGTAAAATATCTGGGAGTATTCGTGCGGAACGATTTGAAGTGGAATGATCGTATAAAATTAATTGTTGGTAAGGCGTGTGTCAGGTTGAGATTCATTGGGCGAGTCCTTAAAAATGTAGACCATCAACAAAGGAGGTGACTTACAAAACACTCGTTCGACCTGTAGTTGAATACTGCTCATCAGTGTGGGATCCGTGCCAGGCCGGGTTCACGGAGGAGATAGAGAGGATCCAAAGAAGAGCGGCACGTTTCGTCACAGGGTTATTTGGTAAGCGTGATAGCGTTGCGGAGATGTTTAGCAAACTCAAGTGGCAGACTCTGCAAGAGAGGCGCTCTGCATCGCGGTGTAGCATGCTGTCCAGGTTTCGAGAGGGTGCGTTTCTGGATAAGGTATCGTATATACTGCTTCCTCCTACTTATACCTCCCGAGGAGATCACGAATGTAAAATTAGAGAGATTCGAGCGCGCACGGAGGCTTTCCGGCAGTCATTCTTCCCGCGAATCAAACGCGACTGGAACAGGAAAGGGAGGTAACGACAGTGGCACGTAAAGTGCCCTCCGCCATACACCGTTGGGTGGCTTTCGGAGTATAAATGTAGATGTAGATTTATATCTCAAAATAGTCGCCCTTCCGCCGAACACATTTCTCCCAATTAGAGACCGTTTGTTGATACCATCGCTGTAGAACGTTTGACTTTGTCGACGCAGGGCCCGTGTGTGGTCTGGCATTGTTGTGCTGAAGGAGAAGGTGCTACGTGTGTGGACGATTTCTTCGAATTCGTAACTCGGTTACAGCACGTTGGTTATCACGCACCGACATAGTTACATTACACACCACCATGTTACACGCTACAATTCGGAGCCTTCTATCGACAGAGGGCTGAAAATATGTAGACATGAAGAATAAGACATAGAATTTCAATAACGTTTGTTGTATTTAAAAATCTTTAAGTGTGTTCGCGTAAAAACTTGGAGGCACTACTTTTCAGCACGCCTTCGTAGCTTTAAAATAAAAACGTTTCTGCATCAAAGAAATAAAAATATTTAATTTTAATGTCGTGTAAGTATTAATCTCTAAATAAAGCCGTCTTTCAAATCAGTTGCATAAGTTTTGGTCAGCCAAAAGTGAGGTTAGTGGCAATACTTGTTACAAGACAAGTAATTTTTGTCATTTCCTAGGCCAAGAAAAGAGCCATAAACGTTGTGTCTTTTAAAACAGTAGTATCCCTGGAAAACAGCAAAACTGCTGGAGTACACAAAGATACAGAAAACATCCCTCGTCCTATAGCAGACCCGATGTCACATTAAGTCACGAGTTACGAGTTTTGTTTGTGCAGTAGTGACTTTTGCGCCCAATGCGTCTTATTCTCTTTGCTGCCCGTGTTTTGTTCGTCATCCATTATCTAATGAAAGAATGTAGTGCTAGGACCCTATATCGATTCATGATAGAAGCTACACTGAAACGGCAAAGAAACTGGTATAGGCATGCGTATTCCAATACAGACATGTAAACAGGCAGAATATGGCACTGTAGTCGGCAACATCTATATTAGACAACAAGTGTCAGGCGCAGCTGTAAGATCCGTTACTGCTGCTAGAATGGCTGGTTATCAATATTTAAGTGAGTTTGAACGTGGTGTTACAGTGGGTGCACGAGCGATAGGACAGAGTGACAGAAGTGCAAATCTTCTGCAAATTGCTTCTGATTTCAATTCTGGACCATCAACAAGTGTCAGCATGTGAACCATTCAACGAAACATCATCGATATGGGCTTTCGGAGCCGAAGGCCCACTCGTTTGTACCCTTTATGACTGCACGACACAAACACAAAGCTTTACGCCTCGCCTGGGCCCATCAACACCGACATTGGAATATTGATGACTGGAGACATGTTGTCTTGTCGTAAGAGTCTCATTAGAAATTGTATCGAGCGGATGGACTTGTACGGATATGGAGACAACCTCATGAACCCATGGGCCCTGCATGTAAGCAGGGAACTGTTCAAGCTAGTGGAGCTCTGTAATGGTGTGGAGCGTGTGGAGTTGGAGTGATACAGAACCCCTGAAATGTCTAGATACGACTCTGACAGGTGACACGTACACGTACACGTACTGATCACCTGCATCCATTTATGTCTATTGTGTACTCCGACGGACTTGGGAAATTCCAGCAGGACAATGCGGCACCTCACACATCCAGAGGTGCTGGAGAGTGCCTCTAGGGATACCCTTCTGAGTTTAAACGCTTCCGCTGGCCACCAAGCTCCCCAGACATGAAAATAATTGAGAGCTTCTAGGTGCGGTATCGGCCTTGGCGCAGTGGATACACAGGTTCCCGTGAGATCACCCAAGTTAAGCGCTGTCGGTCGTGGTCGGCACTTGGATGGGTGACCATCCAGGCCACCATGCGCTGTTGCTATTTTTCGGGGTGCACTCAGCCTCGTGATGCCAACTGAGGAGCTTCAGTCAAGAATACCATCATAACGACTGGGAGAGCGGTGTGCTGACCCCTCGCCCCTCCTATGTGCATCCTCCCCTGAGGATGACATGGCTGTCGGATGGTGCCGGTAGGCCACTCTTGGGCTGAAGCCGGAGTGCCTTCTGGGATGCGTTTTAACTTGCTGTTCATAAGAGATTTCTACCGCCTCGTGCTCTTACGGATTTATCGATAGCCCTGCAGAATTTATGGTGTCATTTCCCTCCAGCACTACTTCAGACTTTAGCCGTCTACATTTCACGTCGTGTTACAGAATTTCTGCGTGCTCGCGGGGGGCCTACACGATATTAGCCATTTGTACCAGTTTCTTTGGCTCTTCCGTATAGATCTGTATGTAATATTTGTCAAGGAGATTGACATCACGTTTATTCAAACACTGTATTCGAAGTTTATAGACTATAACTGAAGATTCCAATAAATCAATTGAAACGATATGGTTCCTGAAACGTTTTCAAGTCTCAGACGTCTAGTACGTATATTTGTAGATTAAAGCAATGAATAAAAATGTGTACCAAGGCGGGATTCGAAGCCAGGTCTCCTGCTTAGTAGGCAGATGCACTAATAACTACGCCACCCTCGCACAGTGGCTTTGCACAGCTGCAAAGACTATCCTAACACGCCTCACTGCTCAATCCAAATTCTCATTTATGTCTTGGCACACTTTGTATTCCATCTAAACTCGAACAGCACTGAAGAACCTCTCCAGTTATATTGAAATAGCATTTCAGCATCGAACGAAAAGGGGTATTCTGCCTAAAACCAAGGCGTAGGTCCTTTAATCAATGAAACTACACGGTTCCAGAGACTTTTTCAAGTCTCAAACATTTATGACGTGTACATGTAGATTGAAATGACGAATGAAAATTTGTACCAAGTCTGTGCAAGTCTGGGGGAATACTAAGTGAGCTGAGGTGTGAATGGGTGTTTCGATTAAGGAGGGAGGTATGCTAGGGTAGTCTGTGCAGTTGTGCAAAGGCACTGTGCCAGGGTTAAGTGGTGGTTAACACATCTGCTTAGTGAGTAGGAGACCACGGTTGAAATCCTGGCCTTGGTACAAATTTTTAATCGTGGCTTCTGTCTGTTATACACATCCTACCAATAAATTCTACACTGGGTTATGGAGAGACCTATCCCAGTGTTACAGTGTCCATGTGATTATTCTTAGATTGGATAATTAACTTTTTTTTCTTTCTAATTAAAATTTTGTGGTGGGATTCATATTGCCATTTAATGATAAGGCGATATCGAAAGCCTGCGGTCAGTAACGAGTTGAATCGTATTATTCGTAATACCTATTTCGAAATTTTTATCCACGCAAACCGAGCGAGCATTGCACCACGCACCGCTATTTACCAGCCAGTCAAAGGACTATTTATTTAGCTTAAAGAATAAAGAAATAGTCGTTAGGGCATAGCTAGAAACAATCTGAGGATACTTTCAGAAAAAAACACTGGTGAGCCAAAACATGATAACCGTATGCTTAATAGCGCTTCGCTTCACTTTTGTAAGGCAATGCGGAGCCGAAACTGCGTGGCATGAATTCGCCAGGTCCTTGGAAGGGTTCTGGAGGTTTGTGCTATCAGACGTCTATGCACAGATCTAGCAATTTCAGGAAATTACAGGTCTGTTGCTTGTGAGAGCGAAACTGATGCCTGATTGCAGACCAGATGTGTTCCATTGGGTTCACATGAACCGAATTTGGCTGCCAAGACGTCGATGTGAGTTCGAAAAATGGTTCAAATGGCTCTGAACACTATGCGACTTAACTTCTGAGGTCATCAGTCGCCTAGAACGTAGAACTAATTAAACCTAAGTAACCTAAGGACATCACACACATCCATGCCCGAGGCAGGATTCGAACCTGCCGCGTAGCGGTCGCGCGATTCCAGGCTGTAGCGCCTAGAACCGCTCGGCCACGCTGGCCGGCTGAGGACAGTAGCTCGCAGCTGATCACTCCCAGTTGTTGGGCTATAGCCTCCATCCTTTTGTCAGAGTAAATGGTCAGTGGATTTTCCCATTTGTGACATGTATATTTCCTGGAAAGGTTCATCGTTCGTCACTGCTCGGCTTATATAAGGTGGATCAGCTGCCCTAAGGATAGATTTTATGCAACCCACAATACCTTCCAAAAGAGCATGTGAGACTTTCACATTCTATCGCCCACTACAAGCTATTAGTTCTGTAGAAAAAATTAACAGGACATTTTTGTAGAAAAATTAATGTAGTTAAAGTTTGTGCTGGGTTCCTTTTTTGCTGGAGGCCATGGTTTTGGAGTGATTCAAGAAACAACACGTTTGGATGTCACTTTTGTACATTTTTCTTGAATAAATCGAAAACTTGACTTCCAGCGAAAACGTATCCCAGCACTGCATTAATTTCTTACAAAAACTTCCTGTTCACTTTTTCTGTAGGACTAACAGTTTGCACACAACGAGCGGAAGAATAAAAAAAAAATCTTGCATGTAGTATTGTGAAGGTGCTGCAGTTTGCATAAAACCCACAGATAGGGCAACTGCCTCACCCTGTGCCCACAACCCCACCTGGCGGCAATGAAACTTGTGGTGGGCAGCGGTCATGTTTCGGCTAGCAAGTGTAGGTTGCACCCGGAGAATCACGTGCCTCCGCAAACACGTCTTGTGAATTAAGATAATTTTTTTGTCGCAGGTGCATATTATCCTCGGAAGTGCTTTGCGGTGCTGAAGCCAGTTGGTGCCGTATATTGGCACTACCATTTGCAGCCGGATGTGTTTCTGTTTCTTTTTATTTGTTCAAGTTGTACCCCTTTTGTTACGATGATTTTTGGTCTCATTAAACTAGCGCCGCGGTTTCAAGACGTTAATCTGACCAACTGTGTGCATATCTTGTACCGCTGAGTGGCGGGAATAGGACGCAGATTTTTTCCTCTAAAAGTACTTCGTTGTAGGGAACTGTCAGCTCGTTAACGTTCAAGTAAATGGTAGCAGCGAGATACGGCTTATCTGCAGTTTCCGCGCTAACGATGCGTGCGGCTGTTTGGGAAGATGAAATTTCTTGCAGCAGTGTTTTCTGTCGAGAGTTCGGGCTTATTACTTACTCCGCACGGTATGTATCTAACGAGAGGCCCTAGCTGTTGGAAGGTATCTTTTGCACTAACATAAACAGGTCCACTTAGCTGAAAGCAACGTAAATTGAGAGCAGACACGTCTATATTTATATAAAAGACAAAGTCCTGACTGAATGACTCACCGTCAGCCAGCAAGAACCGCTAAGCACAGAAACTCAAAATTTGGAGAGCGTGTTGATCCAACACTGTAGGCGCCGTTTAACGTAAGAAGGGATTGTTCGAAAGACCACCCCTCAGGGGGGGGGGGGGGGGGGGTGAAAGAGGGCCTGAAAGGTTTTGTGAAAGTATGTTGCTATTAAGACAGCTTTGAAGATAGATGTTACGAAAATGGGTGTTTGATTTCTCTGTCAGAAATAAACACATAGCGTTTAAGCATTTTTGGAAATTTAGCCGCCATTGAGGTGAAATACTGTGTGAAAGTTCTTTTAAATAAATCATTATTAACATACTACGGTATTTAGAAAGGTACATCTATGAAAATTGGTATTTGACTTCTCAGCACAAAAGATACTTGTTCCATAGTTTTTGGAAACACAACTCCTAAGGGGGTGAAATACGACATGAATAATATATTATGATAGACTTCATTATGAAAACATTTTTAAAAGCTAAATGTATAAAAATTTCTATTTGTCTTCTCTGTTAGACATAAAAAATTCTCATTTCACTGCATTTATCCCCTAAGAGGGTGAAACATTTTATGAAAATATTTGACTGTTAAAACCCTTTTCGAGCAAAATCTATCAAAACTGGTATTTAGCTTCTCAATTACAACTCTGGACACATGTGTTTCATTGTTTTTGGAAATTAAAGCTCTAATGGAGTGAAACAAAGCCATACTGGTTCGTTGACTCGCCATTGGCCAGCTCAAAGCGCTGAAGATATAAACTTCAAAGTGGAGAGATTGTGGATGTTATACTGCAGGCATAGTTCAAGAAGGGACTGTTCGAATTTCCACCCCCAAGGAGGTGAAATAGTGGATAAATGGCTTTTAGAATATATGTAGCTATTAAGGCAATTTTGCAGCTAGAATTACGAAAGTTGGTGTTTGGATTCTCAGTCATAAATAAAAAAACACCTGTTTCAGCGTGATTGGAAATTCAAGCGCTAAGAGGGGAAAATAATAGGTGGAAATATTTTTGAAAATAAATCGTTATTAGAGAACCACTGAAGGATTTTTAAAGTTAGATCTGTGAAAATTGGTGTATGGTCTCTCGTGTTTCAATTGCTTTGAAATTTCAACTCCATAAACGGCTGAAGTAGAGGATCAAAACCTTATGAAATTATGTCTTTACGAAAGCATTTTTGAAGCTAAATCTACATCTACATCCACATCCATACTCCGCAAGCCACCTGACGGTGTGTGGCGGAGGGTACCCTGAGTACCTCTATCGGTTCTCCCTTCTATTCCAGTCTCGTATTGTACGTGGAAAATCTATGAAAATTTGTGTCTCGCTTCTACCCCTTCCCCCCAAGGGCTTGGAATAGGGGACGAAAAATTTTAAGAAAGTATTTCGTAATATTCAAAATGTTTTGAAGGTAAACCTATTAATATTGGTATTACATTTCTCGATAAGATATTCAATGAAAATATCACCACAAGGAAGCAAAAGACATGATTAACAAAAACCTTGGACTCGAGCTACCATAATCCTGTTTTGGTTAGAAGTATATTCAGAAAAAAATAAGCTCCTTTCGCCTTAAATAGTGTGATAAGTTTAGAAGGTATTGCAACTTGTGAACAACAGAAATTCGGTTAAACAAAAACAGAAAGAATCTGTACAGGCCAAACAGACTAGGCGAGCGAAGTAGCTGGCGCTACGCTAATGTGCTTATAATTTTATTTTAAGTCCTCCTCTGTCGTCTGGTTTGATATTGTCCTCCATCTTTAACCGTCTAGTGATGATCTTTACATCCCAACCTTACTACTTCACCCAACATGAGAAGGTACCATCTTCCACCTTACGCAATTTTCGAACAGCACTAGCTGTCAGCACGTGCGGAAATCTGCGTGAGCAACCGGATAGTGCCGTATCGTAATGTACATCGCATTATGTGGAAAGAGGCATCGTTTCCATAAATTTTTCATCACAAAGTGGTTGGAATATTGCGAAGAGTCAGATGATAGTGTTTTCATAGAAATGGGCCGAAGGGAAGTGTTGACTGATTGCAGTGCCTATGTGCACGCGAACTATCAGTACATTTGTGACAATATTACTGAGAAACTTCAGTAACACTGCTAAGTTGAAATATGCTTATTTATAAACGAAGATACCGTAAGTGCAACAATGAAAATCAGAAATGAGTTCTGCCTACACACGCACGATTAACCGTCATCAAACGTTGAATGCAAATAGTTATTTTCAGAAGATACGCGAGTATATTTCTGCACCTACATACAGTATGACCCATTGTAACAATGGTTATGGCCTTTTTCGTTCCATTCACGTATGCAAGGCTGGAGAAATGACTGTTTAATAGCCACTGTGGGTGCTGTAATTATACTAATCTCGTCCTCACGAGCCCGACGGGGGCGATTTGTAGGGGGTTGTAGTAATTCTTAGGCTCATAATGTAAAGCTGGTTCTTGGAACTTCGTAAGCAGACTTTCATGGAACAGTTTCCGGCTATCTCCAAGAGCCTGTCAGTGCAGTTCTTTCAACATTTCTGTGACCCGCTCTCGTGGATCAAACAGATTTTGACCATTCGTGCTGCCCTTCTCAGTAGACGTTCAGTATCATCCTGTTAGTCCTATCTGACACGGGTGCCACACACTTGAATAACGTTCTAGGACGGGTCCCATGAGTGATTCCTTAGCAATCTTTTTTGTAGATTTAATGCATTTCCCTAGTGTTCTACTAATAAACCGAAGTCTGGTACTTGCTTTACACACGATGAGTCTACATGATCCTTCCATTACATGTCCTTCCAGTGTGCTACACCCAGTTATTTGCATGAGTTTACCAATTCCAACTGTGGCTCATTGATACTATAGCAATAGGACACTAAGTTCTTTCGTTTCGTGAAGTGCAAAATTTACATTTATGAACATTTAAAGCAAGTTGCCAAGCTTTGCACCACTTACAGAAAGTTGAAAAATACAAACAGGGAGAGAGTGTAATAAACCTCTTCTCTCGAAAATTTCTCTCCTTCATACCTTCTCTGTGTTACCACAGATGATGTATCAATGATCTCATTTGTACTAAACTGGAAATGTGGTAAGTTCCTATGTGACCAAAATGCTGAAGTCATCGGTCTCCAGGCTTACACACTTCTTAATCTAAATAAACTAACTTACGCTAAGGACAACACGCAGATACCCATGCCCGAGGAAGGACTCAAACCTCCGACTGGGGTGGGGGGGGGGGGGGGGTGGGGGGGAGCAACGCGAACCGTGGTAAGGCTCCTAAGACCACGCGGCTACCCCACGCGTCAATTATTTGTACTAAGATGGTAGCACAAGAGAGGGCCTATTAGCTTCCACCGCCCTGAGTAGAATGCATAAGTTCTAATTAACGTTGTCGCCGAGCAGAAAATAGCACGTAGGTCTTGTACCTGTTATCTTGAGGCTGTAAGAAACATTTAGCGAGGAACTGATAATATGTAAATAATTAAGTTTCCAATTATTTTGTTTACACGCGATGCCATTCGCTCTTTATTAGCAAAATATGAGAAACTGCACGACTACATTCCATTTTAGAGTCATAAATAATTTCCATTCCTCAACAAAATAATGAACTGCGTATTTCGGTAATTAATATCACGCTATTCTCAGCTATATCTCCAAATGACTGTACACTGCTAATAAAGTCTTAACCTGACGCCGACCGCGGCAGACAACATTTCTTTCCTCCGACACAGCCGAACCAGGTCTCACATTTACAAACCATAGGTTACTAATAAAGTCTTAACTGACACCGACTGAGGCATACAACACGTCTGTCCTCCGACACTACCGAACCAGCTCTGATCTTAAAACCGAACCAACTCTCCTGCCATCCAACTTTAGACACGATCCGAAGTGCTTCGTCTGCTTTTTCGTTTAGCAGTTGCTTATTATTCTGCTGGTTATTCATACTTGTGATATAGTGGAATGGTATGGCTCTTAAGAGATGATACCTAAAAAATTTATGTATTCAGAACCATTTAAATAATATTTTGTATTTGAGAGAAATGTACCAATGTGCTCACTAGAATTATTAATGACCAAGTGTGACTTCCCATACACGAAAATTCTCAAGAAAAATTTTAATAAAAAATTTTATATTTAAGGAACATGCGCCAAGCACTCATCCTAATTGTTACTTACTGCTTGGCATGTATGAAAATTGACCAGAGTTTCAATTTTAATAGCTACACAAATAAAATAAAATACGTTTAAGACATGACAAACAATATTCAATAAAATTATGAGCTGTAATTTTAGAGCTTTGATCTTGAACTCTTAGCAGACCGGCAGAAGCTCGCTTGGACATTCCAAACACAGGCACTTTGTCAACTGAGACAGCGACCTTTAGATTTACGGTCAGTCTGCCAGAAACGTTTGCCCATTAACTCGGAAATGGCAAAGGCACGCAGATCGCACTCAACAGAAACAGACAAAAATTCTAAATGAAGGATTTGGAAATTACAGTTCTGAACGATTCCAGCTCAAGGGGAACCATAATTACGTTCAGAATTAAATGGAAAAGCAAAAGAAAGGGGTACACCTATCTAATATCATGTAGGGTCCCCGCGAGCACGCAGAAGTGCCGCAACACGACATGGCATGAGCTCGACTAATGTCTGAAGTAGTTCTGGAGGGAACTGACACCATGGATACCGCAGGGCTGTCCATAAAGCCGTAAGAGTACGAGGGCGTGGAGATTTCTTCTAAACAGCACGTTGTGAAGCGTCCCTGATACGTTCAATGATATTCATGTCTGTGCAGTGTGGTGGCCAGCGGAAGTGTTCAAACTCAGAATAGTGTTCCTGGAGCCACCATGTAGCAATTCGGGACGTGTGGGATGCGCATTGTCCTGCTGGAATTACCCAAATCCGTCGGAAAGCACAATTGACATGAATGGCTGCAGGTGATCAGAGAGGACACTTACGTATGTGTCACCTGCCAGAGTCGTATGTAGACGTATCAGGTGTCTCATATCACTCCAACTACACACGGCCCACATCAACACAGAGCCTCCACCAGCTTGAACAGTCCCCTTCTTAAATGAAGGGTCTATGGATTCATGAGGTTGTCTCCTTACCCGTAGACGTCCATCCGCTCCATGCAATTTGAAACGAAACTCGTCATACCAAGCAACATGTTGCCAGTCATCAACAGTCCAATGTCTGTGTTGACGGGCCCTGGCGAGGCGTACACCTTTGTGTCATGCAGTCATCAAGGATACACGAGTGGACCTTCGGCACCGAAAGCCCATATCGATGACGTTTCGTTGAATGGTTTGCAAGCTGACATTTTTTGATGGCCCAGCACTGAAATCTACAGCGATTTACGGAAGGGTTGCACTTCGTCACTAAACACTATGTGTGGAAGAAAACTGTTATCCTCCATCCTGACAAGAACGAAATTACAGAACTCCACACGTTGTTGTTTGTCACCTTCACAGAGAGCTTAGAGTAGCTGAATTTTGTATGGTTTCGTGTGTAAACGTCGACGCAACACACCCCAGACAGACATCGGGGCCATGATGAACTGTCGAGCTGTGTGGTGAACGGATTTCTGCGGACTCCTGGTGAAACTATGGCGGATGCGTTCGACGTCTGTGTCAGACGCTCCAGGACGGCCCGGCGATTTGCTCTTACACAAACCACCTGTTTATCGGATTTGTTCATGCCATCGTCTAATGCTCTGTGCTGTAGGAGAATCCACACCATACCTAGTACGAAAGCCACGCTGAACAGTTATCACTTACTAGCACTGCGCAAAACATAGGACACAAAATACTTTCTGTTGACCCGACACCATTTTTACTAGAACTTAAGTGGGCGCACACTGATGCTACCTAGAGGGAAGCGTGTAAAACTTGAGAGTTTGCTCTTTCCAACAGTACGTTGTTCACGCTCATATCTCAAATAACATAATAGCTACGATTTTTTAAAATCGGATGATTCTTTTTGATACTCCCTGTTTAATATTATAGCTCGAATATCTCCCGTGGTGGAGAGGTAAAGTTACAATTTAACGGTGCGGAAGGTCGAGTGTCAAATCACGCCAGGCAACATCATTTTATTTTAAAATCTTTATCAAAATTACTCTGATAAGTATTATTTTCAGTTAGTTGGTTTAAATGTAATATTTTAGTTTTCAGTCTTTTGTGCCGTTATTTTCATCATCGTACTGACTTTTTTATTTGCTGTTATTTTTTCCCTCCTATCATTCTTATTTCGTTGGCAACCTGCCTTGTAGATTGTTCATCAGTTGGTGTCGTGTCAGCTCGCCTAACCAAAGCGAGAAGTTACAGTTCGCGTTTGGCGCTGAAACTGAAACTGTTTCTGTGTTGAGTTTGCTCGTACGGGTCAGCTTTAATCTCCGTGAGCAAAGCGAGCGTGATTAATAGTTCTGCGCAGGTTGCTGGCGGCTCGGACAGATTGCACATCACGACGTTGTGGTTAGGCTAGGGCACGAGTGTTAACTCAGGGCTACAAAACGCGTCGCCTGCCGCAGTTCAGCCATTGGTCGCTTAAAATTGGCAGTTGGCAGAACATCTCGCGTTCCCGCCTCACCTGACGGCAGGCGCTGGAAATATTATTCCGTGGCACATGAACAGCACTTCAGCACTTGTGAAGTGACCCGCCATGTTCTCGTGTCGCCTCTAACCGAGGGGTAGCCGGTGTGGCAACACAACAGCGCTGAGTGACAGCTGTCAAGTAATTTTAAGCCGATTGTATGATGTATCCATCTTTCACGTTGCTTTTTGAGCTTCGCTTCACAAGTATCATCAGGTCGTCAACATACGGACTACTACTACGATCTCTTCATTACCCTGTAGCTTTCCTAATACCGCGTCGAGTACTAGATCCCAGAAAACAGGGCCATTTCTGGATCCCTGTGGCCAGCCTTTTGACATTTCTTTTATTAGAGTCTCTCCTACACACGGCAGTGCTGCTTCCCTGTTTTTACAATGGTTCTTTAACACACTGAGTGCCTTGCCCGTAATATTAAGTTGCTGCCGGCGGTGTGAAGAATGTCGTTGTTTCATAGCGATAGCTGCCGCGCCCTTAATATTACGGGCGGCCCTCCTCATTTAATTCCTAGTTGCTGGGCGTAACATTACTGGTCCGCCAGTTGTCAGAAGGGAGTCAAACATTTCTGTCACGTGTTAGAGTGCTTGATAATTTAATGAGTGCAGGTTACACACTTCATACTGATCAAAACTACAGTAGCGTGGCACTGGGAAGAGCCCTTGAAGGGAAATGTACATGTCCTGTTGGCATCGTAAAAAAAAAGGAGCCGAATGCCATACGCTTCTCTCCAGCGAGTCCGTAGCCCGTAGTCTTGCGGTAGCGTTTTCGCTTCTCGCGCACAGGGTTCCGGAGGGGTCAGGGACTTTCCTGCCTGGAGATTACTTGGTGTTGTTGTGTCGTCTTCATCATCATAATTCATCCCCATTGCGGTCGGAGGACGGCAAAGGCAAACCACCTCCACTAGGTCCTTGCCTAGTAAGGCGGGTTTCCAGCATCGTCTCCTATGTTCCTCGGAGTATGGGACATCATCATCATCATCTCTCCATCGAAATGACGGTATTTTCCGCAGCAAGGAAAATATTTTAGTCCTAAGATGGAAAGACAAAAGATAAGTTTAAATACTGAGCACAAGGCACTGCGGCAACATGGTATCCTATATAAACAGAAGAGGAAGAGAGAAAAGAAACAGCAGCAGTGCTTGCCTACAATAAGAACAAGTTCGTCGCCGATCCCAGTGACCAGAGGACGCCTAACGGGATATCTGATCACCATTCAGTCAAGTGGCGGAGAAAACTATCATTCCACCTTATTCTGATGACAAATTAAGATGCATGTGTGCTGCACATGCATGTGACAAAGACAAACATGTGTACCACTCAGTTAATTATTGTTGTGTGCAAAGGCTAGTGATTATCATGTGCCACTAACAGTCACCCTTCAACAAGTGGTGCTGAACTTCCACGACTGGATGGAAAGCATTCTACCAGGGAAGAAAAACGCACAGAAAACTTGTAGAGAGTGCTCCGAGAGGGAGAAGTAAGAAGGAGGAAGGCTACTTCATTTCACTGTGCGGTATGCAAAGCGGAGTTTTGTGTGCAACCCTTCTTCCAGTTATAGTATTCAAAAAAGAACTATCTGAAATTTAAAAAATCATTTGTGGAAATTTAACATTCATGATCTCTGTAAATAGATACCTAAACTCTGCCATCTGTATAAATAAATAGTCTGTGACATGAAAAAACAATGTTTTTCTTACCCAAAAACAGCACCTTTAGTTTTAATTGTGGTGATGAAAGATTGCAAAGCATGGCACCATGAGTGACAAGTATTTGAAGAGGAATAAGCTTTATTCCTGTCTAAGAGTAACATATTTATCATTATTCCCGAATCTGTACCGAAGGGACAAAGTACAGTAAAACTCGCCGGTACTGAGTGAAGGAGACTGGCACTGGGGTAAGTATAGTTGAATACATGGCTGACACTCGAAGTGTTTAAAAAGTTGTGTAACCCCCATGGACAGTCCAAGGTCCACACGCTGTAAAAAGTTGTGTAACCCCCATGGACAGTCCAAGGTCCACACGCTGTAAAAAGTTGTGTAACCCCCATGGACAGTCCAAGGTCCACACGCTGTAAAAAGTTGTGTAATCCCCATGGACAGTCCAAGGTCCACACGCTGTAAAAAGTTGTGTAACCCCCATGGACAGTCCAAGGTCCACACGCTGTAAAAAGTTGTGTAACCCCCATGGACAGTCCAAGGTCCACACGCTGTAAAAAGTTGTGTAACCCCCATGGACAGTCCAAGGTCCACACGCTGTAAAAAGTTGTGTAACCCCCATGGACAGTCCAAGGTCCACACGCTGTAAAAAGTTGTGTAACCCCCATGGACAGTCCAAGGTCCACACGCTGTAAAAAGTTGTGTAACCCCCATGGACAGTCCAAGGTCCACACGCTGTAAGAAGTTGTGTAACCCCCATGGACAGTCCAAGGTCCACACGCTGTAAAAAGTTGTGTAACCCCCATGGACAGTCCAAGGTCCACACGCTGTAAAAAGTTGTGTAACCCCCATGGACAGTCCAAGGTCCACACGCTGTAAAAAGTTGTGTAACCCCCATGGACAGTCCAAGGTCCACACGCTGTAAAAAGTTGTGTAACCCCCATGGACAGTCCAAGGTCCACACGCTGTAAAAAGCTGTGTAACCCCCATGGACAGTCCAAGGTCCACACGCTGTAAAAAGTTGTGTCAGTCCAAGGTCCACACGCTGTAAAAAGTTGTGTAACCCCCATGGACAGTCCAAGGTCCACACGCTGTAAAAAGTTCTGCCCACTACCAGTAGTCAAACGCCGCAGCGGTGCCGGCAACAAACACTGCAGCGCCATAGAAGTGGTTATGGGCGCGCGTATTCAAATCGAGAGATATGTAAAGAGGCAGGGAGAATACAGCATTACGGTCCGCAATTCCATGCAACACATGTGTCTGGCGCAGTTGTTAGATCGGCTACAGCTGCTACAGAGGCTAGTTATTAAGATTTAAGTGAGTCTGAACGTGGTGTTACAGTCGGCGCAGGAGCTATGGGACTCAGCATCTCCGAGATAGCGATAAAGAGAGGATTTTTTTCACGAGTGTACTGCGAATATCAGGAATCCGGTAAAACATCGAATCTACGACATAGCTGCGGCCGGAAAAAAGATCCTGGCAAGAACAGGACCATCGACGACGGAGGAGAATTGTCCAGCGTGACAGAATCAGAACCCTTCCGTCAATTGATTCAGGTTTCAGTGCTGGGCCTTCAGCGTGCGAACCATTCAACGAAACATCATCGATATGGCTTCAGAAAACATCGCTCTTGTGCAACGCAGCTAGCTCTTTATTCGCACGAAGTAATGGCCGCTATCGACAGGGGATCTCAAGTTGATTCCGTATTTCTAGATTTCCGGAAAGCTTTTGACACCGTTCCTCACAAGCGACTTCTAATCAAGCTGCGGAGCTATGGGGTATCGTCTCAGTTGTGCGACTGGATTCGTGATTTCCTGTCAGGACGGTCGCAGTTCGTAGTAATAGACGGCAAATCATCGAGTAAAACTGAAGTGATATCAGGTGTTCCCCAGGGAAGCGTCCTGGGGCCTCTACTGTTCCTGATCTATATAAATGACCTGGGTGACAACCTGAGCAGTTCTCTTAAACTGTTCGCAGATGATGCTGTAATTTACCGTCTAGTAAGGTCATCCGAAGACCAGTATCAGCTGCAAAGCGATTTAGAAAAGATTGCTGTATGGTGTGTCAGGTGGCAGTTGACGCTAAATAACGAAAAGTGTGAGATGATCCACATGAGTTCCAAAAGAAATCCGTTGGAATTCGATTACTCGATAAACAGTACAATTCTCAAGGCTGTCAATTCAACTAAGTACCTGGGTGTTAAAATTACGAACAACTTCAGTTGGAAGGACCACATAGATAATATTATCGGGAAGGCGAGCCAAAGGTTGCGTTTCATTGGCAGGACACTTAGAAGATGCAACAAGTCCACTAAAGAGACAGCTTACACTACACTCGTTCGTCCTCTGTTAGAATATTGCTGCGCGGTGTGGGATCCTTACCAGGTGGGATTGACGGAGGACATCGAGAGTGTGCAAAGAAGGGCAGCTCGTTTTGTATTATCGCGTTATAGGGGAGAGAGTGAGGCAGATATGATACACGAGTTGGGATGGAAGTCATTACAGCATAGACGTTTTTCGTCGCGGCGAGACCTTTTTACGAAATTTCAGTCACCAACTTTCTCTTCCGAATGCGAAAATATTTTGTTGAGCCCAACCTACATAGGTAGGAATGATCATCAAAATAAAATAAGAGAAATCAGAGCTCGAACAGAAAGGTTTAGGTGTTCGTTTTTCCCGCTCGCTGTTCGGGAGTGGAATAGTAGAGAGATAGTATGATTGTGGTTCGATGAACCCTCTGCCAAGCACTTAAATGTGAATTGCAGAGTAGTCATGTAGATGGGCTTTCAGACCCAAAGGCCGACTCGCGTACCCTTGATGACTGCACGATACAAAGCTTTACGTCCCGCCTAGGGTCGACACCGACACTGGACTGTTGATGACTGGAAACATGTTGCCTGGTCGAATTAGTCTCTCTTCAGATTGTATCGAGCGAATGAACACGTACGGGTATGCAGAGAACTTGATGAATCTATTGACCCTGCATGTCAGCAGGTGACTGTTCAAGCTGGTGGAGGCTCTGTAATGGTGTGGGGTGTGTGCATTTTGAGCGATACGGGACCCTCGATACGACTCCGACAAATGGCACGTACGTAAGCATCGTGTCTGATTGCCTGCACCCATTCACATCCACTGTGCATTGCGATGGACTTGGGCAATTCCAGCGTACAATGCGACACCGCACTCGTCCAGAATTGCTAGGGAGTGGCTACAGGAACACTCTTCTGAGTTTAAACACTTCCGCTGACCACCAAACTCCCCAGATGATGAACATTATTGGGATGTCTTGCAAGGTGTTCTTCTGAAGAGATCTCCACCCCGTCGTACTCTTACGGATTTATGGACAGTCCTGCAGGAATCATGGTATCAGTTCCCTCCGGCATTACTTCTGACATTAGTCGAGTCCATGTCACGTCGAGTTCCGACACTTCTGCGCGCTCGCGGGCGACCTACACGGTATTAGGCATGTGTACCACTTTCGTTGGCTCTTCAGTGTAATTATGCCGGTCGTTTTTCTCCAGTCTTATCGCCTCATCAACAGATAGCGCAGCAGTTTCAATTAATTATTCATTTTGTGTGACTGGAACTCACCGCGCTTCGTCTAACTTTCCGTTTATCAAACGCTAGATAGCTGGACTGTCACTCGAACCCTGCCTATCCCGAATGTCACACTTCAGTGTCTTACCCAAGCAGCACCTCGATCGGTAAGAAACAGATTGAATTAATCACTGTTTGAGAGGCAGGAAGTGCCCTGCCTGCTCCCCTCGCTGGCTGGCAGGTGGAAGGGGCTGGGTATGCCCTCTCGGCCGTACGTGTTTCCCACGCACGCGCCGCAGACACCGCTGCCGTGTCATCCCAACTGATTGATTCCACTCGATAGCGGCGCACCTTGCGCCTGGCTGCCTTCCCCATTAAACGCACCGCCGCCGCGTCTAACGGGAGTCGCTGTCAGAGCCACGGCCAGTGTCCATTACTCCATATACGGGCCCCGAGTTCCGTAACGCCACTCGAGCTCACGGAGCGGCTGAAGTGGACGCCGGTTTGTGATCAGCCTCGGCCCTGACTATACAGCCGCTGCTGCTGTTCGGTGGCTGGAAGACCCGAAGTCTTGTTTACCCCTGGGTCAATGGGAGTGATCTCGAGCGGGTGAGCATTCGCTGCAAATTCGACAGTGTTCACTGAAAACGTCCTCTAGCAAAACGTGATTGCGTTCGTGGGCGAGGAGCTGATAGGGTTATGTGACGTCACAGCGCGAGGCGGCGGTGCGTACGTCACGAAGGTAGGCCGAGCCAGCATCGGGCCGTGCTCGCTCGCTCGCTCAACTAAGCAGAAAAACTGCATTTCTACACCTCGTAACTGGGTGCTTGTCTACAAACGAGAAATGCATCTTCTACTGGAATCCACTGCTATGGACTCTTACTGTTATTAGCCCTGCAATGATAGAAAGTGCATAGGCCTGTTAACAATTTGTTACTGCCGTACAACAAAATTAAAATCACGTCAAAATGATTATCATTTGCATAAGGCACCAACTTGTATGAATTTCCGACTGTTAGCAGAAGAGACTAAATGCTACAAACAAGCCCTTATAGACTGAAGAGCAAAAGAAACTGGCATACACGCCTGATATCGTGTAGGGCCTCCGCGAGCTCGCAGAAGAGCCGCAACACGACGTGGTATGGACTTGACTAATGTCTGAAGTATTGCTGGAGGGAATTGACACCTTGATTCCTGCAGGGCTGTCCATAAATCTGTAAGACTACAAGGGGGTGGAGATCGCTCATAAACAGCACGTTGAAAGGCATCCGAGATATGCTCAATAATGTTCATGTCTGGGGAGTTCGGTGGGCAGCGGAAGTGATTAAACTCAGAAAAGTGTTTCTGGAGCCACTCCGTTGAAATTCTGGTCGTTTGGGGTGTGGCATTGTCCTGCTAAAATTGCCCAAGTCCGTCGGAATGTACAATGGAAATGCATGGATGCAGATGATCAGACAGAATGCTTACGTACGTGTCACCCATCAGAGTCGTATCTAGACGTCTCAGGTGTCCCACACCACTTCAACTGCACACGCCCCACACCTTTACAGAGCCTCAACCAACTTGAACAGTCCCCTGCTTGCTGACATGCAGGGTTCATGGATTTGTGGGGTTGTCTCCATACCCGTTCACGTCCATCCGCTCGATACAATTTGAAAAGAGACTCGTCAGACCAGGCAACATTATTCCAGTCATTAACAGTCCAATGGCGCTGTTGACGGGCCAGAGCGAGTCGTTAATTTTGTGTCGCGCAGTCATCAAGGGTACTCGAGTTGGCCTTCGGGTCCAAAATCCCACATCGATGATGTTTCGGTGAATGGTTGGCACGCTGACACTTGTTGACGGCCCAGAATTCAAATCTGCAGAACTTTGTGGAAGGGTGGCACTTCTTCAGTCGTCGTTGGCTCCGTTCTTCCAGATAATTTTTTTCTCCTGCTAGCAATGTCGGAAATTCGATGTTTTGCCGGATTCCTAACATTCAGGCTGCACTTGTGGAAAGATCGTACGGGAAAATGCATACTTCATCGCTAGCTCGGAGATGCTGTTTTGCATCTGTCGTGCGCAGACTATAACATCACGTTCAACTCCACTTAAATCTTGGTAACCTGCCAATGTAGCAACAGTAACCAATGAAACAATTGCGCCACACACATGTAGTCTTATACAGGGTGTTACAAAAAGGTACGGCCAAACGTTCAGGAAACATTTCTCACACACAAAGAAAGAAAATATGTTATGTGGACATGTGTCCGGAAACGCTTACTTTCCATGTTAGAGCTCATTTTATTACTTCTCTTCAAATCACATTAATCATGGAATGGAAACACACAGCAGCAGAACGTACCAACGTGACTTCAACCACTTTGTTACAGGAAATGTTCAAAATTTCCTCCGTTAGCGAGGATACATGCATCCACCCTCCGTCGCATGGAATCCCTGATGCGCTGATGCAGCCTTGGAGAATGGCGTATTGTATCACAACCGTCCACAATACGAGCACGAAGAGTGTCTACATTTCGTACCGGCGTTGCGTAGACAAGAGCTTTCAAATGCCCCCATAAATGAAAGTCAAGAGGGTTGAGGTCAGGAGAGCGTGAGGGCCATGGAATTGGCATGCCTCTACGAATCCATCGGTCACCGAATCTGTTGTTGAGAAGCGTACGAACACTTCGACTGAAATGTGCAGGAGCTCCATCGTGCATAAACCACATGTTGTGTCGTACTGGTGAAGGTACATGTTCTAGCAGCACAGGTAGAGTATCCCGTATGAAGTCATGATAACGTGCTCCATTGAGCGTAGGTGACTGACGAAAATAAAATGAGCTCTAACATGGAAATTAAGCGTTTCCGGACACATGTCCACATAACATCATTTTTCTTTATTTGTGTGTGAGGAATGTTTCCTGAAAGTTTGGCCGTACCTTTTTGTAGCACCCTGTATAGGCGTTGCGGACTGCAGCGCCGTATTCTGCGTATTTACATATCTCTGCCTTTGAATACACATGCCTATACCAGTTTCTTCGGCGCTTCAGTGTATGTACTCGCTTTGCGCCGTTTTTCGTTTTCTTTTCGACGCTGCTGTAGCTCCGGTATTCGTTCTTCGCTGGAATTTTCACTTCTTTTATACTTCATTTCGAAGCGACGTGTCCTTTGCTTGAATTTTCTACAATTCCTAGCATATTTACTAGTCTTATGAGACGACATCTTTTGTTATTTTCTAATTTTCCATTTAATACTGATCTGATATTATATTCCAGCGAATATTTTGTTTTCATACTTCACGTCCTTGCAATTCTCCGCAAATTATTCACAATCGCCATCCGAATGAACGTCCGATATAAACGAGTTTCCACGCGACACCAATTTATAAATCTTCACACAACGCTAAATTGTAACAATTACGCGTGTGCGCTAAACTGTTACGAAGCCGTCACAGTCTAAGTAAATACTGAGCACAAACAAGTACAGATATGATCTACCCGTTTTGACCCAGCCGTAGTTTACGTTGAAGTGTTCTGTTAGTTGTTAGCGATCCAAGTCTGACGGTGTTGCATCACGCAATAATGTTAAATCGACGAATGAATAGATGTTATCATGTCAAATAATTGTTTCTTTATTCCTTTCAGTTTTTATTTCACGTGCCTATATTTGGCCTTCAAACCCCTTTGTCACATCTAATTAGACATCCTTCGTAATTTAACATTACAGTATGTATAGTATCACTATCTACACTGAGGCGATAAAAGTCATTGTTAATATCGTGTCGCGCCTCCTTTTTCCCGGCATAGTGTAGCAGCTCGCCGTGGCACTGGGTCAACAAATCGTTGAAAGTCCCCCATAGAAATATTGAGTCATGCCACCTCTATAGCCGTCCATAACTGCTAAACTGTTGACGGTGCAGGATTTTGTGAGCGAACTGACCTCTCCAATATGTCCCATAAATGTTCGGTGGATACATCTCGAGTGATCTGTGTCTCCAAATCATTTGCCCGAATTGTCCAGAAAGTTCTTCAAACCAATCGCAACAACTGTGGTCCATTGACATGGCTCGCTGTCATCCATAAAAATTCCATCATTGTTTGGGAACATGAACTCCATGAATGGCTGTCGAACATAACAATTGCCAGTCAACGACGTTCCAGTTGGACCAGAGGACCCAGCCCAGTCCATGCAAACACAGCCCACACTATTATGGAGCCACCACCAAGTTCCACAGTGCCTTGTTAACAACTTGGGACCTTGGCTTCGTGGGGTGTGCGCCACACTCGAACGTTGCTATCAGCTCTTACCAACTGAAATCAGTACTCATCTGACCCGACCATGATCTTCCAGTCGTCTGGGGTCCAACGGAAATGGTCACGAGCCCAGGAAAGGTGCTGCAGGCGAAATCGTGCTGTTACCAGAGGCACTCGCGTCAATCGTCTGCTGCCACAGCCCGTTAACGCCATATTTCGTCGTTATGTCTCACACTGATTCCTGCTGTTCTTTGACGCAGTGTTGTTTGTCTGATAGCACTGACAACCTTACCCAAATGCCGCTGCTCTCGGTTGTTAAGTGAAGGCCGTCAGGCACAGTGTTGTCCGTGGCGACTGAAATTTGTTATTCTCGGCGCTCTGTTGACACTGTGGATCTCGGGATACTGAATTCCCTAACGATTGGAAATGAAATGTTCCATGCGCCTAGCTGCAATTACCATTCCGCGCTCCAAGTTTGTTAATTCTCATCGTGCAACCATAATCAGGTCGGAAACCTTTTCACATGGATCACCGGAGTACGAATGATAGCTCCGCCAGTGCGCTGCCCTCTTACACCTTGCGTACGCGATACTATCGCCATTTCTATATGTGTAATCGGTATTCCGTGACTTTTGCCACCTCCTGGTCCCACAAAGCTACAAATGAAACTGGAATAACACTGTATGCTTACGAGACAGCTTTATTCCCCACTATCTTGGATGTTTTCTTTATTACAGTAGCGTGTGCACGGAACCGGCTCTGCAGGTGCAATAAACGCCGGAGGAATCTCATACTAACGTGCTCCCAGTTCGTACACACGAACAGGTCGAATTACGCCGCGAGTCAGCTACAGACCTTCCTACTTTCACAAGCTACTATAAACTCTGAAGCAGTGTGGAAAAAGACGCGCCTGATATCTAGACACGGTGCAGAATTCAACTGTTGCTTAACAGACAGTTAGCAACGTCGTATCTAAACGTTAGTAAGGAAGGAAGAATAGTCTCTAACACCCGTCGAGAATTAGGTCATTAAAGACAGAGAGCAAGCTCGGATTAAAGAAGGATAGGGAAGGAAATCGGTCGTACAGCAGTAGCAGGTTGTAGATTTTTTTTAATATCCACGCACAGTGATCTCTTGCTGCATTTGTGTCTTGAAAATGATGACCGTTGATGAGGCCATCGGTTGTAAGTATCTGAAAAAAGTCCGTTATTCTCACATTAGGCCGATTATCATATAATATTCTGTACTTACTTCTTCTTCCGTCGTACGACGTGATGGGAGCGCTGACGATGCAGTTATAAAAAAACTTGCTGTTGTATTCTAGAAACTGTAAGGAGAATATTGTCAGCAAATATGTAATAGTAAATAATTCAAAAAAATGTTCAAATGTGTGTGAAATCTTATGGGACTTAACTGCTAAGGTCATCAGTCCCTAAGCTTACACACTACTTAACCTAAATTATGCTAAGGACAAACACACACACCCATGCCCGAGGAAGGACTCAAAAATTGGGTCAAATGGCTATGAGCACTATGGGACTTAACATCTGAGGCCATCAGTCCCCTAGAACTTAGAACTACTTAAACCTAACTAAGGACAACACACACATCCATGCCCGAGGCAGGATTCGAACCTGCGACCGTAGCGGTCGAGAGGGAGGACTCGAACCTCCGCCGGGACCAGCTGCACGGTCCATGACTGCAGCGTCCAAGACCGCTCAGCTAATCTCGCGCGACGATAAATAATTGTTGTTTAAATAAATGTGTATAATTTCACCGAAGTTACCAGAGCTCGCAGCAATTAGGAGGAGTAAATATGGCCCACACACTTACCGTCTAAGCTTTTTAAATAGATGACGCACAACTTCTGGCTCTGAGGCGCTTATCAGCTACATAATGATCGACTACGGCCACGACTTAAGCGCGCCACTTAAATCTTTTAAGTAGACCAGCAGAGACATAGGTAACTGTACCAAAAAGATAATAATAATAACAGTAAAGGTCGTGAATACGATTACAGCGATTGATAAATACTAGGGGTATTCAATTAGTAATGCAACACTTTTTTCTGAAAGCAGGTTGGTTTTATTCCTCATTTCAGTACACCATACTATTCGTCACTTTTTTGGCTACAAAATCCAGTTTTTCAACATAATCTCCGTTCAATGCAACGGCCTTACACCACCATACTGGGAGGGGCAGCATGCCCGCATTGTACTGTTCGACCTCGGAGCCAAAGCCTGCTGCATCAGTGACGTACTGCTTCCCGCAGATTGCATCCCTCATTGGGTCAAACGGATGGAAGTCGGAAAATGTGAGATCCGGGCTGTAAGGAGGATGAGGAACAACTGTCCAATTACGTTTTGTGAGCTCCTCTCAGGTGTGCAGACTTGTGCGTCCTCGAGTTGTCATAGAGAAGTTTGTTTGTCTTTTTGTGACGATGAATACACTAAAGTACTTTCTTCAGTTTCCTGAGGGTAGCATAATACAGTTTCGAGTTGATTGTTGCACCGTGATGGAGGACATCAGAGTAACCCCCCTGAGTCCCAGAAGACGGTCGCCACCACTTTACCGGCTGCGGGTAGAAATGTGAACTTTTCCTTCGGAGAAGAGGTCGTGTGGCGTCACTGCATGGATAGCCGTTTTGTTTCCGACTGGAGGTGATGAACCCATGTTTTATCACCTGTGATGATGCTCGACAAAAAATGTTCACGATCAGTCTCGTAACACACAAGCAATTCCGTTACTCTTTATGGGCTTCTGGTAGGCAGCGTGGATCCCAGTGGTCACACACCTTTGAGTACTCCAACTGGTGGACGAGTGTGTCAGCACCACCAACAGAGCCGTCCAGTTGTGTATCGAGGTGTTTGATGGTGATGCCCATCACCTTTAATGAGAGTATCCGCACGTTCCAACATTGCAAGAGTCACGGCTGTTTCGCACAGATGATGGTGCAAATGGCTCTAAGCACTATGGGACCTAACATCTGAGGTCATCAGTCCCCTAGACTTAGAACTAGTTAAACGTAACTAACCTAAGAATATCATACATATCCATCCCCGAGGTAGGATGCTAACCTGCGACAGTAGCAGCAGCGTGGTTCCGGACTGAAGCGCCTGAAACCTCTCGGCCACAGCGGCCGGCCACACAGATGATCCATAGTTGCTCTTTACGGTCTTATTTTAGGCGGCGGGGAACACAGTGGGGATCTTTAAGTACCCCAGCTGGTGGAAAAGAGTGTCAGCACTACCAACAGCGTCGTCCAGGTGTGCAGCAAGGAGTTTGACTGTAATCCGTTGATCACCTTTATTGACAGTGTCTGCACATTTCAACACTCAGGAGTCCCAGCTGAGTGCAGCCTGCTTGCATGGGTGAGATCAGACCTTGTTGCGATGCAGCCAGACGTCTCGCCCAACGACTCACCATGCTTTTGTTCATTGCCAGGTCTCCAGCATGAGCTACAATGTCGGAAAAGGTGGCAGTTATATTTTTTCCGAATGTATGAGACCTTGTCTCTCCCTCTCTTTCCGTCCGAACAGGCATTGAAACGCCCAACAGTACCGTCCGGCCGCCATGTCATCCTCTCAGCCCACAGGCGTCACTGAATGCGGATATGGTGGGGCATGTGGTCAGCACACCGCTCTCCCGGCTGTATGTCAGTTTACGAGACCGGAGACGCTACTTTTCAATCAAGTGGCTTCTCTGCCTCACAAGCGCTGAGTGCTCCCCGCTTGCCAACAGCGCTCGGCAGACAGGATGGTCACTCATCCAAGTGCTAGCCCAGCCTGACATCGCTTAACTTCGGTGATCTGACGGGAATCGGTGTTACCACTGCGGCAAGGCCGTTGGCATGACACCTTGTGGAGTAGTCTATCGGAGGTACCACAGCTCAGCTCTACGATGCATGCTGTGAATCAGTGGAGACAGAATCGTATGATGAAACATTGCCAGATATGGGCTCAGAACTATGACCTTATTTAAGTTTGTTTATATACCCAGGAATATGTAACAGTTTATAAACCCCTGCATCCCAACGTAAACACCATGACTGTATGGATGAAACAACCTCACCTTAAGGGTCTTGTAGTAAGCGATTGGTCCTGCAGTGATGAGCTGAACAAAACAAAGGGACCATTACTTACCAATAATACAGATGACTTAATTATTGGGCCTACGCGTTACGAGAGACCTACTCTTGTTCTAACACTGTTAACATATCTCGGGAAGTCCGCTATGAGCACGTATATATTTTTTCAAAAACCCTGTTTCAGCCAAAATATCAGCTATTGCAAGAGATTTTGCAAAGCAATGAGGAGTAACATACCAGACGTTCGGCGAAAGCAGTTACATTCCACAGTAAAGGCACACAGCGTATTCATATTTGACGATGTGGTAGTGGAAAATCAAGATGAGAAAATTAGTTATTTCGGCTTTGCTCGCCATATGAAAGTCAACATATTTCATTTGAGACAGATATACTCAACGATCCCGAAGCAGTTGATTTGGGATAATGCGAACCTAATTATTGTTTTCAAACAGGATAATCTGAATTTAAAGCATATTTACCAAGCAAATATAGGATCTGATACGCTGTTCAATGAATTCGTTACCACACGCGAAGACTGTGGGAATAACTTACAAATCGCTCTCTCGTTACCTACAAAACTAGGAAAATGAATAAGGGACAATGTAGACCAAACTTGACGAGATTCTGCATAAAAGGCAGCGTACCAAATGTAACTGTATCAGTAGACTATGGATAAATTTGCACGTCTGTTGCACAATCATTCAGAGGGTGCAAAGCAGATGTGCCTATACGTTGGTAGAAAAATCGAGGCAATCACCTCTAAATGAACGCAACTAGAAATTATTAGCGAGGGGGGGGGCTATAAATGACGAGATGTTGAATGATAGAATACAGCTATGTGAACTATATATCAATCAGAAAATTGTAGAAGTCAACACAAAATGGCGGATACATATCGACATACTTGGTGTTAGATAAGGCTCTTGGTTCTCATCATCACCAGTAGTCTCAAAGTATCTATAACTCGAATGCTGTCTCGAAAGTGGCCTAGTACACAGCATCACGTCGTCGACAAATCTTCAAGTTATTGAGTCATAGAAGGTCATTCGACAGAAGTTACTGTTGTGAAAGTTAGGATAACTGCAACGATATCAGCATCTCTCGGAAACTTCCACGCCAGTAACCGACAGTTTGAAAGGTCTGTCACACTCTATGTTCGAAGGCACAAAACAAAAAGAAGAAGACGATGAGGGAGTATGTGCTACAACTGACTTCATTAACTATTACAGTAATGCTGAGTTAAAAACAGCATACAGAGTCGGCAGGACAAAATCATATATGTTAGGTAAGCACCCAATATATCTAACTGAGAATGTGATGCGAGTTGGAAATAAGGATTTTGAAAGAACACTCGGTTTATTCACCAAATGTTACACATGGCTGACGCACATAAGGATGAATGAAAGCATCAAAGAGTGACAAGTACAAGAATATAATTAAACCAGCATTAGCAGCTGAGCATAGCGCCGGTGAAGGAGTTGAAATTCAGCATAAAAGAGTATTTATTACAATTACACAAATGAAATCATAGATCGATTGTGATTATTTACAACACCAGCTCTTGCAAGGAATACAGGTCACAAAAACGTAATAATAGTAATCATATCAGAGCTTCAAGAAAGACACATCACTGAGTAATCATGGAAATGGCTGTGCATGAGTTTCGCAGACCTGTATGAAAACATTCCTGCACAGACATCTGATAATAATGATTAATGGCCGGATGATCCTGCAGACATGTGAGAATAACCAAGTACATTCTAATAGTTATATATATTCGATTATTCCTGGCTTCTGCCTGTGAAGGTAAAGAGGGGAAAAGTGGTTTCAAAAATTTTTGAACGAATGCTGCAGACTGGAACGAATTGGTGTCTAAACAACCGTCAGACCAAACGTCGAGATGGCATTTAAAAACGGTAATGGAACGATATGGGATAAATCACTACTCAGCACTCTCCAATTTGGAAGCTAGTATTGTTGAACGGTTGAATAGGACGATCAAAACTCGTATGTGAAAACAATTCAATCTGCAAGGCATGTACAAATTGCCACCAGAAATCATTGGCGACTATAAATGTATTATTTGCCACACAATTAAGAAGAGACCTATTGGTATTCATGATAATGGACTTCCAAATACAGTTCACAACCTTGTTAAAATAGTGGATGCAATAAAGATGGTGGATCCACACAAGCAGAAGTTAAACATAGCTTATTTTGTACGTGTTTCGATATACAAAGCCACCTTTCAGAAACCCAGCCTACCAAATACAGTACTGGCCATTAAAATTGCTACACCACGAAGATGACGTGCTACATACTCTAAATTTAATCGACAGGAAGAAGATGCTGCGATAAGCAAATGATTAGCTTTTCAGAGCATTCACACAAGGTTGGCGACACCTACAACGTGCTGACATAAGGAAAGTTTCCAACCGATTTCTCATACACAAACAGCAGTTGTCCGGCGTTGCCTGGTGAAACGTTGTTGTGATGCCTCGTGTAAGGAGGAGAAATGCGGACCATCACGTTTCCGTCTTATATAAAGGTCGGATTGTAGCCTATCGCGATTGCCGTTTATCGTATCGCGACATTGCTGCTCGCGTTGGTCGAAATACAATGACTGTTAGCAAAATATGAATCGGTGGGTTCAGGAGGGTAATACGGAAAGCCATGCTGGATCCCAACGGCCTCGTATCACTAGCACTCGAGATGACAGGCATCTTATCCTCATGGCTGTAACGGATCGTGCAGCCACGTCTCGATCCCTGAGTCAACTGATGGGGACGTTTGCAAGACAACAACCATCTGCACGAATAGTTCGACGACGTTTTCAGCAGCATGGACCCTTGACGCTGCATCACAGAAAGGAGCGTCTGCGATGTTGTACTCAACAACGAATCTGGGTGCACGAATGACAAAACGTCATTTTTCGTATGAATCCAAGTTCTGTTTACAGCATCATGATGGTCGCATCCGTGTTTGGCGACATCGCGGTGAACGCACATTGGAAGCGTGTATTCGACATCGCTATACTGGCATATCACCCGGCGTGATGGTATGGGATGACATTGGTTACCCGTCTCGGTCACCTCTTGTTCGTATTGACGGCACTTTGAACAGTCGACGTTACATTTCAGATGTCTTACGACCCGTGGCTCTACCCTTCATTTGATCCCTCCGAATCCCTACATTTCAGCAGGATAATGCACGACCGGATGTTGCAGGTCCTGTACGGGCCTTTCTGGATACAGAAAATGTTCGATTGCGGCCCTAGCCAGCACATTCTCCAGATCTTCCACCAACTGAAAACGTCTGGTCAATGGTGGCCGAGCAACTGGCTCGTCACAATACGCCAGTCACTAGTCGTGATGAACTGTGGTATCGTGTTGAAGCTACATGGGCAGCTGTACCTGTATACGCCATCAAAGCTCTGTTGACTCAATGCCCAGGCGTATCAAGGCCGTTATTACGGCCAGAGATGGTTGTTCTGGGTACTGATTTCTCAGGATCTATGCACTCAGATTGCGTGAAAATGTATTCACATGTCAGTACTAGTATAATATATTTGTCCAATGAATATTCGTTTATCATCTGCATTTCCTCTTGGTGTAGCAAATTTAATGGCCAGTAGTGTATTAATGTAGGATTTCCTACGATTTGTAATTGCGTCATTCATCTCGAAGTCTTACGGTATTTCGCTTGTCTCTCTACTGTTGCAGAATCTTTTGTTAACATTAACCTGATGCACCGGATTCTCAGAAAACACGAGATATAATAATCTGCTTCGTGAGTTCCGTGAGATTTGTTATCAGCTGTACAGAGCAAAGCTGTGTTGCCTAAGTTTCACAGACGAGTGCATGACTCTAAAAACTGGTTTTGCGTGAAATAAGAAGACAGCGAGCAAAATTATGATAGGAAGCGCTCCTCATTAATCAGCTACCCAATCTCCATTTGGCAGTATTGATTTGCGGTTGTAGATACATACTCGAGATGTCAAAGATAGCACCGAAAAATTTATGAGACGCACGTGCATTCGTTTAACAACCTGCAGCGGTTGTTAGATGCATGTGCTGGGATTTTGTCCGCTATTTGTAAGACCCGGCAAACGCTACACACTCGAGGTGTACAGTTACTGCAACTTTATCATTCTCGAAGATCAGGAGAACTATTATTTATTGTGGATTACAGTTTAACTCAAGAAATAAGTGTAATAAAGACGAATGAGCTCGCGAGCGCACACACACACACACACACACACACACACAGAAACGTGTTTGCGAGTGGTTTTAGACTAAGCAGTTTCTTAGCAAAGAATTTCTTTGCCTAATTGCCTCAGCTGAACCGGCTACCTACTCATGCCTACCCATTATGAAAAAAATTGGAAATTTGTGGTAAGGACAATGGGACCAAACTGCTGAGGTCATCGGTCCCTGAGCTTACGCTAACTTAAACTAACTTACGCTAAGGATAACACACACACAGCCATGCCTCAGGGAGCACTAGAACCTCCGACGGGGCGAGCTGCTCGAACCGCGACAAGACGCCTCAGACCGCACGGCTACCCCACGCAGCCACATTATGAAATATGTAACAATCGTAGTACACCTCATCTTTTCACAGCCACATAAATGTTTTCCTCCTTTTCGAGCACATTAGGAATATACTTTAGAACATGTAATTCATTGTACTAAATCAACTGCATGTCTTCCTGATTATCCTGTTCCTTCATTCCAGTGTAAACTCAGTCTTTTTGAAATTCGCTAAGAACGAAATCATCATTTGGTTCAATAAGGCAATCAGCTTCCACAGTGCATCAAGACAGCCAAAATAAAACATAAACATAAAATATTTCGTCCACATTAATGTTTATAATAAATAAATAAAATATATAAGTATGTATTCAATACAATCTATCTCTTCGATGTTCAAAACAAGTGACAAATGCCCGACTGTAGCCAATTTTAGGTAATAACGTAACGACTGTGACAAGCACTGCAGTAAAGAAAAGCCGTCTGTAACGAAACCACACGAAAACGGATACCTGATTGCCACGTGGGCATTTGATCCTAGCTCTTGTATGATGGGGGTCCATTGCTTAACCAATGTGACACTATTCTTTTTTCTTTTGGTTTTCTCTCGCCAGTTGATTTATCTTCTCATTCTGAGTTCATTGCCATATACATACGCAAAATGTGTATTTCTCAGTAATTTAAAATTTAAAACAGAGACACTGTAGTTTATTTTTCTGCTTGAAAAATGCAGATGACTAAGATGTGTTAACTAATAGAAAAAAGAAAGATTAAATAAAATCTCCTCTTGAACAGGGTACGTGAGTTGACTTAATTCCTTTACTCCGACGTGGAGCATAGGGCACACGTTAGAGCTCTCCATCTGACCCTGTTCTTGGCCAACTTCTTGATGTTACCCCAGGAGTGGCCAATGACTTGCCACCTCAGCCTCGACAGTCCTGCGCCGGGTCGACCGCGGTCTGCCTCTCCTCCTTGCTCCTTGTACGTTCCATTCTAAGGCCTGCTTTGGAATATGTTGTGGGCCTCTTCTCAGGATGTGTCCAATCCATGTCCATTTCCTTTCTTTTACGGTTATCTCGACTTCCTATTGTTTGGTGGGTTGCCATAGTTCTTGGTTTGAGATAACATTTGCCCAACTTTCTCCCAGTATAGTCCTCAAACATTTATTGATGAATGTTTGTACTCTTAGTTTAATTTGTTCTTTCACCTTCCACGTCTCACACCCGTAAAAGAAAACAGATTTTTAATTCGACTCAAAGATTTTAAGCTTTACCTTCAACTATACTGAACCGTGAAAATCTACTTTGAAAATCTTTTCTTAAGGAATTTACATTATTTACTAGCGATTCATCAATAACATTAACACACTATGTGAGCGTGGAAGGCCGATCGGGGTGGCTACAGGTTGGAGCCGGGCGACTGCTATGGTCGCAGGTTCGAATCCTGTCTCGGGCATGGATGTGTGTGATGTCCTAAGGTTCGTTAAGTTTAAATAGTTCTAAGTTCTAGGGGACTGATGATCTCAGAAGTAAAGTCCCACAGTGCTCAGAGCCCTTTGAACCATTTTTTTGAGCATGGGAGTAGTTGGCAATGAGTAAGTGATGGAAACAAATTAAATTTCAACCAATGGAAATTTTATTCATAAAAGCCGTTTCAAAACAGTTTTAAAATTATAAGCAGAAAAGCAGCCTCGGAATATCAAGTTACAATTATTCTGCGGTAGAATTAAAAAAAAAATTGTTACAGTAGGACCCTTCGGGCTGACAATCTTCCGCTCCCTTTCAACACGGCCATAGTCACGACCGCTCACAACGACCTCTGAAAAACTACACTGGTGCAAATCTGTAACACTCCAGTTTACTTTAAAATAAAAATTTGAACAACTCACACAAATACATTATCTATGCACCTCGTAAGAGGGAAGAAAATGGTACAATCACTCACACAAAGAACTTATTTTCCACCAAAAGTGCAATTTGTTTTTAAAAAGGCTCTTACAGTGGAAAGGGTGACAACTTTATAAAAATTACTATTTAAATAAAATCCATGAAATTCAGACATACATAAAGTGTACAACATGCTCTACATTACACATATACTGCCTCGCAAGATGATAGGCAAGATAAAAACATATTTCAGGAATTCGGTCCTTACTTTAAACCTATAAATTCGTTAACACGGAATCGTACAAACATGACAGAGGCAGCTATTAACGTATGGCAGACTGACGGTGGGGATGGGTGGGGGGGGGGGGGGGGGGTACTAAACAACCCGAACCGCAGATTGTTCTAAACCTCCCCAATTCGACAAGGGAAAAACAGACCACCCAATTCACAATAACCACCTTCCCGCGGGTGGGCAAACGGAGAAGAATGGTGGGACGACCCCAAAACAAAGCGGCTGGTGCCCTCACCAAGAAAACAAGTAGAATTTAACAAGTAAATGGAACAACATATCTCCAATCACTTAACTTCTAATAAACAGCGATTGCTGGCAAAGACCTGGCGCAGCACCCCCAACGCTCTCCCGAACCGTCCGCTGCCAGTCGCTTCAACGGACGCAGGAAGGCGCGCCGACCTCCCGTCGCACGGCGTCGCAGCTCGCACCGGCCAGCCCGATGTCGTGGTTCCGCTCCTGTTGTTCTCTTGTGAACGACGAAGCCACTACCCCTCGCTGTACGGCACTGCCCACTGGACTCACGTGGGGACCTCACATGCACCGACGCTCAAGGCGGACAAATCATCTCGTGTCTCAGTGCGCGACCGACCAGCCGACCAATCCAACCGCCAATGACCGTTGCCCGAGCAACTCGAGCAGACTGGCGGCCTAACGCAGATGCAGGAACTCAGCCCCGACCAGGTGACCACTAGCTGTTACAGGCGGAGTGGCAAAACTCTCATTTTCTGACTTAAAGTTTGATCCAAACGACTGACATACTCCCATTCCGACGACAGACAGACACTGACTACCCTACACTGAGCTGGCTGACCAACTGACTGGACCCGCCTCGACTGACCGCCTCACCTCTACCGAACTCATAGCGCCCCTTAAACGCACGTGAACAGCCAACCTTTCCCCTTTCCCACCAGAGGGAGACACCAAAGCTGCGATGCCAGAGCGGCGCCACCGCCGGAAAAGGAGGGCGACTGCTTCACACAACGTGCTTCGGCGAGCTCTTCAAAACAGCATTATTTTTTTTTTTACCACGGCTCATATATTTCACGAGATGTCCAAACCAGTCGCAACTGGGCAAAGGCCCCTTTTGTCTTTTTTATTCTACTTTCGACGTCTTCTGTCGCCCCTCTATTTTTGGAAACAATACTTCCCAGATAACAAAAGCTCTCCACCTGTTCAATCTCCCCTACTTTCACGGCTAGTGAATACTTGTTCTTACTGTTCATTCTAAGCTCATTAGTCTTAGCCGTGTTCATTTTTAATCCAATTCTCTGAGCTTCTGTTTCCAATTCCTTAAGTTTCTCACTTACATCCTTGAAAGTGTGGGACAGAATGGAGATGTCGTCCGCAAAGTCCAGGTCCTCCTGTCGATCATATAGAGTCCACTGTATACCTCTCCTTTTCTCTCGGGTTACCTTCTTCATGACACCATCTAATGTCAGCAGCAAAATCAGTGGTTAAAGCAAACAACGCTGCCTTACTCCAGAATTTAAAATGAATGAATCTGAGAGATTCCAATCATGCAAGTATATTCTGCAAATGAGTTACTTATCACTAAAAAATTAAATTTGGTAAATGTTAAAATAAATCAAGTGGAATGATATAAAAAAAATTGAATTTCTACCTTCATTTCCTTCCAGATAATTGGTATCTTAAGTAATTTCTCGATAGAAATTTCCATACCATACTTAATTCTGGACGTTTTATGGATATTTATGCTGGACACGATAGATGATATACCGGCGTTATATTATTTCACTCTGTTACGAATGGTAATTGGTACTGATAAGTTTCATTTGTGAGTAGTCCTCTTCCATACCGGCATTATCGTTTATCGACATCCTCCATGATAGGAGCGAATACACTGAAGCGCCAAAGAAATTGGTATAGGGATGCGTATTCAAATACAGAGATATGCAAACAGGCGGATACGGCACTGTGGTCGGCAGTGCCTGTATAAGACAACAAGTGTCTGGTATAGTTGTCAGATTGGTTACTGCTCCTACAATGGCAAGTTATCAAGATTTAAGCGAGTTTCAACGTTGTGTTATAGTCGGTGCACGGCGAAGGGTCACAGCGTCTCCGAGATAGCGATGAAGTGGGGATTTTCCAGTACGACCATTTCACGAGTGTACCGTGAATATCAGGAATCCGGTAAAACATCAAATCTCCGACATCGTTGATGCCAGAAAAAGATCCCGCAAGAACGACGACTGAAGAGAATCGTTCGACGTGACAGAAGAGCAACACATCCGCAAATTGCTCCAGAATCGAATGCTGGGCCATCAACATGTCAGAGTGCGAACCATTTAACAAAACATCAACGATATGGGCTTTCAGAGAAGAAGGTCCATTCGTGTACCATTGATGACTGCAACACAAAGCTTTACGCCTCGTCTGGGCTCGTCAACACCGAGAATGGGCAGTTGACGAATGGAAACATGTTGCCTGGTCGGATGAGTCGCGTTTTAAATTCTGTCGAGCAGATGGACGTGTACGGGTATGGAGACAACCTCATGAATCAATGGACCCTGCGTGTCAGCAGGGGTTTATTAAGTAGTAGGGTAGTGGGCTTGTCTGGACACTTTTGATATCAAATTTATAAGCAAATTAATTAAATCGAGCAATAAATCACTCTCACTGGCACCCACCCTCAGCTCCGACCACACCCACCCCCCGCCCCCAAATGACGTGCCCCCGCCTCCTCATTCTCCTCCACGCCCCGTCACCCACCCCCAACCCACATCCAACCAACCCTATCGGCGGGAATTTCGACTTCTGGCGGGAATTTAGAATTTTGTCGGGAATTTCGAATTTTGAAGAGAATTTCTTTGTCCCAGGGCTGTGCTGACATCCCGCCCCACCCCCATCTGGGAAGTTTTGGGAAATTAAAAACTGGCAGTACCCTTTTGGGGACTTAAAACCTGATCCTTCTCGGTGAAAAGCCCAAGTGCACTCCCCTGACACAATTAAATCACCACGGGCGCTTGCAACTGAAGCGAAATTAAAAGTGCCGGTGCCCTTTCCCGAATTCGAACCCTGAATCTATTGAAAGGAAAGCCCAATTGCACCTCATAACACATGGAAACTGTCCAGATGCGGGAGAGGAAATTTAGCTTAGTGTATTTTATTTATTTTGGTCGGGAAAATGACGCAAATATCGACTCTAATTACGTAATTAATCACAAAGATTAGTCCTAATTACACAACAGTATCTATACCGCTGCACAAATACAGCATAAAATCGCAATAAAGAGCAAAAACTGACGATAGCATACGACTGGTGTTATCCTGTGGGAAAACGTTTCGCAACACCACTCGGAACTAATTACAGAAATGATTCAAATGGCTCTGAGCACTATGGGACTTACCTTCTGAGGTCATCAGTTCCCTAGAACCAACACTTGTAATGAATAATGCACCACATCTACAAGGGAAAATAGACTTCTTAAAAGACTGCAAGTGGGATGGTAGATGAGCATGCGTTCTCCGCGATGTACAATCACAAACTGTCGAAGATCGAGGCCCTCTCCCTTCCCTCCCTCCAGCCATCTACGGAGTGGTATAATTAACTAAACAATAGGGGATAAAAGGACGGCTGTCTCAAATGCAACTTGTTCATCTGAAGTACAGTGACACAGCCGCCCCTAATGGTTAGGGGGCGCACCTGACACAGACCAGGCAGGCACACAAGCCCTCCAATAGGCCTCTCGTTATGTCATGAAAAACACTTTTATTTAACGTCAACAACTCTTCTATGCAACTTGCTGAAAGTATTTCTCAGAAAGACCAGACCCCTCTCGAACAACAACGAAATACCGGAGTATAGTCCAGATGGTTCACAGTGTCTTCACTACAATGTGCAGTCTGGCGGTCAGCGTTTCAACAGAGTGCGACGCAGGAAACCAACAGAACAAAACTGTGATAAATGACTACAGGACCTCTTACAGAACTCCCACCACACTGTTCCGACTAATCTTCCAGCACAAACACATGTAGATATTGAATCTTCTCAAATTTCCTCGCTATAACGAAATCTGCCCAACACATACTAAGTACTTGTTCGCTATTTGGCCGTCTAGAGGACGACACGGTTGATTCAGCTACATTCCTGCACCCCTGCAGGCCTCTCCATTCAGACACCGCCGACCTGGAAATCTGACTCATTCTCGCCACGGACCATCGGCGCTGCACGCCAAGCACACATAGGCAGAAGCATCCTAGAAAACCGACCATATACATGTTTTATCACTGTACTTACAATTAAATATTACGACCGCGGTCCCAATTGGACGACATTCGACAATGAGCGAAATATGGGAAATATACCCTGCTGACGGTCGTGGCTCTGAAAATAGAAATATCTGTACCATTCTTATGACTTGGCATACTCTTCCATTAGGTGTCACAACATTCCAAATCAAATCCCTACCTTCCCTTTGACTGGACATAGTCATTTCCTTTGCACATGTCGGAACACACACACACATACTTTATAAGCCCGATGCTCAAGGCGACCCAAGCACACATCCCCTACTACTAAGTACAATACTTCGCCAATAACTGGCTGTTATCGATACGAAATAGTGCTGAAAGAAAATTAGCGATAGGTGGACATGTCTCATAAGTTTTTTCTCCTGCGAGCGGTACCACTGTGTCTTAGAAAGAGAGGCGTAGTTGTCTTACAAACAGCCAGATGTTAAAAAACAAGGGCATATTACCATCACCAGCGGTCTTGCGTCTACAGGTGCATACAAGTATCCATGTTAAAAGCTATACAGGCTTTAAAAATCTACATATGGCATTACCTCTGAATGAAGTGGCTTTTTCCAGACAAATACCATGACACTGAATATAGACCGTGATCACTGGAGTGTACAGTATCACACCAACAGTGCGGTTACACGTCGCCGATGGTGCAACCTCATTATAAAATTACCGAATTCTGAAAGTGATTTGGCGAAAGAGCGTGGTACGAAACCGATATTTCCAACTCCCTCGCGCCACTGCCACTAGTTATTTCTGTCTCGATGCGGTGTCAGAGGTTTGGCGATATATCGACTGGGCTATAGGCGATGGTTGATTGAGAAGAATCACAAGCAGTAGTAGATGGTGTGCTGATTTTGGTCGTAAGAAATGTACACTAGCTTTTCATATCTCTAGTGCTACGCTTTCGGTAGAAATCCTGTCTGGGATTTGGAATCACATGCAACCATATATCTGCGTTGGATCCCATGGAGAAGTCCTTTAATGATTACAGCCACTAGTGACTCATACATCTGGCACTCTCACATCTTGAAATGGGTCACCTTTCTCGAACTTATCTGTTACAGTAAAATTTCAATGTGGTTTTAGGTAGTCCCTATGCATCTTACAAGTGCCCCTCAGACTCTGCGCTACTATCCCTGCAGGTTTGTGGATTTGATCTTTCCAATGTAAGTCGGAAATGAATAGATGTCAGAGAAAACTATATCTACCACCTTCTGCAACCCTTGTAGAAACAGGCTAAGCTGAATTACTGTGACAGAACTGTGTTTTGACCATTTGAAGGAAACTGGAACTGTGAGAAGAGGATTTTGCTAGTTCACTGTGGTGTATCCTCAAACTACATACAAGTACTACAGATACACGTCGATCAGGGCCCATTCACGTCTATCACCTCAACATGCTATCTTCGTTAATTTGTAGCATCCAACAGAGAAAACTTATGAGCTATAAAAGCTCCACTAATTTCATCCGATAGAGAAGTCGATAAGATTCTTAAGACCTCTCTTTCCTCCCACATATCGAAAACAAATACTGCATGCGTGCCGGCATTGAGAATATGTGACGATCCTATATACAGGTATTGATCAACTGCACAGACTGCGGCGTGACGTGTAATTTCATATGTCGGACGCCGATGCTATGCGTTTATCTCTTTCCTTCTAAGAGGTATTCTCTGTTACTAACGATCGTTTTATATAGGACTGGTGCGAGAATAGTATCATTTCGGAACCGTGATCGGATGTGAATGGTGGACGCTATACATCTCTCGAGAGCTACATTGTGCACGTATCACATCGAGCCATTATTTTAAGGAAGTAGTTTTTTCGTTTTTAAGTTTGTTACCATAGTTTTTATCGTAGAGAAACTTGAAAGAAGGATGTATGTCGTGCGCTGGAGATACATTTCTTACATTGGAATATTAACAGTGCTGCATTCCGCATGACTGATAGGTCGGAAACTGAAGCGATCTAACATTATAGCCTGTTTTAAGTGAAGAGCGGTATAGCCTTATGTGTGTATGTGTTTATGTTCTCTCTTAACAATACCCTCCTGGTACTGATTGCAGACACTAGAACACACTTTATAATTGATAGCGTAGTTGATTCACATGAAATACTTCGAACTCCATTCGTCTGGAGCTCCATCATGCATAAAAATCACCTGTTTCTTGTTCTTCTTAACCGTTTGACATTATATCAAAACACTTTCAAATCTGTTGCCATACACCACTAAGGGGTGCTAACATCGTCAACTTGAACACGTCTGCAGAAATTCTGAACACTTCTACGGGTGAGGACTCGGCAAGCTCCATTGATTCATGAGTCGCGGAATGTAGCAGTCTACTTACGGTCAGCTCCAGATTAAACTGGTAATGGTGCTGCAGGGCTGGCTGATTAACGACAGTACGAGGGAGTCTTTCAGTCTCTAATTTTATCCCAAGACAGCGAGAATGCTCTGTGAATCTCATCTGCATAGAGATATATTGTAAATTAAGCACTATGCTCGAGATGTTAGAAATATGTAGAATGCAGTCTCGTATACTTTTATGATGTATGTGTTTGAGAATTGACAATGAATGGATGTACTGCACAGTCAACTATCTACATTTGCAAACAATACTCGCAAAGTAGAGAAGGGGCGGCTTAGCTATGAAACTGAAATTGGGAAACATGCTTCATTGGTCGGTGTTGAAATTACTGTAAAATTGCTAAAATTGTTCGCACTATCAACTGCGATGGCTATTATTACAGTACATGGATAGTGTCTTGTCCATCCCATTCGTCCACGCTGTTGGTTACCACATAACGGTAGACTGACATCGAATATTTGAGTTGGAGAAAGAGTTTTGGTGGAGGGGCAATACCTTCTAAGGGTGGTTAGCACCGAAACAGTGATCGCGTACATGACTGCAATATGACATATCAGTCAGAATGGAATGCAAAGCCATCAGCTATTCCGTCACCTTGACAGATGAGTTTAAATGTGGAGGTCGTCAATCACCTTCAGACTGCAGTTTGAAAACTCTCTACAACGCCGCTAAACTCTTCCTGTTTCCTTATTTTGTAACTGCCTTTTATTTAAAATCATCCAGTGTGTGTGGTGTGTTATAGTAGCAGAAGTAACAAAATTCGACATCTAGTGTTCTTCAAGAGATAATGGATCAGAATTTGTTAATGTCAGTTTAGAACCTGACACAGACCTCGAATTCTTGGCGGCAAAACAAACTGCATGGCAGTGTACAAAGCATTTTACAGCAGAAAAAAAAACAATGTTTCAAAAAGCAACACAGGGTCACAGGGAGCGTCTCTTGCGACTTACAGTATAATCTGTGGGCTACGACCATCCTCCTACAGTAGAGGTGAGGAAACTTTAACCTGGTCTGTGCAGTTGATCAATACCTGTATATTTAATAACATCGTCACATGTGCTCAAAGCTGGCACGCATGCAGTATTTGTTTTCGTTATATGGGAAGAGAGAGATGTCTTAAGAATCTTATCGACTTCTCTATCGGATGAAATTAGTGGAGCTTTTATAGTTCGTAATTTTTCTCTGTTGGATTTTACAGAATAACGAAGATAAATTGTTGGGGTGATAGACGTGAATGGGCCCTGAGGAACGCGTATGTGTAGTACTTGTATGTAGTATGGGGACACACCAAACTGCTGTAGCAAAATCCTCGCCCGTCTCCCAGTTCCTTACCCAAAAAATGGTCAAAACACAGTCCTGTAACAGTAACTCAGCTTAACGTGTTGCAGAAGGTGGTAGGCATAGTTTTCTCTGATTTCAACTCAGTTCCGACTTACATTCGAACTACTAGATGTGCAAAGCTGCAGGGATGGTGGTGCAGAGTCTGAGGGACAGTTGCAAGGTGCATAGGGACTACCTAAAACCACGTTGAAATTTTACTGTAGCAGATAAGTTCGAGGAAGTTGACCCATTTCAAGATATGAGAGTGCCAGATATATGCGTCACTAGTGGCTGTAATCATTAAAGGACTTTTCCATGGGATCCAAAGCAGGATTGTGGTTGCATGTGATTCCAAATCCCAGACAGGATTTCTACCGAAAGCGTAGCACTAGAGATATGAAAAGCTAGTGCACATTTCTTACGACCAAAATCGGCACACCATCTACTACTGCTTGTGATCCTTCTCAATCAACCATCGCCTATAACCCAGCCGATATATCGCCAAACCTCTGACACGGCATCGAGACAGAATGCGTTACCAATACTGGAGAAACAACGAGCGGCAGTGTCGCGAGGGAGTTGGAAATACCGGTTTCGTACCACGCTCTTTCGGCAAATCACTTTCAAAATTCGGTAATTTTATTATGAGGTTGCACCATCGGCGACGTGTAACCGCACTGTTCGAATGATACTATACACTCTGGCGATCACCATATATATTCAGTGTCACTTTATTTGTCTGTAAAAAACCATTTCAATCAGAGGTAATGCCATATGTAGATTTATAAAGCCAGTGTAGATTTTAACATAGATACTTGTATGCACCTGTAGAACCAAGACCGCTTGTGATGTTAATATGAACGTGTTTTCTAACATCTGGCTGTTTGTAAGACGACTACGCCTCTCTTGTTTGTAAGACGACTACGCCTCTCTTTCTAAGACACAGTGGTACCACTCGCGGGAAAAAAACTTATGAGACGTGTCCACCCATCGTTGATTTTCTCTCAGCATTATTTCGTGTCAGTAACAGTCAGTTATTAACGAAGTATTGTACTTAGTAGTAGGGGATGTGTGCTTGGTTCACCTTGAGCATCGGGCTTATAAAGTATGTGTGTGTGTGTGTGTTCCGACATGTGCAAAGGAAATGACTATGTCCAGTCGAAAGGAAGGTAGAAATTTGATTTGGAATGTTGTGACAGCTAACTGAAGAGTATGTCAAATCAGAAGAATGGTACTGATATTTCTATTTCCAGAGGTACAACCTTTAGGTGGGTGTATCTCTGATACTTCGCTCACTGTCGAATGATGTCCAATTGGGACTGCGATCGTAATATTTAAATGTAAGTACAATGATAAAGCATTTATGTGCTCAGTTTTCTAGGATGATTCTGCCTATGCATGCTTGGCATGCAGCGCCAGTGACCTGAGGTGGAAATGATTCACATTTCCAGCTAAGGTGGGAGCTGTCTGAACGGAGATGCCTGCAAGGGGGGAGGGGTAGGATAGTAGCTAACTTAACCATGTCTTCCACTAGGAGGCAGAATAACTAACTAATACTTGGAATGTGTAGGAAAGCTTTTGTGATCGCGTGGAAATTTGACAGGATTCAATACGTACTTGTGTTTGAGCTGGACGATTAATTGGAACGACGTGGTGGGAGATCTAAAAGAGGTTGTGGCTGAGCCTTTAGATAAACAACGCACAGTCATTTATTCCTTCGTCGCGCTCTGTTGTAATGCTGACCGCTGGGCAGAGCATTGTACTAAAGATGCTGTGGACCATCTGCACTGTTCTCCAGAATTACGTTGTTGTTCCAGATGGGTCCTTTTTTCTCAGAAATACTTTTAACAGATTACAAAAAAGATTAGTTGAAGTTAAATAAAAGTGTTTTCCATGAGGTCTATTGGAGGCGTTTGGGGGCCTGCCTAGTGTTTATCAGGTGCGCCCCCTAACCATTGGGGACAGCTGTGTCACTGAAAGACAGACAAACAAGTTGCATTTGGGACAGCCATCCCTTTATCTCCTGTTGTTTACTTAACTATACCTGCTTTTGTGTTGGCGAAGGTCCATCGCCTCAAGGTGGACAGCGGCCAGCACGTGTCATGAGGCTGTCACCAGAGGGCCTCGATTTTCAGCAGTTTGTTATTGTACATCGAGGAGAAGGCATGTTCAACTAACACACCCCTTTCCAGTCTTTTAAGAAGACGATTTTCCCCTGTACATGTGGTGCATTATGACCCATTCGTTACAAGTGTTGGTTTTTTCATAACAATTAGGAAATGTAAGTAGAACTGTGACGCATTTTTCCCATCATCTGTGGCTTCGGTTAGCTGGGATGTAGCGTGATTTTTATTAGGCGTATGTAGCGAACTCTGACGTCAAACAACGATAGATTACGCTTGCAGGTAATATACTTTTTAAATACCACTCTCGGTCCAACACCAGCTTCTCGTGAGCTGAACATATTTCCCACCAAAAAGGATAACGGTAGTACCTTATACCACAGCCTTTTTCCCGGCAGCTTGTAGGTGTAGGGTAGAGTTTGAGTGTTTCTGAGTGGAATTGCGAAATGAGTTCCCGCAGGATAAAACTAGTTATATGGTATCGTCAATTTCTGCGCTGCATTGCGATTTTATGCTATCCTTGTGCAGCAGTATGCGTATAGTTATGTAATTAGGACCTATCTTTGTGATTAATTACGTAATTAGAGTCGATATTTTCGTCATTTTCCCGACTAAAATAAATAAAGTACACTAAGCTAAGTTTCCTCTCCCGCATCTGGACAGTTTCCATGTGTTAGGGGGTGCAATTGAGCTTTCCATTCAGTAGAATCAGGGTTCGAGTTCGGGAAATGGCACTGGCATTTTTAATTTCCCCTCAATTCCAAGCGCCTCCGGTGATTTAAATTTGAGGGGAAATTAAAATACCAGTGCCATTGTGTTAGGGGGTTGCACTTGCACTTGGGTTTTCCACCCAGAAGGACCAGGTTTCGGTTCCCAGAAAGGATACTGACAGTTTTCAATTTCCCGCCATTTCCCTGGTGGGGGATCGGGTGGGATTTCTGCGCAACCCTCGGATAAAGAAATTACCGCCAAAATTAGAAATTCCCACCAATAGGGTAGGTTGGGGGAGAGGTGGCGGTAGGGGACGGGGGATGGGGAGAGAGGGATGGGGAGGCTGAGTCACAAGAGCAGCTGAAAAAAGCACGTGACGTCACCCGGTGTGCTCGGAGTGGGGGGGAATGGTTGGGGGAGGGGTGGAGGTGATTAATTCGCTTATTAATTTGGTATCAAAAGTGTCCTGACAACCCCACTACCCTACTACTTCTTTAATGGTGTGTGGTGTGTACAGTTGGTATGATATGGGATGTTTGATACGTCTACTTATGACTCCGATAGGTGACGCATACGTAAGCATCCTGTCTGATCACCTGCATCTATTCACGTCTATTGTGTTTTCCGACGGACTTCGGCAAATCCAGCAGGGCAATGCGACCCCTAAGACGTTCAGACAATCTGTTGTCTCCGGAAACAGTCATCTGAGTTTAAACAGTTCCGTTGGCTACTAAACTCCCCAGCATATCTGCGATGCCTTGCAACATACTTTTCAGAAGAGATCTCCACGCCTCTCGTAGTACTCTTAAGGGTATATGGAGAGCCTTGCAGGATTCATGGCGTTAGTTTCCTCCAGCACTATTTCAGACATTAGTCGAGACCATGCCATGTCGTTTCGCGGCACTTCTGTGTGCTCGCGGTGACCCTACACATATTAGGCAGGTGTAACAGTTTCTTTGGCTCTTCAGTTATTTTTTGTGAAATGTATCCACCTTTCCTAAGACTTCAACTCTCTTAATGTGTTCTGTCATTCTGGACATAAGTGACTTGGAGGTCGGCTAAAATATTTACAGGGTCCAAGATGATGTGGGCACTATGAACCAAGATACGAAGTACCGCTTCACACTGAGCCTGATGGTGACAACTGTCAGTCTTTACACGGATCAGCGTCAGTTGGCTTTGTATAAAAGGCTTGTCCCGACATATTATCAACCTTCCCCCTGTCTAATACGTCAACGAAGGGATGTAAATGCCGGCCGCAGTAGCCGAGCGGTTCCAGGCGCTTCAGTCCGGAATCGTGCGACTGCTACGGTCGCAGGTTGGAATCCTGCGTCGGGCATGGCTGTGTGTGATGTCCTTAGGTTAGTTAGGTTTAAGTAGTTCTACGTTCTAGGGGATTGATGACCTCAGATGTTAAGTCATAGTGCTCAGAGGAATTTGAACCATTTTAAGGGATGTAAATCATCCTTTTCTTCCTGTATCGTGAAGTGATTATTCGAGTGGGTGGAATTCAGATGTACTAAAAAGCTAAATGATATGTGTGAGTGCCAGAGTTTCTGTCAACTGGCCTAAGAAAAACCCCTTTCTTGTGAATCTTCGGGAGACAGATGCGAAGCCGGGTAGGGAGACGGGAGTCTATTGGGCTGTAACCTCCCTTTCCAAAATCTGAACCTGTTTTTTCTTAATCTCTGTGGGAGAAACAAAAAGAATTATAACAGATTAAGAAAAGACATCCAATTACTCAAGAGAATTTGGAGATCGCATAGTGACACAAAATTTCTATGAGTTCAGCTCGCTCCACTCCCCCCAAGACCTAAATCCTGGATTCGACTCTGTGACGGAAGACCATATAATCTATGTGTAGTCCTAAAGCATACACTGCACCCCGACAACACAGCGTCGCGAAACGGCATCGATAAGGCGCTGACCCGCGCGCCAGTGGAAAAACGGGGCAGCGCAAACCTACAGCAAGACAAGAGTTCGGCGACCCCTGTCAACGCTGACTTAATCAGCTGCCCATCGCTGGTCGTCTCAGTTCGGTCGCACACTTTGAGAGCATAAATACTATGTAACAGGAAGATGATAGTTAGCCTGCGTTCTGCGGCTAGTAATAAATTGCCAATGTAATTGCAAGTAGGAGGCACAGGAAGCACACAAAGTATTGTTTCTTCCCTTAATAAAGTTTTGTATTAATTTTTGTGTTTTGTACACATGATTTTTAGTTCCTGCCACTGGCCGTCGCAACTTCTTTCCTTGTTTGTGTTGATGCTGACTCTCACAGCAGCCAATAACTATATAGGGGAGACAAAGCAATAAGAATTAAGACTCTTGATAGTTTCTTCCGACAAGGAACACTCCAAAGCAATAAGAATTAAGACCCTTGATAGTTTCTTGCAGTAAGAAACATTCCTCTCGACACTTTTTGTCGGTTTAGCACTGAGCCTGGTATATTCTGGATCAGACAGTAAACACTAAACTTTTGAAAATAATCCTGTTTGTCCAACACTACTGTAGCATTGCCGTTGTCCGTGGTTAAGATAATGTCAGGATCCACCATGAATGAACACAGAGCAGTTATTTTTCTTTAAAAAGTGATTCCAATGAATTCCTAACTACTTAACCTCATAGAAGGTATTTTAACCCCGTTTGTACAACTATAGTAAAATGAATGTTTACATTAGTATACGCTTCTCGTTTTATTGATATAAAACATCGACAGTGGTCTGTAATTAAATGTATTTACAATCTGGTTTGTTTTCTACATGCAAAAACAGTTGCAAAAGATATTGCTCTGCGATTTTTACTTACGTTCTTTTATGTCCGAGTTTCACTAACTTCATAGAGTACGGTCTGCTTGCACATTTTTCAAGTAATCCATCGTGTGGTGCTGCTGTTTTTTTTTGTTACCTTGTCTCACTTTGTTTTGCAGCACTATACATTTCGTCGAGGGAAACACAGCGGAATACAGCAGCCCCACTGTTGGATTGCATACTTGTGGATAAAAGTCTTTCTGTTTGCTTTTGTGTAAGTAGCGTTGCCAACATAACCGCTAGTTATGGTTTTCACTTGATCTAATAACTCTTCATCTGTGCTCTGTCATAAGTGAGTTATATATATAGGTAAGTTAAGTGATTTTTTGTGGCGTCTGGGTTCTAATATTTATACTTGGTCGTTAACTAGTTGTTTACTTTATGTTAGTCCTTTGTGAATTTGTGTGTGTGGTAGGTTTCTCGAAACGCCCTGAGGTGTTCGTTCTTACTGAGTTGCACGATGCTCCGATCATTTAGTATTTTAATAGGCCTTTGATACTCTTGTTTAAGGAGGCCTCCAAACGTTGAGTGGTTTGTGTTGTATTTCGATACCATTCTGTGTCTTTTGTATCTACCAGTCAGTCCGATGTAAATTTTGTTACAGACTCTGCAATTGAGTTAGTAAATACCAGATTACTGGAATCTGTCTGATTTTGTTTTTAGTTTCGGGACGTGTTTTCTACATCGAACTGTTTGTTTTGTAGGCAGTGTTTAAGAACTGTTTTTGTAATGTATTACCTATTTCTTATGACACTTTTTTGTGGTAGGTCATTGTATCCCAGTTTATTGTATTATTTTTACCAATGTTTATCGTATTTAAAACACATTTTATGGTTCTAAAGCAGCTGCAGGCACCATGGCCACAAAAATTAACAAACATGGTTCCTTTAAAAATACACACAAACCATCCCATGAAAGCTCACTTTCAAAGTTTCAGAAACCAACTTTAAGGGATGAATCTAGGAATATAAAATCCCGTGCATAGGGATCTCAGAGATAAGATTCAACTAACTACAATGTGCACTCAGGCATTTAAATAATAATTCTTCCCGCTCTCCATCACTGAATGGTACCGGAAGAAACCGTAAAAGCTAGTACAATGGGAAGTACCCCCTGCCATACACGTCTTGTTGCAGAACCCAAACAAGCAAAATGATCGTACGCAACGTAAGAGTTTTGGTTGGCAGCAAGGAGGAATGTTCAGCGTACTCTGCACAGAAGTGGCTTGCCCTCGATGTTGTATCATCAGTACTCTGAGCAAACAATAGAGGAAACCAAGGAGAATTTTGGAAAGGGAATTTACATACAGGGAGAAAAAATAAAAACTAAGGTTACTGACGATGTTGATACCTTGTCACAGAGGGCAGAGCGCGTGAGAGTAGCCGGACTGGATGGATAGTATCTTGAAAAGAGATTATAGGGTGAACATCAACAAAGAAATCGAATATACTGAAAGTAGTCGAATTAAATCAGGCAATAATGAGGGAATTAGATCAGTCATAGATGCGATCTTGTATGTGACTAGCAAAATAACTGGTGATGCCAAAAGCAGAGAGCATATAAAATGCAGACTAGCAATAGTAAGGAAAGCATTTGTGAAAAAGAGAGATGTGTTATAAGCGAACATGTATTTTCTGAGGCTAATGGTGTGGAGTGTAGCCTTATATGGAATTTAAACGTATTCTATTAACAGTTTAGATAAGAAGAAGAAAGAGAACCTCCTGACACGTAGTTCTACAGAAGAATCTGGAAGAGTGCTCCAGAAGGATTACTGTGGTTGGTCACGATGTCCCAAATTTGGCACTATTGTTTCTTCCAAGTATGTTCGTCAAGTTTGGAAGGATTGCCTTATTTCAACGTATTGCTGTTGTTAAGGAATTGTTTTAATTTTAAGTAGTTTTATGGCTGTATGTGTTGGTGAGTCAACTGCCGAAATTTACGGATGTTGCTCTTGAAACTAACCGACTTCAGAAGTCTGTAACTGTTGCCGTAATTGTATGTATTATGTCAAATTAAATTTATTTATCAAAATAAATGTGTAAAATTTTATTGTACGTTTTCCGCTCCAGTCAACGCGCAGCATCAAGAAAACTATCTAATGCTACTAGGGCTAAGCACTTCGCCGAAGTGGAGTCCAATTGAAAGACTAGCAACAAGCCGATCAACCACACTGAATTATTATTTTAATTAAAGAGCTCTACAAGTATTGATTTCGAAATGAAGGAGAGGGCAAACAAGTAGGAAATGAAGGAGCACAAAAAGAATTGAACAGAATAGAAGTCTTCAAATAATACTCACCCGAAGAAGCGACGGATTGGTACGACATCTCCTAGAGCTTCCAAGCGGGCGCTGGAGTGGTCACTAGATGAGGAAAAAGGTTAGGGCCAGGAACATACTAGATAATTGCTGGGAGTGTTTGTATAAACGCCTTTTGTTTTTTATCAGCATATCGGTGTTGTTTCAATATAATAGCTGGCCATGTTGCCTAAACCTGCCATTGGAACACTTAAACCTAAACCAACGAGCGGGGTGCATTTGTACACTAAGGTGGCAAAAGTCGTGGGATAGCGATATGTACGTATACAGATGGCGGTAGTATCGCGTACACGAAGTATAAAAGGGCAGTGCCTTGGCGGAGCTGTCATTTGTACTCAGATGATTTATGTGAATGAGTTTCCGACGTGATTATGGCCTCACGACGAGAATTAACAGGCTTCGAACGCTGAGTGGTAGTTGGAGCTGAACGCATAGGACTTTCCATTTCGGAAAACTTTACCGAATTCGATGTTCCGAGATCCACAGTGTCGAAAGTCCTCCGAAAGTACCACATTTAGGCATTACCTCTAACCACGGACAACGCAGTGGTAGTCAGCCTTCACTTACCGAGCGAGAGCAACGGCGTCTGCTTAGAGTTTTCAGTGCTAACAGACAATCGACATTGGGTGAAATAACTGCAGAAATCAATAAGAGACGTACGACGTACGTGTCCATTAGGACAGTCCGGCGAAATCTGGCGTAAGTGGGCTACAGCAGCAAGTGCCTTTCCTAACAGCACGACATCTCCTGCAGCGCCTCTCCTGGGTCCGTGACACGTCACTTGGACCCTGTACCACTGAAAAACCGTGGCATGGTCAGATAACTCCCCATTTTAGTTGATAAGAGCTGATGGTAGGGCTGAACCGCGTAACAGACTCCACAAATCCAAGGACCCAATAAGGAATTGTGCAAGCTGGTGGTGGCTCCGTAATGGTGTTGACTGTGTTTGCATGGAATGAACTAGGTCTTGTTGTTCAACTGAACCGATCATTGGCCGGTAATGGTTGTCTTCGGCTACCTGGAGACCTATTTGCAGCCATTCAAGGACTTCCATGTTACCAAACAACGATGTAGGATATCGGACCACAGTTTTCCGCATCGGTTTGAAGAACATACTGGACATATCGAGCAAATGATTTGTCCACCCAAATGAACCACAATGAAACCCTTCGAACAATTATAGGGCATAATCGAGAGGTCAGTTCGTGAACAAAATCCAGCACCGCCAACAGTTTCGCAACTATGAACGGCTATAGAGGCAGCAGGGCTCAACATTTCTGCAGGAGACTTTGCGCTGAACCGCCGATCCTGTCGCAGCAACTCAGCAACGATGTCTGCAGCAGGGGAAAGAAAGGCAATCTGCAAACCAACAGGCTTCACAACAGCCTAACCGTCTACCCAACATCGACGGTCCGCCGTATATCAAATTATAAGTTCTTTTCCCAGTTACTTGAAAAATCCATAAAGAAAAACATTAAGCTGTAGCAGATTCAACCTAGAAGATAAGGATAGACGCAGAAAAAATTTATCAGTCCCTATTGTAGCAAGTTTCACGCAACAACAAAAAAAATGACAGTTCAACGAAGTCACAGAGGTTCTATATGTTCGTTGTGCGGTCTGACACTCCTTTGCCCAGAATAAATTGAAATTCTCCTAATTTTTCCTTAAATCATTAATTAATGTCAACCTTGTTCTCATTTAACGAAATATTCCACTTTAAAACCGATCATATTTACCACAATCGGCGATAAAGTTTTAAAACAGAATTTTAATACACTTCACAGTATCGATTATTTTCAAAATGTCAATACGTGTCGACTTCTCATTAATAAAACTTTAAACTAGTTAATTATTGAAAATCGTCCACACTCCTGATAAAATTCTGCCAGGATCTCTTCAAGCAGTCTGCATTTCAATAAAATTTGCAAATTTCACACATAAGTAATATTTATGATGTATGTCGTAACAACAGAGTCAACTGACTGTTTTAACTTTCAACTCGAAGTTTATTTAACAGTTGATAACCAATTGACATCCACATACAAACTTTATCATTCCACCTTCAACATTGAACTCCTTTTCATTTTCTAAAAAAAAAACATAAAACGTATTTTAATAACGGTCAGCATGATGTTTCAACGGTTCTTCCAGCCGCCGGCCGTCGACTACGATGCAATAGTGGTTAGCTCTCGTCGTCCGCCGCGTCTGGAGTCCCCACTGGATCATCTTGCTGCCACGCTCGACATGAAAGGAAAGGAAAACATGTAGATTTAGCTAACATTAGTGTTATTCCCTTTTGTTAAAACTTATCATATACCTTTTCCAATAATTCTCTGTGTTCTTCCTAATTATCAGAGGTTACTATCAAATCGTCCACATATTGTAAGATTTTCTGCGTTAACTCATCTCCAAGAGCTAAATCCAACGCCCTCATAAATACCGATACCGTTACGTTAAGACCGAATGGTAAAACTTTGAATTGGAATTACCTGCCCTCAAATAAAAATGCAGTATATGGCCTAGAATCTGGATGGAGTTTTACTTGCCAATATCCGTCAGTTAAATCCATTGTACTGATGTACTTCCACCGTTTTAATCGGACCAACACTTCTTCCATAGGTTCCATTTCAATCACTCGATTCAGTGCCCATGCATCTAAAACTAATCTCACACTGCTGTCTGCCTTTTTTTACTACTAAAATCGGATTATTATATTGGCTTTAACATCTTTCAATAATGTCCTGATCCATCATCTTTTTAAGTTCGAGAGCTACAGCTGGTTTAATGACTATAGGTATGGTATACGATTCCTTAAGGAAAGGCTTATTATCTTTAATCTTATTTTTGTATTTATACCCTGCTATACGACGGGGTTTATTGGAGAAAACTTCCTTATATTTTACCAACAAGTCCACTAATTGTGTTTTTTCCGTTGGTGATAAATAATCATTCTCTTTTAATTTATTATCGAAACGATTTTCATTACTTTGTTCTACTAGTTTCTTACCATTAACGGGTACGTCTGTGACCGCACATAGGTGTGCTTTCTCTATATTCTGCACATCGTCAAGTTCACCTTTACAAAACTGAACTTCAAAACGCTTACCCTGTATAGTGCATATCATAAACCCTTTCTCAAAATCTAGAGTAACCCCCATGGTTATTTAAGCAATCTAGCTTTACATTTTGTCCCTGTTTGCCTGTAATTCCTATCTTGACACTCGTTACAGGAAGTTGTGGATATTTCAGGTTTTCTTCCGTATCTCTAAAATATGCTTCATCTATTACATTGACTTCACTGCGCAATCGATCATCATGGGGACTCTTTCCCCATTTATATGCCCTTGGACGATCGATTTTCTAACATCACCTCTTTCTATGATCTCAGTTTCTTCCAATAATTCTTCCCTGAGATCCCTTTCCTCCTTCAAATTTTTTATTCCTAGCCTTTTGGACCGATATTTACATTTTATTTGTCTCTCGATTAGCCCCCATCAAAAGACTTTCCTCGTTTCCCATATTTTCTATTACTACTGCCCCTACAGGACATTCCTGAATTTGAGACGACTTTTCTTCCTGTTTTCTACGAACTTTTTCTCTTCTTTTTCCCCTCATTCTCCTCATTAATTTTACGAAAATTTGGATTGCTATTATTAATGTTGTTGTAAGCCCTAACATTACGACTGTTATTGATAGTAGATGCGTAAGGTCGCTTTAAATGGCAATAATGAGAATTACGAAGTGCTCCAGAACCACGACCTGAATCATTTCCTCGCCTAAAATTATCTCTCGAAGATCTTAATCTGTCATCATCACAGGATTTAGAATGAGATTTGCCGAGTTCTCTCGAACTTGGGACCTTTGCCTGTCCTCACAGCTTTAATTCCGCCAGTTCCTCGTCTCCTACCTTCCAAACTTTACACAAGCTCTCCTGCAGAACTAGTACTCCTGAAAGAAAGGATATTGCGGAGACATGGTTTAGCCACAGCCTAGGGGATGTTTCCCGAATGAGATTCTCACTCTGCACCGGAGTGTGCACTGATATGAAACTTCCTGGCAGATTAAAACTGTGTGCCAGACCGAGACTCGAACTCGAGACCTTAGGCTCGGTTGGTAGAGAACTTGCACACGAAAAAAGGCAAAGGTCCCAGTTTCCTTGGCGCTTCGGCGTATTGTGTAAAGCTTATGAAACAGTAGGTGTTAGCCTTAATATGTAAGGATGTTCTGAAGTTGAGAAATGTATTTACTAGTACTAGAGAGTAAGGTTGGAAAGATTTGTGATCAGTAGCAAAGAAACTCCTCCTGAACAGGCCATGAAGGCCCAACGGTACTGACCGTCCGCCGTGTCATCCTCAACTCGCACACGTCACTGGATGCAGATATGGAGGGTCTTGTGGTCAGCACACTGCTCTCATAGCCGTATGTCGGTTTCTGAGACCGGACCAGCTACTTCTCAATCAAGTAGCTTCTCAGTTTGCCTCACAAGGGCTGACTGCACCCCGCTTGCCAACAGCGCTCGGCAGACCTGATGGTCACCTATCCAAGTGCTAGCCCAGCCCGACAGTGCTTAACTTCGGTGATCTAACGGGTACCGGTGATACCGCTGCGACAAGGCAGTTGGCAGAAGCAAAGAATAGGGATAGTAAAGAAAGATGGTTTTAAGCAGTAACTTGCTTGAGTGAATTTGAGTTTGAAGTGCCTTTTAGTGATAGCTGTTCGGAATTTGAATTGGATGAAGATGGGGATAGTACCAGTCACTATCGATTAGCGAAGGTTACTTCACTTTTTACTGAAATTTTTTTCTGATGAAGAATATATGCTGAATAATACTGCAGTGGAATAATGTTACTACTGAATATGTAAAGTCAATCAAATCAAAAAATTGTCTTTGTAAATATGTCGATTATGAAAAAGAAATATCGTATGTATTTGAAGGATACGTGTATAACATTCTTCTTTGCAGGTTTGAAAAGTAATGATTGTTTCACTTAGGCGTATTGTCTTTTGCAGGAACGCCTTATATGGAAACTGGATATGAGACTGACTTGTACCTGACAGATGACTTGACGTTGATGGTTGTAAAGTGCCCAGGTGTGGAACTGATGTAAGAGTAAATGTGAAAAGAAGTTACCATGCTGTTTCATCGAAAGTAGATGCTGAAAATACATCGTTTTTGTTGACGCTCACTACAGCGAAAAAAATTGTGAAAGATAGGAATTGCTTCCCCCTCTCACATTACGGTCAAACAGGACAAGGATCCCACTGTGCTTTTTGTGAGAAGTTTGTAAAAAAGTTAAGAAAGGGAGGAAATCCATTGCAGCTCTACATAGTGTAGATTATGTAATATTCTAAAAGTTTTCTTGTGGCTACGGTGTACTAATGTAGTAGGTTTTCATTATGGAAATTTCTTTTTACAATGAAAATGGGAAAGTAAAGTCTTAATGAGAAAGGAGAAAAAAATTGTTATTTTTGTCAAATGGACATTTATTTTGTTGAAACGAATCAAAAATTAGGATTGTGTAGAAAACATATCTTTTGTAATGTATCAAGTCCAACCTATAAAAATGTGATGTATTATTATAATAGAATTAAACGTTCATTTTTGAGAAAGCTTTGTGGCGTTCAAAAATTGCGTAAAGAACCTCTGAGTACTTAGCTTTCATTTGTTTGGTTACAATTAAGTCTACTAATAATTCTGCCGTTATTGGAACCTCAAATGCACTTGAAACTAAGAATGTGCAGCCATTTTGACTATTTTTCGACTGTGACTGTCTCAAGAAATATGTAAAGATTTTTTTTAAATTACCGCTACCAGTCACAAACTTCGTCAACTATTGTATTACTTATTTATTTTGCGACATGTTTCGAGGGAATACCTCATCTCCAGGCTAAATGGCATTACAAAAGCAACTTTACAATAAGGTCATTCATACTGCTGTTCCATAGTCTTTTTATAAATGCTGTGGTCATCCTGTGGAAGAAGAGAAGACGTAGTAAGAGGCGATGTCACTTCGGAAGCTGGACTGATGTTTACACGAAAATGTTTTGCAACCGTCACTCATTTTCTTCCTCTCGCGTGGCAGTTTCGCCTTGATGCGCTGAGGTGTTACCATTTCCGTGGCTCTCATGGCTTTCATGGTCACTGTTCACGAATTTTCGCTAACAGAACAGTAACTTGGAACCACGATCACAAACAAATCTGTAGTGCAGTGGAGAAGGTGGCGGTCAAAATACAGCTGGTTTCGATTTGACTATCTATTTGTCGATTTTTGTGGTGTCAGATGCTTACATATCTTCTTGTTATCGTATTACAGATGTAGGTTGAGGATATACATTACAAACTGAGCACCTGTTACTATATTATTGAACACATCATGATATAAACTATTTATTTTACATATTTCTAAGCTATTGCTGAGGCTAGAGTCAAACGACTGTCATGTTATGTAGCTTTTATTCTACTGTAGTGAAATTGGAAAAGAAATGGGATTCGTTATTCCACGACTACTCGACTTGTTCACGTAGCTGGTTGACGAGTCTTACAAGTCAAGTCTCATCCCTTCAAATTGAAACATCCCCTTAGAAAAATTTATGAATTACTGCTGATAAAGCTCTTACATTATTTGATTTTCAAACAGCTGAGCACAACTGAACGTACACAGACATTTCGCTCTTTACCTATTCTGATCAACACTAAACTGACACACAATATTTTTAGCGCAACGCAATCTTACTTTCAACATTCCCTACAAAAGAATGGCCCTGACTAACAATAACCCATACCTTTCATGAATCACTTCCCTCACAGAAATCTTCGTTACTCGAACTACTGCAATACAGCGAGCGCCAATACTGCCAGCTAAATTCAAGATTCTAACTACTGAAGGCACTAACTACTGATAGGCATACTTAGCAAATGAAAGAGTTTGGTAGAGAACAAACAGTGTATTTACCTTAATAGTGTTCAAAGGTCATATTATATATATATATATATATATATATATATATATATATATATATATATATATATATATATATCCCACGAACCATGGACCTTGCCGTTGGTGGGGAGGCTTGCGTGCCTCATCGATACAGATAGCCGTACCGTAGGTGCAACCACAACGGAGGGGTATCTGTTGAGAGGCCAGACAAACGTGTGGTTCCTGAAGAGGGGAAGCAGCCTTTTCAGTAGTTGCAGGGGCAACAGTCTGGATGATTGACTGATATGGCCTTGTAACAATAACCAAAACAGCCTTGCTGTGCTGGTACTGCGAACGGCTGAAAGCAAGGGGAAACTACAGCCGTAATTTTTCCCGAGGGCATGCAGCTTTACTGTATGATTAAATGATGATGGCATCCTCTTGGGTAAAATATTCCGGAGGTAAAATAGTCCCCCATTCGGATCTCCGGGCGGGGACTACTCAAGAGGATGTCGTTATCAGGAGAAAGAAAACTGGCGTTCTACGGGTCGGAGCGTGGAATGTCAGATCCCTTAATCGGGCAGGTAGGTTAGAAAATTTAAAAAGGGAAATGGATAGGTTAAAGTTAGATATAGTGGGAATTAGTGAAGTTCGGTGGCAGGAGGAACAAGACTTCTGGTCAGGTGACTACAGGGTTATAAACACAAAATCAAATAGGGGTAATGCAGGAGTAGGTTTAATAATGAATAGGAAAATAGGAATGCGGGTAAGCTACTACAAACAACATAGTGAACGCATTATTGTGGCCAAGATAGATACGAAGCCCACACCTACTACAGTAGTACAAGTTTATATGCCAACTAGCTCTGCAGATGACGAAGAAATTGAAGAAATGTATGATCAAATAAACGAAATTATTCAGATAGTGAAGGGTGACGAAAATTTAATAGTCATGGGTGACTGGAATTCGGTAGTAGGAAAAGGGAGAGAAGGAAACGTAGCAGGTGAATATGGACTGGGGCAAAGAAATGAAAGAGGAAGCCGCCTGGTAGAATTTTGCACAGAGCACAACTTAATCATAGGTAACACTTGGTTCAAGAATCATAAAAGAAGGCTGTATACATGGAAGAAGCCTGGAGATACTGACAGGTTTCACATAGATTATATAATGGTACGACAGAGATTTAGGAACCAGGTTTAAAATTGTAAGACATTTCCAGGGGCAGATGTGGACTCTGACCACAATCTGTTGGTTATGACCTGTAGATTAAAACTGAAGAAACTGCAAAAAGGTGGGAATTTAAGGAGATGGGACCTGGATAAACTAAAAGAACCAGAGGTTGTACGGAGTTTCAAGAAGAGCATAAGGGAGCAATTGACAGGAATGGGGGAAAGAAATACAATAGAAGAAGAATGGGTAGCTTTGAGAGATGAAGTAGTGAAGGCAGCAGAGAATCAAGTAGGTAAATAGACGAGGGCTAGTAGAAATCCTTGGGTAACAGAACAAATATTGAATTTAATTGATGGAAGGAGAAAATATAAAAATGCAGTAAATGAAGCAGGCAAAAAGGAATACAAACGTCTCAAAAATAACATCGACAGGAAGTGCAAAATGGCTAAGCAGGGATGGCTAGAGGACAAATGTAAGGATGTAGAGGCTTATCTCACTAGGGGTAAGATAGATACTGCCTACAGGAAAATTAAAGAGACCTTTGGAGAAAAGAGGACCACTTGTATGAATATTAAGAGCTCAGATGGAAACCCAGTTCTAACAAAAGAAGGGAAAGCAGTAAGGTGGAAGGAGTATATAGAGGGTCTATACAAGGACGATGTACTTAAGGATGATATTATGGAAATGGAAGAGGATGTAGATGAAGATGAAATGGGAGATACGATACTGCGTGAAGAGTTTGACAGAGCACTGAAAGACCTGAGTCGAAACAAGGCCCCTGGAGTAGACAACATCCCATTGGAACTACTGACGGCCTTGGGAGAGCCAGTCCTGACAAAACTCTACCATTTGGTGAGCAAGATGTATGAGACAGGCGAAATACCCTCAGACTTCAAGAAGAATATAATAATTCCAATCACAAAGAAAGCAGGTGTTGACAGATGTGAAAATTACCGAACTATCAGTTTAATAAGTCACAGCTGCAAAATACTAACGCGATTTCTTTACAGACGAATGGAAAAACTAGTAGAAGCCGACCTAGGGGATGATCAGTTTGGATTCCGTAGAAACGCTGGAACACGTGAGGCAATACTGACCTTACGACTTATCTTAGAAGCTAGATTAAGGAAGGGCAAACCTACGTTTCTAGCGTTTGTAGCCTTAGAGAAAGCTTTTGACAATGTTGACTGGAATACTCTCTTTCAAATTCTGAAGGTGGCAGGTGTAAAATACAGGGAGCGAAAGACTATTTACAATTTGTACAGAAACCAGATGGCAGTTGTAAGAGTCGAGGGACATGAAAGGGAAGCAGTGGTTGGGAAGGGAGTGAGACAGGGCTGTAGTCTATCCCCGATGTTATTCAATCTGTATATTGAGCAAGCAGTAAAGGAAACAAAAGAAAAATTCGGAGTAGGTATTAAAGTCCATGGAGAAGAAATAAAAACTTTGAGGTTCGCCGATGACGTCGTAATTCTGTCAGAGACAGCAAAGGACTTGGAAGAGCAGTTGAATGGAATGGACAGTGTCTTGAGAGGAGTATATAAGATGAACATCAACAAAAGCAAAACGAGGGTAATGGAATGTAGTCGAATTAAGTTGGGTGATGCTGAGGGAATTAGATTAGAAAGTGAGACACTTAAAGTAGTAAAGGAGTTTTTCTATTTGGGGAGCAAAATAACTGATGATGGTCGAAGTAGAGAGGATATAAAATGTAGACTGGCAATGGCAAGGAAAGCGTTTCTGAAGAAGAGAAGTTTGTTAACATCGAGTGTAGATTTAAGTGTCAGGAAGTCATTTCTGAAACTATTTGTATGGAGTGTAGCCATGTATGGAAGTGAATCATGGACGATAAATAGTTCGGACAAGAAGAGAATAGAAGCTTTCAAAATGTGGTGCTACAGAAGAATGCTGAAGATTAGATGGGTAGATCACATAACTAATGAGGAAGTATTGAATCGGATTGGCGAGAAGAGAAGTTTGTGGCACAACTTGACCAGAAGAAGAGATCGGTTGGTAGGACATGTTTTGAGACATCAAGGGATCACCAATTTAGTATTGGAGGGCAGTGTGGAGGGTAAAAATCGTAGAGGGAGACCAAGAGATGACTACACTAAGCAGATTCAGAAGGATGTAGGTTGCAGTAGGTACTGGGAGATGAAGAAGCTTGCACAGGATAGAGTAGCATGGAGAGCTGCATCAGACCAGTTTCAGGACTGAAGACCACAACAACAACATATATATATATATATATATATATATATATATATATATATATATATATATATATATATATATATATATATCATTTCATGACATCAGTTCTTACAAATTTACTGTCTCTGATGGACACACGTCCATATCATCCGCTCTCAAAACTCTGCCATCTCCCTCCCCACATCCACCACAGCTGGCAGCTCACCTCCAACTGCGCAACACTAACCGCTGTTCACATTCAACTGCCCAACACTACAATAGCGAATGTTCCAACAATGCCAACCAGCTGCAGACTGCACACAGCACAGCCAGTGATTTTCATACAGAGCGCTATGTGGCGTTACCAGCATAAAAACCTAAACAGCCTACTTACATAGCACCCATGTTCCCCACAAAAAATTTTTACGAATTGTTTTGAGCAGTGGCCAATACAGATTTAAATTTTTTTTATAATTACAATAACAAAGAAATCCAATGCACACACTTATTGATATACTATTGGTCAAAAGCAAAGATTTTCTCACAGTCCATAAGGACAGTCCTAATCGTTCATCTCAGTAAAATTGCAATGTTTTTCTCAAAGTATGAGCAGTAAAAGAAAATGCATACGGAAGTAGTGGATTTCCATGCAGTCTTGACGAAGTAGTATTGTCCTTCCACGAGAAAGGTAATGCTGACTCTTGACATGCAGACAGGTGATGGACCACAACAGAGCAAACCCACAGCAGAGTCGTCGAAGTTGAAGAATATTGGTAGGTAGGTCATAACAGAGCAGACCCACTGTAGCCCTGGTACAGATTATAGTATTGGTGAGCCATCAAAGGTACAGACCCACTGCACTCCCTTTAGAGACGGCCAACAGCCATCGGTTGCGACTGTGCAGGTGCACAATCACCATCGAAGAGTCTTGTGGACAATATAGCAAGTCCATAAACCACCACTTGTGCGCTCACAAAGTTTTTGGGATCGTCCTTAGAACCAGCAATGCTGTTAACCAGTCCCTTGCTCAATTATCAACACATGTGCAAACACTAGCAGTCCCAACTTCTCACATATTGTGCATATACTATGACCAACAGAAACGTGTGCAGTGAAATGGAACTTAATTTGAAGAACTGGTGTCTATACAATTGTAATTTACAACATAATAATACAATGAGAAAGGTACAAAATACATAATTAAAAACATAATAATGCAGATAACATTTGTAGTAATACAGGCTTTTCCAAAGAATGGAAATGAACATATATATCAGTGTTACAGGAATTATGACATAAAACATCAGAATAGCTTTCGAAAATAATGTCTAACCATCTTTACAAAGTAAATAACATATTATAAATGCAAATTGTATTTGAAGATAACAGCATTCCTCATCATAGTGAATATAGCATAGTACTAGAGTAATTCTACAATATAAATCTTATTAGCTAAACACATAAAGACAGGAAAAACACAAATACATAAGGGTACACAAATACATAACGGAATAACACAAAAGGAAAGGACAGGGTTCGCTTTCAGTGTAACATTTGGTACTGCAGTCCAACCCAAAACTTCATTCCAAGGATCTTTCCTTTCATTTCAACATTTTCTCCTGCAAAAAAAAAAAAAAAAAAAAAAAAAAACAGAACAAAAAAAATCCTATCTAACCCTGTTGTCGGTAAACCATACTGTTTTGTTCATATCCTCTTTCAAAATAAATACTTCTCATTGTACAATACTCATGTTTGCCCAAATCTTTATCATATAACTTCTTAATGCATTCTTTCTCTGTTCTCCATAGTTTCGTATACAGTTCCCCCCCCCCCCCCCCTCTTAAGCTAACTGAAATCTACTGAGCTCAGATATATATACTAAGGGACGAGGCAATGCAGCAGTACAAAACAATTAACACAAACAGCAATGACAAAAAAATGCAAATTGGCAAAGTAAGCAACAATAAATATAAATTAGCAAAGCAAATGCAACATTACAACTAATATGAGGCAATGTGCACCAAACAAGAAAAATAAATCAGTAGTAAAACTGGCTTAACCCGAATAATAGAAAGTTAAATTCAGAAGCACTATGCCTGGAACACAGCAGCAGCAGATGCAATAACTTACATCTAAACATGACAAAGGTCAAGCAGAAAAAAATAGTACACTAAAGACAACAATGCAGATAAGGGAAATGTCTATTCACATCTTAATGTCTATGTCACTAAAGTGGTGCACCACAACAACTTAGTCTACAAAAAAAATTACCAAGTACTTGAAAAGAAATTTATATATGCAGTTACTGTTATTAGTCCCTTCTTATTGTTCTTTTCTTTCCAAGTGCTCCGATTTCAAAGAATGTGGATCATAAAATTATTATTTAATAGATGTGTTGACAGAAAGTGTTAACATTAGCAAATATATTTAATTTTATGTTGTAAAACCAATGTTGCAACACAGCTGGAAAACATATATCAAATGAAATAAGCAACTATGTACAAATCAAAGCATAAAAACATCATTCAATAGCCATGTGGCATTTCATAAGTCAGTAGAAATTATCTCAACTCTCGTAGAAAGACGCTATTCATAATCAGGAGTGCTGATGTAAGAATATTTCCCATCAATTCATAAGCATTTCAGAAAGTAGCACAAAGTACGTGCTCCACAGTATAATCATATGTTTCCAAGTAATAACGTGTCATATTTGCGATGTTTTCTACAAAGGAATGTCAATAGCGAGGTTAATGGCCTCGTTTTTCTCCACCTGATGGCTTTTCCTCCAGGCGATTGGCGCAGCTGGTCGGCCACAATGCATTACGTCAAGGTCACTTAGCTTTCTTACCGAAATATTTAAGACAGCAGTTTGCGCTACAGTGACAGTCTCATATTAAAAAAATTCACAGGTCGTGAATTTGCGTTACAAATGTGTAGAAACAAAATCCTATAAATAAACAGTGTCCAAAAAATTTTCGGCAGCATTGTGACACATTCACGCATGTACACACATTTCATAACTCTGAAAGTACGACTCGATATCAGAGTCGCTAACCACTATTCATTACTCCTTACCATATTACACATATACATATTCGTCGACACTTCTTCAATATTTCATCATAATAAATACATGTTGTTGTTGTTGTTGTTGTTGTCTTCAGTCCTGAGACTGCTTTGATGCAGCTCTCCATGCTACTCTATCATGTGCAAGCTTCATCATATCCCAGTACCTACTGCAACCTACATCCTCCTGAATCTGCTTAGTGTATTCATCTCTTGGTCTCCCTCTACGATTTTTACCCTCCACGCTGCACTCCAATGCTAAATTTGTGATCCCTTGATGCCTCAAAACATGTCCTACCAACCGATCCCTTCTTCTAGTCAAGTTGTGCCACAAACGTCTCTTCTCTCCAATCCTATTCAATACCTCCTCATTAGTTACGTGATCTATCCACCTTATCTTCAGCATTCTTCAGTAGCACCACATTTCGAAAGCTTCTATTCTCTTCTCGTCCAAACTAGTTATCGTCCATGTTTCACTTCCATACATGGCTGCACTCCAAACAAATACTTTCAGAAACGACTTCCTGATACATAAATCTATATTCAATGTTAACAAATTTCTCTTCTTCAGAAACGCTTTCCTTGCCATTGCCAGTCTACATTTCATATCCTCTCTACTTCGACCATCATCAGTTATTTTACTTCCTAAATAGCAAAACTCCTTTACTACTTTAAGTGTCTTATTTCCTAATCTAATTCCCTCAGCATCACCCGATTTAATTTGACTACATTCCATTATCCTCGTTTTGCTTTTGTTGATGTTCATCTTATATCCTCCTTTCAAGACACTGTCCATTCCGTTCAACTGCTCTTCCAAGTCCTTTGCCGTCTCTGACAGAATTACAATGTCATCGGCGAACCTCAAAGTTTTTACTTCTTCTCCATGAATTTTAATACCTACTCCAAATTTTTCTTTTGTTTCCTTTATTGCTTGCTAATATACAGATTGAATAACAACGGGGAGAGGCTACAACCCTGTCTCACTCCCTTCCCAACCACTGCTTCCCTTTCATGCCCCTCGACTCTTATGACTGCCATCTGGTTTCTGTACAAACTGTAAATAGCCTTTCGCTCCCTGTATTTTACCCCTGCCACCATTAGAATTTGAAAGAGAGTATTCCAGTCAACATTGTCGAAAGCTTTCTCTAAGTCTACAAATGCTAGAAACGTAGGTATGCCTTTTCTTAATCTTTCTTCTAAGATACGTCGTAAGGTCAGTATTGCCTCACGTGTTCCAACATTTCTACGGAATTTTGAAATAAGTATAAATATCTGTCTCAATGGTGATGCTTTCTGTGACAATAAAGTCTGCAAAAGCTTATTGATTTCATTCATAATCCATTCAGATGGGTTACAATGTGATGAGTACAATGAAATAAAAACAGATTTGATTTTATGGTTACTAAGCATGCGAGACCAAACAGCAGATCTGAATTGTGGTCCGTTATCTGTAATGACTTTAGCAATGTGGCAAACTTCACATAAGAAATTTTTAACAAAGGCGTTGGATACAGATCGTCCAGTGGCTTTACGTAACGGAGTGAAAGAAATAAATTATGAAGTAAATTCGACAGCGACTAGAACGTACGAAAATCCATTCGATGTTCTGACAAGGGGTCCCAAGAGATCAACAGCAGCAAATTCTTGTAATTTAGAAGGAATGATAGGAAACAACGGAGCACGATGTGAGACAGTAGATGGTTTCGCCTTTTGAAAAGTTTACAAATAGACAAGACTCTTCGAACTCTCTTTTCCATATTGTTAAAATAACAAGTCGTCCGAAGAATATGATAACATTTTCGTGGACCAAAATGTGCATAACTGAAATGAACGTACCAAATGATCTTATTAACAAAATCGTCTGGAATGCAAAGTACCCATAGCTTGTCATCAACAGTGCAGCGTTTGAAGAGTATGTTGTTTCTAACCAGATAATAATGCCGAATCTGAGTGTGTGTCTGTTCATGCCATTTACTTTTGATGTCTTTCCAAATCGGCTCTTTATCTCGTTCATGAGCAATGTCCTTTAAAGATGTGGTGATGAAGTTTTCAAAGGCGACTTTCTGAATGTAAAGAATACTGAAATTTTTCTCGAGGTTACCTTCTGTGTTACTTTTCTCAAGTCCAGCCGGTGCGCGTGACAGTGCGTCCGCAACAATGTTCTCCTTGCCTTGAATGTAGACTATTGTGAAGTGGAATTCTTGCAGAAACAATACCCAACGTTTAAACCTGTCATGATTTAATTTTGAAGACATAAGAAATAGTAATGCACGATGATCACTGTATACTTTGACGTGCTTACCATAAAGAAAGAAATGGAATTTGTTAAATGCCCAAACGATGGCTAAAGCTTCTAATTCAGTAACGGAATAATTTTGTTCAGATTTTGTAAGCAGTCGGCTAGCAAAAGCAGTGGTTTTCTGGTCAGTAGTGTCATTTTCTATGACTTCTTGAAATAAATGGGCACTAAGACCGACGTTAGAAGAATCCGTGCTAAGGCAGAAATCTTGTGACAGATCTGGATGAGCTAGTATTCGCGCGTTAAGTAGCGATTCTTTCAAAGAATTGAATTCCAACTGTGCTTGTTCGTCCCAGTTCCAAATAGTATTTTTTCGAGTGAGAGAACAAAGTTGTGGTGTATCTAGAATTTGCATATTCAGAAAACGACGGTAAAAAATTTACGAGACCTAGAAAACTGCGGACTTGTTTTTTGTGGATGGAACTGGAATGGCTCTGATTGCTTCTAACTTTTCAGGATCCGGCTGAATGCTTTCAGAAGAAATAATATGTCCCAAAAACCTCACCTTTGTCCTACCGAATTCAGACTTTTCCAAGTTAACTGTAATTCCATATTCTTCAAAAATACGTAACAAAATGTTGAGGATGCGATTATGTCGTTCCCATGAGGCTTCTGCTATTAGAATATCGTCCACATATAAGGTGATGTGACGTTTTAAGAGCTCAGGTAATATGGAGTTTAGCCCGCAAATGAATGCTGCCGAAGAAATATTCAAACCAAAAGAAAGTTTCCGAAATTGATAACAAACGCCGAAACAAAGAAAAGATGTGTATTTTCTACATTCTCGATGAAGTTGGATGTGATAAAAGCTGGATCTGAAATCAATAGAAGACAACACTTTTACACCATTAAATTTTGGAGAAGTTCTTCCAACGTTTGCGACCTCTCTGTTTCAGGAATGATGATGGTATTGATTTGTCTCGAATCTAAGACAAGCCTGATCGATCCAATTTTCTTCTCAAAAACGTGTAATGGATTGTTGTATGAGCTTACTGGAGGCTCAATAATGCACTTGTCAAGCATAGATTGTATTTCTGTTCTAACACGGTCCCTATAATGTGCCGGAATCACGTATGGTCTAACACAAAATTTAGTATGCTGACGAACACAAAATTGGTATTGAAATCCATTGATTGTTCCTGTTTTGTGAGTAAAAACTGTGGAATGTACTTGTAAAATCTCAAAAAGGTCCTGCCTATCAGTGTCATAACAATTCTCAATTGTTTGAATTTTATTATGAATTAATTCATTAGTGTCAAATGCGCCGTCGATATCATCCCTGTCAGTACTTACAGAGTGATTTTTAGTGTCAAGTTCCGTCGAAAATTCTGAACTGTTGTCTAACAGAAGATAAAGCTGATTAATTTCCTCGTCATGGATTGAGAGCCAATCATCAAATTTCAAAGCTATTGACTTACCTTCTTTCTTTAAACTTATTTCAGCATCGTGAAAGTTTAAGATTGCTTTGTATTCATTTAAGAAGTCTACTCTCAATATAATTTCCGTCGACAGTAATGGAACAACAAGTAATTTCATAGAGAAACTGTGGCTTTGACAAAAGAATTCTAAGTTGGTTTGCTGGCGTACATCTACACTTGTTCCAACGATTGCACCATGTAATTTAATCTTACGTAACGGAAGTGTGGGGCAATCGTTCGATTTGTTGCATTTGCTGAAGACTGTTTCACTAATTACTGAAATGGGGCTGCCAGAGTCAAGAACTGCCGTAAATTTTACGTCATTTACTGTAATGTGAATTGCAGGATATACAATGTTGTTATGTTTTACATCGTGTTCCTGCAGTAATATGTCCCTAATGTCTTCCATTTTTACGTGATTACTAGCTACGGCAGCTACGTCGTCAGCTTCATGCGTACGTTTTGTGACTGCCAGCGGTGTGAGTCATTGCCTGTTGTGTCTTCGTTGGCGCGCGTCGTTATTGGGATTTGGAGATCTAACTTCTCAAATTCACCTTGTGGAGAGGGCCCTGCCCTGTCTGAATCCCGCCAGTTCTGATGAAATCGAGGTGTCGTTTTGTCGGTAGTTTACATAGTTTCTTTTTTGTCGGTCATGTGGTGGAGAATTTCTCCCTGAATTATCACTGCACAGTGGACCGTTGCGTCTGAAGTTATTCTGTCTCCCGTGATAATAACAGTTCTGGTTGCATGATGGTCTATTCCTATGATTGTCTCTGTAATATTCATTACTACAGAAATGCGATCTTTCTCTGTAACTATTACTACTCTTCCAACGGTTGACATACTGGTGGTGTCTTTTTTGGTCACGATTTGTGTTGTGAGAATAGCCTTGTCGTGTACAGTTATTATTTCTTTCATCGCGGAATTGCGACAGATGTGACCTGTAATTGTTGTGTTCCTGTTTTTGCGTTCCGCGATTGTCAGTGTCAATTTCTAATTCTTGTAAGAGTCCCTGAAAAGCTTCAATGTCGTCTTTGCAACGTTCTGCCAAAATAATATGTCGTAAATGTTCAGGCAATTTGATTAAGCAAATTCGGATGAGTTCTTAGAGGCTGTATGGGTTTGACAGGTACTGAGTCTTGTACAACATGCCTTCAAAATATTTCACAAGACTGGAAAATTCAGATTGTTGGAAATGTTTCATCATTATGATGCTGTGTTTTATTCGGTGTTGTGTAGCTTCAGACCAATATGGTGAGAGGAAGCCATGATAAAATTCTCCTTCGCTTTGACAATCGTGAATGACTGATCGCATTCTTATAGCTGGTTCATTCTCTAAATAGCCACACATAAATCTAATCTGTGCTCTAATTACCAGTTGGGAGGAAAACAATGAGAGAATTGATGAAGCCACGCTTGTGGATGAATGTCGTTGCCGGAATTCTTAAATATTTTGAATTTACGTTTAGTAATAAACAGCTTATAGTCAAAATCATCATGTCATCGACTCGCATGTCGGTCATCGTTACGTCGTTACGCGGTTCCATCTCAAAATTCGGTGTACCTTGCCAATTTCTTTCATGATTTCCGAAATGCCCTGTGTTATTATTTTGTGGCTGTTCCGTATTTCTATGTCCCTCTTCCCGTATTGAAGCGCGAGTGTCCTCTGAAATATGTAATTCTTATACTACCTGTGTCAACTAATCTTGTACTCCCCGGATTTTTCTTTGGTGTTGTGTATTAATTAGATTCTGATTTCCTTTGAATTTCCTAATTTGTTCATACTCTTCTGTGTCATTAAAGACTACCGGTCTTGTGTCGTTCAGATTCTCATCTACCTTTGTAGATAAATTATTTAGCTGATCCGAAAGTTCGACTACTTTCTCTGATACTGAACTAATTTCCTCCATGTGACTTTCTGAACCAATTTTCAGAGTATCTACTGTGTCCTTTACGTTTTCCTGAGTTTTTGCAAGTTGCATAACCGAATCGGTAGATGCAACTAAGTAAATTTTAGCCCGCAAGGTCTCGTGATTTTCATGAACAATAGTTTGCATTTCTTTTATGGCTGCTTCATGATTCTGTAATGCATTTTCATGCCGCGAAAAAATGGGTTGAAAATGCTCACAAATTTGTGTTTTTGTGTCATCACAGACTTTCTGACATTTCGATTGGATTTTAAGTTACTCAGCAGTTAACCCTTCACGTATTTGTTCAAGCGTGGTGTCTAACTTTTGAAGAATTTGTTCCATTGTGTCTAACTTTTGAAGCTTTTGTCCCATTTGTTTCTGATTTTGTTCAAGTGTTGTATCTAACTTTTGAAGCCTTTGTCCCATTTGTTGTATTAATTGCAATAGCAATGCACTGGTGTCTGAAACATGTTCCTCAGTGCTATTCGGCAATGCATTTCAACTGGAAATACCCGCATTTTGCAAAGGAGATAATGTGTCTTGACTTATTTGAGAAAAAGGCGAGGACGCAAAACCTGAATCTAAAGTATTTGCAAGATTGTGTCCTGTCATTTCGGATTCCTGAGGAGAGCTTTTGCCGACCGATCGATCGATAATGCTTCCCTGTTCACTAATTGTTTCGCTGTCCACAAATATTTGCCACCTGCGTCACTTCCCTATGCACAATTACCAAATTACTACTTTGAATGTCTGTTAAGTCATTACACAGTGGTTCTGATAAGCTACATTCGTCGTCACTGTCATTTCTCAATTTACTTTGGAGCCTAGTGTACATTTTTCACACGCCATAATTATCACGTTTTTCACACAATAACAAGAAAACCACAATTTGAGGAGCAAAATTAGAAAACACATTAACATAGCACTGAAATTGCAAGCGCATCTGTGAAATACTTGGTGCAAATCTACATGCATGCCACAACTGTTTTATTGTACAAAAATGAAATCTACAACTATAAAGGAAATTCTGTCTACAATTACGCTCTAGCAACAAACAATAGTTACACTAATTACACAAACTACACTCCTGGAAATGGAAAAAAGAACACATTGACACCGGTGTGTCAGACCCACCATACTTGCTCCGGACACTGCGAGAGGGTTGTACAAGCAATGATCACACGCACGGCACAGCGGTCACACCAGGAACCGCGGTGTTGGCCGTCGAATGGCGCTAGCTGCGCAGCATTTGTGCACCGCCGCCGTCAGTGTCAGCCAGTTTGCCGTGGCATACGGAGCTCCATCGCAGTCTTTAACACTGGTAGCATGCCGCGACAGCGTGGACGTGAAACGTATGTGCAGTTGACGGACTTTGAGGGAGGGCGTATAGTGGGCATGCGGGAGGCCGGGTGGACGTACCGCCGAATTGCTCAACACGTGGGGCGTGAGGTCTCCACAGTACATCGATGTTGTCGCCAGTGGTCGCTGGAAGGTGCACGTGCCCGTCGACCTGGGACCCCACCGCACCGACGCACGGATGCACGCCAAGACCGTAGGATGCTACGCAGTGCCGTAGGGGACCCACCGCCACTTCCCAGCAAATTAGGGACACTGTTGCTCCTGGGGTATTTTCGAGGACCATTCGCAACCGTCTCCATGAAGCTGGGCTACGGTCCCGCACACCGTTAGGCCGTCTTCCGCTCACGCCCCAACATCGTGCAGCCCGCCTCCAGTGGTGTCGCGACAGGCGTGAATGGAGGAACGAATGGAGACGTGTCGTCTTCAGCGATGAGAGTCGCTTCTGCCTTGGTGCCAATGATGGTCGTATGCGTGTTTGGCGCCGTGCAGGTGAGCGCCACAATCAGGACTGCATACGACCGAGGCACACAGGGCCAACACCCGGCATCATGGTGTGGGGAGCGATCTCCTACACTGGCCGTACACCTCTGGTGATCGTCGAGGGGACACTGAATAGTGCACGGTACATCCAAACCGTCATCGAACCCATCGTTCTACCATTCCTACACCGACAAGGGAACTTGCTGTTCCAACAGGACAATGCACGTCCGCATGTATCCCGTGCCACCCAACGTGCTCTAGAAGGTGTAAGTCAACTACCCTGGCCAGCAAGATCTCCGGATCTGTCCCCCATTGAGCATGTTTGAGACTGGATGAAACGTCGTCTCACGCGGTCTGCACGTCCAGCATGAACGCTGGTCCAACTGAGGCGCCAGGTGGAAATGGCATGGCAAGCCGTTCCACAGGACTACATCCAGCATCTGTACGATCGTCTCCATGGGAGAATAGCAGCCTGCATTGCTGCGAAAGGTGGATATACACTGTATTAGTGCCGACATTGTGCATGCTGTGTTGCCTGTGTCTATGTGCCTGTGGTTCTGTCAGTGTGATCATGTGATGTATCTGACCTCAGGAATGTGTCAATAAAGTTTCCCCTTCCTGGGACAATGAATTCACGGTGTTCTTATTTCAATTTCCAGGAGTGTACAAGGAAAAAATCATAAGATTCCAGTGAGGTTTCCTCGGCTAAGGGTTGACTTGTGAACCATCCCCTTAGAAAAATTTATGAATTACTTTGCTGATAAAGCTCTTACATTATTTGATTTTCAAACAGCTGAGCACAACTGGACGTACTCAGACATTTTGCTCTTTACCTTTTCTGATCAACACTAAACAGACACACAATATTTTTAGCGCAACGCAGTCTGACTTACAACAATCCCTACTAAAGAATGGCCCTGGCTAACAATAACCTAAAACTTTCATGAATCACTTACCTCACAAAAATATTCGTTACTCGAACTACTGCAATGCAGCGAGCGCCAATACTGCCAGCTAACTACAAGATTCGAACTACTGAAGGCACTAACTACTCATAGGCATACTTAGCAAATGAAAGATTTTGATAGAGAACAAACAATGTATTTACCTCAATAGTGTTCAAACGTCATAATGTATATATCAGTTCATGACATCCAGTCTTACAAATTTACTGTCTCTGATGGACACATGTCCAGATCATCCGCTCTCAAAACTCTGCCATCTCTCTCCCCACCCCCACCACTGCTGGCGGCTCACCTTTAACTGCGCAACGCTACGCGCTGTTCACATCCAACTGCCCAACACTACAATAGCGAATGTTCCAACAATGCCAACCAACCACAGACTGCACACAGCACAGCCAGTGATTTTCATACAGAGTGCTACGTGGCGTTACCAGCATAAAAACCTAAACAACCTACTTACAATATCCCACATATGCTCGAATGGAGACAAGTCTGGAGATCGTGCTGGTCAAGGAAGTTGCTGCACGTCTTGCAAAGCACGTTCAGTTTGACGGGCAGTGTGCGGGCGAGCATTATCCTGGTGCAACAACACATCACTTTCCAGTTGCAAGAAGAGCAAAAGACCGTCTGATTAGCGTCCTCTCCAGAAACAGCAAAGGTGAAAAGAAGTTGTAGCTTATCGCACCCCAGAACGTAAGGCCTACGATGGGGCCAGTGAGCCTTGGATGAGTGTACTCTATGGGACAGCACTCACCAGGTCTATGTCGCACAACCAAACGACCATCATTTGCTGAAGCCCACAGCACGCCATTCGACCTTCCAAGTCATCCTCTAATAGCACCAGGCAATCCGTACACACCTGTGCTGTTGCGTGAGTGCACGATGGGCTAGTAGTCCTACTGCTAATAACCGGTTCGTAACAGTTCGTGTTAAGGGAAGCCGGAACGATGAAAACGACAAAATTAACGTTTTTTAGGCTTTTCATTGCAAAATTATTTGTAGTTTTTTGAATATAACAATACAAGTTTCAACCTTCGAAGTGAATTCTAAGTGTGTTTTTTATCGCTCCAGAGTTGACGCGCCGCGTAAACGGTTGTAGCGACTTCGTGTGTCACCTCTGACGTGGCCGCTCTCTGGCTGCAAGCAGGGTATCTTTGCGGAATTAGACAGTGTTTTGTTTTCCAACGTTGTATGGCTTTATCTCTGTGACAAGTGACTGTTCATACTGGTAAACGTAAACGCTATACCGTGTGTGTTGACTTGTGGAGTTTGCTTAGTGTTGTTTAGCTGCTCAATTTTGCGTACTTGACGAATTTTGCTCGTACCTGTTTTACGTATTTGGTTTGTGGATATCAATATGCCCCGTTTCAGCTATCGAGTGTTTTAGAAAAGGCACAATGAGTGGCAGAAGAAATCTTTTGTTGTTTCGAAGGGAGATGCTGCTCATACTGCTTCATCGGCTATTCCAAATGAATGTGATAGAACTTCTTCCAGCAAGAAACTTTGTGACAGCAAAGAAAAACTTGAAAACTATAAAAGAGACAGTAATGATGTGAATGAAATAACTGACTTTTCCTTGCTCTCTAATATTTTGAAACATAACGTATTATGCCAAGTTTGCAAAGAAAGAGGACTGGAGCTGAAAATAACTTCACACATTGGCTTGGCATATAAAATGTTATTGAAGTGTAACAAATGTGCTGCAGAAGTTTCGTTTTCTGGACTCATGGTGTAAATACCAATCAGGAAACGAACATGACCATAAAAACAGTTTACCAGATACTGTTAACTGATGTAATTAAGCCCATATTTAAAGATTTATTACAGTCAAGATTATTAGAAAAGTTGGGAAAACACAAAATCCAAATGAAAGTGTAAATAATTTAGTTTGGATTAGGATTCCCAAAAGAGAGTTTGTAAAGATAAAAACATTGCATTTTGCATTGCATGATGCAGTGGTAACATGCAATGAAGGAAACATTATCAAATGTGATGTGCTGAAACGTTTAGGTTTCCAACCAGGACACAACACCATTTCCACAATGAGCCTAACTGATGAAGAAAGACTAAGAGGTGCAAGAAGAGGAGACAAAAGCCTACAACATGCAGCAAAAGGGAATAAAATACCAGTGAAAAGGAAACTAACACTGGAAAAAAAAGAGGATGCTGATAATCCATCACATGGGGCAGGAATGTATTTAAAAAATTCTGGAAGCCATTTCCTGTAACTTTAAAATTTTTATCTTTGAGGAACATTTTCTCAAAAACTGCTAACAGTATATCAATAAAATTCAAAGACAATATTGTTTACCTTTTTTCCTTCAGTTTTATAACAAATTGTAAAAAAATGTATAATTCAAGAATTATAGAAGAAAAAGTGCAAAATTCTAGAGGAAAAAATAAGCACCTATTTTAAAAAATTGTAAAACAAAAACCAATAAATATTTCTTAACATGGCATTGTAACTTAGTAGAGAAATATTCACTGAATATGTAGTCCAATTTTTAGAGCAATATGTTTAATGGTTTTAGAAAAAAATGTTCCTTCTGTTTGCTAAAATTAACATCTTTCCGTCTCCCCTGAACTAGTGTGAGCACAGAAACCTTCCCGTTTACGCTGTGGTAGCTGTACGATCTACCTCTGCTGGCCTTACAATACGACGATCCTGGCGGACGTCTGTGCTGTTTGGACGTCCAGAACACAGTCTTCAGGTGCGAGAATGTCCACGTGACCACTGATACTAGCGCGTCGTTGCACAACAGATGCAACCTGTACAACTTGTGTGGCAATTCTCTGAAAGGAATATTCCGCCACTCGGAAGGCCGCAATTTGACAGGTTTCAAACTAGCACATTTGGCTGTCGGAAACGCGAGTGCGTCTCTGTGGCATGGTTGCCTGCCTCCTTCACACACCTGCACCACAATGAGCCTTCTGGCTATGAGGACTCCCTATTAAAAGACAGACACAGATGGCGCTCTGGTACCTAAGCCGCTACTCTATCTGTCGGCGGACAACGCTGAAAGCGGGCCGCTGTGGCCGAGCGGTTCTAGGCGCTTCAGCCCAGAACCGCGCTGTTGCTTCGGTCGCAGGTTCGAAACCTGCCTCGGGCTTGGATGTGTGTGTTGTCCTTAGGTTAGTTAGGTTTAAGTAGTTCTAAGTCTAGGAGGCTGATGACCTCAGATGTTAAGTCCCATAGTGCTTAGAGCCATATGAACTATTTTGGACAGCGCTGAAATCATTATCAGTACACCTACTATCTCTCACATGGCATATGCCGTCATCAGATCAGAATCTACGTTATCTTTCCAGGGATACTAATTTTTTCCGGCAGCGTTCAAAAATGGTTCAAATGGCTCTGAGCACTATGGGGCTCAACATGTGAGGATATCATCCCCGCGAACTTAGAACTACTTAAACCTAACTAACCTATGGACATCACACACATCCATGCCCGAGGCAGGATTCGAACCTGCGACCGTAGCAGCAGCGCGGTTCCAAACTGAAGCGCCTAGAACCGCTCGGTCACCGCGGCCGGAGAGATGGGCACACATAGGAGGGAGAAGGAGATGGACAGAGGAAGGGGAGGGAGAAATGGACAGAGAGAAGGAAAAGGAGGAGGTGGTCAGAACGAGAGAGAGGAGGAGGTGTATAGAAAAAGGAAAGAAGAGGAGACGGGTGAGGATGAGATGAATAGAGAGAGGGGGAGGAGGAGATGGACAGATAGAGTTGCAGGAAGAGATCGACAGAGAATGGGAAGGGGGTGGAGGGGATGGACAGAGAGACTGAAGCGCCTAGAACCGCTCAGCCACACCGGCCGGCTCTGGCAGCGTATATTCCTACAAATGCATCCCTACCAGACTGCGAGAGATGACCTTTCCTCAGTACATCGTATGAGGACATTAAGAGTAACAAGGTGATGTATAAATAGCGCCTACGAACAGTTCGGTACAGAGCGTTGCCCACACGTGCAAGCACAGTGTTTCAGCCCTTCTCGCCGCCGTTAATCTCGCGCCGGAATGATTTGTAATAAGGCTTCCCGCAGTTACGGGTGAGGGATGGGCCGCTATGGTTTTGCCGTGATACAGCCCATCCAAACAAACACAGCAGCATCTCCCAGGCCGGGCGCTTCGCACGGCACACACGCGCTCTCGGGGCAGACGGCTCAATTTGTCAGACTAAACGCCGAGCCGCGCGCACGCGGTGCTCCGTCACGCTGCCAGCAGCGGCAGCCCGGGACGGCGTGATTAACTCCGGCCGCCGGTACAGCACGCGATGTGCACCCCGCGCTCTGCGGCGGATTAATGGAGCCGACGTAAACACGGGCTTAAACAAGCCAGCGCTCGCCGGCACCCCGGGCACGACGGCACGTCCAGATCCTCACTCGAGTTCCTGCTCAGAGTACATGAGAAAGTACCGGAACTCGAGCCTGTGCTATGCCAGAGGCGAAACAAGGCTTGCAGCCGGACGGTGTGGCCGAGCGGTTCTAGGCGCTTCAGTCTGGAACCGCGCGACCGCTATGGTCGCAGGTTCGAATCCTGCCTCGGGCATGGGTGTGTGTGATGTCCTTAGGTTAGTTAGGTTTATGTAGTTCTAAGTTCTAGGCGACTGATGACCTCAGATGTTAAGCCCCATAGTGCTCAGAGCCATTTTTGAAACAAGGCTTTCAGTTTGCGTATTTAGCAGCGCTACGAGGCGCACGGAAACAATCAGCAGCAGAAGTCATCTTGAAGGTAGAAATGGCGGTTAACGCTGCAGCAAGCAGTTTTCAGCCATATCGGTCTTTTTCGTCTCCAGTTTAATCTGACTGTCAAAGTATTTAATAACCTGTAAAGGAAACAAAAGAAAAATTCGGCGTAGGGATTAAAATCCATGTAGAAGCAATAAAAAATTTGAGGTTCGCCGATGACATTGTAATTCTGTCAGAGACAGCAAAGGACCTGGAAGAGCAGCTTAACGGAATGAACAGTTTCTTGAAAGGAGGATAAGATGAACATCAACAAAAGTAAAACGACGATAATAGAAAGTAGTCGAATTAAATCGGGTGATGCTGAGGGAATTAGATTAGGAAATGAGACGCTTAAAGTAGTAAATGAGTTTTACTATTTGGGGAGCAAAATAACTAATGATGTTCGAAGTAGAGAGGATATAAAACGTAGACTGACAATGGCACGGAAGAGAAATTTGTGGCACAACTTGACTAGTGAAGATATTCGTTGGTAGGACATATTCTGAGGCATCAAGGGATCGCCAATTTAGTATTGGAATGCAGCGTGGAGGTTAAAAATCGTAGAGGGACACCAAGAGATGAGTACACTAAACAGATTCAGAAGGATGTAGGTTGCAGCAGGTACTGCGAGATGAAGAAGCTTTCACAGGATAGAGTAGCATGGAGAGCTACATCGAACCTGTTGTGATTGGCAGGAGAGCCAACACCGTGTTACTAGAGAAGGCCGAAAGGCACGCGTTTTAGCTCACGCGGGCTGGCGTGAGGTCAGGAACAGGACTAGGAAATTAGACTTTAGAAAAACGGACGTAGCTGGTGGAATATTTAACTTTAATCCATTAATGATTAACGTCGGTCTTGACGGTACATGATTCACGATATCAATAGTAACTGATAATGGTGCCTTGCTAGGTCGTAGGAAATGACGTAGCTGAAGGCTATGCTAAATTATCGTCTCGACAAATGAGAGCGTAAGTAGGCAGTGAACCATCGCTAATAAAATCGGCTGTACAACTGGGGCGAGTGCTAGGAAGTCTCTCTAGACCTGCCGTGTGGCGGCGCTCGGTCTGCAATCACTGTTAGTGGCGACACGCGGGTCCGACATATACTAACGGACCGCGGCCGATTTAAATACTACCACGTAGCAGGTGTGGTGTCTGGCGGTGACATCACAAAACCAGTCTCTGGACTGAAGACCACAACAACAACATTAGGTGTTCAATAGCTGTTTTATTCAGTAATAAATCAAGACTACTTTCAGCACAGGAATTAGTAAACTAATAAGAACTCGAATGCGAGAATAAGTTGCAAATTATTACTGCGAGAAAGTAACTTGAAAAAGTGCTTGTCTCGTTCCCTGCCTGTTTAAACATTCATAATGGCAAGAATACTGTCCGAATTCAACACTGTGAATAATTAAACTTTTAAACTGATAAACTGGCCCTGGAAAAACTCAGGGTTCCCTTTTATATTATTTTGGCTTACCTGTTGCACAATGGAAAAACTGTAACACTGATCTAGACTTGAAGGTGCGTCTTTTAAATAGTACGATGGATAACCATAAATTTAATTAATAATTTGATATTATTCCCTGGGACAGAATTTGTGTACCCCAGCTGTCTGCGTCTAGTGTAAGAACATCTGCGAGTCGTGTAACTCAGTATTCACCTTGTGGGACGTGGAAAACCACCTAAAAATCACATCCAGGATAGCCAGTACACTGTGGATTTGTGAATTGTATTGTGAACTTAATTACGTATCTACTTGCTATCAGAGCAATAGACGGTGCCTGCTTCAGTGTGGAGAATAAAGAAAAGTAATCTTCCTGATCGCTGGCGCCTTACTTCGAGACTAATCTTTCCTCGGCCATTAGATCTTGCGTCACACCCCGGTCACGTCCTGCTACCAATTCCAACTGATGTTTGCCACTCCAGGCAGACATAAAAAACGTACAATGCTTTATTATGGTGGCAACTCTACGCACGACCAGTGTCCGAGATGAAAGCGGTAAAACTTATAGATCTGTTGGGTGCAAGTCGTTCACACTTCATGTACTCACATACCGACTAACAGGCCACGCCACACTGTAACAGGTACAGCGCTGTCTCAGCAATGCGGAACGAGACTGAACAAATACCGGAAAACGACAATTTTTCAGATATAAAGTACCAGTATCTGTTTTAACCAGTTCGTTTGTCGCCTCCCTACATGAAAGTTGTTTACTGCAGACACCTTCATGCTGTACGTTCGTAGTGAAAGGTGCCTGTCCACTCGGTACTTCCATTTCTGAGCAGTGACGGCTTCTCTCAATATTGTGAGTGATTACGCTCTTTCGATTTTACCGTACAACGGCTTCGTACATGGCTCCGTAGAGGGCGCCCCTTGCGGCTTCCAGCCTTTACGCGTGTGCTGGGTTCGCAGAGTGGAGGCTTGGCATGGCGGTCAAAAAAGCGGGTTCCAGATGGCCATAGGAGCGCGGAGCCCATTCTGAGCCGACAACTCCAATGGGCGCCTCCAGAGCAGCGAGTGGCTGAGTGCACGTTGCTGGCACAGTATCTACGTAAGCGTGTGAAGAAGAGGTGACGTGGATGGTTGTACATCAGGCTAAAGAATAGTCCGGTCACAGGGTGCAAGCAAACGAAGATTGGTGTACCAGTTACCCAGAAGAGGGCCGGTACGCACTCAACTTGCTGCTCTGCTGCCAAAGCGAAGTGGTGGGGTTGACATCAGTGGGATGGCCACAAAGCTGTGGACGCCACTGACTTCCATCTCTACATATTAATCTCCAAAGTTCTCTCGTTGACGAAGAGTTGCCCTCAGGAGTCATGTCCCCAGGTCCACCTGAAGTACTCACCGACTTGCTGGGGTCCGCTGTCGGTGCCCGTTTACGAGACAGGAGTCAGCAGCATCTGGAACAGGATGGAGCAGTACGGTCTTGCTTCGCAACAAAAGAGCGTGTTGTTCACTGTGATTGTGCGGAGCCAGCGTGGTGGCTACGTACGAGTCCGAGGAGAGTACTGTACTCGAGTGTGAGAGGCCAATTTGCACTGATGTTCACAAACAGCGGTGCCAGTTTGGTGGTACGGTTGGTTTGGTGGCTAAAGGGCGGTTTAAAGCATTGTAATGCAGAAGGATTCTCATGTCAGCTATATTATGTGGGGTGCTTGACATCAGTCGAAATCTCTCACCAGTCCCTCATACTTTGCGGGAGACGCTGTTTAGGTAGGCATCTTTATGCGCTTATTGTCCAGTCAGAACTGAAGAGAGCAAAGTGACGTGATCGACGGTCATACTAGAGACACTGCCGGACACATCTGTGCAAAGCTTTATGGAACTTACTGTGGTTTCCACTTCCGCTCGATCGGGCCTTGCTTTCCGAATAGGCCTCGTATGTTTAGAAAGTTTTTCTGAAGGTATTTGTGTGAAATATAGCCTTATACGGAAATGAAACGTGGATTATGTATAGCACACACACGGAGAGGATAGGAGCTTTCCAATTGTGGTGCTATAGAGGAATCCTGATGACCAGATGGGTACGTGTAATAACTAATGCTTTCGCTGCTGTGGGTGCGTGTACACGTCCTGCTACGCCGTTCCCAAGGTACTGTGGACGCGCTTGGGTTTTACTGCAGTGCTATGGATTTCAGCATGCGGCCTCAGCTGGTGACCCCTGACTGCTGCGGACGAGTTACTTCCATGTTTCGGCGAATAAAAAATGTTTCGAGTACTTATCAGAAAGCTTACGTGAGTCATTACGTGTTATCATTTGCAAAAAAACCTCGTTTCAATATCATGAATCGTTCATGGAATATGATAATTGTTACGATCCCGTGATTCACGATGCGCAGGGACGTGAATGGGCACATCACGCGCGACCGCCTATCAGATGTAAAACCCATTAAGTCGTAAACGAAATGTGCCATCGCTCTGCTCTCAGTTGTAGCTAAAATTACGATATCTTTTCTATATTTCATATCCTGCAAGGTATGACCTAAAATCAACCACACGCAATTCGTTTTTACCTTTGTAAACTCTTTAAAATTATGTGCAGTGTTTTACTTAATTTGATGCAGCGCAGAATTTATGGCAGATAATGGAACTAATTTCAGTTCTTTATCGAGTGACGATATCAGACTGGAAGAGATACAAAAATCTAATTGTTTAGCCCAATAGTTTCCGAAAAATCAGATAATAGGTATGCTCACAAGGCCGTCTGTCAGCACAGGCATGAGCGTTCGGCGCACGGTACAGCCGTAACAACTGCCGCCCACAGCACGGAATGCAGAGAGTAGCGACAGGGTTAGTGAAGTACTGAATCAAACTGGGAAGGGGGGGGGGGCATTGTGGCACAACTTAACTAAAAAGAGGCAATCGATCAAAGGGGTACATCCTGAGGCATACGGACATCGTAATTCGCAGTGGAAGGAAGAAGTGTCTGAGGTTAAAGCTGTATAGCGTGACCAGGGCTTCAGTGCAATATAAGCAGACTACTGTCAGAGACAGCAAAAGACCTGGAAGAGCAGTTGAACGGAATAGACAGTGTCTTGATAGGAGGGTATAAGATGAACATCACCAAAATCAAAACGAGTGTAATGTAATGTAGTCGAATTAAGTCGGCTGATGCTGAGGGAATTAGATTAGGAAATGAGACACATAAAGTCGTAAAGGAGTTTTGCTATTTGGGGAGCAAAATAACTGATGATGGTCGAAGTAGAGAGGATATAAAATGTAGACTGGCAATGGCAAGGAAAGCGTTTCTGAAGAAGAAAAATTTGTTAACATCGAGTATAGATTTAAATGTCAGGAAGTTGTTTCTGAAAGTATTTGTATGGAGTGTAGCCATGTATGGAAGTGAAACGTGGACGATGCATAGTTTGGACAAGAAGAGAATAGAAGCTTTCGAAATGTGGTGCTACAGAAAAATGCTGAAGATTAGATGGGTAGATCACATAACTAATGAGGAGGTATTGAATAGAATTGGGGCGAAGAGGAGCTTGTGGCACATCTTGACTAGAAGAAGGGATCGGTTGGTAGGACATGTTCTGGGACATCGAGGGATCACCAATTTAGTATTGTAGGGCAGTGTGGAGGGTAAAAATCGTAGAGGGAGACCAAGAGATGAGTACAATAAGCAGATTCAGAAGGATGTAGGCTGCAGTAGGTACTGGGAGATGAAGAAGCTTGCACAGGATAGAGTAGCATGGAGAGCTGCAACAAACCAGTCTCAGGACTGAAGACCACAACAACAACAACAACGTATCTCTCACAAAGGGATCGTGAGGCTGAGATGAGAATAATTACTGCATGCACAGAGGCATTCAATAAATCTCTCTTCCTGCGCTCCATACGTGACTGGAACGGGAAGAGACCCTAATAACTGGTACAGTAGGACGTACCCTCTGCCATGCACCTCAAGGTGGTTTGCAGAGTATAGATGTAGATGTAGTGTGTCCCACACCCTGGTTGCAATAGAAGTACTAGTACAGTTACACTGTCATACACTGTTCTGTGACCGGATTGTACTTCTCAGCATATATATTATGAAATAGTTGGTTGGTCCAAGTGATGTGATATTAGTAATTTGCAAAAGTTTTATTGTTTAAGATTATTTCGCCCTTTAAGAAATGTCTTAACTTTATTTGTCTTTAATTTAGTACGATGTTAATATTTAAAGAACTATCATGTACTGTTGTTGCTGTTGTACCGTACTTTAGAAATTTTGTGCTTTTAAGGCAGTTCCTTTTACCCAACCATTACGTGAAGATTAGCTGGGTGGATGATCACCGAACAGTTCATAATTCTATTACGGTTAAGTGGACTGAGCCTGTTGCTTTTCGGTAACTGAGGAGGTGTTTGTTAATTAGCTGTTGACTTGCTGAGTGTGTGTGGAATACGAGTAACTATCTTTAACTCTTTGCACTGCTGTTGATCCGGAATTGTTTCATAGAGTCAAGTGCTCTTGTCTGCATTGGTCATAATTACTTCTTACTTGAGTGACTGGAAGTCACTAAAATTGTTGGTTTGTTAAGTTGGTATGAGAGTGAGCAATCATCTGATTCAATGGGTTTGTTGCATTTAATGCCAACGGATAATTCTAAGACTTATAATTTCTTTCATTCCATCTCATATAAGCGCTGTGACTTTTTGTCTATGCCTGGTGCTAACAGTTTTATGTTATAGGTACCTTAAGTTATTCTAAGTAGAAGCACCAAGAGGCGGGCTATTCCAAAGAGAAAGGCCAGCAAATGCACGGAAGGACCTACAATTTATAAAACTAATACCAATACTGTGGCGCATAAACCTCACCCCCCCCTTATACACACACACCCTAACTACATCCTGTTTTTTAGAAGACGAAGTAAATATTACAGAACTCGAACCGAGAACAGCTGCCAACATGAGTAACGTAGAAGTAAATATCCGCGGAGTAGTGAAGCAACTTAAATCACTTAATAAAAGCAACTCTTCTGATCCAGACTGTATACCAATTACGTTCCTTTCGGAGTATTGTGATGCATTAGCTCCATACTTAACAATCATATACAACCGTACGCTCGACGAATGATCTATACCCAAAGACTGGAAAGTTGACAGGTCACACCAATATTCAAGAAAGGTAGTAGGAGTAATCCACTTAATTACAGGCCCGTATCGTTAACGTCGATATGCAGCAGGATTTTAGAACATATATCGTGTCCGAACGTAATGAATTACCTCGAAGAACACGGTCTATTGACACACAGTCAACATGGGTTTCGAAAACATCGTTCCTGTGAAGCACAACTAACTCTTTATTCACATGAAGTGCTGAGTGCTATTGACAAGGAATTTCAGATCAATTCCGATTTCTGGATTTCCAGAAGGCTTTTGACACTGTACCACACAAGCTCGTAGCGAAATTGCGTGCCTATGGAATAACGTCTCAGTTATGAGACTAGATCTGTGATTTTCTGTCAGAGACGGAAAGTCATCGAGTAAAACAGAGGTGATTTCTGGCGTTTCTCAAGGTAGTGTTATAGTCCCTTTGCTGTTCCTTACCTATATAAACGATTTGGGAGACAATGTGAGCAGCCGTCTTAGGTTATTTGTAGATGACGCTGTCGTTTATCGACTAATAAAGTCATCAGAAGATCAGAACAAATTGCAAAACGAATTAGCAAATATACACTCCTGGAAATTGAAATAAGAACACCGTGAATTCATTGTCCCAAGAAGGGGAAACTTTATTAACACATTCCTGGGGTCAAATACATCACATGATCACACTGACAGAACCACAGGCACATAGACACAGGCAACACAGCATGCACAATGTCGGCACTAGTACAGTGTATATCCACCTTTCGCAGCAATGCAGGCTGCTATTCTCCCATGGAGACGATCGTAGAGATGCTGGATGTAGTCCTGTGGAACGGCTTGCCATGCCATTTCCACCTGGCGCCTAAGTTGGACCAGCGTTCGTGCTGGACGTGCAGATCGCGTGAGACGACGTTTCATCCAGTCTCAAACATGCTCAATGGGGGACAGATCCGGAGATCTTGCTGGCCAGGGTAGTTGACTTACACCTTCTAGAGCACGTTGGGTGGCACGGGATGCATGCGGACGTGCATTGTCCTGTTGCAACAGCAAGTTCCTTTGCCGGTCTAGGAATGGTAGAACGATGGGTTCGATGACGGTTTGGATGTACCGTGCACTATTCAGTGTCCCCTCGACGATCACCAGAGGTGTACGGCCAGTGTAGGAGATCGCTCCCCACACCATGATGCCGGGTGTTGGCCCTGTGTGCCTCGGTCGTATGCAGACCTGATTGTGGCGCTCACCTGCACGGCGCCAAACACGCATACGACCATCATTGGCACCAAGGCAGAAGCGACTCTCATCGCTGAAGACGACACGTCTCCATTCGTCCCTCCATTCACGCCTGTCGCGACACCACTGGAGGCGGGCTGCACGATGTTGGGGCGTGAGCGGAAGACGGCCTAACGGTGTGCGGGACCGTAGCCCAGCTTCATGGAGACGGTTGCGAATGGTCCTCGCCGATACCCCAGGAGCAACAGTGTCCCTAATTTGCTGGGAAGTGGCGGTGCGGTCCCTTACGGCACTGCGTAGGATCCTACGGTCTTGGCATGCATCCGTGCGTCGCTGCGGTCCGGTCCCAGGTCGACGGGCACGTGCATCTTCCTCCGACCACTGGCGACAACATCGATGTACTGTGGAGACCTCACGCCCCACGTGTTGAGCAATTCGGCGGTACGTCCACCCGGCCTCCCGCATGCCCACTATACGCCCTCGCTCAAAGTCCGTCAACTGCACATACGGTCCACGTCCACGCTGTCGCGGCATGCTACCAGTGTTAAAGACTGCGATGGAGCTCCGTATGCCACAGCAAACTGGCTGACACTGACGGTGGCGGTGCACAAATGCTGCGCAGCTAGCGCCATTCGACGGCCAACACCGCAGTTCCTGGTGTGTCCGCTGTGCCGTGCGTGTGATCATTGCTTGTACAGCCCTCTCTCAGTGTCCGGAGCAAGTATGGTGGGTCTGACACACCGGTGTCAATGTGTTCTTTTTTCCATTTCCAGGAGTGTATCTGAATGGTGTGAAAATTGGCAGTTGACCCTAAATAACGAAAAGTGCAAGGTCATCCACATGAGTGCTAAACGGAGTCCGTTAAGCTTCGGTTACACGATAAATCAGTCAAATATAAAGGCCGTGAATTCAACTAAATACCTAGGAATTTCAGTTAGGAACAACTTAAATTGGAAGGAACACACAGAAAATGTTGTGAGGAAGGCTAACCAAAGACTGAGTTTTACTGGGAGGAACACTTAGAAAATGTTAACAGACCTACTAAGGAGACTGCCTACACTATGCTCGCCCGTCCTCTTTTAGAATACTTTCGCACAGTGTGGGATCCTTACCAGATAGGACTGACGGAGTAAATCTAAAAAGTTCACAGAAGGGCAGCACGTATTGTATTATCGCGAAATATGGGAGAGAGTGTCATAGAAATGATACATGATTTGGGCTAGATATTATTGAAAGAAAGGCGTTTTTTGTTGCGACGGAATCTTCTCACGAAATTCCAATCAGCAACTTTCTTCTGCGAATAGGAAAATATTTTGTTGACACCGACCTACATAGAGAGATACGATCACCAGAGTAAAACAAGGGAAGTCAGAGCTCGTACGGAATGATATAGGTGTTCGTTCTGTCTGCGCGCTATACGAGATTGGAATAATAGAGAATTGTTCGATGAGCACTCTGTCAGGCACTTAAATGTGATTTGCAGAGTATCCATGTAGATATAGATGTTTATCCTCTGGTTGTCAGTGGATCGCAAACATTATGTCTGTTGTTTAATTGGTTGTGTTGAGTGATATCTAGAGCTAGCCGTTTGTTAAACTGTTTTAAGAAGAAAAAGTCAGACTTCAAGAGGCTTGGAATTCTTTGTACTTACTGTTTATTGTTAATATTATTTCGCTGTTAAATGATTCAAATGGCTCTGAGCACTATGGGACTTAACATCTGAGATCATCAGTCCCCTAGGACTTAGAACTACTTAAACCTAACTAACCTAAGGACATCACACACATCCATACCCGAGGCAGGATTCGAACCTGCGACCGTAGTGGTCAGGCGGTTCCAGACTGAAGCGCCTAGAAAGTCACGGCCACACCGGCCGGCTACTTTACGGTCAGAAATCGAAGTTGTAAAGTGAATAACGTTCTGTAATGCTTGCAGTATCCTTTCTTTTAGGAGTGCCAGTTCTGTAAGGTTCGCAGGAGAGCTTCTGTAAAGTAGGGAAGGTAGGAGACGAGATACTGGAAGAAGTTAAGCTGTGAGTACCGGCCGTGAGTCGTGCTTCGGTAGCTCAGATGGTAGAGCGCTTGCCCGCGAAAAACAGAGGTCTCGAGTTCGAGTCTCGGTCGGGCACACAGTTTTAATCTGCCAGGAAGTTTCATATCTTCTGTAATGCTAGTTATCAGAGTTGCGTTAAAGTGTTTAAAAGTTCTGAAGAGACTACCAATAAATCTGTTTTTGATATATGTTTGTAAAGTAGCTTGGCACCTTACCACTCCCCTACCATTCCTACCATTGAGGGATGAGCAGCACCAGTGGCCCTCTCTCTCGAAGGCAGATGATGGACATCATTCTGGTCAAGCACGTTTAAGTCTACAGCGAGCCTGTAGGGTGATAGCGACCTCCGCGCCACATCAGTGTGGCCTCGGGATTTGCCAGTGCAGCTCGCACGAGCAGCCGCCTTCCTGGCAGACTCAGGGCTCCAGTAGACAATCAAAGAATACAGCTAACGTCCCCAGGGTCGACCTCCATACCCTCACCTCTCACTCGGCAGCCGCATCCAACACAAGGGCCGAGACTACGCGGTGGGTAGTCCACAATCCACACTCAGCAAACAGACATTTGGTTACCTTCCATTCAGGAAGCTGTTGCACTCAGCGACTGTTATATTGACCTGTAAGTTATAGAGTGCAGCGATCAGTCGTCCTTTCTAAATTTGATTGTGCAGATCTAGATTTCGGCTAGCATTCTCAATGCTAAGACTACAAGAAGTACATAAAACTTCCTGGCAGATTAAAACTGTGTGTCCGACCGAGACTCGAACTTGGGACCTTTGCCTTTCGCGGGCAAGTGCTCCACCATCTTTTTTTTTTTTTTTTTAATATATAAGAGTGTTCAGTTACGAGTAGGCGGAGACAAGGCGGGCAGGTGTCGGAACCCGAGGCCTGGCCGCTATGTCTCCCCCTCTCGTTCCTGAATCACTCCTTCAAAGTAGCTTTTTGATTTATTTTTATTTTATTTTATTATTTTTATTATGTTTTTTTTTTACCAGGAACAGGGTAAATGAACAAAAGATCTTTATTGGTACAAACGTAAATACAACAGAAATGCCATCCTTCCGGCGAAAATAACACAAGACATTATACTCGTACAAGGCGAGCAATTATTTTTTGTGAACAAGGTGTAGGAAAAAAAGAATAATAATACTGATGTAAGCTAAGAAGTGTGAAGCAATATACAGTGGAGTGAGGGGAAAACCAGTGTGTCCTGGTATAGTGCATAAAAGAAAGGAGGCGCGTGTCCATGCGTCTACTCCACTGTGGGTTACAAAGTAGCGCGGGGAGTCTCAGATGTCAGCAGAGGGGGCGGGAGTGCTCTCGGCGTGTGGCACCATCCAACTGAGCGGGGCTGACGTAAAGATCGCATGTAGGTAATTGGCGAAGAAGGCGCGGTAGCGAGGTCGGTTTCGACTTCACTGTGGGCGGTTTGTAAGTACTGCCAGCAATCAAGGCGTGATTTGTCGCCATCATTATACATGTAGGTGATCGTCCATCCCTTGACCCATACAATCGCATGATTCTTGGTGGCAGGGAAATAAGTATTCTCAGGATGGATAAAAGTCCTTGGGTCAATCGAGTCCGGCGGAACGCGGAGGTAACAGGCAACGAACTGTCGGGCAAGTTTCCAGACGTCGCTGGTGGCAGCACAAGTCAGTTGACGGACATAGTTATCCACGAGGTGGCAAATGGAACAAAGTGGAGGGTCTTTTAGTCCGATGGCGTGAAGACGATGAATTGTGGCGAATTTTTCATTTGCGACGTGGTACCATGTTGCCTGGACGTTGGAGGGGAGAAAAGGCTGGTGGATGTGACGCCAAACCGTGGGCCACCGCGTGGACGGATGTCTCAGTTCGATATTATTGCTGGATATGGAACGAAGGAGTGGGGTGTAAAAATCTTTAGGTCGAGGAGAACGCGTGGTCGGTAAGTGTGTGTGAGCATAACTGAAGTCGACGATGAAATCAGAAATGTGCGAAAGATGGTGCTTGATGTGTCCGACTGGTACTGGTGGTGCTATGGTCGCGGGCACAAGAATTTCCAGCAAGCTGCGCTTAAGGGAGGTGCCCCCGTGCCACTGCTTATGCATGGTGGACATGTACAAGGACGCGCGCTGAGTCGCACATTGACAAGACCGAGGCCACCCGCTCGCGGGGGAAGGGTGAGCGCGTCGTAGCGGACCTTAAAGAGCGTACCGGCCGTAAGGAAGTATCCGAAGGCAGCCTGGAGGCTGCGTCAAATTGTTGATGGCAGCTGGAGGACTTGTGCGATATGGACCTTTCTGGATGCCACATGTTGATTCAGGTATTGGACACTTTGTAAAGAATCGAGTCGTCGGAGAATACTTTGTCGCACCGTCGTGCGGATAGTTTGGAATGCATGCCGAAAATTGATGTCAGCGGAGCGGCGCACGGTGGAGGTGAAAATGATACCAAGGTATCGTAGTTTTTGTACACACGGGAGAGGTGCTAAGTCGTCGTATGAGAGGCCGCGTCCAATGGGCATCGCCGCGAATTTAGCCACACTCATGTTGCTGCCCGCTGCAGTGCCGTACGTTGATATCAAATCAAGTGCCGTGTGTGTTTCACTCCGTGAGCGGATCAAGAGGAGGAGGTCGTCCGCATAAGCACGACATCGAAAACTGTGCTGTCGCAGAGTGAGACCAGTCTCCGTAAGTCTCTAGAGGAACGGAAGGTTCCAAATTATTGGAAAAGAGCACAGGTAGTCCCAGTCTTCAAGAAGGGTCGTCCAGTAGATGCGCAAAACTGTAGACCTATATCTCTGACGTCGATCTGTTATAGAATTTTAGAACATGTTTCTTGCTCGATTATAATGTCGTTTTTGGAAACCCAGAATCTACTCTGTAGGAATCAACATGGATTCCGGAAACAGCGATCGTGTGAGACCCAACTCGCTTTATTTGTTCATGAGACCTAGAAATTATTAGATACAGGCTCCCAGGTAGATGCTGTTTTCCTAGACTTCCGGAAGGCGTTCGATACAGTTCCGCACTGTCGCCTGTTAAACAAAGTAAGAGCCTACGGAATATCAGACCAGCTGTGTGGCTGGATTGAAGAGTTTTTAGCAAACAGAACACAGCATGTTGTGATCAATGGAAAGACGTCTACAGACGTTAAAGTAACCTCTGGTGTGCCACAGGGGAGTGATATGGGACCATTGCTTTTCACAATATATATAAATGACCTAGTAGATAGTGTCGGAAGTTCCATGCGGCTTTTCGCGGATGATACTGTAGTATACAGAGAAGTTGCAGTATTAGAAAATTGTAGCGAAATGCAGGAAGATCTGCAGCGGATAGGCACTTGGTGTAGGGAGTGGCAACTGACCCTTAACATAGACAAATGTAATGTATTGCGAATACATAGAAAGAAGGATTTTTTATTGTATGATTATATGATAGCGGAACAAACACTGGTAGCAGTTACTTCTGTTAAATATCTGGGAGTATGCGTGCGGAACGATTTGAAATGGAATGATCATATAAAATTTATTGTTGGTAAGGCGGGTATCAGGTTGAGGTTCATTGGGAGACTCCTTAGAAAATGTAGTCCATCAACAAAGGAGGTGGCTTACAAAACACTTTCGACCTATGCTTGAGTATTGCTCATCAGTGTGGGATCCGTACCAGATCGGGTTGACGGAGGAGATAGAGAAGATCCAAAGAAGAGCGGCGCGTTTCGTCACAGGGTTATTTGGTAAGCGTAATAGCGTTACGGAGATGTTTAGCAAACTCAAGTGGCAGATTCTGCAAGAGAGGCGCTCTGCATCGCGGTGTAGCTTGCTCGCCAGGTTTCGACAGGGTGCGTTTCTGGATGAGGTATCGAATATACTGCTTCCCTCTACTTATACCTCCCGTGGAGATCACGAATGTAAAATTAGAGAGATTCGAGCACGCACGGAGGCTTTCAGACAGTCGTTCTTCCCGCGAACCATACGCCACTGGAACAGGAAAGGGAGGTAACGACAGTGGCACGTAAAGTGCCCTCCGCCACACACCGTTGGGTGGCTTGCAGAGTATGAATGTAGATGCAGATGTAGATGGAGAAAGGTGGCTCGTCAGACTCCCGATGAGTGGCTCCAGGCTTATGGCATAGAGTAGGGTCGAAAGTGGGCAGCCTTGCCGTACCGAACGCCGGATCGCCACTGGTCCCGCCACACGGCCATTAACCTGAATCAGCGATTCGGCGGTGCCGTACAGACACCGGATTACGTTCGTAAAGGCTGGTGGAAAACCCATGCGGTTCATCACAGAGAACAGAAAAGGATGGCGCACTTTGTCGAATGCGCTGTCAGAATCAATGGCAACCACTGCGGCGCGGAGTCTGCACGCCGCTGCCAGTGCAATTAAATCGCGACATTCTCCTGTGGTCGTTTGTATATTGAGCCGTCAGCAGTTGTCTGTTCCGGGGATAGAATGTTAGGCAGGACCTTGCGGCATCGCGTTGCCAGGAGGCGTGTAAAAATTTTACAGTCTGCGTTAAGCAGGGTCAGGGGACGGTAATGTGCTGTCGTCACACCTGGTGTTGGTTTGTGGATGGGTATAATAATTCCCGTGATGAAGGACGGCGGTACGGCGTTCCCCATCGTCAGCAGTTCATGAAACATCGTTGTCCACCGTGAAGCATTTAGTGTGAAGAAAGCGCGATAAAATTCTATCGGCAATCCGTCGACACCAGGTGACTTATTCAGAGCACCTTTTTGGATTGCATCGTGGATTTCGTCACGCGTAATAAGCTCCATCAGCTCGTCCGCTTCGTCGCTGGTGAGGGTGCGAGTTACGTGTGGTAATACAGACTCCTCAGCGTGGTTGTTGGTAGTCTCCTCCTGGTACATTGTGCGGTAGTGGTCGACAAAGGCACTGACGATTTCGGCCTGGCAAGTGACGTGCTGCCCGCGACAGGTGGTAATCTCGGTGATGAGTTGTTGTCGTCGATGTTTCCTATCGGAGGCGATATGATACATGGTCGGATTTTTTTGTTCCGCCAAATCTTGACATCGGTTTCGCACCATAGCCCCCTGCAGTCTACGGCGTGTCAGCGTTACAATTTGCGCCTTAATCCTGCTGCGTTCCCTCTGGGTGTCGGGGGTGGGCGGTTGGGCGTCCATGTCGCGGAGAACGGCGTAGAAATAGTCGGTAGTGTGCCGGCGCCACATAGAAACTTCCTTTCCATACTGAATCAAAGTACGTCGAATGGCAGTCTTGGCACATTCCAGCCACCAGGTCAAGGTCGTGCAGTATTTAGGTAAGCGACGTTCACAGGTGGCCCATGTCTCGGTAACACGTTGAAGACATTCAGGATCATGAAGATGGGAGGTGTTTAGCTTCCACGGTGCACGACTACGCCAGACCACTTGCTTGGGGCAGAGAATGTTGCAGATGTAGGCGCAGTGGTCCGAAAAGGCCATGGGCCAAAGTTCTTCACTTTGGACTGCAGGTGTGAGTTCCCGAGAGACGTAAATTCTATAAAGACGGCTCACGGAGTGACTCGTCTGGTAAGTGTGCCCAGGCGCGTCGCCGTGCTCAACTTCCCAAGTGTCGCGGAGCAACAGATCTCGGACGACAAGACGCAGTTCTTGACAGGTGTTGTAGTGGGGCACTTGATCTTTAGGGTGCAAGACACAATTAAAATCACCCCCAAGCAAGTAATGGTCGCAGCGTCCAAGAAACAAAGGAGCGATTTCTTCTGAATAGAAGAGTGCCCTGTCGCGTCTGCGAGTGGAGCCTGAAGGAGTGTAAATGTTGACGATACGCGACCGCATGACGGTAACGACAATGCCTCTGTCAGATGGAAGGTATGTGATGTCGGCCACTGGAATGCCTTCTCTGGCGTAGATGGCTACGCCGCGTCCCAGGTGGTCACCAGGAGAAGGATAAGTGTTATATCCCGCGACGTCTGGAAGTGATTCCAAGTGTACTTCCTGTAGTAGTGCGATATCGACGTCCGACGCCCAATCATCTCTTGCAGTAGTTGAAGTTTCACTGGTGAGCTAATGGTGTTAGTGTTGATCGTCGCTATTTGGTAGGTGTGGAGCCGTACCCCGCCGTGGAGGGGAGTTCCACCGGCGGAGGATGAAGAGGGGCGAGGCAACGGCGAGTCGTGCCGTACGCCACCTGACGGCGTTATCAGCGGCGTACCGATGCTGCCGTCTGGGGTAACTCTGTCCCCAGCGTGTGGTCCGGGTCCTCATCGACGTCCTCACTCCACACCATTGAGGGCGCTGTCGTTGTGATGGTCGTACGTTCCACTTCGGTCGTAGGGGCGGAGGACGTCTCGGCAGCAGTCGCAACGGTGGAGTCTATTGGTTGAGGAGCACCTGAGCGAGCCAGTAGAGTAGGCATCGACACAGCCATAGTCGGCGTCATATGGTCGTCATTCGTATCGTAGTGTAGGTTCTCCAAGGCCTCGTCGGGTCGGACGGCCTCTGGAGCATCAGGGGGAGCCGATCCGTCTCGTTCCGAGACCGTACGACGCCTCCTCTTGCACCTCTTAGGTGAACGTTGTTTGCGGGTTTGTCCCTCCGTGGCGGTTAAGGCGCTCGGTCCGGAACCGCGTGACTGCTACGGTCGCAGGTTAGAATCCTGCCTCGGGCATGGATGTGTGTGATGTCCTTAGGTTAGTTAGGTTTAAGTAGTTCTAAGTTCTAGGGGACTGATGACCACAGTGTTAAGTCACATAGTGCCCAGAGCCATTTTTTTTGTCCCTACGTGTCGGAAGACGGAAGGGAGTCACGTCGCTCTGAAAGGGAGGCCGTCGCGGGAACGTCAAATGAAGGGGCGTCCATGTGTTCAGGCGGGTGGGAGTCGTAAGTCGCCGCTGTTGGTAGTGGCGCCGGAGTAACGTCAGGCTTTTGAGCGCGACGTGTCGGCCCCGGCGGTATCCTTAGCAGCTGGAAGGGTCACCGGTACATGGTACGACGGGCGGCGGCCGGTGGGAGGAGAAGAGAGCGCCGATGCGTAGGTGATCGCTAAAACCGCCGTCGGAGCCGGAGGTGCCTCGGTAGCGGCTGGCAATTGGGTGATTCGCCGCTGAAGACACTCAGATCTGAGGTGGCCTTCTTTGCCGCACCCGGAACAGGTTTTGGGTTGGCCGTCGTATATGACAACCGCGCGGCACCCGCTAATTTGCAGGTAAGATGGCACGTGGCGATGGAGGTCGATGGTGATCTGCCGTACACCGTTAAGAACGGGGTACGTTTGGAATTGCGCCCAGCGTTCGGCAGTGTGGCCATGTACAGTGCCATAGGGGCGGAAAGCCGCGATAACGTCTTCCGCCGGTAGCTCGAACGGGAGTTCGAACACTCGTATGGTGCGCATTCCTAAGCCGGCATGGTCGACAGTGACCGCTCCGACATTGTCGTCGGCGTGGCCAATGCGCAATCCATGGTTGGTGTCACGAGGTATTCTTTAACATACCGCGTCATTGACGTCTTTGACGTACACAGTACTGCTTAATATGGACAAATGGATGCCCAAGATGTCGGAAGCTGGGATCTTCGCAACGTCGCGTAGGAAGCGTTCCACTTCCAAGGCCTTTGGTCGTGCGTATTCGTTGCAGAAGGCGAATCGTAATGTTGATTTTCAAAAACGGTTGGCCATGGTTCTAGTGCACGTAAGCGACACTAAGTAACGGCCGCTGAAATGTAAGCAACAGCGAGCGCGCGCGCTCCGCAGGCGCAAACAACAACACGTCCGCAGTGCACGGCGGCGAAAGCCGGACTGTGACCATCTGGGCCACCGAAGCACGACTCATGCCCGGTACTCACAGCTTTACTTCTGCCAGTATCTCGTCTCCTACCTTCCAAACTTTACAGAAGCTCTCCAGCGGACCTTGCAGAACTAGCACTCCTGAAAGAAAGGATATTGCGGAGACATGGCTTAGCCACAGCCTGGAGGATGTTTCCAGAATGAGATTTTCACTCTGCAGCGTAGTGTGCGCTGATATGAAACTTCCTGGCAGATTAAAACTGTGTGCCCGACCGAGACTCGAACTCGGGACCTTTGCCTTTGGAAGGTAGGAGACGAGACACTGGCAGAAGTAAAGCTGTGACTACCGGGCGTGAGTTGTGCTTCGGTAGCTCAGATGGCAGTCAGCCTTCGGCGGCACACCGATTCGGACGGTGTTTACGTCCCTGCCGCACGTCTGCGCGAGAGGTGTTTACGTTACGTTCGTAGCGGTGTGCCGCGGTATACATAGAATGAATCATGGCCTTGTCGTTCCGCAAATCGACACTGAAATTTAGTTTTGTTAACGAATATGCTCGACCGAAGGATTACGGGATCGAACGTTATTTACGGGACGAGGTGAAAATCGAACCTGACGTCCTAGTTGGAATACACTTATCTACAGTCAGCAGCGTGGTCTATGTCAAGCTCATTAATGAAGCGGCATGTGACGAACTACTGCTTCAATACCGACAAGGACTTCGTTTCTGTCATTCGGACGGGAATGTTGGAGCGGTAACAGTTGAACAGTTGAACGATCCGCGTCTTTGAGCTTCCATTCGAAGTGCCAGAAGAATTGGTGACAGACTCCCTGCGTCCTTACGGAACGATCCTATCCCACGTGGCTGAAAAATGGGCGAGTTTCAAGACGTATCCTGTCTTCAATGGCGTCAGACAAATACGGATCGAACTCTGAAAACACCTCCCGTCATACCTGTATATCGCCGGGTGTAGGGCGATTTTCTTTTACGACGGTAAACCAAGGACGTGCTCTGGATGTGGGAAGGAGGGACATATACGTTCTGAGTGTGCTCAACGAAGGTTATTACAACTGCCACGGGATGATCCACCCCTCACGCCGCATCCGACTGTGCTCCCCATGACTTACGTCGCCGCATTACGCGATGACGTGAGCCGCGAGACAGACGCGTACCAGAACACACAGACAGCGGCGGATCGTGGAGAGCCACAGAAAGACGACGTTGCGCTGGAGCGCCTGCAGCAGACACAGGACGCCCTCTCTACGGTTCCGCCTGCGGTCCCTTCAGATAACGCACTTGGAGACGTCGATAATATGACGGCGCATGATTCCGACGTCCCCCACGAACAACTGGAGACCATGCTGACCTCTGATTCCGAGGCCTGGCAACGCAAACAGTGATCACCAAAACGCCGGAAGAAGCGCCGCCTCACGGTGGAGATCGACCACTCTGATCTAGCAGGCAATTCTGAGAAGTTTACGGTTACAGAACAGACGACCATGGATACAGAAGAACTGCCTAGCGTGGATGTAACGGTGTCCAGCGGGACGGCAGCACGACCTACCGATGAGGATGCTCCAGACACAGAAAAGGAGCTCGATAGACGGCAACAGGCTACTGAGGAGGCTACGGCGCCTGCACCGCACGACAACGATGGGACACTAGGGGACTGGTCAGAAGAGCCACCCCCGTGGGGAACAGATGATGCCGGAGGAGCTGCTCCCACGCACTCTCCCGGTGTAAGACCGGCAGAGTGCACGGAATAACGGCAGACCCTATGAGGGGCCGGCGGTGGGCGTTAGTCCGACAGCAGCCTATGTACGGCAAAATTAGCGACCGTACGGTACCCTATCTACGTTGACCGCCATGCAACAAGCTTATCGGACAGGGTCTGTTAACATCAATAGCATTGGGACGCCGGTAAGAATCAAGATGCTCAGTGACATGATGAAGCCTGCGGATTTAGATATAGTACTATTACAAAAAGTTCGGGTACTTCCCCCCTCGGACTTTTACGGTTACGACATTTACTGTCCCCCGTGTGACGAGAGAGGCGTTGGCACAGCTATACTATTAAAGGAAGGGATACGTGCATATGAAGTAGAGTATTTGCCTTCTGCCCGTGGTACGGCCCTAACCATACCTGGAATACGTTTGATCAACATATACGCACCGTCAGGCTCGGATAAGAGAAGGGACAGATCAGATTTTTACTCCCATGAGGTTACACCGTTGTTCCAGGGAGGATACGATGGTTGCATACTCGGCGGAGATTTTAATTGTGTGCTCGACAGAAAGGACCAACAACCTAACTATACTACTAGCCAAGGAGCTGGTCAACGGGATGGAATTAGTCGATACATGGGACCTGAAGTATCGCAACCAAGCAGGATATACACTTTTTACTAGCCACTCCGCGGGCCGTTTGGACCGAATCTAAGTTTCAAGGGCGTTAGCAATGTCGACGGTGGTGGCAGAAATATGGCCGACAGCGTTTACAGACCACGAGGCAGCAAGTATGGAAGATGAACGTCTCCCACCTGCGAGACGCAGAATGCCGACGCATGGTGGAGGAAGCGTGGCATGGCTGCCTCCGCCGACGAAATTCTTTCGGTTCTGTCCTACAATGGTGGATCGAGTGCGCGAAGCCAGCTTTACGGAGGACGTTAATAGGTTACGGGAAGGAGGTTTCTCAATGGCAGCGCACGACCACTGAGTTTTACTTTACGGCTCTCCGGGAACTGTTAGCTCAGCCACCTACACCAGAATGCCGGACGGCCGTCCACCGAGTTAAGGAGAAGCTGGTACAACTTGCGACGCAGAAGATGGCAGGTACGATGATACGCGCAAGGTCGCAGGGTTTCCTGCCGAACGAGGTTCCCTCGATGCATTATGTCATAAAGGAAAGACGAAGAAGACGCAGGAATTTAATACATGAGATCAATCTCGGCGATGGCCGTGGTTTTACAACACAAAGGGGCATAGCACAGGCGTTCACGGATCATTTTAGCAGATTCTATGCGAGCAACGGGAAGGGTCAGAGGGAGCTGGGGAACGTCTTGGAAGAGATCCCAGACGTGACGAGTGTGAAGGGGGAAGCGGACGGGTTATCTGAAATTACGTGTGAAGAGCAGGAGGAAGCAATTACACGAGGTGCTTGCAACAAGTCCCCAGGTCCAGACAGATTCCCGTAGGAATTTTACCGTGCCTTTGTGACCATTATGACGCCGATGTGGCTATGTATGTTTAATGAGCTTCTGCGGCAAGAAGTACCGGTTCACATTCAATTCACGGAAGGGCTCATGATACCGATACCGAAGCCCCGTGGTGGCAAACGGCCTTGTGATTATCGCCCCTTGACCCTCCTTAATAGTGACTACAAGATCTTCATGCGCATCCTGGGAAGTCGTATCAAAAAGTCGCTGGAGAATCGAATACATGCCGATCAGACTTGTCTTGGCGGCATCAGTAATATCCACAATGCCTTGGGAGACTATCGTGACGTCGTCGCCCTCGCGGCTGCATGCCGCCTCCGGTGGGCGATGGTTGCAGTAGATTTAGATTATGCTTTTGATCGCGTGGATCATGTGTACCTCGCGGTGGTGATGAACAGGATGGGTGTCTCGCCTTTATTGAGCACTGCTGTGATGCGGCTGTTGCATGGCGCCAGATCAGCGATGGTGGGAAACGGAGGGAGAACTGAGTATTTTAAGATCTTAAGATCAGTGAGACAGGGTTGCCCCTCGTCGATCATCCTTTATGCGATCGCCTTAGAACCGTGCCTCGCAGGCCTTCGCCGCCGTCTTACCGGGATCTCCCTACGGCATTTATCATTCAAATGCAGAGCATACGCGGATGATATTGTGTTCCTCGTACGGAATGAGGGGGAGACTCAAACAGCAATGGATTGGCTACAGACGTATCGGATGGCAGCTGGAAGTGTGGTCAACTACCGAAAATCACAATTCGTGCATGTGGGGTCGTGGACTAGAACCAGGAACGGAAGGACCCTTACCTGCGGTGGAAACCCTCCGCTGTTTGGGTATCACCTTTCATAAAGAGACAGCGATAACGGCTGCGGACAACTACCGAAGACTGTTACTCAGAGTCTAAACGCCATACGGTCGATGGATATGCTGCAACGAGTGTTACTCGTTAATCTTTATCTCGCGCCCATGATGTGCCACCTGACACACCTTCTCTCCTTGCCGCGCACGATGGCTATGAGGATTCAGGCGGCTTTTGGGTACTATGTGTGCCTGGGACAACTCTTTAAGGTACAGTACGACACGCTTACCCTCCCAGCGCGAGAGGGGAACGTTGGTTTAGTGAACGTGCACGAAAAGGCGCGTGCCATGTATATTAATACTATGCTCAAACGGTGGCGCAACAGGAATCACTCGCTTACGGGGACGATCATCGAAGAACTCGTACCAACATCGCATATTCCTCCAGTCAGTGTTGGCCATATATCGCCCCCTTTAACGTATGAGCGCACGTACATCGTGGAAGACAGTTACGTTCGACAGCGTTTACCAACGACCCGACAGTCGACATCGAAGGACGTGTACCATCTGCTTCTTCCACAGATCGCCCGGAATAGGGTGGAGCGCAAACATCCAGATGTTAATTGGCACGTGGTGTGGCGCAAGGTCCACCACCCGCACCTACCTACAACAGTTAAATCAACATGGTACATTGTCGTCAACCGAAAACACCCTACAAATGATTAAAAGTACGCAATACGTTTGGCGTATTCGCCCTTGTGTCAGCAATGCGGCGTGCTGGATACGGACGACCATCGGCTAGTCTGCGGCGAGGCATTGGCTGTCTGGACTCTCGCAAGAAGGATAATAGCGTTCATGCGGCGCACTATCTATACGGCAGTCTCTCCTGACACAGTATTTTGTCCAGAGGAAACGTATTTTCCGCGTCATAAGACGAACGCAGTGGCGTGGATCACAGGTATGACGGTCCATTACATCTATAGAGACACACGTACGAACTTACTGAACGTCCTGGATTACTGGTAATACTTGCAAGATGGACACACAAAACTATTACGGCTACAAAAGTACAAGGATTAGTATGCCAATTTCCTAGTAAGGACCGCTTGCGAAAAAAAAAAAGATGGATAGAGCGTCTGCCATGTAAGCAGGAGATCCCGCGTTCGAATCCCGGTCGGTAAAAAAAGAAAAGAAAAAAGAAGATGGATAGAGCGTCAGCCATGTAAGCAAGAGGTTCCAGGTTCGAGTCCCGGTAAAAGAAAATGGTAGAGTAGTTGCCCGCGAAAGGCAAAGGTCCCGAGTTCGAGTCTCGGTCGGGCACACAGTTTTAATCTGCCAGGAAGTTTTATATCAGCGCACACTCCGCTGCAGAGTGAAAATCTCATTCAAGAAGTACATAGTTAGATGATGTCATACAAAGTTACAAATAATGGTTCAACTCATATCGTTTGTATGTTAGCCTACATACCACTATTATTTTCGCTCAGTGCATGTAATTCCCTGTTCGTCGGCCCTCATCCACAGTTCATTGAATACTACTGTTTGCGGAAGGCAGGCTGCATGGAGAGCACATCAGTTGGTTACACGACGCCGTCTACGTGAACTACGTATACAAACTTCAAGGGAAGTAAACCACTTCAAATTTGCATGAGAATTATATAAAGTGAAAGATAAGTAAAATTCTTACATTGTCGTCCGACTTATTTCATATTTTCCAGCAAGTAATAACGGCCGTCCTGCCAATATGTAGCAGCCATTTGTATCATACTATACGAGTACGATGATTATAATTCTGAACCAACAGAACTTCTTCCATGATATCTTAGTTCAGATGCATAAACAGTATTGTTGTTGTTGTGGTCTTTACTCGTGGGACTGGTTTGATGCAGTTCTCCATGCTACCCTATCTTGTGCAATCTTCTTCATCTCCCAGTACTTATTGCAATCTACATCCTTCTGAATCTGTTTAGTGCATTCATTTTTACCCTCCACGCTGCCCTCCAGCGCTAAATTAGTGATTCCTTGATGCCTCAGAACATGTCCTACCAACCGGTCCCTTCTTGTCAAGTTGTGCCACAAATTCCTCTTCTCCCCAATTCTATTCAGTACCTCCTCATGAGTTGTGTGATCTACCCATCTAATCTTCAGCATTCTTCTGTAGCACCACATTTCGAAAGCTTCTATTCTCTTTTTGTCGTTTCACTTCCATACATGGCTACACTCCATACAAATACATTCAGAAACGACTTCCTGACACTTAAACCTATACTCGATGTTAACAAATTTCTCTTCTTCAGAAACACTTTCCTTGCCATTGCCAGTCTACATTTGATACCCTCTCTACTCGGACCATCATCAGTTATTTTGCTCTCCAAATAGCAAACATCCTTTACTACTTTAAGTGAATCATTTCCCAATCTAAGTACGTCGCCCTTGTATAGACCCTCTATATACTCCTTCCACCTTTCTGCTTTCCCTTCATTGCTTAGAACTGGGTATCCATCTGAGCTCTTGATATTCATACAAGTGGTTCTCTTTTCTCCAAAGATCTCTTTAATTTTCCTGTAGGCAGTATCTATCTTACCCCTAGTGAGATAAGACTCTACATCCTTACATATGTCCTCTAGCCAGCCCTGCTTAGCCATTTTGCACTTCCTGTCGATCTCATTTTTGATACGTTTGTATTCCTTTTTGCCTGCTTCATTTACTGCATTTTTATATTTTCTCCTTTCGTCAATTAAATTCAATATTTCTTCTGTTATCCAAGGATTTCTACTAGCCCTCGTCTTTTTACCTACTTGATCCTCTGCTGCCTTCACTACTTCATACCTCAAAGCTACCCATTCTTCTTCTATTGTATTTCTTTCCCGCATTCCTGTCAATTATTCCCTTATGCTCTCCCTGAAATTCTGTACAACCTCTGGTTCTTTCAGTTTATCCAGGTCCCATCTCCTTAAATTCCCACCTCTTTGCAGTTTCTTCAGTTTTAATCTACAGTTCATAACCAATAGAGTTTGGTCAGACTCCACGTCTGCCCCTGGAAATATCTTACAATTTAACACCTGGTTCCCAAGTCTCTGTCTTAATCTATCTGACACCGTCTAATATAAACAGTATTATTAACAGCAATTCAATATATTGGTTGTTTTACATTCACGAGGAAAATCGGTTGGAGGGGATAAAGACGTTAGCACCCTCTATATCTGTAGCGGAATAGCCAAATTGCGCCAACCATACATCTGACTGACATTTGGCGCGATCTATGAACTATTTAGTAAATATGATGAACAATATATTTATTTTGTTTCAATATATAAGCCACATCAACTAATACAGCACGTGTCTTCTTGTGTTTTATTAACTTTTCATAAAATTTTTAAAAAGTTTTACACATCCGACGTAATTTAAATGTTTTAATAATAGTAACAGACTCACAAGTAGCGAACGTGGAAATGTTATTACTTGCTGGAAAATATTAAACAAGTCGGACGACAATGTAAGAAATTTACTTATGTCTCATTTCATGTAATCCTCATTCAAATTTTAAGTGGTTTATTTGCCTTAGTTCACGTAGATGGCGCCATGTAACCAACCGATGTGTTCTCCATACAGCCTGCCTTCCGCAAACAGTAGTATTCAATTAACCAACAGGGAATTACATGCACTGAGCGAAAATAATAGTGGTATTTGATATACAAACTATGTGAGTTAAGCCATTATTTGTAACTTTGTATGACATCATTTAACTATGTACAATCCTGCTCAAAAGTATCCGAACGACCTGAATTGCATTTCGCCTTATTCGCATGCAACCCACATAACGCAGCTGTCTAACAGGTCCTCTAAACGCTCCTTGGTACAGTCGTTTGACTATTGAAAAAGGTTCCAACAAGTCACCACTAGGAAACACCGCTCTGTATCGCAATAACTCAAGACGTAAAGTAATACCACGATACTAGATATATCAGAGAACACCATATCACAGACAATACTGTCCTTAAGGCTTGTAAGCTCACAATTATTGCAATAAATGACATACCACTCTCATTATTACGTCAGTTAGATAATGCATGTAGTAAGTTCCTCGTATTCATGATATCCTCTTCTTATTTAACGCAAAATGACAATAAAAATTTAAGTTATGCACGAACAGCTAGTTGAGAATATGTATGAACTTCAAATGACACGATGAGCCGTCTCGTTCTGCATAGGGAATCAAACCCAGGTCATGAAGACTAAGATCTCGTGACTGACGGAAACTAACCGTCATTCGTGACTAGCCATGCAGAGAGTGATATACCTCGATTTTAGACAGTATCAATTTGCAAATATCAACTTTAAATTACGTAACATAACATTTTTAACGGACGCGAATTCCTACCCAGCATCTATTGTCCCTGTTAACGAACTACGAGAGATGTTTTATATTGCCTCTTCCCAAGTAACTTATTTGAAATGCCGTGAGGTAAAACTTGGTGTTGGACAAGGATTCGAACCCACAACCTAATCGGATTGTTATCGAAGGACAATCAACTGTGACATATTGGATTTTCTTCGCAGTAGCTAGATGTTTTAACTGAAATGACGAGACGAAAAATTAATTTTTTCCTTTCCAGGACTCCAACCAGGCACCTATCGCTGTTATATTATAGAGAAAACGAGCATTAAACAGTAGCGACATGTGAGCATGTTTGAACTAGAAATAATATGACGAAGAGTTCAGTGCTTACTGGGAATCGAACCTCACACATTTCGTTGTTGACTACATACATACAGACGTCACCTACCGAATTTTTCTCCACCAGCAGCTCAAAATAACATCCTTGAACTTACAGTGATCTCGCAAATAGTTATATGTCTCACTGGGAGTCAAAAAGTCAGAATTCGTTAGTTTTGACAGCGAATGAAAATGCATAAAAAACCAAAATTATTATCCACCAGCAGATGGTTGTTCTCATGCTAGAGCTTGATAATTCACAATGAAAACCTTAGTGCCGGGCCGGGAGTCAAACCCATTCACGTGCAATATGTGGAAATGTTTAGGAATCTGCAGTTTTGAACAAACAACAAATTGTAGTCGTGCTGTATAGTCACGAAAGGATCAAAATCCGCGTAAAGGGCGGTCTGAGCTGCATTCCCAGTTCAGAACCAATTTCATTGGCATTTTTAATTTTTTTTTTTTGGGTCATCAGTCTACTGACTGGTTTAATGCGGCCCGCCACCAATTCCTTTCCTGTGCTAACCTCTTCATCTCAGAGTAGCACTTGCAACCTACGTCCTCAATTATTTGCTTGACGTATTCCAATCTCTGTCTTCCTCTACAGTTTTTGCCCTCTACAGCTCCCTCTAGTACCATGGAAGTCATTCCCTCATGTCTTAGCAGATGTCCTATCATCCTGTCCCTTCTCCTTATCAGTGTTTTCCATATATTCCTTTCCTCTCCGATTCTGCGTAGAACCTCCTCATTCCTTACCTTATCAGTCCACCTAATTTTCAACATTCGTCTATAGCAACACATCTCAAATGCTTCGATTCTCTTCTGTTCCGGTTTTCCACAGTCCATGTTTCACTACCATACAATGCTGTCTGTACTCCAGACGTTCATCCTCAGAAATTTCTTCCTCAAATTAAGGCCGGTATTTGATATTAGTAGACTCCTCTTGGCCAGAAATGCCTTTTTTGCCATAGCGAGTCTGCTTTTGATGTCCTTTTTGCTCCGTCCGTCATTGGTTATTTTACTGCCTAGGTAGCAGAATTCCTTAACTTCATTGACTTCGTGACCATCAATCCTGATGTTAAGTTTCTCGCTGTTCTCACTTCTACTACTTCTCATTACCTTCGTCTTTCTCAGATTTGCTCTCAGACCATACTGTGTACTCATTAGACTGTTCATTCCGTTCAGCAGATCATTTAATTCTTCTTCACTTTCACTCAGGTTAGCAATGTCATCAGCGAATCGTATCATTGATATCCTTTCACCTTGTATTTTAATTCCACTTCTGAACCTTTCTTTTATTTCCATCATTGCTTCCTCGATGTACAGATTGAAGAGTAGGGGCGAAAGGCTACAGCCTTGTCTTACTCCCTTCTTAATACGAGCACTTCGTTCTTGATGGTCCACTCTTATTATTCCCTCTTGGTTGTTGTACATATTATATATGACCCGTCTCTCCCTATAGCTTACCCCTACTTTTTTCAGAATGTTGAACAGCTTGCACCACTTTATATTGTCGAACGCTTTTTCCAGGTCGACAAATCCTATGAACGTGTCTTGATTTTTCTTTAGCCTTGCTTCCATTATTGGCCGTAACGTCAGAATTGCCTCTCTCGTGCCTTTACTTTTCCTAAAGCCAAACTGATCGTCACCTAGCGCATTCTCAATTTTATTTTCCATTCTTCCGTTTATTATTCTTGTAAGCAGCTTCGATGCATGAGCTGTTAAGCTGATTGTGCGATAATTCTCGCAATTGTCAGCTCTTGCCGTCTTCGGAATTGTGTGGATGATGCTTTTCCGAAAGTCAGATGGTATGTCGCCAGACTCATATATTCTACACACCAACGTGAATAGTCGTTTTGTTGCCACTTCCCCTCATGATTTTAGAAATTCTGATGGAATGCTATCAATCCCTTCTCCCTTATTTGACCGTAAGTCCTCCAAAGCTCTTTTAAATTCCGATTCTAATACTGGATCCCCTATCTCTTCTAAATCGACTCCTGTTTCTTCTTCTATCACATCAGACAAATCTTCACCCTCATAGAGGCTTTCAATGTATTCTTTCCACCTATCTGCTCTCTTCTCTGCGTTTAACAGTGGAATTCCCGTTGCACTCTTAATGTTACCACCGTTGCTTTTAATGTCACCAAAAGTTGTTTTGACTTTCCTGTATGCTGAGTATGTCCTTCCGACAATCATATCTTTTTCGATGTCTTGACATTTTTCCCGCAGCCATTTCGCCTTAGCTTCCCTGCACTTCCTATTTATTTCATTCCTCAGCGACTTGTATTTCTGTATTCCTGATTTTCCCGGAACATGTTTGTACTTCCTCCTTTCATCAATCAACTGAAGTATTTCTTCTGTTACCCATGGTTTATTCGCAGCTACCTTTTTTATACCTATGTTTTCCTTCCCAACTTCTGTGATGGCCCTTTTTAGAGACGTCCATTCCTCTTCAACTGTGTTGCCTACTGCGCTATTCCTTATTGCTGTATCTATAGCGTTAGAGCACTTCAAACGTATCTCGTCATTCCTCAGAACTTCCGTATCCCACTTCTTAGCGTATTGATTCTTCCTGGCTAATGTCTTGAACTTCAGCCTACTCTTCATTACTACTATATTGTGATCTGAGTCTATATCTGCTCCTGGGTACGGCTTACAATCCAGTATCTGATTTCGAAATCTCTGTCTGACCATGATGTAATCTAATTGAAATCTTCCCTTATCTTTTCCAAGTATGCCTCCTACTCTTGTGATTCTTGAACAGGGTATTCGCTATTACTAGCTGAAACTTGTTACAGAACTCAATAAGTCTTTCTCCTCTTTCATTCCTTGTCCCAAGTCCATATTCTCCTGTAACCTTTTCTTCTACTCCTTCCCCTACAACTGCATTCCAGTCGCCCATGACTATTAGATTTTCGTCCCCCTTTACATACTGCATTACCCTTTCAATATCCTCATACACTTTCTCTATCTGTTCATCTTCAGCTTGCGACGTCGTCATGTATACCTGAACTATCGTTGTCGGTGTTGGTCTGCTTTCGATTCTGATTAGAACAACCCGGTCACTGAACTGTTCACAGTTACAGACCCTCTGCCCTACCTTCCTATTCATAACGAATCCTACACCTGTTATACCATTTTATGCTGCTGTTGATATTACCCGATACTCATCTGACCAGAAATCCTTGTGTTCCTTCCACTTCACTTCACTGACCCCTACTATATCTAGATTGAGCTCAAATGGCTCTGAGCACTATGGGACTCAACTGCTGTGGTCATTAGTCCCCTAGAACTTAGAACTACTTAAACCTAACTAACCTAAGGACATCACACACATCCATGCCCGAGGCAGGATTCGAACCTGCGACCGTAGCAGTCGCACAATCTAGATTGAGCCTTTGCATTTCCCTTTTCAGATTTTCTAGTTCCCCTACCACGTTCAAGCTTCTGACATTCCACGCCCCGACTCGTAGAACATTATCCTTTCGTTGATTACTCAATCTTTTTCTCATGGTAACCTCCCCCTTGGCAGTCCCCTCCCGGAGATCCGAATAGGGGACTATTCCGGAATCTTTTGCCAATGGAGAGATCATCATGACACTTCTTCAACTACAGACCACATGTCCTGTGGATACACGTTGTTGTTGTTGTTGTCTTCAGTCCTGAGACTGGTTTGATGCAGCTCTCCATGCTACTCTATCCTGTGCAAGCTGCTTCATCTCCCAGTACCTACTGCAACCTACATCCTTCTGATTCTGCTTAGTGTACTCATCTCTCGGTCTCCCTCTACGATTTTTACCCTCCATGCTGCCCTCCAATGCTAAATTTGTGATCCCTTGATGCCTCAAAACATGTCCTACCAACCGATCCCTTCTTCTAGTCAAGTTGTGCCACAAACTTCTCTTCTCCCCAATCCTATTCAATACCTCCTCATTAGTTACGTGATCTATCCACCTTATCTTCAGTATTCTTCTGTAGCACCACATTTCGAAAGCTTCTATTCTCTTCTTGTCCAAACTAGTTATCGTCCATGTTTCACTTCCATACATGGCTACACTCCAAACAAATGCTTTCAGAAACGACTTCCTGATACATAAATCTATATTCGATGTTAACAAATTTCTCTTCTTCAGAAACGCTTTCCTTGCCATTGCCAGTCTACATTTTATATCCTCTCTACTTCGACCATCATCAGTTATTTTACTTCCTAAATAGCAAAACTCCTTTACTACTTTAAGTGTCTCATTTCCTAATCTAATTCCCTTAGCATCACCCGAATTAATTTGACTACATTCCATTATCCTCGTTTTGCTTTTGTTAATGTTCATCTTATATCCTCCTTTCAAGACACTGTCCATTCCGTTCAACTGCTCTTCCAAGTCCTTTGCCGTCTCTGACAGAATTACAATGTCATCGGCGAACCTCAAAGTTTTTACTTCGTCTCCATGAATTTTAATACCTACTCCGAATTTTTCTTTTGTTTCCTTTACTGCTTGCTCAATATACAGATTGAATAACATCGGGGAGAGGCTACAACCCTGTCTCACTCCTTTCCCAACCACTGCTTCCCTTTCATGCCCCTCGACTCTTATTACTGCCATCTGGTTTCTGTACAAATTATAAATAGCCTTTCGCTCCCTGTATTTTACCCCTGCCACCTTTAGAATTTGAAAAAGAGTATTCCAGTCAACATTGTCAAAAGCTTTCTCTAAGTCTACAAATGCTAGAAACGTAGGTTTGCCTTTTCTTAATCTTTCTTCTAAGATAAGTCGTAAGGTCAGTATTGCCTCACGTGTTCCAACATTTCGACGGAATCCAAACTGATCCTCCCCGAGGTCTGCATCTACCAGTTTTTCCATTCGTCTGTAAAGAATTCGCGTTAGTATTTTGCAGCCGTGGCTTATTAAACTGATAGTTCGGTAATTTTCACATCTGTCAGCACCTGCTTTCTTTGGGATTGGAATTATTATATTCTTCTTGAAGTCTGAGGGTATTTCGCCTGTCTCATACATCTTGCTCACCAGCTGGTAGAGTTTTGTCATGACTGGCTCTCCCAAGGCCGTCAGTAGTTCTAATGGAATGTTGTCTACTCCGGGGGCCTTGTTTCGACTCAGGTCTTTCAGTGCTCTGTCAAACTCTTCACGCAGTATCGTATCTCCCATTTCGTCTTCATCTACATCCTCTTCTATTTCCATAATATTGTCCTCAAGTACATCGCCCTTGTATAAGCCTTCTATATACTCCTTCCACCTTTCTGCCTTCCCTTCTTTGCTTAGAACTGGGCTGCCATCTGAGCTCTTGATATTCATACACGTGGTTCTCTTCTCTCCAAAGGTCTCTTTAATTTTCCTGTAGGCAGTATCTATCTTACCCCTAGTGAGATAAGCTTCTACATCCTTACATTTGTCCTCTAGCCATCCCTGTTTAGCCATTTTGCACTTCCTGTCGATCTCATTTTTGAGACGTCTGTATTCCTTTTTGCCTGCTTCATTTACTGCATTTTTATATTTTCTCCTTTCATCAATTAAATTCAATATTTCTTCTGTTACCCAAGGATTTCTAGCAGCCCTCGTCTTTGTACCTACTTTATCCTCTGCTGCCTTCACTACTACATCCCTCAGAGCTACCCATTCTTCTTCTACTGTATTTCTTTCCCCTATTCCTGTCAATTGTTCCCTTATGCTCTCCCTGAAACTCTGTACAACCTCTGGTTCTTTCAGTTTATCCAGGTCCCATCTCCTTAATTTCTCACATTTTTGCAGTTTCTTCAGTTTTAATCTACAGGTCATAACCAATAGATTGTGGTCAGAGTCCACATCTGCCCCTGGAAATGTCTTACAACTTAAAACCTGGTTCCTAAATCTCTGTCTTACCATTATATAATCTATCTGATACCTTTTATTATCTCCAGGGTTCTTCCACGTATACAACCTTCTTTCATGATTCTTAAACCAAGTGTTAGCTATGATTTAGTTGTGCTCTGTGCAAAATTCTACTAGGCGGCTTCCTCTTTCATTTCTTAGCCCCAATCCATATTCACCTACTATGTTTCCTTCTCTCCCTTTTCCTACACTCGAATTCCAGTCACCTTTTACTATTAAATTTTCGTCTCCCTTCACTATCTGAATAATTTCTTTTATTTCATCGTACATTTCTTCAATTTCTTCATCATCTGCAGAGCTAGTTGGCATATAAACTTGTACTACTGTAGTAGGTGTGGGCTTCGTGTCTATCTTGGCCACTATAATACGTTCACTGTGCTGTTTGTAGTAGCTTACCCACACTCCTATTTTTCATTCATTATTAAACCTACTCCTGCATTACCCCTATTTGATTTTGTGTTTATAACCCTGTAGTCACCTGACCAGAAGTCTTGTTCCTCCTGCCACCGAACCTCACTAATTCCCACTATATCTAACTTTAACCTATCCATTTCCCTTTTTAAATTTTCTAACCTACCTGCCCGATTAAGGGATCTGACATTCCACGCTCCGATCCGTGGAATGCCAGTTTTCTTTCTCCTGATAACGACATCCTCCTGAGTAGTCCCCGCCTGGAGATCCGAATGGGGGACTATTTTACCTCCGGAATATTTTACCCAAGAGGATGCCATCATCATTTAATCATACAGTAGAGCTGCATGTCCTCGGGAAAAATTACGGCTGTAGTTTCCCCTTGCTTTCAGCCGTTCGCAGTACCAGCACAGCAAGGCCGTTTTGGTTAATGTTGCAAGGCCAGATCAGTCAATCATCCAGACTGTTGCCCCTGCAACTACTGAAAAGGCTGCTGCCCCTCTTCAGGAACCACACGTTTGTCTGGCCTCTCAACAGATACCCCTCCGTTGTGGTTGCACCTACGGTACGGCCATCTGTATCGCTGAGGCACGCAAGCCTCCCCACCAACGGCAAGGTCCATGGTTCATGGGGGGGATACACGTTACGTGTCTTTAATGCAGTGGTTTCCATTGCCTTCTGCATCCTCATGTCGTTGAACATTGCTGATTCTTCCGCCTTTAGGGGCAATTTCCCACCCCTAGGACAAGAGAGTGCCCTGAACCTCTATCCGCTCCTCCGCCCTCTTTGACAAAGCCGTTGGCAGAATGAGGCTGACTTCTTATGCCAGAAGTCTTCGGCAGCCAATGCTGATTGTTTATCAAAAATTACGCAGCGGCGGGGATCGAACGCGGGACTGAAGACGTTTTGATTATGAGTCAAAGACGCTACCCCTAGACCACGGCAACCCAGCGGCATGCAGTAGCTCAAATAAAAGGTGGAATACGTGTCTGCGACCTGAATAGCGTTTACTTCGTCACTAGAAATAAATAACTATATAAGAAAGGACACTGGTGATATAGTTCCTACATGTCGCCACTTCTAACTTTATTGTGGTTCAATCTAACATCTACTTGGTAGAGAAGGAATATCATGTTTAATGTGAATTTCAGACCACAATGTCATTGTACCTTCTTCACTTGGCGTAGCTAGAAGCGAATAGAATAGGTCTCTCCCTATCAAAAAGCATTGGCGGAAGCTGGAATCGAACCTAGACCGTCAGTATAACAACCTATCAGCAAACCAACAGAACACCCAATCCTCTATCCTGTCACTTATTTTTCTGTCATAACACCGTTGCGGCACACTCGATGATCATTCTGACACACAGGCTCCCTGTAGTGGTTTGCAGCATGTTCAGTACATTCATTTACTTGGTTCACCGAATCACCGTGAACTACCTGCCTCGACTATCCAGTGCATACATTCGACCCTATTTTGTAATCACCGAAATAAAATAACGTAACTGCCACCTACACAGAACTGCCAACAGTGTAGGATGCAGAAATTTAAATAGAAAGTGTTCCTTTTCATTTGAGCTACTCTATTGCGCTATCTGTTTGTTGAAACTGTCGTGCAGTGCAAAAGCAAAGCTGTAACCGTCTGTCTCTCTTAAGTCTAGATCCAGTCATATGTATTATCTCACAGCACTGTGGAATGCTGAAGTTCTGGTGCAACTGTTGACTTCTGGAGGTGATGTATCCACGCAACAGCTAGTAGCGTAACGGTAGGCATTGCAATCTGTATATAAGACGTCGCGAGTTCAGTTGCATTTGCTGCTAAATTTTTTAAAACCCAATTCTGCTGTCTGCTGAAGTTATCAATTTAATGGAATTTTGAACATAATTCCCTTCACTTCTCAACCCACAATAGTCGCATGTGGAAAAAGGGCTAACTTCTGCGACATTTTGTTCTTTTCAGATTTAATAAACGGCCAGGCAGCAGATGCATTGCGAAGCTTTTGTATTATGTATGGGGAGAGCGCTTCATGTCAAATTAGTCAGGAAAGTATTTTCTCAATTATCTGTCGTCTGGTAGTGGAATTTTATTCTTCTTCAAACCTTGTTTCACAGCTTTAACTCAGAACAAGTCTTTCTACATGCATATAATCAATATACTGCATGTGCATTGTCAGACTGTTATAGAAAACATCAGAGAATTCGCATATATCGTTGATGATTAATTTCTCTCTCATGTTTAGTATTGTTTTAACGACACTAAAAGAAATCTTACGAAAATTGTGCACTGTATTATAAGAAATGAAATAAAACTACCAATGATAACCTTACGACGAAAGACTGTTTTAATAAAACTGAGTATCTTTACACAAGCATGCCTCTATCGCCACGAATTAGTAAAATACTACTCACTTCTATTTCCATTGGGTCTGTGTTTAACTGGTATGCTGAGTCATACTCAACAGGTATGCAAATTTGGCGTTTCATAAATAAAGTTATGTATTCCTAGAAACCCAAAATTTCCTTGTCAGCAGCTGAAAGAGGCGTTACCTGTTGTGCAGCATTGTAAGTTTTTCACCATTGTACTATGAGCTGAAAGTATTTTCTTGCGATTTGCTTATCGATGTTCGATCGGACTGCTTGTAGCTATTTGACAGAAAGCATAAAAACGCTATAGCCAGGGAGACTGGAACCGCTAAGCATAACAGTCGGTTTTCCACAGGTCAGCACGTCACCTCATCGCTAGCGAAGACTTATGTGTTGTGTCTTCCTCTTACAAGGCACACAGCGGCTAGAAATCGTAAAGTGCTATTTACAGGACGAGATTAGTTGAGAATTCCACGTGCAACGACCTTCCTGGGCTGAAAACCGTAAATTTACAATATTCTGTTACACCTCAAGTGATAATAACTCAGAATATTCAATGTAAATGACAGGAAAAATCAAGTGAACTTTGAGGCTTAATTCCGTGCACACCAGGAAGTAACTCGTCGATCATAGTGTTGACAAGCATACTTTGCCTTGTTGCCAAATCTCACTTACAGTACCAGCAGGAAGAAGACGAACCGATGTGATCCTACAACGGGCTGGGAAGTGACCATAGCTGGCGCCTCAAAGACGCGGCTGCTACGGCCTGGAATAAGTAATGCGTCTGATTCGCATTTCTGTAACTGGGTTTAGGGACTGGAGCGTAGTCACTAATAATACTCAGAACTGACTGCTAACTAAGCATCATAAATCAGTAACACTCATAGTTCTATTCATATTTCTTTTGTACTGTACTCAAAACTAAGAAACTAATTCACGGACGTTTTCGTGCCTCGCCGATAGTCGAACACAACAAACAAATAAAACAAAACAGAGAATGTGTGTGTGTGTGTGTGTGTGTGTGTGTGTGTGTGTGTGTGTGTGTGTGAGTGAGAGAGAGAGAGAGAGAGAGAGAGAGAGAGAGAGAGAGAGAGAGAAGAGAGCGAGAGAGAGAAAGAGAGATAAACATAAAAAGAATGAGAGGGAGGGTAAAAAAGTGTTGTAAAGAAATTGAATACTGGTATGTAAAGAAATCTTTCACTTAAGTGACACGTTCCACATCATTATGAAATGTCGTATTCATTATCTATGGAACAAGTATTAATCTAATCGAATCGAATCATATCATATTGCTGACTAGCCATGAAGAGTCATGAATAACTGAAATTTTCGCCAAAATCATTAACCAAATCTAAATCTGAAAACAAAAGACGACAGTTTTTGCAAATAAACCAGGACTTCTATCAAGACCCTTTCATCCCTGTTAACTACCCACGAAAGATGTCTGATATACCTCAATTCAGAAGTAACAAAGCGTGTATGCATTTAAAGATGAAGCGCATGATGCGAATTTCCGTGACGGAGATACGAACCCAAGATGTAATCGTATTGTTATCTAAGTAAAATCAGATGTTACGTATCGGTTTTTCTTACCAGCTGATAGGTGTTTGAATCTAAAATAAGGATACAAATTTTTGTGCCTGAGCGACAATCGATCCGCACTCCTATCGTTCTTCTTTATCGTCCACGAATATAGCTTAAGTGTGAATTGCTTACTCACCAACAGTAAGCTGTGTGCGTGTTTGACCAGAAACTGTTGGCAACACATGAACAGACATTAAAAATTTACGTTAATTTTCAGTAGCAGGCCAATGTGCACGTGATAGGGCTTGAAATGAAATTATGAATATTTTTGTACTGGATCAGGATTCAGAGCTACATACTTACCTCTGGAGGAGACCTAGAGAAGATTGCAGTCTTGGGAAAAGGAACGAAATGATTGAACTACTGTTACGAGGGATTCAGATCCTCGAAAGAGGAGATACGAATTAGACTCATAGTCCAGCACCAAATTTTTCCATGTCTCTAGTTCAATCAAGTGCAAGTAAAATAAGAGCCCTGTTCCTTTAAATGGCTATCGGTTCATCAAATAAAATAAAATTTTCTAATGCAGGTTTTCTGTTTACCATGAGCTTCACATGTGTCATTTCCCGACGTAAACCGGCTCTGCCCAGTAGGAAATGAAGGAACGTTATGTTTAATGCTGATTCTGGATTATAACATCCTTCCCTTGAGGTTACCAGCGGTAAAATAAATCTATTTGTGCCTCTTAAAAGTAAATGCCTGAACCCACGCATTGCACTTGTGATAGTTCGTTCCACCAGACCATTGTGACCACATTCCCCAGCCCCAAGAGTGTGCTGTTACGGATGATGTGCTTAGCTTATAAAATTAGTCACGATGGAAAAAATGCGAGTTTATTAAATGGTTAAGTAGAAGCAAGCTTCTGACTTGCAGACTATGCTATTCTCATGTCAGCAGGATGTAAAGACTCTTCTAGGCATTATAGCCTTGATGTGAAGCCATTTTGAAATTTTCACTAATTCAAGAAATTTCTTAGTTCGAGAAAATCCACTGTGAAGTGTGAAGTTACCGGATACTTCGATTATTACAGTCATTATTACTATCTTTTCTTCATACCGCTGCTGGAACACATGTGCTTGAATGTCATTTAATGCCTTTTGGTCATATGGAAGAAGTAGTTGCCCAAGAACAGGTTCTTTCCCTGTCAACGGAATCGTCTTCATGTTTATATCGAACATCAGCAATTACTCGTATATCACATTAAAACTAAAGTAACTGATGAAGACGTTACTTGATAACAAAAACGCGCTGCCTTTCTTCATTTACTTGAGCCTAGAAATGGCTGCCGAATACTGCCAAACCGAAAGCCAAGGGATCTTACTGCCTTCCGATATACGTAACTGACAGTTCTTCCATATGATTTGGTCGACGTGACCGGTTTCAAGCTGTTTATGACAGAGAATGTTTTAGAAAATCAATTGTTTTCCTTTCCAATAAACAGAAAGATTTTCATTCTAATCTATCCAAGACCAAAATTTTCGCAATATTAGTTCAAATTTAATATTCGTTTCTATAATGTAGGAAAGTATTCCACAGTTCCAAAACCCGCATCCGATACATTGTCCTTACTCTTAGTCGCTCATTCGGGAGGACGACGGTTCAATTCCGTCTCCGGCCATCCTGATTTAGGTTTTCCGTGATTTCCCTAAATCGTTTCAGGCAAATGCCGGGATGGTTCCTTCGAAAGGGCGAGGCCGATTTCCTTCCCAATTCTTCCCTACACCGAGCTTGCGCTCCGTCTCTAATGACCTCGTTGTCGACGGGACGTTAAACGCTAACCACCACCACCACCACACTTAGTCGCTGACCATAAATTCTAGCTCAGCGTGACACCAGTTTAAGTAACCTAATATATCGAAGACTGTTTGCCAGTGCTCTTTCTCACCGGAAAATATGCAATTCACTCACTGGGCTCCATATGTACGCAGTAACATTTATTTCTTTGTGTATGCAATGCATATGTATTGTAGAATTTAATGATGCTCTTACTTCCACTTCTGTATACATTATGCCTGACCTAAAATGCCCCTTTATCATTAGAGGCCCTGGACGGTGCACCATCATATTGACAACAGTAATATGCTTTTACTGACAACCTCACTGTTCGTTTTACCTGATTTTTTAATCATTTAAATAAAACAACATGACCTTCCAGTAGGAGGCATTTTGTCCCCCTTTTCCTTTTGTGAAATTTGTCAGTAAGCTTTTTGCCTTCCAACCAGCGAAATGCGGCAGAGTACGGCCGCTAAACGATTCGCAAACCACGATTTACTGTCGTTAAGACGATTTCTTTAAACATTGGCGTAGCTGAAGGAATTTAGCTTCTTCTTAAATCGTCTCATGCCGCAACGTTAACAGATATCTTAAATAGGAAAAGCTCTTCATCCAGGTACGAAGGTTGTAAAACAAACTGCCCACAGTTTGCGTCAGGTTGATCTTTTCGTCTGATAGCACTGCGTAAGTGTTTTGTCTAAGAGGTATCAGAAGTAGTGTTCCTGTAGCTGTGGGAATCATTTGTTGGAAACGAGTTTAACAACAATGGGTACAGTACTGCTAAATATTCAAAATGATTATCAACCTAAGTCTGCGTTCATCCAAAAACTGAGGATTATTCGTAATATTGAAGCTAGACTGAGTATCCTTGTCTTCCTTGAGTGGGCACTGGAAGGTGTTTACACACACGTATACGAGGGTAATCCCAAAGGTAAGGTCTCCTAAGGGACACGCAAGTGCCAACGCAGGCACAAACGAGAGATCCAAATTTTAATGCCAAACAGAAACCACAGTGTTGGCTGCATGCTGGCGAGGTGGTAAAGAGGAAGACTACGGATACGAAGATCTCAGGTTCGATCCCTCGTCAGTCCCACGATTTTTATGTGCCGTTTTACACTTATTTCCCCTCGGGCAGTGGTTGTTGATGTGATAAATGCTGAGCTGTGCTGCGGTTTGGAAGCCACGTTAATTTGTAGGTTCCCCTATTAACTGGCTAGGTAAGTCAACTCAAAGGTCGGAGTAAAGCAACGGCAAATCACCTCCAACAAGACTGTGCCTATTAAAGCACTTTGGTGTTCAAACCACTCTTCCGACTGATGACTGCTTTACGTTCTATAGGTTCCAAAATTAATGATCTTCGGGTTATTAACATTTTTGTGTTTTCATGCTGTAGCTTTGAAACCAGTAAACGTAAGTAACCAGCCAAGCACTGTCACCATTCGAGTTGTCAAGGTGGTAGACGACGATGCCGTCGACTCCAGTTACAATCTTGGTCATGGCTATGTTTCATTTGAATACCTCCATGTGCCTTTCTGCGTATTTCAAGATATACTTTTATACAGAATGAGATTTTCACTCTGCAGCGGAGTGCGCGCTGATATGAAACTTCCTGGCAGATTAAAACTGTGTGCCCGACCGAGACTCGAACTCGGGACCTTTGCCTTTCGCGGGCAAGTGCTCTACCACCTGAGCTACCGAAGGTCCCGAGTTCGAGTCTCGGTCGAGCACACAGTTTTAATCTGCCAGGAAGTTTCATATCAGCGCACACTCCGCTGCAGAGTGAAAATCTCATTCTGGAAACATCCCCCAGGCTGTGGCTAAGCCATGTCCCCGCTGTATCCTTTCTTTCAGGAGTGCTAGTTCTGCAAGGTTCGCAGAAGAGCTTCTGTAAAATTTGGAAGGTAGGAGACGAGGTACTGGCAGAAGTTATGCTGTGAGTAACGGTAGCTACGATGGTAGAGCACTTGCCCGCGAAAGGCAAAGGTCCCGAGTTCGAGTCTCGGGCGGGTACACAGTTTTAATCTGCCAGGAAGTTTCATACTTTTATACACTTGGTACGCATCCAAATTGATATCTGATAGAACTGTATATAGCAACATGAATCAGATATGTTTTCCGTGCAATATATCGGACAACACGACAGTGCAGTGAGATGTCGTTTGTGTGTTGCACATGGTGCAGAAGTATTTGTGTTCTTCTTGTTTCTGTGATAGGTTTCACCCCACTGAATGCGAGCACTCTCACGAATAGACTGTCAATAACTAGAATTACGCAATAATACACTTAAAATATGCATTTTTTCATTACGTATCCCGATGAAAATAACTGTAAACAGGTTATATGTCTACTTGCTTGTTATTCGCGCTTCTCGATGCTGTCCTAAAAAAATAGCAAGAAATAAAAAGAGAGAGAGACAGAGAGAGAGACAGAGACAGAGAGAGAAAACAGAAATGTAATACAAATATCAGCTCAGTGACGCCATGTTCGTCTCGTGATGTTAAGCAAGGATAGTTGATAGGTAATATCTCGTTGTACTAGAGATTTGTATGGCTACAGGGTTATTTCTTTTCGCTGTGCAAACAACCAGAACAGAATTCAGTGGCAAAGTGGTAAGAACACGTACGCAGTGCGCCAATTAAACGCTGAGCTTTTCTTGGTTATTTTGTTATTCGACTATATTGCAGTAAACATCCTTCATTATTTATTTGTTATTACTACCATTGTTATTGTTATTCGTCACCTCACAACAGCTTTCCTATATCTCATTGCCGCCGATGCACGTAACGAATTGATCAGGATGAATGGAATGTGGGATGTTTCGTCACGGAGAATATACACATTTATCTCGGCTCCTTGTCATCAGGGTAATATGGAAATCTCAATAAGAGAGGACGACAACAGGATGCCGGTGATGCAGGCAATAACACCCAACTATTTCTGTCGACTTAACACCATGACGACAGACGAACTGGCGTCTCACTGTATTTTGATTATAACTCGTTAGCCTTCTTGCGGCCTCGTTTTAATACCTCGTGGGAGCAGGCATAATACACTCCTGGAAATTGAAATAAGAACACCGTGAATTCATTGTTCCAGGAAGGGGAAACTTTATTGACACATTCCTGGGGTCAGATACATCACATGATCACACTGATAGAACCACAGGCACATAGACACAGGCAACAGAGCACGCACAATGTCGGCACTAGTACAGTGTATATCCACCTTTCGCAGCAATGCAGGCTGCTATTCTCCCATGGAGACGATCGTAGAGATGCTGGATGTAGTCCTGTGGAACGGCTTGCCATGCCATTTCCACCTGGCGCCTCAGTTGGACCAGCGTTCGTGCTGGACGTGCAGACCGCGTGAGACGACGCTTCATCCAGTCTCAAACATGCTCAATGGGGGACAGATCCGAAGATCTTGCTGGCCAGGGTAGTTGACTTACACCTTCTAGAGCACGTTGGGTGGCACGGGATACATGCGGACGTGCATTGTCCTGTTGGAACAGCAAGTTCCCTTGCCGGTCTAGGAATGGTAGAACGATGGGTTCGATGACGGTTTGGATGTACCGTGCACTATTCAGTGTCCCCTCGACGATCACCAGAGGTGTACGGCCAGTGTAGGAGATCGCTCACCACACCATGATGCCGGGTGTTGGCCCTGTGTGCCTCGGTCGTATGCAGTCCTGATTGTGGCGCTCACCTGCACGGCGCCAAACTCGCATACGACCATCATTGGCACCAAGGCAGAAGCGACTCTCATCGCTGAAGACGACACATCTCCATTCGTCCCTCCGTTCACGCCTGTCGCGACACCACTGGAGGCGGGCTGCATGATGTTGGGGCGTGAGCGGAAGACGGCCTAACGGTGTGCGGGACCGTAGCCCAGCTTCATGGAGACGGTTGCGAATGGTCCTCGCCGATACCCCAGGAGCAACAGTGTCCCTAATTTGCTGGGAAGTGGCGGTGTGGTCCCCTACGGCACTGCGTAGGATCCTACGGTCTTGGCGTGCATCCGTGCGTTGCTGCGGTCCGGTCCCAGGTCGACGGGCACGTGCACCTTCCGCCGACCACTGGCGACAACATCGATGTACTGTGGAGACCTCACGCCCCACGTGTTGAGCAGTTCGGCGGTACGTCCACCCGGCCTCCCGCATGCCCACTATACGCCCTCGCTCAAAGTCCGTCAACTGCACATAGGGTTCACGTCCACGCTGTCGCGGCATGCTACCAGTGTTAAAGACTGCGATGGAGCTCCGTATGCCACGGCAAACTGGCTGACACTGACAGCGGCGGTGCACAAATGCTGTGCAGCTAGCGCCATTCGACGGCCAACACCGCGGTTCCTGGTGTGTCCGCTGTGCCGTGCGTGTGATCATTGCTTGTACAGCCCTCTCGCAGTGTCCGGAGCAAGTATGGTGGGTCTGACACACCGGTGTCAATGTGTTCTTTTTTCCATTTCCAGGAGTGTATTTTGCTTTTTGAACACCGAACAATAACACACAAAGATAGTAGATGGAAGGATACGAAGAAACAATCAGACTCATGGGTGTGGATGCAGTTCATCATTAGAGGACAAAACAAGAGGGAAACATTACGAAAGCAATGAATACGCTGGTTAGTATACATTATTAGTATAGATCTGAAGATGAAAAAGAGCAGATCTGCACAGTGCCCGTACCTGCACTTTAGTTTCTGTCTTAACGAGCATAATTTTTAGCTTCTTCTCTTCTGAATTTTCGAATGAATTGATTATTATGTGGTACAGAATAATTAGCTAACTGTTTTTCTTACAGCTTCCATTCGCACCAACATTTTTCTACATTCTCGTGCAATTCATGAAATTCTATTTGTATGATGACAAGACTCCACATAGACGCAATCGATTCCGAGGTGCAAAGTGTTTGGTATCTTACTTTTCGTGACAGGTGGGCAAAGTTGGTTTCCAAAGACTTTTTATTGTACTGAAATAATCTTTTGTCACAAACTAACAAGGTAGTGTTTTATTCGTATGTATTTTGTGGGAAACTGTAATCGTGATGGAAGATTACACACCTGAATGTTTGACACAACTGGTAGGAGAAAAGGCTGCACATTAACCAAACCCTGCGCGCCCTCTCCGTATTCTCCTATGACAAGAGCACGAGATTCTCCTCCTACAACGCTACAGAGCTGTTCCTACCACAGCTGAGAATTGGCAACATCGTCACAAACATTTGGCAACACTGTTGCAGTTCAATCACTTCCGCGTATGGTACTGAACTGACTCGCTAAATTCACTTGATATTCCCTTTCCACTTGAATTACTCGTGCTATATAATCCTCATGTAAACTCTGACACTGAGACAGAAAATTCAATTTTTTGGCTAAAGAAATGCTATTCTTCACATAACTGATAACTTTTATTATCTATAACGATGCATTATTAGGCTGAGCTACCAATACCATGATGAGAGTGGCGTGCCGCCAGCAGTGTATCCGTGGCCCCGTGCCACCACCCGTGTCTTGTGTTTCAACGGTGCAAGGAGTTGTAAATTCTAACTGTGGTAGGGGCCAGCGTGTGTGAGCTTTTTTTCTGATTTATGTTATGGAGCTACGAATTTCCAGAAAAAATTCGGTAATGAAATCAGAAGGGAACCTTCACACGTCAAATCCTCTTGGCAGCTCGACTCAGTAAGTTGTGTTAATGTTCATAGCTCTCGGCTTCCTAACTGAAAAGCTGCTTCACAGTACAAGCAGCTCTGAAGAAATTCGAATGGACTGTCAAAGATACGAAATTCAATATTGTTCTTCACTTCAGACAGAGATGCATCTGCTGGCTGGCCGTTTATTAAACCTGAAAAGAACAAATGTCGCAGAAGTTAGCCCTTTTTCCACATGCAACTATTGTGGGTTGAGAAGTGAAGGGAATTATGTTCAAAATTCCATTAAATTGATAACTTCAGCAGACAGCAGAATTGGGTTTTAAAAAATTTAGCAGCAAATGCAACTAAACTCGCGACGTCATATATACAGATTGCAATGCCTACCGTTACGCGACTAGCTGTTGCGAGGATACATCACCTACAGAAGTCAAAAGTTGCATCAGAACTTCCGCATTCCACTGTGCTGTGAGATAATACATATGGCTGGATCTAGACCTCAGAGAGACAGACGGTTACAGCTTTGCTTTTGCACTGCACGACAGTTTCAACAAACAGATAGCGCAATAGAGTAGCTCAAATGAAAACTTTCTATTTAAATTTCTGCATCCTACACTGTTGGCAGTTCTGTGTAGGTGGCAGTTACGTTATTTTATTTCGGTGATTACAAAGTAGAGTCGAACGTATGCACTGGATAGTCGAGGCAGGTAGTTCACGGCGATTCGGTCAACCAAGTAAATGAATGTACTGAACATGCTGCAAACCACTACAGGGAGCCTGTGTGTCAGAATGCTCATCGAGTGTGCCGTAACGGTGTAATGATAGAAAAATAACTGACAGGGCAGAGGATTGGGTGGTCTGTTGGATTGCTGATAGGTTGTTATAATGACGGTCTAGGTTCGATTCCAGCTTCCGCCAATGCTTTTTGATAGGGAGAGACCTATTCTATTCGCTTCTAGCTACGCCAAGTGAAGAAGGTATGACGACATTGTGGTCTGAAATTCACATTAAACATGATATTCCTTCTCTACCAAGTAGAAGTTAGATTGAACCACAATAAAGTTAGGAATAGCGACACGTAGGAACTATATCACCAGTGTCCTTTCTTATATAGTTATTTATTTCTAGTGACGAAATAAACGCTATTCAGGGTCACAGACACTTATTCCATCTTTTATTAGAGCTACTGTATGCCGATGAAATTGGTTCTGAGCTGGGAATGCAATACAGACTGCCCTTAATGCGGAATCCTTCCGTGACAATACAGCTCGACTACAAATTGTAGTTTGTTCAAAACTGCAGATTCCTAAACATTTCCACATATTGCACGTGAATGGGTTTGACCCCTGGCCCGTCACTAAGGTTTTCATTGTGAAATATCAAGCTCTAGCTTGAGAACACCTATCTGCTGGTGGATAATAATTTTGATTTTTTATGCATTTTCATTCGTTGTCAATACTAACGAATTCTGACGTTTTTGACTCCCAGTGAGACATATAACTATTTGCGAGATCACTGTAAGTTCAAGGATGTTATTTCGAGCTGCTGGTGGAGAAAAATTCGGTAGGTGACGTCTGTTTGTGTGTAGTCAACAACGATATGTGTGGGGTTCGATTCCCAGTGAGCACTGAACTCCTCGTCATATTCTTTCTAGTTCGAACATGCTCACATGTCGCTGTTATTTAACGCTCGTTTTCTCTATAATATAACAGCGATAGGTGCCGGGTTGGAGTCCTGGAGAGGAAAAGATTAATTTTTCGTCTCGTCATTTCAGTTAAAACATCTAGCTACTGCCGAGAAAATCCAATATGTCACAGCTGATTGTCCTTCGATAACAATCCGATTAGGTTGTGGGTTCAAATCCTTGTCCAACACAAAGTTTTACCTCAGGGCATTTCAAGTAAGTTACTTGGGAAGAAGCAATATTAAACATCTCTCGTAGTTCGTTAACAGGGACAATAGATGCTGGGTAGGAATTCGCGTCCGTTAAAAATGTTATGTTACGTAATTTAAAGTTGATAATTGCAAACTAATACTGTCTATAATCGAGGTATATCACTCTCTGTATGCCTAGTCAGGAATGACTGTTAGTTTCCGTCAGTCACGAAATCTTAGTCTGCATGACTTGGGTTTGAATCCCCATGTAGAACGAGACGGTTCGTCGTGTCATCTGAAAAAAGAAAATGCTTCAAATGGCTCTGAGCACTATGGGACTAGAACTTAGAACTACTTAAACCTAACTAACCTAAGGACATCACCCACATCCAGGATTCGAACCTGCGCCCCTAGCAGTCGCGCGGTTTCAGACTGTAGCGCCTAGAACCGCTCGGTCACACCGGACGGCCGTGTGTCATTTGAAGTTCATACATATTCTGGAATTCCAGTTTGGATTCCGTAGAAATATTGGAACACGTGAGGCAATACTGACCCTAACACTTATCTTAGAAGCTAGATTAAGGAAAGGCAAACCTACGTTTCTAGCATTTGTAGACTTAGAGAAAGCTATTGACAATGTTGACTGGAATACTCTCTTTCAAATTCTGAAGGTGGCAAGGGTGAAATATAGGGAGCGAAAGGCTATTTACAATTTGTATAGAATCCAAATAGCAGTTAAAAGAGTCGAGGGACATGAAAGGGAAGCAGTGGTTGTGAAGGGAGTGAAACAGGGTTGTAGCCTCTCCCCGATGTTATTCAATCTGTATATTGAGCAGGCAGTGAAGGAAACAAAAGAAAAATTCGGAGTAGGTATTAAAATCCATGGAGAAGAAATAAAATCTTTGAGGTGCGCCGATGACATTGCAATTCTGTCACAGATAGCAAAGGACTTGGAAGAACAGTTGAACGGAATGGATGGTGTCTTGAAGGGAGGATAGAAGATGAACATCAACAAAAGCAAAACGAGGATAATGGAATGTAGTCGAATTAAGTCGGGTGATGCTGAGGGAATTACATTAGGAAATGATACACTTAAAGTAGGAAAGGAGTTTTGCTATTTGGGGAGCAAAATAACTAATGATTGTCGAAGTAGAGAGGATATAAAATGTAGACTGGCAATGGCAAGGAAAGCGTTTCCGAAGAAGAGAAATTTGTTAACATCGAGTATTGATTTAAGTGTCAGGAAGTCGTTTCTGAAGTATTTGTATGGATTGTAGCAAAATATGGAAGTGAAACATGGACAATATATAGTTTAGAAAAGAAGAGAATAGAAGCTTTCGAAATGTGGTGCTACAGAAGATTGCTGAAGATTAGATGGGTAGATCACATAACTAATGAGGAGGTGTTGAATAGGATTGGGGAGAAGAGAAGTTTGTGGCACAACTTGATTTGAAGAAGGGATCGGTTGGTAGGACATACTCTGAGGCATCAATGGATCACCAATTTCGCATTGGAGGTCGGCATGGAGGGTAAAAATCGTAGAGGGAGACCAAGAGATGAATACAACCAGCAGATTCAGAAGGATGTAGGCTGCACTAGGTACTGGGAGATGAAGAAGCTTGCACAGGATAGAGTAGCACGGAGAGCTGCATCGAACCAATCTCAGGACTGAAGACCACAACAACAACAACAACAACATATTCTCAACTAGCTGTTCGTGCATAACTTAAATTTTTAATGTAATTTTGTGTTAAATAACAAGTACGGTATGTTACTTTGTAGAGGAAATCATGAATTACTCTGACGTAGTAATGAGAGTAGTAACATTTCAGGTATGTCATTTGTTGCAATAAATGTGAGCTTACAAGCCTTAAGGACAGTCTTATCTGTGATAAGGTGTTCCCTGATAAATCTAGTATCGTGGTATTACTTTACATCTTGAGTTATTGCGATACAGAGCAGTGTTTTCTAGTGGTGACTTGTTAGAACCATTTTCAATAGTCAAACGAATGTACCAAGGAGCGAGTAAGGTACCTGCTAGACAGCTGCGTTATGTGGGTCGCATGCGAATCAGGCAATTTAGGTCGTTCGGCTACTTTTGAGCATGACTGTACCTTTCGTTGCTCAAGCGATCTACGGTAAATTACTGCTAGAACGGGAGCAAGTTCTTTCGCATAATCTTTAAACAATCTTATAGGTATCTCATCTGCTCCTGAAGCCTTCCCGACACTAATCGATTCTAGCTGCTTTTCAGTTCCGCTATCGATTATCTCAATATCTGCCATTTCGACGTTCGCATGACGATTGAACGGAGGGGCAGTGTTACGATCTTCCACGATGAAAGAACTTGGGAAGACCGAATTCAGTATTTCGGCCTTCTCTCTGTTATCTTGCGCTTCGGTGCCGGTGTGGTCGCTTAGAGAATGAATAGATGATTTTGACCCACTTACTGATTTTACATTCGTCCAAAATCTCTTAGGGTTTTTGCTCAGGTCGGATAACAACGTCTTGCTTTCGAAATTCTTGAATGCTTCTTTCATTGCTCTCCTTACGCTCAATTTCGCTTCGTTCAGCTTTTGTCTGTCAGCTAGGTTTTTACTTCTCTTGACTTTGAGATGAAGTGCTTTTCTAACACGGCTATTAAACCATGGTGGCTCTTTCCCATCCCTTGAAACCCTTGTCTAGGGAATATTGAACGATACATTCGATTTTTTTTTTCATTTATTCTCCACATCATCGTCCTCAGCACCGAGTATTGGATGCTGACTGCTGAGATATCCTGAAATTTGTATCCTGTCACCCTTGCTGAGCAAATATATCTTCCTACCTCTCTTAACATTCCTTGTAGAACCCGTCGTAATAGCCGGCCGAAGTGGCCGGGCGGTTTTAGGCGCTACAGTCTGGAACCGCGTGACCGCTACGGTCGCAGGTTCGAATCCTGCCTCGGGCATGGATGTGTGTGATGTCCTTAGGTTAGTTACGTTTAAGCAGTTCTATGGAACTGATGACCTCAGCAGTTAAGTCCCATAGTGCTCAGTGCCATTTTGAGCCCGTCGTCATAGATGCTGTCACAGTCTTATGATCACTGATACCTTCCTGTACGTTAACTGATTCAATAAGTTCAGGTCTGTTTGTTGCCAGGAAGTCTAAGACGTTATCCTCACGAGTTGGTTCTCTAATTGTCTGCTCAAGGTAATTTTCAGACAATACATCCATAACAATGCCACACGATTCCCTGTCTCTGGCACCAGTTTTGATCTATACCTGGCCATTTGAAGTCACCGCCTATTACCTCGGCATGATCATGAAAATTACTTATGATACTGTGCAAGTTCTGTCTCAAGCGTTATTGTATATACCGTGAACAGTAGTGATCCTATAGCATTCCCTTGAATTGCTCCAGATGGTTGCTCTGTAAACAATAAGCAAAATTCTGGTACTCCTGTAGTAGTTGTAACCAATCTTCGTACTCTTGTGACCAGTGGAGAGAAAAGTATTGTGGGGCTAAGCTACATTTAGCACCCACAGCTGCCTGAGTGTTTGTGGGTAGGGAATGTAACGACGGCTAAGACATTTGTGGACAGTCACCTCGAGTTGTAAGTTAAATTATCAAGAATAGAATTCTATATCAATTTCTAGAAACGTTTACATTTCAAGTAGAACCTTGTGGAAAAACTGTGACTGCAAGATATCACTTTCCCAATACGCTCTGAGAATCGATATAAATAAGTTACAGGACAGTACAAGTTACTCATCTGGCGTTTAACTAAAAGTGAGATAGGATTGTCATCGATCAAATGGCCAGATGTACGCCAAGTTCTATCCCGTGTTCCTCTACAGTGACACCGCGCGTCTGGATTCGGTAGAGCTTTCAGTAGTTTGGACGAACAGAAGGGATGTTTTTTACTGAATGGCTGTTTGTGGCCGGCACGGCTTTGCCGCGCGGATTGAGACGCCATGTGATGAATTGGGCGGTACCTCCCGCCGGAGGTTCGAGTCCTTCCTCGGGCACTGGTGTATGTGTTGTTCTTAGCATAAGTTAGTTTAAGTAGTGTGTAAGTCTAGGGACTGATGACCTCAGCAGTTTGGTCCCTTCGGAATTCACACAGATTTGAACATTTTCGAGTTGTTTATGCTCGTCGGTAACACCTAACGGGGCCCACCGATTTAAACATTTTCTTGAGCCCTCCCTCCACCTTCCCCCCTCTGTGGCGGCCAGCTAATGTCCAACGAGTCCCTCAATGTCTTCATCGAGCCCGGGCTTTAGATTGGGTGCTGTTAATTCCAGAATGTTGCCAGCTTTTCGGCCAACCTCTCCAAATTATCGGGCCCGTCGCGCGTTTCACACCTTAGGAGTAATAAATCCGTGTTGAAACTGGAGCGCCGTCCGGAAGATTAACGGCTCCGGCCGTTGATCCATTAGTTGCGTGCCTAACACTGGTCAACGTGCGTCGACGTGTCAGGCAGATAACAGGGCTCGCGCGAGGACATAAATTAGGATCCAATTATGGAGCCATTAGCAGAACAATTAGGGGAGTGCCGCGAGGCGAACAGTTTATCACTGGACACCGCGCCGACCTGCCGGCTCGCCAGCCTCGATAGCGGCGGGCACCCTCGGGGCACCGGCTCTGGCTGCAGACCATTGGGCCGGCCCGAGAGGGAGAACGCAGCTGGATCAAAGGGACAACCGTGCAGCTCTGTGGCTGGATCGAAGACTTTCCGGCCAGCAGAGCTGAGAACGCCGCTCTGAATGGGGAGTTCTTTAGTTAGCTATTGCTGTTGGACAAAAATACATCACCAGAAACACAGTATATTGCCATGTCTAATAAGGTGTGAGAAACCCGTTGGCATTCAGGCTTCCAGTCGCTTCGGAATAGATAAATGATTGTCAGGGGAATCTTAAACCATTCTTCCTGCGAAAGAAAGCAGGGGTGGATAGCGATCATGCACTTTTCTGAACAAATTGTATCTGAAAGGCCCATTAATATTGAAATCTAGTGACTGTAGATGATGTGAGCTGTGTGGACAGGGGTTCTGTCATCTTCATACACAACATTACCAATAGGAGAGCTTGAAAACACCGCTTCAGTTGTAAATTACTTTATTTTCACACTACCGGTTTCGGACTGTTATAAGCCCATCCTCAGGTGTCGTACTGAAAATAGCAAAAGAAGGGAAATGATTTTCACATGCCGCAACACACATGAAAAACTAAAAACAAATTTTTTTCTAAAAAGTTTTAAAACTTTTAAAAAACATTTCGAAACCGCCGGTCGGGCTAGGTGCTGTGAAACCTATGTCAGTGCGCAAGTGGCACCAGACAGTTAGTGCTACGAACGACTGCCTGGGTAGGGAATATACTCAAATGATATCACGACACTTACGCTGTGTTGCGGTCTCCGAGCGCCGCGTGTACCAGGCGCGGTGTGCTGCCTATGAGCGCAGAACAGGGAGTAGCGGATGTGAACGAGGAGGCAAACTGGTAAACCAAAATGGCGAAAGTGCTGACATCTATTGATGGAGAGAAGAACGCGGAGCCACTAGCCCGGCCGTTCACAATTTGAATTTAGTGGTTTACATTTAAAGTGAAGAAAAAACAAAAATACATAAAAATACACGATATAAGTTGAAAGTGCATGATGCGTAATAAAGGAGTGTATTGAACAGGTCGGTCCACAACTGTGGTAAAACTGAGTGGAAGATGCGATATAAAACTATAATATAAACCGTAAAGTACAATGAAACTTTCCTTTTACATGAGTGGCAAACAAGTTTTAAATTTAGTGGTGATATATAAGTGGCAAAGTGGAACAATGCGCCACAGTCATCTGTTAAAAGAACATGCACATGTCCCATTCCTCTCTACAAGCTCTCGTAACTGAACAACAAGTCAAGTAGCGAAACCTTACAGTCTATACTGTCAGAGACTAGTATGCCAATTAATAGCTAGCAGAAACAGCATTAAAAGGACACATTAAAAGTGGGGTCAATTTAAAACTGCTAACCAAAGGTAGACAACTAATCGAGGCTTACATTAGATAAGACCTGAGACGCGCTTTACATCATGAAATACAGGTAAATTTTAATTAGTGTGGGCACAAATATTCTACCATGGGATGGACCTGATCAGCCAAAATGTTCACATAATCTGTGGCAGGAATGCGACATAACAGAGTTACCTTAGGGCTCAAGATTCACCAAGGTATGGCTGCCCTAATCATCACCGAAACCCCGCTAAGTTTCACTCCTGCGACATAAACTCGGCCGTAAGTTGGAAACAGTGTGAAACAAGACTCATCCGGCCACATCACACTCGTCCATTGCTACACAGTCCAGTTTTTGTGGCTTCGGCTCCACATTTTTCTCTTTCAGACATTTACGTAACTTGTAAGTGCCTACGGGATTCCAGCTCGCCCTAAAATTCACTACTTCGGAAGCCCTCTTCGTGTTGCTTTGATGCTGATATGGTTCGCGGGTGCGACATTCAGTTCTGCAAGGACTTTCGCAGATATCGTTTATTTTTCGTTACAATACTCATCAACGACCATTCTTCACTATAAGTCAATACACTGTCGGCCACTCATGTCGATGCATCGTGCGTTGGGATTGCTTGGGAGGTGGAGAGCAGTCAGTACATCACGAGTTGTGCTTACCCAAGCAGGCGGACACATGAAAGTAACCTATCATATTGCACATGCAACAGCTTACTTATTCACGACCATTCATCGTGACAAAACTACTGTTATGCAAGTACAGCCGTGTGTAACAGCAAGTAGTGTTATATATGGATAATTAGTCATGCATGCACAAAATTTTAATGAACTTCGTCAAGATGTTGCTAAGTTAAGCCTCTGTGTCACCCTCTTTTCACTTCACCCCTGTGGGAGACAAGTAGTTCTTACCGCCAAAGATAACCTCGCTTTTGTGTGCGTAAATAATCATATGAACGGTACAGGAACGCATATAGATTAGTTTTAGCGGATGGCTGCTTGCTCTCCATAAATGACACAATGGCCAAATTTAACGCTAGTGTACGTAATATTTTTCAGTCCTACTCATGCAAATAGATTTAAAACTAGTTCTCTTTTTTTTTACAAGCTACCAATTTTTAAATAAAAATACGTCGATGGAATAGAGTTGTCCAAGAGGAATGACTTTAAATTAGATTTAAAATTGCTTTACTACCTTTCAGACACTTTATGTTATTCGGTAAACAATCAAAAACTTTTCTCTCAGCCAGTTCTTAATGTCAAAGTCCAAAGAGTGTCCTTTTACGAAATTTTAATATTGGCGACACTGAAAAATCACGTAGAGTGAGGTGTCGAGTATGGAATGGGTATGGAAGGACTGTCATATAATGTTTGGCACCAAATTCACGAATTAACAAATCTAAGTAGGCAGATTCATGGCGTGTTGGAGGTAGTATGGGTAATCTTGACACAGTTGTGGTCTCTTCCTTAGTAACGACGATTGACTGTCACCTTGAGGCTAAATTTCGAATTGCACTATTCCATTGACAGTGAAAAAACTTTGATCATCACTTTTTCGTTGGATCGAGAATATCACGCTTGTAATGGATGTGCTCGTCTCTTGCCAACTCACTACGGTGACTTTAGCCTCAACTTCGTAGTCGTAGACCAATCATTCACCTCCTGTGATGATGCCTTATGTGAATATCTCATCGTCATCTTGTTCAGACTGCAACTTGCAACCGTTTACTCTATTTGTCTTCAGATATTTGATTATCAAACGAGAAACTGGTGCAACTCCATGAGTGGTCGCTATATCGGTAGGAATCTCGCGACAAGAAGCGGTTGTTTCCAACACTTTCTGCAAATTGCCTGACAGTCATATATAACAATGGCGCACCTAAAATTCTTAACTTTCTTAATGTTAGCGCCATCAGATGACGCGAAAGTCTTTGATTGGAGAAGGTGAACTACTTGTGACTGACGACTACTTTGAAACGGAAGAACCTTCATAAGACTGCCTTGGACCAAGAGCAATCATCTTCGTAAGCTCGCTTCCAACGTACATAACTTTTCTACAAATATTTACCCCACTTTCTTACGCGGTGCATCCTTACTAGCGCAAATGGGTAATAGGTAAAGCCGACACGAACACCGTTCTATCTTTCACATATATGTCGGTAGGTGTCAAACTAAACACCTAAGTGAAACAGGGAGATTACTTGGAAGATCGTGAAAGATACAGTGCTGCGAACGGCTCACAACCAGAACGCTTCGTTTGCGCGTGAGGAGAATGAACAGACCTCGTACATTAAGGATGGCAACATCAAATTATGGTGTGGGCTCGGAAGAGCTCAGGAGAGCATTCAGTTTGCTTTTGCACTTGGAGGAAACGGACGAAAGGTGGCGCTAATTGTGTGTTGTAACTATCACTCCAGCATCACATATTTTTGTTCTTCACAGGTCTAATGTTCCTCCAGGTGCCAAAGTTCAAACACGGCGGTTGCTGTTGTGTACGTCTGGTCATCTGCTTGAAACATCCATGTTGCACGCGTTTCGCCGTATTTCAAAAGCATTACTAAGAAAGTAGACACCTTGAGTGGGTTACTGCACAACAGATAAGTACTTGGGCAACATGCATCTCCAAAACCAGCGTCAATATCATATACATCCATACGTATTATAAAAATGTATCTTAAACATCTCCTCCTAAACCAACTGACCGACTTTCACCAAATTTGGTACTCATATCACATACTATCTGTAAATCATCCCTGCGAAGTAGGTACCACCTACTTATCAAAGATGTAGTTGGAGGTGAAAAAGTAGTGCAATCCACGACGCAGGAATACCCACACTTTCATCAGCCAGTATTTAAGAATACGAACACTTAGAGAATTGCAACAAAATTTACTCTCCATCACAAACCTTACGAAATTGTTTCTCGACGACAACCCCCACAAACGAGGAAAGAAAAAAGTTTTGTAGATATTAGTGGTGTCTGTACTGTCGGAGATGTCAGACAGAACAGACATCTCACATGCCGCGCTGGATTAGCCGAGCGGTTTGAGGCGCTACATTCATGGGCTGTTCGGCTGGTCCCGGTGGAGGTTCGAATCCTCCCTCGGGCATGGGTGTGTGTGTTTGTCCTTAGGATAATTTAGGTTAAGTAGTGTGTAAGCTTAGGGACTGATGACCTTAGCAGTTAAGTCCTATAAGATTTCACACATAAAAAAAAACATCTCACGTATCTATAATTATATGGCCGCGACGGCTGTTTGGTGAAAAAGTTTCAGTGGGAATGCACAACCAACGTTGGAACTCCTTCGCGACTCAGAAATCTGCGAGGAAGGGGTTAATTGGCGGGGTCGTTGCTGTGCGGCGAGAAGGAAGTTGGGAACTTGCTGTCTGACAGAGAGCATGTCCCAATGGTCGAGGTCAGCGATGAACTCGAATGGGTGTCATGGGACGTCCGTCCAGATCAAATGAAACAAAAAGCGGTTAAGGCAACCATTCTAGAAAAGCGGAGCATCAGAGTTCGAGTTGCCGCCTGGCACAATTTTTACCTCTCGCCATTGCATTATCGCAGTGCCCTGTGCGCCTGGAAATCGTTATTTCCTTCATGTCTCTTTCCCATTCCGTTTCCGTTCCATTCCTTTGATGCCAATTATCCTTGGAAAAAAACCTGATCACTTACTGCATTTTCGCAGTTCATTCAGCAAAACAGCCACATGAAGCATGACATTTTAATTTATTACTTGTTTAGTACTAACTGTATTCAGGACACATTTAGCATATGGTACCCATACCTGCTGCTAAATGTACCTAGAAAAACATATATCTGTACGACACCCAGTAAAAGGGATACGTCATAAACACTGAGATTCGCGAGAAACTGCCACATTATGCACATGTTTTAATTTCTTACTTCTTTACTACTGACTCTATTCGCAACATATTTCACATACAGTAACCACGTGTACTGCTTGATGTACTTGCAAAATTATATCATTGCACAGAATCTAGATAAGGAGATACGACAACATAAACATTGAGCTGCCTGAAAATGAAACTACAGGGTGAAATTCATTAGAGAAATTGCTGAAATATGTGCAAAAATATCTATAATATACAGTATGTTAAATACATGTGAAATACATTTGACTTCAACGAAATTTGGTTACAATCTGTAAAGAAATACTCTGGGGGTAAGAACCAATGGCCTTCTTCTGGAGTAAGCATGTTAATGTGGAGAGAGAAGGGGAAGGAGAGGATGGAGAGAAAGCGAGGGGGATTTAGGAGTTGGACACACATAGGAGAGAGAAGGAGATGGGCACAGAAAGGGGAAGGGGAGAATGGACAGAGAGAGGAGACAGGAGGAGATGAACAGGAAAGGATAGGGGGGATGGAGAGGAGTGAAGGTGAGGTGGACAGAGAGGAGGGGGAAGAAGGAAAGGACAAAGAGAGGGAGAAGGACTAGGTGAACAGGGAGAGAGGAGAAAGTGGAGAAAAAAGGGAAGAAGAGAAGTGGTGAGAGGGAACGATGAGATGGACAGAGAGAGGGTATCAGATCTGTAATTTAAGCAACAACAAGCCACAAGTATGGTTGATAAACGTTTATTTAACTCAAACCATTATCGGTTTTGAATTTTTACAAATCTATCTTCAGATGGCATCTAAAATCTTTCGTTTCTTTCCTGCTGGGGACTCGCTTTGTATTCGTTATTGGTGTGGTGCACTAAAGTAAACAAAAGTTTTTTTGCTCACAATACGCTAAAGTTCCGATCGATTCTTTTTCATTTTGACCTTCACACAAACCTTCACGAAACGATTTTTAAGTTAACAAAACATGAAATACGGCGAAAACTTGTGTGGTGGATGTTCCTATGTGACGAATTCGTCCTGTCTGTGTGTTCTGCAATATAAAGTTAAAACATGTTTCGTGCATGTACTATGCAAGGGCTGTTTAATTCCCTGTAGACTGCTATAACAAACATCATTGTATGTTTCATGGCAGCACACACGCTCAACATTTGCAAACCGTGGCCCAGCTTCACAGAACAAAAACAGTAGTTTCAAAGATTTTAAGAGTACTGAAGATGCTAAGTTACAGATGTTATACAGAATGTATGGGCACAGTAAAATAGGTCTTTGGTAGAACAGTGAAATTAATTTGTAAGTCCTATAGAGAAGTAAAACTATGTTCAATAAATTCTGGTATGGTTTTGTATTGATTGTCTGAGGTTACAGAAGCAAATAATATGTACAAATAATGAAATGTTGATAAGTGTGATCTACCTAATCAGATAGCATGTTGTCACATTGTCAACATCGTTTATCAACAAAAGAAGCAGAATTTTTTTTATTGTACTCTTGTAATTTACACAGTATTGATGATCTAATTTCCATGTGCAGTGCTGGTACTGTTCAATGTACACATACCTGTTCAGAATGTAAAACAAGTTAGATCTGATTATATAGGTCACACTTACAAAACTTTTATTGTTTGTACACAATATTCGTTTGTGTAGTCTCAGCCGATCAACGGAATCCCATATTAGAATATACTGTAAATAATTTTATTTCTCTGTTCGACTTTTAAATTAATTATACCGTTCAACCAAACATATACTTTCTATGCACACACACGCTACACAACTTTTGTAACTTAACATTTTTACCATTCTAACGTCTATGGAAACTACTGTTCCTTTTTCTTCTTACTCGTGCAAAGCTGGGCAAACACTGAGCGTGCATACTGCCATAAAACATAAACTGGTATGCGCTGTAGCAGTTTACAGGAAATTAAACAGCCCTTAGATAGTTCATGTCCAAAAAATATGTTAACTGTACAGGGCGATTGTACTGAACGTTTCAAAACCTCTGAAGCGACGTAGATGACTTTGAAACAAGTAATGAATGTGAGACATATGGAGCTGCGAGTGTTGGGAAAGACCCCAAAGTGGATGACAAATGATGTCACAAGATGACGTATCTCGCCGCTCGTGCAGTGGATGGGCCTATCGCTCTGTCGCACCTGATCATGCCAACCCAAGGCAAGTGTTCACGCCGGTGTGACTGCGGACCCACATGCACTTCAGCGCGTGTGGCTCAGGGTTCGAATCTTGAGTGTGGCAGGTTGCTTTTCTTTTGGTTGCCTCAGACAATTATTCGTTTACAGTGAGGGAGAAGTTACTATTCTATTTACCGGTCTCGCGGCCTCCGCCGGTTTATTGCAAAGTATGGTACAACAATAACCTACTGTATTGCTTGACAAGTAAATGAGTATGAGCTTCCGAACTGCACCGTTATCAGTAGATGACCTACGTCTTCTTTACTAAATACTGTCTGCAACCAAAGAAAAAACGGGACATAAAGAAATAAACACAAAATAAGAAAGGCTTTTACTTGGTTACAGAGAGAATAATAACATAGTAATTTCCAATGTTACAAGAGATCACATTTACAGTCGTGTTCCAAATTTACACCGTTTGCTCGAATGCAAGTACTGAATCATTCGATCATCCCTTCACACCAAAGCCCAATCACTGCACGTGTGGTGAGGTACGCCATCTTGTGATGTCACATGGTTGACAATTCTAAATCATTTTTGGGGTAATTCCCGACATTTGCGACACCATGTGTCTCATGTCAAATTACTCCTCTTCGCTTTGGGTATTTTAACATTAATAAGAATCAATCTATATAATTCAGAACACAAAGACAGGATAAATTCCTCACACACCAACATCCACGTCGTAATTTCCACCACAATTCCTGTTTTATTAACTTGAAAGTCATATCATGAATGTTTCTGTGAAGGCCTACCTTAGTGCACCATGCCAGTAAGGAACACAAAACGACGCCTCAGCTAGAAAGCATGGAAGCTGTAAGAACCCGTCTTAACACGGATTTGTAATAAATGAGAAGTTGGTAATGATCTGAGTTAAATAAACTGTTTTAAAACATATTTCTGATGGGTTGCTGCTTACATTATAAATCTTGTAATTGTACTAGAGCCACGTCTCTCAATACGCCAACATTTCACAAGATAGCACGAAACCGCCGAAGATTATTAGGCTGTAAATAATCAGCTACACATCAAAATAATTCTACATCGCAGACGTCCCACATGAAAAAAGACTGAAACGAGGTAGGAACTGTCGGAAGTGAAAAAAGTGGGAAAATGAAGGATTCTTTGTGAATGCGAGCCATAAATCTCAGAAGCAATAAACATGCGGATGTTTGAGGCGGCGCGCGACGGCGTGTGCTGTTTATTGATTCCGATGTCGACGGGAGAGACGACGCAGGACTTGGGCACCAGAGCGATGATTTATGCTCGTGGTTCCAGCGCAGTGCGCGCGGTTTACTGTTGCTGTAGCGTCGTCGACCCGACTACCACCCACACCTTTATCACATTCGCCTAAGAAAACTTGGCTAAGTACGAGTAGTACACGCGCATTGAGGGTTCCGTACAAACTTAATTATGTATGTATGTAGGCCACCTATCCAGGGAGTCGAGAATCTCAACGATTTTTGCCTGTTGGCGATATCGATACTGGCGAGATACTGGTCCTGGGAATTCCAAGACCGTACCAAAATCTCTGCAGTAGTTCCTCAGATTAGCCCGAACATACAAAAAGAGGCGAGCAAGGGGACTTTATTTTATACACTTAGAGAGAGAATATGAAACAAAACATTTCTGTTTATTTACTAAAACATGACTAAAACCCACATTTTATGTTTTCATACACTAATGTTCGTCGATTATGCTTTTGACGGATGAGAAATGTAGTGTATGTTCAAATGGCGAAAGATATTTTTATGTGATATAATTACAATTTAAAATGTTTAGGACTTTTTACTTGTACTGTGAAACCTTGATTCCTGTCGAATTTCAAGTTTCTAGGTCAACGGGAAGCACTCTACAGGTTTTGATGAGAGAGTTTTCGAGTACCAAAATATGAGACATAAATGCCTGTGTCGTTTGATTGAGATTACTTAGAAGCGTAAAATTTTTACACCGCCAAGATGACATAAACTTTAATTTGATGCGTCTACCCGCATCTGAAAAAAAGGTTCCTCAACTCATTGTCTGGAACCGAGTGACCGCTACGGTCGTAGGTTCGAATCCTGCCTCGAGCATGGATGTGTGTGATGTCCATAGGTTAGTTAGGTTTAAGTAGTTCTAAGTCTAGGGGACTGATGACCTCAGAAGTTAAGTCTCATAGTGCTCAGAGCCATTTGAACCTTAGTCTGACAGACAGACGGACGGCCGAACAACAAAGCGACCATATAAGGGTTCTATTTTTACAGACTGAGTCATGGAACCCTAAAAATAGATTCTTTAAAAGAACCAGTACCAGATCTACAAATAGTACTCATGCTCAACACATGATATCTCTCGAACTGCACACATGCGGAAAGGCAGAAATCTGGTGTAGAAGACTTTCGAAAAGCGTTCTGCGCTGTATCACAATGTCGGACGATACCGAGTATCTACTCAAAAATGATATACTAAAAGAATATTTGACTGGTAGAAAGCCATACTGATGGAGAATGTTCAATAGGATCGAAAGTAACATTCGCTATGCCCTAAAGAAGAATAACATATACTAGGCTAGCAAAATTATCAATCTACCGCGGATCCCTCGAAGGAAAAAAACTGCGACCAGTAGTTGGAAGAAAGCACGCATTAGGCCCGTCTGCAAGAAGGATAGCACAGTGTTTCCCAAAACTGCCGTCCAATATCTTTGACATCATTTTGTTGTAGAATCTTAGAACATACTGAGCTCAAGCGTAATGAGGTTTCCCGAACAGAATGACCTCCTCCATGCCAACCAGCACGGATTTCGAAAATATAAATCACAGGTCCGCAGATGACAACGAAATAGAAGAAATGTATGATGAGATAAAGGAGATTATTCAGATAGTGAAGGGAGATGAAAATTTAATAGTCGTGGGGGACTGGAATTCGATAGTAGAAAAAGGAAGAGAAGGAAAAGTAGTAGGTGAATATGGAATGGGGGTCAGGAACTATAGAGGAAGCTGCCTGATAGAATTTTGCACAGAGAATAACTTAATCATAACTAACGATTGGTTTGAGAGTCATGAAAGAAGATTGTATACGTGCAAGAGGCCTGGAGACACTGGAAGGTTTCGGATGGATTATATAATGGTAAGAGAGAAATTTAGGAAAAATGTTCTAAATTGTAAGACATTTCCAGGGGCAGATGTGGACTCTGACCACAATCTATTGGTTATGAAGTGTAGATTAAAACTGAAGAAACTGCAAAAAGGGGGGAATTTAAGGAGATGGGACCTGGATAAACTGAAAGAACCAGAAGTTGTAGAGAGTTTCAGAGAGAGCATAAGGGACCGACTGACAAGAACGGGGGAAAGAAGTACAATAGAAGAAGAATGGGTACCTTTGAGAGGTGAAATAGTGAAGGCAGCAGAGGATCAATTAGGTAAAAAGACAAGGGCTAGTAGAAATCCTTGAGTAACACAACAGATATTGAAATAATCGATGAAAGGAGAAAATATAAAAATGCAATTAATGAAGCAGGCAAAAAGGAATGCAAACGTCTCAAAAATGAGATCGACAGGATGTACAAAATGGCTAAGCAGGGATGGCTAGAGTACAAATGTAAGTATGTAGAGGCTTATTTCACTAGGTGTAAGATAGATACTGCCTACAGGAAAATTAAAGAGTCCTTTGGAGAAAAGAGAACCACTTGCATGAATATCAAGAGCTCAGACGGAAACCCAGTTGTAAGCAAAGAAGGAAAACAGAAAGATGGAAGGAGAATATAGAGGGTCTATACAAGTGTGATGTACTTGAGGGCAATATTATGGAAATGAAGAGGATGCAGATAAAGGTGAAATGGGAGATACGATACTGTGTGAAGAGTCGGAACAAGGTCCCGGGACTGGACAACAATCCATAAGAACTAATGACAGCCTTGGGAGAGCCAGCCCTGACAAAACTCTACCGTCTGGTGAGCAAGATGAATGAGACAGGCGAAATACTCTCAGACTTGAAGACAATATAATAATTCCAATACCAAAGAAAGGAGGTGTTTACAGGTGCGAAAACTACCGAACTATGAGTTTAATAAGTCACGTCTGCAAAATTCTAACACGAATTCTTTACAGACGAACGGAAAAACTGGTAGAAGCCGACCTCGGGGAAGATCAGTTTGGATTTCGTATAAATGTTGGTTCATATGAGACAATACTGACCCCACGAATTATCTTAGAAGATAGATTACGGAATGTCAGACCTACGTTTCTAGCATTTGTAGACTTAGAGAAAGCTTTTGACAATGTTGACTGGAATACTCTCTTTCAAATTCTTAAGACCCGTGGCCGTCTTCTCGATGGTTATCTAGTACCAGCTGATTCGTGAATTATTTTTATTTTTTTAAAATATATATCTCTCTGTACATGACTGCTCATTCCCATCGCCGCCGGATCACCAGAAAATCTGCAAATGCCTTCAGTAGAAAAATCGCATAATTTTTGTGGTAGGTTGCTGTTCGAGTCAACATCGAATGTTGGTTGTGCAGAACTGTGTAACAACCAGCATCGTAATCTGCGGTGGTTAATACGTTGTACACGGTAACGCTGTTTAGCCAGTATAGTGCATTTCTTTTCATTCTCGGGTACGCGATGTCGTCAAAGTAAAGTAAGGACGTAATTGAAAGCGCATGCCGGCCGCGGTGGGCGAGCGGTTCTAGGGGCTTCAGTCCGGAACCGCGCTGCTGCAACGGTCGCAGGTTCGAATCCTGCCTCGGGCATGGATGTGTGTGATGTCCTTAGGTTAGTTAGGCTTAAGTAGTTCTAAGTTCTAGGGGACTAATGACCTCTGATGTTAAGTCCCATAGTGCTCAGAGCCATTTGAACCACTTTGAAATCACATGATGCGCCGTTCATTGGATGAAGTTCAATAGGCGATAGAGCAGTTGCCGCTCCACAAACCAGTCGGTGAATGGCTGTACATGGATGCGGGAGGTCTGGTACAACGCCACTGCAGCGAGATGGATGTTGTCGAGACGTGACTGCTTCGGGTATTTTCCGTCCACATAATAACACCGTGTGGTCTGCGCCGCCGTCGATAAGTTGGGGAAGGGGGAGGGACGGGGTAGGTATATTACAGCAGACAGCATTCTACTCAATCCAGGACATTTGCTTTCGACCACGTTCTGTCGGTGAAGGAGCATGAGGTTGCTGTACACCCTGCGGACCCCGGGCACATCGACAATGTGCAGCACCCTCATCAGGTAGCCGCATTCTTGCAGAAAAGTACAGCAGTGGGACAGCGTTGCGAGAATGTGGTCAGAGTTAGCTGGCACACTTATCACAAGGAGGAATGAGATAAGACGGCTGTATCATTAGGATATCCATGCACGACTCCCTGCCAGACTCAAACTTCCATATGTCGTCAAACATGTGTCTTCAGCCTGTACCGGCGCATCTAATATGTATATTCCTGTACAGGAGAGACATCTTAATTGAAAGTCGCTGGCCCAGTGTCGGCGGATAAATACGATACTGCAGTGCATGTATGTCCGAAAAAACAGGGATTGTGGCTGCCACAGCCTTTATAAAGTACATGAAATGTATTCGGAGTTGCGAATATGGACAACCATCAGCTGTATAATGGAATGGACCGGAATCCGTACGTGCATTTCCGCTTATCGAGAGCGGCCGCCTAACAATTTGGCTATCTGAGAGGGACTCAAGGACAGTCCCAAGTGAATCGTCCTCAGGTAGCCAAATTGCAGGTCGATCTCTAACAATAAGCGGGAAATGTTATTCCATTATACAGCTGATGGTTGTCCGTATTCGCAACTGCCTATACATTTCATGTAGAAATAATCGCGCTATACTCATGTGCTAGCTCAGATGGTTTTTGTAGGCTAGTTTCGTGTTACGTATTTTCTAGTTCGATGCGCGGGAAGCGTCTTAGATTGTTTGTCTCGACTTCCCGGCAGCACTATGATACATTGTAAACAGTTGTCACATACTCCCTTTAGAAGGCATTGTACGGATTGCTAGTTTGCTTGGAATACATAAATTCTGAAAATTTAATGTAGCAGCTTCAACATAGTACGTTCTATCAGTCCTTTAAAAAGAAGGCATTCATTCATCTTATGTTACTGTAGTTTCTATCACACTTGATAATAATAAAAGAATATTAAAATTGAAAGACCAGCCGTTGCTGCAGGGATGGTTATAACGTCACATCCCTATGTGACATTACAGTCCCCTTCGCTCTACCTTGGTAGGTACTAGTTTAGCCGACAAAAGCAGCGTTGAAGAAAATTCGACTAAATACCTACCAAGAAGAGGCCGCGTAACTCAAGCTTCGAAGCGGCATCTGTAAGTTCGCTAAAAAAATACACGCTTTCGGTATCCTAAGTAACTTGCGTGAACCAATTTAAACTTCACTTCATCAGGCGTTATTGCCTTCAAAACAAGTTTTAAATGGCTAGCAAGTTCGCATTTACTGTCAAACTACTACTGGTTCAAGGTAATTGCTGTTTTTACTACAAAGTTTCACACGAAAGCAGCCAGAAGCTTACTATTCTGACCCAAATGCTTCTCGCGTTCACTAGAATCAATGACGCACAAAATGTTCAAAACTATACTCGCTTCACAATTAAGACAGAAAAATCAACAGATCGTAAGATCTTCATCAACTTAACAAAACTTGGTGCAGCGCTGTTCCACATCGATCCGTGCACTAACGCAGTTCCTGAGAGACTGCTACAGGCATAAAACCGTATCACAGAGGACTACACAGAGCATGAGAACTGCTTAATCTCTTTTGGCTGACGATTTAGAAAACCAGTCGGAACAGCTCCTGCCTTCAAATACTCGCAGTAATTGCTAGGTCATTCAATAGCATTATAGAGAGCAATTTATAAACGGAATTCTGTCTTTACGAAACCAAATTTTATTTAAAAAAAAAAACAAAGCATGCGTTATCCCCAGAAATGGAACATTCATGTTGATGTAACACAACACATCTCTTCTGGACATACATCACATGATTTATGATTGTACAAGAATTTTCTGACGCATACATTTCAGATACCTTTTAATAAAATAAAGCATTCAACGTTTACTGTATGCCCTGTATGCACTCTCTCACTCTCTCCACAACATACACACAACAAAACAAAATTAAATAATAATTTTGAAATTGCTGCGCTTATGTCAGTAAGCTATTGTAATCAGAGTAAATGCTGGAAAACCAATTTATATGAACTCAATCTTTTTAGTCATTCTTTCAGCTGATATTATAAATGAATACACGATAATCCCTACCTCGGTTCCATAACACCAGAAAAGCTGATATGTTGAAACTACTTTTTCTCGATACATACTGAGTCTCAAATGTATCTTTAATAAAGATATAATTTGAAGAAATGAATTAAAACATGTGCCAAGGCGAGGACTTGAACCCGTGTCTCCTGCTTACAAGGAAGATGTGCTATCCACTGCACCACCCTGGCGTGGGTTACGCTTAGTCCAACGCACTCCCTGGCACAAGCTTCAATTCACACCTCCGCCCATCTTGATTTTCCTTTTTTTAAATCATCAGTATTGCCGAGGGTCTTCAATACTGGAATAGCACCCCAGCTACGTACGTAATGGCGAAATCCTGCCTGCACTCATGCATATGTATTCTGCTGTGCGATAGAACATTTGCCTATTAAGCAGGAGACCTGGTTCAAGTCTCTTCCTTGACCCAAACTTTAATTCATTACATAAGCTTCTATCCTTATCGAAGGTAAACTTGAGTCTCAGTATGTCTCTGGGAAAATTTAATTCCATCACATCAATAGATGTGTGAGGTACAGGCAGCATTTCCCCCATTATGTTCAAACCTGGGTCCTGTTCCATTATTGGAGAGCCACAGCAATAAGGGCGATTTAAAAAGGAGAAAATCAAGATGAGATGACGCATGAAGTTTGTGTTGGGGAGGGCACTGGGCGAGGGTAATCCTGGCATCTGTGTTAACTGCAGTGCCAGGGTGCTTTAGTAGATGAGACATCTGCCCAGGAAGCAGGAGACCCAGGTTCATGTCCCAGCCTTGACACAAATTTTAATTCATTACTTCAGCTTCTATCCTTAACAAGAAAAATTATTACTCATTTTATGGGAAATTTTAGATCTCCGAATATAATGAAGATAATGAACCGAGGTTTTTACAGTATAGCTGTATTATTAATACAAGTATGTATGTGGGTAAGGGCCAAGCAAGGATTTGCACGAACCTTAAACCGTGGTGATTTGCAAAGATAAGCTTATCTCTGCCAAGGGAATTGAATACACTATGCGATCAAAAGTATCCGGACACCTGGTTGAAAACGACTTACAAGTTCGTGGCGCCCTCCATCGGTAATGTTGGAATTCAATTGGTGTTGGCCAACCTTTGCCCTTGATGACAGCTTCCACTCTCGCAGGCATACGTTCAGTCAGGTGCTGGAAGGTTTCTTGGGGAATGGCAGCCCATTCTTAACGGAATGCTGCACTGAGGAGAGGTATTAATGTCGGTCTGTGAGGCCTGGCACAAAGTCGGTGTTCCAAAACATCCCAGAGATGTTCTATAGGATTCAGATCAGGACTCTGTGCTGGCCAATCCATGACAGGGATGTTACTGTCGTGTAACCACTCCGCCACAGGCCGTGCATTATGAACAGGTGCTCGATCGTGTTGAAAGAAGCAATCGCCATCCCCGAATTGCTCTTCGACAGTGGCGAGCAAGATGGTGCTTAAAACATTAATGTAGGCCTGTGCTGTGATAGTGCCATGCAAAACAACAAGGGCTGCATGCCCTCTCCATGAAAAACCCATCTAGACCATAACACCACCGCCTCCGAATTTTACTAATGGCACTACACACTCCGGCAGATGACGTTCACCGGGCATTCCCCATACCCACACCCTGCCATCGGATCGCCACATTGTATACCGTGATTCGTCGCCCCACACAACGTTTTTGCACTGTTCAATCATCCAACGTTTACACTCCTTACAACAAGCGAGGCGTCGTTTGGCATCTACCGGCGTGGTGTGTGGCTTATGAGCAGCCGCTCGACCATGAAATCCAAGTTTTCTCACCTCCGCCCTAACTGTCATAGTACTTGGTGTGGATCCTGATCCAGTTTTGAATTCCTGTGTGACGGTCAGGATTATGTCTGCCTGTTAGACATTACGACCCCTTCAACTGTCGGCGGTCTCTGTCAGTCAACAGATGAGGTCGGCCTGTACGCTTTTGTGCTGTACGTGTCCCTTCACGTTACCACCACACTGTCACACCAGAAGCAGTGAACCTAGGGATGTTTAGCAACGTGGAAAGCTTGCGTACAGAATTACGACACAAGTGACACCCAATCTCCTGACCATGTTTGAAGTCCGTGAGTTCCGCGGAGCGCCTCATTCTGCTCTCTCACTATGTCTAATGACTACTGATGTCGCTGATATGGAGTACCTGGGAGTAGGTGGCAGCACAATGAATCTAATATGAAAAATGTATGTTTTTGAAGGTGTCCAGATACTTTTGATCACATGGTGTATTTTGCATCTTGTAATGCGCCCAAGAAATCTGCAGCTGACTGACATTAAAATTGGCCTGTAATTTTTCTCGTCCGTTCTTGCACCTTCTCACATATGGAGTCGCCTGCGCATTTCTCCAATCGCTAAGGACATTGGGCTGCTCACAGATATGCGATAATTGAGAACTAAGTAAAGGGCCAACGCCGTAGTTTACTCTCTGTAATGCCAAACTGGTATTCCACGCGGACCTGCCGACTTCCATATTTTCACTGCTGAAGTCGCAGTGCGTGGGTCTGGGTAGCAGACTTGGTAGCCAGCAACATGCCCTCACGGGCCGAGCAGAACCGGCGGCGCCCATTAGAGGCGTCGTGTCACGGGGAGAGTTATAGGGAAGCAGTAACACGTATTAACATCTCCGGAAACGGAGGAGGCTCCCAGCGGCTCATCCATCAGTAATGAGACTCGGAAGCGGGCCCATCTGCATACGCGCAGGGCGTGCCCTGGGAAATCCCCCAACCGCCGTCTATTAGCCACGCTTAAATTACGGCTCAATTTGTGGCGTATTATGTCATCAGAGAGCGGCTAACAGATATATTCCGAGGCACTGAATTATACTCCCCGTGTTTAACGTTATATTAATGCCAGGAAAGTTAACGATGAAACATCATTACGCCCTAAATCACCAGCTATGAAAGATTCGAACTCTGGATTAAGTCACCTCTCTCTGCAATCGAGGACCGTCCTGGCGCTTTCAAACATCGTGGTTACGTTTAATACTAAACATTTTCATATTTTCAAGCTGAATGGCGTGCATAAACTCACAATCCATCAGCATACGCAACAATATATTGGGAAAAGTGTATGCTGATTGTAATTTTGGTCATAAATCAAAGGCAGCGACATCAAAAATAGAAAAATGGGAATACTTGGTTCAGAAATGCTTAATGGTGTTACAATAGAAGTGAAAGAAAATTTCTAAATAGGATGCGAGTAGAATGAGGTGCTCGTGACAGCGATGGGAGATGAGGTAACTTCTGTGGCAAGGTACAAGTCGTGACCAGAAAGAACGTATGCTATTCAGTTATTACTCGTGAAACAAAACTGAAGATCTCTGTTCACGATACTACTCCGACAGTATCCGTGAAACTAACTTCCCAGTGATGTTGTTATAACGGCGTCTTCTGGTAATACATACGACTAATCCCATGTCGCAGTCCTATACAACGCACCACAATAGCTATTTATTTGCGATCACCATTTTATGTATCGCTAGCTGTACTCAGCATGAGTTACCACGTCTCTTTCTCTTTCTGAGCAGCTATACACATACGAAGCAGACACATTTAGATGAACAACATAAACGAAAGAAAATGATATTTTAGTTCATTAAACTAAATTGGAAAAAAGTTTTTCAAGTGCTTCTTGCCCGAGTCTTCGCTCCTATGCAAATGTCACATAGGTACCGACAGGAAAAAAACTGCAACACCAAAAAATAATAAATGTAAAGTAATGAAATTTCGGAAATACATTTATGTAGGTAATATATTTAAGTGATTAACGCTGAAAGATCACACGTTAATTTAAGTGCGAAATAAGCCATTGTAAATGTGAAATACTGGTACATTAATAACCGATGTAACGGCCAGAATGTGGAATGCAAGCATGGAAACGCACATGCATTGTGTTTTAAAGGTGCCGGATGTCAGTTTGTACGATGGAGTTCCATGCCTGTTCCACTTGGTCGGTCAATACAGACACGGTTAATGCTGTTTATGGATAACACTGGAGTTGTCGTCCGATAATGTCCTGTATGAGCTAGACTGGCGACAGATCGAGTATTCGACATTGTGTAGGGCATGCTGGGTTACAACAGCGGTATGTGGACGAGCGTTATCATTCATGAATTGAAGTGTAACAGGTCGAATCACCTGACTGACCTAAGGTTTTGCAGTCAGGATTCGTGGCATGACCACGAGAGTGCTCCCGCTATCAGACGGAGTAGACAGAAAAGGGGCCTTCAATACCTATTGTTAAAGCTGCCAGTAGCTAAGAGAGGAGTTCAAAATGGACCAAGAAAAATTTTTTATCATTTGCCCAATAAGATAAAATGTCTGACAAGTAGCGAAGCAAATTTTAATTCTAATTTGAAATCATTTCTCTTGGACAACTTTTATCCACTGAACAATTACTTCTTAAAAGTTGACAGCTAGTAGAAAAAAAGTTGCTTCTAAATGTAGTTGCGTGATTAGCAATAAAATTATAAAATGTTCATTAATGCTAACGCTAATCATGTATACATATCCTGTACTCGGCCAGCATCATTTCGATAAAAGTCGTTCAGATCTACATCTACATCTACATCTACATGACTACTCTGCAATTCACATTTAAGTGCTTGGCAGAGGGTTCATCGAACCACAATCATACTATCTCTCTACTATTCCACTCCCGAACAGCGAGCGGGAAAAACGAACACCTAAACCTTTCTGTTCGAGCTCTGATTTCTCTTATTTTATTTTGATGATCATTCCTACCTATGTAGGTTGGGCTCAACAAAATATTTTCGCATTCGGAAGAGAAAGTTGGTGACTGAAATTTCGTAAAAACCTCTCGCCGCGACGAAAAACGTCTATGCTGTAATGACTTCCATCCCAACTCGTGTATCATATCTGCCACACTCTCTCCCCTATAACGCGATAATACAAAACGAGCTGCCCTTTTTTGCACCCTTTCGATGTCCTCCGTCAATCCCACCTGGTAAGGATCCCACACCGCGCAGCAATATTCTAACAGAGGACGAACGAATGTAGTGTAAGCTGTCTCATTAGTGGACTTGTTGCATCTTCTAAGTGTCCTGCCAATGAAACGCAACCTTTGGCTCGCCTTCCCGACAATATTATCTATGTGGTCCTTCCAACTGAAGTTGTTTGTAATTTTAACACCCAGGTACTTAGTTGAATTGACAGCCTTGAGAATTGTACTATTTATCGAGTAATCGAATTCCAACAGATTTCTTTTGGAACTCATGTGGATCATCTCACACTTTTCGTTATTTAGCGTCAACTGCCACCTGACACACCATACAGCAATCTTTTCTAAATCGCTTTGCAGCTGATACTGGTCTTCGGATGACCGGATGACCTTACTAGACGGTAAATTACAGCATCATCTGCAAACAGTCTAAGAGAACTGCTCAGATTGTCACCCAGGTCATTTATATAGATCAGGAACAGTAGAGGTCCCAGGACGCTTCCCTGGGGAACACCTGATATCACTTCAGTTTTACTCGATGATTTGCCGTCTATTACTACGAACTGCGACCTTCCTGACAGGAAATCACGAATCCAGTCGCACGACTGAGACGATACCCCAGAGCTCCGCAGCTTGATTAGAAGTCGCTTGTGAGGAACGGTGTCAAAAGCTTTCCGGAAATCTAGAAATACGGAATCAACTTGAGATCCCCTGTCGATAGCGGCCATTACTTCGTGCGAATAAAGAGCTAGCTGCGTTGCACAAGAGCGATGTTTTCTGAAGCCATGCTGATTACGTGTCAATAGATCGTTCTCTTCGAGGTGATTCATAATGTTTGAATACAGTATATGCTCCAAAACCCTACTGCAAACCGACGTCAATGATATAGGTCTGTAGTTAAATGGATTACTCCTACTACCCTTCTTGAACACTGGTGCGACCTGCGCAATTTTCCAATCTGTAGGTACAGATCTATCGGTGAGCGAGCGGTTGTATATGAGTGCTAAGTAGGGAGCTATAGTATCAGCGTAATCTGAAAGGAACCTAATCGGTATACAATCTGGACCTGAAGACTTGCCCGTATCAAGCGATTTGAGTTGCTTCGCAACCCCTAAGGTATCTACTTCTAAGAAACTCATGCTAGCAGATGTTCGTGTTTCAAATTCTGGAATATTCCATTCGTCTTCCCTGGTGAAGGAATTTCGGAAAACTGCGTTCAATAACTCCGCTTTAGCGGCACAGAAGTCGATAACAGTACCATCGGCACTGCGCAGCGAAGGTATTGACTGCGTGATCTAAGGAACATTAAAATAAATAACTAACTAACCAATCTCTTATAGTAGCTACGCCGCACACACCCAGCACGACTGTTATATCCGAAACACAGCTTCCAACTCGAGAGTCTAGTGTAATTTGTGCGGGCGGGAATTAGAGGGGCCTGTTTGGTACACGCCAGCGTTCGTGGGTGGTCGCTCCACTTTCAGCCTCTAATTGCAACCGGGACGTCTTCATGACCAAAGAGACCACTCCTCATCAGGGATGCCCTTTCACGTAGCCACCATTACCGATACCACTTTATTACCTTACGCTCTTTTTTGCTTCGAATTGGCAATAAATACAAAGTAATTCATTTTGCAGTGGATCGTACACATATTTCTAAGGACTTTATTAGCGCGTTAATGACTCCGGAGCAATCGCAAAGGAGAGCCTCGCTCGGTGCATTAGGAAACGCGAATGGTCGATAATTCATGTTGCGCTTAAGCGTTCGCCCGACTAGTGCGCTGCCCGGCCAGATTACGGAGTAATTTACGCTTGCGCGTCGGTGTAATTAAGGATCGGAGAGAGTTGCAGGTTGACTCCGCATTCATCGTAGAGTAATGGCGCTCCATGGCGCGGCAACGCAGCCATCAGATATTCGGGTAGTCAGTCGCAGGGGGAACACGAATTGTTACGTTCTGCGGCAGTGACACGTGTACAGGAAGTGTTTACGGTGTACTCCAGATCTTGAAGGAGCGTCTTACATTAAAATCTATCTAATTAGGATCTTTATTGGATGCGTAATGTAGTGGAAGTGCTTTGTAGCCCTATTTTCGTCACATTTTATACTTTATATGTTTTAAGAATAAGACAATCCATTACTTAAAAATTTAACTGAATTTCCATATATTTCAGTTTCTTAATACTCAAATAGTAAGCATTACAGTCAGTCGGGGTGACTTTGTACAAATTTTTACCATTTTTTGAAAGTACTGGATACAAAAAACATTACACAACAGACATTGTAATAATTTACATGTCTAGCTACTGGGTGCTTGTAAAAAAAATACTATACATTAACTATGCCCTATTAGAGTAAAATTTCAGTTTTAATGCTGGTACGAAGGAACGCAGTCATTCACAATAACTTTAGACTACTCTTAAAAAAAATACAGAATATTTCCTATCTCTAATGCTCTGGGTAAATGTAGATCATGCTAGAAGAAATCAAGCGTTATTAAGAAGTAAAAACAAGTAGAGTTAAAAGAACGTAAGCTTCCGCGGGCGGTGTCATAGTGATTAAAATTCTTATAAAAACTAACAACAATAATAAACTAAAACCGACGTTTCGGCCGAATTGCAACGGCCATCCTCAGTGCGCGACAGGTTTCGCATGGGGATAGGTGCTTCTATTTATTACAGACTATCGATGTCTGACATCACTGTTGTGAAAATTTTAATTGGCCCTCTAATATGATGGGCTAGTCATGACGTAAGGGAAGATGGAAGGAAAGAGGCTATTCGTGGATGTCCATGTCGTCAATGATTGGTAGCCGTCCGCCAATCAGCGTTCGGTTTCTGGTCGCGCGAAAGTAGACTGACAATTGCCCTACAGCTGTGTGTCCCGTGAAGCTTCTGCCCCGCGACCGCTCTCGGCCCGTTGGAGTGTGATGGCCGGCAGCCAGGACGCCGGGAGCTTTTATCCATCTTGTCGATCGCCTCCCGTATTTTGCGTTCTCGCATCCACGAATCTTTCGCCAGTATTCGGGCTTCCCAGAACCTGACAGGTTGTCCCAGTCACGGTGGTGTTTCGCTATCGCCTATTTATTATGTTGTTGTAACCGTACATAGCGTTCGTGTTCTGCTACTCGTAAGCTGACAGGTCTCCCTGTTTCCCCTATGTAGGCAGCATATTACGAACAGCTAGATGGCGTGGCAATGGGTTCCCCGCTTTCCCCTGTAGCTGCAGACATCTTCATGGAAGCCTTAGAGAAAACGGCCCTAGCGTCTGCTCCGTTACGTCCCAGTTGTTGGCATCGATATGTGGACGACACATTCGTTATGTGGCCTCACGGTGAAGCGGGATTGGGAAACTTCCTCCAGCACTTAAATAGCTTGCACAAAAATATAAAGTCCACACATGAGACTGAAAACAGTGGTACCTTTCCATTTCTGGATGTGGAAGTATACAGAGCTGCCGAAGGTAAACTGGGACAATAAGTGTACCGGAAACCAACGCACACTAATCGGTACCTGCACGCGGAGAGCCACCAGCACCCAGCTCAAAAGTATTCGGTTCTGCATACGTTAACTGCCCAAACCCACCGGATAAGCGATGAAAATAACATCAAAGAAGAATTAAAGGAGCAGCAACACACGTTTTGTGCCAACGGCTATGATGACAACATCATAAGAGACGTAGCTAAAACCAAAGGGAGCAGAACACGAGAAGAAGGCAAAGAAGAGAAGCTTCCAACGGTACACTTACCATATATAAAAGGCGTCAGTGAAGGGCTAGGCAACGTCCTCCGCCGACGAAGTTTCAAACCGATTTTTCGAAGCAGTCACAGGATCCACGAAATGATAGGTTCCACCAAGGATATAGTCAACAATCTTAACACTGCAGGTTTTTACGAACTGTGATGTGAGAGCAGAGCTGCCTACTTATGAGAAACAGGGAGACCTGTCAGCTTACGAGTACCAGAACATGAACGCTATGTACGATTACAACAACATAATAAATCGACGATAGCGAAACACCACTGTGACTGTGCACAACCTATCAGATTCCAGGAAGCCCGAGTACTGGCGAAAGAATTGTGGATGCGAGAACGCAAAATACAGTAGGCGATCGAAATTATTAAGCGGCCTGACAACATCAACAGAGAAGAAGGCTACAAACTCCCGGCATCCTGTCTGCCGGCCATGCCAGTTCAACCGGCCGCGAGCGGTCGCGGGGCAGAAGCTACACGGGACACAGACAAATGTCAATCTACTATCGCGAACACCAGGAGAAAAACTTGCCGACCAGAAGCCGAACGCTGATTGGAGGACGGCTACCAATCGTTGACGACATGGACATCCACGAATAGCCTCCTTCCTTCCATCTCCACTTACTTCATTACTAGCCAATCATATTAGAGGGCCAATTAAAAGTAGAGTTAATTCAGTACTGCAGGGTTACTTTGAGATATCAAGATATTAGTGTCGGTCTGGCATTATTAAATTCAAATCAGTGTCACCAGAAGCTCTCTTTACAGCCAACGTAGTTAAAAAATAATCACAACCTAAGAACTTGTACGAAGTTGGAAATACAACTGAAATACTAGCTATAAATCACAGAGGTAATAAATGTGTTAATTTTAGCACAAAATAATGCAAGTAGGTGGAGCAGCAGCCATTTGAAACAGAAGTGGTAAATGCTGCAAAGATACCCTCACTGGTTACAAGCTACCCTGATGGACTATATAGTATTTATATCCAAACATACAATTTTATGTTCAGCCACTGGATCAAAGAATTTCTCATATTTCCAATTAAATTTGAAAGTGTAGCTACATTTGGCATTATTGCCATTGCTGCTATTTTTGTAATTTATTTTGAAAACATTAGCGAAAAGAAATGATTGATCATGTATGTAAAATCGATATTTTGTAAGATCGCTGTAATGTGAGCGTTTTTGTATCTTAGTTCTCCTTAGAGTTGTCCATGGCCTGAGTTAAGAAGACGTCATCTCTCTTCTGTACTGTACTGGATATAACAAATTATATTGTGAAGTACTGGTCTCAATATTGAGATTGTTTAGTTTGTGACAAGACGACATAAGAATAAAAAAATATGTGTTGAAAATAAAACGCCTACAGATGTTCAAATCAAAGTACATATTTTTAAACTAAAAGCTTATCTCCAACATTCATGAAATTTGTATCGCAAGACACTGAGCAGTAAAAAAGACGTTGAAATACAATGAACAAAAACAGTAATTCAAGCAATCATGAACAATCATCATGTGGACTGTTTTATAAAAATTGGTTTTAAATTCATTCTGTGCTTAAAATCAGTTCTCAGTCAGACAGGTATCTCCGCAAACACAAGCGATGTATCTACTTGCAAAGTTTGTAATAATGAAATCAAGTATTGTAGTCTCGAGTACACGGGTCTGAATTTGGGGTCTGCAGCTGGGATAGAAATAAATATGGATATGTACTGCGATGATATGCATGGTGCAGGAACAAAATTAAAAGTACTGTGAAAGCCCAAAAAAGCGACTCCAAACAATGGAAACATACTGGATAGTAACAGAGACTGACATTGTCGACAGCAGCGGACGGACACATGAAAGTTACGTAAAAATCTATTATATATCTTTTTTTTAGGTTTCAGTTTTCGTATGACGAACAATTATTAAAAATTACTATTTTAGAGCTAAAGGCCGAATCCGAAACAGTGGGGAATAGTGAGGAAGTGTCAGGCATGGGGAACATAAACATAACAACCGAGAAGAAGGTGTAACGTATGTATTAGCGGTACAGGAAGATTTGGATACATAAAGGTTGATTTTGCTGACGGGTAAATCAATTCACACTACAACTGTTGAGTCTGTGAACCAATAGTTAAAAGATATTCAGGCTGAAAATAAAGAAACGAGGAATGCTTTAAAAGCTTTTGGACCATCACAAAATAAATATTCCAGATTTCTGAAACAACACTGAGAAAAAGTAATGAACGAATTGAGAAACATGTAGACAACGTTACTGACGAAAGTGAACAACAGCCCATAGAACGCGAAGCAGAATCTAGTCCTGTAGTTAATGCAGAGATTGTTGATGCTAATGAAGTGGACAGTCGGTTCGAGGATGTTAAAAACTTAGAATCTGATGATCTCACTGCAGAGTTATATAAGTTTCTTAAAATACCTTGTACAGTTTAAAAGACCTTGTATAGAGAGTAAATGTGGAACACTTAAAAGTATATTATTTGATGATCTTGGTGGAGGGACAGTTAATTTTATGGCAACACTTGATGCGGAGAGTAAAAGTGTAACTAAATGTTGAAACCTTCCCGTCTCCTCTATACCTCTTTTGTTAATGATAACCTTCCCTTTTACAATAACATAAGTAACCTTCCCTTAGTATTTCTATCTCTTGCTTAATAATAACAAATGAAATCTTCAGTTTGAAATTTATTCTCTTTCTCAATCTTGGCATATAAATTTAATTGCTGTTTTTAAAAGTGATTTTCGGATTATTTCGAAGAAACATAGAATGTGTCGTCGTCGTGTGGCCCTCAGTCGTTACCTGTAATAACCCAAAACTGTTCCTTACCTTTTTTACTGTTACTGGATCGCCATCTGACTGCTACACCGAACTGCGACATGAATATACTTACTCTGTTTTGCTATACTCTGTTAGCTGCTGGTGAGCTTTCATAATAAGTGGCTGTATCTATTACCAAAACTGACGTTATTCTTTAATAGCAAAGCTGACGTTATTCGTTAATTAATTTGACTGAAGTTACGTAATTCATAGTTAAATTTTTTCTTGACAACAATAAAATTTCACAAAGTTTTACGTTGATGGTTTTTGGGATGGATTATAATTAGAAATGCAATATTGCTGGCAAAAGTTAATTATATACTTTCTTTTTACAATAATCTTACGGCTAGCAATGCACAAACATACCTTCAGCAGTCTTGAGTTTCTCAAAAAAATTAATTCAATAATATCAGTTCCCCTTATTATAAGAGTTAGCTGATGTCTCTGTACATCCGTTTATAATCTCTTGTAAATCATAGCTAGTGGCTGATAGGCACACCGCTCCTCTCAACCTCTCGCTTCAGACCTGCTTCAGTTCTCGCTTACTACTGACTTCCTACGAAAGCTAAAGTGCGGTCTCCCCTGCCAACAATGCTTTCTGCTGCAGACAATCCCTGCTACCATTACAAAATGTATCAATGCGCGGTCTTTCCCGCTCTTTTCTTAAAAAGTATCCATACGCGGTCTCTCCCACCCTTTTTAAAATTATATCAATTTGCAGTCTCTCTTGCCAACACTTTGGTGAAGACATTCCCTGCTACCAGAATTATTTCCAACATGACAAATATTAATTATTCCTACTTAATCCTAATAATAAAATATAAACATCTTTCATAAATTGTGATTTGACAATAGACAATAGAAATATACACGTCTTACAATGTTGTAACGTTCTGGAAGGTGTTAATGTTTTGAGTCAAGGAGAGATTGTTGTAAATATTGTAGATGATCTTGGTCTTCAGGCAAATTATTTTTCTGCTGTAACTGATGAATCATTACCTTTCGATTCATCTTCTTCCTCCCATGAGGCAATGCGTCTGTGGAATAACTTTCGCCTCTAACTCATTGAAAAAGGAAGAAGAGAGTTTAGAAGGTTGGCATTTGGCATTTTAATCCTCATTCCGTCGCTGCAAAGCTAGTCTAAAGCTATTACTTGGGGAACATTCGTTTATTTCGACGTATAATCAAACACAAAGGGCCTGCGTAACAGCACCTCACGAAAATGTGTCTGATGAACGCCCCTGAGCTATAGACCATTGGTTTGACGAGATTTCTTTCACTATTGAGTGTAAACTAATGGCATACCTTGCAGCGATGGACGGTGCTGGAAGTTATCTAGACGAAGTAAAAACTCTGTTCCATTGATGGTTTGATCTTGAATCTTATTTGAAATTAAGAGAAATATTGGTCCTTAAACAAATACTAATAATGTGTCATGGAAAGATTTTGCTGGAATTCAATTCATGACTTCTCGACCGTCGTCGTCTCTCTCCCTGTCTCTCTCTCTCTCTCTCTCTCTCTCTCTCTCTCTCTCTCTCTCTCTCTCTGTGTGTGTGTGTGTGTGTGTGTGTGTGTGTGTGTGTGTGTGTGTGTGTCGTGTGTGCGCTCTCTGAATCTTGCACATTAGAAGACTAATAAAAATTTATGGAACTGGAAATGCCGTGTGGCTAGGGCCACCCGTCAGGTAGACCGGTCGCCTGCTGCAAGTCTCTTGAGTTGACGCCACTTCGGCGACTTACATCTACATCCACATGACTAATCTGCAATTCACATTTAAGTGCTTGGCAGAGGGTTCATCGAACCACAATTATACTATCTCTCTACCATTCCACTCCCTAACAGAAAAACGAACACCTAAACCTTTCTGTTCGAGCTCTGATTTCTCTTATTTGATTTTGATGATCATTCCTAGCTATGTAGGTTGGGCTCAACAAAATATTTTCGCATTCGGAAGAGAAATTTGGTGACTGAAATTTCGTAAATAGATCTCGCAGCGACTAAAAACGTTGTAACCTCCCAACACTAAGAGATATAATTATTTATAGCATTCAGCGTAACCTCCCACAGATAAATTCCGTAACCTACCAATAATACAACGCGACTAATCTCTCAATAAAATTGCGACTCACTCATAACCTTTCAATAATTGACTGTCAATTTAACCTGGTAAATTTTGGACGTCAGCAGTGCTACGTCATGGCCTTGATACATCATTCTGAATAAACCTTAATTAGGTCGCCGGATAACGCGTATATATCTGCTCCAATAAGAAATTTTTCTGGCGCAGCTAAGGGCAATGCTGGCCGATAGATTTGTCTTATATAAAAGGAAAGAACTGGTTTTTTTTCAATAATCGGGATGACCAAGGATCGGAGAAATTAGTAAATTCTTTAAATTGAAATGAATGATTGTCAAAAGTTACTTTTTATGAGAAAGATTCTTATTAATCGAATTTTTAAAAAACATTTACGTGGGACTTGATGTAACAATACGACATATGCGCGAGGCTGCTTTTACCTTATCCTACAACGCTCAGGCTCTGCCATCGCTCCCCAGCACCGGCCCAGCCAACTCCGTACACACGATACACCAGACTGCTCGCTAGCAACTACTTACTGCTACTGCCATACAGTTCCTACTGCAGTCAACACTGCTCTTTGGTCTCAGATTCTCTTATAGCTTACAGCAGGCAGCACGTGAGCAATCCATCGAAATTACATCAGCTCGAGTGCGCTAACAACAAATTCCTTAATCATGGACCTCTTACATAACCCTCCACTGGGGGGGCAAAAATTTGGCAGCGATGGTGAGTCAATTGGAATTGCTATCAGCAACAAATTTTTCTATAATCTATTTAGTTACTAAGTCTACAGTCACAGAGTATGACATATTAAGAAATTAAATAGAGTGCACATGCACTGAGTACAAAACATATTCAGAAATTACAAAGTATATACGCAATGAGTACAAAATATATTAACAAATAACATAAAGTGCACACGCACTGTATAAGTCTTTAGCATTTTTTTTACGTGAACTGAAAACATTAATAAATGAAATGAAGTGCACACGCACTGTAAAAATCTTTAGCATATTTAGGACAACTGATCATATTAATAAATGAAATGAAGTGCACACGCACTGTATATGTCTTTATCATTTTACAAAAATTTAAATGCACTGTATAAGTCTTTACCACTTTACAGGAACTAGGAAAGGAATGGGAAGGATTGCATCATGGTTGTAGCACAGTAGGTTGCACGTAGCTGCACTGAAAGTCCATATCTTTCTACAGAAGCACAACACCAAGTGAGATAATCTGAACTTCACTTCCCTGAAGTATTCATCAGTGCAGCCAAGACACTGAAATCTTGTATTAATATTGTATGTTATCATTTGGTAGTACATTAGGTACACCAAACAGTATGACCATAATGACATCTCCTTCGGTCAGAGTGGTGGACACCTTGATATGTCAACACCACATTCATGTAGAATCCATACTCTCACATGAACGGAGAATTAGTGCAAAAACCAAATATAGTGCTCCATGATCATGTGTATTACTTAATTCTTGTGCAACAGATCTAATTTCTTCACTACTAGCACAAGCCTTAATTTCCTCAGGTAATTGTTCTTTAGTATAACGTCGTTGCACGGCAACGGCTGTAATCTGTTCACTAAGTTGTTTGTTCTATTCATTAAGGTTGCCGTGTTTTTCATTCGAGTGTTTGAAACTTTCATTAAGTTGTTTGATCGATTCATTAAGTTGTTTATAATTGTTGTCTAGTTTTTCAGTAAATTGTTTGAAATTGTTGTTTAGTTTTTCATTCCACTGTTTGAGATTTTCATTACGTTGCTTGTACGATTCATTAAGTTGTAGCAGTAATGCAATAACTTGCTCCCAGCCAAAAGTAGCGGTTCCATTCTCTGTACTGTGTGATGGTGTATCTGCATCTGTCACGTTTTGTGTAAGCATTTGGTCATTGTCTGACTAGCGAAAAGGTTTGCTAATTGGATGAGCACTCTTGGTCACTACATCGGAATCAAACAAATCTGACGTATTATGAGTGCATTGTTCATCTTCACTAGAAACATTTGTCTGTTCACTGTGTAAATTTTGCCAATCATTTGTGTCAAACTGGACAGCGTTCATTGTAACGGATCGTGCCCCGTCATCAATTGTTACATTTACGGTGGACAAAATTGAATTTGCTTGCTCATCATTAGGATCAATATCATTACTAGTGATCGGCACGCACTGATTATCTGTAATTAGAGGATTACCACTATCACACTGAATGTCGCTAGTATTATCGGTCAAATTATTCGAGTCGGCTTTTTCACTCACTGCACATCGCGATGTACTGTTAGCAGTTTTTCGCGGCATTTTTCACAAATCAAAGTTATGCACAAAATCAAACACAGACAAAGCAAAATGGAACAAATACAATTACAACAAAGAGCAATAAATTGCCGATGATCTGTGAAAGAAAGAATGACAAATTAGTAAATGCGTTGCGCCAGATGCAAACTACATTTAATATTAAGTAAATAAGAGCAGATATATAACTGTGTACTACTCAGAAATTCACAAAAATACGATCCTGACCGGTTGTCGACAAGTGTAACCTCCCCACAAAATAATTTCCGTAACCTCCCAACAGTAAGAAATATAATTATTTATAGCATTCACCTTAACCTCCCACAGATAAATTCCGTAACCTACCAATACTGCAATGCGACTAATCTCCCAATAAAATTGCGACTCACTCATAACCTTACAATAATTGACTGTCAATTTAACCTGGTAAATTTTGGACGTCAATCCCACCTGGTAAGGATCCCACACTGAGCAGCAATATTCTAACAGAGGACGAACGAGTGTAGTGTAAGCTGTCTCTTTAGTGCACTTGTTGCATCTTCTAAGTGTCCTGCTAATGAAACGCAACCTTTGGCTCGCCTTCCCCACAATATTATATATCTGGTCTTTCCAACTGAAGTTGTTCGTGATTTTGACACCCAGGTACTTAGTTGAATTGACAGCCTTACGAATTGTACTATTTATCGAGTAATCGAATTCCAACGGATTTCTCCACTCATGTGGATCACTTTACACCTTCCGTTATTTAGCGTCAACTGCCAACTGCCACACCATACAGCAATCTTTTCTAAATCGCTTTGCAACTGATACTGGTCTTCGGATGACCTTACTAGACGGTAAATTACAGCACCATCTGCGAACAACCTAAGAGAACTGCTCACATTGTCACCCAAGTCATTTATATAGATCAGAGGTCCCAGGACGCTTCCCTGGGGAACACCTGATATCACTTCAGTTTTACTGAATGATTTGTCGTCTATTACGAACTGCGACCTTCCTGACAGGAGATCACGAATCCAGTCGTACAACTGAGACGATACCCCATACGCCCGCAGCTTGATCAGAAGTCACTTGTGAGGAATGGTGTCAAAAGCTTTCCGGAAATCCAGAAATATGGAATCAACCTGAGATCCTCTGTCGATAGCGGCCATTACTTCGTGCGAATAAAGAGCTAGCTGCGTTGCACAATAACGATGTTTTCTGAAACCATGTTGATTACGTATCAATACATCGTTCCCTTCGAGGTGAATCATAATGTTTGAATACAGTATATGCTTCAAAACCCTGCTGCAAACGGACGTCAATGATATAGGTCTGTAGTTCGATGGATTATTCCTACTACCCTTCTTAAACACTGGTGCGACCTGCGCAATTTTCTAATCTGTAGGTACAGATCTGTCGGTGAGCGAGCGGTTGTATATCGTTGCTAAGTAGGGAGCTACTGTATCAGCGTAATCTGAAAGGAACCTAATCGGTATACAATCTGGACCTGAAGACTTGCCCGTATCAATCTATTTGAGTTGCTTCGCAACCCCTAAGGTATCTACTTCTAAGAAACTCATGCTAGCAGCTGTTCGTGTTTCAGACTCTGGAATATTCCATTCGTCTTGCCTGGTGAAGGAATTTCGGAAGACTGCGTTCAATAACTCCGCTTTAGCGGCACAGTCGTCGATAACAGTACCATCGGCACTGCGCAGCGAAGGTATTGACTGCGTCTTGCCGCTTGTCTACTTTACATACGACCAGAATTTATTCGGATTTTCCACCAAATTTCGAGACAATGTTTCGTTGTGGAACCTCTTAAAGGCATCTTGCATTAAATTCCGTGCCAAATTTCGCTCGTCTGTAAATTTTAGCCAATCTTTGGGATTTCGGTTCTGAACTTCGTATGCTTTTTCCGTTGCCTCTGCAACAGCGTTCGGCCCTGTTTTGTGTACCATGGGGGATCAGTTCCATCTCTTACCAATTTATGAGGTATGAATCTCAATTGCTGTTGCTACTACATCTTTGATTTTGAGCCACATCTCGCCTACATTTGCATAGTCAGTTCGGAAGGAATGGAGATTGTCTCTTAGGAAGGCTTCTAGTGACACTTTATCCGCTTTTTTAAATAAAATTATTTTGCCTTTGTTTCTGTTGGATTTGGAAGAAACGGTATTGAGCCTAGCTACAACGAACTTGTGATCACTTATCCCTGTATCAGTCTTGATGCTCTCTATTAGCTCTGGATTGTTTGTGGCTGAGAGGTCAAGTGTGTTTTCGCAACAATTTACAATTCGCGTGGGTTCGTGGACTAACTGCTCGAAATAATTTTCAGAGAAAGCATTTAGAACAATCTCGGAAGATGTTTTCTGCCTACCACCGGTTTTAAACAAGTATTTTTGCCAACACATCGAGGGAAGGTTGAAGTCCCCACCAACTATAACCGTATGAGTGGGGTATTTATTTGTTACGAGACTCAAATTTTGTCTGCGCTGTTCAGCAACAATATCATCGGAGTCTGGGGGTCGGTAGAAGAACTTATCCTTCGATGGGGTGAGATGATGATGAAGACAACACAACACCCAGTCAATGAACGGAGAAAATCTCCGACCGAGCCAGGAACCGAACCCGGGCCCCTTGGCATGACAGTCCGTGGCACTGACCACTCAGCTATCGAGGCGTACATAAGAGTTAATGTTCGTATACTAAATATCAAGCAATATGCACTACCGGACAAAAATAGTCATTCTTTTGGAGGATTCCAATTCACTCAAGGTTTATTGTGGCAACAGTGCTTACGCAGTACATAAATGATTACATTTACAGATCACTAGTCAAAGTGGTTCTGGGGTACCATGTATCGATCCACGGTGAAATACCCACATTAGTTCGTTGTGTAGCCTCCGAGGGCGGCAACGCAGGTGCTGACTCTGGCATACAGTCGATCGTACAGAAGGCGAATACTGTCCTGGATACGTTATGCCACGCCTTCTCGAGCTGTACGAGTGGTTCCGTAACAGTTGTTGGCTGAAGAGTCGCACGTGTCGCATCTCGACCCACCACATCACACGCACTCGATTGGAGACGAATCCGGAGGTAATGCTGGCCAGGGAAGTTGGCGGTGAGATTCACGGGCAGTGTGTGAGCGAGATTTGTCCTGTTGCTGCATCACATCACTTTTCTGTTGCAAAAACGACCAAAGAAAGAGTCTAACAGCGTTCTGCGCGTACCGAGCACTGGTTAACGTCCCCTCCAGGAACACCAAAACTGAACAAGGTTCTAGCTTTTCGCAGCTCAGACGATAAGGCCTGGTGTGGTGCTAGTATGTCTTGGACTAATGCACTGTATGAGTCAGTGCTCGCCAGGTCGACGTCGCATGTGCAAACGACCATCGATGCGAAGCAGGCAGAATCCGATTCCATCGCTGGAGGAAGACCATGGCCATTCCATCTTCCAAGTGATTCTCTGACGGCACCAGACGAGCTGTGCATGTCAGTGCTGTGGCATGAGTGGGAGACGGACCAGAGGTGTGCTAATAACCGGTTCGCAGTAGTTCATGTCGACACGTCTGTGCTCAGAAGCCCTCTTATCTGTGCTGTGGTAGCTGTACGATCCGCCACTGCTGCCCTTACAACACGAAGATCCTGGGGAACGTCTGTGCTACGTGGACATCCAGAACCTCGTCTATGGTTGTGAGAAAGTTCACGTGACCACAGGTACAAGTATCATTGCACAACTGACGCAGTACCTCCAACTTGTTTGGCAATTCTCAGAAAGTACCATCCGGCCACTCGGAAGGCCACAATTTTATCCCTTTCAAATTCGGTCAGTTGGCTGTAGCAAGCACGAGTGCGTCTCTGTGGCACGTTTACCTGCTTGCTTCACAAATCTGCACCACTCTTAGCCTTCTGGTTCTGAGAAGTCCCTGTTAAAGACACATGTGGCGCTCTGAGAGCTATGCCACTACGATAACTGTTGGCGGACAACGTAGAGACCATTTACTATCCCCCCCAGATGCCGTATTTCACCATAGGATAAAAATCGACGTCTTATTTCTAATGGTTCAATTCGCTCTGAGCACCATGGGACTTAACTTCTGAGGTCATCAGTCCCCCAGAACTCAGAACTACTTAAACCTAACTAACCTAAGGACATCACACACATCCATGCCCGAGGCAGGATTCGAACCTGCGACCGTAGCGGTCGCGCGGTTCCAGACTGTAGCGCCTAGAACCGCTCGGCCACCCTGGCCGGCGACGTCGTATTTCCAAGTGTACTAATATTTCTCCAGTTGTGTATTAGTCTTTCTATTCAAACAATTTGCATGTTTACTTCTGAATGTAAAGGAGGCACTGTCTGTGAAAACAGTTGAATTGAGTGATTTCGTTTTCCTGTAGCACATTTCATTACCTGTGTGTCATTGATGTGAGACGTGTTCCTGTAGAGGTGAGATTAATTTGTCAAATACGTCAATTGTGATACAAATGGATATTTACTTCAATACATTGTCCAGTGCTATGAAATGTGTTACTTGGAGACGAAGTCCGATATAATAACGGAAAACTGTAATTAAGGGAAATATCTGTTAAATACGATGCCCATTGGTGTCTATCGTGAGCTGGTGGCAAAATATTTGTGACAAGATATTTCAATGGCCTGATCAGTATCAAAAGTATCTTTACATAATATTTGGAACCAAATGTTTGTCGTAAACGCCTAGGCAACTTCCCCATCAGCCGCACTTGCGGTGTTATTCGGGAGCGGAATATTCCAGAAACAATTTTGCATTTAACCTATTCCTCATATAACACATGTAACATTACCAGTGGGCCACTGTTTACATGAACGTTCGCGATTGCGATAGTTGAAAATGGCTCTGAGCACTGTGGGACTCAACTGCTGTGGTCATTAGTCCCCTAGAACTTAGAACTACTTAAACCTAACTAACCTAAGGACATCACACACATCCATGCCCGAGGCAGGATTCGAACCTGCGACCGTAGCAGTAGCACGGTTCCGGACTGCGCGCCTAGAACCGCGAGACCACCGCGGCCAGCTGCGATAGTTGAATTCGTTGTGTTGTGTGATGCTTAAATTTATGTACCAGGTGATCAAATGTCAGTAAAAAATTGAAAACTGAATAAATTACGGAATAGCGTAGATAGAGAGGTACAAATTGACACATATGCTTGGAATGGCATGGGGTTTTATTATAACCAAAAAAATACAAAAGTTCAAAAAATGTCTTACAGATGGCGCTTCATCTGATGAGAATAGCAATAATTAGCATAACAAAGTAAGACAAAGCAAAGATGATGTTCTTTACAGGAAATGCTCAGTATATCCAACATTATTCCTCAACAACAGTTGCAGTCGAGGAATAATGTTGTGAACAGCACTGTAAAGCATGTCCGGAGTTATGGGAGGCATTGGCGTCGGTTGTTGTCTTTCAGCATACCTAGAGATGTCGGTCGATCGCGATACACTTGCGTCTTCAGGTAACTCCAAAGCCAATAATCGCACAGACTGAGGTCTGGGGACCTGGTAGGCCAAACATGACGAAAGTGGCGGCTGAGCACACGATCATCACCAAACGAAGCGCGCAAGATATCTTTCAAGCGTCTAGCAATATGGGGTGGAGCGCCAACCTGCATAAACATCGTACGTTCCAGCAGGTGTTTATCAGCCAGGCTGGGGATGATGAGATTCTGTAACATATCGGCGTACCTCTCACCCGTCACGGTAGCACTTACAAAACCAGAATCACGCATTTCGTCGAAGAAAAAAGGCCCGATAACGGTGGATGTGGTAAATCCAACCCATACCCAGACTTTCTCGTCGTGCAATGGAGTTTTCACGACAGTTCTAGGATTTTCGGTAGCCCAAATTCTGCAGTTGTGGGCGTTGACAGACCCTCGGTACGTGAAATGAGCTTCGTCGGCCCACACCGCAAATGCCCTCCGCTTCACTAAATCGCCAGGTAACAGTTCATGACGCCGATGGATTTTGTACGGATAGCATTGGAGGGTACGTCTAAGTGCCAACCAAACTGTAGTGTTTGAAATGCCGGTGCGACGTGCGACTGCACGAGCGCTGACTTCCCCGTGCATAGACGAACTCGCTATAGTCTCCATTTCTTCCTGAACTGTCTCAGCAGCATTACGCCTTGTGCTCCGTCGGCCACTACGGGATCTATCGTCTAAACAACCCGTGGCTTCGAGCTTCGAAATCTCCCACAGCTGCGTGTGTCAACGGACCTTTACCCGTTCGAATCCCCTTGCTATGCCGATAGGATCGTAACGCTGAACTAGCACATTCCCCATTCAGATAATACAGCTTCACTAAAAGCGCCTTTTCAGGTACCGTCAACATGCTGCGACTGCTGGCGCATCTGATTCTCTCTCTTTTCTTTATTGATTTTCAACAGCTTAGTACGCTGCTCTACAGCCTACAGACTTTTTGGTAAGAAAAGGAAGAAGAAAGAAACAAGGAAAAACAGGCGATAAAATGATGACAAAGTGTAAAACGGCATAAAAATGCGGAAAATTAAAACAGAAAGCAAAAGGGGTTGGCAATGTCGATAAAATACACTGGAATCGGACAAGTAACATAGCAGACACAAAATTAAAAAACATGGCGACAGCCTGGTTTCTGTTCGCAAGGAAAAAAAAAATCACACCCAGCGACAGTATGATGGCTGTTCGCTACACGTCCCTAAAGACACACCACGGAACACTCACTGGAAAACACACTGTAAAACACTGTACGAAAATGGTGGCACAAATATGACACTCCTGAGCCAAAGGCAGATGGGGGGCGGGACCTGGAGGAGGGGGAAAAACAAGGAGGAAGGAGAGGAGAAAACGAAAGGGGGAGAACCAAGGAGGGAGAGGACTGATAAGGGGGGAGAGGGGCAGGGCAGACATGAGAGGGAATAAGAAGAGGCAGAGGAGGGAAAAGGACTCGTTGGAGAGAAGGGGGCAGAGAGAGGGGAGGTGGGGAAAAAGAGGATGCAAGGGGGGGGGGGAGAGGGAGCCCAGAAAAAAGGACAGAGGAAAGGAGGTGGAGTGAGGATCAGAGTTGATAGGAGGGATAAATGGAGGGAGAGAGGGCATCATCCTGGAGGGGGAGTTGATGAAAGCCAACTTGGGAAAGGAGATGTAGGGTGTACAGATGGAGGGTAGGGAGGATACAACAGTGAAGACATGGTAGGGGGCGGGGATGGGAGAGGAGAGGAGCAACCAGGGGGTGAGGGGGTTCCAGGCGGCGGGAGGTGTAGAGGATGCAGATATGTTCGAGGAATAGGAGCAGATGGGGGAAAGGGATGAGATCATAGAGAATCCGCGTGGGGGACAGGAGGCATATACGGAAGACGAGGCGCAGTGAATGACGCTCAAGGATCTGGAGGAACTTATAGAATTGGGGGGGGGGGGCAGATATCCATGCAGGACTGGCATAGCAGAGGATGGGATGGATTAAGGATTTGTAGGTGTGGAGGATGGTAGAGGGGTGCAACACCCATGTATGGCCAGAGAGGAGTTTGAGGAGTCGGAGGCGGTGGTGGGCTTTGGATTGGATGGAGCGGAGATGAGGGATCCAGATGAGGTGACGGTCAATGGTGAGGCCAAGGTAGGCGAGGGTGGGGGTGAGGCGGACAGGACGGGCGCAGACAGTAAGGGAGAAATCCAGGAGCCGGAAGGAGCGAGTGGTACGACCTAGGATGGTTGCCTGGGTCTTGGAAGGATTGATTGTCAGGAGCCACTGGTTACACCATGCAGCAAAAAGGTCAAGGTGATTCTGGAGAAGGCGTTGGGACCGTTGGAGGGTAGGAGCGAGGGCGAGGAATGCGGTGTCATCAGCATATTGCAAGAGGTGTACTGGAGGGGGGGGGGGGGGCGGGTTGGGGCATATCTGCCGTGTACAGGAGGTAGAGGAGAGGGGAGAGGACAGAGCCCTGTGGCACACCGGCATAGGGGTAGAAGTTGTGGGAAGTGGCATTATGGATGGTAACATAGGAGGGGCGGTGGGAGAGATTCTCTCTGTCTCATTATAGCTCCAATTATACACGATTGTCATGCGCAGTTACTGACGTTTTTCTAACCAGCGCCATCTGTCAGACATTTTGTGAACTTTGTTTTTTTGTTGGTTCTAATAAAACCCCATGTCATTCTAAGCATGTGTGTCAATTTTTACCTCTCTATCTACATTATTCCGTAGTTCATTACGTTTTCAAATTTATACTGACTTTTTGATCACCCGGTAGATACAGTTACATGTACGATAATAATTATTTTTGTTCTTTTCATATATGACATACAAAGGCACAAGAGATACAACAAAGCGGAAGTAATAAATACACACAGTGAAAAATTAACAGCTGGCCGGAGTGGCCGAGCGGTTCTAGGCGCTACAGTCTGGAATCGCGCGATCGCTGCGGTCGCTGGCTCGAATCCTTCCTTGGGCATGGATGTGTATGATGGCCTTAGGTTAGTTAGGTTTAAGTACTTCTAAGTTCTAGGGGACTGATGGCCTCAGAAGTTACATTGACGGAAACTTCAGAAATGTGAAAGTAGCCCCGCACACACACACACACACACACACACACACACACACACCAAAATGAGGTAATGTAATCGACTTTTAACTATTCATGTTCACTCGTAACGTTATTAACGAAATACAGTTATATCTTGATCTAACAGCCGTAGTCGTCTTTTCCTGTGTATTTAACACCAGTAAACAAATTTCTCACATTTGCATAGCATTCAGTAATAACCGAACTATTCGTTGCTAGAACGCTCTATGACTTTAGCTTACAATTATTGACAGCTTGTTGTTTTTCAATTGAAAGGAAATTTCCATTAACACAATTAATTAGTTAAGTAACTATAAAAGCTACGAAACAACAAAGCACAAATGTAACTGTTCTGTGTGTGGAAGTGTGATTCAACGTACACAACTGGCACGGTTCTTCCTCAATACGACAAGATGCGTTAAACGCCATTTACACTGAAGTCATTAAAAAAACAGAAATACTATATTTGCATTTAAAAACCAGAATTACAGTCTAATACAAGAACACGAGCCAGACGCTTTGTTGACTGAACCTGTGACCAAGAGGCATTGTTATTTAGGACAATTGAAATAAAAAATTTTCTTTACCTTCATATATATTGACGAAAAATACACTCTGATCATTACAACATCCCCAATCGAACAACATATGGTGTCTTGCCCAACAGAACAACTGCACACGACATGCTCACAACTAGTACTCTATCGACATCGTCTCAACAAGCACTGATCACGCCTACCTCAGAACTGCTACTGGCCACGGTAACTTCTCAACTACAACTGCCAGTGGAGGCGGCTGAATAATACACTTTGGCGCAATCTCTGGCGCTTTGAAAAGGTGGCTACACTGAGTCACAGCGCCAGAGATAGCGGCAAAGTGTTTTATTCCGCCGCTTCCACTGGCAGTGCTTGTTGAGAAGTTGCTGAGGGCAGTTGTAGTTCTGAAGTAGCCGTAGTTGCAGTATTAGTTGTGAGCATGTCGTGTGCAGTTGTTCTGATGGGCTAGACAGCCGATGCTGTTCGATTGGGGATGTTGCAATCATCAGAGTGTATTTTTTTTCAATATATATAAGAGGTAATAAAAAAAATTGTATTTCAAATTTCCTAAATAACAATGCCTCTTGGTCACAGGTTCATTCAACAAAGCATCTGGCTTGTGTTCATGTATTAGAGTGTAATTCTGGTTTCTATGTGCAATCATAGTATTTCTGTTTTATTTTAATTACTTCATTGTAAATGGCGTTTAAAGCATCTTGTCGTATTGAGGAAGAACCGTGCCAGATGTGTATGTTGAATCACACTTCCACACACAGAACAGCTACACTTATGCTTTCTTGTTTCATAGCTTTTATAGTTGCTGGGGACTTAATTAATTAATTGTGTTAACAGAAATTTCCTGTCACTCTTTGTTGTTATTCTATGCAGTCAGATTGCGTACTAATATTATTCAGGGCCAACCGGTTACAAGACTGCGTAACTGGAGAAACAGCAACTAAAATTAAAATTATTTGCATTTTATTTAATTAAGCCCCTTGCACGTGGCGACCCTGCCAGGATCGTCCCTTGGATTTCTTTTGGTAGTAAAAATAGCAGGCAGTAGTATTGTTGTTGTAATTTGTAGTTTACTAATTTTAGTCTATATTGCATGTGTAAATTTGGTAACTGAACATTTGTAGTTGTCTTGTCATTCTTTTAATGATATTTTGGCAGAATTTAATTTTTGATGTCTTGTATACGGGTTTGACAATTTTGTGCAACTATAAAGATTTTAATTGTTCGTTAGGCATGTTTGTTGGGAAGCATTTCGTGTGTATGGTATTGTTGGTGATGAAGTGTTATATTCTGTGTAATTTTCGTATTGCGATGAGTTTTGTAAATGATTACGTGATCAATGAAAAAGGCAAAAATGATGGATAGTGAGAATGACGAAATTGTTAACATGGCGAACTCGCCAACACATGAGAACAGTATGATGAATAATGAAGTAGAAAACAATTTAATAAGTCGGGAAAATAGTTCGGAACCAGTTAAATTTTTCACAATCAAAAAATTTTCGGAATTCGAGATTAATGACAGAAGATTCTGGAATAATATCGAACACAGATAGCTTAACAGCTATGACGAAGGAAGTTGGTTTGGCGGGAAATGTTAGGGGCGTAAAGAATTTCGAACCAGTTAATATGGAGCAGTTGATGAGTGCAATATTAAATTTGGGATCTGAATTAAAAACAGTGGCAACACTGTTAGAAACTGATATGGGAACAATGGAAACATGGTTAGACTCACTGGGATCACTGTTAGGATCTGAACTGAAAACAGTGGGATCACAAATAGGAACAATTAAAACTGATATGGGAACAATGGAAACATGGTTAGACTCACGAATAAGGACATATTTCAAAAACATGAAATATGAATTACAGAAAGAAATTAGAGAAGAAGTACAACCGATTTTGAATGGTCACAATAATAGATTAATTTCAATAGAAATCAGACAAAAGGAACAGGAAGAAAGAGATCGCGTGATAGTACAAAAATTTTCAGAGTTAAATTTACAACGTGCACACGATAAGGAAGAAATATTTGAAAGAATCGAGGAATCGGTACCAAATGACAGAATAAATAACCTAACACAACAGTATGAACAGTTAACTACTGAATGTGTCAATACTGAAACCCGAGTCGCGACACTTACGGAAGACGTAAATAAACAGAAAGAAAAAATAGGTGACTTATTGGAAAGAGTTGAGGAGATTTCAGATAAATTGACAAATTGTGGAAATAGAAGAGTACCAGAATATAAATAAACATGTTGAAAATGAGGGAAAATTTAATGAACGCGTTAAAAGGGAATTTGAAGCGTTACGAAAGCAAGTCAAACAAATTGAAAGCGAAATCGTAGGAAAAGACAGCAGAAGAAATTTAGAATCACAGATAGCAGAGGGCTTTGAAGAAAATAATTTATTTCATTTACGAGAAGCAACAAGAGAGCGCCAGGCGCGCGAACTTGACAATAATTGGGACGGGGACAGACGCGGTAGGTCTTTGCCTCCACGAGGCGAAAACTTTTACTATAAACACTTCTTAACTGTTCGGAAATTTAAGATCTTTCGCAATTCTAAGAATGACATACATCCATGTTCATGGTTAGATCGATTTATGTACGCACTTCCACCAAATTGGCCATTAAGTCACAAACTGGAATTTATGTGTGGATATTTAGAAAACGAACCGGCGACCCGGATGTGCGCACATATTAGAGATTGTAATAATTTAAATGATTTTTATCACGCATTTCTATCGGCATATTGGTCCGAGAACACGCAAGACAGAGTCAAACATAGTCTTATTATGCAGCGTAATTTTAAACAGTCTGAGTTCCGCAGGCCAGCAGAATACTTTGAAGACAGGATTCGAAAGAATCAGTTCCTTTCCAACCCTTATAGACCAACTGAATCAATTCGCATTTGTTTAACTAAGCTGCCACAATCGATAAGACAAGTTGCTTTAGCCGGAAGATGTAAAGACGACATTGAGACTTTTAAGACGTTGCTACAAGAACTTGAGTGCGACAACGACGACGGGAATTCTTGTAATTTTTTCAGTAACAGTAATTACAATAGATTTTCCGAGAAAAGGGATAGTGATCGGAACGGACGTTATAGCGGTAATTTTGAAAATGACAGACGTAACAGACAGGACAATAGATACCAGCCTTGTGACAATAACAGACGGTCTAACAGAAATTACACAGACAGTTACAATAACGGAAATTCCTACCGGAATGATCAATCATACGGAAACAGTAATCGGTATCATCAAGACAGAAATTATTCATACAATAATAGAAATTCTTACTACAGAAATAACCAGGGTAGTAGATATAACAATAATTTCAGAACTGACAGTCGAAATTACACAAGAAGCAGTCATGCAGATGACAGGAAAATAGAAATTTTAATAACAGACACAACCAAGAATTTACATCTAACAGACAGGAGGGACCTAATTGGCATCCTCCGCGTGACAGAAATTCAGAGAGACAAGTGCAAATCGTAGAAATTGATCGGCGAAATGACGGGAATAATCAAAGACGTGACGCGAAGAATCGACAATGACTTGTAGCTCCGGCTTCTGGCAGCAATATAGACGGTTCAGAAAGTAATGACACTACGACTTTACACTCCCTACGCCTGGAAGACATAAGAGACATTTTGCTGGACGAAAAGGAAAATAATGTAGATGCATTTTTACATCCTCTTATTGAAGTATGTCTGGGTAAGAATAAGTTCACTGCGGTTTTAGATTCTGGGAGCCCATTAGTGAATCAGTTTTTCGTATATGTGTAAGAACTATTGCTTGTCCTGTGTTACGTGTTTCTACTATTCGAGGAGCATTTTCTGGAAAAAGTGTGGCCGTCAAACAACAGACCAACTTCAATTTCATTTGTCAAGGATACGAATTTTCTGCTAATTTTATTACTGTTCCATTACTCAGTACAGAAATTATATTAGGTATGGAGTTTATTAACGCACATAAGGCAATTTTAAACTTTAAAGAAGGAAGTGCGAATTTGACTGTTGCCGGAATGCCGAAATGTTTGAAATTTTTCGAGTGTTTAACGAAATCTGAATCAGGCACAAGATGTTTAAGGTTTCTTACTTCTGATGTTTTCGCTGAGCATTATGACGACAATGTGTTCATTCATGACAGCGACAATAGATACAGAGACGCGATGGATGATATAATTAATAGCGAAGAATTAATTACTGAAAAGGTTAAGAAAGCCGAAGTGCCAGATGACGTTGCAAGAGAATAAGGCTTACAATATTTATTTAAAGTAAAAGAACACACACCATTTCGGGGGAAAACGTACGCTATTCCTTTGGCTTACAGAGACAAGGTTAAGAGTGAAATTCAATACATGTTAGATCAAGGCATTATTGAGCCAGCAGTCAGTCCTTATACCAGCCCATTACACGTCGTTCTTAAAACGGATGGGTCAATTCGTTTGGTTTTGAATTCCAGACAGATAAATAATATCATCATTCCCGAAACTGACCGTCCACAAAATGTAGATGAACTTTTCAACGTTTCCATGGAATTAAAGTTTTATCCACGATTGATATGCGCGCAAGTTTTTGGCGAATAGAACTCCACCCTGATTGTAAAAAATACACTGCCTTTTTAGCCTTTGGTAACTGTTATCAATTTCGGAAATTACCGTTTGGACTTACTATATCTTCTGCAGCATTCATTCGTAGTTTAAACGAAATTTTACCTGTTTATCTTCGTGACAATATTACTTCATATGTTGACGATATTCTTATTGCTAAACGTTCTTGGAGTGAGCATAATAAAATTTTGGATTCTTTGTTACGTATTTTTGCAAAAATTGGCGTTACAGTTATCTTGAAAAAATCTGAATTTGATCGTTCTCAGGTGAAATTTCTTGGTCATATTATTTCTACAGAAGGTATTCTTCCTGATCCAGGGAAACTAGACGCTATTCGTAATTATGCTGTTCCTACTACAAAACGTGATGTTCGTAGTTTCCTTGGTGTCTGTAATTTTCTTAGACGCTTTGTTAGATTGGATAATTTGGCCACACCTCGTTTGTGTGAACTATCTGGAAATAATTCTAATTGGTGTTGGGATGAGGAAGCTCAATCAGAATTTGAACAACTTCGTGATGCTTTAGTCGCTGCTCCACTTCTTTCACATCCGGATCTATCTAAAGATTTTTGTTTGGCGACGGACTCATCATACAAAGGCCTAGGTGCACACCTATTTCAAGAGATAGAGGAAAACGGCGTTGTAGTACAGAAAACTATTGCATTTGGAAGTCGTGTTCTTTCCAAATCAGAAAAGAATTATTCGTTTACGGAACTTGAAGCCTTGGTTGTTGTATGGGCTTTCACAAAATTTCGTATATTTTTGTATGGCAGACATACTAAGGTTTACACCGATCATCGAGCTCTGGAATTTCTTATGTCAACAAAATTAACACATGGAAGATTGTCACGATGGGCGCTGTATCTACAGGAATTTGATTTTAGTATTGTTTACATCCAGGGTTCTTCAAATATTATTGCTGATGCTTTATCACGTGCACCTGTGGGTTTGAAACAAAGTGCTGCGGAGGACTGCAAAGAAAACAATTATTGTTTGATGTATATTCAAGGTGTTGCGATTGAAAATTTTAATTCGTATTCGCTCCAGGACATCGCTAAGGAGCAAAACAAGGATCCAATCTGGAAGGACATTAAGAAGAAGTGGAGGAAGAAGGAAAGCGTAGCGATTAGACAGTATTATTTAGTTCGCAATGATATTCTTTTTAAACGAAAATCGGTCGACAGCTCTGTTTGGTTAGTTTGCATTCCTGATGAGTGGTTTAATAAATTGATTTGGTATACACATTTCAGTTATGCACTTTTTGGTCCCAGAAAATGCTTTCATAAATTTCGAGAAAATTGCTACTTCAGTAATGTGGAAAAACATATTCGATCTGTTCTTGCCAAATGCAAATTATGTCAGAAGGCTAAGCCGCCAACTATTTCTCACAGAACACCGTTGTTTCCTATCATTCCAGCGAAATTAAAGGAGATGGCTGCAGTCGATTTGTTCGGTCCAGTGCTTCGTTCTACTAATGGTTTTGCGTACATTTTGGTAGCAGTGGAATTGACATCAAAATATGTGTGTTTTACACCTTTAAGCAAAGCAACAGCTCGTTCAGTATCTAATGTTTTCATCAAACATTTTCTTAAAGAAGTGGGTTATGTTGATAAAGTTATATCAGATAATGGATCACAGTTTCGCTCTGAAATTTGGCTTCGTACTCTACGGCGTCCTAAGATTAAACCAATTTTCATTCCACTTTTACACCCTCAATCTAACGCTTCAGAGAGATGGATGAAGGAAATCAATAAATTGTGTCGACTTTATTGTCATCAGAATCACAGAACATGGGATCAGTATCTTCATATTTTTCAGAACATTCTGAATGAACTCCCTAATGATTCAACTTCTTTACCGCCTATATTGATATTAAAAAATAAAGCACCTACAAATCGCATTTCTGAAATCGTTCCTTTTCCGCCTTCACGGAAACTGCGGCATTCTGAAGTTGTCAATCTGGCTCTACAAAATATTGCATCTGCGGCTGCTAGATGAGAGAAATCAGTTAAACGTCCTGGTCGTTTAAAAACCTTGTCAGTTGGTCAAAAGTTGTTAATTAAGTCTCATCGTTTGTCTCACAAAGGAAAGGGCTTGTGTCGCAAATTTTTTCTGCTTTATAATGGTCCATATAGAGTTCGCAAAATTATTCATGATAACACTGTCGAAGTAGAAACTCTTAAATCTCGGCGCTCGAAGAGAATACATCATATACCAAATGTTAAAATTTTTGTGGAATGACATACTTTTGAGAAACTAGCAGTTATACGTAAACAAGCGGAGGATACAAGGATACCGCGCCGTGTTCTGGCGGCGACACATACTCAAAGCAACAGTCAAGTCTGCGCGCCGCACAAGGCAGTCATTGACCGCAAACTATTACTTCCTACATCACGCGTACCTACAGCTGATCGTGCGCTCAGTGCGAATGCACTGACAGCCGTAAACAAATACACGGTCTAATTTCTCTGATTAAATTCAGTATAAAGCTATAGTGACTCGATAAATTATGTTATTAACGTTCAGTATTTTTCAGGATACAGTTGTATAAAATATTTAAGAACTTTAGGTAAATTCTGGGTGTGTCCGACGTTAAGAGGACTTGCTATCGAGAAAATTTCAGGAAGAATGTAATTCCGAAGAAGAAAGTAATAAACTAAAAAGGTAACTATTAATTGAGTTTATTTTTCAGGAAACGTATTTCCACTTAGGTACGTACTTTAGACGTAATTTGCTGCTCGCGATTACGTGTTTCATACTTCGTGTTAAATGATATTGACAATGATTGATTAATCAACAGGGTTGTTACTTATGTATATTATGCATCGCTTGGCTGCTGTGCTTTTTCACTGATATCACATTATTTTATTATGTGCCTGCTGTGCTTATTTATTTAAATTATAACTGTCACCTGATTAATTTCGACGCGCAAGTCGCCGAAGTGGCGTCAAATTGAAAGACTTGCACCAGGCGAACGGTCTACCCAACGGGAGGCCCTCGTAACACGACATTTCATTTCGTATTACCTAATTAATTATTCTGATATGGTTATGTATGTAGGTTATACTTTGTGATTTATCTGCTTGCGCCTTCATATTTGCTTATTAAGATTACAAATGAATATTTATTTGCTTACGCTGATATGATGCTAATGACCTGTTTATTATGTAAGATATATATTTGCTGCTTTGCGTATGCATTGCATATTTACACATTTCTGTTTTGTTGTCGTAACTACTCTTTAATTTGGCATACAGAAATACTGTGTGCGGTGTACGAACATGGAATTTGGGTCACACTATGGTATTAATTATAGATAGTTTGCTTGGCAGAGCCTCGTTGTAGGGATTGTGCTGCATCCACTTGTTGACATTCTGTTCTCTACTGCTATATTTACTCGCTATTGCATGTTTTGCTTACGCTCAGTGCTATATATTTTAAGATAAGAAAATGAACTGATATAATTCTACGAACGACATTGGTACAAGAAACTTCATTGAAGTCACATGAGCTGGAGGTTTTATGGAAGCTGTATAAATTTATGCTAATAGGAAGGAAGCTAACGAAATGACATACCAACACTAGATTTAGACCACTGACAGTTATTACACTGCATTCTTAGTGAACAATTGAAATAGCAAGTGACACTTGACACAATAAAAACTCCACATGTTTGCTTCTGTTGTGCCATGATTCTTGAAGTGTTGTACACACTGTGAATTATTACGATCATTCACACTCTGTACTCGTACTTACTTACTGAAAGTTAATCAAACTAAAGGCTGTTGGAGATCATGTATGCATTTCTTTTATTTAATGATGGACAAGGTAACCAAAATGTATTTTATAATTCATATTGAGCAGAAGATTTGGGTCAGATGGATTACACAGAGGTTGTGTGTGGATATTGTGTCTTCGGATTGTATGGGATGATGAGTTGAAGTTTGCACTAGGATTTTATCTGTACTTGTTCGAGGAGACTGACTAGAGGAAGAGTTGTTATGGAAGTGAAATGATATTGGCGATAAGGTTTATATGTATCGACGTACTGAAGAGGTATTATTGAGGTATTGAGATTGTGTGAAGTTGATGATTATTGGAGTTCTGGTGGACAAGAGGTAAGGTAAATGGTATTGATGATAAGGTTTATATGTATCGACGGAAGAGGTATTATTGAAGTATTAAGATTATGTGATGTTGATGATTATTGGAGTTTTGGTGGATAAGAGGTAAAGTAAGCGAGGACCTTTTTTTTTTTTGTTGGTTTATATGGAACAAGTAGGATGAAGATGGCAGACTAGAACACTCAAGTAGAAGGAAGATTGTCTACACACACACTTTGTTAAATCAATAAGCAGTATATACTTTTTTTTTTTTTGAGAGATGAAGTAATTGCATATCTTGGCACACTGACAGTTGTTCAGCATCGGTACATTTTGATTTGGCTTAGCAAGTATTGCTCTTGACATGATGACTATGACGCTGACTAACTATTATTGACTGTTATACAGTGTTGCCACTACTACTTGATGCACATGTTGAACATCAATTTTGAGAGAATTGCATTTACACAGTTAACACTATTCAATTACACAGTAGTACTTAAATGTGGATGAGAGATGAGTGAGTGAGTTTTGTGTGTTTTCCTTTCCTAGTCCCAAATAATTGGTACCGACCTATCTCCTAAGTATTATTTTACTTGTTTGTTGTGGCCTGCACTGACACCCATAAACATTATAGGTTTACTGATATTTGTGTATTTGTAATAGTTAATATGACAATTATCTGATATCATTTGTGTGTTTATTATAATTTGTATGTTCAGTGTAAGAGCATTGGTAACAATTTTGTAAAAGCAATTGTGTGCATTCAAACTGTTGTTCGTGCTTACACGTATTAACATTGGTGGGTGCCACTTGGAAATGTTTAATTTCTGCTGATAAACTCTGATGAACTGTTTGATTAGTGATAGTAAATATTATGGACTGTTACCTGCACTTGTTCACCAATTATGGGTGCCACTTGGAAATGTTTAATTACTGCTGATGAACTCTGATGAACTGTCTAATTAGTGATAGTGAATATTATGGACTGTTACCTGCACTTGTTCAACATGATGGGTGCCACTGATGGAACTGCTTCTACTGAAATGATGTCACTTGTTGGTGTCTGCGCCTGCTCAACATTGCTGGGTGCCACTGATGGACTGCTTCTACTGAGATGATGTCACTTGGTGCTGTCTGCACATGCTCAACATTACTGGGTGCCACTGATGGAACTGCTTCTACTGAAATGATGTCACTTGTTGGTGTCTGAACCCGTTCAACATTGCTGGGTGCCACTGATGGGTAGCTTCTACTGAGATAATGTAACTTGTTGGTGTCTGCACCTGTTCAACATTGCTGGGTGCCACTGATGGGCTGCTTCTACTGAGATAATGTCACTTTTTGGTGTCTGCTCCTGCTCGCCATTTTTTGGTGCAACTGTTGGAGCTGTTTAAATACTGCTCATGCAATGCTATGGGACTGCTATTTGCACCTGTTGACTATTCCTGGGTGCTACTGTTGCAACTGTCAACTACTTTGAGGAGTCCTACTTGTTTATTGAACTATTGAAAGGATTTAATGTGAATAATTGTATAAACTGATTTTTTTGTGTGTTTACTGTTTATGAAATGTTATGAGACTCTTACCTGCACCTATTCGTCATTGCTGACGTTATTGATTGAATTGTTTAACCACATGATACTTGTGTAAACTACTATGTAAAATCACATGTAAGCAAGCATTTGTATTCCTTACTGTATTTTATATATTAAGTAATTGAAGGATCAGTGAAAAGCCAAAATTTATCTAGTTATGTGGTATTTACTTATTAATATTATCTTTTATTTTTGTCTGTATTTTCTTGGACGAATTTGGTGGTATTTTCACCACCAATGCTGGCAAAAATATCATCAAATTCTAGCCCGTGGAGGAGGGGCATATGAAAGGTGGCTACATTAGGTCACAGCGCCAGAGATAGCGCCAAAGAGTTTTATTCCGCCGCTTCTACTGGCAGTGCTTGTTGAGAAGTTGCTGTGGGCAGTTGTAGTTCTGAAGTAGCCGTAGTTGCAGTACTAGTTGTGAGCATGTCGTGTGCAGTTGTTCTGATGGGCTAGACAGCCGATGCTGTTCGATTGGGGATGTTGTAATGATCAGAGTGTATTTTTCGTCAATATATATGAGGTAATAGAAAAAAATTTTGTATTTCAAATTTCCTAAATAACAATGCCTCTTGGTCACAGGTTCAGTCAACAAAGCATCTGGCTTGTGTTCTTGTATTAGACTGTAATTCTGGTTTCTATGTGCAATCATAGTATTTCAGTTTTTTTTAATTACTTCATTGTAATTGGCGTTCAAAGCATCTTGTCATATTGAGGAAGAACCGTGCCAGATGTGTACGTTGAATCACACTTCCACACACAGAACAGCTACACTTAATGCTTTCTTGTTTCGTAGCTTTTTTAGTTGCTGCGGACTTTCATTCTTTGTTGTTATTCTATGCAGTCAGATTGCGTACTAATATTATTCTGGGCCAACCGGTTACGAGACTGCGTAAGCGGACAAACAGCGACTAAAATTAAAATTATTGGCGTTTTATTTAATTAAGCCCCCATGCAAACGCTCTACGACTTTAGCTCACAATTATTGACAGCTTGCTGTTTTCCAATTATCTTGTTGTATTCGCCCTTTTCCTTTCAATTTGCTTAAAGTCTTGAGTGATAAATTTATTGTTATATATTTTTAAAAATGGCTAAGACTGACATTACATCTGACGTAGGGCAAACAGTAAGTGACTCTGCCAACATGAACGAAATAATTAATCAGTGTACCGTGGCGCGTAGCGGAAGTGAATCCACATTCCAGAAGTTTGATAATATTTCACAGGGAAGTGACGAACCAAATTTGGCACAAAAATTTCTCTTGAAGCCCGCGCTTCAGGAGGTATTTCTGTTCATCATAATCATCGAGCGAAATTTCGTTTCTTCCGGATGGTCTTGTCAAAGAGTCAAGAATGGGTCGGATATTCCTGTTAGTTTGATAACTGGAAACCAAGCAACGTCCAGTAGTAAAACCGCGACAACAATGCCGGATGATGCATCCCTAAATCAACAACGTAAATTTTCTGCCTAAATACATGCAAAGTATGCCATCTCAACTTGGAATTATAGGTAACTGGTTTCAACAAATATATAATAAGATTTCTCAGCAATACAAACAAATGCTTGATGAACAAAAGGAGGTTTCGGACTGATTAAACTATATTACAAAACAACGAAATACTTTACAAATTGCACATGACAAATTGATGAAAGATGTGTCTGTGATTCAATCAGAGATGTTTGAACGGTAGTCCGTCTGTGGCGAACTTCCTGCTCAAGTACAGAAATTTTCAGAAGAACTAGGTTTTTTCAAGCTGATGATTTAAAGAAACTTAAGGATCACGTTGAGGTAGGAACTTTCGACAGTTTGCAGAAAAGTTAGTACACCCACATCGGACTTGTATGGAAATGGTTGAATAAATTATATCTGCCAGAGAAAGTAAAATTATTGCAGAAGTGGACAATGATATTCGAGTTACACTGCAACAGATACGACTCGTGCAAAATCAGTCCATCTCAGTCAGCTACAACTGATTTGGAGAATATGACAAAGATTTTTTATTTCATATGCAGTGAAGTCACCAGTCAGCTTCAACAATACATCATGCTAGAGAAAGAAACAATGGTGAATGCAATATGCTTTACTTTGAGTGGCAAATACAGCTAAGCGATGTCACACTTACATACAATTTAAACAAGCTTTCTTGGACAAATTCTGGCCTACTTCTATATTGCCGCCCGTCGTGGGCGAGCTGTTCTAGGCGCTTCAGTCCAGAACCGCGATGCTGCTACGGTCGCAGGTTCGAATCCTGCCTCGGGCATAGTTGTGTGTGATGTCCTTAGGTTAGTTAGGTTTAAGTAGTTCTAAGTTCTAGGGGACTAATAACCACAGCAGTTGAGTCCCATAGTGCTCAGAGTCATTTGAACCATTTGAACACGGGCCCTGTCGTCTTTGAACAAAGCATCACCATTGGGGAACAAACATTGTACCATGGGATGGACCTGATCTGCCAAAATGGACACACAATCCTTTGCAAGGAATCATGGAGGCCGTGGAATACCACGATACTGCTGCCCAAACCCTCACCGAACCCCAGCCGTGTTTCACTCTCGTGACATTAACTCGGTTACAAGTCGAAAACAGTGTGCAACGAGATACATCTGACCAACTGCCTTTCTTCTGTTGCTTCACTGTCCAGGTTTTATGGCATCGGCACCACGTTTCCCATTTCGGCCATTTATATCGGCGTGGTTTTGGAATTGAAGCTTGCGCTTTAATTCCTTACTTATGGAGCCCATTTCGTGTTGTTTTGGTGCTGACAGGGTTCGAAATTGCGACATTCAGCTCTGCACTGACTTTTTCATCTGTCGCCCTCTTTATTTTTCGTTACTATCCTCTTCTATGAACGTTTGTTACGATCACTCTACACACATTTCCGTCGCGGATGTGACTTAGCGAATCACTTTTTCCGCATTCCTATACACAGTGTAAATCTTTTACATGGTGCCACTTGGAACACCAAACACTCTGGCTGTCTTTGTTATGGAAGTACACACCATACGAGCATCGACGGTCTGCCCACGTTCTTATTCACTTAGCTCCGACATAACGCACTCACAACTACACAGAACACTACACGGAAGCAGTTCAGACCACGACTAATACTTTTAATGTACTGAGTACATTGCACAGGTACCGTTCGTGGTCAAATACAACAGAGCAGCATCGGCATTTATGTTGAAGCATTAATTTCTGCCAGTGTTTCCGTGTTATGTCCAACCACCATATTCCCATTTTTGAAAACTGGAATGATCGTACTTTTGCTCCAGTTTGCTTGTATCTGTCCTACCTCCACTTATCAGCCGCCCTGGTCATCCTTCTTTTCGTACGTTTTCAAATTTTTAATTACTTTTAGATTCAATTAGCTCTTTTTCTGTCAGAGCCTATTTTACTGTCTTTAGCGGTGCATCAAACCAAACATCAGATTAAAGACCACAACAACAACAGGAATGCTCCTACATACATCTCCCTGATGGAGGTAAGATTTTAAGAATTTGTTAATCTTGATACTAGCTGATGAGAAAGGAACAGTTGATCTGGTTTATATGCTTTCTCGGAGAGAAAGTGGGCTCTGTTCCCATTTGTAAGTAGGCTGTTTACGTTTTTACGTTGGTGACGCCTGGTAGCGCTCTGTGGGAAAATCACTGACTGTGCTGTGTGCAGTCTGTGGCTGGTTGGACTCATTGTTGGAATATTCGCTTGTGTAGTGTTGGGCAGTTGGATGTGAACAGCGCGTAGCTTTGGGCGGTTGGAGGTGAGCCGCCAGCAGTGGTGGATGTAGAGAGAGAGATGGCTGAGTTTTGAGACCGGACGATCTGGACGTGTCTCCGTGAGAACATGAAAATTTGTAAGACTGGATTCATGAACTGATATATATATATATATATATATATATATATATATATATATATATATATATATATATATATATATATATATATTATTAAGGTAAATACAGTGTTAGTTCCTCATCAAAATCTTTCATTTGCCAACTATGCCTATAAGTAGTTAGTGCCTTCAGCAGTTAGAATCTTTTGTTTATCTGGCAGTATTGGCGCTATCTGTATTGCAGTAGTTTGAGTAACGAAGATTTTTGTAAGGTAATTTATTCATGAAAGGTGTAGGTTATTGTTAGTCAGGGCCATTCTTTTGTAGGGATTATTGAAAGTCAGATTGCGTTGCGCTAATGATAAAAAAAACGTGTGTCAGTTTAGTGCTGATCAGAATAAGTAAAAAGAGAAATGTCTGAGTCCGTTCAGCTTCGCTCAGTTCCTTGAAAATCAAATAACGTAGAGGTTTTCTAGCACCGTCATTTATAAATTTTTCTAAGGGGATGTTTCACCTTCTTCAAAATGCATTTACTACAATGGATGGGGAGGGAATGGGGCAGTTGTGCGAGAGACACCCCGAGTAATCCCCACCCCATTCACCACCACTCCCCCCCCCCCTCTCTCCACATACTGAAATACGTGCAAGGCAAGGCAACAGGGAAAGTGTTAAAAAAATCACTCTCAAATTTGCACAGTAACAAACGACGGAGCACAAATCAACCCTACGCAAGCTCATATCATTTACGCAACACCACATCTTGTTATCTAATACTTCTAATTGTTCCACTCTGCTCTGCAGTTCCTCCGTTTACCGACGGGATTTATGGCGTTCCCCAAAGTAGTGTTGCAGGCCCCCTGTTGTTCTTTATCTATATCAACTGTTTAGATGTCAATCAGAGCAGCCGTCTTACATGGTTTGCAGATGATGCTGTCATTTATCGTCTATTAAAATCACCAGAAGATCAAAAAAGTTGCAAAACGACATAGAAAAGATATCTCTATAGTGCGAAAATTGGCAATTGACCTAAATAATGAAAAGTGTGAGGTCATACACATGAGTGCTAAAAGGAATCCATTAAGCTTCAGTTACACGATAAATCAGTCAAATCTAAAGGCCGTAAATTCAGCTAAATACCTAGCAATTACAATTACGAACAGCTTGAACTGGGAAGAGCAAATAGAAAATGTTGTTGGGAGGGCAAACCAGAGACTGCGTTTTATTGGCAGAACACTTAGAAAATGTAGCATCTACTAAAGAGACTGCCTACACTTCGCATGTGCGTCCTCTTTTGGAGTATTACTGCGCTGTCTGCGATCCTTACCAGATAGGATGAACGGAGTACATCGAAAAAGTTCAGAGAAGAGCAGCACGTGTTGTATTATCGAGAAATAGGGGAGAGAGTGTCAATGACATGAGACAGAATTTGGGTTGGACATCATTAACAAAAGCGTTTTTCGTTGTGGCGGAATCTTCTCACTAAATTTCAATCACTAACTTTCTCCTCCGAATGCGAAACTATTTTACTGACGCCGACCTACATAGGGAGAAACGATCATCATAAGAAAATAAGGGAAAGATACATGTGTCCGTTTTTTCCGCGCACTGTTCAAGATTGGAATAATAGAGAACTATTCTGAAGATGGTTCGATGAACCCCCTGCCGGTCACTTAAGTGTGATTTGCGGAGTATCCTTGTAGACGTACATGTAACTGAACAAGCCCACGTTCACAAACGCTCAACACTGGCCGAGAAAAACAGGGAAATGCCTAAGCGAAATGCCACTCCTGTGCCTGGGAACGCACTTCGTATTCTCTCAGTCTCCCACACTACGCTATGTAACTTGGTTGATCCTGAAGGATCACCTACTCCCGACTTCAGAATTACACACTTCTACATTCCACGAGAGATACCGATTTAACTCCCCAATTTTGCAAGCTGCAAAACCGCTCCAAGAAATTATTTAATATATGGGCCTTTCAGACGGTCGGAATCCGGTGCAGAATGTAGGTATTCTCATTGTCCATTTCCTGCTCCTGCTTACAGAATTCTGTAAGGTTCTGCCTCCTGGTAGGGCTTTAACGACCTCTGCAACGAATGTTGGAAACATTGGCCGTCATGGAGAAATCACTCTCCTCGTAAGCCCGCCTTCTAGGCTCCAGTCACAACCCATTTAGGAGGATTAGGAAAAGACCAGCCCAGCAGCTCCACGCAGAATAAAACCTCCTTCCCGCGGAAACCGGTTCTGCCAGAGACAACCACAGGAAGAGGCAGACAGCCCCCCCCCCTCCCCCCCTACCAGCCAGTCATTCACTTTTTGTGCAGAAGAGCGTGTTCCCATTGATTACCAGCAGCTCCCATAGATTTGATTACTTCCGAAGACAAATCTGTAGTACAGCGTCTCGTGTGCAGCAGACTACCTTCCTACACCTGCTATCGGCTGCACTGACCCGCGAGCACCACGCTGCAGCTGGACTCCGCTGAGCGCCCCTGGTGGGAGGTGAACCGCCAGCAGGTGCAAGCACACCACCTTCTCAATGTCCACCTCGCCGTCCGTCAGCAGCATCTGCAGCATAGCCTGCAACCGAGGACAGTCTGCAACATCTCTGTTACATTTAATGACCTACCTGCTTTACTTTATTACATTAGGTACAGGGGTTGGATAAAAATATGAAAAAAACAAAAATACAACACATTACCACGCCTAATATGGTGTAGGAAAAGCGCTGTCATTCAAAACAGCTTCCAGTCGTTCCCTACGGTTTTCAAGGGAAAACTTCCTGTTCATGTAATGAGCATAGTGGCGGAATACACTACTGGCCATTAAAATTGCAACACCAAGAAGAATGCAGAAGATAAACGAGTATTCATTCGACAAATATACTATACTAGAACTGACATGTGATTACATTTTCACGAAATTTGGGTGCATAGATCCTGAGAAATCAGTATCCAGAACAACCGCCTCTGGCCGTAATAACGGTCTTGGTACACCTGGGCATTGAGTCAAACAGAGCTTGGATGGCGTGTACAGGTACAGCTGCTCATGCAGCTTCAACACGATACCACAATTCATCAAGAGTAGTGACTGGCGTATTGTAACGAGCCAGTTGCCCGGCCACCATTGACCAGACGTTTTCAATTGGTGAGAGAGCTGGAGAATGTGCTGGCCAGGGCAGCAGTCGAACAGTTTCTGTATCCAGAAAGGCCCGTACCGGATCTGCAACATGCGGTCGTGCATTATCCTGCTGAAATGTAGGGTTTCGCAGGGATCGAATAAAGGGTAGAGCCACGGGTCGTAAGACATCTGAAATGCACCATCCACTGTTCAAAGTGCTGTCAATGAGAACAAGAAGTGATCGCGACGTGTAAGCATTGGCACCCCATACCATCACGCCGGGTGATAAGCCAGTATGGCGATGACGAATACACGCTTCCAATGTGCGTTCACCGCGATGTCGCCAAACACGGATGCGACCATACTGATGCTGTAAACAGAACCTGGATTCATCCAAAAAAATGACGTTTTGCCATTCGTGCACCCAAGTTTGTCGTTGAGTACACCATCGCAGGCGCTCCTGTCTGTGATGCAGCGTCAAGGGTAACCGCAGGCATGGTCTCCGAGCTGACAGTCCATGCTGCTGCAAGCGTCGTCGAACTGTTCGTGCAGATGGTTGTTGCCTTGCAAACGTCCCCATCTGTTGACTCAGGGATCGAGACGTGGCTGCACGATCCGTTACAGCCATGTGTATAAGATGCCTGTCATCTCGACTACTAGTGATACGAGGCCGTTGGGATCCAGCACGGCGTTCCGTATTACCCTCCTGAACCCACCGATTCCATATTCTGCTAACAGTTATTGGATGTCGACCAACGCGAACAGCAGGGTCGCGATGCGATAAACCGCAATCACGATAGGCTACAACCCGATCTTTATCAAAGTCGGAAAAGTGATGTTACGCATTTCTCCTCCCTACACGAGTCATCACACCAACGTTTCACCAGGCAACGCCGGTCAACTGAGATTTGTGTATGAGAAATCGGTTGGAAACTTTCCTCGTGTCAGCACGTTGTAGGTGTCGCCAGTGGCGCCAACCTTGTGTGAATGCTCTGAAAAGCTAACAATTTGCATCTCTCAGCATTTTCTTCCTGTCGGTTAATTTTCGCGTCTGTAGCACGTCGTCTTCGTGTTGTAGCTTTTTTAATGGCCAGTAGTGTGTAGCAATCGTGCATCCTTTTCTCCAAAGTATACTGCAGAGGTTCAATAATATTGCTTTCTGATGACTGGAGTAACCAGGGGAAATGCGACAATTCATCCTCGAGCTCACAAAGCTAGGCCTGGACGATGTGAGCTACGTGGTCAGAGGGCCGTCGGTCTTGGAACACAGCGTCACCAATGGGGAACAAACAGTGCACTATGCGATTGAACTGAGCAGCCAAAATGGACAGACTATCCTTGCAAGTACTGGGATCTTGAAGAGTACCCATGGGGCTCATGGAATACAGCGCGATGGCTGCCCAAATCATCACCGAAACCCTACCATGTTTCATTCTCGGGCCGTAAACTCGGTCACATGTTGGAAACAGTCTGAAACAAGACTCATCCGACCAAGTGGCTTTATCTCATTGCTCCACTGTCCAGGTTTTATTGCTTCGGTACCGCGTATTCCTGTTGCAGGCATTTGCATCAATGATGAATGGTTTTAGAATTCCAGCTATGCGTGTGTGTGATGTCCTTAGGTTAGTTAGGTTTAAGTAATTCTACGTTCTAGGGGACTGATGACCTCAGATGTTAACTTCCATAGTGGCCAGAGCCATTTGAACCATTTGAATTCCAGCACATCCTGCAATTCCCATCTTGAGAAGTTCCTTTCGCGTTAGTTTCGTGCCGACAGGGTTCGCGAGTGCGACATTCAGTTCTGCGGCGACTTATCCAACTGTCGTCCTCTTATTTTACGTCATAATCCTCTTCAGTGATCGTCACGAGCGCCCCACACCCGCTTTCCTCAGCGTTGTGACTTAGTGAATAACGTTTCTCCACTTTCCCTGCGTCCAGTAGAAATCTTCGATAAGGTGTCTCTTGAAACATCAAACATTTCGGCTACCTTTGTTACGGAAGCGCCTTTTATACGAGCACAAGCAATTTGCCCAAGTTCGAATTCACTTGGTGCAGACAAAATGCACTCACAACACTTTCCTCACTATGACTGACACCTGCAACGCATTGAGGACATACCACAGGTGCCGTTCGTGATCAAATACAACAGTGAAACCTCCAAGCTTGGCTTGCGTCTGCATTTATCTTCAAGCATGCATTTCTCGTCATTTTTCCACATTTTTTCCGTCAGTTGTGTATATAATTAGAAATGATATGAAGACACCGTAAAAACAGTACATACAATGTTATTAAGGACGTGAGCAGGACGGCTTTTAAGCAGCAAGACTACTTGCGTTCAATGGCAAGAGAGACGCTTGCGTTTTGGTTCATTAAGAGACGGGTAGCAGGTATGAGGATATAGCTAAAGGCGCGTAAACGAACTCTGATTATGCTACAGCACAAAAAGGCTAAAGAGGAAGTCGCCAAAACGCTGAGATTTGTGCTTATTATTAACAAAAGCTGACAGGCCTGCTGGTGTTGGGTGTTGCGTAGCGCGCTAGCTTCCCTGACAGGGAGGTGAACCAGACCCCGATCGAATTCACGAGACGGATTAACGACCATGCCAGACTGAGTGTCGTTTTTACAAGGTGTCCCACTATAGTTTAGACAGATGTTTGGTGGGTCCCCAAATTCTGCCTCAGAAAATACGTACCCAAATAGTGAAAATACAATAACACAAAGAACAAAGTTTACATGATTCACAGATTTCTTTATTTCTACATCTACATCTACATCTATACTTTTCAAACCACTGTGAGGTACATGGCAGAGGGTACGTCCCGTTGTATCAATTATTAAGGTTTCTTCCCGTTCCATTCACATATGGAGCGGGAGCGCGGGAAGAATAACTGTTTAAATGCCTCCCTGTGTGAGAGATACGTAGTGGTTGTAGTATTTCCCTAGAGTAATCATTTAAAGCCAGTTCTGTTTACTGCGCCATAACAAGATGTGAACATTTACGTACCACTGATAACGGACTCGAATGAAGGCAGTAACATGAAACGTTCATCCCCGAACGCCACGAAGATGTAAGATCTGCTATTCAACATCTGAAGCTTAAGAGAACCGAACAGTCTTTGCTGCTATACAATCCCGAAATCCTTACCGCGCCGCGTCTAGCATTGGATAGTAGCGTTATTCATAGATGTACTAGCTCTAAGTGAACAAATCAGTAATAAGTTCCATAACTGCTTATTTATTTAATCGTATCAGATGCAAAAATGATCATCATAATCATCAGCTACTTCAATGACTTGGCGACGTAGCGTGAACGTAGGAACCCAGCAGGTTCTTCCATGTGTGCCTATCTTGAACTACCTGTTGCCCATTGAATCCAGCCGTCTGTCTTAAGCCTCTGTGCCATCTGTCGGTTGGCCTCCCCCTCGGGCTTTTTTGGTAAATTGTACTGCAGTTCAGTATCTGTTTTCAACATCTGCCATCATTTCTTCTAGCGACTGACCAGTCCATTGCCATTTCAAGGTATTTACTCTTTCCATTATGTTACTCACCTTTGCTGTATGGCTGAGAACTACTGCTTTCTTCCTGTATTTCTTAGTGTAGCCTCTCATTGATCCTTCCATTCCTTTTTGAGCTACTGTGAGTTTTCTGGCAGTGAACTCACTTAATGTTCATGTCTCAGGGCCATAAGCTATTATTGGTTGCATACATTAGTCAAAAACTATTTTCTTCACCTCATGTGACATCTTACACTTGAACTCCGAAGTGTATCTTTCTTAAGCTTGCCAGTCCAGTTTAATGGGTCGAAATATTTCCCGTTTTATGTCGTCTTTCATATTTACAAGTTGACGCAGATAGACATATTCTGTGACCTTTTGTAATTGTGTACTTCCAAAACATTCTGTATTTACCTTCGGTGTCTATTCATTTATCATGACCTTCTTTTTATCCTAATTCATTTTTATACCACTGTCCAAGCAGACTAACTTCGCTAACTAATATTTTAAGTTCTTCTACACTCCTGGAAATGGAAAAAAGAACACATTGACACCGGTGTGTCAGACCCACCATACTTGCTCCGGACACTGCGAGAGGGCTGTACAAGCAATGATCACACGCACGGCACAGCGGACACACCAGGAACCGCGGTGTTAGCCATCGAATGGCGCTAGATGCGCAGCATTTGTGCACCGCCGCCGTCAGTGTCAGCCAGTTTGCCGTGGCATACGGAGCTCCATCGCAATCTTTAACACTGGTAGCATGCCGCGACAGCGTGGACGTGAACCGTATGTGCAGTTGACGGACTTTGAGCGAGGGCGTATAGTGGGCATGCGGGAGGCCGGGTGGACGTACCGCCGAATTGATCAACACGTGGGGCGTGAGGTCTCCACAGTACATCGATGTTGTCGCCAGTGGTCGGCGGAAGGTGCACGTGCCCGTCGACCTGGGACCGGACCGCAGCGACGCACGGATGCACGCCAAGACCGTAGGATCCTACGCAGTGCCGTAGGGGACCGCACCGCCATTTCCCAGCAAATTAGGGACACTGTTGCTCCTGGGGTATCGGCGAGGACCATTCGCAACCGTCTGCATGAAGCTGGGCTACGGTCCAGCACACCGTTAGGCCGTCTTCCGCTCACGCCCCAACATCATGCAGCCCGCCTCCAGTGGTGTCGCGACAGGCGTGAATGGAGGGACGAATGGAGACGTGTCGTCTTCAGCGATGAGAGTCGCTTCTGCCTTGGTGCCAATGATGGTCGTATGCGTGTTTGGCGCCGTGCAGGTGAGCGCCACAATCAGGACTGCATACGACCGAGGCACACAGGGCCAACACCCGGCATCATGGTGTGGGGAGCGATCTCCTACACTGGCCGTACACCTCTGGTGATCGTCGAGGGGACACTGAATAGTGCACGGTACATCCAAACCGTCATCGAACCCATCGTTCTACCATTCGTAGGCCGTCAAGGGAACTTGCTGTTCCAACAGGACAATGCACGTCCGCATGTATCCCGTACCACCCAACGTGCTCTAGAAGGTGTAAGTCAACTATCCTGGCCAGCAAGATCTCCGCATCTGTAACCCATTGAGCATGTTTGGGACTGGATGAAGCGTCGTCTCACGCGGTCTGTACGTCCAGCACGAACGCTGGTCCAACTGAGGCGCCAGGTGGAAATGGCATGGCAAGCCGTTCCACAGGACTACATCCAGCATCTCTACGATCGTCTCCATGGGAGAATAGAAGCCTGCATTGCTGGGAAAGGTGGATATACACTGTACTAGTGCCGACATTGTGCATGCTCTGTTGCCTGTGTCTATGTGTCTGTGGTTCTGTCAGTGTGATCATGTGATGTATCTGACCCCAGGAATGTGTCAATAAAGTTTCCCCTTCCTGAGACAATGAATTCACGGTGTTCTTATTTCAGTTTCCAGGAGTGTATGTGTGGCTACAGTAGAAGAGCAAATACTGAAAAAATGAGGTTGAGATATATGGATGGGTAACCAAACTATTCGCAACGCCACTGACAGAGACTGGCCGAACAAAGAGCACACTGACAACGTAGTCGAAGTAACTGAAAGTAGTAGCAGTATTACACCACCGTCGGCGGAAACCTAAACCGGCGTCGTTCTCTCGATAAAAGGTAATCGTTTGTCACATCGTTGGTACAAAGTCAACCGCCATATCTTATCTAACGTTAAGCCTCCTTCTTTGTTGAAATTGTTGTGGTGTGTACTGATCTCTATGGCTTCTATGTACACATGTGCACAATAATGCGATATCTGAGCTAGCACGCACGTCTCACTTAATTTAATTTCATCATCACCGTCTTGAAAAACCTATTCCGCTACAGCCGATAGTTAGTGTGTTCAGACGCAGTTACTATTAACACTTCTTTTCGTTGTTCCAATATAAACCTTCCTGCAAGTACACGGAATTTTATGCAACCCAGGGTTTGCAAAAGGGTGTCGTGCGTTTTTCGCCGACCTTAAACATTCATTGATCTTCTTGGTGGGTCTAAAGAACTAAAGAATGTTTCAACTCGAAACTTGGCCATAATTTTCCTAGTACCGTCCTTAATATTGTGGATGAGTGAAGAAAAACTTTCCCAGCCGACCGTTGTTATTGTTGCATGTTTTCACACACTTTTCTTCTGGGTTGGAGTACTCGATCTGTCTCATTATCGGTATATCCAAAAGTTGTTCACAAGTGACTTAGTTCCTCTTGCAAATAAACTGGCTTACAGATTTGGATTATCCGTCGGTTACCTCCATAAGGATTCGAACCATGATGGCAGGGAGAAGAGAGTTGTCATTAAGACTTTGGTGGACAGAGCTAATAAAACCTGTGAACCAGTTTATTTGCAAGAGGAACTAAATCATTTGCGAACAGCTATTAAGAAGTATGGATGTGTTAATAATGAGACGGATCGAGTACTCCGTCCCAGAAGAAAAATGTCCGAAAACATGCAACAACGACAACTGTCCACAATATTACGGTCGTACTGGGAAATTTATGGTCAAATTCCATGTTGAAACACACTTTAGACCCACCAAGAAGACCATTGAATGTTTAAGATCGGCGAAAGACGCACATCTTTTGCAACCCCTGTGTTGTGTAAAATTCCTTGTAGTTACCCGGAAGGTTGATATTCGAACAACGCAAAGGAGTGTTAATACACGGCCGAACGCAAAACTAACTGTCATCTGGGGCATACCGACAAATCGGCTGTAGCGGAGCATGTTTTTGAAGACGGTGATCACGAAATTAAATGTAGTGCACTTATGTACGGAGAAGCCATACAGATCTATAAACACCACAATAATTTCAACCAGGAGAAGAATGCTTAAAGTTAGGTAAAATTTAGTGATCGACTGTGTACCAACGGTGTGACAATCGATTACTATTGATCAAGAGTAACGATGTTAGTCAGAGATAGTTCCACTGTCAACGGTACGTGAGGAGCGGTGACGCCCTCTACGTGCTCTACATAAACGGGCCCTCCACGGCCTAGCAACTAGTCTTTGCCTCAGTTCGGAAGAACAACGAAACGTCAGAAGGAAGAATTTCTACTGTTCGAATACGGCCTCTTACCCCGGAAGTTTTAAATGTAAGTCGTATATTGGGAAGGGAGTTTTCCTGCCAACATAGAGCGAAAATTGACCTGTACAATGGCAACTGCTATTCCTAAGATGAAGAACAAAAAATTTTCTTTGGATTTGGTGAAGGCTAGACCGAATCATATTAAGTTTTGTCAGAAAGTGAATTTGCAGATTATTTACCCAGAAGTAATATTTTTACGTGGGCTATACTCAGACGAACTAAGGCTCTTGTAAATTGACGTTGAGGCATAAAAGAGAAAATAAAGCAATCATCCTCCCTAACTGCAGTACAGAGAGATGAAATATTTTCTTTATTACCGCAATATTTGCCAGTGTTTTTCAAGAGACCTGGGCTTATTCATGAATAAGTGTACAAGATGGAAGTACATCCTGATAAGACCATTTACCACTCATCTTGTGCTATACCTTGAGCACAAAGGGAAGCTGTTAGAATACAAAGCTGTTAGAAATTGAAAGAATGATCAAATGGGATAATAGAACCTACGTAATTCCCATACTGCAATCCACAACTTTCAGTTGTGAAGCCAGACGGCAGCATTCACCTAGTGTTAGACGTGACAGCAATTAACAAAATTGTCTTACCAGTCAGAACAAAACCATACAGTTCAGATGAACAACTACTAAAATTCTATGAAGTCAAATATTTAACCACTACAAGTTCGCAATCTCCTTATTGGCACGTTGCTCTCCTGCAGACAGTTGCAAATATACTGCCTTTGTCCGCTCAGGTAAAAGCTATTAATTTTGTATTTTCCTTTTGATATCAACACCAGTGCATGCAGGAATCTTCGTCTCAGCTTTGGATACTTTTTTGGGCCCAGAGCTGTTAAGCAGGAAAAAAGTATATATACATTTTAATTTCGATGACAGTATATACAGATGATTTTTTAATTGAGACCACGTCTTGGAAACAACACTTGGAATTATTAGGCAAAGTGTTGAATAGATTCCTAGGTTTGGAGTTAAAGTGAATTTACAAGGATCAAAATTCGGCAGGCAGAAATTTTTGGGCCCTCCGCTACGCACCGTAATGTGGATTGTGGAGTATCGCTGTAGATGCAGATGTAGACGTAGATCCGGGATACTTCCAGATAAGAGCAAGATTGAAAGTGAATGAACATTTTCCTGTACCTCAAACAAAAAGACAACTAACATAATTCCTTGGACTAGCATTTTTTTTTTTTTTTTTTTTTTTTGTAAATTTGTACCAATCCAGCTTTCAAAAAGCAATGCCTTCCTGCATATACTGCAGAAGAATTCCGGTTTCTTTTGGCCAAGCCAGTGTCAGAAAGATTTTGAAGCAACGTTCGAAGCCTTAGCCAATGCAAGCCTATTGCACCACCCTGACATGAATAAAGGCTTTTGTTTAGCCATGGAGGACTCTTCTCATGGATTCGGGTCATTTCTGTTTCAAATTAGAAATGTTGATGGGAGTCCTATCGTTTGTGCAATTCGTTTTGCGAGCAGAATTCTAATGAAAAGTGTAATGAGACATCCTCTAGGAATACTTTTCCTCAACAGTAGTTGTCGATACCAGTATTATTTTTCGAATTTTGGGCCGGTCAGTATTACCTCAGTTGTTTTTCTGAAAACTTTCATATAATTTTATACATAGTATGTTATATTTCACGCTAACATTAATGAATAGGAATTACGTTATACAATAGTTTAGTTTTGATGTTATTTTCGATAAGTACTGGTTCTGAATGTACTGATAATATTATTTTTTTAGAAACGTTTGAAATTACGAATTATTGACACACTTAAAATTTCTATTATTTATTACGCAATCATGTACTGTTTACCATGTTTATTTCTGGATCCATTTATGAAATAATAATCGAAATTAATAATGATCGGAAAATATTAGAAATTCATTTGTTAAGAACAATTGTAAACCCTTTGGAATATTGTTATTTCCGCAGAGCGTGGGAGTCGTCCCTTGCCTCTGATGCTATCGGACGTATTTTTGTATAATAGATGCGAACAATGTAATTTCGGTTTTGTTAATGTGAAAAATCAAAATACTGTGTGATATACTAAAATGTGAGAAAATACAGTTACGTAGAAAATGCTGCATCAACAATCATCAAATTTATTTTCTTCAAACCAACCGTGAGGACCCGATGTGAGATTTTCGGCTTCAAGAATCAGACCCCGACACAACAAGAACTGGAGCCATCTCAATATGACAAGCTAAGTAAACTTGAAAGTTTATTGTAATCTTCGCCCCGCTCAAATCTTCATAAAAGACTTTGCTTATTAATTACTTGGGCTTAACATTGTTTAATGTGGACAACAGATGAAATCAGGAAGGAGGGGGGAGATTACAAGTGTGAACGGTAGTACACAGTGACAGAATTAGAAGCACTAACGGTTGTTTTGGCTTTTAGGAAACTTCAGCATTACTTGTGGAGTAAACACGCCAAAGTTTTCTGTGACCACCAAGCGTTTTAGCTTGCAATCTGCTTCACCCACCATTACCACGATGGTCCCTTTTTCTTCAAGAGTTTAATTTTGAAACTGTATATGTAGATGGAGAACACAGCGGACGATCTTTCACTTCTTCCGTGAGGTCATAATGAGTTTGTGGAACTCATTGAAGTGAAGAAGTGGCGTGGGACTAGGGCCTCCCGTCAGATAGACCGTTCGCCGTGTGTAAGTCTTTCCATTTGACGTCCCTTCGGCGACTTGCGCGCCGATGGGGTTGAAAATGATGATGATTAGGACAACACAACACCCAGTCCCTGCGCGGAGAAAATCTCCGACCCAGCCGGGAATCGAACCCAGACCCTTAGGATTGACATTCTGTCGCGCTGACCACTCAGCTACCGGGGGCGGACTGTGGAACTCACTGAGCAAACATCTGAACTTCGAATTTTACTTATACGTGACGTCACCTTAGTTTCCGCTTATTTAAAGATGTGTAATAACCTGAATCTTCTACAAGACGCTGATCTCCAGTGCAAAGCAGTAAAGAAAAAGCTTCAACAAACGTAAAGCACATTTTAGTTTCCCGTTTCCATCTGGAGGCAAAGCCCGTCGCAAGAGCTTTCAAGGAATTCAATAGTTTTCATCCCTGCATAAGTTTCTACGAAAGAGACTACGTGGGTAAGATACTTAGCTCCATTTGAGCAAATTGTAAATGATCTTCCACATTTTTACACAGAGTTTACTCCATCAGCATTGATATTAACACAACAGTTTTCTGTATGTCGTACCACATCATAATGTAGAAAGCTATACTGGAGAAACCAACGTTTCGGCCGTGGTGCGAGAAGCAATAGACAAAAGCAGATCCCCACTCGATCCATGGTATCAACTTATTATAACAAATTTCCCGCGCCTTCCATCTCAAGTGACCAATCAGAACTACAACCCTTTAAAATTATGACGTAACGTCATGCTCAGTGAGCGGCAATGACACAATATAAGCGATTGTTCACAGCTAAAGCACATCAGTAGACCCAGAAGAAAGCCACTGTAGGCGTAACCGAAAAGTTGATTTCTCCGGTATAGTTTTTTTTTACATTATGACGAGGTACGATACTCAGAAAACTTTTATCTCAGTTGATTCTGGCTGCGGAATCCTACGAAATTATAGCATTGATGGTATGTAAGTCAGAAGTATACGAGTAGATTGAGCCACTATCTCGAATACCACATGACGAAGTTCCTCCAGAGCAGAAAGTTGGCCGTGCCCCGATACCTTTAAGCGAAATTACAAAACGGAGTAAAGTCTCTTCGGGGATGCTGCCGGATCCTGAAATCAACTTGATTCAATATTGCGGCGAGCCAACTGTTCGGCAGCTTTAGGATAACGCTGCTGCTCCGGAGCCTCTGAAAACTGACACCAAGGCTGCAGATTGTCGTCCTATGTAGGTGTTCGTACCGAACATAGCAGTTACTGCCCTCCAAGCGGGGGAAGGTGGCGCCGTCCTGATGGGAACACAGGAGGCAACGATATACCGCACTCAGAGACTATTTTCACTCTCGGACTGCCTATACATAAGAACTTTCCTCTTGATGAGCGGTAGTATAGGGTTCAAGGCCAGCTAGGAGAAAAGCCGTTGTCTCTATTATACACGCTGTCTGCGAACCTAATATCAATTGCCTCCTTCACTGTCTCAAAAACCGGAACGTTTGGTATCTACAAACGTCTCGTCAAATTTAATTCCGTCTCCCTCGTTTATGCAACATTCTGGTACAGTCGATTTTTGCCGGCCGGGGTGGCTGAGCGGTTCTATGTGCTTCAGTCTGGAACAGCGCGACCACTACGGTCTCAGGTTCGAATTCTGCCTCGGGCATAGATGTGTGTGATGTCCGTAGGTTAGTTATGTTTAAGTAGTTCTAAGTTCTAGGGGACTGATGACCTCAGAAGTTAAGTCCCATAGTGCTCAGAGCCATTTGAACCATTTGAACAGTCGATTTTTCCGGCTGTTGAAGCCTCGTATGACGGCGATGTGCCACGCACCTGTCTTGAATTGTGCGAATCCAACGGCCTATGTCAGCCTTCCCACACTGACGCGGAATTTTATATATGACAGGCTTCCTAAGCCCCAAATCATCTTTCGCAGTGCCTAGTCTAGGAAGGGTGCTGTAAAGGTGCCGCAAATGACAAACCAAATAGCTCCTTTTTGTCGGCACATGTGGCGAGCCGCAGTCAGGTTGGTATCCCACCGCTGTCCGGGGAGCCTCCAGACACATCTTCGACCTGGAATCTTACTGACTGGGGTATAGTTATCTTCAGAAATAAGTTCGTCTTCGAAGTGAACCCCGATGACTAGCAATGGTGTGTCTGGAGTAGCACTGGACAGCGGTGGGAGACCAGCCTAGCTGTCGCCCACAATACGCCCCGACAACCAGCAGTGATGACATGAGTAGCCATAGCGAGGCTAGTACACTATGTGATAAAAAGTATCGAGACACCCGCAAACACATACGTTTTTCATATCTGGTGCATTGTGCTGCCACCTACTGCCACTTACTCCATATCAGTGACCTCTGCAGTCAATAGACATCTTGAGAGAGCAGAATGAGCGTTCCGTGGAACTCAACGGACTTCGAAAGTGATCAATTGATTGGGTGTCACTTGTGTCATACGTCTGTACGCGAGATTCGCACACTCCTCAACATACCTATGTCCACTGTTTCCGAAGTGATAGTGATCTGGAAATGTGAAGGAACACGTAAAGCACGAAAGCCTACAGGCCGACCTCGTCTGTTGACTGACAGGGTACCACCGATAGTTGAAGAGGGTCGCAATGTGTAATAGGCAGACATCTATTCAGACCATCACACAGGAATTCCAAACTGCATCAGGATCCACAGCAAGTGAGAGCTGACTTCTTGTCAGGCCTCACCGACCGACTTCGATTCCTCTCCTCAGTGCAGCACTCCGTGAAGAATGGGCTGCCGTTCCACGAGAAACCTTCCAGCACCTGATTGAACGTATGCCTGCGAGAGTGGTAGCTGTCATCAAGGCTAAGGATGGGCCAATACCATACAGAATTCCAGCATTACCGACGGAGGGTGCCTCGAACTTGTAAGTCATTTTCAGCCAGGTGACCGGATACTTTTGATCACATAGTGAATATTAAATGTTGTAACTCCTTTTGCCGTATCTCAACTAGAATCTGATTTACAGGAAATTGATTGTATTTCAATAATGACGAATGCATCAAACCTTTTTGCTGTTGTTATTGTTATTGTTGTTGTGGTCTTCGGTCCAAAGACTGGTTTGATGCAGCTCTCGTTGCTACTCTATCCTGTGCAAGCCTCTTCATTTTCGAATACCTACTGCAACCTACATCCTTCTGGATCTGCTTATTGCATTCATCTCTACGATTTTTACACTCCGAAACGAAAGTGATGATATGTCTTGCTGTCTCAGAACCACCCTATCCCTTCTTATAGTCAAGTTGTGCCACAAATTTCTCTTCTCCCCAATTCTCTTCAATACCTCCTTAATAGTTACGTGATATATCCATCTAATCTTCACCATTCTTCTGTAGCACCACATTTCGAAAGCTTCTATTCTCTTTTTGTCTAAACAGCTTATCGTTCATGTTTCACTTCCATACATGGCTACACTCCAAACAAATACTTTCAGAAAAGACTTCCTGACACTTAAATCTACACTCGATGTTAGCAAATTTCTCTTCTTCAGAAACACTTTCCTTGCCTTAGTCAATCTACATTTTATATTTTCTCTACTTCGATCTTCATCAGTTATTTTGCTCCCCAAATACTAAAACTCATTTACTGCTTTAAATTTCTCATTTTCTAATCTAATTTCTTCAGCATCACCTGATTCCGTTATTCTCGTATTGCTTTTATTGATGTTAATCTTATACCCTCCTTTCAAGACACTGTCCATTCCGTTTAGCTGCTCTTACAGGTCCTTTGCTGTCTCTGACAGCATTGCAATGTCGTTGGCAAACTTCAAAATTTTTATTTCTACTCCATGGATTTTTATTCGTCCACATTTTTCTTTTGTTTCCCCTACTCTTGCTCAATACACAGATTAAAGGATATCGGGGATAGGCTACTATCCTGTCTCATTGCTTGCCTTTCACGCCCCTAGGCTCTTATAACTGCCATCTGGTTTCTGTACAAATTGAAAATAGCCTTTTGCTCTCTGTATTTTACACCTGCCACTTTCAGAATTTGAAAGAAAGTAACCCAGTCAACAATGCCACACGCTTTTTCTAAGTCTACAAATGCTATAAACGTAGATTTGCCTTTCCTTAACATATCTTCTAAGGTAAAAGACGTAGGGTCAGTATTGCCTCGCGTGTTCTACAGAATCCAAGCTGATCTTTCCCGTAAAACGGTAAGAACGTAAAAAAATTCCTTTACTTGTTAGGTACTTTAACCCTACTGAATAGACTGAAATTAAAATACTGGATCAGAAACGTTTGCATGGAGAAATTTCAGAAATTATTGCTATATTTTTGAGTGAGTGTTTGAAAAATAATAACGTAAAGGAAAAAAACAATCGTTCTTTGTGCAGCCAGTACGAACTGCAGTGTTGGAGGTTTATCTAGAAAGCGAGTCGACAAGGTCTTCACAAAAATTAAGAGGTAATTTGGGTCAGTACTTACTAGGGGTTGCGTTTTCTGCTCATGTAATGTTTTACTCATGTAACCCACAATACTGTTAGATGGCTACTGATGTCCTTCCTGTTGATACATAAAGTATTGATTCTAAAATATATTCGTATTTCATTGTGTATACTGTAAGGGTAGAAAATCTTTAGGAATTTTGTAAATTTGCAGACCAGGAGTACAAACAAGTTTTACGCCATAGCAAAACGAGGTGGCTTTCTTTGCTATTCTGGCTACATTTCTTCCTCTGAAGTCATATTTCGAATCTCAAAACAAAAGTCCATTTATTATAAAATCATTCCTGGAAATTCATGACCATGCATAAGTTTTTCACATTGCATTTAGAAGAGTAGTGGGCGAAGTAATTACAGTTCTGAAGTGATTTCTGTGATTTAAAAGCTGTTTACAAGGGTGAAGTGCGTCTCATAATATCAACTGTCAGATCAACTCTCGGCAAATTGGAAAATGAAGGTTTATTATCAGAGATTGCATAATTTTAACAGTATGTCCATACATTTGATCATACTGCAGCTGAATTTTGAGAGTTTGAGAGACTGCAGTTGGCTAACACTTAAGGCACAAGTATCCCAGTGGAAGGATAGGAAAGAACTAAAGTGTCCATTCGTTGAATGGCTCCTTCAACTATTGTATATGAGACGACTCTGGTCTGCATGAGTATATGTGTATTAAACAATATATATCACAACGATATTCGTAAATCACCGAATATATTAGAAAAATTGAATTGAAACAAAAAACTCCTAGCAACTATTGGGCAAAGATTATTTTGCATTGTAAAATGAACAATGCGCTTTGTACCAGTTTTCTTAAAATATCAGAATTTCGTCTTTGCTTCTCTGGAACTAAATACCCACTGAACGAGTGTTTTTTCATATGAATGATTTGTGGACAAATGACAAGGACGCTCTTTCAGTGCAGAGTTTACAAGTAATGTTGATTAATGAGGTGAACCTTAATCACGCTTGTGCAAATTTTTAAAAAATGTTGTGTAGTACAGTGGACTTACTGAAGACGATCCACTTATCAGCAAAATATCAATGAAGGATGGCTCCTGCACATATAATTCTACAGAAATGTTTAGCTGGAGTGAACTTAGAGATGCTATATAGGGCCTACGTAAGTTACTCATTATTTATTTATTATTAGTTTTGAAACCTTCATACCTGTAGCGAAACAATTTTACGCATTCTCTTTGTCTCTTGTGCCACCGAGGCAAGTTCGTAGTGTCCCGTATCCTTGTTTCAATACTATGGTCATCTTCAGATAAGGCATTCCTACCATTCAATCCGGCACTGTGTTCAAAGAAGAAGGAGGAAACAAGACGCTGGTCCAGGGACCTGATTCGAGTTACTTTGCTCTTACTTTGAAAAAGAAGACACAAACGTGCGAAAATTTATTCTCTTCTACTTAGTCCTCTAATTAAGTTCTTTAAAATACAACAAGGTGCGAACATGTTGCGTATATCGTTAGTAGAAGAACCGGAGAACTTCGATTTTTTTTTTATTGGACTCCCTATTGTGTATTGTGCATTCCAGGAACCTGATTCGAGTTACTTTGCTCTTACTTTGAAAAATAAGTACAAGACACATTCTCACTCAGTCCTCTAATCAGAGTTCATTAAAATACAACAAGGTGCGAACAGTAGCGTATTTCGTTAGTGGAAGAACCGGAGAACTTCGTTTTTTTTTTTTTTAATTTTATTGCATTCCCGCTTGTACGTTTTTACCCTCGATAGCGGTTTCCATAGTTGTGGAAACTCATCATACAACGAGATAAATTGTAATAACGCTCTTTTTCGATAAACATATGCGGCAAAACGTCAACACAAAACACATCCGCGACGGATCAAACCCGCATCCCGCCATTATGATTTAGGTTTTCCGTGATTTCTTTTAACTGCATCAGGCAAATGCCGGGATGGTTTCTGTGAAAGGACACGGCCGATTTCGTTCCCCATCCTTCCCTAATCCGATGGTCTTCTCCCCCAAATCAACCAACCATACAACGTACGCCACCTTGTCAAATTTTCCGTCAGTCAACATTTCTCTCAAAGCTGTCAAACTCGCTCTATGTTTGACAAACAAGTCAAACAGCCCCGTACACTCTCAAATGTTTGGGAAATATAATAAAGTTTGACAAATTATTTGGTCGTGTGCGGCATCCTTAAATCATTGTAAGAGTGGAACCTCTCCCCAGGCCGCCGAGATACTCACCGACGATGATCATTCGTGATAGTGCAGAACCGTGATTCATGGCTGAACACTACGCGACGCCATTCTTTTCCAATCTACACGGTCTGTTCAAAAAGTTCCGGAATATTTGTAATTTCGCGCCAATGATGTGTTGGGGCGAAATGCTGTTGGCGTCTCTGCACATGCCTGTGTTTAATGTGTAACTGCCGGAAGTTGCATTGTTGAATGTCTGTTACTGTTCGGTGCTGTGTTGAATAGAACATTGTGTCACACAGTTTGCTAATTTCGGGGTGACAGAGTTAGAGGAGCAAATTTTGCGTGAGACTCAAGAAAACCTTCACAGAAACACACAACATGATGCAGGAAGCCTGCAGTATGAATGCTTAAGCCGTACTCGGTGTTACGAATGGTCCAACAGTTTAAAAATGGCCAGACGGAAGTTAAAGATGACTCTCGTTCAGCACACCATTCGACGTCTGCCGACGACGCTCATGTCAGGATAGTCATCGGAACTTTTATGTGACATTCGAAGACTGGCTGTTCGAGACATTGCAAAAGAATGTAACATTTCAATTGGGTCATGTCATGAAGTCCTGACTCAGCATCTTGGAATGAATCTTGTTGCCGCCAAGTTCGTCCCAGTGCTCATGAGTCAAGACCAGAAAGACCTTTGCGTCGCAATCTGTTGAAGAGCTTTTAAATCACGCAAATGAGACATAACTGATGATGAGACGTGGATCTACAGTTATGATGTTGAGACCAAAGTTCAGTGTTCTCCAAGACGAAAAGAGGCTCGTCAGGTCAGGTCAAATGTCAAAGCCATGGTGATAGTTTCGACATGTATTCGTACCACAGGGACAAACTGTTGATTGATGGTACTGTTGCGACGCCTGCGAGAAAATGTAAGAAGGAAACGGCCTAAAATGTGGCCAGACAGTTGATGGCTCTTGCATCACGATAACGCACCCGCACATTCATCCCTGTTTGTGCGTGGCTATTACACAAAAAACGAAATGACGTTGCTGCCTCATCCTCCGTATTCTCCAGACATGGCCCCAGCGGACTTTTTTTTATTTCCAAAGATGAAAACCCATTCGGAAGGACGAAGATTTGCAGTATAGACGAAATAAAAGAAAATTCGCAGACGATGCTTCGTGCGATCCAGCCAGAGGTGTACCAAGACTGCTTCCGCTAGTGTAAACGGCTTTGAGAGCTGTGTATCAATTGTGGAGGAGAGTATTTCGAAGGAAACCATGTACGCCAAGTAAAAGGTAAGCGCAGAAAAATTTTGAGAACGAAGTTCAAGCATTTTTTGAAGAGACCTTGTATGCCTCCTGATGACGGCACCACTCCAAACAAAGACGTTGGTGTAATTTTAACGCAGCCTAAGCATAGAACGGTAATTTCCTAGTTCTGTTGCTACTAATCTCCTAGCAATGACGGATGACAGCTGAAGATTGAAGGGGTTATGATGTGATGATTGGTGCTCGCTACGGTGACCCTCCGTAGTGGTGTTCATAAGTGGTCGACCATAAGCTTGACGATGAGTACGCCTACCGTCACGTTCCCAAGAAGTCCGACATCATGCCACTTTCACATCCGAATGCTCCTCAAATATGTATATTGCACGATTCGACCAGCCTGCCAAATGGAGACCACAATGAGGCCCCTTTTAAACTCCGCCGGGTGCTGATAACGCTGTCTCACACGGGTATGCGACATTTCTGTGGTCTTCACTGTGATCGCTCGACATCTGAAGCTGTTCACGCCTCTTCTGTGCCTAACTGGGGCCTAGTAACAACGCTAAAAGCGAAACAATAGCAATGCACACTTGGCAACTGTTCCACAACAGCGCATAAGCATTTGCACCCATAGATTAGGTTCAAAGGTTCAAATGGCTCTGAGCACTATGGGACTTAACTTCTGTGGTCATCAGTGCCCTAGAACGTAGAACTACTTAAACCTAACTAACCTAAGGACATCACACACATCCATGCCCGAGGCAGGATTCGAACCTGCGACCGTAGCAGTCGCGCGGTTCCGGAGTGAGCGCCTAGAACCGCTAGACCACCGCGGCCGGGCATAGATTAGGGGAGGGCAGAAACGATTGACTGAGTAACACACGTTGGAGGCGATTACAACTAGAGAACGCTAAGTCAAAGAATGCGTCAGCAACTGGAGTGTTCATCAAAGTCTCACGTGGGCCAGAAAATCTAGCAATTGCTTCAAGAACAATTACAATACTTGACAGCATGAAGCCATAACCTGAGATACAATTATTATTACACTGCACCTGAAAACACTGAGTCTCCATCACCGTTGAGGTAGACACTTTCTACACATCTCATTCGTTAACAGACTTTAGTGCTCAGTACGCTCGTGACGAAGATACACAATGACGATGCAGTACGACAATGCACGGCGCCTTCCGCCTTGAGTCAAGTAAACAAGTTTACTGCGCTGACTAGTTGCTTGTTCGTCGTCAATGTGCAGACACACTGCTACCCTTCTACCACTACGCTGGCGAGATAAAGCGTTGCTTCAGTCATAGAGCTCAAAAAATGGTCCAAATGGCTCTAAGATCTATGGGACTTAACATCTGAGGTCATCAGTCCCCTAGCACTCAGAACTACTTAAACCTAACTAACCTAAGGACATCACACACATCCAAGCCCGAGGAAGGATTCGAACCTGCGACCGTAGCAGCAGCGCGGTTCCGGACTGAAGCGCCTAGAACCGCTCGGTCACAGCTGCCGGCCCAGAGAACTCACCTCAGCATCAATGCTGGCACATGGCACAGAATGTGGCAAAGAATAACAACTCTAGTCGTTTACATACGATGGAGTGTACGCCTATAAGTTACATTTACATCCGACATTGCCAGGCAACATCATTAAATAACATTATAGTGCCGTGCGAGTCAGTATTTCTGTTGCGCCGCATGTTATAGACTCTGCTTTCGCAGTGGTTACATCTTTGGCAGAAGTAGGTGACAGCAGATGGGAGGCTCTATGGAGAACGGCCACAAACACTGAGGTGACAAATCTAGTGGAATTCTTCCCAATATCTCGTAGGACCTCCTCTTGCCCGGCGTAGTGCAGGAACTCGTCCTGGCAAGGACTCAACAAGTCGCTCGAAGTACCCTGCAGAAATCCTGAGTTATGCTACCTCTATAGACATCCATAATTGCTAAAATGTTGCTGGATTTTATGTCTACAGGATTTTGTGCACGAACTGACTTCCCATAATGTCCCACAAATGTTCGATAGGATTCGTGCCGGGCGATCTGGGTGGCCAAATCATTCGCTCTAACTGTCCAGAATGTTCTTCAACGCCAGTACGAACTAACGTGGCCCGGAGACATGGCGTACTGTCATCCACAAAAATTCCATTGTTCTCCTGGACATTAAGGCCATGAATCGCTGCAAATGGTCTCCAAGAAATTCAGTTGTAAGAGAGGACGCAGACTTTCCATGTAAGCCGGCGGGTGTGGCCTTGCGGCTCTAGGCGGTTCAGTCCGGAACCGCGCTGCTGCTGTGGTCGGAGATTCGAATCCTGCCTCGGTCATGGATGTGTGTGATGTCCTTGGGTTAGTTAGGTTTAAGTAGTTCTAAGTCTAGGGGACTGATGACCTCAAATGTTAAGTTCCATAGTGCTTAGAGCCAGTCTTCTTCCTTCCATGTAAACACAGCGCACACCATTATGTACCAGGCCTTATGGACAACTTGGGTACATGGCGTCGTGGCGTCAGCGCCACACTCGAACCGTACTATCAGTTCTTACCAACTGAAATCTGGACTCATCTGACCAGGCCACTGTTTTCCAGACTTCCAAATGATATGATCACGAGCCCAGGAGAGGCGCTGCAGGTGATGTCGTGGCATTGGCAAAGGCGCTCGTGTCGGTCGTCTGCTGCCATTGACGATTACCGCCTAATTTCAGCGCACTGTCCTAACAGATACGTTCGTCGTGCATTCCACATTGATTACTGCTATTTTTTCACGCACTGTTGCTTGTCAACAAGCACTGACAACTCTACACAAACGTCTCTGCTCTAGGTCGTTTAGAGAAGGTCTCGGCCACTGCTTTATCAGTGGTTGGAGATAACACCTGAAATGTGATATTCTCGACACGCTCTTGACACTGTGAATCTCGTAATATTGAATTCCCTAACGATTTCCGAAATGGAATGTTCAATACGTTTAGCTCCTACTACCACTCCGCGTTCGAAGTCTGTTTATTCCCATCGTGCGGCCATAACCACGTCGGTAATCTCTTCAGGTGGATCACCTGAGTAGAAAAGACAGCTCCGCCAATGCACTGCCATTTTATACCTTGTGTACGCGATACTACCGCCATATGTGTATGTGCGTATCGCTATCGCATGACTTTTGTCACCTCATTGTAGATGCGCAAGCCGCTTGACCGTGAGATCGGTAGTTGCTCCGCTAGTGCGAGAGAGTGGAGATACGTTGTTTGGTACCTGGTGCCGGGATGCCTTGAGAAGCGGAACAGAGGCCAAGGCGGCGGCAGCTGCTTCAAGAACAAACTGTCTGGCACCGTAGCTACAGTGCTGTGTGCAGTCGTAATTGTGGGAAGTTCAAGACGTCCGGTGGAAGGCCATCACCTTCTTCTTTCTTCGATGAGAACATCCCCTACTCATGGCTACAAACTTTCGTGTGCTAAGGCTTGATCACTCCTCCGTTTGACTTTGCTTTTGTGCTTTTCAGACCTAGTACCAATTACTGTTGATAATTCGCTACTAAATTTCTTATTTACCTTGTGCTTTTCATTTTTTGCTGTTCATGGCTAAGTGTGATATTTTTGTCTGCTCGTGAGGCTTGATCAGTTGATAAAGCAAGCCCAGTTCTTTTAGTTACTTAGTTACATTTTCCATAGCTCATTTAAACCATTCTTTCGTTGAAATGAAATACCACGAGTCAGTTTACAGGATATGTACACATTTTCTGTTAAAATTAATGAATACAATATTATTTGTAGTCCTGCCCAATGCAGTCTACCCCCTCCTTCCTAGTTGCAGCTATTGTCCACAATAAGCAAAGTCTTTCATCAAAAACTTGAGAAGAGAGAAGATTGCAAAAAGCTTTCTAGTTTACTTAGCTTTTCGTGTAGAGTTGGCTCCAGTTCTTCTTGTTTACGGGTCTGATTCCTGAAGCTGAAATTCTCACATTTTAGGTCCACATGGTTGAATTGATCTAAATAAATTTGATGTGCCAAATAATTCGTAATTTCAAACGTTTCTAAAAAAATTATTTTGACTGTACATTCAGAGCTAGTACTTATGGACTGTAACATCGAAAATAAAGTAATTCCTTTTCGTAAATTTTAGCTTGAAATGTAATATATTGCGTATAAAATTATAGAAAAGTTTTCAGAAAAGGAGCTGAGATAATACTGACCTGTCCAAAATTCGAAAAATAATACTGGCATCGACAACTACAGTTGTTATAAAGTAATGCCAGCGGAGGATGTCCTAATACACCACGCAACTATACTTTTTTTTTACTGGCTACCAATTTTTAAGTAAAATTTTTCAGTGGAACAGAAGAAGTTGTCCAGGAGAAATGATTTTAAATTAGATTTAGAACTAGGTACGCCAGCTGTCAGACATTTTATGTCATTGGGCAAATGATCAAATATTTTTGAGCCACTGACAGCATTAACAATGGGTAATACACGTCAATTTTTTCCTCTAGTGTTGTATGTGTGGACATCACTTTTCTTCTCAGATTTTGACGTATTATTTGTGTCGATGTTCATTAGGGAATATGTGTATAGAGACGATGCAATTAAAATGCATAGTACTTTGAAGAGGTACCTACATGACGTCCATGGATGAACACAATATACCGGGTGATCAAAAAGTCAGTATAAATTTGAAAACTGAATGAATCACGTAATAAAGTAGATAGAGAGGTACAAATTGACACACATGCTTGGAATGACATGGGGTTTTATTAGAACCGAAGAATTAATACAAACATTGAAAAAAATGACCGACAGATGGCGCTGACTTTTTGATCACACGGTAATTTCTTATTGCCCGCTTTTGTGCAATATTTTCTTTCTGAGGGATGAGTTACCCCAAAAAAATTAATTCGTAAGATCTTGTTGAGTGGAAATAAGCAAAATGTATGGTACTTTGCAATCACTTTGCTCTCTCGAGCATTTAGAACAGTTTGATGTAAATGTTTTGTGTTTCATTAACTTCTGGGATAATGTTTTGCTCTGAGTATGCTGCAGCCGGCCGCTGTGACCGAGCGAGTCTAGGCGCTTCAGTCAGGAACCGCGCTGCTGCTACTATCGCAAGTTCGAATCCTGTCTGGAGCATGGATGTGAGTGCTGTCCTTAGGCTAGTTAGGTTTAAGTAGTTCTAAGTCTAGGGGACTGATGACCTAAGATGTTAAGTCCCATAGTGCTTATATCCATTTGAACCAATTTTGTGTATGTTGCGGTAGTAACCTGTGCACGCAATTAATGAGAAAGTTATTGTTATGTACGTGATGGTTCTCCTATTACTCCTGAGTCGGCGTAACAGTTGTGCGCCAAGGGCGATTTTGAAAATCGAAGGCTTGTGCACGGGCAAGAACGACCGCAGTGTAATAAGGCCTTTCTGCCCGCTTAGTTAAAAAATTGAGAAGCTCCTGTGAGTGAGCAAACTCAGGTTAGCTTGTCCGTTTTTGTAGCCTCAGAATTAGAGATGCTATGTTTTCATTTTTCTTAATTAGATGGAGGAGTAGTTTCTTGTTATGAATGTTACAGTAGTAACCAGTGTATGTCATTGACGAGAGTTCTGGTGTTCTTTCAGGCCTTGACGCTTAATGGCAAGGACTGCGGCACATTGGGCGCCAATGGCGTATTGTAAATATTGAACGGCTGTATCTGGAAGAAACCGTCCACGGTGCAGTAAGGTAAACATAGGGTGACAATTGTTGAACTACATGAAATCAAAGCGTCATAACTTCTGAATGGTTTGCGTTAGGACGTTCAAACTGCACTATTAGCCGCGAGGCACGATGGGAGTTAGTACGCGCATTGTTGCTTGGTTTAGCGACGAAGCACACTTCAATTTGGATGGGTTCGCCTGTAAGCCAAATTTGCGCATTTGGGGGATTAATAATCCAGATTTCTCGATAGAGACGTCGCTTCACCTTCAACGGGCGATTGTGTGTTGTGCAGTGTACAGTCACGGAATAATCGGCGCGATATTCCTTGATGGCACGGTGACTACAGAACGGTACGTGAAGGTTTTGGAAGATGATTTCATCCCCATTATCCTAAGTGACTCTGATTTCGACAAGATGTTGTTCATGCAATATTAAATACAAGGTGAACAGCAACAGCCCCAAAACCATTGCTGAGATGGAAACAGCTGTTCAGGAGGTCATCGACAGCATCAATTTTACGACAGTTCAGCGGGTCACGCAGAATTTCGCTATTCTTCTGCGCCTTACCATCGCCAATATTTGCGGGCATATCGAACATGTCATTAGCTAAATTCGGATATCTGTAGTGACGCTTAAATGTCGAATAAAGTGTGTTCACACTGTAGTTTGTAACTAATTTACGTTTTCTTCCCTTATAGTTCAACAATTGTCACCCTGTTTGTTTACTGGATTAAGAATCATCGACCAGCTGACACGAGCACCGAACGTAAAACAGATAATTTTTCGATTTCGTCGATTCTGTTGCTAATCTAAGTGAGGTGGGAAGAGCAAGGTTAGTGCCGATAAACCTCTTAAGTTACTGTCCGTTGCTTGTGAGGCATGATCCGAAGTGTCTTACTGACTGTTTTTCTTGAAATATCGCACTAGATGGCAACTTATAACACTACCGTCCGCCACTGTTAAACCATAACCTCAAAGCTGGAGGCAGTTAGTATAACGAAATTATTTTTATTAAAGCAATTTCAGTGTAGAGAAGCAGAGCAGTGTTACCCTCTGAAAGGAATTTAGTTGTGTTGACAGTAATATATCTAATGGAGGTGGCTTATCTGAAGTGAAAGTTAGAATTACGTAAATATTTAAACAGTAACAAACAATAATTGACCTATCCACAGTATTCAAATGATGATAACAACGGTCGCCAGCCTAATTAGGCATAAGAACGAGTAACATTCTTGTTCAATAAACTGAAAATAAGTAACTTCAATGGGTAAACACAGTCTACACTTTGTCACACGGAAGTGCAATGAACACTGACACCTGCATATGTTCACGTTAAGGTTGGAGCTGACAGAGCAGAACAAACAATTTGCATAAATATAACAGATAACGAAACACACTATTACCTCGAGGACTTAGTCAAACTGAATGGTCTCAATAACGTTACTATTAATATTCACTGTAGAATCGTAAATTGGACATCCTATCTGCCACGAAATATGGATATGGTTCACAGCAAAATTAGTTACTGTGCATAGATTAAGTCTCTCACTATTAAACACCTTTCTACTTAAAATGAAAATTAAATGGAGTTCACTAACACATTACTTCTCACTGCCCTTTGAATAAAGAAGTTACTGTTTTCATAGATAGTGGTCTTTCTATTAATCGTTATCTACCATGAGCACAATAGACAAGCTGTGGATCCCGTTTCACCATTAATATGCACTTTTAATACACAATAGTAACCCAATATTGTACAGAATTTGACTTGGACAGCAAGAGTAATTGAAACTTTCTGTAATTAAGTAACTTTGTGCATTTGAACTTCTTTCAATGGAGGCGGGCCCTTAATCTTGACCACTGTAGCAGGGAAAACTAAAAACATTTTCAATACACTAGAGAACACTAGAGAACAATCAGTTTAATAAGCCACAGCTGCAAAATACTAACGGGAATTCTTTACAGACGAATGGAAAAACTAGTAGAATCCGACCTTGGGGAAGATCAGTTTGGATTACGTAGAAATGTTGGAACACGTGAGGCAATACTGACCCTACGACTAATTTAGAAGCTAGATAAAGGAAAGACCTACGTTTCTAACATTTGTAGACTTAGAGAAAGCTTTTGACAATGTTGACTGGAATACTCTCTTTCAAAATCTGAAGGTGGCAGAGGTAAAGTACAGGGAGCGAAAAGCTATTTACAATTTGTACAGAAACCAGATGGAAACGAAAGAAACATCGGAGTAGATATTAAAATCCATGGAGAAGAAATAAAAACTTTGAGGTTTGCCGATGACATTGTAATTCTGTCAAAGACAGCAAAGAACTTGGAAAAGCAGTTGAACAGAATGGATAGTGTCTTGAAAGGAGGATATAAGGTGAACATCAACAAAAGCAAAGAGAGGATAATGGAATGTAGTCGAATTAAGTCGGGTGATGCTGAGGGAATTAGATTAGGAAATGAGACACTTAAAGTAGTAAAGGAATTTTGCTATTTGGGGAGCAAAATAACTGATGATGCTCGAAGTAGAGAGGATATAAAATGTAGCCTGGTAATGGCAAGGAAAGCATTTCTGAAGAAGAGAAATATGTTAACATCGAGTATAGATTTAAGTGTCAGGAAGTCGTTTCTGAAAGTGTTCGTATGGAGTGTAGCCATGTATGGAAGTGCAACATGGACGATAAATTGTTTGGACAAGAAGAGAATAGAAGCTTTCGAAATATGGTGCTACAGAAGAATGCTGAAGATTAGATGGGTAGATCACATAACTAATGAGGAGGTATTGAATAGTATTGGGGAGAAGACAAGTTTGTGGAGGGATCGGTTGGTAGGACATATTCTTAGGCATGAAGGGATCACCAATTTAGTATTGGAGGGCAGCGTGGAGGGTAAAAAATCGTAGAGGGAGACCAAGAGATGAATACACTAAGCAGATTCAGAAGGATGTAGGTTGCAGTAGGTACTGAGAGACGAATAATCTTGCACAGCATAGAGTAGCATGGAGAGCTGCAACAACAGAGACACAAGCCCTTAACAAGCATGAAAAGTAGTAGTTCTCAACTTTTACTGCAGTAGAACATAAATTGATGTGGTTATAAGACAACAGCACAGCTTTAGGTGATTTTCAACAGGCTGCACTGTGATCATTTGATTTGCAAAACTCTATAAGCCAAAGTTTTGAGAACATTCACTTGTGAAGTTGGCAATAAAATAAAAATAATAAGTAGTTTTAATAGAAAAATTATTTTCAGCAAGCATCATTTACTGTATTACTCAGTTCTGCTACATTAATTTTAATTTAGTTTCTTCTTACTATCTTCAAGTGGCATTATTGAATTAATAACTGGGCTTTCCTATTTTCACAATGTGGACACTCGGTAAGCATTTTTGACAAGGGAAGGACCCTAAGTGGTTGTGTGACTGGGGATAAAAAATGAAGGTAGGTATAAGAGCTCGAGTGTAAGTTACCTTATATTTGAGTACACTAACACATCCAATGAGCTGATCCTTCACTGTACATTATTATAGTTCTTCCGTTCCATTACAGTGATTGCGCAATGTGGTGACGAGTGCATGTTGGTAGGTGGATCTGTAGGTAGAATTGCTGGACTTTGTCATTTCTTGGTGGTGATGATAGATATCCATTCCCATTCCAGCTAGCTAACAAATTCATCCATCCGAGGCTTTGGCACATTGGAAAACGGCACGAAAAGCCGCTCTCGGCACCAGCACAATACACGACTTTTACATAAGCTTGTAATGTATTACTATGTTTACGACGTTTCTCATCGAGCCATATACGTTATCTCGCATTTCTAGCTGCTTCTCTCACACAAATAATGATAAAAAATCAGAAATTCAGAGTCGCCACCAACCCAAGCCCTTCCTAACCGTTTAGAAAAAACGGAGCTCGAAAATTATTAGTTTATTTGCTTTAATAATTTAATTACAAGTACGCAAATTTCTTTAAGCAGCCAGATAAATAGCACTCCATGTTGTACATGAAGCAACTTGATTAATTCAGGAATGGAAATCAGAGTAAGGGGGTAAGATCGACACCAAAGAATTTATCTTTGACATAAATTATTTATTTTTAACTAAATATTTGGTTGCACATCCTAACTACACATAACTAGTGCCTGACTCGAAATATTTAAGTAAGAATTACGCGAGAATGAAACACAGCACAATTTAACTACAGCAAGAAGAAACACAGAAGACCGGGGTGGGAGACAATGATACTATCATCTCCTTTGCATTAATACCATAAAAATATCTAAGTGAGATTTGCATTATGACTCTACACATGCTCTACTCTGTACAGAGGTTCAACCAATACACAACGCTGTGCGATAATTATTTAACATACTAACTGCGTCTGCTGCTTGCAAACGGCCGTTAAACATAACGAAGACCTAACTCAACCTGATTCCTATCACCTGAAACCCCCCTTAAGAGCTACGATCCGTACTCACCAAGCGTTCACCGAAGAGTGCCGCTTTCTCTTACGAGATTGCCTAGCTCCCCGTGCAGCGGAAGCTACCAGACGGGTAGCCCTCCGTCACCAATCTCACACACAAAAACAGCCTTCGACACAGCCTTCGACTAAGGTGAGTAAACCTCTCTGTTCAGGTATTGGAAACCTGTGCTCTCCTTCGAACGAGAAGCAACATCATCTGCTCCCAGCAGACGATGACCAATTCAGCGATTCCCACAAAACAAAACCGAAACCTCACATTAAAACACACATATAATAATGAACAAGCCTTATTTCATTGCTCAGTCTTTCTGGAAGAGTTCATGACTTGAGCTAAAATGAAGTCGTAAAGTGAATAAGTTGTACCGCATTCGAAAAGCGTCTTATGAAACGACTTCACAGGGACGTTTCAAGCTGTTGGCAGTTCGGTAGCTCGTCCACGACTGACTCTTGGTTGCACCTTTCTATCCATGCCAACCACAATTTGCGCGCGCTATTAAGTTCCGTTCCGGAGGGGAACCACACCACCTTTTACATACAAAATAACTAAAAGCCCTTAGTGAGGATCAGTCTTTACATAACAGTAAGTAGTTATTTTAAACAAAACATGTCATTTGCACACATTGGTATTTCTATAAAAAAATATTTAAACAAAATTACAATTATATACATTAAGTTATGTTCCCTCCAAATGAGACAAAGAATTTAAATGATAGATACACTACAATGCATAGAGTCAAACCATGAGATCAAAGTTTTTACAAAGGAAAAAAGCGAACACTCTTGTGCTACCAATACAATCAAACAATATTTACAATGATAGAAGTTAGAACAGACAAAAAAGAAAAATTTCTGTCAGTAGAGCTATGGAGCTCTGGTGTTATGTTAAGATCTTTGATGGCCCGACTAAATTTAAGGAAAAAGCAACAGAAAAAGTAGTACTGTCTGTGCTGTACAGTTATCTCTTCGAATACAATATCAACTCGCCTCGTTTTCACTTAACTCGCCGCTGTAAATTAGGATACGTTATAACGCGAATAGAGGCAGTTGTGTATGAATTAGTCGTCACGATACCGTAATTAGGTCAAATAACAAGCATGTATGGAAGCACCCTTGTTAAGGGGTGAACGGGGTGGTCCGCGAGGGTTGCCGGTGGTTTACCCGACGGACGGCGACGCACTAATTATAGCAAGTGCAAATGAGGGCCCATCAGACTCGATTGCCGAGTGTTGTTGATAATGACCCACATGGCGCACGCGGACCACACACGCGGAGGGCGCGGTAGCGCGCAGTGCGGTTCTAGCGGGCGGAGCCTCCACAAGTCGTGGCCAGGAGATGTAAACACAGCGCTCCGCCAGGCCACTTGCCACCGGCAAGGTCGTGTAGAGCGCACGGGCTAGGGGCTCTTTCCAAAGGCGAGGAGCATGGCGGGTGCTTGTTGGCAGTGGCAGTTGCTGTGCGTCCCGCATGGTGGTCGGCAAAAAGCTTGTGCGCACACACTAATGCTAGGCGCAAACTGAGACGCATACAGCGCGCGAGGCGCGATGCAGCACAGCGCGCCTTTTTTAAACTTCACTGGCTCAAATATGATCTCGTAGATAGGGTGACCAACTTTTCTAAACGAAAATAAGGGAGATTCTTATATACTTGACAAAAAATAAGGGAGATGAATAGCACGGCAAAATTTCGCCAAAAATCAAAGCAGTATTTGTAAAAGTAGACTATTTCTTTACACATCACAATTACTTATGCATATTTTGCAGCAGATTTTGCCTCAGTCAGTAGTTTTGCATCATTTTTAGCAAGTTCAAAGAATTCACTACACTAATAAGGAAAATTCATGGCAACTTGTAGTTCAGATGTGATTAAGTTCGTGCTACTTCTGTTCCTTACATCAGTCCACTTATTATTCATAAGAGAAAATACTCTCTCAGTACTCGCATTCGGGAGGACAACGGATCAATCCCGCGTCCGGCCATTCTGATTTAGGTTTTCCGTCATTTCCCTAAATCGCTCAAGGCAAATTCTGGGATGGTTCCTTTGAAAGGGCACGGCCGACTTCCTTCCCCGTCCTTCCCTAATCCGATGAGGCCGATGACCTCGCTGTCTGGTCTCCTTCTCCAAAACAACAACTATCTCAGTGTGAGCATTACTTCCACGTATACTCATAAAAAAACAAACCAGCTTACCCAAGTTTTCAAAATTAACATTATTTGATTTCGAAGTTGTAAAAACCTGTATTCATTTCTGGCTAACATTACCATGTAAAGAGACGGCACATTTAATTGCATCATTAGAACTACAAAACTCCTCATATAATTCATCTTCATTAATACAATCCAGTTTAAGATATTCTACAACTTCATGCATGTCATTGAATGTCAGTTCCCTTTTTAGACATAGAGGGATTAAACTCTTTAAACTACTATCAAATTTACTACCTAAGTAAGAATATAAACAATCATAGAATTCAATGAAGTTCTTCTCACTACTAGATTTCAAATTTAAATTAATAACAGAGGCTAGTAATTTATTAGTACCACTACCAAAAACTCTATTTTCCTTTCTCTGTCTAATTTTACTAATTAGTAAGTTTACAGCTTCATGAGATTCCATAATGCTAAGGCCGGAATTCTCCAAATACTTTGCTTTTTGAATGAAAACATTTCCAATATTCACAAAAAACTAATATAAGCTTGAAAAATTGTTTCTACTTCTGAATTTTCATTGCAAAACTACTTTTTCAGAACTGTCAGCTTTTAAAATAGCTTTTTATAGGCTCCCAATTTTTTAAAAGCTTTTCTACAGCAGTAGGTATTCACATGTCGCAAGATTTCAGCCCATTCCACATCATCAAATTCAAAAAATGATTTTAGCGTTTCCATTCGTTTGGCAGAACAGGAAAAGTGACAATATATTTTTACCACCAACACTTCAGCATTTGCATATTGTAAACAGATGGAAGCATGTTTCATTGCATTATGAAGTACATGCTTAAAACAACTTGCTTTAAGGAATTTTTTAATTTTCGTTAGTTAATAGTTTCATGACTGAATTATGCTTTCCATAATTTATATTTTCACCATCACCACAGTATGACGATATATTAATGATATTCAAATTATTTGATTTCAGTGAGATTAGGACGCGATGCGACGGGTCGCGTGGTGTTATGGTTGTGGCACAATTTCGGGAAGGATGAGGCGGGGAGCAGGAGGCAGTCCTGTCATATGCTCACTTCGGCATGGCACATATGGGCAGTGGAAGTATTGCCCATCCGAAAAATACGGCCTTATAGTATACTGAATTTTATTTGTCGCTGAGTAGCGTTTCGTTTTTCGCCGTTCAAGCGGTCCATTTCTTTTCGTTAGTACGCAACAGTTTTCAGTTACATATATCATTACTGTTTTTTTATTTTGTTTTTCTTTCGTCAAGAACAATGCACAGCTCAATAACTGGTGAGCTTTGAGCCACTGGTATTATATCTTCTGCCTCCACAACGTTTTCAGATCGTAAGAAGCGACAGACGATTCATCGTGAGGGTAGCGAATAAGAAAGTAACTCCTTCCGAACAGGCCGTGAAGGCCCAACGGTACCGACCGGCCGCCCTGTCATCCTCCGCCCAGAGGCGACACTGGAAGCGGTTATGGAGGGGCATGTGGTCAGCACACCGCCCTCTCTGCCGTATGTCAGTTACAGAGACCGGAGCCGATACTTCTCAATAAAGTAGCTCCTCAGTTTGCCTCACAAGGGCTGAGTGCATCCCGCTTGCCAACAGCGCTCGGCAGACCGGATGGTCACCCATCCAAGTGTTAGCCCAGCCCGACAGCGCTTAACTTCGGTCCGACGGGAACCGGTGTTACCACTGCAGCAAGGCCGTTGACAATCAGAAAGTAAGGAATATTATAAAGTCACCCGATCTAGAAGCGAAGCAGGAAAGTAAAACAAGGTTATCTACTAGCTGCTTGTTATGCTGACGTATCTTTATGATCTACTGCAAAAAGTCGAAAAGGCGTTGTTTTCATAGGTATGATCCTTCGCGCTTCTGGTAAAATGGGTCCAAGGTGTGAAGTATTTAAGTTTCACTATCATTACTAGGATATGGATGCAATAAGAGACATTATACTACGTACATATGGAAATCACATTTCCATTGCAAGCTAGAAACAATCTACAAGCCCTCACGAAAAACAATATTTTAATTGGCTCACCATGACGAGAAAAGGCATTTCAGCAGTAATAAACTAATTAGACCACAGGCTACACAAATTAAAAAAAATTGTCGCTATTAGTCTGAAAATATAAGTATTCTGAAAGAGTGTGGTGATTTTGATATATTTAATTTTTTAACATTTATTGCCGACAAAGGCAGATCTACTCCCATGACAACGTTTTTCAAACGACATGAACTCCCGCTCAAAGGTCACACATGGTTAGCGTCTGCATTCCTCTCGCCCGCATTATTCTCAGTTACTGACAATACACTGACCATTGTGTTGTGCGACAGATAATTTGTTTATTTTTCTCAATAACACGTATTATATTCACGAATGTCACATTGTCAGTTTGGCAAGCCGTAGGTAAGTAACCAGCATCTGGCATGTGCACGTCATTCCACCTACAGGGAACGTTCGTCATTATTTTCCTACTGCTCAGATCACGAAAAGGAATAAAATCCTTTGGTAAATTTCCATTCCAGTCGCTCAGTGTTACAAATGCGATCGATTACGGGGATTCAACCAAAATTACATCATAATTAGCAATTTATTCTTGTGTGAATTGTTAACCATTTCTCATTCGAAGAAGCAGCATAATTTATGAGTAACGGCCACATTTCTCTTGTTCACAGGTTTAATTGTACATACTTTGCCAAAACAAAGTATAATTTGCGCAAATTCATCTTACAGCAGCTATTGCGAGGGAATTGTGAAACAGAGTGCCTCATTAAACAAGTAATTGGCGACCAGAAAGCTCAATGGCTTAAGAAAAACCTCATTGTATCAGTTTGCAATAACATAAGAGAAGAAATTTCATGTTTATTTTCATACAAGGAAACTCTCGTTTCACTAGCTGTCGATAACTCTTAAAAAATTACAGTCCCTGAAGCAAAAGAAAGAGAATGTTCCGTATATTTACGAATTGGCAAAATATTCTCCTTCCTGTGTGCTACCATTCGCTAAAATCTCGTTTCGACGTCTCGAACGGTTTAGGAGATACGAGAGATGGGAATATTTCATTCTCGCAGATATGACATCGGGTGTGAATAGAGACTTCCTCCCAAGTCTAAAGAAAATATTAGCTAAATTTCATATGCAGCAACATATGGTACAATACATGCAAAATCATAGCGATTCCTATTTTTCATTGCAAAGTTTTATAAGTTTGCAGTTGCTGTTGTTGTGGTCTTCAGTCCCGAGACTGGTTTGATGCAGCTCTCCATGCTACTCTATTCTGTGCAAGCTTGTTCATCTCCCAGGACCTACTGCAACCTACATCCTTCTGAATCTGCTTAGTGTAAGTTTGCAGTATCTTACTGAAATGTGTGTATCACAATAAGTATGACCATTAGCGAGATGACGGGCACTTCGCCACAAAGCCAACTTATCACGCTACAAGCATGGTAAAAATCAGATATTTTTGCTGAACAGTTTCTGCAAAATCGGTTGAGAAAGATTACAGGATGCGCGAGCCAACTGGCGCGTTATTTGACTAGACGTGCTACATTCACAACAATTCGGGGGTGTTTTGATAAGTCTCGCAAAATTTTAACGATTGGCAAGCTCGATTATTCCAAGCATCGTCTAAAGAATTTCAACAATGTACAGCGTACAGTTCGCTGCTTCACAACCGTCTGAATTGGTCAGTGTGTCGACTGCGACTTAAAAAAGGGGAAACCGAATTTCGTGTTGTTATTCAATATTTTCGTTTGAAGGGTTGGACTGCTGCACAAAAGAAAATGGAACTGAATGAAGCTCATGCCGACATTGTACCTTCAGTTAGGAATCTAAACGTGGTCGGACGAGCACAGAAGACGAAGCACACTGTGGCCGTTTAGTTAATGCCACCACAAAGCAAACCGCTGACAAAATCACTGATGTAGTAATCCAAGATCGCCGAATAACATTCATGAGAATGGTGAGGCTGTAGGCATCTCAACTGATCAAGTGCGTAATATCTGCACGGGGGATTGTCTTCGAAGATGCTGCGTGAGAGATGGGTGCCGGGATTGCTCACAGTCGACCAAAAACCTCGTCCAGTGCGATGTTTCAGCGCAATGTCTGGCGATGTTTCATCGCAATCCGAAAGCCTTTTTTTTCTGCGCTAATTTCTGTTGATGAAGCCTGGATCTATCTTTAGACACCAAAACGGCAATCAAAACAATGGACAAAGGCTGGCGAAAGTGCCCCGAAGAAGGCGAAGACCATTTTGTTAGTTGGTAAGATGATGGCCACTAGTAGAGGTTGGAACGCCAGTGGAAATGAAATGGCAGGCATAACTGAAGCCCTGGGTGGAAAAGCCCACAATGGTGTGTTGGTCCTGCTTGACACACGAAGTAGCGAAGACGGACGGTCGGGGCAGCTGAGCGCTGAACCACAATACAACGGCGGCCGGCCGTTAATGTAGCGGGGCTGGGGCTGGAAGGTTAACCGGATAATGCTTCCGAAATCACGCAGGCTGGGTTATTTCCGAGGATTTTTACTCTGAGAAGCGTACCATTGTATGTATTCCTAGTAAATGGGGATAGATATTTCCTCGCAAAAGACTAAAATATGGTTGGTCGGCGTTCAGAAGAATCTGTAGAGAGGGAGAATATTCCGTGGTTTCGAGAATATGATTCACTTTCGGCAGTTACGAGGGAGGGGAGCCGAGCTCTGCTGGGAGGACAGTGGTGGAGAGAAGGAGTCATTCGTTTTGAGCGCCCGTATTTGACGGTCGCTCAGTATCAGCTTTTGTTAGTACAGATGGACTTGCTGTCTTTGCTCTTAGGAAATTTTATAGTCAGAACAGTTAGGTACTATACTGTTGTGAAATTATCAATTCTGGACTTCGCCTCTGGGTAGGGAGTGGTCATTGAGTACACAGCGTTCAGTGAATGAGAGCACTTCTTCTGTCTATACTCATGTAGAGACGTTATCTAAATTCCGTCCTTGTGCCTAGGAGTTCGCGTTTCTTGTCTGTAGAACACAGAGAGGAGAAGACAGTATTAGATTATAACAGTGTGTGAAAGAGTTTATTTTGTGGCTTCATTTGTTCCATCATTGCAGACGTTTACGAGAACCACTACTCCAAGGCACTGGATGCAGTACATACAGTGATATTGTTATTTGCTTCAGCTTATTGGTGCTATAAGGCTAAACAGCTGTGGGCACATAAGTTTTATTTCCACTGAGGTTACACACCACTGCAGATCATCTTTGAAAGTAGTTATTTCTATTGTTTGGTACGTAGATCTAGCAATATTTATATTAGATCGCGTAGCCATAAAAAGGGGCAGATTTGGGCAATTGATGAATCATATTAGTTTGGAAATTTATTTGTATCTCTTTATGCCCATTGGACATTGATATAGAAACATTTGTAAGGCACAAATGAGTTTTAATCTACAATAAGTGTATAAGCATAAACAGCATTTATGATTTTGTAGTTACTAGTTGCCTTAAGCATTCATTTATGTTTATGTTGTAGCTTATGTGTTAAAGAGGCAACGGCCTTGCCACAGTGGATACACTGGTTCCCGTGAGATCACCGAAGTTAAGCGCTGCCGGGCGGGGCCGGCGCTTGGATGGGTGACCATCCAGCCGACAGGCGCTGTTGCCACTTTTCGTGGTGCACTCAGCCTCGTGATGCCAATTGAGGAGCTACTCGACCGAATAGTAGCGGCTCCGGTCACAGAAAACCATCATAACGACCGGGAGAGCGGTGTGCTGACGACACCCCCCTCCTAACCGCATCCTCAACTGAGGATGATACGGCAGTCGGATGGTCCCGATGGGCCACTTGTGGCCCGAAGACGGAGTGATGTGTGCTATGTGTTAAAGAGCAAGAAGGAGGAGATAATATCACCATCAAGAGGTCCTAACAAGAAGGAGGATATAATATTCCATTAAGAGATCCTAAGATCTGCCTCAGGCGGTAGTCAAACAGGGCCATATCTTAAGTTTCGCATTCAGCATTTTTCGTTGCGCACATCCATTTTACATCCACCTGGAGTAGTATCACGGAAGTTTATTCAGTTATTCAGTGATAATTGGGATATGTTCATGCCTCGTAAATCTCTGTTGTGTTCGAACTCACCTTTGTGTCAAGGAAACGGCCAAGTCTCTAAACCCGTTCGCTCGCCGCCGTGGTTAAAGTACAACGTGCACTGAAAAATGGCACTATCCAAAACCGACACGAGGCAAGTGTGTTGCACCACAAGCCATAGATGACTGGCTTGTAGGACGGCTGTGGAGATGTGTACGGGCGAATAGACGTGCAACTGTTGAGTAACTGACCTCCCCGATGAACCAAGGAGCTGCCAATAGTGTCTCCCCAACCACCGTTCAGGAAATGATGTGCATGGGCCTCCACAGTAGGGTTCTGGTTCCGGCATCCATGCTGACTGCTGTACATCGCTGACGAAAGCTGTAATTTGCACACCAGTACCGGAAAAAAAATGTACGCCCGCTGAGTGCACACGTGGCCCTTTCAGATGAATCACGTTTTATATTCCATCCTACAGATGGCCGTTCGCGTGTACGGGGTGAAATGTCTGAAAGCAAACATAGTGCCACAATCGTCGGAAGGGTCCAGGCCCGAGGAAGAAGCTTTCTAGTCTGGGGGATGTTTCCGTGGCATTCCCTGGGTGATCTCGTCATTTTGGAAGGTACAATGGATCAACACAAGTATGCTTCTTTCCGTGGAAATCATGTCGGCTGCTTAATTCAGTTAGTTTTCCCACGGCACAATGACATCTACCAGCGGGACGGTGCAACCTGCTACACAGTACGCAGTGTACGTGCGTAGATCGAAGAGAAGCAGGATGTGTTTACCGTACTCCCCTGGCTACCAAATCCCTCGAATTTAATTGAGAATCTGTGGGACCATCTCGATCGGGCTGTTCGCGTCATCGAACCTAAGCCGAAAAAACCAACGCAGATGGCCACGACACTGGAGTTATCATGAATCCATATCACTGTCGGTGACTTCCAGACCCTCACTGACTCTCTTGGTGCACGTCTCGCAGAGGTGCGTGTCGCCGAACGTGGTTGTTCAGGCTTTTGACGAGTGGTGACATTAATGTGATTGGACAGTGTATATTACTTATATTTTATTGTTTACTGTTACTTCAATCTCTGTCTTACCCTACAGTCCACGGAAGTTACATTTCAACGTCCTATAATCCTGTCCCTTCTTGTCAATATTCTCCATGCATTCCTCTCTTCGGCAATTCCATGAAATAACTCTTCATTTCTTACCTTTTTTTCACCTAATTTTCCATATCCTTCTACAACACCAACGCTTCCATTTTTTTTTCAAGTTTTCCCACAGTCCATAATTCACATTCATTCAACGCTGCTCATCAGATCTCATCCCCAAAATTACGGTTGATGTTTGATACTTTTTGCCAGGGATTTCGTCTTTAGCTGTGCTCTTCTGCTTTATATTTCCTCTTTGCTATATGTATCAAATATTTTGTAAAATACCTTCATTTTGCCCACTTCTCCGACCCTAATTTTGATTTCTGCTGCTCCTAATCACCTTCGTTTTGTTTTGCCCCTTTTGCTTAGTACGTCCTCGTTAGACTGCTAGTTCCATTTAACAGGTCCTCAAATTTCCCGTCACTTTCACTTAAAACACTAACGCCTTCAGCGAATCTTACCAAGCGTACGGCACCCGAGGACGCGTTTCTTACGTTCGACATAGACTGCATGTGGTACAAGGTTGTTAATTGGACGATACCGATCACTGGAAAACTGGTAAGCATATAGCTGATCTGAACAGATGTCTGTGGAACGTCCAGTAACCTAGAAACTCTCGAGCACGTAATTTTGTGAGGAGCGTTCGCAGCCGTTTCGTTGTCCACTACTGCAACATAAAAAAAAATTGAAAAAGAAACGCACTTGGTGGATGCAGAATGAAAATTAACTGCTCAAATGACGTGAATTTGCTACTAATTATTGCATGTAAATGACGAAAGCTCCTCTTTTATTACATAAATGGAGTATCTAAACACCAGTATCCCCCGGTTCTTAAATTTTGTCACACTTTTGAAATCGCCTGATATTGTTCGCTGTTAGCGTCACGCTGGCGCCAACGATTAGAAATGTTCTACGATACGGTGGCGGGGGTGGGGGGTGGGTGGAGAATTGCGTGACTCGTCGCATCAAAATATTCGTTATCTTTAGAAGTCACAAATGTGTCGCTAATGGATAGCAGTAGGCCGTAAAGAACCTCGCAAAATTTGCTGGTTTGTAAGCGCCATGAGACAATTCCCTCTCATATGAAAACATCCCAGCCGAGACGCCCATGGCAACAGTTACAGACGTGTAGATTTGTCTGCCGATTTCGCATGCATTTCTTTGGCCTGGCCTCCTCCCCCACTTCACGGTCCCCCCCCCCCCCCACCCTCCTACTCCTCTTCCTCCTCCTCCTCTTCTTCTTCTTCCTCCGCTTCCTATACTCCAGCAAGGCAAATAAAATGTGGCGACTACACCTGTAGCAGCCGCCAGGTCTTTTCAGTCCCTCATTTGCTGGCCGAACATACGTCACCACTCACCAAGTACGGTATAACTGAGCACTGTACTCGTGTTGGAAAATGGTGTCGACCTCTCGACCGGTCTTTTCGCAGTGATTGATAGCTTCCCAACAAGCATGCATATCCAAATTTGGTCACAGCCCCCTTGTAACGAGGCATTTCCAGAAGGTCTGCTTACAAATTTATGTGTTGAGCACATCTGTGGGCTCGAATGATTCCAAAACAAATCTTACGTTGGTAGAATGTCGTCTAACAAGTCACACGAAATTGCGACTCGTGGTGTACCGAAAATACGGCCTTGTCGCATGTTAACCTGCTGGTAGCAGATGTAGCAGCACACACTGCACAGCGCCAGGAAGAGTGAATTCAGTCCAGCTGGTAGTCTACTGAAACTACGGTGAGCTGTTGGTTCTACCTCGTTTTTTTACGAAGTTGCTATACCTGAAATGAGAATTTTTCCGCTTTTGACTACAATTATTATTTACTATCTGAAAAATACCCACTTCACTACGTCTTGATTTTCATTTGTGAAACTAAACATGATTTTCTCTCCTGATCTGTTTCATTTCTTTGCTCTTCTTCCTCTTTCCTTCTTTTCAACTCACTACAGGCAAGATTTCTTCTACCCCTGTTTTACGTTTCGGCGCCCTATTAAACGTTAATATTGTTTAACACACTAAAATTGGCCGTAATGTACTGTTCACTAACTAATTCATTTTTCCTTAAATTTATTTTACTTTCACTTTTCACTGATCCGCTCTAATTTCCAAAAGTATTGCCAATACATAACCTTATCTGGAACATTGTAGAGCGTTCTTGAACGATCTGGAAGATTCTACAGCATTTTGGAACATTCTACAACTTTCTACAACGTTCTCGAACGTTCTGGAACACCAAAGGACGTTTTGAACATTCTCGAGTACTTCTACAATCGATTCCACCTACTTCACAGCGTTTCTGTAAGATATCCATTGGTGTGACGCAGTCTTTTGATGCCCATGTCTTCGAACCCAAACCTGAAGTTCCAAAGTGGAACCTCCACCATAGATAGAAGTGAAAGGATACCACACCATACAATCCTCTCGTACCTGTGGTGGTGGGGGGCAGGGGGGGAGGGGAGGGGAGGCGGTTGGGAGATAACAGTGGCATGCAAGGCCAAACCATACTTTCATTAAGAACTTTCAGCATTGCAGCGCGTCAGCAATCGTAATTATCTAAATAAATTATGAATAATCCGCCTCGATTGCGAAAATTCCCGGTGTTTACCCAGGTTTCAACGTGGATAACCACGCCTTCTTCAGAACAAAATAAAAAACAGCTTGCCTAAATGGGCATAGTCAATTTCTAAAATGAACACCCACAACGGCAGGTCCCCATAAAATTTATTAACATTACACGGTACATTCCGTACCAAGTCAATAACACTACTTAACTGTGTGTGCTGCCTCGGCCCAGCCAACGTGCGATGGGTCACAGGCTCTCCACTGCACTAAGGCCTTGCCGGCTGTTCCCCTGAGCGACTGTCGACAATCTCTGCGCATGCGCGCGGCTAAGAAACGCTCTTCTTATGCATAGAAACGGGATACAACAGTTGACATGAATCGGGGCCTAAGTAACTACAAAAAGTTGTCGCCCAAATAGTAAGTGATACAAGCATTGGTGCGGAAACTACGACATATTAATTCTCGACCAACATTGCGCACAGGTCGTGCATCAGCCACTAACTAATATGGAGGCACTAAAATTAGGTAAAAATTACAACTAACATACAGAAATGGCTATGCATGAGGACATAGTAAAGTGCAATCGGTTCCAAACCATGCTACATGCGGGAACCATTAAGTTGTAACTCACAGAGCAAACAGTCTGCAAAACTTGACACCTTAACGGATAATGGTGTGGGGGCGGGGAGGGGGGGGGGGACGGTGGAAAGAAAATCTCAAATGTTGTTAACGGATAAAACCACACAATTTCTGCTAACAGAAACCATCACTGTCGCTACATCGCCAAAATGCTAAGTGGCTGAGCAGGCCGTAATCAAAAAACATAAAAGATTTAGGACATATCTTGGCTCCACGATCTTATAAATATAGAAGCCAACGAAGATACAATACGTCTTAGAAGCGCGCAGCGATATGAACTTACGATGACCGAAAGGCGTTCATCTTGGCTAACCAAACCTTCGACTCACAGAAAGGGAAAGGTGCCAAAAAAGAGAGGAGGAGGGGCATCGTTATCATCCGTTAACGATCAACAACCTGTGCATGCATCAGCCAACTTCCACGTCATGTGGTGTAATGAAAAGAATTAAGTAAGGGACCGAAACCTTCAAAGAAATTTCTGTTTTTTAATTGTAGCTGATCGTTGAGTACATCGTCTTTGGCATACTGCAGGTGTTTAAAAATCTGCATTTCCTCTAAGATGTCCAATTTTAAGCCCTTAACTTCAGCATGAAGCAACTCTATATTAGACGGAGGACTTGGCGCATGAGCCATTTGTATAAGGTGTTCGGCGTAAGTGGAACCCCTCGTGCCATCACCGCTTCTGGTGGGGATGTGCTCTTTATATCTAGTCATGAGAGCTCGGCCTGTTTGACCGATATAAAATTTCGGACAGTCACCGCAAGTAACTTTATACACACCAGACTGAGCAAGTTTGTCACTTGTGATCTGCAACGAGTGGATTAAATTCTTGTGCAGATTGTTGTTGGTAGAAAAGGCTACCCTAAAGTTATAGGCTCTAAGCAAACGCCCTAATTTGTAACTTACATTACCTACAAAAGGGATAGATACTATTGCCATCGGTTTGTCATTTACTAAATCCCCTAATGTGGAAGCCGTACCATTATTTTTATTTATTTTCTTGTTGTACAAACGTCTTCCAATTGTGAACTATAACCATTATTTCTAGCGATAGCTTCCAGTGTGACCAATTCGGTCTCTAACGCCTTCGGTGACAGAGGGACAGCTGTAGCTCGATGTATATTCGAATGGAAGAAGGCCATCTTATGGGCATGCGGATGCGCCGAATCTGCAGAAATGATGTTATCAGAGTACGTGTCTTTCCGGTATATATTAAACTCAATATGGCTATCCACCATCGTCAACGTGAGATCCAAATAGTTCAAGGACCTTGTCAAGGATTCCCTCTCAAGTGTAAACCTGATGTTATCATGAAACTCACTAAAGATAGAAAACATACGGTCTACATCATTCTGAGTACCGTTAATGACAAATAAAATGTCGTCAACGTACCTTGTATAAAATTTTATTTTACTCAAAATTTCTCTACCACTGGCAAAGAAATCTAACTCTAAGGAGTTCAAGAAAATTTCAGATAAAATCCCAGCAAGGGGGCTTCCCATGGCCAATCCATACGGTTGCGAATACATTCTATCATTAAAGGTAAAATAATTATATTTCAGGACAATCCGTAGCAACATCTTTAGCTCATCAATTTCATCATGCGATAGTCTTTTATAATAACGTAAATTACCCTCTAATATCTGGAGAGTCTGGTCCACTGGTACGTTCGTGTACAGACTTGTTATATCAAACGAGACTAGTTTAGATTCCTCAGAACAGGTTACATTACCCAAAAGCGTGGCTAATTCAATAGAATTTTTGACTGTATAGTTTTTTCTAAAAACAAAATTATCTTTAATTTTATTATGTAAGCATTTAGCCAGTTTATGATAGGCGCTCCCTGTGCTGTCGACAATAGGGCGAATTGGGTGATTTAATTTATGGACCTTGAACTGGCTTCTCAAACAAGGGGGTTTAGGGTTCATGTTGATGAGTCCCTTTTTTCGAAATTCTCCTATTAAAGTTTTAGTATTGTGAAGTCCGATTCTAATTTCTTTTTGAAGCGTAGCGGTAGGGTCTTTGTCGAGTATAATTATCCCGTTCTCATTGAAAAAGGCTTCCGTTTTTTCTATATATTCTTTCTTTGTAGATACAACCATGGAGTTCCCCTTATCAGATTTAGTAATAAGAGCATCCTTCTGTATTAGTTTTTGGTTTATGTTTTTTAAAACCTTACCAGTGTTACCTTTTTGACTGTTATTTGAAACTTTACTCATAATTTTACAAGCTTCGTAAGCCAAACGAGTTTGTTTATTTTTAGGCGTTTTAGCATATTCTAAACCGAGTTTCAATTCCACTATAACATGTTCGATAGCCTTCGGTTTTAATGCTTCTGATTCAATATTGAATTTCAATCCTTTCGCGAGAAGAGCCTTCTCTTGAGGAGAGAATGTGATGTCTGTTTTATTAACGACCCGTTCGAAAATTTAGGTTCGGTTATAGCAGTAGTATTAGTCGATTTATTGTTATTATGCTTCCTAATTTGCTCTGAAGAAGGCGTGGTTATCCACGTTGAAACCTGGGTAAACACCGGGAATTTTCGCAATCGAGGCGGATTATTCATAATTTATTTAAATACTTTCATTAATTGTTGTACATGTATTGGTTTTCCACTATTGGTGAATTTCGGCTCTGGCACCATTTTGAAGCAGAAGTTAACGTGCGTGAGCACAAGGCACCAAGATTTCTAGCCAGCAGCATACAGCGAGTTTTGTGTTGTCTTGTTGTCTCTGTACAGCTGTACCATGGGAGCAAGGAGAGGATGTTGTTTGCTGGCTGGTATCCTCTGTCTATAACACAAACTGCAAGCAAATATTTACTGGGTTCTTTATTCATAAGAATAGAAAATTACTTAACTCTAGATAATCGTTGTGGTGCAAGCTCTTTCGTTCTAGTCCACGTTAACCTCACTACTGGTGAAGTACAAAGTCCGCTCGTACACTCCGCTGGTCGCTATGTGCTGCCTGTCTGTTAGCTTGCGGCGGGGCTAACTGCTACTGCGACTCCATTTGCGCTGTGACTGATGACAGCCTGGAACTCACTGGTTGCGATAGATTGGCCCTCCGGTATGCGGCGGCGATCTAAATGCGGGCGGCCGAGAGGGCGTTGGGGGGCGTTGCCTGCGAGATTGTTTTTGGCTTCTGTCGATCTTCGCGCAACCTCTTTGTCACCTGGTGTGCTGGCGCCAGCTTACGCCAGCACAGCGAGCAAACCACACTGATATTCCATGTCAGAGACTCTGAAATATTTGTATTCAAAAACAGTGTGAATGTTCACCCTGCAGCAGGGTGCATGCTGAAACTTGTAAGGTGTACAGCGGTACTGGTGAAGTACACATGTGAGGGCATGAACCATAAGTCATGCTAGAACTGGGTGGTTACATTTAAAGTGAAGCTACGCACAGAAGTCCAGTGTGGGCTGTAATCATCATATGGCAGTGAAACTTGGTAGATATGATTATTTATTTATTTATTTAATCGTGCCAGAAGCATCGTACATAAAATCAGAATAATTAACACATACATATCAGGTATATAACAAATACAAAAAGAGTATAAAAGTATACAGATATATAAGCAGGGCCAAGTAGTTTTTATTTTATGAAGTCTTGGACCAGAACATGGCCACGTCCAGCGCTTCCAAGGTGGCATTCATTAAATCCTTCATGGTGCAGGTGCTCGGACACAGCAAACACTGCGTGAGGTGGATGGTGGCTTGAGTGTGTCCACAGTCACACAGTGCCGGTTCATTTGAGAGGCCCCATTTGCGCACATTCTCTTTGGATCGTGTGACACCAGAGCGCAGCCTATTAAGAGATTTCCATGTCGTCCACCCTTCCATATGGCCGGGAGGGAGTTCTTCGATTAGGACTAACCATTCCCCAAGGTGCGCGTTTTCTTCTCGCCACATTGCCAGCCTCACATGCTGCGGTGTACCGACGATGTCTTCTGCTGTGTGCAGGAAGTTTTTTCTAGATTTTAGTCGACGGCGAGCTGGCTCGTGTTTGTACAGCGGGTGGGCTGGTGAAGTCAAAGCCTTTGTCTTTTCCTTCCTGGTCGCTACTTTCCTTCTAATAGGTGGTGGGACCACGCCTGTCAGGCAGTACAGTTTATCAGTCGGAGTTGGTCTCAGACAGCCTGTGATGATGCGACAGAATTCATTAAGCGGTGTGTCCACTTGCTTGGCGTGGCTAGAATTGTACCACACTGGGCACGCGTACACCGCTCTTGAATAGCACAAAGCAAGAGCTGTGGTTCTCCCTAGTCCAGGCTGTGCCCCCCACGTAGTGCCCGTTAGTTTGCGTACAATGTTGTTTCTCGCGGCTACTTTAGTGTGTGTTTAGTGTCCATGAAGTGCTTTTTATAGGTGAGTGCAAGGTGAGGCCTAAGTATTTTCGTGTTTCGCAATGTTGCAGGGGCACTCCTTCCCAGTTAAGTTGTAGTCTTCTTGCAGATTGTCTGTTCTTTAGGTGGAAGACGCAGGTTTGGGTTTTCCCTGGGTGGGGTTTGAGATGGTTCCCCTTTTAGTAGGTAGCTAGCTGTTCGAGGGCTTCTGACAGCGGAACCGTGCGACTGCTACGGTCACAGGTTCGAATCCTGCCTCGGGCATGGATGTGTGTGATGTCCTTAGGTTAGTTAGGTTTAAGTAGTTCTAAGTTCTAGGGGACTAATGACCACAGCAGTTGAGTCCCATAGTGCTCAGAGCCATTTCAACCATTTTGAGCTTCTGACAGATTCTGTTCAACAGTTCCAAAGCTGTCTGTCTGAGCGGTAATGGCGCAATCATCTGCATATATGAAGCTTTCGGTGCCTTGGGGGAGGGGCTGGTCACTAGTATATATATTAAAAAGTGTTGAGGCCAGTACGCTTCCTTGGTGGAGGCCATTTTCTGTATCCTCCTCCGGCTTCCCTGTCCCTGAAAATCCACGAAGTATCTTCGATTCTGGAGTAGGTTTCCAATCAGTAAGGTTAGTCTGTAGTTCCTACTCACTGCGCATATTTTCCCCAGGAGCAGTCGGTGGTTGATTGTGTCGTAGCCTGCTGATAGGACTAGGAAGACAGCCCCGGTGAGCTTCCTGTTCTGGAACCCATCCTCTATGTGTTGCGTTAATTTTAGCACCTGTGACGTACAGCATTGGCCCTGTCTGAATCCCGGTTGTTGTGGGATCAGGAAGGGCTCGATGGCGTCCGTGATTCTGTGGAGTATCATCCTTTCCCAAACCTTGTGCATATGGCATAGCAGAGAGATCGACCTGTAGTTTTTGGGATTGTCATGTTCTTTGCCTGGTTTTAGGATTGAAATGACTCGCGATTATCTCCAGATTTTTAGAATTTTGCAGGATGTCGTGCAGTTGTTCATCATATCGACTAGCCATTTCCTTGTTACAGGTCCAAGATGCTTTATTTGCTCGACGCATATGTCATCAAGGCCGGCTGCTCTACGCTTTTTGCACTTACTGATCGCCTTCTCCAGTTCCGCCAAAGTAAATGGCTTGGATAGTTCTTCGTTCTCCTGAGCGGGGTTTCGTTCTCTGCCCCTCTTTTTTCTCTTTAGGTTGTCGTATCTTGGTGGTTTCCCATTTGCGAGAAGCTGGCGTGCAGTTTGGTCTGCTGTGACGTTCGCGTGTAGATTTGGTTTGGTGGGGTCATTGGCTAGGCGTTTTATGAGTTTCCAGGCCTTTTGACTATCTCTGCCAAAATTAGTTTCCTCCATCAGTTTGGTCCATTGCTCCCTTCTCACTTCTGATATCCTGGAGGTAATAGCTCTTCCTTTGGTGAGGGTTTCTTCACTGAAGGGGTTTCTTTCGAAGATCATTTGATATTCTTCCAGTAGGGCTACTGATTCCTGGGTGAGTCCTTGTGTGTAACTTGTTCTGCATTCCCTTGGAATAGACGCTCGGGAGCAGGTTTTGACGGTGTCCACGAAGCTGTCATAGTTCTCTGGCTCTGGGCTATATGTCTGGACTCTCTCATCTAGTATTCTGGTGAAATTGGGCCAGTCTGCCTTCCTGAAATTGTGTCTCCTTCTGAACTTTACTCTTCGTGGTATAACTATTGGCAACAGTTGACACATTATTGGGCGATTTTGTGTCTTTGGGATGGGGGCGCAGATGGACTTAAAGCAGTGTTGTGCTGTTTCTTCGCCGACGAATAGAAGATCCGGGTTGTATCCGCGGCGCCACCTACCACTGTTGGAAGATGTGGGAAGTTTGCTGTCGTGGATAAGTGCCAGCTGGTTTGACTCGGCCCACGCCAGAACGGCTTCACCGTTTTTGTCATCTTGTGCATATCCCCATACGTGACTGTGGCTGTTGAAATCGCCGACGATGAAAGCCGTTTTCTGTTTACCGATTTTTACTGGTGGTTCAAAGTGTAAGTCTACATTTGGGGGCTTATACAGTGAGGTCACCGTGTATTCGCCAAATTCCAACGTGATAATCTTGATATGTGTCTCCTCGGTGTGATCTGCCATCCTGACTTGGAGGTCCGGTTTGGTGAACACGACACTCCCGTATTGCGCGTGCGGTCTTTCTGCCACTAGTTTCATCTCTGGAACCTTGGGGCGTCGGTGTTGGATGTCCCTATGCGTTTCTTGCACATAGAGTACGTCACATTTGGTTTTTTGACAAAGCTCGCTGAGCAGTTGTTCTTTGCAAGACTAAAGACCTTCACAGAGATGATCGTCAAAGCCGGTTCTGATAAGAACCTATCCGGTTTTTTTCGAGACATTATGTCTCCTCTACTGTGACGCTTCTGGTGTGAGAGAACCTGCCGGCTTAGACCCGTTGCCCAGTGGACGCCCGAATGTGTTATTAATGACACATCCTTCGCGGAGGCTTCTCCCGTGTCCCCCGATATGACAATGCGTTAAACCGAAATTGATTTATCCCGAGAAAAAATTAGTTCCAATTGTGGCCACCAGGTGCAAGTCTCGCCCTGTACAGCGAGAACGTGAGCTGTTAGTGAAACTGTTTTATGTGAATGGCAGCAATTACGCCAACTGAAAGCTCTCACGACGATGACATTAAGTGGTGTAAGGAAGATGATAATGAAATTCGAAAACACCGGTGAACTTGGTGTGGTACCTGGAAGAGGAAGGCATCCTATGCTGGTGAAAGTTGTTGACGAGACTGCTGTTGCTGTAACTGACCATGCAGCACGTGGCACGGAGAGAGCTAGTGTTTGTGTAGTGTCACGAGAATTGCCCATCTCATGCTCAACAGTACGGTAAGTTTTGTGGTCTGTATTGAACTGGTACCCGTACACGATTCAGACTGTGCAACAGCTGAAACCTCATGATCCGCAGCAAAGTTCTGAATTTGTTCTTCAGTTTTTGACACGGACTGAAGTTGATGAGATGTTGTTGGGCAGTACTCTATCGAGTGACGAAACACATTTTGCACTACCCGGTGCAGTAAACACATAGAACTGTCTTTTTGGGGTATTGTTAAACACCATGTTATACAGGAAGAGCCATTGCACTTGCTGTATTCACAAGCACGTTTACACTCGTTCCGTTCTTCTTTGAACAGAATACACCCAGAATGCGTTTCATGTGTACCGAGCTGTCTGCACACTATCTAGTCCTCCTTGTATTGCATGCTATTCCTGCTTTGGAAGGGCGCAACTGTCTGGGAACCACTACTTTCATGCCAACGCTTTACGTCGCTCGCCAGTGAAAGATCTGCTTAATGCAACTTTCTGTGGACGTGTTATCTCCAGAGGTTTTGCAGATGCATGTCCTGCAAGATCACCTGGTCTGAATCCCTGTGACTTTTGGCTTTGAAGATACCACCGAAGAACGCGTTTACCAGGGACACGTTCGGTCTGTGCCTGATCGGAAGGCCAGTACACAGGAACATTATTAGATTTCACCGGAACTGTTACGAGCAGCTGTTGATCACATCGTTTTATGTATCACACCTCGTCGACGTCTGCGGTGCTTACACTAAAGAAACTGTGTAAGCGACCGCTAATAATTAAACCACCATTATGCCTTTCTCACTTGTTTCACTTTTTCTATCCACGTCCCATTTCTAATCCTTTACATATGGAAACATTTCCAAACGTCTTTTATTGCAGTCACAGAGCCAGATTTGCACATGGTGCCGAAAATGAGAATTTTTTTTTTCAAGCGTAAATCGGTTCCGTATTAGCCCATTACAATATCTACCAAGTTTCAATGTCATACGATAAATACAGCCCACGCAGGACTTCTGTAAGTAGCTGCACATTAAATATAACCGCGTGGTATATACATTAAAGGGAAAAAAACGCGATTTAAACGAAGGTTGGTATGCTTGTTTCTACGTCTCAAAGATGTCTGTTCAGATTCCACGCCAGTCACACTAGAGTAGCCCTTGTAGTGTCACTATGAGGACGTAAATCAGGTTTGATTTAAATACACGCAGCAACAGTCGTGAGGTTAGCTGCCTTTAAGATTTGACGTGGTGTGTTGATGTTAGCCAAGAATGCCTTTAAGGCGACAAAGACATCATTATCAACATCCCACTGATTTTGAACGATGTCGTGTAATAGGATTACGAGACGCTGGATGTTCCTTCTGCGATACTGCAGGAAGGCTTGGCAGGAATGTAGCCACTGCACATGATTGGTGGCGGCGGCCACAAGAATGTACGCTCGCGAGAAGAACAGCGGCCGGACGTCCAATTGAGACTACCCGGAGGGAAGAACATCGTGTACGGCGTATGGCTGTGGCGCATCATACCATCTGCAGCAGCAATTTGAGCAGCGGTTGGTACCACAGTGACACAACGAACACAAATCGGTTACTTCAAGGACAGCTCCGAGCCAGACGCACTGTGGTCAGGGATTTTCTCTGCCTCGTGATGACTGGGTGTTGTGTGGTGTCCTTAGGTTAGTTAGGTTTAAGTAGTCCTAAGTTCTAGGGGACTGATGACCATAGATGTTAAGTCCCATAGTGCTCAGAGCCATTTAAACCAGACGCTCTGTAGCGTGTATTTCACTGACCCCAAATCACCGCCATTTCCGACTTCAGTGATGTCAAGCGAGAGCTCATTGGAGTGCAGGGCAGAGGTATGTCGTGTTCGCTGATGAAAGCTGGCTCTGCCTCGGTGTCAGTGCTGGCCGTGTGTTGGCCTGCAGCCAACTTGTCTTTATCATAGACACACTGGACCTACTCCTGGAGCTAAGTTCCTGGGGTGCGATTTCGTATGACAGCAAGAGCCCTCTCGTGGGTATGCCAAGCACCCTGACTGTAAATTTGTACGTCAGTCTGGTGAATCGACGTATTGTGCAGCCATTCATGAACAGCATTCCAGGAGGTGTTTTCCAATAGGATAACGCTCGCTCACATGCTCTACAGAGTGCCGACATGTTGCTTTGGCCTGCTCGATCACCAGCTCTGCCTCCAATCGAGCACATACAGGATATCTTCGGAAGACAGCTCCAGTGTGATCCTCAAACAGCATTAACCGTCGCTGTATCGAGCGACCAAATGCAACAGGCATGGAACACCTTCCCGCAAACTATCATCCAGCACCTATACAACACTTTGCATGGATTTTTGCGCGCTTGCATTCAGCATTCTGTTGGCCACGCCGGTTATTAATATACCAGCAATTCACATATGCAACAGCTTATCTCGCGCTTCATGATCTGTGATCATGTTACCTAGACAAATATATTGCCCGATATTTCATTACTCTACGTTAGTTATTTTTTGGTGCTGCGATATTTTTACCCGTCAGTGTAATTAGTCCGTGGCGTGCAGGAGTACATTGCGGCTGTGTATAGCGGGTCCGTTGTTCATTGCGGAGGGTTTCCGGATGTGGCGAAGGGAAGTCTGAACTGAATTGTAAGAAACAAATCTTCCTCGAGGAGAAAAACGTTGACGTTTAATTTTCAAAGGAACAGAGAAAAGCCTAAACCCCTCGCTATACGGAAGTGGCCGTTTGATGATATAAAGTTGGTTGATAACGAAGAGACAGTTATTCAAATCAACAACACAGTGAATTGCGTATGAGTAAAATGTATAAATAACGAAGTTTTGTGAACAAGTAGTCAGGAAAACTGATGGTGGCGTAAAACTTAACCATAATGATGGGTCTGTGAGCACGGGTTTAACAACAGGTACTGGCTAGCGATCTGTGAGAGTCTGTAATTTAACATTCGAAGGATAGTTTATGGTATCAAACAAGAAGTGTGGTCTGAAAACTATAGGCGTGATAAGTGACTGGTAAATGGCAATCGAATAGCTAAAGCAGAATTATAAAAGGACATACCCTCTTATGGTACTCTCTACGGCCACAGGGTGAACTCCGCACATGCTCCAACAATTGTGGGAATTAAACCCCCTGTACGATTGCTAACACAAAACTCAAACAGTATTAATGACATATGCAACTGTACTGTTAGGAAGAATGGACAGCGCGGTGAATACATAATGACCTGAAAGTGGGAGAAATGTGAATGACGATGTTGCAGAAACTGTCGTCCAAGAGCGAGGGAGGGATGTGGTGAGCGATAATGCTGACAATGAAAAATCAGTCAAAGAAGTTGCTGCCAGCACACTAATAACGTGTGTGATGCGGAACAGAATGCGCTTACGGAAGTGTAAGAGCAAGCGCTAGTGAATCTATCACCGAATAGTAAGGGAACGGAAAGGAGAGCAGCACAGCGTAGAATAACAGGAATTCAATCCACGAGATTGGCATCAGTGTCACTGACAACGCACAGCATAATGAATATCAGTATGCGACCATGGATGTGGGAGCGAATATGGAGATGTAGCAAGCATTAATTAAAGTAGTGGAAAATTGAAACACAATGAAAGTAGACATTTCGAACACGCATAAAACAAATGCGACGATGAATCTCCGACCGGCGAGAGCACTATTCTGGAATAGTCACGCATTCAACTGTCTGAGTTATCAGAACGGTTTTCGTTTATAACTTTCGACTTGTTCGTTTCCGGTACAGGGATCCTTACTTCAAATTAATACATTTATCGTTCTCCATCATCCTAGAAAGTCTGTAACATCATCACGGAATCACCCAGAGTATACGTACATTTACAGACGCCCGTGCCTATAACTTTGACTCTCTGTAGTCTCGTTGGATGACGTTTCCGGACGTGGGTTCCTATTCAAAATACAATGTCCTAGAAGTCTGTAACGGGAATTTCCAACCACCCTGTATAAGGGGCGATCGAAATGTTTGAGGGAGTTACTGCAGCGTATGTGCAACGTAACGTGATTCCGATACGTGTATATAAACACCGACATGTAGGCAAGGAGTAGTGTGGCATTCGCGTCTTTCCACCGTGCCTGCGGTAAATGCGAAGACGTGAACCGTGGCGACATTAGTACCAAATGGGTCAAAACAGGATCAACATTTATTGACTGCTGAAGGACAACCACCGATAATGTTGTGTAATGCTGCTGCCTCTCGCTAAAGCACGTTCCAATGTCGCAAATGCAGAAGTGATGCACCTCAGCTGGTCCACACTCTAGCACCCGTCCTATAGCTCTGATCTTTCCCCATGCGGTTATCACGCCATCGATCCCTTAAAACAGCCGATGAAGGGTCGACGATTCCTGTCGGACAAGGATATGCGGCAGGCTGTTGTGGACTTCTCCACGCAGCAGCACACGGTGATGTACCAAACGGGAACGATCAGAATGAGATTTTCACTCTGCAGTGGAGTGTGCGCTGATATTAAACTTCCTGGCAGATTAAAACTGTGTGCCGGACCGAGACTCGAAATCGGGACCTTTGCCTTTCGCGGGCAAGTGCTCTACCAACTGAGCTACCCAAGCACGACTCACGTCCCGTCCTCACAGCTTTACTTCCGCCAGTACCTCGTCTCCTACCTTCCAGACTTCACAGAAGCTCTCCTGCGAACCTAGCAGGACTAGCACCCCTGAAAGAAAGGATATTGCGGAGACATGGCTTAGCCACAGCCTAAGGGATTTTTCCAGAATGAGATTTTCACTCTGCAGCAGAGTGTGCGCTGATATGAAACTTCCTGGCAGATTAAAACTGTGCGCCAGACTGAGACTCGAACTCGGTCAGTCGATGGGATGAGTGTCTCATTGTTCACGGCAATATTGCCGGATTGCCATACCCATTCTGGACTGCACGGCCTTCGAACGGAAACTTTTCGATCGCCCCTTATAACTACACTTGAAATAAAAACACCGGGTTCTACAGCATTCTGTCCCACAAATCTCCTTTTATGCCAATTTACTGAATATAGAACGCACACGTCGATTGCTCTCTGGCTGTTTACTAATGAATGTAACATTACGTTCATCAAATACAAAACCGCACTGAAAAATCTTCATTATGCTACTTACAATGCTTTTGATTTCTTTCAGTTTTTGTCGCCGAGGCTCTTAATGATACAGATTCCGCCTTCTCGCGATCTCTGGCCGTCGCCTAAAACACCGTGGCGACTGCCACCGCAAAAGTACAGCCTCCATTCGAAAACGATAACACGTTGTCACGATACGTAAATTCCATATGAACTGAAAAAAAGTGTGGAGATTTTTAAATAAAGCTGAACTATATGCATAAAAGTATATCACAAGTATTGGTGCAATGACCCTAGGGCGTGAAAGACGACGGTGTTATCTTCAATACTTGTAGGGGTACAACGTGCAAGCACGAAAAAATAGACTTCTACATTACGATGTATCCCAATTTTCTGTTTTCATTAATATAGGATGTACACTCTAAGACAAAAATTGGCGTTCATACATAAACAAAAAATATTACAGTTTCAGACAAATTGGACGATTTATCCAAGAGAAACAGCGGCACGTATTGAGTAAGTCAGTAATGCGTTGGTCCACCTCTGGTCTTTATGTCCTTATAACGCATTGGTCCACCTACGGTCTATGTAAGCACTGACTGGGAGAGTTCTCGGATGTCCTGCTGAACGGACATTGTGCCAGTTCTGTCCAATGGCACGTTACGTAGCTAAAATCCCGAGCTGATTGGAGGGCCCTGCCTCTAATGCTCCAAACGTCCTCTGTTGGGAGGGATCCAGAGAAGTTGCTGGTCAAGGTACAGCAGGCTCGAAGACAACTGTCAGAAACTCTCACCGCGTGCGGGCATCGTCTCGCTCAAAAGTAAGCCCAGGATGGCTTGGCATTAAGAGCATCAAAACGGGGCGCAGAATATCGTCGATATACCGCTGCGTGATTACAACAAAGGGTTCATGCTATGGAAAGAAATGGCGCCCCGAACTATCAGTCCGGGTTATCAGGAGGTATGGCGTGTGACAGGCTAGTATTCCACAACTGTCCAGGACGTCTTCAGACACGTCTTTACCTTGGAATCTCATTGACTGGAGTAGAATTGTCTTCAGTGATTAGTCCCGCTTCGAATTCAGTCCCGATGAACAGCGAAAACGTGTCTAGAGATGCCACCGACAGCGGTGGGATACGAATCTGACTGTCGCCCTCCATACCGCCGTACAATCCTGAGTGATAGTCTGGGATGCCATGTCTTCCCATAGCAGGATCCGTTGTGTTGTCTTTCCCCGCACCCTTGCAGCACAGCAGTACGTTGAGGATATTCTACACGCCATTTTATTGTCCTTCATGGCAAGCCGTCCTGGGCGCACATTTCAGGAAGATAATGCTCTCTTGCACACGGCAAGAGTTCCAATTCATTGTCTTCATCTCACCCCAATCGAGAACGTTGGGAGTATTGTAATCATTGTCAGTACATGTACATCATTTCTACCGATTTCTATCTCATTCGAATAATTCCTTCTTAGTGTGTCGTTTTCTCTTCGTTTTAGTGCGTATAATCTTGTGCAATCAAAAGAATCTCTTTAAATCAGTCCGTGTTTCCAAACGAAAACTCCACACAGGCAGAAAATACTTGTTCAAAATTGCAGCAATTGACACTTCCTGGCCGGATGGGGCCTCGAGCGTGAAACCTCTGTCTTTGCGAGCAAGAGGTATATCGATTGAACTACATTTTTTAAAATTATTAACAAATATTTATTTGGATTTTGGGATAGAGGTATTACTTGATACACCTTTTACAGACAAAAGAAAACCATACAGCCACTTGCTTCTTGCGGAATCAGGACCACAAAAATCTACCAAAAAGTATATGATCAAAAATTCGAGTTCAGCACAGCACACCTATTTGGCCACTATGCTAGTAATACTTTTTAAACAAAGCGATTGATGGGATATCTTAATTATTAAAATATCCATACTGTTCCCCCCATGAACCATGGACCTTGCGGTTGGTGGGGAGGCTTGCGTGCCTCAGCGATACAGATAGCCGTACCGTAGGTGCAACCACAACGAGGGGTATCTGTTGAGAGGCCAGACAAACGTGTGGTTCCCGAAGAGGGGCAGCAGCCTTTTCAGTAGCTGCAAGGACAACAGTCTGGATGATTGACTGATCTTGCCTTGTAACAATAACCAAAACGGCCTTGCTGTGCTGGTACTGCGAACGGCTGAAAGCAAGGGGAAACCACGGCCGTAATTTTTACCGAGGGCATGCAGCTTAACTGTATGATTATATGATGATGACGTTCTCTTGGGTAAAATATTCCGGAGGTAAAATAGTCCCCCATTTGGATCTCCGGGCGGGGACTACTCAAGAGGAATCAAATAGGGGTAATGCAGGAGTAGGTTTAATAATGAATAGGAAAATAGGAATGCGAGTAAGCTACTACAAGCAGCATAGTGAACGCATTATTGTGGCCAAGATAGATACTAAGCCCACACCTAATACAGTAGTAGAAGTTTATATGCAAACTAGCTCTGCAGAAGACGAAGAAATTGAAGAAATGTATGATGAAATAAAAGAAATTATTCAGATAGTGAAGGGTGACGAAAATTTAATAGTCATGGGTGACTGGAATTCGGTAGTAGGAAAAGGGAGAGAAGGAAAGGTAATAGGTGGATATGGATTGGGGCTAAGAAATAAAAGAAGAAGCCGCCTGGTAGAATTTTGCTTAATGATAGCTTATACTTGGTTTAAGAATCATGAAAAAAGGTTGTATAAATGGAAGAAACCTGGAGATACTGAAAGGTATCAAATAGATTATATAATGGTAAGACAGAGATTTAGGAACCAGGTTTTAAATTGTAAGACATTTCCAGGGGCAGATGTGGACTCTGACCACAATCTATTGGTTATGACCTGTAGATTAAAACTGAAGAAACTGCAAAAAGGTGGGAATTTAAGGAGATGGGACCTGGATAAACTGAAAGAACCAGAGGTTGTACAGAATTTCAGAGAGAGCATAAGGGAATAATTGACAGGAATGGGGGAAAGAAATACAATAGAAGAAGAATGGGTAGCTTTGAGGTATGAAGTAGTGAAGGCAGCAGAGGATCAAGTAGGTAAAAAGACGAGGGCTAGTAGAAATCCTTGGGTAACAGAAGAAATATTGAATTTAATTGACGAAAGGAGAAAACATAAAAATGCAGTAAATGAATCAGGCAAAAAGGAATACAAACGTCTCAAAAATGAGATCGACATAAAGTGCAAAATGGCTAAGCAGGGATGGCTAGAGGACAAATGTAAGAATGTAGAGGCTTATCTCACTATGGGTAAGATAGATACCGCCTACAGGAAAATTAAACATACCTTTGGAGAAAAGAGAACCACTTGTATGAACATCAAGAGCTCAGATGGAAACCCAGTTCTAAGCAAAGAAGGGAAAGCAGAAAGGTGGAAGGAGTATATAGAGGGTATAAACAAGGGCGATGTACTTGAGGACAATATTATGGAAATGGAAGAGGATGTAGATGAAGATGAAATGGGAGATACGATACTGCGTGAAGAGTTTGACAGAGCACTGAAAGACCTGAGTCGAAACAAGGCCCCCGGAGTAGATAATATTCCATTAGAACTACTGACGGCCTTGGGAGAGCCAGTCCTAACAAAACTCTACCATCTGGTGAGCAAGATGTATGAAACAGGCGAAATACCCTCAGACTTCAAGAAGAATATAATAATTCCAATACCAAAGAAAGCAGGTATTGACACATGTGAAAATTACCGAACAATCAGTTTAATAAGCCACAGCTGCAAAATACTAACACAAATTCTTTAGAGACGAATGGAAAAACTAGTAGAAGCCGACCTCGGGGAAGATCAGTTTGGATTCCGTAGAAATACTGAAACGCGTGAGGCAATACTGACCTTACGACTTATCTTAGAAGAAAGAATAAGGAAAGACAAACCTACATTTCTAGCATTTGTAGACTTAGAGAAAGCTTTTGACAGTGTTGACTGGAATACTCTCTTTCAAATTCTAAAGGTGGCAGGGGTAAAATACAGGGAGCGAAAGTCTATTTACAGTTTGTACAGAAACCAGATGGCTGTTATAAGAGTCGAGGGACATGAAAGGGAAGCAGTGGTTGGGAAGGGAGTGAGACAGTGTTGCAGTGTTGTAGCCTCTCTCCGATGTTATTCAATCTGTATATTGAGCAAGCAGTAAAGGAAACGAAAGAAAAATTCGCAGTAGGTATTAAAATCCATGGAGAAGAAATAAAAACTTTGAGGTTCGCCGATGACATTGTAATTCTGTCAGAGACAGCAAAGGACTTGAAAGAGCAGTTGAACGAAATGGACAGTGTTTTGAAAGGAGGGTATAAGATGAACATCAACAAAAGCAAAACGAGGATAATGGAATGTAGTCGAATTAGGTCGGGTGATGCTGAGGGAATTAGATTAGGAAATGAGACACTTAAAGTAGTAAAGGAGTTTTGCTATTTGGGGAGCGAAATAACTGATGATGGTCGAAGTAGAGAGGATATAAAATGTAGACTGGCAATGTCAAGGAAAGAGTTTCAGAAAAAGAGAAATTTGTTAACATCGAGTATAGATTTAAGTGTCAGGATGTCATTTCTGAAAGTATTTGTATGGAGTGTAGCCATGTATGGGTGTGAAACATGGACGATAAATAGTTTGGACAAGAAGAGAATAGAAGCTTTCGAAAGGTGGTGCTATAGAAGAAAGATGAAGATTAGATGGGTAAGTCACATAACTAATGAGGAAGTATTGAATAAGTTTGGGGAGAAGAGAAGTTTGTGGCACAACTTGACCAGAAGGAGGGATCGGCTGGTAGGACATGTTCTGAGGTATCAAGGGATCACCAATTTAGTATTGGAGGGCAGCGTGGAGGGTAAAAATCGTAGAGGGAGACCAAGAGATGAATACACCAAGCAGATTCAGAAGGATGTAGGTTGTAGTAGGTACTGGGAGAAGAAGAAGCTTGCACAAGATAGAGTAGCATGCAGAGCTGCATCACAGCAGTCTCCGGACTGAGGACCACAACAACAACCATACTGTTATCCGTAAGCGAATGTAAACTGTGGTATCTTTGACTGGGAACACTCAGTTCCTTAGTGGAATGAACAGAAATTTTCCAAGTCCTCTTTTAATATCATACAGATTCTTAGAAATTAGGAGACAAAAAAGAACAAAATAAAAGAAAAACAGCTTTAGCAATCAGACACAACAGAACAATATGTCCTCCCACTCAGTCACAAAAGGGTTCCTCAAATTCATTGTCATATTTTTGAAACATTTCTTTGCCCGACACTTACATCCACTGCTGAAGTTGTCAAATGGTTCATATGGCTCTGAGCACTATGGGACTTAACATCTGAGGTCATCAGTCCCCTATAACTTAGAACTACTTAAACCTAAGTAACCTAAGGACATCACACACATCTATGCCCGAGATAGGATTCGTACCTGCGACCGTAACGGTCGCACGGATCCAGATTGAAGCGCCTAGAATCGCTCAGCTACATCGGCCGGATGAAGTTGTCACATGTAATGGAAGAAGTGTGCTCGTATTCCACGTATTCACTAGAGTCCCACTTGTATCGGTGCGTAGCTTAAAGGCACTGTAACATCGTCCACATCATTCTGCGTCAGATTGTCACTACTGTGTACTGCGATTCAAAGTTAGGCTACATCCGGTGGATCACGTGGTTCATCTGCCGACAGAACAATAGTTTGCTCCTCAACCGTTTAACAGCTCATTGAATTCTTTGAATGTGAACGCAGAGATTGGCACGATTGATTTGTTCTCCTTTTATGGTTTTTGGTATTCGAGAGAGGAGTTTGCATTTTGTTTATCAACTTCTTCGTTACTTGCCTTGTCTATTTTGGACTGCGTGCTATTGCTGTTTTGTACCTTCCCAATGTAGATTTTGACGACTATTGCTTATGGATAAGTCCAGAATAATAGTGAGAGACTGTCCTAGGTGGCAGAAAGCTCTTTATTGGCTCAAAAACAATGCTTTTCATCTGGGTAGGGCATTATCAGGTTGTCTAGAAACCCAATGAAAAACGGACGTAATAAATAACCAGGGGTGGTCCTATCGCGAGAAGAACCTGTAAATATGGCCCTGGAGCAAATTGCTGGTCGCCAATCCGTGCTCACATATTAAGAGTGTTGACAGAATCAGAAGCGACTGATGACGCTATTGAAGATAACCGTCACTATGTGGCGCCAAATGCTGAGAGAAAGCCATTATTGAAAAATCATAATAGTAGAGATAAATTCTCATAAGCGAGCTACAAACGTGTTGAAAGAGGAAATAAATTGTAAAAATCATATTATAGACCCTTGTCCAATAGCTGAGGCTCGGCACTCAAGTATGCAAATGTATTACGATGAAATGCGGTAGAAATGTGCAATACAATCAACAGAGTGGGGTAGCTGACAAACAATAAGAAGGCAAAGCAAAAATACAACATCCAGACCTAACGTACATAAGGGGGGCAATCGTAAAAAAGTAGAGAAAGAGAGAGAGAGAGAGAATGCATGATGACCAGTAACTGTAAATTAATTACTGGGAGGCGCATAAGGGAGGGCCCACTATCAGTAAAGTTAAAGTGACAAAATCGAGAACCTAAGAACTGGTATATGTTTTCAACTGTTAGAGGTATGAGAACGGTTTTCGTTTACAACTTTCGACTCTTCCGTTTCCAGTACAGGGATCCTTTCTTCAAATTAATACATTTATCGTTCTCCATCATCCTAGAAAGTCTGTAACATCACCGCGGATTCACTCCGAGTATACGTACATTTACAGACGCCCGCGCCTATAATTTTGACGCTCTGTAGCCTCGTTGGATGACGTTTCCGGATATGGGTTCCTATTCAAAATACGATGTACTCACTCTCCTCTACAAGCCCTAGAACTCTGTAACCGGAATTTCCAACCACCCTGTATTTATTGTAGCCCTGATCTTGAAATTAGTGAAAGTTCTTCACCCAAAGGAGAATTATGAAAAAGTATTAACTATGGCGTCTAGGGAGAATACTTCAAACCTTTAATATGTCAGTGAATAACAGGCATTTGTGACACAACATTGAACATTTATAGCTCATTTACATCGATGCTACAAAAAAGGAATATTATTATATTTGTGGAGTTTCCTTACATTCTCGCAAAGTCTACTGAGAAACATGATATACAGTCTGATCTGAGCAGTATATCCCAAAAATTCGAGAAACATCGCAACGTACAACCTTGGGATAGTTTTTAAAATTATATTTTTGATAAAATATTCGTGTACCTTTTACAAACATTTAATGTGTCCTCCACAGCACAAACGACATATATGAATACCATCGTGAAACTCGTCCCATATTTTTTTGAGAATGTTTTGAGCTACTGCATTCACCGTTGTTGTTATGCAACACAAAGGTGTTAGAAGGAGAGGTACATGGAGTCTTTCACAACATCCGCCCCCTCCAGTGTGTGCGGGTGCAAATATGTCAGCAAATTTGGAGGCCATTGGTACAATGGGAGATTCGTACAACCCTACGACTGATCCGCCATTGATCAATTCTTAAAGAAGAGCGCTTACCTGTTGGTGCCAGTGCAGTGGTCCTCCGTCCGTTTGAAAAATAAAATTTTCAGTATGTTCTGGCAATTGCCGTAAAAACCAAATACTCAACATACTGGGCGAGCACGTGGAAGACTGTCGCATAAGTTGAAAGCTTCTACGCTCATTCATGTGGCAGATTAAGTCTTTACATTATTACTGTACTTAGAAGAAATAAAACAGTATTATATTTATCAGTTTTGCTGGTGGCAAGCTCCTGAAATGATAGAATGGTGTATAGAAAATTTTTACTTGTTGACAATGAAATTATATTCCACCAACCAGCATCAGATTCCCATCACACCGACGAGAACATTGACCGACGACGTTGTTTAGAGGCCAGTGACCGATCCAAATTACCCAACTTGCATAATTACATTGCCCGGATATTGATTGGAAAGATCGGTAAAGGAGATCTCAGAGACGCTGAAATAAAATTTCCAGTTGAACGCTACTAGCGTTCGGCTGTGGCCACCAAACAATTCGTCGGCAACTCCACTTCGTTGCAGCCTGAAAAAGTTCTGAAATTCAACATAATAAATTGAGATGTGGCATTAATTGAAAAGGAAAGTACGTTTTTAATTCAAACACGGCTATTGTAATTAAATTAGAGAAATTATTGAGCCAAAAGTTACAGATACGAGAGCGACGCTTACATTTAATGAAACTATGGAGAGAGAGAGAGAGAGAGAGAGAGAGAGAGAGAGAGAGAGAGCTCACAGCTCATGTTTTTATATAGTTCAAAATAAATTACGGCGACTGTCTTCAACTTTCTTCACAGAGCGTAAAGCTTCGATATATATAAACATTTCTCTGGAACATTCTTGATCGGAATGGCGAAAAAATACATTCCCTACATTAAATCGTCATCTTTTCTCCTTACTTTATTTACATTTTCTCCTTACTTTATTTACACCTTTTCTCCTTACTTTATTTACACACACAAAATTTATTCTTAATGTATTTTAGCCTTAATTAAACGATTGGTGCATATTCTATTAATCATTCAAAAACCAACATTTCATCCTGTGAAGCCGGATAGCAGATTTAGCCTTGTGAACTCGGATGTATTATCTAGAAACATCCTGCATTTAAATTCAGTATGCAAATGACGCTACAACACAGCACACGCTAAAAGAGCAGACTCTCCAGTCACTTATGAAATGAAAGAAGCAGTTAACAGGTAGCGGAAGAAAATGCATCCACCATCAGCATCATGCTAATTTGCAGGTATGATAATAATGATACTTAAGGAGAGGGTTGTACGCTGAAAGCAAACTGTCTCGTTGTATACTTACATTATGTACACGACAAATAAATATCTGCGTTGGACACTATTCTCGCTCACAGAATAAGGAATAAAAATTTACCTCCGGAGTCTCTTCTAGGTTTCGGCAGTAACATGTTGAGAAACTACAGTCACGGCACACAATATCAATGCAAGAGTTCGTTAAGTTCACCGCTATGGACGTGCCTATCCGGAAGACTGCTGACAACACGCCGGGCAGCAACGTCGAGCGAAAAGCCTAAACTGTAGGCGGCATTCTACTCGAGCGTCAGCTCGGATCATGTACGAGTATTTCGGTTACCTTTACTTTTAGACTTCGATCTAAAAGATATATATATAAAAAAAACTATCAATAAATTTTTACTCCGCAGCGGAGTGTGCGCCGATTTGAAACTTCCTGAGTGCGTGGCTGGGACTCGAAGGTGGGACCTTATCCTATTTCGGGAAAGGGCTCATCTTTTTTCTGTTCTTTCTAAATCTACAATCTCTGTACACAGTTCGTAAGAAACAGGATTAAATATTCAGAAGTTATATCAACTGTCAGAATGGATAAATATTACGAAAACAGTGCTCTTTATTGGTTCGAAAATGACGCGTAGGGTAGGGTGTCATCAGATGTGGATCAACATTCGTAATAGAATAAAACCACGACTCATATCACACGAGACAACTTGATAATGCTCTACTCGGGAGAAACGCGTCGTTTTTAAACCAATAAAGAGCACTGTGCAACTTAGGACTGTTTGTTGAATATTAATCTCAATGTAGGTCAGTATACCCCCCCCCCCCCCCCCGTCACAACGGATAGGAATAACAAGCAGAGGCATGGTCGCAAATAAAATAGTGACCCGAATATACAATAAATTTCCTTTACTTTATGTCTATGGTCACAAATTTTTTGTCGTCAGACTACCGGTTTCGGTCTATAATGACCGTCTTCAGATCTGAGGGCATGTTTTTATAAAACAGATCTGGAAATGGTCATTATAGACCGAAACAGGTAGTCTGGTCACAAAAAATTTGTGACCATAGACGTAAAGTAATCGACATTTACAGGGTAAGAAAACATTTTATGAATAAACAGAGAAATACAAGTCGATTCTAATAACATGCTCGTTTCGCTCCTACACTTGTGTTTGTTGTTTTTTTTTTTTTTTTTTTTTTTTGAGTGGACTGCCTGCAATAGAATACATTTTCCACAGAGTGTAGCTTACTAATTAGATCTCTTTTCGGATTTCGTGAAGTATTGTCTACAAAGAAAACAACGCATGATCTCACAGAAGGATGCTCGGCAAGGCTAATCAACAAAAATAATGTCACTTCCAGACAGATTACAACTGTGCTGGACCACAAGTCGAATCCCGACTCTTTCTTTCCTACGCAATGACGGTAGCGACTTTTTCGATTTCAATAAGTGTTGATACAAAGCGTAAGCACTACCAAAACATCTTTCAGATTGTCACATTAAACAAGGAATTAAAGAACAGTTAAATAAACAAACAATAAAAAGGAGCCAATAGCATTATTCCGTTGTACACACAAGAATATATTCTTCAAACAACTGCTTTTAAAGTCTTCTTCGAGAACATTTTGTCTGTGAAATGTTTATTACTGTTTGCACTCGTATGAAATGTAAATCATCTAAATTAAACAGCTGAATAGTAACAACTGCCACAAATTATTCCCTGTTCTTTAAAACATAAGTTTCACTTGTATTACAAGAAAGTGAACATGTGATATTTATGTTGATAATATAAATTATTTGTAAAATTTTGTTGTAGCTGGAAGTTATTTGAGCTATCCGTCCTCAGAACTTTACTTCATGCTTTGCTTCTTTTCCTACCTTCCAGATTTCACCGGACAAGCCCTCGTTTCCTAACTTCATAGAAGTTTCGACAGTAGGAGAAGAGTCACTGGAGGAAGTAAAGCACTGAGGGCGGATCGTGAGTCGTGCTTTGATAGCTTTTTCTTCTTTTATTATTTTCTTAGTGGGCTTCCCACCTCCCCCTATAGGCTATAACGGGAGCCTGTAGGTAAGACGGGAACCCTGTTAGAAAAACAAAAGACTCCATTGCTCTCCTTTTTTGCCTTTTTTGCCTTTTTTAGCAGGCTTCTCAGCTATCGTTCATTTTAATTTCTTTTTTAATTTCAGTCGAAAGGTAAGTGAACAGAATCCTGTATATCGTTATCCCCTGACTTTGAGACCTCAGTATATTCTAAATTAACGTCAGAAGCAGTGACTGTTATGAATTGTATAAGAAATGATCCTGACCAGCCCCGCCGTTCGTCGGTTGTACTCTTACGATCTGCGGATGGCCTTAAAACAAGTCGAAATTAGTAAACAATATTATATTTCTGATCTTGACTATTAAGGCTTTTTCTGAGTCCACAGCTTCTTCCTTTTTAAATTTCTGGAAGAGTCGTTTTGCGAAGAATGTAACCAAGTTTCCCGGTTGCCATCCAGGTAATCTCTGCTGTCTGGCTATATTGGGTTTTATATTCCAGGAAACTCTACTAATTTACTTCTTCCAGAGAGTGGTTTTCGATGGAAACCGTAACAGTGACAGGCCTTATGACGTAAGACGGTTGAAGGTTGATTTTGACGCCTTGAGGTTGGGAATCAACTTTGAGTTCGGATCATTTTGATAGCTCGCTTGAATCGCTGCTAAAGTCGATAACATCATGTGCAATGCGAAGATGGTTGAGATGTTTCCCATCTGTGCTAGCAGCTTTCTGACCCCAGGACAGTCACTTGAAAACATTCTCCAGAGCAAACGTGAGTAGTTTAATTGAGATACACTAAAGGGCCAAAGATACTGTTACACCCGCCTGATATCGTATAGGACGCCACGTGGAAGCAGAAATGCCTCAACACGACGAGGCACTGACTAGACTATTGTCTGAAGTAGTGCTGGAGAGAACTGACACCATGAATCCTCCAGGGCTATCCATAAATCCGTAAGCGTACGAGGGTGTGGAGATCTCTTCCGAACAGCACGTTGCAAGGCATCCGAGATATGCTCAATAATGTTCATTCAAAAATGGCTCTAAGCACTATGGAACTTAACATCTGAGGTCATCAGTCCCCTAGACTTAGAACTACGTAAACCTAACTAACCTAAGAACATCAGACACATTCATGCCCTAGGCAGGATACGAACCTGCGACCATAGCAGCCGCGTGGTTGCGGACTGAAGCGCCTATAACCGCTCGGCCACAGCGGCCTGCTAATAATGTTCATGTCTGGGGAGTCTGGTTACCAGTGGAAATGTTCAAACTCGGAAGAATGTCCTTGGAGCTACTGTGTAGAAATTCTGGACGTGTGAGGTGTCGCATTGTCCTGCTGGAACTGCCCAAGTCCGTCGGAATGCGCAATTGACATGAATAGATGCAATGCAGTGATCAGACAGAATGGATACGTACGTCTCACCTGTCAGAGTCGTATCTAGACGTATCGGGGGCCCCATATCACTCCAACTGCACACGCCCCACGCCATTGCAGAACCTCCACCAGCTTGAGCAGTCCCCTGCTGACATGCACCTCCGAAAGCCCATATCGATGATGTTTCGTTAGTGGTTCGCACGCTGACACGTGTTGATTGCCCAGCATTGAAATCTGCAGCAGTTTGCGGAAGGGTTGCACTTCCGTCACGTTGAAAGATTCTCTTCAGTCGTCGTTGGTCCCATTCTTGTAGGATCTTTTTCCGGCAGCAGCAATGTCGAAGATTCGATGTTTTAGGGGATTCCTGATATCCATGGCACACTCGTGAAAAGGTCGTACGGAAAAATCCCTACTTCATCGCTACCTAGGATATGATGTGTCCCATCGCTCGTGCACCGACTATAACACCAAGTTAAAACTCACTTAAATCTTGATAACCTACCATTGCAGCAGCAGTAACCGATCTAAAAACTGCGCCAAGCACTTGTCTTATATAGGTGTTGCCGACCGCAGCGCCGTATTCTGCCTGTTTACATGTCTCTGTATTTGAATACGCATGCCTATATCAGTTTCTTCGGCGTTTTAGTGTATTACCTCAATTCATGGGAACCTTTCCAGTGATCCAGTTTATTTTATTTTTTTTTTTTATTTTCACGTGCAGAGTGTCATTCCGTGGCGAATTACGTTGGTATATCTATAGTCAATCCGGTCTCTGTGTTCGCAACCCTCATTGCTGTCTAGGTTTTCATTCGTGTCGAACTCCTTATCGCGGTCAATGTAGACTATTTGAAGTGAGTTGTAATACTCCGTATGTTTCAGTCATAGTGTGCTTACTGATCGGATATGGTTAGTTTAAATGAAACCTTTCCTATATTCCGCCTGTTCGACTGGTTTGTAAAAGTCAAATTTCTGATTTTTATTAGCAGCTCCTAAAAGACAAAAGACTATTAGGTCTGAAATTCTCAATGTTCGTGTTAACATTTTAGGTTAGGTTATACTGTGACTGTTATTGACATTAAATGAAACAACAAGTTTACTGTTACCAGTCACTGTTTATTTACCTCAACGACGCGTTTCAAAGGTTTAAACCTCCATCATCAGGTGGATATACATTTGTTAGTATGGCATTTGTGTGTATGTTGTGTTACGATTTTTTGGAGGAACTTGTGGAACCGCCTAGTGGGGAAACACCTGATGATGGAGGTTTAAACCTTTGAAACGCGTCGTGGAGATAAATAAACAGTAACTGGTAATAGTAAACTTGTTGTTTCATTTAATGTTCGTGTTGTTACCTTTCTCGAAGAAGACAATGTCATTTAAATTTTTCCATGACTTCACTGCCTTCGCTTGCTTAAGGAATCAATCGTCTCTTCCCCAGTTGTAAGAATCTCACATGTCATCTGGGTTTCTGACGCCTTAACAGTTATTGAGTTGTTTCTCTGCTGTTTCCATTTCGTTCTTATCGATAGGTTCCAGTTGCTACGCATTTGTAACAGATATCCGTAATACATCATGCAGGCTTTGGTTTGTCACTGATAATATCCACTGTTCATTCCAGTAGCTTTTATGATTTCTGTTTCTTGTTGGAGATCTGTACGTTTAAGTGGAAATTTGTGGGATCCGTATAACGTTGACCTTTACGCTTTCTTGTGGAAGAGTTTTATAAACTGATGTCTCTAGCAGAAAGTTTAATGTGCACTTTGAGAGATACCGGCTGGTTCTGTTTCAATATTTTCAGGTCCAGAAAAGGTACGATGTTTTTTCTTCACACTCAAGGGTGAATGAAATATCTTTTATCCGGTCTATTGAATTTATTAATAATTAAAAGTTCGATCCTAAATATAATTGTACGAAAGGGTACCCCAAGGTTTTCTTCCCATGCATGTTCACCAGCCGCTCAAAACATTCCGAGAATGATTTTATTTTTGCATACAAGTGACGTCAGCGGAGCAACAATGGTGGCAGCTCGTACTGACAACTGTAAACAATAAATGTGTACTCGACCAGTCAGTTGTGAGCAGTCATTGTCAACTAGTGGATATACTGCGGCAGTGTGTCAGTGTTGTTGTCACAAATCGCAATGGAACTACATCTCTAACGAAAGTGTTCAAGATATTCTCCAGAATGTCTGAAGGAGAGAAAAGTGTATGCAAACTTTTTAGTGTTCACCTTGGCTCAGAACGAAAACAACGATAAATCGGCATCTGCCACTACTTGACTGAAATGTAATATGTTAATAGTTCTTTTTGGGAAAAAATTATCACAGGCAATGAGATTTCATATTATTAATCCTAACCTACCACAAAACGACGAAGTGTAGAAGTTCACATGAATGGTCAACACTTCGACGACATCATCGACACTCAAGCCACTGTGATCCGCAAGTTGACCATCCCAAAGGAGGACATTCCTGACAGTTTAACGTGGTTGTGTGAAAGTTCTTTGCGCTGTACCCCAGTAGTGGTGGAGGGTCTGCTGGAGTACGCCTTCGCCAGCACAGCGATAGGCAGTTCGGCACTAGGAAATATTCTATAGCAGGCGCTGAACTAAGCTCGCCTAATGCCCGCCCAGCTAGCCGCGCGGTCTTAAGCGCTGCTTCCCGAGGGGGAAGGCGTGCCGGTCCCCGGCACGAATACGCCCGGCGCATTAGTGTCCGATGTCCGGCGTGCCGGCCAGCCGGTGGATGGTTCCTAAAGCGGTTTTCCATCTACCTCGGCGAATGAGGGCTGGTTCCCCTTATTCAGTTACACTGTGTCGGCGACTGCTGCCTAAACGTTTCCACGTACGCGTACACCACAATTATTCTACTGCGCACACATTTGGGGTTACACTCGTCTGGTATGAGACGTTCCCGGGAGGTCCACTGGGGGCCGACCGCACAATAACCCTGGATTCGGTGTGGAGCGGCAGTAGGATGGGTGGACTGCTATGGCCTGTTGTGGGGCTGGGAACCACTGAGGGCTGCGGTGCGACGAAGCCTCTCCGTTGTTTCTAGGTCTCCATTTTAATACATACATGTGTACATACATACAAGCGCGCCTATGACAAGAGAAGACCAAGACACGCCCCCAAGGTACGCGATATCGGCGCCTATAACACGTAGCCTTGGTCTTCTCTTGTAGGCGCGATTAGTTCAGCGCACCTTGGGTAGCGTGCGTATTAGGCCACCGCCGGCGCCGCCGACCGAGCTGTCTCGATCTCTCATTCTCAGTACAAGAATTTTTAACATTGTGCAGCCCTGTCAGCAACTGTGATAACTGAACACGTAACACGTAAGCCTCAGTTGCAAATAGAAACCAATCTTTACCCAGGTTTCAGCCAAAATAATTTGGTCTTCTTCAGAAGCTATTGACACTAGACTATTGCATGCCAAAGCTTGGCCATCTCAAGTATAAAACTGTAGCACCCTAGTAACCAGTCATAAATCTACATTACTTGGGCTGAAGAGAAACAGCAGGCCCAACTGCACGGACGAAGTCGGTAGGCCTTCAGCCCAAGTAATGTAGATTTATGACTGGTTACTACGGTGCTACAGTTTTATACTTGACATGGCCAAACTTTGGCATGCAATAGTCTAGTGACACTGGCTTCTGAAGACGGCCAAATTATTTTGGCTGAAACCTGGGCAAAGATTGGTTTCTATTTGCAACTGTGCCTGACTTGTTACATGTTCATTCTCAGCCCGTCGCATCGGGCTCAGTTCCCATTGCACCTTAAAACGTCGCACTGTGCTCTAGTCTTGCACAGCCAATTCCGACGCCCTCTCTCGCCTTCTAATCGGCCCCGTCTCTGATTTTGATTCCTGTGACGCATCTTGTCAGATCGATGCCCAGGAATCGGAATTGCTTCAATCTCTTACATTGAACTACAGAAAAACTGCACAGGCAACGGAAGCGGACCCTGCTCTGAAGATTTTGTTGCATTACCTTCGCGCATCTTGGCCTCGTTCGTTGGACAGTATTGAGAACTCAGTAGTGCGCCGATACTTTGCTCGTCGGCGTAACCTTTCGGCACAAGGTGTGATCTTAGTACAATCTGACAGTGGACAATCGCGTGTGCTCATTCCCGCAGTGTTGCAAAAGGATGTGTTACAACTGCTTCACCAAGGGCATTGGGGAATTGTTCGCACTGAACATTTATAGCGCCGGCACTGCACTCGGCAGGGCATCGACGCCCACATTGAACGCATGACGTCACAGGGTTGCGCATGTGCGGAAAAACAATCCGCTCCGCCACAGACATTCTCAGCTTGGCCTAAGACTCAATAGCCATGGCAACGAGTGCATATTGAGTTTTCTGGAACACTGGTTAGCTTATTGTGGTAGACTCTTTTAGCAAGTTTCCATTTGCGGTGCCTATGAACTCTACCACGTCATGTAGCACCATTCTAGTGTTGTCCTCAATTTTTTGCATTGTTACGGACAATGGACCTCAGTTCCTGTCACAAGACTGTGAACAGTTTTGTGGACGAAATGGCATTCGTCATCTAACAAGTGCTTCATTTCACCCCCCAGTCCAACGGAGAAGCAGAAAGCTTTGTACGCACTTTTAAAAAACAGGTGGAAGGCGATATAGAACAACTGAAGCATTAAAATCACTATCTCAGATTTTCTCTATTTTTGTACCTCGAAATTTTTTGGACTAATGCATTATAATCAGATGCTTTGCAGAGTACGATAGGTCTGTTCAAAGTAAAAGCTTTGTAGTCTTATGCCTAAGTTAGAATTCACCCAAGGTTTCTGCCTTGATGCAAATGGAAAATATAGTCTTGTCAAACTGGCTTAATCTTTTAAAAATACACTGAAATTCAGTAAGGTACTATTATGCAGTCGAGGCCTGCTAATTCAGAGCCAGAATACCTAGGGTTGTTGGGTCTAAAATTAGAAAAGCTAGACTTGTCGGACAACGTATTTTAAATAGAAATATTCACTTGGATGTTTTCTGTGGTATCCCTTTTGGATACTATTCTAACAGCGTTTCACATCTGGCAACGGAATTGGAAGTTTCTATGAGACGTCGGTAGCAGTCGTGCGTGATCCGGTGGACCCAATGGATAACACGCACTGAGCCACTCTCACTGTGCTCCATACCACGAGTGCCCGTGCCGCAACAGTGTAGGACGGACGGAGGCAGCCACACAGCCCACTCGCTCTTGGAGCCAGTTCACTACGAGACGCTACACAGGTGCCACCTGGACATCGTTCTGACACCCTAGCTCATGCTTTAGCTCTGAGAGTCTCATCCTGGTTGACATTTGGACTATTTCTAGCTGCATTATTTGTAACGTGTCTTCGTACTCTTGGGGAAATACAAGTAAGGTAAATCTTCTGTTTTCTGTGTTATCTTCTTCACTAATTATTTCTGCTCCTGTCCAGCTTTATGACAACGACAGTTACCACACAACACTGTAACCCACCTATCCTTAGCACGAAGTACGAAGTCATACACAATATTTTTAATCCTTTATTAAAAATCAATTACATTCACTTTTTGCGAGATCAATCTTTAACGCGCATAATCTAAATCTAAACTACATCCAGTAAACAGTCCTACAATTTTACAGTTGAGTGCGCATTATTCGTCGTTTCTGTCTTTGTCCTAAAATAATCTTACGTCAGAATAAACTACACCCTTTTCGTTACACAAAATAAACATTTATTTATATAGGAAACAAAAATATTTTCAATAATTATGATCATTCCAGATAAACTTACAAAGAGATATCAATAATTAGTTGTTAAGGATTACTAGTTCTCATTTGAACCCAGTTTTTAAAGAATTTTATTTTTCTCGGAAATTATTTCACAGAACAATTTTAAATTACGCAACGTCATCCCTGTGACTGTTTCGGTTTGCAATTTATTGTATTCCTTTGTCCACTGGGAGCATATGAAAGAGAAAATCTTTCCGACGTTGGTACTGTCGCCGGTAACTGCAAAGTAGTATTCTGACCTTGTGAAAAATTCCGAATAAAATTCGTCATTACGCACCTGAGTGTCTCAACAAGGCTAGAAGCGAACAGTGACTGAACTGCAACAGATAAAGCCTTTGAATTTGAACTAATGACCTAAGCATACCTGTGGCCGTGCGGTGCTAAGCGCTTCAGTTTCGAACCGCGTGACCGCTACGGTCGCAGGTTCGAATCCTGCCTCGGGCATGGATGTGTGTGACGTCCTTAGGTTAGTTAGGTTTAAGTAGTTCTAAGTTCTAGGGGACTGATGACCTCAGAAGTTAAGTCCCATAGTGCTCAGAGCCATTTGAACCATTTTTGAACCTAATCACCTCTTTATGTGCAATACATCCGAGAAAACAGGGATCAATAATCTGCGGCAGAACTAAAATCACGATCGCTTTATTCACAGCTATTAAAACTAACCTGTACGAGCAAATTCGGGACAGAAGAAAAGCAATTTCAGCAGTAAAAGTAAACTGTAATTTTTCACTATCATTGTTTACCTGAAACTGTTATCACAATGGCTTCACAAGCTGCCGCGTTACCAACCGATGAGCAGTCCTCATTGACACATGGGTGCAGATTTTAGGCGACAGAGGTAGAGTCCAAACTAAAAAAGATTGGTGGGGAGCAAAATAAGAGCAATAAAAGAGATAATAAGATGATGAAAATGATGCAGCAAAGAATTAGGAAAAAATTAAATTAGAAGCTATTAACTGAATAAAAATAATAATCATTCTTTTTCTATTAGCTTTAGAAATTAAAAAATGGTGTTTTTGACAATATTCGGACCTACGACCTTCCGCATGTTTATACGCTAACCACTGCGTTACGTTACAACATTGCATTCAGGACTAATACTTATGACTGTGGTTGTCCAGTCACAGCGATGATTTGCAGCCTTAAAAAATTGGGCTTCATGCAATGTCACGTGAAGCTTTTCTCTTGTAAGTCAATGTCTGTGATTGCGATGATTGTATATGTTATGCTGAATCTCGGCTCGAGCATAAACATCCAGTAGTATTTGGTTAGTGCTGTGTATGAAACATGTGTAGTTCATTAGCATCGTTTTGTGTATATTGTGTGTGTGGGTGTGTGTGTGTGTGAGCGCCTGTGCGTGTTTCGGAATCCTAATACATCAAGAAAGGATGTTGGGCAAAGATTTGGAAGTGAACTAACAGATGTCATAGTTCCGAAACGGTGGACGGTTAACGTATGACGTTGAGCATTCTGATTCAAGGAAGCGAAGCGTCAACTGTCAAGTAATTTTAATCGGACTTAGGAATACCAACTTCTTGACATGATCAGTTGTTACTGCAGATAGACATTGGTTCATTCCCCTCTATAGTTGAAGTCACGAACGAAGGCGATCGAGTTTAGGCTTGTTCTGCGCACCTATGTCACGTTTTCTCCGAGAGCCAATGCGAGTTCAGCATGTTCTGAGCCCTCTGCTTTCAATGCCGTAGCTAATGCGAGCATTAGACGTGATCTTAACGAGCTGTCCAGTCAATATCGATTCCATTTGCTGCCAGCTGATTTCACTGATTCTGGTGGTAAGTGATAAATGCTACATAAGCAAGCGAGAAACATAACTTGCAGGACATACTACTTATTCAAGCGGAAAGCACGCACATGAACGAACAGCAACTGTCGCTAGACGTGAGCGAACCGCCATCGTTCGTGGATCGGACTACATCTATCTTGTAAATGGCACAAGCAGTTGTTACTGCAGATAGACATTATGCTTGCAGGTTTATACAGCTGTTTTCGCACCCAGCAGTGTAGACAAGAGTTGCGTCACGCAAACAGGGCCTCAGAGAGCGACGGCGACCGCTGCAGACGGAGGGCACAGCAGCCAGTAGCACCAGCAGGTCGCCAGACAAAGGCCTCGCTGGCTGTACAGGATAGCCCTGAGCATCTGTCGCCCTGCAGCCCACAACACCACACACACACACACACACACACACACACATACACACACACACACACACATCTGCTGCCGCGCTCCCTGGCTGCCGCGCCGCTGATTCATGCTACGGAGGCGACATGTGACGTCACAACATGATGCTTCCAGCCAGCAAACCTCATCCAACTCCACTGACACGTTCCTCTTAATAAATCCAAACTTGTACCCTACACCGGCTGACTACGATTAAAGTGCAGCTACTCATGGAGGTGCAGTATGGGTTGCAATTACCGTACGGTAGCGAAACTTTGTACACTGAAGCGTCAAAGAAACTGGTATAGGCATGAGTATTCAAATACAGAGGTATGTAAACAGGCAGAATACTGCGCTGGGGTCGGCAACGCCTATATAAGACAACAAGTGTTTAGCGCAATTGTTAGATCGGTTAATGCTGCTACAATGGCGCGTTATTAAGATTTAAGTGAGTTTTAACTTGGTGTTACAGTCGACGCACGAGCAATGGGACACAGCATCTCCGAGGCAGCGATGAAGTGGGAATTTTCCCGTACGATCATATCACGGGTGTACCATGAGTATCAAGAATCCGGTTAAGCATCAAATCTCCGGCGTCGCTGCGGCCGGAAAAACATCCTGTAATAATGCGATCAATGACGACTGAAGATAATCGTTCAATCTGACAGAAGTGCAACCCTTTCGCAAAATGCTGCTGATTTCAATGCTGGGCCATCAACAGGTGTCAGCGTGCGAACCACTCAACGAAAGACCATCGATATGGGCTTTCGGAGCCGAAGGCCCACTCGTGTACCCTTGATTATTGCACGACACAAAGCCTAAACCGACGTTGGCCTGTGGGTAGTAGAAACATGTTGTCTCGTCGGACGAGTCTCGTTTCAAACTGTATCGAGCGGACGAACGTGTAGAGAAAGGAGACAGTCTTATGAATGAATCGATGTGCCCTGCATGTCAGCAGGGATTGTTCAAGCTGGTGGAGGTTCTGTAAAGGAGTGCGGCAGGTGCAGTTGAAGTGATATGGACCCTTGATACGTTTAGATACAACTCTGAAAGGTGACACATACGTAAGCATCCAGCATCCTGCATCCATTCACGTCCACTGTGCATCCCGACGGACTTAGGCAGTTCCAACAGGACAATGCCACACCCCACACGTCCAGAATTGCTACAGGGTGACTCCAGGAACTCTCTTTTGAGTTTAAACGCTCCATCTAACTCCCAAACATGAACATGATTGAGCTTATGTGGGATGCCTTGCAACGTGCTGTTCAGAAGATATCTCCACCCTCATCGTACTCTTACGGATTTACGGACAGCCCTGCAGGATTCATGGTGTCAGTTCCCTCCAGCACTACTTCAGACATTAGTCGAGTCTATGCCACGTCTTGTTGCGGCACTTATGCGTGCTCACAGGGGACCTACACGTCAGTAGATAAGTGTACCAGTTTATTTGGCTCTTCAGTGAACATATACTAATGCGTTAATACCGAACCGATTTACGCTGGAAAAATAAATCCGTTCTAATGTCGGCCACCAGATGCAAATCTTGCGTTGTAAAGCAGCTCGTCGACGTTTCCGACGCTCATGTTGAACATACTGTGTAAGCTGCGGTTAATAATAAAATCAACATTATTCCTCACTTGTGTGAACACTTCTGGCCACGTCCCGTTCCAAACCCATTACACATCGAAACGTTGCTATATGTCTTCCTTGCATTCACAGCGTTATATTTGCACCTGGTGAGAAAAATCGTAATCAGTTTTATATCTAGTGTAAATCGGTTCCGCATAAATGTATTAGAATATCTACCAAGTTTCATGCCATACGATAATTACAGCCCACGTTTGAGTTGTGTGAGCAGCTGCACTTTAATTATAACCGCACGGTACGTCTCACATATTCTCAATGAAATGATTCTCTATTACCTCAAACGTCGAAAATGAGGTATGAAAACAATATGCACATATACGCAAAACAGACTCATCTAGCTCCACATCAACAATTTATCTGCAAAAAAACTATAAAAATGCGGGGCAGAGGGTTATAACAAACAAAGATTATGAGAATCCTATGCCACATATAGTCTGCGTGCGATGCTATTCTCAGTCCACCGAAAACTGCGATCTTATCTCGGTTTGGGCAAATCTTCATTCTAATTGCACTTATAAAGTACAGGATTTATGTCTGTTAGACTAAGATGTTATACTAAAGTAGTTTCGAAAATTCTATTCTTTTCCAAACTACTTCGCAACATGTTAAACGATTTTTTGTATCTTTCAGTGTAAAGTTTTTCGCCAAAAAAATTCGTTATCCTATAGATTTCACTTTACATGAACAAATACCACATGGTTCGAATATTTTTTCAAATGTAATTTACGTAATATTTCATGGAAATTTATCGTTAACTTAATAGGAAACTATTATTACGTTCTAAAAATGCCCTTAACGTTTTCGTAGACAATTCAATATTTCACAGCGTTATGCACTGAACTGCAGAGAATCGTCAAATTGCATTACTGATTTTCATTATTGCTTGATGACTAGTTTCGAGCCTACGCTCACTATCAAATCATCCAATAACTATGGTGTAACATATATTACGACAGCCACATGAATGGTTTAGTGTGTCGGGTTCAGCTAAACTGGTGGCTGTCCGACCTTTGCTTAACGTGATTCAGTTGAGCAACAATAACTTTATTGCGAGCGCGTATCTGACGACGCCCGGCATGCATGGACCGATCGGAGTTACAAAATTTTGCTTCCGGCCTCTACAGAAGGATCCTTAATCCTCGGAAAACTTCCGTAGTTAGGAGAGAAAACAGTACTCGCCCACACAAGCCAGGAGGCACGGAACTCTTACTAACTCAAAAAAAAAAAAAAAACAAGGAATAATAATAATAAACAGAACGTATATAAAAGCTAGAAAACACAGCGCCTCTGGAGCCTGAACGCGGAACTACACAGACGTCGTGTACAGTAATTACGACCGCACAGCACTGCACTGACAAACGCCCACAGCACACACACACACACCGGCGAGCTTGAATTAGCGCGCGGTAGCGTCGCTACAAGTGTAATTAAACACATCTTTAGTACACTACTGGCGATTAAAATTCCTACACCACGAAGATGACGTGCTACAGACGCGAAATTTAACCGACAGGAAGAAGATGCTGTGATATGCAAATGATTAGCTTCTCAGAGCATTCACACAAGGATGGCGCCGGTGGCGACACCTACAACGTGCTAACATGAGGAAAGTTTCCAACCGATTTGCCTGGTGAAACGTTGTTGTGATGCCTCGTGTAAGGAGCAGAAATGCGTACCATCACGTTTCCGACTTTGATAAAGGTTGGATTGTATCCTATCGTGGTTGCGGTTTATCGTATCGCGACATTTGCTGCTCGTGTTGGTCGAGATCCAATGACTGTTAGCAGAATATGGAATCGGTGGTTTCAGGAGGGTAATACGGAACGCCGTGCTGGATTCCAACGGCCTCGTATGACTAGCAGTCGAGATGACACGCATCTTATCCGTGTGGCTGTAACGGATCGTGCAGCGTCGTCTCGATTCCTGAGTCAACAGATGGGGTTGTTTGCAAGACAACAACCATCTGCAGGAACAGTTGGGCGACGTTTGCAGCAGCATGGACTATCAGCTCGGAGCCCATGGCTGCGGTTACCCTTGACGCTACACCACAGACAGGAGCGCCTGCGATGGTGTACCAAACGACGAACCTGGGTGCACGAATGGCAAAACGTCATTTTTTCAGATAAATCCAGGTTCTGTTTACAGCATCATGATGGTCGTATCCGTGTTTGGGGATATCGCGGTGAATGCGCATTAGAAGCGTGTATTCAATATTGCCATACTGGCGTATCACCCAGCGTGAGGGTATAGGGTGCCATTGGTTACACGTCTCGGTCATCTCTTGTTCGCATTGACGGCACTTTTCTGGACGTTAAATTTCAGATGTGTTACGACCCGTGGCTCTACCCTTCATTCGATCCCTGCGAAACCCTACATTACAGCAGGATAATGCACTACCGCATGTTGCAGGTCTGTACGGGCCATCCTGGATACAGAAAATGTTCGACTGCTGCTCTGGCCAACGCATTCTCCAGATCTCACACCAACTGAAGACGTCTGGTCAATGGTGGCCGAGCAACTGGCTCATCACAATAGGCCAGTCTCTTCTCTTGATGAGCTGTGGTATCGTGTTGAAGCTGCATGGGCAACTGTACCGGTATACGCCATGCAAGCTCTATTTTACTTAATGCCAAGGCGTAGCAGGGCTGTTATTGCGGCCAGAGGTGTTTGTTCTGGATACAGATTTCTCAGGATCTATGCATCCAAATTGCGTGAAAATGTAATCGCATGTCAGTTCTAGTATAGTATATTTGTCCAATGAATATCCGTTTATCATCTGCATTCTCTCTTGGTGTAGCAATATTAATGGCCAGTAGTGTATAAACTGTCTTCACTTTTAAGGAAAGTAAATATTGAGAAAAATTAGTTACAAAAGAAAAAGAAAATACAATTGAAACAGTTTGAAATGCTACGACGTTTTAAAGGGGTAGAGAGCTTAGTATTGCAGCTTATCCGTTTGTAGACGTCAGCAGCACTGTGAGTTCGCGTTCCTGACTGCTAAAAGAAACTGACTGTAAATTTCAGATCGGCTAGTCAGAGTGGATTTTACACTGTTTTAAAACTGTACGAGACGTTGGTAACGAAATCGTGCGTGTAAGAAACGTCAGCTGAGGGGTCAGTGCGGCGGTCTGTCACGCCAAGGGGCCGGGGTTTAATTCACGGCTGGGTTGGAGATTTTCTCCGCCAAGGACTGGGTGTTGTGTTGTCCTCATTATCATTTCATCATCATTAGTGGACGGCAACGTGAAACCACCACTGGAATCACTTCCCTCGACGCTCATGAGGTGGACCTCTCTGACGAGGCTTCCCCCATAACAAAACCTGCTGTAAGGCAGAACACGAAGTTGAGTTTTTTCATCAATCACGGAACTTCCATTGAAACGCCTTCTTGCTTGAAATGTGTTCCTCCAGACGGTTATTCCATTCTTCGTTGCATTCCTTATGTCATAACGTAATTGTTTACGTATGACTCAACGTTCGTATGTGTGCGATAACGTCGTTTCTTACACGCACGATTTCGTTACCAACGTCTCGTACAGTTTTAAAACAGTGTATAATCCACTCTGATCTCAAATTTACAGTCCGTCCACTTTTAGCAATTAGGATCGTGAACTCACAGTTCTGGCGAAAACAGTGCCACATGTCGCAGTCAGTTTGCAAGTATCCACGACGGCAGTTAGCGTTTTAGCGCGAGCAGCAGCTCATCGAGTTGCACTCGAGAAAGTAACTCGAAAGTATATTAGTTTTTGCAGTACTGTCAGCATAAAACAGCTCAGTTGTAACAACGAAAATCATAGTCAATTCGCCCGTGCATTGTCATTGCTCTTTATAGTACATGAAACTCCCAGGACTCTCACAGTCTACAATTTTGTTCCATGATGTCCACGTTCAGATTTAGTTTCAGCCATGATCAAAAAATAAGAACACCTCCATGAATTTTTGAGTGATTCTGTCTAGCACGGCTACATGACGTAGAAGTGCATACGCCACGACACTGCACACCTTCTGTCACTATTCGACTGCCAACTACCCAAAACGCTCTCGGATCGTAGCTCAAACAACAGTGGTGGATATTGAATTTGCATTCCCACAGTCTTTCTTCATTTGTGTACGCCTTTGTCCCACAGTTCCCGCAGGGTCGGCGTGGTTACAATCGGATTTGGCAAGGTTAATTTGAATGGATGGCCGGATGCCCTTCCTGCCGCTACCCCATACCCCCCAGGATGGGATCAGTGTACCCCAACTGTCTGCGTCTAGTGTAAATCATGAAATAGTGCGAACGTGTTTCGGATGTCTGCGAGTCGTGTAACTGAGGTGGAACATGGGGCCCAGTCCGGTATTCACCTAGTTGGATGTGGAAAACCGCCTAGAAACCACATCCGGGCCCTCATCGTTAATCCGCCGGCCGCATTCGACTCGGGGCCGGCGCGCCTACCCGAGTCCAGGAAAAAGCGCACTAGCGCTCTCGGCTAACCTGGCGGGTATTTGCTTTCACACAGAGCAACTCACAAAACAATTACAACAAAATCAAACATACATTGACACTTTTGCATACTCGAAAGAGATTCTTGTAGCAGTATCAATAAAGCAAAGCATATTAACATTTCTTATTCCAGAACAAAGCAAAAAAAATTCTAGAGCATTAAAGATATACGTACAGAACAAATGAAGCAGAAGAAAAGAACGAACCGAAGAAAATTATCTCTCATAATTAGCAAAAACGCCCTGATGCTTTTCTGTCGTGGCGTCTTGCTTTATGCAGGGCACTGTAGGAACAGACGCTAAAGCTTAATCAATGGGGGTGCCTGGGAGTTTGTAAGCAGGCGCTGTGAGAGGCAGCCATATGGTATACAGCCTGCCTGCCTCCCTCCCCTCTGTAGCAGTCTGTGGCCCAACTGGGGCGCCGAGCACGGCCATTCAGCCTCTACAAAGGCAGCGGAGAGCTGAGCCGCTTGGAACACGATCGAAGGCAAGCGCCACCGGGACTCTCTGTTTGCTGCAACAGTCTGAAACACAAAACTGGGAATATATAGCTGGAAGCGGTATTGCCTACTGACAGCCACGATAAGGCGTAGCGCCTTGCATCGCGCCTCTAGAAATTGGACGATAGTAGACAAATATATACAGAAGAAAAGTCACGGTTCGTGACAGAGGTGCACCTAACAAACCTGTTAGTTGCAGTTAGTTAAGGATGTGGCCGAACAATGTCACTATCGTACAGGGAATGAAACCCTAAGCAGTCAAACCCACGCATTTTGGAAAATACACTACTGGCCATTAAAATTGCTACACCAAAAAGAAATGCAGATGATAAACGGGTATTCATTGGCCGAATATATTACACTAGAACGGACATGTGATTAAATTTTCACGCAATTTGGGTGCATAGATCCGGAGAAATCAGTACCCAGAACAACCACCTCTTGCCGTAATAACGGCCTTGATACGCCTGGACATTGAGTCAAACAGAGCTTGGATGGCGTGTACAGGTACAGCTGCCCATGCAGCTTCAACAAGATACCACAGTTCATCAAGAATAGTGACTGGCGTATTGTGACGAGCCAGTTGCTCGGCCACCATTGACCAGACGTCTTCAGTTGGTGTGAGATCTGGAGAATGCGTTGGCCAGAGCAGCAGTCGAACATTTTCTGTATCCAGGAAGGCCCGTACAGACCTGCAACATGCGGTAGTGCATTATCCTGCTGTAATGTAGGGTTTCGCAGGGATCGAATGAAGGGTAGAGCCACGGGTCGTAACACATCTGAAATTTAACGTCCAGAAAAGTGCCGTCAATGCGAACAAGAGATGACCGAGACGTGTAACCAATGGCACCCTATACCCTCACGCTGGGTGATACGCCAGTATGGCAATATTGAATACACGCTTCTAATGCGCATTCACCGCGATATCCCCAAACACGGATACGACCATCATGATGCTGTAAACAGAACCTGGATTTATCTGAAAAAATGACGTTTTGCCATTCGTGCACCCAGGTTCGTCGTTGAGTACACGATCGCAAGCGCTCCTGTCTGTGATGCAGCGTCAAGGGTAACCGCAGCCGTGGACTCCGAGCTGATAGTCCAAGCTGCTGGTAACGTCGTCGAACTGTTCGTACAGATGGTTGTCGGCTTGCAAACGTCCCCATCTGTTGACTCAGGAATCTAGACGTGGCTGCACGATCGTAACAGCCACGCGGATAAGATGCCTGTCATCTCGACTGCTAGTGATACGAGGTCGTTGGGATCCAGTACGGCGTTCCGTATTACCCTCCTGAACCCACCGATTCCATATTCTGCTAACAGTCATTGGATCTCGACCAACGCAAGCAGCAATGTCGCGATACGATAAACCGCAATCGCGAGAAGCTACAATCCGACCTTTATCAAAGTCAGAAACGTGATGGTACGCATTTCTCCTCCTTACACAAGGCATCACAACAACGTTTCACCAGGCACCAGCGCCAACCTTGTGTGAATGCTCTGAAAAGCTAATCATTTGGATATCACCGCATCTTCTTGCTGTCGGTTAAATTTCGCGTCTGTAACACGTTATCTTAGTTGTGTAGCAATTTTAATGACCGGTAGTGGAAATACCATCACCCGCTTACGTTACACTGGCCAGTCGCATTAAAAGCCTACATAAACACCTTTTGCAGCGCAGATCGCTACGATACGAGCAGGAAGGACGTCAGTGAGGTTCTGGAAGGTACCGACGGGTGCGTGTAGTCTCCGGCGTCTTGGCGCTAGGTTCCTTGGTTGAGGAGCCATAGCGCGAACAAGCAAATGGATATGGTCTCACAGATTCTTCTTTAGGTTGAAATGCGGAAAGTTTGGTGGCCAGGGGAGTGCAGTAAACACCTCTTGGTGGTTTTCGAAATACAAACATATAGAGCTAGGGAAAAAATGAATGTAGGGGTGGACATGTAGTTACTCCTAGGATTGATGCATACTTGTATTGTGCCTTCCAGAATGACCGAATCACCCAGGGAATTCCAAGGAGACATTCTTCAGACCATAAGGCTTCCTCGTCTGGCCCGGTACCCTTCGACAATAGTTGCACGGTGTTTGCTTTCAGACATGTCACGCCTTACACGCCTTTGGCCATTTGTCCAATGGAGGCTAAAATTTGATGACGCCACATTTCGCCATTCAGTGGACGTCCAGTTGCGGTGTTGGCGTGGAAACGCCAGCCTTCGTCGCCGATGAACAGCAGTCAGCTTGAGTGCATGATTGAGCCGCCTGCTGCGGAGCCATACGCAGCACTGTTCGCTGACCTGTCGGTGACGAGATACTATTTGTAGCTCCTTGGTTCATTTGAGCGGTCAGTCGCTCAACAGTTGCACATCAGTTCGCCCGTACACATCTCCGTAGGCGGCTTTCGCCCCTGTCATATACGGCTCGTGTTGCGCCGCATTAGTCTCGGCGCCGGTTCTGGGTAGCGCCACTTTGCCATGCACGTTGGCTCGCGAACAGTTAACAGACGCCGGCCGGAGTGGCCGAGCGGTTCTAGGCGCTACAGTCTGGAAACGAGCGACCGCAACGGTCGCCGGTTCGAATCCTGTCTCGGGCATGGATGTGTGTGATGTCCTTAGGTTGGTTAGGTTTAAGTAGTTCTAAGTTCTAGGGGACTGATGACCTCAGAAGTTAAGTCCCATAGTGGTCAGAGCCATTTGAACCAAGTTAACAGACTTAGCCGTTCCGGAAATGCTTCCACACTTCGCCCGAAAGCCAAGGGTCATGTTCTTGTGGACATTAGATAAAACGTTCCGTTTCCGCATCACAGCTACACTGGTGCTCCCCCCCCCCTCCCCCCTCCTCCCTCCCCCCCCCCCCTCCAAAGCGCTTTATATCCTTTCGTTAACTAGTGCTGCCATCTGCTATCTATGAGTGGTTACTGAACGTTGATGTCGAACATACGCGGTGATCACATTAATATTACTCGACCGTGTGTAGCTTTTAGTAATGATTGCTAATTTAATATGTTTAGTTATCAGTGTGAATGAAAGAGTGAGAGCGAAGTAATGAGATAAATCAATGTTGTTATGTCTATTAACTGAGTAAACGGTAGCATGAGAATTGTATCTATACATTGATAGTGAATCACATGGTGGGGAAAAAGTTATAACGTGTAATTCGCCAATTAATGGCACTGGGGAAACAAAGGAAACAAGAATCATAACCAGATAATTCATTTAGATGGAGATGGGGTTATCTTCATTTTTGTCATTTTTCTAAATTTTTTCATTTAATAAATTGTTCTGAAAAAATGTTACGTTGGCATTGACTGGCAGTACGAGACGCGGGATAGAGTGGTTGAATCTTGATAATTCACTGTATATGACGTTTCTCTACCAACCACAAGAGAGTATACTCACCTGTGTCTTCTGAGTTAGAGAATTGCTTTGTAGAGTCTAGAAGACATTCAGGGCTCAACTATCATCACGATCGGGACGCGTATGCCTGAGGTCTGAAAATATGTCATAATTTTGTGGAATTTCGTCTAAAATCGATCGTAGAGTGAAGTAAAGTGTTAACGAGCGAACAGTAAAGCGGATTATGCAGATCACGGACATTCTGTATGATCTCCCACTTAGTGAATCGCTAAAATCCACGTGGTGTTCTATACAAGTCGTGACTGAGAACTGATCGATGTGGCGAATTCGTTTAATACAGAGCGAGCAGTCTATTTTACAGCTGGCTGTTACAACTAGAGATGCCACCTTTTATGTGTAAATATAGTATATCGGTTGTTAAAGGTAGGTAAAAGAGTGCATTGTGTCTATAGAAATTGTTATTTATTTTGTTAATTATGTTGTTTAAAATATATTTTAATGGTTTTAGAAATATTTACCAAATAGTTGTTATTGCTAAACAGCTTCACAACAACTTTGCAGTCTACATTTAACATGAGCAAATAATCAATTTTTATCAAAGTAAGTGGCACTTTGTTTCTTTAGTCCTCAAAAATCTCTGTCTTTGAATGCTGGCGTTGCCGCAATCGACAACAGAAATTAACTTAATATGTACAAATTTGTAAAATCTTAATGTCTCTGATTGAATATTCGTTGCCATTTTTGTGCAGTGAATAATTGTGAAAAATTTTCTAAAGTACATAGTTGATCACATAAAATGCTTTGTCATGTAATTTCCCCACAGATACGAACCATGTTTGAGTTTTTGCAGCATTCAGTTTTCAACTACTTTAACAAAATGCTAAAACTGAACATCGCTCTTTAAACTTATATAGCTTAGTGCAAATAATCAGTTGGTGTCCAATTAAAATCAAGCCATTTACACTGATGAGCCAAAACATTATGACGACCCACTCAAAAGCGTGTTGGTCCATCTCTGGAACTCAATTTAGCAGTGATTCTGCGTTCCACGGATTCGACAACTACTTGACAGGTTTGCAGAGGTTTTGCCACCAGATACCTACGGACAGGTCGGTCACACACGTCTCGTAATTTAAGGGGGGTTGGTTTGTGGGCGCGGACCTGGCCGCCGATGGCGTCCCACCTGGTTTTCAGCGAATTCACGTAAGCCGAATTTGAAGACATCAGTGTGAGTTCACTATCACGCTCCTTAAATCATTGCAGCACAATTCTGGCCTAGAGACAATGACAGTTATCCTGCTGGAAGATGCCATCGCTGTTGAGGAGGACACCAAATATAAGGGGTTACTGGTTAGTCTCTAGTAATGTTGTCCACCCCGATAGGTGAGTGGTAGCCGGAACGGTAGCTCAGCGTGTTCGGTCAGAGGATTAGCGGCGCTCTGTAATAAAATAACTGAGTTAATCGATCAACCAACGAACTTAAACGGGTGCCTTACGACGTCCGCCCCGAGCAAATGCAACGAACAAAAGCGAACAAAATGAGACTAAAACAAAAAGAAAAAGTGATCAGCCTGACGGATTGTCGTCCTACGGGCCCGGGTTCGATTCTCGCCTGGGTCGGGGATTTTTCTCTGCTTAGGACTGGGTGTTGTGTTGTGTTGTCTTCAACATCATTTTATCCCCATCCGGCGCACAGGGCGCCCAATGTGGCGTCGAATTTAATAAGACCTGCACCAAGACAGCCGTAACTGCCCCGATAGGGGCCTCCCGGCCAATGACGCCAAACTCTCATTTCAATTTTTTCTAGTAATGTTCACGTAGTCCACGGCTCTCATGGTGCCTTCAATTAATGCCTCAGGTCACACAGAAGACCCGCTGAATGTCTCCCGTAACATAATACTGCTCCCACCGACCCGCGTCTGATGACTGATGATGTTTGGTCGACACGGGAACACGTAGAAGTCCTGTGCTGTGGAACACCCAGTTCAATACTGAGCGTTCAACGGCGTGCTCCAAAACACTTGTTCCTGTGCCAGTATTGTATTTGTCGTTATATCTGCCACATATCGCCGTATAGACCCCTTGTTTTCTGATGAGGTACGGACGTCCAACTTCTGGTTGTCTACTCGTGGTTTCAGCATTCTTCAACCACTTTCTATAGATGCTCACGAAAGTAGCACGATAGTAAGCGACCAACTTCGAGAGGCTCCCTCCCAGGCAGCAGATCCCACCAATCTGGCTTTCGTCAAAATGGATTTCCGCATTTACACCACTTATGTTCCAGAGAATGATTCCCCATTCTCGTCTGCTCCCCTCACATGTCCCCTTGCCGCGTCACGTGTCCTCAGAGTCATCAGGCAGCATTAAACCAGCGATGGGAAGAAGACATAATCTTTTGGCTCATCGGTGTTTTTAGGTATCCTTAAGATTTGTCAACAACAATAAAAAATTCTGTAGATTTAACTAGATATTTCAGATGAAGACAACACAAATATGTCTGGTTGTTCCATACCCAAATAAGGGATCTTGTTTTATTTTTGTTATCTATGATATTACACACATCCTAAATTGATCTGCAGTTTCCTTCTAGTTATTTTACAAATTTACTGCATAAATTTATTATACGAGTGTAAAATACAAGTAAATTTCTATCAAGTCATTATCAGTGCTAAGCATCGAAAAAGGTTTGCCAAATCACTGGACTTTTTTTTCTAAGCTTCAAAATTATTTATAATGGCTTTATAATTTAATAATACTCTGTGTGGGGCTCGTTCCCACATAGCGCTTCGCTTCGTGAAAATCTCCATTCACTGATTCTACAGATTTTATTGGTTCTTCTCTTTTTACAGCAAAACAGGAAAAGTGAGTATCCTCATTAAACAAAATAAACACTTATCTATTCTTCTAGGTCGGAAACGAAAAGATATTCAATAACTTTGGTCAGTTCAATTACACTCCTGGAAATGGAAAAAAGAACACATTGACACCGGTGTGTCAGACCCACCATACTTGCTCCGGACACTGCGAGAGGGCTGTACATGCAATGATCACACGCACGGCACAGCGGACACACCAGGAACCGCGGTGTTGGCCGTCGAATGGCGCTAGCTGCGTAGCATTTGTGCACCGCCGCCGTCAGTGTCAGCCAGTTTGCCGTGGCATACGGAGCTCCATCGCAGTCTTTAACACTGGTAGCATGCCGCGACAGCGTGTACGTGAACCGTATGTGCAGTTGACGGACTTTGAGCGAGGGCGTATAGTGGGCATGCGGGAGGCCGGGTGGACGTACCGCCGAATTGCTCAACACGTGGGGCGTGAGGTCTCCACAGTACATCGATGTTGTCGCCAGTGGCCGGCGGAAGGTGCACTTGCCCGTCGACCTGGGACCGGACTGCAGCGACGCACGGATGCACGCCAAGACCGTAGGATCCTACGCAGTGCCGTAGGGGACCGCACCGCCACTTCCCAGCAAATTAGGGACACTGTTGCTCCTGGGGTATCGGCGAGGAGCATTCGCAACCGTCTCCATGAAGCTGGGCTACGGTCCCGCACACCGTTAGGCCGTCTTCCGCTCACGCCCCAACATCGTGCAGCCCGCCTCCAGTGGTGTCGCGACAGGCGTGAATGGAGGGACGAATGGAGACGTGTCGTCTTCAGCGATGAGAGTCGCTTCTGCCTTGGTGCCAATGATGGTCGTATGCGTGTTTGGCGCCGTGCAGGTGAGCGCCACAATCAGGACTGCATACGACCGTGGCACACAGGGCCAACACCCGGCATCATGGTGTGGGGAGCGATCTCCTACACTGGCCGTACACCTCTGGTGATCGTCGAGGGGACACTGAATAGTGCACGGTACATCCAAACCGTCATCGAACCCATCGTTCTACCATTCCTAGACCGGCAATGGAACTTGCTGTTCCAATATGACAATGCACGTCCGCATGTATCCCGTGCCACCCAACGTGCTCTAGAAGGTGTAAATCAACTACCCTGGCCAGCAAGATCTCCGGATCTGTCCCCCATTGAGCATGTTTGGGACTGGATGAAGAGTCGTCTCACGCGGTCTGCACGTCCAGCACGAACGCTGGTCCAACTGAGGCGCCAGATGGAAATGGCATGGCAAGCCGTTCCACAGGACTACATCCAGCATCTCTACGATCGTCTCCATGGGAGAATAGCAGCCTGCATTGCTGCGAAAGGTGGATATACACTGTACTAGTGCCGACATTGTGCATGCTCTGTTGCCTGTGTCTATGTGCCTGTGGTTCTGTCAGTGTGATCATGTGATGTATCTGACCCCAGGAATGTGTCAATAAAGTTTCCCCTTCCTGGGACAATGAATTCACGGTGTTCTTATTTCAATTTCCAGGAGTGTAGATTTGTAAATAAATAATAATAATCATTATTACATTCCATTGTCTAGTCGGCGTTCCTGAAAGAGAACACGCTTTCGGTGTCTGGGTTGTGACCTGAAATTACAAATATATATTCTGCTAATTTCAATAATTCCCAATAAAATTCTTCATTATCCTGTGATTTGAAAAAAAAGTATATGTCCACTTTCCATGTACCAAACGACTTTCCAAAGGCAGATTCATCTGTTTTGTTGCATGAATTTCGTAAAATTTTACCACTGGTCAAGTAATTTACTATCATACGACTTAACGTTACTTCCAGACAAAATATTTGTAATGTACAGCTACACGTTCCCATACTGTAACGTCAGCTAATGTCATAACTGAAAGTGTTTTAATGGGGCGCTAAATTCACCTGCCCAGGAAATTAAATTGGTTTGGTATTTACGTACATATTATTCATTTTTTCTGTAAATTTTTCTTTTTGATTTGGCGTCGGCTTACCGACAAATTCTGTAGGGTGGTTGTAATTAAACTTTCGCTACATGTCAGGGACCCCACGAAAAACGATTGAGGGTAGAACAACGAAACTTTGTGGAAACATTCGTTGGGACAAGCGCAAAACTAATGAGAAATAAACCACTGAAATAAAAACATTTCAATTGCGTACCAAGTTTACGTTCCAGGTTACAAACACTGCTCAATGTGACGACCATCTGCAACCACGACAGCCTGGAAGCACACAAGAGACTGTTCTACTACTGCCCGAAACATCTCAGTTGGGAAGTTGGTTACCTCTCCCGCTGTGTTCATCTTCGCCCTACAACGTGTGTTAGTCTCCCGCTGATAAACCCTGTACGTTAGGTAAACCGACAACCAGACACCACACAGGTTCAAATGTGGTGATCTCTCCCAGGTGCAAATCCGAAATCGCCAGTTAATTTGAACCTCCGAATCAAGTTCTTCAATCCTGATGCGGAAAAAGGACCTCAGCGTATTCATTTACTGCGACGATAGTCACGAAGTGCAAAACCACTATTGCCGTCGTTTTGGTAAAACAGTGTTACGAGTCAAGCCCTGCTCACCCTGACCAGAATGAAAGGGCAAATTACGCGCCGAAGAAATTGTAGGACGCCACTCAAAAAGAAGGACTTGACTCCAAATTGTTCAATAGCGCTCACGGTTTAACTTCAAACATAAATATATATTGGTCAAAAGCATTCAGAAGCAACAATTTAATTAACCCGTTAATCAGTTAAAAGAAGGTTACTTCAAACCATGAATTACTCGAGAATTTGCTTTACTACTCTTATAACTATGTGTTGCGACTCTAACATCAAAATAAAGGTTCACAGATCTTCTCTTCTTTCACAAAAAACAAATCAAATTCATTTACCGCAGGGAAACAACCTCTTAAGCGCAACTAATAACAATAATAAAAAATTTCACCCACCGAAAATTAACAGGTTGAAAATTACAATAGTAATTAACATTTTATCAATAATATGCTTTAGAGAAATAAGAGACAGTACAATATAAAGAGTCCACCAGAAAAATGTAGACACACTTTCAGGAACGAAAATTATTACTAATGTGTTTATTTTACATTTAATAATTGATCGAAAATGTTGTACAACAATCTAGCACATGGTTACTTTAGATGTTCACTATATTAACCGTTGGCGGCTATACACGTAACGGAACGACGAGCGATCGCTGCAAATACGTCACAGACAGTGTTACAGTGGAGATCGCTGCACATGTCGCTGCACTCTCCTGGCGAAGCTCCTGCGTCTCTGGACAAGTAAAGGTCCATAGATGTTAGATATGGCGACCGTGCAGGGAACTCAATGGACCCTCTTAGTCCACTCCAATGCCCCAGAAAATTTTCATCCATGAAAGTTCGTACGGCTAGGTGGTCGTGTGGTGGAGTCCCGTCCTGTTGGTAGAAGACCTCTTCATCAGCTCCATAAAGCGCAGGTATACCTGGCAACATTGACGTGTGTAACATTTCCAGCTACACTTCTCCAGTGACAGTAGCATCAAAGAAAAAGGGTCCTGCTAAGCCCATAGATGATAGTCCACAGCCGGCCAGGGTGGCCGAGCGGTTGTAGGTGCTACAGTCTGGAACCACGCGACCGCTACAGTCGCAGGTTCGAATCCTGTCTCGGGCATGGATGTGTGGGATGTTCAAAAATTATTCAAATGGCTCTGATCACTATGGGACTTAAACATCTGAGGTCATCAGTCCCCTAGAATTTAGAACTACTGAAACCTAACCAACCTAAGGACATCACATACATCCATGCCCGAGACAGGATTCGAACCTGCGACCGTAGCAGCAGCACGGTTCCGGACTGAAGCGCCTAGAACCGCTCGGCTAAAACGGCCGGGTGTGTGTGATGTCCTTAGGTTAGTTAGGTTTAAGTAGTTCTAAGTTCTAGGGGACTGATGACCTCAGAAGTTAAGCTCCGTAGTGCTCAGAGCCATTTGAACCATTTGATAGTCAACACCACACATCAACTCCTGGTAGACTGACCGCTTTATACACATAAACATGCGCATTTCCAGTGCGCAGTACACACTGTTATGGTTACACAAAACAAGGTGTGTCACCCGATGTCTAAGGCTGACTTGCGGATCGCAAAAGTGCCGACTGGCCAACGCGACCCTCTCAGCGACCCAGGCGCGGACGATTAACGCAACCAAGGTAGTCCCATGCAAGCAAGTGCATTAACAACAAGGATGGAAGGCAGGCCTAGCGTACAAAAACTTATTAGTCGAGATTCAATGATAGAACACATTGGAACTACATTATGAATATTAAATTTTCTTTGGCAAGACCTTGCACTAGGCCAGTGACAAAAATGTAAGCCAAATACCTGGGCCGTTTTACTTTAAAACCTCAATAACATAAACAAGTTTACGAACACGATAAAATGCGAATAATCTGCTAACTATACAGCATAAGAAATTTACAGAAATCTTAAATATACAATTTGCAATAGATGCTGTGGAGCTCCAAGAGGTGCCACAGAGCTTTTGCAATATGTTGTTGCGTGTTTTAAGTTTCGAAAACTGCAGCGAAACTTAAAACACGCAACAGCATACTGCACAAGCTCTGCGGCACCACTTGGGGCTCCACAGCATCTACCTTAAGAACATCCGCACTTGGCTTGGTGTATCCAGTGGCAGAATACTGTGCCCCAGTGTGGCTCAACAGCAAACACTCACACACACACATGGTAGATAGCCAACTTAATGCAACAATGCGTATTGCATCAGGCACAATCAGACCCACTTCTACAGTGTGCCTAAGCCGAGAACACGCTCTGATTAGAGTATTTTAAAAAAATCGTGACCAACCCTCAATTACAAATCCATGAAGATATTCACGACATCAAGGTAACCGACTCCGGTCTAGGCATCCTCCATTAAAGACCGCACAGGCGCTGCACCAAACCAACTTTAAAATAAATGACCGATAGAAAGAGGAATAGGAGAGCAGAACAGCAGTGAACTGCCATAGAATGCCATGCCTCTTCAGTAAACCAAAAGGATTTGATTGCCCTCGCAAAGTTTGATCAACTGTGGGAGATGCGCCGACTCCATACACAGATGAGGTAAACTTACTTCGGCCGCTTGCGACTGTGGCGCTAAGAGACAGACGGTCAAATACATCGTGCAGGAATGCCCACTAAGGGCATATGAGGGTGACTCACAGGATTTCCTAATGGCGACCCAAGAGGCAATCGACTATATATATTATCTAAGCTGGAAGTTCGTTTGTGATTGCTCTTCTGTGAGTGTAAATTTACAATTGGTGGTGTTCTTATATACAAGCTGTTACTTATTGTTCTGTTAATACATATGATTTTTTTTTCAAATCGTGTTGTTTCTGTAATTTTTACTGTGATGTTATGAGCCATACGCTAAAAATAAAATTAAAATAAATAAATTCAATAAAATATTAGCTATGTCACTAATTTACATCACCAAGACCTGCAATGCTTCATAGCAGAACTTAAAAAAAGGCAAATTAAACTTCAATATCTCACAGTTTACCACACTTCCAGCAGTGAGGAGACGAGTAAATAATAGATCATATATACGCAGTGGAATAACCGTTCAGTGACGTAAACATAATTTAAAAGTAGCAGTCCAAGTGGGCAATACTAGACCGCATCAAGATTTCCATCAATTTTAAATACAAATAAATCCATGCATTTAAAACAATTAGTTCACACGCGAACTTAAACAACATCACATTACACATAGCCGGAACAAAAGCAGGTGTAGGTAGTCATTTAAAATACATATACGCTTACGATTAAAATCTGACGAAAAACACACCGGATTTGATTTTTTATCAGCAGCTTATACAAGGTGAAAAGTATTTAAACCGACAAGCTCTGGCAGGTTGTAGGGGACATCAAAACAAATAATTTTTCCTACTGTCATTTTTTCCTATGAGGATTATTTAAACCGATGGAGGCCGTATTACGCTCTTCTGTTGTTAGAGGTGGTATTACTCTCTTCAGCTGTAGGCAACTGCTGTCCACCAGTATAGTAGTGCATTGTCACTGTTTACTAATGGAGCGATACACATGGAGTGAGTACACTGATATGGTTGGTGCGTACTACGTAGCGCACCACATAGGACGAGCTGCACAGCGGGTTTATCAACAACAGTATCCTAATCGCCGTATCCCGCATCATACGACCTTTGCTGCTGTGTACCAACGTCTGTGTGAGACCCGGGATATAGCAGATTACCTGGACAGTGACGCCGTCACACGGTAAGACCGCTGCAATTTGAGGAAGCTGTCTTGTAACATGTGGAGCGGGATCCTCCAGTCAGCACTCGTACAATTGCACGTAACATGGGGACGAATCAGACGAATGTAAGAATTGTAATGTAAGAAGTAATTGTTACGTTCATTTAACTTACAGCGTGTCCACAACCTGAAACCAGTAGATTATCCACTCAGAGCACAGTTTTCGCATTGGTACCTGGAACAGTGTGAAATGCATCCTACATTTCCATCCTCTGTGTTGTTTACCGATGAAGCAACGTTTGGGCGTAATGGAGTCTTCAACATGCACAATTCGCATGTTTGGAGTGAGGATAACCCACATGCCACAGTTACTAGCGCTCATCAAGTGCGGTTCTTCGTTAATGGTTCAAATGGCTCTGAGCACTATGGGACTTAACTGCTGTGGTCATCAGTCCCCTAGAACTTAGAACTACTTAAACCTAACTAACCTAAGGACATCACACACATCCATGCCCGAGGCAGGATTCCAACCTGCGACCGTAGCAGTCTCACGGTTCCGGACTGCGCGCCTATCTTCGTTAATGTGTGGTTCGGTGTTGTTGGGGACTGTTTAATTGGGCCGTATCTGCTACCTAGGCCAGTAAATGGCAGGCACTACTACAATTTTCTCGCCAGAGCATTGCCAGAATTGCTGGAAGACGTCCCGCTCCCTACAAGACAACGCTTGTGGTTCCAACATGACGGGCCGCCGGCACATTTCAGTCGTCGTGTGCGTCGATTCCTGGACCGACGGTTCCCAGAAACGTGGATTCCCAGAGGTGGTCCTGTACCATGGCCTGCTCGATCCCCAGATATGTCCCCTCTGGATTTTTTTGTGTGGGGAGAGATTCGCAAGCTTGTTTACGCAACTCCTGTTGCATCAGAAGAGGATTTGGTTGCTCGGATAGTAGCAGCAGCAGGAACAATTGAGGATACTCCTGGGGTTTTTGCCAGTGTCAGACAGAACATGATCCGACGGTGTTACCTTTGTTTACGTGTCAATGGAGGCATTTTTGAAAATCTACTGTAATTGAAATTTGGTTGTGTTAATGTGTTGTAAGGGACATCAAAACAAATATTTTTCCCTAATGTCATTTTTTCCTGTGAGGAGTTTCTAAACCGGTGAAGGAAGATTTCTCTGGCGGCAAATTAATTAAACCAACAAACACTTTTCCATTTTTTATGAAAAAGTGTTTGTTGGTTTAATTAATTTGCAGCCAGAGAAATCTTCCTTTACCGGTTTAAAAACTCCTCATAGGAAAAAATGACATTAGGGGAAAATATTTGTTTTGATGTTCCCTACAACTTCTCAGAGTTTGTCGGTTTAAATACTTTTCACCCTGTAGAGAATGCAGAATAAAAGTTAATGCCGAAAAATAGGGCCATCTTTCGACATCTTCAGTTCCACTTCCGCTCTTCTTATTTATTTTTTTTTTTTTGAACCTCCTGAGAGACCTCTAATTGAAATGAAAACGATATTATTAAAAAGGGTTGATAACGTATGTAGTTACCGATGTATTAATAATATTGTAGTGTTAATAAACAATGTAAAATTGTTTGTGAAATACACTTCTCTGATTTCGTAAATTGTGTAGTTTTCTACTAATTCAGAGGCCTCACAGTTGAAGTCTGTCTCTAATTTCTTCATCGCTACATATTTTAACTATGTTTTTAAAATCTGAGTTCTGAATGTTCCATATGATTGGATTCAGTTCGTATACTTCGTATATCCTCGTGGGTCCGTTTTACACCAGACTGGACCACTTGCTCTACTCTCAGCAAATTCAGACGTTCTTGAAATGATGAGAGTATTCGCCGCTAGCATGGGGAAAATGTTTACACTAGCGAGAATAACGGAACATTGTGCCTCTTTGAGAGTTCCCCCCTCCCCCCACACCCTCCACCCCCACCCCTACCCCCCCACCCCCACCCCTACTTTCGCCGAGAACCCTAGAGGCCTCTCCACTTGCTACTCTGGAGAGTAAAAAACTCTCACGACAGACTGAAGAATATCATTGGTTGATAAAACTTTATATCTTTATGGTATGTCTCCTTACTCGCCCTTATTCCTCGCGCTTACGTCATTAGCGTGGAACTGGTCTTACTGTTAGCTGCGCGTTCTCTGCTCCATAGCTAAAAAGCCTAACTAATGCTTGTCATGTGCGACTTAGTAAATAAGAGCGGCCCCGACCGTAAAACGCCGGTCATATCGCGTGATTCCGGACACTTGGCAATCCTATGCGGGACGGTGGTGGCGAAAAACAATCGAAGGCTATGTATATTAGTGTCGCGGCCGTTGTGACGTACGGATTATGAGGAGAAGTATGCTCTACACTTTGGAAGCTGAAAGAAACTTTTACTACACGGACGGAAAAAAAATCGCAGCACCAAAAAGGAGTTGTGCGACATAAAATAAAGTTGGTAGACGTGTTTCTACACCTATAAGATACTCAGATTTTATGCCAGTCTCATAAGCGTCGCACTGGTAACGCCACTATGAAGATGCCAGTGAGGTTTGCTGTAAACACATGCTGTAACAGTGGTGAGCGTTAGTTAAGTTTGATACTGGACTTGGTGAGCTGATGTTAGTCAAGAATGCCTTCAAGGTGACAAAGACGTCATTATCAACACCTCACTGGGTTTGAACGAGGTCGAGTAGTAGAGCTACGGAAACATAGTCCTTCTCCGATATTGCAGAAAATCTTGACAGGAATGTAGCCACTGTACATGACTGGAGGCACTGTCGATCATGAGACTGCACAGTCCCAAGAAGACCAGGCTGCGAATGGTCACGTAGCACTATCGAGGGAGAAGGCCATCGTGTTCGCCGTATGGATCTGGCGCTTTGTAGTGCATCTGCAGAAGCAATTTTGGCAGCAGTCGACACCAGATCGACACAATAAACTGTTAAAACTTTGTTACTTCAAGGACACCTCCGAACCAGATGCCCTGTAGCGCGCCTTTCACTGACCTCAAACGACCGCCATACGCGACCTCAGAGATGTCAAGCGAGAACTCATTTGGGGATAGGGTGGAGGTCTGTTGTGTTTTCCGATGAATACTGGTTTTACCTCAGAGCCAGTGATGGTCGTGTCCTGGTTAGAAAAGGCCAGTTGAGCGCCTGCAACCAATATGTCTTCGTGTTAGACACACTGGAACTACACTTGGAGCTATGGTCTGGGGTGCAATTTCGTATGGCAGCAGGAGCACTCTCGTGTTTGTCCCACGCACGCTGACTGCAAATTTGTACGCAAATCAGGTGATTCGACCTGTTGCACCGCCGTTCATGAAGAGCATTCCAGAGAGTGTTTTCCAAGAGGATAACGCTCCAACATACATTACAAGTGTCGACATGTTGCCTTGACCTGCTCCATCACCAGATCTGTCTTCAGTCGAGCACATGTGGGACAGCATCGAACGACAACTCCAATGTCATCCACAACCAACAAAAACCGTCCCTGTACTGAGCGACCAAGTGCCAAGGGGCAAGGAACTCCATCCCACAACTGACATCCGGCACCTGTACAGCATAAAGCATGCACGTTTGTACGGATGAATTCAGCAATTGGCGGTTACACTGATTATTTGCAATGGCTTATCTTGGGCTTACACTAACCTGCGATGTTGCAATGTTAATCACATGTGCTAGCTATACGAACGGTCCGCCCCAGTAGCTGAGTGTTGAGCGCGACAGAATGTCAAGGGGCCCGGGCTCGATTCTCGGCTGGGTCGGAGGTTTTCTATGCACAGGGACTGGGTGTTGTGTTGTCCTAATCATCGTCATCTCATTCCCATACACACGTTAGTGCTGACCGGTGTGGCCGAGCGGTTCTAGGCGCTTCAGTCTGGAACCGCGCTACCGCTACGGTCGCAGGTTCGAATGCTGCCTCGGGCATGGATATGTGTGATGTCCTTTGGTTTGTTATGTCTAAGTAGTTCTAAGTTCTAGGGGACTGATGACCTCAGATTATAATTCTCATAGTGCTCAGAGCCATCTGAACCATTTTTTTGACACGCAAGTCGCCGAAGTGGCGTGAACTCAAAAGACTTGCACCAGGCGAACGATCTACCCGACGGGAGGCCCTAGTCACACGACATTTGCTTTACCTAGACAAACGTACTCAGAAATTTGAATACTTTACATTAATTATTTTTTGATGTTGCGGTTTTTTTATTCGGAGTATCTGGCCTTACGAGACGCAATAGGCAGCCTAAAGTCGAAGAAAAAATGTGAGGGCTGGGCAGTGCGCGATGTAATTCATGTGGACGTCTACGCGGAACGATTTGCTGTCACAGGGGAGCTGCCACTTCGGGCTTCTTTGTCCAGCAATCACCGGCGCCAGGTGCGGTCAATGGCGCCAGTAATTACCCGCTTACTTGGGGCTCTCGAGGCTGTCTTCTGCAGCTGTGTCCGCCAGGGCTGATGCGGGTCTGCAGACGGTACAGGTAGAGGGCTCTCCAGGGCCACCCCATGCCTAACTGCCCCGTGCCCAGGAAACTAGTTCCCCCTATCACGGCACACAACACCCGGATCATTTCCGCACGCCGCCGACTCGAGGACTCATTACCTTCACTCCACATGAGAGCCCGCATAGCTTTTATCTCTGATTACTTATTCCGATATAGCCTTGTTTATTTTTCAGTCATCGACCTGTCGACTGCTTTCAAGACGTCTTCTGTCTTATGCAGTTCTCTCTCCATCTGCACTATTACCACGTTCAATACAGCTTTCCACTTTCTAATTTTCGTCCCCCATCCTTCCTTCTCTATTGTTCTTCCCCTTTACTACTACTCCCTGCGTAATATTAACCATTCCTGGAAGACGTAACAGGTATCCTGACTGCCCCTCATTCTATTGCAAATTTTCCAGTCTTCTTTCCTTTCCTACTTTTCTAGGTATCTTTCCAGTTCGTACTTTACCTAGAAGACGTAACAGGTATCCTGACTGCCCCTCATTCTATTGCAAATTTTCCAGTCTTCTTTCCTTTCCTACTTTTCTAGGTATCTTTCCAGTTCGTACTTTACCTGTAGCACATAAATTGTAATACCCGTCTACCACGACATTTCAAACGCTCCTCGTTCCTTCATTATTTAATTTCCCTTGGTACATATCTCACTTTTGCAGGGTTATGTACTGATACTTTAAGGAACCACTCCGCCAGTGTATTTTTTGTGTCGTGATCTTCAGTTCAAAGATTCGATTTATGCAGCTGTCCATGCTTGGTCTATTTGTGCAAGTCTCTTCATCTCTACATAACTACTGTACACTACAACCATCTGAACTTGCCAACTGTAGTCAACCCACGGTCGCTCTCTGCAGATTTTACCCCCACTTTTCCCTCCTTTACTAAACTGATGAGTCGTGATGTCTCATGACGTCTCCCGAGCCCTTCTATTAGTTAAGTTTAATCACAAATTTCTTTTCTTCGCAATTTTCAGTATGTCATGATTAATTATCTGTCCATCTAATGTCCGGCATTCTTCTGTAACACCACATTTCAAAAGCTTCTGTTCTCTTCTTTATCGTCCCTATTTCAAATTCGTACAAGACTCATCTCCAGATAAATACCATCAGAAAAGACTTACTTAGGCTTAAATTATTATTGTGTGTTAAAAAGTTTCTCTCTGACAGAAATGAGTTTCTTGCCATTAACAGTGAGAATTTTACGTTCTCTCTACTTGGAACATCATCAGTTATTTCATCTCACTGGCCAAACAGCAAAACTCATCTACTTCTTTTTATGTGTCATTTCCTAAACTAGTTCCCTCAGCACAGCCTGATGTAATTCGACAATATTCCATTGCCCTTGTTTCACTTTTGCACATATTTTTCTGTCTCTAATTTCGCTCTACCTATTCTTCCTTTTAATCTGCCTAATCTACCTATTCAGCTAAGAGCTCTTACAATACAGACTTTTCCCGTATAGCGGTAGTTTCGTTTCTCTAATGGCAACATTAGTCCCTACCCAGATATCCGACTGGAGGACTATTTTATCTCCGTAATATTTTACCCAGTAGGATGTCATCACCATTATGCCATACAGGGAGTGGAAAAAAGTCATGGAAACATCAAAAACACATTATCATGCCTTATGAAGGGTAGGGAAACTGTTTTCATTCAAAACAGCTTCCAGTCGTCTCGGAATGAATACAGGTCCTGGATGATTTTCAAGGGAATCTTCTAACGTTCTTTCTGCAAAATAGTGGCAACTTCTGGTAACAGTGATGGAGTGGATAGCGATCACTCATCCTTCTCTCCAAAGTATACCACAAAGGCTCAGTAACATTGAGACATGGTGGCTATGATGGGCAGGGGAGATGCAATTCGCTATTGCGCTCACAGAACCAGTCCTGGACGATGCGAGTTGTATGGAAAGGGGCCCTATCGTCTTGGAACACAGCATCACGGTTGATAATGGAAGCAAGACTATAGAAAAATCGAGACATCTTCATAGAATTTGTTGACCTGGAAAAAGTGTTTGACAATGTGAAATGGTGAAAGTAGTTCGAAATTCTGAGAAAAGTTGGGGTAAGCTAAGGGAAAGACGGGTAATATAGAATATGTACAAGAGCCAACAGGAAACACTCTAAGTGGAAGACCATGTACGAACTGCTAAGATTAAAAAGGATCCAAGACAGGGATGTAGTCTCTCGCCTCTACTGTTCAATCTATATATCAAAGAAGCGATGACGAAAATAAAAGAAACATTCAAGAGAGAAATTAAAATTAAAGGTGAAACGGTATCATGATAAGACACGCTGCTGACATTGCTATCCTGATTAAACCTGAAGAACAATTAAAGGATCTGCTGAATGGTATGAACAGTTTCATGAGTACAAAATATGGACTGAGTGTAAATCGAAGAAAGATGAAAGAAATGGGAAGTAACAGAAATGAGAACGCCGAGAAACTTAACATCAGGATTGGTGATCACGAAGTAGACGAAGTTAAGGAATTCTGCTTCCTAGGCAGCAAATTAATGACGACGGAGGCAATAAGGACATAAGAAGTAGACTAGCACTGGTAAAAATGGCTTTCTTGGCCAAGAGAAGTCTGCTAGTATCAAACATAAGCCCTAATTTGAGGTAGAAATTTCTGAGAACGTACGTTTGGAGCACAGCACTCTATGATAGTGAAACATGGGCTGTGGGAAAACTGGAAAAGAAGAGAATCCAAGCCTTTAACATTTGGTGCTACAGAAGAATGTTGAAAATTAGGCGAACTGATAAGGTAAGATGTGAGGAGGTTCTCCGCAAAATCGGGGAGGAAAGGAATGTATGGAAAATAGTGACAAGGAGAAGGGTCAGGATGGTTCTGCATATGTTAAGACATCAGGGAATGACTTCCATGGTATTAGAGAGAGCTGTAGAGGGTGAAACTGTAGAGGAAGACAGATATTGGAATACCTCCAGCAAATAATTGACGACATGGGTTGCAAGCTACTCTGAGCTAAAGAAATTGGCACGGAGAGGGGAATTCGTGCCAGGCCGCATCAAACCAGTCAGAAAACTGATGACTAAAAAGAAAATAAAAGTGACATAAAATAAAAATAAATAAATAAATTTGACGCACCCTATGTTGTACATATGTTGTTGTGGTTGTTGTTGTTGTAGTAGTCTTCAGTCCAGAGACTGGTTTGATGCAGCTCTCCATGCTACTCTATCCTGTGAAAGCTTCATTTCCCAGTTACTACTGCAACCTCCATCCTTCTGAATCTGCTTAGTGTATTCATCTCTTGGTCTCCCTCTACGATTTTTCCCTCCACTCTGCCCTCCAGTACCAAACTGGTGATCCCTTTATGTCACAGAACATGTCCTACCAACCGATCCCTTCTTCTAGTTAAGTTGTGCCACAAACTACTCTTCTCCCCAATCCTATTCAATACCTCCTCATTAGTTACGTGGTCTACCCGTCTAATCATCAGTCTTCTGTAGCACCACACATCCCGTCTAAACCGTTTATCGTCCATGTTTGACATCCTTACATGGCTACACTCCATATAAATACTTTCATAATAGACTTCCTGACACTTAAATCTATGCTCGATGTCAACAAATTTCTCTTCGTCAGAAACGCTTTCCTTCTCCTCGCCAGTCTACATTTTATATCCTCTCTACTTCGACCGTCGTCATTAATTTTGCTTCCTAAATACCAAAACTCATCTACTACTTTAAGTGTCTCATTTCCTAATCTAATTCCTCAGCATCGCTTGATTTAACTCGCATATATTCCATTATCCCCGTTTTGCTTTTGTTGTTCATCTTATATCCAATTTTCAAGACACTGTCCATTCCGTTCAAGTGCTCCTCCAGGTCCTTTGCTGTCCCTGACAGAATTCCAGTGTCGTAGGCAAACCTTAAAGTTTTTAATTCTTCTCCATGGATTTTAATTCCCGCTCCTTATTTTTATTTTGTTGGATATATGTAATACATAAACCTTGAGAAATACAAGGGGTTGTCCACTACTATGTTATGGACTTTTTTTTTCGCCACTACAACAGCGAGTCATTCAAAAAGATAGAACAGATTTCAGTTGTTTGTTACAGACGGATTGTAAAAGATAGAAATGTGTTGTCACTGGACAGAGGGAGGTTCAATGTTTTCAAGCAACTGCTCTGTTGTTTCTGTGTAGCAACGAGGCAACTACATCGGAAGAGGAGTCACTTAGTGTGTTGGAATTAGCGCGTGATCGATCCATTGCTGAAATGCAACGTGCATTCCGCAGTAGATTCAGCAGGAAGCCGCCTCTTCTCAAACAGATCTACGATTGGCATATAAAATTCTTGGACATTGATCGCATACGCAAAGAGAAGAGCAGTGGTCGGCCAAACACGTCTTTTTAACGTCGAGCACGTCCGAGGTGCGTTCGCTCACACCCCTCGGATGTCGACAAGACGATCAGGTCATGAACTTGAGTTTCCTCAAATAACTGTGTGTCGTGTTCTGAAATAACGTCTGCATATGAAATGTTACAAGTTGCAGTTTACTGAAACAGTTGCGTCCCGCTGATCATAGCAGTAGGTACGAATCTTGCACTTCATTTCTCCAGGGTATGGCGCAAAATACGTTTCCCGAACGGGTCATCTTTTCGAACGAATGACGTTTCATCCACCGGGTGAAGTAAACCCCCATAATGTAACTATTTGGGGCCACAAAAACCTGGCGTCGCCGCAGAACATGAAACAGACTGCCCGAAACTGGATGTTTTTTCTGCCGTTTGTTCACTAAGCTACTTTATTGCCAAAGAAACTGTGACAGGAATACCATACCTGGACATGCTTCAGATTTAGTTGTTTCCTCAAGTTCATGACGATTCTAATGATGAATGTCCAGGGCACTGTGACCAATGTGACCTACGTGAATGACATCCTGCGACCTGTAGTCATATTCTTTCTACACAACGTCCCAGCACCATTTTCCAGAAAGACAATGCACGACCACACCTCGCTGTACGAAAACGTGCCTTCTTAGTGTCACAGTATGCGAGCCTTTTGCCCTGGTCCGCCAGATCACCAGACTTGTAGCCAGTCGAAAATGTATGGGATACGGCTGCACCACAGATGAACTTTGGAACCAGCACGGATGGCTATAACGCAGGACGCCATTCGCACCTTATACGCGTCGATGCCATCACGCATGGAACGAAGTTATCAGGACCTACGGCGGACCCTTTGTCTATTGGGCAACAGGATACATACTGAACCGAGATGACTGAAATGCTAATCACTTCTACAGAACGTACCAATGTACATGTCCTGTGAATATGAACGTGCTGTCTCTAGTCGTTCAAAATGTTCTGTCCTTTCTGATCGTGAGTGTGTTTTACAACTGACTGGTTTCTTTCCTTTGAAATCTATTATCTTTGTCTTGTTCGCAAGCATAGTTACATTGTAACATATTGCATTTTAGTTCAATCTGTATACTGCTCTTTGTGAGATATCTTCTGTTCCCCAAATAGTTAACTCGTCATCAGCATATAACAGTGTGTTTAGTGACACGCTAGATCCTATTTTAATTCCTAAGTGTATTTCATTTTTCCACTTCATAACTAGGTCGTCGGTATTTTAATAAATCAAGATATTCGACAAGGGTGCAGCCTCGAATATCTTGAAGTATTAAAATATCGTGTGATATTTTCGAACCTGAACTTCTATTTTTCTATTTGCATACAGACTCTTTATGATATTAAGGGTGTTTTGTAAAACCTTTTATTTCCTATATTTTTAACAAAAGGAGTCTTTTTAATGTTTTAAACATGGCTTATCAAAGGCTTTTTCAAAATCAATAAATGCTAAATGTGCTTCTAAGCCAAATTCCCGACATTTTTAATTTAGTTTTCTTATTACAAATTATCATTACACGAACGTCCGTTTCTGAAGCCTGACTGTTGTTCTGAGACTATGGCCTCAGCGATAGAATTAAGAATTTTCTCATAATTTTTATATCCTGCGTTTAGTATACTTATTTCTCTAATTTCCTATGTCTTTCCTGTTCCCTTTTTTTAATACAGAAATTACTTTGGCTGTGTTCCATCCTTCATGTGTAGAACGGTTCTACAAGCACGTGTTTTAAAAATGGAGGAAACAGATTTCTAAAATGGTTCCTCCGATCAGCATTAATGTCTTCTAGGCGACTACTTTTTCTACTTTAGTTGCAGTTTAGGCTGCTTTTAATTCTTTTACGTCTATTTGATCTACAGAGTTATCATCAGTTACTATAGAATAACTATCGTCACTATCTTCATTATACCATAAATTCTTGTAAAGGTGTATCCATTGCTTTTCTATTATTATATCAATGTTTACAGTATCTTTCTCCGTTTTACTAACATACTACCTAAGTTTATACACTATATCCTCTCCTCCGTGAATGTCATGTTCAACACTAGCAATAAATCTTTTCCAGGATTCACTATGGTATATTTTTATTAAATTCTTTGTTTTGTTTCTTATCTGTTTAAATATTTCCCAGGCTTTATATGCTCCTGTTTGCAAATAGGCGTCACAAGTATTTTGTTTTTATTTATTATTGTGAGCTATTCCATGTTTTCAGAAGGGAATAGGAAAGATTAAAAACCGAAAAAGGGGTCTGTGCAAATTGCGCTTACCGGAAAGCAACATTCACAGAAATTAGTGGTGTCGAGAAGCCACAGGTTAGCCCATCAGTACTAACTAGGACCTCTGAGGGAAGGAAAAGGAGAAAGCAGAGAGAGAGCTAGAGAGAGGGAGAGGGAGAGGGAGAGAGAGAGAGAGAGAGAGAGAGAGAGAGAGAGGTGGCAGAGCAGAACGGAGCAGAGGGCAGGGGGCAGGTGTTGTGGCGCCGGCAGCTGCAACTGGGCAGACGGGCTGGCTGGCTAGCCCGCTTCCGGTTGCAGGCTCAGCTTCTCTCGGCTCACATTAATCTGGCCGCATGCAAAGCAGCCTCGTCTCACCTAACCTCAACCTTCTCTGTTGTGTTACAACGGCCAGGGCCCACCTTCTCTGTACTACAGTCGCGTGGTCTGTCTGGTCTCTTCTATTTGAAACACGGGAAGAGCATTTCGGTCCAAAGTCAGCAGTAGGGCAGTTTATAAAATATGGACACATCGATATATCGACGTTATTCCAAAAGATGTCGATACAAGTCGACGATTGTTTTCTCACCGATGTATCGGTATCAAAATGGCGGTATCTAGTGCCGATATTCATATTTCATTTTATTTATTATCTTTCGTTTTTGCAATTTCCGGCAAATACCTCAAATTGTTTGCTTGAAATTGTAGGAGGACATACTCTTACTTTCACTATGTGAAGGAATATTACTACTTTTTGAGCTTTCATCACATCCAGTCTTTCTCTCTAACTATCTCATGCATAAAGAAGTGATCCGATTGCACTGGGGGTTGGCAGTGTGAATGGAATAACAAGCTCCCCGACGTGAATAAATAGCACACCAGTTGCGTTAAAAAACAATTTTAAAGCAACTACTGTGCTATTTCTTCACATCGGGGTTCTTCAAGAACAGTTGCTGAAACTGATGAACCAAAATTTAAGTAACAAGATTGGCGTTTGCGGTGGGCCGAGACGTATGAAGGAAATGCTGACGTAATCGGCGCACGGCGCTACCAACAGAAACTGCAACGTGAATTTTATCCTTAGTGGATGCTGTTGAACTCTGTGATTGTCCCTTTATAGGGTCTAGAAAAATTTCCGCTACCAGTCACAAGAAAATATTTCTTATTCGTCACATGACCGGTTTCAGGCTTGTGCCCATGTACATGTTTATATTGCTGGAAATCGCTGCGTAAATTCAAAAAAATTATTTGCAGTGGCAAGACTGCACTTGTCGAAAATATATCTGTACTTGCATAAAGATGAAGCCTCACTATTATAATTACACTGTGGGGACAGTTTTTCTACTTAGTTGTACATTTTTTATCATTTTCAAGTTCACATGATAAAAAATGTCCAACTAAGTGGAAAAACTGTCACAATTGCGTAATTACACACACCAAAAAAAGATTTGCGTGACCTCGGCTCAGAGAGTTCCGGAACCTGTAGAGAAAATTGGATTAGAGATCAACATAAACCTCATTTCCCCCTTTTTATTGCTCACGAAAACTACACATTGCATGTTGTACCATCGTAAAGCGAGACCTTCAGAGGTGGTTGTCCACATTGCTGTACACACCAGTACCTCTAATACCCAGTGTCACGTCCTCTTGCATTGATGCATGCCTGTATTCGTCGTGGCATACTATCCACAAGTTCATCAAGGCACTGTTGGACCAGATTGTCCCACTCCTCAACGGCGAATCGGCATAGATCCCAAAGAATGGTTGGTGGGTCACGTTGTCCGTAAACAGCTCTTTTCAATCTATCCCAGGCATGGTCGATTGGGTTGATGTCTGGAGAACATGCTGGCCACTCTAGTCAAGCGATGTCGTTATCCTGAAGGAAGTCATTTATAAGATGGGCACGATCGGGGCGCTAATTGTCGTCCATGAAGACGAATGCCTCGCCATTATGCTGCCGATATGGTGGTACTATTGGTCGGAGGAGGGCATCCACACATCGTACAGCCGTTATGGCGCCTTCCATGACCACCACCGGCTTACGTAGGCCCCAAATATTGCCACCCCAAAACAAGCAGGGAACCTCCACCTTGCTGCACCCCCTGGACCGTGTGTCTAAGGCCTTCAGCCTGACGGGGTTGCCTCCAAACATGTCTCTGATGATTGTCTGGTTGAAGGCAAATGCGACACACATCGGTGATGAGACCGTGATGCCAATACTGACAGGTCTATTCGGCATTTTGTTGTGCCCATTTGTACTGCGCTGCATGGTGTCGTGGCTGCAAAGATGGACCTCGCCATCGATGTCGGGAGTGAAGTTTCGCATCATGCAGCCTATTGCCCACAGTTTGAGTCCTAACACGACGTCCTGTGGCTGCACGAAAAGCATTATTCAACATGGTGGCGTTGCTGTCAGGGTTGCTCCGAGCCATATTCCGTAGGTAGCGGTCATCCAATGCAGTAGAAAAAAAAAATCAAATAATGTTTTTTGGGAGAATGACGACAATGGCGATAAACAAAACACGATGACCCATGCTCCAACAAAACCCGTGAAACTTACTAGTTTTCCCCTCCGCTTGTACCTCGTGTAATAACGACGGGAGAAATTCGACTGCGTACTAGGGACACCAACAATTTTCCATACCACAACCGATCTCCAGTTAGATTAGCAAGTGGGAGGGGGGGGGGGCGGAGGGAACGAGGATGATACTGGTGCAATATGTGCACCTCGTCACAGACCGCAAGACAGCTTGCGGAGTATTTTCTTATTGTCATTTGAATCTAGCAAAAAGTTCCCTTGCTCCATCTACGCTGCAATGCTAAACGAACTCGTCCAGTTCCATTTAATTTTCATTACGTCTTCACTCCGGGCTGCTCCTCGTTCCATTTTCCAGTAACGAGGAGAGCAGAATGCTTCCTACCCAATGGAGTCGCCAGAACTGTTGAGTGCACGCGAAATGCTTTCTGGATAGTTACTCTGTTGCTTCAGCCGGCAAACGTGGAACTCTTAGTAAGCCTTATCTGCCTCCCGTTATTAAGCCGGGTGCCTCTCGTAAGAGTCGTCAGGCGCATTTTCTCTGGTGTTTCCGCAGATATTTGCAATTTCGTTCTGTGCAGCTGGAGTCAGCCGAAATAGTGCTCACCAAGTCTTTCATGCGACGTCCAGTGTCGACGGGAAGTGTCGTTTTGTTTTCTGTCACAAAAAAAATGATTTTTTAAAGCAGAATTTTACGCACCCATCCTACAGAGTGTTCCCAGATTAGCACACTCTAATATCCGTTTTATCGATATGCGTTAAGACGGACATTAAAACAGAAAGAATAACCAGTACTGCAGCAGCGAAAGCACCGCCGTGGCCAACGCTGACTGCTGGCAGCTTGCAGAAGCGCAGCTCCGTCGCTGGTGGAGTGCAAGTTACTCTTCCTGTTAATAATGTCCTTATTAGTACATATCGATAAAACGAATGTTGCGCTATGCAATTTCGGGAGCGCTCTATTTAATTAACTCGTAAAAGCCTGCTTTAAAAATCAAACCGACATTCTCCTTCGGTCGACGCTGGGCGTCACCTAAAAGACATGATGATCAGCATTTATGTAGGGTGACACCAACTACACATTGCAGAAACGAAACGTTGAATATCTGCCAAACCACCAGAGAAAATCCTCCTGGCGACTTTTAGGAAAGACACCCTGTATATTTATATTGCGAAGCTGTTTATATCATTCCAGACAGCTTCCTGATGTTGCGGAACACTCAACCAGCCTCGTCCATCCTTCACCTTTCCTAGAGGTGCGCCGGCCGGGGTGGCCGAGCGGTTCCAGGGGCTACAGTCTGGAACTGCGCGACCGATACGGTCGCAGCTTGGAATGCTGCCTCGGGTATGGATGTGTGTGATGTCCTTAGGTTAGTTAGGTTTAAGTAGTTCTAAGTTCTAGGGAACTGATGACCTCAGATATTAAGTAGTTCTAAGTTCTAGGGAACTGATGACCACAGCAGTTGAGTCCTATAGTGCTCGGAGCACTCCCCCCCCCCCCCTCCCAAAACGAAACACTTTTAGAAACAGAATGTGAATAATGCAGCGATTGTGTATTGCAACACGTACTCTGCACATTCATTCATTCATTCATTCATGCAGTCGTTCAGTCCCTCCTCTGTGTTACCACAACATGTAACTGTTCCTATATGTACTGAAAATACAGGACGGGCGTGGGACCTATTTGTACTCTACCACATTAAGGCAGAACACTTTCTATAATTATTCACCCACATGGAGTCTTCTAAAGATGTTCGTGTCTCAGAGCAGTCGTAGTTTGTTGTTCTTGATGTGAGACCGTGAAATTTAATAGTAAGATGGCTGAGACCTGAAATAACTAGTCAAATTTCAGTCACGGATACCGGAGGCTTTTATTTAATTACTATACGAATCACGCAGTGGAGAAAGCCACGTACTGCTAAACAAAACGCTATACAACGTACGCCAATAAACTCTTAGCTCGTGTTTGCAACACGAATTATTCTGGCGCATTAATACATTGCAGAAATCACATTCACAGTAAATTGCACGTTCTCTTCAAACCGTTCAAATGGCTCTAAGCACTATGGGACTTAACATCTGAGGTCATCAATCCCCTAGACTTAGAACTACATAAAGCTAATTAACCTAAGGACATCACACACATCCATGCCCTACGCAGGATTCGAACCTGCGACCGTAGCAGCTGCTAGGTTCCAGACTGAAGCGCCTAGAACCGCTCGGTCACAGCGGCCGGCTGCACGTTCTCTGCCCTCACCTTTTCTACACTGACGCGATTACTGAATGTCGTTCAACGCAGTTTGCAGCTCAGATCTACCGCTGTACACTGAGTAGTCCCGTATGAGCCCTCGCACCCGACTTGATTGAAGCCGTCAACACGAAACACATCGTTCATCGCACACTTTTGACGGGAGGCGATGAAACGTCCCATTAGAAAAATTATACAAGACTGTGCTTAAATTGAAACACAATATTTTTAGCGCAACGCAATCTGACTTTCAAAAATCTCTACAAAGAAATGGCCCTGACTAACATTAACCTATACGTTTCACAAATCGCTTACCTCACAAAAATCTTGGTTACTCGAACTACTGCAATACAGCGAGCGCCACTAGTGCCAGCTAAATAAAAGATTCAAACTACTCAAGGCACTAACTACTGATAGCCATAGTTAGCAAATGAACGATTTTAATACAGAACAGACAATGTATTTACCTTAATAGTCATAATATATATAGCAGTTCATGACATCAATTCTTACAAATTTCAAAACTCCGCCATCTCTCTCCCCACGTCCACCACCGCTGGTGGCTCGCCTCCAACTGCGCAACGCTACGCGCTGTTAGCATCCTGCTGCCGCTGCCCAACACTACAATGGCAGACAACAATGCAAACGAGCCACAGACTGCACACGGCACAGCCAGTGATTTTCATACAGAGCGCTACGTGGCGGCGGCGTTACCAATAAAAAAACCTAAACAGCCTACTTACAGCGATGATGCAGAAAGTGCTCCGTCTGAATGTTGTTATTCTGAAGTTAAAGAAAGTAATAAATGAAGTGACATTTGGCAATGATGAACCAAAGAGTTAATACCATTGGTCCGTCTTTCGAACGGAACACAGCGGCGAGTCTACTTGGTACTGATTCGACAGGATATTGGTAGGTTTTCCTAGTTCATAGAGTTTCGATAACCGCTGGCTTCAGTCTGAAATCATGCTTTTAGACTCGACGGACCAATTGCCTTCCAACTCCAGCCAGAGATGCTACGTTCTCTAGTACTGTTCTGTCTTTCATACTAGCAAAATGACAGTCACAGTATGACTTAGCGAGTGCAATTGTTTTTGTAAGCGATTATTAGAGTCTTACCTCAGGGTCTTCAGTCAGATGTGCCAAGGTTTTACTTCAGAGCAACCATTGCCTGTGAGATGATTTATGAGTCATTTTAATGTAATAAACGGAATTAATTGTGATTCTTGTTTCATTTAGTAGTAATTGAATTCCTAATTCATTATTTTGGACGGTGTGTAATTAATTCATGTCAGATAACAGGTCCAGTTAGCATACATTCAGATGAGGCAACCCGATGCCCGAGGGAGGACTCGAACCTCCGCCGTGACCAGCCGCACAGTCCATGACTGCTGCGCCTTAGACCGTTCGGCTAACCCCGCACAGCTTTGGTTTCTCTTCGGGTGGTCAACCAGTAATGCGCTTCCTACCATTCAGTGCTGAAAACCTCAGGAGCACAGTTGAACTTCTCTAACTTCCAGTTTATTTAGATCAGCCAATCCTGACAATTCGTATATTCGGTTAATATTTCATTTTCTTGGGTCTAACATTCGGCGGTGTCCCATCCTTACAAAGAGGTCTCAAATTGCGAGTTAGCTCTGCATCTGTTATCTGTGGCATTCCCGTATGTCCCAAAGAAACACAGGAAACACGGCTTGCTGCACTTCATGGACCTTGCTAAGAACAACATTTCAACTCCTTCCACCGTCGAGTGAAACAGGCGCTGCTGGAGGGCTAACGTCACGGAAGGTCATATCTATGTTGCATGTGGAGTGTCTGACGTCCAGTTGTGGCAACTCAAAAGAAAAGTCTGGTCAAGCGAGTGGCATTGACCTGCAGTCCGTCTGGCTTGCCCTTCTGAGAATTCATCCAGGGGTGGTCCCTCTGTCTGTGTATGGAGCCTCGCTGCTCTCCTGAGGGCTGGTAGCAAATCTCAGAGTGCTTCAAAGTGGCTTCATGCCGATATACATCATGTAAATCCAAATAAAAACGTAAATTAACATAAATGACTACCATAAATCACTGGTACTAAAATACATTACACTCCTCGGTGTTGATTTAAGTAGTCCGATCTAATGGATTTTATATTCTCATTTTATATTGGTTACGGGACAGTTTTAGAGAAAAAAAAGTCGTGTAACAAAATACCTCGCTGGTGGCTTGTGTGCGCGTAGTTGGTGCCCAATAGTTTTCCATAGGGTTCAAATCATGCGAATTTGCTCTCCGATACACGAACTTGAGTTCGGTATCAAGCCTTTCAAGACACTGTATCACGATTCTGCTCTTCTGGTGCGGAAAGTTATCGTACTGGAACATGCTATGGTCGTCATGGAAGACATCAACAACAAGGGGTGTATGTGGCCAACAATAATGTTCACGTTGTATCTCTATAATGGTGATTTCAATTAGTTACGCAGGTGCCGAGTCGAATATCTCCCATATCACGATACGGCCCACCGCCAGCCTGCGTCCATAATACCTTCTACATTTCGAGCAGCTGTCCGGTTGGGTGAAGGCCTATTCGGACATGACTAATGATCTGGTGTGACAAGAAATGTGATTCACCTTACCAGGCTACAAGTTCTCGTTGATCCATGGACCAAACTCGACGATGCTCACTGAAATCGTAACTGACATTATCGATGGGTCAACATATATCTGTAAGTATCCTTGTAAATGACAATGTGGAGTCAGCGAGGCGAGAAATACACTCCTGGAAATTGAAATAAGAACACCGTGAATTCATTGTCCCAGGAAGGGGAAACTTTATTGACACATTCCTCGGGTCAGACACATCACATGATCACACTGACAGAACCACAGGCACATAGACACAGGCAACAGAGCATGCACAATGTCGGCACTAGTACAGTGTATATCCACCTTTCGCAGCAATGCAGGCTGCTATTCTCCCATGGAGACGATCGTAGAGATGCTCGATGTGGTCCTGTGGAACGGCTTGCCATGCCATATCCACCTGGCGCCTCAGTTGGACCAGCGTTCGTGCTGGACGTGCAGACCGCGTGAGACGACGCTTCATCCAGTCCCCCATGCTCAATGGGGGACAGATCCGGAGATCTTGCTGGCCAGGGTAGTTGACTTACACCTTCTAGAGCACGTTGGGTGGCACGGGATACATGCGGACGTGCATTGTCCTGTTGGAACAGCAAGTTCCCTTGCCGGTCTAGGAATGGTAGAACGATGGGTTCGATGACGGTCTGGATGTACCGTGTACTATTCAGTGTCCCCTCGACGATCACCAGAGGTGTAGGGCCAGTATAGGAGATCGCTCCCCACACCATGATGCCGGGTGTTGGCCCTGTGTGCCTCGGTCGTACGCTGTCCTGATTGTGGCGCTCACCTGCACGGCGCAAAACACGCATACGACCATCATTGGCACCAAGGCAGAAGCGACTCTCATCGCTGAAGACGACACGTCTCCATTCGTCCCTCCATTCACGCCTGTCGCGACACCACTGGAGGCGGGCTGCACGATGTTGGGGCGTGAGCGGAAGACGGCCTAACGGTGTGCGGGACCGTAGCCCAGCTTCATGGAGACGGTTGCGAATGGTCCTCGTCGATACCCCAGGAGCAACAGTGTCCCTAATTTGCTGGGAAGTGGTGGTGCGGTCCCCTACGGCACTGCGTAGGATCCTACGGTCTTGGGGTGCATCCGTGCGTCGCTGCGGTCCGGTCCCAGGTCGACGGGCACGTGCACCTTCCGCCGACCACTGGCGACAACATCGATGTACTGTGGAGACCTCACGCCCCACGTGTTGAGCAATTCGGCGTTACGTCCACCCGTCCTCCCGCATGCCCACTATACGCCCTCGCTCAAAGTCCGTCAACTGCACATGCGGTTCACGTCCACGCTGTCGCGGCATGCTACCAGTGTTAAAGACTGCGATGGAGCTCCGTATGCCACGGAAAACTGGCTGACACTGACGGCGGCGGTGCACAAATGCTGCGCAGCTAGCGCCATTCGACGGCCAACACTGCGGTTCCTGGTGTGTCCGCTGTGCCGTGCGTGTGATCATTGCTTGTACAGCCCTCTCGCAGTGTCCGGAGCAAGTATGGTGGGTCTGACACACCGGTGTCAATGTGTTCTTTTTTCCATTTCCAGGAGTGTATAAATGTCAAATACATCACTAATAACAAAAACCCAAAGGTAGTTTTCGGAATTAAACCAAGCGACGTGAAGTAAAAGTTAAGACGCTGTACTAGTTTCACTCTCCTGATTTAGGACTTTGGGGTTTCCCTAAATAATACGAATCGAGAGACGTTTCCTCTTAATAGAATATGGCCCAACAGCCTATGGACCAACTACGTAGACGCTCAGTCTCTATCGATCACAACTTCAACGGAACCTCCCATCCACTGCATTAAAAGCGGATAAAAGCAAACAAAGAGGAGCTAATATACATGTCGCTTTCATATGTCAATGGAAACCTCGACACAACGCAGATGAGATGCAACGTATCTCCTCTCTTTGTACGAGTAGTTGCGCTAGCTGTTACTCGACGGTATGCTCGCTTATCATTAGTTTTATGATGAGTGATGTTTTTTTCCTTCAGTTTATTCGCTTTCTGGAGGTGCCCATTTAGCCAGTTCAAAGCTGACGGAATGTCAGTTATGAGCATACTAACGTAATGACAACACAACACAGTCCCCAAGTGGAGACAGTCTCCGACCTGGCCGGCAATCGAACCCGGGTCACTCCACTTGGCAATTCGCCGTGCTTACCTTGCAGATACCGAGGCGGACAGTGACTGATGGTGAGTCAGTAAATTACTGTAAGTGCTGAAGTCAGGTGTCTGCCTGATCGGGTAATAATAGGTCATCGCCCCCTCCCAGTCTTCACAGAACTCAGCTAACGCACGATGACGCGGCAATGATGTAAGAAAAAAGGTTGTTTCATTTCCTATTTCATTCTCTTTGAGATCAATTCTCTTTTCTTTTTTTTTTCTTTCTAAAGTAGCCTGCATTCCTCCCAGATATCAAACTAGCTCCGATCCAAATTACATCGAAATCCGTTCAGTGGTTAACGTGAAAACATAGCAGAGAGAGAGTTACTTTTGCATTTAATAACATTAATATGGCAGTGTGACTTAAAACACCTTGAGCACCGAATAGCATTGTATTCATTATGATCAATCGTATTACGTAGAGCATATCAATTGATAGTAGCATTCTCATAAAAATGCTAAAGTTGAGAAGTCAAAGAGAAAATACATTTTCCAAACAGTAAATATTTTCCCTAATTTCCGAAATATTCTTAAAATCAATAAATATCTTGTACTACACATTTTCGGAAGTTCAGCAGCTTAATCGTCGAAAAGTAACAAACAAAGCTACTTTCGCATTCATAATATTAGTATGGAGGTATGGATTAAACACGTCGAGAATTGCATGAGCATTGTATTCATAACGTTGAATCGTATTAAGCAGAACATACAGGGTGGCGATTATTGATCTATATGAAATAAAATCGTGATAACTTCTGAACGGCTTGCGTTAGGACGTTCAAACTGCACGGTTGACGCTTGCGCACGATGGTCATTCCTATGGTGTGATTTAGCGAGGAAGCACACTTTCGTTTGGATGGGTTCGTCAATAAGCAAAGTTGGCGCATTTGGGGAACTGAGAGTAAACGTTTTGCGATCGAGAAGCCTCTTCACCCTCAACAGGTGATTGTGTGGTGTGCAATGTCCAGTCACAGAATAATTGGTGAGATATTCCTTGATGGAACGGTGACTACCCAATGGTACGTGAAGGTTTTTGGAAGATGATTTCATCCCCATTAACCAAAGATGCAGTTGATGCAAGACGGAGCTCAACCCCATTGATGTAGGAGAGTGTCTGATGTCCTGGAGGAGCACTTTGGGGAATGCATTCTGGCTCTGGGGTACCCAGAGGCCACTGGCATGAGCCTCGATTGGCCACCATATTCTCCGGATCTGAACACATGCGACTCGTTCTAGAGGGGCTATTTTAAAGACAAGGCGGACGGCAATAACCCCAAAACCATCGCTGAGTTGAAGTCAGCCGTTCAGGTCATCGGCAACGCCGATGTTCCGACACTTCAGCGGGTCATGCAGAATTTCGCTGTCGTCTGCGCCTCATCATCGCCAATAACGGCAGGCATATCGAAGTCATAAATGCGAATATCTATAGTGACTTTAATATGTTGAATAAAGTGCGTGCACGCCGTAGTTAGTAACTAATTTACGTTCTTTTCGTATAGTTCAATAATTATTGCTCTGTATCAACCAATAACAGCATTTTTACGAATACCGTATGATAAACTCCAAAAGTCAAAGGTCAGCTGCTTTCCCAGAGAGTAAATATTTCTGCCTTTATTCGCTTTATTTAGTTCAAATCAATGAATGACTTGTATTACACACTTTCTACAGTAGCCCATGTTCTTCCTTAGCGTTCTAGCTACACATGTCATCAAATCCGGACACTTCCAAAAACATACGTTTTGCATATTAAGTGCATTGTGCTGCCACCTACTGCCAGGTACTCCATACCAGCCACCTCAGTAGCCATTAGACATCGTGAGAGGGCAGAATGGGGCGCTCCGCGGAGCTCACAGACTTCGAATGTGGTCTTGTGATTGGGTGTCACTTGTGTCATACGCCTGTACACGAGATTTCCACGCTCCTAAACATCGCTAGGTCCACTGTTTCCGATGTGGTAATGAAGTGAAATATGAAGGGACACGTACAGGACAAAAGCGTACAGGCCGATCTCGTCTGTTGACTGACAGACTGCCGACAGTTGAAGAGGGTCGTAATGTGTAATAGGCAGACATCTATCCAGACCGTGACACAGGAATTTCAAACTGCATCAGGATCCACTGCAAGTACTATGACAGTTAGGCGGGAGGCGAGAAAACTTGGATTTCATGGTCGAGCGGCTGCTCATAAGACGCACATAACGCCGGTAAATGCCAAACGACGCATCGCTTAGTGTAAAGAGCGTAAACGATTGAAAAGTGGAAACACTTTGCGTGGAGTGACGAGTCACGGTACACAAGGTGGCAATCTGATGACAGGGTGTGGGAATGACGACTGGGCGGTGAACGTCATCTGGCAGCGTGTGTAGTGCCAACAGTAAAATTCCTTGGCGATGGTGTTATGGTGTGGTCGTGTTTTTCATGGAGGGGACTTGCACCCCTTGATGTTTTGCGTGGAACTATCACAACACAAGCCTACATTGATGTTTTAAGCATCTTCTTGCTTCCCACTGTTGAAGAGCAGTTTATGAATGGGGATTGCATCTTTTAACACGACCGAACACCTGTTCATAATGCAGGGCCTGTGGCCGAGTGCCACACGACGATAACATCCCTGTAATGGACTGGCCTGCACAGAGTCCTCACCTGAATCTTATAGGACATCTTTGGAATGCTTTGGAACGCCCACTTCGTGCCAGACCTCACCAACCGACATCGATACCTCTCTTCAGTGCAACACTCCATGAAGAAAGGGCTGCCATTCCCCAAGAAACCCTCCAGCACTGATTGAACGAATGCCTGCGAGAGTGGAAGCTGTCATCAAGGCTAAGGATGGGCCAACACCGTACTGAATTCCACCACTACCGTTGGAGGGCGCCACGAACTTGTAAGTTATTTTCAGCCAGGTATCCGGATACTTTTGATCACGTAGTGTATCACCTATTTTGTCCAAATCCGTTCAGCGATTTAGTCGTGAAAAGGTGACAAACACACTATATATTTATAAAATTAGTGTGGATTTTGCTGCAGAATATAAAACATTAGTTTCCCGATATACTGCCGGTTGGAACAGCGATCAACATAATCAGAAAAAATTATTTGTTTTAATCTTTAACAGGGTTTTTAGATTTCCGTGCCTCAGTCTGTTAAAACTGGACGCCTATATGATCGTATTGTTGTCCTGTCTGTCTGTCTGTCCGTCCGTCTCACTGTTAGGGAGCCTTTTCGTCAAGATAAAGCAGACGTATCAAGTTAAAATTTATGTCACAACGGTGGGGTCGACTTTGTGAACTCATCTATACGATGACGTAGGTTAAGTTCCCAGGTATTACACATGCTGAAACCATCCACCCTGGTGCGCCCTCGTTTGCATGGAATGAACGGAAAAACTAACGGACTTTTTTGTGAAGCTCTACAGCTTTGACAGTTGGCTATCAAAAACTGGTTGCGTGGCATAGCGTTAATGGTACCCGACACGTATTGAAGAGATAGTGGGTTCAGACCAATTGTGTGATTGGATTGAAGAGTTCCTAGATAACAGAACGCAGCATGTCATTCTCTATGGAGAGAAGTCTTCCGAAGTAAGAGTGATTTCAGGTGTGCCGCAGGGGAGTGTCGTAGGACCGTTGCTATTCACAATATACATAAATGACCTTGCGGATGACATCGGAAGTTCACTGAGGCTTTTTGCAGATGATTCTGTGGTGTATCGAGAGGTTGTAACAATGGAAAATTGTACTGAAATGCACGAGGATCTGCAGCGAATTGACACATGGTGCCGGGAATGGCAATTGAATCTCAATGTAGACGAGTGTAATGTGCTGCGAATACATAGAAAGATAGATCCCTTATCATTTAGCTACAAAATAGCAGGTCAGCAACTGGAAGCAGTTCATTCCATAAATTATCTGGGAATACGCATTAGGAGTGATTTAAAATGGAATGATCATATAAAGTTGATCGTCGGTAAAGCAGATGCCAGACTGAGATTCATTGGAAGAATCCTAAGGAAATGCAATCCGAAAACAAAGGAAGTAGGTTACAGTACGCTTGTTCGCCCACTGCTTGAATACTGCTCAGCAGTGTGGGATCCGTACCATATAGGGTTGATAGAAGAGATAGAGAAGATCCAACGGGGAGCAGCGCGCTTCGTTATAGGATCATTTAGTAATCGCGAAAGCGTTACGGAGATGATAGATAAACTCCAGTGGAAGACTCTTCAGGAGAGACGCTCAGTAGCTCGGTACGGGCTTTTGTTAAAGTTTCGAGAACATACCTTCACCGAAGAGTCAAGCAGTATATTGCTCCCTCCTACATATATCTCGTGAAGAGACCATGAGTATAAAATGAGAGAGATTAGAGCCCACACAGAAGCATACCGACAATCATTCTTTCCACGAACAATACGAGACTGGATTAGAAGGGAGAACCGATAGAGGTACTCAGGGTACCCTCCGCAACACACCGTCAGGTGGCTTGCGGAGTATGGATGTAGATGTAGACGTAGATGTAGAATCTCGTTAGGTGCTCTGAGTTATTTTATTTTGAAATCTTTATCGAAATGATTTTTCATTTTTTATTCAACTGATTCGTTTAAATTTAATTTTATTTCATTTCTATTCATTTGTCACGTCATTTTAATCACAGTATAAACTTTTCCAGTTGCTCTCATTTTTAATTCGCACATTCGTTATCAAGTCGGGATCTTTGTGCATGTGACGTCAGTTATTTGATTAATTTTTTTATCTGCCATAATATTTACACATTGAAATTTACTGATCTATCGATTAGAAAACAAAAGATGAAATAATCTACTTACATGTGTATTTATCTCAAAACCGTAATTTTTTTTACGAACTGAACGTTTTCTTGGATAGTATTGTTCATACTAACATTTACAACATAAATTCTAATTGCACTATGGACAAAATAACACAAATGAAGATTTAAGCGAATGAAGGGGTTGGAACTAAAGCGAAATACAAGCAAAATGGAGAATAGAAATAATGAATGCAATAACATGGACGAAAATGTGGGATGATGAAACGGAAAAAATTAAATCAACTTTAATACATGCCAGTCATTAAAATCACATGCTCAAAAATTCCAATTGTAAAACGAATGATGGAACTGAAAATGAGAGCAATACACTGATTGAAGTGACGAGACACAGGAATGGAAATAAAAAATTACATTTAAACCAATTAAATGAATGAAACTAATTATAAAAGTCATTTCGATATAAATTTAAATAATTAGATTCGATGCCACAATCTTTTCCCTATAAGGATAGTGTTGTTACCATTTTGCTACTCACTCAGTTTTTACATAATCGTTTCTTTAAAACTATAGAGAATTACACGAAATTCTGGATTTATTTTTCGTCGATTCCTCCCAAACGAGGGCGCACCAATGTGAATGGTTGCAGGATGTAATATCTGGGAACCTAACCTACATCATCGTATAGATGGGTTCAGACAGTGGATCCCACCGTTGGGGACATCTCCTTATACGTCAGTTCAGTTAAAAGGTGCGACCATATATATTAGATATTTTGATACTCGGAACCTCACTAATCAAAACTTCCCGTTGATCTAGAATCATGAACTCTGGCACGAAGCGATCTTTTGCAGTACAAGTAACGTAACAAATCCGAAATACTTATTTTATAATTATGTAACAGGAAAAAAGATTTTTTTTGTAATTTTTTTATCCGTCTATCTGTTTCTTTGTCTGTTAAGCCCCTTCTCCTCTGGAGTAATTTGTCATTACATTTTCAACTTTATGTCGCGTAGTAAGGTCTATGGTTCCTTGGCCGTGTAATGCTTCTAACTTAATTCAGTCAAAAGATACTGTCATTTATGTGACATAATGCAAACTGACTCATCAAAATCTATAGTGTACTTCCCGGTAACCTAGAATCATTCAGTTTCGCACAGCTTCACAGTGCAACCTAAGGGAAAAATTCTAAATAGTTAGTTTACAATTATATCACACCAAACTTCAAAGTTGAAATTACAACATTCTCCAAAGTCTTAGAATCCATGGGACCGATATCTTGCCAGTATCAGTGTTGATAACAGGCAACAGTAGTAAACATTCTTAACTGCCTGAATGGGTCAACTATCTAAATACACAATTAAATTTCCACGGAACTCTCAGTGCGCGAGTCTTACTCGCACCTAGTCAATTTTTTTTATTATTATTTTTCTGCTATCGGTTTCGATACCAAATGCCACTTCAGGCCAACCCCTGGAGCTCGGATGTCATCTTCGCTTCCCAAACATGTATGACATGCACTCGATATACCGAAACCGGTAGATCACGGAACATAAAAAGAAAGAAGCAAACTGAACAACTATACTAATTTTAACACACGAAAAACGAAGCAAATGGGCGTGAGAATCAGACTACTACAAGCAAAGATAGCATCCCTTGCGAAAAGAAGTCTTCTAGTATCAAACATAGATCTTCGTCTGAGAGAGAAATTTCGAAGACATACACTCTGATCCAGAGCATTCTTTGGAACTGCACCATGTACCGCGAGAAAACCGAAAAAGAAATGAATTGAAGCGTTGTAACACAAAAGGATGCTGAAAAAACACGCACTGATAAGATAAAAAATGAGGATGATCTCCTTAGGATCGGTGATGTGTCGCGTACAGAAGCGACAGGATGACAGGACATATGTTAAGACATGAGGCGATAACTTGTATGGAATTGTAGAGGCGGCAAATGTAGAGGAAGATTGAGGTACAACAAATAATCAAAGACATTGAGCGTAAGTGGCACTCTGAAATTAAGCGATTGGCACGGGATATGAAATCGTGATGGGCCGCATGAAACCAGTCATAAGACTGATAACCGAAAAAAGAACCTAATGTTAGCACCTTGCAACGACGCAAGAAGTGCAACTGCATACAGAAGCTGTCAGGAGAAACACACATTACTGCACCGCGCGCCTAACTTTGATGACCCTGAGTCGCCTCCAAACGCTTCAGGTGAACACTGATTGCCACCTCCCCCCCCCCCCCCCCCCCCCTCTACACACCGATCACCTCTCATACCCACGATCGCCTTGTAGCAGGTAATTACAGGTGCCGTAGCACTTTCGCAAGCACTCGGCCTGTATCAGTAGCAGCGATCTGCTGCAGCAACACCAGTATTTGCACAACAAGATCCCTCTAAACCCCAGGACCAGTTCGGGAGTTAATTGTGAGCACCGTATACCAAGTCCCAGTCGTATACAGAAGGCAGTTAACTTCCGACACCAGCTTTAACGCGTCCGTAACAACATCTAATCGTTACTCCCGAAAGTAATTGCTGATGTGTTGCTTTCCCTATAGCGGCTAATGATGTTTCGTAGCCCTTGGTGGTCAAAACTGTCTCTAGACAACAATTCCTTTGCGTCCTGCTTCTACATTGAGATCTGAAAGTCGAGTACAATCAAAAAATGAAAAGATCTGCCAGATCTGGATGTTTGAAGGATTCCACAAGGCAAAGATTTCACAAGGTAAAAGCTTAACAGTGTCCACAATATGAAACTAGAGACGTTCAGAAGCCTAAATACAGTGAAACGACTTCGCAAATTTACGTGCAGTTAGCACGTAAACAGCGTCTGACAAATACGACTTCTAGTCGTAAAATTTAGTCGTTAACTGCAGCACACAACACACAAAGTTTTGCCTACAATGAGACGTCACTAACAGCCTGTGTACAAAATAAATCTGCTGAACAGAAACACGCTATGAAGTTAATCACACCGCTAAGCAGACTAATTTCAACTGTAATCGAGCTGAGTACGTTCGACATCCAGATCGAAGGTAACATAGAATAGGAGCAATTTACTTACAGTACATTTAAATCGAGCAGTTCGCACACGGATTCGTAAGCAGTAACAGAATGCTATGCGATGAAACCAGATTCTGTTTTACATGAAAAAAGCAAATATGGCATCACTTACTCCAGCCAATATTACGAGTGCAAGCCAAGATTAAGCAGAGTACAAGCAATATATTTATAACTCAATTCAAAGGGTGCAGCACTTACAAGAAGATCGTAATGAGGGACACAATGGGATGAAACAACTATGTCATGTCAATTCAGATGACTTTTAGGTTTCGACATTGCTAAAACGCAATTATTTCCACTTAATAATGGCCACACGGTAGAAACTGCAATATCACTTACGGAAATGCAGCCGGGTGAGGCAGATGTACACTACAGAACACCAAATTACAAGAACTTAGCCGGCCGGAGTGGCCGTGCGGTTCTAGGCGCTACAGTCTGGAATCGAGCGACCGCTACGGTCGCAGGTTCGAATCCTGTCTCGGGCATGGATGTGTGTGATGTCCTTAGATTAGTTAGGTTTAATTAGTTCTAAGTTCTAGGCGACTGATGACCTCAGAAGTTAAGTCGCATAGTGCTCAGAGCCATTTGAACAAGAATTTAACAAGTGCAAGCTCACGTTATGATACGGAAACAAAGAACAACAGTATCGCTTCTGGTGGACTGGCGGTGAACTTCGAATACGGAAAGACAGGGTGCGAAAATCCACATTCTTGCTTCGCGAAATACGAGTATCAGGTGATACTATGCTTAATGGTTGAGCCTGGTAGTCTGATGATAAATTGTGTACCTGGAAACGTTTTTGTTATCCTGCAAAGCAATATGCGAGGGGTGATCAATAAGTAATGCAACACACCTTTTATCTCTCAGCAAATTTGAATTAAAAGAGTGCAGAATTTGTTGTAGAACATCGTGGAATATTCCCACTTCAGCTCCTATATTTCATGAAGTTCCAGTTGGTGGCGGCGCTGTACGTAGCCTTCAAAATGACATCTGAAACTGATGTGTGTTCCAAGCAAACAGCTGTCATTGAGTTTCTTTTGGCCCAATGAAGGATGCGCTTCACGGGGTGGATGATGGGGAGGTTGTTGATGCAGCAAGACGACGGCTTCAACGTCGACCAGTAGAGGTTTACCATTCGGTCCATCAAGCCACCTCAGTAAGGTGGTGAAAGGTCGTCACATCGAACGGAGATTATATTGCAAAACAGGGTTTTGTAGGCGAAAGAGTGGAAAATAATACGGTGTATTGAAAAAATGTGTTGCATTAATTATTGGACTCCCATTGTATTCGACAAATCTCATTTAAAAACTAAAGATTAACTTCTCATAGCTGGGGTTCACAGTCGTGTAAAATTTTGTATATGGCATCATGGTGACCTTTTGATTGTAAAATTATTTATTTTTAAAATCTGATATTGCAATTCCGAGCGCGTGGCCATTTTCAAATGGAAGTAATTGCGTGTGAGCAACGTCAAATCCTAAAAGTCATCTGACATGGGATGAAACGGATGCTGATTTCGTCCCATTGTGTTTCTGATTACTACGTTCTTGTATGTACTGAACCCTTTGAATTGCATTGTAAGTATGTTTCTCGGACTCTTATTAAGTTTTGCTTGCATCTATAATACTGGCTGGGGTGAATGACTCCATATTTGTTTTTGTTTCATGTAAAACAGAATCTGGTTTCGTCACTTGGTATTCTGCGAACTCATATCTATTACTGCTTACGAATCCATGTGTGAACTGCTCGATTTAAATGTACAGTAAGTAAATTCTCGTCTTCTGCGTTATTTTGTTCTCATTTAATGCACATCAGAGAGGCTGATTGTACATTGATTTCGGCTAAGTTGTATTTTATTTTATTTATTTATTTTTTGTAGATGTTAATAACGTGTGAACACTTTTGCGTAGCTACTGTTGCATTTTTTGCATTAGCAAGAAAGAATGATCTTGTCACTAAGACTACAAATCACATCCATACTCAGCTAACCATTGTGAAACGCCTAGCACTCAGTGGCAAGAAGCGACAGCATTCAAAGCACAGTTGCATGCTCATCCCAACAGTAGATGTAATAAAGCTGACGTGTTAGCTCTTGTTGGTTGATTTTGGAATTACCGTCCTTGGAGGCAGCCCAACAGGTAATACAAAGCGTATGAATCGGCACGAAATTTACGTAATGAGATATAATTAAAGCATGGATTACTGTTGAAACTAAATTTGGTGCCATGAACAGTGTTCCTGTAACGTAAGAAAAATTACAGTGTAACGTACCAAACTCACACAATTTTTTTTTCCAGCGACTTACACACACACACACACACACACACACACACACACACACTGTTAAGTTACGCTGGTGTCACCTCTAATGATCTAGTTAAAGTCATACGTACAAATTAAAAAAAAATCTTGCGTCTGTTATAACACGCAATATATATTTTTTCCTCTTGCATTTGTATCGCGCATAGCATTTACAAAACTCATTGTTGACACGGGAGTGAAATTTACACGTCCTTCTTGTGTGCAGTTTAAAACATAAGTACCCTCAAGCGAGATTTGAAACAAAACTTGTTAAAAAATAAATATTGCGTTAACATTTCTATTTTGTTGCAAAGATTATTTTAAAATCCTATCTTTGCCGTCTTCTGTTCGATGTACCAATTTCTTATTACTAATGAGGAAAAGAAAACATTCATATTGCGAGAAAAAAAATTAGAAAGGTACGACACACTGAATAACAATTCTGTCAATAACTGATAACATGGTGTTCTACATTAAAAGCGAGAAAGTACAGGAAATGGATGCGAACATAAATAAAATATAATAAAGTTTGCAATGCGTTTAAATGTATCAGTTCCACACATGTACGCATATATATATATATATAGGGTGAGTCACCTAACGTTACCGCTGGATATATTTCGTAAACCACATCAAATACTGACGAAACGATTCCACAGACCGAACGTGAGGAGAGGGGCTAGTGTAATTGGTTAATACAAACCATACAAAAATGCACGGAAGTATGTTTTCAAACATAAACCTACGTTTTTTTAAATGGAACCACGTTAGTTTTGTTAGCACATCTGAACATATAAACAAATACGTAATCAGTGCCGTTTGTTGCACTGTAAAATGTTACTTACATCCGGAGATATTGTAACCTAAAGTTGACGCTTGAAACCTCCGACGATAAGTTGCGTGTCGTAACAAACACGAGCCACGGTCGGCGAGCAGCATCTGCAGGGACATGTTTACGATGACGACCGTGTTTACGAGTGTGGCTGTAGTGCACTGTTGTGGTTTGGTCTAGCTGTCGCAGTGTCCGCATGTAGCGCTTGCTGCTATTGTTATTCTGCATTCGTCTCTGCACACAGACCAACTGTAGTACACCGTGTTACCAGACGTCTGTGATAGTGTAGAGTTGTAGGAACTGTGACCATCATGTAGTCGAACTCTGAAAAGGCGGAGATGATACTCATCTATGGCGAGTGTCAACAAAATGCAGCTGAAGCCTGCAGGGTGTATGCAGAACGGTACCCGGGCAGAGAGCATCCAACGTGCCGCACATTGCAAAACATCTACCGCCAACTGTATGCAATAGGTATGGTCGTTGCAAGCAAACGGGTCCGTAACAGGCCCGTCACAGGAGAAGCGGGTGCAGTTGGTGTGTTAGCTGCTGTAGCCATGAACGCACACATGAGTACACGGGACATTGCGAGAGCCGGTGGACTGAGTCAAAGTAGTGTCATGCGCATACTGCATCGTCACCGCTTTCACCCGTTTCATGTGTCGCTACATCAGCAATTACATGGTGATGACTTTAATCATCGAGTTTAATTCTGTCAATGGGCATTAACAGAGAATTCGTTGCAGCTGTACCTGTTCACCGATGAAGCGGGTTTCACAAACCACGGGGCAGTCAACCTATGGAACATGCATTACTGGTCCGTGGACAATCCTCGCTGGCTCAGACAGGTAGAGCGACAGCGACCGTGGACTGTAAATGTATGGTGCGGAATCATTGACGACCATCTCATTGGTCCTCACTTCATTGCAGGAGCCCAAACAGCTGCAACATACATCGCGTTTCTACAGAATGATCTGCTCGAAAATGTCCCACTGGAAACGCGTCGACGTATGTGGTATCAGCATGATGGTGCACCTGCACATTCCGCAATTAACAGTAGGCTGATCCTTGACAGGATGATCGACGGGCGTTTCATAGGACGTGGAGGACTCATAAATTGGCCAGTCCGTTCTCCTTATCTTAAACCTCTGGACTTCTTTCTGTGGGGTAAGTTAAAGGAGAATATGTACCGTGATGTGCCTACAACCCCAGATGATATGAAACAACGTATTGTGGCAGCCTGCGGCGACATTACACCAGATGTACTGCGGCGTGTACGACATTCATTACGCCAGATATTGCAGTTGTGTGCAGCAAATGATGGCCACCACATTGAACATCTATTGGCCTGACATGTCGGGACACACACTATTCCACTCCGTAATTGAAAAGGGAAACCACGTGTGTACGTGTACCTCAACCCTCATGGTAGTGTACATGTGCGTCAGTGAAAAATACCAATAAAAAGGTGTTAGCATGTGGACGTAATGTGCTGTTCCAGTCTCTTCTGTACCTAAGGTCCATCACCGTTCCCTTTGGATTCCTACGTAATTCGGTGCTCTCCGATACACACGATCGAACAGCGGAGGAGTGGTACTCAAGCGTCAACTTTAGGTTACAATATCTCCGGATGTAATTAACATTTTACAATGCAACAAACGGCACTGATTACGTATTTGTTTATATGTTCAGATGTGCTAACAAAACTAACGTGGTTCCATTTAAAAAAACGTAGGTTTGTGTTGAAAACATACTTCGGTGCATTTTTGTATGGTTTGTATTAAACAATTACACTAGCCTCTCTCCTCACGTTCGGTCTGTGGAATCGGTTCGTCAGTATTTGATGTGGTTTACGAAATATATTCAGCGGTAACGTTAGTTGACTCACTGCGATTTGAGAAATTATTTTGACAACAAGTATCTGCATTTCAATACGTCGTCTTCAGGTCCCATACGCACCTCATGTATAGACATTCAAACGTATCGATATTGGCATACTGGCGCCATTAGTATCTGCATAATACGAATCATGGTATCCAGACACTGACGGCGGCAGTATGCCAGTATCGATACGTTTTAATGTCTATACATGAGGTGCATATGGGGCCTGAAGACGGCATGTTGAATAGGTTAAACTGGTTGTCAAAATAAAATAGAATAACTTCTAAAATCGTATGGCTGTTTTGCGATTTTCCATGTTAAATAAACCAGTCTCTCTTTCATATGAAACAAAAAATAATATATGATCGTTTACTCCACCCAATATAGCGGATGCGAGCAGAACTCGAGCAAAATACGAGCAAAATATTTTTATAATATACAATTCAAACAGCGTAACACAAACAGAAACCGTAATCAGAAACACAATGCGATGCAACCAGCTTCTGTTTTGAGCAAACTCAAAACAAATATTAAAGAGCTGCCCAATAAGAAGCCGAGATATGGGCTGGCAGCAAGCCAAGGTCGTGTTACCAGAAGTCTGTATATGAGTCTGTCTTTCCCAAGGCACATGTGCAACGAGAGACTACTGCCTGTAAGGATATTTAAAACCTCGTTATGCAGAGCATACGCAGAAAGACAACATACACACAACTGTAAACAGCTAGCGCCACCAAATAACCAATGATGACCAACGTCTGAAGATATTGATAGTGAATATTAATTAGCAACTGGCGGCCAAGTAGTGATAATTCTGCCCCTGTGTTGTCTGACCAGAGAGAGAGACGGATTTCAGGCCTGAGCAGAAGTTCTCCATCTTTCAGAAATAAACTGCTTTCAGTTGTATAAAACTTTCATTTGCAGGAGAAAAACCGGCTTCATGATGTCAAATTACATCTTCAGGTTTACAAGATAGGAAACATTGTATGGACGTTTTGATAAAAGAACCGGATACCTATCCTAATAATCCAAGCTCTGTGATAACCAATATAAAACACTCACAGACGTCAGTATAAAACATTAAGCCTATGATACGGGAAAGAGGGTAGCTCAGCCTTCTCAAAATAAAGTACTGGCACCGGCAACAAGTAGGGTATCATGTATCAAATTGACCAGTTGAAAAACTGACATGTTAAAAGCGCGTTATCCTACAATGAAAACCGTAAAATAAGAACACAAATAAGCTAAAAAGTGCTAGATAATAACGTTGAAAGCTCGATGGTTAAGAAAACGCACTTCCTACCGGACAACGGTCCTCTAACCGCCCCGTCGTGCAGCGCCACACTGCTAGTCAACGTACTCAAGCGGGTCACGGATGTAGTGGTTAATAAAGAAGAGAAGATAAGAAAATAAAAGAAAAGGTTGAAATGGTGGGAAGAAATGGTGAATAAAAAGGGGTTTTAAAATCGTAAATGACGGTGAAAAAGGGAAAGAATGAAAAGCAAATAGGACTTCATATTACAGAAAAGCTATCGGACTTCGTGATTCGGAAAAGCTATTGTTGGGGTGGTCCTTGTGGCGTTTTTGAGCAAAGGTTAAACCAATTTCCACTACAAAAATTATTGAAAAAGAACAGAGACTAACAAAATGTAACGGACAGGTCTTCAAAAATCTCCTTCAATTCTGCGTGAAAAGTCTGCTCCGAAATCTTGCAACAAGTTTCATTGTCCAGGAATTTCTAATGTATCCAAAACCGTCTTGATATTAAATGCAATTTATTTTAGTTGCTTCTCTCCATCCTCCGAATTTCATAACTTCCACAATGTCTACATATTAATAAGTTTTTTCGTCTTAATCAGATCACGTCTGCATTAAGCTTCCGCTCTCTAGAGACAATAAAGAAACGGATAGAAAAACAAAAAAGTTACAACTTTAGTATTTTCTCTGCCGTCGAGCGCTCATACCGCTGCGACGGCACAATTCATGTCTGAGGGAATGAGTGCAGCGCGGCGAAATTCGAAGTTCCGCTACACGGAGGGTCACGAAGTAAGCCTACTTACTTCGCTGCCAACAACAAAGGGTAAAGCACCACAACTTCAAAACTATGACGAGTTGTATATTGTGTAGCAGAATAGCTACCAAAATAAATGGGCAATAGCATTATGTAAGTTAAAAATAAAAATTAAACCCATTGACGATAGCATGAAAGTGCTGAAACATGTATGGGTGAAACAAAACAGAAAATAAAGGTGTCTTTCATAAGGCGGAACTTCTCATCCCAATCTGATCTATGTTGCGTGTAACAGTATTTTGTTTTGAGAAGGTTGAGTCCCCCTCTTTCCCGTATCATGGGCTTAATGTTTTATTGACGTACGAGTATTTCATATTCGCTGCCATAGAGCTTAGATTATTAGGACAGCTATCCGTTTTTTTATCAGAATGTCGATTGTATGTTTCCTATCTTGTAGATGTACACCTGAAGATGTGAACTGATATCAAGAAACCGGTCATCCTCCTGTAAATAAAAGTTCATATACAGCTGGCGGTTTATATCTGAAATATGGATTTCAACCTCCGTCTCCTCCTATAATGTTATTTACTAATTTAATCTCAACTGCTTCCTCAGTAACATTGTCGCAATATCTGGAAGTGCATGTGAGAATTTCTGTGCAGCTCTAGTCCTTAGGAAGATCAGTGACAAGGCAGACTCCTGCAGTAACTACTCTACCTCCCTCCATAAAAATATGGAGATCACACGGTTACATATTACGCAACGCAAAAGTTAATAGTTTCCCACCCAGGGAAACAGTGATAACAAATAAATCAATTCATTAAAGCAGTTACAGTGCTTTGAATCACGGTGCTTGAAGAAGGTACCTTCCCGTTGAACTTATGCACCTATTAATCACTGTGATACTATACACGACCTACTGAGGGCAATGCTGACAGAAATATGACGGTTGTAAAAGAAAATATGTATAAAGTCAAATCCAAGTAATGTGTAACAGTATCATGTTAATTGCTTATGTTTAACATGTTATTTCTATTATCGCGTACTTTACACGCGTGATGCCATAAGTGTAATATCTAAATTACTGCTGACGTGGCGAATCTTCACAGAACAACCTATTAAGTGGTGAAGATGCCAGGAAGCTTATTTTGAGGTCGGCCGCGCCGAGATGCACCGCCAAACAAACGGCCGACAGCCAAACAGAACGTCAGCCGGCCGCTGTAGGGGCTAGCAGCTTTCGGAGGGAAATTCTATCGCCCGCACCTGGCGTCGAACGAGGGAGGGGAGGGGAGCGAAGCCGTGCACGCGCCCGCCACGCGAGCCCGCGATGGCGCGGGGAGGGGCGGGGGAGGGAGAGGGGGACGTGTTGTGTGAATGGGGAGGGGACCGATGTGCTTTCTGCGTACGCCAGCTGGCTGCTTCTCCCAACGGGACTGATATCACTGCGTACAGTGCTCGCGCAGTTCCGTACACCATCAATCAGGAGTCCCTGCTGTAATAAGCTTATTCCAGTTGACACAGCAAGACAGCTCGCCGAGTCGAGAGGTACTTTTTTGCCCCTCGTTTGAGGTTAGGAGCTTCTTTAAATTCGGTTTACACCGTTATGCCAGTTGACGGCGAAGGCTGAGTTTTTGAGTGCTCAATTTTGCGTAAACCTACCTACTCCTAATGATAGCTAGCACTCCTTTCCCGAGAGGAGTAAAACTGTTTACGTAATTACTGAGCGACGTAATGTTTCCTTTCCCTGTATTTGTAATTATTAATTAGACAAAAATCTGTAAGTCTCACCAAATAAGGCGTATAAATGTAACAACGGAAACTTTCGCATGCATTAGTTCGGTATGAGACGGAGCACAGCTATGACATCTAGCGTTTCGAAATGTGACATTAGTTTTGTCGTCTTCTATACTTGGAGTCACGAACGACGTTGGTCGAGTTTAGAATTGTTCTGCGCATCTACGCCAAGCAATCACTGTCAGCCAATGAATTTTCAGTGGTGATGTTGCTGTGAATGATGTAGCTCAAATGGTTCAAATGGCTCTAAGCACTATGGGACTTAACATCTATGGTCATCAGTCCCCTAGAACTTAGAACTACTTAAACCTAACTAATCTAAGGACATCACACACATCCATGCCCGAGGCAGGATTCGAACCTGCGACCGTAGCGATCACGCGGTTCCAAACTGAAGCGCCTAGAACCGCACGACCACACAGGCCGGCAATAATGTAGCCAATGCGAGCATTTAACATCGTCGTAGAGAGTTAATTAGGGTATTTTTGCTCCATTTGTTGCGAGCTGTCACCGCTTGGTGGTGGTAAGCGACAAATTCTACGTAAGCATGCGGGAGACGTAATTTTCAGCATAGACAATTTCTGCAAGCGCAAAGCACGTGTATGCGCGTACCGCAAAAGTCGCTTGGAACTCGCAACAATGCACTCTCTTTCCATGGCTTCTGTGTACGAACCAGCACCCTTCCTGACTATAACACGTAATACCTTCAAAGACATATGAGATGCCTTGAATTTGACTCTCACTCGTATTTGTATGGAGTGTAGCCATGTATGGAAGTGAAACATGGACGATAAATAGTTATGGACAAGAAGGGAATAGAAGCTTTCGAAATGTGGTGCTACAGAAGAATGCTGAAGATTAGATGGGTAGATCACGTAACTAATGAGGAGGTATTGAATAGAATTGGGGAGGAGAGAAATTTGTGACACAACTTGACAAGAAGAAGATATCGGTTGGTAGGACATGTTCTGAGTCATCAAGGGATCACCAGTTTAGTATTGGAGGCCACGTGGAGGGTAAAAATCGTAGAGGGAGCCCAAGAGATATATACACTAAGCAGATTCAGAAGGATGTAGGTTGCAATAGGTACTTGGAGATGAAGAAGCTTGCACAGGATAGAGTAGCATGGAGAGCTTCATCAAAGCAGTCTCTGGACTGAAGACCACAACAACAACAACAACAACGTAAAGTAATGTGGGTAACACAATATTTAATGAATCAGAGTTTCGGAATTTTGGCATAAATGGAATATTTTAGCTGCGGAGTAATGAGTTTTGTCAGGGATCTGGATGTGATTGACTATGTCACTATCTAAACTTTACGTCTTACAAAAGAGTTGTTTGGTTTATTTACACAAGCTTAAATCAGCACCGCAAAGTATTTGTTGGCCAATAAGAGGAAACAATTTTTGCGAATACCATCTACAGCAGCACAGTGATTCATCATTATATGGATTTTGGTGGCCAAAAGTGAAGGGCCGAAGCGAATCTCATGTCCTGTTCGGTATACCTTCTTCCCTTAGGTTTCCAGTTTTTCATAGTTCACTGTACGATGATAAACTTGCCCGTCACGTCATGACAAACATTTCTTTTTGCACTGCTGCACTTCATTACTTTGCGTTTGAAATTACACAACTAGGATATCAAAGCACGAATCACTCCTTTCTGCGTCGAATCTGTTTTCTGTAAACTGTGCAGTTTATCATTAATGGAAAACATTTTTCTCAATTTTTTTGCAGCTTGGAGCTGAAACTATCGTCTACTTCAGCCTGAATGTCGGCGACCGATTCTTCTTGCTCCACTTCCCCTTCTCTCTTTCTTTTCTTTGGGCTTGGTCTGAAATTACTTTCCTTTCCATAGCGTAAAACTGAAGGAACTGAGCCAGGCCAAATACTGAAACGAGGAGTTAGCAATAATGTAACAAATCATTGAGCAGGCGTTAAAGTATAGTTCTTTTATTGCTTTACAATCAATACTTACCCCTGGTTTTGTAAGTTCTTATTTTTGAAGTCCTTCTCTACAAACTGCTCGGAGCTTACTACGGGGCTCCTATTTAAATGCTGTGATCCATCTTTTCTAAATACTTCATCGAGATCTGCTCCTTTACTGTGAATAGCGCTCTGTTTACATCTAAAAATAACAAAAACCAAGTTACAAATAATAACGATCTCAATTATACTAAGTAAAGCTAGCTCAGTGACACCTACCCCTAACACTAACACACAAAATACAAAAAAAAAGTACACGCGTCAGTAATGTTTTACAGAACGATGACGATCAGCAGTAGTTGGCGTACCATATAATAACATAAGCCAAGTAAGCCCGTTACAACAGGTGGGTGAAAGGAATTGGCTTGTGCTGCAAGCAGACCCAGCCAGTGGCTGGAAACTGTACAGAGTGGTGGTGATGATGATGATGAAAATATTAAATTACAACAGCATTGTAGTAACATGTGCATGGACATAATTTCCTATCTTGTGCTTTTTAAAACTTAACGTATTTTAATCGGACTCTTTTCAAGTAACTTTAAAAAGGATTTAATAAACGCTTCTTGCACTTAGCTTCGCGTAAACGTGAAATAACTGGTATATCAACGAGCCTGAAGCAGTATTTCCGTCTACATTGCAAATTATTCCGAGCTACCCTCTGCTATGTACTGCGATATTCTCTCTGCAGCTGTTGTTGCAAAAATTGCTGTATCGGTAATCATCGGAAGAACCTCAATGCCACTTGGAGCGGAAAGCGCGATCGCGCAGTTTTCCCACGGGCATCTCTCCCAGTGCAGTGGCAGCATTGGCAAAGGTGGGAAGGGGGCGCTGGAGAGAGTGTTGGGGGGGGGGGGGGGAGGGGGGAGGTGGGAGAGGCAGCGTGTCGCGTGCTGCAGCTGCAGCTGCAAGCGTGCGCGTGCTGTGCTTCCACTGGGGTGGGGTGGGGCGTGCCTCACACACACACACACACACACACACACACACACACACACACACACAGTGGGTAGTGTGTTCTGCGTGGGCCCGTCCGAGGTCGGGCGCGTCAGTCCGCCAGTGCGTATCCGCGAGGCAGCCAGCCGCCGACAGCGTCACAGTTGCGTTACGTCACGTCACGTGCACACCGGCAGACATGGGCGACGCGCATGCGCCCGCTCGCTTCAAGAGGTGCGCCTCGGTAAGTACAGTGCAAGACGCTACGTCTGCGTAACCGCTCACTCGGGCTAGCGCAACTCCGCTCCACATCTCCATTTGCTACGTTTTCCACGCATAGTTCCTCCTGAAAGCTACTAGAGGCGGGATACTACGACGGTTGCTGTGCATCCAGTTAATCGACGGAAGTGCGCAGGTGGAATTTTCGGGACTGCCGTAGCGGCTGAGCGGTTCTAGGCGCTACAGTCTGGAAGGGCGCGACCGCTACGATCGCAGGTTCGAATCCTGCCTCGGGCATGGATGTTTGTGATGTCCTTAGGTTACTTAGGTTTAAGTAGATCTAAGAGTAGGGGACTGATAACCTCAGAAGTTAAGTCCCATAGTGCTTTGAACCATTTGGAATTTCCAACCGAGCGAGGTGGCGCAGTGGTTAGCACACTGAACTCGCATTCGGGAGGACGACGGTTCAGTCCCGTCTCCAGCCATCCTGATTTAGGTTTTCCGTGATTTACCTAAATCGTTTCGGGCAAATGCCGGGATGGTTTCTTTGAAAGGGCACGGCCGATTTCCTTCCCAATCATTCCCTAACCCGAGCTTGCGCTCCCTCTCTAATGACCTCATTGTCGAAGGGACGTTAAACACTAACCACCACCACAAATGGAATTTCCACACAGAAAAGTGATGAAATGCAAGCTATCGGGTTCTTCCTACATAATCCAATCCGTTTAATTATTTTGTCCCCTGCAGCTTTTTTGTGTCTGATAGATTTTCCAGAGTGCACTCCACATAACGGCGACGGATTTGGAATCAGACAGTGTAATAACTTTATTCAAATGGGTAAATGTGTTTTACCCTTTTGACGCATATTGTTTTAATTAATGTTCTGCACACCCAGATACTCTTGCTGTCCAACATAAATGTGGAAGGAGACACGGCCCTACCCTCCTAAAGTCGTTGCTGTTACTGATGCACCTCGCTAGCTAGCAGCACCTATACGAACTTCTTTATAGGGCCAAATAGGTTTAGGTAAACTACCACAAAACTGAAAGCAACCAAAATTAGCAGCTATTTACAGTAATTTATTCAGAGAAACTCCGTCTTTAGGCCACGAGTGGCCTACCGGGACCATCCGACCGCCGTGTCATCCTCAGGTGAGGATGCGGATAGGAGGGGCGTGGGGTCAGCACACCGCTCTCCGGTCGTTATGATGGTATTCTTGACCGGAGCCGCTACTATTCGGTCGAGTAGCTCCTCAGTTGGAGTCACGAGGGTGAGTGTACCCCGAAAAATGGCAACAGCGCATGGCGGCCTGGATGGTCACCCATCCAAGTGCCGACCACGCCCGACACAGCGCTTAACTGGGGTGATCTCACGGGAACCGGTGTATCGACTGCGGCAAGGCAGTTGCCCGGAGAAAGTACAGATTACGTAATTATTATATGAACAGATGCTGAAAGGTTCACTTATACAGATTTATGAACACTAGTCTTTCCCTGAATCCAGCGAACGATTACTATGATCACTTGTGGAATGTCTAGTTTCGCTCTTCTTGGCGACGATTATAGACATAGTCCGGATGCTGTTTCGGAGTACTGTTGATACCGTGCGAATACTGACGAAGTGGTGCCGTGCGTGTGCTTATACCTACGTCTGGCGGATTGACGTTCACCTGGGAACTACACGGACGTAAAAAAATATAAAAAAGACGTAACACCAGAAAATAATTAGTGTAGAGCAATGAAATATCGGGAGTACATTTAGCTAGGTAACTTATTTAAGGGATTAACATTGTAAGGTCACAGTTTAATGTAAGCGTGAGATAAAACACAGCAAATTTGAAATTCTGGTACATTAGCAACCAGTGTAATCGCTTGAATCGTCAATACAAGCATAGAGACGTGCATGAATTATGTTGTACAGGTGCTGGATGTCAGTTTGTGGGATGCAGTTTCATGCTTGTTGGATTTGGTCGGTCAATACAGGGACTGTTAATGTTTTCTGTGGATTAGTTATTCAAAATGACAGTCACTATCGCATTATTTATTTTGCCGCCAACCGGTTTCAATCCGCGATGGGGTCACCTTCAGGGCAATGTACACCATTTGGTCGCTCGCTGGAGTCGTCACCCTGCCTGTGCACGGTTGGTAACTATGTGCACAGGCGGGGTGACGACTCCAGCGTCCGACCAAATGGTGTAAATTATCCTGAAGATAACCCCATCGCGGACTGACACCGGTTGGCGGCAAAATAATGCGATTGTGATTGTTATTTTGAATAATTGATTATAAGTAAATTAATCGCTGTTATCTCCAGACAACTATGTTGTCTAAAAATTTTCTGTGGATGGCGCTGGACTTGTTATCCGATGACGTCCCATATGTACTCGGACTGGAGACAGATCTGGTGATCGAGCAGGCCAAGGAAACTTGTCGGCACCCTGTAAAGCATGTTGGGTTACAACAGCGGTGTGTGAGTGAGCGTTATCCTGTTGGAGAAGACCTCGAAGAAGAGAATGGCACCACAACAGATGGAATCAACAGATTTACGAACAAATTTGCAGTCAGGGTGCGTGCGATAACCACGAGAGTGCTCCTGCTACCATACGAAATCGTACCGCAGACCATAACTTCAGCCAGCCGGAGTGGCCGAGCAGTTCGAGGCGCTACAGTTTGGCACCGCGCCTTCTACAGTCGCAGGTTCGAATCCTGCCTCGGACATTGATGTGTGTGATGTCCTTAGGTTAGGTAGGTTTACGTAGTTCTAAGTTCTAGGGGACTGATGACCTCAGCAGTTAAGTCCCATAGTGCTCAGAGCCATTTGAACCATTTGCACCTTAGCTTCAGGTGTAGGTCCAGTGTGTATAGCACGCAGACAAGTTGGCTGCAGGTCCTCAACTGACCTAACCAGCACACGACCATAACTGGCACCAAGACAAAACCACCTTCCATCAGAAAACACAGTAGTCCTTCACCCTGCCCCACAGTGACCTCTCGTGTGACACCACTGAAGTCACAAATGGCGCTGGTTTTGGGTCAGTACGCTGCGGGGAGTCTAGTTCTGAGCTGACTTTGAAGTAAGCGATTTATAACAGTTCGTTGTTCACTGTTGTGCCAACAGCTGCTCCTATTGCTGCTGGAGACACAGTACGATGTGCCAGGGCCATATGCCGAGCACGATGGTCTTCCCTCTCAGTAGTGCCACGTGGCCGTGCGGAGCCTGATCTTCCTCGACCGTACATTCTCGCTGCCATCAATCATGTGCAATGCCTGCCAAGTCTTTCTGCAGTAACGCAGAAGAAACAACCAGCTTCTCGCAGCCTCATTGCACGACCTCGTTCAAATTCAGTGAGGTGGTGACAATGGCGTCTTTGTCGCCTTAAAGGCATTTTTGACTCACGTATAATCTCAAAGGTAATTAACGCTCACGTCTGTTACAGCCTGTATTTAAATCGAACCTGGCGCTACTAGCGCCACTATTACGCGACTGGCGCGCAATCGGAATGCACGTCTTCTTTCAGATGTAGAAACACGCATAAAAACTTCCATTCATGTCGCTCAACTCCTTCTTGGTGTTGGGACTTCTTTTTCCCGGCAGTGTATTTGAGAGACGTTCGATGACGTGCAGTGTGCGCCCCCTATGGTGTCTAACCGTGTAACAAGGTTACGCCTGTCCGGAAGTTGGAGGTTGACCTTGCAGTGTGGCGGCCACTCTGTGTATGTCTGTGTGTCGTATCTGTCAAGGACATAGCAGTTATTGATGCCAAAATTGCAACGATGCTATATAGGCTCCAATAATAAATTTCGTTTGTCTGACATCACAAAGACTGAATCAGGCAAAAAAATACAGATATGTTTATAGTAAACTCACGGCATTTCGTAAAGATTACTTTCTTTAAATTTCGTTTGTCAGATCTAATTAATTCATTCAACTTGCCCCTTCGTATGATAACGATCGTCAGCTGGCTTCTATCTTTCGTCTGCTCGCATATCGTTTCCTGTCTTGCTTGTCCATAATTTCTTTTAATATTCGTCTGTAGTACCACATAGAATTCTCTTCGGTTTTTTTTTTCTTTTCTAAATTTTTTTATTGACTATGTTTTCCTGCATGTGCAAACCTCATTTGTACACTTATGGTTGATAGAATATCTGCACCTTTCTGAAAATGAAGAAAGCTTTTCCACCTGTGCAGATCCCTTACGTCTTCTCGATTACCGAGCGAGGTGGTGCAGTTGTAAGTAGGCTGTTTAGGTTTCTTTATTGGTAGCGCCACATAGCGCTCTGTATGAAAATCACTGGCTGTGCTGTGAGCAGTGTGTGGCTGGTTTGCATTGTTGTTTGCTATTGTAGTGTTGGGCAGCTGGATGTGAACAGCGCGTAGCGTTGCGCAGTTGGAGGTGAGCCGCGAGCATTGGTGGATGTGGGGAGAAAGATGGCGTAGTTTTGAGAGCGGATGATCTGGACGTGTGTCCATCAGAGACAGTAGATTTGTAAGACTGGATGTCATGAACTGATATATATGTAAATACATTGTTTGTTCTTTATCAAAATCTTTCATTTGCTAACTATGCCTATCAGTAGTTAGTGCCTTCAGTAGTTTGAATCTTTTATTTAGCTGGCGGGAGTGGCGCTCGCTGTATTGCAGTAGTTCGAGTAACGAAGATTTTTGTGAGGTAAGTGATTCATGAAAGGTTATTGTTAGCCAGGGCCATTCTTTTGTAGGGATTATTGAAACTCAGATTGCGTTGCGCTAAAAATATTTTGTGTCAGTTTAGTGTAGATCAGTATAAGTAAACAGTTTTGCTCTACTGTTTGAAAATGAAGTGATGTAAGATGTTTGTCAGCACAGTAATTCATAAATTGTTCTAAGGGGACGTTTCACAGTGATTAGTACACTAGACTCGCATTCGGGAGAACGACGGTTCATAAACACGTCCGGCCATCCTGATTTAGGTTTTCCGTGATTTCCCTACATCGCTCCAGGCAAATGCCGGAATCGTTCCTTTGGAAGGCACGGCCGACTTCCTTCCCCATCCTTCCCTAATCCGATGAGACCGATTAACCTCGCAGTTTAGTCTCTTCCCCCAAAGAACCCAACTATTCTCACTTTCGGTTGTTTAGTGTAACCTTGCTTCCAGCTTGGCCAAAAGTCTCCAAATGTTCAGTTATAGAGGGTGATGGGGTCACAAACTTTCAGAGGTGATGGATAAGGATAAATGTGTTTCAAGTTGGGTATGTTAAATACCATCTTTTGCAACTGTAATGAAAGGTCTTATTAAAACTCCACAATTCGTATACTTGCAACTGCGGGCAAAAGTTGCCGAAAAAGAAAGAAGACAACGTGTAATTGTATTAATTTGAGGCAAGGAAACCTCGTCCAGAAATAACAGAGTCGAAAGTTATATTCGAATATCCTTCTTATACCTCTTACAATAGAAAACATGTATCAGTACTGTTGTTGCTAAAACAGTATGGTAGGAAACTTTCGGAGATGCTAGTATGGACCAAAACAAGAAATAAAATGTCTATTAAACATAGCTCTGAAACGCATACCTCAAGCGATATGAGCGCTTGTTCATCTTCGATTCGTGAAACACCTATCTTCTACTGCGAACATTTTGGTTTCCATATTTTTGGAAGAGGTAGTATGGAGCAAACAAGAAAAAGCTGTCCGGTAACATTGGAGTGTAAAAGGCGCACCTTAAGAGCCGTGAGACTTCAATAAAAGAGACGTGTTTCACATTATCGATGTTGAACCTGTGCTGATAGCTCTTAAGGTATCCATTTTAGAGCCGATGTTCACTAGAGATTTTTTTGCTTGCTTTGGGTCATACTACCAGCTCTGAAAGTTGCATATACTAAACTCTCAGCAACAATGGTACTGGTACGTCTATTCCATTGTCAGAAGTATCAGACCGATTTTCGCTTCTAACTTTCGACTCAGTCGTTTCCGGACAAGAGTGCGTCAACTCTGATACATTTCCCATGTTCATCATCCCTGAAAGATTGTTACATCATCGACTAATCACCCTGTATACTTCATGTTCCATGAAGTGAATCTTATTTACAGTGAAGACATTTGTTTTCTATTTTTCACATTCTGGATAAATACTAAAGAAGTTTTTCATCCCTAGAGCACACGCACACACAATCTGTTCCTCACTGCGACTGAAGGTCATTTGTCTACTTCACTAACCACAACGAGATTGTAGTTTATGCAGTTTACCATCTTATGGTCTTGGCACAGACACTGAAACGCACAGTGCATGAAATGAAGTAGTGAATAAAACAAAAACGTCTCGTTTAAGACTTAATTATCAGTAGTATCCGGTGCAGCCCTTTACACTCGAAATACATGCGAGCATGGAAATGAAATGGTCGTGTGGCATCATTGGCCGGGAGGCCCCATCCAGGAAAGTTCGGCCGTTGAGTGCAAGTCTTATTTCAGTCGACGCCACACTGGGATGAAACGATGATGAGGACAACACAACACCCAGTCCACGAGAGGGGAAAATCTCCAAACCGGCCGGGAATAGCACCAGTATTGAAAATTTTGGCCAACAGCGATGCCACAGTGGTAACATTGGTTCCCGTTAAATCACCGAAGTTAACCGCTCGCGGACTTGATTAACAGTTGAATGTGCGACCGTCCGTTATGTCACACGTTTTTGGCAAGCGGGGTGCACTAAGCCTTTGTGATATGCTAATTAAGGAGCTACTTGACTGAGAAGTAGCGGCTGCAGTCATCAGAGCTGACAACGGCCTGGAAAGCGGTGTGATGACCACATGCCCATCCATACCCGCATACAGTAAAGCCTAACATCTGAGGATGACACGGCGGTCAGTCGGAACCGTGTGCCTTCGGAGCCATGTTCAGATGGAGTTTATTGTAGTGTTGGGTGGTTTCACCTCATGTTTCATAAACTGTGTTTCTGATTGCATATACACTGCTTGCCCCATGTGATGAAGTACGTAAGTCAGTAACCGAGATTATAGTTCAGTGTTCACGACAATGATCTAGTGAAATACTTAGAACGACTGCCAGAAAAGATCCGAGGTGTATGTTTCGAAAAATAGGAGCTGAATTTTTCGTGTACTCACAATAATAGTTTTGCAAGCGCAACATAATTTCTGCTACGTAACTGAAAAAATAGTTGTGAATGAGCACACTTGCGCCAGGCTTCTTTATTGTTTCTGGACTTCAACGAAGTGCTGAAGCAACTTTCAGCATATGAATGAAATGTGTCAGAACCACACCACAATTCAGTTAAACAGATCACAAACGCTGTAAGAGTTGTGGGAGAGCCGGCCGCTGTGACCGAGCGGTTCTAGGCGCTCCAGTCTGCAACCGCGCTGCTGCTACGGTCGCAGGTTCAAATCCTGCCTCAGGCATGGTTATGTGTGATGTCCTTAGGTTGGTTAGGTTTAGGTAGTTCTAAGAATAGGGGACTGATGACCTCCGATGTTAAGTCCCATAGTGCTTAGAGACATATGAACCATTTATTTGTGGGAGCGTGTTACTATTATATTTCTTAAATTAACTGCATGACACGTGTTTTTCTCAAATTTTTGGACGAACGCAATTTCTTGGATATTATGCTAAAGATACTTAGCAGCTACTGATGTAAACGATACTGATGTAAACAATGTAATTATTATTGACGTACGAAAACATCTTATATGTTTTGTTTTTATTATTATTAAAGTGCAGACATCGACAGTACATTAAAAGTGTGGTAACTGCAAGTAAAATTTGCTGGCGGAAAGGGAATGGGGTGGGGAGGGAAGACAGTAACAAGCAGTTCAAATGGCTCTGAGCTCTATGGAACTTAACATCTGACGTCACAGTCCCCTAGAACTTAGAACTACTTAAACCTCACTAACCTAAGGACATCACACGCATCCATGCCCGATGCATGATTCGAACCTGCGACCGTAGCGGTCGCGCGTTCCAGACTGAAGCTCCTAGAGCCGCCCGGTCACACCGGCCGGCCATTATGGAGGGGGAACGTGATTCTTAACAGGGTGTATGACCGCCATGAACGGCAGCAAGCAGTTACCATCCCCTCCCTCTGCTCCAGAACTGAACCTGTGCTCATTTACCATTAGTGTGGGTGTGGTTTTCGAACAAACTTACAAGCTGGAGTATCTAAGCGTAAGTGTCGTTCTATAGTAGGTCTACGAGTAACAATTTTATCCTGTGCTCAACAGTATCGGTGCTCGGCTGGTTAACTGTGTGGTCTAACGCACTGCTTTCCGGGCGGGAAGGCGGGCCGGTCCCTGGCCAGAATCTTCCCAGCAGATTAGTGTTGAGGTCCGGTTGGTTTTTAAGGCCTTTTTCCATCTGCCTCGGGAATGCGAGCTGGTTCCCCTCATTCCGCCTCAGTTACACTATGTCGGCGTTGCTGCACAAACACTTTCTCCACATACGTGTACACTATAATTACTCTACCACGCCAACATTGGGAGGGGGGGCAGGGGGGGGGGGTTACACTCGTCTGTTGTGAGACGTTTCCGGGGGGTCCACCGGGGACGAACAGCACAATAACCCTGGGTTCGGTGTGGGGCGGCGGTGTTATGAGTGGACTGCTGTGGCCTGTGGTGGGGTTGTGAACCACTGCTACGGCGGAGACAAAGCCTCTCCGCCGTTTCTAGGTTCCCAGTTCCATACAGTACAATACAAGTGTATCATTTCTTCCACATACAAAGAGCCAAGTTTCTAGGAAGGCAGGCATTCGTTGATAGTTACTGTGCTGACGATGCGGGTTTTGTAATTTGAGCGCGCAGGATTTGTTCTGGTGTGATTCGAGCGAATCAGTGGATCACGTCGCGAATTTTAAGCGCACGGGGTTATGTTGACTTCAGTGAATATTAGATATGAAATTAATTTCGAAGATGGGTAAGCAATGGAAGCGGAACGAGAGAAAGCGTGTTAAATAGAGAACTGAGAGGGTAACATGACAATAAGGGGTTTTGAAGGACGTTGCATTCGAATTTAAAAGTGTCTCAAGCGTTTACGGTGAACAATAGCCTGTGAATGGTAAGAAACGGCAGTTTTCCTATACAGTGTTTCATTTAAACTGTAGAAATTTTCATGTGAAAACTTACAGAATGATATTAACCACAGTGAAAATAGTATTGTGAAATTAGTGGCGAGCGTGATCGCACAGTTAAGCTTCTTAAGGTTGAAATTTTCGGTTAATAAACAATGACTATAATTGCAAGAGTATTTTCTATTAAATCGTAATGAAAAATAATCAAACGGTTTAAAGTCGAAGCGGAAACATGGGCTTTGTAATAGGTACATTTCCAGAGCTCTTAACTTTACATTTTTTCTTCTATGTTCTTCATCCTCGACTAAATAATTTCATATTACTTTTCCTCAAATTTCTGAACACTTATAAACACTGAAATATAGCAAGAAAGGAATGGAAGCTCGCACGTAGCCTGCCAGATAATGAAATTTTATTGCTTCGCAATGCTTATACAGCATTAACTGAAATGGCTCCGATTCGGTATAACTGAGATCGCACAAAAGAATATTTGTACAAATTTTCAAGCGAGTTTCCCCACATAAAACTAGCAAATCTCTTCAAATAAACATGGTCCCTGAAATGTCTGATTTTTGCGTCGTTATCGTCCGAGCAACACACAATGGAATGTTTTCTCTTTGCAGCTGACTGTTCATAGAAATATTTACCAATGCTACCTGTTCTTGGAAAATGTTCGAAAGATGCTCCTTTCACTTTTACAAATACATTAAGCAATTGACCACAATATATCGCAGCCTCTAAAAAAATCCACTGAAGGGATTTGCGAGCGTTCACAGACTACAATGATTCAGTGATAGGCACTAGACGGATAAACTAAGTACTGTATGTGTTTCCACACATAAAAATCCGAAGGGCTGAAGACGGGCAAACTTGCAGTCAACAGATCTGGTCCTTTCTTTCCTATGAACCTGTTGCCGCAGACAGTCAGCCATCTCATTGTTACGGAGCTTCATCGACCACAAATGTAATGATTCTGATTTCCTGGGTACACATGTCACGAATGAATCTTCAGTTTGTAGCGGAGTCTGCGCTGATTTGGAACTTCCTGGCAGATTACAACTGTTTGCCATGGCGGGACTCAAAACTGGAACCTTAAGACTTTCGAGGGCAAGTGCTCACAGCCATGAGGGCGGACGCGACAGGATACAGCACGCTAATAGCGTGTAACATCGGCTCCAGGATTGATAACTGCCTCAATATGGCAATACGGCAGTAGAGTCCAAGAGTTGCTTCAGGTAAGCCGTGTCCAGCTGAAGCCGCTCGTTCATGCTGAGCTGCAAAATTGCGCTGATGTTGACTGCTACCTTTCACCCGCTGTTCCAGATAGTCCCAGACATTTTATGTGGGATTAACATTGGGTGACTTAGAGGTTCTGTCGAATTTAGACAACGTGGCTGAATGGTCGCCAAACCATTTCTTTTCTGTTTAGTCACCAGTCTCCTGACTGGTTTGATGCGGCCCGCCACGAATACCTCCCCTATGCCAACCTCTTCATCTCAGAATAGCTCTTGCAACCTACGTCCTGAATTATTTGTTGGATGTATTCCAGTCTCTGAATGGCTCTTGCAACCTACATCCTGAATTATTTGCTGGATGTATTCCGATCTCTGTCTCCATCTACAGTTTCTGCGCTCTACAGCTCCCTCTAGTACCATGGAAGTTATTCCGTGATGTCCTACCATCCTGTCCCTTCTCCTTGTCAGTGTTTTCCACGTATTCCCTTCATCTCCGATTCTCCGCAGAACCTTCTCATTCCTTGTCTTATTAGTCTATCTAAATTCCAACATTCGTCTGTAGCAAATACTTCGATTCCCTTCTGTTCCGGTTTTCCCACAGTCTGTGTTTCACTACCGTACAATGCTGTGCTCCAAACGTACATTCTCAGAACTTTCTTCCTCAAATTAAGGCCTATGTTTGGTACTAGTAGAGTTCTCTTGGCTTGGAATGCCCTTTCCGCCAGTGCTAGTCTGCTTTTGATGTCCTCCTTGCTCCGTCCGTCATTGGTTACTTTGCTGCCTAGATCGTAGAACTCCTTAAATTCATCTACTTCGTGACAATTAGTTCTGATGTTAGATTTCTAGCTGTTCTCATTTCTGCTATGTCTCAATATGATCCTGTAAAACCTCCTCCACTTTCACTGAGGATAACAATGTCATGAGCGAACCATTTCACTTTGAATTTTAATTCCACTCTTGACCTTCCTTTTATTTCCGTCATTGCTGCTTCGATGTATAGACTGAACAGTAGGGGCGAATGACTACATCCGTCTTACACCCTTTTTAAACCGAGCACTTCGTTCTCGGTTGTCCACTCTTATTATTCCCTATTGGCCCTTGTACATATCGTATATTACCTTTCTCTCCCTATAGCTTAATCCTATTTCTCAGAATTTGGAACATCTTGCAACATTTTACTCTGTCGAACGCTTTTTCCAGATCGACAAGTCCTATGAAAGTGTCTTGATTTTTCTTTAGACTTGCTTCTATTATCAACCTCTCTGGTGCCTTAAAATTTCCTAAAGCCAAACTGATCTTCATCTAACACATCCTCAATTTTCTTTTCCATTCTCTTGTATATTATTCTTATTGGCAACGTGGATGCATGAGCCGTTAAGCTGATTGTGCGATAATTCTCGCACTTGTCAGCTCGTGGAGTCTTAGGAATTGTGTGGATGATGTTTTTCCGAAAGTCAGATGGTATGTCGCCACATTCACACCAACGTGGATAGTCGCTCTGTTGCAACTTCCCCCATAGATTTTACAAATTCTGTTGGAATGTTATCTATCCCTTGTGCCTTAATTGATCTTAAGACCTCCAAAGCTCTCTTTAATTCTGATTCTAATATTGAATCCTCTATCTCTTCTAAATCGACCCCTGTTTTATCTTCTATTACACCAGACAAATCTTTCCCCTCATAAAGGCCTTCTGTGTACTCTTTACACCTGTCCGCTCTTTGCTCTTCATTTAACAGTGGAATTCTCGTTGCACTCTTATTGTCAACACCCTTGCCTTTAATTTCACCGAAGGCTGTTTTGACTTTCCTACATGCTGAGCCAGTCCTTCTGACAAAAATTTCTTTTTCGAGTTCTTCACATTTTTCATACAGCCATTTCCTCTTAGAGTCTTTGCAGTTCCTATTTATTTTATTCCTCAGCGACCTGAATCTCTGTATTCCAAAATATACACTGGCGGGAAAAAATGCAACAGCCATAAGAAGAGGGCCGTTTCATTGACAAGTGATGTGACAAATAGTTCGTCTGTGGAGGAGTACATGATAAAAAATTCAGACCAAGTGACACACACATATTAGAATAAAGGGTGCCTAGACAGTGGCAACAGTTCATATTGAACCCCCTCTGGCCATAACGCGAGACTATATTCTTGTCTGCAACCGATCTTAAAGATGCGGAATGGCATCTTGCAGTAGATTGTCCCAAGCACTTTGCTCATTTTGTTGCAATTCTGCGACGCTTCAGGCAGGTTCCGGAGAACGGGTAAGTTGCCCCTTGACCATGTCCAATGTTTGTTCATTTGGCGAAAGATCTGGTGATCTCGCTGGCCAGGACAGCTGTACACCGAGAACAGCACGTTGAGTCGCATTAACCGTTTGTGAACGTGCGGTGTCGTACTGAAAAAGCATATTACTTTCCTGTCGAAGGAACGACAGTAGCACAGGGATAACAGCATGTGAAATGTAATGGGCGCTGATTGCTTTATCCTGCATAAATTGCCGAGTGTGATAGCGAGTTGTAACTGATGGTCCCTTACACAATGAAGCTTGGGGTGGGACACCCGTGTGTCATGGGCGAATACATTGCGGAACAGGCCTGTCATCACACCTGCGCCGTAGACGTGTACGTTCATCACTCACATACAGACAGAAAATACTGTCATCACTGAAGACAACAGAGCTCCATTCCACTGTCTAGTGGGCCCTTTACGGCACCGGAGAAGCCCTGCTCGGAAGTGTCATGTTGTCAGTGGTAGCCTGGCCAGAGGCACACGTGATCTTCATCCCGCTGCAAACAGACGGTTTCCCAATGATCCTTGGTGACACATCCGGTCCAACACGTGTCCAGATTTCTACCTTGGACGATGTTTAGTCAGCCACTGCTGCTCTCCCAACGTAGCTGACCTTAATGTGCGTCTGTACCACATGGACATCCAGAACCTGGTCTCCGGATGTGGGAATGTTCCATAGACCACAGCTGAAAGCAGCAAAACAGCATCGATACATTGTACACAACATCTGAAGCAATCCATAGATATATCCACGCAGTTTCCTGTAGGCCCACAATGCGACCTTGTTCTAATGGATGAACTTGTTGAACAGGAGTGCATACTCGTCGGCAGGGCATGCTTACACCTTAGAATGAATATTGAAAACACTGCTCTGATGTGTATGCGTCGTCCTTAGGAACGACTCGCGCATGTCGTACAGGTTTAGGTGCTCCAAGGTGGACAGAGGAACTGTGAAAATCCAAAAAAATTGGTGACAGGCAAATATACACTTATTGCACTGCGATACTCAAGTTGAATAACAACTCGTTCAACAAGTTTGCGGGCGGATGCAACTAAGCAGTGGCCTTCAAGACGCGCGTTACTGAATACAATGTCAACAATTCTATGATCGTTCTGGGCGCTACACTTTCAATCACTGTAGTAAACTTGTCCCGATCCGAAGGCTGTAGGTGACTCCATTTGTAGACTAAGTCTCTCAGGCAGATCTTCCCTACGAACTGTAGTTACGGACAGCGACCCTGGAACACCGTACTAGAACTGTAGTACGCCAAAGTTGGACATGAACCGTACATTGCTGCCTGTGGCCACTCATCTCATTGACGGCGGCGCGGAAGTTGCTGATCAGGCCTCGCTTGTTGTTGGCGGCGAACTTGAAAGCGCCGCCTATGGTGCCAGTCCGAAACAATCTTAGCCCGCCAGTTCCGGCTGTGTTCATTGGCGAGGACACAACACTTCACCTCTAAACTCAGCACACTTGCCACCTAGTGAGTAAAAATACAGACATGCTTCCAGAGCACCATTTGATCGCCGATCAGTGACACTACGAGCCTTAATACGTACCCATTATAACGACCTGGCTTGGAGGAAAATGGTGAGAGAGTGATCAGTCACCTCAGGGCGAGCTGTGTAACAGAGGTAGCATTGACGTATGTTTATTCAAGCAACCTTATAAAGCACATCGGCGCGCGTGTCCAAAAGCAGTCGGTCGCGGAATGCGCTGACACTCCGATCACGCCCTCTGCCCCCTGCTGTCCTGGTGGCCTGTTGTCACGGTAGCTGCCGGTTGTGAAGACGAGCGCAGACCGTCCAGGGCCTCCGGAGCTGAGCACCCCCGCACGTGTTCGTTGTCCATATATCGTGCGCTTGTGTGCGTAGCTGGTCCAAGGCATCCTGATGCCGAGCGGCAATCTGCAGTCAGTACCATCACCTCTGTCACCCTGGCCACTTCTGTCATCCCAGCCCCCCCCCCCCCCCCTGTGGTAAAACATGACAGTGGACGAAGAGATCTAGGTGTCTAAGAGTCCACGAGGACAGCCTCGTCCATCCGGATCGTAGACAGCTTGCAGTCCATCGGTCAAAGTCGCTCAGCGGGCAGAGGCTATCTAGACCTCAGCTCCCTGCATCGGCGAAACTTCCACCCGAAGTCACTCAGCCGCCACACCACAGGAATGGCGCACCCCATGCCAGAACTCGACGAGTTAATCAGCGGGCAGGTTTCCAACCGATTTCCATCACAAAGAGCGGGTCGCGGTTTCTCTGAAACTCAAGTGCTTGTCATTCTCTCCAGTTCAAGACACAGATAGAATGGCGGCGCGACTGAATGCTTTGGGATGCGAAGTTAAGACCAAAAATGAAGTGCTCAGATAAAAAGGGTATAAGGTAGGCCGCATCTCGTGGTCGTGCGGTAGCGTTCTCGCTTCCCACGCCCGGGTTCCCGGGTTCGATTCCCGGCGGGGTCAGGGATTTTCTCTCCCTCGTGATAGCTGGGTGTTGTGTGCTGTCGTTAGGTTTAAGTAGTTCTGAGTTCTAGGGGACTGATGACCCTAGATGTTAAGTCCAATAGTGCTCAGAAGCCATTTGAACCATTTTTATAAGGTTGTATACATTCGCTCGTACAGTTCAATCTACACATCGAATAAGCGGTGTAGGATAGAAAGGAAAGGTTCAATGATGGAATTAAAATTCAAGCTGAAATGATACGAATGATAAGATTCGCTGATCAGATTGTTATCATTAGTGGAAGTGAAGAAGAATTACAGGACCTGGTGAACTAAATAAACGGTACAATGAATACAGAATATGGATTGAGAGTAAATCGAAGGAAGACGAAAGTAATGGGAAGCAGCAGAAACTACAACAGCGAGAAACTTAACTTCAGGATTGGTGATCACGAAGTAGATGAAGTTATAGAATTCTGCTATCTAGGCAGCAAAAGAACTCATGACGGACGCAGCAAGGAGCACATAAAAAAACAGACTAGCCTGGCAAGAAGGGCGTTCCTGGCCAAGAGAAGTCTGCTGTAATCAAACGTAGACCTTAGTTTGGGGAATAAATGTCTGAGAATGTACGTTAGGAGCACAAAATTGTATGGTAGTGAAACATCGACTATGGGAAAACCGGAACAGAAGAGAATCAAAGCACTTCAGATGTGGTGTCACTTCTGGACTCTTGGCGTGTTTCCACTGCTTAGATATAATCTGTATGGTGCTCCTGTGCAGAATTATTACGTTGGTAGTATCTTCCAGACGAAACCATCCTGGAGGAAAGTTAGATAGACTGAGTGCGCAGTGTTCTCAGCGGAATCGGCGAGGAAAGGAATATATGGAAAACACTGACAAGAAGATGGGACAGGATGATAGGACAACTGTTAAGGCATCGGGGAATAACTTCCATGGTACTAGAGGGAGCTGTAGAGGGCAAAAGCTGTAGAGGAAAACAGAGACTGAAGTACATCCAGCAAATAACTGTGGACATAATTGGCGACTGAGATGGAGAGGGTGGCACTTGACAGGGATTCCTGGCGGGCGGCATCAAACCAGCTACAAAAATACAGATTGCTTGTTGCTATCCTCAACCATATTGCCACCACACGGCTATCTACCCCCGATACTGGAATTTTTTTTTTAAAAAAAAAGACGCTTCTGACGTTGTCCTACTGGAGGGGTGGGGGGGGGGGGACGAGTAAGTTTGCTTCATCGTGCTTGTCCTGTCAGATATTCCTAGTCCGTTCTGTCCCTGCCACGGGTTTCTAGGTCCAGTTAAATTTGCAACGTGTGAGTTTCTCGAGAACATGCAAGGGCCCGAGGTACAAAATATCACCTTATTTGGTCACATCATGTTAGCTTTCCATGCGCTCGACCGTTGTCTGATGTCGCAAACTCTTACCTGCCCAAAGCGCAATGTGGTTTACTGCTTGAATGCGCATAGAAATAAAACTTCTAAAAAAATTCATAATATGCACACCAACTTTTGGAGGGTGTTGGAATATTATACCGTGGTGCCACTGAACCCTGTCCTTTTTCTGGAATTGTATCTGTGAAGCCCCTATGCAGATGGCTATTATTATGACAGAGTGTGGGAACATACACAGGATACTCATCATCAAGAACATGAACAACACCTGAGCAGCGAAGTTGAGATAAATGTTCTGGTTGATGTTCACGGTAACTTAATGTGGTAATACCCTAAACACACTCATGACATCACACAACCCCCTGCAAACTGACCTAAATCCTACACATGCCCTACGGCTTGACGACTCGTTCCGCCACCTATGTGCTGGACGCCTCTCGTCATTTGTGAAAGTGACAATTCGCAACTAGTTCACTCCCACTACATGCCTCCACCCAGCTAGTGTTCAGTTTCTGTGTCGCCTGGCCCATTGAAGATGCGCATCTATAAGAGCCTCTTTTGTGAGACATACTACCCCATTGCGTGCAGTTCCCTCCGCTATGTTCCGTCAAAAGGTGGAGATGGATCTGGATTCACTGAATTCGGCAATTCCTGTGAAGTTAGAATCTTTTTGTCATTGACAAGGCGTAACACTCATATCTAGTCCCTGCAGATTAGGATTGTTTAAAGACCGCTGTTCTTACGCCGTTTTATTAGGTTGGTGTTTAAGTTTGTAACGTTCCTATTTTGCAAGTTCGTGTTCCGATTGCTATGGGTTTACGTATCGATTTTCGTTGTTTTAGTTGTAGTTCACTCTTGTTATTTGAGTTTAAATATTGTCATTATGTCATTTGGAGATAGTGAGGGGGGCTGTGGACTCTAGAGAATGGAATGCCAAGTCGAGAAATCGGAGCATTTGCATTTTCTTCACTCTGAGGGGTAACAGCAGCGGAGGCAGCCGGAAACATTTGCACTGTGTATGGTGATAATGCCACTGGACAGAGCACGGCAAGAAAATGGTTTCCTCGTTCTAAGAGCATCGTTCTGACATTAGTGACTCTCCATTTTCATGAAGATCTTCGGGGTTTGATGAAGATCGTTTGAAAGCATTAATCCACTATGATCCACTTCGATGTACTCGAGAACTGGCAAACGGGATGAACTGCGATCATTCCACCATTGTGCGACAGTTGCATGCAATAGGTAAGGTTCAAAAAACGGATGTATGGGTACCGCATCCTCTAAGAAAAAATCAAAAAAAATCTTGGGTAGCCATATTATGTGCATCTCTGCTTGCTCGTCATCAATTGGCCCGTGAACAACACCGACCATTCCTGTCCTGTATCATTACTGGTAAGATCTGCCCGCATCCATAGAAGATAATGTTACGCATCTCTTGGAATAGCTACAGTATAGGGCACTACGAATTGCTTCCCAAAGATATAACCACCACTACTGACATTTATTATTAACAATTGAGTCGTCTTGTGGACGCGATCCAAGAAAAACGACCAGGAAGAGTGCGTGGAGTGATGCTAGTCCACGATAAGCGCGCCCGCGCTCTGCTACACTGACGAATATACTATGCAAGAGTTGGGCCGGAAAGTCATTCCGGATCCACCTCATCTTGCGCCCTCAGATTTTCATCTTTTCCGCTCTCTATCTAACAATCTTGAAAATAACTCTCTTTCCGGATCAAAATGCACTCCGAACATGGCTCGACGAGTTCTTCGCTTCAGAACCACACAAAATCAAAAAGTTACTCCAGTGTTGGCAGATTTCTATTAATAGTGCAATATATGTTAATGACATTAATAGTGAGGTAGAATATATTACTGATAAATAAAGTCTCTGTTATGTATACCTGTGTTTATTAATCTCATGGAGAAACGCTACGAACTTAACGCGTGCCAGCGAGTAGTATACCATTCCTTGTCGGTACAGTGCTCAGTCCAAAATGGTTCAAATGGCTCTGAGCACAATGGCACTTGACATCTGAGGTCATTAGTCCCCTAGAACTTAGAACTACTTAAACTTAACTAACCTAAGGACATCACACACATCCATGCCCAAGGCAGGATTCGAACCCGTGACCGTAGCGGTCGCGCGGATCCAGAGTGTAACTCCTAGAAGCGCTCGGCCACTGCGGCCGGCTGATCAGTCCGCATTGATACCCCAATAATTGGCGGAAGTTCATTCGAAGTGCCGTCACGGGCACGTCTAAATCTGCCACGGTTCCACGTCGACTTGTCTTACTGTGTAGTTTCTATACAACACATTGGCACATAACGTCACTTCACTGCGTAGGCTTATCATGTGGCCACTTGGTACAAGTTTTACACTGTCTACAGCGCTCCAAAGCGATCGGGTGTTCCCTTTTAATTTAAAAAATGGTTCAAATGGCTATGAGCACTATTGTACTTAACTTCTGAGGTCATCAATCCCCTGGAAGTTAGAACAACTTAAACCTAACTAACCTAAGGACATCACAAACATCCATGCCCGAGGCAGGATTCGAACCTGCGACCGTAGCGGTAGTGCGGATCCAGACTGTAGCGCCTAGAACCGCTCGGCCATCCCGGCCGGCCAGCTCTCTTTTAAGTGGATATGTCTCCACTAAGGTTACACACACTGAGATGACAAAAGTAATGGGATGCCTCCTAAAAGGTGTCGGACCTCCTTTTGCCTGTCGCAGTACAGCTACTCGACGAGGCATGGACTCAATAACTCTAGCTGCAAAAGTGTTGCTGGAGCATGACTTTGTGTACGAATTCACCTCTCGATATTCGATGGGACACATTTCGGGCGATCTGGGTGGACGAATCATTCGATCGAATTGTACAGAATGTTCTTCAAACCAATAGCGAACAACTGTGCCCCGTTGACATGCTGCGTTGTCATCCATAAAAATTCCATCGTTGTTTGGAAATACCAGAAGTGCATGAATGACTTCAAATGGATCCAAGTAGCTGAGCATAATCATTTTCACCTGAGGACCCAGTCCATTCCATGGAAACATAGCCTACACCATTGTGGAACCACCAGCAGCTTGTACAGAGCCTTGTTGACAGTTTGGGCCCATGACTTAGTCGGGTCTGCGCCAGACTTGAACCCTGCCATCAGCTCCTACGACTGACCATGTCACGATTATTTAGTAGCCTAGGGTAGAACCAATACAGACACAGGCATGGGAGAGGCGCTACAGGCAACGTCGTGTTGACTACTAAGGCACTCGAGTCGGTCATCATTAACGCCAGTCTTCGCTGGCCTGCCCCAACGGCTGCGTTTGTCGTAAATCCCAAATTGGTTTCTGTTTTTATTTTACGCAATGTTGCTTTATTAGCACTGAGAAGTGTACGTCGGCCACTGTGTTGTCCACGGTGAGAGGTAATGCCCGCAATTTGGTATTTTCGCCACACTCTCTTGACGCAGTGGATCTCGGAATATTGAATTCGCTAACAGTTTCCGTGCATATCGCTATCCCTTTACTTTTTCCACCTCAGTGAAGTGGCTGCTACCTGATATTTGGTTGCAGTGGCACTGGATTGTGATACGTCCGCCGACAGTGTTCACACAGGCCAGGTTGTTTTCCTACCCTTCTGAGTTCGTTGCGCTCATACTTCCCACCTGCCTGCTGGCGTTCCAAGCTGTCAGCCGTGCCGTTCCGCCACGGGCCCCCTCCACAGAAGACGACGGGTGACTGTACGGTGTACACGGCCCCGACTGTCTCGATCTGCTTATCTAACCGATCTCGCCCAGAATCGTTATTCGATGGAGCTGCCCTTTCACCGTCGCTACTGGCCTGCTACTGAGTGCATAACCAACAGCTTCCGGGAGCAACAAAAATTCGATTTTAAAAATTCAAAATGCTGTCACAATCAACTCATTAAAAAGTATAATCTTACGTTAGAGGCTTAACACAATGAATCAATGTTAAAATAAAGGCGTGTGTATGTTTTCAGGAAGCACAACTCGTAGTGTGCAAATTCCTCCTCCCATCACACACACACAAAAAAACGAAAGAAAAAGTTTGTAATGTACTACATTTTCGCTGTTTATTTCGCCTCAACACATTTTGTACACACTATCCGCATGCACTACTAAAGATACCTGCAAATCACTGAAGGACAAGTAGTATAGGAGACATGATATCAAACACTGAGATTACCTAATTGTGCAATAAATTGCAAATAACTGCCGAAGTTTCAGTTTGACTAGTTTCGAGCCTAAGCTCGTTATCAAATCGTCCTAAAAACAGAAACCAAATAGTAAGTAAGTAAAACGTTTTCGATATTGCTGAGCAACGGTCATACAACGATTTTTAAATGAATACACCGTAAATTGATTTGTTGTTGTTTATTAAATTACGATGTAGGTTTCAGACTTTTGTGCCATATTCAAGTGATTGAGTTTATGTCATTAACATATATTGCACCACATCAAGCTCAAAATTGCCATAATTTAAGAAAATATGGCCAATTTTGAGCTTGATTTCCTGCAATACATGTTAACGACATAAACGCAGTCACTTGAAAATGGCATAAAAGTCTGAAACCTAGATCGTAATTAAATAAACAACAATACAATCAAATGGTGGTATAAACTTTTTACATCTAAGGCCGAAATTGCAATAGTGAAATACAGAAAGTGTTACAGTCATCGGCGTAAATATGTCTTTTATAAAATGGCAGTGTGTTCATTTAAAAAAAAAGTACTTTACACACTACAAAACAGTGCCACAGTACAAACATAACTCTGACAGTTCGTACATACCAATAAGCTATGCAATAACAAACTTTACGGCAGCCAGGTGACTGTTCATTCTAGTTAAACACATCTTGTAAATCAGTGCAGGGCTGAACAACATTCATCTAAGTCCAGCACTGCACTGCTCTAAAAGATGTGTTTAACTAGAATGAACAGTCGCGTGGCAGTCATAATGGATGCCATTACATAGCTTATTAGATGATTTGATAATGAGCTTACGCTCGAATCAAGTCATCAAGCAATTGGATACAGTAATTTTTTTCCCTATCCAACAAGAGTAGTATTATGTGCGTAGAGGAATTGCTTTATTTTACTGAGAATTAGTCCTTTGTGTACAATTTGGATAAGGTTAGTGCCAATAAAGGCCCCTTAGGGAGAGTGAGTTCTTCACCCACTTTGTCGAGATATTCAGAGAGTTTTCTGTTCACAACAACTGAAGGACAACGGGAGGACAGACTCAACATATACAATCTTCAGTGAAACTAAAAGCAAAGGCGGAACATTAAGAGTCAAACGGGAATTCAACTTTCAAATGCAGAGCAGAGCTCGGTTAGGTGGAAATAGTACATTGAAGGCCTCTATGAGGGGGAGGGGGGGGGGGGGATTTATCTGATGTATAGCAGAAGAAACAGGAGAAGAGGTAGGGGATTCAATATCAGAATCAGAATTTAAATTGTCTGTGCGAGACTCAAGATAGAATAAGACAGAAGGGATAGATAACATTCCATCGGAATTTCTAAAATTACTGGTAGAACTTCACTTTTTTGTGTAGATGTATGAGTCTGCAGATAAACCATCCGATATTCGGGAAAACATCACACACACAATTCCGAACACTGCAAGAGCTGACAAGTGCGAGAATCATCGCACAATCAGCTTAACAACTCATGCATCCAAGTTGCTGCGTAGAAAAATATACAGAAGAATTAAAAAAAATTGAGGATGCGTTAGATGACGATCAGTTTGGCTTCAGGAAAGGTTAAGGCGCCAGACCGAAAATTCTGACTTTGCGGTTGATAATGGAAGCAAGATTAAAGAAAATTGAAGACATACACTCCTGGAAATGGAAAAAAGAACACATTGACACCGGTGTGTCAGACCCACCATACTTGCTCCGGACACTGCGAGAGGGCTGTACAAGCAATGATCACACGCACGGCACAGCGGACACACCAGGAACCGCGGTGATGGCCGTCGAATGGCGCTAGCTGCGCAGCATTTGTGCACCGCCGCCGTCAGTGTCAGCCAGTTTGCCGTGGCATACGGAGCTCCATCGCAGTCTTTAACACTGGTAGCATGCCGCGACAGCGTGGACGTGAACCGTATGTGCAGTTGACGGACTTTGAGCGAGGGCGTATAGTGGGCATGCGGGAGGCCAGGTGGACGTACCGCCGAATTCCTCAACACGTGGGGCGTCAGGTCTCCACAGTACATCGATGTTGTCGCCAGTGGTCGGCGGAAGGTGCACGTGCCCGTTGACCTGGGACCGGACCGCAGCGACGCACGGATACACGCCAAGACCGTAGGATCCTACGCAGTGCCGTAGGGGACCGCACCACCACTTCCCAGCAAATTAGGGACACTGTTGCTCCTGGGGTATCGGCGAGGACCATTCGCAACCGTCTCCATGAAGCTGGGCTACGGTCCCGCACACCGTTAGGCCGTCTTCCGCTCACACCCCAACATCATGCAGCCCGCCTCCAGTGGTGTCGCGACAGGCGTGAACGGAGGGACGAATGGAGATGTGTCGTCTTCAGCGATGAGAGTCGCTTCTGCCTTGGTGCCAATGATGGTCGTATGCGTGTTTGGCGCCGTGCAGGTGAGCGCCACAATCAGGACTGCATACGACCGAGGCACACAGGGCCAACACCCGGCATCATGGTGTGGGGAGCGATCTCCTACACTGGCCGTACACCTCTGGTGATCGTCGAGGGGACACTGAATAGTGCACGGTACATCCAAACCGTCATCGAACCCATCGTTCTACCATTCCTAGACAGGCAAGGGAACTTGCTGTTCCAACAGGACAATGCACGTCCGCATGTATCCCGTGCCACCCAACGTGCTCTAGAAGGTGTAAGTCAACTACCCTGGCCAGCAAGATCTCCGGATCTGTCCCCCATTGAGCATGTTTGGGACTGGATGAAGCGTCGTCTCACGCGGTCTGCACGTCCTGCACGAACGCTGGTCCAACTGAGGCGCCAGGTGGAAATGGCATGGCAAGCCGTTCCACAGGACTACATCCAGCATCTCTACGATCGTCTCCATGGGAGAAAAGCAGCCTGCATTGCTGCGCAAGGTGGATATACACTGTACTAGTGCCGACATTGTGCATGCTCTGTTGCCTGTGTCTATGTGCCTGTGGTTCTGTCAGTGTGATCATGTGATGTATCTGACCCCAGGAATGTGTCAATAAAGTTTCCCCTTCCTGGGACAATGAATTCACGGTGTTCTTATTTCAATTTCCAGGAGTGTATGTCATAGGGTTTGCCGAACCGGAAAAAAGTTCGACAACGTAAAATGCTGCAAGATGTTCGAAATTCTGAGAAAAATAGGAGTTATCTATAGGGAGAGACGGGTAAAATACAATACGTACAAGAGCCAAGAGGGAATAATACGAGTAAGAGTGGATGACCAAGAAAGAAGTGCTCGGATTAAAAAGGGTATGAGACAGGGATGTACTCTTTCGCCCCTGTTGTCCAATCTCTACATCGAGGTAGCAATGATGGAAATAAAAGAAAGGTTCAGCGATTGATTCGCTAATGACATTACTATCCTGAGTGAAAGTGAAGAAGAATTACATGATCAGATGAATGGAGATGAGTACCGTATCGATTGAGAATAAATCGAAAAAAGACGAAAGTAATGTGAAGTAGCAGAAATGAAAACAGCGAGAAACTTAACATCAGGATTGAGGGTCACGAAGTAGATGAAGTTAAGGAATTCTGCCACCTAGGCGGCAAAATAACCAATGACGGACGAAGCAAGAAGGACTTCAAAAGCAGACTAGCACTGGCAAAAAGGGCGTTCCTGGCCAAGAAAAGTCCTCTAGTATCAAACAAAGACCTTAATTTGAGGAAGAAATTTCTGAGAAAGTACGTTTCACAGCATCGTATGGTAGTGAAACATGGACTGTGGGAAAACCGGAACAGAAGAGAATCGAAGTATTTGAGAAGTGGTGCTACAGATGAATGTTGAAAATTAGATAGACTGATAAGGCAAGGAATGAGAAGGTTCTGCGGAGAACCGGAGAGGAAAGGAATATGTGGAAAACACTGACAAGGAGAATAGACAGGATGATAGGACATCTGTTAAGACATCAGGGAATGACCTCCATGGTACTAGAGAGGGTTATAGAGGGTAAGAACTGTAGAGTAAGACCGAGACTGAAGTATTATTGTTGTTATGGTTGTCAGTCTGAAGACCGGTTTGATGCAGCTCTCCATGCTACTCTATCCTGTGGTAGTCTCTTCATCTTCGAGTAACTACTGCAACTTACATCTCTGTGAATCTCCCTCTACGGTTTTTACCCCACACTCTTCCCTCCCGTACTAAATTGGTGAGCCCCTGATGTCTCAGAATATGTCCTACCAATCGATCACTTCTGTTGGTCAGTCTGTACCACAAATTTCTGAATTGCAGCGTTCTTCTGTAGCACATTTCAAAAGCTTCTGTTCTCTTCTTATCTAAACTATTTATCGTCCTTGTTTCACTTCAATACATGGCTACACTCCATACAAATATTTTCGGAAAGGACTTCCTGACCTATCCGGCCGGGGTGGCGGAGCGGTTCTAGGCGCTACAGTCTGGAACCGCGCGACCGCTACGGTTGCAGTTTCGAATCCTGCCTCGGGCATGGACGTGTGTGATGTCCTTAGGTTAGTTAGGTTTAAGTAGTTCTAAGCGCTAGGGGACTGATGACCTCTAAAGTTAAGTCCCATAGTGCTCAGAGCCATTTGAACCAATTTCTCGACCCTTAAATCTATACTCGACATTAACAAATTTCTCATCTTCAGAAACGCTTTTCTTGCCATTGCGAGTCTCCATTTTATATCCTCCCTACTTCAACCATCATCAGTTATTTTGCTTCCCAACTAGCAAAACTCATTACTCCGACAAATGACGAGGACATAGGTTGCGTTCTATGGATCGGAGCATGGAATGTCAGATCCCTTAATCGGGCAGGTAGGTTAGAAAATTTAAAAAGGGAAATGGATAGGTTAAAGTTAGATATAGTGGGAATTAGTGAAGTTCGGTGGCAGGAGGAACAAGACTTCTGGTCAGGTGACTACAGGGTTATAAACACAAAATCAAATAGGGGTAATGCAGGAGTAGGTTTAATAATGAATAGGAAAATAGGAATGCGGGTAAGCTACTACAAACAGCATAGTGAACGCATTATTGTGGCCAAGATAGATACGAAGCCCACACCTACTACAGTAGTACAAGTTTATATGCCAACTAGCTCTGCAGATGACGAAGAAATTGAAGAAATGTACGATGAAATAAAAGAAATTATTCAGATAGTGAAGGGAGACGAAAATTTAATAGTAATGGGTGACTGGAATTCGAGTGTAGGAAAAGGGAGAGAAGGAAACATAATAGGTGAATATGGATTGGGGCTAAGAAATGAAAGAGGAAGCCGCCTAATAGAATTTTGCACAGAGCACAACTTAATCATAGCTAACACTTGGTTTAAGAATCATGAAAGAAGGTTGTATACGTGGAAGAACCCTGGAGATACTAAAAGGTATCAGATAGATTATATAATGGTAAGACAGAGATTTAGGAACCAGGTTTTAAGTTGTAAGACATTTCCAGGGGCAGATGTGGACTCTGACCACAATCTATTGGTTATGACCTGTAGATTAAAACTGAAGAAACTGCAAAAAGGTGGGAAATTAAGGAGATGGGACCTGGATAAACTGAAAGAACCAGAGGTTGTACAGAGTTTCAGAGAGAGCATAAGGGAACAATTGACAGGAATAGGGGAAAGAAGTACAGTAGAAGAAGAATGGGTAGCTCTGAGGGATGTAGTAGTGAAGGCAGCAGAGGATAAAGTAGGTACAAAGACGAGGGCTGCTAGAAATCCTTGGGTAACAGAAGAAATATTGAATTTAATTGATGAAAGGAGAAAATATAAAAATGCAGTAAATGAAGCAGGCAAAAAGGAATACAAACGTCTGAAAAATGAGATCGACAGGAAGTGCAAAATGGCTAAACAGGGATGGCTAGAGGACAAATGTAAGGATGTAGAAGCTTATCTCACTAGGGGTAAGATAGATACTGCCTACAGGAAAATTAAAGAGACCTTTGGAGAGAAGAGAACCACGTGTATGAATATCAAGAGCTCAGATGGCAGCCCAGTTCTAAGCAAAGAAGGGAAGGCAGAAAGGTGGAAGGAGTATATAGAAGGTTTATACAAGGGCGATGTACTTGAGGACAATATTATGGAAATAGAAGAGGATGTAGATGAAGACGAAATGGGAGATACGATACTGCGTGAAGAGTTTGACAGAGCACTGAAAGACCTGAGTCAAAACAAGGCCCCCGGAGTAGACAACATTCCATTAGAACTACTGACGGCCTTGGGAGAGGCAGTCATGACAAAACTCTACCAGCTGGTGAGCAAGATGTATGAGACAGGCGAAATACCCTCAGACTTCAAGAAGAATATAATAATTCCAATCCCAAAGAAATCAGGTGTTGACAGATGTGAAAATTACCGAACTATCAGTTTAATAAGCCACGGCTGCAAAATACTAACGCGAATTCTTTACAGACGAATGGAAAAACTGGTAGATGCAGACCTCGGGGAGGATCAGTTTGGATTCCGTCGAAATGTTGGAACACGTGAGGCAATACTGACCTTACGACTTATCTTAGAAGAAAGATTAAGAAAAGGCAAACCTACGTTTCTAGCATTTGTAGACTTAGAGAAAGCTTTTGACAATGTTGACTGGAATACTCTTTTTCAAATTCTAAAGGTGGCAGGGGTAAAATACAGGGAGCGAAAGGCTATTTATAATTTGTACAGAAACCAGATGGCAGTAATAAGAGTCGAGGGGCATGAAAGGGAAGCAGTGGTTGGGAAAGGAGTGAGACAGGGTTGTAGCCTCTCCCCGATGTTATTCAATCTGTATATTGAGCAAGCAGTAAAGGAAACAAAAGAAAAATTTGGAGTAGGTATTAAAATTCATGGAGACGAAGTAAAAACTTTGAGGTTCGCCGATGACATTGTAATTCTGTCAGAGACGGCAAAGGACTTGGAAGAGCAGTTGAACGGAATGGACAGTGTCTTGAAAGGAGGATATAAGATGAACATTAACAAAAGCAAAACGAGGATAATGGAATGTAGTCAAATTAAATCGGGTGATGCTGAGGGAATTAGATTAGGAAATGAGACACTTAAAGTAGTAAAGGAGTTTTTCTATTTAGGAAGTAAAATAACTGATGATGGTCGAAGTAGAGAGGATATAAAATGTAGACTGGCAATGGCAAGGAAAGCGTTTCTGAAGAAGAGAAATCTGTTAACATCGAATATAGATTTATGTATCAGGAAGTCGTTTCTGAAAGTATTTGTTTGGAGTGTAGCCATGTATGGAAGTGAAACATGGACGATAACTAGTTTGGACAAGAAGAGAATAGAAGCTTTCGAAATGTGGTGCTACAGAAGAATACTGAAGATAAGGTGGATAGATCACGTATCTAATGAGGAGGTATTGAATAGGATTGGGGAGAAGAGAAGTTTGTGGCACAACTTGACTAGAAGAAGGGATCGGTTGGTAGGACATGTTTTGAGGCATCAAGGGATCACAAATTTAGCATTGGAGGGCAGTGTGGAGGGTAAAAATCGTAGAGGGAGACCGAGAGATGAGTACACTAAGCAGATTCAGAAGGATGTAGGTTGCAGTAGGTACTGGGAGATGAAGCAGCTTGCGCAGGATAGAGTAGCATGGAGAGCTGCATCAAACCAGTCTCAGGACTGAAGACAACAACAACAACAACATAGGTTGCAAGTGCTACTCTGAGATAAATAGGTTGGCACAGTAGAGGAATTCGTGGCGGGCCGCATCAATCCAGTTAGTAGACTGTTGCCTCAACAAAAAAAAAGGTTATTTTATTTTGACAGTAAGGTATTCCACAAGCGACCTAGGCTCCAGTAAGTGCGAGCTCCTGCCGCTCTGGTACATTCCTCGCTCGGCACGCCCTTTGCACCTAGCGCCGTCTGTCCCGTAACCGCAGACGAGATACGGGGCGTGGGAAGGCAGCGGTCTCTAGGCGGTGTCGCTGTCAGCGGTGACCGCCGACAGCCGCCGCCTGTCTGCGCAGCTAGTATGCGGGCCGGCATGCGGGCACAGGCCGCGCCGGGATGCGAACCCTGGACCGGTCCCGCGGGGTGAATGTCGCAGTCGGCAGATGTACGGCCCAGCTCATGCCATTAACAACTAGACACGGCGGGAGGCGTTCCAGGGATGCTTCAGCGGCAGTGTAGAGACGGCGAAGGCTCCAGAAGGGCTCCGCGCACTCTGACTGCATGACGCACAGAACTCTTTCGCCAGGTTATTGCATTCACTTGACTTACATTGTCCGAGACTGAAAACCTCGGAGACACTGGCCGAGGCGTTTCGTCCTTTACTGTGACGTCACCGCTCTGTTCAAGCCGCACCCCACACACAGTACAGGCACTTAATAACAGTTTTTACAGCCTTTTAAGATCAGATTCCTTTACTCTTCCAAGCTCATCCAAAATCATCGTGCAGACACTTATTTAAAGAGCTAGATATCTTCACTGTAGCCTCACAATATATATATTCACTTATGAAATTTGTTATTAACAATCCGAACGAACTCAAAAGTAATAGTGTACATGGCTACAACACTAGGAGAAAGGACGAACTTCACTACTCAAGCTTAAATGTAACATTGGCTCGGAAGGGGGTAAATTATGCTGCCACAAAAGTCTTTGGTCACTTACCTAATAGCATCCAAAGTCTGACAGATAGTCATATAGCACTTAAAAGGAAATTAAAAGAATTTCTTAATGACAACTCCTTCTACTCATTAGATGAATTTTTGGATATAGTAAGTGGGTAATTCCCCCAACCCCCACAAAAAATTAAAAATATTAATGTCATGTAATATTTTGTGTAATGTAATATCTTGTATAGACACCTTTTATTAACATAACTCGTTCCACATCATTACGAAGTGTCGTATTCATGATCTATGGAACAAATACTAATCTAATCTAATCTACTCGATCGCATTTCGTTAATTTCGTATTCGGTTGATAACTTGTACGATTAATCGTAATGGTGTGGAACGAGTAATTTTACATTCACATTACAGATTCATGTGAAGATATGGCTACATGTCGAGCATTTACAAGCTGATATAAATTTTTTACAGTCAACCAGTCTCGACTCTAGAGTCACCATTTTTAACTAATTTTTTTATTTAACTGAAATACAATAATTACAAGGTTTTTACAAATGTCGATGCACAGCTTAATATTCGTCAATACATCCTTCAAACTACGAACATTAAACAAGAATTGACAGTAATATAACACGACAGATAGGCCGACTATAGCAGTGAACAGTTTATATTAGCAGGAATATGGTTCATTTTTTCTTTTTTTTTTTTGGCAACGCATATTATTTTAGTTTTTCTTGCAGAATTGCAACAATTGCTACACTGTGTAATTTTTCTTCTAACTTAAGAATTTCACGTGTATTACAAGAAAATTAACAAGCGATATTTGTGGTGATTTTATGAATGGTTTTGTCAAATTTTTTGTGTATAGTGATCTGTCCAAATTTTGTTGATTTTTCTTCTCTTATATTTCAAACAGTAATAATAACGAAAAGATGCGAGAAAGAGGGAAAGAGAGAGAGAGAGAGAGAGAGAGAGAGAGAGAGAGAGAGAGAGAGAGACAGAGTTACACCAAAGAGTGTCAAACAGTGACTTATATCTGTAGCATTTAGAAAGAGAGAGAGATTTAGAGAGAGAGAGAGAGAGAGAGAGAGAGAGAGAGAGAGAGAGAGAGAGTTACACCAACCAGTATCAAACAGTGACTTATTTTTGTAGCATTTTTGTATGTGGTGTCAAAACAGTCAGCACTTTAAGTCTATTTTCTTTTTTAACTAAAACGATATTGCTAACTTTCGCGTTCCGTCAGGTGATTCTGTAACAGATTTATGCGTACTCTTCATCTTCATTTTCCTTTGTTAAGTTCTCTCAAGATCACACTCAGGCAGTTGTCCAATGATGGTCCATGTCTGGTGGTACTTAAGGCTCCAACGTTGCAATGCCAAATGATAAATTGCTGTTATCAGTGCCCTTGAGTTTATCATATTTATGGAGGTTCTCGTGTTTTCTCACCCAGTTACAAACATTAATCGTGTCATGGCACAAATATATGTCTCCGATGTTCGATTCAACACTACACACGTCGCATAAGGCTCAGGGATCAGTCTGATTTTGTATTTCGTAGCAAGGGTCAGGTAGTTTTCGGTGCTGACAACTAGCCACATACCTCAGATACACTGGTTTGCAAAATGTATAGACATCTACATCTGCAGCAGACTCCGTAAGCCACGTAATGGTGTGTGGCTGAGGGTACTTTGGGTACCACTATCTGATCCCTCCAACCCTGTTCCACTCGCGAATAGTGCTTCGGAAGAATGTTTCTCGGTAAGCCTCTGTACTGGCTCTAATTTCTCGAATTTTCTCTTCGTGGTCAATACGCGAGATGTATGTGGGGAAAAGTAATATGTCGTCTGAATGCTCCTGAAAAGTGCTGTCCCGAAATTTCAATATTAAATCTCTCCGTGATGCACAACGCCTCTCTTGTAACGTCTGCCAGTGGAGTTTGCTTAGCATCTCCGTAACGTTCTCTCGTCAGCTAAACGATCCCTTGACGGAACACGCTGCTCTTCGTAGGATCGAGAACAATGATGTATCCTGCCAAGTAACAGACCTAGATGGAACTTGGACCATGCTTAGAAAGAACTGCTACCGTATAATACAGGAGGTAACTGAAAGAAATACGCAATGAGACGAACGTAAACGACACTTTTATTCAAGGGTAGTATTTACACTAAAGTTATCGCAATTCATAATGGTCCCCTGGACAGTACAGACGGCCTGATATGACTCCTTACAGAGGTGTGTGATCACCACGAAGAGCAGTGGATGCTCTGCAACATGCTCCCATGCCGGCCACAAGGTTGGTGAGGCGTTCTTCGCTATGGTCGCAGGTTCGAATCCTGCCTCGGGCATGGATGTGTGTGATGTCCTTAGGTTAGTTTGGTTCTAAGATCTAGGGGACAGATGACCTCAGACGTTAAGTCCCACAGTGCTCAGAGCCATTTGAACCATTTGAGGCGTTCTTGCAATAGAGTTTCCCATTCCTCCACCAGCGCTGTTGACAACTGTTGGGCGGTCGTAGGTACATTTGGACGCGTCGCAGTACGTCTCCCCAATGCATCCCATCAAACACGTGTTAGATGGAATTTAAGTCGGGGGACGGGCAGGCCAGTCCATTTGCCGAATATCCTCTGTGGAATGCGATTGAGAGACGGACTGGAGCACGTCAACATGCGCCATCGACCACCCACCAGCTGTCAACCGCACTGGTGAAGGAATGGAACGCGCTGGCACAAGAGCTCCTTATCAACCATTTGGCCAGCACGCTGCAGAGCATGTATTGCCGTCCATGGCGGTCATACACTCTGTTAAGAACCATGTTCCCCTTCCATAATGTCCCAATGAACAACATGTACCTGAGTGAAAAGTGTCATCTCCGTTCTTCCATTACGTAAATCTTGGAGTTACCTTCTGTACTGTACTGTTGCAGTTCTTCCTACGTAATGTCCAAGTTCCATCGACTTGGCACTGACACATCCTGCAAAATAACTCTCGGCCTTAAGTTCTGCATACCACTATACTTGTGGGTGAAATATGTTCTTGAACCTCTCTCCAAAATTGTGACCAATTCGTGTAAGGATGTCTGGTTGACATAGGGTGCTTAGCAGCGCACTGAATTAGTTGTTGGTAGGCTCTTGCTGAGGATGGCTTCAGTGTGTCCTCTCCTAAGCAGCTAATTTCTATGTAGTAGATGTAAACATACACTATGAGATCAAAAGTATCCGGACACCTGGCTCAAAAGACCAACAAGTTTTTTGGCTTTCTCCATCGGTAATGCTGGAATGCAATATGGTGTTAGCCAACCCTTAGCCTCTCGCAGGCATGCTTCCTATTAGGTACTGGAAGGTTTCTTCGGGAATGGCAGCCCGTTCTTCACGGAGTGCTGCATTGAGAAGTATCGATATCGGTCGGTGAGGCCTGGCACGAAGTCGGCGTTCCAAAACATCTCAAAGGTGCTCTATAGGATTCAGGTCAGGACTCTGTGCAGGCCAGCCCTTTACAGCGATGTTATTGTCGTGTAACCACTCCGCCACAGGCCGTGCATTATGAACAGGTGCTCGAACGTGTTGAAAGATGCAGTCGCCATCCCCGAATTGCTCTTCAATAGTAGGAAGTAAGAAAGTGCTTAAAACATCAATGTAGGCCTGTGCTGTGGTAGTGCCACTCAAAACAACAAGGGGTGCAAGCCCCATCCATGAAAAACACGACTGCCTCCGAATATTACTTTGGCACTACAGACACTGCAGAACACGTTCACCGGGCATGCGCCATACCCACACCCTGCCATCGGATCGGAACTTTGTGTACTGTGATTCGCCACTCCACACAACGTGTTTCCACTGTTCAGTCGTCCAATGTTTACGCTCCTTACACCAAGCGAGGCGTCGTTTAGCATTTACAGGCGTGATGTGTGGCTATCGAGCAGCCGCTCGACCATGAAATCCAAGTTTTCTCACCTCCCGCCTGTCATAGTACTTGCAGTGGATCCTGATGCATTTTGGAGTTACAAAGTGATGGTCTGGAGAGATGTCTGCCTATTACACATTCCGACCCTCTTCAACTGTTGGCCGTCTGTCAGTCAACAGGCGAGGTCGGCCTATATGCTTTTGTTCTGTACGTGACCATTCACGTTTCTACTTCACTATCACATCGGAAACAGTGGACTTAGGTATGTTTAGGAGTGTGGAAATCTCTCGTACAGACCTGACTACGTTCGAAGTCCGTGAGCTCCGCGGAGGGCCCCATTCTGAATCCTCACGATGCCTAATGACTACTGAGGTCGTTGATATGGAGTACCTTGCAGTAGGTGGCAGCACAATGCACCTCAAAACGTATGTTCACTCTGCAGCGGAGTGTGCGCTGATATGAAACTTCCTGGCAGATTAAAACTGTTTTAATCTGCCAGGAAGTTTCATATCAGCGCACACTCCGCTGCAGAGTGAAAATCTCATTCTGGAAACATCCCCCAGGCTGTGGCTATGCCATGTCTCCGCAATATCCTTTCTTTCAGGAGTGCTAGTTCTGCTAGGTTCGCAGGAGAGCTTCTGTAAAGTTTGGAAGGTAGGAGACGGATACTGGCAGAAGTAAAGCTGTGAGTACCGGGCGTGAGTCGTGCTTCGGTAGCTACACAGTCTGCCTTCGGCGGTGCTACGGCACGGACGTCTGTTTACGTCCCTGCCGGAGTAGTTCGCGCTCGCGCAGTTGTTTACCTCTTCGGAGTACTCGCGCGTTTAGACGACTCGATACAGAATGGCACATGCATACCGAAAGTCGACTCTCAAGATTAGTTTTTCGAATGTATATGCGAGACCGAAAGCCTACGAAATAGAAAGGTTCCTACGAGACGAAGTTAAACTTGACTACAACGAACTTATCGGAATCCACCTCTCCATAGTGAGCAGTGTCGTTTACGTCAAGCTGATTAACGATGCAGTATGTGACAGAATCATCCGAGATACTAAACATGGACTCAAATTTCGTCACTCTGATGGACATGTTGGAGAAGTAACTATTGATCATGCAGGACTGGGCTTACGAAACATACGCATTTTCGAACTTCCCTTCGAGGTTCCGTCTGACTTGGTCATTGACGCCTTACGCCCGTATGGAAGAGTGCTCAGCCACGTTCAGGAAAAATGGTCCAACTTCACGACTTACCCCGTTCTCAATGGCGTGCGTCAAATCAGAATAGAACTGACACAACATGTGCCCTCGTACTTGTTCATCGGCGGATGCAGAGCTATAGTCATCTACGATGGACAACCCAAAACATGCTCAGGATGCGGGAAAGAGGGCCACGTGCGTTCCGAATGTATGCAGCGGATGATAGTGCAAGTTCCAAATGGCGAACCTGTACCTACGTCCACGTTGACGCCGCTGCCACTAACGTATGCGGACGCATTCCGAACAGATCCCATCCCGAAGAATGACCAGGTACAGAATCCTGACAGTTTAAGGCAACCGACTGCAGCAGAGACCGCCTCCAGTGACGAAACGACGCACACTTCTGCCGCTCCGGCGCCGACGACGCCCTTAACCGAGCGGAAAGGATCGGTAGGAGATATGGAAATTGATCCTGCGGTTGTGCCGACAGCTGCTTTCGTCCCTGAGCACCGGGAGTCACTTCCGCACTCGGATACGGAGGCGCACACGCGCAAACAACGGTCGCCGAAGCGCCACAAGAAACGACGGCTAGCGCCGTCGGATACCTGCTTACTGCAGTCCATGTCAGACGATCTTGGGTGTAACGTCGATACAGTGCATCCGGAGGCGCAACGGGAGGTTCTACCCCCCACACAGCAGTACGACGCGAATCACGCTAGACAGGGGTTGAATACAGACACACCGGACGGAAAGCCGACGGAAGGAGACCCTCCACCCACCGCAGCAACGTCACCGCCTTCGGTCAGCCCGGCCGGAGAGACGCGACGGGAGCTGGACCTCCAGCACAGTAACTGGGCCGACGAATCCGATGCTGACCCACACACTGACGACGCACCCGCAATGGCGAGTGCTGCGTCCACCGGATGTTAACTGCGCAGAAGATGCAGATTGACGAACAGACAGCAGGTCACCGGGCAGCAGCACACAAATTAACATAAGCGTTCATGTGCGCTTTACGCACTGAGGAACAGCGGAAGGCATATCGAACAGCCTCTATTAATATTAATACGATCAGAACGCCTGTAAAATTGCAGTTATTACGAGACATGTTGCATGCGTCAGACGTCGACATCGTTCTGCTGCAGGAAGTATGTGTTGAGAGCTTCCCCGACCTCTATGAGTACGATACGTACATTACACCTACTACCGACGGCGGCAGCGGAACAGCGATACTTCTACGTAGTGGCATAGTAGCCGAGGACGTGGTGTACCTGCCGTCAGCGCGGGGACTGGCTCTCACAGTGCTGGGAGTACGGGTCGTTAACATTTACGCACCGTTGGGGTCCGACAGACGGCGCGACCGATCCCGATTTTACGCAGAGGAGATTGCAACACTATTCTTAGGTCGGTATGAAAATGTCTTATTTGGAGGCGACTTCAACTGCGTGCTCGCACCAAAGGATCAACACCCACGTTATACTTCATGCCCGGAGCTGCGACAACTCATACAGGACATGAACCTCATTGATACATGGGAGAAGATACATGGCGACAGACGTGGATACACCTACGTCACGAGTCACTCTGCAAGTCGGCTCGATCGCATTTACGTAACACGTCGTCTCGAACCTGCGATCCTCGATGCGGAATTGTGGCCTGTCGCCTTTTCAGATCACATAGCATATATTTGCACGATCTCCCTGAGTCGTCAACAAGTTTGGAGGAGTCGCAGTGTTTGGAAACTGAATACAGCACACCTCAGGGAACCTGAGTGCAGACGCATAGTCGAAGATGCTTGACACGTGTGTGAACGACGCCTCCCGACATATCCGACGACGTTGCAGTGGTGGCTGGAATGCGTTAAGCCTGCATTGCGCCGAGCGTTAATTGCATACGGAAGAGAGCAGATGATGTGGAGGCGACACACGACGGAATTTTATTTCACGATGCTCCGCGAACTTTCTGTACAAGCACCTTCACAGGAGCGTCGAGCCGGTATAAAACGAGCACAGGCCCAAATAATTTCCATAACGCGCCGCCGTCTGGAGGGAGTCGCAATCCGTGCAAGGGCCTTTGAACGAGTCCGTGGAGAATCACCGTCGATGTATCACATTATCAGAGAAAAACAACGTAGCCGCAGAACCTTAATACAGACGGTCGTACTGCCAGATGGTCGCCGCATGACAACGTAAAAAGATATTGCCAACGCTTTCGTGGAACACTACGGTCATCTCTATGAAGAAGCGGAACACGATCAGCCAGCCTTTCAGGAGGTCCGACGAACGCTCTCCGCGTGTCTCGACGAGCCGGCCAACCTGGAGTTAACAGGTGAAATCACAGTTGACGACGTAATGGAAGCGATTGATAAGGGAGCGTCGCACAAATCGCCGGGGCCCGACGGGTTTCCGTTAGAGTTCTATCGTACATTTAAAGAGCTCATGATTCCACGATGGACTGCCATGTACTGCGAATTGATGTCTCCCAACGTGCCTCTTCCACCCGCCTTCGTGGAAGGAATGATCATCCCCATCCACAAACCATCTGGCGGCACAGGGATACAGGCCTACCGGCCACTGACCCTTCTTAATTGCGACTACAAGATCTACGCCAGGATACTTGCAGCACGTTTTAAACGCGTAATACGCCAAGTGATTTCACTCGACCAAACCCAGCTAGGAGGAGACAGCAATATACAAACGGCACTCAGTGACTACCGCGATGTTATCGCACTGGCATCAACATGTCGTCTCCGGGGTGTATTGGTATCGATAGACTTCGATCGCGCATTTGACAGGCTGAGTCATGCTTATCTCACGGAGGTTATGACGAAAATGAAGTTTCCGGAAAGTTTTGTCACCGTCGTTATGAGACTACTCCACGGAGCCGCATCCAAAGTGCTCATTAATGGACGCTTGGTGGGGCCCATCACCATCTCACGATCGGTCAGACAAGGGTGCCCGCTGTCAACGATATTGTATGCCATCGCTGTCGAGCCCCTGCTCTGCGGGCTCCGGAATCGACTCCAAGGAATGACGATAAGGCACAACAAGTTTATATGCCGAACATACGCAGATGACCTAGTGTTTTTAGCACGGTCAGGAGACGAGGCAAGAGCCTCCTTGCATTGGATTAATTTGTATTGTATGGCTACGGGAAGTCGCCTGAACATGGCAAAGTCGGGAGCGATGAACATCGGGAGAGGACTCCCGACAGGAAGTGTAGCACCATTACAGCCGATCAACAAGATGAAATGCCTAGGAATTATCTTCACTACAGACGTTCGACGCACGGCGGCACTGAGTTACAGACATCTTCTGCAAACAATTCGTGCGAGTGTCCGAAGTCACAGGTTAAGGGCACTGGATATGATCCAACGGGTCACCTTTGCCAACACTTATCTAGCCTCTCGCATCCCCCACCTGGCACAAGTTCTTCCTATGCCGGTGGTGCTGGCCCGCCGAATCCTGGCGGCACTAGGATATTTTGTAAGCACGGGTCTGCTTTTTAAGGTAGGATACGAAACCCTCACCCTTCCTCGTAGTCGTGGAGGTCTTGGACTAGTCCATGTACGCGACCGAGCAGTGGCTATTTATGTAACCACAATGATAAAGATGTGGACACGACATCAGACATGTCTGACGGGCACATTGATAGACGAACTCGCTCCACCTTCGCGTTCGGCTCCGGTAGCGGTGGCTCACATCTCACCATCGCTTACCCATATGCGAACCTTTTTTGTGGAACACAGTTATGTACATATGGAACTACCGACTACCAGGACGGCAACGGCACGTGATATATATCACATCTTAACTCGACGACGGCCGAACAATGCCGTGGAGCGCCGCCAACCAACAGTTACGTGGTCAGTGGTATGGCGTACAGTGCACCATCCACACCTTGATACGGGAACGCGCGCACTGTGGTATCAGGTGGTAAATGGGAAATACGTGACTCGTTCCAGGTTGCATACAATTCATATGGCGGACGAGCCACTGTGTCCGCAGTGCAATGTTATAGACACAGAGGAGCATCGCCTGATATGCGGCCCTTCGGCGGACGTATGGTATTTGGTCAAAAAAATGATCGCCTTCCTCCTTCGGGTGGGGCCGCAAACAGTAGAACCACGCACATTACTTCTCCCAGATAGGACATATTATCCCCGAACAAAGACAAACGCAGTGACTTGGATTCGAGGTTTGACTGTGCGTTATCTTTTCCGAGACGGCAGTAAGAATGTGCTTGACTTCTGGGCCTTATTACAGGAACATCACTCACAGCTTATGAGACATCCGAGATATAGAACATATTACGCAAATTTTTTAGGGAGTGCCTTGCTTGATCCCCCACCCAGTTGGGGTGTCCCGGGTAGGAGAATGTAATTATTACCTATAAGTATTAGAACAAGAAAGGACCAGGACAGTGGAGAGGATCCACAAACACACGTGAAGACGTACCCGACACCAACGCGAGGTATGACGGGATTAGCGAGGTACGCGCCTGAAAGAGGAACGTAGACCGTTGTTGTTTTGTCCTGATGGAAGCAGGATTTTTTTTTCCCCACACTTATGTAAAAAAAAAAGGTGGAAAGTCCACTTATTTACGTTTCCCAGAAAAAAAATTTATGTTATGAAGTCATCGTCTTCTATATTTAAAAAAAATGCTAGAAGCAGTTTATGTAACAAAAAAAAAAAGAAGTTGGTAGAGCACTTGCCCGCGAAAGGCAAAGGTCCCGAGTTCGAGTCTCGGTCGGACGCACAGTTTTAATCTGCCAGGAAGTTTCATAAATTATACCGTCGCAACAGTATGAGTGCTCGACGGCAGAGAAAATATTTATTAGAAAATTAAGGTACAAAAATTATAACTCCTTTTGTTTTCTTCCCGTTATTGTCTCTTGTGAGCGAAAGCTTAATTTAGCTTATTCGCTAGTCTTGGTATGATTCAGACGTAAAAACTTATTTGTTAGTCTTGGTCTGATTAAGTCATAAAAACTTATTGGTGTGAAGACATATAGTATTGTGGAAGCTTGTATGAAATTTGGAGGATGGAAGCAGTCGTAAAATACATTGCATTCAAGGTCAAGATGGTTTTAATTTGTAGACATTAGTAATTCCTGGGCGATGAAATTTACTACAAGATTTTGGAGCAGCTACGACTTTTTCAACAACTGGCGACCGTGACAGGACTGATTGTCTAGTAAGTTTTAGTGGTTACCGTATCCTCTAAGCATATGTTAATCACTGTTTGCTTGTCATCAATTGCCTCGTGAACAATATAGACCATTCCTAACCTGTATCCTGTGTCACTGGTGACGTGAAATGGTGTCTTTATGCTGACACATGGCAAAGAAAGGAGTGGTTGAACCCAAAAAAAGCAGCAACGCAGGATACGAAGGTTGGAACTTTAACAGTGCCAACTATTTATTTACAGCTCGTACAGAATAGATAAGTGTTTCAAAGTTTAACTGACCTTCAATGTAGTCACCAACATTGTGTATAAACCGCTGCCAGCGATGTGGAAGTCGTAAGATACTCTTAGCAGTGCCAGTTATGTTGACAGTTCGAGCAGCGCGGTCTATTGCCCGACGAATTTGTAGCAGTTCTGAAGCGAATGCCGTGAAGTGTTTCCTTCAGTTTAGAGGAAGAGGGAAAGATTAATGTTTAACGTCCCGTCGACAACGAGCCATTATAGACAGAGCACAAGCTCGGATTAGGGAAGGATGGGGAAGGAAAACGGCCGTGCCCTTTAGAAGGAACCATCCCGGCATTTGCCTGAAACGATTTAAGGAAATCACGGAAAACCTAAATCAGGATGCCCGGAGACGGGTTTGAACCGTCGTCCTTCCGAATGAGAGTCAGTTCAGTTTACAGATCGACTTGAACTCACTAGGGCTTAAGTAATGAGAGTTGAGTAGGTGGGGTAGCACTTAGCAGCCCTATCAGTCAAGCAAATCAGTAACAGCTTGCACTGTACGTGCTTGAGCATTGTCCTGCAAAATGGTGCTCAGGTCCTGCAGAAACTGTCAACACTGCTGTGTCTGAGCTGGTCGTAAGTTGTGCTCCAAAAATGAACAGTATAGAGACTGAAGTGATGACACTTTCTGCAGAACCTGGCCATCATTTTGCAGGATAATGCTCAAGCATGTACAGTGCAAGCTGTTACTGATTTGTTTGACTGATGGGGCTGTACCTTCTACTGCACTCCCCCGACTTAAGCCCTCGTGAGTTCAACTCGATTTCTAAACTGAAGGAAGCACTTCACGCCATTAGCTTCACAACTGCTACAAATTCGTCGGACAATAGACAGCGCCGCTCGAACTGTCAACACAACTGGCACTGCTAAGAGTATCCTACGACTACTACATCGCTGACAGCGAGTTATACACTTTGAAGGTCAGTAAAACTTTGAAACACATATCTATTTTGTACGAGCTGTAGATAAAGAGTTGTCACTAGTAATGTTCCAACCCTCGGTGAAAGACCTGCCCGCATCCACAAAAGATTATGTTATGCGTGTGGTGGAACAGCGACGATGTAACCATCACTGCTGACATTTATCATTAGCAGCACAGACGTCTTCCAGACGCAATCCGGAAACAACGACCAGGAAGGCTGCGTGGAGTGATTCTGCTTCACGAAACGCCCTCCCGCATTCTGCAAGACTGTCAAAAAATATTATACACCTTATTCACTTGATCTTGCGCCTGCAGATTTTCACCTTTTCTGCTCAGTATCAAAAATGGTTCAAATGGCTCTGAGCACTATGCGACTTAACTTCTGAGGTCATCAGTCCTCTAAAACTTAGAACTACTTAAACCTAACTAACCTAAGGACATCACTCACATCCATGCCCGAGGTAGGATTCGAACCTGCGACCGTAGCGGTCACGCGGTTCCAGTCTGAAGCGCCTAGAACCGCTCGCCCACTCCGGCAGGCCGCTCCGTATCGAACAGCCTTCAAGGGATTTCCTTGACGGATGAACATAGCTCAATGAGTTCTTCGCCTCAAAACCACGTTATTACTGCAGTCATGGAATCGAAAATTTAATCCAGCAATGGCAAATTGTTGTAAATAGTGAAGCAGTATATATGTTATTGATGTCTAAATTCGCTGTTATGCGTACCTGTTGCGTTTAGTAAACTTACGAAAAAAAGCTAGAAACTTATCTACCGATCAATAGAACGTGCAGATAGTTAAGAGTTACTAATGTAAATGCTGCATAATGTATTAGCTAAAGCGGTTAAAGTACACGAACTTCACAGCTGTTACAGATTTATATACGATTCTTACAATGAAAATATAAGCTGCTCCCCGCTGCTGGTTTAAACAGTGTCTAGTTCCGACTCCGAGTATTCAAGAGCATACGTACGCAATTTAATATTTGACTGGTGCTGATTTGATGTTAGTGCAGTCGTTATTCGCCTCGCTTTGGGAAAATAGTTTACGCGAAATGCTCTCATTAACGCCAACGGTAGGGTCACGGCCAGAAGAGTTGTGATGTGTTTATACTCCACACACGTCGCAGTTGCCCAGAGTAGGTACACTGGTCTGACAGAACGCAAAAACACGTTGAATAACGGCTTGATCGTCCTGTATCAGAAATCTCTGTAAAGACCACGAGGCAGTGCCTTTTCAGATATATGAGATCCAATACGATTCCGATAGGGCTGACGACCGTCGAATTTCGGTCGTATCCCTTCAAAACGACGATACCACCATGCTTCTCAGACCAACGTAGCACGAATGTGATATTGTAAAATCGAAGATATGTGAGATACATTGGTGAATGGATTCCTACCATACTTTGCACAAGATCACGGGGCAAAATATCAGCCACCGCTTTAGGATAGCACACTGGTCGCTTTGTCGCGATTAAGTGACCTTCACATGGCAACCGGTGGAATCAGTGCTGTAAGAGGGTCAACTTGGAGGAACCAGAGACAAATGTCAATTCTCGTCAGTTGTCAGTAGCAATTGGTTTGAAACCCGACAGGTCCATTTCAACCACTTGACGAGCAAACAATGCGAAGAGGATTGCATGCAATGGGCTCTAGGCTTCGGGTAACTAGCAGAAACACCATTACTTACGTCGGCACGTACAGCTGCACGTTTTCACTGAGTCAAAAGCACACAAACGGAGCCGAGCAACTGACTGGAGGCGTTGAGGGTGATCCGACAAATTGTGTTTATGCCTCTTTTCTACCGCCGTGAGGCGTCAAATGAACTGTGGCCTCCATGAAGTTTCAAACCGTAGCGTGCGGAAGCTGTAGTTAGTCGACAGGTGTTTCTGTGACGTTTAAGGGCTGTTTAATATATAATGACTTGGGACCCTCTGTAGTATTGCTGCCTAGTTTTAACTAAAACTTGTAGGAATTTGAAAGGAAGCTGCCGTGAAGCACTGAGTTAACTACAGTGGCCGGCAAGTCCGTTGTGGAGACATGAGTGGCTCAGAATAACACACAGGCGAAAGGGATCTGAGACGGACTAGCTGTACTAAGTGAAACTTGCACTGCACAGTGGTAATAGCCAGAGCAGGCAGCGAAGTGTCATCACACCAGTGAAACACACACACCGTGAGCTACATGACCGATACATTCACGCAGTTAATCATTGATCTACGGCTACTCCCATCACCAGCTATACACTACGGAAAGTTCCCAACAGTCATCCACAGCACTGCCTACTCATGTGCAGGGAGTGACCAAACACACAACACATTACCATCCCTAATATGGTGTAGGAAAACTGTTGGCTTTGGAGGCAGCTTATACCACTCTTCCTCCAGAATGGTGGCAAGTTCATTTAACGATGATGGTGGATAACGATCAGGTAACCTTATCTCCAAAGTAGACCGCAAAGGCTCAATAATGTTGAGATTTGGTGACTCTGGTGACCGAGGGAAATGCAGCATTTTATCCTCATGCTCAATAAATCCAGCACTGGACAACAGGAGCTGTGTGCACAATGGCTCTTTTGTGCTGGAAGGCAGCATCGATATTGGATAACAAACATTGTACCATGGCGTGGAAGAAAATGCTCAAAGGTGTGTGAATTCCTAAGGGACAAAACCGCTGAGGTCATCGGTTCCTAGCCTTGCACACTACTTAAACTAAGTGCAACACATTACACCCATGCCCGAGGGAGGACTCTAACCTCCGGCGGGAGGGGCCGCGCAGTCCGTGACATGGCGTCTCAAACAGCGCGGCCACTTGGCGCGGCCCACGGCGTGGAGCTGATCAACCAAAATGCCGACGTAATCCTTGGCAGCAATACGGACTTGTGGTGTAATCATGGGGCCCATGGAATACCGTGATAAGGGCTGCCCATATCATCACAGACACTCCGCCATATTTCTCTCCCGGAAGCAAGCAGTCTGCATCACATGCTTCAAATTGGCGTATGCCAGACATAAAGTTGTCCAGAAGTTGGACAGTCTGAAACAAGATTTATCAGACCAAATGACATTCTTCCATTGATCCATAGTCCAAGTTTTATGTCTTAGGCACAACGCGTTCCTGTCATGGGTATTAGCAACACTGCTTAGTGACGTTGGTATTCCTGATCGTCGTGCAGCTTTTGTTGAGTTCCCTTCGAGTCTTTGCAAATTTCATTCCGTGTAGTCAGTTGGACAGTAACTATGCCTCGCAGATAGGCGTGTGTTACGCAGATGTCAGTATTTGAGAGAGGATGTGTGGTTGGGCTCAAAGCAGGCGGCTGGAGTATCGGCGAATCTCTCGACATTTGAATAGGATCGTTGCCATCATTCGGCGATGATGGCAGGAGTGGGTCTACCACGTTCGAACATACTTGACATCACAGCAGCTGAGAAGAGTGCTCCACCTACCATCATCGAAGGCTGCCATGGGTCTGATGATGGTCATGTGATATGACAGAAACCGGTCACCTATGTTCTTGTAGCATACGTGGTGCGATAAAGACTGAATTTTAAAAAGAAAAAAAATTCGTAATCCATCACTTTTCCGACAACTGGCGCTTGCAATCGGTTATGAATCAACATACATTACAGGAATTTCATCGAAAAAATTTGTAATTATTCCATTGATTAGTTCTTTCTATTTGTTGAGAATTAATTCACCAAGCGTACAGTAAGTAGTCGAATAAGGACAATGTTATTTCAATATATATTAGAAAACATTCGTGTACAAATCTTCTACTGACGTGGGTAAATAAACAGAAAAACAAAAATAAAATAATAATTGCGTTTCGAGCGTTGAGCGCTGAAGTGCGAAGACGCGACGGTAGCCACTGTGCCATCTCTTCGGCCGAACTACGTACTCGAAAACAGGCAAATAATATACCTCACCGAGCGAGGTGGCGCAGTGGTTAGCACACTGGACTCGCATTCGGGAGGACGACGGTTCAATACCGTCTCCGGCCATCCTGATTTAGGTTTTCCGTGATTTCCCTAAATCGCTTCAAGCAAATGCCGGGATGGCTCCTTTGGAAGGGCACGGCCGATTTCCTTCGCCGTCCTTCTCTCACCCGAGCTTGCGCTCCGTCTCTAATGACCTCGTTGTCGGCGGGACGTTAAACACTAATCTCCTCCTTCTCCTCCATAATATATCTCGAAAATTTCAACCGTCAATTTGTCAGAAACGGTTACATATCTACGGAGTGGTCGACACACATGTTCGTTTATTTTAACCCCTCTTCTACTGAGAGAACTTTCATGGAAATCGGGTTGTGGCACTTTCCGTGTTCTCCTCATCCGTAGCAGAAGCTTTGCAATGTATGAAGTACAAGACTTGAAATGAGAAAATCCATAATACGCTACCCGCAAGTCTCTACTCTTGTAAATAAAGCAAAAAGTTACCTGCTGCAATATACACTTTCTGTGTTTCATGTAAGTATATATATATATATATATATATATATATATATATATATATATATATATATATATGTGTGTGTGTGTGTGTGTGTGTGCGGTGTGTGTACAGCTATAAAAATATTTGTAAAGGCATCACGTGCCCCATAATCTAGAACTTATTTTGGGTGGACAAATAAATTGTAAATTGCAATATAATCACGAAGTGACACAGAATGCAATATTGGAGTTGGTTGCTCCATATTGCTCGGCATGTTCACAAAATCGAACACACTCCTGAAAGACAGCATTCCTATATTTGCATAGCATCGAATATTACAAAATATACTATTATTAAATTAATGAGAAATTCCCAGAATCTATCAGGAAATACGAAGGTGGATAAAAAAAAAATTCATGGATGTAGCAAGATGCGAACGAAGTGCCCTTGACTCCGTAATTTCGCACCTCTAAGCACTAAGCTACATTGAACTGCATAACAGGAAACCACGTCTCTCATTTTACGATCTCCTGAAGGCTTTAATCGCTGATATATCCCTTTCCACCCGAACCCGCACGATCGTGCGGGTGCGGTTTTTATTTTTTTACCAAACTGAATCTCTTGCCTTGCTACCAACCGACCTGTAATGATCGTGCAGGGTGTGCGCTACGCGTTTCTCATGTTTATGTTGTCATTCGGCGCCAACAGATTGCAGCGCGTGTTGTTTAAGTTGATCGAGAAGTGAGCATTATGCCGGCGCCTGATTAGTAGCTCATAATTAAGTTAAATTGAATTGTTGCGGCGATTTGCTGGATCTGGTTATTTGTAATAGTGTGTACAACGTTGTGATATTGATAATTATTAGTAACATCATATCTTTGCACAGTAATTGTGCGTTAAATTTGTACTAGCACGATTGTGAGGGTTAGGTGTTGACTGTGTAACTTCATCCTCGAATGGGTGTTGTTGATTGTGTCATTGGCCTCCCTATATTACTGCTTTTCATACAGTTTTGAATGAGAACGTTTTTATGCACATTCCCTTTATTGTATGCAGGTTTATCAGACAATCAAATCCGTTCTGTATTAGAGGATTCGGATTTGAGTGGCATTTTGTCAGATGAAGAAGACGAGTTTGTTGCTTCTCCTTCAAATATTCAGCAGGCAGACCACTCGTTTGATGATGATGTGAGTGCCGAAGAAGTTCCTGAAGAGCGCAGGAGTTCACACAGTGTCACAGAAGGTGTCAGACCACTGCTTTTTCGGAGATCGAATTTTGTCCAGAAGTTTCATCCACCAAACATTAATTACAGAGCTGTTGAAGTCAGAGACAAAGATGTGCGATATGAGTTACCCATTTCGTATATCATTCCCATTTTCTTACTAAAATATCTTCTTTTTAATTCTAGAGTCCTTCACCAAATGGAGTTCCTGCTGAATATTTCGGTTAATATTTCAGTGAAAAGTTTTTTTGAAGAGGCAGTGGAATAAACAAATATGTATAGTATTGCAAAGACAGGGAAATCCCTGGGGACTACAGCGCATGAACTAAAGGTGTTTTTTGGGATAAATTTAATGATGGGGTGCATAAGGTATCATAGGCTACCCATGTACTGGAAGAAATCTAGTTCTTTATCAGCTATTAGTGACACTATGTCTAGAGACCAGTTCCTTGCGCTCAGGAATAATGTGCACTTTGTTGATACTATAAAACCACCTGAAGAGGCTAAAACTAATAGACTGTGGACATTTCAGCCAGTGATCGACACAGTAAGAAGATGTCACAGTTTGCCTCGTAGCTGTAACTACTACAGTATTGAGAGTTGAAGAGTTTGAAACACAGTTAGATGATACGTTAAGCACCTCCACAAAGGCAAAAGTTTACAAACCCAATCCGAAACCAGGTTTGGACAGGCGATATGATTGGTATGATCACTGGCCGACAGTGGATGGTATTTTGTCACCACTAACATGTCAGTATGAGCGCTGCAGTCCCAGAACAAAGACAAAGTGCATAAAATGCAATCAGTACTTATGTCTTGCAAAAGGAAAGGATTGTTTCATATTATTTCACGAAAAGTGAAGCAGTCTGAACCATGACTTTTTGTTACAAAATAAATAAATAAAAATTATTATTAATTTTTTTGCCATAGGATATGATTTGCAATCTATGTAATATTTTTTGTAATAACTAATAAATAAAAGTAATGAAAGAATAATTTTTTATTCATAACGTTTCCTCTAGTAACTTATAATATCAAACAAATAGCAGGAAGTCAGAGAATAATTTTGGTGAAATAAAACCTGACCCTTACGATTGTGCTAGTTGTTTTCCCGCTACATTTTTTGTGGAAGAGTTTTTATTATTTTTCCCAGTGTCTACTATGCCCAAGTATACAGAGAATTCAACTTTATTCACTATTTTTTTTAAAAAAAGGTGTTCAGGGTGGAAAGGGATATCATTAAGTGACAATTATAACCAACCGTACGAAAAGCAAGTCGTTTTTTAGTAAACTTTCAGTCTGTTGTTGCCTTGAAACAGCCTACTTTCATAACATGCATGTCATAATACGAAAACGAACAAATACAAAAATTCTTTAACCTCCAATACGACCTTTCCTGTCCTTTTATTGGAACAAATCGTACCAATAACGACGCATTTTCGAGGCATCATCGGTGTGGTGGTGTTTTGGCACAGCATACATTGAGAATGCGTAGGCTACAATATAAAACCTAACAAATGGAAATGACCAAATCCAGTATAGCGTCTCCCAAGTTAGGCCCACGATTTAGAACGCTATGTTGCATCTCATTACGAAGCAAAATCTGTCTCGGCATATTCAGTGTTCCGCACTACGAAATGCTGTGGAACGTGAAATCCAAAGCTGTGACGTCACAAAGCTCGATCTGCTCCTAGTCCGCTAACAGTTGCTCGTCCCGCGTGAGGGTGGCTTAACGGCACGATGCTTCGATTCTCGTGGAATACTCGCTACCCGATAATGAATACACACGAATATGCAGCAGCCCTGGACCTAATAAAGCCCCTGCGGCCTGGACCGCGGCGCTGTCGTGTTACTGCTGGCCATCCCCGCTCCTCCACTTCTTGTTGTGAGGGGGCGCCAGGTGAGCTGAGAGCCTGGTGGCTTCCTGTGGCACAAAGCGGGCTCACCGCAGCTGGCGCGTGCGCCGCTTCCTTCCGGCAGATGTCCGTCCTCCCCCCCCCCCCCCCCCCCACTGTACACCGCACTCCCTCCCCCGTGGCCCTCTCTATCAGCCACCTGCCCCGCTCACATCCTAATCCACGGTCATACCCCTCCCTCCGCAGCAGATCGAAACCACGTAGGGCTCGAAGATGACAGACAGTTGGGCAGAATTGAGGAACCAGAAACTGTTCTCCAGAACCAAACGGACTTTACACACGACTAAGAACTTTTAAAATTACACGCCAGGTTGCTATGGGCAGGACCCAGGTGATGGGCTGAAACTATAATGAGTCTAATCATAAGTAAGATTATGTACATTTTCCTGGTTGGCACCAATACATACGAATATGCGTCAGTACAACCGGGGCTCAGCACCAACTAAAGGCAAAGATAGTCCTGCAGAAGAGCTGCGCCGCTTATGTATATCTATGGAGTGAGCACAGCCTACTGCGCAAGTTGTAGGCATCAAACTTGGCTAGACACGTGATTTTGGGACGACGATGCTTGTCTACAGTTTGAAATTATAGAGGAACTTGAATACTACCCGTATTCGCGTAGTTTTGTATACTTTTATGCACGTTTAAATGTTCAAATGTGTGTGAATTCCTAAGCGACCAAACTGCTGATGTCATCGGTCCCTAAACTTTCACACTACTTGAACTACCTTTAACTTATGCCAAGAACAACACACACACCCATGCCCAAGGGAAGACGGCGGAAGAGGCCGTGTAATCCCTGACATTGTGCCTTAAACCGTGCGGTCACTCCGCGCAGCTCTGCATGTTTAAGTTTTAGCAACAGCTGTGGTGCTGTAATGTTGTTGCTACAAATGTAAAAATAAGTATGTGAAAGGAAAACCAGTTACTTTTCATATGTATCTACAAAGAGTGCATGACTGTAAATTTCTTATTGATGTAAGGCACTTTGTAGGACGAAAAATATCGCGTCATGGTATTATAAAGTATTGTATCGCAGATACAATTTCTACGATTTTAATGGCCATTTGTTTACAAGACAAGTCCTAGATCAATTTCCAAGTGAGTGTGAGTAAATTAGCAGCAGTGTGTAGAAACTGTAGCTATATTAATATGCTGATAAAATTTATGCTTGAAAGCCTGATTATTTTCATCTGGTTTATGCAGGTTCTCAAACCCTTGTGTGTGTGTGTCTATTTCTGCATGAGACAGTTTACTATAAAAGGTAATTGCAACGTAATTAATTAGAATAGATTCGACAATTTGAACCAGTTGAATAGAAAACAAACAAATTTGAGCTGTCACTTTTATTTTTCTAGCGTTGATTTTGTATTTCTTAATCTTTTGTGCATAGTGTATGGTCTTACTTTTCTAATGAGACGGCAAAAAAAACGTTACAAATATTCTACTTGTCTGTAAGAGTAATTAAGAAGAATTCAAAAGCTACATCTTCATGATCGCTCTGCAATTCTCAAGTGCCTGGCAGAGGGTTCATCAAACCACCTTTAAGCTCCTTCTCTTCTATTCCACTCTCGAACAGCGCGCGGGAGAAACGAACATTTAAATCTTTCCGTGCGAGCTCTAATCTCATTTATTTTATTATGATGATCGCGTTTGTTTTGATGATTGCCAACCCAGTTCAGTACCATATCCCCTTGGACTCTCTCCCCTATTTCGCAATAATACAAAACGAGCTGCCCTTCTTTGAACTTTTTCGATGTCTCCCGTCAGTCCTATCTAGTGCGGATCTAACGACACACAGCAGTACTCCAGAAGAGGGCGGGCAAGTGTAGAGGAAGCTTAGTTGAGTTTACAGCCTTTAGAGTTGAGTGATATATCGTGTAACTGAAATTTAGCGGATTTATTTTAGTGCACACATGGATGACTTCACACTTTCCATTATTTAGAGTCAATTGCCACATTTCACACCATATACGTATCTTGTCTAAATCGTTTTGCAATTTGTTTTGTTCATGTGATGACTTTATAAGACGGTAAATGACAGCATCATTTGCAAACAATCTAAGAGGGATACTAAGATTTTCTCCTAAATCGTTTATGTAGTTCAGGAATAGCAGAGGGTCTATAACACTTCCGTGCGGAACGCCAGATATTACTTCTGTTTTAGTCGATGACTTTCCATCAGTTACTACAAATTGTGATCTTTCTGACAGGGGGTTACAAATCCGGTCACACAACTGAGACGATAGTCCACATGCACGCACTTTGATTAGAAGTTGCTCATGAGAAACGGTGTCAGAAACCTTCTGGAAATCTAAAAATATGGAATCAATTTGACATCCCCTGTCAGTAGCACTCATTACTTAGCGAGAATAAAGAGGTGGTTGTGTTTCACAAGAACGATATTTCCTGAATCCATATTGGCTGTTTGTCAATAAATTGTTTTCTCCGAGATGACTCATAATGTTAGAGCACAGCATATGCTTGAAAATCCTCCTACAAATCGACGGTAGTGATATGGATCTGTCATTCAGCGGATTAGTCCTACTTCCTTTCTTGGGTATTGGTGTGACTTGCGCAACTTTTCAGTTTCTGTGTGCGGATTTTTCCGCGAGCGAGCGGTTGTCGGTTGTATGTGTTTGCTAAGAATGTTCAAGCATATTCTGAAAGGAACTTTAACTGGTAGTTAATCTGGACCGGAAGCTTTGTTTCTTAAGTGTTTTAAGCTGTTTCGCTACATCAACGATATCTATTTCTACGTTATTCATGTTGACAGTTGTTCTTGATTCAAATATTGGAATATCTACTTCGTCTTCTGTTGTCAAGGAATTTCGGAAAACCGTGTTTAGTAACTCTGCTCTAGTGGCTTTGTCATCAATAACATCACCATTGTTATCGCACAGCGGAGGTACTGATTTGTCCTTGCCGCTGGTGTACTTTATGTATGACCAGAATTTGAGTTTTCTGTCAGCTTTCAAACAGAGTTTCGTTGTGGAAACTGTTAAAGGCAACTCGCATTTGAATTCCGTGCTAAATTTCGAGCTTCTGTAAAATATCGCCAATGTTGGAAATTTTGTGTTCTTTTAAATTTGGTAATACAAATCGCTTGCCATAAGTAGCGTAACAATTTCATAGTTTTAAATACGTTGTTTCTTCGTGACCCTTAGGCTCAGTCTGCAGTGTCAATGTACCGTAATTAATTATAACAGAGATTCGACGATATAAGTACAATAGAACACGGAACAAAAGCTGTCAGCTCTCACTTCACATCTCGCTCCGAAAAAACTTAGAGAAACTAGAATCTGATCTATGATACTATTGTGAAAAATTCCAGTGCCATAGCTCTTCACATCTTTAAGCCATCTTCAGTTCCTGCTATCATACTGTGAGTCACGGTATCTCTCTGTAGCATCGAAGTAATAACACTCGAAATACGTTAAGCGCTTTACAGGCTAAAATGCACCGACAAAAATCACATGACTTGAGCAGCAAGAGATTTTGCGGACGGAATTCTCGTTCTGCGGATCTGAATACTCACTCCATAGACATTTATACTCTATGCCGCTGTTCGGAGTGTTTGCTTATACTATCCGACGTAATCGCTGCTAGGTCGCCACAGGTCAAAATAACGAGGTGATTGGCAGTCGAACAATCAAAGGGGCAGTTCTCCATCTAACAACTACTCAAGGCAATACAGTCACGTTTTTTATTTATCTTCTTATCACAGAGTCAGTCGCAATAGCATCACTCTAAGGAAATACAAATTTAATGTATAAGGCGCAGTGAAATCGAAACGACAGATGAAAAAAATTGTTAGTTAACTGATTATTATTTCAAAAGTAGTCTTTTTGACTACTAACGCATTTATCCCACTGTTAGATAAGGCCGTCAGTGCCTTCGTGGGAAGATGTTTGCAGTTGCGTACGGAACTGTTATTGCACCCACGTGTGCACTTTTGCACCAGTGTTGTCAGTACGTGTTCGTCTGTAGGCAGATTATGGTTGCGGCAGCAACACCTGGGCTTTTCCGTTGTGGATAGAGCCACACGCTCCCCGTTATCGTGTGGTATTGTTTTTACCTAGTAGAGTGGTAATAGTCTTATCTTTTTCAATTAGTTTGACTGTCCCTTATAAATGTGCCCCATTAGAAGTTGAATCTAAAAAGGCTTGAACACTAGTTTATGGGAATAAATACATGTTTCAAAAACTGAGTAGGTACAGTACTGTATTTATATTCAATATACAGTTAAGTGTTTTAGAACGTCCATAATGCATAAGCTTATAGTGAAAGAACGAACGAGAGAAGGTGCGTCTTGTCGAGGCCTGAAGTCTGCTTGTTTCTTTTAATAGGAGTTCATATGGTTCAAATGGCTCTGAGCACTATGGGACTTAACTACTGTCATCAGTCCCCTAGAACTTAGAACTACTTAAACCAACTAACCTAAGGACATCACACACTCCCATCACCGAGACAGGATTCCAATCTGCGAGCGTAGTTGTCGCGCGGTTCCAGACTGTAGTGCCTAGAACCGCTCGGCCACACCAGCCGGCTTTCCATTGGAATGTTTTTTTTTTTAAATCGCACGAGAAAGATTGCTAATCCAAAATATTGTGTCCACTCCTCGTCTTTACAATTGCTTGAACTCTGCTGGGATGTCTCTGGATGATTGGCAGCCCATTCTTCCTCAAGAACCAACACCCAGCAGCGAAGTCGGCATAATAACTTAGCCCAGCGAAACCCCATTGGGTTCACATCGGGACTGAGGGCAGGCCAGTCCATTTCAGGAATGTTAATGTCCACAAATCATTGTCTCAGATACTGCTACATAATAAGGCCCATTGTTATGCTGATGCAAACTTCGTCTCCGAACTGTTCTACTGTATGCAGTGCACAATGTAGTAAAAAGTGTTCATATCCTTCTGCAATAAGCGTTTTCTGAAGCTCAGTAAGTGGACCACACACAAACCACGGACACTGACATCCCACCCATTACTTAACATCACCACCTACGTGTTACACTATAGGCACACTACACACGATGGCCGGTAAAGTTCTCCAAACATTCGCCAAACCCAAACCCTGAGATCGGACTGTCATAGGGTAAAGCATGATTCATCACTCTAAATCACTCGTTTCCAGTCATCCACTTATTCACTGGCGTCGGTCCTTACACCTTAGCATTGACTACAGAATGTGTGGGTTATGAGGAGCTGCTCTACCGCTGTAAACCTTTCTTTTTAACTGGCTACGCTCATCCATCGTGCTAGCTGCACTAGTGGCAACACGGATGGGGTGAAACGCCTTCTATTTGTTACTTCGGTAACAGATAACGAATACTCCACATTAGAAGTCACTCAGCTCTCCTGACCAACCTATGCTGTTTTTTCTTTTCTTTTTTGTTTTTTCTTTTTCCTTTTTTTTCTTGGTTCTTGGCAAGGTGCTGCCGCTGCTTGACTGTACTTCTTGGTTATTAGGGGAAAGGGAAATTTGTTATTTAGACTCGTAAGAAGGGCTGCGGGCTTCCTGAGTCCTCAAGCTCGTCTGGATATGGTGGTGACTTTGTTAGAATGTGGGGCCCGAGATACCCGAATGCAGTGCCATCTTTCTGCGGCTACTGACTACTTAGTCCAAGTGCCGAGAATGTCAGTGTTGTTAATCAGTTTGCGTGTGGATGGTTCGACGGCTTCTCGGAGATTCTCGATGAACAGTTCTTGTTGTAAATCTCTGACACGTACCCACCTGGGAGCTCCTAAGATCATCCTAGAACATCTGTTTTGTAATGTCTGAATGGGCTTCAGAGTTGAATTGCAGATCGTGCCCCACGGGGAACAGTCATACATGATGGCTGGTAGGATCGTTGCTCGATATAAGTGCAGTATGGTGCGGCTGTTGTTATGTCACAAATGGTGAATAGAACTGATGCAGCAGTCGGAGGATATGAGCCCTGTGGTTGCGAAGGTATGACTTGAAAAGAAGCTTCTTGTCGATAGCCACAACTAAGTACTTAACTTCGTCCGGCAGAGGAAGTTAGACGTTCCCTATCGTTAGATGATCGCTTACATCGTGACAACGCCTAGTGAAAATGGTAACTATCTCAGCGCTCAACTGAATTTGGTTGGCCCGTTGATCTGCATTTGGAGTTGTCTCTGAACCCTCCAGACGGCTGCGTTAATACGTCGACTGCTGGATAGAATCGTCGTATCATCCGGAAACTGTGCAAGAACCACATGAGGGAGCACTGGCAAATCGCAACTGTTACTGCTTCTCTGTTGACAACATGGTACAGAAAGCTCTAACACCCGTGAGATCTATTTGTCAATTCCACATAACATAGAGGTGTCCGGGTACTTTTGAACAGATAGTGTGCTTTACGATTAACATTCCACAGCCGCTCTATCAGCTTAACAGCTCATACACCCAAGTTGCTCACAAGAAAAATGGTCAAGTGTCTGTTAGATGACGATCAGTTTGGCTTTAGTAGTAGTTAAGGCACCACAGAGGCAGGTCTGACGTTGCGGTTGATAATGGAAGCAAGAGTGAGGAAAACCCAAGACACGTTCATAGGATTTGTCGACCCGGAAAAAGCGTTCGATACTGCAAAATGGTGAGAGATGTTCGAAATTCTAAGAAATGTAGCGGTAAGCTCTAGAGAAAAAGAGGTAATACACTCGTATAATACATACAAGAACCAAGACGGAAAAATGTCTGGAAAACCAACAACTAATGGATTAAAAAGGGGTGTAATCTTTTGCCCCTACTGTTCACTCTATACGTCGACAAAGCAATGACGGAATCCTGCTATCACCGGCCGGTGTGGCCGAGCTGTTCTAGGCGCTTCAGTCTGGAACCGCGCGATCGCTATGGTCGCAGGTTCGAATCCTGCCTCGGGCATGGATATGTTTGATTTCCTTAGTTAGGTTTAAATAGTTCTAAGTTCTAGGGACTGATGACCTCAGATGTTAAGTCTCATAGCGCTCAGAGCCATTTGAACCAATTCTGCTACCGAGGAAGCAAAATAACCCATGATGGATGGAGCAAGGCGGACATAAAAACCATCCCAACGCTGGCAAAAAGGGCATTCCTGTGTAAGAGAAGTCTACTAATGTCAAACATAGGCCAGGAAGAAATTTCTGAAAATGTACGGTGTGTGTTACAGAAGAGCGTTGAAAATCTGGTGGACTGATAAGGTAATTTAATAAGGAGGTTCTCCACAGAATTGTCGAAGAAAGGAGTATATGGAAAACACTGTCAAGAAAAAGGGTCAGGACGGTAGAGCCATCTGTTAAGGCATCTGGGAATAAACTCCGTGGCACTATAGGGAGCTGTAGAGAGTAACAACTACAGAGGAAGACAGAGATTGGAATACATTCAGCAAATAATTAATAATTGAGGACGTAGGCTGCAATTGCTACTGTAAGATAAAAAGGTTGGCGGAGGAGAGGAATTCGCAGCAAGCCGCACCAGATCAGTCAGAAGACCGATGGCTCAAAAAACATAAAACAAAAAACCCAAAGACTGGAAAGTTGCACAGGTCACACTAATATTCAAGAAAGGTAGTAGGAGTAGTCCACTAAATTATAGACCCATATCGTTAACGTCGATATGCAGCAGGAGTTTAGAATATATATTGTGTTCGAACGTAATGAATTACCTCGAAGGAAACGGTCTACTGACACAATCAACATGGCTTTAGAAAACATCGTTCCTGTGAAACACAACTAGCTCTTTATTCACATGAAGCGCCGAGTTCTATTGACATGGGATTTCAGATCGATTCCGAATTTCTGGATTTCTGGAAGGCTTTTAACACTGTACCACACAAGCGGCTCGTAGTGAAATTGCGTGCTTATGGAATATCGTCTCAGTTATGTGACTGGATCTGTGATTTCCTGTCAGAGGTCACAGTTCGTTGTAATTGACGGAAAGTCATCGAGTAAAACAGAAGTGATTTTTGGCGTTCTCCAAGGTAGTGTTATAGGTCCTTTGCTGTTCCTTATCTATGTAACCGATTTGGGAGACAATTTGAGCCTCCGTCTTCGGTTGTTTGCAGATGACGCTGTCGTTTACCGACTAATAAAGCCATCAGAAGATCAAAACATGCTGCAAAACGATTTAGAAGAAATATCGGAATGGTGCGAAAAGTTACAGTTAACCTTAAATAACGAAAAGTGTAAGGTCATCCACATGAGTGCTAAAAGGAACGCGTTTAACTTCGGTTACACGACAAATCAGTCTAATCTAAAAGCTGTAAATTCAACTAAATACCTAGGTATTACAATTATGAACAGTTTAAATTGGAAGGAACAGATAGAAAATGTTGTGGAGAAGGCTAACCAAAGGCTGCGTTTCATTGGCAGGACACTTAGAAAACGTAACAGACCTACTAAGGGGACTTCCTACACTACACTTGTCCGTCCTCTTTCAGAACATGGTTCTGCGGTGTGGGATCCTTGCCAGATAGGACTGACTGAGTACATCGAAAAAGTTCAAGGAAAGGCAGCAAGTTTTGTATTATCGCGAAATATGGGAGAGAGTGTCACAGAAATGATACAGGCACTTAAATGTGATTTGCAGACTATCCATGTAGATGTAGGTGTAGAAAAGCCGTCATTACCTTCGGAACCGTAGACGGTCCCCGAACCGAGACGCCTCGACGAGTTGTGTTTGTAGTGAAGCTTGCGCTGCCACTACATCTACATCTACATCTACATCCGTACTCCGCAAGCCACCTGACGGTGTGTGGCGGAGGGTACCCTGAGTACCTCTATCGGTTCTCCCTTCTATTCCAGTCTCGTATTGTACGTGGAAAGAAGGATTGTCGGTATGCTTCTGTGTGGGCTCTAATCTCTCTGATTTTATCCTCATGGTCTCTTCGCGAGATATACGTAGGAGGGAGCAATATACTGCTTGACTCTTCGGTGAAGGTATGTTCTAGAAACTTCAACAAAAGCCCGTATCGAGCTACTGAGCGTCTCTCCTGCAGAGTCTTCCACTGAGTCGAGCGACGTTCTCACAGGGGTGAGTCTGAAGCTGGGGCAGAGAAAGGCCGCGCTCATCAGCGGATAATGGTGGCAGCGGCCGACGGTTATGCATGAGGGGGTCCAGCTCAGCCACTGGCGCGGGACGTGACTCTGCGCCTTCTGGCGCATCCCTCGCTCCCAGCCTCCAGTTACGCTCCGCGGGTGACGCCAGGGCGACAACAAACACGACACAAAACACTGCCCCAGGGCCGGGAAATTCCTTTCAAGAAACCAATATTAGCTTTACACTCCGCTGGAGCGCAACTGAATTTACCGTAACTCAGCGCCGAAAATGGGTGCACACACCAAGTCTCAAAAGAAAAAACTCACGTTAGTTCCTACGATGCGCTGTTCAAAGCGTGTAGCTTTCGGCGCGTTGCAGATGGGATAACGTAAGCGTCACGACTGAATTTTGGAAAGGTCATTAACAGCTCGTCGACGTCGATGTCAGTATAAACTCTGACCCAGAGAAAGTGGATGCTTGCACTGTAGTGTAATTCGCGACCACGAAGCTGGGGACGCGGTATTTAAGCATTATTAAGTATTTAAACGTATAGGGGAAGGTGGGGTGAGGTTGGCATTCTATGGGAAACAATTTTTCACCAAATTATGGTTATCGACAGAAGCTTGCCGCCTACACTTTCTGAATATACTTATTGCAAAGTACCACAGCAAATATCTGTAAGTGAAAACAAAAGTAATATGTAGCAGCTATATCCACATTTCTGAAGGCTTACGAAGTGGCCAGTTTTCCCTACCTGTCCGCAACTCGTGGTCTAGTGGTTAGCGTTGCTGCTTGTGGATCACGGGGGCCCGGGTTCGATTCCCGGCCGGGTTGGGGATTTTTCTCTGCCCGGGGACTGGGTGTTTGTGTTGTCCTTGTCATTATTCATGAAAGTGCTTAGATTGGATTGTGCACAGATTGGGAATGTGTACGGGCGCTGATGACCGCGTAGTTCAGCGCCCCACGAACCAATAATTATCATCAGGCCGCGCGGCGTAACCGTGCGGTCTCGGCGTCTTGTCACGGTTCGCGCGGCTCCCCCCATCGGAGGTTCAAGTTCTCCCTCCGCCTTGGGTGTGTGTGTTGTCCTTAGCGTAAGTCAGATTAAGTAGTGCGTAAGCCAAGGGACCGATGACCTCAGCAGTTTGATCCCATAGTCCCTACCACAAATTTCCAAATTTTTCCATCATCATCATCGTTTTCCCTACCTAGGGGCGTAATGTGGTCAGTTTCCTCGCAATAGGATCCCATGTTTGTTGTTCTAGTTTTTGGACATACTTTCTAGGCATTTTGATGTCCTAATATCTGAAACAAAACCATGCGCCTTGGCCAGTTCGTTTTAATTATTTTTGTTTTTATTTTTTTTTTATTAGGCGCCATATAATACAACAATGTAAATTAGTTCAGGCGGTAGAATGACAGGCGATATCTTTTTATATAACAGCACTCAGCACTCCGTCTTCAGGCCACAAGTGGCCCATCGGGAACATCCGACCGCCGTGTCATCCTCAGTGAGGATGCGGATAGGAGGGGCGTGTGGTCAGCACATCGCTCTCCAGGTCGTTATGGTGGTTTTCTTTGACCGGAGCCGCTACTATTCGGTCGAGTAGCTCCTCAATTGGCATCACAAGGCTGAGTGCACCCCGAAAAATGGCAACAGCGCATGGCAGCTGGATGGTCACCCATCCAAGCACCGGCCATGCCAGAAATTGCTTAACTTTCGGTGATCTCACGGGAACCGGTGTATCCACTGCGGCAAGGCCGTTGCCTTTATATAACAGGGGTTGGAAGTAAATCTGACGTGAAATATCATGCGTGATATATGGAAGTAACTTAGCCTTTCAGATAAACTGCCACTTTTCTCGCCGAGTAATGTGGTTACTTTTCCCTATCGGACACCATGCCGGCCGGCATTGGTGGTTCAGAGATGAAACTATCAAACATAAAGAAACAATAAGGAACTACATTCGTAGTCCAAAGGACTTTGTTGAAACACTGATAGGTAAAAAAGGAGTAGCCTAAATATAAGTGAGGTTGTTGTTGTTGTTGTTGTCGTTGTTGTGGTCTTCAGTCCAGAGACTGATTTGATGCAGCTCTCCATGCTACTCTATCCTGTGCAAGCTTCTTCATTTCCCAGTACCTGCTGCAATCTACATCCTTCAGAATCTGATTAGTGTTTTCATCTTTTGGTCTCCCTTTACGATTTTTACCCTCCACGCTGCCCTCCCGTACCGTATGAAATTGGTAATCCCTTGATACCTCAGAACATGTCCTACCAACCGATCCCCGATCCTTTCTTGTAGTCAAGTTGTGCCACAAATTTCTCTTCTTCCCAATTCTATTCGATACCTCCTCATTAGTTATGTGATCTAACTATCTAATCTTCAGCATTCTTCTGTAGCACCACATTTCGAAACTTCTATTCTCTGCTTGTCCAAAGTATTTATCGTCCATGTTTCACTTCCATACATGGATGGCTACACTCCATACAAATACTTTCAGAAACGACTTCCTGACATTTAAATCTATACTCGATGGTAACAAATTTTTCTCCTTAAGAAACGCTTTCCTTGCCATTGCCAGTCTATATTTTATATCCTCTCTACTTCGACCATTATCAGTTATTTTGAAACTTCCTGTCAGATTATAACAGTGTGCCGGACCAAGAGTCGAACTCGGGACCTCTGCCTTTCGCGGGCAAGTGCTCTACCAACTTTTTTAAATTTTTTTAGTGCCTCCCATCTCCCCTTCTAGCCCTTCCGAAATTCCGTTCCGGTAACGGGAATCGAACCTGGGCCTCCTGTGTGAAAGTCAGGTATACTTGCCACTAGACCACACCGGATACCAACTGAACTACCCAAGCACGACTCACGTCCCGTCCTCACAGTTTTACTTATGCCGGTACCTCGTCTCCTAGCTTCCAAACTTAACAGAAGCTCTCCTGCTGAGGACGGGGCGGGAGTCGTGCTTGGGTAGCTCAGTGGATAGAGCACTTGCCCCCGTAAGGCAAAAGTCCCGAGTTCGAGTCTCGGTCCGGCACACAGTTTTAATCTTCCAGGAAGTTTCATATCAGCGCGCACTCTGCTGCAGAGTGAAAATCTCATTCCGGATCAGTTATTTTGCTCCCCAAATAGCAAAACTCATTTACCACTTTAAGTGTCTCATTTACTAATCTAATTCCCTCAGTATCACCCGATTGAATTCGACTACATTCCATTATCCTCGTCTTGAATTTGTTGATGTTCGTCTTATATTCTCCTTTCAAAACACAATCCATTCCGTTCAACTGCTCTTCCAAGTCCTTTGCTGTCTCTGAAAGAATTACAATGTCATCGGCGAACCTCAAAGTTTTTATTTCTTCTCCATGGATATTAATTCCTACTACGAATTTTTCTTTTGTTTCCTTTACTGCTTGCGCAGTATGCAGATTGAATAACACCGGGGATAGGCTACAACCCTGTCTAACAAGACTAATATAACTTAGTTACAGTACACCAGGTGTAAATTACTAAAATATAACGGGACTAGCTTTTTGTGTCAAACTCACTGACAACAGTGATGGCGCATATTAGAACAAGTCCGACCACTTCTCGGTAGGCAGCAGTGTTATTCAGGGCAAAAAGTATTCAATGGTCACTTTTGCCGCCCTTGTTTCTTTACCTCACCTTCCCTTACACTGCATGGCAAAATCCCGACGCCCCCAATGGTCATGGTAGTATGTCAGTGGAACTTCGTACACGTTCACGTGGGGATGTAAATGATTAGAGTTTCACTTCTTGCGACAGGTAGAGGGGTCACAAGAGTGGATAGAGTTGGAATACTCTGTGCACTTTCAAGAAATAGCATGTAAACTGACCTGACAAAGTTACTGCATATATATCATTCCTTCAGAAGACAGGATAAATCACTACATGAAATTGTGGTATAGTCCGGAAGCAGAAGATCCCAAGGAAAAGGAAGGTACAGATCTAATAGAACAGGCATTCAAGAAAAAAAATAGAAAAGCACCTGATTAGATGCAGTTAACTCAGAGTTGATAATTTACTATGGAACATTTCTAGAATTCAGCGCGCTCAATCTATATAACGTATGTTTGCATACATGTCAAATAACGAGAACAACAGAGGTGCGCAGATTTACTCTTTAAAAAAGGGGACAAAATTTATATTTTAGTAAAAAAATTTCTAATCTTCAAACACCTAGTGTAATGTAAGTAAGTTATATTAGTCTTGTTGGACAGGGTTGCAGCCTATCTCCGATGTTATTCAATCTGTATACTAATTGTAGGGGAATCAGTCTTCTAGATGTTTCTTATAAAACCTACCGCAATATAATTAATGAAAAGGATTCGAAATTTTGAGAAGGCATTAGACCGCATCCATAGAAAAGAACTGTGGTCAGTAATGCAGAAAAGAGGTTTCCCCACGGATTTGGTAAGAGTATTATAAGGTTTATACAAAAAAGACAAAACAAGAAGAAATACCGGCAAAGAGCTAACACCAGAAATGGAGATAAACCAGGTAGTAAGGCAAGGCTGTGGTATATCACCAACACCGTTAAACATCTACATCGACGACCTGGTGAGGGAATGGATGATGGACAGAATACCTCAAGATGTAAGAATTGGGCCAGGCAAATTTTTAAATACAGTGCTTTTTGCCGACGCCCAGGCCATCATACAAGCCAGTGAAGACAAATTACAAATAGCGTTACATAGATTAAAAACAATATAAGCCTAAATTAAAATCTAAAGACGTTAACAACAAAAACAATTGTGTTTATAGGAAAGTACCCTATAATGGCTAAGATAGTCACCAATAACATAACAATAAAACAGGCGTCCCATTTCCAGTATCTAGGATGAGACTAAAATTTGTAGAAGAAAAAGAGATAATAAGAAAATTAATATCTATCAACACACATGTGGCATGACAAGAAGAAACATGAAGGGTAAAACTAGAAGAGAAACCCAAACGAAATTATATACTCATGGCGCTACCCACGGTACTATACGCAGCAGGAAGTTGGACATTAAGATCAAAGAACCTAGAACATCAGAATGAAGTCCCTTACATCAGTGAAAGGCTGCGCAAAGGAAGACTGAATAAGAAATGAAGACATAAGGAAAGAACTGAGGTACAGCCATTAAATGAAAAGGTAATAGAACGGAAAAAGGATTGGAAACAGCATGTATTGTGTATGTCACCTCAGAGAATCCCTCGAAAAGCAATGGAATACAATCCTATTATAAGGAGGAGTGTGGGCAGACTGAAGAAGCGATGTTGAGACCTAAACAGGCCGTACAGCCTAATCCTGGGTTGGCAGAAGAAGAAGAAAATTCTCTTTAACTGGTAGAACGCCCATCGTGTTTAGTGTTGCTACTACGTTAGATGTTGAGTGTTGACTGTAAGGCACAAGAGATACCACGTACTCCTGTGAGATATCGTTATCAATAGCTGACGGAGTGGGAAAAGTGTCATCTCCATTTGGCCGGCTGGTTGAATCGCGCAGTGTCCATATTTGTGGGGCATTCGCATGGTGGTCCGATGATGGACTGCATGGGATCATTAGAGCAGGCTTACTGGTCAACAAGGGGGAATTGCCATAGTGAGAAGCAAGTACCGTGCAACCCCTTCAATGTGCGCCTGCTGTCTGAGAAATAATGGACTCCCTGCAACGTTTTGTGCCTGTGCAACATCCTGACTAGGGAACTACTGTCCCATATGAAACTTCCTGGCAGATTAAAAGCGTGTGCCGGACCGAGTCTCGAACTCGGGACCTCTACCATTCGCGGGCACGTGCTCTACCAACTGAGCTACCCAAGCACTACTCACGCCCCGTCCTCACAGCTTTACTTCCGCCAGTACCTCGTCTCCTACCTTCCAAATTTCACAGGAGCACTCCTGCAAAACTTGCAGTTGGTAACGCACTTGCCCGCGAAAGTCAAGGTCCCGATTTCGAGTCCGCTGCAGAGTGAAGTTCTCATACTGGAAACATCCTCTAGGCTGTCGCAAAGCCATGTCTCCTTTCTTCTAAGAGTGCTAGTTCTACAAGGTTCGCAGGAGAGCTTCTGTGAAGTTTGGGAGCTAGGAGACGAGGTACTCGCGGAAGTAAAGCTGTGAGGATGAGACGTGAGTCGTGCTTGGGTAGCTCAATTAGTAGAGAACTTTCCCGCGAAAGGCAGATGTCCCGAGTTCGAGTCTCGGTGCGGCACACAGTTTTAATCTGCCTGGAAGTTTCATATCAGCGCATACTCCACTGTAGAGTGAAATTTTCGTATTGTCCCATATGTCTGAAGAGGTTCTGTACATGGAAAAAAATGGTTCAAGTGGCTCTGAGCACTATGGGACATCTGAGGTAATCAGTCCCCTAGAACTTAGATTTACTTAAACCTAACTAACCTAAGGACATGACACATCCATGCCCGAGGCAGGCCGGCCTGTACATGGAACCATGGACTATTGGTGAATGACATCCTACTGTGTTCAGCTATGAATCGCCGTTCTGAACTACTCCAGACGACCAACACTTGAGGGTATGACGGCGACCTGGGGGAAAAATCAATTCTTTCAAAGTTTTGGACAGCAAAGTAGTTTCATTCCGCATCTACTATACTTCCAGGTTACTGCTGGTAGCGACTGATTGAACTCCGACTGCTCAACGGTACGTCTGGCCACTCTGCTTCCTCATGTGTTACTTTGCGAAAGTGTTATGGTGCCGTTTCCCAACAGGACAATGCTCTACCAGGCATGGGACATGTCTCTATGAAGTATCTGCGTAATATTGAAGTAGACCCGTGGCCAGCAAGATCCACCTGACGCATCGTGTGCGAATAGATGGAGTGTCAACTCCGTCTCAGTGATGATAGTGTCCAGTGTTCAATGGAGCCAGCTTGCTCCGGAGACGATAAAAAGCCTTTAGGACACTCTTCCCCAGCGAATCAGTGCATGCGTCCTGGCCATGGGTACAAAGTCATCCTGACAACTGGGCTCATAATACCAAGTACTCTAACATTCTGCGTGGTTTCTGTTTGTTCTAAGTCGTGTCTCCCCACCACTTTCGCGCAACGACGCTCTGAGCGTGTTTTTAGGGAAGTGACTAGTTTGAACCTGGGACCTGTTGCTGGTAAGGAGACGCCAGACCACACATGACATATAGAGTTCAGAAGAGTTCAGTGTGACTAGCGATTATATAACCAAATACTTGATGATTTCAGCGTCAGCTCCACTGCACTCCCTGTAAAAGAATCTTAATACTAACTAAATTTAGCGGAAGCGGTTCAAGGCTTTCCTATTTTTAGTTAGCTGGTAAAATAACGTCGAGAAAGCAGTTAAGTTTACCACTGGAATTTTTATTCTACTTACAAAACATGGTTTATAAATTGCACTATTGATAAAAGGAAATATTTTAATGCAGGATGATAAAAACCAACTGCGTTCAACAAAAATGTGAACGAATATTCCCTGAATGGGTTCCCAAGTTCTACAATGGATCGAAGGATGACCTATGCCATATCACATCTATAATCTAGGTTTAAATTAAGTTTAACAAAAGAGAAAACTATCAAAATGGTCTACAGTGACCCTCAATTATCTTTAATTACTTATCTAACTTGTCGTAAATTACAGTGGCTGATGTGGCTTCTCAATAAGTATATAACAGAAAAATCATCGCGTTTCAGATTTTTACTTAAAGCGGAAAATGTGAACACCATGAGCTTTAATTGACGATCGACACTAGTATTACGTAAAAAGGGGATGTAACAGATTAGACTTCTACAGTTCTGAGTGAAGCCTTATGCGCTCAAAAATGCGGCATCGCGTGCGTTCATTACCTTGTCGGTGTTCGTCAGGGGGCGGCGGGCGGCACAGCTCCCCGCACCTCGCCGTCTCGGAAGCAACTCTTTCCTAACTTCTCCCTACTACAATTTACCGAAGTTGGTTTAAAAAAAACTATCTGGCTGTGTTTTCATCTGACCAATCAGGGTCTCAATGTTAACCTTAAGCTCCGCCTACGAAAATTCTGTCTATCCAATGAGAAACGTTATACGTTTCGTGGTGGGGCAATGTTTTTGAAATTTGCAACGTAACAGAGACGCTAAAAAGTCTCACGCTAAAATCTTACCAGGAAGCTTAGCAAATTCTTCTGTCATTCCTGAGGCAGGATAGTGTCTACAAACACCAGTTGCGTTCGCAACCTGGGAGAAGCCAGTGCAGTACATTCTGTTAAGCCAGCCGCGGAGGAAATGTCAATGGTTTTCAGCTTGGGACAAGAGCTGAGTTGTAGAGGGACGCTTTAAGAGGCGAGACGCGTTGTGCTGCCGTCTCCTTTAAGGACGAGCCTCTGGTTTCGAAGCCGGATCCGTGCGCCAATGACGTCATTACCGTTGCAAAATCCGACGATGAAGGGTGCAGGTAAACCCTCCGTGCGTACCAAAACCGTCGCGCAGTTATTGCTCTGGTTTCTCCTATGCTCGTCGAATTGTGCGAGTTTTTATAGCTCGTGGGGTGGAGTTTGCCTGATGAGTTGATCTGAAAGACATAGGAGGCCCAAATTAGAAGACTTGAGCCTGGAAGACTTGAAATCAAATAAGACAGAAGAAACAGATAACATTTCATCGGAATTTCTGGAACCACTTGGGGAAGTGGCAACCAAACGACTATTCAAGTTGAAGTGTAGACTCTATGAGACTGCCGACTTACCATCAGACTTTGGTAAAAATATCACCCACACAATTCCGTAGTTAGCAAGGGTCGACAAATGCGAGATCTATCGCACAGTCAGTTTAACAGCTCAGTCATACAAGCTGCTGACATAAATTATACACAGAAGAATGGAAAGATCCTTTAGGTGACGATCGGTTTGGTTTTACGAATGGTCATGTGAAGTTGGCACCCGACTTTCAAGAAAAATACATTTTTTTCAGAGTTCTTGGTAGATACGCTATGGTTCTAGTGTTCTCGTAAGGAAACGCGGAAAAAATTATGATGACAATTTTGAATAGGAGTAGCCTTAAAGTTGGCACCAGACATTCGAGATATATACATTTTTATCAGAGATCTTGATAGATATGCTTTAGTTCTAGAGTTCTCTGTACTAGATTTGAATATTTCTGTAGAATTTCGCGAGGAAAACGCCATTAATCAGGAAAATTTTAATGTTCTAAAGAAATAGTCCTCCAAGAGTTCTACGGAAAACCTCTTCTATGACGAGAATATTGGGAAATTGGTACAGCGCTACGACAATTGTCTCAATCGAAGCGGCTACTACGTAGAGAAGCAGCTGCAAGCTGTAGCTGAATGTCACAAATAACACACTTCCGATTTTCTCTGTGGTTTCCTTTCCGTGACCGGACGGAACTTACTTTCTGAACAACCTCCGTACATTTTCAATAGTGAAAATAAGTCCCTCATTATTGAAATTCTCACATTAACTATAATCTGCACATAAAAATGTCATTAGCGTTTTCTGTAGGGCTCTTGGGGAGCTGTTCGGAATTGTGATTTATTTCTCAAATTTGGCAACAAATTTTTTACGTGATTAAAAATTTGCCGAGTGTTATTGTTTCCTTCTCGAAATTCTGCAGAACTATTCAAATTTTGTGCAGAGAACTCTAGAAGTATGGATTACTTATTGAGAAGTCTGAAAGGAATGTACATTTCATGAAAATCGGGTACCAATTTCACCAGAGTGTGGTAAAGCCACCAGAGAGGCGGATCTGATTTTGTTCTTGACAGTGGAAGCAGGACTGCATAAAAATCAAGACGCGCTCATGGGATTTGCCGACCTAGATAAAGCGTTCGACCGTGAAAAATAATAAAAGAACGAAATTCTGAAAACAGTAGGAGTAAGCTGTAGAGAAAGAGGGATAATATTTGATATTTACATGAACTAAGAAGGAATAATAAAGCTGGAAGACCAAGAACGAAGTGTCGAGATTAAAAAGGCTATAACACAGGGAAACAGACTTTCGCTCTTACTGCTAAGACTATACATCGAAGAAGTAATGTCGGAAAAAAGGAAGGTAGAAGAGGGAAATTTAAATCTAGGGTGAAAGGATATCAATGACAAGATTCGATGTTGACATTGCAATTCTAAGTGAAAATGAAGAAGAATTACAGGTTCTACTGAATTAATGAACTGTTTAACAAGTACAGAATAAGGATTGAGTGTAACCGGAAAAAGACAAAAGTAAGGAGAAGTAGCAGAAATGAAATAGCGAGAAACTGCCTCAAAACAGGTGATCATGTCGTATACGAAGTTCAGGAATTCAGCTACCTTGGAAACAACATAACCCACAACGAACGAAGCAAGGAGGATATAAAAAGCAAGCTAGTGCAGGCAAAAATCGCAATTCTGCCCAAGAGGAGTCACCAAATATCAAACATAGCTCTTAATCCATGGAAGAAATTTCTCAGAACGTGCTTTTTGGAGCACAGTATTGTACGGTATAGAACCGCGCAATTCGGGAAATCCGGAACAGAAGAGAATCAAAGTGTTTGGCAAGTGGTGCTACAGAAGAACGTTTAAAATCAGGTGGACTCTGATAGGATAAGATAGGAGAAGATTCACCGCATAATCGGCGAAGAAAGAATATGGAAATCACTGACAGTAAAATGATAGGGTATACGTCAAGACATCAGGGAATAGCTTCCATGACACTAGGGGGAGATTTAGAGGGTAAAGCTATAGGGGAAGAAGTTATTGAGGACGTAGGTTGCAAGTGCTACTCTGAAATCAAGAGATTGTCAGAGGTCAGGAATTCATGGTGTGCCGCGTCAAACCAGTCAGAAAAGCATTGACTGCCCGCATCTCGTGGTCCTGCGGTAGCGTTCTCGCTTCCCACGCCCGGGTTCCCGGGTTCGATTCCCGGCGGGGTCAGGGATTTTCTCTGCCTCGTGATGGCTGGGTGTTGTGTGCTGTCCTTAGGTTAGTTAGGTTTAAGTAGTTCTAAGTTCTAGGGGACTTATGACCGTAGATGTTAAGTCCCATAGTGCTCAGAGCCATTTGAACCATTTGAAAAGTATTGACTGCATGCTGCTATCCCCACTCATCTGGCGACTCTGGAACTGTTTCAGGGTCTCCATATTGCTGTTCATCCCTGACAGTAGAATCTACATCTGCATCTACATGACTAATCTGCAATTAATAATAAAGTTCCTGGCCGAAGGTTCATGGAACGACTTTCAGACTTTTTCTCGCCTGTTCCACTCTAGAGTAGAACGTAGTAGAAATGGGCACCTAAAACTTCCCGTGCAGCTCTGATTTCTCTTATTTTATTACGGTGATCATTTCTCCCTCAGCAGATGAAAAAAAAAATATTTTCGCATTCGGAGAAGAAAGTTAGCGATGGAAATTTTGTGAAAACATCTCACCGCAGCGAAAAATGCTGACGTTCAACAACTACCGTCCCAGCTCACTTATCTTAACCGTGACACTAACTCCTCTACTTCGCAATAATACAATACGAGCTACCCTTCTTCGAACTTTTTCGATGTCCCCTGTCAACCCTATCTGGTAAGGATCCCATATCGCGCATCAGTATTCTAGAAGAGGATGAACAAGCGCAGTGTAGGCAGTCTCTTTAGAAGATTGGTTGCATCATTGGCTGTACCAATAAAACGCTTTCTTTGTTTTGCCTTCCCCATAACATTTTCTGTGTGATGGTTCCAACTTCAGTTGTTGTTAATTGTAATCAATAAACTTTAAATTTGTACTATTTATCGTGTTACCACTATTTAATGAATTCTTTTTTAGTACTCATTTGGTGGGCTTCACGCCTGTTATTTTTCATGCTCAACTGCTAGTTTTCGCAGCATACAGATATCTTGTGTAAATCTTTGTAATTCGTATTGACCTTCTGATGACATTACTAGACGGTAAGAGACAGCATCTAAGAGACTTTTTCACATTGTCTCCCAAATCGTTTATGCTGGCTGTCCCAGGTGGACAATATTCAGGGATATAACAGGAACGACGATTCGAAGCCAGAGTGTCTCGTAAACATGGGCTCTAAAATGCATACTTTAAGAATTATGACCACTTGTTCATCTTCGCTATTGTGAACCACAAATCTTCTACTGAAAAAAGCTCTCATAACCCTGAGGTACCACCTTTAAAGCTCATTCTTACTGCACATTCTTGTTTTGGTCGTTACTACCACCTCTACAAATATGCAAAGCAGAGAGCTTACAGCAGAAGAGATTTGAAGATTAAGAAATTCCCATAGGTGTTAAGATATGCATTTCAGAGGCCACGTTTTCTAGACGTTTTTCTTTCGAATGATCGTTCCTGTCATATCCCTGAGCTTTGACAATTCCTCCTGGGACAACCCATGTAGGTTAGAAGCAGCAGAGGGCGTTTGAAACTTCCTTCGGGAACGCCGTATATCATTTCTTGAGCTGTCTGGAGACCGTATTTTATGTAATTATTCCTGTTCCTATCACTCCATTCCTTTTCACATTTGTCAGACATCAGCAAAAACACCCTGTGAATGCGTTAGCGTCACTAGAATCAGTGACTGGGGTTGGGGGTGGACTCTTAATCTAGGACAGAGAACATTGGTGTTTAGCTGTAAAATTGGTTTATTCCTATTTCGTTGTTAGAGAAGCACTCGAGTTTACATAGATTGTGACATGAAAATTTCAGTACAATTGTTAATGTAATGCATTACGTCCTGTTTATCTGAAATAACACTGAACACAACAATATCAAATTTAAATAGAAGGTTCCCTACAAGATTTTTCTTATTTATACACAGTGAAGTTAGCCAATATTACGACAAATCGGCAGATTCCGGTTCTAAGTTCAGTACTATTTAGGATGACAATCAAGTCTATTGACGATGGTTAGTTTTTGTGACAAGATGAGCAAAAGATTACTCAAGGTTGCTCGTGTTCACAATGGATGAAATCTGATGATGCAATATTTTTTCGCCTCTGCCAGCAGCATTTACCTTTAGCTGCGGTGTGCTGTCGGCTGCATGGCTGCTCTCGCCCTCTGAAAATCCTATATAAAAGCTAATCAAAATCATTACTGATTTTATCAGCTGAAACTGTCCTATGTTTCTCGTTAGGCGAGAAAACATGCACTCATCCCTAGTCTGGAATACAGACGTGCATAGATGGTGCAGCGTGTATACTTCAAGGCCTTCTCAGTTCTCGCAAGAACAATTAAATACGTGGCTGTCTCGTCTCTCCGCTGTTGGAGCTCAATGACTCTTCAGCTAATTTCTAGCTGAATGTCAGCCAAAGTGAATGCAGTGTTCACACAAAATTCCTCTTTTTGCGTCGTACAGAGCGTGATGCGCCCTGTTCGACACTTGACGCTGCTTCAGACGAGAGTCCTCGAAGTTTTCGGTCTTGTGTCATATCAAACTGTCCCCACCTGTGTCCTTTCGTGCTTCACGTCACCACTTTTTCAGCCCAATGGGAGAGTTCCTTTCATCTGGTGGAAACTACATTTACCAATCTCAAAGCGCCTACCTTCGAACTGCGTCGAAATGTCGCCCCTTTTTACTGCTTCTGAGTTTATTTTAGCCAATCGGATACTTTGTGCCCACTCCTGACGCCTAAAAGTTGCAGATATACACCTCGAGCTTACCACGAGCATTTCATGTGATCAACTACATTGCTGGTCTGTTTGTATCGACCTCGAAATTCCCCAATGCAGCTTTCTAAAGAATTTCTCCATCGCAAGCAGCGCTGCGCCACTACCTGCCCCCTCAGTGTACCGTCCGGTCCGGCGCGTTCGTTGTCCCTCTCGCCGCGGATCACCAACCCCTTTTACAAGTGTTCTGTTGTACTCGGACCGTGATGGCGCAACTCGCGTCTGCCCCCAAACTAAAACGTTTCTTCCAGCAGCTTTTTTCACATTTTGCTCATTGACATGCAGGATTTGGGTCCGGTGTGTTAATACCGTCGAATCGAGTGTCTTTCCTTTGCATTACATACTGTACATTTTGAGTGGCAAATTTGCTCATTATCGGTGAAGTATGTCGGGTGACATATCCTTCTACTTGTTACGACATATAAAATCTCATTTAAGGTGCGAAATTGATATTCATTCGATCTGCCATCTTACAAGTTAGCAACACAGGCACAGTCAGTGGTCAGGTTAAGGGATTTCAGGCAGAGACCGACGGAGATGGTAGATATTGTCGGCTGTGCACCTGTTGAATGGACTACTCTGGTATCCACTTTAAGTGATTCAGGGCATCTAGGAAGACCTCCATCATGATAGACGGATATCGATTGTATTTCCTAAATATGAACAGAGCATTTTAACCATTGTCCAGTTTGTAAGTACAACGTTCAGCAGTTATCTTCGATATTGTTGTAAAGCATTCCTTTATTTCTGATAATTTAGTAATATGAGGTGGAAGCGAAGTGACTTTGCATCATCTGTACATCGAAAATAGTCCGTCAAATGGAAGAACAAAATACAGATATGAAGGTTAAGGGGGGAGAAAAGCAAGGAAAGCAACTAATGTCACCTGCATTGGGGCTCCATGCGGAATCAGCAGCCACGAGTGAAAATGTGTGCCGGACTGTAACTTGGAGCTGGTATCTCCTGCTTACTAGGCTGCCACGTTAACCAATGCGCCAGGCAGACACAGTGTTCATTGCAAATGCACAGACTATCTCAGCAAACTCCCCGGCTGGCCCAGCCTTCCACCTAATGCCACTTACCTGACCCTGTCCATATACCCCATAAACTAAACCAAACTCCTTCCAAACAGGCCACGAAGGCTCAGTGGGACCGACCGGCCGCCGTGTCTTCCTCAGTCCACAGGCGTCACTGGATGCAGATATGGAGAGGTATGTGGTCAGCACACAGCTCTCCCTGCCGTATGTCAGTTTACGAGACTGCCATATCCTCCATTCTCGTTAATTTTAGATTCTTGCTAGAGGTTGAACATAAATTTGCATCCGCACTGAAGATTGAGGATCCATTGCCCATCAAGGTGAATCAGTTATATGAATGTGTGTTCTCTGTTCCTTCAGACACGTGCCGGCCGAAGTGACCGAGCGGTTCTAGGCGCTACGGTCTGGAACTGCACGACCGCTACGGTCGCAAGTTCGAATCCTGCCTCGGGCATGGATGTGTGATGTCGTTAGATTAGTTAGGTTTAAGTAGTTCTAAGTTCTAGGGGACTGATGACCTCAGCAGTTAAATCCCATAGGGCTCAGAGCCAGCCTTCAAATATGTCCAAACGAACAGACACAACGCATTCATATAACAAATATATATACCAAAATATATTAATTGTACAATCGGCATCCCAGCAACAATTAAATTCAATGTACCGAAATACTCTCACTCAGTTATAGGCCTATAAATGATCCTCTCTTCCGTTTGCTGTTCTTCAACCCTCAATTTTTGTTAGATATTGAGACACCTTAAAAAGCATTATATGTTTAAATATTGGCTGAAATCGTATATGATTTTTATCGAATGAAACTAATCTGTAATGAAAATATTGTTGCCTGATTTCTTAAGGTATGTAGCTTTCTTCGAATTTTGCAATAGACAGCAAAAATGTTGCTGTAGTTGTCACCTGCAATTTTCTACTTGCAAAGTGTGGTGGGATCAGTCCAGACAAATATTGCCCATTAAGTCACTCATTCAACGTACAGTTTCAGCGATAAGCGTCTGTTTACTTCCCATTTTAAATAGATCGATTTTTAAATCGAAAATTTAATTGTCTATTCGAAAGACCAATCCCAAATTAATGTAGTGCCTCATTTGTTTCATCGATATGTATTAACAGGGACAGTAAAACAGGAAGAATAACAAGTACTCCAGCAGCAACTGATCAGCGCTGCTGCATAGCCGTAGCAGTCAGTGCCGGCCATGGCGATGCGTCGCTGGTGTAGCAGTGGATATTCTTCGTATTTTACTGCCCTTGTTAGTATGCATCGATAAAACAACTGTTGCATTACACTAATTTGGGAATGCTCTGTCGAATGGGCACATAAATTTCCGATTTAAAAATAATTTGTTTGGAATGGGAAACAAACCGACGCTTACCGCCGCGCGCCGTGTAAAAAACCTGATGACCAGTATTTGTTTGGGCTGATTCCAGCTACATTCTGCAAAACGAAAAATGCAGATATCTGATCAGACACCAGAGAAAATACGCCTGACGACTCTCAGGACAGAAGGGAAATGTGAAATGTTCCGATTACCACTATGCACAAGAAGATAAGAAGTGCCAATGATAATTTCGATGTTGAGCGCCTAACAATCGTCTTAATTCGTCTGTCTGTCTCTCTCTCTCTCTCTCTCTCTCTCTCTCTCTCTCTCTCTCTCACACACACACACACACACACACACACACACACACACACATACACGCACGTGTGTGGTGAGATAAAGCAAGACGGTGGTTACGGCGCCAACATTGAAATTATCATTGCCCTATCTACGTATCACTGCATTACTCTAAAGGGAACATTTCACATTCCGCATTTCGTTTGATTCGTACAATTTTCTGCACATATTTTTCGTTTCTTTTTTTATTGCAACAGACCAGGTATCCGACGTTATTTTTAATATCAACGAGAGCGAGATGGTCCCGCTCAATAGCAACGCTGAATTCTGCATCATTGTCTTCCAGACGTTAATGACGTGTCTACTGCGGATTTAGATGGAATGGGGAGAAAAGATTACGACTCAACGTCCCATCGACGACAACAGCTTTAGTGACGGAGCACAAGACCGGATTCGACAAAAACGGGACAGGAAACCGGCCGCGTCCTTTTAGGGTACCATCCGAGCATTCTTCAGTGGTTTCAGGAAACCAAGTAAAAATTCCTTCCGAATGAGAGTCCAGTACTTATAGCTCTGCGTCGATTCTCTGAATGCTTTTTCCTTTTTATCCTTTTTGTTGATATTTAACAGTTACCACGCAATCATGCAATACCCTTACACAGTATCATTCTATTCCACTTACTCTGCAACTTTTTAAATTGTTTAATAATTGCAATTATACCAGTGCACCTCATCAATAAAAAGAATTGTAAATCATCGTATTTCTACTTACGACTGCACAACGGATTTGTTAATCCACTCTTGGGGTGGGCAATGTAGGATCTGGACTTTAGCTTGGTTCGCTTAGTAGCGTAGGGGATGTTCAAGCACAGCGCTTTAAGGCCTACGCATTTATTAAGAAACTGACGGTTAGAGCATTATAATGTAACAGCCAGGTTAGCAAAATAATTTGTGAATATACAGTCTGCATGGATAGATCCCTTGTGATTAATAATCTTTCAGAAACAGAATTATTTAAATCCAATAATTTTTTTATTGTAAATATTTCAGACATTAGGCACGGTGGACTTACACAATGGCGGTTTCAAATGTAAACAAAGATTAATAATAATTAAAGTTGTGCCGCAGAGCAACGTAAAACGAAGAAATGTGCGCAAAGTTCGTGAAAAGGTCAGTAATCCCTAAATTTGTATGTAAACACTTGAAGTCCCACAGCACGATTTCTATTTAATCGGGACACAAAGCTAAAGTTAAGTTCAGTGTCCCAAAAATATCTGCAAAAAAACTAGAAAACTAGTTCATCACAGCTGAGTCACAGCAAAATATCTAAAGTCCTCAACCACCTCAAGTCCGTCAAATAAAGTTGAAGTTCTTATGGGCACTCAAACTCAGTCACTGAATAGCGCCGTAAAATACTGTTGCCTCCAGCGAAACACATAGAGCCTGCAGCTTCCAAAAAAACTCCAACGAAAGGTTAACGTACGTAACTAGCACGGCTGCTTCGCCGTCTAGAATATCTCTACTGCCGCCAAGCACATCCGTCGATACAACAGCAATCACAAAAGACGATAACTTCTAACGATGAAAGTCTACCGAACAAAAACGGAACTGCTTGTGTATGCTGGTAGCCCTTGAATACTTTCTGTGACGTCACTCACTACTGAATCCATATTAAATACTGAAACAATTACCACCATTCAAAACTGAGACTATTTGCACAACCGAATATAAACCCACAATTATTACTATGATTTTGCTATAGTTAATTTCACATACAATACAGTACTAAATAGGTTATTAGCAAAATTCCTAAACTTGCATACATTCAGTTCAACAATATGAACTAGTTATGTTAAAAATTGCGAAGTACATACGGCCAGCTAGAAGAAAGTGTGTCCTTCTGCCCTCTAGCTATGTATTCATTCATGCAAATGTTGTAGTTTTTAAAATGACGGAAAAATATCACAGCACCGTGGAGGAGTTGTGCGACATAAACGACAGTTGGTATACGTGTTTCTACGTCTATAAGCTGATATCTAATCAAATTTCGCGCCAGTCGCTACTAGCACCATTATGTGAAAAAGGTCAGATTTGTTTTCAATACACACGGTATCGGTCATGAGCGTTAATTACGTTAGAGATCGGACGTGGTGAGATGATGTTGGCCAAGAATGCGTGTAAGGTTACAAAGATGCCATTCTTAACACCCGACTGAGTTTGAACGAGGTCGCGTAATAAGGCTGCGAGAAGCTGGATGTTCCAACTGCGATACTGCAAAAAGGCTTGGCGGGAATGTACCCACTGTACACGATTGCTGGCAGCGGTGCACGAGTATGTTGGGTATCTAGAAGGCCGAGATCTGGACAGCCACGTGGCACTACCGAGAGGAAAGATGCGTGTGATTCTGGCGCATCGTACTGCATCCATAGCAGCAGTTTCAATAACGGTTGGCACAACTGTGACACGACGAACTGTTAGAAATCGGTTACTTCAAGGAACCCCCCAACCCCCACCTCCAGCTATGCACCCTGTAATGTTCATTCCACTGACCCCAAACCACCGACTGAAGTCGCGTCAAGAGAGAGCGCATTGAAAGGCAGGGTGGAGGTGGTGTATTTTCTGATGAAAGCTGGTTCTGCCTCGTTACCAGAGATGGTCTTGTATTGGATAGAACGAGGCCAGTTGAGAGACTGCAAACAACCTGTCTTTGTGCTAGACACACTGGACCTACAGTTGGAGTTATGTTCTGGGCTGTGATTTCATAAAAGACATAAGGAGCACTCTTTGGTTATCTCACGCACCCCGACTACAAGTTTGTACATTATTCTGGTGATTCGAGCTCTTGTGCTACCATTCATGAACAGCATTTAATGGGGTGTTTTCCAACAGGATAACTCTCGACCACATCGCTGTTGCAAACCAACACGCTCTATAGAGTGTCGACGTGTTGCCTTGGCATTCCCGATCACCAGATCTGTCTCCAATCGAGCACATATGGGACATCATCGGACGACAACTCCAGCATCATACACAGACAGACAGCATTAACCGTACCTGGACTGACCGACCATGTGCAACAGGTGTGGAACTCCGCCTCACAAACTGACCCCCGGCACCTGTACAACACAATGCATGAACATTTCAATGCTTCCATTTAACAGACCGCCGGTTATACCGGTTATTGATGTACCAGCATTTCAAATTTGCACTTACTTATCTCGCGCTTACGTTAATCTGTGATCTTGCAAATATTATTCACATAAATATATTTCCCAGAGAAATGCATTCCCGAATTTTGATCGCTGGAAATTAATTAATTTTTGGTGTTGAGATTTTTTTCCGACAGTGTCTCAAGCGCACTTCCATAGAGATCCAATACAAGTTTTATTTATGACCCGTCACATACACTAAGCCGTGCGCGGATCGTGTTCGTGCAATCTATTGCTTCGTATCTTGCCTTTGCGGTACTGCCGTCCCGTTTCTTATTCGATTTACTGGAGTCACTAAGTTGCTGGCTTGCCTGCGCTTGAGTGACAGCAGCAGCGTTTATCGATACGAGCACAGTCGTGCTATCTTTGGAGCGGCCGCTAGTATTTCCGGGTCGTCGTGTATCCGAGTTGTGAACGGACATCAAGGAAGTCGGGATGGAGCTCCAGTGAGGTCTGGACAGCCAGTTCTCGCCCGACCGCTGGGGACACACACATACATGCACTGTCCGACGGAAGGAGACTTTGAGTGGCGACGACCCTTGATTGGTCGTTCGGTCGGTCGTCTCATCGGGCGTACGTGTATTTGGTCCTCCGATCGCTTCGGGGCCCCTTCAGTGCGTGCCGGCACGGTAGCTCAGCGTGTTCGGTGAGAGGGCTACGTTACCTCTGTAATAAAAAAAATTGAGTTAATCGATCATCAACGAACTTAAACGGATGTCTTACGACGTCCGCCCCGAGCAGATGCAACGAACAAAAGCGAACAAAATGAGATTTAAAAAAAAAGTGGGTCGTCTTGCGGGACTTGTCAGTTCCTTCCTTGTGCAGAGATGTCGGGTGGCCAAAGGGGCGATGTTCCCTCTGCATGGTTGAGACCGAGCCAGTATCTCCGGGTCGTCGTGTGTTTGAGTTGGGTCGGAACGGAGCAGCAGTGGGGTCCGGCCAGCCATGAATCGCCCGATCGTTGCCGACACACATGGCTTGAGTGGGGACGACCTTGGTTGGTCGTTGGGTTGGTCGTCTCATCGGACGAGGTGTATTTGGTCGCCGACCGCTTCTGGGTTATCTGTGTGTGTCAACTTGTGATTCATCTTGGTTGTTCCAGTCTTTATTCTAAATTATTTATCTGACTTGTTGTTCAGGCCTTCAACCGTTGTTTCAAATTTGTTTGTAGCCTTCTGCCGTGCGATAAGTTAATCAGGCTTCGACCGCTCTGGTGTAAGTTTAAAATGAAAATTTCTTGCTTAGAAAAAAAATTGTTTATTCATGTGCCTTAATTATAGTTGTCTTTAAGACGTGTGGTGTAGGCCTTCAGCATGCATTGCATGTTTTTTTTTTAATTTTACCTTCTATTTTTAATTGCTTTTGATTTCTAAGCCAGGTCTTTAGCCGTTCTTGTGTTTTGCCTTCAGCAAAGAAACCATCTCAAGTTTTCTTTAACTAAGCTCTCAAATGGTTCAAATGGCTCTGAGCACTATGGGACTCAACTGCTGTGGTCATCAGTCCCTTAGAACTTAGAACTACTTAAACCTAACTAACCTAAGGACGTCACACACATCCATGCCCGAGGCAGGATTCGAACCTGCGACCGTAGCAGTCGCACGGTTCCGGACTGCGCGCCTAGAACCGCGAGACCACCGCGGCCGGCTTTAACTAAGCCTTCAGCCGTATTGTTTAATTTTGATCTTTTAGGCCAATGTTTAAATAAGTGGTTCTTAGAAAAATAAAGATGTGTGTTTGATTGTGTAACTCACAGTAACTGTTTACGGCCCCATCCACAACCTTAACCTTATCCTGTGCGCTCTCTGACTACCTACCAACCAAGTCGTATACACAAACATTAAAAATATATCTAATAATAAACGTAGGCAATTATTATCTAGGATTCATATTACACAGTCCAATTACATTAATGTGAGCGCCACCGATGTTGGATGTCATCGTGCAATAACCACTCACAGATGGCAGGTGGCAGCACTGGCAGTGAAGGATATGTAAAGCGTGTCTGGCGATGCGGAAAGCAATCGTATCTTAGCCGTAATGCGGAAATTGAATGATTTTTCTCACGTACAAAACAGCGCGTGATCGTTGGCTTTCGGCCCAAGCAGTTTCAAAACGGCGAAGTCTGTAAACTGCTCGTATGGCGCCGTGGTTGAGGTACACCGTTTATGTCAAAATGGTGCTCTCCAAAACCAGTGCCAAGGCACCATGGGCCGTAGATGCCAGGATGAACGACGGCTGCAGAGATGCATACCGCTGAATAGCCTTGCAACTTATGAGCAGCTGACCACCCAGGTGAACTAAGTGGTTACCAACAGTGTCTCCTCGACGGCCTTTCAGCGAACATTGATTCCTATGGACCTCCGCGGCAGGCGCCTGGTCCATGCACCCATGCTAGTTTCCTTCCATCGGCAAAGAAGCCTGGAATTTGCATTCCAGTACCGCAGCTGGACATCCAGTGAGAGCCAACAGCTGTGAATCACGTGCTGCATCGGACAGATGCCCGTTGGTGTGATGCATCTGAAATCGAACAACCTGCAACAGAGGACCTTCCCTGGGTGATGACGTGATTCTGAAAGGCATTATGGATCAACATAAGTATGCATATCCACCCTTACACGCAGTTTGTTATTCCTCGGCACGATAGCATCTACCATCAGGTCAGTGCAACGTGTCATAGCTGGCAGTGTACGTGCGTGGTTCGCAGAGCACCAGGATGACTTTATTGTACTCACCTGGCTACCAAAGTTCCCGAATTAAAACACAATCACGAATCTGTAGGACCACCTCGATCGATCTGTTCACGCCATAGATCCCCAACCGAGAACCCTAGCGCAGCTGGCCACGGCACTGCGCTACATTACAGAACCTCAATTATTCTCTTCCTGCAGTTAGCCGGGCTGAAAAAGCGTTCGTTATTCAGGGTTTTGGCAACAGCCTTGCCGCTGTGGATTCACCGGTTCCCGACATATCAATTTCAGCACTGTCGGGCGTGGCCGGCACTTGGATGGGTGACCATCCAGAGCGCCATGCGCTGTTGGCATTTTTTGGTGTGTACGCTGTTGTGGTTGGCAGGAGAGCCAACCGTGTTCCTAAGGGAGGCCGAAATGCACGCGATTTAGCTTACGCAGGCTGCCGTGAGGTCTGGAACAGGACAAGGAAATCAGAATTTAGAAACAACGGACGAAGCTGGTGGAATACTTCACTTTAATCCATTAAGGATGAACGTCGCTCTTGACGTTACATAGTTCACAATATCAATAGTAACTCATAATGGCTCCTTGCTAGGTCGTAGCAAATGACGTAGCTGAAGGCTATGCTAAACTATCTTCTCGGCAAATGAGAACGTAAGTAGGCAGTGAACCATCGCTAGCAAAGTCGGCTGTACAACTGGACGAGTGCTAGGAAGTCTCTCTAGACCTGCCGTGTGGGGGTGCTCGGTCTGCAATCATTGATGGTGGCGACACGCGGGTCCGACCTATACTACCGGACCGCGGCCGATTTAAAGGCTACCACCTAGCAAGTGTGGTGTCTGGTGGAGACACCACACACGCAGCCTCGTGAGGCCTATTGAGGAGCTACTCGACCGAATAGTAGCGGCTCCGGTCAAGGAAAACCATCATAGCAACCAGGAGAGCGGTGTGCTGACCACACGCCCCTCCTATCCCCGTCCTCATTGAGGATGACACGGCGGTCGGATGGTCCCGATGGGCCACTTGTGGCTATTCAGGTTTTTGACGGGTGGTCACATTGATGACATTCGACAGTGTACATGCTTGTAGAGGACTTTGGCTGTAGCACATTTGCATATCTATATTTATAAAATCGTTTGTAACTTTTGATATACATGCAGGATCTTCTGTAGGGTTTACTGACTTTGTCAGCTTTTATTTGATACTTTACATGGTTTAATTGTGATCAATTAAACTTGCAATGAGCTTGTCTCAAAGTTGCGATTTTTATGGTGTATTACGCCACGTTTGTATGGTCTGTAACGTAGTTTCCCTGAAAATTCAATATCCGTAATATATAGGATGTAAATTTTAAGTTGACTAACCAGAATAACTCGAAAAATAAGCTTCATACGAAAAAGTGTGTAGAATCCTGTGGATTATTTTCGAGGGGTACATCTGCTGGTGCTAAAATTAGCCTGCCACCCCTGCCCCCTGGGGATGGTGCTGGAGGCAACTTTAATATTTCAAATGGGAACCTCCATTTTTTATTGCAGAATCAGATCCTACGTAAAAAAACTACTTATATTTTGTCTTAAACATTTGTTTTGATTCTTGGTAGTTGGCGCTGTAATTCAAGAAAATCCAACATCTCATTTTTGCGTGGAAAATGATTACGGATAAATTAAAAATACTTATTTACTTCGTATATTTGATTCGCTAAAACTAACTCTCCCTCTCTCCTCATAGGGTGGGGTTTGAGAAACAGGAATTAGAGCTTTACAAATGTTGACCCAAATATTTGGGTTAGTCTTTTCCTCAGTTAGTCTTGTACTTGGTTTGCTCTGTGAGTTAATGAGTTTACTCGTTAGTAAATAGGATGTTTGGTTAGTTAGTTAGCTAGTCAGTTCATCTGATAATGAAAAGTTGTGTGGCCTCATGACCACGAAACAAACAAAACTTACCCTAATCGGCGTAAAAATTAATACTCCTCTCCCTCAACCCTTAAGTCACCCCTTTTGTCATCTCAGTGCATGGAATATGAACGTTCCGACGAATGCGTGCAATTAATTGTGCTCTGCACTGCAACTGTTGGAACTATTGAGCGGATAAGTTGCTAACGCGTCAGCTTTGCAAGGCGGTGCCGTTTTCAAATCGCATTTCATTTCCCGTTGTCGGCATTATTCTGCCGCTTAATGCTAACCCAGCCCCCAAAACGAGTGATCCGAATGTATCTGAATTCGGTAAATGTGTACAACAGAGTACCAGCAGTAAGTGGTTAAGACACCAAAGAGAAGGAGTCAGATGTGGCCCAGCAAAAATGCAAAGGTTAGTGTTACGCCATCAATAGAACGAAGTAGAATGGAAAAGCTACTTCAGTGAGGCATCGTCATGCCTCGTCAGCGTCAAAGGGCGCTGTATTAACTTCTGAATGAGTTACAAAGGGGCAGCACGATACGCTTACTTGTAAAGGTCTCTGTTATACTGTGAAATTTCATATCGTACACGCCACATCCTCACGGTATGTGTGTGAAATCGGAGTACAGGAAGTGACAAGCGAGTGCTGGACCACACAATGTGACCACAGAACGAGATGCATGGTCCAAATGGACGGTTAAGCTTCATCTGTAATGTTGGTTCTATACTGGAACAATGCAACTAACATTCGCTTACTGCGCCCTACTTTACTACTTTACTTTGCTTCGTTATCAAAATTCTCTCGACACTTTACACTTCGCATTCACAACACTCCTACATACAGTCAACTACACAACATCTCAGCGTTTTAAATTTTTGTAGTTGGGGAACAGTTCTTGTAGATCAACTAGTATACTACACGTCAGAGTCTGCGTATTACTTATTCCAGGCATTTCATCATTAACGCACAATACGGACATTCGGTTTTTGTCGATAATGGAATATCAATTTTCTCAAATCATACGGTATCAAAGCAGTAAGGATATATAACAGTTATCTACTTATTATCGCCTGCGACTTTCTTCTAAATAAGTAATTCTTTTTTCTACATAAGAGAAGAAAGTCACTAAATAGTTTATGGCTTCTGCGTACATATAACTACCTTTCTTTTGTTCACTTTTACTATTAATGTCTTTCAATGCCGAGAGATATATGCAAAGAAGTCTGACGGCGACTAAAGCCGCAATCTGTCTTCGCTGACTTTGCTAAGATGACGTGACGTCTTCCATGATTTTACACCAGTTTACCCTGAAATGATTATGAATGTTTTTGGACGACAAATTAGCTTTAATAAACAGCTTTTCTGAATATTATATATCAGTTTGGAGCACTACGTGAAGGAATATCCAGATTGGTCTAAAATTTCCAATTTACACACAGTCGCCGATTTCAGACATATTTGATCGCAATGCCCAGTAAGTGATTGTAGGGGCGTGATCCTTTACTAAACAGAAAAGACACCCATCAGTCGGATGTGCTATGCCTTCAAAAAAGTACTGGGTAGCAATTGAAGATTCCTCAGCGTCATTTAGTAAAAACTGACACACTTGTGTCATTCACAGCTCACACATCAGTTCTTGGATGTTCATAAATCGCGTGCTGAATCTCAGGTTAAGTATGACTCGTTCCTTAACTTTATCTTGTTCACAAGCTGTTACGCCTTGAACCGTTCATATCCTCATTTTCAGAAACTAACGCCAGGTTTATTTTCTTTCCGTTCTTCCACTTTCCTTTATTGTCCGTTCTTCTGATTTTACACACAAACATAACGTCCATACAACGGTTTTCTAATTGCATTTATCCGTTATTTCGTTTATTTTTCCTTTTTGATATTTATGAGGATAGTTGACACGTTTTTTGTGTAAAAGTATGAGCAATCCAGAAAGCTAGTCATACTGGTATATATCACGATCAATAACAATAAAAATGAATAAAGTTTTATCTGTCGTAAGGTGGAAAAAATGTAATGAAACAAATTATTAAATGAATAAAAATTTGATTGATTACACCATAAATTTACAGAGAACATAATTTCTGTCTAAACAGAGAAAATACATATCTTTGGACAAGATTGACTTCGGAGGTTAGTGGCATCATGTAGGGCGAGGGGACAGTGTAACATAACAGTCGCAACACTCCGTCCCGGTTTTGTTACCCACAGCGATTGCAGCGCACCAAGCGGCCAGGAAGTTGTACTGTTGAGTTCGGCGATATCTTGTGAAAGCGAAAGTGAATCTTAATTGTTTATATTGACCTGTAGAATAGTTTTTACAAACGGAAGAGTCTGTAGCGAAATAAACTGCAGCAAAAACAAGAAGACACTACATTTGCCTTTTTCTTAGGTTTTTTAACGACCCTAGGAGGTGTGAACCGCTACATTACAGAACAATTTACTTGCGATTTTATTATAACCTACAGATATTTACTGGAGAATGTCGTGTTCTTTAAGAACAAAACAATTGCTAGTAAACAGCAGAAGACCTGACGTTTTGCAGAAAGCAGTCGTATATCTACTCAAAAACGTGAAGTTTTCTTCGCTTCACTTCGAGTCTAATCAGTGAATGTGGAGCATAGGTAACGTGTATATGGAATGAAATACCTACATTACTTAACGCAGCGCCGGCCTTTGTGGCCGAGCGGTTCAAGGCGCTTCAGTCTGGAACCGCGCGATCGCTACGGTCGCAGTTTCGAATCCTGCCTGGGGCAGGGAAGTGTGTGAGATCCTTACGTTAGTTAGATTTAAGTAGTTCTAAGTTCTAGGGGACTGACGACCTCAGATGTTTAGTCCTATAGTGCTCAGAGCCATTTGAACTTAACGCAGCAGACAAGCTATCACAACTGTAGCTGAAGAAACAACCACACACGCGTGATAATAAAACATGCAGTATAACTGCTTTCCAACACAGAAGAAACCTTCCACAATTGTTTTACGTCATAAATGGCAAGAGTTTTCAACACCTTCGCTTTTTAAACTAAAGTAATTATATTCACAAAAATATTTATTTATTAGAAAATCGAGTGAAGTGTAAGACTGTGCGAAACCTTAGGCTCCCTAAGAAGTTCTTACAAAAGTGCCTGTCATAATAAGAATCGACAACAAAAGAAATATATTCTTCTCATGCACGAAATATTTGTTTACATTCTCTTGTTTTCGGAGTTGTAACCTGCAACTATACACATATTCGAAAGTATTTCTTCATCATTAAGTTGTTGCTAATGTCACTGAATCAAGGCGATTCGGCTGTGTTTACATGTATTTGATGATCATTCGTGTATTTGATAATCACAAAGCTTGGAATGCATAACTTTATTAAGTATTCCCTAATTAACTACAAAAATTATTAAAAACAAACATCAGTTTTACGGCTGCTTTCTCCACGCTTGGGGCGCTAATGTCGAACCAACCGTTCAGATGGTAAAGTTTTCACAGCAATGAGTGTCGCGACTGTATACTTTATGTTAGACTGTGGCGAGGAATTGTTATGAGTCGGTTCTGTGAAGTCTTAGCGTATGTACACTGTTCGTTGCGAATGTTGAAATTATTAATTTGGACTGTAGAGCGATGTCACTGAAATTATTTGAGGTATTGCAAAGACCATCAAGATTATGTCTGTATTCAAGGAAACAGCGTAATAAACATACATCAACAAATAATTAGTTTTCAGTCATTTCAAGAAGCAAACCCGGGCCTCTCTATTGGGCAGTAATGCATGGATAGTTACAGTCCCTGAACAAAATGGCCCTGAGCTCTATGGGACTTAACATCTATGGTCATCAGTCCCCTAGAACTTAGAACTACTTAAACCTAACTAAGTACACCACACACATCCATGCCCGAGGCAGGATTCGAACCTGCGACCGTAGCAGTCGAGTCCCTGAACACTTCAGTCATTATAAAGATAAGTAGATATGGAATTTTTCTATAACTGCCACTCAGTGGCCTACTTTTATATTGCTAGACAGTGATGCTTCACTAAATTTGCATGTTACAATTTTTGGCCATTGTTGTCAGTAACACTTTTGTATATGATAGTTATAATACGTTCTAAAACAAAATAAACGACCTACCACGAAGGAATTACCCGAGTGGGACGTTAACCGAAAGCTGTGATGTACAATGATTACAATTTCAGAAAAAATTAGATGATTATTCTTAAAAGCCTTCGTTTTTGCAGCTTGTATTTTTCGTTCCTCTCCATCTGTTACTGAAAAAGTCTCGTTGCCTTAAAGTACAGTTTGGTAGTGCCATTATTTGGTAGAGCCTTGTTGGGTTTTCTTTCCTGGCCACTTTATTCACTGATCCGTGAATGTTCCCATTAATATAATTGAATTTTTCAATTTTTTTCGGTGTTTATTTTCGTTTGAGAAGGTGATACTTCACAAGAAACTGAATTAATTCACTCCTATTCTATGATCATTTATTACATTTTCGTTTGGGATCGAATCCTGATTTTTTAAAAACCATGAGTTTGGTTTTTTAGATCGAGATTGTTAAGTTATAGCTCTTGGCAGTTATATTTCATCTATTAATTATTGTTTGGGGGGTGCCCTCACCGCCAGCTATAAGAAGTTGGTCATCAGTAAAGAGTTTTATCATTAGGTAATTTCGTTGGTTTACGTTATGGGCGCAAAACTCTATTTCTTTCATCCGTTGTCCCAATATTTCATCAGCATAGATATTAAAATGTTCCCGAGACAAACTGCATCCTTCCTACATTTGCTACAATTCTAACATTCTCCGGCAATGACAACTTTGCAGTCCTCGTATATTTGTTGGTATTAGACTTGTCCTGTCTAATATTTCCCGACAACATTCTCATAACTAAATTATCAAAGGATTTCACGTTTCGGCCGGGATAGCCGAGCGGTTCTAGGCGCTGCGGTCTGGAGCCGCGCGACCGCTACGGTCGCAGGTTCGAATCCTGCCCCGGGCGTGGATGTGTGTGCTGTCCTTAGGTTAGCTAGGTTTAAGTAGTTCTAAGTTCTAGGGGACTGATGACCTCAGCAGTTAAATCCCATAGTGCTCAGAGCCATTTGAACCATTTTCATAATTCTCGCAGTATTTCACACTTTCTTTCTTAAATATAGGTGTTACTGTGGCTCATTTCCAGGTGGTGAAACTTCTGTCCTTGCCCAGCCTTTGATAAAGCAGAGAAGGAACCTAGATTTCATAGGAGACGCATATGTGATGAGTTCGTTGTGTGTTTTGTGGACAAACGAACAGTGTGAAACAGACACATAGGTTATCAAATTGACCAGCATGAGGTGTAGTTTTACAGAGAAAGCTTTGAATGCTTGAAAGCAATCAGAGAAATTGAGAAAAACAAAATTAGTGATTTGAGGGAAATTTCTTTCCGAATTTTCATATTCAAACAAATAATAGGGACTGTACGAATGGAGTCTTAGATTGATCAATGTGAGATCTAGTTTTGCAAAGAAAGATTTAGTTGTCTGAAAGTGATCACGGTAACTAAGATTATCTTAATTAGTGATTTGAAGGAAAATTGAAATATTTCAAGGGCGTATGTTGCTAGTGATGTAAATGAAGTCTCAAAAGTTCAACTATTCAAGGGCTAGCTCTTTCGCACATTGGTGTGATATTTAACTGCGAATAAAAAATGTTTTAAAATTTTCAGTTTTGCAAATTGATTTGTCTAAAAGTAAGAAATAAAATAGATTACAGAAATATTTGGCGTGCCTTGGAACGATGCTTGCAGTCATATTGAGCAAATTATGAGCCATTTGGGTATTTGAAGTTCAACGGTTAACGCAGAATGTTAGAATTTTGAAGAGGACTAGAGGATATAAGATTCCACTGCGAGCACTGCAGTTTCTTGGCACAGTCGTCTTACGTAACACACTGTTTATGAACTAAGGGTTTCTCCGCATGACTGGAGCCACTTTTGAATGTGGTTAGGCGCTCTCGTTACCAGTTTGTCCACATAAACACACTCTCCGTCCAAAAACGCCTTGGGAGGCCCAACAGTACCGACCGACCGCCGCGCCATTCGGAGCTAATAGCCATCACTGGTCTCTCCGTCCCAAAAGTCCTCGGAAGGCCCAACGGTATCGACCGACCGCCGTGTCGTCGCAGCCGATACCCGTCACTGGATGTGGATATGGAGGGGCATATGGCCAGCCCTTCGCTCTCCCTGCCTTTGTCAACTTTCGTGACCGATGCCGCTACTTTTCAGTCAAGTAGGTGCTCAATTGGCCGCATAAGGGCTGAGCAGACTCTGACGATCACCTATCCAAGGACTAGCCAAGCCGGGAGCGTTTAACTTCGGTGATCTGATGGGAACCAGTGTTAACACTGCAGCAGGCCCGTTGGCAATTTGTCCAGATAATTCTGTGGGAAACTGTCTCAATCCTCCACAGCGGCCTCCATAGTGCTCTGTACGATCTCTGGTGGGACCGGACGATGCAAACCAAACGTTTTAGCACAGCCTATGGATTCTCAATGCAGTTTGGATATGGAGGCCATTCCATCCGCTGATTCTGTGGTCCACTAGGAAGGTGTTCGCAAGATTTTGACAACTGGAGCGCGCGTTGTCGCGCACCAGCATGAATCCTGCTACAATACGTTGACCAAATAGAGCCACAATGCATGCGAGGACGTCGTCCCGATATTTCAAATGACTCATCCTCCCATCATCCTTATCGAGATGTCCTGTGGTCATACATCTTTCCACTCCAAGACGTGACTGAACGGTCTTGAAAAGGGCGCCAATCTACGACACAGTTGCCTAGACACAAGAATATCGTATTGTCAATGTGGAGATTGATTTGGGTCTCGTAAAAAAAAGAGCGATGTGTCCCACTACAACCATATTCACAAAGAGTGGTTTCGAGCACATGCGTCTCGAGCCCCTCTCCGAAAACAATTTAGAGAAGGAGCCTTGTGAAGTCTTTTGGCACTTAACCCCTGCTCATAGTGCATATTTGCGTCTCGTTTGTGTTCACAGCAGCGCCTCTGTACCTGTATGGAACTGCCGCCACAGACGTTTAGCGTTGCGTTGGGGGTTTCTGCTTGCTTTTACACGCCGATATCCGTCCTGCGCACCTGTTGTTTTCCAGCAGCCACTTCTATGACGATCCTTAACTGAACCTGTCGCTAGACACGTGTTCCAGATACTACAGACATCACTGTGTCACAGCAACATTCGCTGCGACGTCCACTTGTCTCATCCTGGGAACCATTACTGTGAGTATAAGGAGTCTCTGATTGTGTGTTGTTTTTGCCCGAACCATCCTGAACCACTACATCTCTCGTAATGACACACAGCACAAGTTCTGCAATGTTTACAGGTGGCACAATTGCCATAAACTGCCGCTACTGCTCCCTCTCTGTAGCAACATGGATCGTTTTCCCTAGAATTACATTACAAACTAATGTAGTGATATCGTAGAGTACACTACAGGCCATTAAAATTGCTACACCAAGAAGAAAAGCAGATGATAATCGGGTATTCATTGGACAAATATATTATACTAGAACTAACATGTGATTACATTTTCACGCAATTTGGGTGCATATATCCTGAAAAATCAGTACCCAGAACAACCATCTCTGACCGTAACAACGCCGTTGATACTTCTGGGCATTGAGTCAAACTGAGCTTGGATGGCGTGTACAGGTACAGCTGCCCATGCAGCTTCAACACGATACCACAGTTCATCAAGAATAGTGGTGACTGGCGTATTGTGACGAGCCAGTTGCTCGGCTACCATTGACCAGACGTTTTCAATTGGTGAGAGAATTGGAGAATGTGCTGGCCAGGGCAGCAGTCGAACATTTTCTGTATCCAGAAAGGCCCGTACAGGACCTATAACATGCGGTCGTGCATTATCCTGCTGAAATGTAGGGTTTCGCAGGGATCGAATGAGGGTAGACCCACGGGTCGTAACACATATGAAATGTAACGTCAACTGTTCAAAGAGCCGTCAATGCGAACGTATCACGCTGGGTGATACGTCAGTATGGCGATGACGAATACACGCTCCCAATGTGCGTTCACCGCGATGTCGCCAAACACGGGTGCGACCATAATGATGCTGTAAACAGAACCTGGATTCATTGGAAAAAATGACGTTTCGCCATTCGTGCACCCAGGTTCGTCGTTGAGTACACCATTGCAGGCGCTCCTGTCTGTGATGCAGCGTCAAGGGTAACCGCAGCCATGGTCTCCGAGCTGATAGTCCATGCTGCTGCAAACGTCGTCGAACTGTTCGTGCAGATGGTTGTCTTGCAAACGTCCCAATCTGTTGACTCAGGGATCGAGACGTGGCTGCACGATCCGTTACAGCCATGCGGATAAGATGCCTGTCATCTCTCCTGCTAGTGATACGAGGCCGTTGGGATCCAGCACGGCGTTCCGTATTACCCTCCTGAACCCACCGATTGCATATTAGGCTAACAGTCATTAGATTTCGATCAACACGTGCAGCAATGTCGCGATACGATAAACCGCAATCGCGATAAGCTACAATCCGACCTTTATCAAAGTCAGAAACGTGATGGTACGGATTTCTCCTCCTTACAACAGGCATCACAACAACGTTTCACCAGGCAACCCCGGTCAACTGCTGTTTGCGTATGAGAAATCGGTTTGAAACTTTCCTCATGTCAGGACGTTGGAGGTGTCGCCATAGGCGCCAACCTTGTGTGAATGCTCTGAAAAGCTAATCATTTGCATATGACAGCATCTTCTTCCTGTCGGTTAAATTTCGCGTCTGTAGCACGTCAACTTCGTGGTGTAGCAATTTTAATGGCCAGTAGTGAATTTCTGCATCACAAAATTATGTAATAAAGTTTCAGCAATATGCAACATTTATCTGACCACTGTATTTCATTTCTTATTTTCACAAAACGATTGACCGCATTAGAGTTTCAGTTTTTCCCCACTATTCGTAGCACAACATCATTTCTTTGTGTTCCGTTGAGCTGACAGACGGTGTGGTGTGTGTGTGTACGTGTTGCAGGAGCCGAGCTTGCACGCGGACGAGAAGCGTCCGCGGTCTTGTGGCTGGCCGGCGCCGCCGCCCCCCACCTCTCGCAGCTCGGAGGAGCTGACTGCGGACCACGGCTGCAGCCGCAGCTGCGCGTCGCACCTGGCGCCGCAGCTGCAGACAGGTGGCGCGCTACCCGCACAGGTGAGCGGCGGCGCGACAACGGCTCTTATCACAGTCGAGCGTGGCTGCGCTGCGCTAGCTCGAGATGTCTGCACTCTAGTGTTCCTTATGGAGCTGCGATCTGCCACACTGGGAAGATACAGTGCAACGTCTGGAATATTTGCACAAACTAAGTTGACGCTCGGCGCGAAGGCTGATAGGAGCGACTGTAATAATATGAATTGCCTATACCAGGGGTTCCCAACAACATTCTTCTCGATGACCCCCTCGTCGAGCATGATTGGTGCCTTGTCATATCACAGTATCAAGTACCTAAAAAAAGCCAAATTAAGAGTCTTTTCATACGTTTTCTATTTCTGGTACTTAGAAAAAACATTGACATATTCATTACTGAAAAAATATTGAGCTTAAAACTTTTTCAATTTAGCTATCATTGTTATTGTTCAATTTTTGATTACTGCTCAAAACTTTGTCTTCAAATCTGGGTATTTAGTATAACAAATTCCTTTAAAAAAATAAAAATTGAGTGTGAACTGAAAATGACAGGAAAAAATTGAAATTGACTGTATTGGTCTTTCAAGTGTACTACACTTGAGATTACATTGAGTAGACATGTGTGAAAAATAAGAAAACACTAACTTCGTCCAAGGTATTATTTATTTGAAACAAAAAGAAAACATTTACAACAGAGAACTCCATCAGTATACAGTTAGTTTTAATTTTCAGTTCTTAATGAGATGAGTTCAATCTGACCTTTGAGTCCATTATTTCTGAAATGTTAGGTTCCAAACTTTCACTTTGAAATCCGACCGCATGTCGAGCCGATTCCTATATTTGTCTTTCATGCAGGAAGCGGTCAAAACAAAAAATCTGTTATCATAAGAAATATATTTAATACATTTTTTATTCTAATAGCACCTTGCGGACACCTTTGGCATCGCTCGCGGACCCCTGGGGGTCCGCGGACCACGTGTTGGGTACCACTGGCCTATACGATGGCTCCCATCAGCCTCCGCGGCGAGTGTCAACTTAGTTTACGTGCGTGGGAATTACTTTAGGCAATATGTATCGTTTTGTGGGCAATTTTTAATCTGAAATGGAAATGATATGCTTACACATAGATCATGCCAAGCCCATATTGGTAATTGAGTTAGAGAAAAATAATTATTAAAATAAAAATATTAACACAAGAAAACGAAACATCAAGAAGGAATTATCCGAATGTGACGAAAATTGGTATCGGTGGGTATGATGTACATGTAGAGACGAACAAATGATTACAATTTCAGTAAAAAATGAATAATTTATTGAAGAGAAAGAGCTTCACAAACTGAGCAAGTCAATAACGCGTTGGCCCACCTCAAGCCCTTATGCAAGTATTGTTGGCCTGGCATTCACTGGTAACAGTTGTCGGAGTCCTCCTGAGGGATATCATGCCAATTTCTATCCAATTGCCGGGTGATATCGTAAAAAGCCCGAGCTGGTCGGAGCGCTCTGTCCATAAGGCTCGAAACGTTTTCAATTGGGGAGAGATCCGGCGACCTTTCTGGCCAAAGTAGGGTTTGACGAGTAGGGTCTGCTATCTCGTTGCCTGGAGTACAGTTGTCTTCAGTGAAGAGTCCTGCATCGAACTGAGTCCCGAAGACCAGCGAAGACCTGTCGGAATAAGCTCCTGACCAACCTGACTCCCCAATAGCCAGGAGTGATTGCGATGCCCGCTCTTTTCGTAGATCCCTTTTGTTGTCAACCGCGGCACCTCACGTGGCTGAAGAGTGGCAGAGTGTATCTTCTGGCAGCCCACCCGCCGGCCGTATGGGGCAATGGGGATGAAATAACAATAAAGAAGAAAAAATGCCTTGGCCATTGGTAGAACAGAATCTACCACTCCTAACGTAAGCTCTGCAGCAAGTCGCGTTTGACACTGAATGGGAGAGGTCAGGAGCAGCACTGCGCCTGTAAGATGATCTAATCTATGGCAGCTGTCTTTCAATAAGTATAAATGCAAGGTAGTGCCCGCAATAATGAGAAACAATCCGGTAGTATCCGGTTATAAGTTTACTGTTGATATTTAGGAATATGTCACGCAGTTCAATTACCACATTAATGGTTTCGTCCCTCGCTGCTTGGTGGAACCATTTGATATTCATCTACAAAAAATACGAACTGTGTATGTTCTGCATTAATGTTGTAAAGTATAGGCTACATACACTACTGGCCATTAAAATTGAAACACCACGACGACGACGTGCTACAGACGCGAAATTTAACCCACAGGAAGAAGATGCTGTGATATGCAAATGATTACCTTTTCAGAGCATTCACACAAGGTTGGTGCCGGTGGCGACACCTACAACGTACTGACATGAGGAAAGTTTCCAAACGATTTCTCATATACAAACAGCAGTAGTCCGGCATTGCCTGGTGAAACGTTGTTGTGATGCCTCGTGTAAAGAGGATACATGCGTACCATCACGTTCCTGACTTTGATAAAGGTCGGATTGTAGCCTATCACGATTGCGGTTTATCGTATCGCGACATTATTGCTCGCGTTGGTCGAGATCCAATGACTGTTAGCAGAATATGGAATCGGTGCGTTCAGGAGGGTAATATGGAACGCCGTGCTGGATCCCAACACCCTCGTATCACTAGCAGGAGAGATGACAGGCATCTTATCTGCATGGCTGTAACTGATCGTGCAGCCACGTCTCGATCCCTGAGTCAACAGATAGGGACGTTTGCAAGTCAACAACCATCTGCACGAACAGTTTGACGACGTTTGCAGTAGCATGGACTATCAGCTCGGAGACCATGGCTGCGGTTATCCTTTACGCTACGTCACAGACAGGAGAGCCTGCAGTGGTGTACTCAACGACGAAACTGGGTGCACAAATGGGTAAACGTCATTTTTTCGGATGAATCCAGGTTCTGTTTACAGCATCATGAGGGTCGCATCCGTGTTTGGCGACATCGCTGTGAACGCACATTGGAAGCGTGTATTCGATATCGCCATGCTGGCGTATGACCCGGCGTGATGCTATGGGGTGCCATTGGTTATACGTCTCGGTGACCTCTTGTTCGCATTGACGGCTCTTTGAACAGTGGACGTTACATTTCAGATATGTTACGACCCGTGACTCTACCCTTCATTCGATCCCAGCGAAACCATTCATTTCAGCAGGTCCTGTACGGGCCTTTCTGGATACAGAAAATGTTCGACTGCTGCCCTGGCCAGCACATTCTCCAGATCTCTCACCAATTGAAAATGTCCGGTCAATGGTGGCTGAGCATCTGGCGCGTCACAATACGCCAGTCACTACTCGTGATGAACTGTGGTATCGTGTTGAAGCTGCATGGGCAGCTTTACCTGTATACGCCATCCAAGCCCTGTTTGGCTCAATGCCCAGGCGTATCAAGGCCGTTATTATTGTCTGAGGTGTTTGTTCTGGGTTCTGATTTTTCAGGATCTATGCACCCAAATTGCGTGAAAATGTAATCACATGTCAGTTCTAATAAAATATATTTGTCCAATGAATACCCGTTTATCATCTGCATTTCTTCTTGGTGTAGCAGTTTTAATGGTCAGTAGTGTAATTTGTGTTCTTCATTGATAAGTATTGAACAGTTATACATGGTGTCCGTAAATGACGTTCCAGTTTCAAAATACTATCGAAAGAGAACAACTGCTGAAAATGACGTCAAATGTGATCAGGATATTGTTGGCACAAGGGTAAGTATCATGGAGCAAAAAATGGATGAAAATTTTACCAGTAGATGGCGTGTAAGCGTCTTAACCTAAAGGGATCAGTTGCAAACGACAGATGAATTGCAGTACCATCGGTACTGTTCAATGTGCAAGACTGCAGGTACGTCCAACGTTCGGGCAATTTCCCGTTCACTGTTTGTTTATGCACCAGCACTTGACCCCTCCTGCAGTGCTATGGCCACACCGTCGACAGACGTCGGATCAACTGCTTTGCTCCTCCTGCCACGCTACATTTCAGAAGAACCTGTGTTTTCCAATTTTGTAAGCATTTTCTCAAGACCCTTATCAGATATCGGACCAATACTTGTTTTCGTACCCGTGAGTGTCTGGAACTTCTGCAGGGCTACTGGCGCACAGTTACCGTTCTTGTAAAACAACTTTACGAGCAGTGCGCGATACTTAAAGAAGGCAGTCATGTTGAGTGTCTCAGACGCAAACTGAGGAATAGCCATGTGCTAAGCGTCTGTTGGTGTGCTTATTCTGACGCTTACAGCGTCATCTACTGATCAAATTTTCGTCATTATTTTTTTCTGTGACGTTTCTCCCTGCGTTAATAAAATGCTATTCAAATCTGACGTCATTCTGAGTAGTGGTTCTCTTTCTACAACGTTTTTAAACTGGTGTTTTCAATATGGGCACCCTTAATTACTAAGTTTGAGTTCTCCGAGCATTTCTGTTGCATTTTTCCTTGGAGTTGTTTCAGGTTACGTTCCTACGAGCGCATCTCTGAATTCGATTTCTCCTATTACTCCTACTTGAGAATGACATCTAAGTCTAGGACGCGACTTACAACCAATCTTTAATTAAAATCATTGATCGAATTTACTAAGTGACACCAGCCAGTCGACATTTTCCACGGGCGGATTGATTCTACAGCAGTGGAGGGTTGGGTAACTACTACATTTATTCCACGAGTAATTAATATGGATATTTCTGAATACTTCCAATTAATCTGCAAAAGCGGTGGTAAGTGAATACTGATCTCCATGCAAGTGTACTGTCACTATTCGCAGCACTGGACAAGCATAACAGCTGTGCTCTTTGGTCCGGTTGACGAAAAAGAAAAACAAGGAATAGCTACGCAGAACTGCGACTAACACCCTCGCAAGGTCAGCGAGTTAATGAGAACGCGAGGCGGACCGGAGCGCTGCGAGTTGAATATCTCACGGCGTTTCCCCTCCAGTCCCATCTGCGTTGGCGGCTCGTAACGAATTGCAACCGTTTCTTGTTTTATTGCAGCATACATAATTCAAGCTGTAGTTCGCTGGTTCCTGTTGTCTCTTTCCTTTTACTGTACATAACATGCTGCTACTGAGAGGCGAACAAAACCATACTGAGGTAGGCTGACAAGTATGGTAAATATCTACTAAGCATGGGCTACCACACCTAAACTAACCGCCACAGTTTTCGTATCCCAGGTGGTCTGAATGAAGAGAGCTTGCCCCAGTTAGCGGGTGAGATAAATATTGATAGGCCATCGGGATCTTGTGTTATTATTCTGTCCAGTGTCAGATCGTGGGAACGCACGGACTGCGAACCTATTTGCGTGGAGCCACTGATTTGAATGAATACTGAGCAAAGGTGGTAGAATCGCAACACAAATGAAATATTAGGAAACTAGCACAAAGAGGTATATCATGAAATTAACATAGAACGGCGTACTCTCAACCGAGAGCAGCCTCTACTGACAACAGACCCATCACAGAACGCCGTACACTGATGAGGCAAAGAAACTGGTATAGGGATTCGTATTCAAATACAGATATGTAAACAGGCAGAATACGATGCTGCAGTCGGCAACACCTGTATAAGACAAGTGTCTGGCGCAGTCGCTGCTACGATGGCAGATTAACAAGATTTAAATGAGTTTGAACGTGGAGTTATAGTCGGCGCACATCTCGAAGTAGTGATGAAGTGGGGATTTTCCCGTACGACCATTTTACGAGGGTACCATGAATATCAGGAGTCGGGCAAAAACATCAAATCTCCGACATATCTGCGGCCGGAAAAGAGTCCTACAAGACCGGGACCCACGACGACTGAAGAGAATCGTTCATAGTGACAGAAGTGAAACCCTTCCGCAAATTGCTGCAGATTTCAAAGCTAGGCCATCAACAAGTGTCAGCATGTGAATCATTCAACGAAACATAATCGATATGGGCTTTCGGAGCCCTTCATGACTACACGACACAAACCTTTACGCCTCGCCTGGGCCAGTCAACACCGACGTGTGGTCTCGCGGTTCTAGGCGCGCAGTCCGGAACCGTGCGACTGCTACGGTCGCAGGTTCGAATCCTGCCTCGGGCATGGATGTGTGTGATGTCCTTAGGTTAGTTAGGTTTAAGTAGTTCTAAGTTCTAGGGGACTAATGACCACAGCAGTTGAGTCCCATAGTGCTCAGAGCCATTTGAACCATTTGAACCAACACCGACGTTGGACTGTAGGTGACTGGAAAAATTTTGCCTGGTCGGACGAGTCTCGTTTCAGATTTTATCGAGCGGATGGTCGTTTACGGTTATGGATACACCCTCATGAATCCTTGCATCCTGCATGTCAGCAGGGGACTGTTCAAGCTGGAGGAGGCTCTGCAATGTTGTGGGGCGAGCGCAATTGGAGTGATATGGGCCCCCTGATATGTCTAGATACGACTCTGACATGTGACACGTACGTAAGCAGCCTGTCTGATCGCTTTCATCCATTCACGTCCGTTGTGCGTTCCTACGGACTTGGGCAATTCCAGCAGGACAATGCGCACCCCACACGTCCCGAATTGCTACAGGGTGGTTCCAGGAACACTCTTCTGAGTTTTAACATTTCCGTTCACCACCCAACTCCTCAGACATAAACATTATGGAGCATATCTGAAATGCTTTGTATTGTGCTATTGTGATGACAGGCATCTTATCCGAATGGCTGCAACGGATCGTGCAGCCACGTCTCGACCTCTGAGTCAAGAGATGGGGACGTTTGCAAGACAACAACCATCTGCACGAACAGTTCGACGACGTTTACAGCAGCATGGACTATCAGCTCGGAGACCATGGCTGCGGTTACCCTTGACGCTACATCACAGACAGGAGCGCCTGCGATGGTACACTCAACAACGAACCTGGGTGCACGAATGGCAAAACGTCGTTTTTTCGGATGAATCCAGATTCTGTTTACAGCATCATGATGGTCTCATCCGTGTTTGGCGACATCGGAGTGAACGCACATTGGAAGCGTGTATTCGTCATCGCCGTACTGGCGTATCACCCGGCGTGATGGTGTGGGGTGCCCTGGCCAGCACATTCTCCAGATCTCTCACCAATTGAAAACGTCTGGTCAATGGTGGCTGAGCATCTGGCGCGTCACAATACGCCAGTCACTACTCTCTATAAAATGTGGTATCGTGTTGAAACTGCATGGGCAGCTGTACCTGTATACGCCATCCAAGCTCCGTTTGGCTCAATGCCCAGGCGTATCAAGGCCGTTATTATTGTCAGAGGTGGTTGTTCTGGATACTGATTTCTCAGGATATATGCACCCAAATTGCGTGAAAATGTAATCACATGTCAGTTCTAATAAAATATATTTGTCCAATGAATATCCGTTTATCCTCTGCATTTCTTCTTGGTGTAGCAGTTTTAATGGCCAGTAGTGTAGATGTTTTAAGCCGCGGTCGAATCTCTAGATACTTCGAAATGAAATGAAATGTCGTGTGGTGAGGGCCACCTGGTGGGTAGACCTGATCGCCAGGTTCTAGTCTCTTCAGGTGACGCCACTTCGGTGACTTGCGCGTCGAGCAGTCCCTGAGGGGGAAAATGTCCAACCCAGCTGGGAATCGAACCTGGGCCGCCGGCATAACAACCTGGCGCGCTGTCCACTCAGCTACGGTGGTGGACAGATACTTAGACACATACGGCGTCACATACGAGCGATCTGCAAGCAACATTACGAAAGTCACTGTGTCAAGAACTTCTACTGTGGTAAATGAACTGCTACTTTTAGCAACAATCACAGATGACCATCGTATTTCCCCGAATACTTGCAAAAAATTATTTTGAAAGACGGGAATTGCAATTTAATAAACTTGTCTTGAAACGATTTTTCTTTTTGGGCTTTGTAGGCTATATTACAGAATATATTACATTCATTTTTCGCTGATATTTAGTGGGTTTTGTACAGATTTCCAGTGTGCTAGTACAAATCGTTTTTCGTAGATTAGTTCTCAGTTCCTTTTTCATTCATTAGTCTTATATTTTAAATGATACTGCAGTGCCTGTGCACTGTACGATGCAATGTTTCGTTAGACATGCATGTATGTCCGATTGAGCAGCTAATGCGGCGCCTACAGCCGTTATAAAATAAATGAAATTTATTAGTAGTTGCGATTGTGGGCAACCATCAGATATATAAGGGGATAACGACAAAGAAAACTTGTGCCGGATAGGTATTCGAACTACGATTTGCCCGCTTTAGTAAATGGTCGCCTAACCTCGTTGGTTATCCGTGTTCGACCCACGACTAGACTCAAACTTCCATATGTCGTCGTTCCTGCATCACAACCTGACTCATACACACTTTATGTAATTCCCGTACAGGGCGAGGACATTTTAACCGAGAGTCGCTGCCCGGTATTGGCGGATGGATACGATATTGCAGTACCTGTGTTTTTTTAAAGAATAACGATGCAATGTTCCTTCGGAAATATACTGAACTGACAAAAGTCATGTGATACCTCCTAATATGCCCTCCTTTTGTGCAGGAACTCGACGTTGCATGGACTCAACAAGTCGTTGGAAGTCTTCTGCAGAAATATTGAAACGTGCTACCTCTATAGCCGCCCACAATTGCGAAAGTATTGCCAGCGCAGGATGTTGGGCACGAACTGGCGTGACGATTATGTCCCATAATTGTTCGGTGGGGTTCTTGTCGGTCGATCTGGCTCGATCCGTCCGAAATGTTCTCCAGATCTATCGCGAACAGATATGGCCCGGTCCGATGACATGTCAGTCCATTCCCTCCACCACCAGCTTGCACAGTGCCTTGTTGACAACCTGGGTCAATGGCTTCATAGGTTCTGCGCCACACTGAAACCCTACCATCAGCTATCACCAACTGAAACCTCGACTCATCTGACCAGGCCACGGTTTTGCAGTCGTTTATGGTCCAACCTATATGGTCACGAGTCCAAGAGAGGCGCTGCAGGGGATGTCGCGCTGTTAGCAACGGCACTCGCGTCGGTCGTCTGCTGCCATAGCTCATTAAAGGCAAATTTCGCTACATGTACTAACAGATATATTCGTCGTACGTCCCACACTGATGTCTGCCATTATTTCGCGCAGAACTGCTTGTCTGTTAGCACTGACAACTCTACATAAACGCCGCTGCTCTCGGTCGTTAAGTGAGTGTCGGCAGCCACTGCGTTGTCGGTGAAGAGAGGTAAAGCCCGAAATTTTGTATTCTCGGCATACTAATGACATTGTGGATCTCAGCATATTGAGTTCCTTAACTATATCCGAAGTGGAGTGTCTCATGCTTCTAGCTTCACTACCATTTTGCGTTCAAATTCTGCTAATTCCCGTCGTATGGTCATAATCACGGCGGAAACCTTTTCACATTAATCAACTGGTAACAAATGACAGAGCTACCAATGCATTGCCCTTTTGTACCTCGTGCTTGCGATGCTACTGCAGTCTGTATGTGTGAATATCGCAAACTCATGACCTTTGTCAGCTCAGTATATTATACTGTACACTTCATGTGGAATACATTACACGCAGAGGAAATGAGAAGGGGGAATAAAAACTATACACAGCGTTCACCACCATTACTTGTACCACTACTTACCTCGAAGGCGATTATTTGCTTCAGTTTCGATCTTTTGTAAAATGTGCAGTGTAAGAAATACCGCTTTTAAGTCACATCAAATAAGGTAGATTACTTGTAGAAAGGAAACGACATTCACTACATAGAAATCCTCATTTAGTTTGTCTACTGCTGTTCACAAGGTGACTGTTTCTCATTTTAGAATACTGTTTCCAACATTCTGCGTGGTGTCTCCCTACCACTTTCGCGCAAAGACGCTCTGAGCGTGTTTTTTATGGAATTGACTGGTTTGAACGTGGGACCTGTTGCTGGTAAGGAAACGCCAGACAACACATGACATGTACAGTTCAAAAGAGTTTCCAAGTTCTACAATGGATCTAAGGATGACCTATGCCATATCATATCTATAATCTAGGTTTAAGTTAGGTTTCATAAGACAGAAAACTATCAAAATGGTCTACAGTGACCCATAATGCCGCACCATACATTAAACCGCCAAGGTCGCTGATGTTCCACTTGTCGCAGCCATCGTAGATTTTCCGTTGCCCAATAGTGCATATTATGCCGGTTTACGTTACTGCTGTTGGTGAATGACGCTTCGTCGCTAAATAGAACGCGTGCAAAAAATCTATCATAGTCCCGTAATTTCTCTTGTGCCCAGTGGCAGAACTGTACACGGCATTCAAAGTCGTCGCCATGCAATTCCTGGTGCATAGAACTGTGGTACGGGTGCAATCGATGTTGATGTAGCATTCTCAACGCCGACGTTTTTGAGATTCCAGATTGTTGCGCAATTTGTTTGCTACTGGTGTGCGGATTAGCAGCGACAGCAGCTAAAACACCTACTTGGGCATGATCATTTGTTGCAGGTCGTGGTTGACGTTTCACATGCCGAGCAGCATACATAGCACACGCCCGTTGGACATTTTGATCACAATAGCCATACATCAACACGATATCGACCTTTTCCGCAATTGGTAAACGGTCCATTTTAACACGGGTAATGTATCACGAAGCAAATACCGTTCGCACTGGCGGAATGTTACCTGATACCACGTAGTTATACGTTTGTGACTATTACAGCGCCATCTGTCACAAAGCGAAAAAGTGGTCCAACTAAAACATTCATATTTCTTTACGTACTACACGAATATGTAATAAAAATAGGGGTTCCCATTTTAAAAAATGCAGTTGATATCCGTTTGACCTGTGGCAGCACCATCTAATGGGCCAACCATAGCGCCATCTGGTTTCCCCTCACAAGCTGGACGAGTTTCATTCTTTGTAGTTTTTTCGTTTGATGCTTCTTTCGTGAGATTTGGCCAGGTCACTACCAATGGACTACCGTGTATGCAAGTTAATGTCAAATGCTTATTCCAGCAAACTAATCACCACTGGCACAAAACGATTTACATTTATCTCACCTATTCATGAATTTTAATAAACAATGCCATAAGTAATGTCTTTTGTAGCACTGTACACTTAAGTCACTCCGAGAAGCTTTTATTTTACTTGCATCTTTATGAGCGTGCTCCAGTACGTAACAAATACTTGTTCGTGAGGCGTTTTTACAGGATTGAATGTCTGATCTCTTGTACAAAACTGCTCAAATAATTCAGATATTATTGTAATAAATTCATTATTCTTAGTTTCTTTTCAAAGCCTGAGACCTCAGAAACTGATACGACGTAACACGCATGAATCCTACCCTCTTCCAGAGTATCCGTCTGAAACTTCCCCAGTAACAAATATTTGCAGCCTACTATAATTGTGAAAACATATTGTCTTAAATAAGCGACCGTAGGTGTCGTATGTAATAAGTATAAAAAGTGTCCGAATTACGTTTTCCAATATGTTTAGAGGAAGGTACAAATTGCGCCAACCTTTGCCGCTGCATTAGGAAATTTACAAATTTTCACGAATATGGAATACTGGGATCATCAGCAAGGCACACTGATTCTTGCGACGGATACTGAGGCGATAATCAGTCTTCTACATCCACGTAACTACTCTGTAATCCACAGTTAAGTGCCTGACAGAGGGTTCATCGAATCACATTTAAGCAATTTCTCTACTGTTCCATTTTCGAAGAGCGCGTGGGAAAAAACGTGCACTAAAATCTTACTGTGCGAGCTCTGATTTCTCTTATTTTATTACGATGATCATTTCTCGCTGTGTAGGTGATATCCAACAGAACATTTTTGCATTCGGTGGGGAGAGTTGACGATTAGAATTTCGTGAAAATATCTCGCCACAAGAAAAGACGCTTTTGTCTTAATGATTGCCACCACAACTCGCGTATCATATTCGTGACGGTCTCCACTTTATTTCGGGATACAACAAAACGAGCTGTACTCCTTCGAACTTTTTCTATGCTCACCGTCAATTTTATCTGATAAGGATACCATATAGCACAGCAGTACTCTAGAAGAGGACGAAAAAGTGCAATGTTCTCTTCAGCGGACCTGTTGCATCTCCTGTTCTGCCAACTAAACGCAGCCTTTGGTTCGCTTTCCCCACAACGTTATCATTGTGATCATTTCCTTTTAAGTTATTCGTAATTGTAATCCCTAAGTTCTTAGCTGAAATTATAACTTTTCGATTTGTGTGATTTATCGCGTAACTGAAATTTAACGTATGTCATTTAGTACTCACGTGGATGACTTCACATTTTTCATTATTTAGATTCAGTTGTCAAGAATCGCAACATACAGGTATCTAAATCATTTTGAAATTGGTTTTGACCTATTGATTATTGTAGTAGACGGTAAACATTCTACGAGGGCTAGCGAACTAACATCCCAAAGATGTTCGGGCTCACATGCGGTTCCTCTTCGTCGAAATGCCTTGGCTCAAACTCGTCTGGGGTTGGAACCGCACGTGTCGCATTACACGCCCTAAATTAGACACTCGTTACCCTTTGATTACATTGTCTGGCTGATGGCGAAATACAAAGTTAACAAAACACATACTAACAGTAATAATAATATCGGGAACTAAATTAACGACCCATGAATGATGTAGGCCACACAGTTGCGATTTGGTTAGAATAATGTTTATTCGGAAAGTAAACTAATGGCGAAAGTGGTCGTATTTAGAGTTACTGTTACACTCGAGCGCATATCCATATGACACAGTTCGATCATTCACAATCTCTTCGCGAAAAACGAGTCTAATATTCCACCTCGTTATCATCACGAAAAGTTAAAGAGTTCACACCAGGTGCGCGGCTGCTCAACACTCAGAGACTAAGTCCCGCGATACCACAGAACGCGAAATTTTCCAAGGCGTTTCACTTCCTAGCTGCCTAAGGACAGACCGTCCGCTTTCGCGTCTCAGCGCGAACTGTACCCTTCGGTGTCCCCAGCCGAACCGTACTCTTTGGTGTTTAGACCAGAACTCCTCTCTGCCCGTCTCCGGCCGCGTTTTCCCGCGCGCCAAACATAATCACTCAACTGACTAGGGCAGTTCCCTTTCCTGAATCCGCCCATCTGATTGGCTACAGCTTGATCTAAATTATTTTAACACATTTAAATAATCAAAGCTTGCCCACTTTCACTTTCTAAATAAAGTAACAATTATATCCATTGTTAAATTCTTTTACATAAAACCAATACAATTTCCTTCTTAACTTTGGATGTCACCGCCAGTAGCTTGTGCTTTCAGATAAACAAAGAACAAAAGTAACTATTTTGCACTAAACTTTACAACAAATATTCTATTACCTAATGAATCAGTAAGGTGTCATGCTGTCATCGTTCAACGTGTTTTGTGTGGAGGAAATGACCGTATGATGCTTAACTGAAAATACTGATAATTTAAATTTACTATAGCTTTTAAAAAAATTATGTCACAGAGTTGATATTTACAACATTTGTCATTTTCATGATGCTCTTCTTTATGAAATATCGATCGTTAAGATCGACCAAAGTGTTCAGACTTTAGCATTCAGGTCTTTGTTACAAAACTTGTTATTTTCACTTTAACAGTAAATCCTAAACTATCATAAATATTATTAATATTCAAGTTTTATTAGGATCACCATGAATCTTTACGGAGGTTTGCAGATTAAAATTACTGTGGCTTCATTCCCTGCATTACTATAGAATTAAATGTTTCCCTTTGTAGCCCATCTTAGGTCCGCCATATTTAACACTGCTACGTCTCCTCGGCCACAAAAAGCTTCTACTGGGTTTCCCTATGACGTAGGTTCTCGTCTGTCTCACTCGCACAGTAAAGCGCTTAGGCCTCAATAGACAATAGACGCCTGTAAATTTTCCCATTTTGCGGAGAATCTGCGCCCTTTGTGGCATCCGGTCCTGGACGACAGGGTTCGTTTCACAATTCCTGAAGACTGGCTCTTTCAGCCATATATTTAAATCAGAGCGCAGTGTTCGTTAACTCACAGGCTGCTCATATTGTCTCCTAAATCTTTATATAGATTGGGAACAGCAGAGAGCCTATAATATTTACTCTGGAAACGCTAGATGTCTATTCTGTTTTACTCGATGACATTTCGTCAGTTACTACGAACTGTGACCTTTCTGACAAGGAACTGACGAATCCAGTCGCACTTAGCGTTCATTACTTCGTGCGAATAAAGATCTTGCGAATAAAGAGCTGGTAGTGTTTCACAACAACGATATTTTCTGGATCCATGTTGGCTATTTGTCAATAACTCATTTTCTTAGAACAGATTTATAATGTTCGACTACAGTATGTGTTCCAAGATCTTATTTCAAAGGGTAGTAATATGGGTCTGTAATTCAGCAGATTGCTCCTCTTTCCTTTCAGATTTCCAGTCTTTAGGTACGAATTCTTCGACAAGCGAGCGGTTGTATATGATGGAGCTATTGAATCAACATACTCTCTGAAAGAAACCTAACGGATATAGTATCTGGACCAGAAGATTTGCCTTTATTGATTTAAATTGCTTGGCTACACCGAGGATATCTGCTTCTGAGTTATTCGTGTTGGCAGCTGTTTCTGATTTGAAGTATGGAATATTTACTTCGTCTTCTATGATAAAGCAATTTCGGAAAAGTGTGGTTAGTAACTCCGCTTTAGTGGCACTGTCATTGATAATAAAGGGTGTCCACATGGAGACTCCAACATTTGAACTCATAAAATCTGAGAGGAAACATAATTTATTGACGAACAAATACAGGGAAATCAAACAGCAGCTCAAGTTTTCATACACAGGTGGACGGTTCAGTACTCTTGAACATGGACGCTACGGGTAGCGCGAAGAATATCAAGTCTATAATCGATTCCGTGCCATGTGTTGCGGAGCATCTGTTCTGTGACAGAGTTGCTGACAATTCTTATGCGCTGTTTCAAGTCTTGCAGTTCCTTTACTGGTGTAGCACATACCCCGTCTTTCCCATATCCCCACTACAAAAAATCGAGGGAGGGGGGGTTATGTCGGGCGAAAGCGGCGGCCAAGGAATTGGACCTCCACGGCCAATCCATCGTTGCGAGAATGTGTCATTGAAAAATTTTCGGACATCAAGGCTCCAATGGGGTGGTGCTCCGTCCAGCTGAAACATCACATTTGGCTGCTGGTCTGTTATCTTTAGCACGGCAAATTGTTCCAACATGTCCAGGTAGATGGCTCCATCCACAGTCGGCTCCTGAAAAAAAACGGTCCAACAATGCGATTTATCGTCAAACCACACCACACATTAACTTTCGGACTGTCGCGCATGTGTTCCCTAGGTGCATGTGGATTTTCGGACCCCCAGATACACACATTGTGACGATTGACAGCCCCTGACACGTGAAAGGTTGCCTCGTAAGTAAACATCACGCGTGATAAAAATGTCTCGTCCGTGGCAATGCGATCTAACTTGACACATGCTAATTCTTCTCACTTTGATCGATCATCAGGCTTGATTTCTTGCACAACCTGCACTTTATATGCGTACAAACGTAATCACTGATGAAGCACTTTGTGCACTGTTGAACGTTTCATACGAAGTTCTCGTGCTGCCTGTCGCACTGACTTCTGTGGACTTTGTTCGAATGACTGCCGCACTTGTTCCACACGATTGTTCGCTGATCCCAGGCTTACCACCACCATGCCCTTTCGCAACACCCCCAGTAGCCAGAAACTGATCACGCCACTTCTTTGCAGCTCCACTACGGCCACTTGGCGTATCAAATTCGCACATCACAAACTTGTTCTGTCTGCCCCTTCAGGATTCACAGGTTCACCATCTGCAATGAGAAAGATATAGGATATTAAAATGTTGGAGTCTCATTGTGGACAGCCTGTATTACCAATGGTATCGTGCAGTGAAGATACTGATTGTGTCTTGCCGCAGGTGTACTGTGCATGTGACCAGAATCTCTTGGATTTTCTGCCAGATTTCAAGACACAGTTTCATTGTGGAAACTATTAAAGGCATCTCAGATTGAAGTCCAAGCTACGTTTCCTGTTTCAGTAAAACATCTTCAATCCTTTGCGTTCTTTTAAATTTCGTATGCTTTTTTCCGTTGTTTGTTAGAACGTAAGACGTTCAAGATGCAGACTGTACCCTCGATATTTCCAAGATTATAGCGCGAATTCACGTACCTCTTATCCTTGTGTTTCGTGACGTCACGCGGACTCACTGTCTTGGGGCAGGCTCTATATCCGGTAGGCTGTCTTACAGTGAAACGGGGAACAAGTGCAATGTGCTCCAACGATAACTGTCTTACAGTCAAACAGTTAACAACTGCAATGTACTCCAGCGAAAACTACACCGGTATGGTGCTGATCTATGGGGAGAGGCACCGCAGTGTAGCTGAGGCCAAAAAGCTGTATTTGCAAATATAGTGCAACGTGACGTCTATCTTCTGCGCGTGTTTCTAGACGTACAAAGATGCCTTTAAAAACCAACGTACAATGTGTCTTGGAAAGAGAAATCCGAGACGCATCCGATGTTGCTCGGAACGTTACTGAATATTTTAAAGCACATCCGATGCACGGTAAGCAAACGTACAATGTAGTGTAAACGAAAGTGTTATTGTGCTATTTCATTTAGATTGCAGTATTATTTGAACCTATAATAACAATACTAATAGTATTATGGTCATGATTATTAGTATTGTGGAAGTCATTAGATCTCGCCCAGTAATACGTCTTTCTCATCGTAATTAGCATAAAGAAGAGCTGCACCGGACCTGGGAAAACCGAAGTTTTCGGTACAAAGGATTCTGGAGGAACGAAAGAGGCATTCCTTTAAGTAGCACCTACACCAACAGCTATATGGAAACGATATACAAAATCGAGTATCGGACGTGTCGTAAATAAAGTAGCGGTAAATCCGGATATCATCATGCATATTTTGTGGGGAGGGGAATGCTGTTTCGACAATGACGCCACTGTCAATAGACGCAGTCTACATTACTGAGCTCCTGAAAATCCTCCCTAGTTGCGACCACATCACATGCAAGTGCGCTGGGATGTTAACGTATGGTGCGGCATTCTAGGAGACCACATCATTCTACCAGTTTGTTTGTCTCCCAGACTAACTGGTGAACTGTATTTGCTGAATATTGGGCATCTCCTGGAAGACATCCCGCTTCAGTTAGCTGTGAGTCACTGACTTCAGCACGATGGTGCACCACCTCTTTATTGTAGAGGCTTTAGGGAATATCTCAACAATATGCACCGAACAGTGGATAGGTCGTTGTGGTTGCATCTGACGGCCAGCGAGATCGCCAGATGGAGTTTTATCAAAGCCACGGTTTTGGAAACGGAACCGGAAAATAATGGCTCTGAGCGCTATGGGACTTAACAGCTGATGTCATCAATCCCCTACAACTTAGAACTAATTAAACCTAACTAACCTAAGGACATCACACACACATCCATGCCCGAGGCAGGATTCGAACCTGCGACCGTAGCAGCGATGCGGTTCCGGTCTGAAGCGCCTAGAACTGCTAGGCCACACTCGAATTGTATTTGGAGGTTTTACCTACCACTATGTTTTTACGTTACTCTTAGTGTACTCGCTATCGGACTTCAAAAATGTACTTGATGTTCCTCAATAAAACGCATGAAAAATACTCAGGATCACAATTGGCACATTTAGCGGAAACAATATGTGGACAGTCCTCAGAATGACATTCTTCAGCTGCAAAATCGGATGCCACTTGAATCACATTTCTGAATTCTGCAAAACGTGCAGGAGTATTGTACCCAGCGGCTTCCCAGGAATATGGAAGCATAGGCTGATACACTGCAGCACACAGCTGATAATGAACATTATAGTGCACTTTCATTACGAAAATCCTATTTCCTAATGGAGGAAAAGGAGAGAGAGGGGGGGGGGGGGGAGGAGAGGATGAACAGAGGGAGGAGGTGAATGATTCAGACAGGGGGAGAAAGGGGGCAGGAGGAGATGGAGAGAGAGAGAGGTGGGAGGAGAAGGTGGGTAGTGGGAGGCGGAGGAGGTTATGGACAGAGACAGGCGAGAGAAGGGGATTAGGATGTACATCGAATTCCAATGTATTTTAGAAAGTGTGCTTTCTCTTTTATTTCTGTTCAGTTTAAGCAGGCTGAGCCACAGCAAAGCGTGTCCGGGTACAGCTAGTATTTAAAAAAATACATAAACAAACTCGTAAATGAAAACTCCGCCTGAAGGTGTTCTGAACTCGATGAGCTATGGAGAACGGAATACCTGAAAACACTGTGCTCTCTCACGGGCAACGGCTGCCGCTTGCTCCAGCTGTAGGGCGTGTCGTTGTAATGAGCTTCTTATGTATCTGCCTCCCTCGCTCAGTCTCTCTGTTGCAATAGCCTAGCCTTAGAGTACAGCCATTTTTCTCGCTGTCGCAATCGGCGGGCAACGCCTGCCTTCCGCCGGAGCCTCGGAGCTATCCGCGGGGTTACTGAACCGGTGCCTGCTAATGAGAAACTGGCGCCAGTCGGCCTTTAAACGCCGGAGATGTGGCCGATAAGATGGCGAGATAAGCCGGGCGTTATCCAGGAGCGCGGAGCAGCAGATGGCTCTGGCAGCGTTAATTGAAAAGCCGCGGCCGGCAGCGCCCTAGGACCACCCAGACGGACCCGCTCCCGTACGTAATCCGGGGCCATTCACACCGAGGTGTCTTTCGGCGCGCTTATTCATTACGCCGCTTTGTAGGCGCACAATGGCGCGAGCCGGCGGCAGGGGCGTGCATTACCAATTACGCCGGGAGCCGCGCAGCGTCAAGTGGACGCTACCGCAAAACATACTCCTTTCACAGCGGCCGGTGCGTCGTCAAAGGCGAGGCGGAGGGCGTTGGCGCGACGCGGGGACAGGACAGGGCAGGGCGCCTCCAGCAAAAACCGTGTCCGGCTGTCGCTGGAGACGCTGATTGACCGCCAGCTCCCAGCAACGGCGGCTGTAAAGCCGAGGGCCGATGAAAGCCGAGCCGTCTCCCGGGCTCGACATTCTTCTCGGCCGCAATAGACTCGATTAGGCCTGTCCACGCCGTGGCCGGCCTTTGGACAGCGGCCACAGAAGTCCAACAGGTGGCTTTTCATGAGAATCTACACACGGGTCGTTTCGGTCGTATCTTAGTGTGTCTGCCACTTCCACTGTAAAAAGGCTTCACAATCGAGGCCTATGAATCAAAGGGAGCCCAAATTCTGTGCTAGTTGTCGTCACGTCACCAAAATCTGAATGAGACTGGAGAAAAAAAACATCGTGTAAGTATACCTCGTGGTAATGAGAACGTCCGCACCCCACTGCGTTTGGGCCCTACGGCACCGCGGAATGCACAGCAAGGGACATTGCTAGAGTTTTGTTTTACCTTTACATTGTGGCCGTGTTAACACAGGGGACTTCTCTCGGCTCCAACAAGGATTTGTATTTAAACCTTTGAACACAGGCCTATCTCACACTTCTAACCATAGCTGCGACGGCGTGACTGTATTATTCTTGGTCTGTGCACAACAGCGCGGGCAGACTTGGTGGAGAGGAGGGGCGGGGGGAGGGGTAAAGGGGTAAACACACCAGACAATTAGCTCAGCAAGTAGTTGACGTGTTTAGTATAGTCTGTAGTATTGTCACACATACAGGGTGACAATTATTGAACTATACGAAATAAAATCGTCGTAACTTCTGAACGGCTTGCCTTAGGACATTCAAACTGCACAGTTGGCTACGAGGCATAATGGGGATTAGTATAAGCATAAGCAGGCGCCTTTTTCTGGTTTTACATTTGCACGTGAAATGGATTCGTCAATAAGCAAAATTGGCCCATTTGGGGGACTGAGAATCGGCAATTCGTGATCGATAAGTCTCTTCACCCTCAGCGTGTGACTGTGTGGCGTGCGATGTCCAGTCACGGAATGATCGCTGCGATATTCCTTGATTGCACGGTGACCACCGAACGGTACGTCAATATTTTGGACGATGATTTCATCACCATTATCCAATGTGACTCTGTATTTCTACGAGATGGGGTTTATGTAAGACGGAGTTGAACCCTATCGAAGCAGGAGAGTGTTTGATGTCCTGGAGGAGCACATTTGGGACCGCGTTCTGGCTCTGGGATACCCAGAGGCCACAGGCATGGGCCACGATTGGTCACCATATTCTCCTGATCTGAACACACGCGACTCCCTTTTGTGGGGCTACATTAAAGACAAGATGTACAGAAATAACTCTAAAACCATTGCTGAGCCGAAAACAGTCATTCAGAAGGTCATCGACAGCATTGATGTTCCGACTCTTTCAGTGGTTCATGTAGAATTTCGCTATTCATCTGCGCCACATCATCGCCATTTGATGGCAGGCGTATCGAAGATCTCAGAGCACAAATCTGAATATCTCTAGTGACGTTTGCATGTTGAAAAAAAGTGTGCGCACGCCGTAGTTGCAAATAATTTACTTTTTTTCATATAGTTCAATAATTGTCACCCTTTATACAGCAAAAAGGAACGAAACCACTAATGTTTGGAGCGTTTTAAATATAGAGGTATCCAAGTTAAGAAGCCGTTATTAAACTGAGGACAGTGAAATAAAAACACCGTCCAAAAGGGCCTTGAATGCCCACAGGTACCGACTGGTCGCCGCGTCATCCTCAGACCTTTGCCGTCACCGAATGTGGATACGGAGGGCATGTAGTCAGTACACCGCTCTCCAAGCCGTTGGCAATTTTGTACGACCGGTGCCCCTACTTCTCAGTCAAGTTACTCCTCAATCGGCCTCACAAGGGCTGAATGCACCCGGCTTGCTAACAGCACTCGGCAGACCCAGACGGTGGCCCACCCAAATGCTAGCCAAGTCCGACAGCGCTTAACTTCGGTGATCTGACGGGAACAGGTGTTACCTTTGGTACGGTACAGGAAGCGATGTTGAGATTTTTTGGCATTGTTTCTGGTGGATCTTATTGTTCAGACTATTCATTTGGCTGCTCAACTGAAGTTACAGTCGATAGAATAATGTATGTAGAAAACGACTTTATAGACGGTAATGTGATTAACAGTGTTCAAGATTGTATAGTTCCAGTGGCTAAAACAGTACTCCTCAGAGAGAAGCTAACAGTTCTGGTGACCACGAACCTTCTCCAAGAAAGAAATCCAATACTCTCAGTATTTTTACGAAATGTTCGGAAGAACTTCTTGAGCATATTTGTCATGATTACACATACAGTTCCAAGTATAGTTGTGTCTTACAGCTTGTTACTGAAAACAGAACCATCTATAAAAAGCTCATCGAACATCAAAGTAATATTTGATTATGTGGTCAAAAAAAGACGTAATGAACATCCATTTCGAGTAAATAATGTAATCAAAGAACTGGAGATATAACACATCCTATCTCAATTCCACGTAGCAAGGGACGTATACAAGGGCGATGTAAAGGAAATGGAAGAGGATGCAGATGAAGATGAAATGGGAGATACATTACTGCGGGAAGAGCTTGCCAGAGCACTGAAAGACCTGAGTCGAAACAAGGCCCCGGGAGTAGACAACATTCCATTAGAACTACTGACGGCCTTGGGAGAGGCAGTCATGACAAAAATCTACCATCTGGTGGGCAAGACGTATGAGACAGGCGAAATACCCTCAGACTTCAAGAAGAATATAATAATTCCAATCCCAAAGAAAGCAGGTGTTGACAGATGTGAAAATTACCGAACTATCAGTTTAATAAGTCACAGCTGCAAAATACAAACAAGAATTCTTTACAGACGAATGGAAAAAGTGGTAGAAGCCGACCTTGCGGAAGATCAGTTTGGATTCAGCAGAAATGTTGGAACACGTGAGGCAATACTAACCTTACGACTTATCTTAGAAGAAAGATTAAGAAAAGGCAAACCTACATTTCAAGCATTTGTAGACTTAGAGAAAGCTTTTGACAATGTTGACTGGAATACTCTCTTTCAAATTCTAAAGGTGGCAGGGGTAAAATACAGGGAGCGGAAGGCTATTTACAATTTGTACAGAAACCAGATGGCAGTTATAAGAGTCGAGGGACATGACAGGGGAAGCAGTGGTTGGGAAGGGAGTGAGACAGGGTTGTAGCCTCTCCCCGATGTTATTCAATCTGTATATTGAGCAAGCAGTAAAGGAAACAAAAGAAAAATTTGGAGTACTTATTAACATTCACGGAGAAGAAATAAAAACTTTGAGATCCGCCGATGACATTGTAATTCTGTCAGAGACAGCAAAGGACTTGGAAGAGCAGTTGAACGGAATGGACAGTGTCTTAAAAGGAGGACATAAGATGAACATCAACAAAAGCAAAACGAGGATAATGGAATGTAGTCAAATTAAATCGGGTGATGCTGAGGGAATTAAATTAGGAAATGAGACACTTAAAGTAGTAAAGGAGTTTTGCTATTTAGGGAGTAAAATAACTGATGATGGTCGAAGTAGAGAGGATATAAAATGTAGACTGGCAATGGCAAGGAAAGCGTTTCTGAAGAAGAGAAATTTGTTAACATCGAGTATAGATTTAATAGTCAGGAAGTCGTTTCTGAAAGTATTTGTATGGAGTGTAGCCATGTATGGAAGTGAAACATGGACAATAACTAGTTTGGACAAGAAGAGAATAGAAGCTTTCGAAATGTGGTGCTACAGTAGAATGCTGAAGATTAGATGGGTAGATCACATAACTAATGAGGAGGTATTGAATAGAATTGGGGAGAAGAGGAGTTTGTGGCACAACTTGACCATAAGAAGGGACCGGTTGGTAGGACATGTTTTGAGGCATCAAGGGATCACCAATTTCGTATTGGAGGATAGCGTGAGGGGTAAAAGTCGTAGAAGGAGACCAAGAGATGACTATACTAAGCAGATTCAGAAGGATGTAGGTTGCAGTAGGTACTGGGAATGAAGAAGCTTGCACAGGATAGAGTAGCATGGAGAGCTGCATCAAACCAGTCTCAGGACTGAAGACCACAACAACAACAGTGTAGGTCAGAGCGGCGACGCGCCGCTCTGCTGCATTGCAGTTCCGCTCAGTGCGGTCTTTCATTGCTCTCGCAATGGGCTCTTTACGCTCATAACAATAATTTACTTCAATCTTCTTGGGTTTTTCTGCCAGGTGCGATGTTGTAGGTGCCGCGCGGGATTAGCCGAGCGGTCTCGGGCGCAGCAGTCTTGGACTGTGCGGCTGGTCCTGGCGGAGGTTCGAGTCTTCCCACGGGCTTGGGTGTGTGTGTCCTTAGGATAATTTAGATTAAGTAGTGTGTAAGCTTAGAGACTGATGACCTTAGCAGTCCCATAAGATTTCACACACATTTGACATTTGATGGTGTAAGTGATTTGTGGCATTAAGGGTTTGAAATGCCGAAGATGTATTGTGTTAGCGCGTGCAGGTTCCGCAACCTGCGGATCCAGTGGACCGCGGTCTGCTATGTACTGCTTTGATACGACTGTTCCCATCGTATACTCTCGTCTCTGTGCCCTGTCGCACAAGAGGTATGCCCAGCACTCTATATACAGCATTTTCTACAACATCAGCAGGGATTAACAGAACGCCGAAGTCGCTAACGCGTCCCAACTCGGAATAAACAAAACTAAGTCAGGATAAGACTGGATTTTATGAAGAGAAGGATTCAACAAGTAATGCAACACATCTTTTTTTCTCAAAAGCAGGTTGGTTTTATGCAGGATTTCAGTTCACCATATTATCCTCCACTGTTTTTCTACATAATCTCCATTCAATGTGACGGCCTTACGCCACAGTACTCGGAGGGCCCGTATGCCCGCATGGTGCCGCTCTAGTGGTCCACGTCGGAACTATAATATCCCTTCCCCAAGTTAATTGCAGTAATGTACTAATTCTCTCTTGGATGAATGTGTTTTGTACTGGGCGACTTTGCAGGTAAAAAAAGGAAAAAAAGAATATTACAAATGTTTGTGAAGTTAATTGTGAGACTTTTCCTAACAAAAATGTTGAAGATTCTCTGCAAATAATTATTACTGCTATTATTATTTTTGTATCTCCAGCAACAGAGATCGACGGTTTAGTATTGATGGTTCTGCACAATCTCAAAGATAAACGGGAGGGGAATGAAAATGGCAAGAGAACCTTAATCGTTGTAGCGAGAATAAACACACGTCAGGGCTATTGAGTGTTACCTTTGAGAAAAAAAAGCCTATGTCCTTCAAAGCTGATTTTGATCCGTATTATTATAATTTTGAAATTATTTTCGCCGCAGGATGTAAATCTTGCTAAAAAAGTTTTGCATCACCTCGGTTCTGAGAGTTTCGGAACCTGTATAGAAAACAGGAATGGAGATCAACATAAACATCATTTCCGCCCTTTTTATTGCCTTATTGCCTTATGTTGTACCATCATACAGCGAGAGCTTCATAGGTAGTGGTCCAGATTGCTCTACACACCGGTACCTGTAATACCCAGTAGCACGCCCTCTTGCATTGATGCGTGCCTGTATTCGTTATAACATGCTACACACAAGTTCATCAAGGCACTGTTGGTCCAGATTTTCCCACTTCTCAACGGCGGTTCGGTATAGATCCCTCAGAGTGGTTGGTGGGCCACGTCGTCCATAAACAGCCCTTTTCAATCTATCCCAGGCATGTTCTTTAGAGCTCTGGAGAACATGCTGGCGACTCTAGTCGAGCGATGTCGTTATCCTGAAGGAAGTCGTTCACAGGATGTGCACGATGGGGCGCAAATTGTCGTCCATGAAGACGAATGCCTCGCCAATATGCTGCCGATTTGGTTGCACTATCGGTCGGAGGATGGCATTCACGTATCGTACAGCAATTACGGCGCCTCCCATGACCACCAGCGACGTACATCGTCCCTACATAATGCCACCCCAAACATCAGGTAACCCCCACCTTGCTGAACTCTCTGGACAGGTTGTCTAAGGCGTTCAGCCTGACCGGGTTGGCTCCAAATACGCCTCCGACGATTGTCTGGTTGAAGGCATATGCGACACTCATCGGTGAAGAGAATGTGATGCCAATCCCGAGCGGTCCATTCGACATATTGTTGAGCCCATCTGTACCGCGCTGCATGCCATATGTGAAATAGACATTTAATCACCATCAGCGTTCGTCAAACGCAAAACCATTCCCACCGCGTTGACATTCTCATCAGCCCCGAGTACGCGTCGCACAATAGAGAATACAATGAAATATCAAATTCTCTCGACGTGATAATGCAGAACCAGTGTATTCCAGCATCAATGAACCTCCCTATCATCCAAGCACTGCTTCCCGTGGTATGCATCCTTCATTGAGCTGGACAAATTCAAGTTGGAAGGTGCGAGATCCGCGCTGTAGAGTAGTTGAGGAAGAGCAGTCGAATGAAGTTTTGTGAGCTCCTCTCGGGTGTGCATACTTGTGTGAGGCATTCCGTTGTCATGAAGAAGGAGAAGTTTGCATTTTTGCACAGAGGAACACGATGAAGTCGTTTTTTCAACTTCTTGAGGGTATCACAATACACTACCGAGTTGATCGCTGCACAGTGCAGGAGGAAATCAAATAGAATACCCCCTCTCCCCCCCCCCCCTCCCCGCCCTCGCATTCCCTGAAGACCGACGCCATAGCTTTTCCGGCTGAGGGTGCGGCTTTGAACATTTTCTTCGAAGGACAGGTGTCGTGGCTCCAGTTCACGACCTGCTGTTTTGTGTCCGGTTCGAAGTGATGGGCCCCTGTTTCATCGCCTGTGACAATGTTTGACAAAAAAATATCTCGGTCTGCCTCGCAAGCCATTCCACACAGATGGTCCTTCGTTGCTCTTTATGGTTTTCTGTTAGGCAGCGAGGGACTAGCTGACACACACTTAGAGTATCCGAACTGGCGGAAAAGTGTTTCAGCATTACCAACAGACATCCAGTTGAGCAAGTAGATGTTTGATTGTGGTCCGCCGATCACCTCGAATAAGAAGAATACGATATTGCAGTGCCTGTGTCATTCCGAATTACGAACATGCATGCATGTCGGAAGGAACAGGCACTGCAGCCGTTATGAAATACAAGAAATAATTTCACAGTTACGAATATGGACATCCATCAGTTGTGTAATGGAATGACGACAATGAAAATTTGTAGCAGACCGGGATTCGAACCCGGATTTCCCACTTATCGCGAGCGGTCGCCTTACCATTTTTTTTTTTTTTATTATCAGATTGACTTGGTATATTTCACGAGAATTCAGACAACCATAGTCAAATCATCATTTAATATTAGCTGCAAAAAGAAAATCAACAAATTAGTTGAAACACAAATAAAACATTACTTCTGAAGGGGAAGACCAACCCGTTATCCCACCCGTATGAATTTTGGGTGTATATATATATACATGCAAAAGAGAAAAAAAATTACGAAAAAATACAACAAGGGAGGGGACTCAAGCTCAGGGAAGAAACAGGAATCACAGGGGAACTTAACCAACACCTTGACGCTTAAACACAAGAAAAAGCATATTCGCAAAAAGCGTTCGGTATTGTGGTAACCGCTGCCATTTCCAATGCGCAGTTGACAAGTAATGGTGAAAAACGCGGGGATCTGGGTCATTACCGCCTTCAATGACGTAGTGGACATAGTAACCGAAGAGCCAGACAATCGTGTTCGTTTTCGTCTGAGGAAAATAAGAGATGTCCGGATGTAAGAAGATGTCGTCTGGGAATGCGGTTTCAGGCCCTCTAGTAAGAAAAGCTAATTGACGGCGGACCCAGAGCCAATGATCCCGTCCGCAAGCAACTAGCCTGTGAAGTAAGGTGTCAGTTTGATGACATTCCTCACACTGATCAGTCGGACGAAGGCCAATACGAGAAAGACGATCACCAGTAGGTATCAGACGGTAAATGACCTTATACCACGTTGAAACAATCTCCATCGGCAAAATGGGAAGACTAAGATGAGACCAGACCGTTTTCCATGACGTTGACGGGGAAGCAAGTTCAACAGAAGAAGGGAAACATGCTGTACCCCAAAGGATTTGTAGCATGTTGGTACTAATATGCGTCATAGAAAGTATATCAGCACCCAGAATACCGACAAGTACAAAGTATTCACGAATGTGCCGCAATTTAGGATTAATCCGTCCAACATCAACAGGAGGGGTCAGACTGGCCATATGGCTATCCGGGCACGACTCACGGACAGACGCACTCTTCTATGTGTCGTCAACCACGTGTTTACAACCTATACTCGTACATCCATCTTGTATTTTCCCGTACAGGGAAGATATTTTACAGGAAAGTTGTATGTCAGATATCGGCGGATAATTACGGTATTGCAATGCCTGTGTTATTCCGTACTGGCTCATACTAGTGTTTGGTCGTCATGTTGATGCCCAGAAGCAGCTGACAGTGTCAGATTCAAAACCCGTGTTGCAATTTTCAGGTTTTCATATGTTTCCTGCCATTGTAAATAACTCACCTTTACTGTACTGGGACAAAGGTGAATGAGAGCGTTGCACGAGTAGTGAGTAAGATTTGACTATGGTTCTCATGCTTGCCTGGGAACTGTGCAGTGCCGGGGCGTTCTCATTTGAGGCGTCCTAGCGAGCAGCTGAGTTTTTAGAGAAGGAAATTTGATATCTGCGAGTATTAGAGAAATTATCTGGAATACTTTATAACGAAGACAAAAACTTTTGTTTCTAGACGTATTTTATCGCTACTATTGACGCACAAGACTTTTTTTGAGGAATTTTTGAAGGTAACCAGTGCATGCGCAAGAATCAAATGCTTGTTCGTCAGAAATATTAATTGAAGGAAGTCTTTGTCACTCATATATCTAATAACATTCCTGATAATTTGATCTTTGTTTTCATTATGTCAGCAATAACGCAATTAGTTGGAACGTCTGTAGTTTTTGTATTTAGAGAATTTCGTAATTGCTAGTGTGAACTGCGTGTGTTTTAAATTGGGGATTTATCTGATAATAAATATGCAACCAGTTGATTTTTTAATTTTTTTGATACGATTCATTCTACCATAAACACGGTTTCGAGCCACTGTAGTCTCATCATCAGATGTTTGTGGTATGACTGTCAGACGCAGAGAAAAATCTACTAACACACTTAAGTGGGTACATATTAAGGTACCAATGACCACAACATCTATAAACTATACCCCTAACACGCTGCCAATATAGCAGGGCACGTCTACCGATAAGCTTTTCCCACCAAATCGGCAGAGTGGTACGTCGCTTAATTTGCCTGTCCAACCTCTCATTGTCGAGTGGATGCAGAATCTGGTAGAGGGCCGCGAGCGTGACTTTTCGCAATGCAACGGAAACTCCGTGCACGAGAGAGAAGGAAAGTTTCACTTGCAATGTCGCCGTCGGAAGTCCAGCATTCTGAAAGCGTGGTTCGATCAGTGGACGTGTAATCGAATGCCCGGCTAGGAGAATGCTCCACCTTTAATGAGACAGCAGACTCGGTAGGTTCCCCTGAGTTACAGGTAGGAGCTGCCAGGAAGCACCTTGTCGCTTGTAGCGCTGCAACGGGCACCTGGTCACGCCATTCGTTGCCAGCACAATGTGGCTCCCTTGTTGAGGGGTTTAGGTAAGCAACTGGGTGACAATCCGAACAACAGCCACAAACTTTCCACACCAGGAATCTCGCCTGACTTCTCCACTGGCTGTTAGGTCTTGCTTCCTCGTTTATTTTTTTGTATTGCTGTTCCTGTTGTCATCATTATAATTTTTCCTTATTTATGCTTATTATGTTAGTCCGAGAAGCAGGCTACGACGTAAGTATCGGAAATTGAAATGCATGTAAACAAAAACTCGCCCTTAGATCGATTTGAGCCTCCCACTACAATTGCACAATAACACGATTATTTGAAAATATTATGCACTCTTTTAATTAAAGATCCTGAGTACTAGTTTATTGCAACTATGCTTCTTGACAAAGAGACTCGTTCAGAATTTTATTAAATAATTTGTAGAATAAAGGTAAAATAGCCATCTTGTTTTTGATGAGAATGCGGCAATTGGTGTCTAATTCGGTAATGAATAGGTCCTCAGATTCTTCACTGACCAGTAAAGACTCAATTTCTTGATATTTCTTCACGATTTATTTTCACAATCAAACTGTCATGTATAATAAAACCTAAAAAACTGTGTTTACATCAATAAAGTACATTTGTGAGAAACTTCTCTGTACAAAAGACGCACATCGCTCGATACGTCACGTACAAGTGCTAGAAAAGTTTGTGACTAGGTGACCGCGCCTCCTGGTCATAAACGATTTCGACAAGATTTATAGTATACGCAGGGCTTCGTCAGAAATGAAAGTGATAGGAGTGGAAACTCCAGATGAAGCGTTAAAAAAAGCATACTTTGGTGCGGAAGGGGCGTGACATGAGGCTTTTATGTTTGAAAATTTCCCGTCTCCTCTATATATCTTTTTTTTACGCAACCTTCGCTTCTACAATAACGTTCCTTAGGATTTCTACCTCTTGCTTAATAATAACAAATGAAATCTTCCCTTTGAAATTTATTCTCTTTCTCAATCTTCGCATACAAATTTAATTGCTGTTTATTAAAAGTGATTTTCTGATTATTTCGACGTCGTCGTCGTCGTGGCCCTCAGTCGTTATCTGCAATAACTCAAAACTGTTCCTTACCTTTTTTACTGTTACTGGATCGTCATCTGACTGCTACATCGAACTGCGACATGAACATACTTACTCTGGTTTACTATACTCTATTAACTGCTGGTGGGCTGTCATAATAAGTGACTGTATTTACTACCAAAGCTGACGTTATTCTTTAATTAATTTGACTGAAGTTACGTAGTTCATAGTTACACTTATTCTTGACAACAACAAAAATTTGGCAAAGGTTTACGTTGATGGTTTTTGCGATGGATTATAATCAGTAATCCAACATCGCTGGCAAAAATTAATTATATTCTGAAAACGCTTCAAATATTTGCTGTTGGTAATGAAATGATTTTACAAACGTTCAAATGGGACTTACTTTTTTCAATAATCTTACAAATAGCATTGCGGAAACATACCTTCAGTAGTCTTGAGTTTCGAAGGAAATAATTCAATAATATTAGTTCCTCTTATAATAATAGTTAGTTGATGTCTCTGTACATCCGTTTATAATCTCTTGTAAATCATAGCTGGAGGCTGGCATGCACACTGCCCCTCTCAACCTCTCGCTTCAGACCTGCTACCAATTCGCTTCACATCTCGCTTACTACTGACTTCCTAAGAACGCTAAAGTGCGGTCTCTCCCGCCAGCAATGCATTCTGGTGCAAGCAATACCTACTACCATTACAAAATGAATCGTGGCCTTTCCGCTCTTTTCTTAAAATGTATCCATACGCGGTCCCTCCCGCCCTTTTTAAAATCATATCTATGTGCGGTATCTCTTGCCAACAATACTTTGGTGCAGACATTCCCTGCTACCACAGTTATTTCAAACATGACAAATATTAATTATTCCTACTTAATCCTATTAATAAAATATAAACATCTTACATAAATTGTGGTTTGACAATAGACAATAGAAATATACACGTCTTACACGTTAACACAGTTTCACGGCAGTGGTAGCGCAGCGTAAAGAGTACAGAACAATAATACGAGAGTCGTTGGCTCGAACCCCATATGGAAACCGTTTTTTTTATTATTTTCGGTTTTCCATTACCTTTACTGAAAAAAAGAGCGAAATCACTATACTCGTAATAATCGTCCTGACATATCAGCAACTGTTCAGATAGTTAAGATGATTCGCATTCAATGTTCCATCTCAGACGCACAGTTTTAATTAGATTACATGTTTCGATCACTCTGGATCATCTTCAGACCTTAGCAGTTGCATCAGCAACCCCTCTTGTCTACTCAGGACCACATTTCAGAGTTCTGTGCTTTGCAACTGAGTTCTCTGCGATAACACTGGTTCTGAGTAGGAAAGACAAGCTGCTAACGTAACTACTTAAATTTGAGGATGATCCAGAGTGATCGAATATGTAATCTAATTAAAAATGTGCAACTCAGACGGAACAATAAATGAGAATTACCTTAAAGAGTGAAAAAATGTAGCGTATTCTATTTGTGAATACTTTCCTGAAAGTCATGGAAAGGAAAGGAAACGGAAAATTTGTGAAATGGCTCTGGGCACTATGGCACTTAACATCTGAGGTCATCAGTCCCCTACAACTACTTAAACCCAAGGACATCACACGCATCCATGCCCGAGGCAGGATTCGAACCTGCGACCTTGTCGGTTTCGCGGTTCCAGACTGAAGCGACTAGAACCACTCGGCCACAGCGGGCGGCAAAATTTGTGATTGCCAGTAAATTTGCAGGGTGGGACTGTGAGGAGTACAATAGCTGATGATTATCATGTAAAAACTGGGGACAACTGGTTTGCGTACAGCTGCCGTGGAGGGGTGCAGGAGGGGGGAGGAAGGGAAGGGGGGAGCGGGGGTGTATGTCGAAGTTCAGTTTGGACTGATGGAATTCCATTAGGCTTTAATTACAATCTCTTCTTGGAAAGTTATTTGCAGAGTCCTCGTGGGCGCTGTTAGTACAATCTTTTTTTTTTCTTTGAAAATATTTGAATTCCCAAATTTTCTCTTCAAGACACACACACTGCAATTCCATATTCCTTCCGTTGTGCAACCACTTTTTTTTAATTACGTTAACGGAAATGGATCACGTCTCTCCCGATGTGCACCACTTTTTTTTCTTTAAACGTTTGGTGTCGCTTTTGTTTCTGGCTAAGTCCTGAATATACCATAAATTTGGACGAAATCTGTGATGACGAGTAGGTGCGGTCCCCTTGTGAGACCCCAGACTAACTACTCGTTTCAGATTGATAGATTTCGCGCACATTCAGTTCTATATAATGTAGAATTTTTTTCGGAATGTTCTAGCAGTTACTTTTCAAAATAATTATTTATGATAACAACCGGTTTTTTAAATAGTCAAAACATTGAAGCAAAATGTTATAGTTACAAAAATATCAGAATCTAAACAGTAATAAGAGATATTTTAGATAGTCCTGAGATAAAATTTAGAACTTTCAACATATGCATTATAATTAGGTTTGTTTACTTGTTGCAGTATTAGAATTTTGCATCGAGAGAAATTGTTTCTGTTCAAGTTAACCAGGATTTTTCAGTACACTGATGACTATTTGTCTGATAAATACTAAATTACAATTTTCCATAATTCACATGAAATTTGTAATTTTGGTGAATAAATATGGCAATTTTTATACAGCGTACGCATGAAATCAAAGCTAATTACAACTTTTAAAGGTGCCAGTTATTCCTCAACAAAGTGTTTTGTAAACTGAAATTTATAGGATGACGCAATTTCGGAAAATAATTTCACACTTCAACTGGCAATAAAGGCTTTTAATACCTTCCACTGCACACTTCAACTGGCTTTTAGTACCTTCCACTGAGGTAACAAAAGTCGTGGGAAAGCGATATGCTCATATACAGTATCGCATACCCAAAGTATAAAGGACAGTGCATTGGGGGAGCTGTCATTTATGCTCAAGGGATTCTTGTGAAAATGTTTGTGATGTGATCATGGACGCACGGCTGAGTTAACAGTCTCTGAACGCGGAATGGTAGTTGGAGCTAATCGTGTCGAACATTCCATTCCGGAAATCGTTAGGGAATTCAGTAATCAGAGATCCACAGCGTCAAAAGCGTTCCGAGCATACCGCATTTCAGGTATTACCTCTCACCAAGCCGACGGTCTTCACTTAACGATCGAGAGCAGCGGCGTTTGCGTATAGTTGTCGGTGATAACAGACAAGCAACACTGCGTGAATTAATTTGGCGTTAATGGCCTATGGCAGGAGATGAACGACGCGAGTGCGTTTGCTAACAGGACGAGATCGCCTGCAGCGCCTCTCCTCAGCTCTTGATCATATCGGTTGGCCAAGACGACTAGAAAAACGTAGGTTGGTCAGAAGAGCCCCAATTTCAGTTAGTAAGAGCTGATGGTTGGGTTCGAGTGTGGCATAAGCCTCAGGAAGCCATGGATACAAGTCGTCAACAAAGCACTGTGTAAGTTTGTGGGGAGTCCATAATGGTGTGGGCTATGTTTACATGGAATGTACTGGGTCATCTGGTCCAATTGAACCAATCATTGGCTAGAAATGATTAAGTTTGGCTACTTGGTGACCATTTGTAGCCATTCATGGACTTCTTGTTACGGAAGACAACGCGCCATGTCATCGGGCCACATTCCTTCGCTATTGATTTGAAGAACATTCTGGATAATTCAAGCGAATGATTTGGCCTCCAAGATCGCCGGTCATTGGATGTAATGGAGACGTCAGTTCGTACACAACATCCTGCTCCGGCAACATTTCTGCGAGTGTGGACGGCTAAGAGGCAGCGTGGTTCAGTATTTCTGCAGGGGACTTCCAGCGACTTGTTGAGTCCACGCCACGTAGTGTTGTTGCGCTACACCGGGCAAAAGAAGAGCCAACACGATATTAGAAGATGTCCCACGACTTTTTCACCTCAGTGTATTAGCAAATTGTGAGAAGAATTTAATTTCGCAAAGTCTTCAGGGTATCCAGTGCTTATGTCAAAGTCATAAATCCCCACTTTACAATCAAAACTCGAATCAAAGCTGGAATAAGTGTTACCCAAAGGAGGTGGAATCGTAGCTTTCGGTTGACACTGAACTTAGGGCTCCACAGTAGACGACCGCTACGTGTTACCATATTGACCCAGATACAACATCGATACCAACTCAGCAAGACGCGATATCGCCAACTACTATTGCAAAACGGAATGATCGAGACTGGACCATGGATCAATGGAAATGTGTCGCATGGTTGGATAAATAACAATTTTTTTCTACACCAGGTCCAACGTCGAATCCAAATACGCCGTCGTCCAACCGAACAGTTGCCTGAAATATTCACCGCGCGCACGGAGGCTGGCTGTTGGAGGTAGTATTATTCTATGACGGGCATTCACCTGTGCTTCCGAAGGTACCTATGGTACTGTGACTTTGTAGGCTTTTCCCCCTTAATAAGTCGTGAGTGTCTCTTCGGGTTTGCTGCCGGATCCTAAAATCAACTCGGTTCATTACATCGGCGATCTATCTGTTGCACCACCTTAAGGAGAACGCCGTGGCTGCCGCTGCTGAGACCTGCTGAGAACTGACGACTCAGTTCTCCTGGTTATGGCGAGTAGACAGATCGCCGAAATATTTAATCGAGATGATTTTAGGATCCGCCAGGAAACCCGAAGAGACTTTAAAGACCTATGTTACTAACAGAAAACACTTTGACAGCTGTGGACAATGTGAACATTATTGCGGAGCACCTGCATGTCTTCATGACTGATGTCTTTCTGTGGGACGATGGCATCTTCCAGCACGATAATTGTCGGCATTAAAAGCCGAGAATCTTGCTAAAGTGGTTCGAGCAGCATGATAGTGAAGTCACGATGATGTCTTGGTCCAAATTCCACTGATCTGAATCCGATGGAAAACGCAGCACACTTTGAAGTCAGGGCAGACACAGATGCTGAGCAGAGCGCATTAGCTGTAAGTCTTATTTATAGGCACAAACGGTTTCGCGGGATTTTAGCTGCATCCTCAGCTGTAGTAAACTCAAGTCATGCTGAGATCACCATTTCGGCATACGGGGATTCCGCTAGATCATAAGATACTGTTATTTCAGATACTGTTATTCATCGTATGACCAGAGGGTCTATGTGATTTCATTTTTGACCTCCGGTACTTAGCGAAAATCTGCTGGGTCGTCCCATTCTGTTTTTTTCGATCTGAGCATGATTTCATTTTATTGCACTTGATGATGCAGACAAAATGTTGCGAAACCGGTAGTGCTAATAAACCGGCGGGAAAATGCTCCTACTGTTTATTTAAGAGTACCAGCTGCCTCATTCTGTCTTCCTCAGCACCTTCAAAAATTTTCCCAAAAATTTTGGCATGTGAACATACTAGTGTTTTTTTCTTTTTTTTTAAAATGCTACTCACCTCAAGCTCCCATAACTGTACAAGTCACTCATATCCATCCACTCCTATTTGTCCTTTCTCACCCGTAATTCGGTGACACCCATTCTCTCCCAGCTGTCCTTTCTTACTCACTCATTCAGCCCAATTATTGTTATATCTCTTTGTGTCACTGTCTCGCAATTGTTCTCCCTTACTGCTAATACCTCATTCCTTCCTTCCTACTGCTGCTCTCCCTTCTCACTATTTCTCTCTTCCTCATTGCCATTGCCATATACTCTGTCTCTAATTATCACCGGTTATCACCGACTTTCACTTTCTATCCCCCCCCCCCCCCCCTGCTCTCGCCAGACTTGCGCTGTCTCATTCACTCATGTTCTAGTACTGTTCTATCACTGTCAGCTATGTTCCACTGCCACTGTCTCCCTCTCTTTCTCTCACACTGCCATTGTCTGCTTCGCTCTTCCTGTAAAACAACCATTGTCTACTATCTTCCAGTATTTGCAAAATTGTACTGAAATGCAGGAGGATCTCCGGAGAATTGACGTATGGTACAGGGAATGGCAATTGAATCTCAATGTAGACAAGCGTAATGTGCTGCGAGTACATAGAAAGAAAGATTCTTTATCATTTAGCTACAATATAGCAGGTCAGCAACTGGAAGCAGTTAATTCCATAAATTATCTGGGAGTAGGCATTAGGAGTGATTTAAAATGGAATGACAGTATAAAATTAATCGTCGGTAAAGCAGATGCCAGACTGATAATCATTGGAAGAGTCCTAAGGAAATGCAGTCCGAAAACAAAGGAAGTAGTTTACAGTACACTTGTTCGCCCACTGCTTGAATACTGCTCAACTGTGTGGGATCCGTACCAGATAGGGTTGATAGAAGAGATAGAGAAGATCCAACGGAGAGCAGCGCGCTTCGTTACGGGATCATTTAGTAATCGCGAAAGCGTTACGGAGATGATAGATAAACTCCAGTGGAAGACTCTGCAGGAGAGACGCTAAGTAGCTGGGTGCGGGCTTTTGTTGAAGTTTCGAGAACATACCTTCACAAAGAGGTCAAGCAGTATATTGCTCCCTCCTACGTATATCTCGCGGAGAGACCATCAGGATAAAATCAGAGAGATTAGAGCCCACACAGAGGCATACCGACAATCTACGAGACTGGAATAGAAGGGATAACCGTTAGAGGTACTCAAGGTACCCTCCGCCACACACGGTCGGGCGGCTTGCGGAGAATGGATGTAGTTGTAGATGTAGATTTATTAATTTTCCGTCTATTTGCCACTGCCACTGTCTTCCTCTCTCGGCATAAAAAAGCGCGAGTATGTCCGCTTGCCAAATTTTTGGTAAAATTTTTGAAAGTGCTGAGGAAGACAGAATGAGGCAGCTAGTACTCCACTTTTCATTGAGAGTCTTTTAAATTAACAGGAACATTTCGCATGTTTTTTGTGCTCCGATAGAAGGATTTTTCCGCAAGTTTCCTTCTTTTTCCTGCTGCTTCAGGTCATGTAACTCGTATTAAAAGGAAATTTATTTGTCAGTAAAATTTAGATAGTTTACTTACGCGAAACTGAAATAACGCAAAACTAATTTTACACCTCAGACAGGATTTTACATGCACGTAAATTTTGCATGTGCTTCAGTACTACAACGTGCATTTCCCAGATGATAACAGAGACACTTTACAGCATGTCACTTTCTAGACTATGTTTTCTCCTTACAGCGAATTTTATGTGCTTATTGTACGTATACAGGTAGGGCCACTTTAAATGTCTGAATATCGGAGCAAATAAAGACACGAAGGAAATTTTCAAGGTTATTCTAGATCAGGACGTCAGGAATACATCGGAAAAATTACAGCCATTTGCTGTGGATAACCGTCTCGGAATCCGCGGCTGAAGTTTAGCACAAAAATAGTTTTTGTGATGTACCTCGATTAGGATTTTTGAAAATGAGAAATTGGCTCTTTTAGATAAATGCCTACCGAGAATACCCTTAAAATTTGAGCAATTTTCTGCGGTTATTTATTAATCAGACTTCGCCCATGGTAGGCCACGTCAAATGGAAAAAGAAGCAACCGATTTGCTCCATTTTCCTAAGCAGGAGACGGCGAGTAATGTTCATATTTTGACCTGTACAGCAGGATAGTGACACTAAGACGATTCTTCTCTTGGTCTCTAGCCAAAGGACCATCTAGAACACTTGACCCTACCTTCTAATCGCCAATAGAACCCGTGGTATGGGCACTAGAAAATCCCGTTTTTATGCTCTGCGTTTTGGAACTTATTGGGTACGTATGCTATTGAAAGCAAACCGATAAAGGACCAAAACGGCTGATAGAAAACATTTGGGACCCTATCGGGCGCCAATTACGTTTTCATGAACCACCTGCCCGAAGTTTACTGGCACTGTGTGATCTGCGTGTAGGCTTACGTCCACATACCTCCGGAAACTTAACAAGCACTTATCGAAACCATGCCTCAGAGAATCGCTTGTGTGTTTTGTTCCGAAAGTGGACTAATACACCATTAAGCGTCATAGTGTTTTGGATTGTCCGTGTATGTGTACGTTTAAATGAAATCAAACTGATTATCCATCGGTAGGATTGGGTAATGAAGAAGCATTAGATATCCACGAATAAGAATATTAAACAATGAAGCGAAGAACGTATTGCTCCGAAATGCTCACTGATGTACCATGTGGTTATAATTAGAATACACCTACTCACGGAGGTCCAGTATGGGCTGCAATCGCCGTATGGCAGTGAAACTTGGAACATATGCTAATCCGATAATGCAGAAGCGATTTACACTGAACAAATTAGTTCCCATTTCGACCACCAGGGGCTGTACAGCATCTCGTCGACGTCTGCGGTGCTCATGCTGAACAAATTGTGTAAGTGGCAGTTAACAATAGAATCAACAATGCCTTTCTCACTTGTTTGACCTGCCTACATCCCGTTACTAACCAATTACATGTGGAAACATTTTTATATGCTTTTCTTGCATTCACAGCGCCAGATGTGCACCTGGTGACCAAAATTGGAACTAATTTATTTCAGTGGAAATCGGTTCCGCATTAACGGTTTTGAATAACTACCAGTTTTCGGTGCCATACGATAATTACAGCCCTCATAGAAGTTCTATGAGCAGTTACGCTTTAACTATAACCACTCGGTGTAACATGTGATGGATTTACAAGCTGCAGTCTGGAACCGCAAATAACTGTGACCCTAATCATTGTACTGTATGATGTAATAGAAGATATTGTCGAGCTGAATGCAAATCCATCTCGAATCTCAACGCGTCTCCGAGACTGTCGCAGAACGCAAAGAATTCAGTGATCGTTGGATTTTCTGGCCATGACAGAGATCTTGCTGCAGTTCCCATCCTTAAGTAAGGCTGGTATTAAACTATCAAATTTTCTTTGACCAAGTTTCTTTCTCAGATAAAATTTGATTGTGTAACAAAGAACTTCGTCAAAGATAACTTCGGTCAAATGTTCTTTGACCAAATCTAGCGCCTCGCCTTAGATTTAATCAGCGATAGCGTTAGTCTTCTCTTTACTGCATGAACAAATATAACCGCTTGGAGCGCTAGCATTGCTGCAGCTGTTTGATGTTTACTAAGATGGCTTCGAAATTTACATGGTGGGTAATGAAACTGATAGAAATGTACGAGGCAGATGAAGCACTGTACATTTTGCTGCATCTCGAATACAAAATCAGAATAAGAAGAAGAGACAGTTATGAAACAATATAAAGGAGAAAATTTACAGCTTTTGTACAAATAAAAATATTTCTTAATGGCTATAGAATGTACTAAACAGTTATTTGCCTTGTGCTTTATTAATTGCATCACATGTTTCTGGCACATTTTCCACATTGTGCACTGCAGTATTGGAGTACTATATTGTAAACTAGTTTAGATTTCTACTGTTGCAAGAAGTCTCTCTCTTACGGATATAGAATTTCTGAGGTGACTTTCTGCTTCGTAATACGAGGAGCCACTTTCTTGAGCCCACACTGGAATGTACTCTCGTCCATTCGCAAGTAATTTCCATACGACTTTACGCCCTCGACTTGCAGGTCCCGTAAAAGGTTTTGTTGGAGTTTTTCAGCATCTCGCCTTGAAATCACGGGTTCATCTAAGTAGGTTCCTTTTTCTTTCTTCTGCTTTTCTTCCAAGTGTGAATACAAGGCAGTTGTGGTACGCCCAACTGCAGAGCACAGTAATACCATTCTTCGGTAAAGTTTCATATGAGATTGCCAAATGTATCAAAATTAGTTTTTCCACAAACAATAAAATGAAAGATAAAATAGTGCTCAATTCAAGTTTAAAACTGAAGTACACCACAGGTCTGGCAATCATAAACTAAATTGTCCTGTGTGCCCCAATTTTTTGTACACCCTGATTTTCTTCCGACGCTATCCGAATCGCTGGTTACTCTCACCTAAGGGCAGATCGTGAAACACGACGCGGGGGTGGTGTGGGTGCCTATGTTCGCTCTGATCTGACACCTACTGTACTATGCACATCGGATGCAAAGGGCGAAGGAGAAGCAGAGTTCTTGTTTTTCGAAATAAATACATCAAATCAGAAACTGCTAATTGAAGTAATCTATAAACCTCCAAACGTCGGTGCCATGTCCTCCTTTCAGTCTGCTCTGTCCTCACTCGTGACACAGTATGAACACATAATCATTATGGGCGACTCAAACATCGACTTATAGCTAAAATCTCCCTCTGCCGAAAAACTAAGGCGACTGTTCCACTCCAATGATATGAGTTTAACACCGCTGGACCCAACTCATCACACGCCACACAGCCACACACTCATAGATATAATAGCAACAAAGCGACCAGATAAAATAATCCGCGCCAATCAGACATCCGCTCCGGGACTCTCTGCTCATGACGTGATATTCTTAAATTACTCAGTGCATACTACCAAAGAAAAATCTCACCTGGTAACCTACAGAAACTTAAAAAAATGTTAACCATGACGCTCTTCAAAAGGATTGCTCAGACATCGATTGGCATGATATAAGCAATGAACCGACTTTAGACGGAAAAATTCGGCAATTATGTAGAAAAATTATTGCACTGTATGATAAACATGCTCCTCAACGCACTGTCAAGGTAAAGAGAGCTCCTGCTCCGTGGCTCACCACTGCATGACGCCAGTTAATGAATAAACGTGATGCTGCACACAGGGCCTTCAAGCGTAACCTAACTCCCGAGGCGTACGAAGCTTATAGGAAACTCCGAAACAGAACGAAGCAAAGCGTGAGGAATGCCAAAATCAGACATGCCCGCTCTGTCGTATGTGGCATATCAAAACCTGCTGCACTGTGGAAAAAGCTGCGCAGTTTCGGTATAGGGAAGCGAAGATATGACGCTGTTTATCAAGCGTCTGCAGAAGAATTAAACGATTTCTTCTCAACAGCTGTAATCTGCCACGCAGCGACAAATTACCAATCTCTCGATAGACAAGTTTTTCCTAAAACATGTCACTACCGGCACAGTACACAAGGCAATTATGAGAATCTCTTCCGAGGCAGTAGGAAATGATGGAGTGAGCATTGGCATGATTAAAAATAACTATTATTCCAGTTATCACAGACATCTTCAACCTGTCTCTTGTCCGTAGTATATATCCTACTGAGTGGAAGCAAAGTTTAATCCAGCCTATACCCAAGACTGACAACCCTAAGTCGCCAGGTGACTACAGGCCGATCAGCATACTATCTGCAATATCTAAAGCCCTAGAATACATCGTCCATGAACAGCTGACGGATTACCTCAAAACTCATAACATCCATGACGAATATCAGTCAGGCTTTCGAAAGCACCATAGTACAGCAACTGCATTAATCAAAGTAACTGATGACATTAAACATGCTATGGACAGACGTGAAGCCACTATCCTAACACTGCTTGACTTTAGCAAGGCTTTTGACACAGTTGACTTCGATATATTACTAATTAAAATGAAACAGCTGAATTTCTCAATCAGCGCAATACACTGGTTCGACAGCTACCTCAAAAACAGAAGTCAACAGGTCGTTTGTGGGTCGGAAAAGTCATCATGGAAAAGCGTGCACTCTGGAGTTCCCCAAGGCTCCGTCCTTGGTCCACTACTCTTCTCACTGTACATTAATGATATTTCTTCAGTGATTCACTCCTGTAGATATCATCTATATGCTGACGACATCCAGCTGTACATAAGTGCAAGCCCCAAAAATATTGCTGGCGCAGTAGCGAGTATGAACGCAGATCTTTGCTCTGTTTCTCGATGGGCACAGAACCTAGGTCTGAAACTAAACCCCAAGAAATCCCAGGTCACACTTATATCGCATCCAAAGTTAATCAGCCGGTACTTTCGCGAAACGGTCCCTAAAATACTCCTCAATGGTACCCAACTACCATACCAAAAAACAGTAAAAGACCTTGGAATAATCTTGGATGAACACCTAAACTGGGAAGAACAAACAGTCACAGCTTGCCGGAAATCGCTCTCCTCCCTACATGCAATTCAAAAATTTAGAAAAATATTTCCAACCCATGTTAAACAAAAATTAGTCCAAGCACTAGTCTTGCCTAATCTTTACTACTGCGATGAAGTTCAACACGGCACAAATAGTGAAAATTCTAGATGCCTCGAGCTAGTGATGAATGCTTGCGTTAGATACGTCTGCAATATTCGGTTGTATGATCATATCAGTCTTTCATACTCCCAGCTAGGTTGGATACGCCCACATAAGGCACGCGATCTCCACACGATGTGCTTACTTCATCGATTTCTTAGCCACTGGTGCCCCCAATACTTATCTTCTCACATTAAACACCTATCATCATTCCACAATCGCAATACCAGATCGGATACGTCTGTCATCTTGGCTGTACCTTCACATAACAGAAAATCTTTCTCCGTGTCATTCTCCATCTCAGCCATACGACTATGGAACGCGCTCCCCTGTGATCTGCGTCTTATCCAGAACTACTCAACATTCAAGAGGGAACTCATACTTACATATTGGGGACGGTATAGCCACCATTGTTGTGCCCCTCTCATCTCATTCTTTCTCCTCTCCATCACAGCTTCGAATTTTACCAATGTTTTTCTCTTCCTCTAACCTATCTACCTCTTATATATCTCTTTTACCCCATACTATCGTCTTATGTCTCTGCTCGATGAGAATAACTCAGAAGCTGCAAGAATATAACGAGAAAATTCCCAACTAACAATGGGACTGACATTCACAAAAGAAAAGTATGTTTACTTTCATATACATAGTCACTATTATTATTATTATTATTATTATTATTATTATTATCATTATTATTATCATTATCATTCTTGATTGTTATAATTATTTTTATTGTTATAATTATCATTGTACTACTGTTATAATCTCAATTTTTTTGTTTAACATCAATACTGCATAATACGTTAAATGTCCTTAATGTTATTTAGAAACTGTAACTCGTTCAATCTGAGTATGCCTGGTTAGGTGTAAGAGAGGGTCTGAAGGCCCTAATCTTGCCAGGTAAAATAAATGCATAAATAAATAAATAAATAAACCTTGTATCTACCGACGCGGTGGTCTCGCGGTTCTAGGCGAGCAGTCCGGAACCGTGCGACTGCTACGGTCGCAGGTTCGAATCCTGCCTCGGGTATGGATGTGTGTGTGATGTCCTTAGGTTGGTTAGGTTTAAGTAGTTCTAAGTTCTAGGGGACTAATGACCACAGCAGTTGAGTCCCATAGTGCTCAGAGTCATTTGAACCTTGTATCCCAAATTTTATATTGGCCTAACTGGTAGGAGCTTCAGTGTACAGTACCTTGAACTCATGGTTGCTCTTAGGATAAACAATTCAACTTTCGCTGCTCACTTGGGCCAATACGGAAATACAGAGATAAGGAGTACAGATGAATTTGTTAGAGGAATCAGAAATATACAACCACATTCACAAAAAGACTGACTGTATGCTGAGTGATCATCTAGAATAAAATTTTGCTGTTATATTTGTTTTTTTATGCAGCTCCAATAATTTGAAATAATAGAAATAATAATTAATTTACAGAGATAAAATTCTTCACTAGCCATTACCAGCATCTTTCAAACCTGAATAATTAAACCTTTAATTGTATAAAATTATCTGTACTATGAAGAAGTATCTTTGAAGTAACTCCGGAAGTGTGGAATATCTGTACACAATCACCTCCTTTAGCAAATCAAATCAGCAGCCGATATAAACAAATGTATCCGCCATCTTGTATTTAGTTCAGTTAATTGGTTAGTATGGATTATAAAAGAAAATCAAACCTCTGTTTTATAATGTAAAGGAGGCCTTTTTGAAGTAAGTAGGCCATATAGCGCATATATAAGCGTAAAACTTGCTAATCAGAAAAACTTTGTTATATTTTCGGACGCAATGTAAAACTTTTTGTTAACTATGCATCACAGACCCTCTAAATGGAAAACTTGCAAAGAAGTCATCGCAGCCATCTAATGATGGACTCAGGCCAGAAACTACTAATGGTACAATAAAATCATCTCAAAAAAATGGTCGCAGGTTGCAGTATATTCTACAGCATAATTTTACGAAAACAGCTGCAGTGTTCTCTAACGAAAATGAAATAGTGTCCTTCTGAAGGAACTATGACGTCAAACATCTTTGTCAAAGAAAATCTGACGACAGTGTAATATCCCTACTTGCACCCTGTCAAATGCCTTTGTCCAAAAGAGAACTATGATTGATATTAGATCACATTCATTTGTCAAAGAAAATTTGATAGTATAATACCGTAATTTTTTGAGGACGTTTCTGGTGGAGAACAGAGGTTTTTCTTAGTACTTTAAAGTAAACATGAACAGTCTCGACCGCAAGAAACCTTTATTTTTGTCGTTACCGGTTTCAGTCACTTGCTGACCATCTTCAGACCTCATACTATGGTGAAAGGCGATGGCGAAGAACGGAGCAGGCGTTACAAACGTCAACGTCATCCATACAGTTCCACATCAGCAGTTTATGTTCGTTGGGTTCGTAACGCCTGCTCCGTTCTCTGCCATCGCCTACCATCATGGTATGAAGTCAGCAAATGACCGAAACCGGTAACATTAAAGTAAAAGTTCCTTGCGGTCGAGACTGTTTATGTTCATTTTAGAGTAAAATGCTGGCCTAAGCGTCGAGAGAGCGCCCACCTAGACATTAAGGTCGGAGACCTTCCCCTCCTTCTCCCCCTTCAGCGCCCCCCCCCCCCCCCCCCGACCTCCCGCCAAAAAGGCAGCACTGAACCACGTTTTATGTCTCCTCAGTCCCGACAGAGTTCAGAAGCGGAGATTGCTTACAAAGTGAGGGAGAAGGAATGCGGACACGGGATTCCGGCAGAGCCACCCCCCGCCTTAAATCCGCCGCGCCGAGGGCGCCGACAGGTGGGGGTGTCAGGTGCTGAGCGCTCCACAATGAGACAGCCCGCCGCTAACGAAGGCAACAGGTGCCCCGCGGGACTGACTGCCCAACGGGACAATAGCCGGAGCACGATTGCAGGCGCAGGCGTAGTCAGTGCTAAAACTCAGGACTCCTACCCTATCTGTATACAGTCCAACGCCGCTGGAATGTGCGGCATTACTGAGTTGTGGCTTGGCAATATTGCTGACGATGTAGGGTACTTCCCGAGGCGTTGTCTGTCAAGAGTGGAGACTATTTCCTGTGGCCATACCCTATGTAACATTTTCCATGCTTCATTGTCACTAACAGCCTTGTTTTCTTTATCTCTAGCCGACAGCGTTGCATTACCAAGTCAGATAATCTGACAATGACGGCGCGTACGTAGAGACTCTCGATTTGTTTGCTACCTGCAGGAATGTCGAAATGGGCAAACGACTGAACGGCGGAATATTACAAATGTGAAACGTAAGGCAGATCTACGTTTCTAGCATTTGTAGACTTAGAGAAAGCTTTTGGCAATGTTGACTGGAATACTCTCTTTCAAATTCTAAAGGTGGCAGGGGTAAAATACAGGGAGCGAAAGGCTATTTCCAATTTGTACAGAAACCAGATGGCAGTTATAAGAGTCGAGGGACATGACAGGGGAAGCAGTGGTTGGGAAGGGAGTGAGACAGGGTTGTAGCCTCTCCCCAATGTTACGCAATCTGTGTATTGAGAAAGCAGTAAAGAAAACAAAAGAAAAATTTGGAGTAGGTATTAAAATCCACGGAGAAGAAATAAAAACTTTGAGGTTCGCCGATGACATTGTAATTCTGTCAGAGACAGCAAAGGACTTGGAACAGCCATTGAACGGAATGGACAGTGTCTTGAAAGGAGGGTATAAGATGAACATCAACAAAAGCAAAACGAGGATAATGGAATGTAGTCGAATTAAGTCGGGTGATGCTGAGGGAATTAGATTAGGAAGTGAGACACTTAAAGTAGTAAAGGAGTTTTGCTATTTGGGGAGCAAAATAACTGATCATGGTCGAAGTAGAGAGGAAATTTAATGTATTAGCATCGAGTATAGATTTAAGTGTCAGGAAGTTGTTTATGAAAGTATTTGTATGGAGTGTAGCCATGTATGGAAGTGAAACATGGACGATAAATAATTTGCACAACAACAGAATAGAAGGTTTCGAAATGTGTTGCTGCAGAAGAATGCTGAAGATTGGATTGATAGATCACATAACTAATGAGGAGGTATTGAATAGAATTGGGGAGAAGAGGAGTTTGTGGCAGAACTTGACAAGAAGAAGGGACCTGTTGGTAGGACATGTTCTGAGGCATCAACGGATCACAAATTATCATTGGAGGGCAGCGTGGAGGGTAAAAATCGGAGAGGGAGACCAAGATATGAATACACTAAGCAGATTCAGAAGGATGTGGGCTGCAGTAAGTACTGGGAGATGAAGATGTAATAGAAGATATTGTCGAGCTGAATGCAAATCCATCTCGAATCTCAACGCGTCTCCGAGACTGTCGCAGAACGCAAAGAATTCAGTGATCATCGGATTTTCTGGCCATGGCAGAGATCTCGCTGCAGTTCCCATCCTTAAGTAAGGCTGGTATTAAACTATCAAATTTTCTTTGACCAAGTTTCTTTCTCAGATAAAATTTGATTGTGTAACAAAGAACTTCGTCAAAGATAACTTCCGTCAAATGTTCTTTGATCAAATCTAGCGCCTCGCCTTAGATTTAATCAGCGATGAAGAAGCTTGCACAGGATAGAGTAGCATAGAGAGCTGCGTCAAACAAGTCTTAGGACGGAAGACCACAACAACAACAACAACAACAACAAGAATCATGAAAATCAGAAGATAATACACTGAGGAGAGAAAAGACACGGGATACCTCCTAACATCATTCGGACCTTCTTTTGACCGGCGTAGTGCAGCAACTCGTAGTGGCATGGACGTAACAAGTTGTTGGAAGTCTCCTGCAGAAATACTGAGCCATGTTGCCTCTACAGCCGTCCATAACTGCGAAAAAGTTACCTACGCATGATTTTGTGCATGAACTGACTTTTCGATTATGCTAAATTTCGATGGAATTCACGTCTGGAGATCTGGGTGCCCAGAATGTTCTTCGAACAAGTCGCGATCAACTGTGCCTAGTAACATGGCACATTGTCATCCATAAAAAATCCGTCGTAGTTAGGGAAAATGAAGTCCACGAATGGCTGAAAATGGTCTCGAAGTAGCCTACCATAAACATTTCCAGTGAATTATCGGCTCAGTTGGACCAGAGGACCTAGTCCATTCCATGAAAACAAAGACCACATCGTTATGGATCCACCGACAGCTTGCGCAGTGTCTTGTTGACAACTTGGGTCCATGGGCTCGTGAAGGTCTGCGCCACACTCAAAACCTACCAACTCCTACCAACTGAAATCGGGCCTCATCTAACCAAGCCACGGTTTTCCACTCGTGTAGGGTCCATCCGATATAGTTTCTAGCCCAAGAGAAGCGCTGCAGGCGATATCGTGCTCTTAGAAAGGTCCTCGTGCCGGTCGTTTGCAACAGTAGCCCATTAACGCCAAATTTCGCCTCACTGTTCTAACTGATACGTTCGTCGTACGTCCCACATTGATATCTGCGGTTATTTCACGCAGCGTTGCTTGTCTGTTAGCACTGACTACACTACGCCGCTGTTCATGGTCTAGCCAAACATGTACATACTGTACCTGCTTTCCGTTTCATAATGAACTACTACGTATCATCAAAAGCTAATTCCGAGATAAAATCTATATGTAGCTTATTTATCCTCCAACGTCACATCCCCGACAGTTTACCATAACATATCGTAGTAAAAGACGCGTTTTGGGGAGATATTTTATGCGGGTAGCCGGCCGTGGTGGCCGAGCGGTTCTAGGCCCTACAGCCTGGAACCGCGCGACTCCGGTCGCAGGTTCGAATCCTGCCTCGGGCATGGATGTGTGTGATGTCCTTAGGTTAGTTAAGTTTAAGTAGTTCTAAGTCCCATAGTGCTCAGAGCCGTTTATGCGGGTACGTTAGCTCCGCTGCATGCTTAATGTTCCTAGTAATTTCATTTCTAAACCTCAGACGTTAAATGTTTTTGCGCTCAAACCCCGGCGATTATGAGTTCTCTAGCGAAATAGTGATGTTGCCATGACGTCACTGACCTTGTGTTGTGATTGGCTGACACGAGCAACCTCCATGGTAGTTTACACACCAAGTCTGTCGTATTTATTCTTGTGTGTCACGAAAAGATGCATTTTAAGTGATGCAGCGCACCCAACCATTCTGCCGCATTTCGTACGTTTCTGTGTTAAAATGGTATATATACCCTTTCCTGTTTTTCTTCTTGATTCATGTTTACGCCGGGTAAGGGTGCAGCAGCTTCCTTGGCTCTCGTCCTATGAGCATGTTCCAAAATTTTACCTTATAAATTGCACATTGAATTCATACTTTGTTGTTTTCGAACTCGTAGTATGCTGCTGTTATTCGCATGGAAGCAAAAACTCACTACACTCATGCATAATACACTCAGAAATATAAACATGTTAACAGCGCACGTTAACTACAGGCAGCCTGCAAGGAAAATAAAGTTTCGGGATTTCAGTATTTCGCGCACAATTTATTTTTCGAGCGCTCTGTCCTCAAATCATTCCTGAAATTCTCACTAGGTGATGATACTTCTGTTACCGTACACTAGAGCAATCTTTCGGGACATTTGCTAACTATTCCAACGATATATACAATAGTTAAACACAAAAATTTAAAAAAAATTAAAAATAAAAATACCTATCTAAAGCACTATTAAAACAATAATAGTAAAAGTCGACTGATGACGCATCAAAGTATAATAGAGATATACAGAGTGATTCGATAGCGAAGTTTCGCTGTCTCTGTTCATCCCCTTTTTATGGAAGCAGTGGAACATGAAAATTGTGATAGGACATCCTTAGGCCGAAACACCAGAGGCTTCGGGACGTCTATAACAGCTGTATTCCGTGGAAGCCACTCCCCGAACCGCTGCTACATAGAGGTAAGCGGCACTTTAAGGTACAGCATTAAGACTAGCTACTACCTGTACGAAAAACGTCGCATGGGATCGCAATTCAACATTTTCAGAAACGTTGACCAGTATTATTTAAATCCCTGTGAAAAATACGCGAAATGTGTTCTGATAATTTAAATTCTGTAATAAGTTGCTGAGAATTTTGTTTTAATACACACACATCAAGAAAACTTTTGAGTCACCTCGGTTCCGAGAGTTCAGGAACTAGTACAAAAAATTGGACTAGATGTCAACATAAAAATCATTTCCGCCCTTTTTATTGCTCATAAAAACCACACAATGCGTGTTGTACCACCATACAGCGACACCTTCAGAGGTAGTGGTCCAGATTTCTCTACACACCGGTATCTCTAATACCCAGTAGCACGTCCTCTTGCATTGATGCATGCCTGTATTCGTCGTGGCATATAAGTTCATATAAGTTCACCAAGGCACTGTCCATTGTCCCACTCCTCAACGGCGACTCGGTGTGTGTCCTTCAGAGTGATTGGTGGGTCACGTCGTCCATAAACAGCCGTTTTCAATCTATCCCAGGTATGTTCGATAAGGTTCACACGTCTGGAGGATATGTTGGCCACTCTAGTCGAGCGATGTCGTTGTCCTGAAGGAAGTCGTTCACAAGATGTGCACGGTGAGGGCGCTAATTGTCGACCATGAAGACGAAAACATCGCCAGTATGCTGCCGATATGGTTGCAATATCGATCGGAGGATGGCATTCACATATCGTACAGCCGTTACGGTGCCTTTCAGGACCACCAGCGGCATACGTCAGCCCCACATAGTGCCACTCCAAAACAGCAGGGGACCTCCACCTTGCCGCACTCGCTGGAAAGTGTGTCTAAGGCGTTCAGGGTGAACGGGTTGCCTCCATACACGTCTCCGACGATTGTTCGGTTGACAGCATATGCGTTACTCATCAGCGAAGAGAACTTGATGCCAATCCTGAGCGGTCCATTCGGTATGTTGTTGGGCCTATCTGTACCGCGCTGCATGGTGTCGTGGTTGCAAAGATGGACCGGGCACGGACGTCGAGAGTGAAGTTGCGCATCATGCAGCCTATTTCACGCAGTTTGAGTCGTAACACGACGTCCGGTGGCTGCACAAATAGCATTATTCAATATGGTGCATTGCTGTCAGGGTTCCTCCGAGCCATAATCTGTAGGTTGCAGGTATCCACTGCAGTAGTAGCCCTTGGGCGGCCTGAGCGAGGCATGTCATTTACAGTTCCTGACTCTCTGTATCTCCTCCATGTCCGAACAACATCGTTTTGGTGCACTCTGAGACGCCTGGACACTTCCCTTGTTGAGAGTCTTTCCTGGCGCAAGGAAACAATACGGACGCGTTCGAACCGCCGTCTAAGCATGGTTGAACTACAGACAACACGAGCCGTGTACCTTCTTCCTGGTGGAATGACTGGAACTGACTGGCTGTCGGACCCCAGCCGTCTAATATGCGCTGCTCATGCATTGTTGTTTACATCTTTGGCCGGGTTTAGTGACAACTCTGTACAGCCAAAGGGACTGTGACTGTGGTACAATATCCACAGTGAACTTTTATCTTCAGGATTTCTGGGAACCGTGGTGATGAAAAAAAATTTTTGATGAGTGTATATTTTGGGGTGGCTCTACCTCTGTGCCTTAATTTCAAGCCCCGCCTGTGCATATCCCTATCCCCTATTCTGTCACCTCAGTGTATATACAAATATCGTTACTACAGTCACAGTGGATCCACAATAGTGAACAATAATAGCATTCTAGATAGATTCTTAAACTTCTAAACTTTTTTGAAGCTCCATCACGTGTGTTTGCCTGTTCATGGCCATCACTTTTCCAACTGTACCCTATAAAACGATTACGGTCTTTGGTTATCTCCACTACTTCTCACGTCACATAACTCTGGCTGTACATACAATACATCTGAAATTCGCAGTTCTCTCGCTGCACTGTTGAATCAAAGAATCTAAACATTTGACTCTTTTTTTCAAACTACCTTACTGAATTCTTTGGGTCCTTCCACCAAATCGTTGCAAATATCTCATACCAAGAGGAATACGACTTATCTTATAAGATAGGTTACGAAAGGCAAATCCACTTTCATAGCGTTTGTGGACTTAGGGAAAGCTTTTGACAATGTTGACTGGAATACTCTCTTTCAAATTCTAAATGTGGCAGGGGTAAAATACAGAGAGCGAAAGGCTATTTATGATTTGTACGGAAACCACATGGCAGTTATGAGAGTCTACAAGACTGAAAGGGAAGGGGATGAGAAGTCAGCGAGCGGGATTATAGCCTGTCCCCAGTGTTAACTCAGTCAGTACGAGGTGCATTCAAGTTCTAAGGCCTCCGATTTTTTTTCTAATTAACTACTCACCCGAAATCGATGAAACTGGCGTTACTTCTCGACGTAATCGCCCTGCAGACATATACATTTTTCACAACGCTGACGCCATGATTCCATGGCAGCGGCGAAGGCTTCTTTAGGAGTCTGTTTTGACCACTGGAAAATCGTTGAGTCAATAGCAGCATGGCTGGTGAATGTGCGGCCACGAAGAGTGTCTTTCATTGTTGGAAAAATTCAAAAATCAGTAGGAGCCAGGCCAGGTGAGTAGGGAGCATGAGGAATCACTTCAAAGTTGTTATCACGAAGAAACTGTTGCGTAACGTTAGCTGGATGTGCGGGTGCGTTGTCTAGGTGAAACAGCACACGTGCAGCCCGTCCCGGACGTTTTTGTTGCAGTGCAGGAAGGAATTTGTTCTTCAAAACATTTTCGTAGGATGCATCTGTTGCCGTAGTGCCCTTTGGAACGCAATGGGTAAGGATTACGCCCTTGCTGTCCCAGAACATGGACACCATCATTTTTTCAGCACTGGCGGTTACCCGAAATTTTTTTGGTGGCGGTGAATCTGTGTGCTTCCATTGAGCTGACTGGCGCTTTGTTTCTGGATTGAAAAATGGCATCCACGTCTCATCCATTGTCACAATCGATGAAAATAAAGTCCCATTCATGCTGTCGTTGGGCGTCAACATTGCTTGGCAACATGCTACGCAGGCAGCCATGTGGTCGTCCGTCAGCATTCGTGGCACCCACCTGGATGACACTTTTCGCATTTTCAGGTCGTCATGCAGGATTGTGTGCACAGAACCCACAGAAATGCCAACTCTGGAGGCGATCTGTTCAACAGTCATTCGACGATCCCCCAAAACAATTCTCCCTACTTTCTCGATCATGTCGTGAGACTGGCTTGTGCGAGCCCGAGGTTGTTTCGGTTTGTTGTCACACGATGTTCTGCCTTCATTAAACTGTCGCACCCACAAACACACTTTCGACACATCCGTAACTTCATCACCACATGTCTCCTTCAACTGTCGATGAATTTCAATTGGTTTCACACCACGCAAATTTAGAAAACGAATGATTGCACGCTGTTCAAGTAAGGAAAACGTCGCCATTTTATGTATTTAAAACAGCTGGCGGTAAAATTCCATCTGCAGTACGGTGCTGCCATCTCTGGGACGTATTGACAATCAACGCGGCCTCATTTTAAAACAATGCGCATGTTTCTATCTCTTTCCAGTCCAGAAAAAAGAAATCGGAGGCCTTAGAACTTGAATGCACCTCGTACATTGAACAACCTGTGAAAGAAAACAGAGGATATAAAATGTAGAACTGCAATGGCAAGAAAAGCGTTTCTCAAGAAGAGAAATTTGTTAAAGTTGAATATAAATTTAGTAAGTATTACGAACTCTTTTTCTGAAGGAATTTTTCTTGAGTGTAGCCATGCCCAGAAGTAACTCGTGGACGAAAAGCGTTTGAGACAGGAAGAGAATTTTGAAGATTAGATAGCTAGAGCACGTAACAAACGAGGTAGTGCTGAAGAGTTGGAGAGAAATGAAATTTGTGACATACCTTGATTAAAAGAAGGAACACATTCTGAGACATCAAGGAATGGTCAATTTAGTACTTGAGGAAAGTGTAGGTAGTAAAAACTGCAGCGGGAGAACAAGAGACGAGTACAGTAAACAGGTTCAGATGGATATGGGTGCAGTAGCTATTCGGGGATCAAGAGGCTAGTACATGATGTAGTAGCCTGGTGAGCTGCACCAAACCAGTCTTCGAGCTGAAGACAAAAATAACAATTTTACAGTGGAGTGTACAATGTACGGCTGTCGTATAAATGTATAACAGCTATCGTGGTTTATCCAAAAGAGAATAACGTTCCACAATCACCAACGATTTAAACTATGACCGCAGAAGCGTAAGTACCTAAACACAAAAACTCGTTTTATACACCACGGATCAGTGAGCCCCACTGGTTGGTTTGACACTATCCAGTCTACAAATCTAAATTTGTAGACTGTACTAGACATTGTCAAATCAACCTGTGGAGAGGATATTCGGTTGTATAGAGTACCTAGGAGCAGATACAGAACCAGGTCACAATTTAGTAACGACGTAAAGTAGAGTGGAGTTTTAACGGAATCGTCTGGAACAATCAGTGTGGAAAGAAGTGGGCTAGCGCCGTACTGAAGGTGTCCGTTGGATTTCTAAGGCTGAGACTGCAGACTGCTCTTTATAGACATGTTCACTCGCCTCCAACTGATCTGCCTACTGACCTATTCATGATGATAGTATCTGTAGCCTCAGACGACCTCAAGCGTATCTCTTCATTCATTAGTATTTCCATACTCCACTTTCTTGCGTATTGATACTTGCTTTCTCCTAAACTTCAGCCTACTCTTCATCAGTAGTCCCTCATGCAGTGCCATATGCTGTCACAAATATACACTTCTGGCCATTAAAATAGCTACACCAAGGAGAAATGCAGATGATAAACGGTTATTCATTGGACAAATATATTATACTAGTACTGACATGTGATTATATTTACACGCAATTTGGGGCCATAGATCCTGAGAAATCAGTACGCAGTACAACCACCTCTGGCCGTATTAACGGCCTTGACACGCCTGGGCATTGAGTCAAACAGAGCTTGGATGACGTGTACAGGTACAGCTGCCCATGCAGCTTCAACACGATACCACAGTTCATCACGAGTAGTGACTGGCGTATTGTGACGAGCCAGTTACTCGGCCACCATTGACCAGACGTTTTCAATTTGTGAGAGATTTGCAGAATGTGGTGGCCAGGGCAACAGTCGAATATTTTCTGTATCCAGAAAGGCCCGTACAGGATCTGCAACATGCGGTCGTTCATTATCCTGCTGAAATGTAGGGTTTCGCAGGGATCGAATGGAGGGTAGAGCCACGGGTCGTAACACATCTGAAATGTAACGTCCACTGTTCAAAGTGCCGTCAAGGGGTGACCGAGACGTGTAACCAATGGCACCCGATACCATCACGCCGGGTGATACACCATCATGGCGATGACGAATACACGCTTCCAACGTGCGTTCACCACGATGTCTCCAAACACGGATGCGACCATAATGACGCTGTTGGGAACTTTTCTCATGTCTGCACGTTGTAGGTGGCGCCACCGGCGCCAACCTTGTGTGAATGCTATGAAAAGCTAATAATTTACATATCACAGCATCTTCTTCCTGTTGGTTAAATGTCGCGTCTGTGGCATATCATCTTCGTCGTGTATTAAGTTTAATGGCCAGTAGTGTAACTTTAATATCATCGTTGTTGGTGAGCCATGTCGCGAATCGACAAATTGCGCCTGGCTTTCGTGCGCTCTTATTTGGGTTAGAAGGCGTCCACGGGCGACTTGTAACAGTACGAGGTCTGTGGCGAGCTCACTCTCTCTCAGACACTGCGCCGAGGAGGTAACTGGTTGTTAACTGGAAAGCTCATGGTGCGTGCGAACACTTGATGGTCGAGGGTTGGCGGCTGTGTTTAATTTCGTGTCTGTAGCACGTCATCCTCGTGGTGTAGCAGTTTTAATGGCCAGTAATGTAGTCCGACGCTAGGGAAGTTCGCATTTGTTCCCCACTAAACGAAAGTACGGAAGACTGAGAACCGTGATCTGCCATGCACTACTCAGTGGTTTTGCGGAGTACAGATACAGATCGAACCCGGGAGCTTAGAAGTTGTAGTCTGGCACATATCGCGTGAGCAACTGAGTGACGCAGTAAAAAAAGAGAGTATAAACCTAACCCGGTTAAAGGACAGCGTATTCTCATTAACACGGTTGGACTGGCAGCACAGAGCCCCGCACCGTGGTCCGTGAACACGCGTGCACGCAGCTCGGCGGCGTTCAACTCGGCCTAATGAACACGAAGTGCGCCGTAAAAGCGGCGTGCGTCTCGTCGCGTCGGGAAAGCGACTTTGAAGTGGCGGCGGAGCCGGGCCATTTGTCGGCCGTGGGGCCAGTCTCCGGGAATGCCGCTCACAGATATTTTAATTGGGACCTGTTCGCGACCGCGCCGCGGATCTGCATACTACCTGTGTAGCCACCGCGTTTGGGCGACGAGCTAATTAGTACGGGAGCGGACAGCCTCGCGGATAAAGGCGGCAGACTAATTCTTGCGTCGAGTTCTCGCAGATTTTGTCTTTTTACCCCTGCGTGCACGCTCAAAGCCTGGTCAAGTATCACAATCTGAGGAAAACTTACACAGAGAGAGGACTGTGCTCATGTTTCCCGAGTTCTCCAAATGTAACTCCATTTGTTCCTGCGCTACACCTCTCGGAGTTTGTTCCAGTTTCATTAACGCAGAAAATAAATCTGATAACGGCGAGACGTGCCATTTTGTATCGCAAAGGAGCCCATTTTGCAATGTGTAGCGGGTACGAGGGCGACCGCCAGGCGAACAACGTGCAGTGTCTCAAGAAGTTTCTGTCAGTGATTGTTTTCCAGAATTCCTTTGTTTCTTAAAACCAGTTTCGCTAGAATTTAGTTGTGCTCGTATCGAAATGACTGACAAACTCGCCGAGCAAAAAATCCTCCACATCTCCATTTATCCATATACTTTGCAAGGCACCGTTAATTGTGTACACGCGAGTGCTTTTTATTGTTCCGTCTGGTTCTTCCCACTCCCTTCACTCTCAGAGCACAATAAACTGACTAATCACCATATACCTCCCTGAGAGCTACCGAGCGAGGTGGCGCAGTGGTTAGACAATCCCGCGTCCGGCCATCCTGATTTAGGTTTTCCGTTATTTCCCTAAATCGCTCCAGGCAAATGCCGGGATGGTTCCTTTCAAAGGGCACCGCCGACTTGCTTCCCCGTCCTTCCCTAATCCGATGAGACCGATGACCTCGCTGTCTCGTCTCCTTCCCCAAACAACCCATCCCAACCCTGAGAGCTCTTAGTTTGATTTTGTTTTTTCCCAATGCTACGCCTGCAGCAGGCATTATTTTGAAGAACTTCCTTAAACTGGTTTTTGGTATTTTCTGAGAAGGATTCCTGGAGATATAGTGTAGTTACAAGCAAGACTGAAGAGACGAATAAAAATCTGTACCAAGGTCCATGAAGATGTTTGGTTTTTGGGGCGCTCAACTGCGCGGTCATCAGAGCCCGTACAAAGTCCCAATTTTTACATAGTCACTTTCTTTTCACAATCGAATCTAGTCACTCTCACAAATTATGATGATAAAATGATGAGGGCAACACAGGCACCCAGTCCCCTGGCAGAGAAAATCCCCAACCTGGCCGGAAATCGAACCCGGGATTCAGTGATCCAGAGGCACCAACGCTAGCCCCTAGACCACGAGTTGCGGACTGCACCAAAAACGAATTCCAACCTGACTCTGCTGCTCAATAGGCAGATGAGCTAACCACTGCGCCATCCTGCCACAGTGGCTTCGCACAATGACACAGACTACCCTAGCATGCCCCCCTTCCCAATCCAAATTCCGTTCACACCCATTCAGCTCTGCGTGCACTCTCGACACGTGGTGGAGCATTACAAAACTAGGATAACTTACACAGAGACACGACTTTGCTAATCTTTCCTTAGTTTTCTAACCTTAGCTCCATCTCGTTTCTGCGGAGCGCCTTTCAGAGTTAAGGGAGAGAATAAATCTGAATGTCGAGACGTAGCATTTTATATCGCAATGGAACACATTTGCAAATGGGTAGCGGGACCATACAGTTTAATCTGATTAAAGCAACTACGTCTGGGTTCCAGGCACGATCCCCAGTTTCGTTCGATGCTGAGATGCTATTCCAAAACAGTTGGAAAGCCTCTGCAACGGTGTTCGAGTTCAGGCCGAATACCATGTGGACTGAGGGGCGAATGGGAATTAGGATTGAAGAGAGAGACATGCTAGGGTAGCCCGTACAGTTGTGCAAAGCCACTGTGACAGCGTGTCGTAGTGGTTAGCGCAACTGCTTAGTGAGGAAGAGACCCACGTTCGAATTCCGGCCATGGTAAAAATTTTCATTCGTCACATCAGTCTGCATATATACATCACAGATGGTGGTACTTGAAAAATCTGTAGTACCATTATGATCATTGCCCACCGCCACGTAGGATGCCACCTCGTGGTGTTGCCAACACGAGACGCGCTAACGGCAGTGTGCAAGCGCAGCAGACACGGATCGCCCTAGCGAGGATACGGGCCGCAAATGGGGGAATCTATTGAGATTATTATTACGCAGAACTTGTGAACGAGTATCTCGAAAATGGCGAAGCTGGTCAAATGTTCGCTGTCGTGAGCATCAAGGGGAAGAGGTAGGACAGTGAAATTACGACAAGGAACTAAATGATTGGACTTCCACGAGTCTTCGCAGAACGTGGGGTTCGGAGGCTTGTCTGCTCTGTAAAGTAGGGCAGATGGTGATCTGTGGTATTTCTGCCGAAAGAGCACAATGCTGGTGCACGCACAAGTGTTTCGGAGCTCACCGTTATCATATATTGTTGAACACGGAACTCCACAGCAGACCACCCCTATGTGTTCACACGTTAACCCAACGACATCGTCTGTTACGATTGCAGTGGGCACGGGACCATCGCGATTCGACCGTCGATCAACGGAAACGTATCGGCTCTTCGGGTGAATCACATTCTTGCTACACGAGGTCGATGGTCGTCCCCACAAACGCTCTGATTGAGGTGAACGGCTGCTCGAAACGTGCATCGCGCCAAAGACGCAGGCCGGTGGGAGCAGTATTATGCTACGGAAGACGTTCTCGTGCGCTCGCATGGGACCTGTGGTAGTAATCGAACACACGCTGACAGCTGCGAACATCTTACATCCTTTCACGCTTAATGTCTTCCCCAATGGCAGCGTCATCTTTCAGCCGTATAATCGTGCGTGTCTCGGAGCCACAGCCGTGATACAGTGATTTGTCGAGCATTATAGTGAACTCACGTTGATATCTCGGTGACCAAATTCACGTATGGAACCCATCTGGGTCGCTATCGGACGCCATCACCGCATACGTAAATCAGCGGCCCATTATTTACAGGGTGTTTCAAAAATGACCGGTATATTTGAAACGGCAATACAAACTAAACGAGCAGCGATAGAAATACACCGTTTGTTGCAATATGCTTGGGACAACAGTACATTTTCAGGCAGACAAACTTTCGAAATTACAGTAGTTACAATTGTCAACAACAGATGGCGCCGCGGTCTGGGAAACTCTATAGTACGATATTTTCCACATATCCACCATGCGTAGCAATAATATGGCGTAGTCTCTGAATGAAATTACCCGAAACCTTTGACAACGTGTCTGGCGGAATGGCTTCGCATGCAGATGAGATGTACTGCTTCAGTTGTTCAATTGTTTCTGGATTCTGGCGGTACACCGGTCTGTCAAGTGTCCACACAGAAAGAAGTCACAGGGGTTCATGTCTGGCGAATAGGGAGGCCAATCCACGCCGCCACCTGTATGTTACGGATAGCCCAAAGCAATCACACGATCATCGAAATATTCATTCAGGAAATTAAAGACGTCGGCCGTGCGATGTGGCGGGCACCATCTTGCATAAACCACGAGGTGTTCGCAGTGTCGTCTAAGGCAGTTTGTATCGCCACAAATTCACGAAGAATGTCCAGATAGCGTGATGCAGTAATCGTTTCGGATCTGAAAAATGGGCCAATGATTCCTTTGGAAGAGATGGCGGCCCAGACCAGTACTTTTTGAGGATGCAGGGACGATGGGACTGCAACATGAGGCTTTTCGGTTCCCCATATTCGCCAGTTCTGTTTATTGACGAAGCCGTCCAGGTAAAAATAAGCTTCGTCAGTAAACCAAATGCTGCCCACATGCATACCGCCGTCATCAATCCTGTGCATTATATCGTTAGTGAATGTCTCTCGTGTAGCAATGGTAGCGGCACTGAGGGGTTGCCGCGTTTGAATTTTGTATGGATAGAGGTGTAAACTCTGGCGCATGAGACGATACGTGGACGTTGGCGTCATTTGGACCGCAGCTGCAACACGGCGAACGGAAACCCGAGGCCGCTGTTGGATCACCTGCTGCACTAGCTGAGCGTTGCCCTCTGTGGTTGCCGTGCGCGGTCACCCTACCTTTCCAGCACGTTCATCCGTCACGTTCCCAGTCCGTTGAAATTTTTCAAACAGATCCTTTATTGTATCGCTTTTCGGTCCTTTGGTTACATTAAACCTCCGTTGAAAACTTCGTCTTGTTGCAACAACACTGTGTTCTAGGCGGTGGAATTCCAACACCAGAAAAATCCTCTGTTCTAAGGAATAAACCGTGTTGTCCACAGCACACTTGTACGTTGTGAACAGCACACGCTTACAGCAGAAAGACGACGTACAAAATGGCGCACCCACAGACTGCGTTGTATTCTATATCTTTCACATCACTTGCAGCGCCATCTGTTGTTGAAAATTGTAACCACTGTAATTTCGAAAGTTTGTCCGCCTGAAAATGTACTGTTGTCTCAAGCATATTGCAACAAACGGTGTATTTCTATCGCTGCTCATTTAGTTTTTATTGCCGTTTCAGATATACCGGTCATTTTTGAAACACCCTGTATGTGAATTACGTGACCTGTTCGTAGACATCTAATGCCACATACCTCCACTAAGCTACCAACAAGCTTCCGGATCGCTGATAAGCAGAATCAGTGATGTATTTCGTTTCAAAGACGGCCAAACAAGCTATTGAGCATGTGGTCATAACGTTCTCGCTCATCAGTGTAGTTTCACTTCTTTATAACTAAACCATCGCTACTTGACAGTGGCCCATGAAAAACGAGTGATCGTAAGACAAGGAAACTGTGTGGGAACATTTGTAAGGACATGCCGAAGATGAATAACGATTAAACCATTGAAAGAAACACATTTTAATTTCCACAAGAGAGGGTAACATTTGTTAATTGCGTTCCATGCTTACGTTCGAGTTACAAATGTTGCTCTGTGTGACGACCACCCGCAGCCAAGACAGCCAGGAAGTTTGTACGGACACCATTTCACGGTTTTTCGCAGCACTCTTCGAATGGTGCACCATGGAATGTTCAACTGCCGTGACACAGCTCTTCCTCTGCTAGAAGGTCGCGCATTGCGTTCAGCATTTTCATCCGGGAGCAGTTTCCAAATCGCCAGATAATCGAAATTCCGAAACATGTTCTTCAGCTCTGGTGCGGAAAGAAGACCTCTCCGCATTCCTTTAAAGCGTCGATACTCGCGAAGAGCAGGAGCACTGTTGCTGTTGTTTTGATAAAATAGCTTTACGAGCAACGCACACAGATACTTGTGTATCAGCCCTACGGAGCCGTACCAGTGCAGACGCCTAACGGCAGGTCACGACACTGACACTACTAACAACGCACCCCACAGCCTGAACATTAATCCTGTAAAGTTGATTACACCTTATTGTCATCCTGTAATAAGCGCACTTCTTCAACAATTTGGGTTTTCAGCCTCAGACTACTCTGACTGCCAAACAACTTTGTCAAAATCACAGTGTCTTTCTTTGCAAGTAGTTAGTAGCGCAATTCAAAAAAGTCTGTGAAACATTTTTCTAATTTAGCACAAAAGCACAAAATTTACAGTGAGATCAATTTTCAATACATTCGCCCTGCGTTTCACTACACTTGGTCCAAGCTTAGAAATAATAAAGTTTTTGGAATGTGTATACAGGGCACCACGCCCTTCGCCTCCTCTTCGGAAGTGAATAGATAGCCTCTTAAACAATCTTTAAGAAACCAAACAAACGGGAATTCGATTGAGGTGAGATCAGGACAGTATGCATGATGTCCGAATGCGACGAAATGCATATTCTGAAGAGTTTGAACGGAGTGAGCGGCGATACGTGGACGGGCGTTATCATCCAAATGGAAAAAAACGCGTTTACTTCGATTTGCAGGCTTCAGCTGGCTGCAAGGTACATCGCTGTAACGTTGACTGTGGACTGTTCACCGCTTTTCCCAGGTAGTGTACCAAAACTGGCCCTTGCGCGTACCAACATTGCGAGGCGTTCACGAATTTATTTTTCGGTGTTCACCCGGGGTTTTCCTTTTACTGCCACGGCATTTACTGCTTAAAACTGATGAACCACATAGTTCATCTCCAGTGGTGATTCATTTCAACATTATTTCACCTTCATTAGCTTGACGGTCTAATAGTTACTGTCAGATACTCACATTAGTGCGCTGTTGCTCTTTATTGAGTTGTTTCGGGGCCCATCTTGTACAGACATTGAGAAAGTTGAGCCTGTTAAGATGATGTCATATGCAAAACCATGACTAATGTCCGTTTGGATTGTCACTTCGTCAATAGTCATTTGCCGTTTATTCAGAACCAGGTTGCTGTTCTGCTCACACCCAAACCTCCAGGTGTCAGACACTCTGATCGGTACCAAACGTTGTATGTCGATTGAGTATCAACCAAACTCCGATTTAGTGCGTAGTATGTGCTATCGTCAAGCAGATCGGGCGTAAACGTTAATTTAAAAGTGTAACTGAGTTATCAGCTCATGTTGCTTCCATGGGGACGTTGGTAGAGCATTAGATTCTCGGACTAAGGGGCCGCGTCAAACCCCAATAACGACTTATTTCTTTACTGTATTATGCGTAAAAATGTTATATGGGACAACGTGTTATGACTTGTAAAAGGGCTGTTTGCTGTTTACAGCAACGTTCTCTTTCGCTCCGTTTCTTTGAAAGAAGTAAAGCTACATTTGTAGTTTTACAGAGTGTACATCAGAACAGAAAAATAAAGAGACAATTGAATCACACGTGTGGAAGTAATAGTAATAACAATAATTAATAACAAACAAAATAAAAAGATCAATAATAAGTATGTAGTGTTCAACTAACAAAGCAAATCAGACTGCCAGAAGAACATTGCTACAAACTCCGCAAAGTCAGTTTACTTGTCGGGAAAATCTTTTCTCATAGAACAGTTTCACGTGTGAACAGTCAAGAAGACTGTGAAAAGTGGGGTTTGCATGCGGGACCTTTGGCAGAACGACCGAATGCTCTACTTCCTCACCAAGGCGAGATCTCCAGTACAATCAGTCACATATACGCTTTTCCTGTTTCCGTAGCTCTGGTGATACTTTTAATTACCCATTACGTATGTTCTACTGGACGACAGCACACAGCACGAACTAAATAGATGTTTTGGTTCACACTCTGTCGACATACAACGTTTGATACCGATCTGAGGTTTGGGTGTCATTGCTGGTCTCAGTACTGGATGTGACTGGACGTCATGAGCTTTCTTCGTATTCCAAGCTTGATCGACTGGTTTTGAATTGTTCAATCTGCTGGAAAACACTTTGCCCTGGTAAAACATAGCCCGTGTATCAAGCTGAAAGACTTTTTTCGGATTTAGTTCCTCATACTTCATGCCACAAAAACGGATACAGAAAACTGTTTGCCATTGCTGCAAACAAAGAGTTGCATAGCCGTGTTTAAACTGAAGTACATCTTCAAACAGCAAAGACTGCTATCGTACAACATTTATTGTGAAGACCGGATTCAGAAAACTACGAGTATACTGATGGGATCAGACGTAAAGTGTAATACATGGACTAGACCAAGAAGAATCGTATACCAGTGAAGTCTGTCGCTGCTCAAGCCTTGCTGGACGGACCTTCTGTTTTCTGTGGTTGTCGTCTTAATTTTAGTTTAGATATCAATGATTCGTTTGGTCATGGTAACGGATGGTTTACTGTAGCTATTGTACGTGGAGGTACAGGAGTAACAAATGTTCCTGGACTTGAAAGTTTTGTTGACAGAGACATTATTGCATTTCGCACATACCATATGGCCGAACTTGCTAATAAAGACTTTGGTAAATCTGCTTATATGTCTCCTCCTGCTTTGTCGTTGTATACTCGTAATAGGAGGAAATTATCTGTAAACGAGTCTGTATTCATTTGGGTAAAAGGTAAAGGTTTATGTGAATATGTAAAGTTTGTTGGTGACGGTACTGTATATTTTCAGAAATAAATTGTTTATTTCCAAACTGATCTGCATGTAAAACAAACCAGATTTGCATTCCCGTAGTGGCGCTGCTAGTGCCACTCTTATACGACTGGCACGAAATTTGAACAGACATCATCTTTCAGATGCAGAAACAAGCCTAATAAATTTCGTTTATATCGCACAACTCCTTGGTTTTGTGATTTTTTCCGTTGGTGTATATTTCCCCTAGTCGTGAATGCTTTTACAGATTTGCATTCTACACCTACATCTACATTTATACTCCGCAAGCCACCGAACGGTGTGTGGCGGAGGGCACTTTACGTGCCACTGTCATTACCTCCCTTTCCTGTTTCAGTCGCGTACGGTTCGCGGGAGGAACGACTGCCGGAAAACCTCCGTGCGCGCTCGAATCTCTCTGATTTTACCTTTGGCATCTCCTCGGGAGGTATAAGTAGGGGGAAGCAATGTATTCGATACCTCATCCAGAAACGCACCCTCTCGAAACCTGGACAGCAAGCAACACCGCGATGCAGAGCGCCTCTCTTGCTGAGTTTGCCACTTGTGTTTGCTAAACACCTCCGTAACGCTATCACGCTTACCAATTAACCCTGCAACGAAACGTGCCGCTCTTCTGTGGATCTTCTCTATCTCCTCTGTCAACCCGACCTGGTATGGATCCCACACTGATGAGCAATACTCAAGTATAGGTCGAACGAGTGTTTTGTAAGCCACCTCCTTTGTTGATGGACTACATTTTTTAAGGATTCTCCCAATGAATCTCAACCTGGCACCCGCATTTCTCCCATAATCGTTCCTCTTTTGCACTTTGTCTTAATGTAAGTTTCATTTTTTAAGACGTCTGTATTCCCTTTCTCCTGCTTCATTTTCTACATTTTTTTTATTTTCCCGTTTTACCTGTTAAATGTAATATCTTGTGTTATCCTACGGTCCATATGATTCATGTACTTGTTGCTCTCCTGTCCTCATTATGTAATTTCTCAAAGTTACCCATACATCTTCTGTTGTATTTCTTTCGCCTATTTCAGTCAGTCATTGCCTAACTCTCCTACTGAAACACTCGACAGACTGTGGCTGTTTCCATAATCTTATACTATTCTGCAAGTTCTTCAATTTTAATCTGTAGTCCATAACCAATATATTATACTCAGCGTCCCCCTCTCTCCTTATACATGTTTTGCTGTTGAAAATCTTGTTTCAAAATCTCTATGCTACTCATTTACGCGGGGCGTGCAACAAATAATGAGACACATTTTTTTAATGAAAGCAGGTAAGTTTTTCTCAATATTCCAATACACAATATTATTGCCCACTGTTTGGTTACAAAAACTGATTTTTCCACACACTCTGCGTTCAGTGCGAAGACCTTAAGCCATCGGCACACGGTCCGTGCATCCGAACGTTAAGCATTGAGCATTTCTGACGCCATAGCGTGGAATAACACGTTCGGGAGTCTTTCCGAACGTGCAAAGTCATATCTAGCATGTCATATTCTGAGCGTGCGTCTCAGCGTTGACCAAAGAGATGGCACAACGCCACCTACGTCATACGCACGCCGTCTCCCTTCAGTACAGAGTTGTGAGGCGCCATATTGGCATTCATTTCAAGCCTATATGTACACTCCTGGAAATGGAAAAAAGAACACATTGACACCGGTGTGTCAGACCCACCATACTTGCTCCGGACACTGCGAGAGGGCTGTACAAGCAATGATCACACGCACGGCACAGCGGACACACCAGGAACCGCGGTGTTGGCCGTCGAATGGCGCTAGCTGCGCAGCATTTGTTCTCCGCCGCCGTCAGTGTCAGCCAGTTTGCCGTGGCATACGGAGCTCCATCGCAGTCTTTAACACTGGTAGCATGCCGCGACAGCGTGGACGTGAACCGTATGTGCAGTTGACGGACTTTGAGCGAGGGCGTATAGTGGGCATGCGGGAGGCCGGGTGGACGTACCGCCGAATTGCTCAACACGTGGGGCGTGAGGTCTCCACAATACATCGATGTTGTCGCCAGTGGTCGGCGGAAGGTGCACGTGCCCGTCGACCTGGGACCGGACCGCAGCGGCGCACGGATGCACGCCAAGACCGTAGGATCCTACGCAGTGCCGTAGGGGACCGCACCGCCACTGCCCAGCAAATTAGGGACACTGTTGCTCCTGGGGTATCGGCGAGGACCATTCGCAACCGTCTCCATGAAGCTGGGCTACGGTCCCGCACACCGTTAGGCCATCTTCCGCTCACGCCCCAACATCGTGCAGCCCGCCTCCAGTGGTGTCGCGACAGGCGTGAATGGAGGAACGAATGGAGACGTGTCGTCTTCAGCGATGAGAGTGCCAATGATGGTCGTATGCGTGTTTGTCGCCGTGCAGGTGAGCGCCACAATCAGGACTGCATACGACCGAGGCACACAGGGCAACACCCGGCACCATGGTGTGGGGAGCGATCTCCTACACTGGCCGTACACCTCTGGTGATCATCGAGGGGACACTGAATAGTGCACGGTACATCCAAACCATCATCGAACCCATCGTTCTACCATTCCTAGACCGGCAAGGGAACTTGCTGTTCCAACAGGACAATGCACGTCCGCATGTATACCGTACCACCCAACGTGCTCTAGAAGGTGTAAGTCAACTAACTACCCTGGCCAGCAAGATCTCCGGATCTGTCCCCCATTGAGCAATTTTGGGACTGGATGAAGCGTCGTCTCACGTGGTCTGCACGTCCAGCACGAACGCTGGTCCAACTGAGGCGCCAGGTAGAAATGGCATGGCAAGTCGATCCACAGGACTACATCCAGCATCTCTACGATCGTCTCCATTGGAGAATAACAGCCTGCATTGTTGCGAAAGGTGGATATACACTGTACTAGTGCCGACATTGTGCATGCTCTGTTGCCTGTGTCTGTGTGCCTGTGGTTCTGTCAGTGTGATCATGTGATGTGTCTGACCCCAAGAATGTGTCAATAAAGTTTCCCCTTCCTGGAACAATGAATTCACGGTGTTCTTATTTCAATTTCCAGGAGTGTATATATGCCGTGTCTGAGAACCAGCAAATTGAGAATCACTGGAAAACCCGTTGTTAGTTGTGTGATTCTTTCCAACAAAATAACGAGACACATCATATTCGTGGCAAACGAATTATTGTAATTGCGTATTATGAGAGTAGGCTATATGAAAGCGCGACACACTGAAAATCCACCCAAAACGCATTGTTCTTGGTACAATTTGTTATAATTAAATTTCAATTAGTAACAATTATCTACGATTAACGTTTATAGCAGGGGGTAACATAATATGATTAAGTACAAAGGACGTGTTGTTGCTATATCGTAATGACTAGCGTCTCTGGCCAGTAATGAGTTTTTTTGGGTCGTGGTTCGTGTCTTAACACTTCCATTTTTTTCCCTAACATTCGCTTTTTTATAAGGTTCTGATACTTAATTATTAGTTTAATATAAGTATATGGTATAATATTTGATGTTATATAAATATAAATTCACCTTTTTTTCTTTTTTTTCTTTTACGCCTCGTAATTCACACGTTGGAAAGATTCTGCTACTGGGTAGGAACAGTGATCAAATAAGACTGAACTTGGGGTTTTACTAAAATGTGGAAATGACGAACTAATGTTGATCTTATGCGGAAAAGTATTCCACATTTGTACCACAGTGTTTGTAATGGTACTTTTATAAGTCTGTGCCCTTATTGATTGGACATGGTGTTTTCCTTTTCGTGGAGGATGGAGGTAATGTGCGTTTTAATAGAGCTAAGGTGGGAATTTTACGCGCGCCCGTTGAGTAAACAATGTGATTTACAGACTAGAAACATCCCTCAACTGCCACTGGAGTGCGTTGTGATCGCGTATACCACCGTATTCACAAGTCGCATCGTTCCTGAGCGTTCGGCAGCACATTGAACTTGGCACGCTCAACGTTAACGTTCGACAGCAAGGGCCGTGTGCCGATGGCTTTACGCCATCCTATTAGGAGAGCCTTGTATGGTCGCATTGTACCACTGTACTGGATGATGTCGGAGCCAACGTCTTTCTGCATCATCCACGTACTGCTTCCCGAGGAGTGCATCCTCGTAAAGCGCAAGCAGTTCCGCACCCACGGCCCTTTGTTGCTATTTATGGTCTTCTGCTAGGCAGCGAGGAACTCAGCGGGCACACAACTTTGAATACCCCATATGAATGGACGGGTGCGTTAGCACCACCAATAGAGACGTGGAGCTGTGCAGCGAGGTGTTTGATTATGATCTGATCCGTCGATCAACTGGAATGAGAGTGTCCGCACGTTCCGACACTGCAGGAGAGACAGCTTTGTGCGGCCAGCCTGCACGCGGGAGACCGCATGGATTTGCGATGATGAGAGACGCCTCGCCCACCGACAGACCGTGCTTTTGTTCACTGCCATGTCTCCGTAGGCATTCTACTGTGAATATCTGCGATGTTCTGGTTTTCCGCCGAAAGAAACTCAGTGACAGCTCTCTGTTTGGAACCCATTTCCGTTATAGGCGCCATTTTGAAGGCTACGTATTGCACCGCCATTACTGAAACTTCATGAAGCTATAGGGGCTAAAGCGAGAATAGTTGACGATGTCTCACAACTAATTCCGATTTTTTTTTTCAAATGAAATGGGCCGAGACAAAAATATGTTGGATTACTTATTGAACATCGCTTGTAAAATCTGAAATGTTCCAGTTCCTCCAAATCTTTTTCCACGTACACAGTATGCTTTCATGATCCTTTAACCGTGTTCCGTGTGTTTGCAATGATTAAATTGTGTTCTGTGCAAAATTGTACCAACGTCCATGTGCTCCATCTCGTTTCTCAGTCCTCCAATGAATTATCACCACTCGAGTTTAAAGCGACTATTCACTTTGGGGAAAACTCCAGTTGGGATTATCTCGGACATAGCTCGTGTGGATATCGACATATTTTCTGCTAACGAATTTAGTTCCTCGCCTACAAGGTGGTTGCATCTTCTAGTATGTATCCCGTATCGCTGCAGAAAGTGCTCAGCCGTGTTGCGTGGCCCACTTCACACTGCCTGGCTAGTACAGGTCTATTTGGGCACCATAAACCTTGTTATTAAGCAATCTCTTCTGTAGGCAGAAAGTATTTTCCGAGTATCCAACGAATGACAGAAAAGTGTATTGTGAGCGTACGAGACAATTTCAAGAGTGACAAGTGAAATAGGCACATATTTTAACGGTTTTTGGACGCAAACCTGTCTGCAACCAGAGGCATGCAGATCACCTAAATAGCTTCATGCCGGGTAATATAAGGTGAAATAATTTTGCTTTTTTTCATGTAATTTATTGTTCTCTTTGCGGTAAAAGTCAGGAAGAAGATCTAGATCTATCAAATGTAGCACATGAAGTAGATCTGGATAAAATTACTAAATATTACTGCACGTGAGCAGGCGTACGATTCGCTCTTCCACATGAGCTATATTAATAATATTGCAGCCGTAATCTTGGTGTGTTTATTTCTGGTCTATAATATTTATAACCTGGGAAATTTATTGCGACATTCTTAACTGTATGAGAAAGTGTTTTGGATAATTTCGAAGCTTTTCTTAAAATACGTGAAAGTATCTACACTGTGAACATTTTTTGGTCAGGCCTTAAAAAGACTATTGTGATATCGAATGAAAGAAAAAGTTCGTTGTTACCAGTCACTTTATTTCTTTCAAAGTTTAAACCCCCATCATCAGGTGGAATTATGTAGTTTAACGTGGTGTGTATAAGCGGTGTTACGACTTTGGAACAACATATGCCACTGTCTAGTACAGAAAAGTGTCACAGGTTACATCAAAGTCGAAACACCGCTAGTACACGCCATATTAATCCACATAAATATAGGTAATGGTGAAGGGTCAAACCTTCGGAAACGCGTTGTGGAGATAAATAGTTCCCGGTAACAGAAAAATTTGTTGTTTCATTCGATATCTACAACGTGGACGTTCTGCATTCGACGGATGTACTCTATACATCCAATTCTTCGCCCTTGCCCATAAACACATTTTTGGGTGAATTAACTGGTATTGCTGTCGTCAGACGATAGACAGAATATCCCTTTCGCTTTACACCGCTACTATTAGTCCTCTCCACTAGCGACGTGGCCAGTTGTAGGATAAATGTTACCCAGAGCAGAGTTGGGCTGGCTACGAGGCTGCGCATTTATTTTGGTATTAATTGAAAATAATTCCCTTAGACAGCCATTTATTTGGGCAACAGGAGACAATTTAGATATGGCAGCTGACACGCACGACTCTCATATAACCTTTAATGCGATATAAGCTCATCTGTCAGACCCTTAGTGCTGGTCGACCATCGGCAGATTGGTGTGAAAGCATTTCAATTCAGCTGCCTTTTGAAGCTGGAAGCAGAGCCATGCACTCCGGCGTTTTCACGCCTCCAAGAGGAGGATCCTCGTCGTTCGCACCTCGCTTCGCTCATCGTCTGGTTCAGGCGTAAGCAGTAAAGCAGGTGCACTTTTCGTACTGGATGTTCTTTTAACTTCTTCCTCGGCGAGTGCCACACAGCTGACGTCAATTTTCAATTGGTCTCGACCAAACAATGCTTGATCTCTTGCTCCGCTTTTTGTTACTTGCAGCTCTAAGTGATTCCATGCACTTAATTGCTACGAGCCTCTCAGCTGCAGCAATCTGCAAAACAGGGTGCCGACGGATATAGACTGGAGTGAAGTAATTTTTTTCTGGCCTCGCAGGTGACGAAGCCGTTGTTACGACTTCCCGCGGACGGTTACAACAGGAAAACCTAGCGTTCAATCGAAAACGTGACAGCTTTTATTTTCTTTTACTTTGTTTTATTTTCTTTCTTAGAGGAGCCAAGAAAACAAAGAGAGTTAGATACCTTCAAACTCCTAAATGCAGTCAGATTTCTCTCACACATCCTCGCTTATGTTAGTCACGCTTTCGGACATGTCTGACAAGCTAGCACATATTGCCAGCACATGCCCCTTCGCGCTGCGCGCTCTGCGGTCTAGGGCGGGAACCGGACCCGCCGGTCTCTGCAGTGTCGGTGTGGCTTCGTCGCCTCGTAAAGTGAAGGTCGAGGGTTTGTGTCCAGTCTTGGCCGAATTTTGTGTGGTTTAAATGTGTGCCGTTACTGGCTGTCCCACAGAAGCAAATAGTAAAAAGGCTGAACTGTGAAAGGATACGAAATAGACAAATTCTAGAATGGTAAAGATAAATTTGTGTACCCCTACACACCAGTTTACCTCCACAAGCCACACTTTATGTGTGTGTGTGTGTGTGTGTGTGTGTGTGTGTGCTCAACTGATCGGATCCTGTTGAAATGTTCTGGAAATTTCATCAACTTTTAGAAATTTCTGGAATGTTCTTGAATGTTGCTGATATTTTCAAACGTGCTACATTTTATTGCGTTATTTAGTGTCCTGTAGTTGCACTATTTGGAGAAATTCGCCGAGACGTACCTACACAAACATTGTAGTAAAAAGATATCAGTAACATACATTGTTCCCTTCCCTTCTCTTCTCTGTTGTTATCTTGTTATCTGTTAATTGTGCTTTCATGACAACTGTAATGCTTTTGGCAGATATCATGACGATGAACCATGTCCCAAATAAAATCAGAAAAACTTTTAAGAACAAGTTGAGTTTTGGTGTTAGGAGCTAAAAATCGATGATAAGGTCATGCTCAGCACCCACACAGTACTTAAAAAATTCGTGTGTACTTGATGAAGAATAGTATTTCATGATTCGTGGCCTCTCAACTTTTTTATCCCGTGTAAATTATTGAGACAGAACCCTCGTCAGAGTCGGATTAGAATTGCGAATTTGTCGTTTTCCGAGTGTTTCTAACACAAGGGTCTTCCGATTATCGTCAGCTACAAACAAGTAAAATGGCCTCTTGGGAACTATGGACCATTCCCAGAGCCATTCTTAGCAAGCAGATATTCATATTTTGTCGGTGAAGTATAAAATATCCATACTCGGCCTCCCCTAATGCTTGTTCGACAGGTGGTACATTTGCATTGTATGCTGTACCCACGACACGCTTTATTCATAGAATATCAACATAGGTATCGCGATTCTTCGATGGCTTGAATGCTTCAAGTATTTCCAGCACATAGTGGTTCGTCACCATATTCCATTCTGCATCAACTAATGTGGGCGTAGAACGCTTTTACAATCTGTAATTAGGACTGTCTTAGATGTCTGAATTCCGTAAAAACTTCCCCTTTGACCAACGGTTACGCCTGTGTTCTGCCACTTAATTTAATAATGTATTCATCTTATAAACTCACTCCCATGCTACATAATGAGTGTAAGTTTCGCCGCTGTTATTCATAAAAATGAAGTGAGGGTCGAAAGCACCTCTCAAAAGACTCACATCGAGGAGGTGCACAGTGTCACAATATCTTTGACCGATGGGTATACCGCGTTAAAAGATTTTGAGGTCAGTACGTCCATGCAATATTATGCCTACGTGCACCAGAACACGCAGACCACCAAAACGATCGTCTTCGAAAATATTCCTGGTTGCATTACGTTTTCCCACCTCTCGTCATAGTCGGTGTGTCCTGAATCACTACTCAAGCCGAATCTAGTCTAATCCGAGGAGAGCACACAACGCCACCCTCATTGGTCTAAAGAATGGCTCTGAGCACTCTGGGACTTAACGTCTGAGGTCATCAGTCCTCTAGAACTTAGAACTTTAGAACTACTTAAACCTAGCTAACCTAAGGACATCAAACACGTCCATACCCGAGGCAGGATTCGAACCTGCGACAGTAGCGGTCGCGCGGTTCCAGACTGTAACGCCTAGAACCGCACGGCCACTTCGGCCGGCCCTCATTGGTCTAGTCCGCATACTGTTGCCACCATCGCAAATGACGCCACAATTCACTGGTCGTCGGGCAAAGAGGTCAACCGAGCGAGGTGGCGCAGTGGTTAGCACACTGGACTCGCATTCGCGAGGACGACGGTTAAATCCTGTCTCCAGGCATCCTGATTTAGGTTTTCCGTGATTTCCCTAAATCGTTTCAGGCAAATGCCGGGATGGTTCCTTTGAAAGGGCACGGCCGATTTCCTTCCCACTCCTTCCCTAACCCGAGCTTGTGCTCCGTCTCTAATGACCTCGTTGTCGACGGGACGTTAAGCACTACCCACCACCACCAAAGACGTCACCCGGATGCAGTCGCCGTACCAATGTGCAGCGTGAATTTGCGTGCCTTGCACTCCTGCTAAATGTGGGCGCCGTTGCACCCGTTGTTTGATGTGGATCCGTTCTTGTCTGTTGATAACGTAGCGGCCATCTGCTGCTGTAGTTGACTGCCGTCGACGACCTCCCTTCCTTCAAGCAGCAGTGCCCGTGGTTGTAAAACAAAGCTGGACGGGATGAGGGTCAGCATCCGCCGTAATGTAATCTGCCTTTTGGATTGCACTGAAAATCTAGATTTCAATTGACAGTGCAGCTATCATCACTGTAATGTAGATGATGATGATGATGATGAGGTCCAGTACTCGGAGCAGCGTACGGGACGATGCGGGAGACCCGCACCGCCGTTCTAGGCAGGATCCTAGTGGAGGTGGTTTGCCATTGCCTTCATCCGACCGTAATGGGGATGAATGATAATGATGAAGACGACACAACAACACCCAGTCATCTCGAGGCAGGGAAAATCCCTGATCCCACCGGGAACCGAACCCGGGACCCCGTGCGTGGAAACCGAGAACGCTACCTCAAGACCAAGTGATGCGGACATGTCATGTAGACTGGCCCCAATTATAACGACACATTCCAGTCTACTTCAGGCATGTACAAGCATTAGAATTGGACGGTCGACAGGCAGCACGGCTGTATCAAAACAACTACCCTCACAGACACCAACGACATCACACAACATTTCATGCCCTTTTTGTGTGATCATTGGTCCTTTCAGTCAGTAGAACGTGCAAGGAGGCGGCGGACTGTGTATACACCAGATATGGAAGACCATGCTGTCTCTGGACCATTTCCATCTGCTTGGTCGCACATAAACACGATCTCGGCATGGCGGCACGTGAATAACGGACCATTCTGCTGCTTACAGTACTCTGCGTCAGTCACACAGAACACACAAGGAACTTTTACTCGTCAGCGCCATCTACCATGGCAACGATGCATTTCCTGACACATGTTCATAGAACCTTTCTTCCTCCACTTGCTGTCAGGCATCTGTCCCTGCAGTTTGTCGGTTTCATTAATGTAGGTTATCTTTTCAGGCAGTTTTCGGCAGCCGATAAATGTTTCAAAAAACTCATGACAATGAAGTGTAGTTACTGGATTTTATTAGTACTGCTGGTTTAGGCCGTAAGCCATCATCTGGTACCTGACAACACAAACTGGTGCCTAGCAATCACATAATAATATACTTACGATAATCGCTTAAAATATTTCATTTCTCGTAAATGTTGAAAGACAAAGCGTTGAATATTTTAATCGACATGAATCGCGTAATAGAAAGCTCATTCATAGCAATAACAAGTGCAGCAATCGTCCTATTGATATGAGATGACAATAACAAGTACAAAGTGACTTGGCATCACAGCCCCAAGATCTCGTTATACTGAAGATATACCTATGAAGGTATATCGATATATACTGGGTGTTACAGAAAGGTACGGCCAAACTTTCAGGAAACATTACTCACACACAAATAAAGAAAAGATGTTATGTGGACATGTGTCCGGAAACGCTTAATTTACATCTTAGAGCTCATTTTAGTTTCGTCAGTATGTACTGTACTTCCTCGATTCACCGCCAGTTCGCCCAAATGAAGGAAGGTAATGTTGACGTCGGTGTTTGTGTTGACATGCGACTCATTGCTCTACAGTACTAGCATCAAGCACATCAGTACGTAGCATCAACAGGTTAGTGTTCATCACGAACGTGGTTTTGCAGTCAGTGCAATGGTTACAAATGCGGAGTTGACATATGCCCATTTGATGTATGGATTAGCACGGGGCCATAGCCGTGGCGCGGTACGTTTGCATCGAGGCAGATTTCCAGAACGAAGGTGTCCCGACAGGAAGACGTTCGAACCAATTGATCGGCGTCTTAGGGAGCACGGAACATTCCAGCCTATGACTCGCGACTGGGGACGACCTAGAACGAAGAAGGACACCTGCTGGACGAGGCAATTCTTCGTGCAGTTGACGATATCCCTAACGTCAGCATCAGAGAAGTTGCTGCTGTACAAGGTGACGTTGACCACGTCACTGTATGGAGAGTGCTACGGGAGAACCAGTTGTTTCCGTACCATGTACAGCGTGTGCAGGCACTATCAGCAGCTGATTGTCCTCCACGGGTACACTTCTGCGAATGGTTCATCCAGCAGTGTGTCAATCCTCATTTCAGTGCAAATGTTCTCTTTACGGATGATGCTTTATTCCAACGTGATCAAATTGTAAATTTTTACAATCAACATGTGTGGGCTGACGAGAATCCGCACGCAATTGTGCAATCACGTCATCAACACAGATTTTCTGTGAACGTTTGGGCAGGCATTGTTGGTGATGTCTTGATTGGGCCCCATGTTCTTCCTACTACGCTCAGTGGAGCACGTTATCATGATTTCATACGGGATACTCTACCTGTGCTGTGCCTTTACAAGTGCGACACAACATGTGGTTCATGCACGATGGAGCTCCTGCACATTTCAGTCGAAGTGTTCGTACGCTTCTCAGCAACAGACTCGGTGACCGATGGACCAATTCCATGGCCTCCACGCTCTCCTGACCTCAACCCTCTTGACTTTCATTTATGGGGGCATTTGAAAGCTCTTGTCTACGCAACCCCGGTAGCAAATGTAGAGACTCTTCGTGCTCGTATTGTGGACGGCTGTGATACAATACGCCATTCACCAGGGCTGCATCAGCGCATCAGGGATTCCATGCGACGGAGGGTGGATGCATGTATCCTCGCTAACGGAGGACATTTTGAACATTTCCTGTAAGAAAGTGTTTGAAGTCACGCTGGTACGTTCTGTTGCTGTGTATTTCCATTCCATGATTAATGTGATTTGAAGAGAAGTAATAATATGAGCTCTAACATGGAAAGTAAGCGTTTCCGGACACATGTCCACATAACATATTTTCTTTCTTTGTGTGTGAGGAATGTTTCCTGAAAGTTTGGCCGTACCTTTTTGTAACACCATATATATATATATATATATATATATATATATATATATATATATATATATATATATATATAACGAGATCTTTGGACAGTGATGCCAAGTCGCTTCGTATTTGTTGCTGTCATCTCATACGAACAGGACTATTGCTGCACTTTTTAATGCTGTGAATGAGTTTTTTATTGTGTGCTTCATATGAAATAAAATATTCAATGCTTTGTGCTTCAATATTTATGACAAATGAAATGTTTTAAGTAATTTTCACAAGCATATTATTATGTGATTTCTAGGCTACAATTCTTGTTGTCTTAATATTGTTCCACACATTGGAATGTTGTATTGTTGGATACCAGATGATAGCTTACGGCCGAAGCCGGTTATACTAGTAACATCCAGTTAGTGCAGTTCATCGTCATGGGTTTTATTATTGTTCACCCTGTAGATGCTGTGTTGGCGATCATCGGTTCAGACATTCATGCTATAGCACCTATGCTGATGACCCTTCTGATTGGCTGACGGACGGTTGGATTCTGAAAGTAATCCACACTGACAACGGCACGACATAGGTGTCGCAAATTTGCAACCGCCGACAGGAAGTGCAAATTCGTCACAATAGAAATACTCGGAAAATCTGTGACGGCCCTCGGACAACGGAAACGGGCCAGCGTCCGCCCACAACTCTGCGAACCAGGAGCCCAGCAGGGCGGGCGGCCCGTATTCGCAGAGCTGCGACCACCCAGGTCCGTCACCACACCGTGTCATGCCTGATTCCAAGAAGGTAGATTCATGAATCTTACGCTGGAAGCCATTAATTATGTATTTCTGAGCAGTATGGTTCAGAATTGTCGCTATTATTGCAAAAGCGATGTACAGGGTGTTTGCGTAAGTGCTTGCAAAAATTTAACAAGACATAGTGAGTGCGCCGCTGAACTATTTGAAGTAGGGAACCTGTATTCGAAAAACCCACGTTAACGGGTTGTTGTTGTTGTTGTTGTTGTCTTCAGTCCTGAGACTGGTTTGATGCAGCTCTCCATGCTACTCTGTCCTGTGCAATCTTCTTCATCTCCCAGTACCTACGGCAACCTACATCCTTCTGAACCTGCTTAGTGTATTCATCTCTTGGTCTCCCTCTACGATTTTTACCCTCCACGCTGCCCTCCAATACTAAATTTGTGATCCCTTGATGCCTCAAAACATGTCCTACCAACCAATCCCTTCTTCTAGTCAAGTTGTGCCACAAACTTCTCTTCTCCCCAATCCTATTCAATACCTCCTCATTAGTTACGTGATCTATCCACCTTATCTTCAGCATTCTTCTGTAGCACCACATTTCGAAAGCTTCTAATCTCTTCCTGTCCAAACTATTTATCGTCCATGTTTCACTTCCATACATGGCTACACTCCATACAAATACTTTCAGAAAAGACTTCCTCACACTTAAATCTATATTCGATGTTAACAAATTTCTCTTCTTCAGAAACGCTTTCCTTGCCATTGCCAGTCTACATTTTATATCCTCTCTACTTCGACCATCCTCAGTTATTTTACTTCCTAAATAGCAAAACTCTTTTACTGCTTTAACTGTCTCATTTCCTAATCTAATTCCCTCAGCATCACCCGATTTAATTTGACTACATTCCATTATCCTCGTTTTGCTTTTGTTGATGTTCATCTTATATCCTCCTTTCAAGACACTGTCCATTACGTTCAACTGCTCTTCCAAGTCATTTGCCGTCTCTGACAGAATTACAATGGCATCGGCGAAACTCAAAGTTTTAACTTCTTCTCCATGAATTTTAATACCTACTCCAAATTTTTCTCTAGTTTCCTTTTCTGCTTGCTCAATATACAGATTGAATAACATCGGGGAGAGGCTACAACCCTGTCTCACTCCTTTCCCAACCATTGCTTCCCTTTCATGCCCCTCGACTCTTATGACTGCCATCTGGTTTCTGTACAAATTGTAAATAGCCTTTCGCTCCCTGTATTTTACCCCTGCTACCTTTACAATATGAAAGAGAGTATTCCAGTCAACATTGTCAAAAGCTTTCTCTAAGTCTACAAATGCTAGAAACGTATGTTTGCCTTTTCTTAATCTTTCTTCTAAGATAAGTCGTCAGGTCAGTATTGCCTCGCGTGTTCCAGTGTTTCTACGGAATCCAAACTGATCTTCCCCGAGGTCCGCATCTACCAGTTTTTCCATTCGTCTGTAAAGAATTCGCGTCATTATTTTGCAGCTGTGACTTATTAAATTGATAGTTCGGTAATTTTCACATCTGTCAACACCTGCTTTCTTTGGGATTGGAATTATTATATTCTTCTTGAAGTCTGAGGGTATTTCGCCTGTCTCATACATCTTGCTCACCAGCTGGTAGAGTTATGTCATGTCTCGCTCTCCCAAGGCCGTCAGTAGTTTTAATGGAATGTTGTCTACTCCGGGGGCCTTGTTTCGACTCAGGTCTTTCAGTGCTCTGTCAAACTCTTCACGCAGTATCGTATCTCCCATTTCGTCTTCATCTACATCCTCTTCCATTTCCATAATATTGTCCTCAAGTACGTCTCCCTTGTATAAACCGTCTATATACTCATTCCACCTTTCTGCCTTCCCTCTTTGCTTAGCACTGGGTTGCCATCTGAGCTCTTGATATTCATACACGTGGTTCTCTTCTCTCCAAAGGTCTCTTTAATTTTCCTGTAGGCCGTATCTATCTTACCCCTAGTGAGATAAGCCTCTACATCCTTACATTTGTCCTCTAGCCATCCCTACTTAGCCATTTTGCACTTCCTGTCGATCTCATTTTTGAGACGTTTGTATTCCTTTTTGCCTACTTCATTTACTGCATTTTTATATTTTCTCCTTTCAGCAATTACATTCAATATTTCTTCTGTTACCCATGGATTTCTAGCAGCCCTCGTCTTTTTACCTACTTTATCCTCTGCTGCCTTCACTACTTCATCCCTCAGAGCTACCTTCTTCTTCTACTGTGTTTCTTTCCCCCATTCCTGTCGATTGTTCCCTTATACGCTCCTTGAAACTCTGTACAACCTCTGGTTCTTTCAGCTTATCCAGATCCCATGTCCTTAAATGCCCACCTTTTTGCAGTTTCTTCAGTTTTAACCTACAGGTCATAACCAATAGATTGTGGTCAGAGTTCACATCTGCCCCTGGAAATGTCCTACAATTTAAAACCTGATTCCTAAATCTCTGTCTTACCATTATATAATCTATCTGATACCTTTTAGGGGTACGGAAGTAGCTTGTCTACCACTTTGTCTAGGGTTACTGTTTTCCAGCTTATTTACAGCTATCATGCATACAAGTTTACAGTTATTGTGCTGTTTATCTAGGTGTACATTCTTTATTTTCCGTAACGAAAGGATGAGGACGAGCCTGATTATTAGCAAGCCACCATGCAGGTTTTGTTTACTTACTTCCCCATAAGGTGGCACTGTTGTATCGTATTTATATGCCCCATTACAGAGCGTGCTACGAATCGACGACAGATCCATTCATTACTCAGTGCTGTTCAGAGACATACACTACAGTACGATGGAGCAGTACCGGCAGAGTTTCGCAGAATCACTGACATGTACCTTGTGTATGGGGAAGAACATTACTGCTGAAAGGCTGTATTGGGAACGGTTTCCTAAGAGGCATCATCCGTCACGACGAGAGGTTATTTCTCCCGATCGACAAATGTCAGAATGGCAGGTACCTGTGATGTGATTCGGAACACACCAGGAATATTGTCAGTTTGCATCAGAATCTTGTTCGTCGGTGTCATGCTTGCAATGAGGCTGATGGCCATCAGTTTCGGCACGTTTTGTAAGATACAGTACAAATGGTACGTTCATTGTGTTAGTGATAGTAATTGCAGATAACCGTAAATAACATAAATGAAAAAATACATAGTAATGTGATTTTATCCTTATTTCTCCTTAAGCTGGCTTCACCGGCAGCAGGTTCACTATCTCAAATTTTTCACTGGAGGATGCTGTATGTGCTGTTAAATGTTGGCACGCTCTCACGGAAAGACCCTGTATGTGATAGCACTGTCTCAATAAGTTGCTTTATCTAGCTCTTAAGTTTGGCAGAGCACCGTAATTCTACACTGAAGCAGCGAAGAAAATGGTATAGGCATGCATATTCAAATACAAAGATACGTAAACAGGCAGAATACGACGCTGCGGTCGGTAACACCTGTTTAAGACACAAGAGCCTGTCGCAGTTGTTAGATCGGTTACTGCTGCTATAATGGCAGGTTATCAAGATTTAAGTGAGTTGGTACGTGCTATTATAGTCGGCGCACGAGCGATGGGACACAGCATCTCCGATGTAGCGATGAAGTTGGGATTTTCCCGTACGACCATTTCACGAGTTTGCCGTTAATATCAGGAATCTCGTAAAACATCAAATCTCCGACACCGCTGCGGCCGGAAAAACAACCTGCAAGTATGGGACCAACGACGACTCAAGAGAATCGTTCAACGTGACAAAAATGTACCTCTCCTGTAAATAGCTGCAGATTTCAGTGTTGGGCCATCAATAAGTGTCAGCGTGAGAACTATTCAACGAAACGTCATCGATATGGTCTTTCGGAGCCGAAGGGCCACTCATGTATCCTAGATGACTGTACGGCACAAAGGTTTACGCCTTGCCTGAGCCCGTCAACACCGACACTGGACTGTTGATGACTAGAAACTTATTTCCTGGTCGGACGAGTCTCATTTCAAATTGTATCGAGCAGATGGACGTGTACGCGTATGGAGTCAACCTCATGAATCCATGGACCCTGCATGTCAGCAGGATCTGTTCAAGTCTGTGGAGGCTCTGTAATAGTAAGGGGCGTGTGCAGTTGGCGTGATATGGGACCCTTGATACGTCTAGATACGACTCTGCCAGGTGACACACACATAAGCATCCTGTCTGATCACTTGCATCCATTCATGTTCATTGTGCATTCCGACGGACTTGGGCAATTCCAGCAGGACAATGCGACACCCCACACGTCCAGAATTGCTACAAAGGGCTCCAGAAACGCCCTTCTGAGTTTAAACACTTCCGCTGGCCAGACATGAAAGTTATTGAGCGTATCTAGGATGCCTTGCACATGCTGTTCAGAAGACATCTCCACCTCCTCTTAGTCTTAAGGATTTATGGACAGCCCTGCAGGATTCAGAGTGTCAGTTCCCTCCGGCACTACTTCAGACATCAGTCGAAGTAAATAACGAAAAGTGTGAGCTGATCCACATGAGTTCCAAAAGAAATCCGTTGGAATTCGATTACTCGATAAACAGTACAATTCTCAAGACTGTCAATTCAACTAAATACCTGGCTGTTAAAATTACGAACAACTTCAGTTGGAAAGACCACATAGATAATACTGTGGGGAAGGCGAGCCAAAGGTTGCGTTTCATTGGCAGGACACTTAGAAGATGCAACAAGTCCACTAAAGAGACAGCTTACACTACACTCGTTCGTCCTCTGTTAGAATATTGATGCGCGGTGTGGAATCCTTACTAGGTGGGATTGACGGAAGACATCGAAAGGGTGCAAAAAGGGCAGCTTGTTTAGTATTATCACGTAATAAGAGAGAGAGTGTGGCAGATATGATGCGCGAGTTGGGATGGACGTCATTAAAGCAAAGACGTTTCTCGTCGCGGCGAGATCTATTTACGAAATTTCAGTCACCAACTTTCTCTTCCAAATGCGAAAATATTTTGTTGAGCCCAACCTACATAGGTAGGAATGATCATCAAAATAAAATAAGATATATCAGAGCTCCAACAGAAAGGTTTAGCTGTTCGTTTTTCCCGCGCGCTGTTCGGGAGTGGAATGGTAGAAAGATAGTATGATTGTGGTTCGATGAACCCTCTGCCAAGCACTTAAATGTGAATTGCAGAGTAATCATATGGATGTAGATGTAGATGTAGAGTCCATGTCACGCCGTGCTGCGTCACTTCTGCGTGCTCGCGGGAGCCCTACACGATATTAGGCAGGTGTACCAGTTTCCCTGGCTCTTCAGTGTATCATGCCTAAGTGTATTCTCGTTGCTCCTCATCAGCCGTATGATCTAAGGACGAGGAAGGAGTTGTGTGTTTACCGGTACTTTCCGCCAAATGTGGTCTCGCAGCGGGCAGGCTGCTTTTACGATTAGCTGCAGCAGTAACACGGGAGCCCGACAGCTGCGCGTTTGGTTATCTGCGTATTTCGCCAGAGCCGGCAGCAGATGCCACGTTCGCTGAAGTTGAGGAAGCGGCGCGGCCCTCCGGGAGGCCTTGGAGCGGCCGGAGGAATAACTAATGAGCCGCCTATAAAAGAGGCTCTCAGTTTAACAGCGGCGGAAGAATGCGCGGGCGACGGAGTGCCAGAAAGCTGGCGGCAGCACGGCGCGCCACTTGGTCCCAATTAAAATGCTTACCTGCCGAGCGGCGACTCGGCGCGTGCGGCCGGCGGTCAAACACTCCTCCCAAAAGGGACGGCGCTTCCCAGAAGGGGCCGCGTCACAGGCTCTTCATTTCATTTGCAGGGTGTAGCAAACCTGACAGCTAACTGCGAGAATTGTCGCACAATCAGCCCAACACCTCATGCATCCAAGCTGCTGACAAGGATAATATCCTAGAAGAATGGAAAAGGAAATTGGGCATCAACTGGATGACGATCAGTTTGGCTTTAGGAAAGGTAAAGGTACCAGAGAGGCTTTTCTCAAGTTGCGCTTGATAATGGAAGCAGGACTGATGAATAATGAAGACAACCGAGCGAAGTGGCGCAGTGGTTAGCACACAGCATTCGGGAGGACGACCGTTCAATCCCGAGTCCGGCCATCCGTAATTTCCCTAAATCGCTCCAGGCAAATGCCAGGATGGTTCCTTTAAAGGGCACGGCTGACTTCCTTCCCCAATCCGATGAGACCGATGACCTCGCTGTTTGGTCTCTTCCCCCAAACAACCCAACCCAATAATCAAGACAAGTTCATACATTTTCGTCAATTCTACGAGCAAACGGAAGGGGTGGCAATGGGCAGCCCTCTCTGACCGGTGGTGGCCATTCTATTTATGGAAATATTTGAGGAGGAGACACTTACATCGGCCCGAGATCAACTGAAATGGATGTTATCTTATGGCCTTGTAGGAGAGAAAAGCTCGATATTTTCTTGGACCAGCTAAATTCACCTTGGAACTGGAGAAGGATGGACTACTCCCTCTCCTAGGTGTACTAGTTAAGAGGAAAACAGATGGTACCTTCATAAACAGTATGTACCTAAAACCCATTCACACCGACTTATACCTGCAACGCTTGCCACCACCCGGCACAGGAAAATGGTGTACTCAGAATTCTGGTTCACCGGGCACGAACTCTGTCACGTCCTGATAATTTGGCGACGGAGATAGAACATTTACAAGCTTTCTACAAAAATGGATACTCTTTTCGAGATATTCAAAAGGCACTGCGCCCCATGACGAGCATATCCACATTGTGTACTTGTCCGGACTAGGCAGGAAAATCGACCGCTGACTCAACAGGAAAGACATCCCGTGCTGGCTCAGAGTTATCATCAACGCTGGGTAGCAAAATTGGTCCAAATGGCGCTGAACACTATGGGACTTAACATCTGTGGTCATCAGTCCCCTAGAACTTAGATCTACTTAAACCTAAATAACCTAAGGACATCACACACGTCCATGCCCGAGGCAGGATTCCTATTTCGCCTTTCGCCCAGTGACACGCGAACCCACCACTGTCTGCCACCCATTCTGGAGTGAGGACGGACCGGTCAGATGTTGCGTATCAAAAGCCGCAGCGACGTCCGGGTTACCAGGGGATTCCAGTAGCACCAAAGGTGCCGCAGGTCTCGCCACTGGCGCCCGACGTCACTGCAACTTTGAGCATTAGCCAGAAGCTTGTCGACGGTAGCCAACGCAGCTTCCAGCTGTTTACCGACAGCAACCAACTCTCCTTGTGTCCGCTCACAACAAGCACAGTCCCTAGCCATATCGCACAGTCTATAAAATAGATATAAGGTCACAAATGGCGCTACTGAGTTTGAGACGTATACAAAATACACCAAAGGAGAATAAAGTAACACTAAAAATTGCTGTGCAGATTCCTCACTGTACTCTGAGACCACAAGCTATTAAACAGAAATAAATTTCCCTACTGAAGTTGATGTACAGTATTTACAGATACCTGTTATTAGAAACCTGTTTACCGAAAAGTTACTGCACGAGATAAATATTCAAACTAGAATCACTGATCTAAACTGGACGCTGTCTAATACCACAAAATTAAGACACAGTGGTGTGTCGGAGTTTCTGGTGACGGGAAAATTTACACTAGGAAGCCTCCCTATACAAATATATTCACAAGACAATCGAAGTCTTTGAGATAATAAAATAATGCTGAAGTCAGGTGGACTGATAAGGTTAGCAATGAGGAAACCTTTGGGTGACGGTACATATGGAAAAGATGACAAGATCAAGAGACAGAATGATAGAGATGTGGCCCCTCCACGCCCACACCAATGTGGTGACCAGACCAAAATTTCTACTGTCACCTCCGTCAAAATGTTAGTTATCTAATAGGTGGATCACAGGATGCTGGGCTGTGATGTTATCCGTGCGTCTGGGCAAGACTACGCATTAACACGGTCCATCAGGTGAAAGATAGTGGACGAAACGCGAATGACGGTAGCAATTTGAAGAGCAGAGGGAGAAAAGTGCCAAGGCTCGTGCCGTGGGAAAAAGACCTCTGCGACAGTGGGATGGGTAGTAAGAGCAATAGTGGCTTACTAGCTGCGATAGTTCATGCAAGGTTGGGTTTGTTAGTATGGGTATCATGCATCATTACCGTGGCAAGCGATGGTGATGTATCCCAGTTTGCTGCAGTTGCTGCATTCCTGGAACAATCAAGACCGTTTTATAGTAGTGGGAGATCGCCATAGATCATCTCACTGTGTGTGCGGGGGGTGGGGGTGGGGGGGGGGGGGGGTGGGGGAGCTTGTCTGCATGCAGTGTACGGTACGGCTTCCCTGCGTGGTGCCAGTTATTCGGCAAGTGTGTTCCAGCTGGATATCCAGTAATGGCGTCTGATTAGCAGGGGTTCAACTGTACCGTTGTGTTTGCGTGTACTTGGCCATAGATGTTAGGTTCTTACAAGTAAGTCTTTTGGTCTTTTATGTTTCCATCTATGGTTGTGGTCGTAGTTCCCCAGATTCAGAATAAACGGGTTCTGCGAATGTCTGGAGCTTCTGTATAGTCCTGCGGTGAGTTTGTGGGCCGGTCGGTGTGGCCGAGCGGTTCTAGGCGCTTCAATCTGGAACCGCGCGACCGCAACGGCCGCAGGTTCGAATACTGCCTCGGGTTTGGGTGTGTGTGACGTCCTTAGGTTAGTTAGGTTTAAGTAGTTCTAAGTTCTAGGGGACTAATGACCTCAGCTGTTAAGTCCCATAGTGCTCAGAGCCATTTGAACCATTTTTTGAGTTTGTAGACTACCTTCGTGAGAGTCTCAAGTCGGTGTTCCCGGTGAGGTCCGCGATGCGTGCGTATCGTGGAGCATTGCTTATGAGACACACGAGGAATTAACATTTGCTTAAAACGCAGCACAAATTGCCCAGACTATACTCATCCAGTGTTTGGTAATGAGCGCAGTTAGTGATTTCCGACACAATTTCAAAACTGTTCTGTACTTTTTCTGACTTAGATGCTGGACGTGAGATAATTAATAAATTAAGTCACTTGTAAAGTAATCAGGCTTTGAAGCTGTTTTATACATTTGAGCTAGATTCAAAAATGGTTCAAATGGCTCTGAGCGCTATGGGACTTAACTTCTGAGGTCATCAGTCCCCTAAAACTTACAACTATTTAAACCTAACTAACCTAAGGACATCACACACATCCATCCCCGAGGCTGGATTCGAACCTGCGACCGTAGTGGTCGCGTGGTTCACGACTGTAGCACCTAGAAACGCTCCGCCACTCGGCTGAGTTAGATTCTTTAAATAATCAGGGAAGATGGGTTTATTGGTTGTTTTGAGATGAGCGAAATTTTACTATATAGGAAACAGCCTTAACGTTACCACATCGCATCTCGGAAACCACTGAACTTACTTGCAAACAACTTTATCGTTGATTACGAAAATACTTCTCTCAGTATTGGATCTTTCCAAAGTTGTGTACTCGGTTGCGTCTGATAACTGTAAGCTTCGGAAAAGTGATTTTAGGGTTCTGTGCTTAAGTTAGTAAAACCAGAACCCTTACAAGATCGCTTCGTTGTTCGTCTGTCTGTCTGTCTGTCTCTTAAGATCCATTTTCTCAGGAATGAGCAGACGTGTCAAGTTCAAATTTATGTCACATATTGAAGTCTGTGGTCCATTGAATATGCACAGATTATGAACTTCTATGTTAATGCAGTCAAAAGATATGGCCATTTATGTCATATGTTTTCATGGTCGAAAATTCACTCATCAAAACGTATAGGGTGCTTCCTGTTGACCCGGCCTCATGAAATTTGGCAAGAAGCAATGATTCACAGTACAAGTAAAGGAAAAAAATACTAAAATTCTTAATTTGAACATCTGTCATTCTTTATCCGTCTGCCTCGTTGTCTGTCCGTCTGTTAAGAGCCTTTTTCTCTCGAAGAGTTTCGCGTGTCGACATCATATTTATGTCATTGTATCTATGTGGATCCACAGGCTCCAGATGTTCAACACACATAGACGTGGTTCCATATTATTGTTACAGGTGCTTAACAGTGATAAGTAGTCAAAATTAGCTAATCGCGATATACTGTGTGTACGTTTATATTTATGTCGTATACTAAGATCTATGGCCCCTCGGCGGTGTCAAAGTTTTAAGCTTCTAAGTGAATGAAATCAAAATGGTTCAAATGGCTCTGAGCACTATGGGACTTAACATCTATGGTCATCAGTCCCCTAGAACTTAGAACTACTTAAACCTAACTAACCTAAGGACATCACACAACACCCAGTCATCGCGAGGCAGAGAAAATCCCTGACCCCATGAAATCAAAAGATACGGCCATTGATGATACATAGTGTGATACTCGAAAACTCACTCATTAAGACGCTAGGGTACTTCCCGTTGACCTAGATTCATGAAATTTGCAAGAAGCAACGTTTCGCTGTACAAGTAAAGGGAAAAATCAGGACATTTGTAATTTGTAATTATATATATTTCCTTTATCATTAGTTATCCAACTTCAGACTTGCAATTAAAACTGTCTCGAACGTTTTGGAATCCCTGGAACCGATATCTTCCTAGTACGGAACTAAATGATCCTGTAACGAAGCGTGCTGCTCTCCGTTGGATCTTCTCTATCTCTTCTATCAACCCTACCTGGTGCGGATCCCATACTGCTGAGCAGTATTCAAGCAGTGGGCGAACAAGCGTACTGTAACCTACTTCCTTTGTTTTCGGATTGCATTTCCTTAGGATTCTTCCAATGAATCTCAGTCTGGCATCTGCTTTACCAACGGTCAGCTTTATATGATCATTCCATTTTAAATCACTCCTAATGCGTACCCCCAGATAATTTACGGAATTAACTGCTTCCAGTTGCCGACCTGCTACTTTGTAGCTATATGATAAGGGATCTATCTTTCTATGTATTCGCAGCACATTACACTTGTCTACATTGAGATTCAATTGCCATTCCCTGTACCATGCGTTAATTCGCTGCAGATCCTCTTGTATTTCAGTACAATTTTCCATTGTTACAACCTCTCGATATACCACAGCATCATCCGCAAAAAGCCTCAGTGAACTTCCGATGTCATCCACAAGGTCATTTATGTATATTGTGATAAAATTAACGTACGCATTCTTGCAAGCTGCATAATGCACATTGCAATGCACTTATTTTCGAAAGCGTCGTCCTTTGTTCTACGCTCATGCGCGCACAGGCGAGTCATTCTTCTCGCTGAATATCGTTTCACCGTCGCTGCCCGTATTCTTCGTGATGTAAAAATATTTTCCTCTTTGCTGAACTGATGTCGAACACGTACAACACACCGAAAGAAGATCAGTAAAAAAACAGAAATTAACAGGAGAATACAAATCGAATGGTCTAACAGGGCAACAAGCCGGAATCCCTCCCCCCCCCCCCCCCCCCTCTCTCTCTCTCTGGTAGACGCGCCTCATCTGCCGACCGTAACATGTTCCCAACCCCCAGCGCCTATACGGAATGCTGGTCGCCACCCTGCGAGCGCAACCCTTCCACGCGATGCCTAATGATGATAGCCACCATTTAAAAACTGGCACACGCCACAAAAAGCACGCCGCGTGTTTACATTGTCCGCCGGCGGCGGCAGCAGCGGCGCAGAGGGGCAGCCACAAGCCGACCCCAAATTGATTCCGCCTCTGCGGGCGGCCGCGCGCCTTCTAACAAGGGCTGCGCCTGATTGAAAAATTAGCCCTTCTCCTGCTCTCCCATCAGCCCCGCGGGCCGACTTCGTGATTTGCTCCTTTGTCGGGCGTGATTCCACAGTTACAAAAAGAATTTCACCTGCGGAAGAAAACTCTACCGACTCTACCTTTTTATCGCCATGATTAGTGTCACAATGTACTGCACCCTAAAATTAAATTTCGTCTACCTCATGAATAAGCAAAACAGACCAACTATGTTTATAAGGACCAAGAACTGAGAGAATAGATTCTTCCAATTTCTTCCCTTTACCATTGTAAATCTCCATATTGCAGATACAGCCTGTGTCACTCTTGACAACCATTCTGACATGTGACCCATACTTCGTAATCTTAGCGCTCACCATCCTGACAAGTAACCCATACTTCGTAATCTTAGGAGAGTTGTACATTCGAATCCTCAGGTGTACTCTCCATGGAATCGTCCCCTAGCCCAAAGAGAACTGTCGGTTTGGTTTGTAAAGTGTCCTGAATTTAGTGAGGATATAATCCAGCGCTACCTAAACTTTGAAGAGTCTGTCAGAGCGATTTTTCAATTTCGTCTTCTCTTTAAAGTGCCAGAATGTCCAGTCAAAATCTATTGCGACTCACGGTCTGTGAAAATACTAGGGTAGCTATTAGAGGGTATGTTGACCAATAATCTTTTCATCTCTCTTTCCTTGTTTGTCCCACTAGAATAATTGGGCCAAGGAATTTCTTCATGACTCTTTGTGTAACAGGAGTCCACTTGAGTGCTTTGGGAGAAGCCTTACGTTTCACTGAGGTCTGATCATGATAGTGTACTTCGCCTGCCAAAACAGTTAAAACTAGTCGTCACCAAACAATCGGCTAATCACAGAGGCAACAGGGGCACATTAGATGCTACAGAATCACATTCAGCTGGATAGGGAATGACCACATGGTGACCTTCAAAAGGTTGAAAGTGTGGCTGAATGTCAGTTTTTCACCAGTCATGGTTATCATTATGGCAGCACTAATCACTCATAAGAACGGAACCACCATCGTTATCGTAGAAATCACTTGATAACATTGCCACCTTACGCTCCTTTATAGGTCTAAAAATATCACTGTCACTCGATTCGTCCTCAGAACTAAAAAAATATATTCCTGCATACAGTATCCAGTTCCTCGAACTCACTAGGAACATCTGAATAGAGTCTGTGCTAAATATCGTGGCCGATAGATGCGCTGGAGGGGGGAGGGCGAGGGGTGTTATGGGCAGATGCTGTAGGGGAATTGCGGTTCTAAATTGAAGCCAACGCTTGCAGTTTTTGTAAAATGCATGGTGACCATTCAAAGAGGTTTGTTACCTCTGATTTAGTTAGTATCTAAAAAGAATTCCGCTGAAACCGCAGCGATTTGTTTCCGCTAGGCTTGTTAACCATTTGTAACTGTCAGAGAAACGTCATGAGTGGCTAACTTTGAATAAAACCTATACATTTCTCTTGCTCCCATCTTAAAATTTGCTTCTCTTGCCAAAACATAGCCGAGTTTACACAGTGTCACCTCACTAATGCAAATGCGAGAGAATTTTGAAACAATGATTTATTAAGTGAAAAACTGCGAAAAAGTAAGGTCAGTAGCTTATGAAAAAGACATCTTCGGTACAAAATAAACATGTAATGCCTGCGCTTATGTTGTTCCAAAACTCCCAACATTTCTTGTTTGACTAGCTATCGATGGCTCTTAAAAGTTACATTCTTTGACTGGGAGAGTCTGTAGTTAGTGGAATAACAAGGTAGCTATTGAAGTTGTGTTTAATAACCACATGGCAAAATACTTTCCTCTTTGCTTGCTATCATTTTGCAAAATCTCATTTAAATATCTCAAACCGTTTACGAAATGTGAGGAATGTTGTGGATAGTTCACTGTGGCTTCATCGCTGGCGCGGCGCGATCGCAAACGAATGTGCTACATCAAATCAGTTTTCTCGAAATTGATGGCAGATAGAGACCTCCTCCCAACTCCAAAGAAAAATTCGTTATGTTAGCTAAATTTCGTATCCAGTAACATATTATGTAATATGCAACAAACGAAAAATTATAGCGGCCCCTATTTTTCATTGCAAGCTGTTTTTTTCGAACTTCGTGCAGTGTATTACTTTCATCTAAATATCACAGTAATTATGACCGTCAACGTAATGATGGGCACATCATCATGAACCTGACACATAAAGTTATAAGTACCGCCAAAATGATTTTTTTAAACACTGTCAGCCTCGCATTACAAGCAAAGGAAAGAACTTTGGACGAAAATTGGTCAATCCAATCGTGACCGTATCTTGCGCGGGCTCTATTCGTCGGCGAGAACCTCCGAAAGCATTTTTCCGAGACTTCGTTTCCTTCCGTTTTCTGTACTATCTGAAATATCAAAATACATTTACGATGCTAAATAAGCAAAAGGTACTACTCTACCAGCATATTATAATACTTGGCCTCCAGTGGCAGTTATTGAAAAGACGCGGTGACGTTAAATTACACAATTACACGGTTATTAAGGATAGCGCACGGCGCTGAGAATTATTTTAAGACAGTTGTGGATATACTGTCAAGTCTTTCAGCGTGTCCTCGTGAGATATCATGATGGAAATTCGCGATACGCTGACCGAAGCGTTTTCACTCCCAGATGCAATTGTATCGTCTTCTGCTGTAAAGTTGGAGTCACAAGCGATGGCGATCGAGTTAAGGCTTATTCTACACGTCTACGTCACGCATTCTCCGACACCCAATGAGCGTTCAGTAGTGTTCTAGTGTTCTGAGCGCTCTGCTGTGAATATTGTTCCCATTGCGAGCATTCAACGTTATCCCAGCGAGTTACACTACTGCCCATTAAAATTGCTACACCACGAAGATGACGTGCTACAGACGCGAAATTTAACCGACAGGAAGAAGATGGTGTGATATGCAAATGATTAGCTTCTCAGAGCATTCACACAAGGTTGGGGCCGGTGGCGACACCTACAACGTGCTGACATGAGGAAAGTTTCCAACCGATTTCTCATACACAAACAGCAGTTGACCGGCGTTGCCTGGTGAAACGTTGTTGTGATGCCTCGTGTAAGAAGGAGAAATGCGTACCATCACGTTTCTGACTTTGATAAAGGTCGGATTGTAGCCTATAGCGATTGCGGATTATCGTATCGCGACACTACTGCTCGCGTTGGTCGAGATCCAATGACTGTTAGCAGAATATGGAATCGGTGGGTTCAGGCAACAAACACCACCTAGACTACAGGCCTGCGCGCACACTTGTGACGTCACATACTGATGGTCGGTTTGCATCGGAACGCTCCTGTTAAGCACTCTGCAGCTATACGAACTTTACGAGTTTTAGAGCTGAGACCGCAAAGGGTTTCTCGTGCTCTCCCCTTCTACATGGCATTGTAACGAAAGTATGGAAATCTATATCATTGCGTAAAGTAAATGAACAAAACTGCCCTACGATATTTCAAGATGTAAAATAATTTTGACGATTTGCCTTAAATACGCGTTTCTAGGCTCGAATACGAACTGTCTTTTACCTCAGGAGCTATGTTTTCTTGCAGTAAAAAATCGGCAATCTGGTTATTTTCGTAAATTTTCCTGTCCACTTCAAAATTTACTGACCTCACACGAAACTCAAATCACTCGATGAAATGGAGCACCACCTGACGTAATGTTTAACAAATAAAAAAAAACGAAAAATATTTCATTTCCCCCGTTTCTCCAGAACTTTAGAACCTTAAACATGAAAAGACTGTTTCTCCTATATCCTTGACTCGTGTCACAGAGTGCTGTTAATTTAATCACAATGCACTTACTTCGAAATTCTGCTTTCTATACTGCTTCATCTGTCGAACACTGAATTCATGAAAGCAATTTTCTAAGGTAGTTTACTCAAATTTAAATTATTTCCGACTAGCCGTATATGTAAAACAGAACAAAATTATTCTGCAGCTCTTCCAAATAAAAGTACTGGAAACTCAATAATCTGGTAGGAATCATAAGGAATACTAAACATTTTCGAGCTACACTAATTAATAAAACTATTCTGTGAGACAATAGTTGCTTCGTATTAACCACGCAGCAATCGTCCAGAATTAAGGAACAAATTATACTGGTACATGATACACAATAGCTTTTAAAAACAAGTAGCAAATGTGGTGCAATGGAAACAATAACACGCTATAAATTTTTTATCATTTACTTACCCTTGAATGATGTGTAGACACAAATTCCTGTCTGGGAATAGCTGCAATCCAGCGATTTCACCTTCACACATTTGGGAAATCGAAACATGTGCACTTTCATGACTTTTTGTGACAATATGGCCGCCGTGCGTAGGCCTTCTTTCTAGAAGGCTTTGGTTCAGGAGGGTCATACAGAACGCCGTGCTGGATCCCAACGGCCTCGTATCACTAGCAGTCGAGAAGACAGGCATCTTATCCGCATGGCTGTAACGGATCGTGCAGCCACTCAACGACGAACCTGGGCGCATGAATGACAAAAATCATTTTTTTTATGAATCCAGGTTCTGTTTACAGCATCATGATGGTCGCATCAGTGTTTGGCGACATCGTGGTAAGCGCACTTTGGAAGTGTGTATACGTCATCGCCATACTGGCGTATCACACGGCGTGATGGAATGAGGTGCCATTGGTTACACGTCTCGGTCACCTCTTGTTTCCATTGACGGCACTTTGAACAGTGGACGTTACATTTCAGATGTGTTACGACCCGTGTCTCTACCCTTCATTCGATCCCCGCGAAACCCTACATTTCCGCAGGATAATGCACGACCGAATGTTGGAAGTCCTGTACGGGCCTTTCTGGATACAGAAAATGTTCAACTGCTGCCCTGGCCAGCACATTCTCCAGATCTCTCACCAATTGAAAACCGGCTCGTCTCAATACGCCAGTCACTACTCTTGATGAACTGTGGTATCGTGTTGAAGCTGCATGTGCAGCTGCACCTGTACACGCCATCCAAGCTGTGTTTGACTCAATGCCCAGGCGTATCGAGGCCGTTATTACTGCCAGAGGTGGTCGTCTGGGTACTGATTTCTCAGTATCTGTGGACCCAAATTGCGTGAAAATTTAATCACATGTCAGTTCTAGTATAATATAATTGTCCAATGAATACCTGTTTATCATCTGCATTTCTTCTTGGTGTACAATTTTAATGGCCAGTAGTGATTTCTTTGAATTTTTTTTTTTTCATTTGTTGCAAATTGCCATGGCTGATGGTGGTGGTAAGAGACAAATTCTACTCAAGCAACTGAGAGACTAATTTGCGGAATGCACGCTTTTATTAAGTGAAAAGCATTGAGAGAAGCTGCATAAATATTCAGTCAGATATTGATAAGATTTCAGTGTGGTGTAGCGATTGGCAACTTCATCTGAATGTTCAGAAATGAAAAATTTTTCATTTCACAAAACAAAAAATCGTGGTATCCTACGAGTATAATATAAATGAGTTACTGCTGGAATTGGCCAAATCATACAAATACCTGGATGTAACACTTCGCAGGGATGTGAAATGGAATGATCACGTAGGTTCAGTCGTGGGTAAAGCACGTGATAAACTTCGGTTTATTGCTAGAATAGTGGTGGAACCAGCAACAGTGCAATCCCTGACCGTCTGTCGACTTGCGCGAACGGCCATCATTCGTGGATCGGACTATAATACATGAAGGAAATTACATTTGCCACGTTGGCTACGGGTGTAAACACCTAACTAGACGAAGTCTACAGGCAGCGTGTAGTAGATACGAGTCCGTCACAGATGGCGCGTGAAAAAACACGAATAAACGCAGAATCCGTCTACTATGTGTTAACTAGATCTAGCTATGTGGTTTTGACCTGCAATAATTGAATGAACAGAAAACTCTATTTGAAACTGCTATATCATTTTTTAGGATTCCAGCTGAGGTGCCATTTTATCTTTACCTGAATTTTTGACAAATTCCTTCCTTGCCTTCGTCATGTTTCGAACGTGGTTTCTGCTCCTGGACCTTATCTGTGACCAACGAAATCTGCGCTCGACAGCTGGCGAAGACAATGAACGAAGTTGTCGAAAATTCGTATGAAGAGAACGTGACAACACGACTGCAACCATAGAAATTTGTAAACCATCAATTTCGACATTTAGAAGTGCCTGCAGTGCTACGAGGTACTTTGTTTTGCAGGAGGACCCCCGCGACCTGCTGCAAGTGACGCTGGACCAGATCTGCGAGCTGCAGAGGTCTCTACAGTCGCCCCACGCCGACGCCCACGCCTCCGATTACGGTACGTTTGTTTGCTTGTTTATTGTGCTACACAAACAATTCTACTACTTCCATCACTGAGTAGTAACTGTTGTAGCGCTTTAGAGAGTATGTCGGATGTTTCAGTGCCGAATCAGTTCGCGTATAGGATAGTACAACAGCTTTTTCTGTGTGTCATGTTCTTCGCTAAAAGTCTGCGCACTCAACTGTCGGCATATAAAACCGGTAAATTAAATAATAAACATTGCGATACTATATTCGACGTGTACTCTTGTACAATTTTATAATGCTTAGTTTCAAGTCTCTCGAGTTAATAGTGGGAAGAGAGGTTTCTGGCGAAATGTAGCTGCAGTCATCATCTCGTAATGTAAATATATAAACAAAAAAATTAAATTTAAGTAGGACTCGCGCACTGAGGGTTATGTACAAACATAATTATGTACATATGGGAATCGAGATTTACAACGATTTTTCACTGTTTGCGATAGAAATACTGGTAAGATATCAGTCTCGGAAATTCCAAGACTGTATCAAAATCTCTAAGTGGTTCCTCGGATATACAAAAAGAAGCAAGCGAGGGACTTCAGTTTATATACATAGATATAGAAGACTTAATAAAATATTACTATTTACTTTATATAACATGACCAGAACTTACGTTTTATGTTTGCATGCAGTAACGTTCGTGTATTATGTTTTTGACGGATGAGGAATGCAACGTATGTTCCAATGGAAAAAAGACACGTTTTAGGTGATATAATTACAGTTTAACAGTTTCCAGATCTTCTTACTTTACTTGTACTGTAAAACCTTGCTTCTTGGCAAATTTAATGATTCTACAACGGCAAGTAGCTATAGGTTTTGATGAGCGAGTTTTTGAGTATCAAAATGTATGACATAAATCGCCGTATCTTTTGACTGAATTGACTTAGAAGCTTCAAAGTTTTCCTCTGACAAGTGACCATAGACTTTGACATGTTACATACATTTGAGCTTGATACATCTACCTATTCCTCAGTAAAAGGGTTCCTAACAGTCGAACAGACAGACAGACAGGCAGGAGAACAACGAAGGGCTCTGTTTTGGACACATGGAACCCTAAAAACATACTGAGCTATAATTTAAATATAGATATTGCTTCATTTACTTTGATAAAAACCATCACTTGGGTAAGACAGCGAAAAGCCATCCAAACTGCTGCAGGGTATTAATTTATAAATAATCTGACTAAACACTGAGCTTCAAAATTTTTCGTATTCTAAAAGTCATTACCTTCCGAAAATGGATCATTAGGAAGGTCACAGGACGGAATGTTCACGATGAACTTTGAATTGTTGTGTTAAGCTATAATACGGGGTGTTCAAAAAGTCTCTCCGCAGTGCTGTATGATTGTTAGCCGCGCGTGTCGTATGCCGCAGTGAATATACCGAAATTAAACTCATTGTCACTGAAATACAAGTTATTACTTTCTTGAATATTCATTTTTACTTACAAATTTTCACATTAAATGTTGAAAGTGTCCTTCCTGTTGTTGAATACACAATTCAATTCCCCTAATCATGTTTCCAAACACAAGTTGTAACATTTCTCCTGTAACAGAAGCAGTGAAAGTGGATTTTGCAGTTTTCAATTCATCGATGGGTTTTGGACGGTTTTTATAGACGGTTGTTTTCGCTGCATCCCAGAAGAAAAAGTCGGGTGGTGTTAAGTGAGGCGATCGTGGAGACCAAAGTCCCAGTGAAATTATGCGATCACCAAAAACATCAGCAAGCAGCGACATTGAAACGCGAGCCGTACGCGCGGTTGCACCATCTTTTTGAAAATAAACGTTCAGTATTTCACTTAACACAAGTTCTCCTATGAATGGGTACAGAATATCACTGCAGTATCGATGTGCGTTTATTGTTTCGTTGAAAAATATGGGACCCGCAATCCGACGTCTAGCAATTGTAATCCAAACTCCTGTTTTCACAGAATGAAGTGGTTCCTCATGAATACACAATGGAATTGCAGTACTCCACATACGAGAATTTTGCGAGTTCATGTACCCGGATAAATGAAACCACGCTGCTTCATCAGTGAAAAACGTTTCATTAAGAATATCCCTTCCATTTTGTTGAACGAAATTTTTGAACCATTGACAATAACTCAGTGTCTTGCCATGATCAGTATTCTTCAGTTCTTGCACGACTGTCACTTCGTATGGGAAAAGTTCTAATTTTTTCCTTACAGCTGTGTGGGCCGTTCCGACACTAACATCGATTTTCTGGGCGAGTTTTCTTACTCACTTGTTCGGACTCACGGACATTTTATCGGAAATATCGAGTAGCTTACCCTCAGACAAAAGGCTAGGAGGACCACTTCTCGGTGTATCTGTCACTGAACCCTACTTCGAAATTTGTGAATCAAATTTCGCACAGTATTGCCATGTGGGAGTGTTATCTCTGCGAAAACTGAATTAAATGATTGACGAACTGAAACTGTGTATTTACCGCCAACTTTGAACACTCGTTCGACTAAAAACACAAGTTCTTCAATGGTTAGCATCTTAACAGTGACAAAAACAAAACAAACTAACAAAGGAACTAAACTTAAAGATTCACGTCAACACGTAACGACACACACCAACGATACTACTGCCGCTGGCTGAGATAAACGAAACAGTGGAATGCTGGGAGAGTCCACTTGAAGGGAAGTAACCCAGGCAGGCGAACAATCATACGGCACAGAGGAGAGACTTTTTGAACACACCGTACAAGGATAAAGCGCTTAAGCTACGCCTCAAATCGAAATACTACAACACTATTGATTCAAACAAATGCTCATACTGCAATCATATTCAGAATTTTGTAATACCGAAGTAAGCAGTGTGTGTATGTCCTCCACGGCAGATAATCCCAAAGGGCCGTTGGGATCCGGTGTGGCGTTGAGTTTGGTCTTCCTAAACCCATCAGTTCCACATGGCAGTCGTGGTATCTCGAACAATAGGGGTAGCAATATCGCTGATGAATAAATCGCAGTCACGACTGATTACGGTCCTATCGCTGTTTAATTCCTTCACGAGCTGCTACTCGTATCTCCTTCTTACGAAAAAGGCACGTGGCTTAATATGGTGTTCTCACAAACAAACAATATTCAGTTGCGATTTCTGAATTTGAAACATGAAACATATCTTTCCTTGCATACAAAATGTACATGGCGTTACACCTGTCTGCGGTGAAATGCATATCCATGTCAGTTTTATGCTTGTTGTATGTTACCTTAACGGTGTTGGAACTGTGATGTCCAGTTTCGGAGGACCTAGAATATGCATGCGTAATATACGCTGCATATACCAGGTGATCCAAAAAGAAAGAACAGAATTCAGTTGTTTATTATAGACAAAATCTAAAAGATATAAACACGATGCACGTGTCACCGGATAGAGGAAGGTTCAAAGTTTTGACATAGCTGCTCCGTTTTTTGTTTGTAGCAACATGGTTACTACACCACTAGAGAACTCAATCTGTGTGTTGCAATCTGCACGAGGCCAAGCCATTGTTCAAGTGCAACCTGCATTCCGCCGTCGATTCAGCAAAATGACAGATTTATGGCTGGCACACAGAATTCTTGGAAGTTGGTTGCATATGAAAAGGGCAGAGTACAGGTCAGCCAGGCATGTCTGATAAAAATGTCAAGCGTACCCGAGAATCGTTCGCACGAAGTTTTCGGGGGCCCACAGAAACACAATACAGGAACTTCAACTGCTTCAAACAACGGTGTCTGATGTTCTGAAACGACTCCTGGATGTGAAGTCATACAGTTGCAGTTTAATGCAGCAATTACGTCCCGGTGACAGTAACAGAGGGTACGAGTTTTGCACTTCGGTTCTTCAGGACCTGGCAGAGAACACTTTTTTCCGACTTTCCATCTACCGGGTGAAGTTCATGATGCAAGAATTTGGGTCACAAAATCCTGTCGTCTTTGTCGAAAATGAGACCCACCGAAACTGAATGTCTTTTGTACCGTTTATGTTCACAGGGTTTATGGACCTTTCTCTTTTCGGAGGAAATGAGACAGGAATATCATACCTGAACGTGGCGTAAAACTGGTCGTTTCCTCAAGATTTCAATGATTTCAGTTTTACCCATGACCACGCCCAACCTCACTTTCACCTTGAGGCGCGGCGTTATGTTAACAACACCACCTGTGTCGCTGGGAAGTGACCGACAAGAAGCTCCGTGTCGTCGAACCCACAACTCGGCCATGGAGCACTTCCTTCCGGCCACGTCGACGGGACGGGCTCCTCCTTACTCGTCTTCGCATCGGCCACAGCCGTATGACGCACAGATTTTTACTCCGGCGAGAGGACCCTCCAATGTGTGGTGCTTGTGGCGTGCAGACCACGGTGCGCCACATTTTACTGGACTGCATTTTATTTGCTGACCAGCGGACTGCAGCGGATTTGCCGGCGAATCTGCAGTCTATTTTATGAAATGATCAAACGAATGTAGTTCGCTTTTTGAAGTTTTGTGAAGTGGACCACGTTTTTAACAATATTTTGGGGAGATGTTTCTAATGTGGCAACAGGGTGGCTGGCTCACCCAAGTTTTTTGTAAGTGGTCAGCCAGTCACATTTCCCTATACTGTTCTTTTAGCTCTTCTGTGTTTTGTTTTCCCTCTGATTTAATTTCTTGATTATCTACCTTTCTACCTTGCCTCCCATTGGTTTTAGTGCCTGTAGGAGTGCCTGTGCGACAGAGTACTTATGAGGTCATTTCGTGTGCATGCGTGTACGACAGTTTTCGTCCTTATCCACTTACTTTTTTTTTTTTTACTATCGTATTGACCAACTAGGATCACGTTAACAACTTCCGTTCCTCTTCTTCCTTTGTTGTTGTTCCAGTATTCCCTCATTTCCTCCCCATGAAGTCTCTTCCTTTCTTCTGTCCATGTTGTTCCAGATTTTTTATTTCTTCTGCTTTGAAAGCCTTCCAAATTTAGTATTTTTTTTTTAAAACGGTTTATTTCTGCTATTTCTGATTCTTTGATGTCGATTCTTTCAACATCTTTTCCTACTTCTGTAATCTGTGCTATTATCGATTTCTTCTTCCACAAATATAAGAGTATTTGTTTTGTTAGTCTATTTCCATCCCTTCGGTAGAGATGCCCAAAAAAGGTTAATCTTCGTTTGGCCATTACTTCAGATAGTTTCTCAAAATTTTTGTAGATATCGTCATTACTTCTTATTTTCCAACCATCTGCAGTTTTCATTGCACCCATTATTTTTCTAATAATCCTTCTTTCCAGTACCTCTAGTTTGTCCATCTTATAGTTCATCCTTAGGCATTCAGATCCATATAAACATTCTGGTCGTACCACTGTGGTGTAGTGTTTTAGTTTTGTTTCTCTAGATATACATTTCCTGTTGTAAATATTTTTGGTCAAACCATATGCTCTTTCCATTTTGTTAATTCTTGCATCTATTGCAGATTTTTCTGGCCCATTCTGTTGTATAGTTTCTCCAAGATATTTAAATTTCTTTACTCGCCCTATTTTACCTATTTGTGTTTCTATATTTTGGTGCATTTTTTATATTTGCCATGAATTTTGTTTTTTCAGCTGAAATTTTGAGGCCAGCTCTGTTTGCTAATTTTTCCAGAATGTTTATTTCAGTAACTGCTTCTGTTAGGTTTTCTGAAAGTATTGCGAAATCATTCGCAAAAGCCAAGCAGTTTACCTTAATTCCATTTTTTTTCCTTCCCAGAATTATTGGTTCAATTTTGTGAGTTTTTAGCTCTGAATTCCAGATCCTTACTATTTTTTCATTTTAACAGTTAAACAGTAAAGGTTATAAACCATCGCCTTGTCTAACACCAGTTTTTATTTCAAAAGGCTGAGATACTCCCCCCATAAATTTGACTTTAGATACTGTACCTGTTAGTGCTTCACGAATTATGTTTGCTAGTTTTGATTTAACACCAAATTCTCTAATGACCTTATCTATCGTTTCTCTGTCTATACAATCAAATGCTTTCTTGAAATCTATAAATGACACTGCTATTGATTTGTTGCTTAACATTCTATGGTGAATTATTGACTGTAAGTTAAAAATTTGTTCTGCACAGGAAAACCACTTTCGTTTATTTTAATCATTGTTAGGGCGCTGATAACCTTGCCGCTGGGCACCCATAAGATTCCCAAACCACGCACAACAACAACACCCAACAAGGTTGGAATGGAACAGGTGAACAACAAGATCTTATTCGTTGCTTTTGGCCTCCCAGGTCACCAAACGTCACACCTTGCAATTTTTTGCTGTGGTATATAAAAGATAATAATCTTTGTCCCACCTAAGGCAGTTGATCTTCAAGAGCAGAGAAATCGAATTGTTCAAGTTGTTGATTCAGTAAACAGGGACCTGTTGATAAGTGTGTGGAATGATATGGACTACCGTTTCGATGTTTCTCGGGCAATGCATGATCCTCATGTTGCTTGTATGCTACACTCCGGGTCAACATAAAACTTTGAACCTTCGTCTATCCAGTGACATGCACAATGTTTCCAGAATGAGATTTTCACTCTGCAGCGGAGTGTGCGCTGATATGAAACTTCGTAGCAGATCAAAACTGTGTGCCCGACCGAGACTCGAACTCGGAATGTTTCATATCAGCGCACACTCAGGTGCAGAGTGAAAATCTCATTCTGGAAACATCCCCCAGGCTGTGGCTAAGCCATGTCTCCGCAGTATCCTTTCTTTCAGGAGTGCTAGTTCTGCAAGGTTCGCAGGAGAGCTTCTGTAAAGTTTGGAAGGTTGGAGACGAGATACTGGCAGAAGTAAAGCTGTGAGGACCGGGCGTGAGTCGTTCTTAGGTAGCTCAGATGGTAGAGCACTTGCCCGCGAAGGGCATAGGTCCCGAGTTCGAGTCTCAGTCGGGCACACAGTTTTGATCTGCTAGGAAGTTTCATGCACAATGTTTTACTATTTTCATAGTCTGTGCGTAATTAACAAATGGAGTCTGTTCTTTCTCTTTTATCACCCTGTATTAATAAATTCAAGTCGTCCTCCGCCTTTTCTGTCAGTGTCAAAGCTAGTCTCAGGAATTACTATTTTGATACAGTTTTCACTAATAAACAGATTGATTCACGGTGAAGGTTTGCTTATACATGAAGCATGATATAAAAAGTGGCGCACTCAGAAGAGTAGGCGGAACCGGCAGCAAACTTCACGCGTTGAAATGGTACGTTTCAGTGATTATAGTATCGAGTCAAATTTCCGAAGAACTTGACAACGTGAGTCCACAGCCATCGGTGTAATGTTGCACCTCTCTGCCCTGGATGCATGCACTGATTTAGTTGCGAAGGGGGTCTTCATAAATCCTCTGCTGAGGCCTGTTGGTTTACAGCTGTTGTAGCTGGTCCTTGGTATCCTGCGTACTGCCACTGGCACCAAGTCGACGTACCAGCTGGTCTCACTCATGTTCTATTTGGAGAAATGAGGGGACCTTCCCGACGTTGGAAGTACCTCAGTATCAAACAGACACCTCATAGAGACACGTGCCAGCAACTGATGAGCATTGTCCTGTTGAACAATGGCCTCAGCAAACTACCGTATGACAGCTAACGAAAGAGGACGCAGGATATCCATGACGTACGGTTGTGCCGTCAGAGGTCCCACAATCGTTACCGCTTGTGACCTAAAGTCATACCCAATAGCTCCCCAAATCGTGATGGCAGCAGCAATACCACTGTGCCTAACCAAAATACTTGGACTCTGTCCAAGTCGCCGCCATACTCGCCGACGATGGTCATGCGTGGTAGTGCACAACCGCGTTCATCGTTGTACACAGTGATTCTCCGTCACGACACCAGTCCAAATGCTGACGTTCGTGCTGTGCGTTAACGTCAGCCTATCCATTGGACAGTAATTTGGTAGTCCAGCTACTGCTAGTATTCTACTAATGGTGCGGAATGACACTCAATGGCGTCATAACCCGATTCCCCAGAAATTTTTTCTGGGTCAAAGAGGAGTCAGAATAAGCAAAGGCGTTTCTCTGATTATCCGTAGATACTCGACCGTTTCTGAGCAAACGACAGTCAAAGTTTTCAAGGTACTTTATGTGTCTTTTAAGGAGTAGATAGACTGGTGCCCAAAATTAAAGCAACAAACCGCTATTTCCCCGTCGTTGGTCTAATACACGATTTAATCATACAACAAACTGTCAACAGATGTCGATAGCGTTCTGCATGGAAGATGGCATTCCGTTCAACGGACAACCACGTCCACGATGACGTCAGAGCACCTATCAAATGGGGTAGTCCCACATGCACGGTCGCTGTGTGCACAGTCACAGACGGTGCAGTGTTGCACAGAGAAGAAACCTACTAGACTCTCCGCAGTGGAGGACCATAAGAAGAATGGAAGCAGGACATTCGCGCAAACTCATGTGGCTCGATGGCTAAAAGTGAATCATTTTGTTGCTTCTCGAATGTGGAGACAATTTATACAGACCGAAACTGTATCATGAAGACCAGGGCGGGGCCGACCACATGTGACATTAGAAACAGAGGACCGTTATTTGGCTGTAACGGCTCGACGGTTCCGCCTTAGTACTGCACGGCAACAGCCATCCGATCGCGCAGCATCCACTGGTCTTGTTGCATCGAGGCAAACGGTGTACAGAAGGCTTTGGCAGAGTAGCCTCTATCGTCGGAGATTTGTTGTATTTGTACCTCTGACGCGTCTTCACAGAAAGGAACGTCTAGAGTTGAGTCGTTAACACGCCATATGGATGGTCGAATAGTGAACCAAAGTTCTTTTCACAGATGAGCCCCGATTTGGTCCGGTGAGTATTCTCGTCGGATTCGTATCTGGAGGGAACGTGGAACATGGTTTAGAGACCCAAACATTAAGAGACTGATATCGAGGGGAATCCCTGGTTGTGTGGCCAGTGATTGTTTGATCGCTAGAACACATCTTCATGAAATCGTATGGGTGAATCGGTAAGGTTTAACTGATGTCAGGTATGGTGGCGTGACCTTGGGACCCCATGTGCGGATGTTGGCGAGGTGCTGTGAGCTGCTCGCTCTCCCGATTTAGCCGGCCGCGGTGGTCTAGCGGTTCTAGGCCCTCAGTCCGGAACCGCGCGACTGCTACGGTCGCAGGTTCGAATCCTGCCTCGGGCATGGATGTGTGTGATGTCCTTAGGTTAGTTAGGTTTAATTAGTTCTAAGTTCTAGGGGACTGATGACCATAGATGTTAAGTCCCATACTGCTCAGAGCCATTTGAACCATCTCCCGATTTAAGTCGCAAAGAGCATGTCTGGGATGCATTAGGGAGGCGGGTTTCATCACGTCAGCATCCACCAACCACTCTCCAAGACTCGCCAGCAGCTCTGCAGGAAGAATGGGCGATATTGCCTCAACATGAGATTAATGACGTCACTCATAGCATCCCCCGTCGTTGTCAGCTCCGTACTGCGCCAGATGTGGTCACACACTACGCTGAGCACATTAACCAGTTGTCCGAATGTGTGTGCAAATCCGTTAAGTGGGAAAAAGCGAAGAACATCTTTGTCTACCGCTATGCATGTTGCAGTTGTTTACTTCGATATTCTTACATTGTTTCTTCTTTACCACCACCTGTTTATACTCTTTTGTGGAAAAATAAACGCAGTCTTGCACAATTCCGGTTTGTTGTTTTAATTTTGGACACTAGTGTAGTTCAACGGGAGTGGTGCCACAGTGACTAGCGTTCCGGGTTGACACTTTTGTGCCCCGTTTCGAAACCTGGTTATTATTTTTATTTTCGATTTCTTTCGTTATCTACCCATGTCCGTAGAAGATAACTCCACAAAATTAAGTTGTCTTTAAATTCTTCAGTTGTATGGCCGTATTGTCCGTAGTTGCTTTACAATTCCTGAGGGGTACCTTCTTTCCGTCGCTACAACTACAAGAAAATGCTTTTTTTTTTTCTTTTTTGAGAGACGCGTTTCGCTTCATTGAGATACTGAATCAACAGTGGTCTGTGATTAAAGATATCTATAATTTGATTTGCTATTAAGAGCGTTAAACAGCTCGTTAACATTTTGTTCGTTCATGGAATTGGTTTCTACTTACGGTGATTTATGCTTGGTTTCTCGCCTACATTAGAAAATGCAATCCGCTAGCATGTATTTGGTGTCTTTCTTCATTAGACACTGATGACATTGGAAGTTCAATGAGGCTTTTTGCAGATGATGCTGTGGTGTATCGAGAGGTTGCAACAATGGAAAATTGTACTGAAATGCAGGAGGATCTGCAGCGAATTGACGAATGGTGCACGGAATGGCAATTGAATCTCAATGTAGACAAGTGTAATGTGATGCGAATACATAGAAAGATAGGTCCCTTATCATTTAGCTACAAAATAGCAGGTCAGCAACTGGAAGCAGTTAATTCCATAAATTATCTGGGAGTACGCATTAGGAGTGATTTAAAATGGAATGATCATATAAAGTTGATCGTCGGTAAAGCAGATGCCAGACTGAGATTCATTGGAAGAATCCTAAGGAAATGCAATCCGACAACAAAGGAAGTAGGTTACAGTACGCTTATTCGCCCACTGCTTGAATGCTGCTCAGCAGTATGGGATCCGTACCAGGTAGGGTTGATAGAAGAGATAGAGAAGATCCAACAGAGAGCAGCGCGCTTCGTTACAGGATCATTTAGTAATTGCGAAAGCGTTACGGAGATGATAGATAAACTCCAGTGGAAGACTCTGCAGCAGAGACGCTCAGTAGCTCGGTACTGTTAAAGTTTCGAGAACATACCTTCACCGAAGAGTCAAGCAGTATATTGCTCCCTCCTACGTATATCTCGCGAAGAGACCAGGAGGATAAAATCAGAGAGATTAGAGCCCACACAGAAGCATACCGACAATCCTTCTTTCCACGTACAATACGAGACTGGAATAGAAGGGAGAACCGATAGAGGTACTCAGGGTACCCTCCGCCACACACCGTCAGGTGGCTTGCGGAGTATGGATGTAGATGTAGATGTAGATGTAGATACTCGTAGTCTAACGAGCAATGCAAAATTAGACCGAAAGTATCAGTGTCCAATGTAGACAGACACCAGAGACTTTCTAGCACATTGCTTTTCCTGATGTAGGCGAGAAACCAAGCAGAAATCACCATAAGTAAAAACCATCAAATTAATAACGAACTGCTCTGTTATCTTAAAAGCAGATTAAATTGTAAAAATATTTAATTACAGACCACTGGTGATGCTTTACCTCAATTTGGTGGAAAAAGCACGCATTTTCTTGTAGGACGGAACGAAAATACCCTCATGAAAAGTTGTACTTAAGCGTCTACTACTTGCATATCTGATGAATGAGTTAAAAAAATAATATTAAATAAAGGGAAAAACTATTTGAAATTATTTTCGATTAAATTCCTGTAGTGTATCTTGATTCATAATCAATTGCAAGCTCCAATTTTCGGAAAATGATCCGTTATGCATGGTTTGCCGCGAAATTATTGGTAACGCGCGAAATTTTCAGCGACGTTAACGAGGTTTCTTTCGCGAGGGATATTAACACGGAGAAATGTGACAACCTTGCTTTGGCGCAATGCTGATGGTGTGCGGAATTTCTATGTTTAGAATATTTTTTTAGTCAGTATTACCCAAGGGAATGCACCTAATCTTCCTGGAGAATAAACATAAGAATACAATATAAAGAATTAAGAATTGCTATCAGAATAAAATATAAGAATATGATAATTTAAACAGATCGTAAACGCCGGAAATACGATACACATATGTATTGCACTTATTGAGAAACCCAGTTGTAATTTTACAATTGGCATAACAGCCTTGTATCCCCTAACTTGATACGAAACATTCGACTAGTAACCTTCTACAGACATAGGTAGATGAACGGAGAACTAAAATAAATGAAAACAATAATCGGATTTGGAGCACTGGACCCAAAAAATGAGAAGCCGCGACCCTAGATACTGTGCCAACAGGTGCGCGGAGTTAATCGCCCGCTAAAGAACATCTAAAACACATCGAAAACTTTGACAGCCGTTTTGTTGAAATGGTTCAAAGGGATCTGAGCACTATGGGACTTAACTTCTGAGGTCATCAGTCCTCTAGAACTTAGAACTACTTAAACCTAACTAACCTAAGGACATCACACACATCCATGCCCGAGGCAGGATTTGAACCTGCGATCGTAGCGGTCAGGCGGTTCCAGACTGAAGAGCCTAGAACCGAACGACCACACCGGTCGGCAGCCGTTTTGTCAGAAGCGGTCGATGTCTACAGAGAAGCCGTATTTTATGGCACTTGTGTTCTCCTCGTCAGAGTTGCACGAAGTCCATTACCTGATCCCGGATGGCAGGCGCATATGTGAAGGGGTTACGATGTGCTTCGTGCACAATGGGCGATGCTCCAAGGTGGCGATCAGAAGCGGTTATCTGAAGCCTTGACGACCAGTACGCATGTCGTCACGTTCCCACACAGTCCAGCAACGAAGCACTGTCACATCTGAATGCCCCCACAAATCTGTATATTGCGCGATTCGACTATCCAGACCAGTGGAGGCCCAGGATGAGGCCCGCTTCAAACTGTGTCACGTGCTGATAACTCTATCTCACACGTGTACGCGGCATCTTCTGTCCTTCACAGTGATCATTCAACATCTGAAACTGTTCACGCCCTTCATTTACTCTGTCAGAAGTGACAACACCATTAAAACTATCAACATTAATGGACTCCGGTGTCCATTCTACCTGTCACAGGGAATTTTGCAACTCTTATGGTTTAAATACCCGCCGATTATGTGCAAGTGTACGAAATTACATCTACGTCCAACCAGGTCTTTTGGGTGCTTCAATTTTTCTGTCGGGCATTGTAATCTATTACCGCTTCACCAGATAAGTTGTCCGGCCGTATATAGTGCTTCTCGTGTGAATCCGGGCGTATCTGTAGATCATACACAATGTCTCAGTTCCGTTAGGACGGCTTGTGTGAAATTTCAAACTCCAATGTTATCTCGTGGCGAACTGTGGCATTACGATCACTGAAGTTTCAACAACAGCAGTGTAGAAGGTCAGAGTGCTAGTTTCACTGCAGCAGTCGTTCAAAAATGGTTCAAATGGCTCTGAGCACTATGGGACTTAAGTTCTGAGGTCATCAGTCCCCTAGAACTTAGAACTACTTAAACCTAACTAACCTAAGGACATCACACACACACATGCCAGAGGCAGGATTCAAACCTGCGACCGTAGCGGTCGCGCTGTTCCAGACTGTAGCGTCTACAATCGCTCGGCCACCCCGGCCGGTCAGCGCAGCAGTCGTCCTGACCGAGAATGTAACAGCATGTGTCTAATACACTCCTCGAAATTGAAATAAGAACACCGTGAATTCATTGTCCTAGGAAGGGGAAACTTTATTGACACATTCCTGGGGTCAGATACATCACATGATCACACTGACACAACCACAGGCACATAGACACAGGCAACAGAGCATGCACAATGTCGGCACTAGTACAGTGTATATCCACCTTTCGCAGCAATGCAGGCTGCTATTCTCCCATGGAGACGATCGTAGAGATGCTGGATGTAGTCCTGTGGAACGGCTTGCCATGCCATTTCCACCTGGCGCCCGTTGGACCAGCGTTCGTGCTGGACGTGCAGACCGCGTGAGACGACTCTTCATCAAGTCCCAAACATGCTCAATGGGGGACAGATCCGGAGATCTTGCTGGCCAGGGTAGTTGACTTACACCTTCTAGAGCACGTTGGGTGGCACGGGATACATGCGGACGTGCATTGTCCTGTTGGAACAGCAAGTTCCCTTGCCGGTCTAGGAATGGTAGAACGATGGGTTCGATGACGGTTTTGATGTACCGTGCACTATTCAGTGTCCCCTCGACGATCACCAGAGGTGTATGGCCAGTGTAGGAGATCGCTCCCCACACCATGATGCCGGGTGTTGGCCCTGTGTGCCTCGGTCGTATGCAGTCCTGATTGTGGCGCTCACCTACACGGCGCCAAACACGCATACGACCATCATTGGCACCAAGGCAGAAGCGACTCTCATCGCTGAAGACGACACGTCTCCATTCGTCCCTCCATTCACACCTGTCGCGACACCACTGGAGGCGGGCTGCACGATGTTGGGGCGTGAGCGGAAGACGGCCTAACGGTGTGCGGGACCGTAGCCCAGCTTCATGGAGACGGTTGCGAATGGTCCTCGCCGATACCCCAGGAGCAACAGTGTTCCTATTTTGCTGGGAAGTGGCGGTGCGGTCCCCTACGGCACTGTGTAGGATCCTACGGTCTTGGCGTGCATCCGTGAGTCGCTGCGGTCCGGTTCCAGGTCGACGGGCACGTGCACCTTCCGCCGACCACTGGCGACAACATCGATGTACTGTGGAGACCTCACGCCCCACGTGTTGAGCAATTCGGCGGTACGTCCACCCGGCCTCCCGCATGCCCATTATACGCCCTCGCTCAAAGTCCGTCAACTGCACATACGGTTCACGTCCACGCTGTCGCGGCATGCTACCAGTGTTAATGACTGCGATGGAGCTCCGTATGCCACGGCAAACTGGCCGACACTGACGGCGGCGGTGCACAAATGCTGCGCAGCTAGCGCCATTCGACGGCCAACACCGCGGTTCCTGGTGTGTCCGCTGTGCCGTGCGTGTGATCATTGCTTGTACAGGCCTCTCGCAGTGTCCGGAGCAAGTATGGTGGGTCTGACACACCGGTGTCAATGTGTTCTTTTTTCCATTTCCAGGAGTGTATTACATGCGCAAACAAAGTTGACACTCGGCGCAGTGGCTGATAGGAGCGACTGTAAAGGTGTTTCCCATTTACAGTCGCTCCCATCAGCCACCGCGTGGAGTGTCAACTTTGTTTGTGCGAGTAATACTTGTCGATGACTGACGGAACAGTGAGGCAACAAGTCTTTTGTGTCCTCCATCATTTGTGGGTGCGAATTCATAGAATTTGAGCCAGACACCGAGAGGCAGCTTCATGGACACTCCTCCACGTTAATGTCCCAGTCCACAAAGCGAAGACTGCGTGAGAGGTTTCGGCCAGCAAATGCATCATAGTCATGAACCACGTGCTTTATTCGCCGGATTTGGCCCCAGCCGGCTTTTGGTTGTTCCTTGAATTGAAGTTCGCAGTGAAACGACATAATTACGATGAAGCTGGGGACAGGCAAAAAACTTGTCCTGCAGTGCTAAATGCAATTAAAAAAACTAAAGTGTCTGTTTCCAAACGCTTTTAAAACGATTTTAGCTGTGTATTCATTAAAAAAAAAGACAATTTTGAACATATACGATGATTTTGTGAACGTAATACACGACTTTTATTTTTCATAGCCACAGTCCTGACGCAACTGCAACATATTCTGTAAATTTGTGGAATGATTCTCATCTGCAGCAGAACATAGTACGTACAGTTTGGCTTATATCTCTAGCTCTAAAGGAATTTTACGAAAGAACAACTGTCAGCACAGGAGCCAAGGCGTTCCCAGTGTAAATTACCGGGGAAAAGTAGGCGTTTTTTCAGCAGTGCGAGAGAGTACACGCTCTCTGGAGCCAGTTCAAAGAGGAGCGGCCAGAGTCGGTTTTGTAGCCTCGACCTGCGCGGAATGCCGTACGATTAATAGACTCGTCCAGACCAGGGGAGCTCATACTAAAGTGCTGAGCTGCGGATCATCGCCTGGCTCACACAAGCAGACACGTCTTGCATACCACGGCACGGTGCACAACGTGGGATTACGCTGTCACTACTCAGGATTATGCCGGAGCCCCGTGTGAAATGTATTCTCCGCTGCTGCATCGTACGGAACGTACCGTATACAGGCCATTTGTGACTCGCTTCTTTACGAGGGAAGCGGCTCTGTTCCTGTCCCACACAATGTATGGAACACACGTTCCACTTGCACGGTACGTTGTAATAAATAGCCCCGTTTAAGTGGATCTCACACGACGCGATTGGCTCAAGCCGATTAAGTGCTCAACCCCGTCTCGGATGCCAACAGGCGCCGCCCGCCTTGGTTCAAGTCTTTGTTTACTTACTGTCTGCGCGTGTGTGTGTGTCTGTCTGTGTATGTGTGTGTTTGTGTGTGTGGAAGGTGAGCGGTGCACTTTAGGACATCTGAAGGGCAATATACGCAGAGCACATTCGTTGGTTTTTCACTTCTTTTACCAGCTATTGGATACTGGCAAAAAGCAAAAACGGAACTGAATTTCCCAGTAATGATTTGTTGTTTTGGTCTGCAGTCCGAAGACCGGTTTGATGCTGCTATCCACGTTACATTATCCTCTGCAAGCCTCTTCATTTCTGCGTAACTACTCCAACCTACATCAGTTTGAACCTACTTTGGTAAGTCAGGCAGAGCTGAGGCGATTAGGTTATCGGAAAACGGGAGAAGCTAGGAGTTAGGAAAGACAGATTCAACCTTTGCGGAACTTCGCTAAACAGAGACCCAACCGTAAAATGTAGATTGTGGAGTTTCACATGCTGTTAAGAAAAGTAGAAATACATAAAATCAATAAACTGATGAGACGCAATTTCAGCTTGGTTTTAAACTGTCAAATCCAGTTCCCCTTTTCCCCCTCTATTAAAGTAAGTTCAATTACACAGATGTTAGATAAATTGTCAATGCAACTTTATTTTTCACCTGTTGTTAAAAGAAACGATATCCACATAAAAAACTTTATTTTTCATTTTTAGTTGAATGTAACTATTTCGGCGTGATATAAACATGTACTACTTTCCATTGTAAACTCTCCAGACGTCGTCATTTTTTTATATTTTGCATCTTCTATATAAGTACTAAATAGCATCTGTGTAAGTAGAGCTTCATTTTATCAGGTACTCCACGATGACCTAAGCAGCCGAAAGCCGGTTCGGGCCAGATAGATAATATGTTGCAGGAAGTTAGGAAAAACGTTTCCAGTTTAATACCGTTTTCACATTTTATCAATCACCGATGGGAGATTCAGTTTGTGTTAAGAATGACCTCTATTACACATTACTAAAGCCGTTAGTGACTCAAAAATTCCATATGCAGCCATAAAAGACTTTGATCATTGTCTAATTTCTAAATAATATAAAATGTCAGACATATAGCAGAACAACTTTTAAATGTAGCCTGAAATTAGTTCTTCGGAACAACGAACTTTCGCTTAAAAAGGGGTAGCATTCGTGGCAAAAGATTATGTATACTCAGTCTCTAACATAACTTGTTCCTTATCCTTTCTAGACAAATCTTGCAAATCGTCTTCTTATTCTTCTCACGGCCTCGCTCTCCACTCAGTCGTCTGCACAGCGATTCTTTGCCCATATTTTTCCATTTCCGTAGTCTCCTTCTCTTTCTTCTCCCAACTGGCTTCCATTCATAAACCATTTATGGCATTCTTTCAGCATCCGCTCTAAGAACACGTTCAAGCCAGGCCATACTCCAACTTTTTTATTAACCTTACAATGTTGTCTCCTTGCAATAGGTGACTCAACTCGGCGTTTCTTCTACGCTTCCATTTCGCTCTTATTATCCTTAGCTGCCCCATAGATCCTCCGCAGTGCACAGTGCTGAAATATGTTAGTTGATGCTCACCAATGCAACTGCAGATTACGACTAGTCCGGTGAGGATCTTAATTATATGTAACTTTCCAGCAGTGTTGAATTCAGTATCTGTTTCAACTGAAGGAGCCACTGTGAAACTGGTCACGATTTTCTTTGAATTTATCAAGGCTGGGGTGAACTACAAGCAAAATCAATTAATGCACTTTGCCGAACGTGGCTCTACTCCTGCTACGGAATGTCTGCAAAATACCTGGCTACGGCATCTACGGCTGTCATAAATTCATTGAACTCACAACGATCTCCAGTTGCAGTTTCTTTAGATTTGACAATAGGTGAATCAGAGAGGCCGAAATCTGGTAAACGATGAATATCTCCAACAGTTTGCCGGCCGCGGTGGCCGTGCGGTTCTGGAGCTGCAGTCCGGAACCGCGGGGCTGCTACGGTCGCAGGTTCGAATCCTGCCTCGGGCATGGGTGTGTGTGATGTCCTTAGGTTAGTTAGGTTTACGTAGTTCTAAGTTCTAGGGGACTTATGACCTAAGATGTCCCATAGTGCTCAGAGCCATTGGAACCATCCAACAGTTCAAACTTGAATTCCCTCAGTTTTCTCCACTGCCGTATTTGACTGACGACAGGTGATTTCTTTTACTCATTTATAAACCATGCTCCTCATAATTTATTTTCAGTCCATTCAGTCCAAAGTAGCTGCGTGGTGATCTTCAGATTTTGATTTAACCGTAGCAAGGTAATCAATACGGATAACTCGTTTAGAAAAGGAGAAAACTCCGGCCGTAGACTTCCCAGCAGTTGAAACCGATTGCGCCTTTTTTGGTCCAAGGCCACCTGCTTCCACTTACTGCTTTGGCGGCTATTTCGCTTCTGATCTGAAGTGATAAATCCACGTCTGATTGAAAATAACAAAGTGGTGGACAAAATAAAGGGCTTCTCTTTAAAATTTAACTTAAATTGCTGTGTGAGTAGAAGTCTGTATATGTGGAAGGCACCAGGGCCCACAATAGGGTTTCAGAAAGATTAAATGATGCTAACACAGAGATTTCGAAACACATTTTTAGCTGCAGGATATTTCCAAGTGCAGGTGTTGACTCTGACTGTAATTTATACTTTATGAATTGTGAGTTAAAATTTAAGAAACAGCAAAAAGGTAGAAAGTTAAGGAGATCGAACCTGGATTAACTGAAACGATGAGAGGTTGCTGAGAGCTTAGACGGCAGCATTAGGCAACGATTGATCGAAACATGGGAAAGAAATAAAACAGAAGACGAGTGGTTAGCATTCATCTACATCTACACCGTTACTCCCCAATTCACACTTAAGTGCCTGGCAGAGGGTTCATCGTACCATTTTCATTCTACTTCTCTACCATTCCACTCTGGAATGGCACGTGGGTAAAAGGAACACCTAGATCTTTCCGCTCGAGCTCTGAATTCTCTTATTTTGTTATGATAAGATGAAATAGTGAAGGTACCACTGGGTCAAACAGGAAACAGGAAAAATCTTAGTAGAAAGCTTGGATAACACAGCAGATACAGAATCTGATTGATAAAAACATAAAATATAAAAAGGCAACAAACGATGCAGGCAAAACGGAGCAAAGACTTCTAAAACATGAAATTGACAGCAACTGCATAATAGCAAATCAGGGGTGGCTGGACGAAAAATATAAGGCTAAAGAAGCATGCATGGCTAGGGGGAAGATGGATCCCGCTTACAGGGAAGTTCAAGAGCCTTTTAGAGAAAAGAGAAGCACTAGTATGAATATTAAGAGCTCAAAAGTCAAGCCCAAAGGCAACACAATAGGGAAGGCTGAAAGGTGGTAGAAATATAGATAAGATCTATAAGAATGGCAAACCTAGAAACAATATTACACAAAAAGAAGAGGAGAGAGATGGAGATGGGGGACAGGATACTGCAACAATAATTTCACATAGTATTGAAAGAAATTATTCGAAACAAGGCCCCTGGAGTAGACGAAATTCCTGTAGAATTACTGATGCAAAATATGTGAGCCAGACGAAAAATCATCAGACTTCAAGAAGAATGTAATAATCCCAATTCCAAAGAAGACAGGCGCTGACACGTGTGAATACTGCCGAACCATCAGTTTGGCAGGTCACGGTTGCAAAATACTGACACAAATTAACTTATTTACAGAAGAATGGAAAAATTTATAGAATCTGACCTCGGGAAATTTTAGTTTGGCTCTTGGAAAAATATTAGAACACACGAGGCATATATTGACTCTCCACCGCATCTTGAAGATACGTTATCGAAAGGCTAATCTACACTCCTGGAAATGGAAAAAAGAACACATTGACACCGGTGTGTCAGACCCACTATACCGGCTCCGGACACTGCGAGAGGGCTGTACAAGCAATGATCACACGCACGGCACAGCGGACACACCAGGAACCGCGGTGTTGGCCGTCGAATGGCACTAGCTGCGCAGCATTTGTGCACCGCCGCCGTCAGTGTCAGCCAGTTTGTCGTGGCATACGGAGCTCCATCGCAGTCTTTAACACTGGTAGCATGCCGCGACAGCGTGGACGTGAACCGTATGTGCAGTTGACGGACTTTGAGCGAGGGCGTATAGTGGGCATGCGGGAGACCGGGTGGACGTACCGCCGAATTGCTCAACACGTGGGGCGTGAGGTCTCCACAGTACATCGATGTTGTCGCCAGTGGTCGGCGGAATGTGCACGTGCCCGTCGACCTGGGACCGGACCGCAGCGACTCACGGATGCACGCCAAGACCGTAGGATCCTACGCAGTGCCGTAGGGGACCGCACCGCCACTTCCCAGCAAATTAGGGGCACTGTTGCTCCTGGGGTATCGGCGAGGACCATTCGCAACCGTCTCCATGAAGCTGGGCTACGATCCAGCACACCGTTAGGCCGTCTTCCGCTCACGCCCCAACATCGTGCAGCCCGCCTCCAGTGGTGTCGCGACAGGCGTGAGTGAAGGGACGAATGGAGACGTGGCGTCTTCAGCGATGAGAGTCGCTTCTGCCTTGGTGCCAATGATGGTCGTATGCGTGTTTGGCGCCGTGCAGGTGAGCGCCACAATCAGGACTGCATACGACCGAGGCACACAGGGCCAACACCCGGCATCATGGTGTGGGGAGCGATCTCCTACACTGGCCGTACACCTCTGGTGATCGTCGAGGGGACACTGAATAGTGCACGGTACATCCAAACCGTCATCGAACCCATCGTTCTACCATTCCTAGACCGGCAATGGAACTTGCTGTTCCAACAGGACAATGCACGTCCGCATGTATACCGTGCCACCCAACGTGCTCTAGAAGGTGTAAGTCAACTACCCTGGCCAGCAAGATCTCCGGATCTGTCCCCCATTGAGCATGTTTGGGACTGGATGAAGCGTCGTCTCACGCGGTCTTCACGTCCAGCACGAACGCTGGTCCAACTGAGGCGCCAGGTGGAAATGGCATGGCAAGCCGTTCCACAGGACTACATCCAGCATCTCTACGATCGTCTCCATGGGAGAATAGCAGCCTGCATTGCTGCGAAAGGTGGATATACACTGTACTAGTGCCGACATTGTGCATGCTCTGTTGCCTGTGTCTATGTGCCTGTGGTTCTGTCAGTGTGATCATGTGATGTATCTGACCCCAGGAATGTGTCAATAAAGTTTCCCCTTCCTGGGACAATGAATTCACGGTGTTTTTATTTCAATTTCCAGGAGTGTACATTTATTGAATCTGTAGATTTAGAGAAAGCTTTTGACAATGATGAGTCCTTTAAATTCTGAAGGTAGTAGCTAAAAGTTATCTACAACTTGTACAGAAAGCAGACTGTAGATAAAATAATCGAATGATGTTAAAGGGAAACTGTGGTTGGTTAGGATGTGAGACACGGTTGCATCCCATCTTGACGTTATTTAATCTAATCGTTGAACAAACAGTGAAGAAAACCAAGGAGAAATTTGGAATTGGGATTAAAGAGAGGGAGAAGAAATAAAAGCTTTGAGGTAGGCCGATGACACTGTATTTCCGTCAGAGACAGAGAAAGCCCTGGAAGATCACTTGAATGTAATGGATAATGTTTTGAAAAGATGTTACGGGATGAATATCTACAATAGTAAAATGAGGGTAACTGAATGTAGACGAATTAAATCAGATGATGCTCACAGAATTAGATTAAGAAACGAGACATTGAAGTAACAATAAGGAAATGGTTTATGAGAAAGAAAAATTACCATCAAAAATAAATTTAAAAGTTAACAAACCTTTTCTAAAGGTATTTGAGTGGAGTGTAGCCTTGTATACAAGTGAAACGAGGGCGACAGACAGAGGAGAATGGAAGCTTCTGAACTGTGATGCAATAGAAAAATGAGAAAGATTAGTGGACGGGTCGAATGATGAGTGAGGAGGTACTGAATCAAAAAAACATTCTATTGGACAATGCTTTATGGGATATTGTACACACTATTGTGTACAAAATGTTGTAGTTATTCTTTTCTGTTGAATAAAAATTATGGTATCCTGTCATTGTTTATCGCAAAAAATTATTCTAATGGCTCTGAGCACTATGGGACTTAACATCGGAGGTCATCAGTCCCCTAGAACTTAGAACTATTCAAACCTAACTAACCTAAGGACATCTCACTCATCCATGCCCGAGGCAGGATTCGAACCTGCGACCGTAGCGGTCGCGCGATTCCAGACTGAAGCACCTAGAACCGCTCGGCCACAACGGCCAGCTTAATGCAAGACTGTAACTTTTTTGCGGAATTGTCTGAAATTTTGGCAACAAATGGTATGTGGTACTGACTGGTTCCCGTCGGCCACCATTCAGAAGCGATGTGTTTTTTTCGTAAAAGATTATCAATCAGGGGACGCATAGCCATTTCTGGAGCTGACTGATGGTCTGCAGATCGGTTTTATTCAGATAATGGAACCGATATGAGGTATTGCACCGGTGCCTCTTAATGTAAAAAAACTTGTTTGACATCGTCCCTGAAAATTTCAGAGTAAGCGGAGAACCAGCCCAGATAGCCGCGCGTGCTAGCACGCCGCATCGGGGATTCGGGGAGGCGCTACGGCCCCGCATCGAATACGTTCGCCGGATTAAGGAGTCGTGTTCTGGCGAGCCTAGATGTGGTTTTTAGGCGGTTTCCTATATACTAGGTGAATACCAGGCTGGTATTCAAGTCAGCCTCAGTTACATTTAAAAAACGTTTGCGCTGTTCGCATGGGTAACACTGCGGGCAAACAGATGGAGTACACATGGAGTAAGGTTGCCATGAGTGGAACAATTAACTTTTGTCTCAAACTGATAGAAATCCAGTGCTTCAAATGTTTCCCACGCACCCACATGCCACATGCCATGCGCTGACTCGCGTCGTCCACTGGTCAATTTCGACGAAGTTCACAAAACCAATCATTGGTGTTGGTGCTTTTCACTTGTTTCGTTTGACTCACTATAGGTAACTTTCTTTACAGGTTAGCGGGAGGTTTATCGCTTCTTCCTAATTGAACCTTGTATGGAGAATTTGTCAGTATTACAACTATTTGCGTGCCTTTTCTTGACCTGGCCTTCGGTGACGTGGCAGCTTTGGGAATAGGAGAAATATCTGCTAAAGAAACAGCCAAACGACTGAGTCCAGCAGCATTTTTTCCAGCGTCCTTTGCGGTTGTTGGTGGTCTTGCTGAGGTTTCTAGGCAAGATGTGGAACCTAAGCCGTTATCGTCTCCGTTGGTGGTGGTGGTGTTTTTGCTCTCAATACTGATAACTTTACTGGATGGATCGGAGTGACCTACTTTACAGGTAGAAAAGTGATGATCCTTAAAGACATCTCTTTCTACCGACCACACTCCAGAACGAGCAAACCTATTAACTGCTGTCTAAGACACGGGAAGAGAAACCGATCTGATTCCATTCTGCCGAGCTACACACATAAAAAAATGTTTTGCATCAGCCCGGTTCCCAGAACTCCTCAAGAAAGACGTTGACTGTGTATACTGTATCACAGACACAGCCCCTTTGACTGTTCAGAGATGTCACTAAACCCGCCCAAAGATGTAAACAACCATGCATGAGCAGCGCCTATTAGACGGAGGGGGTCTGACAGCCGATCAGTTCCAGTCACTCCACCAGGAAGGAGGTACACGACACGTGTTGTCTGTAGTTCAACCATACCTAGGCGGTCAATATTGCGGTTCGATCGCATCTGCATTGATACTTTGTGCCAGGAAGAGCTCTCAACAAGGGAAGTGTCCAGGCGTCTCGGAGTGAACCAAAGCGATGTTGTTCGGACATGGAGGAGACACAAAGAGACAGGAATTGTCGATGACATGCCTCGCTCAGGCCGCCCAAGGGCTACTACTGCACTGGATGACCGCTACCTACGGATTATGGCTCGGAATAACCCTGACAGCAACGCCACCATGTTGAATAATGCTTTTGGTGCTGCCACAGGACGTCATGTTACGACTCAAATTGTGTGCAATAGGCTGCATGATGCGCAACTTCACTCCCAACATCCATGGCGTGGTCCATCTTTGCAATGACAACACCATGCAGCACGGGACAGATGGCCCAACAACATACCGAATGGACTGCTTAGGATTGGCATCACGTTCTCTTCAGCGATGAGTGTCGCATACGCCTTCAACCAGACAATCGTCGGAGACGTATTTGGAGACAACCCGTTCAGGTTGAACACCTTAGACACACTGCCCAGCGAGTGCAGCAAGGTGGAAGTTCCCTGATGTTTTGGGGTGGCATTATGTGGGACCGACGTACGCCGCTGGTGGTCACGGAAGGCGCCGAAAAGGCTGTACGATACGTGAATGCCATCCTCCGACCGATAGTGCAACCATATCGGCAGCATATTGGCGAGGCAGCCGTCTTCATGGACGACAATTCGCGCCCCGATCATGCGCATCTTGTGAATGACTTCCTTCAGGATAACGTCACTGCTCGAAAAGAGTGGTCGTCATGTTCTCCAGACAAGAACCCTATCGAACATGCCTGGGATAGATTGAAAAGGGCTGGTTATGGACGACGTGACCCTCCAATCTCTCTGAGGGATCTACGCCGAATCGCCGTTGAGGAGTGGGACAATCTGGACCACCAGTGCCTTGATGAACTTGTGGATAGTATGCTACGACGAATACAGGCAAGCGTCAATGCAAGAGGACGTGCTACCGGGTATTAGATGTACCGGTGTGTACAGCAATCTGGACCACCACCTCTCGAGGTCTCGCTGTATGGTGGTATAACATGCAATGTGTGGTTTTCATGAGCGGAAATGATGTTTATGTTGATCTCTATTCCAGTTTTCTGTACAGGTTCCGGAACTCTCGGAACCGAGGTCGTGAAAAACTTTTTTTGATGTGTTTATATGCAGAGCTTCCGGATTTTTTGTATGGGTTGCACAATCATCAAGGAGAAGAAGCCCTCATGCTTCTTCGAAGGTTTTACATTGGCAATAAAATTTTCCAGATATTTCGCAGATAATTCTTTGTTTACGTATTCGCTGTCTGGCTTGAAAAGGAAGACTGTCGCAGGAGGTGCTACTCTTTGCCAAGACCAAGCTGGAACTACTGCATGGGTGGTACGCCTTGTCCAGCGGCACTCGTGCGGCGAACTGTGGTTGTTGTAACAGCACGCTGTACACGCTATCCAGTTTCTTTTCTCCCCTTCTTAGCAATTACTTCAATTACTAAAGAAACTTGTCGAGGCTGGGATTCACAGTCACAACAAATTTTTTGGAGGACATCATTTTTGCGCCAGTGACTGTTATAAGTTTTTATTCCACTATTGCAATTTCGGCCTTAGGCCATTATCAAGTGCTGATATTATGGCTTTAAGCCTAAGGCCGAAATTAGGATAGTGCAATAAAAACTTATTACAGTCACTGGCGCAAAAATGATGTCCTCCAAAAATGCTTCAATTACTTTTCTTGTCTTTTTCTGTATGGTTAAGACCACAGGTTTATCGGCGTCAAAAACTGCAGATTCTTCCAACACGTTCTCGACTACCTTTGCGAGAATGTCAAAACAATCTCTGCAACTCTCTCTCTGTTGAAACCAGTGGCACGAGCAATGGCTTTTGGTTACCTCGAGAGCTCTTTATGTCTCTTCATAAAATTGTAGTACCACTTCTTGCCAGTCATCTTTTTCTCCCGGTTGTATGTGTGCAGTATATTGTTTCTTTCGGCAACTTCGGATTCTATCATAACGCTGCCCATTAATTTTCTATCCTCCATCTTAAACTAATTTTTTTCCATCCATATGACATTGGAGAGTTGCTTTTGGAACATAACATTGCTTTGCAGTAGCCGTCAAACTGGGATCACCATTTCGCGCAGAGTCAAGTGCTCGCTGCATATTCTCTTGGTTCTATTTTCCGTATTAAACACCTTTCGGTACTGGAAAACTGCGGAAGAATAGTTTAAATATACTTTAATAATAAAACATAGATTAATTACAAAAGACTTTAAAACCCGTGAAAATTTTGCTGGGGTTTTATCTGCTAAACTTTAAAAGCATGTGAACTTAAATATGGATCTGATGAGTGCAAAATAAATTTTGTTTTTCATTCCAATATATGTAAAGTGTGCGTATAATAGCAGTATTGTGTTACTAAATATAATTAACCACAGTTTTAACTCAACTCGACAGAATTCTTTTAACGTATTGAAGTCATTTAATATCATTTGTGAAATATCTAATTTCAGTTATTGTTTACAATGTGCAATATTTGTACTTTCAATTATATTTACGTAAACATAAGAGGAACAGGAATGGCCTCTTGTATATATTACTCGCCAATAAAACAAATCACATTGTTTGTACAGGCGATATCCCTAAGTAATTTTACGGTATTTCCATGATTGGACGAGTGGTCTATTGTAGGAAGTTAGCAGTGGTTCAATGGTGGACGCACTTTAACATCTGCTATGCGCGCCATTGGACGGGAAGTTGCGGCAAACAATACAAATCTAAACATATCCGTGAAAAGTAAATAAGATTCGCTTACCAATGCTATATGACAATTAGACTGCTACTGCAAAGCAGTGGTGTGTTCCAAAAGCAACTCTCCAATGTCATATGGATGGAAAAAATTAGTTTACGATGGAGGATAGAAAAGTTATCGGCAGCGTTATGATAGAATCCGGTTGCCGAAAGAAACAATATACTGCACACATACATCAAATAACACTATTTTCTTTGTGCATTTTCATCAGGTCTTAACTGTAGCCTGTAATAAAGTGAATGCGTGTCCGAAAAAACAGACAGCACACATTCATGTTGTAATTTTTCCTCCTGTCTACTTGATTATGTAGTTTTCAATTCGTTCGAGCAATCAGTCATTCATAATATGAAACACAGTCATAGCTCGGTCACTCAAAATGATTCAGAAATTTTGCTTGTTAGAATGAAATCAGGCGATGATTCTTCTTCTCTGGAGGCTCGTGCTTTGTGGCAGTCTGCTAATCTGTACAAATAAAATGCCTCGTGATTTTTGGGAGCGTTGTATAATCAGTCGGTAAACCTCAGATCAAGCGGATATTTGGCTTTGATGAAGTTTAACCTTCCGAAGCACTGATGGAGCTCTTGGATTATTAAATGCAGGTTCGTATCCAGTCTTTCGGAAGTTCCCTTCTGATTAACAACTACGCAATATATCGATGAATATAATTAATTCTCAAATGTCAAATACACACCTTTTGTATGAAGGAGCAGTATCAGTTATCTTCTGTCATAAATCTCAATAATCAGATTACAGTTCTTCAAAACAAAGCTCAGGCTAATCCGCACGAAGACAATCTCGGAAGCTTTTTTTCTAACAACCACCAGAGAGAGTACTACAAAGAATAATTATGCGCTCATGGCATAGCTATTGTATGAAACTACTTTGCGCATGGATTCTGCGAGTATGAAGATAGAAAATTAGTAAACGTCATTCAAGGGTAGGATTGCAGCAGAATAATTCATCGAATATAAAGAGATATTTCAATGTAATTGATTCGCCTCGATGGGCAACGAATACACCTTCTTCAGTGCGGATGCGCAATTACGTCTAACCTCCTGTGGAAATCTCTAACTAGTGAGCATGGAGGACATGGACAGAGACAGCTGATAAATGGTCTAGGTGGGAGTGTGCGTCGGCCGAAAGGCGTGCCTAAGTCGTCCGCGCATTTGCGGTAAATACTGTGTTTGAGTGGCGCAGTCGTCAACGCAGCTGACGACTAAGCAGGTGATCCCGGGTTCGAATCCCGGTCCTGCACACATTTTCACTCGTCGCCGCCGATTCCGCTGAAAGTCCCGATGCAGTTGACTTCAATCGTCCCTTCCTTTCCTTCCACCCCCCCCCCCCCCCCCCTCGCTCCCCTCGCCGCCTTCTCCACATCCAATTTACGTATAATGTGACCTACTACAATTTTCAGACTAAGATGCTGAAATGCTTCTTAACAGGTAAGTCGCTTCAGCATAGCTAGATGGCAGCAGCTATCGACCAGACAAAAATGTTGCGGTGGTCCGTCGATGGAACCGGTCCCGCAACCATATCCTGTTCCGATACGATACTGCAGTCCCTTTTTTATTCCGAGATACGATGTAATGCATGCACACATACTCGAAGGACCCCTGGATTGTAATTCAGAATAACACAGGCACTAGAATATCGTATTTATCCGCCGACACCGGGCAAGTGACTTTGAAGTGAAACGTACCCCCTGTAGGGGAATACAATGGATGTACGAGTACAGGTTGTAGACACATGTTTGACGACATAGGGAAGTTTCAGTGCGGCCGTGAGTCGTGTTCGGATAGCCTAATGGTAAGGCGACTGCTCTCGATAAGCGAGAAATCCGGATTCGAGTCCTACCCGACTCAGATTTAAACTGTCTGTATCTACATGGATATTCTGAAAATCACACTTAAATGCCTGGTGGTGAGTTCTTTGAGCGACCTTCACCATAATTCTCTATTATTACACTCTCTAACAGCATGTGGAAAAAACGAACACGTGTACCTTTCCGTGCGAGCTCTGTTTTCCCTTATTTTATTATGATGACCGTTTCTCCCTATATAGGTCGGCGCCAACACAATATTATCGCATTCGGACGAGAAATCTGGTGGTTGAAATTTCGTGAGAAGCTTCCGCCGCAGCGAAAAACGCCTTTGTTTCATTATGTCTACCCCAAATCCTGTATCATGTCCGTGACACTCTCTCCCCTATTTCTCAATAATACAAAACGTACTGCTCTTCTTTGAATTTTCTTTATGTACTCCGTTAATCCTGTCTAATGTGGATCCTACATCGCGCAGCAATACTCGAAAAGAGAACCGACAAATGTAGTGAAGGCAGTCTCTTCTAAGTGTTCTGCCAATAGATCGCAGTCTTTGGTTCGCCTTACCCACAATCTTTTTTATGTGTTCTTTCCAGTTTAAGTTGTCTGTAATTGTAATTCCTAGGTACTTAGTTGAATTAAAGGCCTTTACATTTGACTCATCAATCGTGTAACAGAAGTTTAACGGAATCCTTTTAGCACTCCTATGGATGACCTGACACCTTTCATTGTTTAGGGTCAGCTGCCAATGTTTGCACCATACGGATATCTTTTCCAAATCGCTGTGCAATTTGTTTTGGTCTTCTTATGACTTTACTAGACGATGAGCGACAGCATCACCTGCAAAGAATCTAAGACCGTTGCTCAAATTGCCTCCCAGATTGTCATTCCGTTGTACAGCCGATGGCTGTCCATATTCACAACTGCGAATTCATATCATATGTTACCCTATTCCGTCCCGGGCATAACGTGGTGGCAACAGGAAGGGTACCTGGGCACTTCTTAAAGTAACCATGCCAAATCCAATAGTAACCATATTGTCCATGCGTAGATGCGGGACAAAGGCACAAGAGAAAGCGGGGAACTCATACTTAGACTCTTTCTCTCAAACTGTGATTATTTATTTCATTAGCGAATATACATTGATCATTCTTAAGACCAGCATGGAATGAAGGAAGGCGGATTGTGGTTTAACATTTCGTCGACGAAATGTTATTTGTGATGGAGCTGAAGCGAGGATTAGAGAAGAACCAGTAGCCCCCACACGCCCTTGAACTCTTGCCTGAAGAAAAACTTGTTTTTCCATTTATGTCAATGGCTGTGGCATCATCTCTCCTGAACTATGGGGGGAACACTAATACAACTTTCCAGACACATCCAGTGATACGTGTGGACGCTGTCTGCAAAATGTGATGCGAACAGAGTTATTAGTAAAAAAAGTATTAAATTGAAACTTTCTGCTTCTTGCTGAAGTTTTATTGCGTGAATAGCAAACATTTAGTAACCGATAAACTTTTTTTTCTGCCGTTATTTTGTATTGAGTGCCATCGAGAAAAAGTTTCGAAAAGGTTTCAGAGTGTGTGTGCAGTTTGATGGAAGTCACTAGGTGCTCTTATTCTCAAATACTGAATGAATATAGTCTGGGTAATTTGCGCGCCGTGAGGTAATGCTGCCTCAAGACAAAAGCTCGCATTTCATAACTGTAATACACGTCCTACTGTGTTACCGAACGAGGTAGCGCACTGGTTGTCACACCCGAGACTCGCATTCGGGAGGATGGCGGTTCAAATCACTGACCGGCCGTCCGGGTTTAGATTTTCCTCGATTTTACTATATCGGTACTGGTAAATGCCAGGATGGTTCCTTTGAAAACGGCATGACCGATTTCCTACCCCACCGTCGCTTGTGCTCAGCCACGAATGATCACACTGTCTTCAGGGCATTTAACTCTGAACTTCCCTTTTTTTTCTTATTGTGTTAAACCATTCACATAATATTGTACCTCTTAATGTGCTGATCATTAGAACATATACAATTTTTAAATTCGGTCACAAATTATTAGGAAATCACTGAAAATCACGCGACTGCCATGGTCGCAGGTTCGAATCCTGCCTCGGGCATGGATGTGTGTGATGTCCTTAGGTTAGTTAGGTTTAAGTAGTTCTAAGTTCTAGGGGACTGATGACCTCAGAAGTCAAGTCCCACAGTGCTCACAGCCATTTGAACCATTTTAACCATTTTTGAGCAGCGTAGTTTTCTTCCTATCTGTTACGTGGAGTTGCTGTCGCAGCTTTACGTCCCCTTGCAGACCCGTACCAGAGCCGTCTGATTCTGAAAGCGCAGTACTACCGTCTGTGTTTTACGTAATGAAGCGGGAAGAAGCTTTTAATGCAAATCATTTTTTTCATGCGATGCCATTGTGGTGCGTTTCTTTAAGAAACACGGTAAAACGATCTTGTCGACACTGATTATAAGTTAACTACACTCCTGGAAATTGAAATAAGAACACCGTGAATTCATTGTCCCAGGAAGGGGAAACTTTATTGACACATTCCTGGGGTCAGATACATCACATGATCACACTGACAGAACCACAGGCACATAGACACAGGCAACAGAGCATGCAGAATGTCGGCACTAGTACAGTGTATATCCACCTTTCGCAGCAATGCAGGCTGCTATTCTCCCATGGAGACGATCGTAGAGATGCTGGATGTAGTCCTGTGGAACGGCTTGCCATGCCATTTCCACCTGGCGCCTCAGTTGGACCAGCTTTCGTGCTGGACGTGCAGACCGCGTGAGACGACGCTTCATCCAGTCCCAAACATGCTCAATGGGGGACAGATCCGGAGATCTTGCTGGCCAGGGTAGTTGACTTACACCTTCTAGAGCACGTTCGGCGGCACTGGATACATGCGGACGTGCATTGTCCTGTTGGAACAGCAAGTTCCCTTGTCGGTCTAGGAATGGTAGAACGATGGGTTCGATGACGGTTTGGATGTACCGTGCACTATTCAGTGTCCCCTCGACGATCACCAGAGGTGTACGGCCAGAGTAGGAGATCGCTCCCCACACCATGATGCCGGGTGTTGGCCCTGTGTGCCTCGGTCGTATGCAGTCCTGATTGTGGCGCTCACCTGCACGGCGACAAACACGCATACGACCATCATTGGCACCAAGGCAGAAGCGAATCTCATCGCTGAAGACGACACGTCTCCATTCGTCCCTCCATTCACGCCTGTCGCGACACCACTGGAGGCGGGCTGCACGATGTTGGGGCGTGAGCGGAAGACGGCCTAACGGTGTGCGGGACCGTAGCCCAGCTTCATGGAGACGGTTGCGAATGGTCCTCGCCGATACCCCAGGAGCAAAGTGTCCCTAATTTGCTGGGAAGTGGCGGTGCGGTCCCCTACGACACTGCGTAGGATCCTACGGTCTTGGCGTGCATCCGTGCGTCGCTGCGGTCCGGTCCCAGGTCGACGGGCACGTGCACCTTCCGCCAACCATTGGCGACAACATCGATGTACTGTGGAGACCTCACGCCCCACGTGTTGAGCAATTCGGCGGTACGTCCATCCGGCCTCCCGCATGCCCACTATACGCCCTCGCTCAAAGTCCGTCAACTGCACATACGGTTCACGTCCACGCTGTCGCGGCATGCTACCAGTGTTAAAGACTGCGATGGAGCTCCGCATGCCACGGCAAACTGGCTGACACTGACGGCGGCGGTGCGCAAATGCTGCGCAGCTAGCGCCATTCGACGGCCAACACCGCGGTTGCTGGTGTGTCCGCTGTGCCGTGCATGTGATCATTGCTTGTACAGCCCTCTCGCAGTGTCCGGAGCAAGTATGGTGGGTCTGACACACCGGTGTCAATGTGTTCTTTTTTCCATTTCCAGGAGTGTATTAACGGTACGTGAGCATAGTGTACCGCATGGCTAGAGTGAAAGGCTTTATTGACGACAGCCGACTATGGCTCATAGTCTGTAACTTAGGCGCGCAATTGGTATAGTTCTTACAAGCTCGTACATATTCGGTTGTGCCAAAATTATTTATTCATTTATTAATATCGACGTTTTCTGGCATTGTAAAATTACTGAAAGATAGTATTTATGATACCTTGACTCGTCCTAATATCTGAGTGGAAAAAGCAACTTTTATTAGCAATAACAAGTACGTACTTGATTCGCACCAGAATAAAAGTATTTTCCCTGGGTATCTCTTTGTTGACATCACAAGCGATTTCTGCATCGGCGCCTCTTCCCAGCGCCAGATGGTTAGCCGCCATCTGCTAGCAAGCGTGGGAACCTACCGCTCGCTCCTTACTCCGTACGTACTGCAGCACGATTACATTCACTTCACGTAAGTGAAATACTAAAACTGGAAATTAAGGAAAATTTTGGTGTGCATACTGTAAGACCTTCGGTACACACACCATCAGATTATTTGATTTGTCGCTCTAGCGAAGTAGGCGAGTATGGTCTTATCGTGGAGTGTTTATCTTCTGCCGTTAGGTCAGACGATAGAAATGCCACTTGTACACTTAGAGCAGCAGATTGACGGTGACCAACTTTAAACAGATCTTGATTAATTTTCACACACATTTATTAAAATAATAAAAAGCATAGATATTACGTAACTTGATTCTGGATGCTGTTTACAATTGACAATCTGAAGTTCCTTTGGTCTTAGTACATTAATCGTATTCTCACATATCTCTAATACTTGACAAAGTGTCTATACATTTATCTTCTTGGCTATGTACAGGAATATGATAACCTTATTAGGCGCAGACTGAAACTTGACTACAGACTAATGCAGACTGGCTAATCGGACGTCTGTACACTTGTTATAATACCTCGCGCGTTCAGGTATCACTGCGCGAGTGTGATCCGCGAGGAAAAAAGGTTCTACGTTAGCAGCAATCTCATTGGCTGCGCTACACATTAATACGCGGATCGGCGGAAGCAGAATTTGGTCCGTCTCTAAGACAGCGCCATCTCGTAGCGCGGAGACGGACGAGCGCTGCGCCTGCGCTGTTGTGCTTAGCGGGGCGCGCTCTATTGGGAAAGCTGTGTACGCGCTGACTACGCAGAACTATGTACAACACAAAAATACACTCTAATCTGCAAATATGAGGTACTTTAAAACCATCCTGGCTTGTGCTTTAAGTGAATTAGAGAAACTACAGACAATCCAAATATCAGTGGTCGCTCTGTGATTTGAATGCCGCTCCTTTGTAACACGCCCAGGGGTACAGATGGGTGGGGGGTACTTTAAACTGACAGCCGTTTCGACCGTGCGCCCTGTCGACACCACGTACCTGATAATCCCGCGAAGATGGTACTGTTCTGCTCCACACTGCTGCTGGCTTGCCTGAAAATATCTAACGAATTATGCAAACGGGTTTAGGAGAGCCACTCAACGTTAAAAGACAACACTGTTCAACATCTGGTATGAATAATTATATTCTGAGACGATTAATGGAAAGCCGGCCGGTGTGGCCATGCGGTTCTAGGCGCTTCAGTCTGGAACCGCGTGACCGCTACGGTCACAGGTTCGAATCCTGCCTCGGACATGGATGTATGAGATGTCCTTAGGTTAGTTAAGTTAAATAGTTCTAAGTTCTAGGGCACTGATGATCACAGACGTTGACAGAGCATCAAGTGACATTATACTGAGTGCACTATACGAAAATTACCTCGAGCAATTAAACAGAGAACCGACTCGCGGAGATAACATCTTGGACCTACTGATAACAAACAGACCCGAACTTTTCGACTCTGTAATCGTAGAACAGGGAATCGGTGAACATAAGGGCGTTGCAGCATCCCTGAATTTGGAAGTAAATAGGAATATGAAAAAAAAGCAAGAGTAGTAGGAGGCAGATTTCAGACTACCTAACAGAGCAAAATGAAAATTTCTGTTCAGACACTGACAATGTTCAGTGTTTATGGAAAAAGTTCAAGGCAATCGTAAATTGAATTTTAGACAGATATGTGCCGAGTAAAACTGTGAGGGATGGGAAAAACCCACCGTGGTTCAACAACAAAGTTAGAAAACTACTGCGAAAGAAAAGAGAGCTTCACTGAAAATTTAAACGCAGCCAAAACCTCTCAGTCAAACAGAAGCTAAACGATGTCAAAGTTAGCGTAAGGAGGGCTATGCGTGAAGCGTTCGGTGAATTCGAAAGTAAAATTCTATGTACCGACTTGACAGAAAATCCTAGGAAGTTCTGGTCTTACGTAAAATCAGTAAGTGGCTCGAAACAGCATATCCAGACACTCTGGGATGATGATGGCATTGAAACAGAGGATGACACGAGTAAAGCTGAAATATTAAACACCTTTTTCCAAAGCTGTTTCACAGGGGAAGACCGCACTGCAGTACCTTCTCTAAATCCTCGGACAAACGAAGAAATGGCTGACATCGAAGTAAGTGTCCAAGGAATAGAAAAGCAACCGGAATCACTCAACAGAGGAAAGTCCACTGGACCTGATAGGATACCAATTCGATTATACACAGAGTACGCGAAAGAACTTGCCCTCCTTCTAACAGCCGGGTACCGCAAGTCTCTAGAGGAACGGAAGGTTCCAAATGATTGGAAAAGAGCACAGGTAGTCCCAGTTTTCAGGAAGGGTCGTTGAGCAGATGCGCAAAACTGTAGGCCTATATCTCTGACATCGATCTGTTGTAGAATATTAGAACATGTTTTTTGCTGGCGTATCATGTCACTTCTGGAAGACCAGAATCTACTCTGTAGGAATCAACACGCATTCCGGAAACAGCGATCGTGTGAGACCCAACTCGCTTTATTTGTTCATGAGACCCAGAAAATATTAGATACAGGCTTCCAGGTAGACGCCATTTTCCTTGACTTCCGGAAGGCGTTCGATACAGTTCCGCACTGTCGCCTGATTAACAAAGTAAGAGCCACGGAATATCAGACCAGCTGTGTGGCTGGATTGAAGAGCTTTTAGCAAACAGAACACATGCATGTTGTTCTCAATGGAGAGACGTCTACAGACGTTAAACTAACCTCTGGCGTGCCACAGGTGATTTTTATGGGACCATTGCTTTTCACAATATATATAAATGACCTAGTAGATAGTGTCGGAAGTTCCATGCGGCTTTTCGCGGATGATGCTGTAGTATACAGAGAAGTTGCAGCATTAGAAAATTGCAACGAAATGCAGGAAGACCTACAACAGATAGGCACTTGGTGCAGGGAGTGGCAACGGACCCTTGACATAGACAAATGTAATGTAATGCGAATACATAGAAAGAAGGATCCTTTATTGTACGATTATAAGATAGTGGAACAAACACTGATAGTAGTTACTTCGTAAAATATCTGGGAGTATGCATGCGGAACGATTTGAAGTGGAATGATCATATAAAATTAATTTTTGGTATGGCGGGTACCAGGTTGAGATTCATTGGGAGAGTCCATAGAAAATGTAGTCTATCAACGAAGGAGGTGGCTAACAAAACACTCGTTCGACCTATACTTGAGTATTGCTCATCTGTGTGGGATCCGTACCAGATCGGGTTGACGGAGGAGATAGAGAAGATCCAAAGAAGAGCGGCGCGTTTCGTCACATGGTTATTTGGTAACCGTGATAGCGTTACGGAGATGTTTAGCAAACACAAGTGGCAAACTCAGCAAGAGAGGCGCTCTGCATCGCGGTGTAGCTTGCCGTCCAGGTTTCGAGAGGGTGCGTTTCTGGATGAGGTATCGAATATATTGCTTCCCCCTACTTATAACTCCCGAGGAGATCACGAATGCAAAATTAGAGAGATTCGAGCGCGCACGGAGGCTTTTAGACAGTCGTTCTTCCCGCGAACCATACGCGACTGGAACAGAAAACGGAGGCAAAGACAGTGGCACGTAAAGTGCCCTCCGCCACACAACGTTGGGTGGCTTGCGGAGTATAAATGTAGATGTTGATGTAGAAGTCCGATAGTGCTCAGAGCCACTTGAACCATTTGATTAAAGGAAATCGCAGGTTGCACTGTTTACATTCTAATACATAAGTGTTTATCCCAATTAACAATCTTGGTGATTATCTGTCCACAATATCACTTGGACGAGCGTACGCATACCGAACACGGCGCGGATGATTATTGATGATGTGAAAACCGAATAATCGAACGAAGGTTCTTACGCTCGCCAGGTATACACAGATTTCTTTTGGTACCAGTCCTCCTTCACAATAGTAATGATATAACACTGTCCGTAAAGTTAATTTTACAATTCACATTTCTTAGTTGTACGAGCGTGCACGTAACCGTCGCGACGCGGTTGATTGTTGATGATGCGGAATGCGATGATCGAAAGCACTTACACACGCTCACTACAATATACTGGCACTTAACTGCTCTCTTTTCTGGTAAATAGTATTACTGATTCACATTAGTTCACTCTTGGAGACCGAACACGGCGCGGTTCATTGATACAGTACGGTACGTCACGCAGCGAGAGGATACACAAATACGTTAGCAAGACTTCAACTTCCATACTAACAATGCCTGTCACATGCATAGCTACACACTTACACAACACAACAGTTCCGTGTCCCATGCTTGATTCTACAGACGCAGCTGCTCGCGAAGATACTACACAACTAAGCCAGCGATATGACAATACGCTTACACCTTTAGCATACGAATCTTGTATTGCCCATTCGCCTGGCACTTGACTAAAGTACTGCGACGTACGTGACTGTAGTGGTCAGCAGTAAGGCCGTTAGCAGGGCAGCAATGCGACTAATTTACGCGTTGCACAAATAAATCGCTTCTCATCATAAACAGAAGCAATGGAGACAGAAACTGAGTCTGCTGATCGTTCATTATTAGAGGAGTTCTCTCTGGAGCACAGTGAACACTGCTCCAATCGGTCAGAGAGAGAAAATGATCCTGTGTTGCGAGCAGTTGCTGTAATATACGACATGGTCATTAATGCCACGTTGCCTACTTGAAAATTGGCCCGCACGATATCGTTTCAGCCCTGTATCGGTACTCATTAACGGTAAGCCCGAGGGGCGTGAACCGTTCTGAGCTGACTTCGCGTGGAACTTATTACGTATCTCGTACGCTTCGTCCAGGTGCCAGCCTGGTGATTTCGCGCCAATTTCCAACGCAATGGCAGATTGCTTAAATGCTCTCTCATCACAGAAACAAGAGGCAAGAAACGGACGCTTCGCGAAGCATGTTCAGTGAGACAGCGCGCGCTTGTATTTCTCGTGCACATTTACACATTAATTTGCTGTGGATATACCCAGCGACTGGACTCTGTGTTGCTCAACTGCAGCCAATTCGTGGCAGCGGGTTTTCGTTTCTACCTTTTTGTGAGCGGGCCAGATACATGATGCCCATTTAAAGAAGCCACATTACAGACATGCTAATTCCACAAATACCAACGAACGACATAGTTAAGCGCTAGACAACTAGGACACCTAACCTTCCGAAGTTGTACAATAAAAAGAAATGTGTCAAGCAGTGGGTAACTGCATGTGTTTCAGTTGCGAAACGTTCTGAGGACGACATTGTAACGATTCTCTTGCTACCATTGTGTATCTCACAAAGATGTTTGAAAACAAGGGCTAGATGTGTAATCGTGTAAGAATGACGTCCTAAAAAACGTAACAACATAACCAAACATGTTATATAATAAGCGTATGTATATATACACTGAAACGGCAAAGAAACGTATTGGCATGCGTATTAAAATACAGAGATATGTAAACAGGCAAAATACGGCACTGCGGTCGGCAACGCCTATATAAGACAACTGTCTGGCACAGTTCGTAGATCCGTTAATGCTGCTACAACGTCAGGTTATCAAGATTTGCGTGAGTTTGAACGTTGTGTTATAGTCGGCGCACTAGTGATGGGACACAGCATCTCCGAGGTACATCTACATCTATATTTATACTGCGCAAGCCACCAATCGGTGTGTGGCGGAGGGCACATTACGTGCCAATGTCATTACCTCCCTTTCCTGTTCCAGTTGCGTATGGTTCGCGGGAAGTACGACTGCCGGAAAGCCTCCGTGCGCGCTCGAATCTCTCTAATTTTACATTCGTGATCTCCTCCGGAGGTATAAATAGGGGGAAGCAATATATTCGATACCTCATCCAGAAACGCACCCTCTCGAAACCTGGACGGCAAGCTACACCGCGATGCAGAGCGCCTCTCTTGCAGAGTCTGCCACTTTGTTTGCTAAACATCTCCGTAACGCTATCACGGTTACCAAATAACCCTGTGACGAAACGCGCCGCTCTTCTTTGGATCTTCTCTATCTCCTCCGTCAACCCGATCTGGTACGGATCCCACACAGATGAGCAATACTCAAGTATAAGTCGAACGAGTGTTTTGTTAGCCACCTCCTTCGTTGATAGACTACATTTTCTATGGACTCTCCCAATGAATCTCAACCTGGTACCCGCCATACCAACAATTAATTTTATATGATCATTCCACTTCAAATCGTTCCGCACGCATACTCCCAGATATTTTACGGAAGTAACTACTATCAGTGTTTCTTCCGCTATCATATAATCGTTCAATAAAGGATCCTTCTTTCTATGCATTCGCATTACATTACATTTGTCTATGTCAAGGGTCCGTTGCCACTCCCTGCACCAAGTGCCTATCTGCTGCAGATCTTCCTGCATTTCGTTGCAATTTTCTAATGCTGCAACTTCTCTGTATACTACAGCATCATCCGCGAAAAGCCGCATGGAACTTCCGACACTATCTACTAGGTCATTTATATATATTGTGAAAAGCAATGGTACCGTAGCACTCCCCTGTGGCACGTCTGTAGACGTCTCTCCATTGAGAACAACATGCTATGTTCTGTTTGCTAAAAACTCTTCAATCCAGCCACACAGTTGGTCTGATATTCCGTAGGCTCTTACTTTGTTAATCAGTCGACAGTGTGGAACTGTATCGAACGCCTTCCGGAATTCAAGGAAAATGGCATCTACCTGGGAGCCTGTATCTAATATTTTCTGGGTCTCATGAACACGTAAAGCAAATTGGGTCTCACACGATCGCTGTTTCCGGAATTCATGTTGATTCCTACAGAGTAGATTCTGGGTTTCCAAAAACTACATGATACTTGAGCAAAAAACATGTTCTAAAATTCTACAACAGATCGACGTCAGAGATATAGGCCTATAGTTTTGTGCATCTACTCGACGACCCTTCTTGAAGACTGGGACTACCTGTGCTCTTTTCCAATAATTTGGAACCTTCCGTTCCTCTAGAGACATGCGGTACCCGGCTGTTAGAAGGGGGCAAGTTCTTTCGCGTACTCTGTGTATAATCGAATTGGTATCCCGTCAGGTCCAGTGGACCTTCCTCTGTTGAGTGATTCCAGTTGCTTTTCTATTCCTTGGACACTTGTTTCGATATCAGCCATTTTTTCGTTCGTGCGGTGATTTTGAGAAGGAACTGCAGTGCGTTCTTCCTCTGTGGAACAGCTTTGGAAAAAGGTGTTTAGTATTTCAGCTTTACTCGTGTCATCCTCTGTTTCAATGCCATCATCATCCCAGAGCGTCTGGATATGCTGTTTCGAGCCACTTACTGATTTTACGTAAGACCAGAACTTCCTAGGATTTTCTGTCAAGTCGGTACATAGAATTTTACTTTCGAATTCACTGAACGCTTCACGCATAGCCCTCCTTACGCTAACTTTGACATCGTTTAGCTTCTGTTTGTCTGAGAGGTTTTGGCTCCATTTAAATTTTCAGTGAAGCTCTCTTTGCTTTCGCAGTAGTTTTCTAACTTTGTTGTTGAACCACGGTGGGTTTTTCCCATCCCTCACAGTTTTGCTCGGCACATATCTGTCTAAAATGCATCATTAACCTATACGTTTCACAAATCACTTACCTCACAAAAATCTTCGTTGCTCAAGCTACTGCAATACAGCGAGCGCCACTACTGCCAGCTAAATAAAAGATTCAAACTACTGAAGGCACTAACTACTGATAGGCATAGTTAGCAAATGAAAGATTTTAATAGAGAACAAACAATGTATTTACCTCACTAGTCATAATATATATAGCAGTTCATGACACCAATTCTTACAAATTTCAAAACTCCGCCATCTCTCTCCCCACGTCCACCACTGCTGGCGGCTCGCCTCCAACTGCGCAACGCTACCCGCTGTTAGCATCCAGCTGCCGCTGCCCAACACTACAATGGCAGACAATAATGCAAACCAGCCACAGACTGCACACGGCACAGCCAGTGATTTTTCATACAGAGCGCTACGTGGTATTGGCGTTACCAATAAAAATACTGAAACAGCCTACTTATATAGCCCCCATGCTCCCCACAAAAAAATTTACAAGTTGTTTTGGGCAGTGGCCAATACAGATTTGAAAATTTTTTCATAATTACAATAACAAAGAAATGAAATGCACACACTTATCGATACAATGTTGGTCAAAAGCTAAAATTTTCTCACAGTCCATAAAGACAGTCCTGATCATTCATCAAAGTAAAAATTGCAGTGTTTTTCTCAAAGTCTGAGCAATAAAAGAAATTGCACTTGGAAGTAGTGGATTTCTAAGCAGTCTTGAAGAAGTAATGTTGTCTTTCCAACGAAAGACAGTGCTGACTCTTGACATGCAGACAGGTAATGGGCCACAACAGAGCAAACCCACAGCAGAGTCAGTCGAAGTTTTGAAGAATATTGGTAGGTAGGTCATCACAGAGTAGACCCCTTGTAGTCCTGGTAGAGATTACGGTATTGGTGGGCCACCAGAGATGCAGACCCACTGCAGTCCATGTAGAAATAATGGTATTGGTGGGCCATCGAAGGTGCAGACCCACTTCAGTCTTGTAGAGACGGCCAACAGCCATCTGTTGCGAATGTGCAAGTGCACAATCACCCTCGAAGAGTCTTGCGGAGAATATAGCAAGTCCATAAACCACCACTTGTCCAATCACAAAGAATTTGTTTGAAATGTTTCATCATCATGATGCCATGTTTTACTCGGTCTTGTGTGGCTTGGGACCAATATGCTGAGAGGAAGGCATGTTAAAATTCTCCTTCACTGTGGCAATCGTGAATGACCGATCGCATTCTTACAGCTGGTTCATTCTCTAAGTAGCCACACATAAATTCTAATCTGTGCTCTAGTGACCAGTTGGGAGGAAAACAATGAGAGAATTGATGGAGCCACGCTTGTGGATGAATGTCGTTGCCAGAATTCTTAAATGTTTTGAATTTACGTGTAGTAATGAACAGCTTATAGTCAAAATCATCGTCTCGGCGGGTAGCATATCGGTCATTGTTACGTTGTGTCGGCGGTTCCATCTCAGAATTCGGTGTACCTTGCCAATTTCTTTCATAATTTCCGAAGTGCCCTGTGTTATTATTTTGTGACTGTTCCGTATTTCTATGTTCCTCTTCCCGTATTGGAGCGCGAGTGTCCTCTGAAATACGTAATTGTTGTATTACCAGTGTCAGCTGATCTTGTACTTCCCGGATTCCTCTTTGGTGTTGCGTACTAATTTGATTCAGACTTTGTTTGAATTTCCTAATTTGTTCGCACTCTTCTGTGTCATTAAATACTACCGGTTTTGTGTCATTCAAATAATCATCAACCTTCGTAGATAAATTATTTAGCTGATCCGAAAGTTCAACTACTTTCTCTGATAATGAACTAATGTCCTCCATGTGTCTTTCTGAACCAGTTTTCAGAGTATCTACTGTGTCCTTTAAGTTTTCTTGAGTTTTTGCAAGTTGCATAACCGAATCGGTAGATGCAACTGAGTCAATTTTAGCTTGCAAGGTCTCATGATTTTCATGAACAATTGTTTGCAGTTCTTTTATGGCTGCTTCGTGATTCTGTAATGCATTTTCATGCCGCGAAAAAATAGGTTGGAAATGCTCACAAATTTGTGTTTTTACGTCATTACAGACTTTTTGACATTTCGATTCGATTTTATGTAATTCAGTAGTTAAATCTTCACGTGTTTGTTCAAGCGTATGTTCCACTGAGTCTAACTTTTGAAGCTTTTGCTCCATTGCGTGTAACTTTTGCTCTGTTTGTCTCTGATTTTGTTCCATTGTGTCTAACTTTTGCTGTGTTTGTCTCTGATTTTGTTCCATTGTGTCTAACTTTTGAAGATTTTGTTCCATTGTGTCTAACTTTTGAAGATTTTGTTCCATTGTGTCTAACTTTTGAAGCTTTTGTCCCATTTGTTTCTGATTTTGTTCCATTTGTTTCTGATTTTGTTCAAGCGTTATGTCTAACTTTTGTAGCCTTTGTCCCATTTGTTGCATTAACTGTAATAACAGTGCACTGGTGTCTGAAACATGTTCCTCAGTGCTTTTCGGCAGTGAATTTGAACCGGCAATATTCGCATTTTGAAAAGCAGAAAATGTGTCTTGATTTATTTGAGAAAACGGTGAGGACGCAAAATCTGAATCTACAGTATTTGCAAGATTGTGTCCTGTCATTTCGGAATCCTGAGGCGAGCTGTTGCCGACCGATCGATCGATAACGCTTCTCTGTTCACTAATTGTTTCACTGCCTACACCATTATTTGCAACCCGCTCCATTTCCCTATACACAATTACCAAATTACTACTTTGAACATTAGTTAACTCATTACATGGTGGCGCTAACACACTGCTTTCGTCTTCACTGTCATTTCTCAGTTTACTTTGGAGCCTAGTATTACGTTTTTCACACGACAACACAGAAAAACACAATTTGAAGAACAAAAATAAGAGAACACATTAACATAGCACTGAAAATAATATCTAGTTAATTGCAAGCGCAGCTGCGAAATACTTGGTGCAACTCTACATGCATGCCACAACTGTTGTACTGTACAACAATGAAAGACTACAACTACAAAGGAAATTCTCTCTATGATTACGCGCTAGCAATAAAAAAATCTACATTAATTACCCAAACTACAAGAAAAAATTAGAAGATTCCAGTGAGGTAACCTTGGCTAAGGGTCGACATATGAAACGTCCCCTTAGAAAAATTGTACAAGACTGTGCTTAAACTGACACACAATATTTTTAGCGCAACGCAATCTGACTTCCAAAAATCCCTACGAAAGAATGGCCCTGACTAGCATTAACCTATACGTTTCACAAATCACCTACCTCACAAAAATCTTCGTTGGCCCTGACTATCATTAACCTATACGTTTCACAAATCACTTACCTCACAAAAATCTTCGTTGCTCAAGTTACTGCAATACAGCGAGCGCCACTACTACCAGCTAAATAAAAGATTCAAACTACTGAAGGCACTAACTACTGATAGGCATAGTTAGCAAATGAAATATTTTAATAGAGAACAAACAATGTATTTACCTCACTAGTCATAATATATATAGCAGTTCATGACACCAATTCTTACAAATTTCAAAACTCCGCCATCTCTCTCCCCACGCCCACCACTGCTGGCGGCTCACCTCCAACTGCGCAACGCTACGCGCTGTTAGCATCCAGCTGCCGCTGCCCAACACTACAATGGCAGACAACAATGCAAACCAGCCACAGACTGCACACGGCACAGCCAGTGATTTTTCATACAGAACGCTACGTGGTGTTGGCGTTACCAATAAAAATACTTAAACAGCCTACTTACAAAGTTCCTGACACTATATTAGGAGATAATCCATGACTTTTGTCACCTCGTCGTAAGGAAAGAGGCACAATAATATATTTATCTCGCTCCATACCCGAATGAAACAGGAAAGAAAGTCACTAGTAACGATTCGAATGAGCCTCTGCCTTGCACTATACCCTGGCACGTGGAGCACCTATGTTAAGCTAGGTACTGATGATAGTAACGGTTAAATAGAACCGAAAAAGTAGAAGACAAGCAGTGACGTCTTGATGGTGCGCAGGTAAAAACAAAAAGTCTGACTTCAGACAGTATCCTGTATTTGGGAAATCGCTGACGTTTTGTTAGTTTGTTGGTACCTGCTCTTCGCATACGGAGCAACGGCCCTTTACGAACATGACCTGGCAACAAGTCGCTGGGCGTCGTACCAGGCAGCGTTAACGTTTCCCGAAGATGTGTCCCATGACGGCTGTAAACGTCACGTTACATTCCAACACTCCGCAGTGCATTTTTAACCTTCCCAATTCCGGAAAGCTCTTCAGGACAGACAAAATAATGCTGAAGAGAGGAATTCTGTCGCAGCTTTGATTCGCCGCGCCGTACAAACCAGTTGCGTGCCGGGATCTGGAACATTCGGCGCCGCGTCGCCTCTCGTACCATCAATTTCCATTTCTTTTGGTATTCTCACATCTCTACACGTGCTGTGGTAAACAGGGCACGGACGTTGTTAACGGCGTTATATATATCCTTCGTTACAACTGATTATTTATTTTAATTACTGCAGGACGCACACTACGATGTTTCGTTGTTAAGTTATGTACGTTAACGAAGGCCTAAATCTACATCTTCATACATACTCTGTAAGCCTCTGTGTAGCGCATGGTGGAGGGTAGGTCGTACCAATACTATAGATTCTTAAAAATATTTTCTTAAATAGCGCTGCACGGCATCACGAAATTCCTAAAAGCTGTTGCAGTGTTTATTTAACGGACAAGACGTTTCGGTCCAGTGGCTGTCTTCAGGTCACGGATTACATTAAATCAGATTTGAAGCAGGATTTCTTAGCGATTAATAGATAATTATTAAGGAGTTGCAGCATCCGTGCATTTATAGGTGACAGATGACGCAGCTGCGGAAGCTTAGATGCCTGGATGGAAAAAAACTTCTAACCTCTCATTCCAGAGTCGTTAAAGAATCGAAGTCCATTGTATGAGACAGCTTCAAATGTCTGATTACTTAACAAGTGAGTTAATGCGTTAAATGTTTGACGTCAAGCGTATAAAAGCTTTATGGTCGAAGGCGCAAACGATGATAGGTCATATATCGTAGAGTCATATCTCAAGAGTTAGTATTCTCCCAAATTATGTAACGTGCAATGACAAATTTTGTGAGTGTCTTGAGTGGTATTGGTTAAAATGATTAAAATGCCATGCTTGATTCTGAAATTTTGCTGGTCGAACAACGAACGTTATTCGTTATTTGTGTTGCTGTTAACGAGAGAAAGTTCAGGAAAAGTCTGAATTTATGATTAAAGTTTGTTGAAAGTCGCTGAGTGCTCTCATCGTCGAAAACTGAATGAATATATTTTGGATGATTTGCGCGCCTTGAGTTATAAGACATACTCACATACACAAAAAAATGGCTCTGAGCACTATGGGACTTAACATCTATGGTCATCAGTCCCCTAGAACTTAGAACTACTTAAACCTAACTAACCTAAGGACATCACACAACACCTAGTCATCACGAGGCAGAGAAAATCCCTGACCCCGCCGGGAATCGAACCCCACATACACAGTTTCTGATTTTAATACTTTACTTATTGACTTAAAGACTTAGCGTAAGATTAAAACATAAGACTATATCGATTAATGAGTAGGTTCTGACAGCATTTTAAATGTTGTAATTAGGTCAGTAATATATGAAATACTGGAAAATAAAGTTTTGTTGGCCCTGAAACCCATTAGATAAGAAACATCCAACTGTAACAGCATGACTTCCTTAGTTGTTTAGCTGTATACACTGGCTGTGAAAGAATCGCGACACCAAAAAATAATTAATGTGGAGCAACGACATTTCGAAAATACATTTGTCTAGGTAACATATTTAAGTGATTAACATTGCAAGATCACAGGTTAATGTACGTGCGAGATGTGCCATCGCTAATGTGAAATGCTGGCACATTAATAACCCGTATAAGCGTCACAATATGAAATGCAAGTACGCAACGTGCATCCATTGCGTTGCTCATTTGCGGGATGGGGTTCCATGGCTGTTTCATTTGGTCGGTCGATACAGGAACGATTAATGCTGTTTGTGGATGGCGCTGCAATTGTCGTCCGATGATGTCCCATATGTGCTCGAGTGGACACAGATCTGGTGATCGAGCAGTCCGAGACAACATGTCGACACTCTGTAGAGCATGTTGGGCTACAGCAGCGGTATGTGGGCGACCGTTATTCTGTTGGAAAATACCTCCTAGAATGCTTCCATTAATGGCAGCCGAACAGGTCGAATCACCAGACTGACGTACGGATTTGCAGTCATGGTGCGTGGGATAACTACCAGAGTGCACCAGCTGTCATACGAAATCGCATCGCGGACTGAAACTTCAGATGTAGGTCCAGTGTGTCTGGCATGTAGATAGGCTGACTGCAGGCTGTAAACAGCCATCACTGGCACCGTGGCGGAACCAGCTTTCATCAGAAAACACAACAGACCTCCACCCTGCCCTCCAATGAGTTCTCACTTGACACCACTGAAGCTGCAAATGGCGGCGCTGTGGGACCGATGGAATGCTACAGAGCGTCTGGCTCGCAGCTATCCTTGAAGAAGCCGATTTGTAACAGTTCGTTTTGTCATTGTAGTGCCAGCTGCTGCTAAGATTGCTACCGCATATTCAATACAATGCGCCAGAGCCATATGCCGAACACGATGGTCTTCCCTCTTGGTAGCACTACGTGGTCCGAAGTCTGGTCTTCCTCCGATTGTAGCTTTCCGTGACCACCGCCGCCAGCAACAATGTATAGTGATAACATTCTTGCCTAGTCTGAAGTATCGTGAAGGACCATCCAGCTTCTGCTATTCCTATTACACGACCTCGTTTAACTCAATGAGGTGTTGATAATGGCGTCTTTGTCGCCTTAAGAGCATTCTTGACTAAGATCAGCTCACCACGTCCAGTCTCAAAGGTAACTAACACGCGAGACCGTTACAGTGTGTATTTAAAGCAAATCTGATTTGCATCATCATAGTGGCGCCACTGCGACTGGAACGAAATAGGAATGGACATCGTCTTTCGGATGTAGAAACACGCCTGCCAGCTTTCGTTTACGGCGAAAAACTCCTTCTAAGAGTTGCCGTTTTTTTTTTTTTTTTCGGCATACCAGGTGGGAAAGCCTGACTCAGGTTGTACTTACTGGTGGAAGGTGCAAACCTGGCACTGCAACATCGTATGGGAAAGAATCTACTGGCGTGTCTCAATGGTCTTAACATTGAAGCATGTATGTAAGAACTTCACATAAATGCTTTTCGAAATGTTACACAAACATACTGACAAGAAGCAGTCTGTCCGGATTCAATAACCGTGAAAATAATATAAAACAGAATCGCAAAAAAGCGCTAAATTTGCTTATTTGCTACTAACGAGGAGACAGGGTGGTTCAGTGGTCGAATGCTCGCTTGATACGTGGTGGTCTGGATTCAGTTCACGCCGGAATCAAAAGCTTAAATAAAGGTATATGGTCTACAAGCAGTTCCGTGAAGAGTAAATTAATTAAAGACAGAAAAATTCAGTTTCTAATGATGTTTTAAAATATGAACAATCATGATTATCAACCTTTTATAAAAGATCGGTAATTAAAACCATAATTGTGGAATAAATTTCTTTATTTTCGCCAATGATCACAAAACGTTTGGTCCTTAGACTACAGGTTTCAGTCAGCACTGATCGTCTTCAAAAGTGTTTTATAACACATAGTCAAAAAATCAATTTTATTCAATTTATTCAATCATTTTTAAAATATGGTATACACTAGGCCATATTTCAGATGTGTGCGACGATGCTTTTGTGTATATTTTGTGACGCCACTTTGGCTTTACTGAAACCGATAGTCTAAGGACCAAAACTTCTGTGATCATTGACGGAACTAAAAGAAATTTAAAGTACACTTCCAAGATCACTGTTTTAATCAGCTTCTGCCACTAAAAACTTATTTTTGCAATGAAAACTGCATTTTTGTGTGCAGTAAAAAATTAGAAGTATGAAGACGTATATTTTTCATAAAAATTACAGGTAGCTATGACACATATGTTAATTACCTTGTATTTGATGAATTTTATATTTAAATGACCTAGAAACTCCAACTGAACGAGAAAATAACTACCGAAACGAGGCTCGCTCCAGCGATTATCAGGCTTGAACGCTACCAATTTTTTATGTGTTCGACGCGACACGGAAATGTTCGTAGAATACGTACCTTTGTCTAAAACTAACATTTCCTCAGGTATCGAAACCAGCTCCCCCCCATCCTACCCCACCCCTTCCCCACGTGGCAATCAAGCACTGTCTCACAGAGCTACTTTTCAAAATATCTGCCTTATTTTAGGATACTAAAGATGGTCGGAAAACTTAAAAGTAAATTTTCTCGACAATTTTTTTTTTTTTAGTTTGGGATATACACAGAGCCGACCGAAGTGGCCGAGCGGTTCTAGGCGCTACAGTCTGGAGCCGCGCGACCGCTACGGTAGCAGGTTCGAAACCTGCCTCGGGCATGGATGTGTGTGATGTCCTTAGGTTAGTTAGGTTTAAGTAGTTCTAAGTTCTAGGGGACTAATGACCTTAGAAGTTAAGTCCCATAGTGCTCAGAGCCATTTGAACCATATACACAGACGGAAAAAAAGAATCTCATTACCAACCAGGAGTTGTGCGACACGAACGAGAGATGGTAGGAGTGTTTCTGCATCTGAAAGATTATTCCGATTTAGCGCCAGTAGCATAAGAGTGGACTGCAATCCAAGTCAAGTCTTCAAAGCAAGCACTTGAGAATTTACGACAGTCAGAAACTGATAGACCCAATATACCAATATGACAGTTTCTAAGAGGTGCAAGTGGGGCCTCAAGATGGCATATTAAATTGCCAAAACTGGTAGCGAAAATAAAGTAAAATAACATCTTAATTTCCAATTCAGTTTGGCGAATTTTTTTGTTATATGTTCTACAGTGTCGGCATGTTGCCTTGGCCTGCTCAATCACCAGATCTATTTCCAATGGAAGACATATGTGACGTCATTGGACGACAATTCCACCGTCATCCACAAATAGCACTGACCATCCCTGTAATGACAAACCAAGTGCAATAGCCACGGATTTCCATCCCACAAACTGACACAATGCAGGCACGCTTGCATTCGCCAGTCTGGCGGTTACACCGATTATTGATGTGCCAGCATTTCATATATCCAAGGGCTTATCTCGCTCTTACATTAACCTGTGATCTTGCAATGTTAATAACTTACATACGTCATCCAGACAAATGTATTCCCGAAATTTCATTACACTACATTTTTTTTGGTATTCCTTTTTTTCCTTCATTGTAGATATTTGTGTTCTAGACTTCACGTACAGTAAATATAAAAAAAATACAGTGTCTAATAGCCATGTGGTCTCCCTGCAAGCCTAATTCACACAAATAACCGCTAGCGTTTGGAAGTTTGCTGGTTCTCTGTTTTCTTAGCAGGGTGCGTCATTTAGTGTGAGGGTATATTAACAAACGATTTTTAAACGAGTCTTAACTACACTCCTGGAAATTGAAATAAGAACACCGTGAATTCATTGTTCCAGGAAGGGGAAACTTTATTGACACATTCCTGGGGTCAGATACATCACATGATCACACTGACAGAACCACAGGCACATAGACACAGGCAACAGAGCATGCACAATGTCGGCACTAGTACAGTGTATATCCACCTTTCGCAGCAATGCAGGCTGCTATTCTCCCATGGAAACGATCGTAGACATGCTGGATGTAGTCCTGTGGAACGGCGCCTCAGTTGGACCAGCGTTCGTGCTGGACGTGCAGACCGCGTGAGACGACGCTTCATCCAGTCCCAAACATGCTCAATGGAGGACAGATCCGGAGATCTTGCTGGCCAGGGTAGTTGACTTACACCTTCTAGAGCACGTTGGGTGGCACGGGATACATGCGGACGTGCATTGTCCTGTTGGCACAGCAAGTTCCCTTGCCGGTCTAGGAATGGTAGAACGATGGGTTCGATGACGGTTTGGATGTACCGTGCACTATTCAGTGTCCCCGCCACGATCACCAGAGGTGTACGGCCAGTGTAGAAGATCGCTCCCCACACCATGATGCCGGGTGTTGGGCCTGTGTGACTCGGTCGTATGCAGTCCTGATTGTGGCGCTCACCTGCACGGCGCCAATCACGCATACGACCATCATTGGCACCAAGGCAGAAGCGACTCTCATCGCTGAAGACGACACGTCTCCATTCGTCCCTCCATTCACGCCTGTCGCGACACCACTGGAGGCGGGCTGCACGATGTTGGGGCGTGAGCGGAAGACGGCCTAACGGTGTGCCAGGGTAGTTGACTTACATCTTCTAGAGCACGTTGGGTGGCACGGGATACATGCGGACGTGCATTGTCCTGTTGGAACAGCAAGTTCCCTTTCCGGTCTAGGAATGGTAGAACGATGGGTTCGATGACGGTTTGGATGTACCGTGCACTATTCAGTGTCCCCTCGACGATCACCAGAGGTGTAAGGCCAGTGTAGGAGATCGCTCCCCACGCCATGATGCCGGGTGTTGGCCCTGTGTGCCTCGGTCGTATGCAGTCCTGATTGTGGCGCTCACCTGCACGGCGACAAACACGCATACGGCCATCATTGGTTCTAAGGCAGAAGCGACTCTCATCGCTGAAGACGACACGTCTCCATTCGTCCCTCCATTTACGCCTGTCGCGACACCACTGGAGGCGGGCTGCACGATGTTGGGGCGTGAGCGGAAGACGGCCTAACGGTGTGCGGGACCGTAGCCCAGCTTCATGGAGACGGTTGCGAATGGTCCTCGCCGATACCCCAGGAGCAACAGTGTCCCTAATTTGCTCTGAAGTGTGGTGCGGTCCCCTACGGCACTGCGTAGGATCCTACGGTCTTGGCGTGCATCCGTGCGTCGCTGCGGTCCGGTCCCAGGTCGACGGGCACGTGCACCTTCCGCCGACCACTGGCGACAACATCGATGTACTGTGGAGACCTCACGCCCCACATGTTGAGCAATTCGGCGGTACGTCCACCCGGCCTCCCGCATGCCCACTATACGCCCTCGCTCAAAGTCCGTCAACTGCACATACGGTTCACGTCCACGCTGTCGCGGCATGCTACCAGTGTTAAAGACTGCGATGGTGCTCCGTATGCCACGGCAAACTGGCTAACACTGACGGCGGCGGTGCACAAATGCTGCGCAGCTAGCGCCATTCGACGGCCAACACCGCGGTTCCTGGTGTGTCCGCTGTGCCGTGCGTGTGATCATTGCTTGTACAGCCCTCTCGCAGTGTCCGGAGCAAGTATGGTGGGTCTGACACACCGGTGTCAATGTGTTCTTTTTTCCATTTCCAGGAGTGTATGTAAGCAGATAATGTCTTTCGACACACGTTGTGGCGCAAGTTCGTAGTAATGTACTGCGGACCTTGGCGGAACAGAATATGTCAATAATATTCGCGTCCTAATTTGTAATGCGTAAAATGTGGTTTAATAAGATATAATTACACCACATGCATGCTTCAAACGATCTAATGTACAACGTATCTTATGCCAATTACATATTATTCCCAGTGGTTTGAAAATACCGCTCAATCACTCCCACAAAATCCTAGACAGGTTTGTTATTTTCAAAGAAAATTGCTAAAGGTTTGTTTTCCCCCAGAAAAATATGCAGTCCGACTGCGAAACGCGACGTCCGTCATATATGTGCTGTATTGATAAACTTCCTCCGCGCAACTTCATTTCTTTGCAACCCCCATTAATGTACTTCTCTTTTGCTGTTCTCGATAGCGTTAAAATACTATCACAAAGAGTTCAGCACCCGCTTATTTGCTGTCTCCGTGTCTGCACTGTTGCTTTGCTCTAGCTTGACAAGAGAGAAGAGGAAAAAATAGCTTTTTGAGCTGAGAGAGCCCGTGTGTGTTTATCTACCACTCGTGGTAACGTTGATTAAAACGGTTACCTTTTTGTGTGTTTAAAACCGGGAGCAGCGGCTGATATTCTCTACCAAACGCCTGCTTATTAGCCCTAACGGCCAGGGTAAATGTTTACACAAAGAATTAAATGGCGATATTAACATCATTTTATGATTACGCGTTTCGAGCACATTCGACCTGAAACTTTTTACGTCGGTCCCAGTAATTTTTTTTGCGTATCTGTCTCTGTGACCTCTTAGATAGCTACCTGATTAATTCTACTTTTATACTGCCAACAGAATGCAATAAAGGCCTTATAGCGGAGATTAAATGCTTCTTTATGGAAATCATGAGGGGAAGGATTTCGGATAATGCATTTATGACACGGCAATGCCCTTTAGTGGTAATTACGTTTTTATGGGACGTTAAATATGTAATTCCAGGCACTCTTCTCATGGCACAAAAAGCAGCTATAAACACAAATCTTTTTTCAAAAGTGCATCGACATGAAAGCGATGTTATTCTGCTGCTATCGTACCGAAAGCTTCGAAGGTCACGTGACTTCTAGCGTGTTTTATATAGGGTTTCGTTGTAAATACATCCTTTCACCCTAATATTTTGACAACTCGAAACATTTGATTTGTGTAACGTGTGGATAATAGTCTCTGAAACTAATGTGAAAATATAATTTAAAAAATACAGTTTCTACAGAAATCTAGGATTTAGAAAGCGTCATTGACGTGAGACGTAGCTTGTATTCTTCGTGCACGACATCTTGAATATGTGGGCGCAGGCAAAAAGGAAATTCGCTCTTCTGAAATTTCTGGAAGGTGCCCAGCACAGTACAGTATTTTGCACTATCCGGACTGAAGGAACCGCGCTGAGCCCCGAACTGCATAGAACTGTGAACAACTTGTGCTTCTACAGTACAGCGTGTAATCGTAGACGATAGCACCTCTTCAGAAATGGCGGTAACGTCAGGGATGACCTACTGAAATTTTTTAGAACTTCAAATGTTACTTAACGTACATACCCTTATGGTTCAAGATGCTGAAACTAGGTTGAACACAACTGAGACGATACAAAAGAACGAGTATTTCACTATTTAGTTAATAAGAGGGTTAGCAAATGAAAATTGTGACTCGCTTTAAGTGAACAAAGAGTCGATTACATTGCAAGTAAACATTTCATTAAAATTTTAGGAACATCCAGAATGCTGTGGACAATGCTGCCAGCTTGTAGTCAGCAAGTTGGTTGCTAATTACAAACGCAAGATACAAAATTTATTTTCTTCTACTTGCACAAAATTGCTCAGAATATGCGAAATAATAACCAGAAGTCTAACCACGGAAGTATCAAACGAAACGATGATGGAATTCTGCACTATCACGTCGATGCCAGTACAAGGGACTGATGCAGAACAACTGGTCTTTGCGTGCGAGGAAAACAGTTGGAATAACCATAAAAATGTTATTTCTTCCATGATTTAGGGAAGAATGAGGGAATGGTGGTAGTATACGCACTAATGATCATATTTCTATTTAAGATTTCTCCTTATCAAAGTTCATATTCTTAAAGTCGAATTGTGTGCATATACTTCATTATGTTATAATATAGCCGGCTGCTGTGGCCGAGCGGTTCTAGGCTCTCCAACCTGGAGCTGCGCGACCACTACGGTCGCAGGTTCGAATCCTGCCTCGGGCATAGATGTGTGTGATGTCCTTAGGTTAGTTAAGTTTAAGTAGTTCTAACTTCTAGGGGACTGATGACCTCAGATGTTAAGTCCCATAGTACTCAGAGCCATTTGAACCATTTGTTATAATATAAAATAATAATGAAAACGATTTAATACAAAAATATATAACAATCAGACCATACCTGTTCCTGCTTTCCCCGAACTAATGGGGTAATGACAGTGAGCTTGGCTCCATTATTTTAAATGGGTAAAACGGATTTGAATATGTTTTTATGGGAACTCGAAATTACTGATAATTTTGAAGAAGGCTAAAGATTACAACTTTTTAGTAATCAAACGTTATAAAACAAGTTTTATTTTTAAAAACTAATCAACAGAACAACACAATTTAAAATTATGTCAAACTTATATTGAACAGTTATGAATATTCCTAAGTCTTATTAATCACATTTACTGGTCGAATAATATTAATACAAGTTAACCACTTAATTAATATATTTTAAAGCAAAGAAAATTAAAGGAGGATCGAAAAATAATATAAGTCATTTAGTGCCTAAGCCAGATATCATTCTGAAAACTTTCACATGAAGCAGCAGCACTCCACAGAGAATGAATCCGTGTTCCGCAGCTGGTGCACTGAAACCATTCCTACACATCCTGACCAGACTCTGCACAGACGATAAATATGTTTTCCTGTTCCAAACCTGGCAAACCGCACATTTCATTATCATCAAATAATTTGTGTGCATCAATGGAATCAGTTTCGTCAGAGTCCGAAGACATTACCTTTACGAGACTACGTGCGGACACAGCTTTCTTCTTTTTAACACTTTTTTGAGGCCACACCTAGATGTTTCATTGAATAACTGCTTTAAACTTGTTTTCAGTAACGCAATTACTTTTTTGATGTGCCTCACTGATTTCTCTTAGGCAGCCAATTGGAGTTCAACACTTTTAGGTGTGGGGGTCAGAGTTTCTGACTTTTGCTTCTCTCTTTGGTCTCAAGGCTTTGCCTTTGTGCTACTGGTAGAAGGAAGCGGAATGAGGTCGTCAAAAGTGTTATTGGGATCTTGAGGTTGTTTTGATCTTCCAGCTTCTTGGTTTGGTTCTTCATTAGATTTCGGTCTTGGTCATTTCGAGGGTTCAATCCCTGTGTCATCATTCTCAGTGACTGGAATAGGCTCATTTCGGCTGTCTACAAATACGACTCAGCAAAAAAATATTCATCACTAAAGACATTCCGTCTTAAAGACTATATTCCTGTAGTTTTGAACCCCAATATAGCGACTGCGATTGCTGGTACTATTGAGTATGACTGATGAAAAAGTCTAGCTAAATAATGAGTTACCTTTACAAGCTTGTTCATTTTCATACAGATCACATTCCTTTTTAAAAGCTCCTTTCACAGTGGTATAGAAAGCTACATCTAGAGGTTGCGATCTGTGTGAGCAGTGATGTAGTAAGGAGACCATAGTAACACCATCACTTTTTCGTAACGCAAAGTTGTGTGGCTATTGTGACTGTCCAGTGTCAACGGTAGAGGACTTTTAACCCTTGCTTTGGAGTGATAGATAAAGAATTTCAAACAAGTGAATAACAACTCTTCGTTAGCCCAACCTTTTGGTGAGCATTCCTATATAGCACGACCTGGACAGTCTTTCTTTTAGAAAACGGCTAATCCTCCTTCGGAGAGGAATGAAACTTCTTGCTGCATTCATAGCACACATTACAGTCACTAACTTTCCCTTTGTACCAGTTGGTGACTGAGCCGACTGTTTTCTTGACTTTTAGTGACAACTATTGTTCGTGAGTCGTATGCCGTTGTGATATCATCTCTATTATAGTTGCGATCCGTTGGTGTAATCGGTTGCAGAAAAAGGTTTTTATTGGTTTTCATAATATTTATTCACGTCGTCACAGTCGAATACAGCGATTCTGTTGACACTACTTGATTCGAGTTTTCTAATGCTATTGGTTGGACTTCGTTTCAAGAAGTCGCCAAACCAGTCCTAGCCCGTCATATGCTCATTTTAAAAAAAAAACCTGTGTGCTATGTTGTTATCTCCAGTAAACTCAAAGATTGGTCTTCGTACTTCATGTGCAGACATACCGTAAAAAAATTCTTTAACAACTTTAGCGGAAGTAGAATTACGTCCCACGTGAGATTTGGTTGGCTTATTTTCTTCCTACATTCTTGTAGAGTACCAAATGGGATACTGAACAATCTGCTTGCCACACTAATCGGATCACCTTCAGCAACAAAATTCAAAGCACTTTTAAGTACTTCTTCGGACAAACTTCTCTGATTCGTGTTTTTTTTTCGTGTTCTTGACATCTATAATAGGGCCAACGCGTAAAATAAAAAGAAGGGATTTAATTCCATTGAGAAAACAAGCATTTAACTACCCATTGGGGAGCGCGGGTAGCCTACTGCCTTTACCCCTCTGTAACCTACTGGAGCTACACGTTTTGCGTGGTTTGAAAAAATCAATATATATTATGAAAGTAAGTGTGCAATGTCCGTGCCGCTAAAACTCAGAAACGAGTCCGGTACGATCAAAGGTGCTATATGGCCTGGGAGCCCTCTGTCCCTCCATCCATAAAGAAGGTTCTCGTTTTTACTTGAAGGGCACGCTTTTTGAAGATATAAGGACTGGAAAGTTTCGCCCTCTAGAAATTTCTAGAACATTCGAGAGTATTCGAGTACATTTCTGAACATTCGAGAGTATTCTAGAGCGTTCCGCAACATTCCGATAGTTCGGAATGTTCCACAATGATCCGGGATGTTCTGGAATGTTCGGAGATAGTATGGGACATTCGGGAAAATTTCAAAATGTTCAGGAATATCCCGAAACATCCCAGGCCATCGTGAAACATTCCAGAACACACTCGAATGTTGTGGAATGTCCTGGAACATTATGGACCATTCGAAGCCTTTTTAGTATGTTCTGGAATTCGCCACTGATAGGGGTATATAAAGCAAGAACCGTCTTGTGTTCGAACGTCAGTTTCTTATCAGTAGCGAAGGGAGGGACCTAAAAATTAGTGCAGTGAGTGAATAAAAACAAACACTGTAGTACGAAATGTCAAAGTGATACGGTGACTAAATATAAATCGAAAATAATGTGTGAAAATGTGTGAAATGTACTTAGAATATCTGTTAATAAAAGGTTGATTTGATTTATGTTTGTTACATGCCCAATCGTAAAAAAGAAGATCTCCCCAGTTCTGAAGCCAAACGGCGGAAACAAGAAGAACAACGAAAAAACGAAACAGATGACGAGCACGACGCACATTTGAGTTCCCGAAGATTGACAATGAGCACCTTGAGAAGCAGAGAAACCGAAGGACAACGGATTGAACGGGTTGAATAATCTAGAATTACTTCACAATCTTTAAATAAAACACTTCGAACTCAAGCCAGCCATCAAACTTTCATCGCACGAGAAACGCGGACGAGGACAAGTAGACAGCAGAGCCTAACGAATGAAGCACTCCAGTACGACCCGACGAAGGAATATAACAACACAAACACATCGTAATCGGAAAAATGGATAAATCTGGCAATTATAAAACGCGAAAAAATTCGGTAGAGAAACACTAGGATTATGTTGCACGAATGTGTAAAATCGATTAGCGAAACTGTAAGGATCTCCGCAGGAATTTTTACATTAGATGACCGGGGAAATACTTTTTTCAAAATATAAAGCCGTACAGCGCCTGCTTCCAAATCACTTCTTTCGGTGTCACTTCGATCAACACTACCAGAGATAAAATCGATCATGTTTTTTTTTTTTTCATTCAAGGACAAATCTATCACAACCATTACCCAGCGAAGCCGAACTTATGACCGGATAGTACAAAATACACACACTATTTATCTCCATAGTACCATTGATCTCTACTGAACTGCCATTCCAGTTTGAAAGACTGAAATTTCCAATCAGAGTAGGCTACAATTTTACAATTAACAAAGCCCAAGGACAAACTTTCAAATATTGCAGTATCAACCTCAAAGATTCCTGCTTCTCTAAAATGTGTGTGAATTCCTGAGGTACCAATCTGCTAAGGCCATCGGTCCCTAGACTTACACACTACCTAACTAATTTAAACAATTTTATGCTAAGAACAATAGACACATACCCTTGCCCGAGGGAGGACTCGAAGCTCCGGAGGGAGTGGCCGCGCAATCCGTGACATGGTGCCCAAGACCGCGCGGCCACTCCGCACCGCCTTGCTTCTCTCACGGTCAACTAACGTACCTTGCTCTCGAAGGTTTGTAGCCTCTCCCCGATGTTATTCAATCTGTATATTGAGCAAGCAGTAAAGGAAACAAAAGAAAAATTTGGAGTAGGTATTAAAATTCATGGAGAAGAAATAAAGACTTTGAGGTTCGCCGATGACATTGTAATTCTGTCAGAGACGGCAAAGGACTTGGAAGAGCAGTTGAACGGAATAGACAGTGTCTTGAAAAGAGGATATAAGATGAACATCAACAAAAGCAAAACGAGGATAATGGAATGTAGTCAAATTAAATCGGGTGATGCTGAGGGAATTAGATTAGGAAATGAGACACTTAGAGTAGTAAAGAAGTTTTGCTATTTAGGAAGTAAAATAACTGATGATGGTCGAAGTAGAGAGGATATAAAATGTAGACTGGCAATGGCGAGGAAAGCGTTTCCCAAGAAGAGAAATTTGTTAACATCGAACATAGATTTATGTATCAGGAAGTCGTTTATGAAAGTATTTGTTTGGAGTGTAGCCATGTATGGAAGTGAAACATGGACGATAACTAGTTTGGACAAGAAGAGAATAGAAGCTACAGAAGAATGCTGAAGATTAGATGGGTAGATCATATAACTAATGAGGAGGTATTGAATAGGATTGGGGAGAAGAGAAGTTTGTGGCACAACTTGACTAGAAGAAGGGATCGGTTGGTAGGACATGTTTTGAGGCATCAAGGGATCACAAATTTAGCATTGGAGGGCAGCGTGGAGGGTAAAAATCGTAGAGGGAGACCAAGAGATGAATACACTAAGCACATTCAGAAGGATGTAGGTTGCAGTAGGTACTGGGAGATGAAGCAGCTTGCACAGGATAGAGTAGCATGGAGAGCTGCATCAAACCAGTCTCAGGACTGAAGACAACAACAACAACAACAACCACAGAATGTCATATATATTCCCTGGGAGAAGCTGGGCACCCCAGCTAGTATTTATTCAACGTTAGCAATAATTAACTATAATGCGGTAGATTAAACATTCTGAAACACTAGTATTCATCGCACGTGATGCAGTGAAAAAAATGTTAAAGCAAGGGTGCGTCTGATGACCAGAAAACGTTTTGTAAGTTACACATGCTGTGCTATGGGGGCGATCGGTATCGTCAGGAATGAAGAACACACTTCGTATATCATGATAGCAGTGTGGCCACTTTTATTGTTCCAAATGACCAGTTTCAACAGTCTTCAGCTGCCATCGTCTGAACTTATAGATCTCGTTATAAAATTGCCTTGTTTCAAGTACACGAACTCAAAGCATATGAGGCACTCCACAAGTACACATATCTTGATAAAAATCCATTTGATAAAATACACACAGCTGACAAAATGCGCAGTTGATAAAATCCTCGTACCATCCATTTTTCAACTGTGCTTATTTTATCAGTTGTTTCTTTTTTATAAATTTCCATAATATAAGATAATGGCAGCTTAAGACAGTTAAAACCGGTCATCTTGGAAAAAGGAAAGTGTCTGCACTGCGATCGCGGCGTATGATATGTGATCTTCATTTCCGACTAGAAAACTGATGAAAATTAGAGCAGAAGCACTCTGAAATATTCCTAAAACACGAAAATACAACACATGATTCCCTAATGGTGACGCTTGAGAATATAGTTTAACATACTGCTGAGAAGAGTACAACACCTACTACAACACCGACCAGAGTTCTTCCAGACAGAAATTAAAGCGGAAAATTAATGTACAGCGGCCGTATCTCTGCTGGGGCTACCACTCTATCCCATCTCGTTGTGAAAATAGTGGAAGGAATACGAACCGAATATACAGGATGTTTGAAAAAAACGTGCCACATATTCCTACTGGCCAAAACCAGAAGATAAGATTCTATTGTAATATGTCCGGCAACCAGATATGGGCCGTTTTACTTCTGACGAGTAATGTGTTGCATTCCTGTGGGATAGGCAGGATTCACAAGAGATGACATAGAAATTATCAGAATCCACACGTGTGAACAGATACAAATCCTCGTGTGATCAAGGAGGTGAGGCATCAGCATCACTTCAGTACCGTTGTATGGGCGGGGATTCTAACTGACAGACTAACAGGGGCATACACTTTAGCAAATAGATTGTCGGGTTCTGTGAACCAGCAGTTTCTGGGGGATAAATTTCCAGCGCTGTTGGAGAAAGCTAACCTTGCAGAAAGATAACGACTGCGATTTATGCACATTTTCTACATATCGTGCGACAGTACCTCACCGCAACATTTTATGTGCAATGGATTGGTGACGACGTCCGATAGCCCGACCAATCACCGGCCCTAAATCCATTGTATTTATGACTACGGGCAATTTAAAGTCATTAGTGTATGCCTAGCGTCTGATCAATGCATGTGAAGCAATCTGAATGAAGGTGTATTGGAAAGAGTGCGTGATTCACTACGAAAAACGACTGAAGGATAAGTCACGAATCGTGGTAACCAAATAAATCATTGTCTATGTCGTCTAATTCTTCGCAACAGACAGATGGGAATGAGAGCACAGACTGGTCCATATCTCATACATCGACGGAGAAAAATTCCAACACCAAGAAATAATTAATGTAGAGTAATGAAATTTCTGGAAATATTTGTCTAGGTTACATATACATGTGATTAACGTTGCAAGATGACACATTAAGAAGGTACGAGGAAAGACATTGCAAATGTGTGATACTCTTACATTATTAACCGGTGTAACCGCCAGAATCTTGATTGCAAGCATGCAAACGTGAATGCATTGTGGGATGGAGTTCTATGCCTGTTGCACTTGGTTGGTTAATGCTGTTGTGGATGACACTGGAATTTTCGTCCCATAATGTCCCATAGTGCTCGATTGGAGACAGATCTGATGATCGAGCTGGCCAAGCCAACCTGTCGACTCTTCTGTAGAGCATATTGGGATACAACAGCGGTATGTGGGCGAGCTTTATCCTGTTCGAAAACAACCCATGGAATGTTCCACGGGAGAACTGCGGATGTCAGTAACGTCCTGCCACGATACTTCGGCGCAGAGTCTTCCGGCCATCTTCAGATGAGTGCCACTGTAGTAGCACTGGCGAGTACGCGCTGAGCTCCGCTATTTAAAGCCTTCTGAGGTGACATTGCGCATGCGCTGCTCAGCGTGCGCCTTCATAACGGCTCCGTGCGCTGCGCCTCGCGCCCTCCACTGTGAAAGCCTGGCGTATCGATATCAGGTCGATTTCCATCTTTATGCAGATAATTACGTCGACTACGAAGTTTCTCTATAACAGGATTCCAAACAGAGTTTAACTGATAACCGCTATCTCGATTGATGAGAGTCCCGTTGTCAGACATTCTTATTTCCGCAGATTCATTGATAATCGTGCTCCAAAAGTTTGATGTATGGGCCAAAATTTTTGTGTCGTTGTAAGTCATCATGGAATGGTCTGTGGAAATACAATGTTCGGCGATTGCGGACTTGGTGCGTTGGAGAAGGCGAGTGTGGTGTTCCACAATGCGTTCCTGCACAGTTCGTGTTGTTTGCCCTATATATAATTTGCTGCATTCACACGGAATTTTGTAAACACCTGGTTTACGCAGGCCCAGGTCATCTTTAACGGAATCCCACTAGTGATGAAATTTTGGAAGGAGGGCGAAAGATGACTCTCACTTGATACTTTCTCAATATTCTGCCTATCTGTGAAGAAATATTCCCAATAAATGGTAGATAAACAGTCGAATTTTACGAAAAATCTGACAGTATCGCCGTGGGGAGTCCTTTGTCTTTCCTGGTGGCCAATCGTTTTATGGAGGATTTTGAGGAGAGATCACTCGACTCTGCCACTTTTAAACCGACAGTATTTTGGCGGTACGTTGACGACACTTTTATAGTGTGGCCTTATGGTCTGGACCGTCTCCAAGATTTTTTACGTCACATGAACTCCATACATGAAAACATAAAGTTTACCATGGAGATAGAGAAAGATGGTTGTCTGCCATTTTTAGACGTCTTGCTGCGACGGAAGAGTGATGGCACACTTGGTCACTCGGTGTACAGAAAGCCCACTCATACAGACCTGTATGATATCCGTTACCGATATCCGGCAGTTCTCCCGTGTTTTTATGGAACAATCAGTACGCCGGAAAAGCTTTAAACAACCCATGGAATGCAGTTCATGAGTGGCAGCACAACAGGTCTACATCACCAGACTGGAGTACAGACTGTTCCACTGACGAACTTATAAGTGTAATTGATTGGTGTGTACATATTATTAAAAATAACGGATAATGTATTTCGTAAAAATCTGATTTCTGCACATTTTCAGTGCAGTAAAGTGATAAAGTTAAATAAGTTTTGTAAACCGATTTCCTCTTTGATGATAGTGGCTACACTAGCCTTGGAATTACCACAAATATCTCAGTGTAATGTACATTTACATGTGGTGTGACAAGTTACTTACTGCTGGCGGCTCACCTCCAACTGCGCAACGCTAAGCGCTGTTAACAGCCAACTGCCCAACACTGCAATAGCAGCTTCCAACAATGCAAACCAGCCACAGACTGCACACAGCACAGTAGTGATTTTCATATAGAGCGCTACATGGCGCCACCTTCATAAAAACCTAAACAGCCTACTTACAATAGATAATATGAGACTGCTTGAGAAACTTCACATCAGTTACTTCATAAGACACAATAAATATTACAGAACAGGACTCAATAGCTTACTTTCAATAGGAAGATGTCGTTATAAGCGGATATAGTACAGTGTGCATTCCTAAGAAAAAAAAAAGCAGTCATGGTGCGTGGGATAACAAACAGAGTGCTCCTTCTGTCATTCGAAATCGCAGCCCAGGCCATAACTCATGGTACAGGTATAATGTATCTAGCAAGCAGATAGACTGGTTGCAAGCTCTGAACTGGCCTCCTAACCAACACGGCCGTCACTGGTGCTGCGACAGTACCAATGCTGTTCAGAAGACACAACACACCTCCATCCTGTCCTCCGATGAGCTCTCGCTTGACACCACTGAAGTCACAAATGGTGGTGGTTTAAGATCAGGGGAATGCATGCTGCAGGGCCTCTGGCTCGAAGACATCCTTGAAGTAACCGATTTGTAACAGATCGTTGTGTCTCTGTGGTGCCAACTGATGCTCGAACTGCTACTGTAGGCGTTCTGCAATGCGCGAGAGTCATAAGCCAAACATAGCGGTCTTCCCTCTCATAAGGGGAAGGCCTCAGACACGGCCAACCGATTCGGCTCAGATTTTGCAGGTCGCTTGTGTAGAACCTAAAACGAAGGAATCTAAGATATTTTGAGTCAACGCCCCCGCGTTTTTGAGAAAATCACCCCTAAAGCTTATGACGAGCGATCGACTCAAAATTGGCGGGATCGATAGATAATTATAAACAGAGCATTTTTCATCATCAGGTATGGGGTCCGAAAACGCATACTTTTCCAGAAATCGAGGTAAGACACTGTTACAACTGCCGCTTCTGTACCCACATGGTCAACGCTTATCGCCGACAGCACCGATAGCGCCACGGCGAAGGTAACTGGCTGCGAATCTCGAAGAAACGTCGTGGATGTTATTCTTTTGGTTTTATTTTCCATACCTCAGTTGATAGGGATAGGAGGATTAATACGGTAAGTAAATCAACAAGAAATGATAATAAGGTAGGCAAATAAATTTCTCAAACCTTTTGGGATAGTAAACAACTAAAATGTTACTCCAGGTCACTTTATAATGGCTCTTCCAGTCACTGTTACGTGTCCTCATTTTTCTTCGAACAACTAGATGGATGCTACTTGTCATATAAACATTCGAGACAAAAATACTCACGGCAACAAGAGCATCTAATGAATGCAATCTTTCGACAGCTACACTGTTCCTTCCCTATGTTATGACGAAGAGGCAACCAGGACAAAATAACTCTCCTCGCTGTAAACAAACGTCGCACGGTTCCCTCGTAAGGAAGTCGCAGCACTTTTACTCGGAGTTGTTTTTATGTGACTATGCTTAAAAGTTTAATAGTTTACTAACTCACGGCGTTTGGGAAATTAGTTTGCCTACCTTATTATTATCTTTCCTTATTGATTTACTTACCTTATTAACCGTCCTATCCCTATCAATTTAGATATGGAAAAATACAAACGAAAAGAATAACATCCTCTAGTTTTCTTCGAGATTCGAACCCGGGTTTACCGATTACCAGCCAGTTACCTTGGCCGTTGTGCTATTTTTTTTATCTCATTTTGTTCGCTTTTGTTCGTTGCATCTGCTCGAGGTGGACGTCGTAAGACATCCATTGAAGTTCGTTGTTGATCGATTAACTCAGTTTTTTATTACAGAGGGCAGCTAACCCTCTGACCGAACACGCTGAGCTACCGTGCCGGCGTTTCTTTCCTCGGTTTATGGAAAAGTGTGCTTTTTCGGACCCCATACCTGATGATGAAAAATGCTCTGTTTACAATTATCTATCGATCCCGCCAATTTTGAGTCGATCGCTCGTCATAACCTTTAGAGGTGATTTTCTCAAAAACGCGGGGGTGTTGACCCAAAATGTCTTAGATTCCTTCGTTTTAGGTTGTACACAAGCGACCTGACAAATCTGAGCCGAATCGGTTGGCCGTGTCGGAGGCCTTCCCCTTGTCAGTAATGCCTAGTGGCCGTTCGGAGATCGGTCTTCTTTCGACCGTATCTTCCTGTAGCCCCGCTGCCAGCAACCATGTACAGTGGCTACCTTCCTGCCAAGATTTTCTGCAATATTCTGGAAGGAACAACCAGCTTCTCGTAGCCCTCTTACACGACCTTGTTCAAACTCGGTGTGCTGTTGATAATGGCGTCTTCGTCGTCTTAAAAGCATTCTTGACTAACATCAGCTCGTCACGCCCAATCTCAAAGGTTATTAATACCCAAGACCAGCGCGTATTTAAAGCAAACGTGATTTGCATACTCAAAGTGGCGTTAGGCGCGCAACTCTTATGCAACTGGCGCGTCATCTGAGTATAGGCCATCTTTCAGATGTAGAAATACGCATACCAACTTTTTATCGCGCACTGTTCCTTATTTGTGCTAGGATTTCTTTTCGTCAATGTTCAAATGTGTGTAAATTCCTAAGGGGCCAAACTGCTTAGGTCATCGGTCCCTAGACTTGCACACTACTTAAACTAACTTATGATAAGAACAACACACACACCCATGTCCGAGGGAGGACTCGAACCTCCGGCGGGAGGGGCCGCGCAGTCCGTGACATGGTGCCTCCAACCGCGCGGCCATTCCGGGCGGCTTTCGTCGATGTAATGCAATTTTGTCCAATATTACCACGTGCAGGAAGGTGACAATTTTTTTAAACAGCCCTTATGCGGGAAACACTCAACGTATACAGCCTTAACGATGATGAGATGGAATTTCGCTAAAAGTGTATCTCGTATAGAATGGATGAGGAATACTTGCTAGGCATTATCGATACGCCGATGTCAGACAGCAGGTTCCAGAGGTTGAGCAGACTGGAAATGACATGGGAAAACCAGCATTAAATGAAACCTAGTCTGCTGCAGGTCTAAAGGCCTAATTCGAAATATACGCTTAAATGAAGGTGATATTCGAGGGGCAAGGCTTTTCAGCTAGTTATTTGTTTGTTATTTTATTCAAGGCGGTAATTTTCACAACTGTATTATTACTTTTTCAGGGTAAATTTCAATCATGAGTTGCTAATTAGTTTCATTACGCTTTACCGATTTCGACAAATTAATTCGTTATCTTCAGAAGCTTAGCTTAGCATATAGTCAATATGTTCTTCGTAGAAGGATAACGCCATGGTTTGTTCAGAAATTTCCATATTTCGTTTGTTTATTTGGAACCCGGAAATCTTATACTGTGTAGCCACGAAGATATGAGGCTGATGTTAAATGCATTTTCACATATTATGTTTCCAAACAACAGCAGATGTTTCATAATGGCAGCAATAACCTAAAGTTTATCTTAAGCAACTAAATAGATAAGAACTATACATGAAAATTCAGCACGTATATTGTCACAAATGCTATGAACTCTGTAGTAACAGAAATGACAAGATTCAGCGTCTATTTTGATATAATAAAATATAGAATACATATGGTAATATCTTAACAGATCATGTTAGATACGAGTACAAAAATATTATTTCTTTATAGCTGTATGAAACAGTCAGAAAGATAAATTCTGTTTTAAGCAGTATGCATATTTACAAAAGTAACTATAAGCAGTGCCGAGCAATGTTGGGACAAGATATGGTCAAATACTTAATGTGATTTTCCTTTCAGGTACTCATAGAGAAAGTAAAAGTATGTGCTTTACGCGTCTTAATTCTTCACACTTATTTGTGTTTATGGAGTTTCCTGTCGTATCTGCAGTAAGTGGTCTTCCGAAATTCATAGTGGCGCCAAGGAAATCCGAACACCGTTGTTCAGAAACACATTTCCAGTGCCTAAACTACAACGCCGCTTTACTCGGTCAGTTACCGCAGGCAAACTGTTAGGTGGATTCGGTCGTTGACCCGATATTTCAAACCAAGATGGACAATACACTGCGAACGAAACATAACAAAGTTAAATACGAGCGTACGCCGTGGGACATCAGAGGGAAATACCGAAGAGCGTGTACTGCAAAACACGTAGACGTATTTCTCTCCATAATCCTTTGGACTAGAGGCCCCTATTACTGTCAAAACCATCAGAAAAGTGAAAAGCGACCTTATAGCCGTGTTACAGCCTGCTGTGCCTTTCAACTTTAAACACTAGTAACGAATCATGTTCAGCATACAACTGGAATTTTGTAGTAAAAATCTAAAATAACGTTCTGTAAGTATGGAAGTTAACGCATCTGTCGCAGAGAGAACCTGTTTTGTGAAAAGCCGGTAGGAGAAGGAGATATGAGACTGCGTTGTTATATGGCAGCCAGAACATATAATCTGCGCGCTTCTCGAAACAGCAAACAGGTCAACTGATTCTTTATCTGTTTGCTGCTAACACTGAAGCAACTCTTCTATTCGCTTCTAATGGTGCTGCCGTTCCAAATACTTTGGTAACACGTGACGGTATATGTAGAGGCGAGCTAACACCTGCTGTCGGAAACGAGAACTTGTGGGGGCTGATCTGAAGAGCTTTTGCGTGAATACAACTTTCTGAGACTTTATCGTCAAATTTGTCTGGCATCGCAAAGGTTGGGGTTAGTTACTTAGAGTACACAAGTGCAACCATATTCTGATCTTACCCTGAAATATGCGTGGTTGAAATACATATTGTTCTTTTGTGGTTAATGAAAAGGTCGTTGGAGCGTTCACAATTTCTGCCACTAAATGTTTATTTTTTGTTGGACTTCAGCACACACTATTTTAACAATGGTCTGTTTCACGTTGGTTCAAATATAGGTAACAACACTCAGATCAGTATTCGTCAGCGAACTTGGGTTTGCAGTAACTTTGCCTTTAGTAAACGCAGTTAGAAATATGTGGAGAACTGGTTGCTGTGATAGATAAATAATTATAGCGCACTTCGCATGCAGTGGTAATCATTGCTATTGTTTGTTCTCGTGGTCTGACTGAAATTATTAATAGAATGAAATTTTCACTCTACAGTGTGCGCTGATATGAAACTTCCTGGCAGATTAAAACTGTGTGCCGGACTGACACTCGAACTCGGGACCTTACAAGGTGGGCAGGGGTCCGGACCCGAGGCCTGGCCGCGATGCCTCCCCTCCCTTCCCTGAATCACTCCCTCAGATTAGCTTTTTGATTTATTTTTTATTATTGTATTTTATAATTTTTTTACCAGGAACAGGGTAAATAAACAAAATATCTTTATTGGTAAAAGCTTAAATACAACAGAAATGCCATCCTTCCGGCGGAAATAACACGAGACAATGGTTCAAATGGCTCTGAGCACTATGGGACTTAACATGCTGAGGTTATCAGTCCCCTAGAACTTAGGACTACTTACACCTAACCAACCTAAGGACATTACACATATCCATGCCCGAGGCAGAATTCGAACCTGCGACCGTAGCGGTCGCGCGGTTCCAGACTGTAGCGCCTAGAACCGCTCGGCCACACCGGTCGGCCCTGGCAAGTGACGTGTTGGGCACGACAGGTGTTGATCTCAGTGTTGAGCCGTCGGCGTCGATGTTTCCTATTGGAGGCGATATGATGCATGGTAGGATGTTCTTGTTCCCCCGAATCTTGACATCAGATTCGCACTATAGCCCCCTGCAGTCTACGGCGTGTCAACGTTACTATTTGCGCCTTAATCCTGCTGCGTTCCCTCTGGGTGTCGGGGGTGGGCGGTTGGGCGTCCAGGTCGCGGAGAACGGCGTAGAAATAGTCGGTAGTGTGCCGGCGCCACATAGCAACTTCCTTTCCATACTGAATCAAAGTACGTCGAATGGCAGGTTTGGCATATTCCAGCCACCAGGTCAAGGTCGTGCAGTATTTAGGTAAGCGACGCTCACAGATGGCCCATGTCTTGGTAACACGTTGAAGACATTCGGGATCATGAAGATGGGAGGTGTTTAGCTTCCACGGTGCACGACTACGCCAGACCACTTGCTGAGGGTGGAGACTGTTGCTGATAAAGGCACAATGGTCCAAAAAGGCCAAGGGCCAAAGTTCTGCACCTTGGACTGCAGGGGTGAGTTCCCGAGAGACGTAAATCCTATCAAGGCGGCTCGCGGAGTGACTCATCTGGTATTATGGCCAGGCGCATCGCCGTACCTAACATCCCAAGTGTCTCGGAGCAACAGATCTCCGACGACCAGACGCAGTTCTTGACGAGTGTTGTAGTGGGGCATTTGATCCTTAGGGTGTAAGACGCAATTAAAATCACACCCAAGCAAGTAATCGTCGCAGCGTCCAAGAAACAAAGGGCCGATTTCTTCTGAATGAAAGAGTGCCCTGCCGCGTCTGCGGGTAGAGCCTGACGGAGCGTAAATGTTGACAATACGCGTCCCCATGACGGTGACGGACATGCCTGTGGCGTATAGAAGGTATGTGATATCGGCCACTGGAATGCCTTCTCTGGCGTAGATGGCTACGCCACGTCCCAGGTGGTCACCAGGAGAAGGATAAGTGTTATATCCCAAGACGTCTGGAAGTGTGGCCAAGTGTACTTCCTGTAGTAGTGCGATGTCGACGTCCGACGCCCATATCATCTCTCGCAGCAGTTGAAGTTTCACGGGTGAGCTAATGGTGTTAGTGTTGATCGTCGCTACTCGGTAGGTTTGGAGACGTACCCCGCCGTGGAGGGGAACTCCACCAGCGGAGGATGAAGAGGGGCGAGGCAACGGCGAGTCGTGCCATCTGACAGCTTTACCAGCGGAGTAACGAGGCTTCTGTCTGGGGTAACTCTGTCCCCAGCGTGTGGATCGGGCCTTCATCGACGTCCTCACTTCAAGCCATTGAAGGCGCTGTCATTGTGATGGTCATACGATCCACTACGGTCGTAGGGGCGGAGGACGTCTCGGTGGCAGTCGCAACGGTGGAGTCCATTGGTTCAGGAGCACCTGAGTGAGCCAGTAGAGTAGGCATCGACACAGCCACAGTCGGCGTCATATTGTCGTCATTCGTATCGTCGTGCAGGTTCTCCGGGGCATCTTCGGGTCGGACGGCCTCTGGAGCATCAGGACGAGGTGATCCGTCTCGTTCCGAGACTGTACGGCGCCTCCTCTTGCGCCTCTTTGTTGAACGTTGTTTGCGGGTTCGTCCCTCTGTGTCGGAAGACGGAAGGGAGTCGTGGCGCTCTGAGAGGAAGGCCGTTACGGGAACCTCAAGTGAAGGGACGTCCATATGATCGGGCGGGTGGGGATCAGAAGTCGTCGCTGTTGGTAGTGGCGCCGAAGTAGCGTCTGGTTGTGAGCGCGACGTGTCGACCCCGGCGGTATCCGTAGCAGCAGGAAGGGTCACCGGTACATGGTCCGACGGGCAGCGGCAGATGGGAGGAGAAAGAGCGCCGATGCATAGGTGATCGGTAAAACCGTCGTCGGAGCCGGAGGTCTTGGGTTGGCCGTCGTGTATGACAACCGCGCGGCACCCGCTAATTTGCAGGTAAGATGACACGTGGCGATGGAGATCGATGGTGATCTGTCGTACACCGTTAAGAACGGGGTACGTTTGGAATTGCGCCCAGCGTTCGGCAGTGTGGCCATGTACAGTGCCATAGGGGCGGAAAGCCGCGATAACGTCTTCCGCCGGGAGCTCGAACGGGGGTTCGAAAACTCGTATGGTGCGCATGCCCAAGCCTGCATGGTCGGCAGTGACCGCACCAACATTGCCGTCGGCGTCGCAAAAGCGTAGTCCATGGTTGGTGCTACAAAGTATTCTTTCATATGTCGCGTCATTGACGACTTTGACCTACACCGTACTGCTTAATATGGACAAATGGATGCCCAAGATGGGATCTTAGCAACGTCGCGTAGGAAGCGTTCTACTTCCAAGGCCTTTGCTCGTACGTAGTGGTTGCAGAAGTTGAATCGTAGTGTTGATTTTCTAAAGCGGTTGGCCATGGTTCTAGTGCACGTAAGCGACAAGTAAGTGACGGCCGCTGAAATGTAAACAACAGCGAGCCCGCGCGCTCCGCAGGCGGAAACAACAACACGTCCGCAGTGCACGGCGGCGAAAGCCGGACTGCCCAACTGAGCTACCCGAGCACGACTCACGCCCAGTTCTGATCAACCCACGATACTGAAGATTGTCCAGCCACAGTTCGAATTTGATATACGTTTTCGTATCAAAAGTATTAATGAACATTAATATGGGGTGTGTTCACCCTTCGCCTTTATGATAGCTTGATGAGGCAGCACAGTGCTTTCGTTTTTTGAGCAATAGACACACACCAACCGGGATGAATGTGCGGGTAACGTGATGCAAGAGCCATAAATTATACGGCCACATTTCAGGCCGTTTCCTTCTCACATTTTCTCACAGTCGTCGCAGCATGTCCCGATAGTTCCATCGATTAACATTTTGTCCATGTGGCAGGAATTCATCATGAACTAGTCCTTCAAAGTCAAAGAAAACAGTCCGCATGGCTTTAACATTTGACCTCACTTGACGAGCTGTTTTTAGTATTGAGAACCTTTCCCGACCCGTTGTGAAGATTGAACCTTGGTGTCAACATCATAACCGTAGCCCCACGTCTCATCACCAACTATGATTCTCTTAAGGAACATCTCGCTCCCAGCCGGCCGGGGTGGCCGAGCGGTTCTAGGCGCTACAGTCTGGAACCTCGCCGGCCGCGGTGGTCTCGCGGTTCTAGGCGCGCAGTCCGGAACCGTGCGACTGCTACGGTCGCAGGTTCGACTCCTGCCTCGGGCATGGATGTGTGTGATGTCCTTAGGTTAGTTAGGTTTAAGTAGTTCTAAGTTCTAGGGGACTGATGACCACAGCTGTTAAGTCCCATAGTGCTCAGAGCCATTTGAACTATCTCGCTCCCAGCTGCGCGATCTAGAATCTCTTCAGAGATTGCGTTGCAAAGGTTTCTCTCGACTTCATTCACGATCATTGGGAGGAACTTGGCGGCAACATGATGCACTCCAACATGGTATCTCAGGATTTTATGACATGATCCAACTGAAATGTTACATTCTTCTGAAATCTCTCGGACAGTCAATCTTCCATTGGCATGCACAGTTTTGTTGCCGTTAGACGCCGAAGGGCGTCCCGAACGAGGGTCATCTTTAATTTCCGTCTGGCCATTCTTAAACCGTGTGAACCATTCGCAACACCGAGTACGGTTTAAGCAATCATCACCATAGACTTCATGCATCATTCGGTGTGTCTCTGTAAAGGTTTTCTTGAGTTTCACGCAACATTTCATGCCGACGGGTTGCTCCTCTAACTCCGCCATCTCGAAATGCAAACTGTGCAACACACGTTCTACTCAGCACAGCACTGAACAATAACTAACAGGCACGCAACAATGAAACTTCCGTCAGTTACACATTAAACACAGACTTCTGCAGGGATGCCAACCGCATTTCGCTCCAACACACCATTGGCGAGAAATTACGAAAGTTCCGGAATTTTAGGAACAGACCTCGTTTTCTTAAGCGCAATAAGGCGACTACACCCGAAACACGAAAACCACCTCCATACCAAAATACGACCTACTGTGTACTTCACTGTTGGCTCTGCACTATGGTACGTAACGTTCTCTAGGCAGTCACCGAACCCAAATCCTTCTATCAGGTTGCCACAGGGTACATCGTGATTCATCACTCCAAGTTACTCGCTTCCAGTTATCCATTGTCCAGTGGAGTCGCTCTTTACGTCACCTCAAGCTATGCCCAGCACTGACTACAGAAATGTGTGCCTTATGAGGAGTGCTCGACCATAGTACGCCATTCTTTTTAACTCCAGCTTTGCTAGCTGGACAGCTGGTAGCATTTTGGAACACATGAGTGATTCCTTCCGCTGATTTCGTGCGACTTTTTACAACCATCCTCTGCAATGCTCGACGGTCGCTGCCCCACAGTACTGGAGGATGCGTAGTCTTAGTTTAGCTGTTCGCGTGTCCACTTCACAATCACGTCACCAACAGCAAACTTGGGCAAGTTTAAAAGAGTTGAAATGTCCTTCATGGATGTGTTACTCAACCGATATCCTGTGACTAGTCTATGTTCGTAGTCACTGGGCCCTCCTGGCCGGCAAAATTTTAATTTTCGTGTAATACAATGTTCCATAAATAAATCAAAATAGTTCCAGTCGCCCGGTTCGGACCAAGATTTGCAGCAGATTTCTTGTGAATACAAAGCGAACGAAGGAACTAGAATTTCTCCTCCCAAATATTCCAATTGGCAGCCCCACCGTTCCTCTCCAAACCGATTGGCATATATACTTAGCTGAAGAGATCAGTTCTACAACAGTCCAGCCAACTCTCATGCTTCGGGAATGAAAGATGTGTAAAAAAATCTACTACCAACTATTCTAACACACTGCCAGCCTACTGGGATATACGAGGTGCGACAATAAAATAATGAGACTGATGTGAAAAAAAATGTTGCTTACCGTTTTAGTCAAGTTTAGTATTGTCTCCTTCAAAGTAGTTCCCTTCCAATTGCACACACTTTTTCCAGCGCTTCGGTCATTGATGGTAACATTTCTGGAACTCATCTTCTGTAATATCCTCCAAGACCCTCGTCATAGCTTTTTGGGCATCTTGTGTTGTTTGAAAATGGTGTCCCTTGACCGCCAGTTTGACTCTAGGAAATAGAAAAAAGTCACATGGAGCGATAGCTGGTGAATAAGGTGGCTGTGGTAGTAATGAAATTTGTTTTGAGGTTAAAAGTTGCTGTACTGACGGAGCAGTATGGGATGGCGCATTACCATGTTGCAGAATCCAATTATCAGTAATGTTGGCACGCACACGAAGAACTCTTTTACGAAGTCTTTCTAAAATTTCTTTGTAGTAATATTGGTTAACTGTTTGTCCAGGAGGCACCCACTCTTTATGAACAATTCCCTTGGCCCTGGGCAAGTTGACATCCGTTCGTGAGGTTGGTCATCCACTGCGGTCTTCATCCTCAACATTCGTTCTGCCTTCACTAAACATTTTATGCCAACGAAAAACTTGAACTCTTGACATTACGTCCTCTCCAAAAGCCTTCTGAAGCTTACTGTAAGTTGTCTTCGCGTTTTCACCCAATGTAACGCAAAAAGAAATATCATACAGTGGCGCAATATTATGCGGTCCTATTTCCGTGACGAGAGACACAAACGCGTATTAACTTATTAAAGCACAACTCACAACTGAGCAGTTGCATCGATGTACTGCTTGGACTAGAAGCAGCTTATGGACCAAAGTCAAAGATGTGCTTACGCAAGCCTGCAGGGTTGCCACATCTTGAAAAGAAAATCAGTTTCATTACTTTATTTTCGCACCTCGTACGGCTGTGTAGAACAAAGTCGTACAACAACCTGACTAGCTCTCATGAGTAGGGAACGGAAAATTTTTTTTGGAAATTTGTGGTAAGGACTATGGGACCAAACTGCTGAGGTCAGCGGTCCATAGGCTTACGCACTACTTGATCTAACTTAAACTAACTTGCGATAAGGACAACACACACACCCATGCCCGAGGGAGGAATTGAACCACCGACGGAGGGAGCCATGCGAACCGTGACAAGACGCCTAAGACCGCACGGCTACCCCGCTCGGCGAACGGAAAAAAACCTCACACATATACAATTTTAATTTTGTATGGAACAGTGGTCAATATTTTCTCAGGAAGAGATTTTAAAAAAATTCCCATCCCCTGACTCCAAAGAAGGTTTCTGCAAGGTTTCCCTTGATTGTGGGACCTATCTCGGAATTGATATCCCCTCGCATTAATTTTAAATTGGGAACTCCCTCGCCGATCTCTCCTGGTGTTTGGCGGAAGAGAACTGAGGCACTACTGTGCCCGCTTTGTCTCTTGGAGTACACAATGAAAAGTACAGGGTGATTATAATTAAAGTTAAATTTTCAAACCGCTGTAGAAATAACTTCAATGGTCAGAATGACCTCAAATTGCAACGGAATTTTATCTGAGAAGGTGGAAAACGTATGTCAGAAGAAAACTAAATAGTTGCAAAATGTAGCAATAGATGGCGCTATAAGCATCATAATATAATAGCAGTCAACTACAAATGACAAATGAATCATACAACAACGCCTAAGGTGTATCTTTGACGTTAAAAAAACTGTACTATTCAGTGTGCATGAGTGTATAGGTGTGATACTGTTTGTTACGTGAGCCCATCCCCCATGGCAAGGTCATATCACATCGGATGGGAAAAATTAGTTTTTAATTGTCCTGAGGCCAAACCGCATAAAAAACATCAATCAAAATCAAATCAGATTATTAATTTCCGCGTAGTGGCGAGAAACATGTTCAGTGTGCTGTCCACCGTTTTCTGCAACAAATTGAAATCGAGTAACAGCATGTTCTACCACTGATCGAAGTGTTTCCGGAATCACGTTCAGAATGTGTTGCACAATGCGTGTATTCAACGCAGCTAAATTTGCAATCGGAATACTGATAGCCCACAGCCAGAAGTCACACGGATTAAGATCAGGTGATCGGGACGGCCAGGCTGTAGCGAAATTGCGGCTGATAATCCTAGCATTTCCAAAATGGCGCTTCAGTAGCTGCTTAAATGGATTTGCAATGTGCGGAGGTGCGCCATCTTGCATAAAAATAATCCCAGCCACACTTCTACGCTGTTGGAGAGCTGGAATGCCGTGGTTGCGCAAAAGACGCTCATAGCGCTACCAGTGACTGTACAGGTAACAGGACCGGAAGCACCTGTCTCTTCGAAAAAAACATAGCCCTATGATAAATGATGAGTAAACCCACACCACACAGTGACGTTTTCAGGATGAGGTGGTGCTTGTTGATTTGCGTGTGGATTTTCCGTTACCCATATTCGACAAATATGTGTCATAATACGCCAGATGGAAGTGGGCTTCGTCTGTCCACGGCCCATCATTGTCCACTTCCAAGAGGGCAGGAAACTCTAAAGCAAAGGTTTCTCTTGCTGGCAGGTCAACAGGAGGCAACTCATGCACATTGGTCATTTTGAATGGATATCAAAAAAGGATGTTTGTCGGATTTCACGCACCGTGTTCACGGGTGTGTCCAATGTTCGGACAATTCTCCGTGCACTACACGTATGCACACCACCACTCGTCTCCTCCTGCATTGCTGTGGCCACTGCTTCCACTGACGTCGAATCAGTTTGGTTCCTCCCTGTAGCAGGTTGCACACCAAAGGAACCCGTCTTTTCGAATTTCCGAATCGTATTGTCCAGACCAACGCCTTTTTTTTTTTTTTTTTTTTTTTCAAACCCTCCAGTGTCCGGAACTTCCGCAGAGCGACTTGTGCACAGTCATCATTCTTGTAATACAGTTTTACAAGCAGAGCACGATCCTGCATCGAGACAGTCATTACGAACGTCGCAGACGCGAAAGTAGGAAAAGCCGCCGTGTTTATAACAACTTCAATGGATCGTGTGCATGGCAGGTGTTTTCATTAACGTTCATGAAAAATACAGCGCCGTCTATTGATCAATTTTCACACTTTTTATTTTTCTTCTGACATACGTTTTCCCCTTTCTCCGATAATATTCCGTTGCAATTTGAAATCATTCTGACCAGTGGTGTTATTTTTACAGCGCTATGAAAGTTTAATTTTAATCACCCTCTACATTAAAGAACAGAATGATGCGCGACCCTGAGAAGGGCACTTCTACGTATTCCAAACTGCCATGCGAAGATCCACAGAATGTTGTAGAAAGGACGATAGTAAGTAGTGCCACATTTAAACTTTACAGCTTTCCCATTACCGATTTCATGCATCTCTTACAACACTGTAAGTAATGCAGCGTGATTTACAGACTATGTAGTTGTGACCTGATGTGTGGTTGGTAGCCGTGTATAAGAGGGAAGGCGAGCTACTGGAATACACTGCCGATCAGATCGGCACGCCATTAGTTCGCGTCAAATTATCTGCGTTGCTGTTAATGTTCTTACACATGTCAAAGACAGTGCACCTTTTAAACGGCTCTTCAAATGTAATGGGGACAGTGTTTGACGATTCACAAAGGTACAGGTAATGCCATATAACAACAACAATTTGATAAATACTGTGTAAACTCTGAAGATAAATAATCAGATAAATTGGCAATAAGATAAATTGGCACAAATTTCTACATCTAAATCTCTTTTCTGCAAATCATTGCGAAGTAGTATCAGGTATCACCACAGTCACACATACAGCCAAGATTCTAAACATTTTGTTTGAACCAAATACTTAACAAACTTGCGAGTCATGTTACTGGAACGAAGATACGTTATGCAGACTGTAACGAAGGTTCTAAGAATGATAACGAACTAGTGATTAAAACGAAGGTTCTAAGAGTCATAACGAACTAGTGATTAAGAGTTCAATAAAATAAGAACGCTATTAAAAGGTAACATTGATGTATGGAAACATTTTGTGCCATGAAAACTGACGTAAGAAGAACTTATCTTTTGCGTAAATAAGTAGAACTACAATCTGTCCTTTGTTTGTAAGCGCGGTTGCAGTTAGAGCATCAAAAGTGAATGGATAATATCGAGTGTCGCTTCATCACTGATGTTTCTCTCTGGTAAACCCTCATTTTGTTCAGTAATGCTAACATATTTCTTATAAATATTCTGGGCTAGCTGACTTGCAGATTGTGCGCCTGGTGCAGTTTGTACGGGATCGACTGCACTTGAGTCCAGTTAGTCTTCATCACCCTTGCTGTTGGTACCACTGAGTGGGTCTGTGATGATATCTATGTGCTCCATTGGCACCGCTTGTCGACTTATTTCATTTGTACTTTGAACTAGCATTCCCTCGCATCCTTTTCTAGATCGGGAAGTGCATCCTCAATCGCGGAATTGTTTTTGTCACCCCTGATTGATGTCGCAGGAGAAACATAAAATCCCAAATATTTTTTGCGTTTGCTACCAAATCGTTGGACTGGACGCAGAGGACCTGTACCTTGGTTGGCCCGTTCCCCGGATTTGACGCCTTTAGACCTTTTTCTGTGGGGAAGTCAGAAAGACCCTGTCTACAAGAAGATTACAACTACACCCGGTGATATTCAGCGACGTATTACTGCAGCCTGCTCTGACATCTCCCCTGAAATGCTAGCACGTGTGCAGCAATCGTTCCATACCAGACTGCAAGCTTGTATTGCCGCTACCGGTGATCACTTTGAACACAACCGGTGATGGTCAATTGTCTCTTTACTGGTCAGAATCCACATAACCAGTGTATGCACGTGTGTTGCTCTTTAGTGTGTGCTACGGTACTGCGGTGCAGGTTTTACGTGATTCGCCCTGTGTATGCCTACCGCCTTAATCGATTGCAACTCTTCCAAAACTCTAAGCTCTGCCTCTGTTACTCCATCCTTTCTGTTTTCTTAGCTTTCCGTTTCTTCTGTCACGTTGTGAGACAGTTCGTCCCCATCGTAGAGGCTTCCAGTGCACTTCGCCTATGCAGTCTTTTCTCTACATTTAACAGTGGAATTCTTCTTGCACTCTTAATGTAGTCGACTTTGCTATTAATTTCGCCGAAAATGTTATATTGCGTAAAGACGTGATGCAACTTTGGAGACAGCCTGTGCTGTTGCTAGGCTGCTAACAGAATGGCCGCGTGGCGGTGAGGCTCGCGAGCCAGCAGCAGAAGGGCCCTCGTCCGTCCTCTCCTCTCCTGTGCTAACGAAGGCGACGTGTTCCCCGTGGAATCTCCAGCACGAACCTGCGCTCTCCCAGTAACGGGCAAACACCGCACCGCCAACAAAAGTCTATACCTATGGATAGTCAAATATCGTCAAATTTTTCAGCACATACACTCAATAGCTCCTCTGGCCACTGCAGAACAGCCAGCTGTACCGCAAACAGATAATACTGGCTTTTAACAGCAAAGTGCAATTACTCGGTAAAATATTTAAGATCACGCTTCACACATTGTAAAATAGTGGCGCACTGTTTATTCAGAGGAAGGAATCAGTCACAAAAAGTACAAAAATGCAACGGGGCTTTGAATGTAGACCTTCCCAGCGTATACTAACTTACCTCTACCACGGAAAATCTCTCCAGCCGGGTGGCTCTGCTGGAATACCACCATCATATGATGAGTTTGGCATCGAAACGTCGCGCTATCTCAACGCTGCCACCCGGCTGGAAACCCGACGGGCTATAATCTACAGCAGGACTGACGAAGGGCAAAAGAAAGTCCCAGATATTTAGCCAGCCTAGTTCGTAGTGACGGCCGGGAACAGAGGTGGTGGTGAATTCTCTACATGTACGATATCATACACTGCTAAGGCAAAGCATTTTGAGCAACTGCTTACTAACATGTGAGTCCATCTTTGGAACGCAATAAAACAGCAAAGATTCTGCATAGCATAAGTTCGACAATTCGTCAATAAGTTTTCAGTGATACTGGAAAGGACTGTTGATATTTTTAAAAATATCGGGATTCCGATTTATCGATGTTTAAAAATAAGTCATTATCAACTCTAGATATATCGAAGGAACGTAGCTACGTATCCATATACGGACGGAAAGAATATCGACATAGAAGCCTATAAAAATATCCGTTGCACATATACTGCCGGTTGTAGAACTGTGTATTTAAGTATTGATTTATTATTAGATATTCTGTACATCAAAAAACTAGCAGCCTGCCTATGCTCGTTAGACCGAGAATTGAAAGTAAAACGATGCACGTTCAAGTTTGGCGATAGCCACTTTGCTTACAAGGGTAACTGAATGTAGGCAGCATAATAAAAGGTGTTCGATGGATCCTTCGCTCGGTTTCGTCACATATCCGGTTTGTCCGGAACACTTCATGTCGACTTCCCTGTTTTCTCATTTCTGCCAATGCCAGCGACATGGCAGTTGTAGTGTCAAAATTATGTGATGAAGCTAAACGTTGCAGTTTCTGTTGGTAGCGTTGAGCACTGATTACGTCAGCATTTCCCCTCATACGTCTCCACCCAGCGCAAAGACCAATCTTGTCATTAAGATTATTTAGCTCTTTCAATTAAATTTTCTCCGACACATTTAAGTCTCGTCTTTATCTATGATAATGATTTAGATTTTTGTTCATCATTTTCAACAACTGTGTTTGAAGAATGCCGATGTGAAGAAGTAGCACACTAGTTGCTTAAAAATTGTTTTTTAATGCAACTGGTGTGGTATATCTTCACATCGGAAATCTTGCTATTCAATTTAGATCGCCACCGCTCCTCCTCCTCCTCCCCCCCCCCCCCCCATTCCCCGTTGTGCAACTGGACTTCTCACTTACACATGCTTCGCACAGTCCAGGAGAAAGATTGGACGTGATGGAAGCTCAAAAAGCAGTAAGACTCCTTCACGCAGTGAAAGTAAAATTTCAAAAGAACAACTTCAAATATTTGCCGGAAATTGTGAAAAAATATAATGTAAAATAAAAATATCGGCTTTTCATATAGTCATTTTGGTATCGATATATATCGATTCATGTGGGGATAATAATGGCCTGCACATACCGACATTTTTCGAGTATGATCAATATATCTATAATTTTTCGGCAGCTGTAGTACGGATTGCCGGCCGCGATGGCCGAGCGATTCTAGGCGCTTCGGTCCGGAAACGCGCGTCTGCTACGGTCGCAGGTTCGAATCCTGCATCGGGCATGGATATGCGTGATGTCCTTAGGTTAGTTAGGTTTAAGTAGTTCTAGGTCTAGGGGACTGATGACCTCCGATGTTAAGTCCCATAGTGCTCAAAGCCATTTGAATCATTTTCTAGTACGGATTGATCATTCGTTAACGCAACCACTTTCGTGGCGTGCGGCCGGCTGATGACGCCAGCTGCTGATCCAGCGGCGAGGTTGACAGGAGGTCCACAGTGAATAGAGGACGGTTTGCCGCGTCAGGCACTTTTACCATGCACACCGTAAACACGTGAAAATAAAAGTAAATTACTCACGTAAATGAAGCAAGGAAAAGTTAGAACTGCTTCTCTTCGTTGTTCAGTCATTTCTGCCACCTGCTTAGGAAATTCCTCTTTACACTTTGCAGGCCCCTCAGAAAACTGGCAGCAATTTCTCGACATCCGTTAGTTTTAAATTCATCTAAAGTGTGTGAATTTTATTCACTTTTAATGTCCCCCCCCCCCCCCACACACACACACCCCTAAGCCCAAAGATAAAAATCGCAGGTGGTGAAATCGGGGACGAAGAGGCCGTAAGTTGTTAGCGATAAGCCTATCTTGAAACGCGTCACGAATTTCCTATAATGAGAAGTTGACATAAGTGCCGTCACAAGGTCCTGCTAAAAGGTTGCGAACGGATGTTCTCTCTCAGTTAATTGGCCAACATAAGGCCGCAAAATGTTTTCCATGTATCTCTCACTGTTAATTGTTTCCTGTAAAAAAATTGCGCCTGCTACTCTCTCACCGCTAACAGCGCACCGGACTTACTTTTGATCATGCAGAAGTGCTTCGTGTACTACGCCAGGCTTTCCAGAATTCCAGCAACGGTTATTTTGCTACTTAGCGTATACATTTAAGTGAAACCATCACTCGAACGAAAATAAAGTTAGGTGGGAGTCAATTTCTCCATCGTGCACCTTATTCAGAATCCAGTCACAAAACAGCAATCATTTTGCAGAGTCACCCACTTTAAGTTCTGGCGTCGCAGTTATTTTATAGGACTGTATCTTCAGTAACTTGGTAGCTGTTTGAACAGAATCGTAGGAAATCCCCAGTTGCTGAGAAAGATGTTGAACTGATTTTCTAGGAGGCCTTTTCAGAGCATGCCCACTGTTATCAAGATTTTCTTCTGTCAGTACTGTAAGTGGCTGCCTATGTATTTATCAATCGAGTAATCATTCTCCGATTAGGAACTTGGACATCAGGAAATTCCTCTTGAAATAATGACCTAATTGCATACGCTGATTCTATACGCACTTATGAACCATACATGAATAGCCTATGACGAATAGAATATTTATATTTCGCCATTTTAGTTCAAACACATTCACTCAGTACATTGTATTGCGTCGGCTAACAAACACGCACAACCTGCGCAAGCAAAGGCCTCGCAGCAGAGGAAAGATACAGTCCCCGCCAGCTCCTCCGCCTGCTGGCTGCCCTTACCTGATGATAAATGCTTGTAGTCAGACTGGTTGACATCTGAAACATACCAGACTGGACTACTCCAGACAGAAATACGTCAATGACGTTTGTACTGGCAGTGCCCGCTCCCACACTTCCTCTGCGTAAACCATTGACACTGCCTGTTTTCAAGTAGGAAAATTTTTTGAAGCGAAAATTTCGTCTATTACTAGAAAATAATGCAACCTTGGTCCTATTTCAAATTAAGGACAGTATTTCGAAAGACTCATAAAAACTACAGAGACCTACACCGTATATAATGTTCAAAACTTTTTCATGGTTTTTGTAGAATATTTGTATTTAATATTTCGTACTCGTTGCGAGTTAAATCTTCACAAAATTTCGAAAAAGAACGTTGCTATCTGAAGCACCTACATGACGAATACAATGTGATATGCAACTTTGGAAAGATTCGTAGTCGAGCATTATACACTCCTGGAAATGGAAAAAAGAACACATTGACACCGGTGTGTCAGACCCACCATACTTGCTCCGGACACTGCGAGAGGGCTGTACAAGCAATGATCACACGCACGGCACAGCGGGCACACCAGGAACCGCGGTGTTGGCCGTCGAATGGCGCTAGCTGCGCAGCATTTGTGCACCGCCGCCGTCAGTGTCAGCCAGTTTGCCGTGGCATACGGAGCTCCATCGCAGTCTTTAACACTGGTAGCATGCCGCGACAGCGTGGACGTGAACCGTATGTGCAGTTGACGGACTTCGAGCGAGGGCGTATAGTGGGCATGCGGGAGGCCGGGTGGACGTACCGCCGAATTGCTCAACACGTGGGGCGTGAGGTCTCCACAGTACATCGATGTTGTCGCCAGTGGTCGGCGGAATGTGCACGTGCCCGTCGACCTGGGACCGGACCGCAGCGACGCACGGATGCACGCCAAGACCGTAGGATCCTACGCAGTGCCGTAGGGGACCGCACCGCCACTTCCCAGCAAATTAGGGACACTGTTGCTCCTGGGGTATCGGCGAGCACCATTCGCAACCGTCTCCATGAAGCTGGGCTACGGTCCCGCACACCGTTAGGCCGTCTTCCGCTCACGCCCCAACATCGTGCAGCCCGCCTGCAGTGGTGTCGCGACAGGCGTGAATGGAGGGACGAATGGAGACGTGTCGTCTTCAGCGATGAGAGTCGCTTCTGCCTTGGTGCCAATGATGGTCATATGGGTGTTTGGCGGCGTGCAGGTGAGCGCCACAATCAGGACTGCATACGACCGAGGCACACAGGGCCAACACCGGGCATCATGGTGTGGGGAGCGATCTCCTACACCTCTGGTGATCGTCGAGGGGACACTGAATAGTGCACGGTACATCCAAACCGTCATCGAATCCATCGTTCTACCATTCCTAGACCGGCAAGGGAACTTGCTGTTCCAACAGGACAATGCACGTCCGCATGTATCCCGTGCCACCCAACGTGCTCTAGAAGGTGTAAGTCAACTACCCTGGCCAGCAAGATCTCCGGATCTGTCCCCCATTGAGCATGTTTGGGACTGGATGAAGCGTCGTCTCACGCGGTCTGCACGTCCAGCATGAACGCTGGTCCAACTGAGGCGCCAGGTGGAAATGGCATGGCAAGCCGTTCCACAGGACTACATCCAGCATCTCTACTATCGTCTCCATGGGAGAATAGCAGCCTGCATTGCTGCGAAAGGTGGATATACACTGTACTAGTGCCGACATTGTGCATGCTCTGTTGCCTGTGTCTATGTGCCTGTGGTTCTGTCAGTGTGATCATGTGATGTATCTGACCCCAGGAATGTGTCAATAAAGTTTCCCCTTCCTGGGACAATGAATTCACGGTGTTCTTATTTCAATTTCCAGGAGTGTATTTCGGTAACCAACTAAAAAACTAAGTACTTGAGTGTCACGTTTCGGCATAGGTCCTACCACCAGCTTAGACAAGGGTATCGCCCGCGCGTCTCGATGGGTACGTAGACGACAGTTTGGGCTGAAGTCTACTAACAAGTAAACCTACCCAAGTGATGCACTTCGATTTTTATTTGCTTTGAATACGTTGATAGAGCAAAGTAAGAGACACACATTTTTTTATACGTGCCGATATCGCCCATAAGGAGGTGAAACGCCCTCTTACAAATTGAGTATAATATTTCTGAATTAATACAGCACTCACGAGCAATTTGCCGAGCAGTTTCAAGCAGTATTACGAACACCACTGAACCGAGAAAAATCTGTTATGGAGAATGAACTACCATGTTTAGCAGCAGTGGCCGTTCGTCTCCGTATCTCCACTAATTCTTGCAAACAATAAATTTAAGAAACTGGAACTGCAGACTTTTTAAATTTATTACGAAATGGTTTTCGTGGGAGCTGTAGGTTATTTCATAGAATATAATTACATTTTTCACTGGCGTTGAGTGGGTTGTACACAGCTTTCCAGTGTGCTAATGCAGTTCTTTCTTCATTTTTTAGCAATCAGTTCCTTTTACGTTCATTAATCTTGTACGGTAGTTGAACTCCAACTATTTACATAACGTGTTTTGCAATTTCAGTGTATTTACAGAAATGCTGTCAATAGCAGCTCTGCTGATTACCATAAACCTGGTTATAATTGTGTTGATGATAATTAGATAATACGAAATGACTGAGGATTTGGGTATGGCGGTGTAATACAGCCGTATAAGAGATCTGCCCTAAGGATTTGAATTAAGATGTCCTCTTAATATTGCGTTATGTCATTCTATTTGGAAGTTAAAATTTTAATAATACGTGCAATTGTTTCATAAACAACCCAAAATCATCAGCTGGAGCACAGTGTACTGTGACTAATACCACGAGCTTCCCGTCAGTTCTACGTCTACCGCACAACGTTCAAAACTATAATCACTGCAAAATCAGAAGATGTCCATGTTCCTATTTTTGTATTAGTTCCTAATCTAAGTGGCAATTCCAGCCACAACTTCACTTTTCAGAGTGGTTCGTGCTCCCTGAGCAACTATAAAATCTAATGTGAAATTCTTATAGAGCACTGGCAAAGCAAAACGAAAGGGAACGACGCAACGGCGTTTAATAATTACGAGGGCTATTCGGAAAGTAAGGAACGATAGGTCGCGAAATGGAAACCACAGCGAAAATCAAAACTGTTTTATTTGCAACAGTTAGCTACAGCTTCTAGCTACTTATCTTCATAGTCACCGATCCGACTTAGACGTTTGTCGTAGCGTTGTACCAAATTCCCAATACCCTCGTTATAGAAGGCAGCCGCCGGTGCTTTCTGCCAATTCTCTGCGCTGCCCTACAGCTCGTTGTCTGTACCAAAATGTTGTCTTCATAGCCAGCGGTTCATGTGAGCAGAGATGAAACTCAGAAGGTGGCAATTTTGGGCTGTATTGTGGGTAATAAAACATTTCCAATTGAAAACTAAGCAGGAACATCTTCATTATCCCTGCAGAATGCGGCTGAAAATTGTTATGTAATGTTGGCTGCATAGCTTCAGGCGAAATTTCTCACCAGGCCCTCGTACTTGGCCGGAGACACTATTGTTCTAGGCATCTTCATGTGCTCCCTGTGTGCTCAGAACTAAAACTAACGACGTAATGCGATCGACCGCCATAGTAGAGACACTGCCTAACACACCTGTGCAAAACTTCATCGGATTTTCACTGTGGTTTCCATTTCGCGACCGATCGTTCCTTACTTTCCTAATAACCCTCGTAGAAAAACGACTCGCAGCCATGGAGTTACATTTCCTCACATCGCATGCGATACGTCAGACTGCATGAGAATTCCGTGCGGTCAGCGATCGATCGCTGCAGTCTACGATTTGCTCACACACTTGACTTGACGACGGACGCTGCAACCCGTCGCTCGTGCTTGGGGCCCCTTTGCTGTACTCTAGTCTCTGGCAGCGGACATCTCTTGCGGCGGCCACGGTAATCATAATCAGATTGTAAATCTGAATGGCGATCAAATGTTCGCGTCTGGAGGTAAGTGGACATTGTGCACCGTGTTCTCAAATGCTGAAAAATGTGTTTTTGGGGAGGATTGGACATATTATGAGGGACAATCAAATGAAAACCGAACATCCGCCACAACGGGACCATGGAACAGTTCCATTCAAGAGTAATTACCATACGCGTTAAGACATTTATCCCACTGGAACGATCAGTTCCTATTTCGAAGAATGCGGTAGGCCGTTAACGGGTCGACAACCGCGGCCGTCCGGCCACTGTGGCCGAGCGGTTCTAGGCGCTTCAGTCTGGAACCACGTTGCTGCTACGGTCACAGGTTCGAATCCTCCCTCGGGCATGGATGTGTGTGATGTCCTTAGGTTAGTTAGGTTTAAGTAATTCTAAGTTAGGAAACTGATGACCTCAGAGGTTAAGTCCCCATAAGGCCCAGATCATTTGAACCATTTTGAACCGCGCCCGCTGTTGCACTTCCTTGTCCGACTGAAACCGACGTCCACGTGTTTCTTTCTCCAGGTCTCCAAAGATGTGGAACTCACACAGTGAAATATCCTGGCTGTACGGAGACTGTTGTAGTGTTTCCCAACCAAATCGCTGAAGCGGATCCTCCGTCCGATTGGCAGTGTATGGGTGGGCGTTATTGTGCAACAGAATGGTTCCATCCGACAGCATTCCGACAGCCTGAGGACAAATGGCATATCCAACAATGGAAGAACCTCACATCTCTCCCGCTAAATAAACTATTCGCACAAGTTACGATAAGATCAGGGTGACCTTTTTTTTCGAGTGTAGGGGCGTCGAGTTCCCCGAAGGACGAACCACAGTCGACGGGCAGCGCCATGAAGACACTCTGCAGAAAGTGCGAAGCGCTATAAATCCAGGAATGCTGTCGGACAAAATCATCCTGTTTCACGATAAAGCCCGCCCCCACACTGCCAATCGCACGCACTCTCCGTATCAGCGACATGGTAGGAAAACGCTGCAACATCCTCCGTACAGTCCGGGTTTATCGACCGTGTGTTTGTCGACCTGAAGAAAGACAGATGTGGACGTCGGTTGTGGATCCGCCAGCGGCTGACCGCGTTCTACGAAACAGGAGGTGAATCTCTAGTCTCCCATTGGGACAGATGTGTAACTCGTGTGGTGATTATTTCCGAATTGAACCATTTCAAGGTCCCGCCGTGGCAGATTTTCGGGTTTCATTTAACTGCCCCTTATAGCTTCGTGTACTTTCAAGGGAAACGTACAGGTCCAGAACAAAATGGCCAGGTAGCTCAAGTGGTTGACAGAGCTCGGAAGAACACCAGGCAGGCACAGAATTCTAAAATTCCTAGCAAACTTGCTGTCATAGAGTTAAAGGGCCATGGAGAAGCACCGATGCATGTCTCGGCGTTAACTGAAACTTGGGAAAATCAAGAAGAGAACTACTGGTAATCAGCAAGAAGGCAAGAGCTACTGCGAGTGATGGTGGAGGTCGAATGTTTGAAGCAACACCACTTAGCGGGAGTTGGGATCAATGTGGCTGAGGAACACGCAGTCGAGGTGGGAACTGAAGAGGTGCGTCAACTGGATGTGGATGTCTTGTAGTTTATAAGTGCAGCAGAACAGTTTTATCCTGTCAGGAAAGAGCTGCAGACAAGAAGGCCTGATATGAGATATGCAGAACAAGAATACATTCCAAAGAGGCGAACAACATTCAGTGATGGCGTCTTAGATTAACTGTCCCCTTTCTATCTGACGCTAGAGTAGATTACAGATGTTGTTACGCTATATGACAATATTGCACGATGAAAGAAGTGATTTTTGACGCTTTCAAATGGATATTTTAAATACTATTATTAATACAAGAAAGGCAACAGTTTTATCGATGTCTTTCAGTAACAGTTACCAATACCTGCCTCTTTCCTGAAGTACATTTAAGATACACAACTGTGACCTGTGTTTCCGGTACGATGGACGTGACAGAATTATGGGCAAATTTTATACACTTTGTAAATCACGCATTGGACAAGCATGTGCCGAAAAAGTGGGTTACGGACGGGAAAGACCCACCGTGGTTTAACAGCGCAATTCGGAGAATGCTCAGGAAGCAAAGGCAGTTGCACTCGCGGTACAAGAAAGATCGGGTGAATGAGGACGGGGAAAAGTTAGTAGAGATTCGTGCTGCTGTAAAAAGAGCGATGCGCGAAGCATTCAAAAACTACGACCGTCATACCTTAGCAAATGATCTTGCTGAAAACCCAAGGAAATTCTGGTCTTACGTAAAATCGGTAAGCGGGTCGAAGGCTTCCATCCAGTCACTCACTGATCAGTCTGGCCTGTCCTCGATGGTGAGTGTTCATCGGAGGTGAGGTATCATCTGGAGTGCCCCAGGGAAGTGTGGTAGGTCCGCTGTTGTTTTCTATCTGCATAAATGATCTTTTGGATAGGGTGGATAGCAATGTGCGGCTGTTTGCTGATGATGCTGTGGTGTACGGGAAGGTGTCGTCGTTGAGTGACTGTCGGAGGATACAAGATGACTTGGACAGAATTTGTGATTGGTGTAATGAATGGGAGCTAAGTCTAAATATAGATAAATGTAAATTAATGCAGATGAATAGGAAAAAGAATCCTGTAATGTCTGATTACTCAATTTGTAGTGTAGCGCTTGACACAGTCACGTCGATTAAATATTTGGGCGTAACATTGCAGAGCGATATGAAGTGGGACAAGCAAGTAATGGCAGTTGTGGGGAAGGCGGATAGTCGTCTTCGGTTCATTGGTAGAATTTTGGGAAGATGTGGTTCATCTGTAAAGGAGACCGCTTATAAAACACTAATACGACCTATTCTTGACTACTGCTCGAGCGTTTGGGATCCCTATCAGGTCGGATTGAGGGGGGATATAGAAGCAATTCAGAGGAGGGCTGCAAGATTTTTTACTGGTAGGTTTGATCATCACGTGAGTGTTACGGAAATGCTTCAGGAACCCGGGTGGGAGTCTCTAGAGGAAAGGAGGCGTTCATTTCGTGAATCGCTACTGAGGAAATTTAGAGAACCAGCATTTGAGGCTGACTGCAGTACAATTTTACTGCCGCCAATGTATATATTTCGCGGAAAGACCACAAAGATAAGAGAGATTAGGGCTCGTACAGAAGCATATAGGCAGTCATTTTTCCCTCGTTCTGTTTGGGAGTGGAACAGGACGAGAAGATGCTAGTTGTGGTACGAGGTACCCTCCGCCACGCACCGTATGGTGGATTGCGGAGTATGTATGTAGATGCAGATGTAGATGTAGATGCAACAAGGATTAACATTTGCGGCTGTATTTGTTTATACTGTTGCATAACATCCAGCATAGTACATATTTTGTACCGTTATCTTTCTACGAGTTTTTTTGGTTAAGTTCCTTTATACGTCTGAAGGTTTCTGGGAAACAAGAAACAGTAATTTAAAAAAGTGGTCAACTCGTCTGACTGCCATGCGGAGAAACTAGGTTCAGTTCTCGGTAACGCCAGGGACATTACTTCCATGAGAGGTCTGGAAGGGGGCCCTCTCAGCCTCGTGGTGCTACTTGGACGACAAGTCTGCCGACTACGGCCGGGAGAGCGCTGTGCTGACACCATTCGGCTCCACACGGCATCCGAGAGGCAGATCGTGAAACAGTCCTCGGCCAGCATGTTGCGGTCCGTTGGACCTGAGTGCGGAACACAGTTATTTTACTTTTTCGCAGTGGAGAAGTAATATAAATGCACAGTTTCAAGATTGCTCCAACAAATTTGCTTTTACTATTCAAGTATTTTATTTATCCCCCAACAGTTACTTTATGGACAGCCTTCGTTAATCGTGCAACCAAACACGGTCCGTCATGGCCATTACGAAGATCTGCAGCCTTTCGTAAAATTGGGCATCTTCGTGACACTTTTTTGCGTCGTCTCATTGCCATTGTAGGCTTGTACCACGGGCATCAAGAAGAGGATGTTGTTTGGTGGCTGGTACCCTCTTTCTATAACACAACTGCACGCATGTGTTAACAGGGTTCTTTATTAATCAGAACAGAAAGCTTATCTTAAGCTAGTCCATGCGGTACAAGCTCTTCTGTAATAGTCGATGTTAGCCTCACTTCTGTTGCAGCACAAGTCCCGCTAAATACACAGCTCTGGTTGCTAGTTACTGACTGATTCTCCCTGTGACTGGGCTGCGACCGGTGTCTCGACGCGGTGACTCACTGGATGACTGACTGCGATTGACTCCTCCTCCAGTCCGCGATGGCGATCTAAATACTGGCAGTCGACAGGGCGTTGGCGGGCCGTCGTTTACGAGTCTGTCGTTGGCCTCTTTCCTGATAGGCTCACTTGCTGCAATGTGTATTACCGATCTTCTGGCAACGTCTTTTCCGCCTGGTGTGCTGGCGACAGCTTACACCAGCACAACTTTTAGCACTGTTGTGATTCTTGAAGTTTCCCGGCGTACTGCATATTATATGAGGTTCTGGGATTGCACCCGGATCATGTTGATTTCTTGCCACAATATTTCGGCTGGCAACCATTCAACCATTTTCAGGTGAGTGTCTTCCAGATGGCTCAACATTTGCCAGCTGAATTATTGTGGCAAGAAGTCAACATGGTCCAGCACCACTCCACACATCTCATAGAATACTTTTAGCGCTTTTTGTAATATAATTCTAAACACAAGTGTACTGCGACATCCTTCAATCATAGTACCAGCACAGTTTTTATGTGAAACTAACGGAGTATTCAGTGTTGACCCAGCACATATTTATTTCAATTGTATTAGTCCATCTCCTCCTTTCACCTCTCTCTGTCCATATCCTCTGCCCCCGTCTCTGTCATCTCCTTCTCCTCCTTCTCTCTGTTGATATCCCTGGCCCTTCTCTCTGTTCATCCCCTACTCCCCTCCTTCTGTCCATCTCCTGTCCTCATCCTGTCCGTCTCCTCCTGTTCCCTTGCTCTGTCCATCTCCTCTTCCAATTCCCGCTGTCCTTCTGCTGCTTCCTTCATATCTCCTGAACCATGTGTAGTACAGTGGTATAATTTTGTAAGTACATTTGGCGAATGAATTTACGAACAGCACTAGCAGCGAATAAGCAAGTAATGTGAACGCCGTGACATCATGCCTGATGCGTTAGTTTTACTGCAGCAACAGCAAAAATTTAGTAAGTGATAAACTTTATTCCTTTCTTCATTTTGTGAGGGGTTTTCAGTGAGAAAAAGTCTTGCAACGGTTTGAAATTGCGCGTAAAGTTTGTTACAAGTCACTAAGTTCTGCCGTTCTCGAATGCTCAATATGTGCATAATAGCTATACGTTATGTAACGTGTACATTATGCAAAAAGCAGTGTGGAAATAGGGAATGAACATATTGAAGATTGTATAAACATTGTATACATTACTTTGAATCGTATCATATAGCACTTACCAACCAAGAAAAGCATTTTCACAAACATGATAAAAGTGTTTTTTTACTTCAATTCAACATCTGGGGCGGGCTGGCAGACATTAACTATACAATAGAAGACATTTAAAATTGTAAAAGAGAAAACATAGCCTACATAAACATAAAATGGGGGAACTTAATGGAAGAGAACAGACAAAAAGGGGGCGACTGTAAAATGGAGATAAAAACCTCAAAAAAAAGTATTGCACACAAAAAAGACCTCACACCGGGACAATTAAAAGAACACAAGGCGAAGTATGGCTGGAGCATAAAAGTAGCGATGGACGGCTTAGCACATAACGATCACTGACAGTAACACTATGTTCAAGTCCAACACACAATTAAAATCACAGCTCTGGACGCACAGGAGAACAGCACCAAACACAACACCGACGTAGCACACTGATGACGGTGATCAAACACAGGATCAGCCAAGGGCTGGAGATGAGGGAGAAGGGAGGGAAGGGTGGAGAGGGGGAGAGACGGGCGGAGGCGCATCGAAGAGGGCTGGGGAGGGAAGGACGTGGGAGGGACACAGTTGAGGAGGGAGTGCAGGGACTCAGGGGGGAAAGGAGGAAAATCCGCTCTGGGAGAAGGAGGGGAGAGGAAAAGGGGGCCCTGGGGAGGAGAGTAAGATAAAGTTACAAAGCCAAAAAGTAAATATCTTCGAAAGGATGAGTAACTATATGAGAGTATCCCGCACTCGAATTTCTGTTGAATCAAAAACGAGATGGAACTTCAGCAAGTTTATTAACTCTCAAAAACACATTACTAAGTTAGGTACGATCGTTGTTTTTAACAAGAATAACAGAACGTCTCAAATAAAGAGCAAGAATCACTAGTTGTCCTGCTATTCTAAGGATAAATGTGGCGCGTCGCTGCAGGCGTATCACCGCGCCCCAAGAGGCAAAATCGCTTATCTTCTGGACGACATTCTTCTGTCTTCGCACTCGCGCGCGAAATGTGCCGCATAACTTTGAGACTGGCGCTAGTGAATATGGCACGCGCCGACCGCAGTATCAGCGTGTAGCATTCGCTACAACTTTTTCAAAGAGTACATATTTTTTTCCTAATTCGCGTTATATTCTCCAAATCAATAAGCATATTGTACTACACACTTTCTAAAATAGCCTGTATTCTTCCTCAGAATTGCAGCTATCTCCTTACCAAATTTCATTGACACTGGTTCAGTGGGTTAGTAATATTCAATTTAAACGTCATAGTTGATGCGGCAGTTTTTCGAGTGTCTCAGTGTTTATGACGTCATATATCCTATACTGTGTGTCACAGATTGATACAACTCTGCAGGTACATTCAGTGGCATATGTGAAGAGTGTTTGCGAAATGTATCGCGAATACAGTTAGTAGTAAAAAAAGTAATAAATTAAAACGTCGTACCTCATGTGTAAATGTTGTAGTCCATGAACTTTTTTTCCTTTCATTATTATGTGGGACGGGGAGTCGTGTCAGTGAGAAGAAGTTTCATAAAGGTTTGAAATTACGTGTGAAGTTAATTTGCAAGTCCTTAAGTGCTCTCGTTCTCAAATACAGGATGAATAAAATCTAAAAATTCACGCGTCGTGGCCTACACTTCTTTCTCACCCCAATCCCTCACTCGGTTGAGGTAGGTGGTTCTTACCCACAGTGTGATTCTTTCCAGACAATAAGGATACGCGTACCAAGTTTGGATGTAATCGGTCCAGTGGTTTCGGAGGAGATGTGGAACATACGTACATACGTTTTTGTAATAGGTACGAAGATCTTTTTATCCGTGATCCGATTTTGAAGTAATAAAGCCTACACAGTGGCCCAAACTTCGCTCAAGTTACTAGCAAAAACTCCATGAAAATGCCTAGTAGTTTTGCAGATTCCCAGCGGGCTTTCCGCAGTGGCTACACCGGTTAGCGTCAGATCACCGAAATTAAGCGCTCTCGGACTTGGCTAGCATTTGGATGGGTGACCATCCGGGTCTGTTGGTAAGCGGGCTGTACTCAGCGCTTATGAGGCCAATTGAGGAGCTACTTGATTGAGAAGTGGCGGCTCTGGTCAAGAAAATTGACAACGGCCGGGAGATTGGTGTGCTAACCACACGCCCCTCCATACCCGCATCCAGTGACGCCTATCGGCTGAGGGTGACACGACTGTCAGTCGGTACCGTTGGTCCTTTCGAAATCTGATCGGACAGGGAGAGAGAGAGAGAGAGAGAGAGAGAGAGAGAGAGAGAGAGGTTTGGAGATTAGCGTGTTCAAAGACAAATAGGCACGATGGTTTTAGATTTATTGTTAATATTGATAAGGTATTCTGAGTACGGAACATTAATTATCATGAAGTTACTCCACTACACTACTCAGGGCAACATTTTGATATGAAGTTTAAGACAGCAAAAGTAAATTTAATCCGTCTGTTACAAAGATGTACTGACTACAACAAACAGCTATACACTGATGCGCCAAAATGTTATAACCACTGTCCACCACGAAATTGAATGCCTCCTAGTGATTTTGAGGGCTCGAGACGCAGTAACGAAAGAATTTAAGCGGAAGAGAGACGAATAGGCAGTCATTATAGCAAAGATACGGGCCGCAAATACTGAAATCCAGTGATATAAGCGATTTTGACAAGGGGCTCATTGTTGTCGCGCTGTGGCTGGAATAATCTCTGTAACGGCGAAGCTAATCGGCTGTTTTCATACTGCCGTCGTTTGCACCCTGTGGAAAGTGCTTGACGGATGGTGGAATACGGCGTAGGCCGTATGGTACAGGACGTCCACGTCTCATCACAAAACTTAGAGGTCGGAGGTTCCCCCACCGTGTAACGCACTTTGGGCAGCAATCTGTGGCAGATCTGACGAGAGAGCACAATGCTGGTGCAGGCACATGGTTTCGGAGCACACCGTTCAGAGACAATTGTTGAACATGGAGCTCCGCTGTGATGACCCAACGACATCGGCAGTTACGATTGCAGTGGACACATCATCACTGAACTGGTTGGGTCCTTACACGCTGTCATCCAGGCGAATGGTCGCTGGAAACGTGCACCGCGCCACAGATGCAGGCCGATGAGAGCAGAATTGTGCTATGAGGTATACTGAGTTGGGCTTCTATAGGACCTATGGTAGTACTCGAAGACACCATGACAACAGTGAAACACGTGAACGTTATTGCGGACCACAAGCATCCCTTCATGGCTGAAGTCTTCTCTGAGGGTGATGACATCTTCCAGTAGGATAACTCTCCGGGAGACAAGGCCAGAATTGCGCAAAAATGGTTTGAGGAGCGTGATAGTGAACTCACATTGTTGTCCTAGCCAGCAAATACCCCTTATTTGTACCCCCGCGACACATATCAGGCGCCACCTGCGTGCCCACAAACCACCGTATCGTAATTTTCGGGAAATTTAGTGCCCTGTGAGTAGACATCTCTTGCCAAATACTTCTGGAAACCTATCAAGGACTTGTAGAATCCATGTCAAGCAGAATAGCCATGTATAGTGTTTTAAAATTGGGCCAACTTGCTGCTGAACATGTGGTTATATTGTTTTGGCTCATCAGTGTAACTTTATCACAAAATTGCCCAGTCTTAAAAAGTTTTGTTTGGCCCATACACAGAAAAACACAAAGTCTGATAATTTGCTGAAGTTTATATTTCTCATTTACTTAAAATACAAGTGATTATAGACCTACCCTCATTGAAACTAAATACTGATGAAAAGGACTAAATTGCAATAAGCAAAGTAATCAATCAAAACTTTGACACTCTTATTTAAGCTTCTGTTCAGTGGCACCGTACGAGAAAAAGCAGGTGACAGCACTCACACCTAACACAAAATCTTCTAAGTAAGCTAATTAATTGAAGCTAGGTCAGTGGTATCAGAATCATAGTCGTGACACATATTCTGAGCAGCTGTATATTATGTCCAAAAACAGTTATAATGCGAAATACACTCCATCTTTTTAATTAATCCATTCACAAATGTCCGTAATTTCATTAATAACAATCGTTTTACACATTTTCAGTTGCTACACTAGTTTCTGCAGGTATGTGTGCTGTCACCAAGTTACTCCTATAGTCTACGGAAATAACGTTTTTCGTTTTTCAGCGGATGAACAAGATTTTTGTAAAATTTAACTCTTATACAGGATGGTCAGCACATACAACTTATTTTATGTCAACTTACAATCAGTTAAGCACCTCTTCAAAATTATCAACAGTAGCACAAAGTTTCTAAAAAATCTGCAACAACTTTTTCCCACTTGTGACCGGCTCAGGTATAATTCACGCACTTGTAGCTTCCATCAAAAATAACAGCACTGAGCGAGAACACACTGCAGCAGACCTATATTTTGAATTTTGACGAGAATCATAGTACACTCTAAGACAAAAAACGACAACCCACAAACCAATTACCCGAATGGGATGGAAATCGGTAGATGTAATGTACTTGTGCAGACAAGAAATATTGGACGATTTATGCAAGAGAAAGAGCTTCAGTAAACGAGCAAATCAATAACGTGTTGATCCATCCCTGGCCCTGATGCAAGCAGTTATTCGGCTTGGCAGTGACTGACGGAATTGTTGGATGTCCTCCTGAGGGTTATCGTGCCAAATTATGTCCAACTGGCGCGTTACATCGTCAAAATCCCGAGCTGGCTGGAAACCCCTCCCCATAATGCTCCAAACGTTGTCAGCTGAGGAGAGATCCGGCTATCTTGCTGACCAAGATAGGACTGGCAAGCACAGAGATAAGTACGGTGCAGGCAGGCATTATCTTGCTAAAATGTAAGCCCAGAATGGCTTGTCATGAAAGGCAACAGAACGGGAAGTAGAATATCGTCGACGAACCACTGTGCTCTAAGGGTACTGTGGATGAGAGCCAAAGGGGTCCTCCTATGAAAAGAAGTGATAACCCAGACCATCAGTCTCGGTTGTTGGGCCATACAGCGGGAGCAGTCAAGTTGGTATCCCATTGCTGTCTCGGGCGTCTTCAGAATCGTCTTCGGCCTGGAATCACATCGACTGGAGTAGAACTGTCTTCAGTAACGAGGCCCTCTTCGAACTGAGCCCTAATGACCAGAGAAGATATGTATCGAGACGCCCTGGACATTGGTGGGATACCAGTCCGAATGTCGTCTGCCATCCGGCCAAACAACCAGGAGTGATAGTCTGGGAAGCCATTTATTATTTAGCAGTACTGTCGACGATATTCTTTGACCCCTTTTGTTGCTCTTCAGGAAAAGTCATCGTGGACCTACGTTTCAGCAAGCTACTGCCCACTCGCACACAGCGAGAGTTTCCACTGCTTGTCTTCTTACTTGCCAAACTCTACTTTAGCCAGCAAAGTCGCCATATCTCTCCCTAACTGAGAACGTTTGGACCATTATGGGCAGGGCCTTCCAACCACCTTGGACTTGGAGATTTAATGTGCATGTTTGACATAAATAATTCAATCAGTGCTGAGCTGAATAACTGCTTGGATAAGAGCTAGAGTTGGACTAACATGTTAATGATTTGCTCAATTCTTGAAGATGTTTCTCTCGAACAAACCATAATTTTTTCTAAAATTGTAATAATTTTGTTTGTCTGTACATGAATATCATTTCTTGTTTTGTCTGGAGCCACAGTAAGGGTTAAGTTTTTGAACAATGCTGCCCCATTTGACGGTAATGTTTTCTATTTTGTTTATAGAATCCAGATTTGGCTTTAGACCATTTTCAAGTACAAAAATTCATTTGTATATCAAAAGAGCTGTCTCATGCCTTTTGAAATATAAATAAGTTTTTGTACTCGAAAATATCCTAGTGCTGAAATCTGGATTGTACAACAATAAAATAAAAATTATTAGTCAAATGGCGACAGAATCATTCAAAAAAACATCTACTGATGTTTGGGTAACTCCTTTGTATTGCATCGCTCTCTTTTCTTTTTCTTCAGGAAATAATACCTCAGTTAATAAGATTGGCCAGTTTTATGGTATATGTATGATGTGTCTCATTGGAGTGGTGGTGTTCTGTCTGCAGAGGCTGATGACGACAGCGATGGCGAGGGCACAGACAGCGGCGAAGAATGCGGGGGCGCGTGGGACCGGCAGGTGGTGCTGGCTGGCTTCGAGCTGTGCTCCAAGGAGGCGCTCAGGTTCCTGGTGGAGGAGGAGCGCCTGGGAGCAGGCCACCCCGCTGTCAAGACACTGTCGGCGCACTTGAGCGCCCGCTCCCATCAGCTCGACTGCCGCCGCGTCCTGCTCGACTACCTGCGCCGCCGCGACACAGGCGCCGACGCCGATGGCGCCTACCTCTCATGACGTCACCTGGTGTCACCTGACCTCACCGCTACACTGCCACCGTGATAAATGGTGTCACATTACACCCTCACATACTGGCCTCTAGTGTGAGAATTTCATTGCAGCGTCAATACTCGCAACCAGCTGCCAACTAAGTCACTTCTTCGTCCCTACTCTCTCTAATGCCGTGATGTCATATCGGCAGATACCTGTTGGTTCACCTAATACACATTCATCGGATATCAGACATGATGTATGCTTCCACTTCACGCCAATCACACAGTGGAATTTACAGTGTACCATCATGAAACTTGCTCACTGTGAGATCAGGCTTCACCGAGCTGACTCCAGCACCTAGACACTGTACTTTTATTTGGCAGTATGTCTTAGCAATTACGACACTCGTTCTGCTCGATAGGAAAGGTTTATTTGTTTGATATTGATGATAAAGCATGGACACATTATGTAATATTGGGAAAACACATGTCAACATTGTGAAACATCTGAAACGATTACCACGTAATTTTTGGAGAGGTTATTTCTTGTGCCTATGCCCCAGGTCTCTTACTTTAAGATGAAGTGCCAAAAAGAAGATCAAATTCAAATTTCAACAGCCTTTCCGTTATAGATTTTGTACTAACAAAACAAGTAATATTTTTCATAATATTTCTTTGTCAGTGTGTTAGGATATTTATGTATACATTTAGAAATGGTGGTTGTCAGCGATTTTGTTCACTCTCTTTATGTGTAGCTCTTTATTTTAGGAAAGTGCATTTATTTTATCTAGTCAGCTAATTTTGTAAGCGCTTTTTCTAGTCATATGCCACTGTTCCTTCCAGGTACATCCAATGCAGTTATGGAATATTAGCCTTTTTCCTGCAGCTTCAACACCTAGTATATGAGACACATCTGATCCTCCCATCTCTCTCTGTCCACCTTCCCCTCCCCCCTTTCTTTCTCCACATCTTCCTGTCTATCCATCACTGTCTCCCCTGTCTCTGCTTAGCTATGCCCATCCACACTTGTAGCCCCTGTAAGGTGTGCCAATACTACCTGCACAATATGCCTGTCATGTAGGGCAAGTCTATATGTCAGAGGTAGAAAACCATTTTTGTCCATACCTGTGCCCCTATGAGTGCTAGATAGTTCGTTCCCACACAGTACTGATTCTCCTATAGCAAGGAGTATGTGTACCAAATTTGGTTGATATCTTTATGACAGCTGCTTCGACTTGATTGCATTTCTCAAGTAACCTACAAATACAACACTACTGACACTATCTACACATAGCAATCCAAAACAACTTCAAATAAAGATATTATTGTGACTGCTATCACTTTCAGTGACTTGGTATATTGCTATATAACTAGAGTAAGCTTATGCTGAAGTTGTGTTGACTTTTAGAATGATTATGTTTTGGTGTCAGCTGTAACAACACAAAATCAGTACTACATTCAACACGGATTCATTTATATCTTCAGTGGCATGCATTTACTCATTACAAAAAGATCTAAGCATTTGAATGCTATATTACCTTTGTACATAATAGGTTAAAATCCCACATTTGCATTTGCGAGAAAATGAGAAAAGAATGAGAGAAGGGAACAGTTTTGCTTTGTAAAGATTTTTCAGCACAAATTCTTTTTACCTGAAGCTCACCTTAAGCCAGCAGTAGACATCCTTCATTTACTTTATGTCACCATACTCTTCACAGTATTTCTTGAACACAACGAAATAAAAATGTTAACTTTAGTCTAATACTGCTATCGTTTGCTACAACAATGAAAAACAGTCACGGACACACCGATGGGCAGCAGTTCAAATCCCTGGTCCCCCCCCCCTTCCCCCCTCCCCCACCACCAACAATAAGATTTAGGTTTTCTTTGATTTCCACAGATCATTTAAAGCAAATTTAGAGGTGGTTCCTTAAACAACGTAAACAACGGTAGCAGAGATATTCAAGGGAAGTAAATGAAATACGGGGGGACATGACCAAAAGCAAAGAGAGAGGGTGTCTGTAGAGGTAAGTTACAGTATGCGCCATGTAATGATCTCTCCCAGCGACACCGAAACTGTGAGTCTCTGAATGTGCCGCTAGGGACATAAAATCCAGCCTACCCTTTCCCAAAGTGGCAATTACGCTTGCAGTGACTTCTCACGTTACGTTCCCAGCAATAAACGGCGGCGTCGCGCCGCCGCGAGTGTAAACGAACTCAACCCAGTCCATCGTTACCTCTCTCTCTCTCTCTATCACACACACACACACACACACACACATACACACACACACACACACACACACACACACACACACGCACATACATACATATGCTTAACGCATCCCGAGCTCGCAGCCCGAGCTCCCTCTCTCTCTCAGGGATCCCAAGGGGGTGAAACCCCACAACATATTGTGACTTAACCTCCTGAGATTTGTTGAAGTGTCGCACTTCGATACTAAAAGCATCTGAAAGGACCCAAAGTCGTAGGCAGGAAATATTTTTGCAACATTTCCTGTCCTGCGCATTGGCTTGTATGTCAATTTACACGCAGGGCGAGCCTTTCCGAACAGTAAGAAGGCAAGAGTAAAAACTCCGATACGGGAGTGAAAAAAAGCCAAGAAACAGAGTAAGATGTGAAATTTAATTTTTTTTTAATTTTCCCGGTGAACTAAATATTCAAAAAGACTTCGGGCTTGCAGCCGGTCGTCGTTCGCTTCCATCCACGATATTTCGACTGGACAACTGCCAGCCATCCTAAGGTGAGCCGTCGAAGACTGACGAAGACGCCCTCCGTTCCGTAATGTATAGCGTGCAGCGAGTATTCATATGGAGAGACGAACCACACCGCCCTCCAGCAGCGCCCTCGCTGGTGGAACTGCAGAACTCAGCTGTCTTCGGTCTTGTCAATTGCAGCGGCCATCGGAGTACTCTGTCGTCTTCGTCTCGAGCAGATCTTAGAGATGACGGGATTCCACGCATTATCTAGCTGGTAGCCATTGTCACGGTTGATAAGATTGTCTGTCATGCGAATTTCCACTGATTCTTTTGTGGCGGAGCCCCAAAACGATATTGCTATGGCCAAAATTGTTGTCTTGTCATACTCCATTGAGCGTCCAATGGAAATGCAGTGCTCAGCAATTTTAGTCCTGCTAGGTTCCAAAAGGCGAGTACAGCGCTGACGTTCAGTGCAACGTTCTTCTGCTGTTCGCAATGTTTGTCCTATATATGACATGCCACACTGACAAGGTGTTTAAAAATTCCCGCCTTCCGCAATACCAGATCGTCTTTCACTGATCCCATCAGGTCGGAAATATTCGATGGTGGACGGAAAACTACTTTCACTTCGAAACCGAGGAGGATTGTTGCAATTTTGAAGGAAATGTTGCCAACAAAGGAATAAAAGCTAAAGATTTAGTAGACGTGCTCTCTTCTTTTTCCACTCCCTGTTTCTTTGGCTTAATTGCAAGTGCCTTGCTAATTTGCCGGGTAGAATATCCATTCTCTTTGAAAACCCTCTTCAGATGCGCAAGCTCTTCAGGCAGACTATCTGCATCTGACACTACATGAGCTCTATGTACAAGTGTTTTAAGTACACTCATTGTTTGCGATGGGTGATGGCAGCTGGACGAATTTAAATACAAATCAGTATGTGTGGGCTTTCGATGAACCGAGTGCCCCAGAGAGCCATCACTCTTTCGATTAACTAGCACATCCAAGAAAAGGAGGCAAACATTTTTCTCTAATTCCATAGTAAACCGAATGTTCTCATGAATGGAGTTGAGGTGATCTAAAAACTCCATTAATTTTTCTTCTCCATGAGGCCACACTACGAAGGTTTCATCCACGTACCTCCAAAAAACAGTTGGTTTGAAGGCCGCTGATTAAAGTGCTCTCTCCTCAAAATCCTCCATAAAAAGGTTGGCCACCAAGGGAGACAAGGGGCTACCCATGGCGACGCCGTCAGTCTGTTGAAAATATTCTTGGTTGAACATAAAATATGTTGAGGAGAGAGCGTGGCGAAACAAAACAGTGATTCCCACCTGAAACTTATTGCCAATCAGTGCCAAGGAGTGTGCAAGAGGTACCTCTGTAAAAAGAGACACCACGTCCAAACTAACTAAAAGATCAGAAGTATTTAGGCGGAGAGCCCCCAGTCTGTTGATAAAATCGGCCGAGTTACGTATATGATGTGGACATTTGCCCACAAATGGCCTCAGCAAGTCTTCGATGGCTCACCTGAGAATATCGTAGATGGAAGCTAACGACGACCAGCTGCAAGCCTGAAATCTTTTCGAATATAGAGTAAGATGTTTGCGATGCCCTCTTTTTGTCAGAGACATGTCTACACTGCTTCTCGTGTTAAAGAAAGCTTCCGACATATTTTGCACAGTTGTGGCTGCAGCTCGTTGCTTGATATTTCGCTCCAGTAAACCAACCCTTCAGTTACTGATTGCACTACGAAATACAGTAACTTTAGAAGGTACCGAATATTTTATACTGCGGATCTTAAATGTAATTTATATTTACTCTTTATTGTTGTAAGTTTCAACTATTACAGTAATCATCAGACAACGAATTACAAACACGTAAATCAAATCTGCTATTATGATTTTACTCGGAGTTGTTGCCTACTGGATGCTCAAAACGTGTGAAAATAAAGCAGATGAAAGAAGTACTCTTCAAGTTTTGAAGTTATATGTCGGTTTTTAACTGTGTTAGGTACCTGGGAAGGAACGTGGAACTTCACCGTCCTTAAGTAAGTTTTTTACTTGCAAGAATGAGAATTTTGAAACTGCATCAACTACAGCTATAAGAAAATAATCTCTAGTCATTATTATTCTAAGCATTATTATTTACTGACGGTACTTAGAACCTTAGCAGACTATAACATTCCAGTAGCTCTAGTTAAAATAATGTGAGTTTCTGTATTGAATTATATTTAATACTAGGATATAAAATAAAACATGAATGATTATTTGTAAATTGCCATTGGTACTTGTTTCCAAACCTCAAGAGCAATAAAATATCTTTGTAAAACTGATTCTGTAATAATATATATTTATTGAATCATGGTCCTGCCGCAAGGTGCATTGCTGTTACTTTATTTTGAACAAACTCATGAGATCTCCGCTGCACAGGTCTATGCCATCTCACCGCTTCGAAGATCATTGTGAGCAGGTTTGAATTTTGGCTTTTTTTCCCTTTTCCTCACCGCCAGCAACAAACCACATGGCAATTTCAATTCTTTCACATTGTTCACTTTTCCTACCAACATAGTTTCATCTTTTCACTTTTTCTCCTGTTTCTTCCATCAGACTGAAATATGCTTTCTTGTTAGAGAAAATTTCACAAAGGAAAAATCCCCCAGTTAAGCGACATTAAAAGCTGCAAATAATTTACAAGATCCGCATACGTACTTAGCCGCGTCAAGAAAGCACCGTCCAACTGAGACACCTCAGTACACCTCTGTGATGGAAGTACAAGGAAGACCTGGCCAAATGGGGACTGAACATCGTTTATTTATGCACATTTGAATTACAATTTATTAATACCATTAAATTCCACATAAATCACCAAAGTTAAAAGGATGGCATCCAAAACGAAAGCGTATAGTTACCAGTTTCTATATTAAGAGCACTACAAGGCAAAGATTTAGGTTTGATGAAATTCATCAAATATACTTTACATCAATGAACATTTGAGAGTAAAATAACATAATCTTAACGGTGTAGGATTGAAATAAAATCAAACTACTCTTAAAACTTTCTGGCAGTACGTGAAATAACTTTCACCAACTCACAGTAAGGTCCAACTGAACCATAACTGGACATATCCAGTGACATTTATTTCAATTTAAAGAATGTTTTAAGAAAAGGTGTATACAACAACTGTAATAAGAAATCAGAAGATGAAACGTTTGCCTGTACAACTGTGTTAAGAAATTTGAAGGTGAGATTTTTACAGAGTATTTGGAGAAACCTTTTGGTGTTGCAAGCGGTTCGCGTCGGACGATATAATACGTGACACCTTCTAAGAACGCGGCCCACTAACCCAAATTAACTGGTTCTGAAACATACGGAAGGACATTATTACAAACACAGTAAAGTTAACACGCAGTTTAATATAGCGTGGCAATAAATAGCTGAATCTCACGCTCTGAGGATTAGATTTAGGAGTTAGCTGCACACCTTCCTTCAATAGCAGACTGTTTACACAATACCAGAAAGAACAAATTTAAAAAAATCCTGGTACCAGGTGATATAACAGAGAGCTATAATAAGTTAGTAAATTTTTTCTTAATTTACAAGGAGCAGAAATATTTTGATTGCAAGACCCACACTACCAGTCTTAAAAAATCAGTTCCATTAAAATTAAGAGAGCCCAGGTTGGGTCAACTCCATAAAACTGGCTGCAAGACAACAGCTGGAGTTTTATTAAGTCTCACCAAACTTTGCAGTAATCACAACAGAAAAATTACGAAAGGACCAATCCAATAAACAGCAAGCATGTAATTAGAAGAAAGTTTTACTACGGGAGGGTGAATCTCGTCAACAAACCAAATGATTTAGATAGCAATATGATAATTAGCGTGTATCGGCTTGTCACAGATGTCCGCCCAGTTAACGAGTAGTACCCAAGTTAGCACGCCTTACAAGACCCTCGGCTGGTATAACGTGTCATAATTGCAGTTACAACTGCACAGACGCTACGCACTGCTAAATGTAACGTAAGCAACAACTTCAGCTCCACGCCGGGTAATAAAGGAGACACGCAAACGTGCAGCTTGCGGCCCCGTGGCGACTCGTAGGGTGGTACAAACGGCATCAGTCCCTAGGCCCGGTGGGGAAAAAAAGAACACCTTTCCCGCGATACCACTACGACGACGTAACGCTGCCCGCACACCCGTCGTCGAAAGCACAGCCCCAACCCTCGACCATCAAGTGATCGCACGCCCCATGAGCTTTCTAGTTAAGAACCAGTTGCCTCCTCGGCGGAGTGTCTGACAGTGAGCGAGTTCACCAGAGACCTCTTATTGTTAGAAGTCGCCAGTGGACGCCTTCTAACCAAAGATAAGAGCGCACGAAAGCCAGGCGCAATAGGTCGATTCGCTACATGGCTCACCAACAACGATGATATTAAAGTTACGCTACTGGCCATTTAAATTACTACACCACGAAGATGATGTGCTACAGAAGCGAAATTTAACCGACAGGAAGAAGATGCTGTGATATGCAAATGATTAGCTTTTCAGAGCATTCACACAAGGTTGGCGCCGTTGGCAACACCTACAACGTGCTGAAGTGAGGAAAGTTTCCAACCGATTTCTCATACACAAACAACAGCTGACCGGCGTTGCCTGGCGAAACGTTGTTGTGATGTCTCGTGTAAGGAGGAGAAATGCGTACCATCACGTTTCCGACTCTGATAAAGGTCGGATTGTAGCCTATCGCGATTGCGGTTTATCGTATCGCGACATGGCTGCTCGCGTTGGTCGAGATCCAATGACTGTTAGCAGAATATGGAATCGGTGGGTTCATGAGGGTAATACGGAACGCCTTGCTGGATCCAAACGGCCTCGTATCACTAGCAGTCGAGATGACAGGCATCTTATCCGCATGGCTGTAGCGGATCGTGTAGCCACGTCTCGATCCCTGAGTCAACAGATGGGGACGTTTGCAAGACAACATCCGTCTGCACGAACAGTTCGACGACGTTTGCAGCAGCATGGACTATCAGCTCGGAGACCATGGCTGCGGTTGCCCTTGACGCTGCATCACAGACGGGAGCTCCCGCGATGGTGTACTCGACGACGAACCTGGCTGCACGAATGATAAAAGGTCATTTTTTTTGGATGAATCCAGGTTCTCTTTACAGCATCATTATGGTTGCATCCGTGTTTGGCGACATCGCGGTGAACGCACTTTGGAAGCGTGTATTCGTCATCACCATACTGGCGTATCATCCGGTGTGCTATATGGGGTGCCATTGGTTACACGTCTCGGTCACGTCTTGTTCACATTGACGGCACTTTGAACAGTGGACGTTACATTTCAGATGTGTTACGACCCGTGGCTCTACCCTTCATTCGATCCCGGCGAAACCCCATATTTCAGTAGGATAATGCACGACCGCATGTTGCAGGTCCTGTACGGGCCTTTCTGGATACAGAAAATGTTCGACTGCTGCCCTGACCAGCACATTCTCCAGATATCTCACCAATTGAAAACGTCTGGTCAATGGTGGCCGAGCAACTGGCTCGTCACAATACGCCAGTCACTACTCTTCATGAACTGTGGTATCGTGTTGAAGCTTCATGGGCAGCTGTACCTGTACATGCCATCCAAGCTCTGTTCGACTCAATGTCCAGGCGTATCAAGGCCGTTATTACGGCCACAAGTGGTTGTTTTGGGTACTGATTTCTCAGGATCTATGCACCCAAATTGCATGAAAATGTAATCACATGTCAGTTCTAGTATAATATGTTTGTCCAATGAATACCCCTTTATCATCTGCATTTCTTCTCGGTGTAGCAATTTTAATGGCCAGTAGTGTAAAATCTTCTGGGTTATTAGACCGAGTCATGGTTCCTTCTAAAATAATCAACATTTCGACCTGTCTGCTCGGATTTTCTTCAGGATGTTGTTCTAGCAATGTCCTGATGAAGATATTAACAGAGGGGTCGAACGTCGATTATTTTAAAAGGAAATGTGACGCAGCCTAACAACCCAGAAGATTTTAACTTTAGCGACGACGGCCACGAAAGCCTGAAAACGATAGTATTATTTCTCATTCTCACAGCTGTTCTGAGCAACTTCTGTAAGAAAAAGGAGTGAAATATGGTGGTGCTGGGAGGGCAGAGACGGGTGCTATGCTATTTGTGATGTACATTCCGTGTGTCGAGAGGGCAGAAGAATGTGCTAGGATGGAAGACGCGGGTGTGACAGCAGATGAAATTCAAGAAAACTGTACCCAGAGGGCATACAATGGGTGTGAAAACACATGGGAGGGAAAATGGTTGTTTGTTGAAAGAAGACATACAGGGTGACAATTATTGAACTACATGAAAAAGAAACGTAACTTACATACAAACTACGACGTGCACACACTTATTCAACATGTAAACGTCACTACAGATGCTGGGATTCAGGTTATGACATGTTCGACGTGCCTGCCATCGTTGGCAATGATGATGTGACACAAACGAATAGCGAAATTTTGAATGACCTGCAGAAGTGTCAGAACATCGATGCTGGCGATGACCTCCTCAATGACACTCAGCTCAGCAATAGTTTTGGGGTTATTGCTGTATACCTTGTGTTTGATATAGCCCCACAAAAAGGAGTTGGATGTGTTCAGACCCGGAGAATAAGGCGGCCAATTGAGGCCCATTTCAATGGCCTTTGGGTACGCCAGAGCCAGAATGTGGTCCCCAAGGTGCTCCTCCAGAACATCAAACACTCTCCTTCTTCGATGGGGACGAGCTCCGTCTTGCAAGAATCATATCTTGTCGAAATCAGAGTCACTTTGCATGATGGGGATGAAATCATCTTCCAAAATCTTCACGTACCATTTGGTAGTCACCGTACCATCAACGAATGTCGCACAGATTATTCCATGACTGGGCATTGCACACCACAAAGTCAGCTGTTGAGGGTAAAAAGACTTCTCGATCGCGAAACGCAGATTCTCAGTCACCCAAACGCGCCACTCTTGCTTATTGACGAACCCATCCAAATGAAACTGCGCTTCGTCACTAAACTAAACCATGCATGCGCATTCTAATGCACATCACGCCCGAGGCTAACCGTGCAGTTTGTACATCCTACTTCAAACTGTTCGAAAGTTATGACGATTTTATTTCATATACGAGTAGATCAATAATTTTCATCCTGTAGTTTGTAAGTAGGCTGTTTAGTTTTTTTTATTGGTAACGCCGCCGCCACGTAGCGCTCTGTATGAAAATCACTGGCTGTGCCGTGTGCAGTCTGTGGCTGGTTGGCATTGTTGTAATACTCGCCATTGTAGTGTCGGGCAGCGGCAGCTGGATGCTAACAGCGTTTAGCGGTGCGCAGTTGGAGGTGAGCCGCCAGCAGTGGTGGACGTGGGTAGAGAGATGGCGGAGTTTTGAAATTTGTAAGAATTGGTGTCACGAACTGATTTATATATTATGAATATTAAGGTAAATACATTGTCTGATCTGTATTAAAATCTTTCATTTGCTAACCATGCTTGTCAGTAGTTAGTGCCTTCAGTAGTTTGAATATTTTATTTAGCTGGCAGTAGTGGTGCTCGCTGTATTGCAGTAGCTTGAGTAACGAAGATTTTTGTGAGGTAAGTGATTTGTGAAACGTATAGGTTAATGTTAGTCAGGGCCATTCTTTCGTAGGGATTTTTGAAAGTCAGATTGTGTTGCGCTAAAAACTGTTGTGTGTCAGTTTAAGCACAGTCGTGTATAATTGTTCAAAGAGGACGTTTCACATATACCAGTCTTGTATAATTTTTCTAAGGGGACGTTTCATATGGCGACCCTGCCAGGATACGAACCTGGAATCGGTTTGGCAAGCACAAGGAGCCCTAGCTAATATGGTATTTGTTTATACAACTTTACACGTTGGTACCATATTTCTCTAATACAGAATTACACAGCTATCTGATGATTTAACTGAGAAACAAACATTTTTTTACTACATCAGTGACAGATGTTTACGTAATTATACGGTTGGATTACTTCACACTTATGAAATTGTATTTTGTCTGTACTTTGTGAACAGTTCATATTTTTTCGGAACCATTGTGACACTATGAGAGCTTTGAATGATATATTTGGTATGGGATCATGATTTTTAAAGTACGTTTGAGGCAGATGACACTTTTGACATGAGCAGAGAATTTTTTTTTAGGTTTTGAAATTATTGGAGGAAGCTACGGAGATTTTGAGAATTTGACTATGGTGTTATGATGTTATTATTACGACGACGATGTGAATTACGCTGCTGAAGTATGCTTAAGCTGATGCTATATGAGTTATTTGGTTATGATATGTATCCGTTATGATGAAATATTGAAGCAGTGTCAACGAATAAGGTAAGGAATAATGGGTAGTGGTTAGGGACTCTGGTTTGTGGAAAAGGATGTTGGAAACCGAGACTCATACTTTAAGAGTTATGAAATGTGTGTAAATGCGTGAATGTATTACAATGCCGACGAAAATTTTTTGGACACTGTTATATAAATAGGATTTTGTTTCTACAGATGAATAACGCAAATTCTTGACCTGTGAAATGTTTATATGAGACTGTCACTGTAGCAGAAAATGCTGTCATAAATATTTCAGTAAGAAAGGTAAGTGACCTTGACGTAATGCGTTTTGGGCGCCCACCTGAGAGGTAGTCGTCTGACAACAGAAAGCTATCAGGTGAAAAAAAAGGGGCATTATCCTCGCTATTGACATTCCTTTGTAGAAAGCATCGCAAATATGACACGCCCATTACTTGGAAAGATACTTACATCTGACACCTGATTATAACAAAGTCTTTCTACGAGAGTTGAGAGAATTCTACTAATTTATGAAATGTCACATGACTATTGAATGATATTTTTATGCTTTGTCCATAGTTGCTTATTTCATTTGATATCTGTTTTCCAGCTGTGTTGCATCATTGATTTTATAAAATAAAATTAAATGCATTTGCTAATGTGAACACTTTCTGCCAACAGATCTATTAAATAATAATTTTATGATCCATATTCTTCGAAAAAGGAGCACTTTGAATAGAAAGAACAATAAGAAGTGATTAATCACAGTAACTGAATACAAAATTTTCTTTTCAAGTACACAGTAACATTTTTTTACAATAAGTTTTTGTGGTGCACCACTTTAATTACATAGACTTTAAGATGTGAATGGACATTGTCCGTATCTGCATTGTTGTCTTTAGTGTACATTTTTTTTCTGCTTGAGCTTTGTCATGTTTAGGTATAAGTTATAGCATTTGCTGCGGCTGTTTGCCATTCATAGTGCTACTGAATGTCACTTTGTATTACTAGGTTAAGCCAATTTTATTACTGATTTATTTTTCTTGTTTGCTGCGCATTGCCTTATATTAGTTGTAATATTGCTGCCTTTTTTGCCAATTTCCATTTTTTAACATTGCTGTTTGTGTAAATTGTTTTGTGCTGCTGCATTGCCTCATCCCTTAGTTAAGCATCTGAGCTCAGTAGATTTAAGTTAGCTTAAGAGGGGGTAGACTATATAAGAAACTAACTATGATGAATTGGAAGAAAAGCATTGAGAAGCTATAAGAAAATGGTTTGGCCAAAAAAGTAGTGTACAGTGGAGGAAAACTATTTTTGAAAGAGGATGAGAACAGAATGAAGAAAGCATGCTTGGATAGGATTTTTTTTGGCTGGAGCAAATGTTGAAATAAGAGGGGCGATCTATGGAATGAAGTTTTTGGTTGGACTCCAGTACCAAATGTTACCCTGAAAACAAACCCTGTCCTTTCCTTTTGTGTTATCCCACTATGTGTTTGTGTACCCTTGTGTATTAGTTTTCTTCCTGTCTCTGTGTGCTGTTTCATAGAATTTTTTCTCTTCTAATACTAAGCTACATTCACTATGATGAGGAATACTGTTATCCTCAAATATAATTTGCGTTAATAACATATTATTTACTTCGTAAAGATGTTTACACATTATTTATTCTGTTTTGTTCTAATGCTCATGTGTGAAGTTGATGTTTCAAAAGTTATTCTGATCTTTTATGTATGTACTTACGTCGTAATTTTTGTAACACTGATGTATTTGCTATTTCGATTCTTTTGTAAAGCCTGTACTACTGCAAATGTTATCTGTATTGTTATGTTCTTTAAACATGTATTTTGTACCTTTGTTATTGCATTCTTATGTTATAAAATTGTAACTGACACCAGTTCATCAAATTAAGTAACTTGTAAATTACATTTTACTGCACACGTTTCTGTTGGTCATAGTAGATGCACAATATGTGAGAAGTAGGGACTGATAGTGTTCGCAAGTGTGTTAATAATTCAGCAAGGGACTGGATAACAGCATTGCTGGTTCTAAGGACATTTCAAAAACAATTTTTCTGAGTGCACAAGTGGTGGTTATGGACTTGTTATATTATCCGCAAGACTCTTCAATGGTGATTGTGCGCCTGCACAGTCAAACAGATGGCTGCTGGCCATCTCTACAAGGACTACAGTTGGTCTACACCTTTGATGACCTACCAATACCATTATTTCTACAAGGACTGCAATGGGTCTGCACCTCTGGTGGCCCACCAATACCGTAATCTCTACCAGGACTACAGTGGGTCTGCTCTGTGATGACCTACCTACCGATAGTCTTCAACGTCGACTGACTCTGTTGTGGCCCATTACCTGTCTGCATGTCAAGAGTCAGCACTGTCTTTCGTTGGAAGGACAACACTACTTCTTCAAGACTGCATGGAAATCCACTACTTCCGTGTGCATTTTCTTTTATTGCTCAGTCTTTGAGAAAAACACTACTATTTTACTGTGATGAATGATCAGGACTGTCTATATGGACTGTGAGAAAATTTTAGCTTTTGACCAACATTGTATCGATAAGTGTGTGCATTTCATTTCTTTGTTATTGTAATTATGAAAAAAATTTTCAAATCTGTATTGGCCACTGCCCAAAACAACTTGTAAATTTTTTTGTGGGGAGCATGGAGGCTATGTAAGTAGGCTGTTTAGTTTTTTTTATTGGTAACGCCGCCGCTCTGTATGAAAATCACTGGCTGTGCCGTGTGCAGTCTGTGGCTGGTTGGCATTGTTGTAATACTCGCCATTGTAGTGTCGGGCAGCGGCAACTGGATGCTAACAGCGTGTAGCGTTGCGCAGTTGGAGGTGAGCCGCCAGCAGTGGTGGACGTGGGTAGAGAGATGGCGGAGTTTTGAAATTTGTAAGAATTGGTGTCACGAACTGATTTATATATTATGAATATTAAGGTAAATACATTGTCTGATCTGTATTAAAATCTTTCATTTGCTAACTATGCCTGTCAGTAGTTAGTGCTTTCAGTAGTTTGAATATTTTATTTAGCTGGCAGTAGTGGTGCTCGCTGTATTGCAGTAGCTTGAGTAACGAAGATTTTTGTGAGGTAAGTGATTTGTGAAACGTATAGGTTAATGTTAGTCAGGGCCATTCTTTCGTAGGGATTTTTGAAGGTCAGATTGCGTTGCGCTAAAAACTATTGTGTGTCAGTTTAAGCACAGTCGTGTATAATTGTTCAAAGAGGACGTTTCACATAGACCAGTCTTGTATAATTTTTCTAAGGGGACGTTTCAAGTTGCCTGTGGGGGTGGCATTGGAAAAACAGGAAAACGAGTGCTTTCATCGTGCTGGAAAGGAATGTCCAGAAGTTTGTGCTGAGATAAGACGCAGAAGAGTCAATCTGACGCTTTGTACGAGGATGAGATACGGTGGACCACGTGGCAGGGAATCGGAGCAATTATGGAGGTGTGCTGCAAAGAGATGTTGGAATGACTATTTGTCTGGAAGCAGATTCAGGTGCTTCAAGAGGAGGAAACTGCTGTGGTGCTGCCCAGTGGCATCTGAACCTGGAGGTGTGTCCGGGACGGCATCTAGAGTTGTCCAGAGTCGTGATGACGCTGTCCAAGGAATCCGGTGGCGTGCTAGAAGCAAGAAGATGCGGCAAGTGTCTTTGCTATCACGCTTTCATATGAAGCAACTGCACAACGATTGGAATCCACGATATCCAGTTTTATGGCGCTATATGATAAATTCGTTGAAATGAAAAAAACGTATGGGACCTGAAGATGGAAAAATGAATTTCCAAAACTGATTGCTTTCAGCATAAAATATAAATCTTAAAGTGTACGGCTGTTGGTAAAGTTTATTGACTTTGAAAAGTACGTAGGAGCCGATGGCTCCTGGCCGTAATGGACCAACAGAGATTGAATGTCTTTGGAGGTGGTTGACCATGAAGCAGAGTCTGGGCAGCAGCTACGTACATCCAGTGGCATGGAGATTCCCGTCAACCGTTCCGTTAGATGCCTCTGCATTTGCTGTATGTTGGAGAGCAAACACAGGACCTGAGGATCTGAGATGTCTCTTCATGTGGAGGACGAACAACTAGAAACCAGACACGTTGATCCAGAAAGTCACTGTCAAAGTCTTCGCAATGTAGGTCTCACACGCACATGGACACTGTCTATCTTGGGGAAAATTATGCTTAAAAGTTTTCGTTCACATAAAAATCCTCTTCACCATCTGATCTGGGACGAAACGTAGAAGTGCCAGTGGAGCTGATGGAGGCACTGGGTCCCGATAAATCCATGCCGTCAACTGATACATCTTACGTCGGTTGAGGGGCAATGAAAACGCAGACCAGGCAACCAATGTAGAACAGTTTTATTAATAATTGCATCACCTAAAATTTTCTCAATGGAGCAAAGTTAATCACAGTAGGTTTGCAATTACCACTAAATTTACACAAGTCCGAACTTAGGCCGAAGGCTGTAGTGATGAAACAGTCAGAGTATGATACTAACTTGGTCGAAGAAGAAGATATAGTCTAAGGTTGACTTAGTAGAAGAACGATGTACAGCGATAAGGTCGACGGCTGATACTCAAGTCCTAGTCGTCCTCAATGCAGAAGTATAGTCCTGGTGATGGTGGTGAGAGACACTGGTAATTCACTCTGTCGGCAGTGGGTGGCGGCGGCATGGCGTCGCAGGTAGTTAAGATACTGAACGAGACTCAGATTAACGAAATGTGATTGCAGTCGGCGCCTGGCCCGGAGGTGGAGGTTGCGCTGCCCCAAATACCCAGGCCATATCGAGATACTAGAGGAACAATTTGTCATCAGCTGGCTCACAGAAGCAAACGGGTCCGCGGGGGCAGTGATCTCTGGGGGCGCTCGCGATGCCACCTGCTGTCTTAGTCACTTGCACGACTGGAGTTCTGCAATCTGCAAATGGCCGCCCTTCCGGATTAGATCGCTGGCATATCCAAAGGGTGATAAGGGTTGCATGTCTCCCAGGCGAACAGTCCCTACACCATAACGTCAATACTTTGCAAGCCAGCTGATGGTATTTGGCGGAAGGTACTTTTGGTGCCACTACCAGATCCACTCCCCTGTTCCTTTCGTGGATGGCGTGTGGGAAGAAAGACTACCGGTAAATCTCTGTACTACCTCTAATTTCTCGAATTTTTCTCGTTCTGGTCGTTTCGCGAGACGTATGTGTGAGAATAACATTCCATTATCACTACTGACAGCCTTGGGAGAGGAAGGCCTAACAAAACTCTACCACTTGGTGAGCAAGATGTATGAAACGGGCGGAATACCCTCAGACTTCGAGCAGAATATAATAATTCCAATCCCAAAGAAAGCCGGTGTTGACAGATGTGAAAATTAGCGAACTATCAGTTTAATAAGCCACTGATGCAAAATACTAACACGAATTCTTTACAGACGAATGGAAAAGCTGGTAGAATCCAACTTCGGGGAAGATCATTTTGCATTCCGTGGAAATGTTGGAACAAGTGAGGCAATACTGACCCTACGACTTACCTTAGAAAATAGATTAAGGAAAGGCAAACCTACATTTCTGGCATTTGTAGGCTTAGAGAAAGCTTTTGACAATGTTGACTGGAATACTCTCTTTCAAATTCTGATGGTGGCAGGGGTAAAATACAGGGAGCGAAAGGCTATTTACAACTTGTACAGAAACCAGATGGCAGTTATGAGAGTCGAGGGGCATGAAAGAGAAGTAGTGGTTGGGAAGGGAGTGAGACAGGGTTGTAGTCTCTCCCCGATCTTATTCAATCTGTATATTGAGCAAGCAGTAAAGGAAACAAAAAAAATTTGATTAGGAATTAAAATCCATGGAGAAGCAATAAAAACTTTGAAGTTCACCGATGACATACTAATTCTGTCAGAGACAGCAAAGGACTTGGAAGAGCAGTTGAACGGAATGGACAGTGTCTTGAAAGGAGGATATAAGATGAACATCAACAAAAGCAAAACGAGGATAATGGAATGTAGTCGAATTAAGTCGGGTGATGCTGAGGGAATTAGATTAGGAAATGAGACACTTAAAGTAGTAAAGGAGTTTTGCTATTTGGGGAGCAAAATAACTGATGATGGTCGAAGTAGAGAGGATATAAAATGTAGACTGGCAATGGCAAAGAAAGCGTTTCTGAAGAAGAGAAATTTGTTAACATCGAGCATAGATTTAAGTGTCAGGAAGTCGTTTCTGAAAGTATTGTATCGAGTGTAGCCATGTATGGAAGTGAAACATGGAAGATAAATAGTTTAGACAAGAAGAGAATAGAAGCTTTCGAAATGTGGTGCTACAGAAGAATGCTGAAGATTAGATAGGTAGAACACATAACTAATGAGGACGTATTGAATAGAATTGGAGAGAAGAGAAATTTGTGGCACAACTTGACTAGAAGAAAGGATCGGTTGGTAGGGTATGTTCTGAGGCATCAAGGGACCACCAGTTTAGTATTGGAGGGCAGCGTGGAGGGTAAAAATCGTAGAGGGAGATCAAGAGATGAATACGCTAAACAGATTCAGAAGGATGTAGGTTGCAGTAGGTACTGGGAGATGAAGAATCTTGCACAGGATAGAGTAGCATGGAGAGCTGCATCAAACCAGTCTCTGGACTGAAGACCACAACAACAACAACACGTGTGAGAAAATAATATGCTATCCAACACTTCCCGGAATGTACTTACTTGGAATGAAAGTAATAAACCACTCCTTGATGCACAACGCTTCTCTTGTAGCGCCTGCCACTGAAGGATGTTGGGCATCACTATTCCCCTCTCACACCTACTAATCGCTGTCGTGAGGTAACGCACTGCTCTTCATTGGATGTTCTCTAACTCTTCTGCTAGTTCGACCTACTAATGCGCCTAGAGCGTAGTACTTGAGAATCGGTCGAACAAGCGCCTTATAAGCCACTTGTTTCGGGGATGAGTTACATTTCCTTCAGACTCTTCCTATGAATCTTAATTTAAGATCTGGTTTTCCTATTATTCGTTTAATGTCGCTATTTCGCTTAAGGTTGCACCTGATAGATACTGGTCTCAGCAATTTGTCATCAATTGTGTAGTCGTAAGGTAGTGGATTTATTCTCCTACGTGTACACAATGTATTGTGTTTATATACGTTCATGACCAAATGTCAGTTCCTGCGCCGTTCATCAATCCTCTGCAGGCATTTTTGCAAATCGATTGTGCCGTCTGACGCTGCTACCTTCCTGTAGACAAACGCATCACTTGTGAACAGCCTTACGAAGTTTCCGACATTTTCTACTACACTCATGCTCATAAATGAAGGATAATTGCAGAATGTGGTGCCACACAAAGTGGAACTACACAAAACTGGCGCTAATAGCATAGGCACATAGGGAACACATAAGACACAGATCTTTAAGTCCACGCTATTGGTGATAAGTTGAGAAAACCCTCCCGAAACACATATGCTACAAAACTCCACTGTTTCCTAAGCATGTACCCCGACATCAATATGGGATATGATCACCATGCACACGTACGCAGGCCGCACAACGGGTTGGCATACTCTAGATCAAGTGGTCGAGCAGCTGCTGGGGTACAGCCTCCCATTCTTGCACCAGTGCCTGTCAGAGCTCCTGAAGTGTCCTAGGGGTTTGAAGACGTGCAGCGATACGTCGACCGAGGGCATCCCAGACGTGCTCGGTGGGGTTTAGGTCTGGAGATCAGGCAGGCCACTCTATTCGCCTGATATCTTCTGTTTAAAGGTACTCCTCCACGATGGCAGCTCGGTGGGGCCGTGCGTTATCATCCATCAGGAGGAAGGTGGAAGGTAGGACCCACTGCACCCCTGAGAAGGCTGACATACTGGTGCAAAATGACGTCCCGATACACCTGACCTGTTACAGTTCTTCTGTCAAAGACATGCAGGGGTGTACGTGCATCAGTCATAAACCCACCCCACGCCATCAAACCACGACCTCCACACAGGTCCCTTTCAAGGGTTTGGTATCTGGTTCCTGGTTCACTCCAGATGAAAACCCGGCGAGAATCACTGTTCAGACTATACCTGGACTCGTCCGTGAACATAACCTGGGACCACTGTTCCAATGACCATGTACTGTGTTCTTGACACCAGGCTTTACGGGCTCACCTGTGACCAGGGGTCAATGGAATGCACCTTTCAGGTCTCCAGGCGAATAAACCATGTCTGTTCAGTCGTCTGTAGTCTGTGTGTCTGGAGATAACTGTTGCAGTGGCTGCGGTAAAGTCCCGATCAAGGCTACCTGCAGTACCCCGTGGCCGTCTATGGGTACCGATGGTGAGTTATCGCTCTTGTTGTGGTGTTGTGCACTGTGGACGTCCCGTACTGTAGCGCCTGGGCACGTTTCCTATCTGCTGGAATCATTGCCATAATCATGAGATCACACTTTGTGGCACACGGAGGGCCCATGCTAGGACCTGCTATGTTCGACCAGCCTCCAGTCGCCCTAGTATTCTACCCCTCATAACGTCATCAATATGTGTTCTTTGAGTCATTTTGAACACACAGTCACCATTAGCACGTCTGAAACGTCTGCACATTTACTCGCTGTACCGTACTCTGACATGGACCAACACACCTCTGCGCATGAGGACTGCTGCCAGCGCCACTGTGCGACGACCGCAGGTCAAATGCACCGCATGGTCAGGAGGAAAGTTACGTACTTTGTGGGGTGATAGTATTAGTGATTCTGAACAGAAAACTTCATATGGATGTATGCCCTATTCCGAATGGTTTCCGAGATAGAACACATTTAATATCACTTTTGTACGTTTTTCTTGAATAACTCGAAAACCGAACCCTCCAGCGGAAACGTGTCACAGTATAAAATTAAACTATGTTAAATTTCATACAAAAAAGGTCCTATTCATTTTTTCTCTAGAACTACTGGTTTGTGCGAAGAGAGAGCGTGGATGTTGAAAAACTCGCTCGACGCGCATGCTCTGTAGCTTAAGTAGCTTTTGTAGGTCAATTTGAGGTAGCATATTGAGGTAGCAAGTTGAGACGAACAGATTGGTACGGGACACTCGTGCTCTGTCAAGTCGGGAAACTACCTCAAATTGACCTACAAAAGCTACGTAAGCTACAGCACATGCGCTACAAGCGGGTTTTTGAACATTCTAGCGCTCTCTTCGCTCAAACCATTAGTTCTAAAACAAAACTGAGTAGGGCCTTTTTTGTAGGAAATTTAATACAGTTTAATTTTGTGCTGCGACACGTTTTCACTGGAGGGTGCGGTTTTCGAGTTATTCAAGAAAAACGTACAAAAGTGGTTTAAATGAGTTCTATCTCGGAAACCTTTCGGAATGGGGCATACGTCCATATGAAGGTCTCTGTTCAGAATCACTAATACTATCACCCCTCAAAGCATGTACCTTTCCTCCTGACTCACCCAATACATGTGTGGGATTGAAGATGTCTTTTATTTACTAAAGTAAGTGTCATTTGCTATTATTTACAGCATACCACGCATCGGAAGCCGGCTGAATGGAGCGCTTCGAAGGCCACAAATAAAAAGAATAACTTTCATTATTGCAATTAATTTATTACCTGCAGTAGGCCACAGACAATGTTATTCATCTGGGACACGTGTTAGAAAATGTTCAAATATGTGTGAATTCCTAAAGAAGGTCATCGGCCCCTAGACTTAACGTTACTTAAACTAACTTATGCTAAGAACAACACACACACCCATTACATGTGTTAGAAATAAACACGTTACAAAGATAATATTTCATTACCTTTATAATTCCCCTGTAAAGGATATGTGTTGTGTTTTGTGTGATTCAATTCAAAACTTCTAGGTAATACCTGATGTTCCAAGGGTGGTACTGGATAAGGTTCCAATTTTTTGAGATTCGAAGAGGTTGTTAATTCAATACGGCTGCAGTCAAAATCCATGCAGTCGGCATAAGAACGTGTACTGACAGAACCGATCCATCAGGGTCCTGATGAACTTTTTGGAAGGTGGAAATATTGTTAGAAGTTGAGAATAACGTTTATAAAGAAGATATATATCAGCCTCCACTAGTTAGTGGCAACCGCCATGTGGAAGTTTACAAAAAGCTTGCCCTTGTCTACTGGAGAGCCAAAGTTAACGGGCCTTAGGGATTTAACTTCTTGCTCAGTCTCAATCGTGAAAACCACCGCCTTCGTGCCAATTCGCAAGCGTCCTCTGATTAATTAGAAGATCGAGGGAAATGGATAGTTGCTACAACTCCAATTTAATAACTGGCTTACGAATAGCAGTGAGATTTATTCTCATAGTAAGAACGTGAGACGAGAGCAGTGTTCATTGACGTTTTAGCGATACAGAGAAATAGAGGGGACACTAATTCAGACAATAATCACAGATTAATAGTATCTTCATAAAGAGATAAAAGCGTGTTTTAACCAAGCTAACACTAATATTATGCTTATAAAAATATTTCTGGATTTTAGTTCGTTGCACTTCATGACCAGCCAGAACATTGCAACCATCTACCTAACAACCGGTAAGCGCTCCTTTGGTGCGGATAACAGCGGCGCCGCATCGTGGCACGGAAGCAATGGGGCCTTGGTAGTTGGCTGGAGGAACTTGACACACATCTGCACACACAAGTCACCTAATTCCCTTAAGTTCTGTGGAGGGGGGCGATGAGGTCTGACACCATGTTCAGTGACATCCCAGATGTTTTCGAACGGGTTCAGATCTGGCGAGCTGGGAGGACCAGCACATCGGTTGGAACTCGCCACTGTGTTACTCGAAGCACTCCATAACACCTCTGCCTTGTGATATGGTGCACCATCTTGCTGCAAAATGCCAGTGTCGTCGGGAAACATGATTGTGATGAATGGGTTTACGTGCTCTGCAACCAGTGTACGATACTCCTTGGCCGCCATGGTGCCCTGCACGAGCTTCACTGGACCCATGGACGTCCAAGGGAATGTTCCTCAGAGCCACCGCCAACTTGTCTTCGACCCACAGTACAGGTGTCAAGGATCTGTTCCCCTGGAAGACGATGGACTCTCGCCCTCCCGTCGGCACGATGAAGAAGATATCGGATTCATCAGACCATGCAACGCTCTGCCAAAGCGCCAACGTCCAGTGCCGGCGGTCACGTGTCCAGTCCAGTCGTATTTGCAGTTTTCGTGGTGTTAACATTGGCACATGCATGGGTCGTCGGCTGCGGAGGCCCACCGTTATGAGTGTTCAGACACACCTGTAACTCTGTCCAGCATTAAAGTCTGATTTTTCTTCCACAACAGTTCGCCACCTGTCCCGTTCTACCGGTCTCCCCAGCTACGATGTCCGGCATCTGTAATGAGGAGTGGTCAACCAACCCTATGACATCTGGACGTGGTGTCCCCTTGGCTCCGCTGCGTGTTGAAGACACTCACCACAGCACTCCTCGAACACTCAACAAGTCGTGCGGTTTCCGAAATGCTCGTGTCGAGGCTCCGGCCCGTTGTAATCTGCCCTCGGTCAAACTCAGATAGATTGCCCACCTTCCTCATTCTACCCACGGACTGCACGCTCAGTGATACTAGATACACCGTGCAAGTGTCTGACGAGCAGTCATTGTCACCAGGTGACGCTGCTATCGACTGGACGGGTTTATGTCAATAGTAGATCAGTGGCCATAATGTTCTGGCAGATCAATGTATTTATTATGGTCTGATTTTCCTTGGAATTTTTATTAAGGGGTGAATTTGCAGTTGCTAATGTGTGTCACTACACAATATACTAAATATCATCAAAAATCACAGTGTCTTCCCAAACCACGCTGTTATAACGAATTGGTTCACGTCAATTTTCTTCAAATTCTTAAGAAACTGAAGAGCAAAGGTGAAAAATTATAAATCTTATATCATTTTCATTAGCAAAACTTGAAAGTAATTATTTCGCCTTATCTTGTTCCTTGGAGTTCATTACCTTTTGTTCATACTTTCGGTAATTTTTCTTGAGGTACGTATCATTCAAGACTGATGCACAAATATACTGAATCTATCTCTAATGTTGGGTATTAATACAAATAATAAAAGTCGAAGGCGTTCGCATTCACTGTTGACACATTTATTTCATATTTTCCTTAATCGTAATCCTTCAAATAAACAATAGCAGACACAATGCAACATGCGCGTAACACGAAAGCAATTTTCACGTCTCAGATCCCTCCAACATACGACTTCCAACTACTAGTCAAGGAGTAATAATAATAATAATGGCGTGTGACGAGGGCCTCCCGTCGGGTAGACCGCTCGCCTAGTGCAAGTCAGTAAAAAGGTAATACATGTATCAAAAAGAGTTATTTACGTAACAAGTGAGTTACTCCAAAATATTTTCTGAAGTTATTTTCAGAGTTCACAATTAACAGTTTTAATATCATTGACTTCAAATGAAATTAAAACATCAATAACCAAATTTTTAATTACATCCAATATATGGAAAACAAACAAATTTTTTTGAAAAATAATGAAATTAGTATTTGTTAGATTCAAATCTGAACACATATTATGAATGATGATGATGAGGTCCCATATTCCGAGGAGCGTAGGGGACGATGTGGGAGACCCGCGCCGCCGTACTAGACAAGGTGCTAGTGGAGATGGTTTGCTATTGCCTTCCTCTGACCGTAAAGAGGATGAATGATGATGATGAAGACGACACAACAACATCCAGTCATCTCGAGGCAGGTGAAAATCCCTGACCCCGCGGAGAATCGAACGCGGGACCCCGTGTGCGGGAAGCGAGAAAGCTACCGCAAGACCACGAGCTGCACAAATCTGTTTTATTTATGTAAATCGTTTCTCAGGTGACTGTCTACGGCTGTTAAGTATTTTGGAAAAGCATTTTTGCGCCGTCAGTTGTACAATTTTATATTTATTCTCTATCGGTTTCAGTTATGATAACCACCTTCACATGAAGAAAAACAGTATACATCAATGGATCAAAAACATATTTTCGTCAAATACGACACAACAAAATTTCGAGCATACAGAACTGTCACACGAGTTCGTCTGAACAAAATTCACATAAAAGTACTGTACATTAGTACAACTACAGTTACAACTATTAAGTGTGAAGTTCTCACCAAGCATACATTACTGTAATCGTGCTAATGTACAGCACGTTTATAGGATTATGTTCAGACAGACTCATGTGACGGTTGTGTATGTTCTATATTTGTCTTGGCTCTGAGCACTATGGGACTTAACATCTGAGGTCATCAGTCCCCTAGACTTAGAAATACTTAAACCTAACTAACCTAAGGACATCACACACATCCATGCCCGAGGCAGGATTCAACCTGCGACCGTAGCAGCAGCGCGGTTCCGGACTAAAGCGCCTAGAACCGCTCGGCCACTGTGGCCGGCTCCTATATTTGGTTAGGTCCTATTGATGTATACCATTTTTCTCCTGTGAACATGGTTGTTATAACTGAAACCGCTAGAGAATAAATATACAATTGTACAGCTGATGGCGCAAATATATGACTTTAAACTTATCCGTGCCGTATAATAAATTTATGGAGTGTATCAAGTAATACAGTACATAAATAAAGATGATCAGTTCCATTGGAAGTTGGAATTTAAGGAAGTTCGAAAAAAATTTAACAGCTCTAAATAGAATTCACGCTCGGTTTGGTCATTAGGATAGGATCTATTATCCATAGTAGACGGTAGATTATTATTTATGAAGGGTCTGTCTCTCTCTCTCTCTCTCTCTCTCTCTCTCTCTCTCTCTCTCTCTCTCTCCGATAGACGCCTTGCATCTCCTTCTTGGTGTTTCGATTTTTTTCCCTCAGTGTTTATTGAAAGGCGGCTGTATCGGAGCGATCGCCTTGTTGGTACGCAGACGTTCAGTCACTAGTCATCCCGATCAGCGAGAGCTGTGCACCATTATAAAACAGGAAAGAGATGGGATCTCTTACTGCAGGGCTACAGATGCCGCCTCTGCCTCCCAATCAGAGCACTATGGGCACATAGGTCGGCTGGTATAGCCACACTCGTTTCATCTTCCGTTCTAGGCAGCCATTGGAGCAGAAGTGTTGAGACTTGATAAGGGCGCACTCGACCATAAACTTTCAACAGAATGATGAGAAGGGAGTAAACAGCTAGCATTCGGGTCGTATTCAAATGATTGGAAACCGCGGTAGTATTGTCATTGGTATCAGTTGAACAGTTAACCACCTGTAAACTTAAGTGCCTTACAAACACTTTCTCTCATTCGTAAGTCTATTTCTAACGAGACTGGAAAGTTATTTTACGTATTTTTGTGGTACGAATTACGGAAGGATTGTTAAATGTTCTGACTTTATATCTGCTCGTAGCCACGAACGGCTCCCTTGTATTTCAGAACTGTTCACGTACAGAGTGCCTGACAAGAAAAAGCGAATTGCCTACAGGGCGAGGAAGAAACTTCACGGGTTGAGAGGCTATGTGATGTTATTTGAGTGATTAGAAACTCGAGTCAACTTGATAAACAGCTTGACAGTATGAGGATCAGTTATCAGTACGACGTTGCACGCCGTCTAGGCAAGATGCAAGCACCGATACGGTTCGGAAGGGTGTCATAAAGTTATTGTATTCACTCCTGAGGCTGCTGGTCTCACTCTTACTCTATCGGGGCATATCTCGAGATGTTACTGACCTGGGAGTACTTCAGCATCACGTAGACAGGTGCTCTACCGTCTGAGGTACCGAAGCACGACCTACGTCCGGTACTCACAGCTTTACTTCTGCCAGTATCCGTCTCCTACCTTCCAAACTTTACAGAAGCTCTCCTGCGGACCTTGCAGAACTAGCACTCCTGAAAGAAAGGATACTGCGGAGACATGGCTTAGCCACAGCCTGGGGGATGTTTCCAGAATGAGATTTTCACTCTGCAGCGGAGTGTGCGCTGATATGAAACTTCCTGGCGAAAGGAAAAGGTCCCGAGTTCGAGTCTCGGTCGGGCACACAGTTTTAACCTGCCAGGAAGTTTCATATCAGCGCACACTCCGCTGCAGAGTGAAAATCTCATTCTGGAAACATCCCCCAGGCTGTGGCTAAGCCATGTCTCTGCAATATCCTTTCTTTCAGGAGTGCTAGTTCTGCAAGGTTCGCAGGAGAGCTTCTGTAAAGTTTGGAAGGTAGGAGACGGATACTGGCAGAAGTAAAGCTGTGAGTACCGGGCGTGAGTCGTGCTTCGGTAGCTCAGATGGTAGAGCACTTGCCCGCGAAAGGCAAAGGTCCCGAGTTCGGGCACACAGTTTTAATCTGCCAGGAAGTTTCATATCAGCGCACACTCCGCTGCAGAGTGAAAATCTCATTCTGGAAACATCCCCCAGGCTGTGGCTAAGCCATGTCTCCGCAGTATCCTTTCTTTCAGGAGTGCTAGTTCTGCAAGGTCCGCAGGAGAGCTTCTGTAAAGTTTGGAAGGTAGGAGACGGATACTGGCAGAAGTAAATCTGTGAGTACCGGGCGTGAGTCGTGCTTCGGTAGCTCAGATGGTAGAGCACTTGCCCGCGAAAGGCAAAGGTCCCGAGTTCGAGTCTCGGTCGGGCACACAGTTTTAATCTGCCAGGAAGTTTCATATCAGCGCACACTCCGCTGCAGAGTGAAAATCTCATTCTGGATCACGTAGACAGTTTATAGAGGAACGACGACCATTATCCTGTTCAAGACTGCCCTCACGATAGTGCTACGTGCGAAGTAACACCTGAGGGTGCAACCTGTCTTTGTCGTACCGTTGTATCGTCAAAGGTCCCTCAGTAACTACCATTCTTGCCCACAGTCACACCTTTGGTTTCCCACACCGCGACGGCGTGAATAACACAGCTGTGCTTGTCCACAATGTTGAAGGGATGGGACATCTCTAGATGTCGCAGCCCTGCTCGCCAACAACGGTGAATCGAGGAAGTGACGAACTGCGATTCGTAGTTGAACGCAGTGTGAGGCCAGTCCTGGTAAAGGAGTCATTCAAAACGCAGCCGTTTGCGTTGCGGCTTTATAAGCGTGCTACCCATGGGACGGCAATTCGTAGTCAGGCTGCCGCTAGGCTACGACCAATGGTCCGGTACGACCCAGTATACAGCAGGGAGTCCATTACTTGTCCTCGGATGGCAGACACAGATGTGAAGCGGTTACGATGTGCTTGGTGAACAATATTGTGAACCTCTCCTGTGGTGGTCAAATTTTGTCCATTGGAACTTGGACGATGAGTATGACTGCCCTCACGTGCCTGTTCTGTCTATTATTCGGGCCACTGTCTCATTTGAATGCCCAACAAATCTGGATTCGGTCAGCCAGCCCAATGGAGACCGACAATGAGGCCCATTTAAAACTCTGTCATATACTGACAACGCCGTCTCACGCGGGTACGAGGTATCGCTGTGTCGTTCAGTAATTACTCGACAACTGATGCTCTTCACGTCCCTTCACACTGAAGAGCCAAAGAAACTGGCACACCTGTTAAATATCGTGTAGGGCCACCGTGAGAAAACAGAAGTGCTTCAACACGATGTAGCATGGACTCGACTAATGTCTGAATTAGTGCTGGCGGGAACTGACACCATAATTCCTGCAGGTCGGTCCATAAATCCGTTAGAGTACGAGGGGGTGGAGATCTCTTCTAAAGAGCACGTTGCAAGGCATCCCAGTTATGCTCAATAATGTTCATGTTTGGGGCGTTTAGTGGCCAGCGGAAGTATTTAAATTGAGAGGAGTGTTCCTGAAGCCACTCTGTAGCAGTTCTGGACGTGTAGGGTGTCGCATTCTGCTGCTGGAATTCCCCAAGTCCGTCGGAATGCACAATGGACGTGAATGGATGCAGGTGATCAGACAAGCTGATTACGTACGTGTCACCTGCCAGAGTGGTATCTAGACGTATCAGGGGTCCCATATCACTCCAACTGCACATACCCTGCACCATTACAGAGCCTCCTCCGGCTTGAACAGTCCCCTGCTGACATGCAGGGTCCATGGATTCATGACGTTGTCTCCATACCCTACACGTCCATCCTCTCGATACAATTTGAAACGAGACTCGTCTGAACAGGCAACATGTTTCCAGTCATCAACAGTCCAGTCTCGGCTTTGACGGGCCAAGATGAGGCGAAAAGCTTTATGTCGTGCGGTCATCAAGGGTACACGAGTGGGCCTTCGGCTCCGAAAGCCCATATCGAAGACGTTTCGTTGAATGGTTCTCACACTGACACTCGTTGAAGGCCCAGCATTAAAATCTGCAGCAGCTTGCGTAAGTGTTGCACTTCTGTCAGGTTGAACGATTCTCGTCGTTAGTTCCGTTGTTGTAGGATCTTTTTCCGGCAGTAGCGATGTCGGAGAATTGATATTTTACTGGATTCCTTATATTCACGGCACACGCGTGAAATGGTCGTACGGGAAAATCCCCACTTCGTCGCTATCTCGGAGATGCTGTGTCCATCGCTCGCGTGCCGAGTATAACGCCACGTTCAAACTCACTCAAATCTCACACCTGCCAGTGTAGCAGCACTAACCGATCTAACAACTGCGCCAGATACTTGTCTTATACAGGCGTTGCCGATCGCAGCGCCGTGTTCTGCCTCTTTACATATATCTGTATTTGAACACGCATGCCTGTACCAGTTTCTTTGGTGCTTCAGTGTACGTTATTTTATGTTATCTTAATTTGCTGATTGTATTATAAAAAATGTTTGAGTAAACAGTTCCTAATTTTCAAAAATATTTTTTCATCGTCGAGACTTCAAAAATTTGCTCCAAACGATAGGCGGGTCCTTCCGCCCCGCTATCGCCTATATTGGATTTTTCAAAAATCTGGGTTTCGCGAACTCAAAACCTGAAGTCTTCTCTTTCTTCACAAATTCTTCCACGTGTATCTTGCCCCCATGGGTGAGTATTCAATCTTTGGTGCATGCAAAACGATATCTATTCAGTTAGCTCGCTTTTTTTTCCTTTTTTTCAGGGGCTACATTGCGTCTGCAAGCCGCGCTTGCATTTATTTTTCGTAGGTAATTTCAGCAATATGAAGCTGGTTCGTTTTTTCGAGATCTACTGTGACGGAGACGACATTAATGTAAATTACTTCTTTCACCAGAAAAATTCAATGCTTTCAGGTTATTAGGAAGTGCAGGCAACAGAAAACAACCAAAAAAATGTTGTCCCTGTACAAATATGGCCTATAAGGCGTGATTTATTAAACGTTTAGACTGTGAAGTATGAAATTTTTAGTTGATGTTCAAGTTCAGTAGTCGACTGTGTTACTTCAGAGGAATTTACCTCCCTCTAGTTGCGCCTTGCGTAAGCTTTTCCATTTCCTATCTTTATTCAAAAGTCAGATCATGTCTTGAATTGGATACTATTCAGTGTGTCGGGGTACATTTCACAACATAAATCAGATTTATAATTTTTGAAAGGAGTGCCAAGCTTACAATTTTAAGTTATCAATTAAGGAAAGAATCTGTGTGGGCCAGATGAAGTAAGAGAGAATGTAACAATGTCTACAGGAGAGGAATAACTGATTGAAAGGATGAGTGATGATCGATAGATGAAAGACGTAGAAAACAGACCGCACGGAAAAAGAACCATTTTAGGGGCATAAAAAAGATAGTGAAAGAATATGAAATAAGCTTTATATTTGTGAAGTAAAATGGAGACTGCAAAACGGCTCTGGTGCGTGCATTGTATCTGGCGTATGGTGATACTGGCCCTTTCACAGCTACGCTTGCTGTGTGTGGCGTTGAGCGCCTCAAACCAATCCTAGCTGTGACCTGCTGGCCCTTTCTGTCCTGTCCCTGCCACTGGAAATTGTCCACAGTCTCTCTGTCGTCATCCTCTTCTCTGTCGTGATCGTCAGTTTCACTTATCTACTTGTTTGTGTAGAGTCAACAAAGACGATGCTTTTTGCAAGCGTCAGAGTCTTTTTTTTTGTTAAACTCAAACAAAAGAGGTAACTGATATACATTAATAAATCTGCGATACAACCAAACAATAGAAAATGTAAAGTCACGAAAGTAGGTATGCAATTAAAACATGTCTAATTTCTAACAAAATCTGAAAGATCACATGTTTTCAACTAAAAATTTAGGAAGTGAGTATAAACATTTCTTTGTCAGGAATAATGTAAACTTCCTTTTGAAGATATTTCCACCAGGCGCACGTAAGTCTTTTGGCAATTTATTAAACCAGATTTGACGCCTGATGTACTGGCTGTGGTCTATTATTTTTAGATTAGTTATTTGCCTAAAGTAGTTATTTTTATTTCTAGTATTGTGGTCACGTAAGTCCTTGCTTTTTCTAGACTCTTTTTGATGATGTTCAAAAAACAAAATTACTTTATATAAACATAAGGAATATACTGCAAAGTACTTACGTTGCACAAAAACCTCTCTACAAGGATCATGATGACCTAAACCAAGCATTATTGTAATTGCCTTCTTCTGCAGCAACATTTCTGAAGTGTGTATCTGCAGCACAGCCCCATAATTCAATACCATAATTTAGTAAAGAATATATTGTTTCAGAGTAAACAGTTTTGATAGTAGGGTTTGTAGCTATTGTTGCTAGGCGATTGAGTAGATAAAATTGACTACTAAACTTCCCACATACGAAGTTAATATGATTGACCATCGCAAGTTTTCATCTAAATGTAGGCATAAGAATCTGCAGCTATCAGTGTCCGTTGCTTCAATTCCACATGTATTATTTACAGAGGTATGGTTAAAATTAGCGGTCTTAAATGATAATAATTGTGATTTGCTAGTACTTACATTTAGATCTTGTTTATGAAAATATTTAATTACATTTATTGCTCCATATGTTGTAGAAGACGTGGATTCACATGTAATTCTGCCAAAAAACTACAGAGATGTGTCTTCTGCATAACTCACTGTTTTGGAGATTTGTGGCTAGATGACATCATTCACCTAGACTTTTGGAAGGCGACCGCGGGAAACGAAGAACGATTTTCTCGGCCCTGAAAAGGTCAGATCAGGATTGACAACAGCAGCAGTGTTATCATTCGAAGACGGAGCAAAAAATTAAATTCAGCCTCATCATCAGCGTTCGAAAGCAATCTTTCTACTTCGTCGCCCTGCGCAACGTCAGACTGCTTTGTAACGCGTCCCTACACAGTAATCTCCCCAAAATAAGCGAAAGACGACTTATAATGCTTTTTCTGCCATTTTCAAGCAATATTAATGTAGTTATTTGTTTTCTCAACGACTTGGCGAAACAATGTAATTAAGACGTGCATTCATGTTGCACTAAACCTTAAGCACATCTGACACCCGCGATCCTGGTGCTGTTGACACCTGCTGCAGAAGTGTTTCACAGCACAGAGTGGAAACACGTTCGCGGGGGATATTACGATGTATGTATGAAACACTCTCAGACTCCTTGTTGCGTTCAGGGTAAAACCTCGAGCTTTCGACGATTTCCAACACTGTCATCGTCAGGAACAACTGACTGTCAAAGTTGCTGCTGTGGTGGCCTTATATTGCCCAAAGACGGCTTCTGATTGGTCGGCAATTACGTCATGCTGTCGCAGATGGTGTCAACGTCTGCGCTGGTGGCGCAACGACTCCCGCCGTAGCGCAAACATTGCGACGAATATCACTGGCACTTCTATACATCTATAGCTCGCTTCCATGCGCTGCTGAGGTTGTATCCGCCGTCACAGTTGAAGGTTTTCTCACACATTCTTACTTCTACAGCCTCTTTAATTATAGAGCCTCAGTATGTGGGAGCCTGGGCAGAACTTTTGTTTCACCAAACTGTAGTTTGTATTTGTTTGTGAGGCTGTTCTCAGCAGCTGCGGATTTCTCAAACTCACGATTTTTAATATGCCATTGAACGTTTCTGCACAGAGGTCGGAAACGGTGCGGGTGGACTGGCCGTAATTGCTTCACACGGAATGTTGTAAATTCTAGGAATCCTGAGGCCGAGACAGCCCTTAAAAGGGCGTAGCATCTGATTTATCTTTTTGGGTCGGAAAACAAATGTGATACCTTGTATTTCCAGGACTCTGCCTATTTTGCTGGATGTAGAAGGGAAGGAATACAGTTGGTAGTTCATCACGTGAATGATCAACATTTTCTCCTTCCTTTTCGTGATGAATGCTGAATTGATGTGACATGACCTTGAAACGTCCCCTTTGAAAAATTATACAAGACTGTGCTTAAACTGACACACAACAGTTTTTAGCGCAACGCAATCTGACTTTCAATAATCCCTACGAAAGAATGGCCCTGACTAACATTAACCTATACCTTTCACAAATCACCTACCTCACAAAAATCTTCGTTACCCGAACTACTGCAATACAGCGAGCGCCAGTACTGCCAACTAAATAAAAGATTCAAACTACTGAAGGCACTAACTACTGATAGGCATAGTTAGCAAATGGAAGATTTTGATAGAGAACAAACAATATATTCACCTCAATAATGTTCAAAAGTCATAATGTATATAGCAGTTCATGACATCCAGTATTACAAATTTCAAAACTCCGCCATCTCTCTCCCCACATCCACCACCGCTGGCGGCTCACCTCCAACTGCGCAACGCTACGCGCTGTTCACATCCATCTGCCCAACAGTACAATTGCAGACAACAATGCAAACCAACCACAGACTGCGCACAGCACAGCCAGTGATTTTTCATAGAGAGCGCTACGTGGCGTTACCAATAAGAAAACCTAAACAGCCTACTTACAACCTATAGCCGTTTTACAAAACACATACCTCAGATGACTGGTGATGTAGCAAAACATTATGACCAACATCCACCGCAAGAGTGAATGCCGCCTTCTGGCGTTCCTTGTTACACGAGATCGGTAGTCGTGTCCGAATACACCGGTATCCAGGTGAACAGTTCCCCGAAACATACATCCAAACCACCGACGTAAGCCAGTCGGGGCTGTATTTTGCTATAAGGTATATTCACCTGTGTTTCCATTGGACCTGTGGTGGTAATCGGAGGCACCATGAAGCTGTAGACTACGCGCACATTATTCCGAACCACCTATATCCCCCTTACATGCTTGAAGTCTTCCATCAGGATAAACGTGCGTGTCACAAGGCCAGAACTGTGCTACAGTGGTTTGAGGGGCATGGCATTGAACTCACGTTGATGACTCCACCACGGAATTTACCTGATCGAAACCCTACGAAACACACTAAGGATGCTATCATGCGCCTGCCTCAGAAGACATCGTTCCGTAATTTACGGGAATTGGGTGAACTGTGAGTAGACAGCTGGTGTTACCTCTCGGAAACCTACCGAGGACTTGTCGAACCCATGCCATGCTGAATCGCTGCTGTATTGCGTTCTTAAGGAGAATCAACACTTTATCATACAGGTGTTCATAATATTTTGCTCATCAGCGTATACGGGGTGTTCCAGGAGGAATGATTAATATCCAGGAATATGTCAGGAAGGATCATTCGGAGCAATAAAGTCTAGAAAACATGGGCTCTAAAATGCGTACCTTAAGAGCTATGAGTACTTGTTCAGTGGAAGAGATGTCTCTCGCAGTAGCGAAAATGAACAAGTACTCTTAGCTCTTAAGGTACGCATTTTAGAGCTCACGTTTACTAGACTTCATTGCTTCGAATGACCGTTCCTGATATGTCTCTGGATATTAACCATTCCTCCTGGGACATCCTGTATATGTCTGAAGCTATTAAAGGGTTAAAAACCACGTACCACAGATTTGCAGGCGTATGAATGCGTACCATAATTTCGCACTCTGTTAGTGAGTCAAACAAGAAAGACAGTTCACAAATGTAAACAACGAATGGCGTCAGAAGTGCTACTCTGGGGTACCTGTGGCTGTGTTGTACACTGAGGTTATCGCGACATGCGCATATACATATGGTGGCAGCATCGCGTCTACAACGTATAAAAGGGCAGTTCATTGGCCGAACTGTCATTTGCACTCACTGTCCAATGTGATTATGGCCACGCGACAAGAATTAACAGACTTCGAATGCAGGAGTTGGAGGTACACGCATGGAACATTCTGTTGTGGTTGGCAGGAGAGCCAACCGTGTTAGTAAAGGAGGCCGAAATGCACGCGTTTTAGCTCACGCAGGCTAGCGTGAGGTCTGGAACATGACAAGGGAATTAGAATTGAGAAAAACGAACGTAGCTGGTGGAACACTTAACTTGAATCCATTAACGGAGAACGTCGCTCTTTATGGTACATGATTCACAATATCAATAGTACGGATACTGGCGCCTTGCTAGGTCGTAGCAAATAACGTAGCTGAAGGCTATGCTAACTATCGTCTCGGCAAATGAGAGCGTAGAAGTCAGTGAACCATCGCTAGCAAAGTCGGCTGTACAACTGGGGCGAGTGCTAGGAAGTCTCTCTAGACCTGCCGTGTGGCGGCGCTCGGTCTGCAATCACTGATAGTGGCGACACGCGGGTCCGACGTATACTACCGGACCGCGGCCGATTTAAAGGCTACCACCTAGCAAGTGTGGTGTCTGGCGGTGACACCACACATTCCATTTAGGATATCGTTAGGGAATTCAATATTCCGAGATGAACAGTGTCAAGAGTGTTCCGAGAATACCAAGTTTCAGACATTACTTCTCACCACGGACAACGCAGTAGCCGACGGCTTTCACTTAACTACCGAGAGCAGCTGCATTTGCATAGAGTTGTCAGTGGTAACTGACAAACAACACTGCATGAAATAACCACAGAAATCAATGTGGGAAACAGGACGAACGTATCCGTTACGACAATGCAGCGAAATTTGGCGTTAATGGTGTATGGCAGCAGTCGACCCAGGCGAGTGCCTTTGCCAACAGCACGACATTGCCTGCAGCGCCTCTCCTGTGCTAGTGATCATTTCATTTGGACCACAGACGACTGGAAAACCGTGGTCTGGTCGGATGAGTCCCGATTTCGTGTGGTAAGAGTTGATGGTAGCGTTCGAGTAAGGCGCAGACCCCATGGAGCCTTGGACCCAAATCGTCAATAAGGCACTGTGGTAGGTGCTAGCGGCTCCATCATGATGTAGGCTGTTTTTTCATGGAACGGACTGGGTCTTCTGGTCCAACTGAACCAATCGTTGAGCAGAAATGGTTATGTTCGGCTACTTGGAGATTATTTGCAGCTATTCATGGACTTTATGTTACGGATGAAAATGCGGCATGTCACCGGGCCACAACTGTTCGCAACTGGTTTAAAGAACATTCTGTACAATTAGAGCGAGTGTACACCCGAAATGGGTCATAACCGAGAGGTCTGTTCGTGCACAAAATCCTGCAGTGGCAATACTTTCTTGATTATGGACGGCTGTAGAGACAACATGCCTCAATATATCTGCAGGGGACCTCCAACGACTTGTTGAGTACATGCCACGTCGAGTTCCTGCAATACACTTGGCAAGAGGAGGTCCGACACGATATTATTATGTATCTCCTGAATTTTGTCGCCTCATTGTATGGTAATAATGGTTAATTGTCCACCTACATAGCGCCGGCACGGTAGCACAGCGTGTTCGGTCAGAGGGTTAGCTGCCCTCTGTAATAATAAAAAAAAAAAAAAACTGAGTTAATGGATCAACAACGAACTGAAACGGGTGTCTTTCGACGTCGGCTCGTAGCAGAAACAACGAACGAAAACGAACAAAATGAGTTTAAAAAAATACCGTAACGTAGCGGTAGCGTTACCGCCTACTACACAAGGGGCTCGGGTTCGATCCCCGGCAGGGGACTGATTGTTGTGTGTCATTCATCATTTTCATCATCACATTGACTCGCAAGTCGCCGATGTGGCGTCACCTAAAAAGAACTTGCAATACGGCGACCGAGCTCCCCCGAAGGGGGCCTTCCGACCAACAATGCCATACGATCATTTCATTTCAGTGGTTAATTACGTGAAAAATTTTAGAATCATAATTATTTTCATATTTGTGGGACTCAAAAGGCTCAAATTTATACACAAAATGATGTAAAAAAAACTGGTATTCTGAGGTATTTATGACTTGATGTATTTTCAAGTTTGCGAGGATACCCTGAGAAGCAGACCCGGAACATTGTTCGAGTTTTGTGGCGTCCGTTGCCGCGCCGGCCAGGGGCGCAATTTCCCACGGCTGGGCACGGCGAGGACAAAGTGACTCGGCCGAGGGGAGTCTGGGGTGGTTGCATCACGGCGCACCCTTTGTGCCGCCCGCGTCTAACTCACCGCCAGGGCCCCAGATGAACAACTTATTCTCCTGTCATCGCGCGCTAAGCACACGTGATGCTTGAACAATGGCCCACATTTACCCCGCGTCCTTCCGCCCGGGGCGCAAAATAATACGCCTCCCTTAACAATAGCATTATCAAAGGAGATGTCCCGGACCGCGCCGGGAGCAGCCCGTCCGCCTGACTTCATTTCGGGAAGGTGGAGCTCTCTCTTTTCTTCCGATTAGCGAGACACTGTTTTCCAACGTCAGGTTGTGTTCGTGTGAAAGTCTGAAATTTAACATGCATTTTCTGAAGCCAGTTTCACAGTGAAGTTCACTGATATTAATTGTGCCACCTGTTGTAACTGAAACACCAACATTTCTGTCCAGCTTAGCAAACATTCGCTACAGCAGAACTAGGAACGTTTAGATATTATTCATAAGTAAGTATCAACATTTTTGTTTTGATACCTGTGATATCGGTATTGATACCCAGTAATCGATAATACTGCACAGGGAGGGTCAAGAGTCACGAAAGAGGTACAACCGTCAATAACTTCATTATTTTTCATTAGTTCTGAAGCCAGCCGGTGTGGCCCAGCGGTTCTAGGCACTTCAGTCTGGAACCGCGTGACCGCTATGATCGCAGGTTCGAATCCTGCCTCGAGAATGGATGTGTGTGATGTCCTTAGCTTAGTTAGGTTTAAGTAGTTCTACGTCTAAGGGACTGATGACTTCAGATGTTAAGTCCCGTAGTGCTTAGAGCCATTTGAACGTAAACTGCTGAACGCAACTGAACATACTGAAACTTTGCTTATCTTTATCATTTCAACACTGTCCTACACAATTTTCCCTAACAAATGCAACTCAAACTTCTCCATTTATTACCCACAATATTTAAGAGCAACCAACCTGACTGCAAATAAATGACACAAAAGAATGGCCCTGAATTGGAAGAAATCCTAACAACAACTCATACATTTCATAAATCACTGACCTCACAGGAAATCTTCATGACACGAACTACAGCAAATACAGCAAGCAGAAACTACAGCCAGCTAAATAAAAACATTCTATCTACTGTAGACTCTAACTACTAATAGGCATGAGGTTAGCAAAGGAAAGATTTTGTTGCAAAGCAAACAATGTGTTTAGCAGATTTTACCTTAATCTTGTGGCATCCAATAGCAAAAAAACATATAATCATCAATAATTCCAGTATTCAAACATTAGCAATACATCAACATCATTCTACAACCCAATACTAAATCTTCTTGAAGGACACACGTCCAGATCGTCCGCTCGCGCTAACATTGCTAACCTCCATCACTACTAACTATTAACTTCTAATTGCGAGTCCGACCAGCCACAGAGTCTTTTTCATAGGGCGCACAGTGCTGTCAGAGATATTAATGCACTGCTTACATAGCCCCCCCCCCCCTCTGCTCCCCTCAAAAAATTTTACAAAGTGGTTTACGCAGTGGGCAAGACTAATTTGTGAAAAAAATTTTATGTTAACAATATCAAATAGATCAGATGCACATAATTAGTAATATACTATTGGTCAATAAATCAAAAATTCTCCACACAGTCCCTAAAGGCACTCATAATCATTCATCAGAAAAAAGTCTATGACAGTTTTATGCAGAAAGGGTGAGCAGCAAAAGAAAATGCAGATGTAAGTAGTAGACCACCACGCAGTCTCGAAGAAGTAATGTTGTGCTCCCCATGGAAACACAGTGCTGACTCTTGATATGAATATTTCAGTTGAGAAGGTTGGTAATGGGCCACAACAGAGCAGTCCCACGGCAGAGTCAGACACAGTATTGAAGGATAATGGTAGAATTGGTACATCACCACAGAGCATAACCACAGTATTCCTTGTAGAGATTATGGTAGTAAGGGGCCATTAAAGGTGCAGACCGACTGTATTCGTTGTAGAGATTATGGTAGTAAAGGGCCACCGAGGGTGAAGACCCACTGTAGTCCTTGTAGACATGGCCAGCAGCCATTTGTTGCGACTGTGTGGGTGCACAATCACAACTGAAGAGGCTTGAGGATAATGTAGCAAGTCCATAAACCACCACTTGTGCACTCACTAATTTTCTGTAACACCCTTAGAACCAGCAATGCTGTTAACCAGTCCCTTGCTGAATTATCAACACACATGAAAGCACTAACACAGTCATATAAGCTTTGAGATTTTATACGTATAATATGACCAACAGACAAATGTGGGCAGTGAAAAACTTCCTGCTATTTACCGATCTTGAAGAACTGGTGTCTATTCAATTATAGTTTTACAGCATAAGAATACCATTACAAAGGTAAAGAAAACAGCATTACAGGCAAGAACATGATAATACAAATAACATTTGTAGTGATAGAGGCTTTACAAAAGGAAGAAAAATAATCATATATACGAGTATTACAGGAATTATGACATATAATTAAATGAAAAATGAGAATAGAAGGAGAAACATTAACTTGACACATGAACACTAAAAGAAAACATAATAGAATAAACAATGGCTGAACTACTTCCCAAAGTAAGGAATGTCATATAAAAACAGATTACATTTAAGGATAACAATATTCCTCGTCATTGTGAATGCAGCTTAATATTGTTGTTGTTGTGATCTTCAGTCCTGAGACTGGTTTGATGCAGCTCTCCATGCTACTCTACTCTGTGCAAGCTTCTTCTTCTCCCAGTACCTACTGCAGCCTACATCCTTCTGAATCTGCTTAGTGTATTCATCTCTTGGTTTCCCTCTACGATTTTTACCCTCCACGCTGCCCTCCAATACTAAATTGGTGATCCCTTGATGCCTCAGAACATGTCCTGCCAACCGATCCCTTCTTCTAGTCAAGTTGTGCCACAAGCTCCTCTTCTCTCCAATTCTATTCAATACCGCCTCATTAGTTACGTGATCTATCCACCTTATCTTCAGCATTCTTCTGTAGCACCACATTTCGAAAGCTTCTATTCTCTTCTTGTCCAAGCTATTTATCGTCCATGTTTCACTTCCATACATGGCTACACTCCATACAATACTTTCAGAAACGACTTCCTGACACTTAAATCTATACTCGATGTCAACAAATTTTTCTTCTTCAGAAACGCTTTCCTTGTCATTGCCAGTTTACATTTTATATCCTCTCTACTTCGACCATCATTAGTTATTTTGCTCCCCAAATACCAAAACTCATTTACTACTTGAAGTGTCTCATTTCCTAATCTAATTCCCTCAACATCACCCGACTAAATTCGACTACATTCCATTATTCTCGATTTGCTTTTGTTGGTGTTCATCTTATATCCTCCTTTCAAGACATTGTCCTTTCCGTTCAACTGCTCTTCCAAGTCCTTTGCTGTCTCTGACAGTATTACAATGTCATCGGCTAACCTCAAAGTTTTTATTTCTTCTCCATGGACTTTAATACCTACTCCGAACTTTTCTTCTGTTTGCTTTATTGCTTGCTCAATATACAGATTGAATAACATTGGGGATAGGCTACAACCCTGTCTCACTCCCTTCCCAAGCAGTGCTTCCCTTTCATACCCCTCGACTCTTATAAATGCCATCTGATTTCTGTACAAATAGTAAATAGCCTTTCTCTCCCTGTATTGTAGCCCTGCCACATTCAGAATTTGAAAGAGAGTATTCCAAATAATGTTGTCAAAAGCTTTCTCTAAGTCTACAAATGCTAGAAACAAAGGTTTGCTTTTTCTCAACCTTTCTTCTAAGATAATTCGTAGGGTCAGTATTGCCTCACGCGTTCCCACATTTCTACGGAATCCAAACTGATCTTCCCCGAGGTCAGCTTCTACCAGTTTTTCCATTCGTCAGTAAAGAATTCGCGTTAGTATTTTGCAGCTGTGACTTATTAAACTGATAGTTCGGTAATTTTCACATCTGTCAACACCTGCTTTCTTTGGGGTTGGAATTATTATATTCTTCAAAACAAGGCGCCCGGAGTAGACAACATTCCATTAGAACTACTGTTGGCCTTGGGAGAGACAGTCATGACAAAACTCTACCAGCTGGTAAGCAAGATGTATGAGACAGGCGAAATACCCTCATACTTCAAGAAGAATATAATAATTCAAATCCCAAAGAAAGCAGGTGCTGACAGATGTGAAAATTACCGAACTATCAGTTTAATAAGTCACAGCTGCAAAATACTAACGCGAATTCTTTACAGACGAATGGAAAAACTGGTAGATGCGGACCTCGGGGAGGATCAGTTTGGATTCCGTAGAAATGTTGGAACACGTGAGGCAATACTGACCCTACGACTTATCTTAGAAGAAAGATTAAGAAAAGGCAAACCTACGTTTCTAGCATTTGTAGACTTAGAGAAAGCTTTTGACAATGTTGACTGGAATACTCTCTTTCAAATTCTGAAAGTGGCAGGGGTAAAATACAGGGAGCGAAAGGCTATTTACAATTTGTACAGAAACCAGATGGCAGTTATTAGAGTCCAGGGGTATGAAAGGGAAGCAGTGGTTGGGAAAGGAGTGAGACAGGGTTGTAGCCTCTCCCCGATCTGATTCAATCTGTATATTAAGCAAGCAGTAAAGGAAACAAAAGAAAAATTTGGAGTAGGTATTAAAATTCATGGAGAAGAAGTAAAAACTTTGAGGTTCACCGATGACATTGTAATTCTGTCAGAGACGGCAAAGGACTTGGAAGAGCAGTTGAACGGAATGGACAGTGTCTTGAAAGGAGGATATAAGATGAACATCAACAAAAGCAAAACGAGGATAATGGAATGTAGTCAAATTAAATCGGGTGATGCTGAGGGAATTAGATTAGGAAATGAGACACTTCAAGTAGTAAAGGAGTTTTGCTATTTAGGAAGTAAAATAACTGATGATGGTTGAAGTAGAGAGGATATAAAATGTAGACTGGCAATGGCCAGGAAAGCGTTTCTGAAGAAGAGAAATTTGTTAACATCGAATATAGATTTTTGTATCAGGAAGTTGTTTCTGAAAGTATTTGTTTGGAGTGTAGCCATGTATGGAAGTGAAATATGGGCGATAACTAGTTTGGACAAGAAGAGAGTAGAAGCTTTCGAAATATGGTGCTACAGAAGAATGGTGAAGATAAGGTGGATAGATCACGTAACTAATGAGGCGGTATTGAATAGAATTGGGGAGAAGAGGAGCTTGTGGCACAACTTGACTAGAAGAAGGGATCGGTTAGTAGGACATGTTCTGAGGCATCAAGAGATCACAAATTTAGCATTGGAGGGCAGTGTGGAGGGTAAAAATCGTAGAGGGAGACCAAGAGATGAATACACTAAGCAGATTCAGAAGGATGTAGGTTGCAGTAGGTACTGGGAGATGAAGAAGCTTGCACAGGATAGAGTAGCATGGAGAGCTGCATCAAACCAGTCTCAGGACTGAAGACAACAACAACAACAACATATTCTTCTTGAAGTCTGAAGGTATTTCGCCTGTCTCGTACATCTTGCTCACCAGATGGTAGAGTTTGGTCAGGACTGGCTCTCCCAAGGCCATCAGTATTTCTAGTGGAATGTTGTCTACTCCCGGGGCCTTGTTTCGACCCAGGTCTTTCAGCGCTCTGTCAAACTTTTCACACAGTATTATATCTCCCATTTCATCTTCATCTACATCCTCTTCCATTTCCATAATATTGTCAAGTACATCGCCCTTCATTTACTGCGTTTTTATATTTTCTCCTTTCATCAATTAAATTCAATATTTCTTCCGTTACCCAAGGATTTCTACTAGCCCTCGTCTTTTTACTTACTTGATCCTCTGCTGCCTTCACTACTTCATCCCTCAAAGCTACCCATTCTTCTTCTATTGTATTTCTTCCCCCATGCCTGTCAATTGTTCCCTTATGCTCTCCCTGAAACTCTGTACAACCTCTAGTTTAGTTAGTTTATCCAGGTCCCATCTCCTTAAATTCCCACCGTTTTGCAGTTTCAGTTCATAACCAATAGATTGTGCTCAGAGTCCACATCTGCCCTGGAAATGTATTACAATTTAAAACCTGGTTCCTAAATCTCTGTCTTACCATTATATAATCTATCTGAAACCTCTCAGTATCTCCAGGCTTCTTCCATGTACAAATTATGACTCGTTAAATAAAAAATTGCTTTGATAAGCAGTCTTCTAACCTACTCAAAATATAATTGGATGTACAAATGCCAATACAACATTAAATTCCACTTCATTCACTTTATCACGAAATGAACGCTGATAAAACTTCGTAATTCGGATCAAAGTGCATAAATGCAACAATTAATAATCATTTTCATTTCAAAGTAACTATTTTCAGGCAACTTTTCAAGTAAGGCAAATTATTTAAGGAAATGACTACAGATTGATTTAAAACTACACTGGAAGTATAGTATTCCTCAAACTATAAAACTGAACTTTAATCACTATATCTCCACACATTAGAAAGCAGTCACAGTTATTTTTGCAGCTGCCGAATAAGTCTTTCCATAATATTAACAGAATCTTCCGTCGGTTCTTAGTAGAACAACATTATAATAAATGAAAAGCACCAGTTTGCTTTTGGTCTACTATATTACTTTTATTGTTAACCGATTTCGGCTTACAAGGCCATCTTCAGACATTTACTTTCCATAATAAATTAGGACACTCGGAATTAAATTTACTAGGATAGGATTCCTGTCCAGGTTTGTGATTTGTGATAATCACGAGTGTAAGCAACACCACGATTATTATTAAAACCAACCAATGGTTAGAACGAAGCACAGATCACACTCCTCTACAAAAACGCTATCGGAGTGGACCCACAAAACCGTCGTCCAATATACACTCCTGGAAATTGAAATAAGAACACCGTGAATTCATTGTCCCAGAAAGGGGAAACTTTATTGACACATTCCTGGTGTCAGATACATCACATGATCACACTGACAGAACCACAGGCACATAGACACAGGCAGCAGAGCATGCACAATGTCGGCACTAGTACAGTGTATATCCACCTTTCGCAGCAATGCAGGCTGCTATTCTCCCATGGAGACGATCGTAGAGATGCTGGATGTAGTCCTGTGGAACGGCTTGCCATGCCATTTCCACCTGGCGCCTCACTTGGACCAGCGTTCGTGCTGGACGTACAGACCGCGTGAGACGACGCTTCATCCAGTCCCAAACATGCTCAATGGGGGACAGATCCGGAGATCTTGCTGGCCAGGGTAGTTGACTTACATCTTCTAGAGCACGTTGGGTGGCACGGGATACATGCGGACGTGCATTGTCCTGTTGGAACAGCAAGTTCCCTTTCCGGTCTAGGAATGGTAGAACGATGGGTTCGATGACGGTTTGGATGTACCGTGCACTATTCAGTGTCCCCTCGACGATCACCAGAGGTGTACGGCCAGTGTAGGAGATCGCTCCCCACGCCATGATGCCGGGTGTTGGCCCTGTGTGCCTCGGTCGTATGCAGTCCTGATTGTGGTGCTCACCTGCACGGCGCCAAACACGCATACGGCCATCATTGGTTCTAAGGCAGAAGCGACTCTCATCGCTGAAGACGACACGTCTCCATTCGTCCCTCCATTCACGCCTGTCGCGACACCACTGGAGGCGAGCTGCAGGATGTTGGGGCGTGAGCGGAAGACGGCCTAACGGTGTGCAGGACCGTAGCCCAGCTTCATGGAGACGGTTGCGAATGGTCCTCGCCGATACCCCAGGAGCAACAGTGTCCCTAATTTGCTGGGAAGTGGCGGTGCGGTCCCCTACGGCACTGCGTAGGATCCTACGGTCTTGGCGTGCATCCGTGCGTCGCTGCGGTCCGGTCCCAGGTCGACGGGCACGTGCACCTTCCGCCGACCACTGGCGACAACATCGATGTACTGTGGAGACCTCACGCGCCACGTGTTGAGCAATTCGGCGGTACGTCCACCCGGCCTCCCGCATGCCCACTATACGCCCTCGCTCAAAGTCCGTCAACTGCACATACGGTTCACGTCCACGCTGTAGCGGCTTGCTACCAGTGTTAAAGACTGCGATGGAGCTCCGTATGCCACGGCAAACTGGCTGACACTGACGGCGGCGGTGCACAAATGCTGCGCAGCTAGCGCCATTCGACGGCCAACACCGCGGTTCCTGGTGTGTCCGCTGTGCCGTGCGTGTGATCATTGCTTGTACAGCCCTCTCGCAGTGTCCGGAGCAAGTATGGTGGGTCTGACACACCGGTGTCAATGTGTTCTTTTTTCCATTTCCAGGAGTGTATTCGACATCAGTTTCTTGTATAATTTTAGAACATATTCTGAGCTCATACACAATGTGGTATCGCGAACAGAAAGACCTCATCCACGCCAACCAACATGAATTCCGAAAACATCAGTCATGTAAAATCCAATTCGCGCTTTTCTCACATGACATCCTATAAGCCTTGCGTCGAGACAATTGGGCAGACGCAGTGTTTTGTTGACTCTCGACAAGCATTTGACTCTGTACCACACCTACGCTTATTGAAAGTACGATCACACGGGCTGTCAAGCGAAACGTGAATGCACCGAGGATTTATTGCTAAGGAGGACGCAGCAAGTTGTCTTGGATGGAGACACATCAGCAGCTGCAGAAGCAACTTCTCGTGTGCCCCAGGGAAGTGTGTTGAGACCCTTGGAGTTCATGTCGTATATTGATGTCCTTGCAGACTGTATTAAAAGTAGACCCAGATTTTCACAACACACGCGGTTATTTATAATTAGTCAGATCAGGTAAGGCTTCAAAGTGGTACCAAGATTGGCAACTTGCTTTAAATGTCCAGCATTGTAAAACTGGATGTTTCACAAAACTACAATATATACAGGGACTGGACAAGAGTAAGGGAACATCAGGAGAAATGCATACTTGAATATAAACGCAGCCGCTAGGCAAGCCTGTAAGTGCGCTTTTGTGGTTGACCACGGACGGCACTTGTGCAAATTCCCCAATACGTTGCTGGTGTCACTCATGGTCAGAACAGTGTTCTGTGTAGTGTGAGTGCATTATGTCGGAGATAAGTGAATTAGAACGTGGGTAGATTGTTAGTGGCTGTACGTGAGTCCGACCGAGACTCGAACTCGGGACCTGTGCCTTTCGCGGGCAAGTGCTCTACCATCTGAGCCACCGAAGCACGAGTCACGCTCGGTACTCACAGCTTTACTTCTGCCAGTATCCGTCTCCTACCTTCCAAACTTTCAGGAATGCTAGTTCTGCAAGGTTCGCAGGAGAGCTTCTGTAAAGTTTGGAAGGTAGGAGACGGATACTGGCAGAAGTAAAGCTGTGAGTACCGGGCGTGAGTCGTGCTTCGGTAGCTCAGATGGTAGAGCACTTGCTCGCGAAAGGCACAGGTCCCGAGTTCGAGTCTCGGTCGGGCACACAGTAACAATCTGCCAGGAAGTTTCATATCAGTGCACACTCCGCTGCAGAGTGAAAATCTCATTCTGTGCGTGAGTGCTTCCGTAACCAAGATAACCGAAGTTTCAAGAGGCACCTTATAGAGGATCAATACAACATACAGGGAAAGCGAAAAAACATCTTCTGCTAACTTGCGACGGACGATCATTGAAATCAAGTCATGCAATTTCGAGCTCAATTGAAAATATCTGTGTACCGCCTCTTCCTTATAGCCTCATCTTGCACCCTATGACTTTTTTTTATCCCATCACTAATGGTAAAGCTTCGGGGCATTCGAGTTGAGGACTCTGAAGCAAAGCTCAAGAAAAGCAAGGCGATTCTCAAGGTCGTGACTAAGAATGGCCTGCATCATACTTCGAGGGCTGGCAGACGTTAGAAAAAGTGCGTTCCAGCAGGAGGGGAGCAGTTTTGAACAACATTATGTAAACACTGAAATCGTGTAATATACATCTGTGAAGAAATATCAGTCTCAGTCTTCAGACTTAGATCGTCATGAAAACAGTCGGGTAAAGAGTAATAAAATAAATTTGATAAAACAAACAGTGCGCTGCAAACCGTTCCTCTGAAATGGTTCAAATGGCTCTGAGCTCTATGGGACTTAACTTCTGAGGTCATCAGTCCCCTAGAACTTAGAACTACTTAAACCTAACTAACCTAGGGACATCACACACATCCATGCCCGAGGCAGGATTCGAACCTGCGACCGTAGCGGTCCCGCGGTTCCAGACTGTAGCGCCTAGAGCCGCACGGCCACTTAGAGCCGGCCCGTTCCTCTGGAAGAAAGGTTAGAGACGGAAGGAATATTGTTACAATAGTAATGGAAGGACATAGTACGATCAGTATGTGTAATAGAGTGCTGTGATTTTCACACCAAATTTATAGGGTGAAAATATTCAACTATATGAAATAAAACTGCCGTATCTTCTGAACGGTTTGCGTTAGGACGTTCATACTGCGCGCTTGGCCGCGGGGCATGATGGGAATTAATATGTGCATGAATGGTTTGGTTTAGCGACGAACCACTTTCATTTGGATGTATTCGTCAATACGCAAAACTGGCGCATTTGGGGGACTGAGAATCCGCGTTTCACGAACAAGAAGTCTCTTCATCCTCAGGGGGTGACCGCATGGTGTGCAGTGTCCAGTCACGGAATAATCGGTGCGATATTCCTCGATGGCACGGTGACTACCGAACGATACGTGAAGGTTTTGGAAGATGATTTCATCCCCATTATCCAAAGTAACCCAGATTTCGACAAGGTGTGCTTCTTGCAAGAGGTAGCTTTACCTCATCAAAGCAGGAGACTGTTTGATGTCCTGGAGAGCACTTTGGGGAGTGTAGTCTGCCCTGAGTCCACTGGAATGGACCTCAATTAGCCGACACATTCTCCAGATCTGAACACATGCGACTCCTTTTTTGTGGGGATATTTTAAAGACAAGGCGTACACCGGGACCCCAAAACCATTGCTGCGCTGAAAACACCCATTCAGGTGGTCATCGACAGCATCGATGTTCCGACATTCCAGAGGGTCGTGCAGAATTTCGCTATTCGTCTGCGCCACATTTTCGCTAATGATGGTAGTCACATCGAACCTCTTAGAAACTAAATCCGAATATCTTTAGCGACGTTTACGTGTTGAATAAAGTGTGTGCACGCCGTTGTTGGTAACAAATTAACGTTTTTTCATATAGTTCAATTATCGTCAGCCTGTATGATTAATGTCTTCCTTTGTGATGTATGGAGTGTGGAAACTCGTCAAACCCAAAAGCTTCAACTATTGCAAGATTCGTAAAACGTTTTCCTCCTGTTGACCAAGTGCCTCTGGAACAAGATTTAAAAATCCTCCTACTCCATGTAAGCTGCCCCCGAGTATACTGACGGCAGTATATATCGATGGCCGGATCGACCCGGAGAGGAACGCTTGTCGACGGGGCTCGATAAGCGTGCAGAAATATTTTATGGAATGTGTTAGCGCTGCGCGTTACACACGACACCGATGTTTATTTAGGACCGGTCGTATAATTGCCATAAGCGAAACGGTAAACGCCCGCCGAGCTGAAATTTAGTGGCCTGTGCGGCTTTTTACGGCGCCGACACTGGCCGATAGCATCGCTCGTGCGGCCCTGCCTAACCAGTAACCACCGCCTCGCTGTCGACAACCCTCCGCAGGGCGAACTTCGTGGTCCAAGGCGACGACATTCCGACCGTCAAAAGGCGGTATAACTCCCCAGTATACCTCACAGGCCTTCAGAATTCACAACGAAACTATTTCTTGCCGACTTGTTACACCTTCCAGGATACTATCAATAAAAACAGAAACGTTCTTTCTGGATGTTCGCAATATGTATCGCCTCACTCTGAGATGGGACTCGTGATACGATGCGGAGGCAACCCGCATCGGCGGAGCGCATACGAGGCATGTGCCCTACGTTTCTTTTTTTTTGTGTTTTTGTTAATATACTTGTTGACTATTTTTCCACATAGTCGACATCTCGTTCAATGCACATGGTCAGACGTGGCACAAGCTTCTTTACGTCCTCCCGGAAGAACTCCCCGGCCAGCTTCGTCCTCCACTTCAGAACCTCTTTGTGCACCTGCTCGTTTGTTGAAAATTTAATTACCTCTCTCGTGCGCCTCCATGGAGGTGAATGGGTGATAAAGGTAAAGGCGCCAAGTCAGGGTAATATGGGGGATGGTTCAGAGCATCCAGCCAAATTAGCCCAAGAGCGTCTTGGTGGCTAAAGTTGTGTGAAGACGGACGTTGTCGTGCAACAAGCACTCGCCTCTCGTCAGCATTCCCCTCCTTTTGCTTTTAATGCCCGAGGTTTTTTTCAGCCTCTTACAACACCGCTCTACGTTGATGGTCTCTTCCTGAGACAGAAATTCGAGCAAGATCATGTGTTTTCCGTCCGAAACCACTGAGACCTGAAATAGTGGTTTTAAATGTTTTGGCATATTGGTAAATGGTGTGACGCCACTGGGACGAATGTCCTTTTGTCTCAGGGGCGTACGGAGCCACCCACGTTCCATCTCCGGTCACAACAGAGCTCAGAAAATCCTCGAGTTTCAGTTCAAAACGCTCAAGAAACCCGCCAGCGCTATTGACCCAATTATTCTTGCACTGCTCTGTCAGCTGTTTTGGGACCCGTCTCGCGCACAGATTCCGACATCTCAGCGTTTCTGTAAGTGTCTCGTGTAAGAGAGCTCTGGAGAGTTGTGGAAATATCCCAGAAATTTCACGTCTGTCAATCGCCAGTTTTCACGAACAGTTTCCTCGATTGTTTGCGTTAGCTCAGGGGCCAAAATCAAAGGTCTTCCAACCCTCTGTTCGTCATAAACCTGTGTTCTATCTCCAGTACACTACCTACACCACTTAAACGTACGCATTCTGTTCATAACATCTTCGCCGTAAATCGATTTTGATTCGCAAAAGGATTTCGATAGGTGTTCGCACTTGGCAAAATTTTACCGAAATCTTTCACGCAGCTGAATACTACAACGTGAGTTTACGAACTAGCGTGTTCCTGCGATACTCGCTCTGTTCAGTGGATCCCCTTCCCGCCCCCCCCCTCCCCCTCCCCACCCCTCTCATCCACTCAGTGTTGCCAACCCTAAGGAACCAAGCCATATTATGGTCACAGTATACTTATTTTCCGACCATGCCTCGTAGAAACGCAGTTGGAGTGCTCTAACTGGTTCACTCTGGGACGACAGCAATACGACACCGACATGTAAGTTTGTCGTCTCTCCGGGGGCAACACGGAGTGCTGGTCGCTCCACGCAACTATGTTGTACAATACGCCGCGATTTCAAGTCGACTGATGCCACTGGAAAAAGTGTTTTATGTAAATGAAGCGAAGTTACATCCGTCTCTGTGGTTAGTCTCTGTGCATAACTTTTATTTTTCTCGTAAAAAAACTCAAAACTAATGATATGGGATTCGCACTCTCTCTCCACTATATAGTCTTTCTTTTTTCGATTTTGAGAAAACTATTCCGTAAAAAAAAGTTATTGTTCCGCATCCTAAAGTCTGACAGCACACTTTGGTAATAAACTGATTTTCTTTCCATTATTGTCCATAGTCATTGCGATACTCAGCAAATAAGAATATCGCCAGGTTCTTCGTAGAACAACATTATAATAAATGAAAAGCGCTAGTTTGCTTTTGTTCTACAGTATTAATTTATTGTGTTAACCGGCTTTTTGCTTACAAGACCATCATCAGACATTTTTAGTGACTGTTGTTGCCAAAGGAGTTCAGTGTTTGTAAAAGACATGGGAAAAGGAGTTACACATCTAACTGAAGCACGAGAGCACAGTAAATAACATCTTTGACAGTGAGGAGGTAATGCAAAGGTGATAATTCAATCCAAAAATTAAAAAGTTGAATAGTAAATAAATATAATGGGAGCAGATAGGAAAAACTGACACTAAACTGGAAAAGGATGTCTACATAAAAGTTTATATTAATAAACAAAACCAATAAAATAAAATAAGACTAAATTAGTTCCTGACGTGGCATATGCATAAGGGGTATAAACATGGAGAGTGATACATAAACCAACTGAAAGAAAGAATTATCAGTTGTAATTACAGAGTATACGAAGAACACAAGTAATATCAATAGATAAACAGAAATGAATAAATGCAGGAAAACTTAGGAATGTAAGGGAACATACAGTAAATGCCATCTTTAAGAGTGTGGGGTACCGTATTTTAAAAAGTACAGAGTTGAACAGTATACAAATATAAAGGGAACAAAAAGGGAAAACATTAGAACTACACTCAGAAACTGTGCCTATGTAACAGTTTGCATTAAATAAATGAACAAAGTAAAATGAAAACAGTACTTGACGAGACAACGCTTTTCCATTGTAGTCTACAAATATTGTAACTTGTTAGCGACAATAATCGGTAAATGACTGATGATGGTCTTGTACGTCGAAAACCAGTTAACAAGATGAATTAATACTGTAGAACAAAAGAAAACTAGCGTTTTTTATTTATTATACTACCAAACATATTTTGAAAAGTTTCCAGTGAAGAATGTAATCGCTGCCCACTTAACGTTTGCTGGGTTTTATGTCATAGACTGCTGTATAGGAAATATAGCAAACATATCGAAATTGTTTTTAACGGTGGATAGACAGCAATACATATTTCCATTCTCGAGAAAATATGTGAAAGGCTGGAGGCTGTCCTCGACGAGGTTGGCAGCTACTTGCCACACGGGACGCCGTTGTCGCCTGCTGCAGCCTCCTATGTGGAGTGCAAAGCTGCCTCATGCTTCTCTTCTTCGTATGCTGCCGATACAAGCAAAAACTAGAAACGAAAAACCTGCTTAACTGAACAGACACCGTGAGTCATCAGCTACCCAAACTGACTGGATGTTTTTTTTTCAGTCGCTCCCTGATGTCATGGAACTGCATGGTAGGCGCAAAAGAGATTTGAAAGCTAAATTCCAGTTAGTTATAAACGAGCAGCTGGACAAAGCCGAGGACACATCCAGAGTTTTCGTATCATCACGGGCTTCTTTCATTTCTTCAAGCTTATCCTACTGCAGAGTTCACCATTCACTGCAACACCATCAATGGTGACTGAGCTAGCTTCATATCTTGCAAAGTTTCTTCTTAATACTCCTCAAGCTGAATCACATACTGCTCTGCGAAACAGAACAGTTGTAAAAATACTATTCTAGGTTTCTTAATTTGTAACTACAGTTTATATTCGGTCAAGAATACCATCATAACAGCTGGGAGAGCGGTGTGCTGACCCCACGCCCCTCCTATCTGCATCCTCTCCTGAGGACGACACGGTAGTCGGATGGTCCTGGTAGGCCACTCGTGGCCTGAAGACGGAGTGCTATAGTTTATATAGAGGTAGGGGTGTAAATGTGGAAGCGTGTGGGCAATGTGGAAACGTCTAGTATCTGGCCTGCAGAGTGCTGCACTCTAGCAGGGTAGCCAGAAATTGTTGGAATAGTTCCTTTTTTGGCACAGTAGCAGTCAGTTGAGCAACAGACGCCGTGGCAGTGATGCAATTTAGGTTCGCGCATTTTCTAAACCTTTTTAGAGGTAAGTTGTGGTATTATATTTATTTACATACTTTGTAGTTATCTTTATTTACGTCTGATAGCTTATAATGGGAGGTGCATAGTAGGTTTTAGCAGTCCTTTGTCAACCTTAAATGGATAGTTGCTTAGTGTAATCTACCGAAATTTAAAATGGTCATTGTGTAGGTAATGTGGAAGCATACATACGATGGCATTGTGGAAACGTTTCCACAACACCAACATCAAATACATTACTTCTAGTAGGTTTTGCGTCTGTTTCTAGATGCCACGAAAGCTAACTGATCGGAAACCAAGAGATATTGTGAAGAAGTTGGATGTTGAAAACATGATTAAGGCTATAACAGCCTTAAGGGAAAAGCAGATGGGGGTTAAGAATAGCAGTAAAAGCTTTAAGTTTACCTCAGACGACACTTCAAAGTTTTATGCATAGTGAGATGTCACCTGTACAGTGTGTTTCTTTGAGACTTGGACGTAAGCCTGTACTGCCTGATGCATTGAAAAACAGTTGGTACAGTATCTCATTGAAATGGATAATCGCTTCTATGGCCTTACCAGGTTAGATGTCAAGAGAATGACATATCAGCTAGCGGAAAGAAATAATATTAATCATCCTTGTACCTCAAATCCTGCAGGCAGGGCTTGGTTTCACCTTTTTCTTAGACGACACAGAAATAAACTCACAATCCACAAACCTTATTCTCGAGAGCAAATGGATTCAACAAAGAAGCTGTAGGCAAGTTTTTTTTGACATTTTGGAAGCTGAGAACAGTAAACATTCCTATACTGATGATCGTGTGTACAATGTGGACGAGACTGGGCTCTGTGTTGCCCAGAGCAGAATACCACATGTAATTGGACTGAAAGGTAAACTTCAAGTAGGTGCCCTCACATCAGCAGAAAAAAAAATGGTTCAAATGGCTCTGAGCACTATGGGACTCAACTGCTGTGGTCATTAGTCCCCTAGAACTTAGAACTACTTAAACCTAACTAACCTAAGGACATCACACACATCCATGCCCGAGGCAGGATTCGAACCTGCGACCGTAGCAGTCCCACGGTTCCGGACTGCGCGCCTAGATCACATCAGCAGAGCGAGGATCCCTGGTGACTCTCATATGCTGTATGAGTGCTGGCGGTACTTTCATACCACCAATGTTGATCTTCCCTAGGAAGAACTGGACTGAAAGGAGCACCATCTGGAACAATTGGTAAATGCCATCCTTCAGGTTGGATTCAAACTGAGCTCTTCTCCGAGTGGTTTGACCACTTCATTTCTAAGGCACATCCCTCAAAAGAATCTACTGTGTTGTTAATTCTTGATGGGTATAACAGTCATGCCAGAAACCTTTAAGTTATAGAACGTGCAAGGGAGAACCATGTTACAATCGTGAGCATACCGCCTCACACCTCTCATAAAACTCAGCCACGTGATAAGACCTTTATGGGCACTCTAAAAACCTATTACGCTGAGAATGTTCGCCAATGGTTGCGGCACAGCAGCCGGCCTTGGGACCATATGACACATCTGAGTTGTTTGGGAAACCCTACCTAAAGTTCCAAACTGGCTCTACTGCTGCAAAAGGAGTTTTGGAGACTGGAATTTCCCCATGTGACAGGACTGTTTTTGCAGGGAAGTTCAACCAATCTGACTTTACCTCTTCTACTCAGATGTATGCCATGTCTAGAATATCCCCGTCTCCAAAACTGCGCTCATATGAGATTTCGTTTCAGTCAGCAGCAGCCTGCTCAACGCAGTGTTCACATGCCTCACAGCAGTGTTTACCCAAGACTGGTCACTGCGTTGCACGAACCCCACAAAACCCACATTTGTTTGTGTAGTTGTTACTCCTTGTCATCCAGGTCACTCCCTAATGCTTTCCGAATGTATATCTGTAAATATTAAATTCCTATTTCTTTCAAGTAAAAGACTAGTTATGTTTAAGCACTTGTCAACATCAAACACTTTCTGAATGACATACAACTTTTTCAAATATTACACTTTCAAGGAAAAATATCACTTTGAGCTGTACTTTAAGTGAATAGAAAATTATGTTTGTCTCACACACTATAACTCATAAAACCGTGTAGGCTGAAATCCACCACAGTATTTGCTACTGAGAATAATATGAAGCCACAATTCCTTTCATCATCTTCTCCTGGTGTCCAGCATCTGCTACATATTACTTTTTTTTAAAGAATTTGGCTGGTAAATATTTATGGTTGGTTGTACAAAGTTGTCTTTTTGTACGTAATTAGCAATGATTTACACTGTAGCGCCAAAGAAACTGGTAAAGGCAAGCGTATTCAAATATAGAGATACGTAAATTGGCTGAATACGGCGCTGCAGTCGGGAGCGCCTATATAAAACAAGTGTCTGGCTCACTTGTTAGATCGGTTACTGCTACTACAGTGGCAAGTTATCAAGATTTAAGTAAGTTTGATCGTGGTGTTATGGTCGGCGCACGCGCGATGGTCACAGCATCTCCGAGGTAGCGATGAAGTGAGGATTTTCCCGTACAACCATTTCACGAGTGTACCGTCGATATCGGACTCCGGTAAAACATCAAATCTCCGATTATTCTAAATGACAGACACAGTCTCATTTTTTATTTTGCCCCCATCCGGTTTCAGCCCGCGATGGGATCATCTTCAGGGCAATTTACACATTTCGTCGCTCGCTGGAGTCGTCACCCTGCCTGTGTACGGTTGGATGGTTACGAACAGAGCACAGGCAGGGAGACACTTATAACATTTTAAATGTTCGGATAGTAAGCTGCTGTCTCTTTAATCTAAGAATAAATTATCAATGCAGCTAGCCGCTATCTCTGTGTAATGTCTTGTCTGTATAGACGTGTATCTGTTGTCTTTAAGATCCCTTCGCCTTCACACATAAGTCTATACAGTAAAGTAAGGCCCTCCCAGTTCTTGGCTGATCCGTGATAAGACAGGCGAAACATTAGACTAATGGAGGATTATGAGTATTATCTCTACTTTCATTCGCTCTCTCTCTTTCTCTCCTTTATCTATGTTTAGTTTTTAATATAAGATTTCATTACGTGTATAGTGGGAAAAAAAATCAGCCAAATAGAATCTTTGGCGGAGTCCTTCGTCTTGGTAATCAGCGGCTGGCTTGCTGTAAGAGATCTTTACATTTATTATTATTGTTAAACACTGCAGTCAGTCCGGAGAATCAATCGTTTGGACAATTTGTTCCTTTTACGAAAGATTGCGAATTCCAGATGTGTACGAAGCCTTTTTGGACGATTTAACACAGACTCAGTGATTGCAGGCTCTCTTTGACACAGCTGAAACTTTCCCACTAATTACAGGGCCAACGTGATCAACAAATGATTCAGAAAAAACTCATTCGTTCATTCACTCCAGAACACAAAATTCACAAACCTTATTTATGGAGGAAATCGTGTATTAATTCCATCCCCATTACATGTCCAGATCTCCGGTGATTCCACGCCTTAATTATTTTCCTTTTACAATCTCTTTCTCTTCAAAACAAACCGCTAGCGGCACAAATGTTAGTTGGCTCGCTTTTGCGAGAAGAAAAGCAGAATATGTATCTCTCAGAAACACGTTAATCCCTCAACAGATACTCCAGAAACTGTCCTAGTTACCACTCTAACAACCATGGAGAATGCATATATGTATCCCTGTTATTTCAAAGAATAAACGCACTAGAAAATACTTTGGCGTCGACGAGCTGTCGCCGCATATATTACGAGAAAATCAGATTAGATAAGTTTTCCAAAGTGAATGAATGTGGATGGTTTGACAGAAAATGACTAATTCGTGCGTAGTAGAGGTTATTTGCTGTGGGGACATTACAGACTCTAGCGAGCGACCAAATTGTGTAAATTGCCTGAAGATGACCCCATCGCGGGTTGAAACCGGTTGCCAGCAAAATAAATAATGCGATTGTGACTGTCATTTTGAATAATTGATTATAAATAAATTAATCGCTGTTTACCACCATACAACTATGTTGTCTAAAAATTTATCAAATCTCCGACATCTCTGAGGCCGGAGAAAGGCCCTGCAAGAACGGGACCAACGACGACTGAAGAGAATTGTTCAACCTGATAGAACTGCAACCTTTGCGCAAATTTTAACGCTGGGCCCTCCAAGCCTCAGCGTGAAAACTATCATCATCGATATGGGCTTTCGGAACCGAATGCCCACTCGTGCACCCTTGATGACAGCACGACACAAAGATTTACGCCTCACGTGGGCCAGTCAACACTGATATTGGAGTGTTGATGACTGAAAACATGTTGCCTGGTCGGAGGTGTCTCGTTTCAAAGTGTATCGAGTGGATGGACTTGTACGGATATGAATCCCTGACCCCACATGTCAGCAGGGGACTGTTCAAGCTGGTGGAGGCTCTGTAATGGTGTGGGACGTGTGGAGTTGGAGTGACATGGGACGCCTGATACGTCTAGATACAACTCTGATAGATGACACGTACGTAAACATCGTGTCTGATAACCTCCACCCATTCATGTCCACTGTGCATTCCGACGGACTTGGGCAACTCCTGCAGAACAATAAGACACCCCACACGTCCAGAATTGCTACAGATTGGCTCCAGAAACACTCTTCTGAGTTTAAACACTTCCGCTGGCCATCAAAATCCCCAGACATGAACATTATTGAGCACATCTGGGATGCCTTCCGCGGTGCTGTTCAGAAGAGATCTCAACTTACACGTACTCTTACGGATTTATGGACAGCCCGGTAGGATTCATGGTGTCTGTTCCCTCCAGCACTAGTTTCGACATTAGTCGAGTCCTGCGTGATCGCGGGGGCCCTACACGATATTAAGCAGGTATAACAGTTTCTACGGCACTTCTGTGTATATTATGAAGTAATATATGAGCTTTAATCACTAAAAATTATAAGGTTTGTAATATACATTTGGCAGAACAAAGGTCACTCCTATTAAATACATAAATAAACACACATGAAAGAAAGCTTGTTCTTTAAATAACAGGCACATGTATATTACTTAGCTTTTACACAGCAGTTACATCATGGCTTTTACAGAATAACAAGTCTTCCTGGTAATAAGTCCGCATTACTCTGATTGCACAAATAAAAAATATAGTTTCATCTTTTGCACTGGTGGTGAGCTATCTTCAAGCCTCTAGCGAGAAATGCCGCAAGACGAAGAATTAGCAACTTACATTTGTGGCTTGAAGTAACGTCGCTACTTCAGTAGTATTTCTTAGCCAGAAAAAAGTATCTTGATGTAGCACAGTGAGTAAGGTTACCCAGCACACACTAACACAAAATTGTCAATTAAGTATAGCTCTTTCTTATTCCGTGGATTACCGCTCCTTAAAATACACTGTGGAAATACAAACAGCATTTATATCTCGTTCATTCGAGGCTATTCTTTCTAATAAGCTCAGAATACCATCACAAACTGCAATATGTGTTCCTCACTCAAAAAACATCCACATAGGTACTCTGCAAATCGTACTTAAGTGCCTGGTAGAGGATTCATCGAATCAACTTGACAGTAAGTCTCTATTGTTGCACTCTCGAACAGTACGCTGTAAAAACTAACATGTGTATCTTTCCGTGCAAGCTCTGATTTCCTTTATATTATTGTTTCTCACTATGTAGGTCGGCGTCAAGAAAATATTTTCGCATTCGAAGGAGAAAGGTGGTGATTGAATTTTCGTGAGAAGATTCCGCCGCAACGAAAAACTCCTTAGTTTTAATGCTGTCCACCCCGAATCCTGTATCATGTCCGTGACACTCTCCCCCCTATTTCTCGATAATACAAAATGTACTTGCCGTCCTTTGAACTTTCTCAATGTACTCCGTTAATTCTGTGTGGTAAGGATCCCCCATTGTACAACATCACTCCAAAAGAGGATGGACGAACTTAGTGTAGCTGGTCTCTTTAGCATATCTGTTGCATCTTTTAAGTGTTCTGCCAATAAAACGCAGTCCTTGGTTCGCCTTCCCCACAATATTTTCCATGCGTTCTTTCCAACTTAAGCCGTAATTGTAATACCTAGGTATTTAAATGAATTTACGGCCATTAGATAAGACGGATTTGCCGTGCAACCGAAGTTTAACGGATTCCTTTTAGCAGTCATGCGTATGACCACACACTTGTCATAATTTAGGGTCAATTACCAATTGTCGCACACTCAAATATCTTTTCTAAATTATTTTGCAATATGTTTTGATCCTCTGATGAGTTTACTAGACGATAAACCGACAGCACCATCTGTAAACAACCTAAGACGGCTGATCAGATTCTCCTAATGATTTACATAGATAAGAAACAGCAAAGGGCCTATGACACTGCCTACAAAAAAATGGTTCAAATGGCCCTGTGCACTATGGGACTCAACTGCTGTGGTCATCAGTCCCCTGTAAACTTAGAACTACTTAAACCTAACTAACCTAAGGATATCACACACATCCATGCCCGAGGCAGGATTCGAACCTGCGACCGTAGCAGTCGCACGGGTCGGGACTGCGCGCCTAGAACCGCGAGACCACCGCGGCCGACACTGCCTACAGAGACATCTTCTAGAACCTCCTTGTGGTATGAAAAACAGCGGTAACTTTGCCGCCTAAATGCTACCGCAAGGAGGCACTAGTGATTCTGACTTAATACTAAAGACAAGACCATGTATATTAATATTTACTGATTCCGTCTTAATGCTAAATCCATGGCAATGTATATTTAATATTTCAGCTGACATAATTTCCTACCGAAATATATAAAATAATACACAAAGCATTATTTAAACAGTATGATTCAGTCATATGCGTATCAGTTTACACTATACAGTTACTCGCTTAGTGGCAGCACTCTTTAGTGCCTACTTGTGCGATGTTCGTTTTTTGCTACTGCCGCTAGATGGCATATGCCTACTCTAAGACGTGCTCTGCCGCCTCTATCACTTTTGTTAGCAGACATATGCTTACCCGTTGCCAACCATTGTAATGAAACTAATGCGAAAAACCTTGTACGAATGAAATATGATGGTATACGGAGTCGTAAAGAAACTTCTATCTCATGCAGAAATACTGAGCCATGCTGCCTCTATAGCCGTCCATATTTCGAAGGTGATGGAGCAGGATGTTGTGCACGAACTGAGCACTCGATTATATCCCACAAATGTTCGATGGGTCTCATGTCACGCGATCTGGGTGACCAAAGCATTCGCTCTAGCTGTCCGTAATGCTCTTCAAACCAGTCGCGAACAATTGTGGCCTAGTGACATGGTGTACTGTCATCCGTATAAACTATGAATGGCACTAGCGTCGATCGTCTGCTGCCAGAGCCTGTTAATGCCAAAGTTCCTAACGATACGTTCGCCGTACGTTCCACATTGATTTCTGCGGTTATTTCATGCTGTGCTGCTTGTCTGTTACACTAACAATTCTACGGAAACACCACGGCTCTCGGTTGCTAAGCGAAAGCCGTCGGCCACTGTGTTGTCCGTGGTGAGAAATTTGGTATTTTCGGCACACTCTTGACACTGTGGAACTCGCAACCGTTCCGCTTTCAAAGTCTGTTAATTACTGTCGTGCGGACACCTTTCAATATGAATCACCCGAGCAGAAATGACAGCTCCGCCAATGCACCGCCCTTTTATACCTTGTGTGCACGATACTACTGCCATGTGCACAAGTACACACCGCTATCCCACGACTATGAGGCAAAGTACCGCACGGAAAGTTAATGATTGGGCCAGCCAGTCCTCCCGACATAATTCTCGTCGAATATTTGTGGAACATAATCGAGAGGTTAGTTCGTGCACAAAATCCTTCACCAGCAACACTTCCGCAAATGAAAGTTTCTGCGTCCGTCACTTGTTTATTTTGCCACTAGGCTTTCCGATGGTTCATCTTCAGGTGTAAATAGTCTTCATGGGTTTGCAGCCAGGATACACTGAGCAAATTCCACAGTACTTCCTCGGAGCAACTGTCCGACATCTTCAGGTGACTGAACCTTGCTGGTGGCTAAGTATGTGGAATTTGCAGCAAGCGTGTGAAGATTATTTACAGGTAGATAATTGTTTATTTACATGGCTGGTGTTAGTGAAGAATTCAGACGTCTCTTTACAGTCGCAGACCAAAGGCAATGTAGGTTATTTTGCGCCAATTGCTAATGACAAAAGTTGTTATTTATAAAAGGCCCTTTAGAGGTTAAAAGATACGAATTTCTGACAGCAAATTGTACTTAAAGAGACGGTAGAGTTGTAGAGTTCTAAAAGATGTGCATACTGTTGCCTGATGTATGCCCTCTCCACTGTACAGTACATTTACACCGTCTCTTCAAAGATGTTGTACATGTTAAAGACACGTTTCTTTACAGTAGAAACAGAGATAAAAGATTAAATGCTTTCTACAAAAAACGTTTTCCTTTTTTTAAAGATGTGGATGGGCTGCACCAGAATATTAACATGTGCACAGGACAGTTGTTATATTAAGTAGTTATATACAGTTTTTTTTGTAAATGTGAATGTACTGTAGAATTGGATACAAAAATAACGATTAAGGTTATGTACATATATATGATTTTCTTTTCTTTTAAAAAATGTGGAAGGGCTGCACTTAAATATAGATACGTGCACATTTCAATTGTTATGTTAATATCTTATATATATATAAAAAATTAGAACAGATGATGCTCAGGTAATGTAGCTTGAACTTATTGAGGGATGAATGGTAGTGGTTACATCTGTTGCTGTGCATTGAAACTATAAGTTATGAGAATGCTTATGTACGTTGTCAAAGTTTCTGAAAAAGTTGGTTGAGACTGCTTGTCGTTCTGTAGAATTCTCTCAAGTTTCTTTCTGTGTATAAAGATTTCTAGTTCTGCATATAGAGACGTTCTGTGCCCTTTGTTCAGAGTATCTAGAATTGCATTATTGCTTTCTAAATTGTCGTATAGATATCCTGGGAGAATATTGCATATTTGTGTGGTGTGTTGTATCGGAAGACGTTGACGTGTTCTTTGTATCTGGTGTGGAAGTTACGGCCCGTTTGACTTACGTACTGAGCTGGACTTTTACGTCATATGATTTTATGTGTTCCAAAGGATGACAATTTATCTTAACTTCCTTTTAAATCAAGAGGAAATCTTTCGCAAATTTTATTGTTTTTTTGGAACGCAATTCTCATTTTGTGTCTCTTGAATATATTGGCAATGTTTGGGGGCATGTTACCGAGGAAGGGGATGCATGTTGTTAGTGTATTCTCTTGGTTCTTGGTGATTATTTGGTCATTTTTTTATTTTTTAACTAAACTGTCTATCTTTCCGCAGTTACCAATTGCTATAGAGGCAGCATGGCTCGATATTTCTGCAGGGGACTCTCAACAACTTGTTAAGTCAATACCACCATTAGTTGCCGCACTGTGTATGGCAAAAGGAAGTCCGGTACGCTGGTTACCTCTCTTGTACGCTGCTCTTCGGATCGGCACATGTGTGAATGTTTTCCTGGTAAACCTGGTCCTTCAGGTAGTCCCACAACCAGAAATCACAGGGAGTGAGATCAGGTGATCGTGCCGGCCAAGCATTTGGAAAAGATCGGCTGGTAAATCGATCCTTGAGCGCCAACCTGTCCAAGAAAGGATGGGCCAACGATGAACGTAGACGTGAAGCCTAACCATTCGGTCACACGTTCAACATGCAGAGAAACTTCATGCACAATGACTGGAGGTGAGGATTCCCACACTCGGCAATTCTGTGTGTTCACTTTACCCGTCTGTCTATAGGACGGTCCGGGGCCAGCTCTTAACTTCATTCCTTGCGAGAAAGTGGACAGCGAAGTCAATATGTTGTTGTGCGTCCTGTGGTGCAGGTTCCTGTACGGTATGGATCTTGTACGGATACCGTTTGAGAATGGTTCGAAGCACCTTCCGTACAGTGGACCACGGGATATTCAACTGTCGTGACAGAGCACGCGCACTGGCTGACGATCGGGAACTGCCGTAGCAACAGCGATTTCATCTACCACGTGTGGTGCATCCGGTCGTCGGTCTCTTCCCGGAGGCCAGGGTGGCCGAGCGGTTCTAGGCGCTACAGTCCGAAACCGCGCGACCACTACGGTCGCAGGTTCGAATCCTGCCTCGGCCATGGATGTCTGTGATGTCCTGAGATTAGTTAGGTGTAAGTAGTTCTAAGTTCTAGGGGACTGATGACCTCAGAAGTTAAGTCCCATAGCGCTCAGAGCCATTTGAACCATCTTCCCCGAGTGACGCCCACTTCTCCAGTTGATTCGAACTTCTTCATCGAGCTCCGCACAGCAGATGGAGGAAAAGGACCCTTCCGTAATACTTTCGGCCGGCGATTTTCTCGAAGTGCGGCTGCAGCTCTGCTGTTGTTTTGATAACAGAGCTTCAGCAACAATGCCGTCCTCTTTTTTTCCAAGCTCATGTTGAGGCGTAAACAGGTGCACAGCGACCGGTCAGTTGTGTGAGACTATGAATCATGATGACTGATCACGGCACCTAGTGGCCATAGTTGGAAATGGACAGTGGCTCTGTGACTCATGGAAATCGTGCACCCTAAGCCTGGACGTTAGTGCTCCCGAGTTTGTAACTCGTACGGTAATTAGTTTCCGTGTTATAACGTGTTAAATAGGGAAAGTTTAATTATAACGAAACAATACGTGGGAGTTCCGTTCTTTAAGGAATCGGGCTGCGCTGGTAATGGGGTAGGGGTTAGGGGGTTACTGGTGGTCACTGGACGACTGGACAGCGGACTGCCTCCTGCCGCCGCTGTGGACATCCACTTCTTCTGCGTTGTTTTGGCGTGATTTACGCTGCTTGCCAGCAATCTGCGATACAAATTCGCTGCAAACGGCGGCAGACAATGCAGCTGCCGGCGCGCGGGTGGTCCGCTGATCACGTCGGCTGCAGGCGATGCGTCGGCCTCTGTCCACCGTAGACCCGTCCCTCCACGTCGGCATCAGCGGACAGCTTTCCTCTCCAGCCTGGGAGTTTAACGGCTTAGGGCTGGGAGCGAGGGAGCTCGCAAAAGTTGTCGTTTTTCACAGAACTCTGCTGGTGAGTTTGATTATTTGTCATGCCACAGGAGCTAAATTTTTTAGGGGACGGACAAAACTTATTACATCGCAGAGAAATGAGGTCTTTTTTTATTTGTTAGGTCTATTCTGTTGAGTTGGTACATAAGTTTGTAGCGTTCTTATATAAGGTTAATAAAGACAACAGACACAGATAACAGGGACTTTAGTCATCAAAATTTACAACGGATTAAAACTTTGTGCCGGACCGAGACTCGAACTCGGGACCTTTGCCTTTCGCGGGCAAGTGCTCTACCATCTGAGCTACCCAAGACGACTCACGGCCCATCCTCATAGCTTTAATTCCGCCAGTACCTCGTCTCCTACTTTCCAAACTTCACAGAAGCTCTCCTGTACAGTATTTTCGCAGGAGAGCTTCTGTGAAGATTGGAAAGTAGGAGACGAGGTACTGGCGGAATTAAAGCTATGAGGATGGGCCGTGAGTCGTCTTGGGTAGCTCAGATGGTAGAGCACTTGCCCGCGAAAGGCAAAGGTCCCGAGTTCGAGTCTCGGTCCAGCACACAGTTTTAAATTGCCAGGAAGTTTCACATCAGCGCACACTCCGCTGCAGAGTGAAAATCTCATTCTGAATATTTTCAACAGTACAACAGCCTGCCAATGCTGGGGTAACTTTTCGATTCCGCGACTGTAGAAATCACGTGGTTTTGAAGCGAAGAACTTGTCGAGCCGCGTTCGGGGCGCATTTCATCAGCAACGAGAAAGTTGTTCGATAAAGAGTGGAATAGGTGAGAGTGTGCGGGCGCAATATCAATTGACTAAGGTGGGTACAGAATGATTCCCGACCCAACTCCTGTACAGTATTTTTTGTCAGTCTAGCAGAATACTGGCGGGCGTTATCATGGAGTAGTGTCGCCCCACACACTCTACCTGATACTTGTTCTTGGACTGCGTCTACAAGAGGTCTCAGTTGTTGATAATAAATGTCAGCAGTGTCGGTTACACCTCGGGGAAAGCAATTCGTAGTGTACCAAACCGTCGCTTTCCACCAGATGGATAACATTACCTTTCGTGGATACGTGCAGGTCTTTTCACGGGGAGTTACTGCTTTGTTTGGGCTCAACAATTCCTTTCCTTTCCTTATCTAAGCTAGCGTAAGGACACCATTTCTCGCTCGTCGCCAGTAACGATTCAGAAGATGAATGGTCGGTGTTGTTCACGAGCCAACTGGCGACGAGCAAGAAGATGTGCACCTATGACCACTCGCTCATTTCTATGATTTTGGCTTAGACAATGCTGTACCCATAGACCCGATTTCTGAACTCTCCCCGTTGTATGAAAATCTCGCACGATGGTGAAATGATCAGTTTGTTATATTTCCCAGTTCTCGAGTTCACTGACGTGGATCATTGTGAATTAATTTATTTAAACGACCTTCATCAAACCCCATATGTTTTCCTGAATTTGGAAAGTCAGTAATATCAAAAATATCCTCCTTAAACGAGAAAACCATTTTCTTCCCGTGCTCTGCCCGGTGGTACTAGCCCCACACCCGGCGGAAATTTTTCTGGTTGCTTCCGCTGCTGTCACCCCACTACCGAACTCAAAGAGAAGAATATGTCGGAAACTTCCCGCTTTCTCCACTTGGCACTCAACTTTCTGGCATCCGTATCTCCATTCACAATCTCAAAATGATAATGCGAAAAAAAAAATAATAAGATAAACTACAAATAAAAACAACAACTGATAAATGCCGGCCGCGGTGGCCGAGCGGTTCTAGGCGCTTCAGTCCGGAACCGGGCGACTGCTACGGTCGCAGGTTCGAATCCTGCCTCGGTCATGGATGTGTGTGATGTCCTTAGGTTAGTTAGGTTTAAGTCGTTCTAAGTTCTAGGGGACTGATAACCTCAGATGTTACGTCCCATAGTGCTCAGACTCGTTTGAGCCAACTGAACTGATAAATAAACCACAGCAGTCGGAAACAAAACGAAACAAAAAGGCTATGAAACCATGCACCACCCCAATACATCTACATCTTCATTCTGCAAGCGACGTTGGGAAGTGTGGCGAAGGATGCTATTTATAACACTGTTGCTTCCCCTCTTTCCAGCTGCGAGTAGTTCGCAGGAAGAATGACTGCCGATAAGCCTCTGTGTGGGTCCGAACCTCTCTATCTTCAACGTGTTTTCAAGAAATATAATTAGGAGGAAGCAATAGATTTGTGACTCTTCTAGGAAGGTACGAACTCGGAATTTTAACAATAAACCATAGCCTACCTCGATGAAATGTCTCTCTTGCAGCGTTGCCACTGGAGCTGGTTGATAACTCTGTGACGCTTTCGTGCTTCCTACACTATTGGCCATTAAAATTGCTATACCAAGAAGAAATGCAACTGATAACGGGTATTCACTGGACAAATATATTATACTAGAACTGACATGTGATTACATTTTCACTCAATTTGGGTGCATAAATCCTGAGGAATCAGTACCCAGAACAACCACCTCTGGCCGTAACAACGGCCTTGATACGCCTGGACATTGAGTCAAACAGAGCTTGGGTGGCTTGTACAGGTACAGCTGTCCATGCAGCTTCAACACGATACCACAGTTCATCAAGAGTAGTGACTGGCGTATTGTGACGAGCCAGTTGCTCGGCCACCATTGACCGTTTTCAATTAATGAGAGATCTGGAGAATGTGCTGGTCAGGGCAGCAGTCGAACATTTTCTGTATCCAGAAAGGCCCGTACAGGACCTGCAACACGCGGTCGTGCATTATCCTGCTGAAATATAGGGTTTCGCCGGGATCGAATGAAGGGTAGAGCCACGGGTGGTAACACATCTGAAATGTAACGTCCACTGTTCAAAGTGCCGTCAATGCGAAGAAGACGTGACCGAGACGTGTAACCAGTGGCACCCCATATAGCACGCCGGGTGATACGCCAGTATGGTGATGACGAATACACGCTTCCAAAGTGCGTTCACCGCGATGTCGCCAAACACGGATGCGACCATCACGATCCTGTAAACAAACCTGGATTCACCAGAAAAAATGAAATTTTGCCATTCGTGCACCCAGGTACGTCGTTGAGTACACCATCGCAGGCGCTCCTGTCTGTGATGCAACGTCAAGGGTAACCGCAGCCATGGTCTCCGTGCTGATAGTGCACGCTGCTGCAAACTTCGTCTAACTGTTCGTGCAGATGGTTGTTGTCTTGCAAACGTCCCCATCTGTTGAGTCAGGGATCGAGACCTGGCTGCACGATCCGTTACAGCCATGCGGATAAGATGCCTGTCATCTCGACTACTAGTGATACGAGGCCGTTGGGATCCAGCAAGGCGTTCCGTATTACCCTCCTGAAACCACCGATTCCATATTCTGCTAACAGTCATTGGATCACGACCAACGCGAGCAGCAACGTCGCGATGCGATAAACCGCAATCGCGATAGGATACAATCCGACCTTTATCAAAGCCGGAAACGTGATGGTACGCATTTCTCCTTCCTACACGAGGCATCACAACAACGTTTCCCCAAGCAACGCCGGTCAACGACTGTTTGTGTATGAGAAATCGGTTGGAAACTTTCCTCATGTCACCACGTTGTAGGTGTCGCCACCGGGGCCAACCTTGTGTGAATGCTCTGAAAAGCTAATCATTTGCATATCACAGCACCTTCTTCCTGTCGATTAAATTTCGCGTCTGTAGCACGTCATCTTCGTGGTGTAGCAATTTTAATGGCCAGACGTGTAAATGAGCCTGTAGCCAAGCGCGTCGCTTTCCTTCGAATCTCCTCTATCTTCTCTGTCAATCCTATGTGCTACGAATCCAATACTGACAAGCAATGTTCATGTATTGCTCGAAGGTTTGCTTTGCAAGCTACTTCCTTTGCTGATGAACTTCGTTTCCTGAGGAGTATTCTAATAAATCCCAGTCTGACATCTGCAGTGTTGTTGTTGTGGTCTTCAGTCCCGAGACTGGTCTGCTGCAGCTCTCCACGCTACTCTATCCTGTGCAAGCTTCTTCATCTCCCAGTACCTACTGCAACCTACATCCTTCTGAATTTGCTTATTATATTCATCTTTTGGTCTCCCTCTACGATTTTTACCCTCCATGCTGCCCTCCAATACTAAATTGGTAATCCCTTGATGCCTCAGAACATGTCCTACCAACCGATACCTTCTTTTAGTCAAGTTGTGCCACAAACTTCTCTTCTCCCTTATTCTATTCAATACCCCCTAATTAGTTATGTGATCTACCCATCTAATCGTCAGCATTCTTCTGTAGCACCATCTTTCGAAAGCTTCTATTCTCTTCTTGTCTAAACTAATTATCGTCCATGTTTCACTTCCATTCATGGCTACACTCCATACAAATACTTTCAGAAATGACTTCCTGACACTTAAATCTATACTCGATGTTAACAAATTTCTCTTCTTCAGAAACGCTTTCCTTGCCATTGCCAATCTACATTTTATATCCTCTGTAGTTCGACCATCATCTTTTTTTTTTGCTCCCCAAATAGCAAAATTGCTTTACTACTTTAAGTGTCTCATTTCCTAATCTAATTCCTTCAGCATCACCCAACTTAATTCGACTACATTCCATTATCCTCGTTTTGCTTTTGTTGATGTTCATCTTATACCCTCCTTTCAAGACACTGTCCATTCCGTTCAACTGCTCTTCCAAGTCCTTTGCTGTCTCTGACAGAATTACAATGGCATCGGCGAACCTCAAAATTTTTATTTCTTCTCCATGGATTTTAATACCTACTCCGAATTTTTCTTTTGTTTCCTTCACTGCTTGCTCAATATACAGATTGAATAACATCGGGGAGAGACTACAACCCTGTCTCACTCCCTTCCCAACCATTGCTTCCCTTTCATGCCCCTCGATTCTTGCAACTGCCATCTGGTTCTGTACAAATTGTAAATAGCCTTTCGCTCCCTGTATTTTGCAGTACGTGCAATTATTTGATATCATCATTCCACTTCAAATTGTTCCGTGTGCATGATTCTGTATTTTTTGTGGAAGTAACTGCTTCCAGTGAGCTTACTGCAATCGTGTAACCATACAATAATGAGTCTTTCGGCCTATGTACTGGCAACACTTACATATGTTTACGTTGAGTGTCAATTGCCACTCGTTGCACCAAGCGTCAGATCTCACTGCAGATCTTACTGCATGTACAATAGAATATACTAATAACCTCATAGATGTTCCGACGTTGTGTACTAGGTCCTTTATACATGTACTGTGAAAAGTAATGGATCTGTGACACTCCACTGGAACATGCCCGAAGTTCTTTTTGTGTCCGAAGACCTCTCCGGTGAAAATGACATGCAGTGTTCTGTTTACTAGAAACTCTAGGATCCAGTCTCACCGCTGGTCTGATATTCTCTACGCTTGTATTTTGTTCATTGGGCGGCGGTCTTTCTCTTCCCCTACAATTTTTACCCTCTACGGCTCTCTCTAGTACCACGAAAGTTACACGCTGATAACTGAACAGATGTGCTGTCACCACGTCTCTTCTTGTCAGTTTCTTTCACACGTTCCTGTGTTCGTGAAGTTTGCGGAGAATCCTCTCATTTCTTACCTTATCAGTCCACCTAATTTTCAACATTCTTCTGTAGCATCACATTTCAAACGCTTCGATTCTCTTTAATTTCAGGTTATTCCACATTCCATACATTCGATGCTGTGCTCCATCTCTCATTAATCTCTTCCTCAAATTAATGTCTATGTTTGATGCCAGTAAACTTCTTTTGTACAGGCATCCCCTCTTTGTCTGTGCTAGTCTGGTTCGTCCACCATGTCTTGTTTTGTTTCCAAGTAAGCGAAATTCCTTCACTTCGTCTGCTTCGTGGTCCCCGATTTCGAAGTTTAATTAAACGTTAATCTTTTTTCTGCCACTTCTCTTTAATTTCGTTTTTTTTCGGTTTTGCCTCAACCCATAGCGTGTGCTCATTAGCCTCTTCACTCCATTCAACAAGCCCTGCAATCCTTCCTCACTTTAACTGAGGATAAGAATGACATCAGTGAGTCTTATCATTGATATCCATTCAGCCTGAATTGTTATCAGACTCCTGAATCTTTGTTTTATTTCCGTCATTGCTTCTTCGGTCTGTAGATTGAACAGTAGAAGCGAAGGACTGCATCCCCATATAATACCCTTTATAATCCGAGCGCATCGTTCTTGGTGTTTCATTCTTATCTTTCACTCTCGGTTCTTGAACATGTATTGTATTGCCTGTATTCCGCTGCAGTTTTCAACTGTCTTCCTAAGAATTTCGAACATCTTGCACCATTTTAGTCAGAACGATGTCTCTAGGTCGACAAAACCCATGAATGTGTCTTCGTGTTTCTTACGTCTTCTTTGCAGAATTGCCTCCTTGGTGCCTTTATCTTTACTGAATCCAGAATGATTATCATCTAGCAGACTCTGAATCTTCTCTTCCATTTTTGTGTCTATTATTATTGTCAGCTGTTTGGGTGCTTGAGTTGTTGAGCTCATTCTGCGATAGTTGTCGCACTTGTCTGCCCTTTCTATCTTCGGAATTCTTCGACGATATTTCCCGAAAGTCTGAAGGCATGTCTCCGTATTGATATATCATTCAAACCAACATGAACAGCAGTTTGGTTGGCATTTCCTCCAATGATTTTCTAATGTCAGAACAAATGTGTCTATGGTTCAAATGGCTCTGAGCACCATGGGTCATCAGTCCCCTAGAACTTAGAACTACTTAAACCGAACTAACCTAAGGACATCACACACATCCATGCCCGAAGCAGGATTCGAACCTGCGACCGTAGCGATCGCTGAAGCGCCTAGAACCGCTCGGAAATATCTCTATGCCTTCAGCCTTATTAATGGTTGGCCACTAAATACTCTGTTTATTCAATCAGTAAATTTCAAGATTGATATTCATATTCTTCAACATGGGAGGTTAACTTCTGCTAAAACTTCACTGAAGACCTTTCTTTCTAGTCGCACTGTGAACATAGAAACTGAATCTCATATGTAGGGAATTTGTACACGAGACAGAAGAGAGAGGGGAAAGGGACGGTGGCGGGGTGGGGAGGAGGTGTTCTGACTTCGAGACTCGCTCTGATCCGCGAGACCCGGACATCTCGCATTTATTATTTTGTTTAGCGTAAATCTAAGGAAAATGAGTTTACTTAATAGAACCTTAATTTTGTGATGCGAGAAATGTTTCCTTGTCTTGTAGAACGTAGTGAGAAAAGATAAAACTGGTCAAACAAGGAACTCGATATGGCACCCAAGTTTAGTTACTTTGTGAATCATTCTCCTTTCCACATTTCTAAGTTCGATGCTGTGCTGTGAAACAAAGGAAGGTGAGAAAACATCCTCTTTTCCGTGTTATGTCGGCTTCTGTTATTACCTTCTTCGACTTATGACTACGAGACATAGTCTTACTGTCAGGGTTATCAAATATCCAATACTGGACCTCGCTAAATCGTACTATAGAACGTAGTGTAGGCCCTTATTGTACCTACATTTGTAAAGCGTATGAGTTGTTTGCAGTGCTCGTACTATATGCGCACTCTAAGCACACTCTCGCAAGATGGCTCAAGATACGACTTGAATCAACAGAAATTAAACTACATTGAACGTTAGTAGATAGCTTCCGACCGCAGCTAACTTGAACCGGCAGACAACATTATTTAGCGCATCTACATGAACGAGCCTGGTAGCTGGATGAAAGCATATCAATACACAGTAGTAGCTGATGCAAAAATTTACCATTGTGCTACAATGTGGTGCCCTATAGCCTTTTGACTTATAAGGGTAGAAATCGTAACTAAATTGAATGTATTGTTTCTACATATGTAAATTGAATTGTATAAATATATTTAAATGTTATAATCAGTCATTTAACATTGCGACGAATAAAATGAAAAGAAAATGAAATGAAATGAAAAGAAAATGAAATGAAAGAAGTGAGAATGGAACCCAAGTTGACGAATTGATAGTCCACACAGTTAATCAGTTTTTCTCCGAATATGAGTCAGGAGTGATAACTACTGCGCTACTTCGCTTTTATATTTTTGTCTTGTTTTAATGTTCCGTTGTAGGAAAGAATGAACACATTCACCTTCAGGCAGAGTGGAGATAAGGAAAGCGGGCGTCTACTCCCAAACTCCACTGTTACCTTAAGTTCGGAAACACATTATAACGTAACTAATCAATTCATTAAATTAAGTATTACCACTTCAAGACATCACATTTTTAACAGACGTAACCATACACGCAGAAGGAATAAAGTGACGAACTGTCACGTCATAGCTAAGTCAATTTCCATGTCTTGTTTCGTCCATTAAATACACTTTTAAATTTAAATTAAAATACGTCCACAACATGTATCTCATTACTATCATTTTCTAAGTTAGCAACAAGTTTAAACCAAATTGCTTATATATATATATATATATATATATATATATATATATATATATATATATATATATATATATATATATAATGAAAGCATATCCATACACAGTACAGCTTGTGCAAAAAAATTTTGTAAATTTTTCAACAAAAAAGTACTAGTAATAAAACTGAATTTGCATGACATAACATGTAAAAATCTCACAATGTACTGCCTGCTATATAATAATAGGAAGCAGGTCTTCAGTCAATAAATAAATAAATAAATAAATAAAAGTCGAACTCCGAGGCCTGGCCTGTTTTTCATTTTATTTTTATTTATTTATTGTGAAAATAAAACTTGATACACATAAATTACACAATGCCAGAACTCAAAAGAAAATAAACTTTTCCTCTAGCAAGAAGATAATTAGAGAAGACTCCAGAACAAGGGGAAAGCAAAACTATCCAGTACCTTGACGTTTAAAGACAAGATGCAAGATATTTTTAACAAATGAAGCATGATTGCGTGGAAGCCTCTGCCACACCCAATGGGCGTTCACCATAAATTGGCGAAAAACGCGTTCCGGATCGTTGTCACACCTGACTACGTAGTGGGCGTAGTCTCCTTGGGATCATACGATTGAATTAGTCTTAGTTCGAGGGAAAACGGAAAATCCCGGCCAGAGAAGAATTCAATAAAGGAAGCTGCTTTAGGTGATCGAGTAAGGTAAGCCAATTGTCTGCAAAACCAGTGCCAGTGGTGTCTTCCGCAAGAGACAAATCTGTGTGGTGCCGTACCAGGTTGATGACGTGTGTCGCAAAGACCAGCCGGACTAAGACGAATGCGATGGAGGCTTCTTTGGTCGGCATCAGATTGTAAATGACCCTATACCACGATGAGACGACTTCTATAGGGCTGGACAGGAAGGCTAAGTGAAAGCACACTGGTTTCCAGGCTACCAATGGCACAGCCGTTTCAACCGGGAACAAGGGTATTTGTACTCCCCAACGAGAAAGCAAAGATCTGGTGGTAAGGCGTGTCACTGATAAAACGTCGCCTCTCTGAAAACTTACCATAACGTAAATTTCACGTACGTGCCGCAATTTAGAGTTGATCCGGCCAATATCGTCAGGGGGAGTCAGACTGGCCGGTCGAAGGTACGTAAATAAGCAAAATGTAATGGAATAAGTAGCTCGAGTACATGTTAAAACGTTACGCCGTTGAAACAACATTGAAGCATTCACTCTGATGTTGTTGGGAAGTCCCTCCAAGTTTACGGGGGCTCGCTACTGCTTCATATCGGAGTCGAAAGACGTTTCCATTTGCGCTCCATCATCGCGGGGAGCGTGAATATTTGTGCAACATAGTACAAGTCACTGAAAACGTAGGAATCCCTAAGGTTGGTAGTTTGTGAAGAAGGCTAAGTGAGCGGCGTTGGTGTTCACGAAGTGCCCCATGAATTCGATAAACCACCTCCTGCCAACTGAGTACAGCCATTTTCGGCGGGCAGCGATCCACGGTAATCGCCAACGATTTGTGGCGACCAACCACTGTTGCCCATGGAATGACACTTTGATGAAAACCCCGCAACGGTAATAGGGTACATTTCCGTTCATTAATGCAGCCCCCAGAGAGAGAACTAAAAGGAGTCCAGTGCGTCCTTGAGCAAGGATATGTCGTCGACATGACGAAGCAAATACCATAACATCATCCACATAGGCTCATACTAAGAATGTTTCTCCTAATACCTTCCAGCCACATAACTGATCAGCATACGGCGAAGAGGAGGTTCTAAGAACAAGACAACGAACGACATGGAGAGGAGGCTCCCATGCGTAAACCCCGTGGGGTTGTCATCTGAGGAGTAAGTTGTCCAACCACAACGACAAATGCTTGAACACCAGTAAAAAGATTGGATGATACCTGACACGCAGTATTGTTGAGACAGGGCCTATCGAGCACCCACATCAAGAAACTGTGACTGACCCGGTCAAATGTCTTACTAAAATGAATAAAGAGTAAGGCTCCAGAACAGAAGTAGCTGCTACCACCGAGACAATGTCCCAGCATTCGACTACAGAAGTCATGATCCTATGTCTAGGCACTCACCTTTGGTGAACAGAAAGAATTTTCTTTAGCAATATTGACAAACCGCTATTAACCGCTCGGGCGACTGTTTCGTAATCGAAAATAAGAAATGTGATCAGCTAAAATTTTTTAGTATCTGGACTTCCGGTTGTCTTCGGAATTAGAAATATTCTACCAAGCTTGAAAGGAGCAGGACTCAAACCCCATAGTATCACCTCATTTACCAAAAGCGTAAGGGTATCGCTTATAAGAGGTCAAAAATGTACATAAAAACCCTTAAGAATTCTTTAGAATTCCGGCGACTTTTGCGATGGTGGACCAACAACAATGCGATATACATCGTCTCGAGGAAAGTCACTTAGAAATTCATCACGTAATCCAGGAGAGAAGTAAATCCATCTGGGAAAATCATATCAGTAGTACGGACATCATAAAGATTGATAAAGTAACTATAGAACGCTCTGGAAATGTCACTTTAGGAGATCAGTACGTGACCATCGGTGAGAGTGAGGGATGCGATACATCATCTTTTTCGACGCGCCCGCAACCCTAATAGATGATTCAAGGTAGTTAAATCATCCTGAAGGAATGAGCAGGATTTTGATCACACCCAAGAGTCCTTCCCTCTGTTATCCTTAACCTGGTCGATATTCAGTATCAGGCTCAGAGACACCCACCCCACTCTTCCACATGTGGGCGTTACGGCTGCTGAGAATCAGCAGAAATGAAAATTGGCGGTATGTCTTTTGCCGTCTCCACGTATTCCACTGGCACACTTCTGCTGATTTGGGTACGATCAGCAACGGCCTGTGGCATGCTTTGCCCATTCGGGGGCGCAATAGAAGGGTAGGAATACGTTACAGACTCACGGATGTCCGGCAAGTCCATCGATATAGTACTGAGCTCCGGAACAGGTCTATCCTTATGAGATCCCGAAGTGGCAATCTCGGTCTCAGGAGAAACATGGGAGGGACTGCTGGTCGCTTTCGAATATTGAACAGCAGCTGATATGTTATCATCCGGTCTGAACACAGGGAGGGGAGAGGCCACCTCCAACGCAATCTTTTCAGTAGAGAGAGATGGAAAGATGAATCGTGACTCCTCGCCATCTTGCGTCCGTCTACGATTATTTTGGAGTGGAGGTGGCGACGATGCACAAGGTAGAGCGCCAAAGTCCTTATGAGACGTTAAAGGCGGAAATTCAGTAGGACCATCAAAAGCATTGGCTCGTGTCGCCCCTCAGGAACTGAATTAGGCGTAATGTCTGTCACTTGGGGAACGCGGTCTTTAAACTTAGCCTTCTACCATGTTCATGACCAGATTTTAAGACCGTGACACGACGAGGGCAGTTATTGCTGAAGTATCCACTCCCACTACATAGTCACACGTAAAAAAAGTATTGCGTCACCTCGATTCCGATAGTTCCGGAACCTGTACAGAAAATTGGAATAAAGATCAACATAAACATCATTTCCGCACTTTTTATTACTCATGAAAACCACACATTGAATGTTGTACCACCATACAGCGAGACATTCAGAGGTGGTGGACAAGATTGCTGTACACACCAGTACCTCTAATACTCGGTAGCACGTCCTCTTGCATTGATGTATGCCTGTATTCGTCGTAGCATACTATCCACAAGTTCATCAGTGCACTGTTGGTCGAGATTGTCACACTCCTCAACGGTGATTCGGCGTAGATCCCTCAGAGTGGTTGGAGGGTCACGTCGTCCATAATCAGCCCTTTTCAATCTGTCACAGGCATGTTCGATAGGGTTCATGTCTGGAAAACATGCTGGCCACTCTAATCGAGCGATGTCGTAATCCTGAAGGAAGTAATTCACAAGATGTGCATGATGGGGGCGCGAATTGTCGTCCATGAAGATGAATGCCTTGCCAATATGCTGCCGATATGGTTGCACTATCGATCGGAGAATGGCATTCACGTAGCCGTTACGGCACCTTCCATGACCACCAGCGGCGTACGTCGGCCCCATATAATGCCACTCCAAAACATCAGGGAACCTCCATCTTGCTGCACTCGCTGGACAGTGTGTCTAAGGCGTTCAGTCTGACCTGGTTGCCTTCAAACACGTCTCCGACGATTGTCTGTTTGAAGGATCATCGGTGAAGATATCGTGATGCCAATCTAGAGCAGTCCATTTGGCATGTTGTTGGGCCCATCTGTAGAGCGCTGCATGGAGTCGTGGTTGCAAAAAAATCAAATGGCTTTGAACAATATGGGACTTAACATCTGAGGTCATCAGTCACATAGAACTTAGAACTACTTAAACCTATCTAACCTAAGGACATCACACACATCCATGCCCAAGACAGGATTCGAGCCTGCGACTGTAGGTTCCAAACTGAAGCGCCTATAACCGCTCGGCCACAGCGGCCGGCCCTGTGGTTGCAAAGATGGGCGTCACCATGGACGTCCAAAATTGCAGTTGCGCATCATGTAGCCTATTGAGCGCAGTTTGACTCGTAACACAACGTTCTGTGGCTGCACAAAATGCATTATTCAACATGGTGGCGTTGCTGTCAGGGTTCATCCGAGGCATAATCTATAGGTAGCGGTCATCCAATGCAGTAGTAGCCTCTGGGTGGCCTAAGAGAGGCTTATCATCGGCAGTTCCTGTCTCTCTGTAACTCCTCCGTGTCCGAACAACATCTCTCTGGTTCACTCCGAGACGCCTTGACACTTCCCTCGTTGAGAGCACTTCCTGGCACAAAGTAACAATGCGGACGTGATCGAACAGCAGTATTGACTGAACTACAGACAACACGAGCCGTGTACCCCCTTCCTCGTGGCATGACTGGATCTGATTGGCTGTCGGACTTCCTCTGTCTAATAGGCGCTGCTCATGCATAGTTGTTTATATCTTTGGGCTGGTTTAGTGACATCTCTGAACAGTCAAAGGGACTGTGTCTGTGTGATATTATATCCACAGTCAACGTCTTTCTTGAGGAGTTCTGGGAATCGGGGTGATGCAAAACCTTTTTTGATGCGTGTAAAACATGTCCCTTCTTGTCCTCGAGATGAAAAGGGATTTCCGTTTTTATCGCCACGTCCATGGATCGAATACCACCACTAATTTGTAAGTGAGTGGACCAGCGTTCCTACTACATATTCCATATGGTCCCAGACGGATGCAGGATGGTGATGAGAAAACTAATCATCAACTTCGTGTGGAAGGTTAAACACCCTGACATTAGTGTATCCCACTTCTGCATTCGTCAGAATAACCACACTACTAAAAGCATCGCGATGATCAAAAGGGAACTGTTTGCTGTCCATGCCGCAAAAGGAGCCTGTCATCGTGAAACGGATCTAAAAATTTGACATGAAACACGTAAGAATCAGAATCGACGTAAGCTGTGTGTACCTGTTCGGAAGTTACCTTGATCGTGTGTACAAGCCAATCACAAATTTCTAACGAACCAGGCTGCACATGTCGCGTGGACTCGTCAAAAATAAAACTCATAGTACCTTTAAGTGGAATGTTCCTGGGAGCCATTGACGGTATCATGGCGCAAGACAATGCAGCGTCAAAATTGAGCCAAAGGAGGAGACGCTGAAAGACAATGACACGACGCACACAAGGATTCACACGACACTATAGGGAAACAAGGAAGCTTTCGCAGCGCCACCATAGGGCGAGAACAGGCAGAACCTACTCGCCCGACACGTGAAGAGGTAATTACGTTCGGTGATTATTGCAGGCTACAGATCTGATTTGTGAGCTGCTGCTCGAAAATCCCCCATTCTCTTTGCTTAGAGAACTTTATCGCTGACTGCTGTGGACAAATTATTTCAGTTTCTTGGCGAATAAAAAAGTTTCGAGTATTTATCATAAAATATACCTCTTTGCCTGCTGTCATTTGCAAAATACCTCTATCGATAGTTTGAACCGTTTACGAAATAAGATGATTATTAGGACCACGTGATTTCCGATGCACAGGTACAGAAATGGGTGCGTCGTGCATCACCAGCATGACCACCAACAGATATGAAAACCATGAACTCGGAACCGAAATGAGACACCGTTTCTTCTCTCAGTTTTAAATAAAGTTTCGATATCTTATCTACATTTCATGCACAAGAATGTTTGGGCTAAAAATCAATCAAACAAAAAGTTTATGCAATGTGTTTTTACCAGACCCTTTAAAATTTCGTGCTATGCTTTACTTAATTTGACGAATAACTAAAAGAGTTACAGTCCCTTATCGATCGAAAATATGAAACGATAAGGTTACAAAAATCAAATTCTTTCACCTAATAGTTTTCGTGAAACCGGATGTTAAGTATTTCATAATGCCCAGAACACCCTCTTCCGGAACAGGGAGCAGCATTAGGCGAGCACTTCGATAAAACATAGTCGCTCTCATCGTGGAACGTAGAGAGCAGGTCTAGGGAAGTGTCGACGGTAGAAGTTAACCACACCTAGAAAACGACGTAACTCATGGAAGTCCTGAGGCCGAGGTAGTTGCATAATGAGCTCAGGTTAGTTGTGCCATAAGCCTACTGCCAGCAGTATTTCATTTTCATTTATTATCATCCTTTGCATCATTTATATGATACGGGAATTGTCATAATACTGTCCAAAATATGCACAGCAGAATACTACAAATTTCTATCAAACACATAAAATTAACATTATATAATATGTTGAAAATTAAAACATTGAATTAGTAGGTAGTCCTTTTACATGATTTAACATGTACCATATGTTATGAATTTATATATATTATTGTAGATTTACAATCAGCATGTGAATTATTATAAATAAGAAATGCTATGACTGGTTAACTGATGGAGGAAGGAGGTACAAAAATGTTTAGGGAAATACAGGAATACAGCTATATTAATCACTTAGGAATGAAACAAATAGGAAGAGCATGGAATCCAAGATGAAACTGCTGCAAGGAAAATGTGAAGAAATAGAAAAAGAAGAGCTGACTCAGTTTATAGAAATGTAAAAAAATCTTTGGTGACAATAAAAGCAAGGGTGGCAACACTAAGAGTGCAATGGAAAATCCACTGTTAAATGCAGAGGAGAGAGTGGATAGTTGGAAAACAGTACATTGAAGGCCTCTATGTGGGGGAGGAATTGTCAAATGACATGACAGAAAAAGAAATTGGAGTCAATATGGAAGAGATATCGGATACAGCATTAGAGGATTTCTAAAAAAACATCATTCACACAACTCCAAAGGCAGTAAGAGCTGATAAATGCAAGAATTATCACACAGTCAGCTTAACAGCTCATGCATCCAAGTTAATGACAAGAATAATATACAAAATAATGGAAAAGAAAACTGATGATCAGTTACATGATGATCAGTTTGGCTTTATGAATGGTAAAGCCCCCAGAGAGGCAGTCCCACCTTTGTGCTTCATAACAGAAGCAAAACTGAAGAAAATTTAAGACACGTTCACAGACTCTATTGATCTAGAAAAGCATTTGAAAATGCAAAATAAAACAAGATGTTCAAAATTCTGAAAAAATGGAAGTAATCCATAGGGAAAGATGGATACATATGCAGTATGTACAAGAATAAAGAGGGAACAATAACAATGGAAGACTGAAAATGAAGTTCTCAGATTAAAAATGATGTAGGACAGGGGTGCAGTCTTTCACCACTATTGTTCAGTCTGTACAACAAAGAAGCAGTGACAGAAACAAAAGGAAGGTTCAAGAGTGGAATTAAAATTCAGGATGAAAAGATATTGATGATAAGATTCACTTATGACATTGCTATCCTCAATGAAGATAATAATAATTTAACGTGGTTCAATGATCTGGTGCAAGTCTTTCAATTGGACACCATTTCAGGAATTTGCGTGTCCCCAACTTACACCACTTATCCAGTCAGAGAAAGGATATCAATAGATTAATATGGCAACTGACCCATATGTCATTTCTGGTGGCTCCCCACATTATTGGCAGGAGAAGGCTAGGTTGAAACAAAGATTGGAAAATCCATAGTTCGATTGAAATTTGATCCTCTGACTTCTCAGTTTCCAGGCAAGCACTTTACTGCTGCTAGTCTACCAAGTCCCACTCTCAATGAAGGTAAAGAAGAATTACAAGATCTGTTGAATGGAATGAACAGTCTATGGGAGCAATGCAAGCAAGTTCCACCATTGCTGCAGAGGGGACATTTGGCTGAGAATCATATGTCATCAGGGTGCAGACACAGCCATGACTTCTGGAAGGTCTGAAAGCTGACAAACGGGTACAAAATGTATCCTGAGCAAAAATATGGTGTAACTTGCAGCAGAGACATATTTCCATTATGAGTGAGGTTCTGAACAATCGGTCTAGGAAGTTTTCAGAGAAGGCGTATAGCAACATTTCACAAGATGTCTTGTCATGCTCACTACTAATAAAACTGTAATTATCCAAATTGATTGTTAGATGCTTAAAGTTTCCTAAAATGACTGTAGTATCATCAGGGGACTTACATACATGTGGACTGAGGTTTTCTCTAAAGTTTTTGGTTACATCAGGAGGAGAATCTGGCGATCAATAGAAGAACCCTTTTATAATTATTTGATCACCCTTGACAATGAGTCTTACCCAAACAATCTAAGAGGCAGTTTTAATTTTTATCTCAGTAGGTTTGAGTTTCTTGTTTACTGTGACAAATACACCACCTCAATTAACTGTTCCCCTGTCCTTTTAGTACATGCTTAGATTTTCGCAGAGATCTCACTATTGTCAACTTCATGTTTTAACCAGCTTTCTGTGTCTAATATTACATGATCATCAACATAATGAGAAAAAGATAGGTTACTACTAACCATTAAGATGACACACTGATTTGCAGATAGGCACAGTGACAGTGACACTTTGGCATTCTGAGTTGAGCTGCCAGAGATGGTGGTCATGTATGCATGAGGGTGCTTCCTTGTGTGAATGAATATGTGGGTGTTTCTTTTTCTGAAGTAGACTTTGGCCAAAAGCTAATGTGTAACTGATTTTTCATTGTGTCTGTCTGCAACCCAATGGACTCTAAGGAGTCACCAATCAATCTTCACGGTGAGTGGAAATCTATCTTTTCCTTATATTATTGATATCCCACCCTGGAATTTCCATTGTTTAATCATGTGAGCTTCAGTGCTTTTTAGGAACACTTCAAACTCTGGCACATCGTTGTGAATGCTTGGCAGTTAACTACTAGGTTTTTGATATTCTTGTCTGTAGGAGGCATTTCTTTGCATCTTACACTGATACTTCTGGGTTACTTACAGCTATTATTATCTGGATATAGTTATTTTCTAATGATATTTGTGATTAATTATAAATATTTTAGGATGAACCCTGAAAATCGCAATCACATTACTACAACTAAAACTAATTTCCATATAGACTGTATACCTGTCTAACAATAGTATTTTTTTTTTAATTCTGGTGTCCTTGTCTATAACAGGTTGCCAGTAGACATTAAGTAGGAAACTGGAAATCCTCAGATATTCAGAAACATAGAAAAATACCTTGTTATCAACTACCTCTCTAATTAATCAGAATACTTTGACATGCAAATGTAAATTTTGATTAATACTTATGTCCAAACTCTGAAAAATAGATTTTAATTTTTTTAAATTTATAGATAACTAATAACATACAAATCAAACAATGTAAAATCCAGGATGGAATGTAACAATACCGGAGAAGAAAAGTTGCTACTCACCATATAGAGGAGATGCTGAGTCACGATAGGCACAACAAAAAGATTCACACAATTATAGCTTTCGGCCATTAAGGCCTTTGTCAGCATATATACACATATATACATGCACATACACACACTCATGCAAACACATGTCTGCAGTCTCAGAGAACAGAAACCACATTGTGGTTCTCAGTTGTATTTGCGTGAGTGTGTGTGTACGTGTGCATGTATGAGTGTCTACTGCTGACAAAGGCCTTAATGGCCAAAAGCTATAATTGTGTGAATCTTTTTGTTGTGCCTATCGTGACTCAGCACCTCTGCTATATGGTGAGTAGCAACTTTCTCTGGTATTATAATAACGTACGAAGTGACAGAAATGTTTAGTGTGACCTAGTACATAAAAACAGCACTTGATTTTCAGAGTATCTATCTTTTTCCCTAATAGATATAAAGTGCTGCATTCTGGAAGTTATCCTCACAGTAATCAGTGTGAGCAGATTAGAAATAGTCATAATTTGTGACAGATGTTACCTGCATAGACCTGTAGACCCTACTTGATCCACATTTCTGAAAGCTCATTTTTATCATGATACTACAAAAATAAAATTACATAACACAACTGCCTTTACGGTTGTAATGTTAGACGTGCATCTGTCTCCTAAACTTAAACAACGGAAAATCCAAGATGGAATTTAACAATATTATGGGAAGGAAAGTTGCTACTCACCATATAGTGGAGATGCTGAGTTGCAGATAGGCACACACACACACACACAAAACTAGCACACATGACTGCAGTCTCTAGCAACTGAAACCACACTCTTTTTGTTGTGCTTATCTATGACTCAGCATCTCTTATACGGTGAGTAGCAACTTTCCTTCTCATAATATTATATCCTAAATTTAAGTACTACAAATACAGGAATCATGGAATTTAGTACCAACAAATTTAGTACCAACAAACACAGAGATGTTCATAATTCTCTTTAGGAAACAAAATTGTAAAAAAGAAAAACTGGGCAAAATTCTTTGGAATCACAATCTAGGATCATCTCAAGTGGGGCATGCATGGTTAGATTAGAGATTAGATTAGATTAGATTAGATTAATACTTGTTCCATAGATCATGAATACGACACTTCGTAATGATGTGGAACGTGTCAGGTTCCTTAGTCTGTATACAATCCAAAAACATATTTGTCATAAATATGATTAGCAAATATTGTAGAGATGTGTATTCTAATAACTGTACATCATTCGCTGTTCTCATTGAATTTGAACTATTTGGTAGAAGTATGGGGTGCAACAATACTAACAAACCTAAATACATTAGTAACACTATAGAAACAGTTGTCAGAATTATCTGTGGTGCCAAATGCAGAGAATCATGTCATGAACTGTTTCCAAAATTGCATCTGTTTATGATTACGAGTGTATATTTCTTAAAATAATATTGCTTTTGAAAACAGTGAAAGAAAACCTAAATTTTGATATATGCCAGCAAAATACAAGTCAAAAATCAAAATATAAACAGCCATAGAAGAGTGTTATATGAAAGAAATGAAGTTTGTGCCATGCTAAGGCAAGCCAATACCCTTCCTCCTACAGAATTTAAGAACAAATCCACTTTATTCTCTTAATGAGTTCTTTGTCTACTTGAGAAACAAACAAAAATGTTCTGCTTTGTACATATTTAAGGTTTATAGTATTAGGTAATTCACAAACAATCTAATGATGATAAAAGCTGTAACACTGTTTCTTATATAATAACAAATGTAAAATGTATTAAAAGGTACATGTATAGACTTCATAACTGTACTTCATAAACTGAAACCTTAATTATTCTTACCTGACATATTCAGAAGAATAATCTGTGTGATGTGCTGAAACCATATTATTCTAGGGACTGCATTGATTACTTGACATTGAGTAAGTTTTATTATTATTATTATTATCAACAATGTCTTAAGTTCTGGATTTTGATCAAATGGAAATGGTGTATTTTCCCACTACTGTGTCACTGTACTGAATTGAAGCATGGAGGTGTGCTGCAGCCAAGCAATTAAACAGGGTATTCATCCCTTTGAAAAAGCAGTTAGAGTTCTGTTCAGTCTCAGATATAATGATCCATTTAAAAGGGCATTGAAGAGTGAGAAATTACTTACACTGTCATAAATATGTGTTTCTGAGGCTGTACAACTAATTTTAAAATGCAAGCAGTGCAAAAGTTTAAAACAAAAGATCAGCATATTTATAATATTTGCAGACACTTTATCAGTGGCATGACATAACATAAAAGATGTTGACATCAGCACCCATTTGCAAGGGATCAAATTGTTTGAGATATTCATAAATTATATATCTAAAATGTTTTTGAATGAGTATCATACTAACAAGCTTTTTTAATTGAATAGATAAAAAATCTACTCACCAAACAGCAGCAGAACACACACATAAAAGATTGTTGTAATTGGTAAGCTCTCAGAGCCAGTGACTCCTTCAGGCAGGTTTTAAGGGGACAGAAGAAAGGTGAAGGAAAAGGACTGGAGACGTCTAGGAAAAGGGGTAGAGTTTTGGAAAGTAAGCAGCCCCTTACCGTATGGTAAGTCTCCCAAGATCCGTGGCTCTGGGTGACTTTCCCAAAATCTACCCCTTTTCCTAGACCTCTCCAGTCCTTTTCCTTCACCCTTCTTCCTTTCCCTTCAACCCTTCTGCTTGAAGAAGGAGCCTCTGGCTCCAAAAGCTTGCCAATTACAACAGTCTTTTGTGTGTGTGTTCTGCTGCCGTTTGGTGAGTAGATTTTTTATCAGTGCAATTAAATAACAAGCTTTTAGTAATATTAAAGAACTACTCTCACATGAACAGGTTATATTAATTTTCACCATATTATCTAAAGCAGCTGAGGATATATTGTGTTTCACACGCAATTCCATGATGTTACGACATGAATTTTAACATCCAAAACAAATTTTGTATTTGACAATAGAGCAAAAATAAATAAATGAGGGAATCAACAGAGCATGGGGTGTGAATGAATGAATGAATGGTAAGACTGAATGGTTTCGGCAGTTAGCCATTTAAGCATCCTTTTCAGATACAGACTTTGCCATTTATGGTATGACATAACTAAGTGAGAGGCAATTGATTAGTCACACCCTGTGCGAACGCTCTTTTCTTCTTAGTGATGCTTCCACACTCTGGATTAACCAATTCTGGAGCTTGTTTTTGCCTTTATATTACCTTTTGTTACTGCTGCTATCTGCTGCTAATTGCAAAGTAGAAGTTATCTGTATTAGGTTGCAGCTTGTAGTGTCATAGGCAGTTCTCAAGGAAATAGCATGTCACACTCAAGGTTTAATTTAATCAACGAAATATGTCATAAGATTTCTTAATTGTAAGTTAGGTAAAAAACAGTGCAGTAAAAGTGAGAAATTCTGTGCACAGATGGAGCAATAAATGGATTCCGTAAACCTGGAGAGTGGTACGGGTGTTAAAACATCACACCACCACACCAGAAATGAGCTCAGTCCGTGCCACAGATGAAACATGTGACAGGCCTCTTCTCTGTGCAGACATATCAAATGATGTTGATTCAAACCTTGGGTAATGGTCTGACACATAGAAAACATTATTTGCTCTGGAAATTGTAATATTAATCTGTTGTTCTGCAAGATGTTAATGTGAAATATTGTTTACAATGTTGGAGAATATATAAGTTAGATCCATGCATAACTGCCAAGTGACAAAAACAATTAGCACAGAAAACCGGAATGAAGTAGCTTGTCTGGTCCACTACTGCCATTAGCAACTGAATTATTTTAGACAATTGTGAGTGTTCAGAACACTAGATGAGCTGGTGTACACACTTGCATGTATAAGCATAAATCAAGCCACTGTGACACCACAAGTTTCATTTTGTAATTAATTTTCTTTACAGGTAATTCAGGTTTTTTTAAGATTAAAACTTAATTATTTGATATGTGCCATTATAAAACAGTTGATTGGATCACTCTATATTTCATTTACTTGTAATTGATGTTTTATGGCCCCTATTATGAAGAAGATCTTAATAGATATACAGCAGAATTAACTACGGTGTGAATCAACAGAGGAATCCATTGTTGTAATACGTAAATTTTACTGTGTTACATAAACAATGTGATACATTAGTTTGTTTAAAAAAGAGTGCAGTCAGTATGTCACTTTTAGTATCTAAGCATGAGAACAAAGCAAATGAAACTACAATTTCAGTGGCATTTCAGGTGGTAGCAATTAGGAACGATAAGTGTGAGGAACCTGTGAAAATTTGCCTCTTGCAAAACTATGCTCATGGAGACTCAAGGAGAGGCTATGTATGTTAGAACTATGCTGTTGCTGTTGTGGTCTTCAGTCTAAAGACTGGTTTGATGCAGCTTTCCATGCTACTCCATCCGGTGCTAACCTCTTTCTCCCCAAATAACTACTGCAACCTACATCCTTCTTAATCGCTTACTGTACTCACCTCTTCGTCTCGCTCTATGATATTGTCATGTACGAGGAGGTGTAATTAGATGAATGACGAACACTAACTTCCTTAATGAAGGTTTATTCAGCACTTTCACATACAAGAGCATGGAGTGAACTGCCTCCGGTCAGAACACATACAGTATATATACAGCTACAGAACATTCCAGTACAACAATTCTTTACATTTGTGGATCCTTTTACAATGTACTCGGACTGAATATAGAAATTAAAATTGTATAGTCCAGGTGAGTTTTGAACTCACGACCCTCCATGCAACAGTTTAGTATCAACACCACTACACCACAGTGCTACTCAGCTTCTTCTGTGACATTGCTCCCTCCTTAAGAGAACGGCGTGTTAGGTCGTACTAGTCCGAGAAGGAGTCATTCGTCCTGCATACTCCGACTCCCCTACGACTCTGGCGGTGATCTTCTTAGAACTTCTTTTGCCACTACAATCTTTGTCACCTTTCCACTTGTTTCACTGGAGCTTCGAATTTACCCTGGGTTGCTGGATCGTTATAGGGCTTCATTCAAAGAACGTGGACCATAGCTCTGATCTTGTGTCGGGGTCGAAATCTTCAACTTCACAAGTAACATCAGACAACAGTCTTACAACCTTATAAGGTCCTAAGTAGGGTCTGAGAAGCTTCTCAGAGAGACCAACCTTCCGAAGGGGAGTGAAGATCCAGACAAGGTCATCATGCTGGTAGACAACAGGCCAGTGGCTCGTGTCATACCTTTGGCGATCATTTTCTTGAGCCTGCAGTGTGTGGAGTCGAGCTAGCTGCCAAGCTTCCTCAGTTCTGGTTAACACCTAGCTGATGTAGTCGTTGTCCACATCGTCAGGATGTGACCTGTCAAAGGCGTTTGACTGTGTGAACCACAGCACTCTTTTAAGTAAATTAAAATATTATGGCATCACTGGTAGTGCTCTGCAAAGTGGTTTCAGTCATATCTTACTAATAGAAAACAAAGGGTGTCATTATGTAACACTTCAGCACTAGGCAATCAGACATCATCTGACTGGGAAGAAATTACATGTGGTGCTCCCCAAGGTTCCATACTAGGTCCACTACTGTTTCTTGTGTCTATTAATGACCTGTCATCTGTTACATTACCAGATGCCAAGTTTGTCTTATTTGCAGATGATACAAACATTGCAATAAATAGTAAATCAAATATAAATTTAGAAAGGGCATCTAATCAAATTTTTACTGACATTAACAAGTGGTTCATAGCCAATTCACAGTCATTAAACTTTGAAAAGACCCACTATATGCAGTTCAGAACTTCCAAGAGATTTCCGTCAGGTGTGAGCATAAAATACGAAATATGATGACATGGAAATAGGAGAAGTTGAGAGTGTAAAATTCTTGGGATCACAACTTGATAATAAATTCAGTTGGGAGCAACATACTAACAAACTGCTAAAGCGCCTAAACAAGTCTGTGTTTGCAATGCGAATGATGTCAGACATAGGAGATATAAATATTAAAAAAAACTGGCATATTTTGCTTATTTTCACTCCATTATGTCATATGGTATCATATTTTGGGTAACTCCACAAACAGAGAAAAAATTTTTAGGGTACAGAAGTGTATAATAAGAGTAATGAGTAGTGTAAATCCAAGAACATCAAGTCGTAACCTATTCAAAGAATTGGGCATATTAACCACAGCTTCTCAGTATATTCCTTAATGCAATTTCTTGTAAATAATACATCTCTTTTTCCAACTAACATCTTAGTGCACAGTATCAATACTAGGAATAAGAACAATATACATAAAGATTTAAAATCACTTACTCTTGCACAGAAAGGAGCTCAGTATTCAGCAACGCACATTTTCAATAAGTTACCAGTAACCATTAAGAGTTAAGTTTCAGACAAGGCACAGTTTAAACATAATTTAAAAGAATTTTTGGTGGCCAACTCCTTCTATTCCATCCATGAGTTTCTCAACAAGTGCAGTAGACCATTTTAATGAAAATTTATTATACTTTAATTTTTGACAATACTTGGTTGTAACAGCCAAGTAATTACCTAATGTGTGAATGATGGATGTATGGAAAGCAGGTGTAAGTCTTAAGTCTGTAAATAGTGGAAGTTTAATTTTAAATCTTGTACATAATCTGACTGTTCTTAACTGAGGATCACTGAAATGAATAATTTACTTTAATTTTTGAAAATACTTGGTTGTAATAGCCAATAAACTAGCAAATGTCTGAATGATGGATTTAATGAAAGCAGATGTAAGTATTAAACCTGTAAATATTAGAAGTTTAAATTTAATTCATGTACATAATTTTACTGTTTATTGATCGAGGATCATTAAAACTAATGAAACTCAAGTTTTTCTAATTACATTTTTGTAATGTGTTTATCTGACATGTTCCACACTCAGGAGGATTCCCTCTTTTATGGGTTTATGGAATGAATAATTAATCTAATCTAATCTAATGGAAACACAGTGTCCATCATTGTAGTCACCTCACACCCATGCACCAGGAAAAATTGCATAAATCCTGTGGTGTCTCGTTTGGTGTTGTTGTAGGCCAACGTCACAAAAGGTAGCACCTCATTCCAGTTGCTCTGCCCAACACTGACAAACATTGATAGCATGTCAGCCAAGGTCTTATTAAGGCATTCAGTAAGCCCGTTCGTTAGTTTGTGAATGGTAGGCAGTCGTCATGTGATGAGTAATGTTGCACTGACAGTTAATCTCTGTTACAAGATTAGATTGAAAAACTTTCCCTTGATCCTTAATTAACAGCCTTGGAGCACTGTGTTTTAGTACAATGTCTCCCACGATGAATTTGGCTGCATCGGATGCTTTGGCTGTTTTCACAGCTTTTGTAATGGCATAGTGTGTCAGATAATCAGTGCAAACAATATTCCATTTATAGCCACTAGCAGAAATTGGAAATCATCCAAGGAGGTCAATCCCAACATGCTGGAAAGACGTTTTGGCTGGTGGAATTGGTATGAGTCGGCCAGGTGGTTTCTGAGGAACTGACTTTCTTCTCTGGCACTCCTAAATAACCCTGGCCAGAAACATCTCTTGCAGATTCTATCATATGTCTTAATAAATAAGTGTGTCATGGAATTTCTGTAAAACATTTAAGCGCATGTGTTTAGGAATCACTGGTAGCCATCTCTTTCTAAATGGATCAAAGTTTTTCTTGCAAAGTAGTCTATTAACTACCTTACATTGCCCTTTCACATCCTTTGACCGATTTAAGGAAAGTGTCATTTGAGATATCTTGGTGTCCTCCTTCTGCTCAGCAGACAGATCCTGGGGTGCAGCAAGACAGTTATTATCTTAATCAAAGTCTTGATGGTCTTGCACATGGTTTCTTGAGAGATAGTTGGCATATTGGTGTTTTCTTCCACTTTTGTACACTATGGTAATGTCATAATCTTGAAGACATAGTGCCCACCTGGCGAGTTGTCCTGTTGGATCCTTAAGACCTGTCAACCAACAAAGTGAATGACGGTCTGTAACAATTGTGAATAGAGATACTGTTGAAATTTGCACATGGCCCAGATCACAGCAAGACATTATCTTTCTGTAGTTGAGTAGTTTCTTTTGGATTTCGTAAGTGGCCTAGAAGCTTTGGCTATAGCATTCTCTTTCCGAAATTTGCACCAGACCAGCACCAATTCCATACCCACTGGGATCTGTGTGTAGCTCTGTAGGTGCTCTCTCATCATACAGACCAAGTACAGGGTCAGTTGTCAGAGCTTTTCGCAGCACATCGAAAGAATCTTGTTGAGCACCACCCCAGATAAATTTAGTATCAGCTTTTAACAACCCTTGTAGTGGTCTGGCTTTGATACAAAAGTCTTTGGTAAAACGACGGTAATAAGAACGTAATACGAGGAAGATTCTCACACCTCTAATACTTTTAGGAATAGGAAATTCCGTTTTAGATCTCACCTTTTCTGGGTCTGGCCGCACACTTTTGTTTGACTCAAGGTGTCCAAGTATTTTGATTTCTTTTGCTCCGAAGAGACAATTTCTTGGATTAAGTTTCAGTCTGCGTTGTTGGAGACACAGAAGAATGGCCCTCAGTCTTTTTATGTATTCATGAAATGTCTCTGAGAACACTATAATGTCATCTAAATAACAAAGACACATCGTCCACTTCAGGTGACTTAGAAGATTACCCATTATCTGTTCAAAAGATGCTGGTGCATTACACATACCAAACGGTGTTACCTTAAACTCGTACAGGCCCTCAGGGGTGATGAATGCAGTTTTCTCATGATCAGTGTCATCTACTTCGATTTGCCAGTATCCCGAGTACACGTCCATAGTTGAGTAAAACTTAGCCCCCCTTCAGACAATCTAGTGTATCGTCAATTTGTGGAAGAGGGTAAACGTCCTTTTTAGTTATCTTATTAAGCTTCCTGCAATCAACACAAAAGCACCAAATGCCATACTTCTTCGTGAGGAGCACCACTGGTGATGACCATGGGCTCTGCAAAGGATGAATGATGCCATTCTTCATCAGTTTCTCTACCTCGCCGCGAATTATTTGACGTTCCATTGCTCTCTGGCTTATTGGTTGATGGTTGATGGTCTCCAGTGCTAATCCAGTGCTTCACCATCAATTTCTCTCATTTGCTCTTCACCTGTGGATTGAAGCATTCAGAGAACTCTTGAAGAACGGCAAGTAGCTTCTTCTGTTTTTCCTTAGTGAGATCTGGTGATAGTTGAGCTAGAAGATTTTGTCTCATAGTGGTAGCACTAATTTCACCCACAGACTCGACATGGGAGGTTTCTATGATGCTCAGCTTTTCTTCAATTAACGGCTCAGCATTTGCTACGCATATGGGTCTTGGAAGGATCTGCGGTTCTTGGCAACAGATAACTACCCACAATTCACCACATCCATTCTTAAACAAAATGACAGAGGCTGGGATGACCAAGTTATTTTTCAGTGATATGCTTCTCTTACATTCCACTACAAGATCCATGCGTTGATCCTTGGCATGACACGTGATAGTTACCTTTCTAGTGCTGACTGCAGGAATGATCACTTCATCCAGCACACATAGTCTTCAGACACTCAGATGCGCATCTTCCTGTCCACAGTATCTCATCTCATCTAGCATAATCTTGGAGTGACTACAATCTATAATTGCCTGAGAAGCTTTCAAAATGTCCCATCCGAGAATGGCATCATGACTACACTCTTGCTCTTGTAAGACAATGAATTCTAAGGCCTGTGTATGTTCCATGCGTTGATGCTTGGCATGACACGTAACAGTTACCTTTCTAGTGCTGACTGCAGGAATGATCACTTCATCCAGCACACATAGTCTTCAGACACTCAGATGCGCATCTTCCTGCCCACAGTATCTCATCTCGTCTAGCATAATCTTGGAGTGACTACAATCTATAATTGCCTGAGAAGCTTTCAAAATGTCCCATCCAAGAATGGCATCACGACTACACTCTTGCTCTTGTAAGACGAATAATTCTAAGGCCTGTGTATGCCCACTTATACCCACACGAATGGTACATCTTCCTATATGTTTTACGTATTTTCCATCAGCCACCCCCAGCAGAGGTATTTTGTTGTTGATGAATACAGTTTTCTGCAACTGGAGATGGTACTTCTACAAAATGACTGAATATGATGCTCCAGAGACCACAAGAGCTTGGGCTGGTTGGCCATCAATGAGGATATCAATGCAGTTTCCTATCATTTTTGTAGTGATCGATGGTGGAGAACTTTTCTCTTCGACGGCGTCACCTCCAAGGAAGGTCGCATCCTTTAGTTTTCCAGGTTGTGGTGGTTAGGTGATCGGATGGAGCTTCTAAACGGCTATGAAGGCCTTGATTGTCATGTTTGGGAGCATCCTCTCCAGCAGCTAGCTTGCGGCAATGGTGACCTACGTCATCCTGCATCCACATCTTCTTGTTCATCTTCGTCATCTCACAGTTGGCATCAGCTAAGATCGGTCTGCTGTCTACTGGCACAGGCATCATCAAATATCCGTCACCTTTCTTGACAAAAGCGCACCACATGTCCCAATCATCCACAGTGGAAACATACTGGTTGATTATCCTGTGTCCTCCAAACATCAGCCTTCTTTGGTGCCCAAACAGGTTCCTCATGTGGCTTTGCAGGAATGTAACTCTGCCTGAGTCTCGACTTTTTCACCACTTTAAAGGGGAATGAAGGACAAGAGAATGGGTTCAATGTCTGTTCCACTTCCTCCCTTATGATCTCTTGAAGTCTCTCAGTTTTTTGCTCACCATGCAATCCACGTGCCTTCTGATCTTCCTCTCTCACTATCTGATGAAGAAAACTTGTGGAATCAGTTGCTTCCTCCATCACAGACATTGATACAACGTTTGGAAGCCAATCAAACTTCTTGCGTGCAATTCTTCCTTGAAGCATTGTCTCGATATATTGGCATCATTTTATGAAGTCGTCTGCTGCCAAAACCTCCTTCACGAGTAGGGCTTGATACATATCCTCAGCAACACCCTTTATGAGATGTGCAACCTTATCTTCCTCCTTTGTTTTAGAATCCACTATTTTACACAGCCCCAAGACATCTTGAATGTAGGATGCAGTGGTTTCTCCTGGATGCTGTGCCCCGCAATTTAATTTATCTTCAGTCTTGCACTTTTGTCATTGTGTGTCACCAAAATATTTGTGCAGTTCCACCTGGAATACTTCCCAGCTTGTGAACTTCTCCTCGTTGATCTCATACCATTGCTTGGCAGTGCCCTTCACGTAGAAAAATACATTAGCCAAACACACGGTGTCATCCCATTTGGCTATATGCTCATGTACCTTCAGCCACTTGTTTGGATTTTGGCCATCATTACCAGAGAACCCGAAAGGATGTCTCATGTGGTGGCACACCATTGCTGTCATCATAATTTCACTTCTTCTACTGTCTCCCATGTAATGTAATCTGCTGAATATGGCTCGAACTCTGGTTTCTCGCCACATAAACGATGGCTCTGTCACAGCCTGATAGGAGACACTGTGTTGTCAATAATGTGCACTAGCACTAGTTCCAATACCCAGTGTCTCCACCAGAGTAATGTCACGTAGAAGTAGATATAATTAGGTTAATGATGAACACTAACTTCACTTGATGAAGGTTTGTTCAGCACTTGCACATACAAGAGTGCGGAGCGAATTGCCTCTGGTCAGAACACATACAGTATATATACAGCTACAGAACATTCCAGTACAATGATTCTTTACATTTGTGGGATAATTCTAGGATGCACTCAAACCGAATATAGAAATTAAAAGTGTATAGTCCAGGTGTGTTTTGAACTCATGACCCTCCATGCAACAGTTTGGTATCATAACCACTACACCACGGTGCTACTCAGCTTCTTCTGCGACAATATTTACCTCCCACACTTCCCTCCAATAGTAAACTGGTGATACCTTCATGCAGCAGAATGTGTCCTATCAACTGATCTCTTGTTTTGTATAAGTTATGCCACAAATTTCTTGGCTCCCAAATTCTATTCAGTATCTCCTCATTAGTTATATGATCAGCCTATCTAATCTTCAACATTATTCTGTAACACCACATAACAAAAGCTGTCCTCTTTTTGTCGAAACTGTTTATCATACATGTTTCACTTCCATACATGGCCACTCTCCATACAAACACCTTCAGAAAAGACTTCCTATCACTTAAATCTACATTCAAAGTTAACAAATTCCTCTTCTTCAGAAATACTTTTCTTGTCATTGCCAGTCTGTATTTTATATCCTCTCTACTTCTGCCATCATCAGTTATTTTGTGGTCCAAATAGCAAAACTCACCTACTACTTTAAGTGTTTTGTTTCCTAATCTAATTCCCTTAGCATCACCTGATTTAATTCAACTACATTCCATTATACTTGTTTTGCTTTTGTTGATGTTCATCTTATACCCTCCTTTCAAGACACTTCAACTGCTCTTCCAGGTCCTTTGCTGTCTCTGACAGAATTACAATGTCATCAGCAAACCTCAAAGTTTTTATTTCTTCTCCATGGATTTTAATTCCTACTCCAAATTATTCTTTTGTTGCCTTTACTGCTTGCTCAATATATAGGTTCAATAAAATCAGGAATGGGCGACAACACTGTCTCACTCCATTCCCAACTACTTCTTCCCTTTCACGTTCCTTGACTCTTGTAACCACCACCTGGTTTCTGTAAAAATTGTAAATAGCCTTTCGCTCCCTGTATTTGACTCCTGTCACCTTCAGAATTTGAAAGAGGGTATTCCAGTCAATATTTTAAAAGGCTCTCTCTTAGTCTACAAATGCTAGAAACATAGGTTTGCCTTTCCTTAATCTATCTTATAAGATAAGCAATATTGCCTCTCATGTTCCAACATTTCTATGGAATCAAAACTGATCTTTCCCGAGGTTGGCTTCTACCAGTTTTTCCATTAGACTGTAAAGAATTGGTGTTAGTATTTTGTAGCTGTAACTTATTGAACTGATAGTTTGATAATTTTCACACCTATCAACATCTGTTTTGTTTGAGATTGGAATTATTTTATTCTTCTTGAAGTCTGAGGGTATTTCGCCTGTCTCATACATCTTGCTGACCAGATGGTAAGAGTTTTGTCATTGCTGGCTCTCCCAAGGCTATCAGTAGTTGTAATGGAATGTTGTCATCACCCGGGGCCTTGTTTTGACTTAGGTCTTTCAGTGCTCTGTCAAACTCTTCACACAGTATCATATCTCCCATTTATCTTCAACTACGTCCTTGTAGAAACCTCTTCAATTTTCCTGTAGTCAGTATCTATCTTACTCCTAATGACATAAGCCTCTACATCCTTACATTTGTCCTCTAGCCGTCCCTGCTTAGCCATTTTGCACTTCCTGTCAATCTCGTTTTTGAGATGTTTGTATTCCTTTTTGATTGCTTCATTTACTGCATTTTTTTTTTATTTTCTCCTTTTATCAATTAAATTCGATATATCTTCTGTTACCCAAGGATTTCTGCTAGCCCTCGTCTTTTCACCTACTTGATCCTCTACTGCCTTCACTATTTCATCTCTCAAAACTAGCCATTCTTCTTCTACTGTATTTCCTTCCCCCATTCTTGTCAAACATTCCCTAATGCTCTCTCTGAAACTCTCTACAACCTCTGGTTCTTTCAGTTTATCCAGGTCCCAATGCCGTAAATTCTCACCTTTTTGCTGTTTCTGCAGTTTTTATCTACAGTTCATACCCATAGATTGAAGTCAGACTCCACATCTGACCCTGTAAATGTCTTACAAATTAAAACCTTGTTCCTAAATCTCATTCTTACCATTATATAAACCTTCCACTGTCTCCAGGTCTCTTCCACATATACAACCTTCTTTCACGATTCTTAAACCAAGCGTTTGCTATGATTAAGTTATGCACTGTGCAAAATTCTACCAGGCAGCTGCCTCTTTCATTCCTGACCCCCAATCCAAATTCACCTACTACTTTTCCTTCTCTTCCTTTTCCTACTATCGAATTCCAGCTCCCCATGACTATTAAATTTTCTTCTCCCTTCACTACCTGAATAATTTCTTTTCATCATAATTTCTTCAATCTCTTCATCATCTGTCGAGGTAGTTGGCTTATATACTTGTACTACTGTGGTAGGCATAGGCTTCGTGTCTATCTCGGTTGCAATAATTTATTTTTATTATTGGTCCTGTAGACCATACAATTTGTACAGCAAAGCACATCATGATAAAGGACATGTCAATTTGAAAATAATGTTAAGGTGGTGTATGATGAGAGATGACAGTAGTGGTACATTACTCACATAGCAGAATACATATAGGATATATAGACAAAATATAAGAAAGGTGGTGTGTGGTGAGAGATGACAGTGGTGGTACATAGTACATATAGCAGAATACATATAAAAGAAAGAGACAGAATATGAATAATATACAATAATGAAATTATCTTACTAAGTAAAATTACCTACAAGTGAATAGACAACTCATTACAAGTAATTAAAATTTTGTGGTACATACTTCACATAGCATGCGTTCACTATACTGTTCATAGTAGCTTATCCTAACTCCTATTTTTTTATTCATTATTAAACCTTCTCTTGCATTACCCCAATTTGATTTTGTATTTATAACCCTGTATTCACCTGACCAGAAGTCTTGTTCCTCCTGCCACCGAACTTCACCAATTTCCACTATATCTAACTTTAACTTATCCATTTCGCTTTTTAAATTTTATAACCTAGCTGCCCGATTTAGCAATCTGACATTCCACACTCCGAACTGTAGAACACCAGTTTTCTTTCTCCTGATAACGACATCCTCCTGAGTAGTACTCGCACAGAGATCCAAATGGGGGACTATTTTACCTCCAGAATATTTTACCCAAGAGGACACCATCTTCATTTAACTATACAGTCAAGCCGCATGCCCTCAGGAACAATTACAGCTGTAGTTTCCCTTTGCTTTCAGCCATTCGCAGCAGTAGCATAACAAGGCCGTTTTGGTTAACCGTCGGTTACTTACACGGAGTACAAATATACCCCATTCTCGTTGTAAACGTTATTTTCTTGTTGATGGCAAGAGTGGCAGGGCTGAAATTCTAACCTGTACCTACAGAAAGTGACGTGTACCATCCTACATGAATCTTCTCATAGGAAAGTCTTGAGTGTTACGTGTCGTGTTTGGTGCACACGTGTACTCCACACAAGTACCAAAGTACCAGCACATATTTTATATGATAGTTAAAAATTTTAATTTCCATTATATTTTAAATTTGTTTGGGTTGCTATTGTAGTATTAATTTATCATTATTATTTAGGTATAATGGCAGATCACACTTCTGTTGAAAGGGTTTGGATGCAATGGCTACAGGAAGAACTGCAGACTGATGAGACTTGCAATTGTGGTTCTGTTCTGTGCCATGGATATACAAGCGAGGATGATGATCAACCAGATGAATAAACTGGAAACAATGGTGTGGAAGAATCGGAAGAAGACAATGTTGACATGGAAGAGAGCTTCAACAAGGCAAGTGAAGAAAAATTGGAAGAAGATAATGTTGACAAGGAAGAGAACTTCAACAAGGCAAGTGAAGAATCTGATTTTTATTTTGGAAAAGATAAAACAAAATGGAATAAATACTGCCTCGCACTAAGTCCAGCAATATCATTCTTCATGTTCCTGGTCCAAAAGAAGAAGTGAAAAATGCAAAATCTGAAATCGACTGCATTAACTTGATTATTAACGACAGAATAATAGAGTTGATCATGAAAAGTACCAATATTTATATAGAAACAATCAGGCACAAACTTTCTGGAGAATTAGATGTAAAATTTACAGATCTATGTGAAATGTGTGCCCTTTCATTTCTTGCTTCATTGCCTCAGATTTGATGATGTAAGTATAAGAAATAAGAGAAAAAAGCTCAACAAATTAGCATCAATACAAAAACTTATGGATTTGGTGTTATAAAACTTTCAGAAGTACTATACTCTGGGGAGTACCTCATAATTGATGGGCAGCTGGTTGGCTTTCATGGAAGATGTCCATTCAGACATGAAACTTCCTGGCAGATTAAAACTGTGTGCTGTGAGGATGGGCCTTGAGTAGTGCTTGGGTAGCTCAGATGGTAGAGCACTTGCCTGTGAAAGGCAAAGGTCCCGAGTTCGAGTCTCGGTCTGGCACACAGTTTTAACCTGTCAGGAAGTTTATCTGCGCACACTCTGCTGCAGAGTGAAAATCTTATTCTGAATCCATCCAGACAGTTTATACCTAGTAAACCTCATTATGGCCTGAAGGTGTTTTCATTAGTGGATTGCAGAATAATGTATACTTGAATATAGAAATTTATTGTGGAAAACAGCTGGTAAGGCCTTTTGATGTAAATTTTAGGCACAGGATGTAACATCATATTGGTTTACTACCTATCCTCTGCTTCAAGAAATGCTTGAGAAAAAGACAACTTATGTTGGAACAATCAGACACAACAAAAAAGAAATACCTCAGGAATATTTACTCCGAAAATCTTGAGGAAAAAACAAAACACTTCTTTTTTTGGCTTTAGATGTGATGCAACATTTGTATCCTACAGCAAAAGGAAAGAGAAATAAGTAATTATACTTTCAAATATGCACAATGATGCAGCGATTAAAAAAGATTGTTACATTCTATAATCACACAAAAGTTGTAGTTGATGTACTTGATCAACTTCGAATTTATTCAACAAAAAAAACTATGTCAAAGTGAAAGAGCTGATTTCCTTGATGAAATTAGTTGGCAAATAGTGAAACTGCAGATTCATAAGTGCATGAAACAGTCCTTGATACCCAGACAACTAAAAATTCTAGGACTGATGTTGTTAGGAGAGGACTCAGGAGAAAAAATGGAAATAGCTGCACTAAAAAAATAGGGCAAAGGATGTTGGAAAATATGTGGCAGATCAAGAAACAAATCAACACGAAGGGTGTGTGCAAAATGTAACGAATAGGTGTTGGATGAACATTTGACAACTAGCGTTGTTTCTAAGAATTGTACACAATTTCTCATTGTATATATCTACTGTGATTACTTTTTTGTGTATTATGAGTTTATTCATTAAAGTTATTTTGAATAGTTTAATTACTTCTTGTGCAATGTAGCACGTTGTGAGTAATAGATGGGTGGAGTGACAAAAAATCATTTTTCATTTAAAAAATTAAATGCTTAATTCCTTCATTCATTTCAAAAGCATTAGTAACGAATTTACTCATGCATTGCAAAGGACATCAAAAACAAATAAAATAATTAAATACAAAACAAATGTATTTTTAACAAAAAAAGTGGTGGAGTACATTTTTCCTCTGCACGAGTATCTGTATCCTCAAAACCAGCGTGAGTAGCGCAGGATTAATGTTACAAGATCAGATCAGTCAACCATCCAGACTGTTGCCCGTGCAACTATTGGAAAGGCTGCTGCCCCTCTTCAAGAACTACACATTTGTCTGGCCTCTCAACAGGTACTCCTCCATTGTGGGTGCACCTACGATATGGCTATCTGTATCGTTGAGGCACACAAGCCTCCCTGCCAATGGCAAGGTCCATGGTTCATGGGTGGGGTTCACTAGTAAACAGAGTAATTCACAAGGAAGGGTTGTGAATATGATGTATTGTCACTCTGGCAGATGAGTCATGTGGTTGTATGGAATTAGTGCTACCTGTATGAAGTTGAGGCAGTCGCTAGTTATATTATAGTTATAAGCGGAGCTGACTCAGTTTTAAATTCTGTGCCAACTTCGGTATGGAATTACAGATTACATATGGACCTCATATCTTGTTCAATTCCTGCAATTCCAGTTCTTTCTTACACTAATATCTATATCACCCATCTTTGCAATGATCTAAGAAATGAAAGATGGCAGTACCTCCATATCTACCTTGTTAAAGAAATATTCCTGCTTTTACTTTGTTTCAGTTTCCTCTCATTCATGAGTGTCTAGACACTAGTTCTGGTATGATAGATAGCCTGTTCATGTGTCCAGAACTTCTTTCGGTTTTGCGAGAGATTTTTTGATAATATTCTGCAATGTTAGTCACTGAAGATTTCACTCTTTACTCTCTTGGAGGCCAAATGTGTTTCATTCAGCATCTCTCTAGCCATTCTCTCTGATCAAAATTATCCAGTTACACGTTAGTAGACATTAATAAGAAGTATGGCCACTGTGCCTTTGGGATGGTATGAACATTGCTGAGGTGTTTGAATGTCTGGAGAAATGGCAGCCCATTCTTCCACTAAAGCAAAAACCAGAGAAGGTAGAGATGCTGGACACTGGAGTCTGGAGCAAAGTTTGATTCCAAACTCATTCTGTAGGTGTTCCACTGGTTTCAGGTTGGGAACCTTGAGCATGCCAATCTATTTCAGGAATGTTATTGTCCACAGATCACTGCGTCACAGATTCTGCTTCACGATAAGGTGTGCTGTCTTGTTGATACAAACCATCTTTGTCTCTGAACTGTTCCTCTACTGCACAGAGTACACAGTGTTGTAAAGTGCATTTCGATCATTCCACATTTAGCATTGTATAAAGAGCAGCAGCAGATCACACCTTAACCATGAAAAACACCCACCTTAACCATGAAAAACACCCCTATACTGTAAAACCACTTCGTCTTTACTTCGCTGTTTGCACTACACAAGACGACAGGTATTGTTTTCAATCCAATCGCTGAAGTCAGATCCTTCCATTGGACTGCCACAGAGTATAACACAATTCATCACTCAAAATTACTCTTTTTGTCATCTACTATCCAGTGTCCTTTACACAACCTCAAGTATCACTTAACAGTGGCTTAGTAGGAGCTGCTCAACCATTGTACCCCATTATTTTTAACACACATTGGTTTAGCTGTGGTTGTTTCTTTGCATCTCCACAATCACATCACCAACAGTCAACTTGTGCACCTGATGAATTTGTTACTCAGGTGATATCCAGTGAGTAGTCAAGTCGCTGAACTCTTCAAGCTGACCAACTGCAATATTACTGCTTTTTTACTGACAACACAATACTCCCCACTTTCATTTATACTGGTGAGCCAGAGAGGCTATATAGACGGAGACAGTGGCCAATGGTGATAGCGTTGCTGATTGGCTAAGGGCCGAGGACACCATATTTTTACCAAACTGATGCTGTCTTGGTAGTATAAATACATACTGTGTGCGATTCTATACTATTGGTTCTCTTCAGTGCTTTGAACACCAATTTCATTGTACAATTATGTACAGGTTGTAACACGGTAGGTATTGAAGAACTTTTGCACATTCTCTGTCTGTTCTATTTACTTAAATTACCTTACAGTCACTCTGTTGGTCGAATCTATGACGATACTTTCAGAACTTCACAGAAATTTTACAGAGAACATTTTTATTTAAAGTGATTTACTGAGTGTCACTAATAATATGAATTACAAAATCAAGGACAATCAAGAGGAATGCCTGGTAGCTCCACTGTTGGGTGCAAAAACCGAAGTGAAGATGGATATATGATACTCATTTCCCAAGAAATGAAGAAAGACGTAAACAGAGAGCAGTGAAAGTCAACCAAGGAGGCGGATATCGTAAAGGCAACTTATGGAAACCAACAAATTATTCCTTTCTGTGTGAAATAAGTAATTTTCTCCTGTGATATGCTGTTAGTGAAGCCCAAGCAATAACATTTTGTTTTACTTGGAAGGTTCACAGGCATTCTGTATGAGTAATAAAATGCACTGACCTGTAAATTGTTCAGTTTATTTTTAATTGTAATAATAATTGTAAGCATTTTGAAATGCAACATTATACAGTAAAATACATGCAAATATCCACAGTTGTGCATAGATATACTTGCTCATAGGAATAGTAAAGTTGCACAATTAGCCATATTGTTGTCCTCTTATTCTTTAGTTCTGCTTGCTTTTCATATTACTTAATGTGCTATATATTAAGCAATAGTTTTTTTTCCTACCTAGTACAGCTTGATTTTTATTGATTCATGTATGTTGATTTTCATTTTATGCTTTAAAAGATATTGAGATTTGTAATATATTTGTGACCATACTTTTTCAAGTGTGTTTGTCTCCTTTTCCTTTAGCAAACCGCACAAAATAATTTTTTATGATTGTAAACAGATAACATAGACCCACTACATTTATCCTGGAAATGACACAGAAAGAGGCTGATGTTTAGACATTTTTATTAAAAAAGCTGAAAGTGTTAGTTTCAGGAGAAAGTGAAGGTTAACATGTATTGGGTTGTAATAGCAGTTAAGTTCTTAGATTGTGTCTATTAGCAGAGTAAACAATTTTTATGGTATTATAACCATTTCAGTATAAGCAATACTGGGTTTAGCTTGTAATACTATTTGGTATTTCTGTTTTACAGAACTGTTTCTAAACTTATCATACAAGCTGCATTTTTTTCCCTCCTAACAGGAACATTTTGCTGATTATCAGTCGGAGAAAGTCAGAGTTGATGGAAAGAAGAAACTAAAGTGTAATTCTGTACCCACAATTTTCTCCCACTCTGTGCCAAAGACACCAAGAAAGAAACCCAAGGAGTACTAACTGCCATGTCCTCTTGTGCATATCAAAGAGGCCAACATCTTCACTGTTGAGGTGGAGAATGCACCACAGTTTTCTACTTTAGCAGATGTTCAAAATCTAAGAAAGAATGACAGTAAATATAAATTGCAGATAAGTAGGTTAGAAGATGTCATTAAGAAACAGAAAATGCAAATTTAATTTATGAAAAAGAAGATAAGCAATCTGACACTGCAGAATTCACGCCTTAGAGTAAAGTTGAAAACTAAATGTAACTCTGTTGCAGAAGTAGTTAGAGAAGTATTTAATGAAAATCAAATTCTAAAATTGAATCAAAAGAAAGTGAGGTGGTCTGAAGATACAGTGCAGAATGCACTGAAGTTGAAATTTGCATGTGGTAGCAAGGGTTATGACTTTTTAGTCAGTAATCATTGTCCTCTGTGACTATGAATGACAGTGAACGTGACTGTGTGTTACTGCTTTACGAGATGACAATAATTCCAAATAGGGAATTTGATGTGTCAATAGGCTCTTTCTCTGGAAATGTAACTCTTCCCTCTCATGAAGGTATTGCAACACATGCATCATGTGTCTTTATGTTTGGGGGGGGGGGGGGGGGGGTGGTATAGCTACATGGTGGGAACAAGTAGTGGCATAGTATTTCAACAGTGACAACTGTAATGGACAAGCCTTATATGATATAATAATAGAAATAATTAAATGCAGTGAACGTGTTGGGTTACATATATGATGCATCACTTCAGATATGGGCCCAATGAATCAGAGTATATAGAAATCATTTGGAATCATATCTGGTAAAAATTCAGTGCTACAGAATTATGTTTTTTATCCTGAAAACCCAGCTAATAATATATATTTTGTTGCAAATGAGCCACACTTATTGAAAAATATCAAAACATCTCTGCTGTCAAATGTGACTATAAAGATTACAGAAATGATAAGACTGAAACATTCCCTTCCCACAACAGTTGTAGATTGTACCCATATTGAAGACCTCCATCATCTTGAGAAAGAAAGTTATTTAAAGCTAGATTTTAATCTTACAGAAGAAATCATAAAACCCAATAAATTCAATAAAATGAATGTGTCAGCAGCTCGAACATATCTGAGCCAAAACACTAATTGTGGACTGAACTTTATGGCTAGTGACAAAGGTGATGAGAAGTACCACACAACAGCATGGTTTGTTGAAATGATTAACAAATGGTTCACATTAATGACTTCTCAGAATCCCATCACAGCTCTCAGTAACATAAAACCACGTATGTATTAGGATGTGTGAATTTTATGAGTGATGTAATAGGGGTGTTTCAGTATATGCAGATTGGTACAGCAGGTCACTGGAAGCCAATTCAGAGTGGAGTGAGATTATCCACTCAGTGTCCTTGACTTGATGAACTGCTTTTGAATGAAAGGGGCTATAAACTTTTGACAGGATTACTTACTCAAGACTGCCTTGAAAATTAGTTTTCTTGCATTAGGAGTCTTCAGATGGTGCCTACTGCACTACAATTCATAAACAATTTAAAGTTATTGTGTGTGGCACAGTACTTAACAGATGTATCAAAATCTAGTTATGACAAGAGTGAAGGATTTTACCACACAGGATATCTGAAGCATACAAGAAGCGAAACACCAGCACCTTGCATGAATAAGCCCACATTAAAACTTCCAAAATGTTGGGATGAGCAGGGAAATTGATCAGTAAGTGACCTAACCATATGAAGAGAAATGGATTATTTAATATTGCTGGATACACCATAGGAAGAGTCATGAAGTATGACAAAACTTGTAAGAAACACTTTACAGATTTACTTACTAAAGAAAGACAGAACTCTGATTACTGCACTTTTGTTAATCTGAAACAGTATAAGCACAAAGACAGTCTTCTGTATGTGTCCAACTAATGTTTTACATTCTTTCTAGATATGGAAATGCTATTTAGAAAATTGCCCCCTGTTATTGATTGTGAGAAACAGTTAACTGATTTAGTTTTGTAATCAACAGTATGACCAATAATGATCTCTTGAATCAAGTTCAATTTCAAAGTTGCCATAATATGAAGAATGATGAACAGATTTGTAAGGTTCCGGCTTAAAATATACGGTCTGAAGCTCCAGAAAAAATATGTACCGACTTGAAAATGTGGACACCTACTGGCAAGCAAAACTTCTGCTATGTATGCTCTATCAAAAAAGTTAAATAAATCTTGTTTATACAAATTTTGAATGTGTATATTGCATTACTGAATTTATTACAGTATCTAAAATAATAACAAGATTGTAGAAAGTTACTCATTATATATGTAAATGAAAACTCAGTAGGTATTGCTCAGTTATGGTCTCATCCCTTTCAGGTATCTTAAAATCATTATAAATCTTGTTGAAAAAGATTGAAATGAAATCAGTGAGCATCAACTTCCAGAGCTGAGACATACAGTAAAACTGGTTATTTGATGAACTATTTACAATTTTGCTTTTCCTATAATGCTAAGTTATTTCCAATATGTTTCCTTCGTGATATGCATCTGAAAACTTGAGTTGTAAGGTAAGTTGGAGCCCATGGGACAATACCTTGTATTATATGGATACAGCGTGAAGGACAGGAAGACTTTATATTATACCTATCAATAGATACAATATGACAAGCTGGTTAAACAAGCAAGCCTCCTCCATCATTTAGTTACTAATTGTAAGGTATGTCAGTTCTTGTACATACAATTTGCAGAGCTCAGAATGTTTGAGTATAGTTTGCAATTGGTATTGCGTATTTTCTTAGTTCTGTAGTAAGTACGAGGAACTCTAGCAGTCATGAGATGCCCTTATGTTACATGTGTTTTACTCACCTGCTGTCACTGTTAGAAAGCTCATTTGGTTTATTTGTGTATCGAACAAGCAATTTCTTTCTGTACGCTTATATTACCTTCAAAAGAAAATTAAAAAATTACAGAATAACCTTTTTACTGATACATCCCCTCCATGAAAGAAAAAGTAAATGAACACCACAGTATTACTAATGTAGCCTTGTAGCAGAGGGGTAGAGTTTTAACTATGTAATCCGAAGATCGTGAATTTGTATCTTGCTCAATCCAGGTTTTTTTTTAATGTTATTTTCTAGACTTTTAATGGTTCTTGAGTGACAATTCATGCTACATGATGTGTTTTAACGTGTATATGGAACCCTAAGTCTATGTACTTCCAACTGGTGACTCGCACTTGGCTCTGTAGTCTTGGCTATTCACATTCCTGTAAATTATAATTAGCATGTGGATATTCAGTTACCTATTTTGAATTACTTTCTGCTGTTTCAGTAGAGTACCTAAGTATTGATATTTTTATGATTTTCTGTGATATAGAGTTCCCATAAGTGTGTACAGAATGATGTGTTTTGCCAGCATAAGAAAATGTTATAAGACTGACACACATTTAAAATTCATTATGTGGGGATGGAAAGAGAGAAGAGTTTACCAATTTCAGCAATGAATATCCATACGGAAAAATCTGAAATAGCACCATGTACTCTGAGATACATTAAATGAAACTTCTTTTCTTATTAATCAGTTGTCAATGTTTATACAGAATCATAAAATACAGCTGTTGAAATTCAGCAGACATACACACTGCTTCATGATGCTACCATTTGCTCACAAATTTATTAAGCCTATATAAACACAGATAAATGGCATTTGTTTTAATCATGTACTGAGTATGAAGCTAGATCTGCTTTGGTCTCACACATCAAACACATGCCTTATTTTACTCATGAAGTGGCTAGCTTTCTGCTTGCGTCGCTACCTAATTGTACATCCCACATGCAATCTGGTAAAAACATGGCAGCCAAAGGCCGATTGGCCACGCTCTCCCTATATAGGCTCTCTATGGTGAGTCCGCCTGTTATGACATCTTCTACATTACATAGGTTGTCCAAATACTTTTGATCAGATAGTGTATATCCATATGCTTTACACCTATCATGCAGTAACTGCCACTTCTTTAGACATTTCTTTACAGTGACTGTATACCACAGAGGGGTTCCTCTCATCATGAAGTGTTCTACTAGGTACATACCTTGCTTGGTCAAGTATTCTTTTCAACTTGACCTGCAGTACCCTACATGGTCATGCCCATAGCTAAATATTTTGAGTTCTTCTTTGAAATAACACAACCTCCTCTATATCTGCTTCTATTTGTCTTAGCTACACTTCCTATTCTGGTAATTGTTTTTTGCTGTAATCATGACACAAATGAAGAAGTTATCGATTTGATGACTTCATGTATGAGGGCCAATATGTCAGCCAGGCTGCATGTGGTTTTTAGCCAATTTCCCCACATCCAATTAGGTGGATACTGAGCTGATACCAACTTTCACACACTTTTACATAGGATAACACTAGACGCAGACAGATAGGCTACACAAATAAGACTGCTTCAACTGTATGATAGATCTTTCTTTATGATCCAACTAGTTTTGTGGTGTCATAATTATACAAATTTACTTCAAATGGTGACCAATAGATGACCGAAAATTCTTTTTCCTTATCTGTGGTACAGATGTTTAACCATGAACAGGTCACTAAAATTTTTTATGACTACAAGTGTGTAACTGTCAAAAGGTTGGTAAAACATTTTTATTGCAACTGGACAAAGAATGTTGGGTCATCTACTGGTTATCATTTGAAATAAATTATGAAATAAGCAAGTGTCCCTGAGGATGTGGCTCTTAACACTGTGTAACTAGTTAGATCATAAACAGAGTTTTATCATAGAGCTGAAGAGGTCTTTTACATCATGGTACAATTCTACACCTGTGGACGCCCATGAAACAAAATAAAAGCAGGGCCATCTGTGAAAGCAACCATGCCATATACCAGTTGTTCTGCAATCATTGCACACAATTTTGTGTGTACATGGACACCAACTAGTTGTCCACCAGAATGAATGGCCAGTACCAAATTGTGGCCAAGAAGAAAGTTGACCATCCAATGGCAAAACCATACACATTTCCCCTCACCAATTTGATTCATAGTAACAGGGTGTTTAGGACACATCCAGGACATCAACAAGAGAATGTAATTGTAAATCATTTTCCTGAAATTAAGTTTGATAATTTTAGGCTCACTTATGTACTTTGTATGGTCACTAAGTAGCCACACAGTACTCACAGCTGAGTGAGTAAGCACTTAGGAAACTAAGTGCATGGCCTCTGAATTGAATCTTGCTGTTGGTACTTTTTTCTCATTCCCATTCCCAATCTAACATCAGATTTAATTTCCCCGTGCAGATTATCAATACCTAACAAATCATTCATTATTCTCACGATCTCTATTCTGAAAATCAAAATTTTCCCTGGAGTTTAAGAGGTAGTTCCCCATTATAACCATATTCCTGCAAGTATGTTTCCACTCACCATCAGCCAATTTTCCTGGAGTCTGTGCTGGAACTTTTTGACCCACAATGAGAATATTTTCCCAGTATACATCCAGGAATGGTATGACTCACTATATGTGTTGTAACCGGCCTGCTCGTCTAATACAGGATGCTAGGAAGCTGTTTTCCCAGATAGCTAGACAACAATTGAAGTAAATCTTATTAATGAAGTTTATTACACTAAGTTAAATTGACAATACTTAACATTGCATATTTACAAAGTGGTGTCGCAAGTGAAGGGCGACATGTAAATAATCAATTTCCATGCAAGCACATAGTACAGTTTACAAATCACGGCTAAAGTGTTTGGACAATGGCTCATCATCTACTGCTCATGGCTAGGCGAAGCAGCTCTTAGAATCTCTTCATATGGGGCTGCTCCTGTCATGGTGTCGTCCTAGTCGGTGTACTATTGGCTGACGTTGGCTTACAGCCTTCTCTGCTTCTATAACATTCCAGTCCAATGTGCTGGCACTTCATGTTACGCTGGAACATCCCCTCCCCCCTCCCAAAGTGACGGACAGCTGTCATGTAGGGAGCACGACACCGGCCGGGCCTGGCAGAGAGCTGAAACTAGAGTGGACCGGAAGCTGTAGCTGCAGGAGATGTCAAGCTTCCGATCGTACCCCACCATCCGGCCTTCGCTGTGGCGGAAACATCCCCCAGAAAACAACCAGGATTGTATGCATCCACCACCAGAGGCCAAAAACCAGATGTCGAAGGCATCAGCTGCTGCATTATGGGCAGGTCCAGCTCCATCGGTAGGACGAGAGGAGGTGCAGGCTCTGTCTCCATGGTGTCATCCCGCTGTGTCGTGATGACACGTTCTGGCAGTTGCTGTGGCCATGCTGTCCTTGAGCTCCATGAATCTGGGGGAAGAGACACAGAAGGATCACTGTTCACTTGACATATTCGATTGTCATGTTGGCAGTGCAAGCCATCTGGATCTGAAAGGAGAATGTAGGGATTGGAAAGCACAAAAATGAGCAGCAGAAACTCTTGCCGTGTATGAGCAGGTAATATCTTGCTGAAATGCAAACCCAGTATGGCTTGCCATTAAGGCCAATAAAATGGGCAACATAATATTGTCAATGTACATATGGATGCCGTGGATGCTACTAAGAAAAGAAATAGTACCCCTGGCCATCACTTGTGGATGTCAGGCCTTATGGTGTGCGACAGCCAGGTTGGTATGCCACTGCTGTCCACTGCGTCTCCAGACACATCTTCAGTGATCACTGTCACTCAGATCAAAGTGAGACTCATCAATGAAGAAAATTCTACTCAGGCGAACAAGATTCCAGGCTGAAGACATGTCTGGAGATGCCACAGACAGCTGTGGAATACCAGCATGACTGTCACCCAACATATGGCCCGACATCCAGAAGTTATGGTCTGGGGTTCCATTTATTTTCATACATAGCCCCTTTGGTTGTCATTCATAGCACCCTTACAACACAGCAGTACACCGGTGATATTCTATGCCCCATTTTGTTGCCCTACATGGCAAGGCACCCTGGCTTCACATTTCAGCAACATATTGCCTGCCGAAACAATGTAAGAGTTTTTACTGTTTGTCTTCATGCTGGCCAAACTATACCTTGGCCAGCAAGTCTGCCAGATCTCTCCACAACTGAGAACAGTTCAGTGGCAGCTATTGTGTACATGCACAAGAGCATGTGAACATCCTAACTTTTGACACCATGTAGATGTATTGGTTACTTTTCTTCATATATATATATATATATATATATATATATATATATATATATATATATATATAGTCTGAAATGCACAGTTCTAAATCTACCACGCTATGCTACATTGCTAGATTCTGTTAAACTTGACATCAGGATCACGAGTACACCTTCAGTAGCGCACATTTCAAGGGGAGTTTGAACGCCCTATCCCGACAATGTTAAATTCAGTGACTTGGCTTACCTGTATTTCAAGAACCACTTGACACGAAACTTTTACAGGACATTAAACTGTATGTTCTGAGTCTACTGAAGTACAATAATTGCATTTCAGCCATCCTTAGTGGCTAAGTGTGAACCTTGTCCATCTGTTCAATTTCTCTCACGCAGTCTGCTCCAGGATTAATTCCCATATGCTGTAGCACTCTCACCTTACCAATGTTGCCATAATTAAAAGCAATAACAGCCTCACTGACCCCTCACTTTAGTCTCTTCATTCCAACAAAAACATCTTTTGGTAAGCAAGTCCATATAAAATTATGGAATGACTAATTGGGATCTTCATTAATTCAGGATTTGCCAGGTCTCCGTAAATAGGTTTTATGATATCCATGACTGCTGCTGGGATGGAATGTTTATGGCTGTATGAACTGTGGCAATCACACCACGAATCAGGTCCATGAGGGCAAAGGTGGTGCACTGGTCTCTCATCAGTTGACAGTCTGTGGAAGAAGGTAGCCCATACTGCCTGCTTAATTTTAAACAAATCCTCAGTATTATTTCTAATGGCCATCCCATAATACTGTTGTAGTTCATCAATCATTTTGTTTGTCAGCCTGCCTCTTATGATTTTACCACCAGAATGTTTCTTGTTTCTCAAACTTTGTTTAACCTCCTCAAACTGGTGCCCATCCTCTTCTGGACATGACCAACTGGTTTCAGTTTTGTGATAATCTTCTCTCCTTAAGGCTAGGCAGCTACAAATATGCTTTTGAGTATCCAACTTAGTGTAACACACTACCCTTTCATTCACAGATCGACTAAAAATTTCAGTAGCTACAGGAGCCTCCATACCATCACTTGTTCCTTCATAATTTCAGTCATAGATATGCCCTTCTTCATTGCCTTATTTACACTTATAACAATGATTGGTTAAAATCTGGAAATCTATTACCTTTCCAGTATCCACACTGGTCAACACAGCAATAGAATTCATAAGACTGTAGCCACACTTATGCCAAGTGCCATCACTAGCTACTGGTATGTCAGGCATACCATAATTTATTTCAACAACTTCATTTGCAGCACGCTTCATTGGCGCACATTCGACAGATTCAACAACAGCTCCAATAAATCCTGCATACTTGTCGATTTTACAAGGTGCGTGTGGTATATTCATCACAGCACACATTGTTTCTGCTGCAGTGTGTCGTTTGCCAATAGCTCTCAATCCATAAAACCACGTAACATTTCCTTCAAAATAATTATCTTTACACCTATCAGAATTCCAAATTGAAAGAGTATATTTATAACTGGCACAATTAATGATAAGTTTCCTGGCTAGTCAATTTGATGCCTCACAGTCTTCATGTAAACTAACTGGCCTTCCACTATCACCTAACACCCTTGTTAGGATGTGTAAATCTATCAGAATATAACCCAACCTACTACTTACATCACTTTCGTTCTGAGAAAACTGTGTATCACAACGTTTTATTTTAATCTTCGAAGCATTAAGGAGTGTTTCTCTAGATACTGATGAGTTTGCATGTATTTCATTCTCTTGAACTTCATACGCCATATGTTGAATGCAATGTTTCCCTTTATTCAAAAATCTATTACCATGAAACCCACGTTTCTTAAAAACACTTTGTTTTCGTGTCATACTTTACTTTTTGAGAGATTTACCAATCTATTTGTTACTTTTCCTTGGAAAAACGTTAGCACTTGAACATACAACGCGTGTTTATACTATGAAAAGATACGATACTGTTTTTGACAGTGCTACCAATACAAACACGTAATTTAACTACTTCTTTTGTAAATAAATACTTGTTTTGTAAATAAAACTGCCTTTTTCTGCTGCTAGTTACTTTATTTATCCCATGCGCGTTTCGCCTTCTCCTGTTCTAAGGCATTATCAATGGGATCTATAACGATACAGTTTAGTTATAGATTATCAAACAGTTCACTTAGCAAGTTTTTGTAAAAAAAGGTAATTACTTACGATTTGCTGCTCTGCGTTTCCTCGCATCTGGTCTGAACGTCGCACTACCACTTTCATCACTGCCATATAATCACATCTTTGTGTTCTCGCCTTTCACACACTGTTCACCATGTTTCTCACTATTTTTTGTAGTGGACTATTGTTCTTGTGTCACTCAATACAACTATTTCTTCGTAGTTCGTACACAGCTTCCACAGCGTAAGTATTGCGACTCTATTACGCAGTGTAGTCTAGTATTAGTAGTATGGAGATCACTCCCATTACGTGTTCCATCAATTTTGGTATGTTGCCAACCTAACGAAGTATATGTTCATTATTAACTTCTATTTATGATGAAACGTGAGTGTCTCCCAATAGTACGCACTTTACTGTTGGGCTAAACTGCGATTTTCCGATATCACTGATTTCTGTGAATGCTACTTTTCAGTATCTGCTATTCCTAACTGTGATTTGTCGCAGTTAAGAGTCGCAGTTAAGGAACGTAGGTCGCGTATCCCTCCGCCACTGCTATTTCTACGACTTCTGCTACTTTCGCAATTTCTGTGACTTCCGCGATTTTTGTGACTTCTGATACTTCTGCGATTTCTGCTACTTCTGCAATTTCTGTGACTTTTGCTACTTCTGCGATTTCTGTGACTTCTGCGACTTACCACCGTGTGAAAAAGTTACATCTGCTCACACAGAAAATTGCATCTCAACAAATCTGTCATTGGTAAGTAAGTTTTACGTTTGTTCTTCCGTTGGCTTTAATTTTGTATTAAAGAAACATCTGTGAAAATATTAATAGTGTAATTAATATGTTAGTAGCCATACAGTAGCGTAATAGTTCGTGTTTAGAAAATGAATTCTAACATATTGTTATGTTCACAGGTATCCGAACTACATTTCAGTTACTCAATAAATTGATAACTCAAAATATCATTGTCAACAGATCTGGAGAAATTGCCACTGCGTCTTTAGGCCGTTTTCGTCAGACGAGAGGTTAGTTTCTAAGTGTTTCGATGGACTTAATTACTTCAGTGAGATCGTTCTTGCAAAGGTATTTGATACTGTCCAACATGATATCCTGCTTGACAAATTAGAATATGTCGGTATACGAGGAGTAGCTAAAAAGTGGTTTCACTCATATCTCCATAATAGGAAACAGGTAGTAGAAATTGCAACAACAAACACTAAAAACCAAAGTATTGTTTACAGATCGGATATTCAGACTGTGCCAGTTGGGGTACCGCAGGGGAGTGTTCTAGGACCTCTCCTATTTCTTCTTTACATAAATGATATCAAGATTCCACTAAATGGTACTCATATAACCCTGTTTGCGGATGACACAAACATTGTAGTATCTTAGATTAACCAGGTATTGCCAACATCTGCAACCAGAGTTATAGAATATTTGCAAAATTGGTTTGAAGTGAACAAATTAACCATAAATATCTCTAAAACTAATTATATCCATTACAGGAAAGCAAAGTCACACTCTGATCTAGATCTCAGAATACAAAATAAAGAAATTGTGAGAGTTGCTACCACAAAATTCTTAGATGTACATATAGACGAAAATTTAGACTGGAAATCCCATATCCTGAATCTGTTGCATAAGTTAAGCTTTGCTTGCTTTGCTTTACGTGTTATTAGTTTTGTATGTAGTAGGGAATGTAGCTGAACTGTTTACTTTGCTTATATACATTCTGCTATTACCTATGGCCTCACCTTCTGGGGTCATAGTAAGAAAAATCTCAAAACCATCTTCACTCTAAAAGAACGAGCTGTTAGAATAATTACCAACAGTTCAAGGCTAACTCCTTCAAAGCAGAATATTCTACCCCTACCATGCCTCTATATACAGAAAAGTATAATTAATGTAAGAAGAAATATTAACAATTTCCAATCCAACTCGGATCTACATACTTACAACACAAGAAAGTGCAATGACATTCATATAAAAAGAGTTAACAAGGCTTTGGCGCAGAAACAAACAAACATATAAGGAAGCAGATTGTATAACAAACTACAGGTAAAGATAAAAGAAATAAAAAAATTGTCTTCATTTAAAGAAGCAGTATTCAAATTTTTAATGACCAACTGCTATTATAGTGTAAAAGAATACCTGGAATAGCTTCATACTAAACAATTATATTTGTGTACTCTATGCCAATAGTAATTTTTATCTGACTGTTGCTATGATCTAAATAAATAATATGTGCAAAAGAGCTTTAATTATATGTGTTATATCTAAATATCAACTGTGTATTCTATGTAAAAAGTCTTTCTCATACATCAATGTAAAAAATCAAAGTTGTACGTGCTATTTCAATGTGGTCTGATGTTATGTAGTCTACTATGCACATCTGTATTTTGTATAGTACTGTTCACCCGATGTATTTTTTGACAAAATCCATGCAATGTACTTTGTCTCTGGATGAATAAACTACTACTACTACTACTACCCCACTGAGTGTCTTTCATTACAGCAAATATTAGCAGTCTACTCTGTCAATTATATTGCTTGTAATTAGTGACAGCAAAAATTGTTTAATAATCCTTGTGTTTTTGCAGACACAGTTCTGACTCTTGATTACTGGTTGCTGTACGTATCTATCCACATCAAGGCTATTGAGAGAGACTCGTGAAGATTCAAGACAGCTCTTAGAGGATTTGCAGTTTAAAAGTGACATAATTGTGAAATAAGTGTGCAGATGAGTGATTAAACTGTGTTTTATTGAAGTTGTTATGCGACTTTAAAGGAATAATAAATGTTAAATATAGTGATTGAATAATGAAAATCTCATTTTCCACATGTTCAAGCCTTCCTATACCCATAATTTTCCGCCACATATTTAATGGTAAACACTAGTTGAAGAGTGACATGCCGCTGCCCCTCCCCTCCCCCCCTTCTCCACAATCTTGGTGTGACACTGACCTGTAACATAGCCCGAGGTATAGGACATGCATTTTGAGGCTGTTGATATGAAAGTGGGAAGTACAGATCTTCCAGTTAAATCAGGAATAGCTTAAGTGCAGTACTTGAAAGTAACACAGGAAAAGCTTACTTATGTAGGTGGTTCTAGTGTCAGCAAAAAGTTCGTGTGTGTGAAGTTGCCATGTAGAACACCAGGGGCAAAACTTTTATCCCGAGTCTTGAACTGTGCCGTAATAAAAGTGAGGCACTCATATGACTCAATATGCTGTTTTCATTTCACTACACTTATACAGATCTCTGAGTTCTGCTGTGTTAACATTGAAAAGTCCTGTAGACACGTGGAGTATTAACCAAAATTGTCATATTGGAAGCAGAATCACATTTGTTACATTACTTGATATTTTCAGGAGAAAAAGGCAATGTTGCTTCTTATTAATATAATACATTCAGAGTCACAGCTGTGTTTGACCAATCATAACTGATGCTGAATGTGCATGTCTTCATATAATGTGAAGGGCTTATTTCAATAACCAGTCCATTACCTCCACTTTTCTGTCTATAATGCTTCTGAAATTAATGATCCAAACAAACATTAATAAAGGTTCATTTCTAGCAAGAAGCCATATGCTTGAATATTTCTGGTATCTCAACTGTAGATTTTTCAGTGCTCATTTAACTTTACGACTCCGTATCTCAAAATGAACAAAAATGGACTTGTACCACTAATGAAGTAAGTCCTTCATACGCACACACAGCACACCGATCTCGTGAGGTACAAGGCTCTTATAACGAAGTACGTACGTCGTTCAACAGATGGCACTAGGAGAAGAATGTTAACTGCGCTTTTTAGTTGTTACTTGTGACTCTTAGTTGCGATTTGTCACGGAAATCGCAGTTTGACTCGGTAGCGAATAGCATAGTATGAGCTTTGCTCAACAGATGACACTGCTAACTGCGATTTTTAGTTGCTACTTGTGACTCTTAGTTGCGACTTGTCACGGAAATCGCAGTTAGACTCGATAGCTTGTCGCAGAGACGAGCGTAGTACAAACTTTGGCCAACAGGTGGCACTGTTAACTGCGCTTTTTAGTTGCTACTTGCAACTCTTAGTTGCGATTTGTCGCCGAAATCGCAGAAAGCAGTATGCAATTCGGCCAACAGATGGCTCACGGCGTTTATTGTGAAATGCTACTTGCGACTGCTAACTGTGACTGAAATCGCAGTTAGATTTTGTAACGTTGTTACTGTGATATCTGTGACTTCTCAAGCACTGCGATTTCTAACAGATACGCGATTTCCTGCCCACCACTAACGCACTTGGCTGTTTTGACTTTTGGGTGCCGGCAGTCATGTGACTGCCCCTTCAGTAAGAACTTTGCTGCGAGGACGGTTTTCATGCAGTTGCATCAGCATGGAGATCACTGAGGTGCACACGTGAATACTGAAGGAATTAGTTAAGCACGAAGTAATTTCCATCTTATGTTTTAGTCCTTCATGTTCAATAAACAGAATAGTGTAAAAGTTCCGCAATAGGCCCATACTGAAATTTACGTAATTGATATATGTGCGTACAGATACACTGAAATATTCTGCCGATTAGTGTCAGGTTTTTTCTTTTCTTTCTTTCTGTGGATCTTATTAGTTGTTACAACGAAATGTGCGTAAAATATGGAAAATAAATGTGGTTAAAAGGTTAACACAAGACTATACTGCTCATAAGTCTGCTACCTCTGTTTATTTCGCATGCACATGTAGGGGGAGGTAGTAGGTGTGGGCTTCGTACCTATCTTGGCCACAATAATGGGTTCACTATGCTGTTTGTAGTAGCTTACCCGCATTCCTATTTTCCTATTCATTATTAAACCTACTCTTGCATTACTCCTATTTGATTTTGTGTTTTTAATCCTGTAGTCACCTGACCAGAAGTCTTATTCCTAGATACGAAGCCCACACCTACTACAGTAGTACAAGTTTATATGCCAACTAGCTCTGCAGATGACGAAGAAATTGAAGAAATGTATGATGAAATAAAAGGAATTATTCAGATAGTGAAGGGAGACGAAAATTTAATAGTAATGGGTGACTGGAATTCGAGTGTAGGAAAAGGGAAAGAAGGAAACGTAGTAGGTAACTATGGATTGGGGCTAAGAAATGAATGAGGAAGCCGCCTGGTAGAATTTTGCACAGAGCACTTCATCATGGCTAACACTTGGCTTGAGAACCATGAAAGATAGTTGGTATACATGGAAGAACCCTGGAGATACTAAAAGGTATCAGATAGATTATATAATGGTAAGACAGAGATTTAGGAACCAGGTTTTAAACTGTAAGACATTTCCAGGGGCAGATGTGGACTCTGATCACAATCTGTAGGTTAAAACTGAAGAAACAGCAAAAAGGTGGGAAATTAAGGAGATAGGACCTGGATAAACTGACTAAACCAGAGGTTGTACAGAGTTTCAGGAGAGCATAAAGGAACAATTGACGGGAATGGGGGAAAGAAACACAGTAGAAGAAGAATGGGTAGCTTTGAGGGATGAAGTAGTGAAGGCAGCAGAGGATCAAGTAGGTAAAAAGACGAGGACTAGTAGAAATCCTTGGGTAACAGAAGAAATATTGAATTTAAATGATGGAAGGAGAAAATACAAAAATGCAGTAAATGAAGCAGGCAGAAAGGAATACAAATGTCTCAAAAATGAGATCGACAGGAAGTGCAAAGTGGCTAAGCAGGGATAGCTAGAGGACAAATGTAAGGATGTAGAGGCTTATCTCACTAGGGGTAAGATAGATACTGCCTACAGGAAAATTAAAGAGACCTTTGGAGAAAAGAGAACCACTTGTATGAACATCAAGAGCTCAGATGGAAACCCAGTTCTAAGCAAAGAAGGGAAAGCAGGAAGGTGGAAGGAGTATATAGAGGGTCTATACAAGGGCGATGAACTTGAGGACAATATTATGGAAATGGAAGAGGATGTAGATGAAGATAAAATGGGAGATACGATACTGCGTGAAGAGTTTGACAGAGCACTGAAAGACCTGAGTCGAAACAAGGCCCCCGGAGTAGACAACATTCCATTGGAACTGCTGACGGCCTTGGGAGAGCCAGTCCTGACAAAACTCTACCATCTCGTGAGCAAGATGTTTGAAACGGGCGAAATACCCTCAGACTTCAAGAAGAATATAATAATTCCAATCCCAAAGAAAGCAGGTGTTGACAGATGTGAAAATTACCGAACAATCAGTTTAATAAGCCACAGCTGAAAACTACTAACACGAATTCTTTACAGACGAATGGGAAAACTAGTAGAAGCCGACCTCGGGGAAGATCAGATTGGATTCTGTAGAAACACTGGAACACGTGAGGCAATACTGACCTTACGATTTATCTTAGAAGAAAGATTAAGGAAAGGCAAACCTACGTTTCTAGCATTTGTAGACTTAGAGAATGCTTTTGACAATGTTGATTGGAATACTCTCTTTCAAATTCTAAAGATGGCAGGGGTAAAATACAGGGAGCGAAAGGCTGTTTACAATTTGAACAGAAACCAGATGGCAGTTATAAGACTCGAGGGGCATGAAAGGGAAGAAGCGGTTGGGATGGGAGTGAGACAGGGTTGTAGCCTCTCCCCGATGTTATTCAGTCTGTATTTTGAGCAAGCAGTAAAGAAACAAAAGAAAAATTTGGAGTAGGTATTAAAATCCATGGAGAAGAAATAAAAACGTTAAGGTTCGCCAATGACGTAATTCTGTCAGAGACAGCAAAGGACTTGGAAGAGCAGTTGAACGGAATGGACAGTGTTTTGAAACGAGGGTATAAGATGAACATCAACAAAAGCAAAACAAGGAAAATGAAATGTAGTCAAATTAAGTCGGGTGATGCTGAGGGAATTAGATTAGGAAACGAGACACTTAAAGTAGTAAAGGAGTTTTGCTATTTGGGGAGCAAAATGACTGATGATGGTCGAAGTAGAGACGATATAAAATGTAGACTGGCAATGGCAAGGAAACCGTTTCTGAAGAAGAGAAATTTGTTAACATCGAGTATAGATTTAAGTGTCAGGAAGTCATTTCTGAAAGTATTTGTATGGAGTGTAGCCATGTATGGAAGTGAAACATGGATGATAAATAGTTTGGATAAAAAGAGAATAGAAGCTTTCGAAATGTGGTGCTACAGAAGAATGCTGAAGATTAGATGGGTAGATCACATAACTAATGAGGAAGTATTGAATAGGATTGGGGAGAAGAGAAGTTTGTGGCACAACTTGACCAGAAGAAGGGATCAGTTGGTAGGACATGTTCTGAGGCATCAAGGGACCACCAAGTTAGTATTGGAGGGTAGCGTGGAGGGTAAAAATTGTAGAGGGAGACCAAGAGACGAATACACTAAGCAGATTCAGAAGGATGTAGGTTGCAGTAGGTACTGCTGAGCAAGTTACTCCCATAATGCCTGTGTCTTAGAACTAAACTTAATGTGTTATCACTTTTTATAGAAGTGAAGCCAATTTTACTGTGTCTGTTTAAACATTGGTTATCAGCACAAGAAGCAGGGTAGTATAACTGAATTGAATGCCTAAATTCAATAAGTGCATGGAGTAGAACACCTGCTCCCTTCGGTGGTGTATCTAAATATACCAATAGAAAATCTAGTGTTAAAGACATTGACTTAAAAAGCTACTGTGTTGACCTAGATTTTGAGTTGGCTGCGTTGGACTTAATAAATCTTATTATAATAATTGTTGTCTAGTATACCATTCTCCAGATGGCATTTTGAAAATTTTCTCATCTAAATAGAATCTTGGCTGTGCTATTTTATGCACTTGAAATCAGAAATTGCACTGGGTGTTCATTTCAATGTACACTTTTGCAAGGAGAGTTCTAAGGAGAAAAATTTATGAATCTATTAACAATTTATGGACTATTTGTAGCATGTCATTTACCAACAAGAGGTGATGCCTGCCTTGACACTGTTATCCCAAATCTAAATACATGGGACTATGAGATGACTTTAGTTGACCCAATGACGTCTGCCAACAGAGCACTAGTCATGGGACTTTATACAAGGAGAACTAATAATCAACCAGCTGTTTCCTAGCATTCTAATTATGTATTCACAAAAAGGATCATTAACAAGAAAACATTAAACTATTTTCAAACATCACTATCTGCAGTAGACTCTCAGGTGGGTTTACAAGAAATGGCTGTGGTTAATGCATTTAAAGAGTTATTTCAGACCATCAAAACCAAATTTGATTATAGCTATCCACAGAAGAACAAAAAATGTTGCAACACAGGCAAACTTTGTGTGTGGTAAAGTATTTTGTCATAACAGACATAACATTTAAGCACTTCTGAGAATTTCAGCCAGTTTTCTTTTACATAGAAACTAAGACTTGCTGTAGCGTGACACTAAATCCTTGATTTTTGTGCTCAAATACAGTAGTAAAATCATGACAAATTCCATAACTTTCTTTATTGTCTTTTGTTAAATCAAATCCTTTACCAAACACTGATACAGACCAATTATAATGTTTCATTGTGCAATTCAGTTTTTTTTACACAATTAGATATCACTGAATTATAGAATACAGTTTGAATGAGCCAAGATGGTGGGACAGCATTATTTTAGTATTCCATGATTAACAAAACTCAAAAAAATGCACAAGTATATTTAAATTTTTATTCACCTTCAACTACACGGAATCTCTCTCTCTCTCTCTCTCTCTCTCTCTCTCTCTCTCTCTCTCTCTCTCTCTCACACACACACACACACACACACACACACACACACACACACACACACACACACACACACACACAAATTTGCCATAATGTACAAGACCACCTTTATGTGCATTAACAATATTAGGAAAAGGATAGTTTGCTATTCACTTTAAAGGTGACATATTGAGTTGCAAACAGGCACAATGTAAAGACTGTTACACATTTAGCTTTTGGCCAAAGCCTTCTTCAGAAAAGAAAACACAAAAAGATTTACACATGCAAGCACACTCCCTACACACATCTCCACTATCTGCATGGGAGATATTGGTCATGTGTGCTTGCTAGTGTTAATCTGTTTGTGTTTTGTTTTCTGGAGAAGACTTTGGCCAAAAACTAAATGTGTAACATTCTTTACATTCTGCCTGTCTGCTACTCAACATGTCACCTTTACAGTGAGTGGCAAACTTTTTTTCCTAGTATTGTTGATATTCCAACCTGGAGTTTACTTTTTTTTCTTTTTTTAACACTTAATCACCCCTCACAAAATCCTTCTCTGCTTTGTGGAAAAAAATCAAGCCTGAGATTCAATCTTGGCATTCACATTTACTGTGTTTTCTTGTGAGAAAGAAAAATCTTTATTAAGATTGCCAATGATCTTCAGATCCTTCAATACTTTGGCCTTAGTCTCCTGTCCACACTGTGTTCCTTTGCTGAGTGCAACTATAGTTTCACAGTGAGACATCACATCCTGTTCAATATGAGTCAACAGATTTTTCTGAATTGCCAGAAAGCAATGCTGACACATATTCATTGTCTTCACTGGAGGGCAAGGAACACTGTTCACTCTCCTGGCAGCACCAGGCAATGATTTGGCACATGCATGTATATGCTTACATATGTTAAAATTTAAAATGTTGTCTAAACAGCTGTATTTATACGAATGCACACACATGTTGCAGATGTTACACTTCAGTGAACATTTTCTTTTGCATAGCAGTTCTGAATTTTTTTACAACATACACTTCACAACCAATGGAAGAAAGCACTTCTCACAACCCTTCACCCCTGCATAAAATCATCCCATTTGTAATATCTGAGCTATTGTTGTGGCTTGCTTTCACTATTGACGCCCTAGAGCACTGTTTACATTTTGAGAGCTTCACTAAGCCCTCATATACTTTGTCTCTCAGTAAACATAAGCCTTCTGCACTTTCCCCTTCTAGATAACTGTATTTTGTAATTGTTTGTATTAATGTCCAATGGGTGCCTAAAACAGTACGCCCGCTTTTCCACTCGCTGGCAGTACATCTTAAGAAAGTACCTTCCAAATTCAGCAGTATCCGGATCGTTCAATAAGTCTTCCACCACTTTCTGCAGACTACAACTAAAAACATCTATATCCAGTTCAGTCTGAAGTCGCTTTAATGAACTAAACACTGCTGATTTTTTTCTCACTACCTCCAGAAATTCTCCTTGGATTTTGAGACCAGTTCCGTTGTATATGCCAAGAACACAGCAACTGGTTTGGCACAGGTCCCATTACTGCTGACCATGCATTATAAAATGCTGGTGCATCGTCAGACATAAACACATTGGTTTTTACAGTGCCCATCCTTTCTCTCACACATTTGAAATAAAAAGACAGTAAGCACATGTCTCCACTATTTGAAAAACAAAATGCAACTGGCATTCCAGCACCATATCTATCAACAATGACAATAGTAAAAAAGTTGAAAATCGTATGCAGTCATGCCATGAGTGCCATCCACACATATTTTATCTTCTCCATACTTTAGAAGTTGTTCAGCCTGGAAGTCTGTCATTATAATAAGAATGAAGTCTTCATCTTGAAAATTAGGATCCACTTGTTTTTGCTGCATGAAATACAGTACTGGGTTGTCACTTTGTCTTTTCATTTCTCCAACCCACAATTTCACACTCACTGCATCATTTTCATGCTTCTTCGTTGCATAACCAATATCAAAATACCTTTTCATATTATGCAAATCTTTTTTCTCAAGAAGATGGATTCTCTCCACACTTGCAGCGATAGATGCATTTCAGACATCTTGTAAAACTCGTCCAACAGAAACACCCTGTGACAGCCGCCCTGAAAAAAGAAAAAAAAGGAAATAAAAATGAAGCACATTGACAGACCCTACGTCTGTTCAAACAAATAAATTTGATAATTTCATGTTTCATGTACATAAGTGTAACATAATCCATTTTACCTGCCAACTCTGCCCTCTCGTTCCTATGCAGAAATGTTCTTCCAACATCTGGGGTGTGTCCCATATGTTTTGGAAAAAGTTTTAAGCAGCATTTGTCCTCTATTATTGTCACTTGCATGGTGGATGGCAAAGTACTGCCTATTTTATTCGTGCCCATACTTTTGACACACCTGGCACCTGTTCCTTTAGAATTCTAGTTGAAAGAGCGATGGCTGTGGCAATATCGAACACGTTTTTCTAGTCGCTCCTGCTCCGAACAATCCATTACATAACGAACATGGTTTACTTTTTTGTAAGAAATTTTCCACTCTTCAAAGTCTGAAAAAAAATGTTAAGGCAGTATTTTTAAGTCATGTACTTGGGACCAACAAAATTTACTAAAACATGACTAACACAATAAATATAAAAAACAAACCTGGCACTCAAAACTAACGTCATGGTTCTCTTGAATATGTGTTCTCAGTGTGTCATAGATGAGAAACGAGAGAGAGCACTGTGGGCAAATAATGCGGCATTTCCGACTGTTTTCCTCCTACTTCATGCCATGCACAGTTATTTGATGACGTATTAATGAACTGCATCTCATAAATGCAATTCAGCACTAGGGACCCAATTCACTGCCTTTTCCTTTTTTAGACTCATGGATATCAAGTTCATGAACTTTCCTCACATGGGCGCAGTGGTTCTTTTGCATTTTAAACTCTTAACTGCATTCCTCACACTTATAGAGCGTTTCGTGGGAATCACTCATGTTTACTAAAACAAACTAAACAATAACAAGAAACAATAAGAAGACGGAACAGCAGCAATGAAATAACAAGAAGCAGCAACAAACAATGAAAGCAGTTAAATGGAGCACAAGGCAAACATCAACATGAATGGCGTCTTCGAACAGGATGCCTCGTCACGTGAAACCAACTTCCGATCAGTAAACGTCAAAACAGCCAAGTGCGTACTGTCGGGAGACACTCCCATGATGAAACTTCCTGGCGGACTAAAACTGTGTGCCGGACTGAGACTCGAACTCGGTACCTTTGCCTTTCGCGGCCAATGCTCTATCAATGGGATCTATTTATGATGTTTATACCGTGTGTGAGTGTATGAGAGAGAGGGGGGGGGGGGAGGGAGGGAGGGATAGAGCAGACACCACCTTTTTTAGGGGGAGGGTGTACTAGGTGTTAGCTAGTGGCTGAAAACTTTAGACAACTGTTTTGACTTGATTTCAATATTCTGTGGTGGGGTTCACGGTTGAGTGAGTGTATAGATTTTGGGTTCTATTACTATTACATTGGATAGTATTATTATATTTTTTTTTTTTGCAAACATTATTCTCTTGTTAGTGTAAATAATAAATTGCTTGGCATGTGAACTTGGTCATTCAACAATACTTTCCCCTCTGCTTTGGTTTTATGTATGGGGTAATTTTCTTGCATGGTCAACAGGTGTTTTTTATTGTTGATTCTAATTATTTTCATGTCATCTTCACTAGTGGTTGCTTTGTGGTCATTTTCTCTTAGGTGTTCTGCAAATGTGGAGTGGTTTGTCCCATATTTCCAGGCTCTCATGTGTTCCTTGTATCTAACATCAAATATTCTCCCTGTTTGCCCTATGTATGTGCCTTCACAGGTGTTACACTGTAGCTGATATATACCTGCTTCCTTGGTATATGTTTCTGTTTTTTGTCCATTTTCGGATGTATTTTTGTATAGAATTGTCTGTTGTGTATGATATGTTTATTTTCTGTCTTTTGAAACTGTTGGTGATTTTATGGGTGAGTTTGTGTTGTATGTCATTGTGTACAATCTTGTGTTTTCTTTCATCTCTTTCTGGTTACCCTGTGTAGTTGTTATGGGACTGCATGTTTATGTTTGGTTCTGTTGTGTTGTTGTCTGTGGTATGGAGCTTTCTGCTTTTATTTTACTTTTAATTTTGTTGTTTAACTTTGTGACTGTGTTATTATTGTAACCATTATTATGCGCTATCTGCATTATTATGTCCAGTTCTTTTTGGTAGCTTTCTTTGGTGAGTGCTAATGTGCAGAGTCTATAGAACGTGTGTCAAAGTGCTGCTTGCTTTTGTGCGTGTGGGTGGTTCAATGATTGGGGAATGATAATATTCGTTGCTGTGGGTTTACGGTAAATTTCAAACATATGCTTATTGTTTTGTTTTTAGATTGTTATATCCAGAAAGTTAATTTGGTTGTTCTGTTCTCTTTCAAGTGTGAATTTTATATTTTTATATATCTTGTTGGTGTCAGTTTGTAGTTTTTCAATTTTTGTTTGTGGTTCATCTATTGAGCAAAGGATGTCATCCATATACCTGAACCAATATGATATGTTGTATTCTTTTGCTATTATTTTTGTGAAAATGATCTGTTCAGTGTGGTTAACAAAAATATTTGCTAAGGCTCCTGAAACTGGGGACCCCATTGGTAATCCATCTTCTTGTAAATAAAATTCATTATTGAACTGGAAGTAATTTTGGTCTGTTATGAGCTTTATTAGTGTGCATATTTCCAATTCTTTTTTTACTAGTTGTCTAGTTAATCCATTGTTGACACTGCTATTTTCATTCCTATCTTCCCTTGTCAAAACACTTTCTGCTTCTATAATTGGATTTTCTAAATAATCTTCATCTATTTCTGAGTTTACATTGTATTTTAATCCTTTCTCCAACAGCTGTCTTTCTTTATTGTTTAACTGTGTGTCTGTAAGGTTCACTAATCTTGGGTAGAATTTGTGTGTGTGTTTTTCTTGGCTGTGTGTAAAGGTATTATGTTGTGACTGGAGTTTTTTGAGTTGGTTTATTTTTCTTCTATGAACTGTTTCCATTCTTTGTACAGCAGTTTTTTGTGCTTTTCGATCTTGTTGACCAGATTGGAGAAAACTGTCATATTATTTATGGTGTCTGCGAGTTGTAATTGTGTCTTATACAACTAGTAATTTAACTTTTGTTTTTTAGAGTCTAGGGATTTTAACCATATTTTCTGAGCAGCATGGATTGCTTTTTGTGCACTGGGTGAACTGTTTTTAATCTTTACATTGAGATATTTAGGTACAAGATCGTTACATTTGTATATGTTGTTGAATTTATGTGTTGTATGGTTGGAGTTTAGCATAGAGTAATCCGTTAGAGACATTGAGAACTATAAAGCACATCATCATTGATTGTGTGACTGTAGTATTTATTCACACTTCTGACATCTGTTGATCTTATGCTAGGTCGGCTTTACCTGAGCTGCAAGCCCAGTTAGTATATATGAACATTCACAAAAAGCTGTCTCATGGGTTTTGCTGATATTCACTTAACTGTGAGACTGAAGACGTTGAGTGTTTTGCCCTTATGGTTCTCAGCAGCTCATATGTATTCTAGTCAAGGAACAATGCTGGTAGACAGCACTTCTCAAATTTCCACAAATGGCAGTTTCTGTTTGAAGTTGGTCAACTGAAGAAAAACGCCTTTGTCAGAAGTGGCTGCAACAGTAGTACTAGCAGCAACAAACAATGTTGCTTCAATGGTCTTTCAAGAAATCACTTCAGAATCCAGAAAAGACGTACCAACAATTTCAGAAGAAGATCAGGGGATATCATCATTCCCACAAGCAGAAGAGACTTTCCCACCATCACCTCAGGAAGATACACTGGCATCAAGAATAGTTCCAGAGCCAAAAGATGAAGCATCATCAGCACCCAGAGTATCATTTGAAGCTGTCGCAGAGCAGCTAACAGACAACGATTCTTCACCAATCCAAGGAGAAGTGCCACCTGCAAGGAGGAGGAGCCAGAGGTACAAAAAAGCTCCAGTTCGTAGTGAGAATTTTTTATCGTATCATCACAAGGAAAGGAAAATGGTGTCATAACTACACCTCCAAGTAAGCCCAATCTTAATGCTTTAAGAGAGACTAACCCAATCAACCACCTTAAATATCCATCCAATGCTAATAAATTTGCTGTTTACCATCAGAACATTCTAGGATTATTAAGTAAACTAGATGAAATATCCATTAATATTTTAGATAAAGACTTTATTAATAATACTGACATAATCTATTTTAGTGAACACTTTATGAAACTTGGTTGTGACACACTGCAACTGAATAACTATAACCTAGCAGCTCTTTACTGTAGACATTCTTTAGATAAGGGTTGAGTGGTGATTTATGTTAAGAACAAAATAGCTTATAGATATTTAGACTTGAGTGAACACTGTATTGATCAACATTGTCAGGTTTGTGGAGTTGTAATCTGTACTGATTTCTCTGAAATTACTGTCCTTTCATTTTATAGGGCTCCTGCAGGCAAAATCTGTATTTTTCTAAAACAGTTAGAATCTCTGTTAACTCATCTCTTTGCAAAAAAAAGATATTAAATTTGTAGGTGATTTTAAAATTGACTTCCTTACAGATAATATGGGAAGAAATGATTTATCACATTTAATGAAGTCTTTTAACGTAATACCACTGGTGGATTTTCCCACTAGAGTCACAGCTAATTCTACAAGTCAAATTCACAAATCTTCTTAGACAGCAGCAGAAATCTAAACATAAGTGAAAAACATATATTGAACAGGCTCTCAGACCATGATAGTCAACTACTTTCAACTGATAATGTTAGCCGTCTTTGTAAGAACAATTCCTGCAGTAAAACTTTCAGAGCGATTAACACACAGTCCATCAATAGCTTCTGTAATTCCCTACAAGAAATGGACTGGAACCAGATTGATCTCTTTGACAATGTTAATGACAAGTACAATGCTTTCCTAAATTAATTTATCTGCCTATTCAAAGCGGCCTTTCCTAAAAGGACTGTCAAATCCAAACGTGAGATATTCTCTAATAAAAACTGGCTAACTCTGGGCATTGAAACGTCTTGCAGAAGGAAAAGGAATCTGTATGCCTCACTCAAATCCAGTTATAGTGTAGAAAAGGAAAAACATTACAAACTATACTGTTCTATCCTTAAAAAAGTTCTAAGAAGGGCAAAGAATATTTCCATAAAATCAGAAATTGATGTGTCTAATAACACAATCAAAACCATATGGGGCATAATAAAAAGGGAAACAGGTAAAATCCCTGCTGCAGAAAACACAATAGAAATTAAAACAAATGATACAATTCATGAAAATGTTAAAATAATCACTGACTTTTTAAGAACGACTTTCTGGCATCATCAGTACAAACTGGAAAAACATGTTCTGTTAAAGAAGCCATGTTAACCCTTCAAAAAGCTATTAATAAAAATACCAAGCAGATTAAAGTGTCTCCTGTCACAGTTCATGAAATTCAGAATATAATTAGAGATTCTGTTGGCATAGATGATATCTCTTCAAGATTACTGAAGGAGTGCTATAAGCCGATAAGCAAAATACTGTGCCACATATTCAACGAATCCATCCAAAACGGGATTTTTCCTGAGAGACTAAAGTATGCTATTGTCAAACGTCTCTTTAAAAATGGTGATAATGCTGACATTACCAACTATTGGCCTATCTCCCTTTTCCAAAATTCTTTAGAAATTGGTTCACAAGAGACTTATTGAACACCTCATTCATTATAAGGTATTAAACAGTAGCCAGTTCGGATTTCAACAGGGTGTATCAACAGAACAAGCTATTTTCTCCTCCACCCATCAAATCTTAAGAGTCTTTTAATAATAAATTATCTCCTGTTTGTTTCTTCTGTGACCTTTCTAAGGCCTTTGATATCCTCTTAGCAAAGGCTAAATATTATGGTATAAGTGGCAAAGTTGGCTCATGGATTAAATCCTATCTAGCTGGAAGAAAGCAGAAGGTCATGTTGAATGACTCTGAGGGGTACTCTGTGTCATCTAGCTTGGGCTCTATTGGCTGTGGTGATACTCAGGGCTCTGTACTTGGCCCCCTTCTCTACCTCATCTTTCTCTTGCATACTAGCTTTCAAACTCACTTTACTCTTTTTGCTGATGACACCTCTATCCTCAGCAACAGAACTCCCAACCTCAATCTTGAGGAATCGGCCAATATTGTCTTTAGTGAAGTATGTAATTGGTTTGTCAATAATGGGTTATCACTAAATGCTAATAAGACCCAGTTTGTGCATTTCCATGTAAGGAAAAATGTTGAGGATCAATTAAGTATTACACTGAATGGTTACTACAAGTTGAGTCAACCAACTATACTATCTGGTATAATGAGCCACTATCCAAAAAATATTCATTGCCCGAAAGAGAGTTATTACGATAATGGACGGAGTCCAGTCTAGACATTCTTGTAGGAACCTTTTCAGAAAATTATGGATACTGACAACTGCATAACAATATATCTACTCCCTGTTATGTTTCATTGGTGAAAATGGACAATCGTACAAAACCAATAATTCATAGCATACTCACAATACCAGGAGGAAGATGGACCGCCATTATCAATCAAAAAACCTTACTATTGTACAAAAAGGAGTCCATTACATGGGATGCAAGGTGTTCAGTGCTCTCTCACCATCACTGAAATTACGTATCCATGAGCTTCCCAAATTTAAACAACAGCTCAAACAGTATTTATTAGATAATTCCTTCTATTCGGTAGAAGAATATTTCAGTAGAGTTAACAATGATTGATTTCTTCATTTGCTAATTTGGTGTCCTATTGTGCATTACGATACTCACAATCACCGTTAACATTACTGTGTCTTTCATTTAGCTATTAAAGTCTACCATATTTTTCAATGTAATTTTTTCTATACATATTAATGTGTATTTTGTCTTATACCAGATATCCTCCACATCCTACATCCATGTGAATGCCTCACAGTATTGGATATGGGATATAAATAAATAAATACTGTGCAGGAATTGTGTTTCCTGTGCAATGTCAACATGAACTGTGTCAAATCTGTTTTAAGTGCTAATAACAGAAAAGGAAATAACCAGGAAAAGGTACCCATAATGGAACTAAGGCCTCACAGACAAGATTCATTGACTTAGAAAGTGACAAAATCAAAAAAGTATGACTACAAGTGAATATTTAATAAATAATTGAATAATAAGTGTATGTTGTTTGCGAGTGCAATGTGAGGATGTCTGATTATTAGCCCAGAAGTCAATTTGTCAATTGATGTATGTATTAGGGATCATGTTCATTTGTCTGAAAAAATAAAGCAAGCTCGAAAACTCCCATTTACAGAAAAATGTAGAACAGTGAGTAGCAAAAGCTTAAACATTATTGACTTGTATATAATTATGTACAAAACAGCGAAATTCCACAAAATAATTCTTCCTTTTCTCAGACAGATTAAGTTTATTATTATTATTATTATTATTATTATTACTACTATTTTGTTATTAATATTATTATTGTTATTACTGTTGTTATTATAAATTATTGGCAGTGACTGTAGTTGTATGAATATGTTGATAAGCATAACTATTATACAGCAGATGCTATCAATTTCCACTGTCATATTTATCTGAATCTAAAAATTTGGTAACACACAGAATGTATACTCACAAGCGGCCACTGGAACAGTTGTAGCATTATGGACAGGGCACTCCAACCAACTTGGGATTTTGATGATCTGACATACCACTTGGACAAAATTTGTTATGATATCGCTACCAGGATATCCAACTATTCTATCAATGAATGGCAAGCTGAATAACTGCTTGCATAAAGGCCAGAGGTGGGTCACTGTACTATTGACTTGATCAATTTCTGAAGATATATCTCTTAGTCATTTGTTTGTCTGTACACATGCATTCTTTTAAATAAAACCTGACTGGTGGCAGCCACCCCTGACAAGAGACAAATAACATGGTCATGTAGATAATTTGCACAACCTGGTAACACTGTAGGCTGTGGCAATTCCTGGAGGAAGTCTTGTCTTCTGTTAGAGCTGTTGTGCTTGTCTAAGACATATGGTGTTGTGGTAAACTGCATGTCTTCTGAATAGAGCATACTATGGTCGAAATCACTTGTTGCCTACATTTTTATAGTTCGTGATCCAGTCGGCATACATTTAAATCCCGTTTCTTTTCCTGTTAGAATCAATTGTTCTTAATTTTTTTTGTTAAGACCTCGTACGTGTCGTCAAGCCAAAGTGACTAAGTGTGATGTAATGTGTTTTGCTGTCTTGTGGTAGTCATGAAATTCTGTTTGTATTTGCCACAACACTGCACATAGATGTATATGACTTTGAGGTGCAAAGTGTTTGATATTTTACTGTTTTGTGATGTTTTATTCCACTGACATAAGTTTTCAATACAACCAATCAGAGTAAGTGTTTTATTCATTTGTATTTTGGGAAAATTATATATATATCAATATTTCACAAGCCATATGCTACACGAGAGAAAACTAATATCACTAGTTTTGTTGTCCCTGCACTGAAATTAAAGATCACGAGCATTAAACATTAATAGCATCCTTACACATCAGAAACAATTGAAAGTGAGGAATTTTAGATTCAATCTCCCTGTATGCCTTAAATATAAATAGCCTGAAAGGTGACATTAGAAAGTGTCAGAAGATAATCCAGCCTAAAAATCAAAAATGTCCACGCCTCCCTGCTGAAATTCCTGCAAGGTCCTGTTGCAGCACGTCTATCACGTTGACTTCCAAACCGTTATCACATTTTTGCACTGCTGACTCACGACCGGTGCGGTATTTTTCACAATCACAAGATACATTTTCTAGTTCCAGTCGAGCGAAACATGATGCATGATACCATCTGTGTGTTGCTGAAAATAGCCTAAAATCTTTTGATACAATATCGCCACACATACAACATTCAACTGACGGTAAATAGTCACAATTTATTGTAAGATGTGCTAGAATATTATTTCTCGTCGCCATGTTGTGTTCACTTTCTTCTTTATTCTATCAATTGACGCACCTTAGTTATGGATTTTGTATCAGCGGCTTCTTCTATAATGATTTATAATTTCACACACAAACACCTTTTACAGCTTGTTTTCGATAGTAACACTTGGGAGATCTTTCGATTCCTATTTCCTGATAGGAGATGCAGACAAAACACACATTCTCTCTTTTGCATTATTTATCTTATTGCGTAGATTTCTTCCTCTGGTTTTATATAACAGTAAAAGAAAGCACTTCTTCACATACTCATTATTAAATTTCGTGCACACTCATACTGTTTGTCTTTGATTTTAACTTAATTCACAGAGCTAACACAACTAAATTCTCACTCATCTTGAAGTTGGTATGCTCACAAAAACATAACACTGAAACATTTTCCATTCACTATTGAGGAGTATATTTATTTCATAAACTTTGGTTGTTAATGACTGTACAGTCTGGTGTACAATCTTCAGTATGTATTTGCAATTTAATTCTGCATCACATTTTTTTCTGATACAGACTACTTCCCTAAAAAATGTCTTTCGCCCTTTCTTTATGACCCATTTGTACAAAGTACTTTGGACTGCTTCTATATTGTGCCTATTGTGACTCACATTTGCTAGACAACAGATCTCTTCAACCAAAAATTGTTTCCCTCTGTGATTTAAATGAAGGCCATGGCTGGTGTGCATGGACCTGTCTAATGTGCTTACATTTATTAAGTTCACATACAGAAACTTTTTGCATACAGCATCGACCTCTTTCTTTGCTCTTTCTATTAATTTATTTACACTTGACCAAGGAGGTAGGTCATATCTGCGTGGTTGATTTGCAACAGCTACATTTGTGTAGCATTTGGGTAGCACACTTTCAAGAACAGTGACAGCATCATTCGCACCTGCACAAATTACGACACAGTCTTTTTGGTTAAGGTTTTTACACTATTTTACCACTGTTTTTGTCACTTCTGCAATGCCTGTTCCTGGTTTGACAAAGGCTTGGACAATTGCGTTAGTTTGTGTATCTGCTACCTTTTCTGCTATCTTGACGTCCGTGATTATCGGCAAAAATTAACACTTTTTGCTCTTTTTTGCACACTTGAGGCCAGTCGACTTATTTTTAATCACATTTCTTTGTTTAGGATGCGACACGCGTGAAAAATTTACAGTGCACGGCTGTTGTTATTTATAATTATTATCTGGGCTCATGTGTTTCTGAAAGGCATTGTTTGTGGCGTCACATTTGTCATTCTAACTATTTGTTACACTTACTTTATTATTTCCAAGTTTTGTGCTGGTTTTCACAGTCGTTATTCCTTTGATTATATCGCTTTTAGCCGATATTTCTCCCAGGTTCAGACGATGATCTGTTTGTTGAGTTTTACAGCCAAGATGTTGCAGTTGTTTTCCCAATAAGGATACAATCCTTTTAAGTTCACTGATTTCACTGTTTTTTGCAGTTAAAATGAGACGGAAATCATCACAACGTTTACATGTCAATGTCACTGAATTTGCATTTGCCACGGATTTTTTCTCTAGATTTTGACGTTGTAACGATTTCATTGGCTTTTTTTGCTTTAACTTCGCAGCAGTAACATTTTCCAGGTCTAACCACGATACGTTTTTTGCACTAAATACATAAAGACTAATTATTTTTTTATGTTTTTCGCCGAACTCGATTTTCGTGAACGTTTTTTCACCGCTATCTTGCCATTAATTCATTATGATCATTTAAAATGAGAGCTCTACTTGAGAGGAAACCAAAATACAGGCAATAATATTTTATTTGTTTATATTTAACTAAAATGTAATTTAAGTTGTACCATAAATTCATTGAAACTGAATATGAAATAAGAAAATTTTTCCAGATTGAATATCATAACAGGTAGGGCAACCCATTTTTTTTTATGTAAGTACACTCAATCAGGGTAACTTTTTACAAGTCAGGGTATCTTTGTATCACTTCCTACTTTTGTTTCAAATGCTTGGTGTGCCATCTACTGGCATTCTTATACACCAAAATTAGCGCTGTTTTTCCTCTGAGATTTCTAGTTCATATTTCAACTATTATTTTTCCACTTTCCTATAAGCTCTTTGGCTTCTTGTTATTTTTTGAATGTGTTGGCTGCTAAGAGAACTTATGACAACAGTTTTTTTTTTTTTCAATTTGTGATTGAAAGTACAAATAATGTGCTTCTCTGTAATGTTTAGTTAGCAAACAGTTAAATAATTCTTTGAGTTTACAATGATACTATTTGAATTTAAATTATTATTTACTTTATTGAGATAATAACTGTTATATAGCTAGTTGCAGATTCTAACCCAGTTTAGGGCAACACTGTACTGGTACAAAGTTACCAAGTTTGTGGTATAATGTTTACCAAATTGAAAGTAGACTAATAAATCTAGATATTATAACGTTAAAACTGGGAAAATGACTTGGTATATCACGAATTGCGTGACTTTGATGCTTGAACATACCAATACTAGCATTTATGTGAAGAGGAAATCGAAAATTCGCATCACAATAATTAAAGAAACTGATGGTAGACTATTAAACAAGTTCTTACGTTACTCGTTCGTAAAATATTAAAAAATTACTGTAGGCTCAACAGTAAACTAAAATATTCGTCCTAAGCATCCAGTCAGTCATGAAGTTAAATAAGCGTACTATATTTTTCTTCTATAGACCATGGGATGGCAGAAACCTTCAAACCCAGGTATTGTGAAATACAGCACAAAAACCCGTTACTCAAATGACACCCTGCACAAAATATTAGAAGAAATTACTACTGGAAGAATTGACCAGAGGGAACCTGCAAGTAAATATAACATTCCAAGACAAACCATTGTGAACGAATTAAAAAACAAGTACTGCTGTAAACTTGGAAGACCCACTGTGTTTAGCGAGATTGAAGAAAGATATTTCGTACTACATTGTATCACTGTCAGTGGCATGGGCAACGACCTATATAAAAAACATAAACTAGCTATGGCACCGCCATATTTGAAGCAACTTGAAAACTGAGCCGCCATGTTTTGTAATGTCAAGGTGCAGCCTATACGTCGTCTGCTAATACTGAATGTTGTTATTGTTTACTATGCATGGCGTTAAAAAATGCCAATCTGCACTGACAATCTGATTTCTCTACGGAAAAACATTTAGTGATGAAGGCCATAAGAAATGAAACACACTTCTGACATCGATTAATTGAAAAGTTTATTACGAAATGTTGCAGTTCATTTCGCTGCAGCGCCATATAGATTAGGTCAAAAACAATTTTAAATAGTTCAGTAGGTCCAAAAACGATCAATTGACAGCGCAGGACCTTTCATTGTCCCTTAAACAATATAAGTTTGTATATATTTGCCGAATATGTTTCCCTCTTTCTTCTATTGGGCCTGGTTTTTGCACAAATGGCTTAACCTACAATTAAAATACTATTTTAACAGCATTCTGAACAATTCCACACACAACTACAGAAGGAAGTTCTTCCATATTAAGGTTGGACAGTCCCTGATACCGTTTCTGCCACTGTTAACAATTTTAATACACCCTTTGGAGCAGTATAAAAACTATTTTTGGTGCATTTTATTGCAATGAAACCTTTTTTCCATCAGTTTCCTCCAGTTTATGAAGGTACTGCTGCAGTAAATTATGTTTGCTGTTAAACCATTAAGAAAACAATAGCTCTTATTAATCCCAGTGACGATAAACACTAGTGCCTATTTTGCTATTTGGCTATCATCACTTTCCTCACATCCTTGCCCTAAGGCAACATAGCCCCAGACCTTATTTCCATCCCATATTAAGTTTTTTTAAGAGCCATCTCATCAAACATAAGCGCAGCTAAAATAAGTCCTGAACTACGTTGAACCTCATCTGCTAATTTTTAAAGGTTTCTTCTGTAAATCCAGGACTGTAATTTACTGTAGTTGTCCACCTGCGGAGTGTTCGAGGATGGGGTAACTTAACAGACTTCGTCAAATAATTATAAGCTTTGAAGGAGTAAAAACTTGGTGTAAGGGCAAACTGTCATATTTCTTTAGGATATTCAGGAACTGAACATTTGTTTTGCATTGCAAAAAGTGCTTCAGAATATCACTATTTTTGTCACATCCTATCACTTTAGAAGCACAGTCTTGAAGTCTCTTATTTAGGCCTACAACCACTGTTTTATATCTCAAATTTGTTTCTTCTTTCTTTAAACACTTTGCCTTGCATGTTTTGCTTGCTTCCTCGGTCCTTTTCTGTAGTGCCTCATAATTCGTTTTCAATTTTTTGGGGCTAGGCAAACAATAAGAATGATTTGTATGATCATTCTGATTCACTCTTTCACCTACAAAAATGAAGTACTATCATTAAGCTTCATTTCTCTTGAAACATACATTGATTAATAGTATATTTCACACATAACCCATATAGCAAATAAATAACAGGACAATTATTTTACCTGGTTCATTTGATAAGGAAGCTGATTCTTCACTGACAGGCCGTTTCCTTGGTTGTCTCTATACTATAGTTGTTTTCTGCAGATGGTCAGGAAACGTAAATATTTTCGGTACTGCGTGTGACAGAAGTCGCCTTTTCTCGTTTGTACTATACATGTAGCTATCTTCAAAGTGAAACGAGCATATGTAGCTATATTGAGTTGGCTGTCACTTATCTCACCACATATTGGCTACTCGCCGACTTAACAGCTTTCTTTTTCAGAGGAAATCTAATAATAAAGAGAAGTCTATACAGTAGCTTATTTACATTTTGTATACAGCTTAAAAACGAAAATGATGCACAAAACACTAAGTACAACATGCATTTAGATACTCACCTGAAATATGATATTACAGTTGCTTTATCACTTCTATTAGCGGAATTGTAAGCTGCACATACACTGGGCATGATTTGCGATCAGTCAATAAGACTTTTAAAATAAATTACAGCCGGAAAACAGTGATTTTCTAACGCCAGTACTATACACCAAATGTAAATAAACTGACATGTAGACGCTTCAAAAAATGGCGGCCGGTGTTGCTTTTTGCTGCCACTGGGAGCGCTGTTACCTCACACATAGCCACTGTTGTTGTTGTGGTCTTCAGTCCTGAGACTGGTTTGATGCAGCTCTCCATGCTACTCTATCCTGTGCAAGCTTCTTCATCTCCCAGTACTTACTGCAACCTACATCCTTCTGAATCTGCTTAGTGTATTCATCGCTTGGTCTCCCTCTACGATTTTTACCCTCCACGTAGTTTATATACCTCCTTGGGCATAGGTGTTCCAGTATCAATCTTTGACTTAAGGTGTATAGTTGTCATATCTTGACATGTGTAACAGAAATGTAAGCTGCTTTGCAGATAATATGCCTGGATGGGAATGGCGAAAGGCCCTTTTAGAGAGGCATAGTTTTGAACTTTCTCACAAATTTACAGTAAATATTTCAAGGAAGTATGCTGCCGTAAATGAGGACATAATCAGTACTTTCTTTCTGAAATACAAAGACGAAATAAAAGATGTTCCTGCTGAAAATATTTTCAATTTTGACAAAACAGGGTTTCATGACTTACTGGCAAAAGGAAAGCTATTGTTTTGTCGAATGTGTCAACAGCCTGAGAAAACCGAGAATACATGAAAATCATGTTTCGCTGTCATGTTCTGTGGGAATGCAGCAGGAGAATTCCTTCCTCCATAATGGACTGACAAGATTTACAATGCACCTCCTGGAACATGAATGAATTCATCAGACAGTGGGTGGATGGAACAAGGAATATTTGATGACTGGTTTCAAATTCACTTCCTCCCTTTTGTCTTAAAGAAAGAAGGTAGGACAGTAATTACTGGAGACAACCTCTACTCTCATATCTCAATCATAACTTTGGAGCTTTGTGACCAAACTAACATTAAGTTCATTTGCCTGTCACCGAATGTGATACATCTTCTGCAGCTGCTAGATGTGGCTTATTTTTCTTCTCTGAAGAAAAACTGGAGAGATGTTCTTTCTCAATGGAGGAAGACTCCAGGAGGAAAAAGAAACAATGTCTTCCAACTGGTACATTTAGTAGCCTACTGGCAAAGACTTTGCAGTTAGGTGAACAGACAGCACCTTCAGATTTAGTGAAAGGATTTGAGAAATGTGGACTGTGTCCTGTAAACTGTGATACAGTCTTACAATGTCTTCCTCTTATGCAAGAAATGAGTCTTCTGTCATTGGAAGTGTGGGAGCTGAATTTAAAAAGATATTTGGTGACAATAAGACAATTAGATCTGAATGTGAAGTGTGTCAAAAAGTACAAGTTGCCCATAGAACCAGTGAAGAGTGTGTCTACAGAAGATGTTAGGACATTTTATGAGAATAGGGGGCTAAGTAGAAACAATGGAAGGAAGAGGCAATCACAAATAGAGCGAGAAGAAAATTAACCAGGGGGTGAGCTAGATTTTGTGCAGTGTGGTACATCATGTCCAAGATCAGGGCCAAAAACAAGAAGAGGTGTAAGAGCTCGTTCTGCAACACAGAACTTTAAATCGAAGTACTCTGGCCACAGATGCTTCTGAAAGTTGTATCTCAGCTGCATTAGATGCGAACAGATATATGACTGATCACATGGAACTTGTAAACAGCCCTATTGTTATTGCTGAGGGGAACATGGTTGTAGCAGAAGAATTACTAACTGATATGGTCAATCAACCTTATACATCTGAAGATGACTTTCATGTAAATGACTGTGTCATTGCAGTATATGAGGGCAAATGCTATCTTGGAAAAGTCACTGCACTAGAGGTGCGAGGCAATTGTGTGACATTCAGAACAAGTTGCATGGTTAAAAAAGGAAAATATTGGGTGTGGCCTAAGAGAGAGGATTCAATTTGGTACAGAAAAGACAGTATATCAAAGAAAATTGATGAATCCTGCATTAAACATATTAATAAAAGGGGCATGGTTCATATCAGTGATGACCTCCTGTGCTCATCGGATGAAGATATTTGAGGAAATCTATTTCCTTTATAGTATTAATGAATGGGTTGTGTTCTGTTTTTGAAGAAAATGTGTACACTATTATGTGTAATATGTATTACAAGCTGTGACAAATATGTTTTTCTACATTTATTTTCACTTAATTTGAGAACTGTCAGTGCCAGGTGGATACAAATATATTGATATTTCAAACTCTACATTGGATTAACACTGCTTGTTTTTATGTCTTATTAACACCTGCTTTCCTTAAGGTGTGGTCTAAAGTTACAAAGGGCATTAGATATAGGAAAATACTGATTTTTTAAAGATTGGTCTAAAGTTAACCTGAATGACAGTGTAACTTTGTACCAGTATTAAAATTGAAATTTCTCTCTAATAGGGCATAATTATTATACATTTCTATTTTCCCAAGCACTAAATGAATGTAGATGCAAAATGTTACAATATCTGTTCTGATGCGTAATTTATTTTTTTATACAGTATTTTCAAAAAATGGAAAAGTGGTACAAAGATACCCCAATTGACTGTAACTAAAACCATTTCATAAGTTGTACTTGTTATTTTGTAAATCTTACATTCAATAACATATTTGATTGTTTAGTTTTATGTAAAAGAAAGTGGTGATGAGCCACGAAGTCAGTCTGCATTATTGTCTTTTGGAAGGTGTTTGTGTGAGAGGCTTTCAGAGTCTGTCAGATCGCCAATGTATATTCCATCTATGTATTTGATAATTAGTCACAATATAAGACATGAAAAGAGTTATATTCTGTGTTTTATTTAAAAATTAGTACAAAAGTGATGCAGATTCCAGGACTTTCTGAAGCAGCAACCCCCAAGGATATCAAAGTTTAGTATCTCATCACATGGAGTAGCTAAGTTGTTATGTGAACTGTGATTGAATTTTTCTAGTTTTCACATGTCTTCATACTTGTGAATAGTGGAGGCCCAAACCATTAAGTTGTCTGATGGTGTGATTGAGAATTCACTATTACCACTGTCCAACCATAGTCAGAACTTGAGAACCTGTTCATTTTTTTCTCACTCAGCATCAGTGTAATTAAAATCTTCCCTTCTCTCACTTTTAAGGGCGGCATTTTGATAGGCAATAAAGAGTGCAAATTTTCTGAAGAGTTCTTATTCTTCTGGTCACAAATACTCCCAACCAATATTAATTGTGATATTTTTAAAAGGGGGTTGGGATGTCAAATAGGCTGACTGAGAGCAGAAGAGGTGGCATAGGTCATTTTAATTTCCAGTGAATATAGGTTTGATGACTTCCATTACAAAATACATACATTTGAATTCCATAGAGCGAAATGCAATATAAGTGATAGAAGAATGTTGTGTGAAGAGGGCTGGCAATGCACTTTGGCACACTTAAGATCAAATGTCATGTCTTACATTTCCTCAAACATATATGTTTTATGGATCAAACTCTTCAGAAAAATGCTTACTACAAAATGAACATATTTTTGCAAAATATCTTTTTTTTTAATTTTTGATGTCCAATCTCAAATGATCAAGAGAGGGTGGGTGGAGGCACCCAAGTCTTTGCCCCAGTTCAGAGTTTGAGACAAAGCAAGCTGGGATATTTTTACTTCCCCTATTGTTTTGCCATCTGCCTTCTTAAAATTCATTTTTTATTTTTAAACTAATTACTATTAACATAAATGATTATAATCGCAATTTTCATACAAGAGAAAGGTTGGCCCTCAGTTTTAAAGAATATAACACCAAATCTAATTTTGTGCTTAGTTTTGTGTATGTAATTGATTTTCTAATTTATTTCAACCATTCCTGGATGATATCTTGCATTATAGAGTTAAGTTAGTAATTGTTTCATAACTTCAATTCTATTGTTGAGTTATAAACAAATATAAATTCTGTACTAATTATAAATATTTGGAGGAACAACTAATAGTAGTCTTAAAGGGTTCATTTGGCTCTATTCCAAAACAAAGCCAGCCCTTAATTATTTTCAAAGTAATTAATAGTTTTGTCGAAAGTATTGTTTGCATAACTGTATTTGTTAATTTCATGATTTCATGATTTCTACTTGTAGTAGAAGAAACTGTTAAACAGACACAATTTTTCAATTTATGCAGTTAATTGCATGAGTTAGGTTTTAATTGTAATGACATGTGACGCATATGGCACACGCAGAAACATGAACCCGTTAGGGTATACGAATGCTCTGATAGTGTCGATGGATGTGGAGGGTGGGATTGGAAATCATCACACTACTGAAGCGGTGTGGAAGTAGGGGGGTTTTACCAACAGTATGTAAGTAGAATCACCTTGGGTGGTGATAGAGAGGTTCGTGATGTCCTCCGGAGAAATGTCCACCCGCAGTTCAGTAAAGCGGGTCTCCGGTGGAAGGCCCTGGTCAGTTCTGGGTAGGAGTGCTGAGAAGCCTCGGAATGGGGAGCCAGGAGGGGTCAGGGGTTTCTGCTGACCCAGTGCGGGGGGCACAGGAGTGTGGGGATAATGTGTGCTTTAGGGGAGTTCGCACTGTGTCCTCGCGGAACATTACGTGTGTGCAGGTTTCCAATGTTCTCGGGATGTATGTGTGCAGGGGAGTGTGGCTGCGGGGGGGGGGGGGGGGGGTTATGAGTTTAGAGCAATGCAGTTTGACGCGTTCGAGTAAGGTGGGTAGCTCCGCGAGGATGGGTTCAGGTGAGGGGTTGACCAGTTCACCAGGTAAGACGAGTCTCTGTCCGTACATGAACTCGGCAGTTGTGCACGGAGGCCAAGCAGTACGAAACGCAGTGCCTCTGTCCATAGCTTTTCATCGCGTCGAATTGCAGTCTTTAGCGTCCTGTGCCATCGCTCAACTAATCCATAGGATTGGGGGTGGCAGGCTGTGGTGTGAACACGGGCAACACCACAAAGAGCGTAGAGCGAGTTAAACAATGTGGACTTGAACTGGCGACTTTAGTCGGTGGTGATGGTGGCAGAGGAACCAAAATGAGCGATCCACACAGCGAAGAGTTCTTGTGCTACAGTCTCTGCGGTAATGTTCGGCAGGGGCGCGGCTTCCACCCACCGTGTCGTCCTGTCAATCACTGAAAGGATGTACCTGTAGCCGTCTGAGGGGGGGAGGGGGCCCACTAAGTCTATGTGGACATGTGAAACCGGCTTCTGGGTATAGGGAAACTATGCAGTGGGGGTATGGTGTGGCATGAATTTTGTTCTGTTGGCATGGTGTACAGTAGAAGGTCCACTCTTGGCAATTACGCCTCATGTTGTGCCAAACAAAACATTCCGTCATGAGTCTTGTGGATGCGCGGATGCCAGGGTGCGCTAAATTGTGGGGCTTGAGAAACATTTTGCACTGTAAGGCTTGCGGGATGAACGGTCTTAGGGTCCCGGTGGATTCTTCACACCAAATCTTGCCAACTACGCCCGGGTAAGTCTTGGTTTGAGTGACGAGTTTTGGTCGGAAATCAGTGTCAAGAGTTCCTCGTCCGCTGCTTGCAAGGTAGCGAGGTTAGTTATACCAAAAAGTGACGTCACCGCATCAACTCGTGATAGGAAGTCTGTGATGCGTTGTCGGCGACCCTGATAGACCACACATCAGTGGTAAACTGTGATATAAAGTTGAGTAGAAATATAGAAAACGGCGTGGTGGCAGGACTTTCGGGGGTTCTGTAAGGCTGTTTGTGGTCTGTGAGTACATAGAGTCTTCGGCCCTCGATCTCTGGACGAAAATGTTTGATGGCCTCGTAGACCGCTAATAGTTCATGATCAAAGGCGGAGTACTTCTTTGAGAAGAAACTCAGTGCGGAGGTAGAGTCATCGACCATTTGGCTCAGGACGGGGCCTACTGCGTTTTCGCTAGCGTCTGTAGTTATGAATAGTTCTTCTCTGGGTGAGGGCATGCTATGGTAATTGGTGAGGCCAAAAGTTGTTTTAATTTCTCGAAAGCGGAAGTCATTTCTTCTGTCCAAGGGACGGGTTCTGTGCGTGAAGTTAACTGTCCTGCGAGCGTGTCTGTAAGCAGAGCCTGGACTGTCGCGGCAGGTAGGTGCTTCCTGTAATAGTTTATTGTTCCTAAGAAACGGGGCAATTCCTTGTAAGTAGTCGGACATTGCATCTCTAACACTGGTTGAACTTTAGCAGGCAGGGGGGTAATGCCCACTGATGACACTACGAACCCTAGGAAGCCGACGGAGGTCCAGTGTAACTGTAGCTTCTTATTGTTTGTTTCAATACCTGCTGCCTGCAACTTACTGAGTACATATTGTACATGGGTCTTGTTGTCCTCTAGTGAAGGGCTGAACACAAGGATGTCGTCTAAATAGGCGAAACAGAAATCGAGGTGAAAGTGAACCTCATTTATGAATCACTGCCAAGTCTGGGCTTCATTATGAAGACCGAAAGGCATGTAATGGTATGCAAAAAGGCCAAAAGGTGTGGTACTGGCCATCTTTTCAACGTCTTCGGGTGCCATAGGTATCTGATGATACGCACGTTTGCAGTCAATGACCGAAAAATAGCTACAGTCAGACAGTGTGTGTGTAAAATTGGCTATGTTGGGTACAGGGTATTTTTCAAGAATAGTGTGAGTGTTGAGTAGTCTGTAGTCTCCGCACATTCTTTTGCTACCATCTTTCTTATCTACAAAATGTATCGGCATAGACCATGCGCTGGAGGAGGGCTCCAGGACTTTGGCTTGTAAAAGCTCAGTAATTTCCTCCTTCGTGATCTGCATGAGTTCAGGTTTTAAGCATCTAGTTCTACAAGAGATTGGAGGTCTGTCGGTTAGATGCAGTTTGTGTGCAGTTCCGTTTGTAATGACCGAGACTGTTGGGTCGATACATGCGGCCGCGTACTTGTGAGCACTCGTGTGTGGTGCAGCAGCCTGTTGGAGTAGCGCGATGTCAACGTGCCTGGTGTGGTTTGGCAGGTCCAAATTGTTCTGAGGGTGCCGTTCGGTTGTCTTGCTGACATTGTGTGCTGTGTGGCCGTAATCTCAGTTGGTGGCGCGATGGGCGTTTCTAGGTAAGGTGTCTGCCGTGCAGGGGTGACAAACGCTTCCGGAGTCGGCTAAAAAAGTGTGATATGCTTCCGTGTAGTGGCGGCCTTGTCATTAGTTAGTGGGTCCGGCACAGGACGTGTCACTGGCAGTGAGGGGGCATGAGCCTCAACCGCGGTGTTGGAAACTGGTGCTAGTGGCGACATGACAAGTGCAGTGCGTGAGATGTCACTGTTTGTACACGCAGTTGTCATGGTAATGACTGAATGTTTATAAATATCCGTGTCTGTGGGGTGCAGTTGTGCGGAATCTGCCGAGGGAAGATTAGCACTGTGTGTGGGTGGAGAATCACTGTTTGCACACTGAATCGAGGCACTGGTACTAACCTTAGTATCGTGCTCTGTGATGCGTTGCTGTAGCGTCTCAATGTGGTGTCTGGCGGCCATAAGCTCGAGCGTAACCTTTTCCATGCGACGTTTGATCTCGTGCTGTTCCTATCTCAGCGAACGGTTTGTCACTAGTTTGTTGTAAAGTGGTTGAGAGCGCGTCGCACAATCTTATTAGGTGGGGTACGAACTCAAATCAGTATCACACGCACTCACAGTGGTGCAGTGGATATGTTCGCCTGAGGGTTTGGGAAAAACAGTATTGCGCCCTATGTTAGGCGAAAGTACATGGTGTTTAAGAAAGTCAGCGCCCAGAATCGGTTCTGGAATGCCTGCCACCCCTGCCACCAGAAAAGTCCACTTAAGCATGCTCTTGGGGGAAAGGTGTATGGAAAATGACGTCGAGCCTACACACTTTAGACGCATTGCGTTGACCGCTCATAACTGTGTAAAGTGTGGTCGGACGTTTGCTGGTTTCATCGACAGTGGTAGCAAAGACATGTCTGCGCCCATGTCGATAAGGAAACAAATGCCTGTTACACAGTCTTTGATGTACATGCGGGTGCACTTAGGAAGTGGCTCCTCTACCGAGTGGAGGGACAACTGCTTTTTCATTGAAGGTGGCTGTGTCTAGACCGACCTGCGCGGTGTGTTTGGGTGGTAGCAGGGAGGTCTACATCTCTTAGCACCCGATCCGAACTTAGTATGGTAGTAGCAGAATGGGTAGTGTTGTGGGTGCTCTTGGGGGTCTGGATCATCAGAAGTGTGGAGACTAGATGGAAGGGGCGGAGGTGGTGTAGTCGCTGCTGTTTGTGCAGCTTGTAGCTGGTTCGACTGGCCCAGTGAATTGTGCCCAGCGTCTAAGTTGTGGTGTCATCTGCGGCCTGCCACTGGAGGGGGAAGGTTGTAGTGATCGGGGGTTTGCTGAGCATGGAGTTCGAACTGGAGAGCGGAGTGCGCTCGGTAAGTGGTGCGGATGCGTTATTCAGTTGATTGATCTTCGTGGCTGGCGATGGCAGTTTGGAGAGAGAGAGGCAGTTACCTGATCCACATCGAGATGAGGGTGTCATTGGGCTCGGCTCGTTCATTGACGAGGAGTCATAAGCATCACCACAGCTGTGACAGAGTTTTGCACCGAGGTGCTCCTCGTAGATAAGGTTCTGAATTTTTTCCGTTGACGTCTGGGTGACGTGTTCCAATATTTCCAATATTATGTCCTTGGCAGTTGTGTATTTGTCTACCTGTGGGGGTGTGCTTACTAAATCATGGATCAGGTCTACTCGGTCGTGGAGGTTGGTTCAGCAGACAGAGTCATCATTGAGGGAATAGTGTTGAAAAGTTTGTTCTGCGAGAGCGAACCAGAATTTCGGGTGCTCTAGTGTGAACACTGGTAGTTTTGGTAGCCTCTCGGGTGCCAGCGGTTTGGAAGCGGCCAGTAGGTTAGATGCAGGTGCGGATATCAGGTCCCATGTGGGCGGGGTTGCTGTATCTTTGAGCCTTCATGGCGCGGCCGGCGTGCTCGGTAGCATTGTAAAAACAGGCGGTTGGGCGGTAGGGTAGCTCGGCGCAACGAAGCAGTCAACCGACACAGCTGGTACAACACGTGTTGTGGTACATGGCTGAGCATTAGGCCAGTGTTCACAATTGACATTATCTGGTCCCCTGGTGGAATAGTTCACTGTGCTCGACTGGAGTGGCACGGTACTACGTGACCACGGTAAGTTGTTTACAATGTTCACATGGTGTGTGTAAAAAGAGGTTCCATAAACTGGTACGAAAAAGTCCTGAGGTACGTTCACTGGCAAAGGTATGGTTGCACTCGCATTATTAGAGTAAGTCAACAGAGGTGTTCGTGAACTGTGCAACTTGTTGCTGTGCTACATTCGCGGAAGGATACAGTTGAAGTCTATACAGGACAGAAGCAGGTCCATCTACAGAATTAACACTATCTGCTTGCACACTGTAATTAATGTTTCTAATTCACTGCTGTAGATGTAGGAGATGAGGAGGGGTTGTTCCGCTGGTGGGATTCATATTTCGGAGTAACGTGGGGGAAGCATGGCGTCACAAAACCAGAGTCACTCGGATTTTTCTCTAGGTTATGTACTCGAAGTGACGTGGAAGAAGGTTCCGGCAATGTAGCCAGAGCTGATTTCACTGTAACAGGGTGTTGGAAATCCCGCGGGATAAACACACTTTCTTCATTATGCTGGTTAACACTGAACTCTGGGTGTGTGTTGCCCATGAGTCGATGGATGTAAACAGTGTTTTTCGTAATGCAGTAGTCCCGAACACTTAACTCTTGCAAAACGGTAGAATAAGGAATAACGAACTTGGGGTCACCAGTATGGGGTATAAGTAGGTACTATATTACCGAATAATACACTCATTACTTAAAACACAGATTTATTGTACTTGATGGCACAATGTATGTAGCACAAAGACAAAGGAAAAGGACCCAAGACGTGGGTCTCTGCTTGACGCTCCAAAGAACATGGTAAAGAGAAATCAAACCTTCATAGCTGGTGACAGTCAATGTTTAACTACTACTGTGAACATCGCCACACCTGTAATGGGCTGGCCGGAGTGGCCGTGTGGTTCTAGGGCCTACAGTCTGGAACCGAGAACCGCTATGGTCGCAGGTTCGAATCCTGCCTCAGGCATGGATGTGTGTGCTGTCCTTAGGTTAGTTAGGTTTAATTAGTTCTAAGTTCTAGGCGACTGATGACCTCAGAAGTTAGCTCTCATAGTCTCAGAGACATTTGAACCATTTTTGAACCTGTAATGGTTAGATCAACAACAATGCATCAACTTAAGTGTGAAATAAGTGTAACACAATTAGGCCATATATTAAAACAATGACAGTGTTTGTTCCATATATACCGTTTTACTCCTCAAGAACTGTGAAATGTGTGGTTAGGCTTTTACTGCTTTTACTGTATTGTAGCAGTATGTGGATGTTTGCAAACTGTTAATGAGGCCTTTCAAGAGTTAAACAATAGTGCCAACTGCCTATATAACTGTGTATTATTTGGGGGAGGGGTGGGCGGGGTGGGGTGGGGGTTTGTGGACCGTGAAAGTAAAGAACAGTGAAACATAAATATGCACCTGTCAGCTACATCATTTAAAGTAGTCAGTGTTTGACTTCCGCCCTCCATTTTTCAGCCAGTATAGCAACACAGTACATCGACACAAAGGACCAACAATGAGATACCAAAGCAGGCAAACGTCACAGGTTGTCATGGATGACCCATATATCTGGGAAATGGTTATGAAGTGTATATAGTATTTCTGAGGTAAATCTGTGTAATAGCAGTTGTGCACCCCTGTAAACATTTTCTGAGACTGGTGTTAGCAACTTCCTTAAATTCTGGGTAGCTTACCAAATGGGTGGTTTCGTTGGTTTATATCTAATTAAAAGCAATAAATATCACTTTCAAGCAGTGTTAAGTTATCCATGAATCGGTATTTGGGCCTTTAAATGTCCATTGTCCCTGTGTTGCTACAGATGTTGCTCTACAAAGTATTCACACAGTTTATTAATACATTTGCCATCAAAAGATCTGTGGCTTGACAAAATATATGAGTTCCTAACAAAAAAGTTTCACAAAGAATTGCTTCTAAAAGGTATGCCTTGTTGGTACTGGTGCTGTCTATCTTCCTCCTTCTGTAATGATGGAATTCATGGTCTGCAACACCCAATGGCACGACAAGGTCATGTGGCACTGACAGGCGCTTGAGGGCATGGTGATGAGTGGAGTGGTGAGTGACAGCCAGGTTGGAGGTGGACAGTTACAATGTGACAGCATACTCGGGTGGACTGTCGATTGTGCAGCGTGCCACTACTGCTGATCTATGGAATCACCTGCCCAAGCTGTCTATTAGTCCTGGTGGTTTCGCAATACAGCTCCAAGAACTGTATGTAAAGCTTGTACTCAGAAGTGTGAATTAGCCCCAGCTGAACTGATATCATTTATCCAGTGGGGTAATCAGTCACCCTCCAGACTTGTAAGTGGCAGATCCACATCATAGTGGAAAGGTAAGACATGTCTGAAGTTGTAACTTCAATGAGACGTGACTGGTGCAGACATGTTGTGACTGTGTGAGGAACTTGGCCTCTTGTCGCCACACCAAGAATAAGGCAAGATATGTTTTGTCCTTTAAACATTAGGCTACAGTTTTTGTGTATGCTTGTTCTGAAAAGTCTAATTCAAGAAGTACTCGAGGTGATTATGTATTTGATGGAATCATTTAAATGCACCCATGTTATTTGCTTGTCATTAACTCTTGATGGCAGTAAATTTCAAAGTGTTGATCGTAATGTACAATTATTGCTGAGTGCCTGATATGATGGTTTTCTAACAGAGTCTTTCTAATGCACTGTTGTTAACTATTAACTTTCCAATTTGAAAAGTGTTACATTCTGAAAGATTCGTTGAATCCATTTATGAGATTAATGATGGTATGAGGAGTGAATAATTTTGTGCCTGTTGACCTGGTGGCTAGTTTCTTGTTGATGTCAGTTAATGATTAATTTTCAGCTGCTTGTGTATTTTTTCAATAATTTGTGTGTTACTGAGAAAACTTAACAATTGATATGTTGATGGATCATTTGGATCTGCTATATCAATGGTTATTAGTTGAACAATATAGTGATGTATTCTGACTGGATGATACACTATATAATTAATTTTGAGCCATACTCATGTCTTGCATATCAGTGTAATACAATGTCATCATATTAAAAATGGTCGTCTGCCCCTTTTTATATCGAGCATCACTCAACAAAAGTAAAGTATTATATATTTTCCAAAGTGATGATTGGTAGCTGATGCTTTCAACAAAGGACAAAGGAGCACAGTGCTGCACTCACAGCTATTGCTGATTGCTAGCAAATAGGACCCAGAGCGCTGTGGTGCATGTGGCATTGAGAGACAAGAAATATTATTGGATGAAAGTGTTATTACTGGAGCATCAGAAAGTGAAATACATAGTAGCTGTGCTACCATTACACTAAGGCCTACAGCATTCAGATGAAAGGTGGTATAAAAATTTTGACAACAACCAGTTTTGACTGTGCGACATTGCATTCAGATGACAGGCAGTTTGCCTCTGTCTCTAACAGAAGACAAGGCTTCCTCCAGGAACTGCCCCAACTTACAGTGTTGCACATCATGCAGATAACCAGGCTTAGAGACTTATCAGTGTGGCCATGTTATTTGTTCCATATCAGGATTGGCACACACTTTGACTCTGCAGCTGCCAGTCACTGGTCAGATTTTATGTCAAAAGTGTGCATCACACTATGGATTTCTGCCTAATTTGGATAATTTCTTCATGGTGTGATGGTGAAAAGATGAAAGGAGGTATGATAACAGGAAATATAAAAATCAACAATGGAGACAAAAATGTAATTGCAATAAAGGAAAATTTAATTATATCAAAAATTCAATTGTTATGGAGGGACTGGAATTTGATAGTCAGGAAAATAGGCGTGCATGGAGTAGAAAAAAGAAAAGAAAATGGAAACTGTGTTGTGGAAGTTTTCAATTTAATAATTATTAATGTTTGGTTTCAGAATGATGAAATAAAGTTATATCTGTGAAAGAGATTAGGACACACTGAAAGATTTTGGATACATTATATAATGGAAAGACAGAGGTTAAAAACATTTCCAGGGGCAGCTGTTGACTCTAACCGTAATTGATTGGTTATGCAAATCAAAATTGAAGAAATTGGAGAAAGGAAGGAAATTTGGGAGATGAGATTTGAATAAAATGAAAAAATCAGACGTTATTGAATAAAATGAAAGACTCAGGCATTATTAAGGATTACAAGAACGAGAATTAGGCAATGACTGTCTGAAATGGGGGAAATGTCATATACCAGCTCTGCTGCAATCATTCTGCTGCAAGCTTTTTTATATTTGTGTGATTACCAACTAGCTGTGAAACAGGATGAATGGCCACCACCAAATTATATCCGAGAGCATAGTAGACCACTCTGTGGCACCACATGCAGCTGAACGTAACACGTTTTAATTCAGTGGCTGCTACATTATGTGAACCATCTGGATCCTCCCCACCACCACCACCAGATTTTATGAGCTGCAGAGATGGGTGTTATCCTTAAAACACATTCTCCACTTCCAGTGTTATCATCGCCTCAACCTACAGTAGCATATTTTCTCCACACCCTCCACCCAACATTCTTCACCCCCTCTCTGTGATCACCTCCTCCCTATGTTCATCTCTCACCCTCTTTCTTCACTTAAAACTTCCGGGCTGGTAGGCCATGGTCAAAGTATAAAACTGTCTCCTGACATTTCGTCTCCGACTCCGGGAGACATCCTCGGAGGTAAAACAGCGAACTGCCTCCGAGGATGTCTCTCGCAGTCGGAGACAAAACGTCAGGAGACAGTTTTATACTTTGACCATGGCCTATCAGCCCGGAAGTTTTAATTGAAGACAATATCAGCCGTGAAAGCTTACATTGTATGATCTCACCCTCTTTGTTTGTTGCCCTCAGCCAAAACACCTGCCCATCTTTTCTCACTCTTCTCCTTTTTCGCTCCTTGTCGCCCCACCTCCCTCCTTCCCTGATCCAGAGCCTCCTGAAACTCCACCTATTTGCAGTGTAGTTCCTGCACACTTTGCCATAAAGCACTTTTCTCTCTCCTCACCTGTACACTGCTATCCCTTCCCCACCTCTGCCCCCTCCAGATTGCTGCTTCCATTCTGCATTTCAGTTGCATCCTGGTCTGAGCTGCTGGAGATGGCAGTCGTGTGTGCATGTGGCATGCTCACTCGTGTGAATGAATGTATGTCTGTTTCTCCTTCTGATGAAGGCTGTGGCTGACAGCTGGCTAAGGTGAGTCTTTTAGCTGAGCATGTCTACAACTTAATGTGACATCTTTACAGTAAGTAGCAATCTTACACTACTGATATTCCCATCTGAAGTTTCAGTTGTTTGAAATGAGGGAAAGGAATACAATAAAAGATGAATAGGTGGCTTTGAGTGAATAAATAATTAGGGCAGCAGAAGATCAAATACTATTATGCAAAAAGTCAAGGCCTAGCAGAAATCCTTGTATAACAAACACGATATTTAATCTAATTGATGAAAGGAGAAAATATCAACATACATCGATTGAAGCTGCTGCAATGGAATGCAGATGGGTATAAATGAGATTAAAAAAAAAATGCTGAATGACTAAGCAGGAATGGTTATAAGACAAATTCAAGGCTGCAGAAGCAGGTATGAGTAGGGGCACAATAGATACCATTTATGGGAAGCGGAAAGAGACATTTTGAGAAAAGAGAAGCAGCTGTATGATTATCAAGGGGTCAGATGGCAAATCAGTACTAAGTGAAGAAGGAAAGGCTAAATATTAGATTAGATTAGATTAAGTGTTAGTTCCATAGACCAAAAATTGAGATGATTCTGATGAAAGTGGAATTTGTCAAAAAGTATAACATAAAAAACACAAAACATTTGAATATAATACTTACTACCATGGTCATTTGTCAAGAGATTGTCGAAGTAAGTGATTACATCACAGTAAACTGGAACTGCTAATATTTACAAAATTAATATACTGTCAGAATGAAACATTGTTATGCAATTTTAATAAATTTATCATACACAAAATACCTAATCACGACTCTTGTGACGAAGTGCTGTCAAAACTGAAATCTAACAGACATTTTTACTTAAGCAGGTCTGACAGTCCCTCTTAAGATATTCACCTACAGAGTAGGAATTTCCTATCAAAAAGTCTTTCAAAATCTGTTTAAACTGTGATTTATCTGAAACCAAGTTTTTAATGGTTGCTGGCAATTTACTGAAAATGTGTGTTCCTGAATATTGGACCACTTTTTGAACCAAGGTAAGTGATTTTAGGTCTTTACGTAGATTCTTATTCCTAGTATTGATACTATGTATTGAACTATTCATTGGAAATAAAGATATATTACTTGCAACAAATTTCATTAAGGAATAAATATACTGAGAAGCAGTGGTTGGAATACAAAGTTCCTTGAACAGGTTTCTAGATGATGTTCTTGAATTTATACCAAAAATGCTTCTTATAACATGCTTTTGCATGCTAAAAACTCGGTTTGATGAATTACTCCAGAATATTATCCCTTATGACATAATAGAATGAAAGTAAGCAAAGTATGCAAGTTTTTTACATTTGTATCTCCTACATCTGACATCATTCTTTCTGCAAATGCAAGCAATGGACACAAATTGGAACCTTGAGGAACACCACATGTAATTAATTCCCAATCAGATAAAGACTGACTGCTTACTGTGCAGGTATTTCACAACGATACCCTTTGTTTCCTGTTAGTTAAATAACACTCAAACAATTTTGCAGTATTGCCAGTAACACCATAATGTTTTAATGTACTTAAGAGAATGGTGTGGTTCACACAGTCAAAGGCTTTTGACAGGTCACAGAAAATGACAGTAGCCTCTAATTTATTATGTAATGAATTAAATACATTCTCACTGGAAGTGTAAATGGCTTTCTCTACATCAGAACCCTTAAGAAACACAAACTGTGACTTGGACGATATATTATTTGTAGTCAAATGCTTAAGGAGTTGCTTGAACACAACCTTTTCAAATATTTTTGAGAAATCCTGCAAAAGTAAAATTGGTGGATAGTTTGATGGTATCTCTTTATGGAATAGAGGGATGTATAGAACCACTATACAGAGCAAACCATCTTGTAGACAGCATTAAGGATGGGAACAAGTAGTAAACAAAGATGAGGTGAGAGATGTAATACTGTGAGAAGAATTTCACAAAGCACTGAAATATCTAATTTGTAGAATAAACCTGGAATAGAAAACTTCTCCCAGCATTATTAATTTTATTGGGAGAGATAACCATGACAAAACAGTTGCACCTGGTACAGGACATTTTTGGGACACATAAAATATCCTCATACTTCACGAAGAATGTAACAGTCCCAATGATAAGAGGTTGGTAGTGACGTGAGTGAAAATTATCAAATGATCTGTTTAATAACAGTTCACAAACAGTGACATTAGTTAGTTACGGAAATATGGAATGGATGGGGGAAGATCAGTTTGGGTTCTGGATAAACATGTGAAACAATACTAATCCTGCCACTTACTGTGTACTTAGTGACACATTTGGCAATGTTGACTGGAATGACTTTTTGAAATACTGAAGTAACAGAAATAAAACACCAAGAGCAAAAAGTTATGTACAAATTGTAAAGAAATCAGACTGCAGTTCCAAAAGTCAAAAGATATCAAAGGGAGGCAATAGTTGAGAAGGGAGTGAGACAGAGTTGTAACCTGTCCTTCACAGTACTCAATATGTACAAGTGAGCCATAATGGGTACCATGAAGAAATTAAGAAAAGGAATTTAATTTCAAGGAGAAGAAGCAAAACCTTTATAGTTTGTAGACAACATTGTAATTCTGTCAGAAGCATCAAAGGACTTGGAACATCAGATGAACAGAGTAAATAATATCTTTGTTAAAAAATTAATAAGCTGAACATCAACAAAACTAAAATTAGAGCTGTGGAATGTTCAAAAGTTAAATCAGGCGGTACTGAAGGATTCAGATTTAAAAAATAAGATGCAAAGTAATAGGTGATTATGCTATTTGGGGAGCAAACATAAATAGAGTATAAAATACAGACTGACAATAAAAAGCAATGCACTTCTGAAAATGACAACTCAATTAACACTGGATATAAATTTCACTGCTATGTAATATTTTCTGAAAGTAATTGTCTTGTCGTTGCATTATATGGAAGTGAAATGTGGGCGACACATAGTGCAGACTAGAGGAGAATAGAAACTTTTGAATTTTGGTTTGGCAGAAAATGTTGAAGATTAGATGGGTAGATCACGTAACTTATTATGGAGAACTAAATGAAACCAGAGAGGAATGAGATACATGGTAAAACTTGAAGGAGTAAGGTATAGGCTGATAGGGTACATTCTGCAGCATCAAGATATAGTCACTTAAGTGTTGGTGGGCAATGCAGGTGGTAAAAACTGTAGAGGGAGATCAAGACTTGACTACAATAAGCTGGACCATATGGACACAGGTTGCACTACTTATGCAGAGCTGAAGGCACTTGACCCGGGTAAACCAGAGTGCAGAGTTGTATCAAACCAGCATTATGACTGAAAACTACAAGTCAGCACGAAGTCATCTTAATCAATTATTTTATACTCTTAGCTGTCACTTCATGCCCTGCACTGTTAGATTCCTTCTGAGCTTGCTGACATGTGTGCTTGCTTTTGGCCATTCTCTAAATATTGAAATTACTGGAGATGTCTGAAATCAGGCATCCAGCTTCTCCTCAATTTTTTTAATAACTTCAAAAACTTGAACTTAATTTAATCTTCTAATCTAATCCAAACTTTATGTCTGTGAACTACAATTTACAATTGCGTACAACTCACAAGTTAAGTCAAAGATTCAAAATTATCTGTTTTTTATTTGGTATTGTGTAAATATAGTGTATCACTCATAATGTGTGTTGCATAGTGACATCCCACAGGAAAACAGCACTGATTCTGCCTGCACTGGTTCCAGTCTTATTGTACTTGTAGCAGTTTACAAATTTTTCAACTTTCATAGAATTCTTCTGTTGAAAATTTAGTTCAGTGAGCAATGAGGATTTCTAAATCTAACAATATTATGAAAAGGATAAATTGCTAGTCACCACAAAGATGAGGTGTTGAGTCACAGACAGACACAGTGAAAAGATTGATAAACAGTTAAGCTTCAATACAAAAAAAGCTGTTCTTAAGCAATAGAAAACACACACTCAACAATGTAGGGAAAGACAGATTGCTACTTACTTAAAAGGTGTGGGAGGTCTGGGTACATTGGCCTATTACCAAACAACACCTTCCATGACCAACCTGACTAGCTGGTGATTTATTCTACTACCACCACATTCACATGATTGTATTCCATATCAGGTGTGATCACAAAGTAAGAGGTATTTCTGTTTTCCTTAAAGAATCTTCATATATTCATCTACACCAACTTTGTCCCCTTCAAAGTTAGCCCTCTAAGATACAGTACACTTGTACCAGAGCTTTGTCCAATCTTGGAAGCACTTGTAGAACTCATTCTTTGTTATGATGTTCAACTCCTTCAGTGTTTCTATTTTTAACTCATCAATGGTAGCAAAATAACCTTCTTGCATGCTTCTCTCCAGCCTTAGGAATAGAAAGAAGTCACAGAGGCCCATGTACAGCAAATACTGTTGCTGAGGCAACATAACAGTTTTGTTTTTTACAAAAAATCATGTGCAAACATTGAATTTGAGTGGAATCATTATCGTGGTACAATCTCCACAAATGGTTTTGCCACAAGTCTGCTCATTCTCTTTGGATTCCTTCTTGCAAACAGTGCATGACTTCCAGGTAGTACTCCTAATTGACCACATGACCGTAAGAAAGGAATTCACAAGGCCCTATACCACTGTAATCAAAGCAAACAGCGAGAAGAACCTTTGCATGTGACAGACCTTACGCAGTTTCTTTTTAGTCTTGGCTCTTCAGGCAATTTCCATTGGGACGTAAGGGCCTTGGTTTTGATGTCATACTCATATACCCATGTTTTGTCACCTGCTATAACCTTCCTTAGAAGTTCTAGATCATTGTCGATTTCATTCATCAATTTCTTAGTGATGTCTATGCACTCTTTTTTGTCAAAATTTAACAATTTCAGAATAACCTTTGCAGCTACACATTTCATGCCAAGAACATCCAAGAAATAGCCTCTCATGACCCAAAGGATATGCCTACATCATCAGAAACCATTCTGATGGTGATCTGGTGACTTTCCAGAACCATTTTCGTTACTTCTTCCACATTTTTGACAGTAATTGATGTGCTAGGGTGTCCTGGGCAGTCATCCTATCATCATCTTCTTGACCTTCTTTGAAACATTTATACCATTTGTCTTAGTCCTTCTGCAAATCAATATAATGAAAAGCACAGTTGCTACTCACCATATAGCGGAAATGTTGAGTTGTACATGGGCAGATAGTCCTCAGCAGCCTGAGACTGTGCCCATATGTGTATGAATTGCATTTGCATATGTGTGTGTGTGTGTGTGTGTGTGTGTGTGTGTGTGTGTGTGTTTGTTTGTTTGTTTGTTTGTTCTATCTCTGATGAAGCCCTTGTTGGTCAAAAGCTCATTTTCTGATAGTCTTTTTGTTGTGCCTATCTGTGACTCAGCAACTCCCCCATATTTTGAGTAGCAACTATCCTTTTCATTGTATTGTTACATTCTATTCTGGATTTTCCATTGTCATATTGCAAATCAGATGTATAAAGCCTGCAAAATAAAATAAAAAATCCCATTACTTTTTGACCACTTCTTTTATAATGGGAAAACACTGATTTTTAAAATTCCTGTTAATTAAAACGCTCCCTTTGGAAACCCCCAAGTAGCTTATCTGTAACTGTACAAGAATCACTTCTTTTTGCCTAATTATGCAGATCAAAGCCCATGTTATTTGTATGAAGAGTACCAGTGTTCCTCGTAACTGTTATCCTATGATGTATACTGACGTTATCAACAGTGTCAGCATAGAGACAGGGATTAGTGATCATAATGCCATCATAGTCACATAAGTTGACAAAGTTCATAAATTTGTCAAAAAGGCTGGGAGAATTTTTATGTTGGAAAGAGCAGATTAGCACTTATTAGCATCCTACTTAGACAATGAATGAGTATCATTTTTCAAATATGATGGGCATAGACAAATGAAAACAATGATCCAACTGCTCATATATCACGCTCTGGAGAAGTGTGTGTTGAGTAAGAGTTTACAAACAGAAAAGACCCACTGTGGCTTAAGAACAAAATTCAGAAAGTGCTGAAGAAGCAGAGATTGTTGCACTCTTGGTTCAAAAAAGGGACATGGAAATACTGACAGGCAAAAGTTATGAGAAATTCTTGTGCCTATAAAAAGATTGATGTGCAAAGCTTACAACTTTCAGTGTCATACATTAGTGAAAGATGTTGCCTAGAACCTGAGAACATTGTAGTTCTATACAAAATTACTAAATAGGTCAGAAACTGCTACCAGTCACACATCAATCAGTTTGGTGTTGCAATAGAAGGCAGCAAAAGGGAAGATGAAGTTTTAAATCTCGTGTTTAAAAATCATTCATGCAGGATAATCATGCAGATACACTGTCCGGGTACACTGTGCTCGACTGCAAGACTTCATCAGAGACAAGGGTATCAACACTAGATCCCCAGAGAAGTGTGACAGGGCTGCTGTTGTTTTCTGTATACATAAATGATCTGATGGACACGGTGAGGAGCAATCTGCAGTTGTTTGCTGATGAAGCTGTAATGTATAGGAGAGTGTCATCATTGTGTGGCTGTAGGAGAATACAGGATCACCTTAATAGAATCCCCAGTTGGTGTGATGAATTGCAGTTAGCTCTAAAGGTACAAAAATGTAAATTATTTCAGATGAGTACGAAAGACAATCCTGTAATGTCTGTATGCAGTATTAGTTGAGTGCTGAAAGCCACTGTTGTGGAATGGTGTGTCTCCCTTCGACACAAGATGCTCCCATACAACAAATGGCATAAGGAAGAAGTTATGCCAATTCAAGTCAGACACACTCAAGCACCTGCTGGGTGGTCTAACCCCTCCCCATATGATTGTCACACCTTTGATCCCTTAAGAAATGACTTGAAGGGTTGAAAATTCCTGTCAGATGAGGATGTGTAGCAGGTCGTTGAAGACTCCTTCACACAGCAGGACAAGCTCTTTTACCAAATGAGTACCTTCAATCTGTCTAATCGGTGAGGTGATTGCCTCAATACTCACAGTGATTTTGTCTGATTGGCATACCAATTGTGGACTGTAAGGACTTCTAACAGGAACTTTTTAATCACCACTTACATAATGACCAAAATGACCAAATTTCTTTGCTGTATTCTGTACACATAATAATAATAATAATAATAGTAATAATAATAATAATAATAATTTTATTGTCTTTAAGCCATTACAGACAGCAATAGACAAAGTCATAAACATAATACAATATAGTACATGATATAAAAGAAAAGAACTGTTATTAATGTTAGAGTTTAATATCACAGGTCATGAAGTCTTTTATATTGTAGAATGGGTTTACAACCAAGCAGTCATAAAGTGTTTGTTGGTATTGTTGCTCTGGTAAATTTTCTATAGCTTGTGGAACTTTGTTAAATAATTTGTGGCCCATAAGTTCCTAACTGTTAACTGATTTTGACAATCTGTGGTAGGGTGTATAGATACAACTGTTTGTCCTAGTGCTTTAACAATGTATATTTGCCCTGTGTTTTACTTTATGTAAGTTCTTTTTTGTGTAGATTAAAACATAATAAATATATAGGTTTATTACTGTCATGATTTTTTGTTGAGTAAACAAAGCCTGACAATGAGCCTTGTATGGTGAGCCTGTAATTATCCTAATAGCGTTCTTTTTCAGCAATAGTATATCATGCGCACAAGTGGAGTTTCCCCATAAAGCAATACCATAGGATATGATGCTTTGGAAAAATGAGTAGTAAGATACTCTAACATAATTTTTAGGTACACAGTGTATTAATCACCTTAACAAATATATTATCCTAGATAATTTACCACTAATATACTTAATATGTGGATTCCAAGAAAGTTCATCATCCAAATATACCCCCAGAAATTTAACACAACTAGGATCATCTGATGGAAACTTGTCTTTTAAACTAAATACCATCTGCTGGGTTTTGCTTTCACTAAGCAAGAACCAATTTGCTTTAAACCAGAGTGAAGCTTGCTCAATTGTCTCTGTAACAAATGTTTTAATGCTATTAAGATCATTACTGCTATTCAGAATCGTTGTATCATTAGCATAGAGCACTGTTCTGGATTTAATAAATGATGGCAGGTCATTTATCATTATTAGGAAAAGGAAAGAGCCCAGCACAGATCCCTGCGGAACACCTACATTAACTTGTTCTATATTGGACATTTCTTTCCCAAGACAGACGGCTTGCTTACGGTTTTGTAAATATGAGCTTAATAGCTTAAGGCTGTTACCTTTAACACCATAAAAGTCCTTTTTTTTCGAGTAGTAATGTATGTTCTACACAGTCAGAGGCTTTGCTTAGATCACAAAAAGTCACTTGAGCAAAGCATTTATCTTCAAATACTTGATGGATGTATTTAACAACATTGTCTATGGCATCAATGGTTGACAGGTTTTTCCTAAAGCCTTACTGTGATCCACTTATTAATCCTATGTTATCAAAGTAAACAGATAACTGTTGGTCAATTATGCCATCTAGAACTTTTGAAAAAACTTGGACTATGGATATTGGCCTGTAACTTGAGACAGAATTTTTATCTCCTTTTTTATGTACTGGAACTACCCTAGACAGTTTAAGCTAATCAGGGAAAAAACCCTCCAGTATACACTTGTTTATACAATATGTTAGGGGGTAAACTATACAGTCTATTACTTTCATCAGCATGTTACAAGACAGGTCATATATGTCTACACTGTCTGATGATTTTAACTGCTTCACTATTCTTAACACAAAACCGGGTGAGACCTCGGAAAAATTGAAAGTACTTGTGTTTGTTGATGACCTAGCAACATTTTTTGACAGTAACTGTGATGAGCTGATTTCAGGTTTAATTATAGCACTTCCTACTTCCTCAACTGATTTAATTAAAAAAGCCATTAAATTCCTAGGGAGAGATACTAATTTTGTCACTTCTTTTATCTTTGGCGACTCTATTTATTAGTGTCCATACTGCTTTGCACTTATTAGTTGATTTCTCAATACTTCTGAGATTGTGTGCTTGTTTGGCTTCCGCAATTGCTTTTTTGTTCTCATTCCTAGATCTAACATAGGCTAATTTACCATGGTTGGTTTTCAGATTTCTATAAATATTTTACAACAACATAACTTGATTTTTCATAGTAGACAGCTGTTTTGTATACCATGTATTTTATCTATTTGGAACTTTTGCTTTTAGGATTCAGTCAGTTACTTTGCACTTCTTTAGTGGAATGCAGTCATTAAAGTTTCCCAAAAATGCTTTACGAAACCTATCAAATAGTACCTTTGCTGGCAGATAATTGCTTAGAGTATAATGTGTGTCATCATAACACAGGCCAAACCAATCTCTGTTAGAAAGGGACGTATGGAACCTGTCAATTTTCTCATCTGTGACGGGTCTAGTGACCGCAACTTCTGGGACAGGCTTATTTACGTTACTCTTATCAAGAGGGAACCTACTTGTATAATTTAAAGATACTGAATCATGATCAGAATATGGAAATACTGTCACACAACATGATTCTTCTGTTGTTTTAAAATTTACAAAAATGTTGTCAAGACATGCATGTTCTCTTGTAGGCTTGTTATTGACTGAATGTAAGTTGCACTGTCTTAGTACGTTTTGGAGTTCAGTGACAGTACATTTTTGTGTTGTAACATCGAAATCAACATTCACATCTTCACCTATCACAATATCATAATGTATCCATCTAGTATCCGTAAGTACATATAACAGCAGGTCCAGTTTTTCTAAAAATACATTGGTTATACCCTTAGGTGACCTGTACAGGGAAATTACAACTAACTTAAAACTGTCTATTACTATACCAGCAGCTTCAAAGTTTTGTTCATCACACAGAAAATCTAGATCTAATCTATTGACTGTGCTGCTAAGTGACTTGTTAACATAGATTGCCACACCACCTCTTAAATGCAATTTTCTGCAGTAGCTACTGGCTAGATTATGATAATCAAATTTAATAAATGTAAGTTCACTCTCAATAGCCCAGTTTTCACTTAAATAAAAGATATCAAACTTATTTTCTAATCCAAAGTCATTGACAATAAATTCTTTATCCCTTACTCCTCCAATGTTAAGATAACAGATTACAAAATCAAACCTGTCTTTCTTTACAGATGCACTTTTTTGCTGAGAAGCTATTAAATCTCTGGCACTATTTACTTTATGGGCTTCTTCTCCTTGCTGCCTTCTGCTAAACAATCATTTAGACATAATAGAGGTACAGTTTTCCATTTGCCCACTACACTTGATACTGCTTCTGCTCTTGGACGTCTCTTCTCTTCTTCTTGTTCATGACATGATCTAAGTGGCTGGGTTCCCACTGTAGGTAGTTCAAATGTTGCTGCAGAATGGACAGCTGGATCACCTGTTAGTACACTTGTTGCTGAATATACTGCCACATTTGTTGTTTCTGTTATCTTAGTTCCTGAATGGGGTGTTCTACCTGTTGTAACTGTAGTTACAGCGTCTTCTCTCCCAACACATTCTTTTGTAATCAGTGATACCTGATGTTGTGTTACTGTTGCAACTGGAGTACATGGTAGGGAAGATACTTTGCAGGTGTCCTTTACCAGTGGTGGTGGAATAGGATCACTTTTGTTACATCTGGGAGAAACACTATCCACAAACATTTTGATCTTTTGACTGTACAACGATTTGCCCCATTTATTTAAACACATTCCATGTGTTGTAAAGTGCTGTCTTCCAAGATCGTCAATACTGAGGAAAAAAGCCTTTGACGTGGTGTTGCAGATCTTTTTATACACCCTGTTTACTTTTTGGATTTCTCTGTTCACACAAGAAGATTCAGTAAGGTCATGTCTGTGTGGTATGCCTTCAACAATAACTTTTTGATCCTCTGTTGCACACAGCGTGTCTCTTAGCACTCTCTTTGCTACTATTAGTTCATTCTAATACACATCGTTTGTGCCGCCCAATATTACAATGCGTTCACTTTGTGTCACGTAATTATTGTTATAGTCTTTCAAAACTTCTTTTAGGCCTGCTCCAGGTTTCACAACACTTGTAATATTGATATCCTGCTGTAAACAAAGAATTCCTGCAATTCCTCTTCCGTGGCTGTCAGCAAGCAAAACTGTAGGCCTTACTAAAGTTTTTAGGAGTCACTTTGTTTGCAACATCGAGACAGTTACGTTTGACTGACTTATTACGCTTTGTAAATATCCTGCCCGCCGATTCCGATTCGTAGTCTTGGTGCGAGTTGCTTGTTTCAACATTTAAGTTCACAATCCGTAATAAGATGTTGAAATCGATTTCTTAACGGAACTTTTAACTCACTGGAAACAAATTTAGGGTTTGCACATTTCTTTGGTTCATTGTACTGCTGAAGTTCACCGAGTTCTTTATGTGATGGGTCAGATAGGCTTTTAATAATGTTTTCCAACAACAGAGCATGTTCTCTTGTGTCTTTCAGTTCTTTGCAGTGATTCGAGTACTATGATTTCACGATTTGCTTCGCACATTTCACTCGCTGCCTGACGTCCGTTACACTTTGTTCCACACATACACGAAATGTTTTCTTGATTTATTTTCGCGAAGCAATGCGAATGATACCAAATATGCATCACTGAAGAAATTCTAATGCCACTTGATACGATTTTGTCGCATAACTTGCGCCTTATAGACGCCAAATACTCGCAATTTATGGATCGATTTACTATCATATCTATATGTGTCGCCATCTTCTCTCCCATCCGAGGAAGACAGCTTTCTCTGTAATAACACAATATTTTCATAGATCTTTCCAAATAGGGACATTTATCCTTCCAAATAGGGACATTTCAATGTACGAATTTAAGGTACAAGATTTAACAAAATGGCAACTACTTTGAGCTCATGTAGAGTTACTTTAGCTGACTGTAACAGTGGAGGAGAGATGCATGCCAACCCAACATTTCAAGGTCGCTATGAATCAAGAGAATCACACTTTTTAAGATTTCAGTGCTCTTGTAGGTGATTTAAATATGTTGAACTAACAGGCTGAGCTTGAAACTACACAATGTAAAGAATGGAATCTTCATTTCTATGGCAAGAAAGAGTTTATAATGGCCACTGTGCTGTTTTTTTTCTGATTATTTCTCCAAGAGAGGTGAATGGCTTTCTGGAAAGATATTTAGTCCAGTATGAAAACTCTTGACCATTATTTCAGTGTAAATGTTCATAGGTTCCACCAGAGCTACCCTGAAAAAAGTACTTCTCCACAATGAGCATAAATTTCTTTCTGTTCAGAATGCTCTTGCATTTAATATGAAGACACATAAAACCTTTAAATGCTACTCACACTTATCCACTCTCAGAAATACAAATGGTGTATATGTGGAGACATCGAGGGAACTACAGTTCTTCTCAGCATGAGCTTGGGTACAAAGCACTGCTGTTTTCTGTGCAAATAGGACAGTAGAAACTGAAATAAACTCTATTATGGGAAAAATGTTCTTCTCAGAATGAATTACTGGTTGTGGTTAACACTCAACTTTTTAATTCCAAAAATGTGTATCTTCCTCCACTACACATTAAGTTGTGTCTCATCAACATCTTTGTGAAAGCCATGGACAAACCTTAACATGAAGTCAAGTAATTGTGAGAAAATTTCCAAGGATCAGTGAACCAAAATTAAGAGAAGAAATATTAATGGGGCCACAAAGTAAGAAATGTATATGTGATGAACATTTTAGTGATTCAATGTCTACCTACTAGTCCTTCTTATCAAACAATGGAAAATCCAGGATGGAATGTAACAATATTATGAAAGGAAAAGTTGGTACTCACCATATAACAGAGATGCTGCGTCGCAAGTAGGCAAGCGACTCAGCATCTTCACTATATGGTGAGTAGTCCTTCTTATTTGTTTCTTTCATTGCTTTGTGTTTGGATTTGGAAGTCTTGTTATAAAAAACCACTACTACAGGAAAAGAAATTCTCTAATTAGATCTGGGTTCAGGGGTGAATTATCTTCATGAAAAGCTTGTAATTTTTTTGCAAGAAATTATTTTGTTGACAAGTGCAATTGATGTCAGTTTTTTATGAATTGGTAAATATTAGGTTGGTTTATAAGTTTTCATTTTGCATGTTGGTATTGCGGTTGCTATGAGTTTATTTATCAACTGTCATTTTTTATGTGGAATTCACTGTAAGTGGAGCTGTGGATGCTAGAAAATGGAGTGCCAAGTGGAGAAATCAGTACATTTCCAACATATTCTTCAGTTTGACTTCAATGGAAAAGAGACAGCAGCAGAGGCAGCGAAAAAAATTTGTGCCATGTGTTAACACCACTGGACAGCACATGACAAGAAATTTTTATTTTTATTATATTTTCTTTTCTTTTTTACTTTCTGCATTCAGGAAGATCTTCAAGATTTGATGAATATCATTTAAACATATTAATCCACAATGATCTCTTTATTTGTTTAGTTTTGGTCCTGTGACATCTTTTACGGATATAGGACAGGTCAATAAGTCATACAGAAAATTAAAAATTACACGCATACACACACATTATTACAATGTTACACATACAACTAGTACACTTTAATAAACACATAACTGCCATAAATTGTTTATTAATTTAACATTATAAAATTCTGTTTCATTCTGAGAGGTATTCATTTACAGAGAAGAAACTGTGGTCCATCAGAAATAACTTCACCTTTTTTTTGAACAAGCTGTCTTGCTTTACCAACTTGATGTTGTTAGGAAGGTGGTTATACAATTGTGGGCCTCTATGAAGGACACTCTTCTGGTAGGCTGATGTTTTGGCATGTTGTTGTTGTTGTGGTCTTCAGTCCGGAGACTGGTTTAATGCAGCTCTACATGCTACCCTATCCTGTGCAAGCTTCTTCATCTCCCAGTACTAACTGCAAACTACATCCTTCTGAATCTGCTTAGTGTATTCATCTCTTGGTCTCCCTCTACAGTTTTTAGTCTCCACACTGCCCTCCAATGCTAAATTTGTGATCCCTTGATGCCTCAGAACATGTCCTACTAATCGGTCCCTTCTTTTTGTCAAGTTGTACCACAAACTTCTCTTCTCCCCAATTCTATTCAATACTTCATCATTAGTCATGTGATCTGCCTATCTAATCTTCAGCACTCTTCTGTAGCACCGCATTTCGAAATTTTCTATCCTCTTCTTGTCCAAACTATTTATCGTCCATGTTTCACTTCCATACATGGCTACAGTCCATACAAATACTATCAGAAACGACTTCCTGACACTTAAATCTATACTCGATGTTAACAAATTTTTCTTCTTCAGAAACACTTTCCTTGCCACTGCCAGTCTACATTTTATATCTTCTCTACTTCGACCATCATCAGTTATTTTGCTCCCCAAATAGCAAAACTCCTTTACTACTTTAAGTGTCACATTTCCTAATCTAATTCCCCCAGCATCACCCGGATTAATTCGAGTTCATTCCATCATCCTTGTTTTGCTTTTGTTCATGTTCATCTTATATCCTCCTTTCAAGACACTGTCCATTCCATCAACTACTCTTACAAGTCCTTTGCTGTCTCTGACAGAATTACAATTTCATCGGTGAAGCTCAAAGTTTTTATTTCTTCTCCATGGATTTTAATACCTACTCCGAATTTTTCTTTAGTTTCCTTTACTGCTTGCTCAATATACAGATGGAATAACATCGGGGAGAGGTTAAAACCCTGTCTCACTCTATTCCCAACCACTGTGTCCCTTTAATGCCCCTCGACTCTTATAACTGCCATCTGGTTTCTGTACAAATTGTAAATAGCCTTTTGCTCCCTGTATTTTACCACTGCCACCTTTAAAATTTGAAAGAGAGGATTCCAGTCAACATTGTCAAAAGCCTTCTCTAAGTCTACAAATGCTAGAAACGTAGGTTTGCCTTTCCTTAATCTTACTTCTAAGATAAGTCGTAAGGTCAGTATTGCCTCACGTGTTCCAATATTTTTACGGAACCCAAACTGATCTTCCCCGAGGTCGGCTTCTACCAGTTTTTCCATTCATCTGTAAAGAATTCATGTTAGTATTTTGCAGCTCTGGCTTATTAAACTGATAGTTCGGTAATTTTCACATCTGTCAACACCGGCTTTTTTTTGGATTGGAATTATTATATTCTTCTTGAAGTCTGAGGGTATTTCGCCTGCCTCATACATCTTGCTTACCAGATGGTAGAGTTTTGTCAGGACTGGCTCTACCAAGGCCATAAGTAGTTCTAATGGAATGTTGTCTCCTCCCGGGGCCTTGTTTCGACTCAGGTCTTTCAGTGCTCTGTCAAACTCTTCATGCAGTATCGTATCTCCCATTTTATCTTCATCTAACTCCTCTTCCATTTCCATAACATTGTGCTCAAGTACATTGCAATTGTATAGACCCTCTATATACTCATTCCACCTTTCTGCTTTCCCTTCTTTGCTTACAACTGGGATCCCATCTGAGATCTTGATATTCATACAAGTGGTTCTCTTTTCTCCAAATGTCTCTTTAATTTTCCTGTAGGTAGTTTCTATCTTACCCCTCATGAGATAAGCCTCTACATCCTTACATTTGTCCTCTAGCCATCCCTGCTTAGCCATTTTGCACTTCCTGTCAATCTCATTTTTGAGATGTTTGTATTCCTTTTTGCCTGCTTCACTTACTACATTTTTGTATTTTCTCCTTCCATCAATTAAATTCAATATTTCTTCTGTTACCCAAGGATTTCTACTAGCCCTCATCTTTTTACATACTTGATCCTCTGCTGCCTTCACTACTTCATCCCTCAGAGCTACCCATTCTTCTTCTACTATACTTCTTTCCCCCATTCCTGTCAATTGTTCCCTCATGCTCTCCCTGAAACTCTGTATAACCTCTGGTTTAGTCAGTTTGTCCAGGTCCCATCTCCTTAAATTCCCACCTTTTTGCAGTTTCTTCAGTTTTAATCTACAGTTCATAACCAATAGATTGGAGTCAGAGTCCACATCTGCCCCTGGAAATGTCTTACAGTTTAAAACCTGGTTCCTAAATCTCTGTCTTACCATTATATAATCTATCTGATACTTTCTAGTATCTCCAGGATTCTTCCATGTGTACAACCTTCTGTCATGATTCTTGAACCAAGTGTCAGCTGTGATAAAGTTATGCTCTGCGCAAAACTCTACCAGACGGCTTCCTCTTTCATTTCTTAGCCCCAATCCATTTTCACCTACTATGTTTCCTTCTCTCCCTTCTCCTACTCTCGAATTCCAGTCATCCATGTCTATTAAATTTTCGTCTCCCTTAACTACCTGAATAATTTCTTTTATCTCATCACACATTTCTTCAATTTCTTCATCATCTGCAGAGCTAGTTGGCATATAAACTTGTAATACTGTAGTAGGTGTGGGCTTCATATCTATCTTGGCCACAATAATGTGTTCACTATGCTGTTTGTAGTAGCTTACCCACACTCCTATTTTTTTTATTCATTATTAAACCTACTGCTGCATTACCCCTATTTGATTTTGTATTTATAACCCTGACCAAATACACATAAACCTGACCAAAAGTCTTGTTCCTCCTGCCACCGAACTTCACTAATCCCCACTGTTTCTAGCTTTAACCTATCCATATCCCTTTTTAAATTTTCTAACCTACCTGCCTGATTAAGGGATCTGACATTCCACGCTCCGATCTGTAGAATGCCAGTTTTCTTTTCCTGATAATGACGTTCTCTTGAGTAGTTCCCATCCGGAGATCCGAGTGGGGGACTATTTTACCTCCGGAATATTTTACCCAAGAGGAAGCCATCATCATTTAACCATATAGTAAAGCTGCATGCCCCCGGGAAAAATTACGGCTGTTGTAGCAAAAAGAGAATGACTTGAACCTTGCCTCTTTATGTTGCAGATGATTCTGATAGCTCGTTTCTGGGTTTTGAAAACAGATTGACTACAGGGTGCATTCCCCCCCCCCCAAATATTATTCCATATCGGATTGCTGACTGAAATGTGTGTGATACGTCTATATTACTATTTCTCTTTTACAGCTTGTGCTTAGTATCCATAGCATGTAACAGATTGATGATAGTTGGGTTGTAAGAGCTTTAATGTGTGTATTCCACTTGAGATCACTCTGCAGATACATTCCTAGGAACTTAACATCATCAAATAATTTTACAGTTTTGTTGTTTATTTTCAATGTGTATTCATTTTGTTGTTTATAGTGGGCTAAATGAAAGTTCCTGGCCACCGTTTTCCCAGTGTTAATTATAAGTTTTGTTTTTTTTCAAACCAGTGTGTTAGCTCCAGCCATGATGCAACTGTAGTTAATTGAAGCTCTTTTTGGTATGACCCTGTAATCAAAATACTGGTACCATCTGCAAATAAAGTTTTCTGTTTGGCATGGACAGTGCCATTCAGGTCATCAATAAACAAAGGAAAGTGGATAGGACCTAATGTTGATCCTTGTGGCACACCATATTCGTCGGTATTTTTTTCTGATGTGTATGTTGGTCTTCTTGAAATAGCGTCTTGTTTGAGAACTACTTTTTGTTGCTGGCTAGTAAGATATGATCTAATCCATTCCTTTGGAATACCTCTAATTCCCTTTCTTTCCAACTTACGTAGTAGGACACCATGATCTAAAATGTCAAATGCTTTGAATACGTCCAAGAATATTCCAGTAGCCATTTCCTTTTCATCTACAGCTTTTAGAATGGAGTGCAAATATTCATAGACTGCTGTAGTTGTGGATCTAGATTGCCTGAAGCCATGCTGATGATTTGACAGCAATAAGTTTTTGTTGACAAATTCTAGCGACCTATTATAAAAGAGCTTCTCAAAGATCTTTGAGAAGCCACTAAGCTGTGCTACAGATCTGTAATTGTTAACATTGTCTATCGCTCCTTTTTGTGCAAGGGTGTTACTTTTGGTATCTTTAGAAGATTTGGATAGATACCTGTGAAAAAGGAGTGATTAACAATATGCTTCAGAGATTCTACAATATGATACCTTGTTTGGTTATAATACAATCGAGAATCTCATCTTTAATGAGCTCATTGCCAGTATGAGCTCACTCTGTGTGACCTGCTTGAGAAACATAGACCCCATGGGAGGTTTACAGTTCTCAATGTAGTGCAAAGTGCATTAGTATTCTGAAAGTTGCTTTCGATAAGATCATTTGCAGCTTTGCCAAAGTACTCATTGAAGATATTAACTACAATGGTAGCTTCAGATACTTGTTTGTTTTCCAGCTTTAAGTTAATATTTTTTGCCGCTGGTTTTGTGTGTTTTTCAGACCTGATGATGTTCCATGCGGCCTGTGTTTTGTTTTTTGATTTGTGGATATATTCATCATTTCCCCTTTTCTTTACCTCTTGAATAACTTTGTGGCACAGCTTACTGTATTCTTTTAATATAATTTTACATTTTTAATGATATATTATTTTTTTATGTGAATGTAGAAATCTTTTGCTTGCACTGGAGATTTTTATACCCTTAGTAATCCAACTTTTGTTTCTGGTTGGTTTTATTTACGTTGCATTAGTAGGAAGACTATGTCAAGACAGTACTTATATGACCCATGAAAGTTATCAAACATTCAATTTACATCTGTTTCATTGAATACTTCATCTCATGTTTCTCAGCTTAATATGTTGCAAAAGTCTGCTATATTGCTATCACTGAAATCCCTGTACTCAGTCATTTTAGTGGGAGATATTTTTTCTGAACATAATTCCAGTGATAACAACACAGCCTCATGATCACTGTATCCCATCTTAACTGCTTCACTACTGTATGGAGAAAAGATTTCTCAAATAAAAATTTGGTGTGGTGCAGTTTTACTATACCTAGTGATTCTTGTTGGTGTATTTACTGTGGAGATTAAGTTGAAATTCTTCGCAATATATAGTAATTCATCTTTGTAGTTTGAAGGTTTCAAAAAGTCTATGTTGCAGTCCCCACAAATGATCTTCTTTTTCTTCAGTTCTATAATATTTAACATCATTTCAAATTTATGCAGGAATTATTCTATGTCAGCATCAGGGGATACGTAGATAGTTCTTTATAAGCTTTGAATTAGTAGTACTAGGTGTCGAAATTTTGTCACTTTTAAGTGGCGGTACATGATAGTTTGTCAGTTTAAGCATAGTACGGAAATTTGAAAGGCACAGTGTCTTGAGACGGTTCATTACTTCTCGATTTCACAGTTTTGTGTAATATAGCGTAATGGATCTTCAAACATCTTGACATAATTTCTGGCGTCTTTTAATTCACTGAGCAGTGATTCTGACACAGAAAGTTCTGCATCTTCAATGCACATTTGAATCGCCGATTCACGATCATTACACTTTGTAACACAGTCACGTGTTATTTCCTTATTATCGACTCGCGTGAAACATTCAGAATGGCACTATTTCTGAAACGTTGAGCATATTCGGAGTCCTTTTATCACTTTTTCACTACACAAAAGACACTTGGTACAGATAAAATTATCGTTAAATGCGGAGCGTTTTGCCACAGCCTGTATACCATCCGCCATCTTGAAACGTAAAAATCCATGTCAGTATACTTGAGAAATGGCAATAGTTGAACTGTGATCATTCCACCATTGCGTGACATTTGTATGTAGTGAGGAAGGTTCAAAGATTGGGTTTATGTTTATCGCACGCTCTAAGACAAGATCACAAAACTTAGGTGGCCATATGTGCATCTCTGCTACTCATCATTAACTGACTGTTGTTCAACTCTGGCCATTCATATCTTGTGTCATTAGTGGTGACAAGAAATAGTGTCTTTAAGCCAACAAAAGAAAAAGAAAGGAATGATCAAGCCCAAACAAAGCAGCAACTTGCTGTACAAAAGCCTGCATTAATTCAAAATAGACAATGTTATGCATTTGGTGCAACAATAATGGTATGGTGTAATACAAATTGCTTCCCCGTGATGTAACCATCAATGCTGACATTAATTGTCAACAACTAAGTTGTCTTACTGACACAGTCCAAGAATAATGGCTAGGAAGACTGCATGAAACGATGCATTCTGCTAGAATGATATAAGATTTACACCTTTTCCACACTCTATTGAACAGCTCCAAGGAACTTTCTTTCCAGATGAAAATGCGCTCTGAACATGGCTGAACAAGGTCTTCATCTCAAAACCTCAATCAAAAGGTTACCGTAGCATTGTCAAACTGTTGTAGATATTGTGAATTGTGTTTTATTCATCTCATGATGTACATTTGCAACCCATTTGGTTTGCATACAGGAGGTATGTCCAAATTTTATAACACAACTACAATGATTTTTACATTAACAAATAATAGCTCTACAATATATAATAACACTATAAGGACATTTCTTTAAATATGTAACACATTGTATCCAGCTCAAACTTCCAGTTTGTTCCGTATGAATTCATCCACTGAGTAATAACACTTTGGTGTCAGTACCTCATTAGCTTTCTTTTAAGTGAACATAAATTCATCTGCATCAACTTGTTGCCTTTTAATTTATTACAAATTTTTATTCCCATGTATTGAGGTCACTGGGCATACAGTCTGAGGCAGTGGCTGGGGTGCAGAAAATTTTCTTTATTTCTAGTATATGTGAATGGACAAAATGGTTTCCCTCAAGTAATTCATGTCTGGTGTACAAAAATGTAATAATCTCATATATGTATAACAATGGTACAGTTAATGTTTTAAGTGTTACAAATAATGGTCAAAATGGTTCTTTGTGATTTGCAGTGCACATATTTCGAATGATTTTTTTTCCTATATTTTTAGTATCTGCACTATGTTTGTTGAGTTACCCCAAAAAAACAAAACCATACCTAATAATGGATTTGAAGTAGCTTGTATATGCTACTTTTTGTTTTTATGAAAATATATCTGTTATGTGTATCTGTTGTGTTTATTAAACTTGCGGAAAAATGCTATGAACTTATGCACCAACCCAATACATACACCTTATTATTAGTAAAGGAAAACAAGGAGATATATGAAAAGAGATTAAAGTTCATAAAAGGAAATAAAAAAATTAACATTTGTCAATGGGATTGTAATTATAACACAGATGCCAACAGATTTGGAAAATTAATTGAACAGGATGGGTAGTAATGGTGATAATATTGATTTCAGGGTGCTCAGTGGCATGGTTATCAGTGCACTAGCAAAATATGAACTAAATTCTAGGTGAAAATAAACACTTCTCACAAGGAATCCTTTTGGAACCATGGCCCATGGACACAAAATGGAGACTTGAAAAGAGTTTCTGGCAACGACAACACAGACAATGGTTACTAACCAAAATACAGGATGACAATCATTGAACTATATGAAAAAAAAGTAAACTAGTTAAAACTATGATCTGCACACACTTTGTTCAACATGTAAACATCACTACGGATATTTGGATTTAGGTTATGAATTGCTCAATATGCCGCAGATGATGTGCCGCAGATGAATAATGAAATTCTGCATGACCTGCTGGAGTATGTTGGATAATTGGCTCATAACAGGCAATGAAAGCCCAAAAAGCAAAGCAGAACATGTTAAAGGGGCCCAAATTGACTCACAAGGAAGGTTGAAACCCAAGGAAAGAACGAATAACACAAAAATGGTCCAAAACACATTGGATAAATGGCTGGGAAGAAATACACACCAAGGGACAGGTAGACGTTTTTTAGATTAGCTGAGGGTGCCACAGGGGAATGTGTTAAAGAACAAACTTATACATACACTTTAAAAGTCATTCACCAGAATGTACAGTCCCTACCAAACAAACTTGATGATATAAATGTGCATATTAGCAATGAGTGGAAGGAGGTATCAGTTTTATGTTTTTGTGAGCACTGGCTAGAGAATGACCACTTACAGTATTCAAACATAACCGGTTTCGCTCTGGAAAATTACTTTTGCAGATCAATATCAAAGCTTGGAGGAAGCTGCATTTATGTAAAAGAAAACATAGACTATAAGATAATAGACTGTGTAAATCAGTTAGGAAGTGAAAAACACTTTGAAGCTGCAGCTATTGAAATAACATCAGGAAAAGTTATAATAATGTGGGTTACAAATCATCCAACAGCAATGTTTTTCTTTAAAAAACTTGACCTTGCACTAGGGAAACTTAAAAATACTTGCAAAACTATAGTTCTGTGTGGTGATTTTAATATTGACACACAGCTCCCAAAGAGAAAAATTACTTAATATTACTTAAGAATATAACCTAGTCACTAAAATAAACTCCCCTACACACATAACAAAAACTAGTGCTACACTTATTGATCAGATCTTTGTAAACACAGACATGCACACCTCAGAAAACTTTAATACTGGCTACAGTGACCACAATGCACAGCTACTTGCCATATGTGGAACTATTGACTTGTCTAGGAATGGAAGTGTTATCTACAAGAGAAAAATTCAACATGCAAAATATTGAGCACTTCAAACATGTGCTAAGTACCAACTCATGGAATAAAATCTACAAAAGTTACAAAACAAATGAAAAGCTGGATAATTTCATGGAAATTTACAGGCATTGTTTTGAAATTGCATTTCCAAAAAAAGAAAATAATTTGTAAAGGCCCCAGCAAACCCAAAACTTGGATTTCATCAGGGATCAAAGTATCATGTAGAAGGAAAAGAGAACTTTTTGTGCTATCAAAAACAGATAGCAGCCCTGAATTTGCTCACTAATTCAAAAAATACAAGTTAACTCTGAGTCATGTAATAAGGGAATCAAAATTAAGGGAAAATGACAAACTTATTATGGAATCATTCAACAAAGCTAAGACAATGTGGAACACGGTACAGAGACTTACTGAGAAGTTGGAAACACACAAAAATATTGTATTGTCACAGGCGGGCAACAAGATCACTGATCCAAAATTAATAACTAACCACTTCAATACTTACTAAACCAATATTGCTGGTGAGCTAGTGAAGGAACAAATGGGAAAAACATTAAAAAAATATTACAGGAAATTTCTGGAAATAGTGTAACAAATACATCCATGTTCCTTTGACCAATAAGTAGGGAAGAACTGTTAAACACCATAAAGCCATTAAAAAATAAATATTCAGCCAGAGTTGATGATGTGCCAGACTATATTATAAAAATATCAGCTGAACAGATACTCGCACCACTGCTAGATATATGCAATTCTTCACTATCAAGTGGTATTTTCCCACAACAGTTGAAAATTGCAAAAGTTGTACCCCTTTACAAAAATGGCGATTGGCAGCAGATGGTCAACTATAGGCCTGTGTCATTTCTCTCAGCTTTTTCAGAAATCATTGAAATACTAGTTCTGTCACAATTAACTGATTACTTCATGTACCATTCGTCAGTCACCATGCTGTCAGGGAACATTACACCAATTATTCCATGACTGGACACCACACACCACACAGACACCCATTGACAGTGAAGAAACTTCTCAGTTGTGAAAAGCAGATTCTCAGTCCCCCAAATGAGCCAGTTTTGCTTATTGATGAACCCATCCAAATGAAAGTGGGCTTTGGAACTAAACCAAACCATGCATATGCATACTAATTCCCATCATGTCCAACCATGCAGTTTGAATGGTCTAACCCAAGAAGTTACGGTGATTTTATTTCATATAGTTCAACAAGTGTCACCCCGTTTAAAATGGGAGTGTGCATTTGCATATGCACATTCATGTCCTTCATTAATGCTTTAATAAAATTATGATACAGTCATGACAAAAAACACTAAATGAAACAAGAATTAGCTGAAGGAAGTGCTAAAAGTTATTCACTGACATAACTGTGAGCTTAGCTAACAATTAACAAAAACACAAATAGAGCCAGCCACTGTGAGAACAAGTAAATATTGGGTAACAATTATATAAATCATGCATTCCCAGATGGTGGAATGCATACCACTGGTGGTATGCAAGAACATTTTAGTTGGTACACATACAAGTAAACAAAATGCAACTGATAGAAGTAAAATTATTCTTTTATGTTACTTTATTTTTGAAGTAAAATAAAATGATAGTGAGAAAACTAATATATAAAAGGAAACTAATCTATATATAAAAAAACTAATCTATAATAATCTGCTTTTATAGATGTTACCATGTTAAGGAAGATGGGTTTACCACAGACTGTTTATTTCGGACTCAACACAGGACACAGGTCACAGGAAGGTTGAATTGTACCATTCTCGCCACTTTCTTCATTAGTTGTTGCTGCCTTTGCTAGGAAAGATTTATCTTGTTTTGTTGTTGGCAATATTCTAATTTGGTGTTGTTAGTGGTCATTAAAAATTTTTCATGCTGCGTTGCAAAAGCTGCCAACTAATGCAGTGTACCAATATGTGATGCTGAAGTACTCATTACACAATGAATGATCTGTTGTTGTTATCATCACTTTGTTGGGTGTTATGTTAAACGGTATTGCAATATGAAGAATGCCTGCATCTGCAACTGGTGTGTGCATGTTATGATCTGCTTGTGAAGTTTAACTTAATTGTGTGAGTTATACATGATTGTGTTTTAAGTTCACTATGAAGCAATTTTCAGGCCAAGAAATTCCTTCTACCTTAAAGGATACAGTCATGAAACATTAACCAACACCTAACCACAAGTATGATGAAAGAAGCCAATTCCCCACCAATGCCTTGTATGCCAGTAAATTCTTTCAGACCAAATCGTGTAGCCACCTTAATGAAAACATCATTAAAGTACTTAGCACTCTGAGTTAGTTCACAAACCTATTGACCTATTTACTAAAGTGGTTCCACAAAACCATATTACTTGTGTATATTTGTGTGTGTGTGCCACATTTTTACCATACACAGCAGGTTATTGAAATGATGCAAAAACTGCACCTGTGTTGTCAGCTTTGAGCAAGAGGCTGAAAATTATTCTTCCTGTACCATTTCCCACTCATGCAGCAGTTGTTACTCAACTTTCTGGATCCTACCCCCCCCCCCCCCCCCCCCCACCACAGAGTTCTTTAAAAAGTGAACAAGCCATAGCGGTGTACCAAAATGTCTAAAAACGTCAAGCAGTGCACAGCGACAAAAAGTCTGGGAACCCCTGCTATGCCTCGATGCTGTTGCTCTTGTCATTTTCAGTCTGAAGACAGGTTTGATGCAGCTCTTTATGCCAGCATGTGTTCATAGCGGTGTACCAAAATGTCTAAAAACGTCAAGCAGTGCACAGCGACAAAAAGTCTGGGAACCCCTGCTATGCCTCTATGCTGTTGCTCTTGTCATTTTCAGTCTGAAGACAGGTTTGATGCAGCTCTTTATGCCAGCATGTGTTCAAGTTGCACTTGCATGTGTGTGTGTGTGTGTGTGTGTGTGTGTGTGTGTGTGTGTGTGTGTGTGTGTGTGGTGCCAAAAGATATGATTGTGTGAATCTTTTTATTGTGCCTATCGCAACTCAGTATCTCTGCTATATGGTAAGTAGCAACTTTCCTCCTCTCGTATTGCTATTTATCATCCATGTTTCACTTTTATACATGGCCCTTTCACAAAAGACTTGCTGGCAGTTAAATTTATATTTGATGTTAATAAATTTCTCTTCTTCAGGAATGCTCTTCTTGCTATTGGCAGTCCACATTTTATATCCTCTCTACTTCAGGCATCATCAGTTATTTGGCTGCCCAAATAGCAAAACTAATCTACTACTTTAACTGTCTCATTTTCTAATCTGATTCCTTCAGCATTGCCTGATTTAATTTGATTATGTTCCACTATCCTTGTTTTGCTTTTGTTGATGTTCATTTTATATCCTCCTTTCAAGATACTTCCCATTCCATTCAACTGCTCTTCCAAATCCTTTGCTGTTGATGACAGAACCACAATCTGAAATTTAAAGTTTTCATTTCTTCTTCCTGAATTTTAATTCCTACACCAAATTTTTCTTTGGTTTCCTTTACTGGTTACTCAATATATATTTTTAATAACATTACAGCTAGGCTACAACCCTGTCTCACTCCCTTTTCAACCACTGCTTCCCTTTCATACTCTTTGATTGTTATAACTGATGTCTGGCTTCAGTACATGTTGTAAACATGATTTCACTCCATTTATTTTACCCCAGCTACCTTCAAAATTTCAAAGAGAGTGTCCCAGTCACCATGTTCAAAAACTCTCTCTAAATCTATAAAAGCTTTAAAAGTAGGTTGGTCTTTCCTTAACCTATCTTCTAAGAGAAGACTTAAGGTTGGTATTGCCTCTTCTAATAGAAGAGGCCATACCTGTGCAGTTTGAAACAACTGTATTTCCACGAACCTCTCCCTCTGAAATCAGTAAAATAATAAACTCACTGAAAAGTAAAAGCTCTTACGGAATTGATGGCATTTTCAGCAAGATACTTAAAGCTTGTTCCCCACAGATAAGTAGGATTCTCAGCCACGTATGTAATACCTCTTTGGAGCAGGGTGTTTTCTCCGATAGACTGAAATATGCCAATGTAAAACCATTGCATAAAAAGGGGGATACGTCAGATGTCAACAACTATCGCCCAATCTCTCTTCTGACAGCTCTATCAAAAATTTTTGAGAAAGTAATGTATTCAAGAGTAGCCTCCCATATATGTAAAAATAAAGTACTAACAAAATGTCAGTTTGGTTTTCAGAAAGGCTTTTCAACAGAAAATGCTATATACGCTTTCACTGATCAAATATTAAATGCTCTGAATAACCGGACATCACCCATTGGTATTTTTTGTGATTTCTCAAAGGCCTTTGACTGTGTAAATCATGGAATTCTTTTAGATAAGCTAAATCATTATGGTTTGAGGGGGGCAGTGCACAAATGGTTTAATTCATACTTAACTGGAAGAATGCAGAAAGTTGAAATAAGTGGTTCATGTAATGTTAATACAACAGCTGATTCCTCAAACTGGGGGGCTATCAAGCACGGGGTCCCACAGGGTTCGGTCTTACGTCCTTTACTGTTTTTGATATACATTAATGACTTACCATTCCATATTGATGAGGATGCAAAGTTAATTCTTTTTGCTGATGATATAAGTATAGTAATAACATTCAAAAACCAAGAACTAAGTGATGTAATTGTAAATGATGTTTTTCACAAAATTATTAAGTGGTTCTCAGCAAACGGACTCTCTTTAAATTTTGATAAAACACAGTATATACAATTCCGTACAGTAAATGGCACAACTCCAGTAATAAATATAGACTTTGAACAGTAGTCTGTAGCTAAGGTAGAATTTTCAAAATTTTTAGGTGTGTCCATTGATGAGAGGTTAAACTGGAAGCAACACATTGATGGTCTGCTGAAACATCTGAGTTCGGCTACGTATGCTATTAGGGTTATTGCAAATTTTGGTGAAAGAATCTCAGTAAATTAGCTTACTATGCCTACTTTCATTCACTGCTTTCATATGGTATCATATTCTGGGGTAATTCATCGTTGAGTAGAAAAATATTCATTGCTCAAAAACATGTAATCAGAATAATTGCTGGAGCCCACCCACGGTCATCTTGCAGACATCTATTTAAGGATCTAGGGATCCTCACAGTAACCTCACAGTATATATATTCACTTATGAAATTTGTTGTTAATAATCCAGCCCAGTTCAAAAGTAATAGCAGTGTGCATAGCTATAACACCAGGAGAAAGGATGATCTTCACTATGCAGGGTTAAATCTGACATTGACACAGAAGGGGGTAAATTATGCTGCCACAAAAGTCTTTGGTCACCTACCAAACAGCATCAAAAGCCTGACAGACAGTTAACCAACATTTAAAAATAAATTAAAAGAATTTCTAGATGACAACTCCTTCTACTCATTTGCTGAATTTTTAGATATAAATTAAGGGAGGGAAAAAAACTAACTTAAGCATTAGTGTCATGCAATATTTTGTGTAATGTAATATCTTGTACAGACATCTTTCATTAACCTGACACGTTCCACATCATTACGAAGTGTCGTATTCATGATCTATGGAACAAGTATTAATCTAATCTAATATAATCTAATCCTCATATGTTCCTACTCCCCAGTGGTGATCTTCTTCATTCATTCCCTTCTTCTGTAAAGAATATGTGTTAGTATTTAGCAAACATGATTTATTACACTGATAGTTCAGTAATATTCACACCTGTCTGCACCTGCTTTCTGTGGAACTATTATTCTTCTTGAATGTCATGAAGGTGTTCCACCTGTCTCTACAGCTTGCACACCAGCTGGAACAGTTTTTTCGTGGCTGTTTCTCCCAAGGCTATCATTAGCTCTGATGGAACCTAGTTTAAATTTAGTCTTTTCAGTGCATGTCAAATTCTTCTTGCAGTATCATACCTCTCATCTTATCTTCATCTATGTCCTCCACTATTTCTACAATATTGCCTTCAATTTCATCTGTCTTGTATAGACCCTCTATATATTCCCTCCACCTTTCAGCTTTCCCTTCTTTACTTAGTATTGTTTTTCCATCTGAGCTCTTGATATTCATACAGTTGCTTCTCTTTTCTCCAAAGGCCTCTTTAATTTTCCTCTAGGTGGTAGGTCTTTCACCTAGTGAAATATACACTCCTGGAAATGGAAAAAAGAACACATTGACACCGGTGTGTCAGACCCACCATACTTGCTCCGGACACTGCGAGAGGGCTGTACAAGCAATGATCACACGCACGGCACAGCGGACACACCAGGAACCGCGGTGTTGGCCGTCGAATGGCGCTAGCTGCGCAGCATTTGTGCACCGCCACCGTCAGTGTCAGCCAGTTTGCCGTGGCATACGGAGCTCCATCGCAGTCTTTAACACTGGTAGCATGCTGCGACAGCGTGGACGTGAACCGTATGTGCAGTTGACGGACTTTGAGCGAGGGCGTATAGTGGGCATGCGGGAGGCCGGGTGGACGTACCGCCGAATTGCTCAACACGTGGGGCGTGAGGTCTCCACAGTACATCGATGTTGTCGCCAGTGGTCAGCGGAAGGTGCACGTGCCCGTCGACCCGGGTCCGGACCGCAGCGACGCACGGATGCATGCCAAGACCGTAGGATCCTACGCAGTGCCGTAGGGGACCGCACCGCCACTTCCCAGCAAATTAGGGACACTTTGCTCCTGGGGTATCGGCGAGGACCATTCGCAACCGTCTCCATGAAGCTGGGCTATGGTCCCGCACACCATTAGGCCGTCTTCCGCTCATGCCCCAACATTGTGCAGCCCGCCTCCAGTGGTGTCGCGACAGGCGTGAATGGAGGGACGAATGGAGACGTGTCATCTTCAGCGATGAGAGTCGCTTCTGCCTTGGTGCCAATGATGGTCGTATGCGTGTTTGGCACCGTGCAGGTGAGCACCACAATCAGGACTGCATACGACCGAGGCACACAGGGCCAACACCCGGCATCATGGTGTGGGGAGCGATCTCCTACACTGGCCGTACACCTCTGGTGATCGTCGAGGGGACCCTGAATAGTGCATGGTACATCCAAACCGTCATCGAACCCATCGTTCTACCATTCCAAGACCGGCAAGGGAACTTGCTGTTCCAACAGGACAATGCACGTCCGCATGTATCCCATGCTACCCAACGTGCTCTAGAAGGTGTAAGTCAACTACCATGGCCAGCAAGATCTCCGGATCTGTCCCCCATTGAGCATGTTTGGGACTGGATGAAGCGTCGTCTCACGCGGTCTGCACGTCCAGCACGAACGCTGGTCCAACTGAGGCGCTAGGTGGAAATGGTATGGCAAGCCATTCTACAGGACTACATCCAGCATCTCTACGATCGTCTCCATGGGAGAATAGCAGCCTGCATTGCTGCGAAAGGTGGATATACACTGTACTAGTGCCGACACTGTGCGTGCTCTGTTGCCCTTGTCTATGTGCCTGTGGTTCTGTCAGTGTGATCATGTGATGTATCTGACCCCAGGAATGTGTCAATAAAGTTTCGCCTTCCTGGGACAATGAATTCAAGGTGTTCTTATTTCAATTTCCAGGAGTGTATTTCTAAATCCTTACATTTGTTCTCTATCCATTCCTGCTTAGCCATTTTGCACATCCTGTCAATCTCATTTTTGAGAAGTTTGTATTTGCTCTCATCTGCTCCATTTTTATATTTTCTCCATCCATCAGTTAAATTCAATATCTCTTATGATATCCAAGGATTTCTACCTGACCTTGTCTTTTTACCTATCTCATCCTCTGTTGCCTTCAGTATTTCATCTCTTAAAGCTGCCCATTCATCTGCTGCTGTATTTCTTTCTAGTATTCTTGTCAATCATTGCCCAATGCTCCCTCTGAAACTCTCAACCACCTCTGGTTCTTTCAACCTATCCATGTCCAATCTCCTTAATTTCCTAATACCTTTTTCCCAATTTCTTCAGTCTTTATCTACAGTTCATAACCAATAAATTGTGGTCAGAGTCCGCACCTGCCCATAGAAATGTCTTACAATTTAAACTCTAGCTCCAAATTCTCTGCCTTATTATTATATAATTAATCTGAAACCTTGCAGTGTCTCCAGGTCTCTCCCATGCATACAACCCTCTTTCGAGATCCTTAAACCATATGTCAGCAATGATTAAATGATACTCTCTGCAAAATTCTACCCAGCAGCTTCCTCTTTCATTCCTTTCCCCTAGTACATACTTATCTACTATTTTTCCTTCTCTCTTTTTTCTTATGGTCGAATTTCAGTCTCCCATCACAATTAAATTTTCATCTCCCTTAACTATCTGTATAATTTCTTTTGTCTCATGATACATTTCTTCAATCTCTTCATCTAAGAACCTAGTTGGCACATAAACTTGTACTACCATGGTGGGTGTGTCTATCTTGGCTATGATAATATGTTCACCATGCTGTTCATAGTAGCCTACCCACATTCTTATTTTCTTATTCATTATGAAACCTACACCTGCATTACTCTTATTCGATTTTGTATGTATAACACTGTGTTCATCTTATCAGAAGTCCTGTTCCTCCTGCTACTAAAGTTCACTAATTTCCACTATATCTAACTTCAACCTATCCTTTTTCTTACTTAAATTTTGTAACTACCTGCTCAATCAAGGGACCTAAGATTCCATGCTCCAGTCCACAGAATCCCACTTTTGTTTCTTGTGATGATGGCGTCCTCCTGAGTTTCCCACCCGGGAACTATTTTACCTCCAGTAGATTTTACCTCAGAGGATGCCAACATTTTTGAACCATACAATAGAGCTGCATGCCTCTGGGAAAAATGACAGCTGTAGTTTCCTCTTGCTATCAGCCGTTTGGAGTACCAGCATAGGGCCATTATAGTTTATGTTCCATTTTCCAAGACCAGATCAGTCAGTAATCCAAGCTGTTGCACCTGCAACTACTGAAAAGGCTTCTGCCGCTCTACAGGAACCACAAGTCTTAGATACACAGCCAGCCCAGAAATTGGGACTGAAGACCTGACAACACACAAAACCTTGAAACCTTTTACGCTCTCAAATAATGGTGGACAAATTGTTATCAACAAAAATTTCTGCCCTTTTGTCAGAATGTAAATTACAAGTAAGATGTGGCACAATGACTGGTAGGTGACAAGCTCTTCACTCTGGTGGGTACTCATACCAGAGAAGGTGCTTGCATCCCAGAGGACAGTACCCTATCCTCAGCAGTGTTAAAGTCACTTCTTTTGATCTGTATGACAGAAAAAATGTTTGCTATGGGAAAACTATAGGTTTTAGCAGCTTTAATTTGTTATTTTTTACCTCCAACTAAAAATTTTCCCATCGATACAACACTGATGTAATAGTATTCAAAGGGAAAGCGTGAGACTAGTGCATTGTTTTCTTCTCATGCATCCCTTGCTGCCAAGGCAGCTTGTTTAGTTCCTGAGAGTCCCACATAACTGGGTACCCAGGAGTATTTTACTTGATGTTTCAGCATGTGAAACATGTCTTGTATGTTTGGACCACTTTGTTTGCTGAATGGTCTGCAGGACACTTGGGAAAGCAGAGTAGATAAGACTGTAATTCTGTTGATTGTGCATCTCATCTGCTCCAGTTCCTTTAGGACAGCAATGAGCTCTGTGTCTAAGACTGCAAATTAATCAGGAATTCTAATCCTAAAGTCACTGGCAGAGAAAAGTACTTAACAGTCAACATTATAGCTCCCTTTTACACTCATCAGTGTAAATAACTGTCAAATTTCCTAAAAAGTCATAAAATGCCTGTATGAAAATAAATTTTGTTGTACAAGACTTTTTACACTCCATCAAACTTTAAAACAGCTTGGCCCCACTATGAACCAAGGAGAATACTTGTGCCAACCCATTGTTAAAACACTCAGGACCACCACACCAAGCTCTGCTAGGGGCTCTTTTGCTCTAATCTAAAACTGTCTAGTTGCTCTTCAGTGATTTACATGCAAGAGTGGATAGAACCTTAAAAATAGGTTATAAGATGAGCACCCACAAAAAGAAAACAAGGATGCTGGAATGAAATAAAATGACACTGAGGAAACTGGATTAGGTTAATGAGACACAAAGTAGTAGTTGAGTTTTACTGTTTTGGAGAGCAAAGTTATTGATGATGGCAGAGAAAATGAGGATATAAGATGCAGACTTGAAAAAGAAAAAAAAATCTAAAAAAGAAAAACATGTTAATACACTTGATGTATCAGGAGGAATAGTAAATACTGCAGGAGGTGGTGGTATAGAATAATATTAATAAACTATCTCATATAACATGTGTTCAGTTTTTACTGGTCAGAGGGTCTACATTTATTTATTGATTGTCATTTGTGCCTCAAAGTTAAGGCTGTTGAGTTGTGTTTGGATTTACATAACTGATTTTTCAACTGGGCTTGCTACTTGTTGGGCATTTCTGCTGTATTGTTTAAGCTTGTTGCATGTATTTGCAATGGATGAGTATTCCAACATGGAATTTGTGTATGGGTTTTGTTATGGAAGTGCACTGCAGTTTATAGAAAATAGAGGGACATTTCCTAAATTTACTCATGTTTTCACTAAACTGCCTAAGACTTATGTGGTACCCAACAGTCTGATTTTATCCGAATGCACAAATTAACAGTAAGGATGAAGTTGTTGTTGTTGTTGTTGTTGTTGTTGTTGTGGTCTTCAGTCCTGAGACTGGTTTGATGCAGTTCTCCATGCTACTCTATCCTGTGCAAGCTGCTTCATCTCCCAGTAGGTACTGCAGCCTACATCCTTCTGAATCTGCTTAGTGTATTCATCTCTAGGTCTCCATCTATGATTTTAACCCTCCACGCTAATAACCATTCAGTAAAGCTGCATGCCCTCGGCAAAACTTACGGCTGTAGTTTCCCCTTGCTTTCAGCCGTTCACAGTACCAGCACAGGAAGGTTGTTTTGGTTATTGTTCGAGGCCAGATCAGTCAATCATCCAGACTGTTGCCCCTGCAACTACTAAAAAGGCTGCCGCCCCTCTTCAGGAACCACACGTTTGTCTGGCCTCTCAACACATACCCCTCCATTATGGTTGCACCTAAGGTACAGCTATCTGTATTGCTGAGGCATGCAAGCCTCCCCACCAACAGCCAGGTCCATGATTCATGGGGTGGGGTGGGGAGGGGGGTGTGGGGGGGGGGGGGGAGGATGAAGTAAAAGACATTATTCAGATGGCAGAACATACTCCTGCAACAAAACCAGCACACACATCATTTATACACATTTTGGTGTTCCAGACACAAGAATATGGTGGATATTACATATCCTCAGCCTCTATCCTTATCATTTATATCAGATTCAACACCTTAAGGAAGGAGATGGAACGTAGATGACTGGAGTTTTATCATGAGATAATTGCAGATCACCAAGTAATGTCATTAAAACTATTCACTGGCGATGTCACTTTTACTCATGGCAGTATCAATGACATTCATAACTCACACCAGTGATCCAATGAAAAACTGCATGTGTCTGTGGAGGCCTACTTTCAAGAATGCCTCTCTGTAAATGTGTCATGCCATGCGATGACAATCAGTTGATTGGGCTGGCTGTGTTACCGCATCATCTTACAGAGGGCTGTTATCTAGGCTTCCTTGAAAATATGCTCCTAACATTACTAGAAGAGATTCCTTTGGCTACAAGGTTGGGAATATTCTTCCAGTATGATCGGGCCCCTGCACATTCTAGTCATAAAATGACTAACATTCCTCAGGAGATAAATTGGCAGAAATTGTCATATTTCTTGCCTGCTATGGTCCTTATCCCTTTGGTTTTTACATGTGAGATGAATTGTTTGTTCAGACTATGAATAGTTCTGCCCACATAAAGGATGACTCAAAAGAGCTACGGGTGGTTATGTCAAGAGAATCTGAAAATGTACAGAAGTCAGAGATGGAATTTATGAAAATCAACTTTGAACTTAATCACTTGCCTTTGCTTCACATGTTTGTGAGTATTTGTTTGGGTTATATACTAACAGCTGTATCTCTGTAACCACATATGATATATGGAGTGTTTTATTTAAATTAGGCTATACTACCACTTCCTAAAATATTTACTTTCCTCTCGAAATACACCATAAAGGCGGACACCAAGGCTTGAATGCAGCAGATTAAAGTGGATACAGACAGCAGTAGTTGGACAGACATCAAGGGACTTGCACAGGAGAGCTACATCAAACTAGTCTTTGGGCTGAAAACCACAACACCTCATGTGCCTAACCTGCATAATTTTTGGAATTTGGGAATATTAAAGAAAAACTTCAAGAAATCAATCAGAATATCAAGTTCAAGGTATGCACAAGCACCACAATTCTTTTCCCCAATCCTCAAATTTGTCAGTTCCCAATCAAATAATGAAAACAACACAATAAATACAGTTTTTATTCACATTTGAAAAGCTGCTCAAGTTTATCAGAACTAGATATCTTTGTCTTCATGAAGTTATCATTACTGTTACTTATAAAAAATATCCAATAGTTCTGTATCATATCTCTGAGCCAGCTGCCCATCTTCAGATACACTACAAAAAAATTATTTTATAATTACAATTGGTTCAAATTAGAAATGGGTTAAAATTTAAGCTTCAGGATTCGTAAGAAATTGGTTGTGATGCAAATTTGTGAAATATATAATTTGTTACAGTTATCTGTCGAATGTAGAACTGAAAGTCATAACTAGCTGTACACCAGCTGCTGTGGCTTTATAAATAAATTTTTAAGAAATCTGATGGGTGCAGCATCTACAACACTGAAAAGCACCCTCCATTTGTGGAGAGTGGATTCATGTAAGTCCTGCTCCTAACTATAGCATGAAATACTGATTTCACACAGCCTGTCTCACACCTGCCAACACAAACTGTTGGCTGTGATGAAGTACCAGATTCCACATTCATTAACTCATCACAATCTCCCATGTTTTCAACAGTGAATTGGCTCCAGAATGAGATTTTCACTCTGCAGCAGAGTGTGCACTGATATGAAACTTCCTGGCAGATTAAAACTGTGTGCCCGACCGAGACTCGAACTCGGGACCTTTGCCTTTCGCGGGCAAGTGCTCTACCAACTGAGCTACCGAAGCACGACTCACACCCGGTACTCACAGCTTTACTTCTGCCAGTATCCGTCTCCTACCTCCCAAACTTTACAGAAGCTCTTCTGCGAAACATGCAGAACTAGCACTCCTGAAAGAAAGGATACTGTGGAGACATGGCTTAGCCACAGCCTGGGGGATGTTTCCAGAATGAGATTTTTACTCTGCAGCGGAGTGTGCGCTGATATGAAACTTCCTGGCAGATTAAAACTGTGTGCCCGACCGAGACTCGAACTTGGGACCTTTCCCTTTCGCGGGCAAGTGCTCTACCAACTGAGCTACCGAAGCACGACTCATGCCCGGTACTCACAGCTTTACTTCTGCCAGTATCCGTCTCCTACCTTCCAAACTTTACAGAAGCTCTTCTGCGAAACATGCAGAACTAGCACTCCTGAAAGAAAGGATACTGTGGAGACATGGCTTAGCCACAGCCTGGGGGATGTTTCCAGAATTAAGTCACCACCAACTGCTATATGTGTTGCAAACACACACCCCTTCACATGCTTATTGAGGACGCAGGTTGTACATCCTCAATCTCATCTCTGGGGATTAGTTCCTCATCAACACCAGTTCCAATATCAGTTCTGTACCGCAAAATGACACATTGACAGCCAACAGCATGCAGTCATTCCAGCTGCATGCAGCTAACAACTTCACAATCAGAGTGACAGATCTACGAGATGCAATTTACATCTCTCAAGTCAACACCAACTTACATGGATATTCTACATCACTGAAGTCTTCGAACATGTGTTGATCATCGATTTTCTTCACCATTTCTGATTCTTGCCTGACATCACAACTGCTTCGCTCATACACCATGGTACCAGAGAATGCATCACAGGGCTTTTCATACTTACCACATTTCCACCCATTAATCCAGTATGCTGCTCCAGACGATGACTCAACAATGCTTCTACGCATACTGACATACTCTGCAAGTGTGCCATCACATCTCTTAACCTGTCAGCATTATGACAACAGCCACGCTGCTAATGATGCACTCCCCACAGAAAATGCTTTGTATCAACGACACTTCAACTGTTCTCACATTAGCACATGAACAGCTGTGGTGTATTCACTCACAAACAGCACTTACCATGATGTGGACACACCCAAGTCATCTGACCAGCCCCACTGGTGCCATCACGCAGCACAACAGTTAGTACCACACATCTGCTTTTCCTTGTGCACTGCCTCTACTGCATTTTCCAAACCCAACATAATCAAGGGTAGAGCATGCACAGTCCATGATGGCACTGTACACCAAATCTTAACAACCAACAATCCACCTGCATGGCATAAGGCATGCGGACTAGCAATGGCTAACTTGCTTACTGCTAAAGAAGTGGTTGACAATATGTTGCAAGCTGGTATCATTCTTCTTTCCAATAGCCTGTGGGTGTTGGCTACCAAATCAGTGTAAAAAGAGAGAGAGAGAGAGAGAGAGAGAGAGAGAGAGAGAGAGAGAGAGAGAGAGAGAGAGACCGAGGGGGGGGAGGCACTCTTCACCTTTGCTGTGATTATAGCCTGTGGGTGTCGGCTACCAAATCAGTGTAAAGAGAGAGAGAGAGAGAGAGAGAAGAGAGAGAGAGAGAGAGAGAGACTGAGGGGGGGGGGGGGGCACTCTTCACCTTTGCTGTGATTATAGAGATCTCGACACCCTTACAATGCATGACAGTTACCTATTGCGAAATATACAAGACTTTGCTCATGCTATGGCAAGCACATCCACCTTTAGTGTACTCGGTTGTGAAAAAAGCCCATTTACAAATCCATATGCACACCGATGACATCACAAAAGTGGCAATTATCACACCCCTTGGTCTGTATGGATACTTTTTCATGCCTTATGGGTTGAAAAACACTGCACAGATTTGGCAGCAGAATATTGACAAGGTCCTCTTCCATGTCAATCATTGCTATCCGTACCTCAATGATACTCTCATTTTTATCACCTAGCCTGAAGAATATGAGGTACACCTCAAACCATTTCTCAGAACCTTACAAGATAACAGTGTGTTTACCAATCATGACAAATCTCAACTAAATAAAAAAAAGTCACTTTTCTTGGACACTTAGTCAGTGCCACAGATATTAAACCGACACCAGACAGGGCAGAAACTGTACAATAGCTCCCACTACCACTAACTTACCATGAACTCTGACATTTCTCATAATTTTAAATTATTACCAATGCCACCTACCACAAGTGTTGCTCATAAATGCGTTATCAGGTCACAACAAAATTGGAAAAAGGAAGGTTGAATTGACTGAAAACATGTGAAATGGTTCCACTGCACAAAATAATGTCTCACTAATGCAGTACACACTTGTAGAACCCATCCCGAATGCTCAATTGACTGCTAATGCTTATATGAGTAACACCACCATAGGCAAGGTGCTACAAAAGTTGGTGAGCATTAAAGCTCAACCTCTCCAGTTTTTTGCCTGCAAACTGACAGCTTCCCAGTCCAAATAGTCAGCATTCAACAGAGAACTCCTTATGTTTTACAAGGCAGTTAAGTACTTCTGAGAGGACCTCGAAGGTAGAAACGTCATTCTACTCATGAACCATAAGCCATTTGTTAACATTAGAAAATATCCACGAAGGAATTCACCCCACAAGGTTTTCAACACCTAGATTTCATCTCACAGTACTCAACAAATGTACAAGACTTACACAGTGCAGACATCAGTGCTGTATACCTATCAAGGGTTTAATAACATTTCCATCCAATTTGAGTGTGAATAGCAAGCTGCTGCCCCAAAAACTTACACTAGCATTGCTGAACCACTACGCAGCAACAACACCAGCCTCAAAATCGAAAGATTCACCCGAAAATCAACCACTTGCACCACACTAACAATGTGACACAAAATCTTTAAATCTGTCCATATCCTTACATTCATCCAGCAGTACGCTAATCACTGAAAATTTTGTGTGACTCAACATTAAGATAGTCTGTCACACTTGGACACAGATGTGTAAATCCTGTCAACACAGGAAGGCAGAATGACATGCCCAATCATAACTCAGCCAATTCATGATAAGCGCAGCTCATTTCTGCCACCTCTACATTGATCCTGTGGGGGCCCTTACCAATTTGGAAAACTGCAAGTTCCTCCTATCCATCACAGAGAGGGTTTCATGGTGGGTCGAAGGAACATCATTTTAAAGACATTACAGCTGAAACAACAGCATGTACTTTTGTGTTACACTTGAGTATCATGCTTCACAACACACCAGGGTCACAAAACTGATCTGCACTCTCTGTGGCAGTCTGTGTTATAAATGTACCTGCACCATCACCTAAAACCTGCAGAGCATCAGTCATTGTCCTCACCGACACCCCTCTTCAGTGCTACGCACTACGAGGGGGAGGGGGCGCTCTGTGGGGATATCCACACCTACAGTCACCACTAGTGAGTGAGGACTGCAGTATCTGTGAGTTGACCAAAGACAGCAGTGGGTATTCATTGGAAAAATATATTATACTAGAACTGACATGTGATTACATTTTCACGCAATTTGGGTGCATAGATCCTGAGAAATCAGTACCCGGAACAACCACCTCTAGCCGTAATAAGGGCCACGATATACCTGGGCATTGAATCAAACAGAGCTTGGATGGCATGTACAGGTACAGCTGCCCATGGAGCTTCAACACAATACCACAGTTCATCAAAACTAGTGACTGGTGTATTGTGACGAGCCAGTTGCTCGGCCACCATTGACCAGACGTTTTCAATTGGTGAGAGATCTGGAGAATGTGCTGGCCAGGGCAGCGGTCGAACATTTTCTGTGTCCAGAAAGGCCCGTACAGGACCTGCAACATGCGGTCGTGCAATATCCTGTGAAATGTAGGGTTTTGCAGGGATCAAATGAAGGGTAGAGCCACGGGTCGTAGCACATGTGAAATGTAAGGTCCACTGTTCAAAGTGCCTTCAATGTGAACAAGAGGTGACCGAGACGTGTAACCAATGGCATCCACACTATCACGCTGGGTGATACGCTAGTATGGCGAATACGAATACACGGTTCCAATGTGCATTTTCGTCGCCAAATATGGATGCGACCATCATGATGCTGTAAACAGAACCTGGATTCATCCGAAAAAATGACGTTTTGCCATTTGTGCACCCAGGTTAGTCGGTGAGTATACTATCGCAGGCGATCCCGTTTGTGATGCAGCGTCAAGGGTAACCGCAGCCATGGTCTCCGAGTTGACAGTCCGTGCTGCTGCAAACCTCGTCAACTGTTCTTGCAGATGGTTGTTGTCTTGCAAACATCCGCATTTGCTGACTCAGGGATCGAGATGTGGCTGCAAGATCCATTACAGTCTTGCGGATAAGATGCCTGTCATCTCGACTGGTAGTGTTACAAGGCCGTTGGCATCCAACACGGCATTCCATATTACCTTCCTGAACCCACCGATTCCATATTCTGCTAACAGTCACTGGATCTCGAGCAACGCGAGCAGCAATGTCGCGATACGATAAACCACAATCATGATAGGCTACAATCTGACCTTTATCAAAGTCGGGAACGTGATGGTACACATTTCTCCTCCTTACATGAGGCATCACAATGTTTCACCAGGCAACACCAGTCAAATGCTGTTTGTGTATAAGAAATTGGTTGGAAACTTTCCTCATGTCAGCACATTGTAGGTGTCACCAGCGGCGCCAACCTTGAGTGAATGCTCTTGAAAGCTAACCATTTGCATATCACAGCATCTTCTTCCTGTCGGTTAAATTTCGCGTCTGTAGCACGTCATCTTCATGGTGTAGCAATTTTAATGGCCAGTAGTGTATGTTTGAAAGACGCTGCTTGCAAGTTAGAGTTCAATCTAGTGTTACTCCTAGGTGTTTTGATGTACTCCAGTATGGTAAGACTTGGCCTCTGAATCTGACTTCTTGTTTATATTTTGCCTGTCTGTTGTGTAGGTGAAATGCACCATTTAGTTGGAGGTACCTGTTCATGAAGTATACATCCATCAGTGGAAAAAGTGGATTCAGCATCAGAAAATATGGAACTCTGGGCCACCAAATAAATGTCACCAGCAAAAATGAATTTTCTTGAAGATATTTCGAAAGTCATGTGTTTACAAACTGAAAAGGAGGAGAGCCAGAACAGGTCCTTGAGGTAAACCATCATTTTGTTTAAATACTCTACTTCTGTCATCATCAGAACACATCTCAAAGTCTCTATTGTTTAGTATGTTATAAAGTTGGTGCGTAAGTTTACAGCATGGGATACCACTCATGAATTTCAACAGAAATTCTTCTTGCCAAACAGTGCCATAAGCAGCTGAAAGATAAAAAAAAAGGTAGCTATTCTTACTGATTTTTCTTGAACCCATTTTCGATATAAGTAGTGAGAGAGAGTACCTGATCCTTATCAACTTCTCCCTGGTCTGAATCCTGCTTGGTCTATAGGGATGTGTTTGTCAATTACTTAAAAACTCGGTTGTACTTCAGAGGCTCAAGGAGTTCATATGTCAAACTTAAAATTGCTATTGGACAACAGTTTTCCATCCTCGTGGGATTTTTATTTGGTTTCAATATGGTTAATACTTTAGTTTCTTTCATCAGAGGCAGAAAACTTCCAGTTTGTAGGATATTTGAGAAGAAGTTGGAAGACCATTTTACTACAGCTGGCCCATGGTGAACTAGACATTTAGGGTGTATCCCATCAAACCCAACTCCTTTTCCAAGTTTCATACTTTTGATTGCACTTTTGGTTTCCTCTTCTTGACATGGAGTGGAGAACCCAAAAGTCTGTTGTGCAGCTCTTCTTTTGGTATTCAACTGTAATTTGATACCACTTTGGTTTGCTGGTGTTTTGTGTCCTTGAAAACTGATACCAGGCGTTTAACAACTCCATTCAACTGATGGTTGTTTTTTATATTTTAGTTGCAAGATTTGTTTAATCTAGTTTCCTAATGACAGACCTAGCTTTCCTGCTAGAGTGGGTATAATTTAGTTTTCATATTTCACAGATATTTTTTGTTCCAAACATATGAATTTTATTTCATATTTTCAAATATTTATTTATTTATGTCTGTGGATCATTCTGTACTTAAATATTTGACACGTCATGTTTACATTAAGTATGAAAAATTACAAGTTTCAAAATTACATAACTATATGCATAAATCAGTAAAATGACTTGATTTCTTCAAAGTAGACTCTAAAAACCAAGTATCTAATACATTTTACATTAATTTTTTGCTTCAGTGTATTCTTTAACACTGTATGAACAAGTTTTAATAAAGAGACATTTTAGTTCATTTTTTAAAACAGAAGCGTTTAATTACTCTAGTAGATATGCTGTCTAGGGCCCCTCCCCAGCATATTTTGTTTTTAATCAGTGTATTACTTTAATAATTTAGGTTCATTTGTTGGGAGAAGCAACAAACTTTTTGTCTTGTGAGGAGGACTTTGTACGAATTGTGTGTCAGGAGGGTTTTGATTTATCAATTTGTCCACTACCAGAATTTAAGGCTGACTTAAATATTACTGACTTCTTAAGGGTCCTTGATTTCCTTCCCATTTTTCTTTATAATTATGTTTCCACTGTTTTTCATGTCTACACCATCCCTCTCTTCCGTTGTGTGTGACCACGCAGTCTTTGCAATATTATTAGAAGCTGTAATTTTGTTTACATGCTAATTTCATCTGGTTTATTTTATCATTTTCTTATATGAGCTCTTCTTGTCCATGTAGGCATCACAGTTTGCTTGTGTTGGATTTATCCAAGATTGTTCATACAGTTTTAGGTCTTCATTGTTTCTTTTTACATCTGCTGTGACCCAATTTTTAATGCACATAACATCTGTATTCCTATATACTAAGGGACATGCAAGATATATGTAACAGGATAATGTTTTGGAGAATGATTCCCAGCCATTATTTATGTTTTCTGTTTGGTAAATATTGCTCCAGTATTTAGACTGTATTATTCTTTATGGCCTCTGTAGGTTTGCTTGCTTTATTTGTCGCAACTCTTTAAAGATTTTTTACGACATTGTTACCTTATCTGATACCTGTATTAATACCCCATAGTGGTCAGGAATGGCTGTGTTTATGACGTGTACTTTTTGTCTGTATTGTGGTGTACAGGTAATTAGGTGATCTATTAATGTATCTGTATCTTCACTGCACCTTGTGGGACTCTTTACTACTTTCTTTCAGTGTGTTAATATTTAGACAACCTGCAACTATTACGTACATCAATTGCTCAATAGCCTTGTCTAACAGAACATTTAGCTTCAAATTAATGATGATGTAAATAAAATAGAAAGAAACTTCCACATGGGAAAAATATATTAAAAACAAAGATTCCAAGACTTACCAAGCGGGAAAGTGCTGGCAGACAGGCACAATGAACAAAACACACAAACACACACACAGAATTACTAGCATTCGCAACCGATGGTTGCTTCTTCAGGAAGGAGAGGGAAAGACGAAAGGATGTGGGTTTTAAGGGAGAGGGTAAGGAGTCATTCCAATCCCAGGAGCGGAAAGACTTCCCTTAGGGGGGAAAAAAAGGACAGGTGTACACTTCGCGCGCACGCGCGCGCGCACACACACACACACACACACACACACACACACACACACACACACACACACACACATACACACATCTCTCTCTCTCTCTCTCTCTCTCTCTCTCTCTCTCTCTCTCTCTCTCTCTCTGTGTATGTGCGGGACTCCTTACCCTCTCCCTTAAAACCCACATCCTTTCGTCTTTCCCTCTCCTTCCTGAAGAAGCAACCATTGGTTGCAAAAGCTAGTAATTCTGTGTGTGTGTTTTGTTCATTGTGCCTGTCTGCCGGCGCTTTCCCGCTTGGTAAGTCTTGGAATCTTTGTTTAGAACATTTAGCTTCTGTAGATTATCTGTCTGGTGATCTGTATATTCCTAATATCAAACACTTTTCCCCTTTGATTGTTTGCCGATCCAAATAGCATTTCTGTACAGTTGTCCACTGTTCATGGTAGGCAATCCCTTGTTTCATTGTAGTTCAACTCCTCCACATTTATATTGACATCTGCAGAAGTAAGTCAATATATAGTTCAACTCCTCCACCTTTATAGTGACATCTGCAGAAGTAAGTCACTTTTTCATAGTCCTGTATGTTGTAAATAATTATTTCATTTTCTTTTTAACCCATTTTCTGTCATAATAAATATATGTGGTAGTTCTACTGCTGCTATAGTCCGATCCACGAATGATGTCTGTTCAGCACATATGGATGGGGACTGCATTGTAGCAGATGCCAAGTGACAGTTACGGTACACGGATGCACGTGCTTTGCTCTTGAAGAAAGTGTATATCCAGCAAATTACGTCCCTCACTTCCTTATGCAGAGTTTCTCACATACTACCACTTTGATGACAACTCACAATAAATGTAACAGAAATTCAGTAAACAACTTGGTACAATCACATTTAATGTTCACATTAGCTACAAAATTCACAGCAGAGCACTCAGAACACTCACCAGCTGCTCAAGAACGCGTGACATATGCACGCAGAATAAGCCTAAACTCGACTGCCATTGTTCGTGACTCCAACTATAGTGTCTAATTTGCTTTGGTGTAGAATTCTTACAGCAGAAAATTTATATTTGTTTCTAAATTCTTTCATCTTTTTTCCCAGATGATTGTGCATCCAAATTACACCTCTGGACACTTTCTTGATGGTCATTTATCCTATTGTGATGATCTAATTTTAGAATGTGATTTTGTTTTATTTCATTGCCTTTGGATGATGATTCAAAATTATCTGTTTTCTTTCCTGAACCTTCTACAGAATATTGCAGAAATTGTACATTGTTCTCATGTGTATTTAAACCTCTGTGAGGCAGAGGTCCCGTATGAATCACATACACTGTCATTGAGTGGTGCAACATTGGTGGAGAGTTTTATTGGTATTAAAAAAAAACATTATTCTTGCCCTGCTGATGTACTGTTTCAGTGATCTGGCATTCTGTGGTTATTTTTTCTGAGAGTTTATGATATTTGTCATTGAGCGGACTCTGTAAAACAATACAACATATTCAATTTCTTTACACATGACCAACCTGGTGAGTCATGACTGTGTGGGACAGAAGACAATCAAATTTGAGCTTCTCAGCTGGTGGAGCCTTCTTTTTAGTGAGAGCAATAGCTCTGTAGCTTCATTTATTGTTACATGGTTTGTTTCTGCTAAGAATATGAAATTTTTGTTTGCTGAAAGTGTTGCCACATTAGGATTCATAGAAGTCATTGCCTGGAATTTAGCACCTAGTTTCAATATGCTGCTTATATTGCTCCTGGTTTTATATTTCAGTTCAGCCACTAAATGCTGCCCTTGACTGTCTACAAACCGGTTTATTTCATCTGTTCTTGGTGGCTGGTAGTTCCTTGAATTTTCTCCTAAGCAACAGTTACTCATATACCATGAGTTGATGCCAGCTTTAGTCTTTTGAATAATGAAAATGTCTATCATTTCACCAATTTTCAGATCTTTAACCATTATTAGTATTTTGTACATTTTATTTGTTATAGTCTGCAACTGATGTTTTCACATTACTACAATTTTCTTGCCACCTCTGGTCTTCGATTTCTTTCCTTAGTACACATATTCACTTTTCAGAACCTTAACTCTCTAAACACCACTTTTATAATTTCATGTTTCAACTGTACTGCCAAGGCTAAACATGAGTTTTCTTCTTTTAAACAGTCAGAACATGACCACTGAAAATTATAAGTGATCAATTTTAGACATACTTTTATGTACTTCTCACACAGAATTCCTTTGCACTAGTCATTTTTTACTTTTCTTACATGATGCACTGTTTAATTCATTCTTTTTATGAAGTTATGTAGCTCTACACCATCTTACTCAGCATCTAAGGATCTTACCCATTATGTGCCACAGCTCTCTTCGACCATTATTGCAATGAGGTCTTTTAACTTCACAGACAACATGGGCAGTCTGAATGGGTACACTGATGGCATTTCCTCAAGTTTAATCATGTAAGGATGATTTAGCATGGGTTCTCTTCTAGGTTGGTTTTTTTAAGTGATCATCTGGCATCTTTTTGAAGAGTTCCAATCCTTGTCATGGTTCTTCTTCAGGGTTAGTGTATTTGAAAATAAGCATGCCAGGTTGTCTATCAAATTTCACATAGGTTATTTTTCTGACCAGCACTTATTGCAAATCCACTCTTTATATTTTACTGTAGAAAATCCCTGAAATATTTATGTTTTCATTCAAATTACATTAAAGGGGTCTCTGACTCTGGCATTTTCCATAACTTCAAGTGTGTAAATATGATATGTCTTTCAAAGTTTCTTTTCTATTAACTTTCTCTTAAAATGAACATTCATGGGATCACAAAGCACTTCTGCAATGAAAGGTGCAATTTCTGAAGAACCTCTCAAGGCAATATCTTCTGACCACATACACATAATACTGAAGCTGTGTATGTGGAAGCCAAGGTTGTATACCCACAACTACATTAGACAGATCAATGCCTCTGTTGTAATTTTTGATGCTGTATTAATTCACAGATTATGATTACACAGCATTCTCAAACATGACTGGAACAAGCCTCTTTGCGTATTCTCACCCCCCCCCCCCTCCCCCCGAGAGTGTGTTTTTTCTACTTTAAGTTGGTGTAGCCAAACATTCAAAGGGATAGAAGCAGCACACTCGTCACAAGTTTTACACATCAGTATGTGTTCACTTATAATAAACTCGGTATTGAAAACTTTACAATGCATTTCATATTTTAGAGGTAAATCTCCTGAATCTTGGTCTTTTTTCATACAGACAGTGCATTTCAGCTACAGTTTTCACACGTCTCGTTTACACCTTAATTCTATTCTTTTAATGACTAATGACTTCTGTAATTCGGAAAATTTTTTATGTGCTCTCAACATTATCCAACAAGTATAACACTGATTTCATGCTTAACACTGTCATGTCCGTCTATATGTGGCACGGAAAACTGTGATGCATTAAGCTCATTGCTAACTTCATCAATACCTGCATTTTTTCCCCAACATTACATCTTTTCTGCCCCCTGTACTTTTTTCCATGAAATGTATCGCAAGAAGCTTTCAAACATAAATCTAAGCTTTGTACAAGTAGCTGTCTCCACTGAAGTAAATGAGTTTGTTCTACTCACTCCTACGTAATTATGTTTTTTGGGAAAGCCCCTACTGCAGGCTTCAAGCTTTATAAGACCACTGAGGCATGCACTAGGATGTTGCACACTCACTGCTTACAAAACAAAATGTGTTTTTAGCATGTTCATCTGAAGTTTAATAGCTACATCAATTGAGGTTAGAACTGCCTGATTTGATTTGCAGTCGCATACACATCCTTTTTGCCTAGTTGCTACTATTTCACTGGTCTTAACTTTCTTCTTTACATTTTCTCTCTTCCTCTTGCCTGGGTTACAGATACACACTCTGATGCACAAGCATCCTTGTTTCTCTGAAATACTGTACAAGGTTACCAGAAATATAATTTTCATTATCAAAAAATGAGAAACACATGCTTTACAAAGTGAGGAAAGATGACAGTTTAGGTGTAATGTGTGTAAAAGAAGAGAGATGTAAATACAAAAATTAAATTAAAAAATGCTCTTCTTGTACGATAAAATTTATGCAACTGTCTGTAACATTCCTGTTAGTAACTTTGTCATCAGTAAGTGGCATAACTCCTCCTCTCACTCAAAATGCTAATCACTATAAATTCCTGTATTCGAAGAATCTAACATGGAGCTATGTCATGTCACTCTAGTTTACTTGACACACCACAGATGACAGTAGTACACCAGAAATGGCAAAAACTGATTTTTTCAAGCTTTCTGTCATAGCTTCCCCTCTCATTACACCCCTCAATTAATAACTGAAAACAATTGTTATCTGTTTCAAATGAAAATCAATTGGCAACTCGTATAGCTTATTTGTTAGGAATCAAATCATAACGCCAGTCTTGAGATTAACTGCTTTAAATGTCGCTAAATACATAATGTCAAATGTCGCAGAGAACTACTGATATTCATTATATGCCATTTCCTTACTGTGTGTGGTCTATGACAACTTTAGATATCACCAATGGCTGTTGTAACTTCCATACGTTCTTCTTGTGGCCTTCAGTTCAAAGACTGGTTGATGCAGCTCCCCATGCTACTGTATCATGTGCAAGCTTCTTCATCTCTAAATAACTACTGCAACCTACACATTTCTTAATCTGCTTACTGTAGTCATCTTTTGGTCTCCCACTGCAATTTCTATCCCCTACACTTCCCTCCAGTACTAAATTGGTAATCCTGGATATCTCAGAATGTGTTCTATTAACCAATCCCTTCTTTTAGTCAAGTTGTGCCATGAACTTCTTACCTCCCCAATACCATTCAATACCTACTCATTAGTTACGTGATCTACCCATCTAATCTTCAGCATTCTTCAGTAGCACCCACATTTCAAAAGCTTCTATTCTATTCTTGTTTCACTTCGTACAAGGCTATACTCCACACAAATACCTTCAGAAAGACTTCCAAACACAAGTTTATATTCAATGTTAACAAACTTTGCTTTCCAGATAGTCTACATTTTATATCTTCTGTACTTCAGCCATTGTCAGCTATTTTGCTGCCCGAATAACAAAACCTATCTACTACTTCTTAAGTATCTTGTCTTCTAATCTAATTCCCTCAGCATCACCTGATTTAACTCAAGTACATTTCATTATCTTTGCCTTGCTTTTGATGATTATCACCACATCTTAAATCCTCCTTTCAAGACACTGTCTGCTTCATCCCACATGTTATGTAGCAATCATTATAAAAAAAAAAAAAAAAGACCACAACTTCTACAGACAGTTTTATTCAATACTTGTGTATTAAAGTTTGTCTTGGATTCAAACCAGTATTGCTAAACACAAAGTGAAGTGACTGAAACTAATCAATGTACACAGAAATATAAGTGCTGTGGCAATCATAAATAGTATTCAAATTAACGGTGTTTCAGAATCTATTTCGGCAACTCTTAGTCCAACAATTGATTTTCAGATCAAGTCATTTCTGCCAAATGGCAGTCAGTCACTCCTAACGCAGACACTGGATGTAACCATTGGCAGCCCTCGTTTTTGCCCTAGTTTGTCGCAGCAAGCAAATCATTAACATTTCCACAGCTGCTACCATTTCCAAGTTTGACTCATTCCACATGCCTAAAATTCAACCTGCACGTCAGAATCTACAGGAAGATAAATAATAATGGGGAAAAAATGAAATCAGTGTTCCTATTTAACTAAGTGCAATGAAATATTGCAACAAACAGGAATTCTCTGTTGCTTGAAAAATGAAATGATATTTCTGATAAAGAAATTAAATTACAATCAGTGAAAAAGAGAAGTGTGGGACTTCTTATGAGTATTATTATACAACCATTTACGCAAGTCATGGCAGTGCAGTGGTGTGTTTGTACTGGTCACTCATATAGTATCAACATGTTGTTGTGGTCTTCAGTCCTGAGACTGGTTTGATGCAGCTCTCCATGCTACTCTATCCTGTGCAAGCTTCTTCATCTCCCAGTACCTAAAGCAACCTACATCCTTTTGAAGCTGCTTAGTGTATTCATCTCTTTGTCTCCCTCTACGATTTTTACCCTCCATGCTGCCCTCCAATGCTAAATTTGTGATCCCTCGATGCCTCAAAACATGTCCTACCAACCGATCCCTTCTTCTAGTCAAGTTGTGCCACAAACTTCTCTTCTCTCCAATCCTATTCAATACCTCCTCATTAGTTACGTGATCTACCCACCTTATCTTCAGCATTCTTCTGTAGCGCCACATTTCAAAAGCTTCTATTCTCTTCTTGTCCAATCAATTTATCGTCCATGTTACACTTCCATACATGGTTACACTCAATTCATACATTACTTTCAGAAACGACTTACTGAAACTTAAATCGATACTGGATGTTAACAAATTTCTCTTCTTCAGAAGCCCTTTCTTTGCCATTGCCAGTCTACATTTTATATCCTCTCTACTTCGACCATCATCAGTTATTTTGCTCCCCAAATAGCAAAACTCCTTTACTTTTTTAAGTGCCTCATTTCCTAATCTAACTCCCTCAGCATCACCTGATTTAATTCGACTACATTCCATTATCCTTATTTTGCTTTCGTTGATGTTCATCTTGTATCCTCCTTTCAAGACACTGTCCATTCCGTTCAACTGCTCTTCCAAGTCCTTTGCTGTCTCTGACAGAATTACGTCATTGGCGAACCTTAACGTTTTTATTTCTTCTCCATGGATTTTAATACCTACTCCGTTTTTTTCTTTTGTTTCCTTCACTGCTTGCTCAATATACAGATTGAACAACATCGGGGAGAGGCTACAACCCTGTCTTACTCCCTTCTCAACCACTGCTTCCCTTTCATACCCCTCAACTCTTATGACTGCCACCTGGTTTCTGTACAAATTGTAAATAGCCTTTTGCTCCCTGTATTTTCCCCTACCACCTTCAGAATTTGAAAGAGAGTATTCCAGTCAACATTGTCAAACGCTTTCTATAAGTCTATAAATGCTAGAAACATAGGTTTGCCTTTCCTTAATCTAGCTTCTAAGGTAAGTCGTAGGGTCAGTATTGCCTCACATGTTCCCACATTTCTACGGAATCCAATCTGATCTTCCCCGAGGTCGGCTTCTACTAGTTTTTCCATTCGTCTGTAAAGAATTCGGGTAAGTATTTTGCAGCTCAGGCTTATTAAACTCATTGTTCAGTAATTTTCACATCTGTCAACACCTGGTTTCTTTGGGATTGGAATTATTATATTCTTCTTGAAGTTTGAGGGTATATTGTCTGTCTCATGCAACTTGCTCACCAGATGGTAGAGTTTTGTCAGGACTGGCTCTCCCAAGGCTGTCAGTAGTTCTAATGGAATGTTGTCTACTCCCAGGGCCTTCGGGTAAGTATTTTGCAGCTCAGGCTTATTAAACTCATTGTTCAGTAATTTTCACATCTGTCAACACCTGGTTTCTTTGGGATTGGAATTATTATATTCTTCTTGAAGTTTGAGGGTATATTGTCTGTCTCATGCAACTTGCTCACCAGATGGTAGAGTTTTGTCAGGACTGGCTCTCCCAAGGCTGTCAGTAGTTCTAATGGAATGTTGTCTACTCCCAGGGCCTTGTTTCAACATAACAGAACGTAACTATCCACACCGTGAATGAAGAAGCCAGGTTTGGTGTGTTATCAGTCTGGACTGCCCAATGTGTCTAAAAGGAAAAATGCACTACTTGCAGCCATGTTAACACTGCATAAAACAGAGACGACAGTAACACCTTGTAACTCAAGTAGTTCTGAATCTGACAGGAACAGCTGCTGTCATTGGATCAAGGCCCAACCAAACCAGATTCCGAGTGAGCAATGGGAAGGGAACTGAATGGACATTTGGAGGGATGTACTCCACCAAAGGCCATTGTTCATAGTGGCATGTACAACTCTAAGGCTGCAATAGGCCAAGCAACACAGACTGGGCAGAAGCTGAGTGGAGTCAAGTAGTGTGGTCCGACATGTCACAATTTTGCCTCGTTTAAAATGATGAGAGATACTGTATGCACTAACATACCAATGATATGCATTTTTCAATTCTCATGGCATAGTGAGAAATCTATTAAATTTCAGGCATGAAGCCATGCAAATGCTACTCCTTCCACTGATATTTGAGCCACCCTCAGAGTGAATTGCAGGTCGAATTATCGGTGAAGAAAGTAGCATTTCTTAGCTGCATTGCCCAAAATTTATTGACCCAATGGTATGTTTAACCCACAGCTTGTGGAAGGTGTAGTTAATCCTGGATATGGATTTGTGGTGTTTCTTCCCCCCTACATGACAGAGCCCTTTCTTTCAGGTTACTGTGAACAAGAATCAGGATACTAGTGTCCAGGACTTTTTGGGATAGTGGGTGAAATCTATCAATCAAAATCTCAGCAATTTGGTAGCTCTGTGGGATATAATAATGAATGAATGGCTTCAGCTGAATACAGTATACATGAAGAAACTTGCTCACACACTTTCACATCAAATGGTGGCCATTAACAAGGCTAGTGCAATTTCTTGTGGGAAGGACTAATTTTTTGTCCACTTCACTTATCACCAATACTCTACAAAATTACAATTTTAACCTCTGTTTCTATCTGGTCTCGTGTTTCGCATTCCCCTGAAAATATGCAATTGGTGGGTAACAGGTGACAAGTTTCCATAGTGCAACTGAAAAAGGTATTAACAAGGAAAGGAAAGTATAATGGAATGGTAAATGACAACTTATAGTGGCCAAAATGACATAATATTTTTCAAGAATGCAACATATCAAACAGAGATGTATTAAATATGTCTTTATTTCAACCATGCAGATTGCAATTTAAATACCATTTTGCATATAAAACAGAGCAAGAGCAGAAATATGAACAACATACAGCTGGCAAAATTATTCTTATACAAACTAACATAAAATGCAATGTGTAAATGTAAACTTTATTTACACAGTAATCACATTAATCTCAGGAAACAATACAAAGTCTCACAGATAAATCAGTTAATTTCACAGGACTGTTATTTCCCCTTATAGCATAGCTGTTCCTCATTTGTCACTTCTTATTATGGTCCTATAAAAAATAGTACCATCGTTATTGATGTGAAAACATTGCTAGCTTTCTAATCTGGGATAATTACTTGAAGTGCCAACAGATATGACTGCAAAGAAGCAGCCTGTGATTTCATGTCTCAGTATTGTATTACAATCATAATGCACAAAATGGTGACTTAGCTGGTTGTTACCTAATTTCTTTCTACTCAAGATATTAAATCTCTTAGGCTAGCAGAGCCTATTTTTTCACTTCAATAAAATAGTACAAATACATATTTATTTACCCTACTGCCTTGGTCACGCACTTTTCCAAATACTTCTATTCTTTAATTATCTCTAGCCTTTGACAAGATGTCAGTGTGGCTGAATATATATATGGCAATATCACATACCATTGTCTCCCAGTCCTTGCTGTATAAAGTTTCTATGAACTAGACTTTTCATGTATCCTTGTATAACTCATTCTCTTTTCCCTTGTAGTTCCAAAATAAGTAATTTGAAATGCAATTTGTTTATGATTTGATAACTGCACTCAGGTACTAAGCTGATTCTAGAAAACATGCTCTTTCATTTTTCAAAGTTCATATCTGAGACTTTCGAATTTTACTTCATTAACTGTGGTATGAATCTGACAAGCCTTACTGATGAAATAGGCATAGACTAAGAATATTCAAAATAGTCACCATTTCTATATACCTATTTTCAAAGAAAGAATGAATGAATGAATGAATGTATGTAAAGAAAAAGAACGGAAATAATAATGGACTAACACCACTTTCAAATAATAAGAAAAAATTAAAATTTTTAGCTTTTATTTTATGTTCTGGCATACAAATATCCCTCTCTCAGGGTTGATGAAAGACCATTACAGACTATTACAGTTTCAGTTTCAAAAAATTGTAACTAAAAGAACCCCTATCACTTATATTGAGAAGGGAAGTCATACCCAACTACATAATCTAAAGATGTGTAGTTGTCCAACATAAAGAAATAAGGTTATTATGACTTATTTCAAAGTGCAGTAACTTTGCAAATTGTGTGTAAATGATTTACATTTGTGTGATTAACAGAAAAAGAAGATAAAGTGTATGTGTTACAAGCTTCAGTGAATAGTTCTCAATTTGCATAAAAACCTGAGCTGAAGCATCTTCACATCTCCAGACTCAACTTTAACAACTCCATCCTGATTATCAATAGAGATAAGTTTTCCTACAGCTTCTCGCTCTTCTCCTAAAATAACTTTAACCCTGTCACCTTGCTGTGGCAGTACTGGTTCCAAGTGCTCAGCCAAAATGTTGACTGTGCGATCTTCCTGAAGTAAGAAAACTGAGCACATACCTCCAGAAATTCCAGTAATAATTCCAGTTTGACCACTTAATCCAGTATCCTCATGTGTGTCTTTAATCCTCACTTCAATGTCTGTTGTATGCCATTCTTGCTGCAATTGCTGCTGGTCTAAGCCAGAACCAGGTGTGTGTGGATTAAACGGAGATGCTGCTCCTGGTGTCACAGGACTATAAACCAAGGGAGATGGAGTAGCATACTGAACACCGCTAGTTGGAGATGGTGTGTAGCCTGAAGGACTTGGAGTTGCAACATAAGCAGAGGGAGTGCCACGGTAACCAGGTGGAGAAGGCGACGGCTGATATGGAGAGTATGAGTTGTCTGAACCATACATAGTTCCTGGTGTCTGAGGAGTAAGTGGACCCCCTGGCTGATAAGCAGGTGTACTGGGATTGTAAGTGGGTGAGGGAGAAGCATCATCAATTGGATAGCTATCAAACTCATTAGGTCGGCGAGGAGTGTTTGCAATAGTTGGATCCCATGCTCCTGATCTTCCTGGTGTCTGTGACCCATCATGAGAAGGTGTCATGCCACCAAAATGTGGTGTGCGAGAACCTGCATCATATATGGGTGTCTGGGAGCCGTGCATCGGAGTTTTGCTGCCGTCACGATATACTGGGGTTTGTCCTCCACCATATGCTGGTGTTCGGCTGTATGACGAGAATGAACCGTCCCTTGTTGGAGCACCCACTACAGCAATGTGAGACCTATCCACAGAGATGGTTTGACAAGTTGAATGCAGCTCAACCCTGGCAGTTGATTCTGTCGCAACTTTAACAATTCCAACATTTCCTTTATAGGGTCCACCAGTAATTTTTATCGTCTGACCAATTAATTCTCGATCTCTTCTCATACCACCGCCACGACCTCTACCTCTCGCACTCCCACCACGAGCACCTCCACTTGGATGCATTGGAGAGGATATGTGAGGTGACATGAAACCTGGAAAGCCACTGTCCAAACCACCAGACGTGTTGGAGTTTTTGTTACCACCAGCGAGCTGCAAATGACGTGTTTTGCAAACAAAAATACCACCATTGTCTAAGTACATTCTCGAATGGAGGAATGCATAATTTCTATACAAATGTTTTATTTCACCATCACGGCCAGCATGAGGCCCATCTATTACCTTCACAATATCTTTTCTCTGAATTGTATTTTGATCATAATCAAGTGCTACAGTATACCTTGACTCCTTCCTTTTTTGTAATGCTTGAGGTTTTGCCTCAACTACTTTGCCTTGCATACTTAAGACATGGAAATTCTCTCTCTCCAATCTGACGATAACACCAACAGTCTGTGGATCCAACTGCACACAGTCACCCCATTGATACTGCCCCAGAGAATCAACGCCTGTAGCCATATCTGGACTTAACTGAATATCTTTAGGGAGAACCTCTAGTTCATGCATTGTGAGATCTGAAAAGAGAACAACACGATTCTCTTCAACTCTTACTATAAGGCCAGTGTCTCCTTCATACCGCCCAGCAATGACCTTCACGTGATCTCCCATACGGAAATATTTTCGCAATTCTGATGCTAGGAACTCCAGAGGTTCTGTAAGTGCCTCATGCTTAGGCATAACAGTTATCATGTTGCCATCTATGGTTAAAATTTTACCTTGAAGGTTCATCAATTCACCTTCACAAACTTCAACATTATCTCCTGTTGAGAATGAATGTGTTGTTGCATCATCTTTCGATGCTGTAGTTGGCAATTCAATATCAATTCCTTCTGGAGCTTCTTCAAACTTTTCTAGCTCCGACAATGTTGGTTTGACACCATCTGCAACTATGGCACTCATTGTAAAATTTTTATACAGAAATCCTTTCCTGGAATACCGGTTTCCTTCAAAGATAAGGAAATCTCCATCACTTGTAACTTCACCCCCAATAGCCCTAATTGCCTCAGGATCAAATGGTTTTGCTGGTGGGCGAACTTTCTTCTTTCGTTTTGCAGAATCATTATCAGGCTGTGAAGTCCTTAAGGCACCTCTCAGTCTCGTGTAGTCAATCCTAGGAAGCAACTTAAGGTGCACTTGATTCTGTGCTAAATCAACATAGTCCACCTGTGCAATGTCATCCCTATATATGCTTCGTTTTAGGCGAACCCACTGCTTAGGTTTTAGTCCAATCTGTTCCTTTACCACTCTCAGAACATCTGTCATTTCCTTTATGGGAACCATCTGCTGTTGCCATTGTCCCATCCTAAGATTGCCAACATTCTGAATAGCAGCTTTCACATGGGGTTGCTTGTAAGCTTCAATGTAAATATATCCCTTCACATGCTCTGGTGCAACGACAGATTTTATCTGCAAGGGTTCATTAGTGAATTGATAAGCAATAAATTTTCTCATAAGCAGCAAAGCTGTATTTTTCTCCTCTCCTATGCGACATTTGACCATCCACAAGTTTGGATCTTTAACACCAGGCAATAATGTCTGCTGTGTGATCTCATCAGACATTTCTTCACCTCCATCACCAAAATGCCTGGCAGCAATAGATTCATCAGCATATTTCTTTCGTAAGTATTCTTCAATTTCATCTTCTTTCTGGGAGTCCCAAAGATTGGTGCCTCGGCGTCTTCCTTCAATCTCACGAGCTGTGGGTCCATGTTCATCAAATTCATTCCCTACAATTCCTATTTCCTGGGCTCCTTCCTCCCATTCATCCTCATCTTCAACCTCATCATCTACCTCAGCTTCATCAATAATAAACCCTCCAAAACGATCTTTCTTCTTTTTCTTACGTGGTCGGTCATCTTCCTCTTCATCCTCCTCTTCGTCGTACTCATCTTCATCTTCCTCCTCCTCCTCTTCTGAATTAAGATCTTCTCCTTCTGGCTCCTGCTCATCTTCAACTTCTTCCTCCTCCTCACCAGGTCCTGCTTCTTCTGCTTCATCATCACGAGTGGAGCGGCGACTTCGACCAGACTTCTCCGACCTCTCTGATCTCTGGTCATCGTCTGAGGCATTTCCATCATCTGACTGGTTATCAGCATCTGATTGGTTACCATCTGACTGGTTACCAACATCCGACTGATTGCCAGCATCTGATTGATTACCAACATCTGATTGATTACCAGCATCTGACTGATTGTCATCTGACTGGTTACCGCCATCAGATTGCATTTCAGCATCTGAGTCATTCTCACCACCTGACCTGTTACCAACGTCGGACTGGTTGCCTGCATCTGACTGGTTTCCATCATCTTCGTCCCCTGAGCCTACGTCACTTCCACCTCCAGCATCAGATCTTGCATCTTCAGCTTCTGAATCACTTCCCTGATTGCTTCCTCGGTCACTCTCATTGTAAGAATTACTGCTGGCTTCAGAATCCGACATGATATGGGATTCTGAAACAAATCAAAGAATAAAGGTTTTAATTAGCTTAAAAGATTACTATTTAATTTTTGTTATACCTACAGATAAGTCATTGGTGCAAAGTATTACAATCACGGCTCTGGTCAAGAGCGAAAAGAGCTGAGACTCATTCCATGGGAAAATAAAATTGTTCAGCTACGCTTCAACATAGAACTCTATGATTAGACACATACTACCAACACACAATCTGTAGCCTTTGCTGCCTTACCATTAAACCGTCAAATGCTGAAGCTGCAGCCACTTAGCACAAAAATTCCAAGTGACATCAGTAATCATACCACTTTTTGGCTTCAACTGTTAATCTTCATTATTGCTACATTAGTGTTACAGTACAGTTCCTAACATTCTCAAGGTGACAATCATACTTACAGGTTGAGACATCCCCTACAAAGTTACCTCAGTTACTCAGAACAGCTACTTGATCTTTGTCATTCTTGTTTGCTTAAATGCCTCCATTTACAGTAGTTCTTGACACGCAGCATTGATTCCAGACATCCTCTGCACAATGTATGACCTGTTTACTTAAACACTATTAATGACTCATTCATTCTTTTAACTCTATTGTAACTGTCTGCATTACTTTTTATAGTAGATAGCATTTCAATAGACACTGCAATAGAGACCTTGCACCCAATAAGGCTTGCATCTGAATCAGATGACTCATGAAGAAAGTTCAGCCTCACATGGTTTGTGCGAAATTCTCCCCCCCCCCCCCCCCCTCCTTTTTTGTAGGAGATAATTCCCAGGAGCCCTCCATGTCTGGCAGGCTTGGCATCCGTGCACCCACTAGTGCAGTTTTCTTTTTACATCACATTGCTTTGTTAATTAAATATATGGGTTATTTTAATCTTTTTAGTATTATTGTTGTTTTCTCACTATCAGTAAGTACATAGGGATTACTAAATATTTTATATTGAGCATAAGCGCATGGTAATTCTATTTTTATGGTCAGGTTAGGTGGCATTCCTAATTGTTCTTTTGGGCACTTTAAAAAATCCAACTTATTTCTGGTGCATCACTATTCATTGATTGTAACCACAGCATGTGATCATTTACCTTGTACTATGTATGCCATCCAGCGGCGAAACAGGTAACTTTGTAGGGGATGTAACACAAGAGAGCTTAAGCAACATCTGTACCACATGTACAATATCCATGCAGCAATAAACCCAAATTAGCCAACTGAAAATAAGTATTCCTTTTCAAAGAGACAAACGGGAATCCAGTCAAAAGAAATGACAACAAACTGAACGACAAATTGAAACACTAGGAAGTATCAAATCACTAACAGATAGCAAACTATCCATATAATTAATTTGCACTCAAGCAGAATGTGTGCTGCAGCAATGTACATTAGTTCACTCACAGCTAGTGATTGTTTGTTTGTTTTGTTTAAGGGCACAAACGCAACTGGGGTCATATGTACCCAAGTCAGAACTACAGAACACTAAAGATCATTGGAAGGAATTTAGGAACTAGTGGGCTGAGGTATGAGGACAGCAGCCTCGTTTCCTGGCAGACTGACATGACCAGGAACCCACAAACATCACTGTGGCTCTATCAAGAGTGAGCAAGTGACAGTTTTCCTGGACCCATTGCACAAAGGGATGGGCAGTGTACAGTGCACAGAGACTTTGAAGGGTACTGAGCGAGGCACCAAGGACGAAGGTACACTGAAAACCATGGTCAGTCCGAGGGCTATCAATGTGTACAGAAAGGTACTATTACAAATTTCCATGCAAAGATCATGAAACTGAAGGCGATAGAGCAAGGCTAGGTAGTGTCCTAGTGTCCTTAGGTAGCAAATGCAGGCCAAGGTGAACATGGAGCACCGTACAAAGCCAAGGTGGTGAAGGGTTCACACCCACTGGGAAAGTTGCAGGTAGTGTGAAGTTAAGCCACCAGAGCAAGGGCCGAATGCGGACTCAAAGGGGTAACAGAGAAGAGGGACGCACCCCATACTGGTGATCAAAGGGGTCTCTAAAGAAGGAGGCATGGGATGGGTGGGCGGCCATACAGGGCAGACAAACAGCATGCATACCTGCTGAGGAGAAAGTCACGGCGGTATGTCAGTGGTAGTTCAGCAGCTTTGGCATACAGACTCTCAACCAGGCTAGCATAAAAGATGTCAGTGACCAAAGGATACCACGATGGTGGATAGTGTTGAGACAGCGTATGAGAACAGACATGCAGACACACAAACAAAGCCCTTAGTCTAGTTTCAAATAGGCAAGGGGCCGGTACGAATGGAGGAGAGTGGTTCAATTTACACCCCCGAAAGTACCATTGAGGACATGTAGGACAATGAGCTACCCTGTACAGCGGGCCACCAGGTAAGACGCAAGGGAGGACCAAGGAAGTTTCCTATCGAGCATGAGCCCCAAGAATTTCATAGTTTCAACGAATGAAAGGGCAACATATGTAAAGATGGTGGGGTGAAACCAACTGCGCCACCAGAATTTCACACAAACAGATTTGTCAGTGGAAAAATGAAAGCCATTGGTAAAGTTCCGTGAGAAAAGACAATTGACACATCACTGAAAATGCCACTCAAAGAGACAGGTTCACGGAGAACTGCAATAGATAGCAAAATTGTCAACAAAAATGGTGCTGGAGATACCAGGCAGAAGACAGGCCATTATAGGGTTAATGGTGATAGCAAAGATTGGTTGGTTGGTTTGGGGAAGGAGACCCCCAGCGTGGTCATCGGTCTCATCGGATTAGGGAAGGAAGTCAGCCGTGCCCTGTGAGAGGAACCATCCCAGCATTTGCCTGGAGTGATTTAGGGAAATCACAGAAAACCTAAATCAGGATGGCCGGATGCGGAATTGAACCGTCGTCCTCCCGAATGTGAGTCCAGAGTCTAACCACTGTGCCACCTCGCTCGGCTGATAGCAAAGAGGATGATGCTCAAGTCGGAACACTGTGGCACACCGTTTTCCTGGATAAAAGTCTCACACAAGGCAGAACCCACATGTACATTGAAAATGTGGTCTTTTAAAAATTCCTCAGGGAAACAGGGCAGGAAGCCGCAGAAGCCCCACATGTAGAGAGTATGGTTCTCCAGCAGGAGTCTTAGGCCTTCTCCAAATCGAAAAACATGGCCAACGTCTCAGATTTCTGCAGAAAACCATTCAGGACATGGGTGGACAAAGTAATGAGATGATATGGTCAACCACAGAACGGTATGCTCGAAATCCACACTGTGCAGTGGTTAGTAAATTGCAAGACTTGAGCCACCATACCAGTTGGGCATGAATCACCTTGCAAACACACCTGGTGAGGGAGATGGGGCAGTAACTACAAGGAAGGTGTTTGTCCTTAGTGGGCTTAGGTATGGGTATGACAGTGGCTTCAGGACAGCATCTGGGAAATGTGCCCTCTGCCCACAAATGGCTGTACGTATTAAGCAGAAAGTGCTTGCCTTCAAGAGGAAGGTGTTGCAGCATCTGGTCCTGAGATGCGAGGATAGAGATGAACTGAGGGCATGATCCAGCTGCCTCATAGTAAAGGTGGTGTTGTAGCACTAATGATTCTGAGAAGAGAAGGGCATAATCCGAGAAGCCTCCACTTGTTTCAGATGGAGGAAGGCCGAGTGATAGTGGGAAGTGCTCAAAATTTCCGCAAAATGGCAGCCCAAGTTGTTGGAGATAGCAATAGGGTCTAGGAAAACATCGTCTACTACAGTCAGGCCATAAGTTGGAGCCATTGGAGGTTGGCCCACACAATAGAGAAAGGAATGGAACTGTTAAAAGAACTGGTGAATGAAATCCAGCAAGCTTTTTGCTATCCCAAAGAATGCGACGACACTGTGCATGCATCTGTTTATAAAGAATACAGTTTGTCATCATCAGATGATGGTTAAAAATGTGGAGAGCACATGTCCGTGCGGAAATTTCGTGGCGGTATGCCTCAGTTCACCAAGACCCTGGGACACGGCATGGTAAAGGGGAAGTGCGAGGAATGGTCAGCAGCGGCAAGGATGAAGTTTGTAAGATATTCGACCTGGTCATCACTCCCGAAAAGCGCACGGGAAAAACGAACACCTAAACATTTCTATTCAAGCTCTGATTTTTCTTATTTTATTTTGATGATCATTCCTACCTATGTAGGTTGGGCTCAACAAAATATTTTCGCATTCGGAAGAGAAAGTTGGTGACTGAAATTTCGTAAAAAGGTCTCGCCGCGACGAAAAACGTCTTTGCTGTAATGACTTCCATCCCAACTCGCGTATCATATCTGCCACACTCTCTCCCCTATTATGTGACGATACAAAACGAGCTGCCCTTTTTTCCACCCTTTCGATGTCCTGTCAATCCCACCTGGTAAGGATACCACACCGCGCAGCAATATTCAAACAGAGGACGAACGAGTGTAGTGTAAGCTGTCTCTTTAGTGGACTTGTTGCATCTTCTAAATGTCCTGCCAATGAAACGCAACCTTTGGCTCACCTTCCCCACAATATTAACTATGTGGTCCTTCCAACTGAAGTTGTTCGTAATTTTAACACCCAGGTACTTAGTTAAATTGACAGCCTTGAGAATTGTACTATTTATCGAGTAATCGAATTCCAACGGATTTCTTTTGGAACTTATGTGGATAATCTCTCACTTTTCGTTATTTAGCGTCAACTGCTACCTGCCACACCATACAGCAATCTTTTCTAAATCGCTTTGCAACTGATACTGGTCTTCGGATGGCCTTACTAGACGGTAAATTACAGCATCATCTGTGAACAACTTAAGAGAACTGCTCAGATTGTCACCCAGGGCATTTATATAGATCAGGAACAGCAGAGGTCCCAGGACGCTTCCCTGGGGAACAACTGATATCACTTCAGTTTTACTTGATGATTTTCCGTCTATTACTACGAACTGCGACCTTCCTGACAGGAAATCACGAATCCAGTCGCACAACTGAGACGATACCCCATAGGCCCGCAGCTTGATTAGAAGTCGCTTGTGAGGAACGGTGTCAAAAGCTTTCCGGAAATCTAGAAATACGGAATCAACTTGAGATCCCCTGTCGATAGCGGCCATTACTTCGTGCGAATAAAGAGCTAGCTGCGTTGCACAAGAGCGATGTTTTCTGAAGCCTTGCTGATTACGTGTCAATAGATCGTTCCCTTCGAGGTGATTCATAATGTTTGAATACAGTATATGCTCCAAAACCCTACTGCAAACCGACGTCAATGATATAGGTCTGTAGTTAGATGGATTACTCCTACTACCCTTCTTAAACACTGGTGCGACCTGTGCAATTTTCCAATCTGTAGGTACAGATCTATTGGTGAGCGAGCAGTTGTATATGAGTGCTAAGTAGGGAGCTACAGTATCAGCGTAATCTGAAAGGAACCAAATCGGTATACAATCTGGACCTGAAGACTTGCCCGTATCAAGCGATTTGAGTTGCTTCGCAACCCCTAAGGTATCTACTTCTAAGAAAATCATGCTAGTAGATGTTCGTGTTTCAAATTCTGGAATACTCAATTCGTCTTACCTGGTGAAGGAATTTCGGAAAACTGCGTTCAATAACTCCGCTTTAGCGGCACAGTCGTCGGTAACAGTACCATCAGCACTGCGCAGCGAAGGTATTGACTGCGTCTTGCCGCTTGTGTACTTTACATACGACCAGACGGATTTTCTACCAAATTTCGAGACAATGTTTCGTTGTGGAACCTATTAAAGGCATCTCGCATCGAAGTCCGTGCCAAATTTCGTGAGTCTGTAAATTTTAGCCAATCTTTGGGATTTCGCGTTCTTCTGAACTTTGCATGCTTTCTCCGTTGCCTCTGCAACAGCGTTTGGACCTATTTTGTGTACCACGGGGGGGGGTCTGCTCCATCTCTTACCAATTTATGAGGTATGAATCTCTCAATTGCTGTTGCTACTATATCTCTGAATTTGAGCCACATCTCATCTACATTTGCATAGTCAGTTCGGAAGGAATGGAGATTGTCTTTTAGGAAGGCTTCTAGTGACACTTTATCCGCTTTTTTAAATAAAATTATTTTGCGTTTGTTGCTGATGGATTTGGAAGAAACTGTATTGAACCTAGCTACAACGACCTTGTGATCACTAATCCTTGTATCAGTCATGATGCTCTCTATCAGCTCTGGATTGTTTGTGGCTAAGAGGTCAAGTGTGTTTTCGCAACCATTTACAATTCGCGTGGGTTCGTGGACTAACTGCTCAAAATAATTTTCGGAGAAAGCATTTAGGACAATCTCGGAAGATGTTTTCTGCCTACCACTGGTTTTGAACAAGTATTTTTGCCAACATACTGAGGGAAGGTTGAAGTCCCCACCAACTATAACCGTATCAGTGGGGTTTTTATTTGTTACGAGACTCAAACTTTCTCTGAACTGTTCCGCAACTGTACCATTGGAGTCTGGGGGTCGGTAGAAGGAGCCAATTATTAACGTAATTCGGCTGTTAAGTATAACCTCCACCCATACCAATTCGCACTGAGTATCTACTTCGACTTCACTACAAGATAAACCACTACTGACAGACACAAACACTCCACCACCAATTCTGCCTAATCTATCTTTCCTGAACACCATCTGAGACTTCGTAAAAATTTCTGCAGAACTTATTTCAGGCTTTAGCCAGCTTTCTGTACCTATAACGATATCAGATACTGTGCTTTCTATTAGCACTTGAAGCTCAGGGACTTTTCCAGCACAACTACAACAATTTACAACTATAATTCCGACTGTTCCTTGATCCAAGCACGTCCTGTATTTGCCATGCACCCAATTGACATTGCAGTCCACCCCGTACTTTCCAGAGGCCTTCTAACCTAAAAAACCGCCCAGTCCACGCCACACAGCCTCCGCTACCCGTGTAGCCGCCAGCTGAGTGGGCCCCTTCACAAGAGGGTGCATGCACTTTAGGTGACTGTTTGCACCTCAGGTCACACGTCTTTAACACCTGGCGGAGGGACCAATCAGCAATTTGAGAAGGTAGCAGCTCACACAATCACCCCTCCCTGGGCCTTGCCTGTACCAAAGGGTACATGTGATCCCTACCTGTTGACCCAGGGCTGGGAGTTACACGTCACCCAGTCACCAGTTATGCAACAGACACGTGGGCTGGCCTTCAGGAGCACGCAGGGAGGGCAAAGTAAAAGAGGAATGTCAAATGCTGATATGAAGGAAGGATAGGAGAAGGGAAAAAAAGAATGGAAAAGGGAACAAAGAACAGTGGGGAGATTGCTCTTACGTAAGCAACGTACAATGTGGAACATTCCCAATAAAATCCGAGACGTGTTCGCCAAGGGGAGGGAAAAAGAATAGGATGATAGACATTGCTGCAAGTGCTGGGGCCCGGTGGTAGCCAAGCACAAACCCACCAAGAGTGGCAAGACTCCTGGGGCAAAAGCTAGTGATGTTAGAGTAAAAGATTCAATCACCGTAAATGAACTTGTAATAATGATGAATGACAGGAGAGCGAAGGAGTGCTATTACAAAGAGATGTAAGGGAAAGGCTAATGGGTGAAAATATAGCAATAATAAACTAACCTCAGACATCGAGAGGAAATGTCTCACTAGGGGCCTTGTGGCTTGGCCCCTTTTGAGTTTCTTCACGCTCAAAGTTTTTAAGGTCAATGTCCAGATATCAATTTCCTAAGTCAGTAAGATGTACTTTTCCAAAATACTTAAGGAAAGAAAAAAAACTGTTGTGAAGTATAAAAAACTTAAAAAGTGTGTTTTCAAATGAGCTACCCACAGTACATGTACCATTCTAGTCTTGTGACTGCAGACAAACCTTTTTCACTTCTATCTGAATTATATATATATATAATCAAATGAAGATGTGAATTAAATTATAACATACATTTAAAAAAATTAAGAGTACCATCTTTTTATCACCAACCACATGAAAATGGGACTATTTGTAATGAATTAAAACTTGGTACAATTATGAGAAATGTGTTACCGTTAAATGATAAACACACATTAAGCAATTTTTAACAAGAATAAAGTCTACTTTCAAAGGTACTTCACATGTGTCTGCCTGCCGTTCAAAGACTCTCCTATGTAGTGAGTAGCAATCTATTTTATTTCACTGTTGCTATATATCCATCCCAGACTTTCCATTGTCTAATATTATTGTTTGCAATAGGCTATTGTGTTTTTATTTATTTGTAATCTCTAGGAATAGAAAAGTATTTTGTTTTCTAGCTGATTTCCTGCATTTATGTACAAATTTTACTATGAATGCTCACACTTTCATGCAATCAGCAATTAATAAAACATTTTCATTAGAAAATTATGATTCAATGTTCAGTCACGTAATTTTTAATTTGATAAAAAAATATAGAATTGAAATATATGTACAAAAGCTCTGTCTGCAGCACAGCAACAACACAAGAATGCTACTGCGCAATGGGTTGTTGACTCGAAAAAACACAGTGAGAAACAAACCAGCGACCTCGCAATTAACAAGGCTAGAATGCTACGCACACGGCTACAGGCAGCTCTGTGAAGATCATCTATTTATTTTACTTTACAGCACTCTTGAATATTAAAGTAGATTTTTTAGTGTTTTTGATAAATCTATCAAACTGATGTACTGAATTTTAAATTCTATAAGGACGAAAAAAATGTATGACGGCAAATCTGCGAGGTCTATTTTTTATGTCTCTTTGTGGGACAGAACACAGCAATCAAACATACAATGATAGAACTAAAAAGTGATCACACATAATATTACAGACAAATTTCATTAACGAAACTTTACAATCAATTGCATCAATACCAGCCAGTAAAATGCAAGATTTGGTTTTTATTTGCTATAGAAAGTTAGAGATTTTAAAATAATATTAATGTATCAGTCATGGTACTGTTGAAGGGCAGGGTACGTCTGCAATTTGTTCAAATCAAATCAGCAGTCAACACAAAGCTACGATATTATCACATCAAATCAACTTTTTTACTCTGACATGTTACACACCTGACTTTACCTTGAATTACATACTAGTTACAGTAAATAACTCAGATTTATTTAACATGATTATAATAATATATAATCACAAGATGAGGCATGTATTAAAGCTAAAACGATTTCCTTGCATGTGTTCCATCTGAACACAGTATAGAACGAACATTTAAAAAAAATGTTTTAACAACTTGTGCAGTTTTTTTATGAATATACTCCTAAGTTTTTAGTATTGGATTTAATTTTATGTTTACAGGTAAACAAGTTACTGATACCCCATGAAATTTCATATTTATGTGTGATTTGGTTTCTTTTTAAATACATCATTTTTATGGATGTGGGTGTAGTGATACTCATTTTAGCTGAATATGTAAAATGTTTCTGAAGAAGAGAAATTTGTTAGCATAGAATATACATTTAAGTGTCAGGAAGTCGTTTCTGAAAGTATTTGTATGGAGTGTAGCCATGTATGGAAGTGAAACATGGACGATAAATAGTTTGGACAAGGAGAGAATAGAAGCTTTCGAAATGTGGTGCTACAGAAGAATGCTGAAGATAAAGTGGGTAGATCACGTAACTAATGAGGAGGTATTGAATAGGATTGGAGAGAAGAGAAGTTTGTGGCACAACTTGACTAGAAGAAGGGATCGGTTGGTAGGACATGTTTTGAGGCATCGAGGGATCACAAATTTACCACTGGAGGGCAGCGTGGAGGGTAAAAATCGTAGAGGGAGACAAAGAGATGAATACACTAAGCAGATTCAGAAGGATGTAGGTTGCAGTAGATACTGGGAGATGAAGAAGCTTGCACAGGATATAGTAGCATGGAGAGCTGCATCAAACCAGTCTCAGGGCTGAAGACCACAACAACAACAACAACAACATGAAAATTACATCAATACCAGCATGTTTTGCAACTCCCATCCCCTGCAGATACCACTATTTCATGATTTGTTGGTAATGGTTACCTAACATCTACATGTTCATCCACAATAGTGATAATAAATGTGTGCTATTCCTGGAGAATTTGTCAAATTTAATGTGAGTTACTGCATTTTTGTTTAATCTTTGTCTTTATTTCTTATTTGACAGAGAAGAGACTATATATTCCACACAAATAGCCTACTACGAATTCCTGTGGATGTCTCTTAAGTGTTATATTGATTTTGACATTACTGAAATTTGGATTATTTTTAAATGTCAAAATTGTTTCTATTCAGAGCTGGATATATAATGCTGTGGTTGCCATTCTGGATGAAGAGGAGTCACTGCTGATTTCCTAGTTTTTTCCTTCACAGCAATCACAATCATGAAGAGTGCAACCTTTTTATTCAAGCAGGCCAATTAAAAGTTTTTGTCAATTCTACAAATGGCACAAACACATAAGGAAAGTAATCCACAGGATTCAACAGCAAAACACTGTTTAGGTCTGAGACTGCCCAAGAGAATTTGGAAACGTCAACTTTGAGAAGTAAATGTATTCCACAATCAATGAACATCACTTCCAACTTGTTTGACAGCAATCCCTTTTTGCCCTTAAATTGTATCCTAGTATTATAACATAAACAAAGTTTGCTAAATTTGTCATCCTTAAAAAAAGTTTATCACTCGATTTTTCAGTGTCACACAGAATTTACGCAGGGTTTTCACCTAAAACAATAAATCCCGTAATTAATGAGTTTGTGTATTGCTTCAATCACTCCCTCGGAAACTCCATAAACTCTGTGGTTGTCTGACAGAGTTACAGTTTGGTACTGTAACTAGGGCCTACGTCTGAATCGGAACTTACAATGGGACTCATTCAAAGTTTTGCTTTATATTCGAACAGGAGTTGGCTGTGCATAACACAATTCTTCTTCCCATTAAAACACATTAAAATTACAAGACAGGATTAAGCAGAAAATGAACAACTGTGTTTCTTCATTTCTGAAATGTTACATGACCGTATCATCAAAAATGATGAGGATAGGGCCTACATGGAAACTAAGTCAAACAAAAGTAAGATGTCTTGTACAGCAAAATGTGTCGTTACTAATGAATGTTGAAAGATTGGACTTTGGTTCAAACAGCAAAATATTAAGTTAACAACAACAACATCCACTAACAGCAAACAAACAGTCTATAACAAGTACTTCAGGAAATCACTTCACCTGACGTTTGAACACTTTCACTGAGATGGGATTACCCGACGAATGTTTTTCCCAAGAAGTAAATAGTGTACCAACTATTAGCGGCGTATTTGCCAAATCGATGATAGACAGCGACTCAAAAATCATAAAACCTTTACCATCCTAGTCCCAAAAATTCGACAAGCATGACTTACGGGGTTCTTAAACGAAAAATGATTAATAACAACAGCCAATAATCACGTATGACAGAAAACTTCCATACATTTACATGTAATCGACAGTAAGGCGTGTAACACTGGACTGCCTAGCATGTAATGACGTAATATATTCAACCAAATAAACAATTACGTTTTCTTATTTCATTCAGCTATTTATTCTCTTTGATACTGATGCTGACGTAATATTACTTTCACTACCTGAATTCCTTCTCGATCACAGTGAACAGACAAGCAGTAGACCTGTTTATGCACCACACACCCTACACAAGCCTTATTTCGTTGGATGATGTTTACGAAGCTCAATTTTTTTTTTCCTTACATAAAAAGAATGTCTCGAACACGACTGTCTTTCTCCGTCACACTAATAATTAAAAATACGTGAAAATATTGACACTTCTAGTAATTCCAAGCTATGGTGTTACTATGTGTCAAGTTTGTTCCATATCACAACAGAAATCAATCGTTCATCCACTATTGGGACGTTTCGAAAATACTGAATGCAGGTCCGAAGCTTATTAAATGACACATACACCAAATAAACAAACGTCCTACATAAATAATGTAGACATGATTGCATGATCGATAATTTATACGGAGAAAGAATTAAAACAGATGAGTGCTTTTTGTGTCTATTATTAACAGTTGTTACTTTAGAGCCCTAGAACGAAAACGAGCGTCAAATTTAATATCATTAATTCAACCTACCTTCCTTATGTCACAATAGATCCCCCAGTTAACTCGGACCACTTTCAGCGCTTATCCTTCGTTTATTAGAAATCACAAATTTAATGTATCGGACAGCGGTTCACTTCTCTTGAAATTGTTGCAGGTTTTCACAAAACACCACGTATTTTCATGTTACCTTACAATAACCATACGGTATCCATTTACAACGGAGGATTGTAGATCGAGTTATTTCACTCCAGTATCGCTCTGATGTGCTTTGGAATTCGTGATCCAAAGATCGATCGTAGCAGTCTAATATCGAAAGAAGGCTCAATATTGAAAACATACAGGGTGTTTCAAAAATGACCGGTATATTTGAAACGGCAATAAAAACTAAACGAGCAGCGATAGAAATACACCGTTTGTTGCAATATGTTTGGGACAACAGTACATTTCCAGGCAGACAAACTTTCGAAACTACAGTAGTTACAATTGTCAACAACAGATGGCGCCGCCTCCTGTATGTTTCGGATAGCCCAAAGCAATCACACGATCATCGAAATATTCATTCAGGAAATTAAAGACGTCGGCCGTGCAATGTGGCCGGGCACCATCTTGCATAAACCACGAGGTGTTCGCAGTGTCGTCTAAGGCAGTTTGTACCGCCACAAATTCACGAAGAATGTCCAGATAGCGTGATGCAGTAATCGTTTCGGATCTGAAAAATGGACCAATGATTCCTTTGGAAGAAATGGCGGCCCAGACCAGTACTTTTTGAGGATGCAGGGACGATGGGACTGCAACATGGGGCTTTTCGGTTCCCCATATGCGCCAGTTCTGTTCATTGACGAAGCCGTGTAGGTAAAAATAAGCTTCGTCAGTAAACCAAATGCTGCCCACATGCATATCGCCGTCATCAATCCTTTGCACTATATCGTTAGCGAATGTCCCTCATGCAGCAATGGTAGCGGCACTGAGGAGTTGCCGCGTTTGAATTTTGTATGGATAGAAGTGTAAACTCTGGCGCATGAGACGATACGTGGGCGTTGGCGTCATTTGGACCGCAGCTGCAACACGGCGAACGGAAACCCGAGGCCGCTGTTGGATCACCTGCTGCACTAGCTGCGCGTTGCCCTCTGTGGTTGCCGTACACGGTCGCCCTACCTTTCCAGCACGTTCATCCATCATGTTCCCAGTCCGTTGAAATTTTTCAAACAGATCTTTTATTGTATCGCTTTTCGGTCCTTTGGTTACGTTAAACCTCCGATGAAACCGGTCATTTTTGAAACACCCTGTATGTTTTCAATATTGAGCCTTCTTTCGATATTGCAACAACACTGTGTTCTAAGGAATAAACCATGTTGTCCACAGCACACTTGCACATTGTGAACAGCACATGCTTACAGCAGAAAGACGACGTACAGAATGGCGCATCCACAGACTGTGTTGTCTTCTATATCTTTCACATCACTTGCAGAGCCATCTGTTGTTGAAAATTGTAAATACTGTAATTTCGAAAGTTTGTCCGCCTGAAAATGTACTATTGTCCCAAGCATATTGCAACAAACAGTGTATTTCTATCGCTGCTCATTTAGTTTTTATTGCCGTTTCAAATATACCGGTCATTTTTGAAACACCCTGTAGCTGCACAACAGTAACTATTCCACGTAATAAAATTACAAACAGCTGACCAGTTGCAATGGGTAAGGAAATTCTTTACCTAGGTTTCGACAAATATAAATTTGTCATCTTCAGAAGGTAACCTAAGGGCAATGAACATCATAGCTTACATTAGAAAAGTATGAAACCTATAAGCCAAGAATAAATTTTAAGACAAATTAGAGAACTCTTGCACTACAGAAGTATGATAACGACAAATGGTACTTGCAATTTTACATTAGTAAGGACTAATGTACCATCGCCTTTTTTACAACTGTCGGCATAGATCCATGTGTCAGAAATTTATTTCTATTCCTTTCTTGGTAAATATTCCATATAGGATAAAACGTCTTCGAATGAAAACATATAACTGTAACGTCTCCTTCTCTACTGATAACAGTTTAAAGAGAAATCTTGTACATTCAGTAGAGATCGCCGGCGATGGGTTTTCCAATTCAGGGGTTTACAAACTAACCTGTAACGACTGTCCTTTATATTATATTGGTCAAACAGGTAGAGCTGTGAAAACAAGATATAAAGAACACCTATTATGTAAAAAAGGAGCGAATATGCACAATTCTACTTTTGCTGAACACGCCAAAACATTTAGAAGACACTGCTATCCTACACAGAGAAGACAAAGGGCATAATTAGATCTGTGGGAAGAGTTACAAATTTTCAAAGATCTTCAGCTCAAGGATGATAATATACTGGACGACCAGTTGAACCTTGCTTGTAGACAATTTTTCGAATGCTTTAAACCTGCACTGTTTATGGTATAACATTAATGCTGGTAACCTTAGTGATTTATTTCCTCAGGAAGCTATGATGCACCTTCAGTGCTTTAACCTCACTACCCCTTATGTAATGGTGGTTTTGTCACGATTTATGTTTGATACTATATCGGCCCTTATGTTGTTTTGTCTGGTTCTAAAATTTTGTTTTTCCTTTAAATGTGTATTAACAGGATCGTGTACCAGTGTTCATAATTCTTTCTTGACAAGAGCCATTATTGTCAATTTTAAAGTTCTGACATGTATATCGTTTGTGGGTCTCAGCAATATATTAATGTAATTTTTTATATTTTGGTTGTATATGCCACTGGGCGTAAGTTTCTCGGCGTAAACGCCACCTGCCATTTTTGATGTATAACTACATCATTTGTACCAATGCTCCCATAATGTTATAATGGAAGAGTTAATTTCCTTCTGCTTTTTTATTGTTACTCTACCTAAGAACGTTATTAATACTGGTAATTTACACGTTGCCTTTGTACGACAATTGGCACATGTTTCTTGGCATGAGCGCCACCTGCCCTATTTTCAGAGTAACTACGCTCGCCAATTACACTCAGTCGGTTGTGAGCTCTGCAAGATCCATGAGCTATTTCATATTAACGTGACAAACCCTAATTCTAGGGCTATAGTTTATTTTTGACACATGGATCTATGCCCACAATTGTAAAAACGGCGATGGTACGTTGCCCTTAGGTTAATTTCTGAGGAAGACAGATTTATATTTGTCGAAACCTAGGTAAAGGATTTCTTTATCCATTGCAACTGGTCGGCTGCTTATAATTTTACTATGTCGAAAGAAGGCATTTTCGCAAGTGGTAACTTTTCAGTTCATATATAATTTTATTCCATCAGAAATATATAAATTTATAGACTATACAACTAACAAGAATAGATAGCACAGCCTAAAATCCAAAACAGCAAAACCGCATCTTTAGTGACCATTACCAAGATCGTTGTTCTCTTAATAAGTTTCCAATGACGTAAGATTAGAATCGTTTTACTTACACCAGAAACAGATAAAATCAATGCTGGGGAGCAGAGGGAAATCAGATCTATTATAGAATCGTTTTATAAGTATCAAAAACAGATAAAAATCAGTGCTGGGGCACAGAGGGACACCAAACCTATTCACTAATATCTAAAGGACCGTATTTATCACATAGTTTTCGTCACTGAGATTGCAGAGGCTCTAGTATGCTTTATTTGTATCACAAATTGAGAGGTCAGTTCAATAAAACACTCTTACTGTATGTATATTTTGTTTTCCTTAATTTCCATTTGCTCTAAGAAATTCTACTTTGGAATACTCTCTGAACCAGAAACAAGTTTTATCAACAACACGAAAAAATCATATTAATAACAATAATAATTTTACTGTCATTATCTCATTACATTAACACACATACATATCACAATGCAATTGATAATTCCAAAGAAGTATAGATCAGATATTAACATTACACCATTGTATTATTATTGATAAATTACTTCATATTGTGGAATGGCTGGACAACTAAGTAGTCCTTCAGTATTTTTTGACACTCCTTGAGACAGATCTTGTACTACTTGCAAAACATTATTAAATTGTAATAGTTGTATTGGTCTGTGGAGCATTCTGTATAATGTTAAAAGTTATGTTTCCATGGAGTAAAAAAATTACATAATTACAAGTTTAATATTTGTGCATTTACTAGTTTAAAGTATTCACAAGTACAAATTTAAAATTTATACAGTTACATGAATATATCACTGAACTGAATGATTACCTTATAATAAGTAGCCTATCTAAAAAAAACACTGATGTTGGCACAAATATTTTTAGCATGTTACTTGGAGTTAAACAAATAGAATTCATTATGAAGCATCCTTATTTATCTTAAAATAACTATTTAAAAGCAATGAATACCTACAAATGTAAATACCATACATTAAAGTCAAATGACGTTATCAGAAAATAAATATACATGTATGAACAGTACACTCTCATAATTTTTAGATTTAATATAATCTTTAACAGTGCATGGTGAAATTTAATCAAGTGACTTTTAATTTAATTTTGAAAACAGCTATATTTTCTGTAGTCTCCACATAATGTGTCAAACTGTTGTAAAGAAAGATCATGCGTTTACAGTTTCTTTTTCAGTTAATATGAGGCAGTTTCGGTAATGTGATTATCGTTTTTATTTTTTGTGTTATAATCATGGATATGTCTCTAACAGTGTAGCACAGTTAGTTTTCACATAAATAATTACTTCATAAATGTTAGTGATGGTACGGTTAATATTTTTAATTCCGTAAGTATTTCTGCAGGAATCTGTAGAAGATATTATTTTCCTATACATCTTACAGCTTTCTTTCCTGACTTTAGTAATCCTTACATGTGCAGGTATACAGAATTTCCTCAGACCAGCACCACATGTGATAGTTGTGAATGAACTAGACTATGATATGTTATTAGCAGTGTTTATGTGCTAATTTCTCTCAACATTTATCTTGTCAGCAATATGTTGCTTCAACTCATTTTACAACTGATGTTAAGTAAATTATTTTTCCATGTCGAAACACTATCCACTACCATGCCCAGAAAGTTGTAACGTTCTGTCTCTTTTAAATTCATGTCATCAAGCTTAACAGTAAAATTATTGAAGATACGTATTTGGATGTATTTCCATATAAGTGGTTTTGGTAAAGTTATAAAAAAATTACTTCCACTAAAGTACTTTTTCAGTTTTTAGGTTTACAGAACGTTTGTTTTGTATTTATGTGTTTTGCCCTCGCATGGTATCAGCTTTGGAAAAACATACTGTATGCCTGGGGGTCTTTTTTGACCCCAAAGTGATCCAAGGGTCTTTATGGCGATAAAATTTGAAATAAGTCCACAAAAGTAATTATAATTTATTGAGAAACATATGTACAATGTTGATATTATAACTTCATAGTTTCTTAATATAATTAAGTTACATCTAAATTGTTTTTATTTACTACATTTGTTTGATATATGAAAACATATATTTTTTAGTTTGTTTAGTTCCAAAAATTATTTTAACACAAAATATTCATAACCCATACACTATGTAGCAATACTGTACTTATTAATGTTGTGTGTGATATCACTTACATGTAATTTTAGTAGAAATACATTCCTACTCATCTCTGTGTCATATGATGAACAATCATTACACAACACACTTATCCTAGCATGTTCTATACAGACAAACTTGTGACATACATCACATTGTTGATTCACTTTCTTGTCCTTTGACCTTGGGCAGAAATAACACCACTTTTTTCCAGATTTCGAAGATTAGCTTCCTGGTTATTGTGTTGTTTTTCCTTTAGAAGATCCATGAAGCCTGAATATATTAGTTCTGAACAAATGTGTTGTGTTCTGCACTGCGGCTACAACATTCGACGTTCAGTGTGCGGTTTAACTAGTTGTTTTCCTAGTTCTGAGAGGAATTCTCTTCTTGCATTTTTACTTCTCATATCATGTAAAAATTTACTATACAGAACATAAGCATTGAGACAAATACACAGATGGTCATCAACTGTAACATGAGGTCCAGGAACATAAGATGAAATGGATGCATCAACAATCATTTCAAACACAGCCCTTATAGGTTCAGATTTTGATCCAGAAGCAGCAAATTATCAAAGAGCTGGAGGCACATCAAAATATCATAAAATCTTGAAAAGCTCGTTATGGCTCGAAAAATAAGTAAGCCATAGTCTTCTGGCCAAAGTTCACTCAAAGGCTTCCCACATGTCTTATGCAAGCCAGCGATTATTAGTAGACCAAAGAATACCTGACCTCTGTAGAATCAAGTTCAGAGTTGGGTACAGAATTTTATTATCTTTTGCATGATTATTGGTATGCATTACTATTACACTCTGCCTGTGATTGGTGATAAAAAGTCTGAACCAATCTATCCTTGTCTGTAATTGTGCTCTAAGGTGATGTGGAATACACACAGTTTCACATATTACATTACTTGAAACCTGCTGGCACACATCAAGGGGTACTGTGTTATATATCATCTGTCCCCTTCTAGGAACAAAAGTAGATGCTCTCGTTACCTGAATACCATTATCACCTTTTTCATTGTCACTTATATCAGATTCATCTCTGAACTGTATATTTTCCTCTATAGTATCTCCATCAGCATCACTGTCATCATCATTTATAAAAATTGATTCATTATCACAATCACTCTTCTGTAAATCTGCAAAAGCCTGCTCGAGACTGTAGCCCCTTGCAAAATGTGTATCACAGTCCCTGACAAATAAACTATAACACCCATCTTCCTTCCACAAAACTCAATTCCAAACTGTAAATTTGTCATAACAATTCACATCAATGTATTTTCTATTCATTGTTTACAGCAATGTACAAATGAATGTCGGTTTACAAGGTGCATTGTTACCAAGATTTATATTTGTAACAAAACTTAGATATAACACTCAAAATTACATATTGTATACCTGGGGTATTTTCCGAACCCACTGCACAAATTTCAAATTGTTACTCTACAAACTGTGATATGATCATAAACATTTTACCCAGTTACAATAAAAAGTCTGTGTTAATAGCATATCTGGAGGATGTGTAGTCTACCCCTATATTAAAACTGTTTATTTGTAATTAAACCAGCCTTGGGGCCTAAATAAAAATGCAAGGGTTAAATACTACTTATAGAACTACCATCCTCCCCCCCCCCCCCCCATGAACCATGGACCTTGCTGTTGGTGGGGAGGCTTGCATGCCTCAGTGATACAGATAGCCATACCCTAGGTGCAACCACAATGGAGGGGTATCTGTTGAGAGGCCAGACAAACGTGTGGTTCCTGACAAGGGGCAGCAGCCTTTCAAGTAGTTGCAAGGGCGACAGTCTGGAGGATTGACTCATCTGGCCTTGTAAGACTAACCAAAACGGCCTTGCTGTGCTGGTACTGCGAATGGCTGAAAGCAAGGGGAAACTATGGCAGTAATTTATCCTGAGGGCATGCAGCTTTACTGTATGGTTAAATGATGATGGCGTCCTCTTTGGTAAAATATTCTGGAGGTAAAATAGTCCCCCATTCAGATCTCCGGGTGGGGACTACTCAAGAGGATGACGTTATCAGGAGAAAGAAAACGGGTGTTCTATAGATCGGAACATGCCCTTAATCGGGCAGGTAGGTTAGAAAATTTAAGAAGGGAAATGGTTAGGTTAAGTTAGATACAGTGGGAATTAGTGAAATTCGGTGGCAGGAGGAAGAAGACTTCTGGTCAGGTGACTACAGGGTTATAAATACAAAATCAAATAGGGGTCATGCAGGAGTAGGTTTAATAATGAATAGGAAAATAGGAATGTGGGTAAGTTAATACAAACAGCATAGTGAACGCATTATTGTGTGCAAGATAGATACGAAGCCCACGCCTACTACAGTAGTACAAGTTTATATGCCAACGAGCTCTGCAGATGACGAAGAAATTGAAGAAATGTATGATCAAACAAAAGAAATTATTCAGATAGTGAAGTGTGACGAAAATTTAATAGTCATGGGTGACTGGAATTAGAGAGTAGGAAAAGGGAGAGAAGGAAACATAGTAGGTGAATATGGATTGGGGGTAAGAAATGAAATAGGAAGCTGTCTGGTAGAACTTTGCACAGAGCATAACTTAATCATAGCTAACACTTGTTTCAAGAATCATAAAAGAAGGTTGTATACATGGATGAATCCTGGAGACACTAGAAGGTATCAGATAGATTACATAATGATAAGACAGAGATTTAGGAAGCAGGTTTTAAATTGTAAGACATTTCCAGGGGTATATGTAGACTTTGACCACAATCTATTGGTTATGAACTGTAGATTAAAACTGAAGAAACTGCAGAAAGGTGGGAATTTAAGGAGATGGGACCTGGATAAACTGAGTAAACCAGAGGTTGTACAGAGTTTCAAGGAAAGCAGATAGGAATAATTGACAGGAATGGGGAAAGAAATACAATAGAACATGCTTTGAGAAATGAAGTAGCGAAGGCAGCAGAGGATCAAGTAGGTAAAAAGACGAGGGCTAGTAGAAATCTTTGGGTAATAGAAGACATATTGAATTTAAATGAAGCAGGCAAAAAGCAATACAAACGTATCAAAAATGAGATCAACAGAAAGTGCAAAATGGCTAAGCAGGGTGGCTAGAGGACAAATGTAATGATGTAGAGGCTTATCTCATGAGGGGTAAGATAGATACTGCCTACAGGAAGATTAAAGAGACCTTTGGCGATAAGAGAACCACTTGCATGAACACCAACAGCTCAGATGGAAACCCAGTTCTAAGCAAAGAAGGGAAAGCAGAAAGGTGGAAGTAGTATATAGAAGGGCTGTACAAGAGCGATGTACTTGAGGACAGTATTATTGAAATGGATGAGGATGTAGATGAAGATGAAATGGGAGATACGACACTGCATGAAGAGTTTGACAGCACTGAAAGACCTGAGTCGAAACAAGCCCCCCGGAGTAGACAACATTCCATTGGCACTACTGACGGCCTTGGGAGAGCGAGTCCTGACAAAACTCTACCACCTGCTGAGCAAGATGTATGAAACAGGTGAAATACCCTCAGACTTAAAGAAGAATATAATAATTCCAATCCCAAAGAAAACAGGTGTTGACAGATGTGAAAATTACCGAACTATCAGTTTAATAAGTCACAGTTGCAAAATACTAACGCGAAATCTTTACAGAAGAATGGAAAAGCTAGTAGAAGCTGACCTCGGGGAAGATCAGATTGCTTTACATAGAAATGCTGGAACACGTGAGGCAATACTCACCCTACGAAGCTAGATTAAGGAAGGGCAAACCTACGTTTCTAGCATTTGTAGACTTAGAGAAAGCTTTTGACAATGTTGACTGGAATACTCTCTTTCAAATTCTGAAAGTGGCAGGGGTAAAATACAGGGAGCGAAAGGCTATTTACAATTTGTACAGAAACCAGATGGCCGTTATAAGAGTTGAGGGGGCATGAAAGGGAAGCAGTGGTTGGGAAGGGATTGAGACAGGGCTGTGGCCTATCCCCGACGTTATTCAATCTGTATATTGAGCAAGCAGTAGGGGAAACGAAAGAAAAGTTCAGGGTAGGTATTAAAATCCATGGAGAAAAAATAAAAACTTTGAGGTTCATCGATGACATTTTAATTCTGTCAGAGTAGAGAGGGTACAAAATGTAGACTGGCAATGGCAAAGAAATCTTTTCTGAAGAAGAGAAATTTGTCAACATCGAGATTTAAGTGTCAGGAAGCCATTTCTGAAAGTATTTGTATGGAGTGTAGCCATGTATGGAAGTGAAACATGGACGATAAATAGTTTGAACAAGAAGAGAATAGAAGCTTTTGAAATGTGGTGCTACAGAAGAATGCTGAAGATTAGATGGGTAGATCACATAACTAATGAGGAAGTGTTGAATAGGATTGCGGAGAAGAGAAGTTCGTGGCACAACTTGACTAGAAGAAGGGATCGGTTGGTAGGACATGTGTTGAGGCATCAAGGGATCACCAATTCAGTATTGGAGGGCAGTGTCGAGGTTAAAAATCGTAGATGGAGACCAAGAGATGAATACACTTAGCAGATTCAGAAAGATGTAGGTTGCAGTAGTTACTGGGAGATGAAGAGGCTTGCACAGGATAGAGTACATGGAGAGCTGCATCAAACCAGTCTCAGGACAGAAGACCACAAGAATAACAACAACAACAGAACTACCATGTCCACACATGATAGCATTCGTCTTATTGTTTTGTTCCTGTCACTGATCCTTGAGGCACAACATATTTAAGAAACTCAAAATCTGAATAGACATTTCAATAGTACTGTTAACTCTGTGTTTTACTACCATGGAATGTTCTATATTTTTCATGAATAATTTTATGGTGTTGGGTGCTTTCCCCTTTCCCCCTTACTCTATAACATTTATGACATTGTAATAACAAACAGGGTGTTCAGAAACAGTTGGAAAAGCACGTAAAGGTGGTGTAGGGGACGTTGTGCCCAAAAATAATCATTACGATAAAAATTCAACATGTGTCGCCATTTCTGAGTTATTTAGCATTGAAATTAGCCAATCAGGTAATCAAGAGCACAAATTAAAGCACCCTGCCAGAGACAGTGTCAGCAAACTTGTTCTTCATTTGACTTCCTAAAACCAAACAAAAGTAGCCTTTCCTCACCTAGCCTAAATTTATTGCTTAAAAAAAGGCACATTTTATCTGGTAATGAGCATTTGAACAAGTGATAACTCTCAGATCTTCAGATTCCTGTGCATTACAGAGCTGTAGCACTTACAAGTGCTTGAATTTGTTCACAAAATGGCCTGATGGCTAACTTCAGTGCTAAATGACATGGAATCAGTGCAGTGTAACAAATTTTTTCTTAACAATTATATATGGCACAACATCCCCTACAACACCCTTATATGCTTTTTCAGACTATTTCTGATCACCCTGTGTTTATACAATCTCAAGCATTTAAAGGCTCCAGAAACACCACAGACTTCTTCTGTTCATCTAGTGCCTTAGTTAAAAACGCTAAAAATTCAGCTTTTGCTGTTTCGGTAGAGATGTCCTTCCTTAACCCATTTAGTGCATCATTCAATCAAAATGTTGAATTTTCCTATAAAATATACTCCCTTGTTTTTAACTAAAAATTTTGTTATGTTAGATAAGTCAGATGCAATATTTATTGATCTGTAATTTTCGGTTCTTCCATACTGCTTCCTATGTGAAATATTCTTTCTTCTGTATCTAAGATCATAAGAAAAGTCAGAGATATGAATACACACTGTAGGCAGCATTTAATCAGCCAAGTAGATTATTTTTTAAACTGTGTATTATTTTTTACTAATTCAGATTCATTTCTTGGAAAAAAGAATAAACATTTTATCTCATGAGTAGTACCCTACATGCGAGCAGAGTTGCACATTATTAATTTCCTCATCACGTGAACACTGATGTGATGTATGTCACATTTTTTTGTTGAGATTTTTAGAAGCTTCAATCTTGTTTTTGAAGTAAAGGGTTTTGGTTTCTTTTACCAGTTTTTATATGAACTCTTCTTATCCATATAGGCATAACAATTTTGTTGTGTTTGTTTTGTCTGACAACATTCATACATAGATGGTTTTTAGCTCTTCTCCCTTTCTTATCAGATGTGTTGTTACCCACTTTTTATTATGCTTATTACTTGTATTTCTATGTATTACTATTAGTCAAACAAAGTATTACTGCATCTAGTAATGAGCGCCCTTCGGTTGGCTTATAGTGCTCATTTACTATATTATTTCACAAGGACATGTTGAACCACTTGCTAGTAAATGCACAGCTGTCTTGAAATTAGTCACAGTGTCATGTGGTATCCTTAATCACCACAGTTCTTGTTTATTGTCACAACATCTTTTTGATAAAGGCCATGGGAGGCGAAATGCAATATTATCATGGTCAAGAATAGACATGCAACAGCTTTATGCTAGGCTAATGTTTTCGAAAAATATTTCCATCTTTTATTTATGGTTTCCGTCATATAGATGCCATTCCAGTCTTCAGACTGCAGTAATCCTTGTACCTGGCTAGGTTGGCTGACTTTGTTTGTTGCAACTTTTTGAATATTTTTTATAATCTTACTGTCTTGCCTGATATTTCGATTAATACTCCATAGTGGTCTCCAGTGGCTGTATTTACAACCTTTACTTTTTGACTGTGATGTGCTGTACCAATAATTACATGAGCTATTAATGTATCTGTATTTTTACCTTGTGGGATTATTTAATACTAGTTCAAGATAAAAAATGTTGATTAGATCATTGGATCTCCTTGTATAACAGTTGCCTTTCAGTGCTTTAATGTTTACATAATCTGCTGCTATTATCTAAGGTAATTCCTTCATAGCCTTGTCTAACAACACTTCTTACTCCTATAGGAAAACATTTATCTGTCTCTTTGGCAATCTGAATAGCCCCAGTATCAAGGCTTTCCTTTTTTGAACATTATCTGCATTGCTGCTGATTCAAGCAACATTTCTGCACAGTTCTTCACTGATTATGGAATGTAATTCTTCATTTCATTGTGCACACATACTGTAAACCCTCCAGCTTTGTGGTAAGGTCTGCAGAAGCAAGCTCACTTTTGTAGTCCTGAAGATTGTTAACACTATTTTCATTTTCTTTTAACCTGTATTCCATGACAATAAACATGTATGGTACTTCTGCTGCTGCTAGTACTTTCATCTCATCTAATTTATTTGTTACTTACTGTTCATTCTGGTGGAAAGTTCTTACAGTAGAAATGTTTATATTTATATTTAAATATATGTCACGTTTTTCCCCACTTGCAGCACAAAAAATCCTGGTCCTTCAGATGTTTGTGTTTCTTGGTTCTTTCTCCCCTCCCAATTTTCCTGATGGTTTCTCTGCTTGTGGTAATGCAACTTCCTCTACTTTAGTCAGCGATATGTTTTCTTCTTCAGAAGAGCAGAGTGATAGTTTTGCAACTGCTGATAATAGTGATAATGGTGTTTCCACTGCTAATGCTGTTCTTGTGGATCAGGGCTTTTCACTACACTGTGTATGAATATGGTGTGCACTTTGTGAAACTATCTGGATTGTCTAAGGTAGAGGAACGGCATTTGAGATAGATGTGTAAAGAGTATTCCTCAGAATTTCTGTGTCTTTTTTAGAAATAAATGTTTTTCTCTTCCCATTAAGATGCGTCTGGCAAAGTGATCTCGATCCATATCATGTGTGTGGTGAAACATTGTGTTCAGGAAAGCTGGGTGGATTTTATAACGTGGATTTTATAACGTGGTTCACACAGGAGAAATATGAGAGTTCGTATCTGTGTGGAATTCGCACAGCAATCAATGTTTGCTTGTTCAGTAACATCTGTGGCTTCATTAATCATCTTCTGGCTTCTTTGAGTTCATTTTTATAGACATCGTTGACACCTACTATTAATGCTACCATGCACCATTTGTTATTGGAGAAGTACTTACTGATTTCACATATAGGTTGCACTGATGAACCTAGAGATGTTTATACTTTGATCATTTCTTAAAATTTTTGGAATTCCTCTGCCATGACTGTCGGAATATATACAGATGTTCTTCAGTTCGTTACACATAGTTGTCTTCTCACTAATAATCGCTTTCTTGTTATTTCCTCTAAGTGATATACATAAATGAAGTTTAGTGGCTGCATTCCATGATGTGTGAGGTTCTTTTTATGTAGCTTTTATGTTTATTATTTACCTCCACTGTTGTGATTTAATTCACAATAACTTTTGAAATGGTCGTACTTGGTGTCAAATTTGATATGTATTACTTGGTGACGCACATTAATTCATCTCCTTAGGCCTGTAATAGAAAGTGCTTTTATACTCAATGGTTCATCAATCGTTGACTCCACATAATTTTTACTGTCCTTTAATTTAACAATGACTGACTCTCTCATAGAACACTCCTTTGATGCGCTTTTCAACAGCTGATTCATGAGTGTTACATTTCAGTCTACACTTCACGTTTTTTCCTCGCTATTGACTTATGTGAAACATTCATAATCATTCCATTTCTGGAACTTTGAGTATGTTTGGACTATTTTTGCCACATTTTCATCAGACACAAGACACTTGGTAAAGTTAAAAATATCAGTAAATGCCAAATAATTTGCCATGACTCACCGCCATCTTGATACATTGTATCTCACAATTTCATATCTGTTAATTGACTATGACAGTCTGCAGTATGGAGTATAGGCCAATTCACACTGACCATTATGTCACATCACCTCATATCCCATCAAAACATTGTGCAACGGATTTCAAATTGCGGAATCTACACTGGCCATCACATCACATCATGAACGATCAAGGTTTCTTGGGAAGAACATTTTGCTGGTTGATGTCATCTGTTTGTAGTTTATCACATGACTTTCAAGCTAATTTCCTCTCAATATGAGCCTGTCTCCATATTTATTTTTGTTGTGGTTTTCATCATTGATATCAGTAGTTTGTTGGTTCATTATTTTCGTTGAATTTTATAATAAATGATAGAAGAGCAATCTGGATTGTATGACTTGAGCATGCTATATTACTTACTATTTACTATATCCATAAAGTGGATTTTTATACATACTGTTACTGAAAGTAATATTTTAAAATGAAGATCATTGCAAGATGGCTGCAAATTGAAGAGAGAAAAGTACTTTGGGTAGAATCAGATTGATTAATAAGTGGTATTTGTTTGTATACTGTCAGGCATTGTAAAGTTACATAAAGAAATAGAACAAAACCTTCAGCAACTACAACAATGGCAAAATAATTTTTTGTCTGAAGTATAATTCAAGTAATATATTAAAGTTGTTTGTTTAGATATATATTTTTGACAGACTTATTTATTATTAAGTAGCTTTCTGGATTGTGCATGAAACAGTTTTGCAAGCATTATTGATCAATATTTATGACGTTTCACTAGTTCAAATAAGGCACTTAAATTCTTAAAAGCCAAATAAAAGCTGTAAAGAAAACCCATAAATCTTGGAGGGAAAGGTATTGAGGGAGGTATGACTATTGCATAAAAATTTGCACTGGAATTGCAACTGAAATTAACCTTAAACAAAGCAATTTTTTACATGTCATGGCAGCTCATAGCACTGTACTCCTTTTAGTAACTCTGAGTGCAATTTGACACACCACATGAAAAAAATTGGTGCTTTGAATTTCTAAAATACTTGTAAAATGCAGATTTCGCTTCCCTGAGCTCCTTTTATAGTGTGTGAAATTTCTCTTCTGTATGACATAATGATGTTTTTCGGATCCAACACTCTTTTTTTTGCCTTGTTTTGCACTTTGGTCTTCATTCTCTAAAATACAATCCATCCCTGCAAGCTCCAAACCATTTGAATTCAATAAATGTCATTTTCGTACAAATGTGGACCCCCAGCACCTACGTATGTAAGTTACTGCATTGTGTATGTGTATTTCATGTGCGAAAACAGTTAAAAATCCCCTTGCGGATATTGCAGTTCCTGTGAAAAGAATAGTCAATGACAGCATTGTATGTTGCAGTCACATGATTTGAACTGACTTAACGTGCTGTGACATGATGGACCATGTGAATACACCATGATGTGATGGTGCTGTGATGGCGAGTGTGAATTGATTAATTCACACTGGCCATCATGTCATGTAATTTCAAACCTTTCTACAGTGCATCCACTCTGGTCATCAGTCACATCACAACACTATCAAGGTTTGTCAGGAAGAAGTTCTGATTGATGATATCATCATGCATTGTTGATTAAGCGACGCTCAAGCGCATTTCCTCGAAATACACAGTGCGTGCTCATCTTCCATTCTTCGTTTTGTCACGCTTTTCGTTGCTTGTGTCAGTTGTTATTCTAAGTATTTGTTATTTGTTATTTATATCTGTTGTAAACTGTTTTGTTTTGTTATATCTTCTGTTAAAATTTATAATTTTATGATGAATGACGAAAGATTAATTGAAGCAGCGACGCAGCAGTCTCAATTGTATGATATGAACAATATGAGGTATTCAACACTGTGGGGAAAATGCCTTGTGGAACAAATGAAGAATGTGTAAGGTCTGAGATGTAAACTTTATAAACCTTCTCACATTTTTGTTGTAATCATCATGTACCAGAAATGGATTTTAAATAGGATTTCTCAATTACATGCCCTTTACTACATTTATAAAGTGTATTTTTGTGGATACCGGTATTCAACATTCTCCAGTGAAATGGACTGCAGCATGACTGCAACTTTATGTGAAAATTTGCTGTGGAAGTCTTAGATTGATCAGTAAGTGGAATACATTTTTATAATGTCAGGTAGGCCTATTTGTAATGTGTGATAAAGAAATGGAGTGTATTATTCGTACACTGCAACAGTTGCAAAATGCTTTTTTGTGAAGTATATAGCAAGTAATGTTTTACAGCCACGTGTTTAAATATTTATTTGTGGCAGGCTTATACACTGTTAAAGTAGCTCTGTCGATTGGATGTGAAGCAGCTTTGCAAATATTAGTTATCAATATTTGTGTGGTTTCAATAGCTAACCACAGTACAAACAGAGCACTCAAACTATTAAAAAATAAATACAAAATGTAAAGAAACCCACAAATCTTCAAGGGCTAGATATTGAGCGGATATATCTACTGCCTTGGACTGTAAACTAAACCTTAAACAAACATATTTTCCATGGTTGTGACAGCAGCTCATAGAAATGTGTTCCTTTTAGTAATTCTTGACCTAGTTTGATGTAACAAATAAAAACCTGGTATTTCGATATTCTAAAACATTTATAAACTGCAGATTCCTCTTCCTTAGGCTTCTTGGGCTTCTTGTGGCGTGTGTGTGAAACTATCATTCTGCACCATGTAATGACGCCATTTTTCGGACCCACACTCTTATTTTGCTTTGCTTTGTACTTCTGACTTCCTCCTCTAATATAAAAGCTATTCGTGCAAGCTGCAAACCATATGAGTTCGAGAAATGTCATTTTTGTACAAATGTAGACTCTAGCACCCATGTGCATAAGGTACTGTACTGTGTAAATGCAGTTGCTGCATCAAAACAGTTGAGAATCATCTTCTGAAGACCGCAATTCCAATGCGAAAATAGTTGAGGATAGTCATATGTTTTGGGATCATGTGCTCTGAATAGATTTTACATGACAGACAGTGTGAATACACTCTGATGTGACATTACTGTGATCTGACTTTGTCTTGATGGCCAGTGAAAATTGGACTTAAATTTATCTATTACTTACTGTATTGTAAATATGTATATATTCTCTCTGTTTTATTAATTTAATGCTTTTTATTCACAAAAGACAAAACCAATCACAACAGTGCACGTCTGTATTTCAACTACCTCTACATTTGATGAAGAGACTGACAGAAAATGTGATTAGGTAAACAAATTTATCCAGATAGTAAAGGGAGGCGAAGATTTAATTGTGATGAATAATTGGAATTCGACAGTAAGAAAAGGAAGACATGGAAAAAGAGTAGCTGAATACCCACAGCATTCCCTCAGGTCCTTGGGAGAACTTGCTTTGACAAAACAATTCCACCTGGTGTGAGATTCGACAGAGACGAATAACAATCAGTAGTTGAGAAGGATATTAGGCAGAGTTGTATCCCACAATATTATTCAGTCTGCACACTGAGCAAGCTGTGAAGGAAATCAATGAAAAATCTGGAAAAGAGACAAAGTTTAGGGGGAAATGAAAACTTTGAACTCATTTATAGAATATTTCACAATGAACTATAAAATAAAGTTTTTTTGGAACATCAGTAGTGCGCATTTCAGATTTTAACAAAATCTTTGAGGTTTGCCAATAAAATTTTAATTCTCTCAGAGATGGCAAGTAGGTGAATGGAATGGGTATTGTTTAAAAAAAATATTGTAAGATAAATCTCAACAAAGGTAAAATATGTGCAGTAAAATGCAATTGAAGTAAATCACATGATGCTTAGGGAAGTAGATAAGATACTGAGACAATAAGAGTAGATAAATTTAATTATTAGGAAGTCTTTTCTTTTGTGTGTAGCCTACTACAGAAGTGATACATCGACAATAAGCAGTTCAGACAACAAGAGAAAAGAAGCTTTTGGTATACGATTATAAAGAAGAAAGTTGAAGATTAGATGGTAGATCAATTAACTAAGACGATATGCTGAACTGAACGTAGGAATAAGAAATTTATGGCAGAATTCGAGTAAGAGAAAGGGTTGGCTAAGAGAACAAATACGAAGGCAGATGGGACTCATCAGTTTGGTCATGTGTGGCGGGTAAAAATGCTAGAGAGAGACCTAAGCGTGAATACAGTGAGCTGGTTCACATGGGTGTAAGCTGCTATAATTATTCAGAGATGAAGAGGCTTACACAGGATAGACTAGCATGGCGAGCAACACTGAACAAATGTCTAGACGAAAGTTCGCAGCAATAACATAAAATATATTGAGGGAAATACAATTCGTCCTTATTTCCTTCAATAGGTTGTAAGATAGGTCGTGTATATCTACACTGTCTGATGATTTCATCTGCTTTACTGTTCTTGGGACGAAACCACTGAAGCACCATAGGAAGTCTTGCTCTCGTACACGATCTACAATTTTTTTTGTTGAAAGTAGCGCTAACGAACTGGTATCACATTTTTAACAACACATCCTTCTTCAACTGATTTAATAAAAAAAAAGTAATCGAATGTTTGGAAGGTGATATAAATTTTACTGTTTCTTGCATCTTTATCAGGGCTCATAAGTTTTCACGCAGATGTGCACGTATTTGTGGATTTCTCAATACTACCGAGAGCGTGAGTTTTTTTAGTTTCATAATGACTCTTTATACTTCAAAATACACAAATTAAAAAAAGTTTTGCATCACCCTGGTTCCCAGAATTCCTGAAGATAGATGTTGACTGTGGATATTGTATCACAGAGCAAAGGACTTGGAAGAGCAGTTGAATGGAATGGACAGTGTCTTGAAAGGAAGATACAAGATGAACATCAACAAAAGCAAAACGAGGATAATGGAATGTAGTCGAATTAAGTCGGGTGATGCTCAGGGAATTAGATTAGGAAATGCGGCACTTAAAGTAGTAAAGGAGTTTTGCTACTTGGGGAGCAAAATAACTGACGATGGCCAAAGTAGAAAGGATATAAAATGTAGACTGGCTATGGCAAGGAATGCGTTTCTGAAGAAGAGAAATTTGTTAGCATCGAGTATTGATTTAAGTGCCAGGAAGCCGTATCTGAAGATATTTGTATGGAGTGTAGCCATGTATGGAAGTGAAACATGGACGATAAATAGTTTGGACAAGAAGAGAATAGAAGCTTTCGAAATGTGGTGCTACAGAAGAATACTGAAGATTAGATGGGTAGATCACATGGCTAATGAGGAGGTATTGAATAGAATTGGGCAGAAGAGGAGTTGTGGCACAACTTGACTAGAAGAGGGGATCGGTTGGTAGGACATGTTCTGAGGCGTCGAGGGATCACCAATTTAGTACTGGAGGGCAGCGTGGAGGGTAAAAATCGTAGAGGGATACCAAGAGGTGAATACACTAAACAAATTCAAGAGGATGTAGGCTGCAGCAGGTACTGGGAGATAAAGAGGCTTGCACAGGATAGAGTAGCATGGAGAGCTGCATCAAACCAGTCTCAGGACTGAAGACCACAACAGCAACAACAACAGGCACAGTTGGCAGTTTCTGTGCTGTGGCCTGAATGGAATGAATTCATGCAAAATGCTGGTTTATGTTTTACTTGGAAAAAAGGAGGTGCAGCTTATCATCCTGCGATGAATACCAGATACTACGTATAGAGTTTTAGGATCGTTCTCGAAAAACTGCAAAACAGATCTCCATATCATAAAATGATAAATCCAGTATCACGAAATCCATCTATGAAATGGAAAACGGATGCCGTTACTGAATGGATGGAAAGCAACAATGTAGAGCTTCCAATCAATATCACATCATATGAGGATTTCCTAAAGCTGACTTCCTGGACTGCAGTTCAAGTAACAAGAATTGCTGAAAAATGTGTTGTGCTCAGTGGACAAGGTAATTAAACTCCTGTGGTTGCCTCTGACTCATTGCGAATTCAATGCCATTTGACCCTATTTGGGCATTTGTGAAGAATAAAATGTAATCGTAATTATTTTGTAAGATGTAGAGAAACATGTGTGTGACACTTCATCTCTGATAATAATGGAATCCTAATTGAGAACAAAAGGAAACAGGAATAGGAACAGAAAATTAATTATTCCTCTTACAAATTATAAAGAAATCCATTCTATCACCTGACTGTGAGTTTGTACAGAATTCGCTAACGTTTCCTAATAACTGTTTTGAAATGGTCCTGTAAGAAACAGACAACTTACCTTGTCTTGCTGCTGCAACTGTGTGATCAGCAACTGGCTAAAATATTTCAAAATCAATACTGCGATCCATGCAGAGTGCAATGCATGGTCTAATTCCAACAACTACTGTCATATTTTATACATAGAAATTGAATGATTAGGATGGGTTTGGTCAACTAGACTTAAACGGTGAAAAAATAAAAGAAACCAATAAAGTATAGAGTATATTGTATTTCCAATACATTCAGTTTGTGTATGTACACAGCAGAATCTTAGATGTCCAACTTTCAAGAACAAGGTTTCAAACGAGGAAAAGAATTATAAGGTAAATGATGCTTTATGGTTGTGTCGCTCCAAAGTGGAAAATGTTACACAAAGAGTCTGGAGGAATTCATCGAGTAATGTACACAAACTTGAAAACAGTCATGCACAAAGAATCAACTGTCTTGGCATAACAATAGAACCTTTGCTGATCCAAGCAGGTGTCGGCAATAGGAGCATCGAAAGCGATTAAAGTAGGTTTTATTTCATTCCTCACTCTTTCCTGCACAATTTATTCAACTTAATCGAGTTTTCATTTACTGTTAAAATGTACTCGTACCATACAGTCCATTGCTAATTTACCGAGAGCTGCTTGTACGTCGAGCGTTCACTTGCAGTTTAACACGTGTGCAGAAACATGCGATAAAGCTGGATTGAAATGGAGCCACCAAGTAGCCATTCTGCACTGGCGAATAGGTGGCGTGCTGGTATGGCAACTATGCTCAATCACAGCCTCGCATTTACTGCAACTATTAACGCATTTACTTTACAATATCTCTGCTGACTAACATGGAGAGTATTCATTAGCAATGAATGTAATGTAACCAACAAGTATTGAATTTTACACCTATGCTTTCTCTTGGGCAATAGCTACGATGGTAGGCTCACTCACAGTGTCTTGCATTTGACATTATAATGAAGAAATGACTATCAGAAAACAACGAATATCCGCCTGCAAATAGAACAAGGCTGTGTTCTTAAACTGTGTAAGGAAATTTTTTCCTCATTACGATCTGACTTCTCTAGCTCTTCACACTTGACAGCCGCCAAAAAAAGCTCGAGAAAGGAAGCTTCCTCTCAAATGTTACCATGTATGTGCCCTTCCCACATTTCAATTAAAATGTAATATTTATACTCTTAATAAAGGTACAGATTTTCACAATTCCAACAATATACAACACAGCAATGTTCATCAGCCAATGTAACCAGAATATGAACTCGAGTTCATGGGTCAATAATTCCTTTCCATTTCCACTAGCAAATAGAATGAGAAAAAATCTAAGATTCCATATGAGCCCTAATTTCTCATAGCTTCTCTTCATGGTCTGTATATGAAATATATATTGGCAGCAGTAGAATTGATCTGCAGGCAGTTCCAGATGCCGGTTCTATAAATTTTTTCATTTGTGTTCCTAGGAAAACAACATTGCCTTCCCTCCAGTAATTTCCATTTGAGTTTCTGACACATCTCCATAACACTTGCACATTGTTCAAACCTACAATTAATAAATCTATCAGGCCATCTCTGAATGGCTTTGAAGACCTCCTTTAATTAAAGTTGGTGTGGATCTCAAACACTCAAGTGGTACTCAATGATAGGTTGCGCTATCATTCTATATGTGGTCTCCTTTTATAAATAAACAAAACTTTCCCAAAATTCTCCCAACAAACAGAAGTCGAACATCCGCTTTCTCTACCACAATCCTCACATGCTCATACCACTTCATATTATTTCATAATTAGTCCAGATATTTAAATGACATGACTGTATCAAGCAGGGCACTACTAATACTTATTTTAATGTTTTGTGAAATCTCTAAAAAGTCACAGTAACTCATTGTGCAGGTCATTCAGCATTTTGTCGTACTGTATTACTTCATATTTACTAGATGTCATTAATTATACAGTAGGAAAATAAAATTTTCTTTTCTTAATGTGCTTTAATAAAAGATTATGCTTCATTTCAAAAGTAACCACAGCAAAATATAACCTGCCTTCCACAGTCAAATTTAGCGTATTCAAAATAAACCATTATGTGAACAAGAAAGGCAGAAGGCATGTCATTGGACATCAATAAATCAGGAGAAAGATTTTTATCTTTTTCTTCAGGACTCTCGAAATTCCTATATTTGCTTAGCAACTTTCCATAGCTGAGCCAACAAACATTTATGGCATACAAAATCTTTTTGCAATCATTATTAATGTCCCGCAAAAACAATTCAAGCTATCAGTGGAATTCACATTTTTTATCACAATGACCACAAGATGGTTCATATGTAACACACGGAGAATAACATAGGAGATCAGTAAATCAGAAGAAAGATGTTTATCTTTTTCTTCAACAGGCTTATTTTTTCTGAAAATTCCTATACTTGCTTAGCAATATTTGTTAATTCTTCATCTTAATAATTATTTGGCACATATTTTATGTTCTTGGATCTTATGTAAGTTCACTACAGCGACCAGAATGCACGGTTTAAAATACCACTTGAGATAGTGCTACCAGAGAACGACAATATCATTACTGCAAATGATGTACACTGCCTCCTCATTAACACCTTCGCTGGCCACGGTGGCCATAGCGGTTCTAGGCGCTTCAGTCCGGAACCGCGTGCTGCTACGGTCGCAGGTTCGAATCCTACCTCGGGCATTGGTGTGTGTGATGTCCTTAGGTTAGTTGGGTTTAAGTAGTTCTACGTTCTAGGGGACTGATGACCTCAGATGCTTATTCCCATAGTCCTCAGAACCATTAACACCTTCAATAAAAGAACAATGTTGGATATTGTTTGTTGAATTTATGGCATTCACTATACACTTCCCACTTTTTGATGTCACAATGAAATACTATATTACAGTTCACTGTGAGGAAACTGTGACCTTATACATAATCAGGAGATAGACAAACGAATTCTTAAAACTTCATCATCACCAAACTTTGAACACAACCACCACAGTGTCAGCCACATTAGCACCATTACTGGTTTCTTATTTAATTCGTGTTTGTTACATCTTTGTGTACTAACAGCACACAGAAGTTCAGAGAAAAACATTTGTCAGGAAAAACACTGTTTGACATAAGTGTGGAAAAATCTATCTGTATGGTGTTCATAAGTGCTAGAAGGTCTTTTAAATCCAAATTAAATGAAGAAATGGTAGGTACATATATACTTCACGTGGAATAGTCAGAGTCTGTTTGGGAGCTGAGTCTGGCATGTTGGACATAGTTAGCCTAACTTCTCTTAGTGTAAGCTTCCTAACAGATACTAGAGAAGAGCAGTCCATTTGATATTACAGTCTCAGTACAGTCGCAATTTGCATTTGGCATACCATATGTTAGGCTAGCAAGGGTTAACAGAAGTTATAAATATCTTATTTTATCAGACTAACTATTCATTTCAACTTAATTCCATTGAATTAGTTCAGAAGAGCGCTTTCAAAATGTATGAAAGCTACAAGAAAGTGATAGAATATCATCAGTGATGTTATGGTAAGGAAAGTATTTAAGCAGAGTAGAGATGAACCATTCCCGTGACAATACAAGTGATAAATGAGAAAATCCAGTGACATGAGCATCATTAACAAATCAGAGCTTATTATAGTCCAGTGCCTGCAATCAATTATCTTTGGTATAGCAATGCTGATCGGTTGTTCACTTGCTACTGTTGTGAGCATCTATGAAAAGGAAATGATGAAACAATGAATAGGTGACAAGGTGTTTGACCTCCACGTGACATCACAGAAAGCAAAGGACAGAGGGGCTTTCTGATGAAGTTAGGAAAAAACTATATACTATGGAAAATGAAGAAAATTTTACCTCATTCCACACACTTCCTGCAAAATTATAATCACAATAAAATCAGAGAAATTTGAACTCATTTTCAGCATTATAGATAGCTGTTGTTTTCGACCATGATTTGTAAGTGTCATGGGAAAAACCATGATGACCTGCTTAATATATTTTGTATTACAAAAAGGAAAAGTTGCGCTAATAGTTTCATATATGTATGTCAAGTAAGTTTCACAAAAGAGTAAACTATCAAAATGGTCTACAGTGACCCTCAATTATCTTTAATTACTTATCTAACTTGTCGTAAATTACAGTGGCTGATGTGGTTTCTCAATAACTATATAACAGAAAAATCATCGCGTTGCAGATTTTTACTTCAAGTGGCAAATGTGAACACCATGAGCTTCAATTGACGATCGACACTAGTATTACGCAAAAAGGGGGTTTAACAGATGAGACTCCTGCAGTTCTGAGTGGAGCTTTATGCACTGTTATGCGGCATCGCGTGCGTTCATTACCTTGTTGGTGTTCATCATGGGGCAGTGGCCAGTGTAGCATCCATTCAGCTCGCCTTCTCGGAACTAACTCTCTCCTATCTTCTCCTTACTACAATTTACCGAAGTAGGTTTAAAAAAAACAATCTGGCTCTGTTTTCATCTGACCAATCAGGGGCTCAATGTTAACCTTAAGCTCCGCCAACAAAAATTCTGTCTATCCAATGAGAAACGTTATACTTTTCGTGGTGGGGCAATGTTTTTAAAGTTTGCAACGTAACAGAGACGCGAAAAAGTCTCATGCTAAAACTTGCAGCTTGTGTGGTCCTTTTAGCGTTATCGTAAGATCTATACTGTTTTTCTGGAGGGCTCTAGCTTTTAACATGGGCTGGGGGTGGTCCTTGACGTAACAGAGACGCGGAAAAGTCTCACGCTAAAACTTGCAGCTGGCGTTGTCGTAGTGGTTAGCTGGCGACGTGGGTGTCCAGTCCATCCCTTATCGTAGGGCCTTCTAGCTTAACACAGTTCTGCTTTTGGCTTCTGTTTTCGTTTCTCCCCTTGGAACTGCCTCTGTCTCACGGTGGGAAGGTATGACATGCATTTAGGCATTCTTGTGTTAGTCTGTGGTATTCCATTTGCTCACTCGCTACTCGTATTACTTTGGTTAATTTAATGTCACAATTTATTCGGAGCTATGTGACATACTACTGGATTTGCTTATCATGTCAGGGTTTTCATGGTAGCTGGTTCAATAATATCGTCATCTAACATTTTAGATATCTCCTGGAATACTTTATTCCTGTAGCTTAATGGGATTGTATAGCGTGGCACTCTAAATGGTTTGTGCTGTTTTACTTCAAACTTGTACTGAAAGTGTTTAATACTGCCAGTCTTAGGTAAATGTATCTCTGCTTTATCTCGTAAAATACCCTCTAATTCTCTTTTACTGTGTTCCGAAATACCTTGAACTTCTTGCAATTTTTCGTCGATTTCTTTTTGGACTTCTAACATGAGTTGAGGTGATTCCTTCTTTTGTGCATACCATTCTAATTCTTCATCCTCTTTATCTCGCATCATTCTTACTTGTTTGTTTATAACTGGTATTTCTTCTAATTTTAACTTCTGCTCAAAGAGAAGTGTGACATTCTCGAATGTTACGCTACCTTTCCCCATTTCTATTATAGTTCATCTCTCATTAAAAAAAATCTGCATCTATAATCAAATCTACAGTTAGTTTAGGTATAATCACGCAGTTCACTTCGATCTTTTGACCTTGGCACGAAAGAGTTAACCTCGTTTGTCTCGTAACTTCCGCAGCAGTGTTTCTAATAGGACCTCTTACTTTAATCTTACGTGTTTTCAGAACTGGCAATTCCTCATTGGCATTAAACTGCATGAATAAATTTTTTGAGATCGCAGTCAGTTCACTTTCGCTATCAATTACAATATTGACTGGGATATGCTTTACCATGGCCTTCACAATTGGTTGGATTTGAAAGGGTTGGTTCTGTTCTTCTTCTTCTCGCATCAATGTATCCTCCACTGAATCATACATGAGTCTTTTTAGGAATTTCCCTTGTGAATTCGAACTTTCTGTAGGATAAGCTTCGACTGCTACTTCCCTCTCTTTTATTTCCTCTTCTCTATTTCTTCCTTCTTTTACGCTTTCGTCTACATCCTCTACTTTTTCCTGATCCTCGTCTATCTTCTCCTTCTTCGTCGCTACTTCCACATAATCGCATCTAAATGCTCTAATTATCGCTTTATAACTTCCTTCATTATATACGTTGGGTTGTCTGCCCACTCAGAACTTATTTTCAACTTCTGTCGACTGCGCATTATCCTCATTGAATTCGCTTTCCCTGGTTTCCATCTCAAATAGTTCTGCAATACTCATTACTTCGTCCTTTCCTCCTGCATTCGTTGTGCATGCCTCTTGTAATTCATCTTCCTCATCAGTATTCTCCCAATTACTTTCGTCCCAACACAATATTGTTATTTTCTTGTCTTCGTTTTCATCTGGTCTCTGCGGATTTGTTTCTTCCTTCTTCTCTTCTCGTGATAACATTTTTACTTCTCTGTTCAAGATGCTGCAATTGTCCTGGGTCGGTGCGTCATTCTCTTTGGCATGGGCGCTTAGCTGTCAATTCGAACGTTTATCGGGGTTTGGTGGTCTTACCTCAACCTCTTCTATCTGTATTCGCTTTTCTTGTTCAGCTTGTTGATAGTGGTTTCTTTGTTGATAATTTGTCGGTCTATTGGTTCTCCAGTACCCGTTCCAGTTGTCGTTATTCCCTATGTAATAGCTGTTGCCGTTGCTGGGTGAATTATAGTTATCGCCATATTCTCTTCTAAATCCATAACAGGTTCTTTGTTGAAATCTAATGTCGTTTCTTGGTGTGAAGTTATCACATGGTTCGTAATTATTGTTTCTTCGTACTGTGTCTTGTGGATTCCACTGCTTTTTGCTTTCGTTTTCATGTGCGCTTCGTCTTTTTCTTGAGTCATCTTCCGAAAATATGAACTCTAGTTCCCTTAGAATATCTTTAAATGCTTCGATGTCATTGCCCCCGCGACCTACTAATGATTGCTGGTATTTCAATGGTAGCTTCATTGCGCATAATTTAATCAACTCTCCATCACTCTATGGTACATCTAAGCATTGATTTTTGTTTGCCATTAATTCGAAAAATTTCACAGGACTCTTCACTCCTGAATTTTCAAAATAAGGGTTTCTCAGCAGGTATTTTTCTGACCTAGTTAGGCATGTGGTCGACCTTCAATCATGGTATTTTACCATCCCATAAGGTCGCCATTTTCTAGCATTCTGGGTGGTGTCTCTTTGTTCTATATCGTGTCTCCCTACCACTTTCGCGCAACGACGCTCTGAGCGTGTTTTTTTAAGGGAATTGACTAGTTTGAACCTGGGACCTGTTGCTGGTAAGGAGACGCCAGACCACACATGACATGTAGAATTCAGAAGAGTTTAGTGAGACTAGCGATGATATAACCAAATACTTAATGATTTCAGCGTCAGCTCCACTGCACTCCCTGTAAAAGAATCTTAATACTAACTAAATTTAGTGGAAGGGGTACAAGGCTTTCCATTTTTAGTTAGCTGGTAAAATAACGTCGAAAAATCAGTTAAGATTACCATTGGAAATTTTATTCTACTCACAAAATATTGTTTATAAATTGCACTGTTGATAAAAGGAAGTGTTTTAATACAGGATGGTAAAAACCAACTGTGTTCAACAAAATTGTGAACGAATATTCCCCGAACGTGTTTCCAAGTTCTACAATGGATAGAAGGATGACCTATGGTATATCACATCTATAATCTAGGTTTAAATTAAGTTTCACAAAAGAGAAAACTATCAAAATGGTCTACAGTGACCCTCAATTATCTTTAATTACTTATCTAACTTGTCGTAAATTACAGTGGCTGATGTGGTTTCTCAATAACTATATAACAGAAAAATCATCGCGTTGCAGATTTTTGCTTCAAGTGGCAAATGTGAACACCATGAGCTTTAATTGACGATCGACACTAGTATTACGCAAAAGGGGGTGTAACAGAAGAGACTTTTGCAGTTCTGAGTAAAGCTTTATTCGCTGTTATGCGGCATCGCGTGCGTTCATTACCTTGTTGGTGTTCGTCAGAGGGCGGCCGCCAGCGCAGCAGCCATCCAGCTCGCCATCTCGGAACTAACTCTCTCCTAACTTCCCTTACTACAGTTTACCGAAGTAGGTTTAAGAAAACTATCTGACTGTGTTTTCATCTGACCAATCACAATCTCAATGTTAACCTTAAGCTCCGCCAACAAAAATTCTGTATATCCAATGAGAAACGTTATACGTTTCGTGGTGGGGCAATGTTTTTAAAGTTTGCAATGTAACAGAGACACGAAAAAGTCTCACGCTAAAACTTGCAGCTGGGGTTGTCCTAGTGGTTAGCTGGCGACGTGGGTGTCCAGTCCGTCTTTTATCATAGGGCCTTCTAGCTTAAAACGGTTCTGCTCTCGACTTCTGTTCTCGGTTCTCCCCTCGGAACTGCATCTGTCTCACGGTGGGAAGGTATGACATGCATTTAGGCATTCTTGTGTTAGTCTGTGGTATTCCATTTGCTCACTCGTTACTCGTATTACTTTGGTTAATTTAATGTCACGATTTATTCGGAGCCATGTGACGTACTACTAGATTTGTTTATCATGTCAGGGTTTTCATGGAAGGTGTTCGATTTGCCTGACACCCTACAACTGCAACTACTTTTTATGTTCTTAATTTTCATGTTGCAGCAACATTACATGCAGAAATCTGAAAAGAATTATGTTGTTAATGGTTTGGTAGGATAGGATGTAAAATTAATGTATGAACGTATAGCTTAGTACTAGATGGTTAAGTTGGATAATATGGCATATAAAACATAACAGTTGTTAGCTTGTTTAGGTATCCAAAGATGATGTAAATGAGTTTATTCAATCATAGATGGAATCATAGGCATGAATGAAAATGTAATAATCAACTTAGACTTAACAAATAAGTGTGCTGGAGTGTTTATGTATTTATGAAGCCTGCATAAACTGTGCAGAATATAAAACTTTAGTAGAAAGATTGGGTGTATAGCGTTTAAGAAGGACTTCAAGATAGTTTATCCTATCATACCAAAATTACAGAAGCAGAATTACAAAAGCTCTAGGAGAGGAATGATATCTAAAATGAGAATTCTACATTTCTCTATCCCACAGGGTTCCATGCTTAGCCCATTGATTTTTGTTCTATACACAAATCACATACAAACATTGTTAATTATGGCAACATACATTATACACAGATGAAATGTACCAATTATTCAAGGAAAATAACATAAAAAGTCTAGAAATAAAAGCCAACTTGGACTAAATAATCCAATGCAAATGTTTGCTGGAATAAATTTGCATAATAACACTGCCGAAACTCATTGCTTAGATTTCAAACCAAGGAGCAATGCAGGAAGATATCAATATTTGCATAAATGAGCATATAGAGATAAATGTAAATATGATACCCAAAATTCCTTGGTTTAATAATGGATGAAATGAAAATTGGTATAAGCATGTAGACTACATAAGTGGAAAACTCAGCTCAGACTTATATGTCCAGCCACAACTCAGCTACCTAAAAGACACAAATATTTCGAAAATGACATATTATGCGCTAATTCATCCTACATTAACTTATGGTATACTTTTGTGCGGATGCATCTGCAAAACCAACAATAGTATTCAAAATGCAGAAAATGGTGATAAGAATGATAGCCTTAAACAGGAAGAATCATGTGGACCAACATCTAAAGTATTTACAGTACTCACACAGCCAAGTACATACATGGACGAAATTAAAATATACATTCCTGGTATTCATTATATAAAGATACAACTTAATCATCACACAAATTGATGAACTTCATCTGGGTGCCTAGATACAACACCATGAATTTAAATCAAAACCATCCCATATAGGGTCAAAAGTTCTGCAAAACTCCTTTTCAGAGTTCAGAGAGATAAAAAATATTTTTGGATAGAAAGCTGGCAGTGTTGCATAAATGTTTTTGCATCTATTGCAGTGTAAGACAAATTGTAATTTAGTACTATATAAAAATGAGATTTAGCCCACATAAGCCACAACATATTTTCTTACAAAAGGGAGAAAGAATCTTCCAAACCATATAGATATATATAAACATATAATGTATATGACGAAAGCAATCTGAAATTAAAATGATGTGGGCCTATAACACTGATGTACACAACCATAATTCGGTAAATGCTAATTATGAGGCATATGTATACTTTTCATAAAGATTTGGCTTAATCTATAAATGTATGTTGTCTATTGTTCTGATGAACATAAATAAATAAAAATAAAAAATGTTGATAATTGGTTTAAAAATTTAAGTTCAAAATTAGGGTTCTTATTTGTGGTGATTAATGTAGAACTGGGAAGTACAAATGAACAACTCTAAAAAAATTGTTTTAAGCACTACAAGAACTTTAAATATATAATGTGCAGATAATAGAGTTTGAAAAGCAGATGATTTTACAGCTAGATCAATATGAGGAGATTTTACAGATCATGATTCATTGCTTCTAAAAACAAATTATGGGCAAAAAGTTAAAATCACTGATCCCAGCTTGGGCCACAGATCATTTTACAAGAAATACCTAATAAATCCATGAAATAGAATTAAAGACTAATAAATATGCAGATGTATAATTATGAGGGGCATTTGGAAAGTCCGTGCAAAAATAAAAACTACTTACACATTTGGGGAAACCCTTTTTTTATTTTTTGACATAGTCTCCTTTTAGACTTATACACTTTGTCCAACGCTGTTCTGATTTGTTGATCCCTTCCAAATGATAGGAATTATCCAAGTCTGCAAAATAGCTATTAGTTGCTGCAATCACCTCCTCACTTGAAAAAAATCTTTGTCCTGCCAGCCATTTCTTGAAATTGGGGAAAAAATAGTAGTCAGAAGGAGCCAAGTCTGGAGAATAGGGGGAATATGAAACGAGTTGGAATCCTAATTCCATTAATTTTGGGACCACAGCTTCTGAGGTATGTGCTGGTGCATAGTTGTGATGGAAAAGGACTTTTTTGCTGTCCAATCGCCGGCGTTTCTCTTGCAGTTCGTTTTTCAAACGGTCCAGTAACTATTAATAATATACACCTGTAATAGTGTTACCCTTTTCCAGATAGTCGATGAGGATTATCCCTCGCGAATCCCAAAAGACAGTCGCCATAACCTTTCCGGCCAAAGGAATGGTCTTCGCCTTGTTTAGTGCAGTTTCTCCCTTGGTAACCCACTGTTTAGATTGTTGTTTGGTCTCAGCAGTATAGTAATGTATCAATGTATAATCCACAGTGACGAAACGATGCTTAACGTCCTGCAGATTATTCCTGAACAGCTGCAAACTACCCTTGCAAAACTTCACGCGATTCTGTTTTTTGGTCAAGCATGAGCAATCACGGAACCCATCTAGCAGACAGCTTTCTCATGTCTAAACGTTTATGCAAAATATTATGTACCCGTTCATTCGAGATGCCCACAGCACTAGCAATCTCACGTACCTTAACTCTTCTGTCATCCATCACCATATCATGGATTTTACCAATGATTTCTGGAGCCGTAACCTCCACAGAGCGTCCAGAACGTTCAGGACCACTTGTGCCCATGTGGCCACTCCGAAAAGTTTGAAAGCACTTATAAACTGTTCTAATCGAAGGTGCAGAGTCACCTAAATGTTTATCAAGCTTCTCTTTATTATCCTGAGGCGTTTTGCCTTTCATAAAGCAATGTTTAATCGCCACACGAAATTCTTTTTCGTCTATTTTTGACAATCACTCGATTTCCTTGATTCACACAAATGCCAAACACAAAGAAATAGACCAATATGGCTGAAACTTGGTGTGTGTTCTTTCCAAAGATGCTACTAAATAAACATGACCTCGATATGGGCCGGTGGTGCCATCTCTCGGACTTTGCAAGGACTTTTAAAACGCCCCTCATACTTTCAAGTCTACTCAGTTCTAACATAATGTTAGATTATCTTTTCACATTTCATGAAGAGTCACTACACACACTATACACATATGGTATCACTTGACAGGAAGGCCATTGTAATGAACCTGCCTCTCAGTTGTATTCTGCAGTAGTTTCCATCTGTAACTCTGAAAAAAGTTGACTCATTTACTTTGCAGTGAAACACGTATTTTCCTCAGGAGGATGAAAGGAGGTTAACATTTATCGTACATACCTTGGCTATACAATTTTGCAGTTACATGCAAGTGTGTTGTCTACTGACAGAAATGTTTAATTCTTTAATATATAATCTTAAGTCGCTCTTGTTGGACTGTGATTTGGAAACTGAAGACAAATTTAAACAATGCAGTTAATTTTTTAAATTTGTACCTCATATTCATAATTTTGAACTACTGTTACATTTGCAGCAGCTGCTACTTTATGCTATTTCAGTGAGTCTTTACAGTACAGTACATGATATTTAAGAGTTATTGTTTAACTGCCTCTGTACATATCTTAATTTTAGTGGCCTCTTTCATTTCCTTTAGCAGTTTGTTATATTGTACAGTTTGAGTTTTTATTTAGTTTCACTTGGTACATGTTTGTTAGATTTGGTATGTGTTCCATGGACATGAGTAGAGCTGTTAGTGATGTAATTACCAACATTTGTCATAATTTCCAAAATGTATTGGTATATGTAATCAGCTGGAGTAGTTAGATCAAAGCATTTCGTTAATCAGATATTTACAATGACCCCAGTTACTGTTTTTAGTTAGTACATGGAATTTGTCTGCAGTTCGAATATTGTCATCATGTTTCGTAAATTTTGTTCCCAAGAAATGCTAACAGTAGTTAAAGACAGAATATACATGGAAACAGTAATGGCGAAAGGGCAGGAGGAAAAGTATGTAATGCAACCTACAACTTCTAAAATTGAGAACTGAGATTCTGTAAGCAATTATGAAACTTGGAAAAGAGAGACTAAAAGGACTTTCAGTAATACGAGTGTTGGAACTTATATAGTGCAACTATTTATTCATAACCGATACAAAAGTTACATGTCTGCACCTGTTACTAACCTCCAAAGTAGTCACCAGCATTGTGTAGAAAGTGTTGCCAGCGATGTGGAATGCGTAGTACATCGTTAGCAGAGTCTGTTCTGTTGATGGTGCAAATGGAGCGGTCTACTTCCTGTCGAATCTCTCTAACAGCTCTGAAGCAAATGCCACGAACTGGTTCCTTCACCTTCAGAATCGAACCAAAGTCACAAGGACTTAACTCTGGGGAGTATGGTGGATGGTACAGTTCTTCTCAGTCCCATCGACCCAACAGAGCATCCACAGCTTGTGCTGTATGCGCCTGCACATTGTCATGCAAAATGACGAGTGGGCTGTGCAGAAAGCGTCCCTGTTTCTTTCGCAAAGCTGGTCACAGGTGATGCTACATAAACAACAATAATACTGTGCACTGACCGTCTGCCATGGAGGAACATAATGCATTAGGATAATACAATCACAGTCATACACGAGAATCGCCATAACTTTAGACTGCTCCATTTTCACCATCAATGGAACAGTTTCTACTAACGGTATACTACACCTTCCACATCACTGGCAGTGGGTTCTACACAATGCTGGTGACTGCTTTGAAGGATAGTAATAGGTGCAAACATGTAACTCTTTTATGTCAGTTGTGAATAAATAGTTGCCACTATTTAAGATCCAACCTTCATATTTTCAGGAAAAAATGAAATGTGATATTATTGCTCAAAAATAATAATATTACTTGCATGGGTAGATTAAAAAATAAATGGTTTAAGTGGTAACCGGAACTTGGTTAAATGAGAGAAAAATTCTCTTTCTGGGAAGATATATACCAATGCCTATAAGCAAAGGCCTAATCAGATAAATATTGTTTAAAATTTGTACCATACCTTAAATGTAAACGTTTTTGCAAAGTTAAGCTACTGGTCAAAAACCATAGCAGATACTTCTGTTATGTGTAACATAGTGTAGCAGATTATAAAATAAGAAACGTCACCTAACTACACTACAGCAGCTTTACTTCATCATGGGTAATTAAATCATTACATTGTAACTTCAGTTACAGAAATGGGAAACGTACTTAAAGCAACAGGTTTATCTTCTAAGAGACTTCTTTATGTTGTGCTGTTGTTAATTAAGTCTGTCACTGGAGTACTATTATATCCAGTCAGATTGTAAAAACTCAGATTGTAAAAACCTGTGTTCATATCCAAATTCTTAATACGTGGCTTGCTATCAGCTGTCTGATTATATCAGAACAACAATATGCACGATCTTCAAACCATTAATTTTATTTTGAATAAATGTTCATAGCTTCTTGACCTTATTGATTCTCTCAAAATATTTAATTTGGTCATATTACTGGAAGCAGTATGACATATTTTCAAACATATTGTTAAAAAACTCTTCCAAAGGAAGCAACTGGTCTTATTTAGGTCATTATTTTCTAAAATATCAGATGTACTAATACAATCACACAAATTTATTTACTTTGAGATATATGAATTCCTTTATTTTTGAGTTTCAGAATGGGAGAAATATTTATAACTCTTTTAGAAATTAATGATAAAGGACTTACAGGTTTTGAAAATAGAAATATGGAGTGACTATATTTGAAGTAAAGTAAACAAAATTATTGACAGCATTTCTTGAGGTTTGTTAAGTATTTGATCCCACATTAGTTGGAATCATCTCCAATTTGAACAAGAGAGAGCCATTTCTTTCAGTTAGAAATGAATTTTTTCCCTTTAGATAGAAATGATATTGATGTACCACAAAGTTCTATTCTAAGATACTTCTGTTTCATTGCTTCAGTCAACGATTTGCCCAGTTACATAGGCCAGTATGTTACATTATATGTTGATGACATGATTGCTTACCATATGTCAGAGCATTGTAGCATTGAATCAGAGAACAAAAGAAATTTTTGATTCTGCTTTTAGTTTATCAATGAACAAAATGTAAATCTCATGATGATGTTCTCCAGTTTTACAGGTACCAAACAAGCAGTATTTAGACATTCCAAAGAGTAAACTCCAATGAGAAAGAAATAAACCATCAGTCATGTACTTGAAAAGATATGTCATGTATTGCATCTCATTTATAAAATAAGCGATGTGCTAAGCATGATTATCTTTGGGGAATGTAATTTTGGACATCTCTTGGCACACATTTCACACAGAAATAATTATTAGAATGTTGCCCTCTATTTGGTAACAATTTTAAAATAAAGAAAAATTATTCACATTATTGTAAACCAGGTTGAATGTAACACAGTTGTTCCCTTTTAAGCAGACTGTGTTTTACTCTCAAGTGGGAATTTATACATCTCTGATTCACCACTGTATATTAAGAACCAAGACACAATTAATCAGTGAGATAATTTATCAACGTGAATGTACAAAATAATGCCACTAGCAACTTGGTCCAAACTCCAAAAAACTTTCAGGATGAGATTGTACAGTTGCTTTTCAGACAATACATTATACAATATTAAAGAAATCTTTGATATTCATAATAGCTGAAATTAGCTTTGAAGATACTTTTCGGCATTGTCTCAAGGGGAAAACCTGTTCGATTGCAAAATGGCCAAGACCTAATTCATATTCTAGATTGTTGCGGGGGGAACATAATATATTCTGCTATGAGCCATAATGGTATTAAGTCTCATCCCCAACTCCCTTAAAGTAGTTGGACAGTAAATGATTATGAATATATTGGATTTCTAGGTCTTGGGTAGTTGTAAAGTTTTGTGTGGGGTATATAATTATGATTATGCTTCCCCCATGAACCATGGACCTTGCCGTTGGTGGGGAGGCTTGCGTGCCTCAGCGATGCAGCTAGCCGTACCGTAGGTGCAACCACAACGGAGGGGTATCTGTTGAGAGGCCAGACAAATGTGTGGTTCCTGAAGAGGGGCAGCAGCCTTCTCAGTAGTTGGAGGGGCAACAGTCTGGATGATTGACTGATCTGGCCTTGTAACAATAACCAAAACGGCCTTGCTGTACTGGTACTGTGAATGGCTGAAAGCAAGGGGAAACTACGGCTGTAATTTTTCACAAAGGCATGCAGCTTTACTGTATGATTAAATGATGATGGCGTCCTCATGGGTAAAATATTCCGGAGGTAAAATAGTCCCCCATTCGGATCTCCGGGCGGGGACTACTCAAGAGGATATCTCTATTAGGAGAAAGAAAACTGGCGTTCTACGGATCGGAGCGTGGAATGTCAGATCCCCTAATCAGGCAGGTAGGTTAGAAAACTTAAAAAGGGAAATGGATAGGTTAAAGTTAGATATAGTGGGAATTAGTGAAGTTCAGTGGCGCGAGGAACAAGACTTCTGATCAGGTGACTAAAGGGTTATAAACACAAAATCAATTAGGGGTAATGCAGGAGTAGGTTTAATAATGAATAGGAAAATAGGAATGCGGGTAAGCTACTACAAACAGCATAGTGAACGCATTATTGTGGCCAAGATAGATATGAAGCCCACACCTACTACAGTAGTACAAGTTTATATGCCAACTAGCTCTGCAGATGACGAAGAAATTGAAGAAATTTATGATCAAATAAAGGAAATTATTCAGATAGTGAAGGGAGATGAAAATTTATTAGTCATGGGTGACTGGAATTCGGTTGTAGGAAAAGGGAGAGAAGGAAACATAGTAGGTGAATATGGACTGGGGCAAAGAAATGAAAGAGGAAGCCACCTGATAGAATTTTGCACAGAGCACAACTTAATCATAGGTAATACTTGGATCAAGAATCATAAAAGAAGGCTGTATACATGGAAGTATTCCGGAGATACTAAAAGGTATCAGATAGATTATATAATGGTAAGACAGAGATTTAGGAACCAGGTTGTAAATTGTAAGACATTTCCAGGGGCAGATATGGATTCTGACCACAATCTATTCGTTATGACCTGTAGATTAAAACTGAAGAAACTGCAAAAATGTGGGAATTTGAGGAGATGGGACCTGGATAAACTGACTAAACCAGAGGTTATTCAGAGTTTCAGGGAGAGCATAAGGGAGCAATTGACAGGAGTGGGGGAAAGAAATACAGTAGAAGAATGGGTAGCTTTGAGGGATGAAGTAGTGAAGGCAGCAGAGGATCAAGTAGGTAAAAAGACAAGGGCTAGTAGAAATCCTTGGGTAACAGAAGAAATATTGAATTTAATTGATGAAAGGAGAAAATATAAAAATGCAGTAAATGAAGCAGGCAAAAAGGAATACAAACGTATCAAAAATGAGATCGACAGGAAGTGCAAAATGGCTAAGCAGGGATGGCTAGAGGACAAATGTAAGGATTTAGAGGCTTATCTCATGAAGGGTAAGGTAAATACTGCCTACAGGAAAATTAAAGAGACCTTTGGAGAGAAGAGAACCACGTGTATGAACATCAAGAGCTCAGATGGAAACCCACTTCTAAGCAAAGAATGGAAAGCAGAAAGGTGGAAAGAGTATATAGAGGGTCTATACAAGGGCGATGTACATGAGGACAATATTATGGAATTGGAAGAGGATGTAGATGAAGATGAAATGGGAGATACGATACTGCGTGTAGAGTTTGACAGAGCACTGAAAGACCTGAGTCAAAACAAGGCCCCCAGAGTAGACAACATTCCATTGGAACTACTGACAGCCTCAGGAGAGCCGGTCCTGACAAAACTCTACCATCTGGTGAGCAAGATGTATGAGACAGGCGAAATACCCTCATATTTCAACAAGAATATAGTAATTCCAATCCCAAACAAAGCAGGTGTTGACAGATGTGAAAATTACCGAAATATCAGTTTAATAATTAACAGCTGCTAAATACTAACGCGAATTCTTTACAGACGAATGGAAAAACTAGTAGAAGACGACCTCGGGGAAGAATAGTTTGGCTTCCGTAGAAATGTTGGAACACGTGAGGCAATATTGACCCTACGACTTACATTAGAAGCTAGATTAAGGAAGGGCAAACCTACAATTCTAGCATTTGTAGACTTAGAGAAAGCTTTTGACAATGTTGACTGGAATACTCTCTTTCAAATTCTGAAGATGGTAGGGGTAAAATACAGGGAGCGAAAGGCTATTTACAATTTCTACATAAACCAGTTATAAGAGTCGAGGGACATGAAAAGGAAGCTGTGGTTGGGAAGGGAGTGAGACAAGGTTGTAGTCTCTCCCTGATGTTATTCAATATGTATATTGAGCAAGCAGTAAAGGAAACAAAAGAAAAATTCAGAGTAGGTATTAAAATCCATGGAGACTAAATAAAAAAACTGAGGTTCGCCGATGACATCGTAATTCTGTCAGAGATAGCAAAGGACTTGGAAGAGCAGTTGAACGGAATGGATCGTGTCTTGAAAGGAGGATATAAAATGAACATCAACAAAAGCAAAACGAGGATGTAGTCGAATTAAGTCGGGTGATGCTGAAGGAATTAGATTATGAAATGACTGGCAATGGCAAGGAAAGCGTTTCTGAAGAAGAGAAATTTGTTAACAGCGAGTATAGATTTAAGTGTCAGGAAGTCATTTCTGAAAGTATTTGTATGGAGTGTAGCCATGTATGGAAGTGAAACATGGACGATAAATGGTTTGGACAAGAAGAGAATAGAAGCTTTCGAAATGTGGTGCTACAGAAGAATGATGAAGATTAAATGGGTGGATCACATAACTAATGAGGAAATATTGAATATGATTGGGGAGAGGAGAAGTTTGTGGCACAACTTGACGAGAAGAAGGGATCGGTTGGTAGGACATGTTCTGAGGCATTAAGGGATCACCAATTTCGTATTGGAGGTCAGCGTGGAGTTTAAAAATCGTAGAGGGAGACCAAGAGATGAATACAGTAAGTGGATTCAGAAGGATGTAGCTTGCAGTAGGTACTGAGAGATGAAGAAGCTTGCACAGGATAGAGTAGCATGGAGAGCTGCATCAAACCAGTCTCAGGACTAAAGACCACAACAACAACATATAATTATGAAAAGATGAATGTAGCTAATGTCATAATAAGAGTACTGCTCACTATCAGCAACTGTGACAATTATTCTTTATTTGACTAACTTCATATATTATCAGTCTTTCATGTTTAAAAGAGGGAATGTTTTGTGGCAACTCAGATTAGACACAAAAGATATTTATAGTCCAGAAGCATTCATTTAATATAGATCAATGTTTAATCAGTTCAAGATTTTAATTGTGGTATAATACTTATCTATTAATCTCATGATATTTGTTTTTAAAAGCATGCTCTTCTTTGAATTAAAGAGCTGCGCCCAGTGAACACAACGGTTGGACATTATATGTATGTGGGGAGAACATCTTTGACTGATGTTCCGAGAAGTGTATGTCTCACTCTGGAGCAAGTAGTTTACCTCTATTCTGCGAGAAATTTAAGCTGATTGTGTCAAACATCAAAATTCGAACCCCAAGTGCAGATTTTTTCATGGAAAATGCCTTCTGTTTCCTGTAGGTTTGGTTAATGATGAGTGTGACTAGAACGAATAGTATGCAGCTTATTTTGATTATGTAATAAGATTTTAAGTTGTAAATATGTCCAGTCATAATTATCTGGTTCCAGAAGATCGCTATTGAATGATGAAATGGTGGTTCTTAACAACAGATAAAGACCACCAACATTACCTATTTTCTGCTCATTTTCAGTAATTCCAAAGTAAGATCTCAGGTATTTATAATTGCTTATTAATGTGTAATTATTATTCAGGTAATGTACCACAATGTAATTATACCCCCCTGATCACGTGACACTGCTACAATGGTGTAGTGGAATATAACAAATACACACATCAAAAAAAGTTTTGCATCACCTCGGTTCCGAGTGTTCGAGAACCTGTACAGAAAACTGGAATAGAGATATACATAAACATCATTTCTGCCCTTTTTATTGCTCATAAAAACAACACATTGCATGTTGTACCACCATACAGCGAGACGTTCAGATCTGGTTGTCCAGACTGCTGTACACACTGGTACCAATGCATGTCTGTATTCGTCGTGGCATACTATCCACAGATTCATCAAGGCACTGTTAGTCCAGACTGTTCCACTCCTCAACGGCGATTCGGCGTAGATCACTGGTTGGTGGGTCACTTTTTCATAGATAGCCCATTTCAATCTATCCCAGACATGTCGATAGGGTTTCTGTCTAAAGAACACGCTGGCCATTCTAGTCGAGCGATGTCGTTATCCTGAAGAAGTCATTTACATGATGTGCACGATGTGGCGCGAATTGTCGTCCATGAAGACAAATGCCTCGCCAATATGCTTCTGACATGGTTGCATTATCGGTCGGAGGATGACATTCACATATCGTACAGCTGTTACGGTGATTTCCATGACCACTGGTGGCGTACGTTGGCCCCACATAATACCATCCCAAAACATCAGAGAAACTCCACCTTGCAGGACTCACCAGCCAATGTGTCTAAGGCGTTCAGCCTGACCGGGATGCCTCCAAACAGGTCTCCGACGATTGTCTGGTTGAAGGCATATTCAACACTCATTGGTGATGAGTATGTGATGCCAATGCTGAGCGGTCCATTCAGCATGTTGTTGGACCATCTCTGCCGGACTGCATGGTGTCGTGATTGCAAAGATGGACCTCACCATGGGTGACGGGAGTGAAGTTGCGCATCATGCAGCCTATTGCCCACAGCTTGAGTCGTAACACTACGTCTTGTGGCTGCACAAAATGCATTATTTAACATGGTGGCGTTGCTGTATGTCTGAACAACTTCGATTTGGTTCACTCCGAGACGCCTGGACACTTCCCTTGTTGAGAGCACTTCCTGGCACGAAGTAACAATGCGGACGCGACTGAATCGCGGTACAGTCTGTCTAGGCACGTTGGGCCCATCTGTACCACGCTGCATGGTGTCGTGGTTGCAAAGATGGATCTCACCATGGACGTCAGGAGTGACGTTGCACATCTTGCAGCCTATTGCGCACAGTTTGAGTCGTAACACGAAGTCCTGTGGCTGGATGGTGGCGTTGCTGTCAGGGTTCCTCGAAGCCATAATTCATAGGTATCAGTCATCCACTACAGTAGTAGCCCTTGGGTGGCCTGACCGAGGAATGTCAGCGACAATTCCTGTCTCTCTGTATCTCCTCCACGTCCGAACAACATCGCTTTGGCTCACTCCAAGATGCATGGACACTTCCCTTGTTGCGAGCCCTTCCTGGCACAAAGTAACAATGCGGATGCGATCGAACCGCAATATTGACCGCCTAGGTATGGTTGAACTACAGACAACACAAGCTGTGTACCGATTTTCTGGTGGAATGACTGGAACTGATTTTCTGTCTCCCTCCGTCTAATAGGTGCTGCTCGTGCATGGTTGTTTACATCTTTGGGTGTGGTTAGTGACATCTCTGAACAGTCAAAGGGACTGTGTCTGTGATACAATATCCACAGTAACATCTATTTTCAGGAGTTCTGGGAACTGTGGTTGCAAAACTTTTTTTTGATGTGTGTAAACGCAAATAATACATTTGCCATATTGTCAAAATAGTCAGTTTATTGACGAAACGAAAAACTAAAAGAAAAAGATACACTGTAGAAGGAAACGGGATTGATCAGGTTGATGCTGTAAACATGTAAAATGGATAAACAGCTTAAATAAGTATGCCAAAAGTGAAAATGAATATAAGTATATATTTATGTACTGACAAATGAACTAAGCACACAGTGTAATTCATTTTGTACATCTAAAATAGCAGATACTGTTAACAGATCATGGTATTAAGTTGTTATGTCATGATGTCATTTCATTAATCTTGTGTTAAGGAAACTGTTACTGAATCAATAATAAAACCGTGTATTTCAGCCCACATATAGATGGCTCTTCAGTGTGTCATAATGACACAATGAATGCCCCAATAACAACGTAGTTTCTTCACATATAATTATTAAAGACATCAGCATCAGTTTTAGATGGAGGCAACAAGATGGTCAACTGGTACATCTCCAATGACAGGTCGGAAGAGTGCACGTTGTAGCAAGTCTGGAGGTGGTGCTGCAAGAGCTGGCAGCGTGATCAGCAGTCGCGCCACACGAGCAGGGGGTAACAGCAGCAGTGCACCAAGAGCTGCCTCCAGGGCTGCCCGAACACGGCACTCTGCCTCTGCACTACCCGCAGCCTCTGCACACAGTTGCACAGTTGTCTTTATTTTAGCTGAGTAAGTTGTATGTTCCAAGAATGATTTGTACAATAGTCATAACTGTGAATAAGATGTCTGTTTATAAGCTTTCTAAGATACTTTATATTTCAATAGTGTTACAAGAACAGTTTACATGACACTAAAAATCATTTAATAACAGAGGTAAGTGCTTGTTTTGCTATATATAAGCTAAAAGTCCCCCCCCCATGAACCATGGACCTTGCCGTTGGTGGGGAGGCTTGCGTGCCTCAGCGATACAGATGGCCGTACCGTAGGTGCAACCACAACGGAGGGGTATCTGTTGAGAGGCCAGACAAACGTGTGGTTCCTGAAGAGGGGCAGCAGCCTTTTCAGTAGTTGCAGGGGCAACAGTCTGGATGATTGACTGATCTGGCCTTGCAACATTAACCAAAACGGCCTTGCTGTGCTGGTACTGCGAACGGCTGAAAGCAAGGGGAAACTACAGCCGTAATTTTTCCCGAGGACATGCAGCTTTATTGTATGATTAAATGAGGATGGCATCCTCTTGGGTAAAATGTTCCGGAGGTAAAATAGTCCCCCATTCGGATCTCCGGGCGGGGACTACTCAGGAGGATGTCGTTATCAGGAGAAAGAAAACTGGCGTTCTACGGATCGGGGCGTGGAATGTCAGATCCCTTAATCGGGCAGGTAGGTTAGAAAATTTAAAAAGGGAAATGGATAGGTTAAAGTTAGATATAGTGGGAATTAGTGAAGTTCGGTGGCAGGAGGAACAAGACTTTTGGTCAGGTGACTACAGGGTTATAACCAAAAAATCAAATAGGGGTAATGCAGGAGTAGGTTTAATAATGAATAGGAAAATAGGAATGCGGGTAAGCTACTACAAACAGCATAGTGAACGCATTATTGTGGCCAAGATAGATATGAAGCCCACACCTACTACAGTAGTACAAGTTTATATGCCAACTAGCTCTGCAGATGATGAAGAAATTGAAGAAATGTACGATGAAATAAAAGAAATTATTCAGATAGTGAAGGGAGACGAAAATTTAATAGTAATGGGTGACTGGAATTCGAGTGTAGGAAAAGGGAGAGAAGGAAACATAGTAGGTGAATATGGATTGGGGCTAAGAAATGAAAGAGGAAGCCGCCTAGTAGAATTTTGCACAGAGCACAACTTAATCATAGCTAACACTTGGTTTAAGAATCATGAAAGAAGGTTGTATACGTGGAAGAACCCTGGAGATACTAAAAGGTATCAGATAGATTATATAATGGTAAGACAGAGATTTAGGAACCAGGTTTTAAGTTGTAAGACATTTCCAGGGGCAGATGTGGACTCTGACCACAATCTATTGGTTATGACCTGTAGATTAAAACTGAAGAAACTGCAAAAATGTGGGAAATTAAGGAGATGGGACCTGGATAAACTGAAAGAACCAGAGGTTGTACAGAGTTTCAGGGAGAGCATAAGGGATCAATTGACAGGAATAGGGGAAAGAAATACAGTAGAAGAATGGGTAGCTCTGAGGGATGTAGTAGTGAAGGCAGCGGAGGATAAAGTAGGTACAAAGACGAGGGCTAGTAGAAATCCTTGGGTAACAGAAGAAATATTGAATTTAATTGATGAAAGGAGAAAATATAAAAATGCAGTAAATGAAGCAGGCAAAAAGGAATACAAACGTCTCAAAAATGAGATCGACAGGAAGTGCAAAATGGCTAAACAGGGATGGCTAGAGGACAAATGTAAGGATGTAGAAGCTTATCTCACTAGGGGTAAGATAGACACTGCCTACAGGAAAATTAAAGAGACCTTTGGAGAGAAGAGAACCACGTGTATGAATATCAAGAGCTCAGATGGCAGCCCAGTTCTAAGCAAAGAAGGGAAGGCAGAAAGGTGGAAGGAGTATATAGAAGGTTTATACAAGGGCTATGTACTTGAGGACAATATTATGGAAATGGAAGAGGATGTAGATGAAGACGAAATGGGAGATATGATACTGCGTGAAGAGTTTGACAGAGCACTGAAAGACCTGAGTCGAAACAAGGCCCCCGGAGTAGACAACATTCCATTAGAACTACTGACGGCCTTGGGACAACCAGTCCTGACAAAACTTTACCAGCTGGTGAGCAAGATGTATGAGACAGGCGAAATACCCTCAGACTTCAAGAAGAATATAATAACTCCAATCCCAAAGAAAGCAGGTGCTGACAGATGTGAAAATTACCGAACTATCAGTTTAATAAGCCACGGCTGCAAAATACTAACGCGAATTCTTTACAGACGAATGGAAAAACTGGTAGATGCAGACCTCGGGGAGGATCAGTTTGGATTCTGTCGAAATGTTGGAACACGTGAGGCAATACTGACCTTACGACTTATCTTAGAAGAAAGATTAAGAAAAGGCAAACCTACATTTATAGCATTTGTAGACTTAGAGAAAGCTTTTGACAATGTTGACTGGAATACTCTTTTTCAAATTCTAAAGGTGGCAGGGGTAAAATACAGGGAGCGAAAGGCTATTTATAATTTGTACAGAAACCAGATGGCAGTCATAAGAGTCGAGGGGCATGAAAGGGAAGCAGTGGTTGGGAAAGGAGTGAGACAGGGTTGTAGCCTCTCCCCGATGTTATTCAATCTTTATATTGAGCAAGCAGTAAAGGAAACAAAAGAAAAATTTGGAGTAGGTATTAAAATTCATGGAGACGAATTAAAAACTTTGAGGTTCGCTGATGACATTGTAATTCTGTCAGAGACAGCAAAGGACTTGGAAGAGCAGTTGAACGGAATGGACAGTGTCTTGAAAGGAGGATATAAGATGAACATTAACAAAAGCAAAACGAGGATAATGGAATGTAGTCGAATTAAGTCGGGTGATGCTGAAGGAATTAGATTAGGAAATGAGACACTTAAAGTAGTAAAGGAGTTTTGCTATTTGGGAAGCAAAATAACTGACGATGGTCGAAGTAGAGAGGATATAAAATGTAGACTGGCAATGGCAAGGAAAGCGTTTCTGAAGAAGAGAAATTTGTTAACATCGAATATAGATTTATGTATCAGGAAGTCGTTTCTGAAAGTATTTGTTTGGAGTGTAGCCATGTATGGAAGTGTAACATGGACGATAAATTGATTGGACAAGAAGAGAATAGAAGCTTTCGAAATGTGGTGCTACAGAAGAATACTGAAGGTAAGGTGGATAGATCACGTAACTAATGAGGAGGTATTGAATATGATTGGGGAGAAGAGAAGTTTGTGGCACAACTTGACTAGAAGAAGGGATCGGTTGGTAGGACATATTTTGAGACATCAAGGGATCACAAATTTAGCATTGGAGGGCAGCGTGGAGGGTAAAAATCGTAGAGGGAGACCGAGAGATGAGTACACTAAGCAGATTCAGAAGGATGTAGGTTGCAGTAGGTACTGGGAGATGAAGCAGCTTGCACAGGATAGAGTAGCATGGAGAGCTGCATCAAACCAGTCTCAGGACTGAAGACAACAATAATAATAATAATAAGCTAAAAGTGTCGAATCAAAATATTATTTCTGTGAAATGGAAGTTGCCTGGTAAAAAATTTTGTCAGATATGTTTCAGATTTAGAATTTCTATGTATCAGGCACTTATCATGAAGTAGTAATGAAGAGTGCATTAAAATAATTTTTCATATCCTCAACACAGACACGGCAATATTTTGCAACATGCCCAAAGGCCATGGTAGAAAATAATTTTTATGAGGGAAGTGTGAAATTTTCTGACATCTGACAATTGTAGGATATACAATAACTTCAACAGTTTGATTTTACACTTCATGTCTCTGCTAGTAAAATGTTTCATATCTACCTGCAGCACTTTTGAGGTATGATGTTCTTAAGGTTAGACTGAGTCAACAAGAGTTCATTCAAAGAATGTAAGGAGCATCTCTAGATTTTGCTCTGTTGTTGGCAGGTGCATATTACTGGTATGCACGATTTTCTCAAGGTACAACATTGTTGAAAGTCAACTGCCACACAGGGTTTCCTGGAACAGCATTTAGAACTTAAAACACCATTCATGTAGACCATACATTGAGAACTGATTACAAATAATATACTGTATAGGGAGACAAAAAAGACGCTTTCTATTTTTGTTGATAGTAAATTTTAGAAAACTTGTATAAATAATTTCAAGTAGCCAAAATTTGTTCTCTGTGAGGACATTAATATATCTTTGAAATTTAGAAGGAGGCATGGGATGTAATATGCCAAGAAATGTTGCAACACTTTGAGCAACATGTCTCACGATGACCAATTGACCAATCCATCATCTGTGTTTTTGTATTAATACGCTTCTACTGACAGTGAAGAATCTCAGACATCATATTACAAAGATACCCATGAAGACTGTTGCAGAAATTTGATATACCACAACGTGTGTGCTCAAAGTTTCCCTAGGAACTCTAGGGCAACATTTCGAAGAACAGGTTGTGAGACTTGCCAGTGGGTAATGACAATGCCTCTACCTACACTATACTACCTGTACAGCTTATTCGACTCGATGAGCATCTTCTATATATTATAGGTATAAGTCACTCTTTCCTGTCCCAGTAAGCCATATACAACTTCAAAGCGCAGCATTCAAGCAACAAAGTTCAATTGATCTACCAAGGTTGAGGTTGGTTATTTCAATACTTAGTTTAGCAACATGAATCACTGCAGTCTGTATAGTCTACTGTGAGAATCAGTAGCTGAAATAAGTTGAGTAAGTGAAATAAGGTCGTTGTTAAATGCAGACAAGTATTCTGGAGTCCCTTGTATTTTACCATTTATGCACGGTCATGAGATAGCCGACATCTAATGTGCCACTACACAGTCTTTTTATTATCCTGATCTCACCTCAACAGACTCTGCTGGAAAGGTAGGTTGGGGTAAAAGAATATTACCAGATTTTAGCTTGAACATTGTTTCTCGAAATTTTCTGAGCAGTTTTCATGTGATATAAGCAATTCACTGACTCAACCACCAAGGGTTTTACAAGTAATTTTATTATGCAGGATCAATGTCGTTACTAGAGGATTCGACCACTGGCTGTGCCCATAACTGAACATTCAACTTAATTCCATCAAGTACCATACTCTTACTCATAAGTCACATTGCACATACAATACAAATGACAACTCAGCAAGTGGCATGACAGTTGATATGGCAGTGGAGCCATGTGCTGCTGTTCCCAAACACTCCTGTCAAAATTTATTGTCACTAATTTTCCACATGAAGTCAGCTGTGATTATTCTTGCAGACATTGGTGTCATCATTTAGTTTATGGCATTAGATCTGAGCCAGAAACACAGTAGGAAGAAGAAGAAACATAAATACTGGATTTGGAAGTGGATTTTACACAGAAATAACACAGTGTCTTCAAACGAACTTATAAGGCTGTAGCAATCATAAGTCAAGACCCATTTGTGAATTACTTCAGAATAATAAAAGCCAACTCCAAGTGCTTGTAGAGCTAGGCCTCGAATTATTTAAAAAAATTCTATACTCACATTAGAGATCAAGTCCTGGCTCCAGTGAAAGTAGAAGTTTCACTTTGATATTTGACATGTGGCGATTACTTGTCATCTTTCTAATATTTATATCACATACTGGAAAGTATGAGTTATTGTGTGATGTGTTGGATGTTATTTACATTCCTCTAAGAACACATTTAAAAGCTGGTATTTTCCCTCTGACACCACACATCAGTTGAATTACTTAAGTTACTCTTTACAGAATTTTGTAGCTGTGCTTAATGCAGAAAAAAGGGCACTAAAAGACATTGTGACACAGTTGGTGTTTTCTTTTATTCGAAGCTACAGTCAGGTTTAAATTATACTGCTGTGAAATACATTGTTAGTTTCTTTCTCAAATCCACTAGGCACATGTTTAAAAGCTTTGAAATTGCAGTACTAGAATCTGAAAAATACTGCCACTATTATATTAATTTTCACCAAAGTTAAGTGAGCTGCTGTTGGACTACAAATCATCTTTCACTAATTACTCTGTAACACTTGCTTACTCATACACACATCTTATCCATGTACCATATAATAAAACAGAATATTCTTTCGTCACATAAGTTAACTATCACATGTTTGTAGTTGCAATGGCCTGAGCTTTAGCTATCTCAACCATTGTCATTGTGGAGGCTACATACAACATAATAAACACACACACATCATTTTGACAAAGTTGCTTGGTACTCATTATACATAATGAAATGGTAATCCACACCAGTTTGTTGTCATAATAGCCATGCACTAGCTTTCACAGCTACTGTACTTGTATTTTAAAGAAAAATGTACATTTTTTCTAAACACACATAAAATAAAGTAATAAAAGTGTTTAAATAGGCTATAATTTATGTTATATACAATTATAGAGTTGCTATATAATTTTCAGAAATCAGTGTTTTGGGTAAAAGATAGACCTACAGATTGGCTACTCATACAACATTTTTATGTTGCATAAGTTGATGAAGATGTTACTCGTTTTACATGAGTATAGAAAACGGAAACGGTTTGGGTCGGCGATCTCTTCATTTCCATTCCTGTTACCCCAATGATAATAGAAATCAAGAGAATTTCTCATCAGTTGTATCGCTAACTTGAAATCAGGGACGTTCTTATGAGCTTTGACACTATCAACATCTCTGCATTGGAGCTGTCACAGGGAGTCAGGACGTTATTGAAAAACTCAAGCCAAAAGAGAAACTCTTGATCGCTGTTGAGAAGTTTCCGAAGTCTAACTGCCATCTTGGTCGTTGAGTAACCACTGCTATCATAATCACAAGGCATTCAGCTGTTTCTTTCTTATACTTAAGAACGATGTTCTCACATTGTGCTTTAAAATTCTATCTTGTGTCAGCATTTCTTGGAATATGTTTCTCACGACATTATCCATTATGGCAGTTTTTTTCACTGATGTTGAGACAGAAGTAGAAAGTCCCTGTATATTGCTAAAAATGTTCGAAGTTTGTCTTGTTGTGGTGCACTGCACTCTACATTGTTAAGTTGGCGGGCATAACAGTGCTCCAAATTTGTTGTCACTTTTACTCTTACCTGCACTCCCTTGTGCCTACCACTCATAACTGAAGCTCCATCATAGTTCTGGGCTATCAGTTTTTCTGGAGAATCGGCAATCTTTAATCTGTTAAGTTTGTTGAACAGTTCACAACTTAGTCACACAGCTGTATGACCTCTGGGTGTCTTGAAATTTGTGAATCATTTGTATACTTCCACTTTTAATTCGTATCGAACAATAATCACTAGTTGATGCAAGTTTGCACAATTTGTCGTTCATCGGCTTCAATTATTACCTATCTGTTTGAAAAGTTTCTTTGCAAATCAATTAATGGCGCAAAGCGTATATATAGCACAGCAATTCGTACTGAACTGTTTTGGAAATCCCCAAAAATACATGACTACTGGTTTGTTCAATACGTTCCTTAAATGTGGAATCCAGTTCTGCAATCAGATTGACCAAACCCCAAAAAGTACCACGATTCTCTTAAGCATCCATTTCGTCATGTCCCTTAGTGCAAATTCAAAATGCAAATGCAAACCTTGATACAGTCAGTCAACTTGCTAAGGATGTAATGATTCTTACATCATCTTCATTAAATTTCTTAATCCTTATTCTGTAAGCTGCATCAAGCTGACATCTAATATCGACTTTACCAAACACGACACACTCGATGTGACTGTTTATGTGTAGTTCACTCAACATATGATTTTTAAATTTGCAATCTAAGTGTTTAATGTCCATTATCACATCTGTGGTCCAAGTACAGTCTGCAAGATTTATTACCTGACACGTGACAGAAGAAATCATTTATTATTTCACATCCACACAGCCAGTCCACACGTTTATATATAGCAAAAATAAATTTTCTGGTAAAATTACTTTTTCTTTTGCATGCATTTTGAGTCTGCGCAGTGTTTAAATCAGATCTTGGCAGTCCTAACCTTTTAAGTTCCAACTTTCTCTCAGAAGTAGTATTTTGATAACTAATAGTTAAAATAGTGTTTATCCTTCTCACACCACTAATTTTAAACAAGAAACTAGCGCATCAGTACGTCACTAGGTCGTACTTTCAAAGAATCTAATTCACAATGAAAAACAAAACGACTACCACAGGTATGGCACTACTTGTTTACTTCGCCCACTTCAAGCAGATGCCGTCCAAAGAGCCCTACGCAATGCACTGCCCTACCCAACTTCCAAAACCCCCACTTTTCCACATGTGTCCATTGGCTACCTTCAAAGTGACAGGCCAGTTTGGTGAGAGCCTGACAGCCTACCCATTCCAAAAACATTGATCATTCGCTTACAGGGGTTGGTAGTCTACCCAATCTAAAAACAATATTCATTCTCATCCACAGGCTGGTGCTATAAGAACATGCAATGATTCGATTTTTCGTTCACGTTTCCAACGTACCACAGTATTGCAAGTAATAGATATAATTGGAAGGCCGTGACCCTGGAGTACTCAAGGAATAGCCGCCATGGTTTCCACACCCAACTTGGGTTCTGCCACTTGACTGGGGGCCAAGAGGCATCACTTTTCTTTCATGTGGAAATTCCGCTTTAGTAATTGCTTACTGTGAGTGATGCCAGTTGCGACTGATTCAACGAGTAAACCAAATGTAATATTGATTTTATTTCTTTCCCTTGAGTATGCTGAGATATAAGAACTAGAATTTTTCGGCTGCTTGTGTCTCATTATTGTATTTATGGATGGATAGTGTTTATGTCTTCCTGAGAAACAGCAAAAGTGACTTCACAATGTAACCTAGAATCACCAACACCAACATTCATAACCAATCTAATCACCCCATAACTCATAAAGATGCCAGTTTCAGACATTTACTACAAAAACTGGAAGAAAGACATATGAGGAAACATTACTACAAAGAAAAACTGCACACAATTAAACAAACTTCAGAGGAGAATGGTTATGATGCAAAGACCATAGATAAAATAAGCAACAAAAAACAAAACAGACAACACATAATCAGGAAACATCACACACAGAGATACAATTCAGCTCACAACAAGTCAGCAGACAATAAGCAACAAATAGTATATAATGACTTAGAACACTAAACTGCACACAGAGTGGGCAACATAGTAAAGAGACAAGAACTCAATATAGCGTATAGAACCAACAACACAATACAGAACTGACATGGAAGAAATAGCACCAATACTGACAAATACAGCCAGTCTAGTACATATCAACTAACTAGCAAATGCTGTGAATCTGTGTATGTGGGTCAGACATACAGGAAGCTTAGAACCAGGTGTACAGAACACCTCAGAGCATTGAAGAGTAATAGCTCACACTCAACTTTTGGAGATCACCTAATAACACAGAATCACCATCCAATGAAAACAGAAATTGATTTAAAAATTCTTGAAACTAACAACAGCCTTACCAAAAACTAACAATAGAAGAAAACCATCACATCTAAACACAATTAGGCAAAGAAAAGAAAGTATTAAATGAATTCACATCACTGAGCAATAAAACCCTCTTTGCCACAATTGTAAATTTAGATAAACAGCCCTCCACCCTAAAACTTCTTATGATCACCATCTAAAATTGACTTCACCTCTCCTTTTACTCCATACCATTCACTCTATCTGCCTATCTACAACCCCCTTTCTCTCTCACCTCTCTCTCTCTCTCTCTCTCTCTCTCCCTCGCCCTGTCTTGGAAACACACACACACACAAATAAACAAGCTAAACACTGCAAATGGCAACAACACTTCAGATCCACAGGCTGCATCCCAAACAAACATGCCACAAAGGAAATGAACACTGAATATCTATAACAATCATTTTTCTATTGACCTTATGTAAAAACACATAATGGCGGTGTAAACTCTATACTTGCCAAACAAATCTTATAATAAGCATATGTAACCACCACTGTGAAAGAAATACAGAGAAAACACCACATCAAAAACTGTAACTCGCTAAATGATTCGATATATAGCGATTCTCAGTCGGAAATGCATAATAAACACAAGAATAAAATACGTTTTGCTGTTGGAAAGTGACAGACTGTAGATTGTATTGTAAATGTAAAGCTGCTAGTGTAAACAACCAACGGCCTCAGGGTGGCATGTAAACAAATGTATACATCCAATTTATTTCTAAATTGGCTACTAAACTAGGACCTTTGCTATAAAACTAGGACCTTTAGACATATCGTAAATGAACAACAGAGAACGCCTCAACTCAGTGACAGATGTCTCAACTCTGCATTGTATACAAACTAATGCAAAACGTTGGACAGTACTTGCTCATTTAACAAATGTCAATATTATGTACCAAAAGTGTTTTAGAGGTTAACATGTAACAAGAATACTACAGAAAAAATAAACACTGAAACCCAACAAAGACAGGACAAAAACTACTGAAACATGCCTGGGTGAAAACAAAACTACAAACGATGTTTTGCATATGGCGGTATTCTGTCCCTATTTTTTTTTAGCAAGCACAGAAATAAGAAGAACTGCAACATTAACAAGATAATTAAAATGTAATATATTTTTATTTATTTCTCTTCTTTTAGTTAAGATGAAGACAATCGCGTTTTACTTATCACTGTTGCTAATTAAAATGCAACACTATGCAGGCAGTGTGCAAAATAGCTCAGAGTAGCATAAGGTGTACTACATACCAAAATGATTAGCAATTTTGTACAATCACTCGGAGTAGGTAGGAGTAGAGTCATCTTTATTTTGTATATGAGGAAAGTTAATGTGGAAAATTTCTTAATCAGAAATCACATTTGAATATTGGTAGTTTATAAGACAATCGGGTTATGTCTCATGTAAGAAGGAGAAATCTCTATGAGCGCATGTAGGAAATTGACAGGAGCATGACTCTGGCTTATCAAGATTGTGTGACACAGTCTGCCTCCTGCTCGTATTAGTCAGGATCCCACAACTGACACACAGATATGGAATTGATGGATTTAGGATGACCATACTCACTGCCTTGTACAGGCCTAGTAGTTCTACAGGTAGGTGACTAGCCCCCACGAGTATAGCTATATAGTTTTTTGGCTATGCAGAAGTAGGGACCACACAGGATATGGTGACCGATATGTAGAGACCAATGTTCGTCCAGAGCGCTGGGTGGGTTCGTTCATTTTTTCAGACGGGGAGGCCGACATGGTCTGCCACCTTTCAGCCAAGTGGTGATGATAGCCTCGAGACTTCCGCCCTGCAGTCTTTCTCAAACGATTTTAAAGAAACTACTCGGTAAAAAATTCGTTTTTGATTTACTTGTAGCTTCATGCGTCAGGTTCATTACGATGAGCCCATCATTTCGGTAAAGGACATAGTTATTGTGATACTTACACGGAAGTAAGACAATGTTTGAAATTGGAAGAAGTTTGCATTGAAAAATATGAGTCGCTATGATTTTGCGTTTGGTGCATATTTCATAATACGTTGCTGCATATGAAATTTAGCTGTTGTTATGGTCTTTAGTCCAGAGACTGGTTTGATGCAGCTCTCCATGCTGATCTATCCTGTGCAAGCTTCTTCATCTCCCAGTACCTACTGCAACCTACATCCTTCTGAATCTGTTTAGTGTATTCGTCTCTTGGTCTCCCTCTATGATTTTTACCCTCTACGCTGCCCTCCAATACTAAACTGGTGATCTCTTGATGCCTCAGAATATGCCCTACCAACCGATCCCTTCTTCTAGTCAAGATGCACCACAAATTTCTCTTCTCTCCAATTCTGTTCAATACTTCATCATTAGTTATGTGATCTACCAATCGAATCTTCAGAATTCTTCTGTAGCACCACATTTCGAAAGCTTCTACTCTCTTCTTGTCTAAACTATTTATCGTCCATGTTTCACTTCCATAATGGCTACACTCCATACAAATACTTTCAGAAACGACTTCCTGACACTTAAATCTATACTCGAAGTTATCAAATTTCTCTTCTTCAGAAACCCTTTCCTTGCCATTGCAATTCTAAATTTTATATCTTCTCTACTTCGACCATCATCAGTTATTTTGCTTCTCGAATAGCAAAACTCATTTACTCCATTTAAGTGTCTCATTTCCTAATCTAATTCCCTCGACATCACCCAACTTAATTCGACTACATTCCATTATCCTCGTTTTGCTTTTGTTGATGTTCATCTTATACCCTCCTTTCATGACACTATCCATTCCGTTCAACTGCTCTTCCAAGTCCTTTGCTGTCTCTGACAGAATTACAATGTCATCGGCGAACCTCAAAGTATTTATTTCGTCTCCTACCTACCCCGAATTTTTCTTTTGTTTCCTTCACTGCTTGCTCAATATACAGATTGAGTAGCACCAGGGAGAGGCTACAACACTGTCTCACTCCCTTCCCAACCACTGCTTCCCTTTCATGTCCCTCGACTCTTCTAACTGCCATCTGCTTTCTGTACAAATTGTAAATAGCCTTTCGCTCCCTGTATTTTATCCCTGCCACCTTCAGAATCGGAAAGAGAGTATTCCAGTCAACATTGTCGAAAGCTTTCTCTAAGTCTACAAATGCGAGAAACGTAGATTTGCCTTTCCTTAATCTATTTTTTAAGATAAATCATAGGGTCAGTATTGCCTCACGTGGTCCAACATTTCTACGGAATCCAAACTGATGCTCCCCGAGGTCGTCTTCTACCAGTTTTTCCATTCGTCTGTAAAGAATTCGTGTTAGTATTTTGCAGCCATGGCTTATTAAACTGATAGTTCGGTAATTTTCGCATCTAACATATAGATTTTTTCTTTGGACTTGGATGGAAGTCTCCGTGTCACCAATCTCAAGAAAATTGATCCGGTGTAGCACACTCATTTGCGATCGCGCCGCACTAGCGATACAATCAGAGAGAAATTCCTCAACATTACTCATATTTCGTACACGGTTTCAGGTACCGAAATGAGATTTTGGCGAATGATAGCAAAGAAATGCTATGGGGTTTGGAACAACATAAATGAAGACATTATACATTTATATTATACCAAAGATGTGCTTTTTCATAAGATGCTTTTCCTCATTCCTCGTTTAATAAACTTAATAAACCACTTGTTTAGAATTCTCTCGAAATTGCGTCTGCACAACATGTTACCTCTGTAAATACCACTGTGTTGTGGCAAAAGAAGAATATTTTAACATGCCAACAAGAGAAAGCTGTTGCTTTTACTCAATTCGCCACTCTTGACACTTCTCTCAACAAGCCAGGCGAAAATAAATCGCTGAATTTTCGGCGGAATTCCTTTTAAATACCGACAAAAGCAGGGGTGGCAATTTCTTTTGAATAGTCACCACGCAAGTGTGAGCACAGAGGTGCCCTGCTTAATATTTGCAAGGGCTGGCCACTGTGACCGAGAGGTTCTAGGCGCTTCAGTCCAGAACTGCGCTGCTGCTACGATCGCAGGTTCGAATCCTGCCTTGGGCATGGATGTGTGTGATGTCCTTAGGTTAATTAGGTTTGTGTAGTTCTAAGCCTACAGCACTGATGAAAAAAATGGTTCAAATCGCTCTGAGCACTATGGGACTCAACTGCTGTGGTCATCAGTCCCCTAGAACTTAGAACTACTTAAACCTGACTAACCTAAGGACATCACACACGTCCATGCCCGAGGCAGGATTCGAACCTGCGACCGTAGCAGTCGCACGGTTCCGGACTGCGCGCCTAGCACCACGAGACCATCGCAACCGGCTGGGACTGATGATCTCAGATGTTAAGTTCCATAGCATTTAGAGCCATTTGAACCATTTTTTGAATATTTGCAAAAAATGTGAGTCTAGGCTTCACTTTAGAATGGAATTTCCCTTTCAGCGCTCTGCATTTCCCCTACAGTGCCTGCCTGCAGCCCCCATCACTACCACTCTCTCCACGCAGGCCCTGCCATCTGTGCATCCACTGGCCACGGTATGCATGGACTCTACAGCCGTGTCACATGTCTTGAGTATGGGCTTATTTGCAGAAAGACAAGTATCCAGATGCGCAGCGCGGCGATTTCTAGACCGCAGTATATTGGCAACACAGGGACCATTGTTGTGGCTTTTGTTGAAGTGGCAGAGGATAAAGGCTCACCTAAAGTGGAGTGCCCAATGACACCACTGGCTCCATACTATCTTTGCAGAAGAGATGCAGTCCTGCATATGGCCTGATAATGGATGTGTCGATGTGTGGAAACTCTGAGGACAACTAACACAGCCAAATCGCATTCGCATTGCCTGTGCTGTCATCACCCATGTCGAATACAGAGGGTGTTCAGCTGTTGCACCTGTGAGCATATCTCTCACACATACACTCCTGGAAATGGAAAAAAGAACACATTGACACCGGTGTGTCAGACCCACCATACTTGCTCCAGACACTGCGAGAGGGCTGTACAAGCAATGATCACACGCACGGCACAGCGGACACACCAGGAACCGCGGTGTTGGCCGTCGAATGGCGCTAGCTGCGCAGCATTTGTGCACCGCCGCCGTCAGTGTCAGCCAGTTTGCCGTGGCATACGTAGCTCCATCGCAGTCTTTAACACTGGTAGCATGCCGCGACAGCGTGGACGTGAACTGTATGTGCAGTTGACGGACTTTGAGCGAGGGCGTATAGTGGGCATGCGGGAGGCCGGGTGGACGTACCGCCGAATTGCTCAACACGTGGGGCGTGAGGTCTCCACAGTACATCGATGTTGTCGCCAGTGGTCGGCGGAAGGTGCACGTGCCCGTCGACCTGGGACCGGACCGCAGTGACGCACGGATGCACGCCAAGACCGTAGGATCCTATGCAGTGCCATAGGGGACCGCACCGCCACTTCCCAGCAAATTAGGGACACTGTTGCTCCTGGGGTATCGGCGAGGACCATTCGCAACCGTCTCCGTGAAGCTGGGCAACGGTCCCGCACACCGTTAGGCCGTCTTCCGCTCACGCCCCAACATCGTGCAGCCCGCCTCCAGTGGTGTCGCGACAGGCGTGAATGGAGGGACGAATGGAGACGTGTCGTCTTCAGCGATGAGAGTCGCTTCTGCCTTGGTGCCAATGATGGTCGCATGCGTGTTTGGCGCCGTGCAGGCGAGCGCCACAATCAGGACTGCATACGACCGAGGCACACAGGGCCAACACCCGGCATCATGGTGTGGGGAGCGATCTCCTACACTCGCCGTACACCTCTGGTGATCGTCGAGGGGACACTGAATAGTGCACGGTACATCCAAACCGTCATCGAACCCATCGTTCTACCATTCCTAGACCGGCAAGGGAACTTGCTGTTCCAACAGGACAATGCACGTCCGCATGTATCCCTTGGCACCCAACGTGCTCTAGAAAGTGTAAGTCAACTACCCTGGCCAGCAAGATCTCCGGATCTGTCCCCCATTGAGCATGTTTGGGACTGGATGAAGCATCGTCTCACGCGGTCTGCACGTCCAGCACGAACGCTGGTCCAACTGAGGCGCCAGGTGGACATGGCATGGCAAGCCGTTCCACAGGACTACATCCAGCATCTCTACGATCGTCTCCATGGGAGAATAGCAGCCTGCATTGCTGCGAAAGGTGGATATACACTGTACTAGTGCCGACATTGTGCATGCTCTGTTGCCTGTGTCTATGTGCCTGTGGTTCTGTCAGTGTGATCATGTGATGTATCTGACCCCAGGAATGTGTCAATAAAGTTTCCTCTTCCTGGGACAATGAATTCACGGTGTTCTTATTTCAATTTCCAAGAGTGTAGAAAGCCACTGGCTATGGGTTGCTGAGACACTGAAGTGCTGCCAATCACCAACCACTTCAATAACTTTTTTTTTTCAATGTTCAACATTCTTCAGTAGCACCACATCTCAAATGCTTCGATTCTTTTCTATTCCGGTTTTCCCACAATCCACATTTCACTACTACGCTCCAAATGTACATTCCTAGAAATTTCTTCCTCAAAGTGGGGCCTATGTTTGATAATAGGCCAGGAATGCCCTTTTAGCCTGTGCTATCTGCTTTTTATATCCTCCTTGATCCATCCATCCAGGGGTTATTTTGTGCCTAGGTAGCAGAATTCCTTAACTTCATCTACTTTGTGATCACCAGTTTTGATGCTGAGTTTCTCGCTGTTACCAGAATGAGATTCTTACTCTGCAGCGCAGTGTGCGCTGATATGAAACTTCCTGGCAGATTAAAACTGTGTGCCGGACCGAGACTCGAACTCTTGACCTTTGCCTTTCGCGGGTAAGTTCTGTACCAACTGAGCTACCCAAGCACCACTCACGCCGCGTCCTCACAGCCTTACTTCTGCCAGTACCTCGTCTCCTACCTTCCAAACTTCCTTCGTCGTGCGCCTTTTTTTTTTTTTTTTGGTACAGAGGCAATACAAAATTAGCGCTACACAACTATTCTGGAAATTAACTGATGTAATTCTCTACATAATTCCGGCAATAATGATATTTATGAATTAAGAAAAAACTGTCACTCTTGTTTGTACAGAAAAAACTTAAAGTCAAAATTCTAGGAACCTCAAGTTGTAATCCTTTCATAATACCTGTAGCTGACGCAATAGCAAAAAATGCAAGAAAAACCGGTGAAGATAATACATAACGTTCTCAACCAAGTAAGGCTTAAACAGATTGTGTCTTAGATATGAAGGAATATTGCTGTATTACTCGTATTATTCTTAGGAAGCAGCGGTATTTAAAACAGAGCTACTCTACACGCTGCCAGAAAAACAGATAGTACACCCTTTTAGAGATTTCCGTTACACTCAAGATTTATTATTGCAACAGTGCAGATGGACTACATGAACTGATTACATTTACAGATCAACAGCACTAGCGGTTCTGAGGTGCCAGTTAACAACCCATGCTAAAAACTCCTGTTAGTACGTGGTGTAGCCTCCCCATGCGGCAATGCAGGCGCTGACTCTGGCATCCAGTCTATCGTACAGATGGCGGCGAGTACTGTCCTGGGATACGTCATGCCACAGCTGCTGAACCTGTTCATGTAGTTCTATATCAGTTATTGGTTGACGAGTCGCATGAGTCACTTCTCGTTCTGTAATATCACACGCACACTATAGGATCAAAAGTATCCGAACACCTGGCTGAAAATGACTTACAAGTTCATGGCGCCCTCCATCGGTAATGCTGGAATTCAATATGGTGTTCGCCCAACATTAGCCTTGATGACTGCTTCCAGTCTCGCAGGCATACGTTCAATCAAGTGTTGGAAGGTTTCTTGGGAAATGGCAGCCCATTCTTCACGGAGTGCTGCACTGAGGAGAGGTATCGATGTCGGTCGGTGAGTCCTGACACGAAGTAAAAGTGCCAAAAGATCCCAAAGGTGTTCTGTAGGATTCAGGTCAGAACTCGGTGCAGGCCAGTCCATTACAGGGATGTTATTGTCGTGTAACAACTTTGCCACAGGCCGTGCATTATGAACTGGTGGCCACAGGCCGTGCATTATGAACTGGTGCTCGATCATGTTGAAAGATGCAATCGCCATCCACGAATTGCTGTCCAACAGTGGGAAGAAAGAAGGTGCTTAAAACATCAATGTAGGCCTGTGCTGTGATAGTGCCATGCAAAACAACAAGGGATGCAAGCCCCCTCTATGAAAAACACGACCACACCAGAACACCGCCTCCGAATTTTATTGTTGTGACTACACACTCTGGCAGTTGACGTTCACCAGGCATTCGCCATACCCACACCCAGGCATCGGCTCGCCACATTGTGTACCGTGATTTGTCACTCTACACAACGTTTTTCCACTGTACAATCGTCCAATATTTACGCTTCGTACAGCAAACGAGGCGTCGTTTGGCATTTACCGGCGTGATGTGGGCGTTATAAGCAACCGCTTGACCATGAAATCCAAGTTTTCTCACCTCCCGCCTAACTTTCATAGCACTTGCAGTGGATCCTGATACAGTTTGGAATTCCTGTGTGATGGTCTAGATAGATGTCTGCCTATCATACATTACGACCCTCTTCAACTGTCGGCGGTCTCTGTCAGTCAGCAGACGAGGTCAGCCTGTACGCGTTTGTGCAGTACGTTTCCCTTTACGTTTCCACTTCACTATCACACAGGAAACAGTGGGCCATGGGATGGTTAGAAGTGTGGAAATCTCGCATACGGACGTATGTCACAAGTGACACCCAATCACCTGACCACGTTCGAAGTCCGTGTGTTCTAAGGAGCGCCCCGTTCTGCTCTCTCACGATGTCTAACGACTACTGGGGTCGCTGATATGGAGTACCTGGCAGTTGGTGGCACCACAATGCACTTAATACGAGAACGTAAATTTTTGGGGGTGTCCAGATACATTTTATCACATAGTGTATGATCGATTGGAGACAATTCCAGAGTTCGTGCTGGCCAGGGAAGTTGCTGGACATTATCCTCGCTGGACGTTATCCTGGTTAGGATTTACTGAAAAACCGACAGAATAATTTTGGAGCCGTGTGATAAAATGAAAGTACTGTAGAAATCCAAAGAAGTAGTGTGAAGCGAGTGATAAAAGATGATCAGCGACGCTCGTCAGACATATGACTGTGTGATATCTGATTCTGACTACAGAAGACATTAATAATTACTATTCTTTCCTTCTTTTTTCCAGAGTGACTGATTATCGCTGGCTTAGATGGACGTGACTGTAATGGATCTTATTAAAATACAGGTCTGTTATCAATAATTGTATGAATTATGTACTTCAGTGCTTTCAGAATACAGTAGTATATTCGTTAACTATAAAAACACTTCTTTTATTTGTAATATAGTGCCCTCCCTTTCCTGGGATATTTAAGATAGTTTTACGTATTGTACGTATTGTTAGCTGCCATTTCCTGCTTTTTTTTTATAAAAAAAGAAGAAGAAGAACAGTGGTCATACAGGACATACAAATGCTGCCAAGTATTATCAGCTTACCGTATTCGGGGCCACAGCGATCACGGTATATTAATTAAAAATACAGACTGGTTGCAGAATGAATATTAGTGTAATACACGTTAGTGTAATACACCTTTACATAGAAACAGATCCCTGAGAACTTTATTAATTTACCTCTACTGAAATTTATTGCCATGATTTGTGTAGAAGTAGCTCAGGCAAACCTTTTGCGCTGTCGCCGACAAATGTTTAAAAATATTGACATAGCATCAGACTGTTATTGGCGATGTAATTGTGTCTTAGTACAGAAATAATATCAGTTTTAATGCAAGGATTAACGATAGTAATTTTAACCTTCACATGCATTTGAAGCATATTTCAAGACCATCGAAACCACAACGTAATACACTACACAAACAAGATACCTCACAACGTCTTGTAGAGCACGTTGGCTTTCATGGAATCGTGTGGGCGAGCATTATCCTGTTGGAAGAACACATCATCTTCCAGTTGCAAGAACAACAGAAGACCGGGTCTACTCAGCGTTCCCTCCAGAAACACCAAAGGTGACCAAGAGTTGCAGTTATTGCACCCCAGACGATAAGTCGTGGGGTTAGGTAACTGTGTCTTCAACTAATTCACTCTATGAGGCAACGCTCACGAGGTCTACTTTGTACGCGCAGATGACTGTCACTTGTATACAGACAGAATCTGCTTTCACTGCTGAAGATCACGGTGCACCATTTCATCTTTCAGGTGATCCTCTGACGGCACCAGTCGAACCGTGCACGTCGATGCTGTGGCGTGAATGGGAGACGGGCTAGAGTTGTGCATGTCCACAGTCCCACTGCTAATAACCGGTTCGCAACAGTTCGTGTTGAAACATCTGTGCTCACAAGCCCTATCATCTGTGCTGTGGTGGCTATGCGATCTGACACTGCTGCCCTTGCAAAGCGACGAACCTGGCAGGAATGTATGCTGCGAGGACGTCCAGAAACTCGTCTACGGTTGTGAGAATGTTCACGTGACCACTGATGTACATCTGCGTTTACATGGGTACACTGCAAATAACACTTAAGTGCCTGGCAGAGTATTCATCGAACCACCTTCACAATAATTCTCTATTATTCCAATCTCGATCAGCGCATGGCAAAAACGGACACCTATATCTTTCCGTGCCAACTCTGGTTTCCCTTACTTTTTTATGATGATCGTTTCTCCCTAGGTAGATCGGCGTCAACAAAATATTTTCGAATTCGGAGGAGAAAGTTGCTGATAGAAATTTCTTGAGAAAACTCTGCCACAACTAGAAATGCCTGTGTTTTAATGATGTCCACCACAAATCCTGTATCACGTCAGTGACACTCTCTCCCCTGTTTGTCGATAATATAAAACGTGGTGCTCTTCTTTGAACTATCTCAATGTGCGCTGTTAATCCCATCTGGTAAGGATCCCACACCGCACAGCAGTACTCCCTAAGATTACGGAGAAGCGTAATGTAGGCAGTCCCTTTATTAGATCTGTTGCATCTTCTAAGAGTTCTGCAAATAAAACGCAGTCTTTCGTTCGGCTTCCCCGCAACATTTTCTGTGTGTTGTTTCCAATTGAAGTTATTGTAATTGCTAGCTATTTATTTAAATTTACGGCCTTTAGATTTGACTGAAGCGAAGTTTAACGGATTCCTTGTAGCTGGCATGTTGATGACATCACACTTTTTTCATTATTTAGGGGCAGCTGCCAATTTTCGGACTATACATATATCTTTTGTAAATAGTTTTACAATTTGTTTTGGTCTACTGATGACTTTATTGACAACGTCAAGTACTACGAACGGTTACCTCTTTGACAGGAAATCACGAATCCAATCACATAACTGAGACGATATTCCCTAAGTACGGAATTTTACTAATAGTTGCTTGTGAGATACAGCGTCAGACGTCTTCTGGAAATCTAGAAATGCGGAATCATTTTGAAATCCCTTGTCAATAGCACTCAACAGTTCACATGACTAAATACATAGTTGTGCTTCACAAGAATGATGTTTTCTACATCCTTGTTAACTGTGTGTCAGTAGACCAGTCTCTTCGAGGTAAATCATAATGGTCGAACACAATATAGTCATATGTTCCAAAATCCTGCTGCATATCAACGTTTATAGTATGGGCCTGTAATTTTGTGGATTACTCCTACTGTCTTTCTTGAATATTGGTGTTACCTGTGCAGCTTTCCAGTCTTTGGGTAAGGATTTTTTGTCGAGCGAGACGTTGCATATGATTGTTAAATATAGAGCTATTACATCAGCATATTCTGAAGGAAACGTAATTGGTAGACAGTCTGGACCAGAAGACTTGATTTTATTAACTGATTTAAATTTTTCCACTACTCTGATGTTTACTTATAAGTCTGCTTCTAAGCTACTCAGTTTGGGAGCTGTAACTCTACTCAGCATTGTTGCACAGCTGACACAGCACATCGTAATTGTGTGGCAGTTTGCTGAAAGGGCCATCCCACCACTTGGAAAGGCCATAAGTTCACCACTTTCAAACTCCCTCAGTTGGCTTCCTATGGCACAGTTGCCTGCTTGATTCACATGCATGTACCACACTGAGCTTTCTGGCTGTGAGCATTCCCTATTAAAGGGTAGACACAGATGGCTCTTTGGAAGCTATGCCACTACGCTATGACAGACGATATTGAATCCGTTATCAGTACACCTGCTATCCCCCAGGTGGCACATACAGTCATCCAATCCTATTTTTTTTCGGCAATGTATATGAAAGTTAAGGTCGTTTTGTGCGAATTGAGACTGCACTGCTGGCCCCAGCCATTATGGGATGTGATACGGGGCCAGAGCTGTACCTGGGCGACATAGGAGCACGGTCTCGAGCAGCGCGACCTCCAGCGGAGACAGCCTGGCGTCCTGCAGCACGCGGACGGCGGCGGCTACGGCGCGCCAGTCGCCAGCTGCCGCTGGCGCTACTGCTGCTGGCGACGCTGCTGGCGACGCGGCGGCGCCCTCCAGCTGCGCGGCCACGTCGGCGCCGGGCCAGCAGGCGGCGCGCAGCAGCAGCAGGCGCGGCCACGCGGCGCGCACCAGCCGGTCCTGCTGGCCGCGCGACAGCCCGCAACCCAGGCACGGGTGGCGCCGCGCCTGCCGCACGCTGCCCAGCAGCAACTGCGACCACGTCTCGTGCACCGCCTCGCACCCTGCGCCGCACAACAACCACAAACTCGGTAGCAGCTCACTTAAAAAGGTGAACCTAGAACACTCAGATCAAACCGGACTAATGGGTGGTCCACAGGGGTCAATACTGGGTCCATTCTTGTTCTTGACTCGCTTCCTGCGCCACTATATTCCTCCAGCAAGGATCCATTTACAACTGGTAGATAGCTAAAGGTATCAATGACAAGTGAATGACGATATGACAACATTAACTGAAATATTTGGACGGAAAAGACAAGTCTACCACAAGCTTCGATATTGGGTCCACTGTTGTTCTTGTTCCTGAGACCACACCTTGTGCACTTCCTTGCACCCAGTGCTGTCACAGTCCTCTAGATATGATCATTGTTTAACAGATTGCTTAAAAGATCAACTTACAATATTCACTAGAAATGTCAGAAACTTAGAATCTGATGGGCTCATTACCACTCATAGGAACTATGCTGGAAGAGGACATCTTATACCTTTTCAAGCACGTGCTTACCTCGACTTACTTTTTATTCAGCAACCAGTATGTTGAGCAGACTGACGGTGTTGCTATGGGTAGCCCACTGTCTCCCGTAGTAGCTAATCTTTTTATGGAAGATTTTGAGGACAAAGCACTTCAGACAGCAGTTCTGAAACCTAAATGTTTTTGGAGATATGTAGATGATACGTTTGTGGTATGGCCGCATGGGACTGCAATGCTTCCTTCTTTTCTGGAACATCTGAACTCCCTCCATCCAAGCATCTATTTCACCATGGAGGTAGAGAAAGATGGTGAGCTCCCGTTTCTGGATGTTTTGGTTTGTAGAAAAGGAGATGGCTCCTTGGATCATAGTGTGTTCCGGAAGCCTACGCACACAGACTTGTATTTATAAGCTATGAGCTGTCACCATCCCTCACAGCGCAGCAGTGTATTACAGACGCTACTGCATAGGGCTAGAGGGATCTCAGATCAGGACAGCTTATCGGCAGTACTTAGCAATCTCCGCTCTGTGTTTGCCCAGAACGGGTACTCTGAGAAGCAGATCAGGAATACATTTCGACCAGCACGCTCCAAACCTCAAGAACAGCCTGAAGAAGCAGAGACGCCAAGGGGTTGGTTTTTCTATCGTATGTCGGTGGCGTGTCTTTTAAGATGGGCAGAATTTCCCAGCAACACCGGATTAAATATGTTTTCCGGCTTCCACACACGAGTGCAATCAATGCTGGGCTCTGTTAAAGACAACCTCGGCCTGAGGAGACCAGGAATATATAAAATCTCGTGCCAATGTGGGAAGTCTTATATTCGCCAGACGTGTCGTACGGTTAAAGACAGATGCGACGAATATAAACGTCACATGAGGTTGGGTCAGCCAGAGAAATCTGCTGTTGCTGAACACTGCCTTGACAAGGGACACGGCATTAACTATGAAGAAACCAAGATCTTCTCGTATGATTCCACGTACTGGGACTCCATCAAAGAGGCGGTCGAAATACGTATAAGCAGTGATTTAATAAACAGAGACACAGGGGTTCACCTGAGCAAAGCCTGGGAGCCAGCCTTGGCGGCACTAAGGAATCGTCAGCAGCAGACAGCAACTACACCGAGTCAACGCAGATAGGAAACCTGAGCGCAGATGCTTAAATAGCGCGCCAACAGACCGGCGCGCGAGCGGGGTCCGTCGCTCCCGGCAACATTTTCCCGCGCCGCGGCGCGCTTTGCAGACCACGGCCCGTTTCTCCAGCAGAGGGCTCTGATATTCAACGCCTTCCACGATTGGTCTTCGATGACGTTATGCTGTTCTAGAAAGCCAACATATAAATTGGCGAGCTTTTCAGCGATGCGACAGTAGCACCTGAAGATGGCGGGCAGTTGTCTCATTGAAATATGGTGCGGATACTACAATATTATCCGACGTAATTCCCGGGAACCTATGAAGCAGATGCAGCGCCGGGAAAGCCTTAAAGAGCATAACTTAGAATTTATCTTGTCACTGCAGTTGAACCACAGGAATGTATTTTGTGTTCGCTCTTGTTCTTCTGACCCACCCCAGCGCACCACATTGCACCTTGTATGCCTAAGTCCTATAGCAGAACTAGTTGCCAGTGAATATCTTTCTTAAAAGATGAAATTACAACATTCAGATAAAATCTAACAAATGTAGAAGACTTGTGCTCATTACAACAGTACTACAGGTAGTGATGTTAGATCCAACTTTTTTGTTATTGTTGTGACAGTCAATAGCCTCTTACTTATAAGACCAACTGACATCATTTAGGCCAAATGCCGAAGACAAATGCCAAGGACTTGTGGTCATTACAGGTGTACTATAGTGGTCTATACTGCAACCACTCTTGTCGTTGTCCATGTGAGCACACTTCATGCATCACCTCACAGACTGCGCCGCCACCATCCTCTAGTACAGCTAGTGTACAGTCAATAATACCTCAATTAAAGGACCAGTTGGTAGCATGATCCTGATAGACAATGGTAGAATACAGGCCACATCTATCGACTGAAGTGCTAACAGGAGAGCATAATGCCGCCATCCCAATCGCCACCACTAGATCGAGAGTCAGTCACTAACGACACTAAAAGATGAGTCCAGACACAGGCGAAAGCTCTATGAAAACCTGCTTTGAGAGTTAAAAACAGTCGGGTCAGATTTGAGCAGTTTACGCAGGCTTCAGTAGAACTCAGAAAGTGCTGTTCCGAGCTAATAAGAGGCGCTGGGAGGTTTATTTGGACAGACAATTTAAGGCATTTTTTTCTTCTAATAATTTTCGGGCGTGCAGCCGGATCCTGTAGACATTCAGCCACGATATTTATGCCCAGAGACGCCCGGCCATCTTCATGCGAGTAGACAACTACTGAAGATCCCAGGTGCATTTACGTATTTATGCCGAAACGCATGCGAAATGTGCTGGCGTCTTTCGGCGCATTTGTCAGATTATGACTTACACGGTACAGCCGAGGTGTGTATGCTGCCCTCGGTGGTGGAAGTGTATCGACTGACTCAGTTGTTTCCGCGGTGAGTAGATAATTTTTATTATAGGATTGTAGTTTGTATCCAGTCGAAAGCTGCTCTCAAGATTTATAAGATTATCGGAAAGACGTATTTCCACTGATTCTTTGATTACTGAATCCCAAAAACTGGAAACTGGAGCTAAAATTTTGTTCTTTTGAATACTATTGAATGTCCCGTCACATACAGTGTTCTGCCACTGCTGATTATAACGGTCGCCGAAGACGGGTGTACCTGTCGTTTTCTGTACAACGCTCTTAGACATTTCGTGTCGTCTGGCCTATACATGCAGCTCCACTATCACAGGGAATTTTGTAAACGCCCGCTTTTTTAGTTGTAAGTCGTCCTTAATGGATCCAATCAGGGCCAAGCTGTTCGCTGGTGGACGGAATGGTCGTCACCAGTGTCCTCAGTACGTTGGTTTTTGTTATTATAGCTGTGCATGGCCTTCCTTTTTGGCTTTAAGTGTAGTCATTCTCTTTAAAAACCTTCTCCAAGTGTTCTATTTTGCTTGGAGGTTTTCATCGTCCTATAATCCGTACGTCCGTAGTACCAAGTCACTAAGAACACAGGCGGTTTGTGCTGGGTGACGGCAACTAGACGCCTGGAGATATAGATCTGTGTGCATGGGTTATTTGTACATAGGATAGGCCAGTGACCCATCAGTCTTACGACGCACTAGCACGTCTAGAAAGGGTAAAGTTCCATCTTTCTCAATCTCCATCGTAAACTTAACGTTCTCATGTAAATGCGTTTAAGTGACAAAGGAATGTCTCCAGTTCTTGTCTGCCATGAGGCCATACAAAAATAGTATCAGCTACATAATAATTCGATATAGAATAAGAATTAGGTTGAGGAGCGAGAATGTTCAAACAAGGCCGTCAAGTCAGCTCTAAATAAGTTACCACCCGAAAATTATTAGAAGAAGAAATACGCACAGAAAATTTCAGACGCTACAATTTAAAGGCAATCACTGGGAGGAACCACATAAAATACTGACCGCGAGAATAGAAATGCTATTAGTATTATCAACACTGAGGTAGCGCAATGACGAAATGAAACAGAGACGGAGGTATGCGGCGGGATTCCTGCTATATAAGCTCCTCCCTGACGACATTCCACAGATTGACGAACCTGAATACCCGGGATTACGAGAATAGCTGGAAACGCAACACTCGAGTAACGCGACTGCCCGCCCTTCGCACACGAGGAAGTCGCATCAACCATTAACAGGCAAAAGACGGAATTCTTCGAATATGGTACAGAAGGATGTACCGCAAATCACCACATATAAGATGAAACTTTTTTAACGACCTCCTCCTGCTGGCACATGTGCCTGCAGCTTAGAAGGCGACGAATACGCTTATTAAAAAAAATCCGTGGTCAACATTCTGCCAGAACGCAAATCTTATCGAGCGATCTGCCTTCTAAATTCACTGGCTATGGTCCAGGAGCGACTCTTTTGTGATCGCCTTTACATGATTTCAGATTTACTCTTGGAAAATCGATACATGACGCGCTTAATCGGGATATTGGAATAGTAAACATACCAGAAAAGAAATACGCAGTAGCAGTGCTAATGTAGGAGGGGCATTGGGCAATTTATAGTGGCCCGCGATGTTTGCAAGTCTTCAAGACCTACAGCTCCCAGCAGTTCTATACAACAAACTTACGGCTTATTGAAGAAACACAGTCGTCGAGTGGCAAGCAGGGAACCGCAAGGTGATCAAAAGATCACTAAGGTATGCCCACAGGGGTCTACTTACGGGGCTGTTTCGTGTTGGACAACGCATTTTGAGAAGCAACTATAGTCTGTGTTGTCACTTCCAGACATTCTTTTAACTACTGTAAGAAAATAAAACGTTTGCAGCCATCCTTATAAGCAGACTATGTGTAACTGTGGTGTCAGCACCCCAACCATCAACTCACTCCTTCAGCATCAACTACGGACTGAAGATGGCGCATTGAAGCGCCGAATCTGGTAGCGACACAACAGATAAGATCATAAGGACGGCTGTAGGTGTTTCATTTTCCTACAATAGCAAACGGCCGTGGTCCCAAAGACCTCCTGTCAAAAGAATGAACACACAGATATTCTTTTAACTATCTAATCTAGGGTGTTTCATAATGATGCATCCCACTTCACAAGACTATATCTTCCTTTTGAACAAAGATAAAAATTCGGGGTAAATTTTGGCTTACTAGTGTCCAAGCTAAAAGTTTACATTGGCGCCATTTGTAAGTCGCCGGTTCATGTGGACGCCATTAAGATCCTCCTTCTCTCGCTCGTCCATATGATGTTTTATACAGTTGCACGAACATCCGGGAAATTTCATTCCTTAGCAGTATTGGTCACCACTGAACAGGTGGCTTAACAAAGAGCTACCCCTACGGTGGATGGGTCGCAAAGGACTTACAGGTATCACATTGCACCAGTGACCTGCAGGGTTGTTTGTTGGCCGGTAAGTGATTGTCGGGAGGGGACGGGGTTGAAATATTTCTTCATTTTCCTCCCCCTCCAACAATTTTGGATGAACTAAGACGTCGCGTGGTAATACAAGTGAATGCAGCAACTACAGACATGGTCGTAAAAGTATGGCGGAGTATCGGACTATCATCTAGAGATGTTTGTCATGTGCGTCATGTGCCTAGTGGTGGCACATTGAACATTTGTGGAAGCTAAATGAAAACTTTTATCGAAAACTTCAGAATAAAAAGTACCCCAAGGCTGAATATGTATGCATCTTAAAGATATACCCTTGTAAATTCGAATGGTTCTTTTAAAGATAAAAACTTTGTAGTCCTTCGTGTAAGTCAAAACAAACCCTAATTTCTTTCGGCACATAAAAGATACAGTCTTGTGAAACTGAATGAATCTTCACGAAAAACGGAGTATCTGTCCGTGAATCACTGTCTCAAAAGGACTTATTACGAGGAAAGACTTTGTTCATGTCATTGAATTCAGTGTTAGCAAATAAATGTCCAACAACATAAGCAAGTTAAGATAGATGTTCCACAGGAATCTTTACTACACTCTTTCTTGTTCCTAATACCAATTTATAACTTGTGATAATTTAATAAATGGAGTTCAGTACTATATGCAGATGACATAACTTTCCTCCACAGTAGTAACAATTTCAGCAGTCTTAAACTTGTTCTGAAAAGACAATTGGTTAAGTGTCCTATTTGGTTAAAGCTAACGGACTCTCACTGAATGAAAACGTAATTCAGCCGATGGTTTCAATCTAAAACACAAGCTTCCGTCAGATGATGCAAGTTTAGTTAAATTTGTCGGTATATTTGAATTATAAGCTGTGTTACGATCAACACATTAAAAAAATTAGTGGTAATGTGCCTGGAGCAATTTACTTATTAAGGTGGCGTCTGGATTATGTACCTGAAATATATATTAAGACATCCTTATTTTCACTTTTCCAAAACATTACCTCATATGGTATGGTGGTGTGCCTAACATCTCAACACCGTGGAGCTGTGTTTCCCTACCTTTCTGATGCTGTTACCTTTGAGGGCAGTCAAATCTTAGCTAGTTCCCTTCACCTCAAATGTGATCAATATTAGTGCAAAACTAACTTTTAGATTGAAAAAGAATTTTGTTTGAACACTTTATGTTTAGGATGAGGAAAGATATTTTCTGTAGGTGTTTTACTGTATAATGAAATAATGGTTCTGCTTATTTCTAACAACCTTTTTTTTATAGAATAACTCCTTTTCAGAAAAGGATAGACACTTGTTACAAAATATCCATCCTCTGCATGACTCCTCCTTCTAGAAACTCTTCATTCAGCCGCACTCAGCACTCCCATTTAAAAGCAAATGAATTAAAATGCGTGGGCTGCACTTACTGTTTGTAAATTAATTCATTCCTGGACTCCTTATTTCTGAACTGGTGGAAATTGGAAGACATTAGGCTGCCAAAGCTTTATGTCTGATAACTGCTGCTAATAATAATAAAGCTGTGAAGGCCCCACAGCAATTTAGTAACCAATACGTAGTTACTGTTACGCCGTGCCGTCAGTAAGATGGATTATCTATTGCCAAATGAATAATGAAGCAATTTAGGTCCATTGCGGGAAATATCTACAACTCAGAGAAGGCATTTGAATTTTGATGAGACATTAAAGCATATGTGAGGTACACGTCTCAGTTTTACTGTCATAGGTGCATGCATGAAGTAAAAAGTTGTTTGTGAAAAGTGGACTATGTTCATACATTCGTTTCATAAGCCTTAACCTCAACCAAATTACATCACGGTTTAATGATCGTGTTTGAAAAAAAGACAATGACTGGTAATTTAATAATCAGTATTACAGTATTACGAAATAGTTATACAAATAATGAGCTCTATAAAAATAATTTTGTTTCATAACCGGAACACAATCGAAATCTCTTGTTTTTACACCTCAGAAAATTATATTTTACTATATAGGGGGTAATTAGCCCCAGGCTGGGAACCACTGCTGTAGAAGAAATCTGATAAGATAATTAATTACTGTTCATATAAGGCATATCGCAAAACTTACTTTTGTGAATAGAAAGACTCAAATCGGTAAAAAAATTAAACTAAAAAGAAGTGAAGCATCCAGAAGGAGAGGAGAAACCGAAATAGAACTTCATGGTTTGAGGGGTTGTGTAGTGTTATCCCAGTGATTACAAACTGGACTCAAATTTTCAAAGAACTTGCCAGTATGTGCCCAATTATCAATATGACGTTGTACGCCCTTTGACCTGGATGCAGGCACTGATTCGTTAGGGAAGAGTGTCATAATGCCATTATATCCTCTCCTGAGGCAAGCTGGCCCACAACGGTTGTAACTTGTCCTTCATACCCCAGCTACTGACAAAGACAGAGTTGATGTCCGAGCTGGACCCACATGTGTTCTTTTGGGGATAGATATGGCGACCTTTCTGTCCACAGGAGTATATCAACATTACGCAGGCAGTTCATAGAGACACATACCATGTAATGAAAAGCATTGTCCTGCTGGAAAATAGCACCATGATATCCACTGCAGGAGAGATACCACTTGAGGACGCCATCAGACTTTCCTTAATGAGTACCAGCCATGGCTCCCCACAGCGTGACACCAGGAATATCAACGCTGTGCCTCACCAAAACATTGGAAGAACAGGACCTCCTCCCAGGTCGCCGCCGAACTTACGAACGATGGTCATTCAGTGTAGTGCAGAACTGCTATTCGTCGTTGAACAAAATGCTACGCTGTTCATCAGCAGTCCATACTTTATGGTCATGGCACAATTCCAAATGCATCCATTTGCATTGTGGTGTTAACGGCAACCTACGCATGGGATGGTAATTCCATAATCCAGCTGCTGCTAGTCTTTGACCAATGGTGCTTTACAACGCAGCATTTTGCAGGACGTCCATTTCTTGTCCTCGATTGGCAGACACAGACGTGGAGGGTTTACACTGTGTTTGGAGCAGACTGTGGCGATCAGTTGTGGTCCACCAGTACCTTGGCCAAACCACGTGTATGACTGACCTCACGTTTCCATTCAGTCCAACACCGAGCAACCGTCGTATCCAGTGCCGCTCAAACCTGGGCATCACCAATTCGACCAGCCAGACAAATGGAGACTCAAAATGAGGCTCCTTTCAAACTCTGTCAGGTGCGGATAACGCTGTCTAGCGCAAGTACATGACATACCAGTGTCCTTCATGGTGATCACTCAACATCTGATACTTTTTACGCCCTGTATACTTCATACCTGCCCTGGTAACAAGTCTAAACACAAACAACACTGATGCACTCTGGTGGCCTGTCACATGTCAGAGGGAATTGCAACTCTAGTGATTTACATACCCGCTGATGGTGCATACCTCTTCGAAGTTAGAGCAACATACTAAAATGTCTTCCGAGTGCTTCACTTTTTTGTTAGGAAGTGTACGTACTATGTTTTAATTTATACAATAAAGAAGTTCCCAGAAACAAAATGTAGAGAAATGTACATTGCTTGGAAACAAAGAAGCAATAGACGCATTTGTAATCCATACAAAAGACTGTCAGAATCACTTAATATTTATGAACTCATGGGATACAAATTATTTACTGAGCTTTCACAAAATGTTTTACCAAAATAACTGTTCATTCAAACAATTATTGACCTTTAAGCTACCCACACATTCTACGATATGAAGGACTTTATCAATAGTAATACGAGATGTGTGAGAAAAGTGAGACTTATCTATCAAAGTTTCTGTTTTTTTTCCTTTAGTAGCTGTACACCCACAGAGTCGCTCCCAGTCTTGGTAACAGTGCTGAAAGGCTTCAACTGGTAAGGCCTTTAATATGTTGTTCACATTCTTTCGAATGTTCTCTAGAGTCCCGAAATGGCGTCCTTTGAAGGCATTTTTCAATTTAGGGAAAAGAAAGAAGTCAAAAGGACTCAGAACAGGTGAACAGGGGACTGTGGAACAGCAAACTGCCTTTGGAGGTCAAAAATTCCGTGGATGAAAATGGCCATGTGACAAGTAGCAAGGTTATGGTACAGCATATGTTTGTCTGCACTGTTCAGTCTCATTCAATTCACAATTTTCCTGAGCCTTTCAAGGACATTTTTGTAAAACAATTGGTTGACAAAAGAAAAAATTCTGTACGCCTAATACCCCTACTCTCAAAAAACTAAATCAGCATGATTTACTCCTTCATTTGGTCACACAAGCTTCTTTCAGTTGAGTAGATGTCTCAGTGTGCCATTCCCCACTTTTCCACTTTGTCTCAGGACCGTACTCAAAAATCCAGATTTCATCACCTGTGATCACATGTCTGAACCATTCATGGTCGTTGTCAAACCTCTCAAGAAGATTAATGCACACATCCTTCTGCTCAGTTGTGAGGCTTTATGGCACAAGCTAGAACAAAATTTTTGCAAATGCAAATCTTTGGTCGAAATTTGAAGTATGGTGAAAGTGTTTAAATTTAACAGGTCACCTCTCATCCTTACTTTTAAACATCAGTCTGATCTCACGATAGCAGGCACCTGTCGGTTTTTGAAGCTGGAGGTCTCGCTGAGCAAGATTCATATTCAACATGTTCTCAGCTTTCCAAAAATGATTTCTGCCAGTGAAAAACTTGTGGTCTTGATTGATTGATAGATAGATTGAGGGGGATTATGGGACTAAACAGCGAGATCATCAGTTACTTGTGTAAGATAGAGGATCCGTTAGAATTAGGCAGATCCAGTCAGAGGGGTCAAACTAAGAAGTGAGGAAGTTAAAACACACGTAGCAGAAGGCATAGAAAGGTAGGCAAAATCTAAAAACTGGAAAAATAGAGGAATACAAGTGCGGTCTTTGCACAGAGAGTGTTCATGGGTCCCAGACATAGAAAACAAGAAGAGAGGCCCCAGCCACAATCTCCGTGCCTCTGCTCCAGAAGTAAAGAAAAACCTTACAATTGAAAATGAAAACCACTTTCAAGTAGGAAACTGAGGACCAGGTCAATCATCAGTGAATTGTCTGCTAATATTAAAGACAAGGGATGTGGGAGACTGTACTTAGAACGAAGGTCCAAAATTAGGGGACATTCCACCACTACATGGGATACCATCAGTCTGATTCGACAGCCACTTATGGTTGTGGCTCGCTACTCAAGAGAAAGAGCAGAGAGAAGGTCATGGATAGCAGAGACCTAAGGTGATGAGAGTAGCATTGGTCTATAGCCTGCAAGCCACTTAAAGAATGGGAACATATTGAAACACTTTGCAGGGTGGTCTGAGAAACAAAATAGAGGCCCTGTTAAAGGCTGGCAGCTCTGCTGTGAACACACGACATGATGCCGGCAGTAAATGTTGTTCCATGTCATTAGGAGACGTAAAAGCATATCCCACCTTATCTATCATTTTAGAACCATCAGTGTAGAAGATGGTAGCGCTCTGGAACTCTTCCAGTGAGTGGAGATGGAGATCCTGACAGAAGGAAGTGAGACACATTACAACTGGCAGTCCCACCCAAGGGCAGTAATCAGGATGGAGATATCCCTCATTTGCAAAGAGGATGGGGTACACGGGATGATCAGGGAATCGTCAGATGACTATTGCACAAGAAACCAGGAGTTGCCTCCATCGTATTTGTAGAAGGGGAACTCCTGCTACTGTGAAGAGACCGTCGATGGGACTAGTGCGAAAGACACTGATAGTCAGGTGCACCCCATAATGATGAATAGAGTCAAGTAGTTTCTGAGTGAAAGGAGCTCCCAAGCCAAAAAACGGGCAGCTATAATCTAGTCTGGACAAAACCAGAGCGTAGTAAACATGGAGAAGAGTAACATGGTCTGCATCCCAAGATGTATGGGGCAGGTGGTCTTCAGGTGGTAAATACAGGGCAGCCACATCAGCTTTTTATCAAAAATAAGGCTCAAGAAACTCGACTGTGCTACAACATCTTGGTGCTGGTTGCCTAAATAAAGTACTGGATCAGGGTGCACTGTAGGTCGATGGAAAAAATGCATAACTCGAGATTTGAAGGGAGAAAAGTGGAAAACATGGAAGAGGGCCATACAGAGGCCCATTGGATGGCTCCTTGGATCTGACATTCAGCAGGTGCTACCAAATGAGAACTGAATCAGATGCAAAAATCGTCAGCATACAACGCCAGGGTAACCAACAGCTCCACAAAGGTTACAAGCCCATTGATGGCTATGAAGAAGAGCGTAACGCTTAACAAAGAACCCTGTGGGATACTGTTCTACTGGATTTGAGGGGTGCTGAGTGAAGTGGCATCTCGAACCTGGAAGAGCCGGTGTGATAGTAATTTGCAGATAAAGGAAGGAGCTGCGAAAGCCCTTGTCATTGAAGTTGACTAAAACATGATGGCACCAGGCGGTCATATGCCTTATTAAGACCAAAGAAAAATGCAGCAAAGTGCTGACAGTTAGTAAAAGCCTGTTGGATTGCTGTTTCCACTCTGGGTAAGTAGCCACTCTGATACAGGGACAAAAGACCCCAAGATTTGAGCACATAATCTGAAGCTAACCGTGCTCTCAAGCAGTTTACAAAGTACACTGGTCTGACCAAGTGGACAGTACCTGCCAAGAGACATTGGGTTCTTTCTGGACTTAAGGACGGGGATGGCCATCATTGTGAGGGGAAGGCACTCAAGAGCCAAAAGTGGTTGAAGACCCTGAGAATATGTTGCCTTTGGGTATGTCAAGTGTTGGCTCATCTGGTTGTGGATGGATCCAGGCCTGAGACCATGTCATGTGAAGAAGTAAGAGCCTGCAATAACTCCTATTAAGTGAAGGTTTCCTTATAGGGTTCAGCTTAGTGGGGAATGAAACAGACAGGTCTGTTCACCTCAATGTTTCTGCCAGAGAAAGGTCGCAGGACTCGAAGGAGATGTCTATGCTATCGCAAAGCGTGTCGTGAGGTGCTCTGCAAGGACTGACGGATCAGTACCCAGAACACCCTGTAGGATAAGATCCTGGACAACTGATTTTGCTGGCGGCCCAGCAAGCTACGGAGCTTGGAGCAAATCTGGGATGGAAAGGTATATATCCCCAGGGAGGAAACATAGTGCTCTCGGCATTCCTTTTTACTCTGCTTAATAAGGTAGCGAGTGTCAGCATGGAGACGTTTAAAAGCGAGAACGTTCGTCTGTGAAGGGTGTCATTTAAATCGTTGCAGCGCCCGTCGGCGTTCCTGGATAGCGGCCGCTACGTACTTGATTCACCATGGTATCGGTCGATGGCGACGAGGACCCGTTGCATGGAGAAGAGTGGAAGCGACGTCTTGCACGACCGTATCAATGCAATTCGGAGAGAGGTGTCGAAGTGCACAGCAGACATAGATCAAGGCCAATTCACTCTGTGGAACGCCCAATGTGGGGGCCTGTCTGCCTGGTGGTGGCAGGGAAACGACAGAATCACCGGGAATCGGTTACTGTCGGGAAGATCACCATGCGGTGACCAATTTAGGGAAGTCACGAGAGCAGGGGAGGGGATCGTGAGATCGATAGCAGAAAAGGTACCATGAGCAGCACCGGAGTGGGCAGGGAAAACATCATTGAGGAGACACATCAAAGTCTGTAATAAGTTGGTCAATTAGAAGACCTCCAACTACTGACGCGGCACTCATCCACAGGGGGTGGTGTGATTTGAAGTCCCTGAGGAGGAGGTGGGGGGGGGGGGGGCAAAGGCGAGAGTTGCTGTATTGAAGCAGGCATGTCAACATAAGGAAGTGACCTACTTTTAGGGAGGTCTGCAATGCAAATGGTGATTGCCAAAGTTGTTCGCACTTGTATGGCTCTTGCTTCAAGGATGGTATGAAGGAGGATCTAATCACTAACGACATCGGCGCGAACCAAAGCTCAGACCTCACCAGTCACTACCTCAAGGATATCACAGTTCTGACAGAACGCCTGATAATCACGAAACATAGGAGAGTCTGCAGAATAAGAGGAAAGAGGTAGTTGTGTTTTCGGTAGGCGACGGTACTATCCATTGCAATTTCATTGGATTATCATGTGTCCAGGATAAACAAAAAGAAGCCGAGAAGAGGTCATGTCACTGGGTCAGTGATTGTCATCAATGAGGATGAGGTGACACCCATAAATAAGATGGCAGACTCAAATTGCGAAGGGAGAGATGGCACCTGTGGGGGCACTGAGGGGGCCTAGTGCTGGGACTAGTTTCTTCTCTTTTGGAGGTTGAGGGGGCAAAGCACAGAGGAAGAACAGACTTCTGCAAGATCCAGAATCAAAAGAGGGCGGATGTCCTTGGGCCACACAGATGGTGCATCCCGTAGCTGAGTTGTGGTAGCAGGCCCCCAGCCTGAAAGATACGTTGGTGGAGGGGTCCTGTTGGGGAGCTCTGTCACTGGTTGGTGCTGAAGAAGGGGAGCACTTCTTCGGCCAGGGAGGGGGAGCGGCACCCAGAGGGGACGGCGTGGGAACTGCAGGGGGGTAGGAGATAGGAGGGGGGCAGGGCTGGGGTAGGGAAGATGTAGGAGAGGGAATGGATGTAACAGGGGCGAAAGTAGAAGAAAGCGACACTGGGAGTAGCCTGTCATGTTTTTGGCGAGCCTCAGCATAAGACAGACGATCAAGGGACTTGTACTCTTGGATCTTCTTTCAAGTAAACTGGGCAATCTGGCCAGCATGGAGAGTTGCTGTCATGACAGTTGACACACACAGGTGGCAGAACACGGGCTTCTCTCATGGAGTCGGTGGTCAGAGTCATCACACAGAGGGGCCGCCGTACAGCGGGAAGATATATGCCCAAAACACAAAAACTGAAAACACTTCATAGGTGGGAGGTGTACGGCTTCACGTCACAGAGGTAAGACAAAACCTTGACCCTCTCTGGGAGTGTTTCCCCCTTGAAAGCCAGAATAAAGGCGCCGATATCGGTGCAGTTGTCTTTACGACCCTTCTGCACATGTCGAACAAAATGAACACTGCGACGCTCCACATTATCCTAGAGTTCCTCGTCAGTTTGTAAGATGAAGCTGAAACAACGAAAATGCAGATAAATACCTTCTGCACTCTCCAAAATACTCGTCGTTTAATATCCGTTGATAACTTGTACTGTACGTCTGAATCTGTAAGCTTTATGACAGAAACTATACTTAATTCATAATCGATATAATAGTACATTTATTTCTGACTGTATATAATTGATTGTAATTATGAGGAAAATGTTGCAAATTACTGGGTACTACCCAAGGAGACTTTAAGTGATGAAAAATGCCGAAGCGTTTGTTGGGCGCTCCCGCAGACGCGGTGTGCAGTTATGCTTGCAGCAGTTAGTCGCTCCTGATTCATTTACCCGCAAGTATTGAGAGCAAGGCAGGCATGTACTGACGGAGGAAGCTGCAATTCTAACTATTGCCTGTCCCCTAATCATCCGTGGCTCTGGAGACAACTCGAGGCTCTCAAACAACAGCAGCAGCAACAACGGAAGCTCAGCGTTGTCGTCGGCTACATTCTTCGTCGTCCGCACAGTTACAACACTGTAAAACTGTTAACAGATAGATATAGTATTGTAGAGGCTTTACTCAGTTGCATTTTTTTCACAAAGTATGACTAACTTGAATAATAACTATCAATAGTTAAAACTTGTGGGGCTCTTGTGTTGTCGTTGTCATCAGACTTTATAACTAAGCAGGGTCCCTTAACTTTCCATGCAATCACAGAGTATCGTATGAAAATAATTAACTATTTACTGACACTTTCTGTGTTTGCTAATGATCAGTTTCAGTCTAAATTTTCTGCCTCAGTAACTGGTCAGTCTTGTATTTCATAACAGAGGCTTAACTAATTTGTGATTTTGAGTATTGATTCATTCACTTAAATTAACGTAAAACTTCACTGCCAAAACTAATAACTAAAGATACAGTACAAATTTAGAGTGCACAATTTCACTTATTCTGTATTGAGCTTTGAGAGTGATTTGGTGTGTATTTTATTGTTGTTATTTTAAAAGTAAAATCAGTTGCTCATTTGCTTAAAGTAAATTTAATTCAGTATTTCAATAACGAAAACTAAACTTCTTGTTTTTTCTAAATTTTGCGTTACTGAAAGTAATTTTTTACGTATCCAAATTTTAATTACATTTATTTAACCAGGAACTCCATTTAACGTTACTTTAAAAAATTAATGTTTCAGAATAAGTAACTGCAACTTCAGTGCTTTCTGATTCATTTATTTTTTCGTGAAATGTTGTGTTGTGGAATGGCGTGACAACCTTCTGTTACCACGCCAGTGATTATTTACTTAAATTTCTTTGCCATTACCTTTCTTAAGATTCTGGAAAGTCATTGCCCTGGCGGCCTAGCAACCGTTTAATTATTCCATTTTTTAGCTTATCAGTGTTTTCTTTGTATTATCAGTAACTTTTGCAGTAAATATTACGTGGTACACTTCTCCCCCGTGTGTGGTTCATGAGCGATTGCACTATATTCCACCCATTTCAAATTTATCGTCAGTACTTAGGTTAGGTTTAGAAAAGATTCTTCGTTCAGAAGGGTCTGTTGTACACTTTCCTCCAATTAATTCCAATTAACTGGTGCTATTTCCCTTCGTTAATGATAGCCTTAATCACTGTAAATTGTCATGAAGTGTAAGCGAGCATGGTCAGTTATGTCGCAGTTATATCCAGTAGGCCGATTAGGAAGGGGGAGGGTACAAGGTCTCTATGGAAAACCACACTCTGGACCACATTCAGAGACTGGTAAGGGGTAACAGACACAGGGACGTAGCCAATGTGATCACAAGCATGAAGGGCTGCAGATTGGGTGGCAGAGGAAGCTTTGATCAACAGGGGGCCCAACTGCATGTTACTGAGAGACTCTACTTCGCCAAACTTGTTCTCAGTATTCTCCACAAAAAACAATGGCTTTGTGGCGGTGAATGTGTCCCCATCCACCCTAGTACAGACCAGGCAATAAGGAAAGTGTTTCATTCCAAGACGGTGGGCCTGGCCTTCCTCCCAGGGAAGAGAAGGCTGCAGGGTCATACGCAGCAGCATTCAATGATCCACACCGAGCGAGGTGGCGCAGTGGTTTGCACACTGGACTCGCATTCGGGAGGACGACGGTTCAATCCCGTCTCTGGCCATCCTGATTTAGGTTTTCCGTGATTTCCCTAAATCGCTTCAGGCAAATGCCGGGATGGTTCCTTTAAAAGGGCACGGCCGATTTCCTTCCCCATCCTTCCCTCACCCGAGCTTGTGCTCCGTCTCTAATGACCTCGTTGTCGACGGGACGTTAAACACTAATCTCCTCCTCCTCAATGATCCACTACCCCTCGAAGAGATGGCCGTTTGACGACTTCCTAATTTTTGCACCTTGCTATGCTTCATGTGCCAAGCATCCGCCCTGATACCATCCACTCCCATTGGTGCCACCAAGCCATAGCAAAGGCCATTTGGCATGGTCGCCATTGTCGGAAGTTCCGATGCTGCAGGATGACATGCAACCACTCCTTGGCATAGGTCGGAAGGGAACAGCTTGGATATCAGTAGTGTGATCCCTGTGTTGTCAGGGGGCTCAGCCAGATGTGTACATAACAGCCCCACCATATGGACAGGCTACACACGCTGGTGACCTAGCAGGGCAGAGGGGGGCTATGGCATGAAAGGATGGAGGAAAAAGAAAGGAGAGAAGGGGGGCCAAAAACGCCAAAGAAGATGAAAGAACAGGCAACAGGAACAAAATCGCAAGGAATACAGGGATCCAGGTGGATAGCCAGAGAGAGGGGAAGGAGGGGGCGGCGGGAAAAGAGCCAGGATGGGAAGGAAGGAGCACAGTGAAGGAAATGCAGCCCAGGTAGGAAGAATGGGGTGCAATATCTTGGGGTCCTCTGTGTGTGCCAAGCACGAATTCATGAAAGAACCATGAGCCCCTGGGGGAGAGGGGGGGATGGGGGGGGAGGGGTTGTGGTGTCGAAATGTTACCCATAGGCCTGTTTCAAATTTGCAAAGGTCACACTACCGGATTCCCCAGGTTTAACACAAAACTTGATTGTATAACTCTGCTCTAAATTCCACTGTTCCATTTTTGTAACACACAACAAAAACACAACTTCACTGATGACGCTCTCAAAAATTACTTGATGGCTACATGGAGCTAAAACTCAGACTGAGCATTTGAAAGGGATGAACACACAAGCAGAACAACAGAGTGTTGCCACGTTGCTGACAGTGCTGTCACTTTCTTTATTTTTCTCGCAAACCTCGTTTATTTCTGTAATACTTATAACTAACGCATTGTTCTTCAAATTATGAATTGAATTGTACTATGTGTTTAATGTTGTCCGCTCCTTTAATGGCCTAATGATTATAAAAATTTTATTACTACAACATAATCAACGCCGTTGAGCGCTGTAAAGGCACCGTCAGACGTACCGCACTGTCCCAGAGGATGCAGCGGAGAGCGCTCCAGCGCCTCTGGCGGCGGCACCTGCAACTGGTTGGCAGATGGGGGGAAGCAGTGAGCAGCGGAAATCGCAGGGGCAGCGGCTGCAGCGGCGGCAGGAGTCGCGCGCGGCAACTCGTGCGCCGCCTCCGCGCCACTCCCAGCCTTCTGCGCATGCGCGTGCGACAGCTGCCGTTTGCGTCCCTTGCGGGGTCCCCGTTCCTCCTGCACGGCTGCAACAACCGTTTCATTTTGTCTCAGAAATAAACAGGGATGGAAGGTGTGTAACATATGTATTAATATAATACTGTTACTGGATCGTGCCGTAAGCGCACTGGCCTCGGATCAAATCCGCCCGGTGGACTAACGACGGAGGCTGGAGTGCCGTCCAGCCTCGATGTGGTTTTTAGGCGGTTTTCCACTTCCCACTAGGTGGATACTGGGCTGGTCCCCACGTCCCACCTCAGTTACACAGCTAGCAGACATCTGAACACATTCACAATAATGCATGGATTACACTAGGTGCAGACGGTTGGGGTACACTAATTCCATCCTGGGGGTACAGGGTGGCAGCAGGAAGGGCATCCACCCACCCCTTCACTTAACCTTGCCACATCCGATTAACCATGCCTTGGGGTACACTAATTCCATCCCGGGGGTACAGGGTAGCAGCAGGAAGGACATCCAGTCACCCCTTCACTTAACCTTGCCACATCCGATTAACCATGCCTTGGGGTACACTAATTCCATCCCGGGGGTATGGAGTTGCAGCAGGAAGGGCTTCCACCCACCCCTTCACTTAGCCTTACCACATCCGATTAACCATGCCTTGGGGTACACTAATTCCATCCCGGGGGTACGGTGTGGCAGCAGGAAGGACATCCAGTCACCCCTTCACTTAACCTTGCCACATCCGATTAACCATGCCTTGGGGTACACTAATTCCATCCCAGGGGTACAGGGTGGCAGCAGGAAGGGCATCCAGCCACCCCTTTACTTAACCTTGCCACATCCGATTAACCATGCCTGGGGGTACACTAATTCCATCTCAGGGGTACGGTGTGGCAGCAGGAAGGACATCCAGCCACCCCTTCACTTAACCTTGCCACATCCGATTAACCATGCCGACCCTGCGTCACTGGCACAAGCACACTGAATCGTGCCTTAAAGCCAATAATACGTTCCTCACTGGACCCCTTTACACTTTTAATAGGGTAGGATTCACTGATATGCATACGATTTTACACCATTTGAAGCAAAGCAAGCGCTGTATCATGTATAAGATACAGAGGCGAGCGAGTGCACGGGGCTTACCCTAGTTCACTGCTAGTAGCGTCACGTCATCGTAACGCGCCTGCATATAGTATTGCACCACATTTAACATAAAAGTAAAAATTAAGATTTGTGTGTAAAACTTTGTTAAAGTATAGTTCTATGTAATAATGTTTCAGGTAACAAATCTTAATGTTATAAAATTAGTAGTTTACGTAAAATTCACGTTTTGAAAGAAAAATAGGAGGCGCTAAATAATGACGCTAGGAAGCCAAAATTTGGTGAGAAGGTGCAGTAAGAAGTCATTAATGAGTGGTGCTGGTTTCCAAAACCATAAAACTAAAATTGACTCCAGAATCCGCGTTTTTCGGAAAAATCAGAGGCGCGAAATAATAGAGCTACAATATTGAAAATTGGTAGGATGCTTCAGTTCACCCTAATAATAATAATGGAAATACCACAATCAGTTACCTCTTCTAGTTTTTTAGTAATTTAGTAAAAACTACTTTTGTGAGTAAAATGTACATAAGCATTATAGATTAAGTACTTTAAATTTTAATGATAAAACAAATTCTTTAAGACCAATGATCAGATAGGACAATTAACAAAGCTACACCAAGTTTTAGTCTTGTAGCATAATTAACAGCTGATACAAGTCTTGATAAAGCTATGGTTCAGAGGTAACAATCTACCGTTAGTTCCATTGTAAAAATTCTAGAGAGTAAAGTTTTAATTTTAGCGGGCTGAGATTTTCTACGTGCTTCTGTACTGCTCAGATGTATGTATACAAAAATTGAGAAGTTTGTAAAGCTATTATTAAATGTGATATTTAAGATTATGTGCCTGAGATAGCGATCATTTGGAGGCTGCAGGCATCTGCATAGGAATGGAAAGAACAGATGCTCTCTTGGCGGTACGCGCCGGAGCTATATAAAAAGAGCGGCAGAGGCAGTAGTAAGCTCACTCCGCATTAGACCAACGCCTAGTCCACGCGAGCGTAACGTCCGATCGCGCCTCGCCTCGGGTGACGTCATAGCGGGCTGTGACATGTGCGTACTTAGCAATGTAAACGGACATTGAAAATCGCGAGGACTGTACACCGTCCTGGATCGTTTAGACTTCGGTAACAAACTGTTATTGTGCCGTCCGTGTGAAGTATAATTCCGCGTGGCAAGTGGTGACTAACTCCACTTTTAAGGCGAGCATTAATCTTTTTTTTAACATTATTGCGAACTATTAATAGAGCACCGTTAGAGTAATGAACTATTCGGGAGGAACTTGCTGTAGAAGTCGCCTCTGAACTATTAAACGGTTGGCTGAATTAACAATATTTAATGTCTTTATCATTTTCAGAAGTTTCGAGTAATTTGTGTGAGCCTTTAAGATAATAAAATCTTGTTTGGAACTTTAAATTTTGTTAAAGCAGCCCTAATCCCGTGAAGAACTATGGATATTTTTCGTTTAGCTGGGCTGTACAGGAATGTGGCCGTGCAGACTGGGAACTAAGGTCAGTAAGTTTCCCTTCGCTTTCTGACTGGCCACCAAATTAGTTGCCAGGCTCGCGTGATTTAAGGTGGCAATGTTCAACTTTCATTCAACATTAAACAACGACTTCTTCGCCGTCCCACATATGTTGCATCGGCAATAGTCTGTTACGTGAAATGAACATTCAAACAACTCATTCGACGACTTCTTCGCCGCCCCACACATTCACCACGTGTTTGGATACTCATGAGAAAGGTATTCAGTTTTTATTACAATGTTGTTCCTCTTCCCGTTAAAATTTCAGTAAACTAAAACCATTTAATGAAATTCGTACATTGTCACTGTAATACACTCCATGGAATAAGTGGGACCATGTAGTTTCACTGATTAAAGCACACCTATGCCTGGGTTTCAAGTAGGATCCCGTGTTCCTTTCGATGATGACGTGCTATTACGGTACAGTTCAAGAGCTATGGCAATGCTGTTTGAGTTTAGGGGAAAACAGAAGTTGGCTGGGGCGCGAATGGAAATATGGATTGATGAGGGTGGCATGCTATGGTAGTCTGTGCAGTTGTGCAAAAGCCACTGTGTCAGGGTGGTGACGTAGTGGTTAGCACATCTGCCTAGTGAGTAGCCTAGACCTTGGTAAAAATTACACCTGGAATGAATTCGTTTTTTTGGTTACAATAAACACAGATTTGACACTGCTGTCGGGTGTCAGTAGTGTATTCACGTATATAAAATTATTTATATATTTTAATACAACATGATTCCTATTACCTGTCGATAAAATATCACTAACCACCGTTTTTTTTATAATTATTACAAAATAATTTTTAAAACAGAAGCTAAAATTGCTTCTTACATTCACTTGCACAAGTGCGCTTATGTAGGAGATGCTTTACAACTTGGTGCATTTCCACATACTGATATACAATAAATAAAAAATTAGAAAAAAATTCCAGATATAATTTTCAAATTATTAAAATTATAAAAACATGCAGACGTATAAGTTATAAGATGGGCTTCCACTGTATCATTTGAATATCAATCTATGCTGCAGATGACAACCTAAGTGATTACCATATAAACAAATAATAGAATAATTACAGTGATAGAGGATAACACCGTTCACGTAGTAACAACTGTCAGACAATGTGATTGATCATGTCAAAGTCCCGATATGTGGCTTCACATTCTTCCAGGTGTCTACTGCTTAAAAAAAAAAATAGTCTCACGATGACGACATTAATGTAAAGGCTAATGTCAATGAGTTAATGACATGTTACACCAGCAAAAAACATAAAAATCTATCGATAGTGAACAAATTAGATTCACGCATGACACCGACTCAAAATGCTCGTTTACTTTGCTATGTTAAGGGTATCTTGCCTGTGACCTGTATTTGTCTTCATTGCCCGCAATTCATATCATCATTTGTTCACACATAAGAAAATTTAATACCTGAAAAATGTTGAGTGTGAAAGGACATGTCGCCCGATGTCTACATATGTAAGGGTACCAATGCACCTCGTTAGGCCACGTTATCTTTACAGACCAACAATGGCACGAATTCGGTAACAGTGGGAATATGTTACTAATCTGCAATTGTCGCAAACTGCAGAGATCAGCTGGATAAAACAACTTCCGGCACAAAATTTAATGCCGTGTTTTATCTAGTTAACACAAAAGACGATCTCTTGTATTGTGGTTTAACCTTGACTTGCCAATGCATCGTTCATCTCGTCCCTCAGATAACTGGCAATATCTCAGAAACAGTGCTTGCACAGATGGTGTAGGAGACATATAATAACCTTTGATTGAGGTATGCTGTAACACGGTTTTGCTATTACAAAGCAACTGTATTGTACACTCAGTTTTATCTCTGTATAATTTCACAGTGAATATTACTTTTATCTCTGTATAATTACACATTGTATGAATGCATTCACAGACCTGAAGAAGGTAACCGTACTTACTTACCGAAACCGGTAATCGATAGTATAAGAAGTTGATCTTCTTTCAGGTTATCAGGGTTAACGCTCCACTAATGCTACTGGAGAAACAAATACTAGAAAGAACAGAGCAGTTCTGAATGCAGGCTTAAGGGAGAAGTTTATAAAGTGGGCAAACAAGACACTCAGCGTTTACTGTCGACATTTGCAAAGATGTGAAGATACTTTAGTGTTATACAGATAAAGAGATAAATGGGGGTAATAAATCAAATGGAATGCAGTTACTATATAACGACCCATCAGTGACCATGCTTTTCTTATATAAAAATAGAAACTTCCCCTGAACAGATCAAAATATGAAATGATTTTCTCTACCACATAAAACGATTACAAGGAAAAATACCCATTGCATCCCTCTCGTATTCAGTAAGGTGGCCCAGTAGGTAGCCAGTCAAAAACTGAACACAGATCAATCATGAAAACAGGAAGAAGTTTACTAACCTGTGAAGAAATAAGCAAAATCGAAACAGTGAACGGTCCAGGCTAAAGATGTGCGTCATGGTTATGCGGTCACGGTGTTGGACTAGGAAGGGGGAGATCCGCATTCAGTATATATATTTCACGAAATTATGAACTATCTGGACGGTCACTGACGTGTCTGTTCACTGTATTCAAATCTGTGTTTGTGTCGTGCTGTTTACAACTGTGAGGTATAAGGAAGGGGCTTCCATACGTATGTACTTCCTATTTGTTCTACACAAGTACCACACGTCATGCATCTTGCGTATCGCTTTGGAGCTTTTGACTCTGGAATTCCTTTGTTGTAATGTAGTTTACACCCATTGATTTGTTGTCTTCATTTCTGTGAGAGGTCTATGCGGTACCTCGCCTCCTCTCACTATTCAACACATTTATCTGCTAACGTAATAGACTCTTACCACATGACACATTCTATAACCAATGTATAGTATGACATTTGCAAGACTACAGAAGGAGAACAGACACTTCAATGACTGGATGAAAAGTTCGTAATTTTGTGAGAAAAAAGGTGGCAGGAGAGAGATTTGCAGACGGAATTCCCACATTGCAGTCCAACATTATGACAACATTGCCACGAAGATTTGATCCTTACAATTTGCTCGGTGTTGCTTGGGCCGTTCACTGTTTCTATTTTGCTTCTTTTTTCGCAGTTAAGTACACTTTCTCCCCGTTTTTATGCTTGATCTGTGTTCAGTTTTTGAAAGGCTGTCTACTGGACCATTTACCACTAAATCTGAGGGAGTCCAATAGAGAGTTTCCTTTGCTAGAAACACACTACTACAATAATGTGAATTATTTTGCTGGCTTTAGCGTACAGCTAATGTGGAACTATTATCTGGCTAGAAGTGGGATCCCTAAACATAAGCAAGATATCCTTGAAAGGTTACAAGCTGTCTAACTTGCCTTTTTCTATTAATAAGCTAACTCTATTTGCTCCTTTTCATGACTGGAAATGTGTGGAACACATGATTCTCATCATATTATTTAACTCTAGGTACTGTATTTAATGTTGAGTAATGAATTTGATACAAAGTGTACAGAAGCGGCCAAGGGAACTCATGGGAACCTTGTAAGGTGCCAGATTGAATGAATGTCAATTTCGCACCTTACATGAGAGATTTTATATGTCATAACAAGGAGATGAATATGTCACCAGACATACTTCGGTGATAATGAGCAGATATGCCTATCAAAATGTACAGTATGTAATGAAAAGGGATGACACTCAATTGGACGGTGTTAGCACAACAAACCCAAGTCCTACATGTCAATGAGCAAAAGGTGCAAAAAGCTGCTGGAGGAAACGTTTAGTTTGGGGACAGAAACGAGTTGCGCCGTCACCGCCCGAGTACAATGGAACACTTCCAAAAAGGAATTGATGACCCGTGGCGAGAGGGACAACAAACGCGCCGGGCGATACATTGACGAGAGCAAGTAGTGGGCCAGCGCTCCTTACGACATAGAAATTCTTTAGAAAACTGCATTGGGGAATTTCCAGATGGATACAAACACACCAGCAACGCAGTTGACCATGTGAAATGCTCGTGGTACACTCGTGATGTATGCGTGTAACTTTTAAGTATCAGGATCGGGCACTAAATGTCCGATTGGCTGAAATAAACTCGGAAGGAGTAGAAAGGGGCGATATTTCGAAGCAGTTAATGGTTGGTCCTTTGCGATTGGCAGGGGTAGTTTCCACCAGATGAAAGGTACGCTCCCATTGGTCTGAAAAAGAAGTGACGTGAAGCACGAAAAGACACAGGTGGGGGACAATTTGCTATGAAAGAGACAATAACGAAAACTTTGTGGACTCTCCTCTGAACCAGCATCAAATATACAACAGGATGCAACATGCTCTGTATGATGCTTAAAGAGGAATTTTGTGTGAACCTTGCGTTCACTTTGGCTGACATTCAACTATAAATTAGGTGAAGAGTCGTTAATCTCCGATAGCGGAGAAACAAAACGGCCCCGTAGTTAATTGTTCTTGCGAGAACTCAGAGGGCATTGAGGTATACACGCTGCACCATCTATGTACGTGCATATCGCCATATTTTCCAGTCTAGGGATGTGTGTATGTTTTCTCACCTAACGGGAAACATAGGACAGTTTCAGTTGATAAAATAAATAAAGATTTTGATTAGCTTTTTATAGGATTTTCAGAGTGCAACAGCAGCCATGCAGCCGACAGCACAATGCAGCTAAAAGGAACTGCTGCTAAACAGGCGTAAACTTGTTGGTCCACCAGATTGCGTCCACTGTGAACTCGAGAAACCTTGAGTAACCTTTTACTCATCTTGTCACAAAAACTAACTATCCTCCGTAGACTTGATTGTCATCCGAAATAGTACCGAACTTAGAACCGTAATCGGATTATTTGTCGTAATATTGGCCAACTTCACAGCATAGTAGTGAGAATAATCTTGTAGAGAACCTTCTACTTAAATTTGATTTTGTTATGTTCAGGATTATTTCTACTAACCAGGACGTAATGCGTTATATTGGCAACTGTCCTGGAAGTGTCATGTCACAATCAATAGTCCGGAACCGTGCGACTGCTACGGTCGCAGGTTCGAATCCTGCCTCGGGCATGGATGTGTGTGATGTCCTTAGGTTAGTTAGGTTTAAGTAGTTCTAAGTTCTAGGGGACTAATGACCACAGCAGTTGAGTCCCATAGTGCTCAGAGCCATTTGAACCATTTTTGTCACAATCAATATAAATTCGTATGCTGCTTTGACAATAATTCTGAAATTAAACCAGTTTTACAGCTAAACACCAATGTACTCTGCCAAAGAATAAGGGTTCACTCCTAGCCCCAGTCACTGTTTCTAGCGCTAACGCACTCACGGCTTATTTTTGCCGATGTCTTACGAATGTGAAAAGGAGTGGAGGTCAGAACCTTGTAGTTCGTTTCCCCAGGACTTGGGGGAATGACCGAGGCATAAAACACTGGTAATAACCGGGGCAGTCGGCTCGCCACACAAAGGATTAAGTCTCTGGCTTACGTGGGTGGCAGAGACACTCGACTGAGGGTCATGGTTCTCTTGTGTCACTCAAAGGACAAGATTTTCGCTGTTGTGGCGTACGGTATTGCCCGGTGCCCTGTTAGCAGGTTCGAGATTATGGGCTGGCCGGTCACCACCGTATAACATCTGAAGAGAATTTACTATTCTTGAAGAAGCCAGGTCTGTTGCTGTGGGAACGGGGTCTCATGGAGTTCCCATCGTGTTTGCGTGGCGTGATGGAAGTTCTGAGTTGTATAAACAACGCTCTGATTCGTCCATCGCCCCTTGACGTCAGACGGGAATTTCCGCTACATACATTGAGAGGAGGGTGTGTCCTGATTGGCTCTCTACTTGATACATTCCGTTGCTGGATATTATTTAACATTGCAGTTTCACTCCATTGGACAGATGTAGGTAACATTTTGCCTGATTGGTGCTAGCTGCCGTGCCGTCGCAAATGGAGAAGTCGGGTGCAAGGACGCATGATCGCGAACACTCTGCGGTCGGTAGGCTCAAAGGCAACATTGCGTGCTCGATCGCTAAGGGGGCGAACATTCTGGTGTTCGCTGGGATGTCGTGTCGACGACTTAGCGCGATCCGTGGATTTTAGGTTGCTGCACGATCCGTGGATTTGAGGTTGGTGCAGATCTCGTGCTGACCCCGTATCTTGACGTCTGTCGAGACGACAAGTGACTGATGAGCATATTATACAGCACCGGCTTGTTAGGTGGTAGTTTACCATTTAATAAGCGTACACCGACGCCATAGTGCCGTTAGAATCCAGTTAAGAAAATAGGTTCTTGTCGTTTTAGTTCGGACAACCCACAAGTGCATAGTAGAGCTCAGATTCGTGATGTTTATCCACATTATTGAGGGAAAGTGGAGCTTACGTCCATTACTTTCCCTAGACATCATAGTTGTGCTGATTAACAGTATAACATGTTGGATTCGTATTGTCAGTCTGTTGGTTTTCTTGGCTACATAATCGATTTTTGTAATAAATCACAAGTCTATTTTTATTTGAATTTCATTTAAAGTAGATAGTGTCCCTTCATCTAATTTTCATTATCATTTGTTTTGAAATATATTTATTAATTGATTTTATAGCAATTCTCCATCTTAGGACCTCATGTTAGAGCCAAATTTCAAATAGAGCAGTTCCATTCTGTTAAGTGTATCAACACTGTGTCTTAAAGGATGTGTCGGAGTCTATGATAGTCTCTGACTCACGAAGTAACGATTTATAAGTTCACACACGTGGGATACTGCATCCTGCAAAATTTTGTTTTACGCATCAGTCAGGGCAATACGTAGCAAGGGGCATAGCAGGGCAGCTGCTCTGCCCCCTGCCCACTCCCCAGTCCCACCGCCCCCCCCCCCCCTACCGTAGAAAGAAACTGGTCTAAACAAACAGAATTCACAGCTCTCTCCGCCACAGAAGTATCGGTTCCGTATCAGTTTGAAGAAAGCGAGAACATATCATGCATATTGACTAATACCTACATGTCGTGTGTACTCGCTGAGGTTTTGCGAGTCGTTTTCTAGCATGCACGATATACGGATGCCTGCCAGACACATTCAGGTGGCTTGTCGAGGACTCAAAAATAAATTAGAGTTCATGTTGTGGCTTACGGATCATGCACCATTTGTGAATGAAAAGGGGTGGGGGCAATTATACACTCCTGGAAATGGAAAAAAGAACACATTGACACCGGTGTGTCAGACCCACCATACTTGCTCCGGACACTGCGAGAGGGCTGTACAAGCAATGATTACTCGCACGGCACAGCGTACACACCAGGAACCGCGGTGTTGGCCGTCGAATGGCGCTAGCTGCGCAGCATTTGTGCACCGCCGCCGTCAGTGTCAGCCAGTTTGCCGTGGCATACGGAGCTCCATCGCAGTCTTTAACACTGGTAGCATGCCGCGACAGCTTGGACGTGAACCGTATGTGCAGTTGACGGACTTTGAGCGAGGGCGTATAGTGGGCATGCGTGATGCCGGGTGGACGTACCGCCGAATTGCTCAACACGTGGGGCGTGCGGTCTCCACAGTACATCGATGTTGTCGCCAGTGGTCGGCGGAAGGTGCACGAGCCCCTCGACCTGGGACCGGACCGCAGCGGCGCACGGATGCACGCCAAGACCGTAGGATCCTACGCAGTGCCGTAGGAGACCGCACCGCCACTTCCCAGCAAATTAGGGACACTGTTGCTCCTGGGGTATCGGGGAGGACCATTCGCAACCGTCTCCATGAAGCTGGATTACGGTCCCGCACACCGTTAGGCTGTCTTCCGCTCACGCCCCAAGATCGTGCAGCCCGCCTCCAGTGGTGTCGCGATAGGCGTGAATGGAGGGACGAATGGAGACGTGTCATCTTCAGCGATGAGAGTCGCTTCTGCCTTGATTCCAATGATGGTCGTAGGCGTGTTTGGCGCCGTGCAGGTGAGCGCCACTATCAGGACTGCATACGACCGAGGCACACAGGGCCAACACCCGGCATCATGGTGTGGGGAGCGATCTCCTACACTGGCCATACACCTCTGGTGATCGTCGAGGGGACACTGAATAGTGCACGGTACATCCAAACCGTCATCGAACCCATCGTTCTACCATTCCTAGACCGGCAAGGGAACTTGCTGTTCCAACAGGACAATGCACGTCCGCATGTATCCCGTGCCAGCCAACGTGCTCTAGAAGGTGTAAGTCAACTACCCTGGCCAGCAAGATCTCCGGATCTGTCCCCCATTGAGCATGTTTGGGACTGGATGAAGCGCCGTCTCACGCGGTCTGCACGTCCAGCACGAACGCTGGTCCAACTGAGGCGCCAGGTGGAAATGGCATGGCAAGCCGTTCCACAGGACTACATCCAGCATCTCTACGATCGTCTCCATAGGAGAATAGCAGCCTGCATTGCAGCGAAAGGTGGATATACACTGTACTAGTGCCGACATTGTGCGTGCTCTGTTGCCTGTGTCTATGTGCCTGTGGTTCTGTCAGTGTGATCATGTGATGTATCTGACCCCATGAATGTGTAAATAAAGTTTCCCCTTCCTGGGACAATGAATTCACGGTGTTCTTATTTCAATTTCCAGGAGTGTAGAAGTACAATGATTTTTCCCCGCCACACACCACAAGGGGGCTTACGAAGTACAAATGTAAATATAGGCCTATACTTTAGCGTACATAAAGAGGAGTAAAAGTAGAAACATACACAGTGTTTCTAAACTTTGTTTATAAAAAATCTAAACGTTGGTAAAGTCGCTAGGCACAACTTTATGTCCTGAAGGCACAGCGCATTTCAAAATTTTATCGATGTTTATAACTAATATTTTGTTTTTGTTTTCGTGTAAAACAAACTGCAAAATTGTGCTATACTACAGACGAAATAAAGCCAAAATATTTACAGTACTATAACAAATGCTGTGGGACGTGACCATTCAGACAAACGTGTTTTACTAAAGCTCATAGAAGATTTAAGCCAGCTACGTCTTTCCATTCGTTCTCTGTGATGGCGACGCCGCAAGAGTAGTCTTGAGGGCAACAGTTCGAGAAAGTGTGTCACTCAATAGTAAGCGCAAGGTACCCTACCACATTAGCAAAGAATCTCTACATCACAGGCAAATTTATACGTAAAGTAAGAAAAGAAGTTTTTGAAGGAAGGCTATTTTTGTGGGCGCTAGCAGCCCCATGTGAAAAGTTGAATGTGTAGGGTAAGTAAACTGTAAGGGCGGAAAAAACTAACGATGCAACACGGAGGAATTATCCGAATGGGACGGAAATCGGTAGACATGATGTACATGTACAGACAAACAAATATTTATAATTTCAGAACAAAATTGGATGATTTATTCAAGATAAAAGGCTTCACAAATTGAGCAAGTTAATAACGGGTTGTTCCACCTGTGACCCTTATCCAAGCAATTATTGGGATTGGCGCTGATTTATGGAGTTTTTGGATGTCGTCCTGAGGGATATCGTGCCAAATTCTGTCCAACTATCGCGTTAAATCGTCAAAATCGCTCCAGACTTTCTCAGTTGGAGAGAAATCCGGTGACTTCCCTGCCCAAGGTAAGGTTTGTCAAGCACGAAGACATGCAGCAGAAACTCTAGTTTGCAGGCGGGCGTTACCTTGCTGAAATGTTAGCCCAGGATAGCTTGCCATGAAATGCAACAAAATGGGGCGTAGATTATCGTTAACGCACCGCTGCACTATAAGGGTGCCGCGAATGAAAACCAGAGGGGTCCTGCTATGAAAATAAATGGCACCCCAGACTATGACTTCTGTCTGTCGGGCCTTATGGCAGGCGACAGTCAGTTGGTATCCGACCACAGTCCGAAGCGTCTCCAGACAAGTCTTCATCCTGGAATCTACATCTACATCTACGTCTACATCCATACTCCGTAAGCCACCCGACGGTGCGTGGCGGAGGGTACCCTGAGTACCTCTATCGGTTCTCCCTTCTATTCCAGTCTCGTATTGTTCGTGGAAAGAAGGATTGTCGGTATGCCTCTGTGTGGGATCTAATCTCTCTGATTTTATCCTCATGGTCTCTTCTCGAGATATACGTAGGAGGGAGCAATATACTGCTTGACTCTTCGGTGAAGGTATATTCTCGAAACTTTAACAAAAGCCCGTACCGAGCTACTGAGCGTCTCTCCTGCAGAGTCTTCCACTGGAGTTTATCTATCATCTCCATAACGCTTTCGCGATTACTAAATGAACCTGTAACGAAGCGCGCTGCTCTCCGTTGGATCTTCTCTATCTCTTCTATCAACCCTATCTGGTACGGATCCCACACTGCTGAGCAGTATTCAAGCAATGGGCGAACAAGCGTACTGTAACCTACTTCCTTTGTTTTCGGATTGCATTTCCTTAGGACTCTTCCAATGAATCTCAGTCTGGCATCTGCTTTACCGACGATCAACTTTATATGATCATTCCATTTTAAATCACTCCTAATGCGTACTCCCAGATAATTTATGGAATTAACTGCTTCCAGTTGCTGACCTGCTATTTTGTAGCTAAATGATAAGGGATCTATCTTTCTATGTATTCGCAGCACATTACACTTGTCTACATTGAGATTCAATTGCCATTCCCTGCACCATCCGTCAATTCATTGCAGATCCTCCTGCATTTCACTACAATTTTCCATTGTTACAACCTCTCGATACACCACAGCATCATCTGCAAAAAGCCTCAGTGAACTTCCGATGTCATCCACCAGGTCATTTATGTATACTGTGAAAAGCAATGGTCCTATGACACTCTCCTGCGGCACACCTGAAATCACTCTTACTTCGGAAGACTTTTCTCCATTGAGAATGACATGCTGCGTTCTTTTATCTAGGAACTCCTCAATCCAATCACACAATTGGTCTGATAGTCCATATGCTCTTACTTTGTTTATTAAACGACTGTGGGGAACTGTATCGAACGCCTTGCGGAAGTCAAGAAACAGGGGATCTACCTGTGAACCCGTGTCTATGGCCCTCTGAGTCTCGTGGACGAATAGCGCGAGCTGGGTTTCACACGACCGTCTTTTTCGAAACCCATGCTGATTCCTACAGACTAGATTTCTAGTCTCCAGAAAAGTCATTATACTCGAACATAATACGTGTTCCAAAATTCTACAACTGATCGACGTTAGAGATATAGGTCTATAGTTCTGCACATGTGTTCGACGTCCCTTCTTGAAAACGGGGATGACCTGTGCCCTTTTCCAATCCTTTGGAACGCTACGCTCTTCTAGAGACCTACGGTACACCGTAGGTCTCACTTATAGGAGTAGAATTGTCTTCAGTGATGAGTTCCACTTCTAAATGAACACCTATGTCCAACGAAGACGTATCTGGAGACGCCTCAGACAGCAGTGGGAAAACAGTCTGAATTTTTCCGAAATTCTAAACATTTGTTTATCTCTATATGTACACCATATCTCCCGATTTCCGTCCTTCCTTCGTGGTGCGTGATTTTTTTTCCGGGTGGATTTGCTTGGATCACTCACAAATTCACTGACCACACAAGAGAGTATCTTAGATTGCACTGTGCCTGAAATATAATGACGCCACCACAGAAATTGTTGAGATACAGGGAAATGCATGAATATGAGCAGTATCAACTGCACGTTCGCTCATCAAATAACATTAACAGAGTTGTAGTTACTGTAACAGGATGGACTGTAGCTGAGCTAGCAGCCAACAACGGGGCACCAGGAAACGGACATTGGCCGCAGTCGGTCGTCGCACCTGCATGCTCAGAACCTCCGGAGAGGTCTTCTCTGCTGTGTCATCAGACCTCCGAATGTCAGTGGCCTGGAGGGCAACAGCCCTCACGAAACTTCTACAACTGCCGCATACTACAGCCACATCGGTTATTGCCTCACTTCCAGGATATCTGCATCTACGTCTACATGGATACTCTAAAAATTACACTTAAGTGCCTGGTAGAGGGTTGATGGAACCACCATCACAGTAATTCTCTATTATTCCACTCTCCAACAGGGCGCGGAGAAAACGAGCACCTATACCTTTCCTTGCGAGCTCCGATTTCCCTTATTTAGGTATGATGGTTGTTTCTCCTTATGTCGGTCGGAGTCAATAAAATATTTTCGCATTTGGAGGAGAAAGTTGGTGATTGAAATTTCGCGAGAAGATTAAAAAAAAAGTTCAAATGCTTGTGAAGTCTTATGGGACTTAACAGCTAATGTCATCAGTCCCTAAGCGTACGCAATACTTAACCTAAATCATCCTAAGGACAGGCACACCCACTCATGCCACAGTGAGGACTCGAACCTCCGCCGGGATCAGCCGCACAGTCCCTGACTGCAGCGCCTAAGGCCGCTCGGCTAATCCCGTTTTAATGAAGTCGATCCCAAATCCTGTATCATGTCCGTGACACTCTCTCCCCTATAGCGCGATAATAAAAAACGTGCTGCTGTTCTTTGAACTTTGTCGATGTACTCCGTAAATCCTATCTGGTATGGATCCCAGATCGCGCAGCAGTACTCCCAAAGAGGACAGGCAAGCGTAATGTAGGCAGTATCTTTAGCAGATCTGTTGATCTTCTAAGTGCTCTGCCAATAAAACACAGTCTTTGGTTCGCCTTCCCCACAACATTTTCTACGTGTTCTTTCAAATTTACGTTGTTCGTAATTGTAATTCGTAAGTAATTACATTAAATTGCAGCCTCCAGTTGCATATGGAAAGAAACTTTACCTAGGTTTCGGCTATAATAATGTAGCCTTCTTCAGAAACGTCACGATATAAAATTAAAATATGTCAGATATTGGCTTTGTCAAACTTAAAATGTTAGTACTACGGCACATACTCATAAAGCTGCGCCACTTCTACTACTGTTGTGCCGACAGGCCACATAAACGGGCTCAGCGGGTGGTCGCGCGCATGAGCGCGGCGAGTAATACTGGCTTAAAACCAGAATATGTTAACTTAGATTATTATGGAAGATAGTTTATTACAATAATTCGGACTGTTAATGATATTAAAACCATAAGTCACTGAAATTACTATTCCATAAAAGGCATAAGTGTACTGTACATAAGTAAGAATAAACATTAATTGATAACATTATTTGTTACAACAGCTAAAAATGTTACTGGCAAGTAAACCATTATAACTGAAGGTACAGTTCTATGAGAGGCAAATGACACTATATAACGTAAAGGAACCTTTTAATAAGAAAAGGCCATAAGTTAAGGTTAACAGTGACTGAAATACACTCCTGGAAATTGAAATAAGAACACCGTGAATTCATTGTCCCAGGAAGGGGAAACTTTATTGACACATTCCTGGGGTCAGATACATCACATGATCACACTGACAGAACCACAGGCACATAGACACAAGCAACAGAGCATGCACAATGTCGGCACTAGTACAGTGTATATCCACCTTTCGAAGCAATGCAGGCTGCTATTCTCCCATGGAGACGATCGTAGAGATGCTGGATGTAGTCCTGTGGAACGGCTTGCCATGCCATTTCCACCTGGCGCCTCAGTTGGACCAGCGTTCGTGCTGGACGTGCAGACCGCGTGAGACGACGCTTCATTCAGTCCCAAACATGCTCAATGGGAGACAGATCCGGAGATCTTGCTGGCCAGGGTAGTTGACTTACACCTTCTAGAGCACGTTGGGTGGCACGGGATACATGCGGACGTGCATTGTCCTGTTGGAACAGCAAGTTCCCTTGCTGTTCTAGGAATGGTAGAACGATGGGTTCGATGACGGTTTGGATGTACCGTGCACTATTCAGTGTCCCCTCGACGATCACCAGAGGTGTACGGCCAGTGTAGGAGATCGCTCTCCACACCATGATGCCGGGTGTTGGCCCTGTGTGCCTCGGTCGTATGCAGTCCTGATTGTGGCGCTCGCCTGCACGGCGCCAAACACGCATACGACCATCATTGGCACCAAGGCAGAAGCGACTCTCATCGTTGAAGACGACACATCTCCATTCGTCCCTCCATTCACGCCTGTCGCGACACCACTGGAGGCGGGCTGCACGATGTTGGGGCGTGAGTGGAAGACGGCCTAACGGTGTGCGGGACCGTAGCCCAGCTTCATGGAGACGGTTGCGAATGGTCCTCGCCGATACCCCAGGAGCAACAGTGTCCCTAATTTGCTGGGAAGTGGCGGTGCGGTCCCCTACGGCACTGCGTAGGATCCTACGGTCTTGGCGTGCATCCGTGCGTCGCTGCGGTCCGGTCCCAGGTCGACGGGCACGTGCACCTTTCGCCGACCACTGCCGACAACATCGATGTACTGTGGACACCTCACGCCCCACGTGTTGAGCAATTCGGCGGTACGTCCACCCGGCCTCCCGCATGTCCACTATACGCCCTCGCTCGAAGTCTGTCAACTGCACATACGGTTCACGTCCACGCTGTCGCGGCATGCTACCAGTGTTAAAGACTGCGATGGAGCTCCGTATGCCACGGCAAACGCTGACACTGACGGCGGCGGAGCACAAATGCTGCGCAGCTAGCGCCATTCGACGGCCAACACCGCGGTTCCTGGTGTGTCCGCTGTGCCGTGCGTGTGATCATTGCTTGTACAGCCCTCTCGCAGTGTCTGGAGCAAGTATGGTGGGTCTGACACACCGGTGTCAATGTGTTCTTTTTTCCATTTCCAGGAGTGTATGAGGAACTTAGCTAAAAATTAACGTCTGTAAGTAATAATAAGGACAATTATCTCAAACCTGCTTAGCGGTTAGATACACAATATGTGATCAGCTTCCTTTACGCTGGCCGGTCGCGGTGGTCTAGCGATTCTAGGCGCTCAGTCCGGAACCGCGCGACTGCTACGGTCGCAGGTTCGAATCCTGCCCCGAGCATGGATGTGTGTGATGTCCTTAGGTTAGTTAAGTTTAAGAAGTTCTAAGTTCTAGGGGACTTATGACCACAGATGTTGAGTCCCTTAGTATTCAGAGCCATTTTTTGTCCTTTACGCTGTATAATGTCATTTGCCTCTCATAGAAATGTACCTTCAGTTATTGTGGTTTATTTGCCAGTAACATTTTTAACTGTTCTAACAAATAATGTTATCAATTAATGTTTTTTTTACTTATGATGTGCGACAATAAAGAAATGAGACTGATGTGAAAAAAATGTCGCTTACTGTTTTAGTCAACTTTACTGTTGTCTCCTTCAGAGTAATTGCCCTCTGATTGCACACACTTTTTCCAGCGCTTGTGCCATTGATGGCAACATTTCTGGAACTCATCTTCTTAATATCCTCCAAGACCCTCGCCACAGCTTTTTGGACATCTTGTATTGTTTGAAAATGTGTCCCTTGACCGCCGTTTTGCCTCTTGGAAATAAAAAAAATGTCGCATGGAGTGATATCTGGTGAATAAGGTGGCTGTTGTAGTACTGAAATTTGTTTGAGGTTAAGAATTGCTGTTCTGACAGAGCAGTATGGGATGGCGCATTATCGTGGACACGAAGAACTCTTTAACGAAGTCTTTCCAAAATTTCTTTGCAGTAATGATGGTTAACTGTTTGTCCAGGAGGCACCCACTCTTCATAAGCAATTCCCTTGGAATCAAAGAAGCACACAAGAATGCATTTCACTTTCGACTTAGACGTCTGAGCTTTTTTTGGTCTGGGTGATCCCTTTGAGCACCATTGCGAACTTTAGAGTCTTGTCTCTGGATCTTACTGAAAAAAAAAACAACTTTCATCACCAGTGATAACATGGCTCAACAATTCTGGATTGATTTCCGTTTGCTGTAACAGATCGACTGCCACATTTTTCCGTGTTTCTCGCTGTTGTGGTGTGAGATTTTTGGGGATCGTTTTTGCACAGATCTTTCTCGTACCATGATCTTCAGTTATTATTAGACGAACCATTTCTCGATCGATGTTCACTTCGTGTGCAATCATTTTCACGGATAATCTTCGATCAGATCGTACGAGTTCACGTGTCCTGAGGTTGATGGTCGTCCACTGCGGTCTTCATCTTCAACATTCTTTCTGCCTACACTAAACATTTTATGCCAACGAAAAACTTGAGCTCTTGACATAACCTCCTCTCAAAAAGCCTTCTGAAGCTTACTGTAAGCTGTCGTCGCGTTTTCACCCAATATAACGTAAAAAGAAATGGCACACCGTTGCACAATATTATGCTGTTCCATTTCCGTGACGAGAGACACAAACACATGTTAACTTATTACAGCACAACTCATGACTGAGCTGTTGCATCGATGTGCCGCTTGGACTAGAAGCAGCTTATAGACCAAGGTCAAAGATATTGCGCCAACACAATCCTGCAGGGTTCCCACATCTTGCAAACAAAATCAGCTTCATTACTTTATTGTCGCACCTTGTATGTACAGTACACTTGTTATATGTCTTTTGCCTTTTATGGAATGGTAATTTCAGTGACTTACGGTTTTAATGTCATTAATAATCCGAACTACTGTAATAAATTATCTTCCCTAATAATCTCTGTTAACATTTTCGGGTTGTAATTCAGTATTACTCCGCACGTGCATACATGCGACCACCAGCTGAGCCTGCTGCATCACCTCCGCCACACACTGTCAAGTGACTTGCGGAGTATGGATGTAGATGTAGATGTAGATCACTGCCTGCGGTGCCCAGGTACGACTCAGCCCCCGCCGCCCACCTCTCTGGCCCCATTTATGTGGCCCATCGGCAAAACATTAGTAGAAGGGGCGCAGTCTTATGACTATGTACTGTAGTACTAACATTTTAAGTTTGACAAGGCCAATATCTGGCATGTTTTAATTCTAATTTTATATTGTGACATTTCTGAAGAAGGCTACATTGTTAAACCGAAATCTAGGTAAAGTTTCTTTGCTTATGCAACTGGAGGCTGAAATTTAATATAATTACATTTTACAGTTGCTGACTCTGCTGCACCATGATAAAAATATTCAAATTCCTAGGTAAAAAGCTGAATTTACAGCCTTCAGATTTGACTGATTTATGTGTAACCGAAGATTTCTTTTAACACTCAAGAGGATGACCTCACGCTTTTCCTTATTTAGGTTGAGCTCCTGTAAAACATTGTCAATCTTGAGGATTTTGCATTCATTTACATTTGGTATGTCTTTGTCGTTGTTTCTGCATCAGTATTCTGACTTGTTTTATGTACCATAGGGGATCATCTTCATCGTTTGTTAATTTATTATGTATAAATCTCTTAATTACTTTCGATACTATTTCTTTGAATTCAAGCCACGTCTGGTCTACACTCACCGGTACATTGTTAATTTGGGAGGAGTGGAGATTGTCTCTCAGGAAGCGGTCAAGTGAATTTGTATCTGATTTTTTGAATAGGTATATTTTTCGCTTATTTTTGGAGGATTTGGGAGACAGTGCTAGTCCAACCACGACATCCCTGTGTTCACTAATCCCTGTATCCGTTTTGATGCTCTTTACTAGCGCAGGATTATTTGTTGCTAAGAGGTCAAGTGTTTTAGGCAACCGTTTACTATTCGAGTGAGGCCATCAACAAACTGCTCGCAATAATTTTCAGTCAATAAGTTTAGCACAATTTAGAACGATGTTTAATGCGCACCTCCGGATTTAAGAATGTATTTAAGCCAACATATCGAGGGTAAATTGAAGTTAATTGTATGAGTGGGGTACATGTTTGAAATTAGACTCAAGTTTCCTTTTAACCTTTTAGCAACTGTATCATCTGAGTTGGAAGGTCGGTGAAACGATCCAATTATTATTTTATTCCGGTTGCCTAGAACAACGTCTACCCACACTAATTCACAGAGACTATCCACATGAATTTCGCTACAAGATAAACTACTTCGAACAGCAACAAACATGCCACCGCCAACTGTGTTTAGCCTTTCCTTTCTGATCACCTTAGGCCCTTCGCAAACCTTCGGCTGAACTTATCTCCAGCTTTAGCCAGCTTTCAGTGTCTACAATGATCTGAGCATCAGTGCATTATTAGCGCTGGAGCTCTGGTACCTTCCCAACAGAGCTACGACAATTTACAGCTACTATACCGATGGGTCCTGGGTCTATGTTCTTCCTGTGTTCGACTTGCGTCCTTTGAAACTGAAGCCCTTCCGTGTTTGCCCGAGATCCTCCAACCTAAAAAACCGCCCAGCTTTAGCCAGCTTTCAGTGTCTACAATGATCTGAGCATCAGTGCATTATTAGCGCTGGAGCTCTGGTACCTTCCCAACAGAGCTACGACAATTTACAGCTACTATACCGATGGGTCCTGGGTCTAAGTTCTTCCTGTGTTCGACTTGCGTCCTTTGAAACTGAAGCCCATCCGTGTTTGCCCGAGATCCTCCAACCTAAAAAACCGCCCAGTCCGCACCACAGAGATCCTGTAACCCGTGTAGCCGCCTCCTGCGCATAGTAGACACCTGACCTATTTTGCGGAGTCCTAATTCCAACCACGCTATGGCGCAAGTCGAGGAATCTGTAGCCTACAAGGTCGCAGAACCGTCTGAGCATCCAAGTCAGACCCTCCATACGGTTTTGTGCCAGAGGTCCGCAATCGATCCTGTCAACTATGCTGCAAATAGTGAGCTCTGCTTTCATCTCGCATGCAAAACTGGCAGCCTTTACCACTTGTGATAGCTGCTCGAAACCAGAGAGAGTTTCTTCTGATCCAAAGCGACACACATCATTGGTAGCGACGTGAGCCACCACCTACACTAGGCTGCACCCTGTGATGTTCATGGCATCTGGAAGGACCCGTTCCACGTCTGAAGTGACCCCACCTGGTATGCACACGGATTGCACATCGGCTTTCTTCCCCTTCTTGGCAACCATGTCCCTATGGAGCTCTATAACGTGCCTAACATCGAAGCTCCCAACTACCAATAATCCCACTCTCTGTGATTGCCTAGACCTTGCAGGCTGAGAGGTTTCCTCTGAATCTGGACAAGCGACTGCATTTGACTGATGGACAGTGTCAGCCGCGGACAGCACATTTTCACAAAGTCAGAATCAAGAAGCTGCATTTCGCCTCAGCAGACCAGCCAACATGGTCAAACAGCTGGACAGCGAAGTGATGTCCAGTCTGTGCTGTTCAAGGCTGTATTGAAGATGGAGCCATCTCTACCATCACGTGGCTTTGAACCCCTGCCTGCCACCAGAGCATCTGGATGTACTGACCGTTCAGCATTCACTTCCTTCACAGAAATATAGAGTGGGGGTTCCAGCCAGCCCCGCCCCTGACGAGGTATCAACAGAAGACAACCAGGTCCTGCAACACTGGACGTGGTGCAGCCTGACGTATTCACTGACGTCAACATCAGCTCTTTTCCCGGAATCGCTGACGCCAGGATCCAGGCCTTGGACGATGACATTGTACTCGGAATTTCTTCCCTGCTCCTTTCCCCCCCTGTGGTCAATGGCGTTATGAAAGGAGGGGCAGGGCACCAATGGTGTGCAAGCCCAGCCTCCCACCCTTTAAACAATTTTAACATCTACAGTTTGAGTGCACGAGTGTAGTCATTTCTTCGTTGTTTGCATGTACGTCCAGGTCTCATGTGTTCGATTGATTTGATGCTTAAATTGAGGGTAGAAGACTTTAACAAGTCTTTTTGTTCAACTTATGTCAGAGAAATGTGCTCATAGCTTTCTACATCAAGAGTGGAAACAGATGATAATGAAGGAGCTTATGAGTGTAGACAGGAGGAATATTGTTCAACAAATAATGGCAATGCAACAGAACGTTAAGAAGGTGCATTATCTTACTGGACCCACTAACACAGTGTGTTTCATTTGCTCGAACTGCATACCATTTTTAAAATATATATCCAGTTTCACACTCAGCAAGAAGCAGCTGTGAGCTGTGCTGGAAATACCTGTCAGTACGTATTTGATTCATCTCTGCTTTATTTTCAACCCTATCAACATACACCACACACACACACACACACACACACACACACACACACACACACACACAGCCTTATCGTGACTATAGCGTATATGTCGGCGTTACACTGGCATGTTTTACACCGGGGTACACACCACAATTACGACGTGTGTACACCATACATACTTCGCACTGTGGGCTCATTTCGCTGCTTTCCCTCTAAGACACACAGAGATCTTTGACAGGCACGTGACAGCCATGTGTTGCTTCCTGTTAAGTGATCCTCGCCCAGAAACACCACTTGAGCAAGAGATAATTTAGTGTCTCAGTGTAGCCTGATTCAAAAAGTATTAAATTATTTATCAATCTTCACAGGTGTTCTTGTTACAAACAAGGACGTGGATGTGTTTCGTGACATACTAGTACCTCAGGATGTCTGCCTGACATATCAGACCTGTTGTCATTCAACTACCTTTAGCACAACCACGGCAGCTGCCGTCCGCAGCCCAAAGAGCACCTAATCCTGTGCTGGACGGGGACATGGACGTGTTCCGCAAGCTATGGCAGCAGCCTTCTACATTGACTATCCAGTTTCTTTGGACTGCCAGGCAATAAGTGGCTGTTACTGTAATTGTCAATCGTAAATTGATAATATACCCTATAAATTTTTCAACTCTATCAATCAATAAAAGCGCGCGCGAGCACACAAACACACACACACACACACACACACACACACACACACACACACACACACACACACACACAAACGGCGTAAATGTGGTGGTGTATACGAGTAAGCAGGTGTAACATCGGCATTATGCTGGTGTAATATTTTTGCCGGCCAGTATAATACTTTACAGCGGCGTGTACATCACAATTACGCTACGTGTAGAGCATAGATACGTCGAAAAAATGCCACGCTAAGATCCTTTGACAGTATAAAATAATGACGTCCTAGCGTAGTCTGCAGAATGTTAGCTGAGTGGGGTAAATCTGGAAATTGGTAGAATTGTCAAAATGAAGACGTACCAGTCAAAAACACTTGAGCAATTTATGCAGATGTGTGTCTATCTGCCCAATGTGTAAACACAGAAAAAAAGATGAGTTCAGTGTAAATACATAGCTACCTGCTGTTAAGTGTAGGTTCTCGCCCAGAAACACCACTTGAGCAAGAGCTAATTTAGTGTCTCAGTGTAGCCTGACGCAAAAAGTATTTGAATTGTTTATCAATCCTGCGTTGTTGCTTCACTGCTCCTCTTCGGAAATCTGCCCTCCATTCTAGGTCCGTGGTCTCTAGTCAGAAGCTAGATGACTACCTTATCTTTCCAGCCAAGCTTTAAACTATTGTATGGAAAATACACTGCATTTAGGTACACTTTAACACCAGTTAGACCATATTTTCTCGTGATAATTGTTGCACCACGAAAATCTCAACCGTATTATCCATGTTATAAATAATTATAGACTGGATCGAACATGACAGGTAATCACGAGTATTTTTACGAATGCATACTGACACAGCGTAGCATGGTGGAACTGTAGCACATTTGCCGGCCGGAGTGGCCTTGCGGTTCTAGGCGCTACAGTCTGGAGCCGGGCGACCGCTGCAGTCGCAGGTTCGAGTCCTGCCTCGGCCATAGATGTGTGTGATGTCCTTAGGTTAGGTTAGGTTTAATTAGTCCTACGTTCTAGGCGACTGATGACCTCAGAAGTTAAGTCGCATAGTGCGCAGAGCCATTTAAACCATTTGTAGCACATTTACAGATAGAGTGTTACCGGGTGACAATTATTGAACTATATGCAAAAAAAGTAAGTTAGTTACAAACTACGGCGCACACACATTTTATTTAACATGTAAACGTCATTACAGATACTCGAATTTAGGTTATGTCATGTTCGATGCCTGCTATCATTGGCAGTGATGTGGCGCAGACGAATAGAGAAATTCTACATGACCCATTGAAATGTCGGAACATCGATGCTGTCGATGACCTCCTGAATGGCTGTCTTCAGCTCGGCAATGGGTTTGGGGTTATTTCTGTACACCTTGTCTTTAATATAGCTCCACATGTATTCAGATCCAGAGAATATAGCAGCCAATCGAGGCCCATGCCAGTGGTCTCTGGGTACCCCAAAGTGCTCCTCCAGGACATCAAACACTCTCCTGCTTCGATGGGGTCGAGCTCTGTCTTGCATGTTCCATATCTTGTAGAAATCAGTGTCACTTTTGGTAATGGCGATGAAATCATCTTCTAAAACCTTCACGTAATGTTTGGTAGTCACTTTTCAATCAAGGAATATCGCACCTATTATTCCGTGACTGGACATTGCACGCCACACAGCCACCTGCTGAGGGTGAAGAGACTTCTCGATCGCGAATTGCGGATTCCCAATCCCCCAAATGGCCAATTATGCTTATTGATGGACCCGTCCATAGGAAAGTGGACTTCGTCGCTAAATCAAACCATATTCACATAATAGTCCTGTTTTTTCAATTCTGTAGACAATAGTGCTGGCGAAACACAACCGCTGTTCCATCGCCCTGGAGCTCAATGGCTGATGGGTTTGAATTTTGTATGGGTAGATATGCAGGTCTTGAACAACGATTTGCTGCAGTTTCTACCGGCTGATTCCCACCTGCTGTGCAGCTCGTCTGATCGATTTCCTGAGGCTGGTTTGAAACACAGCAAGTGTCTTCTCGACGTTTTCAGATGTTTTCACCCCTTTTTGGACGACCGACATTGCCAACACTGCCATCAAGAACGCTACCCATTCTATAAAAGTTGTGAATCAAATTCTGGACTAGAATGAAATTTTCACTCTACAGCGGAGTGTGCGCTGATATGAAACTTCCTGGGAGATTAAAATTGTGTGCTGGACCTAGACACGAACTCGGGACCTTTGCCTTTCGTGGGCAAGTGCTCCACCAACTGAGCTACCCAAGCACGACTCACGCCCCGTCCTCACAGCTTTACTTCTGCCAGTACCTCGTCTCCTACCTTGCAAACTTTACAGAAGCTCTCCTGCTAACCATGCAGAACTAGCACTCCTAAAAGAAAGGATATTGCGGAGACATGGCTTAGCCACAGCCTGGGGGACGTTTCCAGATGAGATTTTCACTCTACAGCGGAGTGTGCGCTGATATGAAACTTCCTGGCAGATTAAAACTGTGCTTGACCTCGGTCGTAAACTTCCTTTGAGCCGCAGTTGGGCTGTTATAATAGGCCTTCACAAGCGCTATACGCTCAGTCACGCTGTACCATAACATTTTCACATGCAAATGGCCGACCACAACTAGGCGCTTACGCATGCGCATACTGATTCCCATCATGCCCCGCGGCCCACCTTGCATTTTGAATGTCCTAATGCAATCCGTACAGGATCTAACATTCTGCGTGGTGTCTGTTTGTTCTATATCGTGTCTCCCTACCACTTTCCTGCAACGACGCTCTGAGCGTGTTTTTTAGGGAATTGACTAGTTTGAACCTGGGACCTGTTGCTGGTAAGGAGACGCCAGACCACACATGACATGTAGAGTTCAGAAGAGTTCAGTGAGACTAGCGGTGATATAATCAAATACTTAATAATTTCAGCGTCAGCTCCATTACACTCCCTGTAAAAGAATCTTGGTATTAACTAAATTTAGTGGAAGGGGTTCAAGGCTTTCCTGTTTTTAGTTAGCTGGTAAAATAACGTCGAAAAAGCAGTTAAGTTTACCATTGGAAATTTTATTCTACTCACAAAACATTGTTTATAAATTGCACTATGATAAAAGGAAATGTTTTAATACAGGATGGTAAAAACCAACTGCGTTCAACAAAAATCTGAACGAATATTCCCTGAATGGGTTTCCAAGTTCTACAATGGATCGAAGGATGACCTATGCCATATCACATCTATAATCTAGGTTTAAATTAAGTTTCACAAAAGAGAAAACTATCAAAATGGTCTACAGTGACCCTCAATTATCTTCAATTACTTATCTAACTTGTCGTAAATTACAGTGGCTGATGTGGCTTCTCAGTAATTATATAACAGAAAAATCATCGCGTTTCAGATTTTTACTTCAAGTTGCAAATACCATGAGCTTTAATTGACGACCGACACCAGTATTATGCAAAAAGGGGGTGTAACAGATGAGACTTCTGCAGTTCTGAATGAAGCTTTATGCGCTGTTATGCGGCATCGCATGTGTTCATTACCTTGTCGGTGTTTGTCAGGAGGCAGCGGGCAGCACAGCTCCGCTCACCTCGCCGTCTCGGAAGCAACTCTCTCCTAACTTCTCCTTACTACAATTTACCGAAGTAGGTTAAAAAAAACTATCTGGCTGTGTTTTCATCTGATAAATCAGGGTCTCAATGTTAACCTTAAGCTCGCCTACAAAAATTCTGTCTATCCAATGAGAAACGTTATACTTTTCATGGTGGGCCAATGTTTTTAAAGTTTGCAACGTAATAGAGATGCGAAAAAGTCTCACGCTAAAACTTGCAGCTGGTGTGGTCCTTTTAGTGTTATCGTAAGATCTATACTGTTCTACTGGAGGGCTCTATCTTTTAACATGGGCTGGGGGGGGGGGGGGTCCCTAACGTAACAGAGACGCGAAGAAGTCTCACACTATAATTTGCATCTGGCGTTGTCCTAGTGGTTAGCTGGCGACGTGAGTGTCCAGTCCGTCCATTATCGTAGGGCCTTCTAGCTTAACACGGTTCTGCTTTCGGCTTCTGTTGTCGTTTCTCCCCTCGGAACTGCATCTGTCTCACGGTGGGAAGGTATGACATGCATTTAGGCATTCTTGTGTTAGTCTGTGGTATTCCATTTGCTCACTCGTTACTCGTATTACTTTGGTTAATTTAATGTCACGATTTATTCGGAGCTATGTGACATACTACTGTATTTGCTTATCACGTCAGGGTTTTCATGGAAGGTGTTGGATTTGCCTGACACCTTACAAGGAGTTACAACGATTTTATTTGATATAGTTCAATAGTTGTCGCCTCGTATCTGTTGTAGCTTCAGAGCACTAAAAGAACGCATCAAAAGTGACGTCATGGTCAGGCGGCTGGCTTATAATCTCTTAATAGACAGTTCATTAAGTCTCCTCGGCACAGTAGCATCCTGTAGTGAACTGACCATATTTGGTCAAAAAAACACCGAGTAGGAAGTACACTCATGCTCATAAATTACGGATAATGCTGATACATGGTGAAACAACGCTCTGGTGGACGGTTTGCGGGTTTAAATCACCTCGGGGTATGACCATGCGGTGCATTTGACGTGCGGTCGTCGCACGGTGGCGCTGGCAGCAGTCCACATACGCAGGGGTGTGTTGGTGCATGTCAGAGTACAGTGCAACGAGTAAGTGTGCAGACGTTTTCAGACGTGCTAATGGTGACAGTGTGTTGAAAATGGCTCAAAGAACACATACTGATGACGTTGTGAAGTGTAGAATACTAGGGCGACTGGAGGCTGGTCAAACACAGCAGGTCGTATCACGGGCTCTCCGTGTGCCACAAAGTGTGATCTCAAGGTTATGGCAACGATTCCAGGAGACAGGAAACGTGTCCAGGCGCTACGGTACGGACGTCCACAGTGTACAACACCACAAGAAGACCGATATCTCACGATCGGTGCCCGCAGACAGCCACAGAGTACTGCAGGTAGCCTTGCTCGGGACCTTACTGGAGCCACTGGAACAGTTGTCTCCAGACACACAGTCTATAGACGACTGAACAGACATGGTTTATTCGCCCGGAGACCTGCAAGGTGCATCCCACTGTTCCCTGGTCACAGGAGAGCCCGTAAAGCCTGGTGTCAAGAACACAGTACACGGTCATTGGAACAGTGGTTCCAGGTTATGTTCACGGACGATTCCAGGTATAGTCCAAACAGTGATTCTCGCCGGGTTTTCATCAGGCGTGAACTAGGAACCAGATACCAACCCCTTAATGTCCTTGAAAGGTTCAACTGGTTCAAATGGCTCTGAGCACTATGGGACTCTACTGCTTTGGTCATCAGTCCCCTAGAACTTAGAACTACTTAAACCTAACTAACCTAAGGGCATCACACACATCCATGCCCGAGGCAGGATTCGAACCTGCGACCGTAGCAGTCGCACGGTTCCGGACTGCGTGCCTAGAACCGCGAGACCACCGCGGCCGGCGTCCTTGAAAGGAACCTGTATGGAGGTCGTAGTTTGATGGTGTGGGGTGGGATTATGATTGGTGCTTGTACATCCCTGCATGTCTTTGACAGAGGAAGTGTAACGGGTCAGGAGTATCGGGACATCATTTTGCACCAGTATGTCCTTCTTTTCAGGGGTGCAGTTGGTCCCACCTTCCTTCTAATGGACGATAAAACACGGCCTCACCGAGCTGCCATTGTGGAGGGGTACCTTGAAATAGAAGATATCAGGCGAAAGGAGTGGCCTTCCTGTTCTCCAGACCTAAACCCCATCGAGCACGTCTGGGATGCTCTCGGTCGACGTATCGCTGCACGTCTTCAAATCCCTACGTCACTTCAGGAGCTCCGGCAAGCACTGGTGCAAGAATGGGAGGCTATACCCCAGCAGCTGCTCGCCCACCTGATCCAGAGTATGGCACCCCTTGTGCGGCCTGTGTACGTGTGCGTGGTGATCATATCCCATACTGATGTCGGGGTACATGCGCAGGAAACAGTGGAGTTTTGTAGCACATGTGCTTCGGGACGGTTTTCTCAACTTATCACCAATACCGTGGACTTACAGATCTGTGTCGTATGTGTTCCCTATGTGCCTATGCTATTAGCGCCAGTTTTGTGTAGCGCCACCTTGTGTGTCTCCACATTCTGTAATTATCGTTAATTAATGAACGTGAGTGTAGATTGCAGCAGAGCCAGCCGCAGGCAAGCGCAGGTGTTAGGCTTTACAAAGTATAAAACAGCCGTTGTAACACTGCGATATCAAATGGCCTGTCTAGGTGTGGCAACAGTTGTCCCAGTAGTACCTAAGTGGAGGAAACAGGAAGCTTTTCCACACTGGCAATCAGTGAAGTGTTTAGCGTACTTGCAAAGAGGCACAGATGAGCCCGGGCAAGCGCAGCCTGAAAGCATATATAGACATTTTGCACTAACGCCACTTGTATTAGTGTCGCAGCTCCACAAACCACAGGACTGTGACGCAGGGACGCCATCAAGAATTCATTCATTGGCCGCAGTTTGACTCCGCAACACGACAGCCCGCCCTGAAAGGAGGGGAGCTGGAGCCTCTGTCTCTCCAGGCTAGCACTGGGTTTCTTGCGAGCTATCACACCAGAGCAGTGGATTGCGGACGTTACGTCGCCTGCCCACTGCCTGTTTTATTTATTTATTTATTGTTCCGTGGGACCAAATTAAGGAGTAGTCTCCATGGTCATGGAACGAGTCAATACATGGAATTATAACACGATAGTAGAAACAGATAAAATGAAATATAAAAAACATAGTCATAAGTTTAGACCTTGGGCTACTGCTAAGATTTTTGAGTTCTTGTGGTAGCTTATTGAAAATGGATGCAGCAGAATACTGCACTCCTTTCTGAACAAGAGTCAAGAAAGTCATTCCACATGCAGATTTGATTTATGTCTAGTATTAACTGAGTGAAAGCTGCTAACTCTTGGGAATAGGCTAATATTGCTAACAACAAACGACATTAAAGAAAATATATACTGGGAGGGCAATGTCAGAATTCCCAGACTATTGAATAGGGGTCGACAAGAGGTTCTCGAACTTACACCACATATAGCTCGAACAGCCCGTTTTTGAGCCAAAAATACCCATTTTGAATCAGAATAATTACCCCAAAAAATAATACCATACGGCATAAGTGTATGAAAATATGCGAAGTAGACTACTTTTCGTGTTGAACTGTTACTTATTTCAGATACTGTTCTAATGGAAAATAAAGCAGCATTTAGTTTCTGAACAAGATCCTGGATGAGGGCTTTCCACAACAGCTTACTATCTATCCAAACGCCTAGGAACTTGAACTGTTGCGTCTCGCTTATAATATGCCCATTCTGTCTGATAAAAATATCGGTTCTTGTTGAATTGTCAGTTAGAAACTGTAAAAACTGAGTCTTACTGTGATTTAGCATCAAATTATTTTCCACAAGCCAAAAACTTATCTCATAAACTACATTATTTGATACTGTTTCAATATTACACACAAGATCCTTCACTACCAAGCTGGTGTCATCAGCAAACAGAAATATTTTTGAATCACCTGTAATACTAGAAGGCATATCATTTATATAAATAAGAAACAGCAGTGGCCCCAGCACCGACCCTTGGGGAACGCCCCACTTAACAGTGCCCCATTGGGACTGAACATCACTACCACTCTCAGTGTTGCGGAGAATTACCTTCTGCTTTCTGTTCTTAAAGTAAGAGGCGAACCAATTGTAAACTACTCCCCTTACTCCATAATGGTCCAACTTCTGCAGTGTGCAGCATGCATACTGCAGTGTGCACCATGCCACGAAACAGATAATTAATACGCTTTGGCCCTTGTGCATATTATTTTGGTCAGGGACAATCATTCTTCTGCACAGCACCAAGGGTGCAAGTCGCACCAACACACTCGCGATCGTAGCTGCGTGCCGGGACCAGGGTCAACACAGACAAAGGCAATTCTCTCACATACCACTCTGTCGGCATTGCTGGTTGACACCCAAGCACACAGGAAGTCGCTGGATGCCTCAGTCATGCTGCTAGTGTTTGCACTGAACCAAGGCGGCGAGACATAACACGCATATTTTGGTACTTCTGGCTGTTTCTCTGGCGCCGCACAGCGTCCCCCAGCACCCTTTTGGCGCCAGACCACTTCATTGTGTGCTTACAGAAAATATCGTGACGTCTTTAATTTATAGTGCTTTAGTTCTCTGTTCCAGTCGCAAATGAATCTGAGAGAAATTCGTCTGCGTCCGTACTTGGTGGCGCGGACTTGACTGTGCTTGGTGGAGGTAACTGTGTTGTGCAGAACAGCACGAAATGTTGCTGCAAACCAACTTCTGAAAATCGGCTGCATAGCCGATTTGTATCTGGAGACGCTGCGTTGTGGGGTCGGGATGGAGGATGGGGATGCCACAGCGTGCCACGAAATGGTCTCAGTACAGTGCTGGCTGGCTGTGTAGCATCCTGGTGCTGAACAGTTTCTCTCTATACAAATTTGTAGATATGCATTAAGATGTGCTGCTCACACATACGTGGGTGTAGGACGCACGTTATTCCAGTATTGCGATTTTTTTTCTTACTCATCTGGGTAATTTTGTCAGGTGAGTCCTAAGCGGTTGTTGTGGCACAACGTCGCAAGTAGCGGAGGTTCCAATCGAGACTGACTGAAGAAATGCAAGAGCAGTTGGTACCAGGCGCAGAGGCGGACAGAAGACATCTTGAAGCGGCTGTGAGCTGCCCTAAATACCCAGGCCGTGCAGAGATACTAGTGGAACTATTTGCGGTCACGTGGCCCACAGAGGTGAACAGGTCCACGTGACAGCAACGTCTGGGGCGCCTGCGCGATACCTCCTGGCCTAAGCAGCGCGCACGATTGAAGCTCTGTCAACTTCCTAGGTAAGTCCATCGAGGTTAGGCCACTAGTAAACCACTGATGCGATAACATTTGCCGAGGTGTAGGGCGTAACCAAGTACACATCAATAGTGCAGTTCTCATGTTTGCTACTGTTTGCCATATCATTTACGCAAAACAATGCCAATAGACGCAGTTGACTACATTGTAAAATAGTGTACAGTGGAACAATGAAGATTGCACACTCGACCAAATCACTAATTTATACTCAGCACTAAAACTGTGTGAGATTCATGAGTCATTTTCCATCGAGTCCATATAACGATAGCTGTAGGTGACCCGGAAGTACCAGTGTAACATACAAAGAAACGCCCCCTACAGGCGAAGGTATTAAAATCTTAATGGTTAAATGCCGAAGCACGTGCCAGAGTTTGAAGCACTCCTAAGAAGTAGTGAAAACCACGTAATACTAACGAGGGGAGGCCACGACGTGGGGATTACGGATTTACTTCAAACGTTTTATGCCTTTAGTGGGCCATTAAAACAACAGAATATGCAAGTAATAAGATACACTACTCTGGCAATTCCGACCAAATCGCAATAGAAGTTTTAAGCGCCTATTATCTAACGTTCGTACTAATACCTGTGAGAAGGTGCCAGTCGTTTGAAGCTACTGTGGTTCGCGTTTAGCAAGCGGATCGTCGACGAGACGAGGTTTTGAATCCTGTTAGCACGTGCTTATTAATCTATGTTTTTTTAACTACTCGTCACATTATTTAATTTGTATGACGTTTGAGAGATAATATAATGAAAAAAAATCCCACGTGCATTTTCATGAAGGTGTAGTGAATTCGTATGTTATTTGACTATTCTCTGTTTGTAATTAAATTTTCCTGGACGAGGGACAGGCTTAGAAAGGCCAACTTAGACCTGTATAAATAATGATATGAATGGCATTATTCACAATCAGTATTGTAAGCCGCAATGTGCCACACCACAAGAGGAATGTACAATTACTCATGGATGTGCTTTCGACATAACACACTGCAGGATGGTATTTGTCATAAAGACACGGAAAACATTAATTGTAACTTCATACAAATACACGTGGGTTTTTCCGCTATATTACCTCTCAAATGTCATATAAATTTAATAATGTGATCAGTGATGAAAAAAACAACAGATTAATATTTACGTTGGAGCGGGTGTCGATCCATCGCTTCGTACACATTCACGTTCGTCTTACGAAGCTCGGACGCTGATTACTTGAGCACCATGAAGTAACGTCCGGCACCTTCGCACAGTTACGTCAGGTACATAATAGACGCGTAACAGTTCCCTAGTGGTTTTCTCGGAATTGTCAGAGTTGTGCACCTTGCTGATTGCACATCATGTTGTTTTAATGGCCTACTAAAGGCATACAAAGTTTGTAGTAAATCTGTGATCCCAACGTGGGGTCTCCCATTATAGGTACAGAAATCTGGTTAAAACCTGAAGTTCACAACAATGGGACTTATGGGGAAAATTTAAGCGTGTATCGAAAGGCTTGGCTAATGTGAAATGAAGGTGATGTATTTAACCCAGTAGAAGAGAAACTCAGATCTACAGAAATAGAAATAGAATCTTTATGAGAAAGTGTTTGGGCAAAACTCAGCATCAAGGGTGGGCATAAAATCCTAATTGGATCCATCTGTCGACCATAAGACTCACACTCCGTTGCAGTAGAAAACTATAGAGAAATGCTCAGTTCGCTAGTACGTAGGTACACCAATCACACTGTAATCTTCGGAGAAGACTTTAATCATCCAACAAACGAATGGGATAACTGGAGTTTTGTTAGTAGTGGGCGGCAAGAGTCCCGTGAAACAGAAATAAATGCGTCCCCTGAAACGTACCTAGAACAGATGCTTCAACCCCAATCACGATGGAAATATATTAGATGTAACGGCAACAAACAGGCCTGACTTCTTTGAGGATATCCACTTCGAAATTGGTGTTAGTGACCAACAATTGTAGCAGCAAGGATTGGGAAAGTGCAGAGATCAACTAAAACAAGTAGAAAGATTTAATGTTCAGTAAACTTAATAAAGAAGCAGTAGTGTCTTATTTCAATGAGGAACTTCAAACTTTTGGCTCAGGGGAGGAGCGTGTAGAGAAACTATGGTTCAAGTTAAAAACAATAGCTGACTATGGGTGAATGGATATCTACGTACGATTCGGCATTTCTGGATTTCCGGAAGGCTTTTGACACTGTACTACAAAAGCGGAATTCGTGAAACTTCGGTTACGCGATAAATCAGTCAAATCTAAAAGCCGTAAATTCAACTGAATACCTAGGTATTATGATTACGAACAACTTAAATTGGAAGGGACACATAGAAAATGTTGTGGGGAAGGCTAACCAAAGACTGAGTTTTACTGGCAGGACACTTGGAAAATGGAACAGATCTACTAAGGAGACTGCCTACACTACACTTGTCCGTACACTTTCAGAATACTGCTGCGCGGTGTGGGATCCTTGCCAGATAGGACCGATGGAGTACATCGAAAAAGTTCAAAGAAGGGCAGCACGTTTTGTATTAGCGCGAAATATGGGAGAGAGTGTCACAGAAATGATGCAGGATTTGGGCTGGAGATCATTAAAAGACAGGCGTTTGTCGTTGTGACGGAATATTCTCACGAAATTCCAATCACCAACTTTCTCCTCCAAATGCGAAAATATTTTGTTGACACCGACCTACATAGGGAGGAACGATCACCAAGATAAAATCAGGAAAATCAGAGCTCGTACGGAAAGATATAGGTGCTCATTCTTTCCGCGCGCTATAAGAGATTGGAATGATAGAGAACTGTGAATGTGGTTCGATGAACCCTCTGCCAAGCACTTAAATGTGATTTGCAGAGTATCCATGTAGATGTAGATGTAGATATGAAGTGAAATAGTTCATGATTAGAGGGAGACTGTCCATGGTGTTACAATCACTGTAGGGAGACTTCTAAAGAAAAAGAGACTACTGCATAATAGGTGTAAAACAAAGCACAGGGCTATAGTTAAAGAGATGCTGAATGAATCACGTTTGGCTGTCAAGAGAGTAATTCGAGAAACCTTCAGTGACTACCATAGCAGACTATTGTTGAAAGCTTTTTCACAAACACCAAAGAAATTGTGGTCCTATGTAAATGGCACCACAGTGTCCAGTCACTCACGGACGAGACAGAAATCGACATCGAAGGTACCAAAGAAAAAGCAAAAATGAGTAACTTCGTTTTCAAATGTTCCCGTTAAAAGGAAAACCAAAGAGTATTGGCCCAATTTAACACTCGTACTGCTGCAGGGCTGGTTGGTCTCTCACAATCCTTTAAACAAACTGTCCTCCTACCTGGACGGGCTTCGGGTTGTCTGCTCCTTCACTCTGCGATAGTACATAATAGTTTAGCCGATAAAAGCAGCATTGACGAAAATTCGACTAAATAACTGCCACGGAAAGGCCACATAACTATAGTTCACGGGCAGTAGCTGAGAGTTAAACTACCGAGTGTTCCGGAGTCTTACATGACTCGTTAGAAAAAATGTCTGTATTTTCCTTAAACCCAGAAAAAAGGTATCAAGTCTGTACTTAATATTCCCACATCAATTACGCAATGTTACTGATTGTGTCAGTAAGAAATCCACACCCGAAATCAGCCACAAGATATTTAGTCTGACCCGATATTGTGAACGTCCTAAACAGTCGCTGACCTACGCCTATTTGCATGTTAACACATTCAGTCGCTCAGAAGGCTTCTTCTAAGGAAGTGCTCGCGGTAATGTCTCGTTATCTGCCCGAAGCAGCCGGCCGGAGTGGCCGAGCGGGTCTAGGCGCTACAGTCTGGAACCGCGAGACCGCTACGGTCTCAGGTTCGAATCCTGCCTCGGGCATGGATGTGTGTGATGTCCTTAGGTTAGTTAAGCTTAAGTAGTTCTAAGTTCTAGGGGACTGACGACCTCAAAGGTTAAGTCCCATAGTGTTCAGAGCCATTTGAACCATTTTTTGCAGGAAGCACGCCGGGGGCGTTCATGTACTGACATGAAAGGTTCACAAGCGAATATCTCATAAAATAAATCGCTCACAAAGCTCAAACTTTCACAAAACAACTTTGTAGTCGCTTTTCGACAGCGACACGAGAACCGATCAAATGGGTAAATTTCTTCATTTTGGTACAAATCTGATCAGCGCAGTTAAACATAGGTGTTTACCAGAAGAGAGCTTCCGTGAGACTCTCTCTGACTCAGAGCTGAGGCACAAAGCTCTCATCATTCTCGCGGGAAATGCTGAATTCTTATCGCCTAGTATGTTAAGCAGCCAATGAGATCATCTCGAGCACTTCTATACTCGCGGTATTTAAAATGTCAGACAAGCAAATTAGCGCAAGTAATTTAGACTAGAAATCTCGTAATTCCGAAAATTAAAAAAAAATCATGAAAACAAAATATGATTCCTGTCCTCAAAATAAATTACCAATAAATTTACTACTCAACGCCCCTTCAAGCTGGCTTTTACAAAATCAAGCTCACTCGGACATACGTCACAAATTCCCCTACTGCACGTTTTCACGCATACATTTACATAATTTTAATAAAATGTCACATTCTCACTCTACGTATGTCCTCCACTCACTCTCTCAGTCTTCCCAAAACCCTCACACAACCAAAAGAAGATGAAATAATAATTTTCTAAAGTACTTTTAATAACGTCAGAAATCTGTGGTAATGAAACTTCCTGAAAATTAGGTTATATGAACCTAACCTCTTTGTTGTACTTTCAATTGTTACTATAGATGAATACATTACAGTCCTTAACACCGTTCGACAATGCCAGCACGGTTATTATGTGGTTCAAAATGGTTCAAATGGCTCTGAGCACTATGGGACTTAACATCTGAGGTCATCAGTCCCCTAGAACTTAGAACTACTTAAACCTAAGTAACCTAAGGACATCACACACATCCATGCCCGAGGCAGGATTCGAACCTGCGAGCGTAGCAACAGCGCGGTTCCAGACTGACGTGCCTAGAACCACTTTTTTTTTTTTTTAACGATTAGTGTTAGTTGGATTCGAACCGTCCCGTTGCCCACGACACTCTCGTAAAGCGCGAACACTAAACATTTTTTTTTTTTTTTTTTTGGCAACTGTCAAGACTACAGAAAGAGAAACGACATTTCAATAATTGGGCGGACAATTTATAATACTGTGAAAAAAAAATTTAAAAAGTAGGGGGAATTTTGAACCCTGCTCGCTCATTTTTTTTTTGTTTTGAGAAAGCATATGAAAAAAACAAGGCAGCCATGCGCAAAAAGTTGCCAATAAAGTGAACTAAAAAGGGCCATCTTGCTCGCCGCGGTCACATTGCTAGGCGGGCGGCCAGGAACGGGCGGTCGTCATTACATTGGACATCACCAGCCACCAATCGTTGGAGCGCCCGGGGCCGCTGCACACAGTCAGAGACTGTTTCTGTTACCATAGGGGAATCGTGGAAAGATCACATCTACAAGTTAATGTCTTCTCACACCCGGCACACCCCAGCTGGGTGGTGGGTCCATGAATGACGAACCCAAATAGTTCGCAAAAAGGTTCCGGTAATCCTGTCTGTTCGTTAAGACCAGAAACTCGTCGATCATATAGTACCATAATTCGAGGACGTCTTTGTCTCCATCGCGGTATATGTAGTGTATCGCCATTCCTCGTACCCAATTAACCGCATTCATCCGGGTCATAGGGAAATAGACAGCGTCGGGATGAAAGAGTTCTTGGGGTAAAATCGAAACGTAGGGGCGGCGGAGCAGGAAAGCCAGGATCTGGCGGATCAGTTTCCAGCACTCACGCGCGGGGCCACAGTTCAGTCTATGTTCGTCCGTGTCTAACGTCGTGCAACGGGGGCACACAGGGTCGTCAATTAGGTGAATGGCATGCAGCCGTTGTCGGGTTGGAAGTTTCTCGTTAACAACCACATACCACGTCGACCGCACGAAAGTAGACAGGAACGGCGCGTGGATGGCTCGCCATACCCGTGGCCAGTCGACCGTAGGGTGGCGCCGTACAATGTCGTTATCCGGAGTCCAGTGCTGGAGAGCACTATAATAAGTCTTCGCTGTCGGATTCCGTGTCTCCGATATAACCCGCAACACATAGCTATGCTCTACGAAAAACGTTCTAATATGTGACAGCGAGGGCGATAAATGTCCAACTGGTACCGGTGGGTACAGCGTACGTGGGGCCACTTCTTCAATCAGTAGGCCGGGGAGACTGGCTGTTGGTGAAAGCCAGAGTCGCCTCATGGAACGGAGATACAGTGCCAGCGCTCTGTGCTTGACGTGAGTGAGTCCAACACCGCCTTTGTCGAAGGGTAAAGTAAGCCTAACAAAACGGATCTTGAAAACAGCACCATCGTTCACCACGTGTCCAAACACTGCCTGTATCCTGGAAGCCATTGTGTCCGTTATCGGCAGTACATGAGCGTAATGGTTAAGGTGAGAAGCCATGTACACATTGACGTATTGGGCGCGTTGCAAAATGTTCAATGATCTGAATTTATTGAGACGAGCCTCTAAACGAAGTCGTCGTAAGACCATACGATACGTAAAGGCCGCCGTGCGTTGTATTTGTCGATGGAGTGATATCCCTAAACACTTGAGCATCGGGACCTTTGTCAGAGGTACGGCCAGACCTGCAGGCATTCCTCGTCCTACCTCCATGTAGCGTGATTTCCGAAGGTTGAGCACACTGCCTGCCACCGCCCCATACTGGTGGAGCCAGGAAAACGCCGTGTGTATTTCGTCACCAGACCGTGCTAAGAACATCACATCGTCGGCGTATGCACCACATCGAAAGGTTACGGAACGGAGGGTAAGTCCTTCTAAGCGTCGCCGTAGTCCGTGAACAGCTGGTTCGAGGGCAACGGCGAAGAGCATGGCAGAAAGAGGACAACCCTGCCGGACGGACCTGTTGACACGGACGGGGGCGGACCGACAGCCGTTGATCATAATCCTCGTGACAGCCCCATGGATCAATCGAAGCACAACAGACGTCGTCAGACGCGGGACACCGATGTGTTCCATAACAGCACGCAGGAAACCATGGTTAACGCGGTCGAAAGCATGGTCGAAGTCCAGCGCAACAAGAGCGCCTTGGAGTCGGCAAGTTTGCATGAGCGCCACCACGTCTCTATAGGTGCTTAAAGTCGTAAACACATTAGTGTCGCCCCCGAGGCAGGTTTGATCAGTGTGAATGGCCGCCATTACCGTAGGTTTGAGCCTCTCACGGAGCATGCGTGTCAACAGCTTATAGTCAGTGTTTAGCATTGTCAACGGGCGAAAATCAAGAGGGCGACGGCCTCCGCCGGGTTTGGGCACAGGGATCAAGAGACCCTCAGTAAAGTCAGATGGTACCTGAAAATCGGCGTCCAGGAGTTCACTGTACATCCTGACCCACATTGGGCCCATGAGATCAAAGAACCGCTTGTAAAATTCAAGAGGGAGGCCGTCAGGGCCAGGCGTTTTGTTGGGAGAGCCACGCAACAGAGCCTCTCGCAGTTCTTCCAAAGTCACCGCCGACAAGAGCGTAGTATCATCTTGTAGGTTCCGAGAGACTGGTAGGTCAGATAGGACTTCCCTGACCCCTACATTCATGTGGGACTCCCTCTCGTAAAGAAGTTTATATGACTGTGTGAACGCTCGGACGATATCCATTTGTGCGTCAACGCGTCGCCCATCCTCCGTCTCAACCTCGGTAATGAGGTGCCTCTTGCGTCTTCGGCGTTCTTGAATGATATGGTGGAGGGAAGGTCGTTCACCACGAACATCATCAGTCGTCCTCGCTCGCACCCGCACACCCGCAAGACGTACGGCGTTGATACGAAGCAATTGTGCCTTGACGCGTTGTACTGCTGATTGTCGCTCTGGCGACGCCGGTTGTACAGCCAGTTCGCGGAGCGCAGTATAGTAAAAATCAGTAGTCGCAGTATACCAGCGCGCTCGGTCGCGTCCATAGCTGACTAATGTTCGGCACAGTGCGGGTTTTGCACACCGTAACCACCATTGAAGTACAGAACGGTAGGCGGGTAAACGCCGGTGGCAATTGCTCCATGTGGACTCGACTGCGCGTCTGCAATTTATCTCATCAAGAAGGGCCACATTGAGGCGCCACGGACCCCTACTTCGGCGGACGCGCTGGCGGGGAAGGGTGAGAGTACACACATATGCGAGGTGATCCGTGAACGCTGCCGGCCACATCTCAGCGTCGACAACGGCCGATCGTAGGCCGCGGGTGACGTAGACTCGATCCAAACGGCTCGCGGAGTGACTAGTAAAGTAGGTGTGTGCTCGACGGTCGCCGTGTTGGATGATCCAGGTGTCCAACAAGGCCAAGTCCTGTACAAGTGCCTGGAGTGCCGGGCAGGTGGTATAGTGTGGCTCCTGGTCGGATGGGCGGAGCACACAATTAAAATCGCCGCCTACTACCAAGTGGTCGGTATTGCCCTGAAAGAGCGGGGCTATATCTTCGGCAAAAAAGGTGCGCCGTTCTCTCCTTTTGCCGGTGCCTGAAGGAGCATATAAGTTCACCAGACGTACTGTACCAATCGTGAGTGCGACCCCCCGGGCCGACGGTAAATAGGAGACATCAGTGGCCATTATCCCTTCCCGCAGTAGAATCGCCGTACCTCCGCCGCCCACATCTGCAGGCATAGTGTAGGCGTCATATCCGTAGGCATCGAGACAGAGTCCTGATCGGACTTCTTGAAGGAAAACAACGTCCAGATCCGCAGCGCGTAACGTATCCTTCAGCATACGGGTCTTGACATCAGATGTAATGCCATTGACGTTGATCGTGGCGAGGCGGTATGCCTGGTCCATCAAGTCTCGGGAGGTGACCATGGTATGACAGGAGGGCAGTAGTCGCGACGTGGAGCGCCGGTCTTGCGAAGTGCTAGGCAGCGACGAGAGGTGCTCATGCCGCCCTAGGCGTCTGTCGCCGGCCGCGTAGATGCTGCAATCGGCATCGGTGCATCGTCTTGGTCCTGAAACGCATCCTGCAACTCCATCTCCTGCGCCCAGTCGCCCAGGGACGTTGACACCACTGGATCTCGAGAGGCAGAAGGAGGCAAGGGTGCATCCCCGGTGTCGGAGCTGCGGTGATCTCCCGCATCCCCATGTTGTCCAGACCCAGCGGTAGTGGGAGAAGACGTCGAACCGTGTGAGACGGTAGGGTCGCCTGTGTCGGCGCGGTGGAGCGGTTGAGGCACCTCGTCATCCAGCGGTGTCGCCTCGGGCTGTTCTACGTCGTCGGTTGTCTTGCGCCGCTTCTTATGACGCTTGGGTGATTTCTGCTTACGCTGCCGCGCCTCTGTTTCCGATGTAGGGCAAGGGGAGGACGCTGCATCCTGTGCTTCAACTTCCATCGCACCGTCGGCGAGCCGTTGTCACGGTGCGCCGGGGTCCGACGAAAGGACATCAGTAGCATCAGCACTGAAAGACGCTTGGGGCTCCGTGGAAGCTACTGCAGAGTCCTCCAAAGCTCGCACCAATACAGTGGGGTCGTCATATACAGCTGGCGTCTCCCGTCTCGCCGCCGCAACATACGTAATCGGCAGAGAGGTCGGTGTCGACGGACGAATCTGGTCGGTCGAGGGTGTCTGCACGAGACGGCGTTGCAGGCATTCGGTACGCATGTGTCCCGTCTGGCCACAACCGGAGCAGGTTCTCGGCTGACCGTCGTAAATAATTATTGCCCTGCAACCAGCGATCGTGAGATACGAAGGAATATGGCGATGCAGGTCAATACGGACTTGTCGCACCCCGTTAAGGACAGGGTAGGTGTCGAAGGTCTTCCATTTTTCGGCCGTGTGGCCGAGAACTGTTCCATAGGGTCGAAGAGCAAGGGTGACCAAATCCGCTAGAACTTCAAAAGGGAGCTCAAACACGCGCACATTTTGGATTCCCAATCCAGCACGTTCAAGCGTCACCACACCCACGTTTCCGTCTGAGTGGCAGAACCGATAACCTGCCGTCGAGCGTCTGAGAAGTTTGTCACATGCTTCGTCGTCAGTGAACTTAAGATATACGACGCTGGAGACAATAGATAAGTGGATACCGATCAGCTCGTTAGGATCAACATGTACCACATCGCGTAAAAAACGCTCTACTTCGTGGGCCTTGGGTCTAGAGTACGTAGTGTCGAACTGCAGCTTGATCGTGGCTTTCCGATACGAAAGAGCCATCGTGTGTCAGGAACGTGACGGCAATACGTAACACTAGCGCGCCGGCGCGGTAAACAACACACCCGGAAACGCGACACGGAGCGGCCGGGACGTACCGCACCGCTCCACAGCCAAAGGCCGACTGACCACTCGGCCACACCGGCCGGCATTATGTGTTTTAGTTAAAAATTTGTATCTTCGAAAGCGTTGAAGTTATTGACTTGAAATTTCAGCAGCATGGTTGTGTTATCCATGGAATTTGGTATAAAGTATGAAAAAGATCGATTAATATATAATAGTAATTCTTCAGATTCATAGGGAGTATATGTACCGTATCGCACGCAGCATCTGTCAAGTAGAAAGCTCGTTGGGCCCAGTAGCCAGCGTCAGCTGTGCCAGTGCGAGAACCAAAATATTCTCTCCTCCCGGCTCCGCTACAAGCTACGCTTTCAATGCAAGAAGACAAGTAGCTCAAAAATGGTTCAAATGGCTCTGAGCACTATGGGACTCAAGATCTGTGGTCATAAGTCCCCTAGAACTTAGAACTACTTAAACCTAACTAACCTAAAGACATCGCACACATCCATGCCCGAGGCAGGATTCGAACCTGCGACCGCAGCAGTCGCGCGGTTCCTGACTGAGCGCCTAGAACCGCTAGACCACCGCGGCCGGTGACAAGTAGCAATAATTTGCTATGTTACAGAAAGATGACCGAAACGGATATTAGTGTTAATGGTGTTAAGGAGCACCTGAAATAACTTGCTTGAGGGACTGGTAGAATCCTTATCAGATTCTATGATGACTTTGCCGCTAAGTTAGTTCTTCTTTTAACTATCATTACCACAGATCCTTCGAACAAAAAGAAGTGCTCAGTATTTAGAAGAAAATGCAAGCCACGCCTACGTACAAGCAGGGCGGTACAAATGGGCCACAAAACTAACAAATGGTTCAGATGGCTCTGAGCACTATGGAACGTAACATCTGAGGTCATCAGTCCCCTAGACTTAGAACTACTTAAACCTAACTAAACTAAGGACAGCACACACATCCATGTCCGAGGCAGGATTCGAACCTGCGACCGTAGCAGCAGCGCGGTTCCGGACTGAAGCGCCTAGAACCGCTCGGCCACAAAGGCCGGCTACAAAACTAACGTCCGTTACCCTTAACATCGATTTGTTCTTGATCTCAGGATGTAGTCTGATCTCAGATATTATGAGGTATCTCGAAGAGAATGATCTCTTCCATGCCAACCAGCATAGACTCCGAAAACATGGAACACATGAAACCCAACTCTCAGTTTCTCACTGACATGTTACTGAAAGCCTTGGATCAAGGTAGACAGGTAGATGCAGTATTTCTTGGTTTTCGAAAAGCATTTGACTCACCACCACATCTAAGCTAATCGTCAAAACTACGATTTTATGGGGTACCAAGTGAAATTTGTGACTGGATTGAGGATTTTTTGGTATGGAGGACGCAGTGTGATATCTTGAATGAATCATCGTAGAAGCAGAAGTAACTTCGAGTGTTGGGAACCTCGTTTTTTGTGTAATATGTTGATCCTAGATTACTAAACCCTAGTAAAATTTAAGATTGCAGTTGGTAGCAATTTGTGCTTCCCACCAACCTGGTAATGCCAGTATAAGGTGTAAAACAGGGCATTTTGCACTTATTTTGTATGGGACGTACCATTCGAGACCTTATAATCACAATTAACTAGCGCATAAACTATAAATTACGACGTCATTTGAATAAAATATCGAGAAGTAATACAAAAGTAGAAATGAGGGGCGAATGCAAAATAGTGGAATTATTACTTGTGAAATGAAGACTAAATTTCGTTTTTGTTGCGTGCTTGTGTGGAAAAAATGAAATGCATAAAAAGAACCCCTATCCTCTTCAGTCACGACGTACACATATGTGCACATCAGGTCTTTGTAGTGTCATCCTGCCACGCGTCGTTTCCCCGAATTGAGACCTGATGTGCTCGACTGTGCACGTCATGCGGTTTCTGTTTTTGCCGCTAGGTCGTGTGCAAGTTAGTTTTGGCGGGTTTTCTAGTATCCTGAAACTTCCGATCTTAAGGATGGCGTCATCTGCGACACACGAGATAGGCAAATTCAGTTTCAATATTCGTTTTTTAATTGTATTGCTGTTTTTATCGTGTCTTACTCCAAACAAGACATCAAGGAAGTGATATGTGAATGCAATTAAAACGATAGTTTTACAAACATCCACTGTTGAATTTGAAGTACACATTTGTGTACATCAGGTCTTAGCTCACAGAATGTAGTGGTACTAACGCTAAGACTTATCTCACTGTGAAATCGTAATTTAAAACGTAATCTAAATTAAAATCTAAAAGTTTTGCCACTAATACGGTAGAGTAGGAGAAAAGTCGTCGTGGGATGGACATGTAATCTATAGGTCCTTGGCACTAATCTCAGTAAAAGCTCTAAAAGTGTTAATTTTGTTATTAGGTTAACTTTCATTTCTTTATTCAATTACTTCAACAGTTACCTTCACTTCATTTAATTTTCGCTTCTCAGCTCTGACAGACGATGAAATTATGAAACTACTTGAGACGAGTGACTTGAGTGCCTTGTCAGATGAAGACGAGGATTCTGTTGATTAACTTCCAATTACACATGAACGTAGTGGTGTACCACCATTAATTCATGGATTATGTGCAAACGGCGTTGTCAAAAAGAAGGGATACCAAAACAAGTGTGGATGTCTCTCATTAACTTCAGAATTCACTTGGTCCACGACTTGGTGAAGTCTTAAAAAATTGTAGACTCACTGGAACTGTCGAAAGCAATTTCTCCGAGTGTAACACAGGAGAATGTCAGCAGATCTGATGAAGATGAGGAACACCAAATCTCACAAAACGAAGATGAATTGTGACAAAGCCAACTAGAGAAAGCAAATGTGACAGGGTTGGCCACCTCCCTGAATATATTGAGAGTATTTTTGCCTCAAGGTGTCGGCTACCAGTGTGCAAGTCACGTTCTCGCATAATGTGTGAAAAGTGCAAATTTTATTTGTTCGTATTAGAAAACAATTGTTTTGCTAACTTCCATAAGCATGAGAAGTAATATGTTCATAAAAAGTAATGTGTACATAAAAATGAGAAGTAATGTGAACATTTTTTATTGTAAATAAAAATATGAAAATACTAGAGATTGCCATTTTTTTTCTCTGTTATGACCCAATATATACGTATGTGTACAGTCAGTTATTCAAACATTATTTAAAATAAAATTTCAAAATTAGTTTTTTTGTGCTACTTTGAGATCAACTGCACCAAAAAAAGTAACTGAAATGTTTTTCCATTCTTTGTTTATCTTCGGGACTGAAGAGGCTATGTATTCTGGAGTGTAGAATCACATTCAGAAATCATGAGAATCTGAAATAATAGACACCAGAGAAGAAGGGTTAGAGGGTATTCAAGCACTACACCCGGCGGAGAGTAGAATGAAACAACACTTAAGGCTGTAGAAGGCCTACACTTTTATTACACGTAACTAGGAACGGAATAATAGGACGTACCTAGAAATAACCAATATGGCCACCGTCTAAGATAGAGTCAAAGTAGCTAATTCGAAGAAAGGATGGCTATCTACATTGTGGCTATCGATAATCGCAACACAATCTAAAATGTTCAGCGAGGACTTCCTGTCATCCGTGTCTATGTGCTCATTTGAATTGTGATTGTCGTTGGCGCTGTTTATTGACTGGGCTGCCGTAATTACAAATCAGTGCCGCGCCAGCAATTGTTCCAGTGGCAGGGCGCGTGCACACGCGAAACAAAACGGTCAACAAGCTGCGAGCTGAGTCAGAGGGGGTAAGCATGCAGCGCCACGTGCGACCTCTCGCCACCTGCGCCTTAACTACACGGCCGGCCGATAAACATTGACAAATGCGCCGCTGCATAATTCAGCGGGCGGCGCTGGCCTCTGATTGGCAGGCGCGCGTGCCGCCGCTGCCCCCACCGCTGCACTCCAGTCACCGCTAATGGGTGGCGCTCCGAGCCGACGGTCGCTCAATTGTCGAGTTACGCCCACCCGCCACCTCGGTGTTGGCGCCTTTTCAATGATTCATGGCTTCTGTTCCGTCGTGGCCGTAAATCTTTATTATCTGGACACGGTTCGCACGACATTGCCTTCGGCGTGACACGCTCAAGTTTCTGGGCTTATACGACTCGGACCGCACAAAGAAGTCCGTTCCTGTCCGTCTTTACAGCTGCGCACAGTGGGCACGTCTACCATAGTACGAATGTCCTTTTGCTTCAGCTGCATAAAATATTGTTTTACATCATACACTCACTTCTAGTTACAACAATGAACGAAAAAAAATTCATAATACAGTCTCCTTTAAAATATCTTTTTGACATTGAGATTTGTTATGCAATTATGACATCGACACAAGCACCAATATGTAAATTGTCTTTATTTTTTTATTTTATTCATTTTTACTGTACCTTGCCTCAATCGGTAAAAATGGAACCCTTGGAGGATCCCTTTGTTGTCCTTACGTCTTTCTGTCTCACTGACCGACCGTTAACAACACTTTTCCTCAGGAATGGATAGATGTAGCAAGTTAAAACTTATGCCAAATATGTTCCCTTGGAGGTATAAAAAGTATAACCTTCAACGACAATATGCTTAAAAGATGTGACCATTTATGTCGTACATTTTCATACTTGCAAACTCACTCATTAAAACCTGTCGTATACTTCCCGTGGACCTAGAATCATGAAATGTGTCAATAAGCAAAGTTTAAACGTACAAGTAAAGGTAAAAAATCCGAAAATTGTCGATTTGTAATTATATCACACAGAAAAAATTATTTGCTACTTTTTATCCGTCTGTCTGTCTGTCTATCAGTTAAGGTCCTTTTCCCTCAGGAATGGGTGGACGAATCAAGTTCAAATTTATGTCACATACTAAGGTTAACGGTCCCTCACCAGTGTGAAAAATATAAGCTTCTAAGTCAATGCAGTTAAAAGAGACGGCCATTTATATTACACATTTTGATACATGCAAACTCACTCATCAAAGCCCATAGGGTATTTTCCGTTGACCTAAAAACATGAACTTAGGCTAAAACGAAAATTCCACAATAAAAGTAAAGGAAGAATTTAAAAAAAATTAAATTGTAATTAATCACATAAACATATTTTTGCCATTAGAAATTACATTACATTAATCATTAGTCAAAAGCATAATAGAAAAATATTATTGCCTGCTAACATAAATTGTAAGTTGTAGTCATGTCTTAGTAAGTAAATAAGAATATTTTATTCTATCTTTTCTTTCTACATGTTGTTATTGTTGTTGTGGTCTTCAGTCCTGAGACTGGTTTGATGCAGCTCTCCATGCTACTCTATCCTATGCAAGCATCTTCATCTCCCAGTACCTACTGCAACCTACATCCTTCTGAATCTGTTTAGTGTATTCATCTCTTGGTCTCCCTCTACGATTTTTACCCTCTACGCTACCCTCCAATACTAAATTGGTGATCCCTTGATGCCTCAGAACATGTCCTACCAACCGATCCCTTCTTCTGGTCAAGTTGTGCCACAAACTTCTCTTCTCCCCAATCCTATTCAATACTTCCTCATTAGTTATGTGATCTACCCATCTAATCTTCAGCATTCTTCTGTAGCACCACATTTCGAAAGCTTCTATTCTCTTCTTGTCTAAACTACACTCCTGGAAATGGAAAAAAGAACACATTGACACCGGTGTGTCAGACCCACCATACTTGCTCCAGACACTGCGAGAGGGCTGTACAAGCAATGATCACACGCACGGCACAGCGGACACACCAGGAACCGCGGTGTTGGCCGTCGAATGGCGCTAGCTGCGCAGCATTTGTGCACCGCCGCCGTCAGTGTCAGCCAGTTTGCCGTGGCATACGGAGCTCCATCGCAGTCTTTAACACTGGTAGCATGCAGCGACAGCGTGGACGTGAACCGTATGTGCAGTTGACGGACTTTGAGCGAGGGCGTATAGTGGGCATGCGGGAGGCCGGGTGGACGTACCGCCGAATTGCTCAACACGTGGGGCGTGAAGTCTCCACAGTACATCGATGTTGTCGCCAGTGGTCGGCGGAAGGTGCACGTGCCCGTCGACCTGGGACCGGACCGCAGTAACGCACGGATGCACGCCAAGACCGTAGGATCCTACGCAGTGCCGTAGGTGACCGCACCGCCACTTCCCAGCAAATTAAGGACACTGTTGCTCCTGGGGTATCGGCGAGGAACATTCGCCACCGTCTCCATGAAGCTGGGCTACGGTCCCGCACACCGTTAGGCCGTCTTCCGCTCACGCCCCAACATCATGCAGCCCGCCTCCAGTGGTGTCGCGACAGGCGTGAATGGAGGGACGAATGGAGACATGTCGTTTTCAGCGATGAGATTCGCTTCTGCCTTGGTGCCAATGATGGTCGTATGCGTGTTTGGCGCCGTGCAGGTGAGCGCCACAATCAGGATTGCATATGACCGAGGCACACAGGGCCAACACCCGGCATCATGGTGTGGGGAGCGATCTCCTACACTGGCCGTACACCTCTGGTGATCGTCGAGGGGACACTGCACAGTGCACGGTACATCCAAACCGTCATCGAACCCATCGTTCTACCATTCCTAGACCGGCAAGGGAACTTGCTGTTCCAACAGGACAATGCACGTCCGCATGTATCCCGTGCCACCCAACGTGCTCTAGAAGGTGTATGTCAACTACCCTGGCCAGCAAGATCTCCGGATCTGTCCCCCATTGATCATGTTTGGGACTGGATGATGCGTCGTCTCACGCGGTCTGCACGTCCAGCACGAACGCTGGTCCAACTGAGGCGCCAGGTGGAAGTGGCATGGCAAGCCGTTCCACAGGACTACATCCAGCATCTCATAGGAGAATAGCAGCCTGCATTGCTGCGAAAGGTGGATATACACTGTACTAGTGGCGACAATGTGCATGCTCTGCTGCCTGTGTCTATGTGCCTGTGGTTCTGTCAGTGTGATCATGTGATGTATCTGACCCCAGGAATGTGTCAATAAAGTTTCCCCTTCCTGGGACAATGAATTCACGGTGTTCTTATTTCAATTTCCAGGAGTGTATTTATCGTCCATGTTTCACTTGCATACATGGCTACACTCCATACAAATACTTTCAGAAATGACTTCCTGACATTTAAATCTATACTTGATGTTAACAAATTTCTCTTCTTCAGAAACGCTTTCCTTGCCATTGCCAGTCTACATTTTATATCCTCTCTACTTCGACCATCATCAGTTATTTTGCTCCCCAAATAGCAAAACTCCTTTACTACTTTAAGTGTCTCATTTCGTAATCTAATTCCCTCAGCATCACCTGATGTAATTCGACTACATTCCATTATCCTCGTTTTGCTTTTGTTGATGTTCATCTTATATCCTCCTTTCAAGACACTATCCATTCCGTTCAACTGCTCTTCCAAGTCCTTTGCTGTCTCTGACAGAATTACAATGTCATCGGCGAACCTAAAAGTTTTTATTTCTTCTCCATGGATTTTAATACCTACTCCAAATTTTTCTTTTGTTTCCTTTACTGCTTGCTCAATATACAGATTGAATAAGATCAGGGAGAGACTACAACCCTGTCTCACTCCCTTCCCAACCACTGCTTCCCTTTCATGTCCCTCGACTCTTATAACTGCCATCTGGTTTCTGTACAAATTGTAAATAGCCTTTCGCTCCCTATATTTTACCCCTGCCACCTTCAGAATTTGAAAGAGAGTATTCCAGTCAACATTGTCAAAAGCTTTCTCTAAGTCTACAAATGCTAGAAACGTAGGTTTGCCCTTCCTTAATCTAGCTTCTAAGATAAGTCGTAGGGTCAGTATTGCCTCACGTGTTCCAACATTCCTACGGAATCCAAACTGATCATCCCCGAGGTCGGTTTCTACTAGTTTTTCCATTCGTCTGTAAAGAATTCGTGTTAGTATTTTGCAGCTGTGACTTATTAAACTTATAGTTCGGTAATTTTCACATCTGTCAACACCTGCTTTCTTTGAGATTGGAATTATTATATTCTTCTTGAAGTTTGAGGGTATTTCGCCTGTCTCATACATCTTGCTCACCAGATGGTAGAGTTTTGTCAGGACTGGCTCTCCCAAGGCAGTCAGTAGTTCCAATGGAATGTTGTCTACTCCGGAGGCCTTGTTTCGACTCAGGTCTTTCAGTGCTTTGTCAAACTCTACACGCAGTATCGTATCTCCCATTTTGTCTTCATCTACATCCTCTTCCTTTTCCATAATATTGTCCTCAAGTACATCACCCTTGTATAGACCCTCATGTAAACTGTAGTCGCCTGCGTGCTTCTTTTTGTATGTCCTTGCCAGTCTCCGGAATAACAGTAAATTTTTTGATACAGTCTTGGAATTCACAAGACCGGTATCTTTGCCAGTACCGATATCGATAACAGGAAAAAAATTATCTAAATTTTGTATTCCCCGGATGGACGTACTATCTATTAGGTGTTCAGCGCGAGAGTCCAACTCGCACTTGACCAATTCGGTTTTTTTTTTAGTACTTGAATTTACTCTTAAAATTTATTGCTACAGTATGTACTACATATGTCCTTTTCCGCCTCCATTGTTGTTAGTAGTGATTTTGGTAATATTTAATACTTATGTTAAAATGACGATTTTCGAATAAAAATTTAGCGAACCATAGATTATATGCAAATTAACATCTCTTGTTATATTTTCAGTTCAATTGTCTTCTTCTTTAGGGAGAAGTAGAAAACGAACACAAAGTTTAATTTTTAACCGCCTTTAGCATCTATCAGATAACCAAATCACTGGCGCAATTGTAATACTGAGAGAAACGATTCGTACACTTATAATAGGGCACATTTCAAATAACTCATACGATGATCAAACAATAAAAGGTAACTACATACACAAAATTTCGTGTAGGTAAAATTACTAATTTGATATTATGAAGTTTTTGTCAAAAAATTATCTTATAATCTTCTGGACCAGTATTGAAATTTTATAATACTTAGTCTGACATTAGTTTTAATTAGTGATTAATTATCTTCGCGATTTCAAGTATCTACGGTCATACGTGCTTCTGTACATTAATATCTCAGAAATTTTTGTTACATACAATTGTTGAACCCGGACTAATGCATACAAGAGGGAATAAATAATAAAAAATAAGAAAGGATCCAATCACAAACACCGCTGAATCCAAAACGCAAGTTGATGAATTTTTATTTTATTTTTTTATTTTTTTATTTTATTTTATTTTTTTGTTTTTGTTTCGGTCTTCGCGATATCAAATTAAATATTGAGATTTAGTGGTAGAAACTTCAACTTTAAAAGTTATTAGCAATTGTAGAATAAAACCATACAGAATTTATTTAATTGTAGTAATAGATGTCGCAAGTAAGCATTTCTGTAATGGTGAAACACGTAGCATAGATGTTCCATTTGAACGTTGCGCTCCGATATTATTCCAAGCAACGCGATCGAACATTCTTGAACTCGACTAGTAGTTATTTTAAGGCCTAGCTACATTACTTCATTCATGAACACTGCCGATAAAAGAACTTCGTTTCTAAACTTTTTTTCTCGACTTGTGGGAGAATTAACATGGATTTCCGTAGCGAAACTGACGTTAGGCCAGAAGCCTTTTAAAGTCGCAATTGCGTATGATGGTACTATCCCGCAATCTAAAATTAGGCTTGCATCCAATCTGGATTCTATTGTTGGTGTCTAACCACAATGGGCCAAAAACTCGTTATGGCGGAACAGAAACGCACTGCCCAAAAAAATGGAAAACCGATACCATTGCTTAGAAGATGAGCAAACGTAAATATATCAAACCTTATCTCGTGTTTCACATTGTGTAAAACACACCGTCAGCGAGTTAGTAAAACTCATCGACGAAAAGCTAGATGAACAAGTTTCAGTTCTAAAACGAAAGATGTGTATTGGTCGGCACAACATAGTCTGGAGCTCACAGAGACGACTGATGAAAAAACATCAGTTTTGGGAAGTTCACAGAGCGAAAAAATTTCGAAATGGTCCCATGACCAAACCCAATGCAGACAGAGGTCGAACCGTGCTGAGAAATTACTAAAAGGACACAAGGCTGTGTTATCGAAGTCATGACTAACGTACTAAATGCAGCTCAGATCAGACGAGGGATTTAAAAAAGAAATGCAAATCGTAAGCGATATGAAAAGGAAATAAAGAGCGCGCTGAGCACTATGGAACTTAACATCCGAGTTCATTAACCTAAGGACATCACACACACCCATGCCCGAGGCAGGACTCGAACCTGCGACCATAGCGGGCGCGCGGTTCCAGATTGTAGCGCCTATAACCGCTCGGCCACACCGGCCGGCTTTAGGCAATGTTATTTCTGTCCTTCAAAAATCACGTGCGAGGTTTTCATGTTCTCCTGCTTGCTACGCACAAAGTATCAGTCTTATAGAAAAAACGAACGGAAACTTTTTTGTAGAAAGTTTGATGAAGTTACATTTTTTATTGGGGTACGCTTTCGCTGGACGCGACAGTTTTGGAGTTATTCAAGAAAAAACGTACAAAAGAGAGCTTCAAACGCACCTACACCCCCACACTGATCACCCACAAGTCAGGATTTCTAGGACGTTATTCGTGGCACTGTACAAATATTTCCGAGTACACCAGCTATTCTCGATATTCCACCTGTTTTGGTCTCTACTGATGAGGATATTACGCAATCAGCGTAGTCGGCTATTTAGTTAACAATACTAATTTAAAAATGCCTCTGACGGCAATGAAAGACAAATCATTTTTGTAAACGTTACGCTAAAACTAATTGTGCTGATACACTAGTGGCCATTAAAATTGCTACACCGTGATGATGACGTGCTACAGACGCGAAATTTATCCGGCAGGAAGAAGATGCTGTGATATGCAAATGATTAGCTTTTCAGAGCATCCACACAATGTTGGTGCCGACACCTACAACGTGCTGACATGAGGAAAGTTTCTCACCGATTTCTCATACACAAACAGCAGTTGACCGGCGTTGCCTGGTGAAACGTTGTTGTGATGCCTCGTGTACGGAGGAGAAATGCGTAGCCTATCGCGACTGCGGTTTATCGTATCGCGACATTGCTGCTCGCGTTGGTCGAGATCCAATGACTGTTAGCAGAATATGGAATCGGTGGGTTCAGGAGGATAATACGGAACGCCATGCTGGATCCCAACGGCCTCGTATCACTAGCAGTCGAGATGACAGGCATCTTATCCACATGGCTATAACGGATCGTGCAGCCACGTCTCGATCCCTGACTCAACAGACAGGGACATTTACAAGACAGCAACCATCTGCACGAACAGTTCGACGACGTTTGCAGCAGCATGGACTATCAGCTCGGAGACCATTGATGCGGTTACCCTTGACACTGCATCACAGACAGGAGCGCCTGTGATGGTGTACTCAATGACGAACCTGGGCGCACGAATGGCAAAACGTCATTTTTTCGGATGAATCCAGGTTCTGTTTACAACATCACGATGATCGCGTCCGTGTTTGGCGGTATCGCGGTGAACGCACATTGGAAGCGTGTATTCGTCATCGCCATACTGACGTATCACCCGGCGTGGTAGTATGGGGTGCCATTGGTTACAAGTTTCGGTCACTTCTTGTTCGCATTGACGGCACTTTTAACAGTGGACGTTACATTTCAGATGTGGTACGACCCGTGGCTCTACCCTTTATTCGATCCCTGCGGAACTCTACATTTCAGCAGGATAATGCACGACCGCATGTTGCAGGTCCTGTACAGGCCTTTCTGGATACAGAAAATGTTCGACTGCTGCCCTGGCCAGCACATTCTCCAGCTCTCTCACCAATTGAAAACGTCTGGTCAACGGTGGCCGAGCAATACGCCAGTTACTACTCTTGATGAACTCTGGTATCGTGTTGAAACTGCATGAGCAGCTGTACTGTACACGCCATCCAAGCTCTGTTTGACTCAATGCCCAGGCGTATCAAGGCCGTTATCACGGCCAGAGGTGGTTGTTCTGCGTACTGATTTCTCAGGATCTATGCACCCAAATTGAGTGAAAATGTAATCGCATGTCAGTTCTAGTATAATATATTTGTCCAGTGAATACCCGTTTATCATCTGCATTTCTTGTTGGTGTAGCAATTGTAATGGCCAGTAGTGTAATTCCAGCCAAACTTGACGCTTAGAAGCACAGTAGTTTCGTACTCAGAAGGTCTGAGAATACAACGATGTAATTGTTTATTTCGTGTTGTTAAAATTCACAAATTTCTTAGGTAAAATTTACACGAACGTCAGCCAATAGGTACTTGAATAAGCTGGATTCGTATTAAGACCAGTCAATGGAGACCAAAAACGGTCGAATGTGGGAAATAATTTGTGGAATCATAATTTTTTGTACAGTGGTAGGAGGGAGTGCCATGAACAACATACGGGAAATCACGACTGTTGGGGGCTGAGTGTGGGATTGGAGGTGCGTTGAAAGTCACTTCAGGACATTTTCGTTTAAATAACTAGAAATCTACGGTCGGTACAAAATTTAGCTACATTATAATTTCTACGAAAACCGTCCTGTTTATTTTTATCTGCAGGACTAATCTTACACGTGGTTTTTGCAGGCCAGAAATACCAATCCAGGCTGCAAAAAACTACGGCGGTTGGGGCAGCTGTATAGCGAGCGTACTGTTTTTACAAAGTAAGCAAAATGGTGTAGGAAAGAAAGAACTCAGATGTCTCATTTTGTACGTAAACGTGAAATGCGTGTAGGTAGTGCACTTAACAAGGAATTGTAGTTCCGAATTTCCTTACAAGGAAACTCCCTATCGTACTCGCCTCAGATTTAGTGGTAAAATTGCCTAGTGGATAGCTCGTCAGAAACAGAACACAGATCAAGCATGAAAACAGGAGAAAGGTGTTTTGAACTGTGAAGAAAGACGCAAAATAGAAACAATGAACGGCCCAAGCTCAAGATATGAAACATCGAACGAGTTGTGATTACGTTGTAACGCTGTTGTACCAGAAAGCGGGAGATCCTTTCCTTTTTCATAAAATAATGAACCGTCTGTCCGGTCACTGACGTGCCTGATAGCTGAATTCAAATTTATGTCTGTGTCGTGGTGTAACGTCCGTTTGCAGCAGCTAGGTGTAAGGAACGGAAGTTGACTCCGAACAACATACCACAGCGCGGTTATCTCGCATCGGACCTACTGCTTTCAGTGCGTCCAAATCAGTAGCAGCTCTGTATCTGAGAGGTGTCTTTTCACAAGTAATCAACAATGGGATCCCGTGATTACTAGGCGACGAGCCTCCAGAGGTACTCCTCTTTGTTCTACAGAAGTACCACATGTTATGGGTCTTGCGTTCCGTTTTGAAAATGTTGCCTCTTGAATTTCTTTGTTGTAACACAGTTCACGAACGTTCATTTGTTGTTTCTATTTCTGTGACAGGTCTATGCGGCGTCTCGTCTTCTCTCACTATTCATCACATTTACTTGCGACGGCAATATGTTCTTACCACAAGACTCATATTCTATAACCAGTTTATAGTATGACAATTGCCAAGACTACAGAAACAGGACAGACTCTTCAATGACCGAACGGACAGTCCATAATTTTGCGCAAAAAGGGGGCACTTGGGAAAGTTGAACACGGATCTCCCGCTTCGCAGTCCAACACCGTGACCACATAACCACCACGCCGTGGTTCGATGCTGCACATCTTGGCTTGAACCTTCCACTGATTTTATTTTGCTTCTTTTTTCACAGTTCAATACACCTTCTTCCTATTTTCATGCCTGATCTGTCCTCAGTTTTTGACGGGCTACCTACTTGACCATCTTCCGACTAAATCTGAGGGGATGTCAAATTAAACACCTTTCAGCCGTCAATTTTCAACCTTATTTTATTAAGCAACCAGTTTCAGACTTTTACTACGCCATCTTCAGGCTCCTGACCGACGCGAGGAATAATCCACCTCGCTTGTGATCGGAACAGCGGCCAGCAATGCTGGTATTAGTAGATATTTGCTACAGTGACCACTTCAAACAGCCGGCAGGGGTGCTCGAGCGGTTCTAGGTGCTTCACTCCGGAACCGCGCGACTCCTACGGTCGCAGGTTCGAATCCTGTCTCTGGTATGGATGTGTGTGATGTCCTTAGGTTAGTTAGGTTTAAGTGGTTCAAAGTTCTAGGGGACTGATGACCTCAGATGTTAAGTCCCATAGTGCTCAGAGCCATTAGAACCATTTTTGAACCACTTCAAACATCACCCGCCGACTGTTCATCACAAGCGAGGCAGATTGTTCCTGCACGTCGGACAGGGGCCTGAAGATGGCGTAAAATGGTTCAAATGGCTCTGAGCACTACGGGACTCAACTGCTGTGGTCGTAAGTCCTCTAGAACTTAGAACTACTTAAACCTAAAGACATCACACACATCCATGCCCGAGGCAGGATTCGAACCTGCGACCGTAGCAGTCGCGCGGTTCCGGACTGAGCGCCAGAACCGCTAGACCACCGCGGCCGCCGAAGATGGCGTAGCAAAACGCTGAAACTGGTTGCCTAATAAAATAAGGTTGGAAGGTAGATGGCTGAAAGGTGTTTGACATCCTCTATCGAACAGCCGAGTCCCGCGATCACCGCTAAAAAGAGGGACATGCAGAAATCTGACGGGGTTTGCTATGGGAAGTTTCCCTTTGTTAGCATTATTCCAAAAGTCTGCGCTTATGTCAGTTGATGCTGTTTGCTGGTTTCTCATTATAAACAAGGAGGAAATTTCAAAATGTTCAAATGTGTGTGAAGTCTTATGGGACTTAACTGCTAAGGTCATCAGTCGCTAAGCTTACACACTACTTAACCTACATTATCCTAAAGACAAACACATACACCCATGCCCGAGGGAGGACTCGAACCTCCGCCGGGACCAGCCGCACCGGAGGAAATTTTAAAGCAGAACGTTAATTACCGAAGACCAACATAATGTAAAGAAAGGCCAGCGTTTACACCTTAATTCCTAGCAACCCGAGATATTTGCGTTAGTGATTATGTCGTATTTCAATAGCTTACATATACGTATCAGACGCACTGCCTACGAAGTTGATAGGTCAGAGCGGTTGACCACGATGCAGAATGACCCGAGCTGGATTTGGGATGCTGCCAGTGACTTTTTGACTTTTCCTCGGTGGGAGGATTGCAACGGGACGCAGTCAGCCACGTGAGACCAATTGGGGAGCTACTTGACCGAGTAGTCATGATATGTGTGTGAAATCTTATGGGACTTAACTGCTAAGGTCATCAGTCCCTAAGCTTACACACTACTTAACCTAAATTATCCTAAGAAAAACTGAAAACTGCCATGATAGCTCACGCTCCCCACGGCGCATCAAATGACGCCATTAGCAGAAGATGACATCGTGGGCATTCGGCAACGACGGATCCGCTGGAATGTGTACACGGAATTTTGTTTCTGATGTCAGCAGCGACATATACGAAGCCATTCAAGAATTTTACTAACGTATGATTTGTTAGAACGTAGATAGCGTGATTCAGGGTAAACCATTTTCCTTTATCATAAAAAATGTCTGACATAACAGCGATTCATCAGCTACGTAATTACAGCTACCATGAATGGAACCAGTGAGAGTGACCAGATCATTCTTATATTTGTAGCTTTAATCACCGTAATAGACATGCACGCTGATTCCGTGTAGATATTACCGACCAAAACAAAGAAAAAATGTCGAGTAAACGTGGGCTCCAAAGTGTATACCTTATGAGCTTTGCGCACTTGTTCAACTTTGCTACAGTGGAACACACCTCTTCTATTGGACAAATGCTCAAAGCTGTTAAGGTATGCATTTTACAGCCAATCTTTACTAGACATTTTTATCTTGTTTGGGTCTGTACTACCTCCTCCCAAAGTACGAGGGTTGGAACTTAAATAGTGGAAACTTTTTATTTACAGCTCGTACAAAAATACGTGATTCAAAGTTTTACTGACCTTCAAAGTAGTCAGCAGCATTATGCATAATCCGTTGCCAGTTGTGTTGACAGTTCGAAAAATGGTTCAAATGGCTCTAAGCACTATGGGACACATCTGAGGTCATCAGTCCCTTAGATTTAGAGCTTCTTAAACGTAACTAACCTAAGGACAACACACACATCCATGCCCGAGGCAGGATTCGAACCTGTGACAGTTCGAGAGGGGCAGTCTATTGCCCAACGAATTTGTAGCAGTTCTGAAGCGAATGCCGTGAAGTATTTCCTTCAGTTTAGAAATCGAGTTGAACTCATGAGGGCTTAAGCCAGGGGAGTGCAGCAGGCGGTACAGCACGTAGCAGTCCCATCAATCACACAAATCAGTAACAGCTTACACTGTAAGTACTTGAGCATTGTCCTGCAAAATGATGGTCAGGTCCTGCAGGAAGTGTCATCTCTTCTGTCTCTATGCTGTTCATTTTTGGAACACAACCTACGACGAGCTTAGAGACAGACGTCCTAAATGCTTTCTCCGAAAATTATTTTGAGGAGTTAGTCCACGAACCCAAGCGAATTGTAAATGATTGCGAAAACACACTTGACCTCTTAGCCACAAACAATCCAGAGCTGATAGAGAGCATCATGACTGATACAGGGATTAGTGATCACAAGGTCGTTGTAGCTAGGTTCAATACCGTTTCTTCCAAATCCATCAGAAACAAACGCAAAATAATTTTATTTAAAAAAGCGTATAAAGTGTCACTAGAAGCCTTCCTAAAAGACAATCTCCATTCCTTCCGAACTGACTATGCAAATGTAGACGAGATGTGGCTCAAATTCAAAGATATAGTAACAACAGCAATTGAGAGATTCATACCTCATAAATTGGTAAGAGATGTAACGGATCCCCCGTGGTACACAAAACAGGTCCGAACGCTGTTGCAGAGGCAACGGAAAAGGCATGCGAAGTTCAGAAGAACGCGAAATCCCGAAGATTGGCTAAAATTTACAGACGCGCGAAATTTGGCACGGACTTCGATGCGAGATGCCTTTAATAGGTTCCACAACGACACATTATCTCGAAATTTGGTAGAAAATCCGAAGAAATTCTGGTCGTATGTAAAGTACACAAGCGGCAAGACGCAGTCAATACCTTCGCTGCGCAGTGCCGATGGTACTGTTACCGACGACTGTGCCGCTAAAGCGGAGTTATTGAACGCAGTTTTCCGAAATTCCTTCACCAGGGAAGACGAATGGAATATTCCAGAATTTGAAACACGAACATCTGCTAGCATGAGTATCTCAGAGGTAGATACCTTAGGGGTTGCGAAGCAACTCAAATCGCTTGATACGGGCAAGTCTTCAGGTCCAGATTGTATATCGATTAGGTTCATTTCAGATTACGCTGACACAATAGCTCCCTACTTAGCACTCATATACAACCGCTCGCTCACCGATATATCTGTACCTACAGATTGGAAAATTGCGCAGGTCGCACCAGTGTTTAAGAAGGGTAGTAGGAGTAATCCATCTAACTACAGACCTATATCATTGACGTCGGTTTGCAGTAGGGTTTTGGAGCATATACTGTATTCAAACATTATGAATCAGCTCGAAGGGAAGGATCTATTGATACGTAATCAGCATGGCTTCAGAAAACATCGCTCTTGTGCAACGCAGCTAGCTCTTTATTCGCACGAAGTAATGGCCGCTATCGACAGGGGATCTCAAGTTGATTCCGTATTTCTAGATTTCCGGAAAGCTTTTGACACCGTTTCTCACAAGCGACTTCTAATCAAGCTGCGGACCTATGGTGTATCGTCTCAGTTGTGCGACTGGATTCGTGATTTCCTGTCAGGAAGGTCGCAGTTCGTAGCAATAGACGGCAAATCATCGACTAAAACTGAAGTGATATCAGGTGTTCCCCAGGGAAGCGTCCTGGGACCTCTGCTGTTCCTGATCGATATAAATGAGCTGGGTGACAATCTGAGCAGTTCTCTTAGGTTGTTCGCAGATGATGCTGTAATTTACTGTCCAGTAAGGTCATCTGAAGACCAGTATCAGCTGCAAAGCGTTTTAGAAAAGATTGCTGTATGGTGTGGCAGGTGGCAGTTGACGCTAAATAACGAAAAGTTTGAGGTGATCGACATGAGTTCCGAAAGAAATCCGTTGGAATTCGATTACTCAATAAATAGTACAATTCTCAAGACTGTCAATTCAACTAAGTACTTGGGTGTTAAAATTACGAACAACTTCAGTTGGAAAGACCACATAGATAATATTGTGGGGAAGGCGAGCCAAAGGTTGCGTTTAATTGGCAGGACACTTAGAAGATGCAAGTCCACTAAAGAGACAGCTTCACTACACTTGTTCGTCCTCTGTTAGAATATTGCTGCGCGGTGTGGGATCCTTACCAGGTGGGATTGACGAAGGACATCGAAAGGGTGCAAAAAAGGGAAGCTCGTTTTGTATTATCACGTAATAGGGGAGAGAGTGTGGCAGATATGATACGCGAGTTGGGATGGAAGTCATTACAGCAAAGACGTTTTTCGTCGCGGCGAGATCTTTTTACGAAATTTCAGTCACCAACTTTCTCTTCCGAATGCGAAAATATTTTGTTGAGCCCAACCTACATAGGTAGGAATGATCATCAAAATAAAATGAGAGAAATCAGTGCTCGAACAGAAAGGTTTAAGTGTTCGTTTTTCCCGCGCGCTGTTCGGGAGTGGAATAGTAGAGAGATAGTATGATTGTGGTTCGATGAACCCTCTGCCAAGCACTTAAATGTGAATTGCAGAGTAGTCATGTAGATGTACTTTCTGCATCGTTTTGCAGGACAATACTCAAGCACGTGCAGTGCAAGCTGTTGCTGATTTGTTTGACTGATGGGGCTGCTAAGTGCTATACCACCTACTGCACTTCCCTGACTTAAGCCCTCGTGAGTTCAACTCGGTTTTTAAACTGAAGGAAACACTTCGCGTTATTCGATTCAGAACTGCTACAAATTGGTCGGGCAATAGAGCGCGTCGCTCGTACTGTCAACACAACTGGCACTGCTAAGAATATCCCTACGATTTCCACATCGCTGGCAACGGGTTATACACAATGCCGGTGACTGCTTTGAAGGTCAGTAAAACTTTGAAACACTTATCTACTTTGTATGAGCTGTAAATAAATAGTTGCCACAGTTAAAGTTACAACCCTCGTATGAAAAGAACAGAGCTCGCAGTAGAATGGTTCCACTGTCAGAAGTATCGGAACGATTTTCGCTTCTAACTTTAGATTCCGTCGTTTCTGGATCTTACTCCAAATAACTACAGTTACTCTTCTCCATCATCCCTGAAAGTTTGTAAGATAAACATTGAATATCCCCGTATTCGCTTACAAGTTTACTTTCAAGGAAACTTACTGTGCATCTCCCCTTTTATTAAAAATAAAAACAAAACTTGTGCTTATCCACTCAATTTCGCCCCAGTGGTACGTTTGAGTGTTCCAGCAATTTTCTATCAATCATATTTCTTTCCTTCAACATTTGTACTGTGCATCTCTTGGGCCCAAAAAGAATCTATGACATCTATATTCTTGTATCAACAACGTTACATTCTCTTCTGTCCACCGCATCGCTCAGTCAACCCATGTCAAAAATAAAAGAAGGCACCAGAGTAGACGGAACATTCCTGTAGTGCTAACGTCGAAGAGAAGATAAAGCGAACTACCGTCGATGGTGCACTTTAAGACAGATTACCAGGGGAACACGAGTGAAGAGTAGCGAATGGGAACCGAATACGATCGATTGCGCTCTCGGCTAGCGCTCAACCAGTGACAATTCACGTTCGCTGATGTTTGTTCGCCTGTGTTCCATTCGGTGTAAACCAGACTTTAAACACACACGGCAGTTTTTCTGTTGCCAGAGACTTAGCTACATTTCAGTCACTGACTCGAACTTGCTGCGGCGAAAGAAGAACAGGAACTTCAAATAGGGGGATCCAACTGACTGTTTCATCAAAAACCTCCGATACATTTCAGAAATAGAAATAAAAACATCCGCGAGTGGCTAGTTGGCGATACCTGTGAATTTGGATTTGAGCAGCAGTTGAAGCGAATGTAGTGAATAAAGTGCGCTCGATAGAGGAACAGAACGGAACGAGGCGATTTAGGAACTAAATGAGCTAATCTGTTGTTAGAACACAATTCGTTTCACTATATCGATGCTTTGGTGCACCGGAAAAATGAAACCGTCGTCCATAAAAAAAAAATGAATAAAACTCAGAGAAATCGGACATCGTTTCCCGAGTGTCAGCTGAAAGTAAATAATAGCGTGCACAATGTGTTGTAAGTGTAAATGAGACATCAGTTTTCTGCGAGTAACACCTGAGAAATTCAATGGACTTTCAAGTGTTACATGTAGCATATGACTATTTTGCAAAAACACTGAACACCATACTGCAGTAAAAACATAGGTATTTTGGATCATCCGTGCGTTTCAGCAATCCGTGAAGTCTCCTGATGTTGTTCATCCAGGGAATCTGGAGTTTGCTCTGTATCCACATATACTGTAGATTAAAGTCCCCCTCAGCAGTTTTCTATCTTTACGTGAATGCCAGTCTCAGGAACTACTGTAGGGAATTTGATAGTTTTCAGTAATAGATAGGCTGATTCACGAGAAAGGTTAGTGTATGTAATTTACAATTATGGCAACTGTCTTCTGACTGGTTTGATGCGGCTCGCCACGAATTCCTCTTTTGTGCCAACTTCTTCATCTCAGGGTAGCACTTGTAACCTATGTCCTCAATTATTTGGTGGATGTATTCCAATCTCTGTCTTCCTCTACAGTTTTTGCCCTATGCAGCTCCCTCTAGTACCATCGAAGTCATTCCATGATGTCTTAACAAGTGTCCTATAGTCCTGTCCCATTGAAGCAAAGCAAGCGCTGTATCATGTATAAGATACAGAGGCGAGCGAGTGCACGGGACTTACCCTAGTTCACTGCTAGTAGCGTCACGTCATCGTAACGTGCCTGCATATAGTATTGCACCACATTTAACATAAAAGTAAAAATTAAGATTTGTGTGTAAAACTTTGTTAAAGTATAGTTCTATGTAATAATGTTTCAGGTAACAAATCTTAATGTTATAAAATTAGTAGTTTACGTAAAATTCACGTTTTGAAAGAAAAATAGGAGGCGCTAAATAATGACGCTAGGAAGCCAAAATTTGGTGAGAAGGTGCAGTAAGAAGTCATTAATGAGTGGTGCTGGTTTCCAAAACCATAAAACTAAAATTGACTCCAGAATCCGCGTTTTTCGGAAAAATCAGAGGCGCGAAATAATAGAGCTACAATATTGAAAATTGGTAGGATGCTTCAGTTCACCCTAATAATAATAATGGAAATACCACAATCAGTTACCTCTTCTAGTTTTTTAGTAATTTAGTAAAAACTACTTTTGTGAGTAAAATGTACATAAGCATTATAGATTAAGTACTTTAAATTTTAATGATAAAACAAATTCTTTAAGACCAATGATCAGATAGGACAATTAACAAAGCTACACCAAGTTTTAGTCTTGTAGCATAATTAACAGCTGATACAAGTCTTGATAAAGCTATGGTTCAGAGGTAACAATCTACCGTTAGTTCCATTGTAAAAATTCTAGAGAGTAAAGTTTTAATTTTAGCGGGCTGAGATTTTCTACGTGCTTCTGTACTGCTCAGATGTATGTATACAAAAATTGAGAAGTTTGTAAAGCTATTATTAAATGTGATATTTAAGATTATGTGCCTGAGATAGCGGTCATTTGGAGGCCGCAGGCATCTGCATATGAACGGAAAGAACAGATGCTCTCTTGGCGGTACGCGCCGGAGCTATATAAAAAGAGCGGCAGAGGCAGTAGTAAGCTCACTCCGCATTAGACCAACGCCTAGTCCACGCGAGCTTAACGTCCGATCGCGCCACGCCTCGGGTGACGTCATAGCGGGCTGCGACATGCGCGTACTTAGCAATGTAAACGGACATTGAAAATCGCGAGGACTGTACACCGTCCTGGATCGTTTAGACTTCGGTAACAAACTGTTATTGTGCCGTCCGTGTGAAGTATAATTCCGCGTGGCAAGTGGTGACTAACTCCACTTTTAAGGCGAGCATTAATCTTTTTTTTTAACATTATTGCGAACTATTAATAGAGCACCGTTAGTTAGAGTAATGAACTATTCGGGAGGAACTTGCTGTAGAAGTCGCCTCTGAACTATTAAACGATTGGCTGAATTAACAATATTTAATGTCTTTAGCATTTTCAGAAGTTTCGAGTAATTTGTGTGAGCCTTTAAGATAATAAAATCTTGTTTGGAACTTTAAATTTTATTGAAGCAGCCCTAATCCCGTGAAGAACTATGGATATTTTTCGTTTAGCTGGGCTGTACAGGAATGTGGCCGTGCAGACTGGGAACTAAGGTCAGTAAGTTTCCCTTCGCTTTCTGACTGGCCACCAAATTAGTTGCCAGGCTCGCGTGATTTAAGGTGGCAATGTTCAACTTTCAATCAACATTAAACAACGACTTCTTCGCCGTCCCACATATGTTGCATCGGCAATAGTCTGTTACGTGAAATGAACATTCAAACAACTCATTCGACAACTTCTTCGCCGCCCCACATATGGTGCATCGGCCGGGAAAACTGAATTAAAAGCAAATAAAAGTGCTCGATGTGTGAAAGCGATTGGTATAAATTAACGAACTCGGTAGGCAATAACAGGACACTGAATTGAACTAGTGTGGGAACAGTGTTACCAGTAAAGGCGGGTGTAGTGTATAAACAATAAGTGTCTACCGCTGTACGTTGGTTAGTGACGATGGTGAGGAAGGCGACGATGCTGGATCGCGGCTGCCGACGGCGCAGAGACTAAAGGAAGACGGTGCGTCATCGCGGAGCTGCGCTGATCTGCGAGACAGCTGCCGGCTGCGCCGAGCGGTCAACGGTGCCTTGCTGCCCCCCCCCCCCCCCCTGGAGCTATTGCAGTAGGCGATTCCTGTGGCGGTACTCGACGCTACGGCTGCTGCTGCTGCCTTCAATACGTCGCGACGCGTCGCATCACGATTGCTGGTACACCGCGACGACATCATTCGTCGAAATCAAGCATTTAAGTTAAGTCAAAGACTTTTAAAATATTTATTAACTGCTGCTAACAAACTAAAAGATATGGAAAGTAGTGTACATTTCAGAAGGGAACCGGTCTCTGACCAAGAATCCTCACGATCAGGAATTGAGTTTAATGAGGATGGTTCCATTAATCCCTCAAATATTGAACTAGAACGTAATTTGTCACCAGTAAATTATGACTTTAATTTAAATGAGAGTGCAGGGATGCAATCAATAAGTGAAATAGAAGTCAAAAGGGAGCCAGTAGAGTTGCTAACTTTGTCAGGTAGTGAAACTGAGCTCAATATATCTCCAGCTCAGTCAAGTCAAGAGATACAAAGTATCAAGGTAGAAGCTCCGGATTGGATGCAAATACTGTTTGCCAAACTCGAATCAAACCAAAATAAAATTGAGGCTAAAATTGAAAATAGTAATAAAGAGTTGGAGAATAAAATAGAGGTTAGTAATAAAGGGTTGGAAAATAAAATTGAGGTTAGTAATAAAGGGTTGGAAAATAAAATTGAGGATAGTAATAAAGAACTAAAAGAAGAACTGCAATCAAAATGGAATAGTTTGAATTATAAGATAGATGCTATTCATCATGACATTCAAGTAAAAGTAGGGCAACAGTTAACTAAAATGCATAGTACTTTCAAATGTGAAATAGATCAAATTCAAAAAAATTATCAAGAGGCAGATGAACTTTTGGAAGTGAGGTTGTCCGAAAGATTGAGCAACGAGTCCAAACTTTGCTCTGACAAAGTTAAAGAGGTACAAATTAAAGTAGATACTTGTCAGAAAAACATTGAGAAAGTAAAAGAAACCTGTACCGAAATTCGTGGTGCAGTGGAACAAAGATGTTCTGCCAGGATAGAAGCAGTAGAGTCACAAGTGGAGGAATTAAATACTAACATTGCTAACCTAGAAAATAGAGTAACCTCTGTTAATTCTAGTCATTCTACTGTACAGCATGTGACTTCAGTTGACGCCGCTTTTATAGGGTGTCGACAGTTTTTGCGCTTTGATCCTGATAAGTACATTCACCCTCTTGAATTTTGGAATGACTTTGAGGATGTTCTCCCCAACACTTGGTCAGAAAGAGAAAAAATTTCATTTATAAGAAGTCATTTGTCAGGTGATGCTTTGCGATGGTCAGCGGATGTAATGATCAAATGTAAAACTTTATCTGAATTTAAGTCTGCATTTCTCAACGAATACTGGTCACATAACAAACAAAATGATGTGTTAAGGGAATTCTGGAGTGGTAAGAAGTTTTTCCCAGGGCGTGAATCAGTAAAGGATTTCGCTAGGAAGTGGGTTTCAAGACTGTCACATTTGACAGAAAAGATGAAGCCAGATATGATCATTATGGGTTTAGAAGGTAAGCTGCCGTGGTACTGGCAGAAGAGGATCATTTCCGCCCCTAGAGATAATATAGACAAATTTATTGAATATCTGGAAAGAGTGGAAAGAGTAGCTGCTGCTGAGGAGCAGGTGCAGCAGAATAACAAATCTTCTAACAATCACGTACAAAATAATGGAAACGTGAACGTTAGAAATATGGAAGTTAGGCACACCAAAACAAACTATCGAAACCAAAGCCGTGGCAGAGGAAGAGGGGGTAGATACTCACCACGCTTTCGTAACAACTACTATGACGAAAGTGGAGAAGTAAATACTATGCCATTAAGACAAGAAGGGAGTCATGATGCTACTATATCTAGTGGTGTCACAGATGAACACAACAGGCCGCGTGTGGGAAACTAAATCCCGTCTATGAGGAAACTGGCGCTCACCAGGCGGTAACAGTAACACAGCCAGTAACGGAAACACAGACAATCAGCCAACATACACAGACAGACAACATGGATGACGAAATAAATACAGATAATACCAGTGATGTGTTAAGCCACTCTCACAAAATAGTGGATAGTATTTTGGATACACTAGAAAAATGGGTCAAGGAAGAACAGGAACTCAAGGTAGATAATGGGGAAGAAATAGATAATGGGTTTGAGTCTGATGGGAATAATGATGAAGTAAAAGCTTACATCTTCGATGAAAATGGCAATCTAAAAGCTGAAGTAGAAGTAGCAGAAGTAGAATCAGTACTGCAAAACTTTAGAGAGGAGGAAATGATGAATGAAGGGGGTAGAAATAGTAACGAGGTGAAAGAATCTAGTAGCTGTGTAAACGTGCCACAAATGGTTGAAGGTGACGACATTCTTATGAACAGCAATATTGCGCAGGGACGCAGTTGCTCAGAGGTAGAGGATAGTTTGGCTGATGTGCAGCAAACAAAAGTAGAAAAAGTCGTCAGATGCTTCGATTTAAAGTTAGTGGACAGATTAGAGAAAGCAGCTAAGATTATAGAGCATGATGAGCCCCAGGATGTAAATGTAAATGTAATTGCAACTGATCAGAATTACTTTAGCTGGAAGAACATAGAACGAGATTTATTAGACGAGGTGTGTGAGCAACCTGTTCAATGTAAAATAACTCACCCTGTTATCAAAGTAAACATATCAGGAGTCACTGTGCGTTGTCTGCTTGACAGTGGCAGTGAAGCAAGTGCTTTATCACAAACATTTTTTGACACCATACCCAATAAAGAGAAGTTAACAGTTATGAAAGTAAGTGGCTTAAAGATTATAGGTGCTACTGGAAAAGTCTCTAGACCAGTTCAACACGAAGCTTTGATACCCATTGGTATAAATGACGTAGTAATAGATCATCCTTGTTTGATTGTGCTAGGCTTAAGTGTTGATATGTTGATTGGTACTGATTTCTTATCAAAGTACCAGGGAAAGATCAATTTTGATCAGAACAACTTAATTTTAACTTTACCTGACTCTAAAGTGATAAGAGAGTCTTTTATAGGAAGTCATATAGGCGGTAGTAATGAAACTTGGGAACTGCCTATTAGGGTAATAAAGAATAAAGGATACTTGCAGGAAAATTTGGTTTTCAGTGAGAATGAGGAAAGTGCTAAGGTTGAAGAGAGACACATCCTAAAGGAAATAGAGGAAAAGGTACAATCAACAAAGCAAATTGCTGACGAACAAAGATACAGAGGTGAGCTAGTGCTGGTCAAAACAAAAGAAAAATCAAAGAAAATTTCTGCAGAAACAAAAAAGTTTATGCATGTATATCATGGACCATTTAGAATAGTAAGTAAACCTCATGCAAATGCCTATCGTTTGGAATATCCAAAGAGTAAGAGAGAACTAGGTCTAAGAAATATTGTGGATCTAAAGGAATTTAAAATTAACAGTAATTAATTACTGTAGGGAGTCTGCCACTCTTTGGCGGATACACGGTTTGGCGTACCGTGCAGTCCCAGCTGGGTGAAACTTTATTTCCTTTTCAAGTTTCATTCCCTTCTTCTGGTCTATCATAACAGGTAAGAATCACATATGTCTTCATGTTGTATATATGCTATTAGGTTTTAAGTATTCTTAGTAAGGATCTACCTAGTGAATGGCAAAACAAAAGTCTGAGTACCAATAAGAGGCAAACATGGCTAAAATAAATAAATTAAAATATTTCATGTAATTGTAAAGGGTTAGAAACTACAACTAAGAGAGACACTTTGCAGTATACGAAGTACGGTATGAATATGAATAATCCATGAGATTATGCAGAAGGTAGTATGTTGCTAGAAATAAGGTTGTCTGAAGGAAAACAGCGTAAGAAGGTAATGCTCATAGAAGCAAGCAATGGCGTTTTAGAATTAAATAAATGGAGATGTGTGGAAGTGGTGTGAGGATCGCACCAAATATATAGAAACAGGACGTCAATAGGCTGACAAAAGGAAAAGGGAGAAAGAAGTGGAGAAATGAAGTATTTTGAATCTGGAAGAAAAGGGAGAAAATGAATGAGGTGAAGAAGTGAAGTAAGTAAATTAAAGTAAATGATGTAGGATTAAAGAATAATTCCCTCACGTCTCGTGAAATGGTGAAAAACGCTAATTCTTGCTTGAGGCAAATAAATAGTTAAACAGACAACAGAAAAACACAAATATTGGAAAATGCAGAAATTTGGAATCGGTATACTGAAAATAACTAATTTCTTTAGTAATTCATACCATAAAGCAAAGTGCTGGTCAGCAAATGACTTCTTTGATGAACTAATCCATACGATAATTAAGCCAGAGTACATTAAAACTAAAAGGTTACTCAATTTTTTAAGTTGAAGCAAGATCTTAATATATTAATTTGCTAAAAGAATTTTCACTATTTAGGAACCTAAAAGATTATTTATGAAAAAAGAAAGTAGGAGCTATTGTATCAGATACGACTTAGTGCTAAATGTCTTTCTGACAACTTCACAATTAGTAAAATAGTGCCAGAATATAAACTATAAAATGTACTTTGTCCTACCTTAGATATAAGTTGAAAACAGAAACTTAGACTGTATTGTCTGTTTCTCAGGGACATGCAGGCTGCATGAATGACTGACAACAAGCGGTAGGGAGATTGGAAGTAGAGACGCAAACCACAGTGAATACAATTTCCTCCCACAATTTTGTCAATCAGTGAAATTAAATGAGTGTTACAATAGGACACCCACCACAGTGCCGAGTATTATAGTAAAAGAAAAATGTGAGTGCGTTGCAGTGATAAAAGTCGTGTGTATTTTCTTTTTCAGGAAGAGACTGATTTTAAAAAAAAAAAAATAACTATTTTGTAACCATTGAAAAATTTATATTTCCATGTAAATGTATGTAAATAATTTGTGAATGTCTTCTGTACTAGGTTTTCTATGTGTATATGAGTATGGTTATTTTGTGTATGTAGTAATAAGGAATTTCCTAAGAAGAAGCAACTTAAGTTGAAAGAGGTATACTAAAGTAATCCATCGCTTGTTTGTTCTTTTAGAAATTTAATTTTGTTCAAAAATAGATTTTCACGAAAATTAAAAAGGGGGTGATGAAGCAAAGCAAGCGCTGTATCATGTATAAGATACAGAGGCGAGCGAGTGCACGGGACTTACCCTAGTTCACTGCTAGTAGCGTCACGTCATCGTAACGTGCCTGCATATAGTATTGCACCACATTTAACATAAAAGTAAAAATTAAGATTTGTGTGTAAAACTTTGTTAAAGTATAGTTCTATGTAATAATGTTTCAGGTAACAAATCTTAATGTTATAAAATTAGTAGTTTACGTAAAATTCACGTTTTGAAAGAAAAATAGGAGGCGCTAAATAATGACGCTAGGAAGCCAAAATTTGGTGAGAAGGTGCAGTAAGAAGTCATTAATGAGTGGTGCTGGTTTCCAAAACCATAAAACTAAAATTGACTCCAGAATCCGCGTTTTTCGGAAAAATCAGAGGCGCGAAATAATAGAGCTACAATATTGAAAATTGGTAGGATGCTTCAGTTCACCCTAATAATAATAATGGAAATACCACAATCAGTTACCTCTTCTAGTTTTTTAGTAATTTAGTAAAAACTACTTTTGTGAGTAAAATGTACATAAGCATTATAGATTAAGTACTTTAAATTTTAATGATAAAACAAATTCTTTAAGACCAATGATCAGATAGGACAATTAACAAAGCTACACCAAGTTTTAGTCTTGTAGCATAATTAACAGCTGATACAAGTCTTGATAAAGCTATGGTTCAGAGGTAACAATCTACCGTTAGTTCCATTGTAAAAATTCTAGAGAGTAAAGTTTTAATTTTAGCGGGCTGAGATTTTCTACGTGCTTCTGTACTGCTCAGATGTATGTATACAAAAATTGAGAAGTTTGTAAAGCTATTATTAAATGTGATATTTAAGATTATGTGCCTGAGATAGCGGTCATTTGGAGGCCGCAGGCATCTGCATATGAACGGAAAGAACAGATGCTCTCTTGGCGGTACGCGCCGGAGCTATATAAAAAGAGCGGCAGAGGCAGTAGTAAGCTCACTCCGCATTAGACCAACGCCTAGTCCACGCGAGCTTAACGTCCGATCGCGCCACGCCTCGGGTGACGTCATAGCGGGCTGCGACATGCGCGTACTTAGCAATGTAAACGGACATTGAAAATCGCGAGGACTGTACACCGTCCTGGATCGTTTAGACTTCGGTAACAAACTGTTATTGTGCCGTCCGTGTGAAGTATAATTCCGCGTGGCAAGTGGTGACTAACTCCACTTTTAAGGCGAGCATTAATCTTTTTTTTTAACATTATTGCGAACTATTAATAGAGCACCGTTAGTTAGAGTAATGAACTATTCGGGAGGAACTTGCTGTAGAAGTCGCCTCTGAACTATTAAACGATTGGCTGAATTAACAATATTTAATGTCTTTAGCATTTTCAGAAGTTTCGAGTAATTTGTGTGAGCCTTTAAGATAATAAAATCTTGTTTGGAACTTTAAATTTTATTGAAGCAGCCCTAATCCCGTGAAGAACTATGGATATTTTTCGTTTAGCTGGGCTGTACAGGAATGTGGCCGTGCAGACTGGGAACTAAGGTCAGTAAGTTTCCCTTCGCTTTCTGACTGGCCACCAAATTAGTTGCCAGGCTCGCGTGATTTAAGGTGGCAATGTTCAACTTTCATTCAACATTAAACAACGACTTCTTCGCCGTCCCACATATGTTGCATCGGCAATAGTCTGTTACGTGAAATGAACATTCAAACAACTCATTCGACAACTTCTTCGCCGCCCCACACCATCTCCTTATCAGTGTGTTCCACATACTCCTTTCCTCTCCGATTCTGCGCAGAACCTCCTCATTCTTTGTCACTCCACCTAATTTTCAACTTTCGTCTGTAGCACCACATCTCAAATACTTCTATTCTCTTCTGTTCCGGTTCTCTCATAGTCCAAGTTTCACTACCATACAGTGCTGTACTCCAGACGTAAATTCTCAGAAATTTCTCCCTCAAAGGCGTATGTTTGATAGTAGTAGACTTCTTTTGGCCAGAAATGCCCTTTTTGCCATTGCTAGTCTGCTTTTTATGCCCTTCTTCCTCCGTCCGTCAACGGTTATTTTACTGCCTAGGTAACATAATTCCTTAACTTCATCTACTTCGTGACCAACAATCCAGGTGTTAAGTTTCGCTGTGGTCATTTCTGCTACTTCTAATTACTTTCGCTTTTCTTAGATTTATTCTCAGTCCATATTCTGTACTCATTGGATTCTTTATTCCGTTCAATAGATCATGTAATTCTTCTTCATTTTCCCTCAGTTAAGCAATGTCATCAGCGAATCGAATCATTGATATCCTTTCACCTTGAATTTTAATCCCACTCCTGAACCTTTCTTTTATTTCCATCATTGCTTTTTCGATGTACAGACTGAACAGTAGGGGCGAAAGGCTACATTCCTTTCTTACACCCTTTTAATTCCGAGCACTTCGTACTTGGCCGGCCATTCTTATTATTACCTCTTGTCTGTTGTACATATTGTATATTACACTTTTCTCCCTATAGCTTACTCCTATTTTTCTCAAAATTTAGAACATCGTTTTCATTTTATATTGTCTAACGCTTTTTCCAGGTCGACAAATGCGATGAACGTGTCTTGATTTTTCTTTAGTCTTGCTTCTATTATCGACCGAAACGTCAGAATTGTCTCTCCCGTGCTTTTACCTTTTCTTAAGTCAAACTGATCGTCGTCTGGCACATACTCAATTTTCTTTTCCATTCTTCTGTATATTATTCTTGCAACAACTGGGATGCATGAGCTGTTAAGATGACTGTGCGATAATTCTCGCAGTTGTCAGCTCTTGCAGTCTTCGGAATTGTGTGGATGATATTTTCCCGAAAGGCAGATGGTATACATTCTACACGCCAATGTGAATAGTTGTTTTGTTTCCACTTCTCCCAATGATTTTAGAAATTATGATGGGATGTTATCTATCACTTCTGCCTTATTTGATCTTATGTCCTCCAAATCTCTTTTAAATTCTGATTCTAATACTGGATCCTCTATCTCTTCTAAATCGACTCCTGATTCTTCTTCTATCACAGCAGACATCTTTCTCCTCATAGAGGCTCTCAGTGTATTCTTTCCACCTACCTGCTCTCTCTCTCTCTTTCTCTCCTCTGCATGTAACAGTGGAATTCCAGTTGGACTCTTAATGTTACCACCCTTGCTTTTAATGTTGCTGAAGGTTGTTTTGTCTTTCTGTATGCTGAGTCTGTCATTCGGGCAATCATTTCTTTCTCGATTTCTTCAAATTTTTCATGCATTTTGTCTTACCTTCCCTGCGCTTCCTATTTATTTCATTCTTCAGCGACTAGTATTTCTGTATTCCTGAATTTCCCAAAACATTTTTGTACTTCCTCCTTTCATCGATCAGCTGAAGTATTTCTTCTTTTACCCATGGTTTCTTCGCAGTTACCTTCTTTGTACCTATGTTTTTCTTTCTAAATTCTGTGATGGTCCTGTACTGCCTACTGAGCTATTCCTTGTTGTTGTGCCTATAGCCTTAGAGAACTTCAAGCGTATCTCGTCATCTCTTAGTACCTCCGTATCCCACTTCTTTACGTATTGATTCTTCCTGACTAATGTATTAAACCTCAGCCTACTCTTCATCACTACCGTATTGTGATCTGAGTCTGTTTCTGCTCCTGAGTACGCCTTACAATCCAGTGTCTGATTTCGGAATCTCTGTCTGACCATGATGCAATCTAACTGAAAACTTCCCATATCACCCGGCCTTTTCCAAGTGTACCTCCTCCTATTGTGATTGTTGAAAAGAATATTCGCTATCACTAGCTGAAATTTATTACAGAACACAATTAGTCTTTCTTCTCTCTCATTCCTTGTCCCAATCCGATATTCTTCTGTAACCTTTTCTTCTATTCCTTCCCATACAACAGCATTCCTGTCTCCCTTGACTATTAGATGTCTCATTTTACGTACTGTATTACTCTTTAAATATCCTCATATACTTCTCTATCTCGTCATCTTCAGCTTGCGACGTCGCCTTGTATACCTGAACTATCGTTGTCGGTTTTGGTTTGCTGTCGATTCTTATAAGAACAATCCTATCATTGCACTATTCAGAGTAACACACTCGCCGTCCTACCTTCCTATTCATAACGAATCCTTTTCCCATTACACCATTTTCTGCTGCTGTTGGTATTACCGTATACTCATGTGACCAGAAATCCTTGTCTTCTTTCAATTTCATTTCACTGACCCCTACTACATATAGACTGAGCCATTGCATTTCCCTTTTCAGATTTTCTAGTTTCCCTACTACGTTCAAGCTTTTGACATTCCACGCCCCGACTCGTTGAACATTATCCTTTCGCTGATTATTCAACCTTTTTCTCGTGGTCACCTCCTCCTTGGCAGTCTCCTCCCAGAGATCCGAATGGTGGACTATTCTGGAATATTTTGCCAATGGATAGATCATCATGACACTTTTTCAATAACAGGCCACATGTCTTGTGAATAAGCGTTAAGTGTTTTTAATACAGTGGTTTCCATAGCCTTCTGCATCCTCGCGCCGTTGATCATTGCTGATTCTTCCGCCTTTAGGGGCAGTTTCCCACCCCTAGGACAAGAGAGTGCCCTGAATCTCTATCTCTCCCTGCCGTTAGCAGAACGAGGGTGACTTCTTATGCCGGACGTCTTACAAAATTTAAGCAGTGGCTTTTTTCGAAACCGGAACCAAGTACGTTTTGATTACCAATCAAAGACGCTATCCCCTTTTCTTTTTAATCCCATTTTGTTCCTGTTCGTTGTATTTGTTTGGGGCGGACGTCCCATGTCTACCGTTCAAGTTCATCGCTGATACATTCACTCAATTTTTTTTTCCAGAGGGCAACTAGCCCTCTGACCCCCCTAGATCTCGGGTGAACTAATATTCGAGTATGCACTGTTACTTGTTCCATATTTAATTGGCATTTGGAGTGACATCTTGTGACAATGATGGGAGGCACAAGCTGGTCTGTCAAGGAGGAATTGCTGTCTGGCGGCTAAAGCGGTAACGTAGACAGCTGCCCCAACTCCAGAGAACAGCTAAGATTGACCCAAATCTATACATCTATACATATCTCCCGCACATGATATGAAATGAAGTTCCCCGCCGAGTTTTTCTGTCTGTATGTGATGGCTAATTTCAGGAACTACGATACTATAGGGATTTTGATACGGTTTTCCCTAGAAGATGGAACGGTTCACGATGAATGTTCGTGTACGTACACTGATCAGACAGAACATTATGACCACCTACCTAGTAGCAGGTATGTCCACCTATACTACGGATATCAGCGGCAACGCGTCGGGGCATGGAATCGTGAGGTCTTGGTTGGTCGTTGGAGGGAGTTGGGACCACATCTGCACACACAGGTCACCTAATTCCCGTAAATTCCGGGGAGAGGGGCAATGAGCTCTGACGCCACGTTCAATTACATCCCAGATGTGTTCGATCGGGTTCAGATATGGCGACTTGGGAGGGGGGGGGGGGGGTCTGCACGTCAATTGGAACTCGCCATTGTGTTTCCCGAACCGATCTATCACACGCCTGGCCTTGTGACACGGTACACTATATTGTTGGAAAATACCACCGCCGTCGGAAAACGCGATCGTCATGAAGGGGTGCACGTGGTCTGCAACCAGTGTACAAACTTCTCTGGTCGTCATGGTGTCTGGCACGAGCTCCACTGGACCCATGGATGCTCACATGAATGTTCCCCAGAGTATAATGGGGCCGCCGCCAGCTTGTCTCCGTCCCGCACACATGTGTCAAGGAGCTGTTCCCCTGTAAGACGACAGATCACCGCCCTCTCATCGACATGATGAGGAAGATATCGAGGTCCATAAGACCATGCAAAGCTCTGCCACTGCGCCGAAGGCCAGCGCCGATGGTGAAGTGCGCCTTTCAGTCGAAGTTGCGAATAGCATAAGGTTTTTTGTAAGGGTGGGTGGTGGTGACTGGCTGCTACCGTGGCGTGCTTCTCGCTGGCTACACATCTGGCTCGTTGGTATCAGAGTGAGACGAGATGCAGGTACTGACCTGAGGTGTTCATGCGGACGGCGAAGCACTTCTGCAGACGGCAGTGTGGGCACCAGTTGCGGCGTGCTTTGTCCACCACGCAGCCGCCGCGGCCCGCTGTAACAACAAACACCAGCCCGTCATAACGATAGAAGGTATTGCTCGCTGTTTGCCATGACATTCCTCTTAGTTGAGTATGTTCCCACTAGCGCTACTAATGTAACGACTAAATTTTGTAAACCATGCATTCGGTACTGTCGAGACACATACCCGTTACAAAGTATTTGTTATTCTTTATTTCAGTTACTAAAAGTCGTTACTGGCGTAGACATTACACATTAATACGTTTTGGAAACCTAAGAAGTTATGGTTGTAACGGCGCTCTTGAATGTGAATGTGGCATTTGAATTGGTTCTCTTCCATACACAGGTTTCTCTTTTCTAGATAATGACGAACAGTGACCATAGCTGTACGTGGTAACAGTTGAAGTTACAAGGGTCGAACTCGTTGTGCTCTAATGATTCCAAATTCAATGGCCACCATCCTGTCTCCCGCAGGCCACTGCAGGCAGGCACTCTAGTTCCACCGTACGGCGGACAGCCTCACACGTGCAAGGGTGGGGGTGAGGGGGAGGCAAAAATACGGAAACACCACAAACAAAGCATATTGCCATGTAGCAAAACCGTTAGCATTCAAAATATCTTCCATTCGTCCCGGAATGGATAAATACAGGCCCTGCATGGGTTTCAAAGAACTCTTGTACATCAGGTTCCGTCCAGAGTATGCAGACACAATAGCGTCTTTCTTAGCAATCATGTACAACCGCTCACTTGAGGAAAGATCTGTTCTTAAAGACTGGAAAGTAGCACAGGTCACACCACTATTCAAGAAAGGAAATGGGAGTAACCCATTGAATTACAGACCCATATCACTGACCTCAATTTGCAGTAGGATTCTGAAGCATATACTGTACTCGAACATTATGAATCACCTTGAAGAAAACGACTTATTGATACATAACCAACACGGATTCAGAAAATATCGTTCTTGTGCAACGCAGCTAGCTCTTTATTCCCATGAAGTATTGAATGCTGTCGACAAGGGATCTCAAATCGATTCTATATTTCTAGATTTCCTGAAGGCTTTTGATACCGTTCCTCACAAGCGACTATTAACTAAATTGTGTGCATATGGAAGTATCGTCTCAGTTCTGTGACTGGATTCGTGATTCCCTCTCAGAGAGCTCACAGTTCGTAGTGGTTAGCGGTAAATTATCGAGTAGAACAGAAGTGATATCTGACGTTCCGCAAGGTAGTGCCATAGGCCCTCTGCTGTTCCTGATTTACGTAAATGATCTAGGTGATAACCTGAGCAGTCCCCTTAGATTGTTTGCAGATGACGTCTAGTAAAATCATCAGACGATCAATTCCAATTACAAAATGCTCTAGAGAGAATTTCTGTATGGTGCGAAAAGTGGCAATTGGTACTAAACAAAGAAAAGTGCGAGGTCATCCGCATGGATACTAAAAGAAATCCCATAAATTTTGGATATACTATAAATCGTACAAAACTAAGGGCTGTCAATTCGACTAAATACCTGGGAATTACAATTACGAGCAACTTAAATTGAAAAGACCACACAGATAATATTGCGGGGAAGGCGAAACAAAGACTGCGCTTTGTTGGCAGAACACTTAGAAGATGTGACAAACCCACTAAAGAGACAGCTTACATTACACTTGTCCGTCCTCTGCTGGAATATTGCTGAGCGGTGTGGGATCCTTACCAGGTATGGTTGACGGAGGACATCGAAAAAGTGCAAAGAAGAGCAGCTCGTTTCTCGTGTTATCGCGAAATTGGGGTGAGAGTGTCACTGATATGATGCGCGAGTTGGGGTGGAAGTCAATGAAACAAATGTGGTTTTCTTTGTGGTGAGATCTTCCGGGTGATCAAAAAGTCAGTATAAATTTGAAAACTTAATAAACCTCGGAATGATGTACCTAGATGGAGAGGTAAAAATTGACACACATGCTTGGAATGACATGGAGTTTTATTAGAACAAAAAAAAAGTTTACAAAATGTCAGACAGATGGTGCTGGACAGCAAAACGCCAGTGACTGCGCATGACAATCGTGTATAAAAGGAGTTGTAATGAGAGAGAGAATCAGATGCGCCAGCAGTCGCAGCATGTTGACGTTACCTGAAAAGGCGCTTTTAGTGAAGCTGTATTATCAGAATGGGGAATGTGCTAGTTCAGCGTTACGATCCTATCGCCATAGGAAGGGGATTCGAACGGGCAAAGGTCCGTTGACAAATGCAACTGTGGCGAGAATGATTTCGAAGTTGCAAGCCACGGGTTGTTTAGACGATAGACCCCATAGTGGCCACCGAGCACAAAGCGTAATGCTGCTGAGACAGTTCAGGAAGAAATGGAGACTGTAGCGGGTTCGTCTATGCACGGGGAAGTCAGCGCTCGTGCAGTCGCACGTCGCACCGGCATTCCATACACTACTGTTTGGTTGGCACTTAGGCGTACCCTCCGATGCTATCCGTACAAAATCCATCAGTATCATGAACTGTTACCTGGCGATTTAGTGAAGTGGAGGGCATTTGCGGTGTGGCCGTTTCAAAAGATGGCGGAAGATAACGATTGGTTGAGTAACGTTTTGTGGACCGACGAAGCTCATTTCACGCTCCGAGGGTCTGTCAACGCCCACAACTGCAGAATTTGGGCTACCGAAAATCCCAGAACTGTCGTGGAAACTCCATTGCACGACGAGAAAGTCACGGTATGGGTTGGATTTGCCACATCTACCGTTATCGGGCCTTTTTTCTTTGAGGAAATGCGTGATTCTGGTTTTGTAACTGCTATTGTGACGGGTGAGAGGTACGCCGATACGTTACAGAATCGCATCATCCCCTGCTGGAACGTACGATATTTATGCAGGTTGGCACTCCACCCCATATTGCTAGACGCGTGAAAGATGTCTTGCGCGCGTTGTTTGGTGATGATCGTGTGCTCGGCCGCCACTTTCGTCATGATTGACCTCCCAGGTCCCCAGACCTCAGTCCGTGAAATTGTTGGCTTTGGGGTTTCCTGAAGTCGCAAGTGTATCGTGATCGACCGACATCTCTAGGGATGCTGAAAGACGACATTCGACGCCAATGCCTCACCATAACTCCGGACATGCTTTACAGTGCTGTTGACAAAATTATTCCTCGACTACAGCTATTGTTGAGGAATGATGGTGGACATATTGAGCATTTCCTGTAAAGAACATCATCTTTCCTTTGTCTTACTTTGTAGTGCTAATTATTGCTATTCTGATCAGATGAAGCGCCATCTGTCGGACATTTTTTTGAACTTTTGTATTTTGTTGGCTCTAAAAAAAAACATGTCATTCCAATCATGTGTGTCAATTTGTACCTCTCTATATACATTATTCCGTGATTTATTCAGTTTTCAAATTTATACTGACTTTTTGATCACCCGGTATTTACGAAACTTCAATCACCAACTTTCTCTTCCGAATGCGAAAATATTTTGTTGACGCCCACTTACGTAGGGAGAAATGATCATCGTAATAACATAAGAGAAATCAGAGCTCCAACGGAAAGATTTAGGTGTTCCTTTTTCCCACGCGCCATTAGAGAGTGGAATTGTAGAAAAGTAGTATGAAAATGGTTCGATGAACCCTCCGCCAGGCACTTACGGGTGAACTGCAGAGCAGATGTAGATGTCCTTCCTGCAAAATAGTGGCGAGTGCAGTTGACTATGACAGAAATGGATAGTGCGTGATCGCTATCCATTTCCGTTATATTCAACTGAACTTGCCAAAGTAGACCACAAAGGCTCAATAATATTGAGATCTGGTGATTATGGTAGCCAGGGGAGATGCGACGGTTCATCCTCGTGCTCATAAAACCAGTCCTGGACGACGAGTGCTGTGTGAACAGGTGCTCTCTCGTCTTGAGGCACATCATCACGTCTGTTGAACAAACATTGTGCCATGGGATGGACCTGATGAGCTGTAGTTGTCACATTATCCTTGGCAGTAATGCGACCTTGCAGAGAAGCTATGGGTCCCACGGAATACCATGATATTGCTGCCCAAACCATCGCCGAACCACTGACATGTTTCCCTCTTGCGAGGTGAACTCTGTCAGAATTTGGAAGCAGTGTGAAACAAGGCTCCTCACACCAACTGACATTCTTCCTTTGCACCGTAGTGCTGGTTTTTATAGCTACGTTTTCCTGTTACGAGGGTTTGCCTCAGTGATGAGTGGTTTCTGAATCCAAGCTCGCTCTGCAGTCCCCTGCGTATGGAGCTCCCTTCCTGTTGTTTTGGTACTGACAGGGTTCGCGAGTGAGACATTCAGTTCTGCAGTGACTTTTGAGCAGATGACCTCTTACTTTTCGTCAAAGTCCTGTTCAATGACCGTCCGTCACGATCACTCAACAGATACTTTCGTTCTCATTGTGGCTTAGCGGATGATGATGTTTCTCCGTGATGGTTCGGCGTGGTCTAAAGAATCTTGATGAAGAGTGTGCCTACCCTCATGTTTCAATGCATTCCAACATCGGGCCACTGTCACATCAGTATGCCTCACAAATCTGGATATCACACGATTCGACCAGCTGGTCTTATAAAGACTCGCAATGTTGCCCCTTTCAAGCTTCAGGTGCTGATTACGCTGTCTGACACGAGTACGGGGCATCTTCGTTTCCTTTACAGTAATCACTCAAGATCTGACACTATTCATGCCCCATATATCTTCCAACGGGCCTGGTAACAATGTTAAACACAGACAACACTTACGAACTCTAACGAAATTAGAATTATATATCAATACCTTCAGCTGCTGACTGGCGTTATATATATCAACGGGGACAGGTGAAAATGTGTGCCCCGACTGGGATTCGGAACTGGTATCTCCTGCTTACAAGGCAGACGCTCTATCCACCTGAGCCACCGAGGGCATAGAGGATAGTGCGACTGCAGGCACTATCTCGCGCACGCCTCCCGCGAGATTCACATTCTCACCTTATATGTCCACACACTACATTCGTAGTGTCCCTATCCAACATACTCATTACTCGTGGAAGACATTCTTACCAAGTCCCGTAAGAGTTCAGGTAATACTTGTGCATCCGCACAGAAAAAGAAGAAGGTCATGGCCAAAATTGCCGGAACGATATACTTACATGGATATGGACGAACTCTGGTCGTCTACCTGTCACTGAGAATCGCATTCATATCATTTATATGAGCTCCGAAGTGTACAAAATGATTTTGACATCTGACCATGTCTACTGGGTGCTTAAATGTTTTGTCCTTCTATATGTGTGCCACTGGAAAGAAAACTTCCTGACGAAGCCTGCATTCTGTCCTAATTTTAGAGGCATCGTGTAATGTCACACAACACCTGTCAGGGACGGGGTCCCATTTACAAAAGCACATCACATTATCATGCCTAATAAGGTGTAGGAAAACTGTTACCATTCAAAACAGCTTCCTGTCACCTCGCAATGGATAAGTAGTGGCAAGTTGAGGTAAAGACGATGTAGGTGCATAGCAATCACGCAACTACCCACCAAACTAGACCACAATGGCCCAATAATGGCCGGCCGCAGTGACCGAGCGGTTCTAGGCGCTTCAGTCTGGAACCGAGCGACCGCTACGGTCGCAGGTTCGAATCCTGTCTCGGGCATGGATGTGTGTGATGTCCTTAAGTTAGTTAGGTTTAAGTAGTTCTAAGTTCTAGGGGACTGATGGCCTCAGCAGTTAAGTCCCATAGTGCTCAGAGCCATCTGAATCATTTTGAACCCAATAATGCAGTATTGAGATCTGATGACTGTAGTGGACAGGGAAGATGCGACAATTCATCCTCGTGCAGACAAAACCGATCGTGGACGTCGAGAGCTGTCGTCTTAAATCACAGCATCACCATCGAGGAACAAAATCTATTGTACCATGGGATGGACCTTATCAGCCAAAATGGTCACACAATCCTTGGCGGTAAATCGAATTTGTAGAGTAATCATGGGGCCCATGGAACACCATGATATGGCTGTCCAATTAACACTGAACCCCCACCATGTTTCGCTCTGGGCAGTAAGCAGTATGCATCGTAGGCTTTTGACGGCGTACGCCAGATGTAAACTCGACCAGAAATTGGAAACAATGCGAAACAAGACTTATCCGACGAAATGACTTTCTTCCATTGCTCCATAATCTAGATTTCATGGATTCTACACCATGGTTTCCTGCTAGAGGTGATCTGTAACACTCATGTGTGGTTTTGGAATTCCAGCTTGCCCTGAAATTCAACTTATAGAACTTCCTTGGTGTTGTTTTGATGCTGCAGGGTTCGCGATTGTGTGACATTCGATTCTGAAGTGACTTCTGCAATTGTCATCCCCTTATTTTTCCTCAAAATCCTCTTCAGTGACCGTCTGTCACTATCTCTCAACACACACTTGTCCGCGTTGGGATTTGGAGGATGATGTTTTTTTACCACTTTCCCTGTATACGGTATCCAGGGCGAGTCACTTAAGACGTAAGACCTCTTTTATTCCGCACGCTTCCAGACGTCGAAACCAGGTGTTCTACAAATGATATTACGTTAAGGGGTACGTACTTCGGTGTATGATAAAGAGTCTTAATTCTTGTATCGATCGAGTTATTCTAGCAAGTATGATTTTTTAATTGTAATGGTATACTTTTTAAACGGCATCCGAAAACGCTTGAAAAGACGAATAGACTGATATAATGCTTGTTAATTTTGAAGCTGAAACTCTTCTCAAAATAATCCGAGAAATATTCTGAAATCGAAGGCAAGTCGGCCAGAATCAGCTGTTGCCTTGTAATCCGGCTCATGGCGGGCTACGTTGTTGTTTGAAGCCTTTCGATTGTTTACTTGTCTGTACTGCAGAACTAGCAGGGTTCAACAGTGTCGTCTATCTTTAGTTCATTTCTGCCTCAACGTCCTTGGCATGCTCATATGTGCACCAGTTAGAAGTTAGACGTGTTATTTTAATGAGGCAAATGTCAAGAAATGCTGTCAAAACGGTTCGGCGGTGTAGGGGTGTCTATCCTGCCCGTCGTTTCCCGTCGCGGCAGGCAACTGGCCGCATTATTATTAAATGGAGACGCTTATGCACACTTTCTTGGCGAACCTTCTCCCTGTTCTTCTGCGTGACGTACTATTGAATAAGCGACAATGAATGTCACTTGAACACGACGGCTGCCCAGTTCACTGTCGAACGGCAATTTCATATACGAGGCGTGTTTTTTTAAGTAAGTACCGTTTTGAAATTAAAAAAAAGTCGTGCTAAGATATCTCAATAATTTTATTTTTACATGAAAGCCTGTATCTTAATCTTCGCACTGACGCCATTACAGTCTGATTCTTCCTTGTTTACGTTGTGTACTGTGTGTTTAAGGTGCCTCCGATAATCGTGAGTCCCGCCTAACTGTGAAGTACGGGCTGTTATAAGATTTCTTAGTGTTAAAGGCCTAAAAGTGATCGATATTCATCGTGAGATATGTGCAGTTTGCGGAGAAAACATTATGAGTGATGGAATGGTAAGAAAGTGGGCGAGAGCATTTAAAGGTGGCCGCACAAATGTTCATGATGAACAACGGAGTAGGCGTCCTTCGGTCGTTAATGAAAGTTTGGTGCAGGAAGTGGACAATAAGGTGAGAGAAAACAGGCGCTTTACGATTTCCTCCTTCGGGGATGACTTTCCTGATGTTTCTCGTAGTGTTTTGTATGGCTTTGTGACCGAGCACTTGAATTATCGAAAATTGTGATAACGTTGGGTACCGAAAATGTTGACGGATGTGCACAAAACCAAACGTTTAGACAGTGCATTGACTTTCCTTGAGCGGTACCACAACGACGGTGGTGAATGGTTCAAATGGCTCTGAGCACTATGGGACTTAACTGCTGAGGTCATTAGTCTCCTAGAACTTAGAACTACTAACTAACCTAAGGACATCACACACATCCACGCCCGAGGCAGGATTCGAACCTGCGACCGTAGTGGTCGCGCGGTTACAGACTGAAGCGCCTAGAACCGCTCGGCCACTCCTGCCGGCGACGGTGATGATTTCTTAAGCCAAATTGTTAAATTGTTACGGGCGATGAAACATGGGTGGCCTAAGTCGCACCACAATCAAAGCAACAGTCCATGGAGCTTGAGCAAGGGCATCGTTTTTCTGCAAGACAATGCCCGTCCGCATGTGGCAAATCAGACCAAATATCTCATCACATCTTTTCAATGGAAAACTCTAGATCATCCTCCGTACAGCCCCGATCTTGCGTCCAGTGACTACCATCTGTTACTGCACTTGAAGAAACACCTGGGCGGTCAGCGTCTTCAAGACGATGACGAAGTCAAAACAGGGGTGATGCAGTGGTTAACAACTCAGGCTGCAGACTTCTATAAGGAGGGTATTCAAATCTGGTATAACGGTATGACAAGTGCCTCAATATTGACGGAAATTATGTAGGAAAGTAGATTAAGGTACAGGCTTTCATGTAAAAATAAAATTGTTGAGATATCTTAGCATGTCTTTTTTAAATTTCAAAACGGTACTTACTTAAAAAAACACTTCTCGTATGTCTTACACTTGATGGTAAGTAATTTGAGTACATGCGTAAGTATAGTGTAAAAGTAAGTTTCGTTAAGAGAAGTATTTATATTGTGGGCAACATGACTTCAGCTATTCTGAATAAAATGTTTTGTTTATTTAACGTGTATTCCATCTAATTACAATTCGGAGTAGAATCTATAAACACATTTGTCCCACAGCAGGTGTTTTACTTTTAAGAATCATTCAGGCGTTTGCAGGCAAAGAGACATCAGGTGTTATTATTATTATTATTATTATTATCTTTAAACCTAAGAAAGTTAATGAACTTGTTGTGTATGACTTTTTACACAATAGTAAGGAGAGGCGGGCTACTCAAATTATATTTCTCCAAGCGAACGAAGATTCATTAAAATAACGCTACAAAAAACAGATTCCAGCTATCACAATGTCAACTGAGATGAGACTAGCTGTACGAAGCACGAACGGTGATATACCAGTTGAGGCTCTAAGTGGAAGTGGAGTGAGTGGCTGCCGCCAGCCATCCTGTATTGTTGAGGCAGACGGCGTTCATTGTACAGAGCCACTGGAGGCGTGGCTCATTGGGCACACATCATTGGGTCCACCGGATCCCGCATGGTGGTTATCGGCGTCAGATGGAAACTTGCAATTCCATTACCAACTTGGCGACGCCTGTGGCGTGGTATCGATATGTGACACAAAAAAGTAGTTTATTTTTTCCTTGAATAAGGCTGTTTATCAGTATGAAATATGAATGACCACCATCTCTATTTTGGCTCTGACAAGTACGCGTCGAGAGGGAGGGTTTAAATGGAAAATTGTTTGCTGAAACTGTAGTTATTGCCACAAAAATCTGGAAATGGAAACACTTTTGAAATAGTTCTCCTAAGCACCATCTGATGCGCCAGAAACTAGTGTATGCCGTAGATCCATACACAAATCCGCTGCTGACCCTGTATCTATGTCGTATACGAAATGAGGTTCTTCTTAATAACGTAGGATTGTCTTGCTGCATTTAACTATAGAGCCTGGCGCGAGGTTTCTCCTTGGTGGTGTTTGCAGCACAATAGCTGACTATGGCCGCATTGATCTCCAAGTTTAGCACATTTCTCGGATTCTTTTGCGAGGGGTTTTAACCTGGAAATTAACAAGCATTATATTCATTTTACTCGTCTTTTCAAGGGCTTTCACAGTCCGTTAAAAAGTATTTAAAAAACCATACTTGCTTCAATATCTCGATCGATATAAGAGTTAGGCCTCTTATCACACAACAAAGTACGTGACCCTTATCGTACTATCTTTTGCTGAAAACCTCATTTTGATATCTGGAAGCGTTCACGAAATAAAAGGAGTGTTACGTCTTACGTGACTCGCCCTATACATTTTCGATATGATGCCTCTTGAAACACTATACACTTCAGCTACCGTGGTTACAGAAGCACTCAACATACGAGCACCAACAATTTGACATAATGCACTCAAAACTACATAGAACACTGTCGTGACTATGACTGATGCAACCTCATTTTGAGCCGGCCGGTTTCGCCGAGCGGTTCTGCGCACTACAGTCTGGAACGGCGCGACTGCTACGGTCGCAGGTTCGAATCCTGCCTCGGGCATGGATGTGTGTGATGTCCTTAAGTTAGTTAGGTTTAAGTAGTTCTAAGTTTTAGGGGACTGATGACCTCAAAAGTTAAGTCCCATAGTGCTCAGAGGCATTTGAACCATTGAACCTCATTCTGATATCTGGAACAGTTCACGAAACAAAAGAAGGGCACAGGTGCCATTCATGGTCAAATACAACAGCACCCCTGCAGGCGTGGCTAACATCTGCATTTATGTTCAAGCATGCATTTCTCGCTGTTTTTACATATTTTTGTCCAACCCTGCATATCAGCCTAATTATTACTGTGGCTATCGATAACTGGCACCTGTAACTCATATTTTCACAGGAAGTATTAAACGTGATGCCAAGAGGGCAGCAACTGGCTTCTCTTCTAATTTGCAATCTATTCTAACCAACGAGGAAAAATATATGCTATCACTTTTAAGGCTGCGCAAAAGCTCTGGCCAAATTCCTAAATTAGGAGGAGTTTTTCACATGTGACTCATCCAATTTTTGAAAGTGATCAGGCAGTCACACTTTCCATTGTTACTATTTTAGCCTTATCTTTGATAATCTATCCCTTTTTGGTTATCAAAGTTCAGTGACAGATTCGATTGTGAACGATGGAGAGCAAGAGCGAATTTTAGGTGTAACTGTATATTTTGCTCGTCATAATTTCAAAGTATTTTCGTAACATTCGTCTCTGAAAGTTACAGCAACAACATTGATAGTAAACATGTTGAGCGCCGAAAACTTACAACTGCAGCAACAACATGCAGAAAGCTACGTAACTGTGTCACAGATATAGATAAGTAATTATCTAATACTTTCTAGTTAACGATGTCTCTAATGTTATCAGTGTATAACGTATATTGGAACTTAGTCTTTATTTTAGATCTTTATCCTGTCGAATGAAACTGGTTTAAAAAATATACCAAACACTGTCGCTGCCCTATTAAAAGTGAAATTTGAAAAATGTGTTTCCGCAATGTCTGAGTTAAATTAGTGGCAAAATCCAGAACTGCAGTACAAAATAACTATAAAAGTTATTACAAAGACTCAAAAAGACACCCTGTGCCCTATAGCACAAGCTGTTTAAAAAGTTACCAATAAACGTAAAAAATTAAATTGAGAATCACACCAATTAAGAAAATTATACACTTTTCCCATACTACGAGGGTCGGTCAAAAAGTAATGCCTCCCATTTTTTTCTACTTAAAAAAATTAAGTTAAGTGAAAAATTTGAATTTGGCGCCATTCCTCAAACCTTCTGCAATCCACTGCAGTAGTAACTTTCTGTGTCAACAGGTGGCAGCACAGCAGAAGTTTGTAAGATGGCCGACATCGATGTTCGTTTGAGACAGCGTTGTGTGATTGAATTCTTGAATGCAGAAGGTGAAACGCCCATACGCATTCATGAAAGACTGAAGAAGGTGTATGGTGTTGTGACAGTGGATTTCAGCACTGTTAGACGATGGGTTCGTCGTTGTAAGGAAGCTGAAGGGCAAATGCCGTTGACTGACGAAAAGCGGAGCGGCAGGCCGGTGAGTGCAGTGACTCCACACAACATTCACCGATGACATCATTCGTGGTGACCGTCGGGTGACTGCAGATGAAGTGTGTCGCATTATTTCTCTTAGTAAAGGCAGTGTGATCACGATTATTAAACAATTGGGGTACTCAAAAGTTTGTGCACGGTGGGTTCCAAGAATGTTAACCGATCAGAATAAAGAGGCAAGGAAAACAATAGCCTCCCAACACTTGCAGCGCTTCCGTTTGGAGGGAGATGAGTTTCTGAAAAAAATTGTGACCGGGGACGAAACATGGGTGCATTTTTTTGAACCCGAATCAAAGAGGAAGAAAAAATTCAAAACTGTGCGATCGGCAGGGAAAGTTATGGCAACAGTTTTTTGGGATACAGAGGGTGTGATTCTGGTTGATTTTTTGGAGCAGGGATGCACAATAAATTCTGTTCAATACGTCACAACCCTCAAAAAACTTAAAGCACGTCTTCAGCGAGTTCGCCCAACAAAATCAATGGCAGATGTTCTTCTTTTGCATGACAATGCAAGACCACACACCAGTCGTCACACCTCTGACGAGATTGTCAAAATTGGATGGGAAGTTTTGCCTCATCCCCTATAGCCCTGACCTGGCACAATCAGACTTCCATCTGTTCGGGCCACTAAAAGAAGCTCATCGTGGGATTCATTTTGAAGATGAGGAGGCCGTCAAAACATCCGTGCGTCAATGGCTTAGGAAGCAGAGCTGTGATTTTTACCGTGCTGGGATACATGCCCTTGTTCAAAGCTGGACCAAAACTGTAGAGATGGGCGGAGATTACATTGAAAAATGACAAAATGATCCTCAATGTTGTGGTTTTCAACCTATGTAATTGCATTTAAATTTCCTGACAATTAAACGTAGAAAAAAAAATAGGAGGCATTACTTTTTGACTGACCCTCGTAATAAAATTTAGCAAACTCCTCATTACGACTGTTAAATAGGTCAGCTGATGACTGGAATTAATTTTTTAAAATATTTTTACCGACCGCTTGGACAGTGGAAATGGTAACTCTCAAGTAATTGAACTTTGGTTATTTCCACAGAGTTGTTAATTAATTAACTCAATCGATTCATTCAGTACATCTGAATCCGTGAAAGTAACGGTGATTTCAAAAAAGATCAAAACTAATCGCAAACGAGTGGACTTATCTTTCTCGAAAAACATTCCAGTCGAACGCACACTGAAGCACGCAGCCGCTGCGTCCCAGTTTATAGAGACGAAACCGACGAAGAAAGCGCAAGTGCTAGAACCTTTGCCGTCTGGGTGCATGTGTTAGCCTAGACTCTATGGAAAGCAACGTGACCTTGAAATTCCAAGAGTGATTCCGTAATAATACTGCATCTCTTTCGGGTGCTGAAATAGCTAAGACAGATACTAAATGTAGAGATCTTAGCATTCATCATTCATACGATGCCACACAACTTTCGGAAGACAAGAGTCGAATTTCAGAAACCATTCTTCTCTGTCATGTTCACATGTTAGGCCTGAATGGTCTGTGCGAGCGAAAATGTTCAAATGTGTGTGAATTTCTAAGGGACCAAACTGCTTAGGTCATCGGTCCCTAGACTTACAAACTACTTAATCTAACTTAACCTAACTTATACTAAGAACAAAGCACACACATCTGGCGCCTCTAACCGCGCGGCAAAAGTGTGCTAGCTCAATCGATTATAGATTTCCAGATAGGACTTTACGCGATTTTTTCTGTAAACTAGCTGTTTCGATATCGTCAACACAGGAAGTGAGGCTATCAGTACCTTCGTAATATCATTAACAATGAGAGTACGATTTTCTTGTGGATGTCAATGACATCTCAAGGCGGTGGAGACTGTACCGGGTGGATATAATTAAAGTGCGGCCGCTCACGGAGCTCCAGTGTGAGCTGTAGTTATCGTATAGCAGCGAAACTTGGAAAATGCGCTAATGTGTTAATGCGGAACCTATTTACGCTGGAAAACAAATTATTTCCAATTGTGGCCACCAGGTGCCAGTCTGGTGCTTTACGCCATTTGTATGACGGTATGGTATCCATGCTGTCATTCAACAAGTCATAGCAAGAGTGAAAATACGGCTAACGAGACGAGAGACTGTGCGCTGTTAGTGAAACTGTTTTATGTGAAAGGCAGCAATTATAGTGCTACATGGAGAGAGTATTGGCTACTCAAAAGGTCTGAGGAGAGGTCCGTTGTTATTAAATGGTTTAAAGAAGATGATAATGAAATTCGTAAACACTGGGGAGCTTGGTGTGGCGCCTCTAAAAGGAAGGCGTCCTGTCTTGGTGGAAGTTATTGGCAAGGTAGCTGTTGCCGTAACTGGCCATGCAGCAAGTGCCCGGGGTACTGCTAATGCTTGTCCAGTCTCACGGTAATTGTCCATCCCATGGTTAACAGCATAGAACGTTTTGCGGTCTGTATTTCATTGGTAGTCATACAAGATTCAGACAGATCAACAGCTGAAACCTCATGATCCACAGCACCGTTCTGAATATTCTCTACGGTTTCTGGCACGGATCGAAGCTGATTACATGTGCCCTGACAATATTCTATGGAATGACGAGGCACGTTTTACACTACAGGGTGCACTGAATAGACAGAACCGCTGAATTCGGGATGCTGTTAAACCACATATTGTGAACAAAGAGCCATTGTACTCGTGGTATGTAACTGTGTGTGGTGTGGGTCCACAAGCACCTTTATCCTCGGTCCGTTCTTCTTAGAAGAGAATACACCCAGAGGGCCCATCGAGCGTACAGTGACGTCTGCATGTTATCGATACCTCCTTGTACAGCATGTGATTCCTCCTTTGGAAGACCGAAACTGTGTGGGAACCACTATTTTCATGCAAGATGGGGCAACACCATACATTCCTCGCCCACAGAAAGATCTGCTTAATGCAACCTCTACGAATGTATTATCTCCTAAGGTTTCCCATATGCATGATCTGCCAAATCACCTGATTTAGGCTCTGGAGTTATTTAAAAGAAAGCATTTACCAGGGATACGTTCGGTCTGTCTGATCTGAAGGCCAGTATACAGGAATACGTTGCTCACATTCCACCAAAACAACTGCGAGCAACTGTCGATCACGTACGTCGTTTTACGGATTCAGCATCTCGTCGAGTTCTCCGGTGCTCATATTGAACAAATTGTATAACGGTGGTTAATGATGAAGACAATTTTATGTCTTTCTCATTTGTTTGGCCTTTTCTCTCCGCGTCCTATACCTAATCCATTATATATGGAAACATTTCTATACATTCTTCATGCAATCACAAAGCCAGATTTGATCCTAGCGGCCACGATTGGAACTAATTTTTGTCCAGCGTAAATCGTTTCCTCATTAATGCTTTAGATTTTAGAATATCTACGAAGTCTTGCTGCCATACGATAATTACAACACACACTCGACCCCTGTGAGTAGCTGCACTTCAGTTGTAGCCACGGCAGTACAACTAAAACTAAACTCCGTCCGAACAGGCCTTGGAAGGCCCAACCGGACCGACCTGCCGCCGTGTCATCCTCAGCCCACAGGCGTCACTGGATGCGGATATGGAGGGGCACGTGTTCAGCACACCGCTCTCACTGCCGTATGTCAGTTTACGAGACCGGAGCCGCAAGTAGATCCTCGGTTTGCTTCACAAGGGCTGAGCGCTCCCCGCGTGCCAACAGCGATCGGCACACTGGATGGTCACCCATCCAAGTGCTAGCCCAGCTCGACAGCGCTTAACTTCGGTGATGTGACGGGAACCGGTGTTACCAATGCGGCAAGGCCGTTGGCCTGTACAACTAAAGATGTTTAAAAAAATTCAAGAATGTAAGTTTAAAACTCTTATCCACAGCAATAAATTTAGCAAATGCAGGCATGAACTACGTATCCAGCAAAAACTGTTGGGAGGATTGCACTCACCTGACACTATATTAAAAGGCATAATTTTATTCAGCGTTATACAAGATGTTTCCGCTGCCCTTTACAGACGATAAAAGACCCAAAGAGCTTCATATTATGAAGGGCTGTCTAAGGAAAGTCGGACACCCGCCACAACGGGACCATGGAATGATTCCAAACAAAAGTATTCACCACACGCGTTGAGAGATTTATCCGAATTCCCGTTTCTTAGAACGCGGTCGGTCGCTGACGGATGTGGAACCACATCCTTTCTCGCACTTCCTCGTCCGGCTGAAACCGCCGTCCACTCATTTCTCTCTTCAGGTCGCCAAAGATGTGAAAATCACACGAAGAAATATCCGGGCTGTACGTAGGATGCTGCAGTGTTTCCCAACCAAATCGCTGAAGCGTAGCCTTCATCCGATTGGAAATGTGGGGACGGGCGTTATCATGCAACGCAAGCGGTGCAACCATCCCACATCTCTCCAGCCAAAGAAATCCAGAGCTGCTCAAACAAGTTCAGGTAAGTCATGACGACCTTCTTCGACTGCAGTGGCCTCCTGCTCGTCGCGTTCTCCGACTGTGGAACCACAAACAATGCCCAGCGCTATGAAGACGCTTTACAAAAGCTGTGGCCTGCTTTAAAGTCAAAACGCCCAGGAATGCTGTCGGACGGAATCATCCTGTTGCACATAGCGCCCGTCCCCACACAGACAATCGGACGAAGGCTAAAAAATGTTCAAATGAGTGTGAAATCTTATGGGACTTAACTGCAAAGGTCATCACTCATTAAGCTTACACACTGGTTAACCTAAATTATCCTAAGAACAAATACACACACCCATGCCCGAGGGAGGACTCGAACCTCCGTCGGGACCAGCCGCACAGTCCATGACTGCAGGGCCTTAGAGCGCTCGGCTAATCCCGCGCTGCTCGGATGGCTACGCTTCAGCGACTTGGTTGGGAAACGCGGCAGCACAGATCTTTCACCGTGTGATTTTAACATCATTGGAGACCTAAAGACAGACATGAGTAAACGTCGGTCTCATTCGGACGAGAAAGCGCAGAGTTGGTGCAGTTGTGGATCTGTCAGCGGCCGAGCTCAATCTGCGCTACAGGAACTTATTGTGTCGTCTGTCAGCAGGATAAATGTCTTAAGGCGAGTGATGATTACTTTGGGAAGGAGCCATTCCATGGTCCCAAAGTGGCGGGTGTTCGGTTTTCATTTGACTGCCTCTTGTATTAAGGACGTTGCATTAAGAAACGGTTATTAAAAACGTGATATAACTTCGCCCGAACAGTCCATGAAGGCCCGAAGGTACCGATCGGCCACCGCGTCATTCTTAGCCGAGAGGCGTCACTGGATGCACATTGCTCTCCCGGCCGTATGTTAGTTTACGAGACCGGAGCCGCTACTTCGCAATCAAGTAGCTCCTCAGTTTGCCTCACAAGGGCTTGCCAACAGCGCCTGGCAGACCGAATGGTCACCCATCCAAATGCTACTCCCGCCCGACAGCGCTTAACTTCGGTGATCTGAAGGGACCCGGTGTTACCATTGCGGCAAGGCCGTAAAAACATGACATGACCAAATTATATCTCAGTGTAAAGAAAAACGATAACCGGGCAATACAATTAGACAGTTTATGTCGACATAAACAAAAGATACACTATACTCACGTATAAGGGTCCTGTAAGTGAACGCACAGCTAGATGTTTTCCTAGACTGCAAGGAACAGTCGCATTTCAGACAAATAATTTTCTTGGAAATGCCTTGAGACAACAGTGAGCCTTAAATGTACAGACCCACGCGGGGTAACCGAGCGGTGTAGGGCGTCTTGTCACGATCCGCGACGCTCCCCCCGTTGGAGGTTCGAGTCCTCCCTCGGCATGGGTGTGTGTGTGTGTGTGTGTCGTCCTTAGCGTAATTTAGTTTAACTAGATTAAGTAGTGTGTAAACTTAGGGACCAAAGACCTCAGCAGTTTGGTCCCGTAAGACCTCACCACAAATTTCAATTTTTCAAATGAACAGAATCAGTTGCCGAGATTGTGAAAGCAAATATGTACATCGGACAGACAGGCAGGCCGTTTCGTGTTCGCTGTACAGGACATTGCTACGCAGTTTCCAAGCGTACATCATTAGATGAACATTTAAAAACAACCAAGCATATCATAGGAGAAATTTAGGATAGGCCTAGTGTGAATGTAATGCACACAGCAGATAAAGGCTCATGGTTATATATTCCAGAAGAATAGGTGATATTTATGGGAAAGAAAACAAACCAGTAAAATTTGTTAAGTAAACATAGTGAATTCAATTTGAGCCGATTTTTCCACTTATTTAATGAGATACTATAAAAGATTGCGCTTCTGCGTGGTTTTGTACACATCGATATGACTCTTTCGTTCCCAATCAAAAGCTATAGTTTCTACAATTGTGCTTTGATCATACACCCGACCAGTGAGTATATAATAAACATTATAGATCTAAAGCACACCACTTTCTGTTTGAATGTGGCACCGACAGGTAGTATTAAGATCACTAACGTGTTGCACCCAAGGCAACGATTGTAGGTTACCAAGTCACAAATTAACTTCTGGAGATTAACTTTATCTGATTTTACGTTAATTTTTGCAGATCCGTTTTTGCTCGCTTTCCATGATGTTAATGTCAAATGTTTATACTAAAGCACTATATCAATACATCCAGTGCTCAGCATCTACAAATAAATACTTTTAAAACAGTTTGTCCTTAACATAGATATTAGTTTATTGAAAGAGTAAATAAATTTTTCTCACTCTCGTGTAAATAATTTATAAAATGACATTGAAATAGATTTATTTGGATTTGACACGCCAGAGGGCATAGTTGTGTGATCTTGTTTTGGCTTTCAGTTGCAGGTGGACAAGATATTTTATAAGAAGTATATGTATTTTAAAAGTTTGTTACAGTTTCATTGATGATATCATGATTTCGTTAGCACATACAGTATTTCTAGAAACGACAGTTCTGTTGGTACAGAAGCAATTCGAAATTGTTTGTAACCTCATTCAACAACCTAGTTAGCGCCAGTAGCTTTCATATTATCTTGAGCTATGTTTTCATATTTTTCATATTTTTAATTCTGTAATTCTGTATTTTATTTAATGTAAATCTGTGTACAACCTATTGTCTTCTAATGCACAAACGAATACTCTGTATCGAGATGTATTAATCAAACAGGGCGCCGATGGCGTCCGTCACAAACATGGAGCTTTTTTTTGTGCGTAGTCTACACAGCTTAATCTTGGTGTGTACGTTATCTTTGTGAAAGTCAGTGTTCTCTATTGTAAACAGACTCCTATGGTTGTACTTTGATCGTTTAGGTTTGACTTTGTATGTATTTATTGTATTTTAGCACTGAACACGATCACTCAGAATGCAGTAATAAAAAACTGTTTCAAATTTACACGACCAATACTATAGTTTTCCTGGTTTACAATACACTTTCTTGGCGTACTGTGCAATGGTATTTCGCCAAAGAGTTCCCGACAGCACTGGCTTCGTGTTACATTAATTTTACAAGCTCATATTTTCCATAAATTAATTTCATTATACGTCTCTAAATCTCTAGTTTCGTAGTTGCATCTGAATTAGCCGTAAGATAACAGACGAAGGTGTCTAACGGATTGGTCGGTTATAGGGATTAGACTTTCAGGGTTCGTGTATAGCATGGGCGGAAATGTTAAGAACGGGATTGAGAAACGAGAGATCATCATCGTGCGCCGGGAGCTTCAAATAAATATTCAATTTAACATAACTTTACATAAACAGAATTTTATGGGTTTATGTTTCACCGATCGTGTAATAGACACTCACTTCTTGGGCTGCACTGATACTTGCTTAGCGCTGCATGCGGCCGCAGGTTGGACATCCCTGGTCTGTGCGGAGCCTCTGATCGTACGTTACTGTTGTCCAGACCATCTCGAAGCAACAGAACTCTCGTAGTGAAGTAAGCACTGCAATGTTTGCAGGTGACACGGTTGCCACAGACATCACACACTGCGCGCTCACGATAGAAATAAGGACTGTTAATATTTTTAAAATTGTCGGGAATACGATATATGAATTTTTAAAAGAACGTCATTATTGACACTCGACACAACGAAACAACCGGCGATATGTCGATGGAAAAAATGTAGACTCAAAAAAAAACAAAAAAAAACGGATACACATTGTAAATATATTGTCGGTTTTAGAGCTGTATATTTAAATATTAATTTATTATTAGATATTCTGTACACCAACAATCTTGCAGCCTGCTTATCCACCTCAGAGCAAGAATTTAAAGGAAAACGACGCACCTTCACGTTTGGCGATAACCACTTTGCTAACAATGGTAACTGCATGTAAGTGGCAGAATAAAAGGTGTCTGATAGATCGATCATTCGATTTCTTAACATTCGGATTTGTTCGGAACACTTCATGTCGACTTCCTCTTTTTTTTCATTTTTGTCAACGCCAACTGATAAGTGTCAAAATTGTGTGGTGAAGCTAAGCATTGCAGTTTCTGTTGGTAGCGCCGACCGCCGATTACGTCAGCATTTCCCCTTGCACGCCGTAGTCCACCGCAAAAGATCAATCTTGTGGTACAGAATTTTGTTCATCATTTCCAGCAACTGTTTTTGAGGAATGCCTATATGAAGAAATAGCACACTAATTGCCTTAAAAAAGTGTTTTTTTAAGCAAATGGTGACTATTTCTTTACATCGGAAAGCTAGTTATTCCATTCACACCGCCACCCTTAATTGCAATCGGACTTCTTCTTTTATTCCATATATATTTGCTTCATACAGTCAAAGAGAAAGACTGGATGCGATGAAAGCTCAAAAAGTAGAAAGACCCATTCACACAGTGACGGTAAAATTATGTTGTACCACTATTTCAAAGAAACAACTTCAAATATTTAGCGTGGAAAAAATATAAAATAAAAATATCGGCAATTGATATTGCCGTTTGATATTAATATTTTGGGGAAAATGTCGTCGATATATATTTATATAATTTTGCAAAAAATGGATATAGTGATATTTTATCGACAGCCCTAGTCCAAACCATCCAGAAGCAACACAACTCTCCCAATGACCCATAGCACAGTACCATAATGTTTCCAGGTGACACGGTTGCTATAGATTGCACATACTGCCCCCTCACTGTAGAAACATGAACTGTTTTCGCTAGAATTACATTACAGACAAAGCAATGTATTGATTTCGCAAGGTATTTCTCAATCACAACGTTTGATATTAAAAATCAGACACTATACTCATACAACATTTGTTTTCAACGCTGCATCTGAGTTTTTGCAGTTTCGCCTCGTGTGAAGCAATCGTTTAAGGGGGCCACACCATGCCTATCTACCCATGTTAATTTAGGCAAGTATTTGGCCCATTTCTGAAAAAAAACTATTTGATGCAGCACCTTAGTATTTTTAGTGTATGTTACATGATGCTGATAGAGTCAACTGTACTGAAATATACTTTATCCATTTTATAGTTTTTAAGAAATACTTTTTTTTAAATTTGTTAACAAAAATATTAAGTTTTTTCTGAAGAAAATATTTTTGTGACCTTCCTAATGGGGGAATATTAATGAATGTAGTGCCAGAGGTGGATTTTTATGTTATGCAGAGTGTATGAAATTTCCCTTCATTTATCTATGATAGTTTTTGATATAATGGGGCATATGTACTGAAAATTTTAGTTTGCGGGAAATTGACTTTAAAGAAAAAAACTTTTGAAATTTGTTATATACAGTTAATTAAAACTGTCCTGCTGCACATGATGGCCCTTCTTTTGCCTCTAGCAGGTCTTCCAGCTTCTTTTTCACCTTCGTGGATATCTGTCTCGCTTTCTTGGCCATATTAGATGCAGACCTGTCTGCATCGGCTATCCTCATTTTATCGCAATGCTGCAGCCCAGTGATCATATGTTCACCAGGATTAATTCCTAGCTTCTTCAGTACCCAACACTTCCCGATATTACCACAAATGAATGCAACAACAGCATCATGAACTCCTAGTTTCATTGTATGCATGCCTACAAATACAGTTTTAGGAAGGCGGTTCCAAATTATGCTGTTGACCCATTCATTTGGGTTATGTGTCTGCCCACGCAGACATTTCCTATTTCTGAAAATAGATCCAATTGCTGTAATAACAGCAGCAGGAAGAGAATGCTGGTGAGAATAAGATTCTCCAGTTGCCTGAGACCTATTGTATTTGCACCACGAATTTTCTCCTGATGGACACAATCCATGACGTGAGGACTTCTGCAAGAATATGGCCCAAACATCTCTCTTCATTGCCTCCAAATTTTCTTTATTTCTCCTAATTGCCTACCCATAGTATACCTGCAAGTTTTCTATTTCAGTTTTAGTTAACCGACCCTGTCCGGTCAACAATTTTCCATCTTCTAATTTTTTTTACTCTCATATCAGCAGTTAGTTTTCTCAGCCTTGTCCCCAAACGTTTTCGAACATGGCCTACACATTCTATTTTGCTAATAATGGCATTTCCATATGGCTTAGAGTGGAAAGTGGGTGGGTTGACAGTGGGTGACAGAAATGTGATGAAAATCGACCTGAACCACAGTGTGGTCCCCTTAACAGTAAACGAGCGAAGCTTGGAAGGACTGACCGATGCAGGAGTAGAGCATCCTGCGGCGGATGGAGCGCTTGAAGAAGCAGGAGCAGCCGTCGCAGCAGTAGACGCCGTAGTGCTTGCCGTAGCTCTTGTCGCCGCACACCCTGCACGGCACCGGCACTGGCAGCGTGCGACCTGCAACACGCACACGCCTGCTATGCACCTCAACACGCCTTCTGAAATTCGGACACACAGTTAGTGCACGTCAATTTTTAACTCGACATTTTCTGTACGATGGCCTCCAGAAATATTCACCATTCCTCCGATAACAACGTATTTTAACTCTCAGTGTACATTCACAGAGATTTCTCAGGACTTCTTTGTTAAAAATGTGTTCATAGCGCTTGAAGACACACGTAGGACAAAATTGTGAAAAAAACAATTTTTTTATTGCGTAATTTATTGGACTGTTTTTTTAAGAATAACATTGCAAATTTTCGTAATCGAATTCTGGCTAGAAACATGTTTTCCAAATGTTTGTTTGGGCGTGTGCTCCTGGCACGCCCCCTCTTTTAATGCTGTGATCCACACCTTCTCTACGCCTGAAATTTTGTGTTAGTCAATTTTTCATGCAATCGAAAGGAACTGCAGATGAGTTCAGAAGGCTGTGAGAAAGATTAGCTTTGCTTGTTCCTTTGTTTACAACGTGGTATTTTTAATAGTACGTGCTACAAACTTATTTCAGTTTCTAGCTTTGCGTATATCAACCTGTTTTGCTCGAAATGGATCGTAACGGTACACACATATTCAAAGAAAAATATGAGATTTTCAGTTTGCAGCGGAGTGTGCGCTGACATGTAACTTCCTGGCAGATTAAAACTGTTTGCTGGACCGAGACTCGCACTCAGGACCTTTGCCTTTCGCAGGCAAGTGCTCTACCATCTGAGCTACCCAACCACGACTCACGCCCCGTCCAAACATCTTTACTTCTGCCAGCACCTCGTCTCCTACCTTCCAAACTTTACAGAAGCTCTCCTGCGAACTTTGCAGAACTAGCACTCCTGAAAGAAAGGTCCCGAGTTCGAGTCTCGGTCCAGCACACAGTTTTAATCTGCCAGGAAGTTTCAAAGAAAAATATGTTCGAAATATTCCAACTTTCAGGTACCTAGCCAACCCTGAAAAAAATGTGTGCCTGGGAAAACACAGAATAAAAGTGAGAGCTCAGTCACCTTTTATGGATGCATGGTCCAAAACACAGTATTTGTGTCCTCAGTTGTTCAGAAGATAGCTGCATCTGGTGCCTGTCTAGTGTTCAATAGGGAAAATGGAAGTAGAATTAAGTGCCTGCTGAGACTAGGCTTCCATCCTGGTGCGTTCACACAGAAGATGCTCAAAGCATCGATGAAGCGCGACTGGACAAAGCTCAGCCAGCAGAAGAAAAAAAAATGCAAAAGTTGGCTGAGTAAAGGAGGCAGGAGAAGAGAATAAAGATTATGGATATAGACAGCATTAGTCGCTAGAGGTATAGTAATATTGTCGAAAACTGAATTAAAAACTTTAATTGCGAACTGCCGTAAACTGCCTTTTTGATCTATATTGTACTTTTTCTCAGGAACTATAAAAGCTAACATCCTGAAATTTGGTATAGTTCTTACGAATTGCGTTACTGAATAATCCTGTCCAGCACTCTTCCATTATCTTTTCTCTGAGAAAAGTTCTAATTCATAATTTGAGAAAAATAGAGCAGTCCCAGCTAAAACAAAACCGAAAAATTAATTTCAGAGCAACTATGACCTTGAACAAAAATCTGTTCCTGACGTTTCATTCGCCTCTTATACAGACGTAAAGAGTGAAATTCCAATTTTATTGCGTGATTAGGTTTCGAGAAAAGGTACATTATAGAAACAATGGTAATTAAAAATTCAAATGCTTATGAAAGGTACGTTAACGCGCATTTTTAAACAAAAATTGCACAGAATATCAAGCACTATGTTGTACTTAGTATACTCAAGTTTTGCTGTTTCAGCTGTGAAATTTCCGGACATATATACGTTTAAGTCAAGAATGCATTTGGCCCTGCGTCTGTCCTTTAGGGAGTTGTATGCTTAGAGGAGTGTAGACTGTTACAAGACTCCTCACGGAAAACATCTTAGAAGGCTCTGTTTTATAGATTACAACAGGCCTGACCAATCAGCTCTCTGTGAGTGCCATTGCTCCAGCCGCACTCCTGCCTACCGGTGCGAGTGCAGCGGCGGGTGGTACCGAGGCATGAGGAGGAACAGACAAACGAAGCATGCAGCCGGACGCCGCTAGGGTAAAGCAGACGCCATGTGGTTTGTTGACGGTAATATTCCCTTTAAATCAGATTTATGTTCTGCATTAGAAATACTACGGCATCTACGTACGAGGTCTGTTCAAAAAAATTCCGGAACATTAGCAATTTCGCGCCAATGGTGTTTTGGAGAGTAATGCGGTTTGCATCCCTGCACACGCCTTTGTTTAATGTGTAACTGTCACAAGTTTCATTGTTGTATGTGTGTTAGTTATTGTTCAGTGCTGTATTGAGTAGAACGTTGTGTCGCACAGTTTGCGAATTTCGAGATGGCAGAGTTACAGGCTGAACGGAATTTAAAGATGATCCTCGACCACGACACACTTTCACTTCTACCGACGACGCACATGTTAGGAACGTCAACAAAATTATGTGTGCCAATCAAAGATTGACTGTCCGAGAGATTGTAGAAGAATGTAACATTTCAGTTGGATATGTTATGGAATCCTGTCACAGCATCTTGGAATGCATCGTGTTGCCGCCGAGTTCGTTCTACGGCTCGTGAGTCAAGACCAGAAAGACCTTTGCCTCGCAATCTGTGAGGAGCTTTTGGATCGCGCAAGTGAGAACGAGGTGTTCCTTAAGAGGATCATAACTGGTGACGAGACGTGGGTCAACGGTTATGATGTTGAGAGCAAGGTTCAATCTTCAAAATGGGTCGGGAAAGGTTCAAACAACTCCTCGGGTCATGTCAAAGCCATGCTGCTAGTTTTCTTTACTTTGAACGATTATTTCATCATAAATTCGTTCCACAGGGTCAAAATTTTAATCGATGATACTACTGAGACGCGTTGTGACGCCTGCGAGAATATGTGAGAGCGGCAAGAAATGTGGCGAGACAATTAATCACGATAGCGCACCCGCACATTCATCCCTGTTGGTGTGTGATTATTGCACAAAAAACGAAACCACTGTGCCGCCTCATCCTCTGTACTCTCCAGACCTGACCCCTGCGGACATTTTTTATTTCCAAAGTCGAAAAATCCAGTTAAAAGGACGAAGATTTACAACGATAGACGAGATAAAAGAAAATTCACAGATGGCGCTTGGCGAGGTGTATCAGTTGTGGAGGAGAGTCTTTCGAAGGAGATCATGCACAATAAGCAAAAGGTAAACGTAGAAAAATTTTGTGAACAAAGTTACGGAATTTTCTAAACAGACCTAGTATTTGTCCAACGGAAAAGTGGAGAAGCCACATCGTCTAATGCTGAATGGAAGTGCCTTACTTTTCCTGTAATTTAATGGGACCATGATAAATGTTTAACATGCCATCATAATATTAAGAATTGCTCGAACACTTACTGGAACGTCATTACAACACCAGCCGCAAAGATGATATGATGAACTTGTCTAATTGCAAACGACAGTGCTTGCTTGCTGAAATGAAAGTGGCCTTTAGGGAAAAGTACGGTTAGTGTAGTAGCGACAAATTCTTGTACGGACGACATCGCCATTTATTTGAATTCAGTAAATGGCTTAATGCAAAGGGAGAATCATTTGCTAACAAATACACAGACAAGACTGATGCTATTAAAGTTATCCAATAGAAAAATCAGCTTCAAGTTCATGACATGCAACATTTTCAGAAACTCAAGGCGGTCATATGTGGAGCTGACATGACAGTGCGTTTCACAAACTGACAGGTTTCATTACGAATTCTCTAAGAGATTCGAAGCCATTGCACCGTTCAAAACGAATTTAGATTTATTCGTGAGAGTGCTCTCGTTTTCGGCTGCCACTGTACCTCATTACTTCCAATTTGGGCTGACAGAAGTACAGGATAGCACCCAGATGAGCGACTTGTTTGTCCAATCCAGGAATTTACAAGATTTTCATTAAATGTAACTGTAAGAGTAATATCCCCGACAGCACATACAAGCTACTGCATTTACTTCAATGTTTGGTTCAACACAAGCGTGTGAACGGCTTTTTCTGATATGAAATAATTCCCACCAACGTTTTGATTTAACAGATTTTAGCCAGCGTAACTCCGTGTGTTTGATGCATTGAGAAACGTAGTTCTAGACACTAGTATGTTACTTATTCTAAACGAAAAATGTATAAAACGTCACAACTTTGTGTTGAATGTCTGTATGAAAAGCTTTTTACAGTTCTATTCACGTGCATATGAAAGTATGCCACAACATTTGTCACTTAGTAATAGTTACACTGTGTTGTAAACATGTCTTTATAAGTTTCCCGGTCTGCAGCCTTTGGCATATGGCCGTCTCACCCGCAAACCTGCTCGGAATAGCGTAGTGATGGGGGAAGTAGAAGTGCTGAGCAGACACGACTGCACTCTAAGAGCACGTATGTTGGTCAGTCCTGGGTTACACGATCAGGATATCTGTGTCAAATTTCGTGCCAATGCGCCCACATCTTAAGCAGTCTTTAGGACATGCGTGCTATCGTTTTCTTAGCAACATTTTTCTTTTACAGAAAATACCAATTTAATAAACTGCAAGTTGTATATACATAACTCGCAACTGAACCTATTTAATCGTTCTGTTTCACATCCGCATGCATTGCCACTTCCATGTATTTGTATGGGTTGATTACTTCTGTTGTACTCACTAATCTTGTAGACTGAGACTGCTGCATTTTCGCCGGCCAGAGTGGCCGAGCGGTTCAAGGCGCTACAGTCTGGAATCGCGCGACCGCTACGGTGTAGCAGGATGACCCACAAAACCACCGTTCACCTGCCTTCAAATCCATTTTCTGTAGAATCTTAGAACCTATTCTGAGCTCAAACGTAACTGGGTATCTCCAATAGAACGATATCCTCCATGCCAACCAGTATGGATTTCGCAAAAACATCGATCATGTGAAACCCAGCTCGCACTTTTCTCACATGACGTACTAAAAGCCACGGATCAAGGGAGTCGGGTAGATACATTATTTCTCGATTTCCGAAAACCATTTGACTCAGTATCACACTTACGCTTATTATCAAAAGTACGATCGTATGGGGTTTCAAGTGATATTTGTAACTTGGATTGAGGATTTCCTGGTGAGAAGGACACACCATATTTCATTGAATGAAAAGTCATCGACAGATGATGGATTTTGGAATATACATTGTGTTCAAACATTGTGAGTTATCTCGAAGAAAATAATTTATTCACAAATAGCAAACACGGACTCAGAAAATATCGTTCTTGTGAAACACAAGGTAATGAGTGCTGTGTCAATTCGGTTCCATATTTTAGATTTCCAGAAGGCTTTTGACACGATTCACTAAAAGGGACTTCTAATCAAATTTCATTTCTACGGAGCATCGTCTCAGTTGTGCGACTGGATTAGAGATTTCCTGTCAGAAAGGTCACAGTTCGTGGTAACTGACGGGAAGTCATCAAGTAAAATAGAAATAAACTCAGGCATCCCCCCCCCCCCCACCCCCCACCAAGGAAGTGTTATAGGCCCTCTGCTGTACCGATCTAGACAAACGATTCAGGAGACAATCTCATCAGCTCTCTTAGAATGTTTGCAGATGATGCTGTCATTTGCATTCTTGTAAAGTCATCAGATGATCAAAACTAATTGCAAAATGATTTAGACAAGATACCAATTTGCAATTGATTCTAATGAAAAGTATGAAGTCATCCACATGAGTGCTAAAAGAAACCCCACCGATATAGGGAGAAATGATAATCATAATAAAATGAAAGAAATCAGAGTTCGCCCGGAAAGATTTAAGTGTTCGTTTTCCCCACTTGCTGTTCGAGTGTGACACAATGGATAAATATTTTGAAGGTGATTCGATGAGCCTTCTGCCAGGCATTTAATTGCGAAGTGCAGAGTAAACATGTAGATAAAGAAGTAACTTCGAGTGCGCCCCAGAAAAGTATGTTGGGTCTTATCCGTTCATTTTGTATTAATGACCTTGCAGGCAACATTAATAGAACTTCATACGTTTCCCAGATGAATCATTTACCTATAATGAGGTACTGTCTGAGAAAACCTGTGCAAATATTCAGTAGGATCTTGATGAGATTTGAAAGTGATGCGAAAATTGGCGACTTTCTTTAAATATTTGGAAATGGTAAAATTGTGCACTTATCCAATGACTAAAGTGTAAAGAGGTCACAAGTGTAATCGATAAACTTATCAAAATGCCTGCGTGTAACAATCTGTGAGGATATGAAATGGAACATAGGTAAAGCGGACGGCAGACTTCGGTTAGTTGGTAGAATACTGGGGAAATGAAATCAGTCTACAAACGAGATTGCCTATAGATTTTTCATACGACCCTTTCTAGAATGTTGCTCAAGTGTGTGACACCTGTACCAAACAGCACTAACAAAAAACGGCTCTGAGCACTATTGGACTTAACATCTATGGTCATCAGTCCCCTAGAACTTAGAACTACTTAAACCTAACTAACCCAAGGACAACACACAACACCCAGCCATCACGAGGCAGAGAAAATCCCTGACCCCGCCGGGAATCGAACCCGGGAACCCGGGCGATGGGAAGCGAGAACGCTACCGCACGACCACGATATGCGGGCCAACAGCACTAACAAGGGATACTAAACGTATAGAGAGGAGGGCAGCGCAAAATGTTACAGATTTGTCAAACCCGTGGGACAGTGTCACGGAGAAGAAAGAAAACTGGCAGACACTTGAACACAGAGGCAAAGTATTCCGAGAAAGCCTACTAACAAAGTTTGAAGAAGCGGCTTTAAACGAATCTAGGAAAGTACTACAACCTCCAAAATATCGTTCCTGTAAGGATCGTGCGGACGAGATTAGATTAATTAACAGTTCGCAGAGGCAATTTGACATTCTTACTGTACTCCATACATGAATGGAACGGGAAGAAGTCCTGATAACTGATTCAGTAGAAAGAACACGCTGCCATGCACTGCATAGTAGTTTGCAGAGTACAGATGTAGATACAGATAGATGCACGAGTATTGTTTTTGGGCGTATGTTTATGGGATATTTTTTTGTAGTTTCGAAGAATAATACCTCTTGCAAGAATACGGGAACTTTTTTCTAAAAACCAAACTCTCAGTACAAAAACTAAACTCCGCCCGAACAGCCCATGAAGGCCCAACGCTACCGACTGGCTGCCGTGTCATCCTCCAGGCATCACTGGATGCGGCTACTGAGGGGCATGTGGTCAGCACACTGGTCTCCCGGCTGTATATCAATTTCCGAGACTGGAGATGCTACTTCTCAATCGAGTAACTCCTCAGTTTGCTCACAAGGGCTGAGTGCACTTCGTTTGCCAACAGCACTCGGCAGACCGAATGGTCACCCATCCAGCAGCTAGCAGAACTCGGCAGCGCTTATTCGGAAGGGAACTAGTGTTAGCACTGCGGCAAGGCCGTTGGCCTAAACATGCAGAATATGATGACGAAATGTTTCTCTTCAATCGATCTGAAGAAAGGAAGTAAGATTAGAGTTTAACGTCCCGTCGACAACGAAGTCAATAGAGACGGATCAGTCGGTCTGAAACTTCGGCTGTGTAGGCAAGTGTATAGTACCGCTTTCCTCAGCCTGTTTTTCCTTCGGCGCACACCAAAGTATGTTTCAATCTTTCGCGGCAACCGTACATGTGATATGTTTTCCTAGGTACAAAAAGGTAAAGACATTGAGGACATACAATACTTACATTTTTTTATTATTACGCTCAAGATCACGTATAATGATGGCCTATTTCTCGGTAATTGGGCTGCTCCAAGAAACGATTCGCTGACAATTTTTTTTGTTTTATATATTTTATCAGCGGAAGATGGGAAGACATTATAAACTTCGAGACTCACGTGATATGTATTCGCGATAATCAGTGGGAGCGATACGGCGGTTGAGAAACACTGAGTATAACCCGTAACTAAGGATAGAAAATACCGAAAGGTTAAAACCGATACTGGTGTTTCAGTTTTGAATAACCAACATTTTTCGGTATTGGTTTGGTCTCGGTTACAACAAGTGGTTTTTTGATTGTTTACTAACAACCAAACCAGAAGATCGAAATATCCATCATCAACAGCAGCAGTGCTAATTTTTTTCATTTTAAAATAAAACTTTTTTAAAAAAGAATATATTTTCTTTATTAAATTTGCATTGTTTTGAAATACTGAGTTATTATAGAAAATGGGAAAAGCGATCAGTGCTATTTTAATAACAATGCCGACAGGAACGAGCAACAGACACACTGCATAAGAATTGGTACAGCATTGCACGGATAATAACGTCACTGTTGGTGTGAGTCGCGACTTAAGATACGCTTTTATATGCAGTGTGCATGATTCGCCCGCATTTTGGCCTATCAGGTAGTTGATCACTGTCGTCCTCAGACTCCCGTTATATTGCAGAATGGCAACAATCTAGTCTAGAAATATTTTTGTGAAGTGACGTAGCAATGAAGTATAAGGCTCCTTTTGCTTTTAAAGATATAAAAAAATTGTCTATCATCTCTATGAAATCAAAGAAGAGGAAGGAAACAGTGGTAACAGTAATAAATTAAAAACTTAACAATTAATTCGTAGTATACAATAAATACAGAAAGTAGCTGATCTGCTTCCTGTGTCTAAATAATATGAGTTTATCTGTTTGTAGCCCTTGAAAACGGACAAATTACGACGAAAATATTTCTTCAACCTCAGTTTTCATCCTTTAGCGCTGACTAATTTTAATGCCCAGAAAGTGGTATGAAACCCAAATACAACATGATTTTTGAGAAGAGTTTCAAAAAATTAGAGTCAATAGAAGAATACTGGTGATTTTTTGTAGTATTCAACCACTTATCACTTTTGGAAAAAAGTAAAGAACGGTGGATGGATTAAGCTTTCTTGTGTATCTTGATACAGTGGGTCATTTTTTTTGTAGTATTCAACCAGTTATTACTTTTAGAGAAAAGCAACGAATGGTGGACGAACTAAGTTTTATTTGTCTGTTTAATTTAATTTTATGATTTCATGTATCTTGAAACTGAGTCAAAATTTTTCAATCTTTGTTTAATATAGGAAATAATAGGAATCAAATTCGGAAAATTGGTTATTTTAGTAACCGGTTATTTTGAATCGTTTTAACAGTCAGGTAAAACAGGCGTGGAAAAAAATGATGCAGCCGAAAACCGGTTGTTTCAGCGATATCAGCCATCCCTACAGCCGGAGCTGGACGTATTTGAGTTGCAGTGAAAATGTGTGTTCGCCATAGATTCTTAAAATGCAATGGACTAGCCTGGTTCTAAAATGAAGAATGTGACTCCAAGTGTTTCTTGAGCAGTCGTGACTTATCAATCACATGAAGTATAGAAATATGTGAAATGTTAGTCACGGCTGGTTAAGAAACACTTGGTGATGATACTGGGGTGTGTTTAATAGCGTAACCGAATACGGTTTCCTGACGTCTGTACACGTTCAACGTTACTATGGTCTTCAGGACCCTGCTTACCCATTACAAAGAGTGTAGTGTCCAGGGAGACGTAAGCGCACGCGAAGTGGAGCTGCCTTCCGCGCCGTTCCAAGACTGGAAGCACCCAGTCGTAGCTTACGGCGACTGCCGGGTCAATCGTTTTCCCTTTGCTGGCCGTCAATCGACCCGCAGTGCCGTTTCTTACGTGCTCAGGTCACTTCTTCGCGGCTGTCAGTTCCTGCGTCTTTCAGGCGTGCGGTAATCTTGCGCATGCGTGTGTCCGAGCATCGTGAGTCGTCCGTGCAGACATTGGCTCCACCCCCGTCACGGATCTATTGGCGAACGACTTGAGAGGTTTGGAAAAAGACGCATGGCACCGCCCCTACTTCACGGACTCTTGATGGCCGCTCGCTCGAGTGACAATGCATGGGGGAGACACTTCACACCTGTCTTTCTGACTGGAGTAACATTTGACGCGGATTAATGATCGACGTGAAACTTACCGTCGCTATCACGTGGGCCCACATAAGCAGGACGCCTACTATCGTAATTTAACGTCAGAGCTCCGTTTTAAGAAAAACTAGGTTGTCTCGCACCTCAAACTAGGAGAAAAGCTCCTACAAACATATGTCCGGAAAAAGTTACTTATTCGTATATGGGGCATTCTGTCCTACAACAGCCATTTGTCTATCAACACTACCAGGAGATCCTCAGAGTTGCTACCATGCATTCATATTGCACTTCATTCAGGCGCTTTCTCAAAAGAATCAGGAACTAGCACGAACAAATGTGGCTGCCATCTCATAATTTATGATATCGATCTCCTAAAGCGCGTGTCGAACAATGATATAATTTTGCAGGTACATCTACTTCTATATACACACTTCGCAAGCCACTATATGGTGCGTGGCGAAGGGTACTCTATACCATTACTAGTCATTTCCTTTTGTGTTCCACTCACAAATAGAGCAAGGGGAAAACGACTGTCGATATGCCACCGTACGAGCCCTAATCTGTATAATCTTATCTTCATGGTTCTTGCGCAAAATGTAAGCAGTAGAATCGTTCTGAACATCCATTTGAACCTGCTTAAAGAAATATGTTAAATGACTTCATGTTGTTTACAGGCCTTAACTATATTTGTTTGTACATCTGTACTAAGCTTTATTAATTGGATGAAGCACATGTGAGGACGGCAGCCAAGCCGAAACAGGTAATGTGATTAATTTAAATATATCTAAGCGATCGTGACTGAATAAATTTTTATAGCTCAGAAATTGCTAGTAGTTTCTTCACAATGAGCGTTTAAAGAAACAGTGTGTGGAAAAATGGATGTTTCGCATGATGGATTCCTTGCATAAACTTTTTAAAGATTTTCGTAAAGGCCTAACTTGCACGTACGGAGTCGGTCTGTTTGCACCCAAGAAGCAACTGTGTTCGATTTTCCTCTTCACTCTCGTTCGAATAGGAGATGCTCGATGTCCGCAGCTCGTGGTCGTGCGGTAGCGTTCTCACTTCTCGCACCGGGGTTCCCGGGTTCGATTCCCGACGGAGTCAGGGATTTTTTCTGCCTCGTGATGACTGGGTGTTGTGTGCTGTCCTTAGGTTAGTTAGGTTAGTAGTTCTAAGTTCTAGGGGACTGATGACAGATGTTAAGTCCCATAGTGCTTAGAGCCATTAGATGCTCGAAGCGCCCGACTGTCCACTCTGATAAAGGCGGAAAACCCATGTCTCCGATTCTGACGCTACAAAAATACTAAAAGAAATATGACTACAGCACGCATCGTGAAGTTATTTTTTTATCAAAAGCTTTACTTTGCCTGTGAAGAAGAAAACTGATAATATTCATTTCGTGTGATTATCTTGTGCCATAACGATGTTGAAGGAAGCTCACAGTTAAAAAACCCGATTTTTCCACACACCGTAGAATGAAATCTTAACTTTTTTTATAAATCGTTTAACTTTTGATAATTAGTAAGTTATTGTGAAATGACACTCTTTGTCAAGCACGTGCACTGGATTTACAAATCATGCATTGAAAAAGCTGATACCATGTAGCTTCGCGTTCGACACATTTTAAACTATACATTGCTGCGAGTGAAATGTAGGTGAAAGTACAAAACCGTTTTTGAAATGATAGCGGCCCTGATTTCTTTATTTTTACTTTAGTAAAAATACGAAACAACCAAAAATATAGCTGTAACGCTAAAAATATTCTAAAAGTTAAAAGTTATACTTAACACGACATACTAGAGAGAAGATGACTCTTAAATCCAGAATCTAGCAGAAAGTGTACGAAAAAGTAGAGAATGCATACCTGCAAACGTTTTACGATGGTTGACATTGAATTTATGTTGGCTACAATCGCATGCGACAGTAAACTGGCATGGCAGTTTTACGGAACAACTAACATGGTCTGCGAGACTTTCAGCTGTTTCCAAATTTTATTTGTTGTCTAAAGCATCAGATGCTTCCGCACAGGAATATACGTGTGAAGCATAACTAAACTAATATGGATGTAGTCGCATAAGCCGGTGGGATTGTAGCGGAAGCGACACCAGCCTGCACACACAGAACCCCTCAATGCAGCGTCCGACCACAACCTGACTGCTCTCGCATTCATACGTGAACAAGACGTGTCCGAACGCGGTGCGTACGAGGGAATAAGATGGAGCGAAATCCCCGGTTTTCAGACCTCTAATATCCATTCTGTCGTCTGCAAATGAAGAGTGGGAATTCAAAATATTGTACATTGATGAGCCAGAACATTATGATCACCTGCCTAATAGGCGGCATGTCCACCTTCGGCACGGATAACAGCGGCAACGCATCGTGGCATGGAAGCAATGAGGCCTTGGTAGGTCGCTGAAGGGAGCTTGCACCACATCTGCTGCACCTATAAGTCACCTAATTCCCTAATCCCCTAATCAATTGGAACTCGCCACTGTGTACCTCGAAACATTCCATCACACTTCTGGCTTTGTGGCGTGGTGCAATATCGTGTTTAAAAATACTACTGCCGTCGGGAAACATGATCGTCATGAAGGGGTCTACGTGGTCTGCAACCAGTGTACGATGCTTCTTGGCCGTCTTAGTGTCTTGCACGAGCTCCACTGGACTCACATGAATGTTCCCCAGAGTATAGTGGAGCCACCATCAGCTTGTCTCAGTCCCGCTATACAGTTGTCTAGGAGCTGTTCCTCTGGAAGACGAAAGATTTGCGCACTTCCATCGACGTGATGAAGATGGTATCGAGATTCGATGATCATTCAACGTTCTGCCACTCCGCCAACGTCCAGTGCCAAAGTCACATGCCAACTTCACTCGTAGATGGCGATTCCGCGGTGTTAACATTGGTATTTGCATGAGTCGTCAGTTACGGAGGCGCATCGTTAGGTGCGTTCGGTGCGCCGTGTATTTAGACACACGTGTACTCTGCCCAGCATTAAAGTCCGATGTTAATTTCGCCACAGTTCGCTGCCTATCCTGTTTTACCAGTCTGACCAGCTTACGACGTCTGACGTAATAAGGGGTGGCCGTCCAACCCCACGACATCAGGACGTAGTTTCGCCTAAGGTTGCGTCACGTGTTGAAGACACTCACCACAGCACTCCTCGAACACTCGAAAAATCATGCAGTTTCCGAGACGATCGTACCGAACCTCCGGGCCAACGAAACGCTCGTACCGAACCTGTGGGCCATCAGAATCTGCCCTCGGTCAAACTGAGATATATCGCGCCCTATCCCCATTCTACACACGGACAACATGCACAATGACACCACATGCACCGTGCGTGTGTCTGACTCGCGGTCATTCCTCGCCACGTGACGCTGCTGTCGCCTGCACCGGTTTATATTGATAAGAGGTCGTTAGTCACAACGTTCTGGCTGATCAGTGTAAGTGCCAAATCTGACCCTTCTCAGGAGAAAGGGAAAAACAATCAATCTATGTTTGCACATAACTGATTTGTATTCAAAGTCTGAGAAAGTATTCTGATACCACAGAATAATGCTGCTCACCACATCAAAGCAAAAAAAAGAGAGACAAACTGGAAAATAGTACATTATTAAGAGCCTTCTTAGTCGCAGACCAGGAAGCTGATTGGTTCTAAGAGATGGTAAGATAGTTTCTACAAGTCGATTCTTGCAAAGAAGAAAACAGCGACCCTGTTAAGAATGCCATTTATTTACACAAACAGCGCCGTTACAGGTTTGTAACCGACACGCTTATCTTCAGAGGGTTGTTCACGTTTATATTATATTAGCTTACCGTCCGCTGCTTCGCTCGCGTTGATTGTATTGTCTGTACAGATTTAAGGTCGTAGAAGCATTGTCTTTTCCGAGCGTTCTTCTGACCAAAGAACGATTCTGGCAGGTATAGTTGGACGAGCATATTTTGCCCACCCACAAAAATTGGGGCTATGCTGGGGACTGTAAAAGATGACCTGGGGCTACGCAAGCCAGGGATTTACAACATACCATGCCAGTGTGGGATGTCATACATTGGCCAGACCACCAGAACTGTGGACATCAGGTGTAAAGAACACCAGAGACATACCAGACTCAGGCAGGCAACTAAATCAGCCATAGCAGAGCATTGTCTGGAACTTGGTCATTCAATGGATTACAATGACACCAAGATTGTGACACAGACCTCAAGATATTGGGACAGTGTCATTAAAGAAGCAATTGAGATTAAGGTCACAGACAATCTAATGAACCGTGACTCGGGATACCAAATCAGCACTGCCTGGAATCCTGCGCTTGAGCTTGTGAAAACTCAACGCAGGACACTCCAGGATTCAGCAAGAAATATAAGTGGAGACCGAGGGAACAGCCGTGAGACAAGGTGTTGGACATTAGAGACCAGATCTGACACACCCCAGGTCATGAACTCGACTTCAGAAGACGGCCAGGCCGGGCGCGGACGGCGGAGGGAACACCGGCCACCAGAGAGGGACAATGTAGCCGCGTCTGGCGGGCGCGGACCTCAGATGGAACACACGACGCGGCGCGGACCGGTTAGGGAGCGCCCAGCACGCAACAGAAGTGGAAACCGTAGTAACAGTCATGAGATAGAGTACCTAACATCTCAGATCGGGTCTGATACACCTCAAATGACAACCACAACCGTTGAGAACGGCCAAAACCGGCGCCGACGGCAGTCGGAACATCCGCGGCTGGAGGGGTCCGTTGAAGCCGAGTCTGGCGGGCGCGGACCACAGATGGAACACTCGACTCGGCGCGGACCGATTAGGGAACGCCCAGCTCCTCCGAGGCATAAATACTGGACTCGATCGACCCAAGGACCAGTCTCAGGTAGCACCTGAAGAAGACAGCGAGGCACGCTGTTGAAATATCGTGCGAGAACGACGCGAACATCTGGCTGGATTCCCGAATATCCAAGATGTCAACAGATCGCCGGGAAAGCATGAAGAATTAAACCAAATACCAGTTTACGTGATTCAAAACTGCCTTAATAACATCACATTTTCGAAAATTCTCTGATCCCCTACTTCACCCCCTTAGGAGTGAAGTTTCGAACAATCCCTTACTAAACGATGCCTCAGTATAAGATCAACACCCTCTCCAGACCTCAAGTTTCTATTCCCAGCGGTTTGGGCTGGGCGATGATGTGTCAATGAACCAGACAGGCCTTATTTCACCTCCATCAATTTTCTTATATGTAGCTCTAAAAATTCTATTTTTTTGAGTCATCAGTCTTCTGACTGGTTTGATGCGGCCCGCCGCGAATTCCTCTACTGTGCCAACCTCTTCGTCTCAGAGCAGTGCTTGCAACCTACGTTCTCAGTTATTTACGGCTGTATTCCAATCTTATCCCACTTTCCCTCTAAAGTTTTTGCCCTCAACAGCTCTCTGTACTATTATGGAAGTCATTCCCTGGTATCTTAAGAGATGTCCTATCATCCTGTCCTTTCTCCTTGTCAGTATTTTCCACTTATTCCTTTCCTGTCTGATTCTGTGCAGAACTTCCTCATTCCTTGCCTTATCAGTCAACCTAATTTTCAATATTCGTCTGTAGAACAACATCTCAAATGCTTCGATTGTCTTGTGCACCGGTTGTCCCTCAGTCCATGTTTCACTACCACACAATGCTGTGCTCCAAACGTACATTCTCAGAAATTTCTTCCACAAATGAAGGCCTATGTTTGATACTAGTAGATTTCTCTTGGCCAGGAATGCCCTTTTGGCCAGTGCTAGTCTACACACACACACACACACACACAGAGAGAGAGAGAGAGAGAGAGAGAGAGAGAGAGAGAGAGAGGAAATGGAGGGAGAGAGAGAGAGAGAGAGAGAGAGAGAGAGAGAGAGAGAGAGAGAGAGAGAGAGAAAGAGAGAGAGGGAGAGAGCGAGAGAGAGGAGATGGAGGGAGGGAGGGAGGAAGAGAGAGAGAGAGAGTGAGGGGGTGATGTATGGAGGGAGGGGGGAGGGAGAGGGAGAGAGAGAGAGAGAGAGGGAGAGAGAGAGGAGGGATGGAGGGAGAGGGAGAGGGAGAGCGAGAGGGAGAGGGAGAAGGGAACGGGGAGAGGGAGGGAGGAAGTGAGAGAGAGAGAGGCAGAATTAGAGAAGGCTGATGGGAGAAGACAAACAAAATTTCTAACTTGACGCCAAACTCAGCGGAGAACAAGTGAATGCCAATTGAGACTGGACACAACAACAACATTTACGCTGTGTTTTGGCTAAGTTTGATCGAAGTTATAAAGATGAAGTTCTGCAGAATATGTATAGTGTATTTTATGCGATCATTCTGGTTTCGGTCGCTACAGATGCGTTTCGTGCTCTCACTCTTTCCAGTTGGGTAATTCAATTGCTGTAATAGAAGACACATAAATTATTATATCAGCTCTGACTGAACCCTCGCGTTTATTATTGAATGAAGTATACAGGGTGGTCGGAAATTCCCGTTACAGACTTCTAGGGCTTGTAGAGTGGAGTGAGTACATCGTATTTTGAATAGCAACCCATGTCCGGAAACGTCACCCAACGAGACTACAGAGCGTCAAAGCTATAGGCGCGGGCGTCTGTAAATGTACGTATAAACGGGGTGATTCCGTGATGATGTTGCAGACTTTCTAGGATGATGGAGAACAATAAATGCATTAATTTGAAGTAAGGATAACTGTACCGGAAACGAATGAGTCGAAAGTCATAAACGAAAACCGTTCTGATACCTCTGACAGTTGAATACATGTACCAGTTCTCGTGTTGCGAAGAGTGTAGGGTTGGTAACTTTCAGAGTTGGTAGTGTGGACAAAAACGAGAAACAAATGTGCGTACCTTAACAGCTATGAACACTTGCTCAGTAGAGGAGATGTGTTTCACGTTAGTCAAGATTAACGAATGGTCATAGCTCCTCAGGTATGCATTTTAGAGCTCATGTTTATTGGACTTTTTTTACTTGTTTTTGTCCACACTGCCACCACTAAAAGTTACCAACCCTACACTCTTCGCAACACGAGAACCGGTACACGTATTCAACTGTCAGAGGTATCAGAACGGTTTTCGTTTATGACTTTCGACTCGTTCGTTTCCGGTACAGGGATCCTTATTTCAGATTAATACGTTTATCGTTCTCCATCGTCCTAGAAAGTCTGTAACATGATCACGGAATCACCACGTGTATACGTACATTTACAGACGCCCGCACCTATAGCTTTGACGCTCTGTAGTCTCGTTGGGTGACGTTTCCGGACATGGGTTGCTATTCAAAATACGATGTACTCACTCCCCTCTACTAGTCCTAGAAGTCTTTAACGGGAATTTCCGACCACCCTGTATACGGTTCTTCACTCATTCTGAAGAGCACCTACGTTAGACACTATATTTCAGAGAGTAATCGCTTTGAATCGCCGTCTTAATCAGGTTAAGTTACACTTTTAAGAAGTTACAAGTCCTTTCGCTGAGCTATGAATGAATGTGGTGGGTAACCGGTGTCCGTAGTACTAGCTCAGTGGTTCCCAATCTGGGAGGTAATTACTCCCTGAGGGGTAAAATGAAATTTTCTGCGGGGTAAAAACTAATCGATTCGATTCTGTTTCAATCACGAAACTAAATTATTTTCAAAAGACCATTTCTATTATCACTATCTTGTTATACTCTAATACTGATTACATATGTCATTAATAATTACTTTTTCTCAGTTAGTAGCAATTAATGCAGTTTCCTCACATAGTCCACACACCACACACATATGTTCTGCTTTGTCCGGTACATCGCTGATGATAAAAGTGAGACAAATATGCAACAAATGCTAAATATCTCAAGGAAATGTCTTCTACAAGCTGTAAATAGTAACTGCAGTAGTCCTGAAATTGCTTCATTACTCGCTTCGAGAGATAAATGAATTATTTGACAGCATGATACAGCAATAACTACATACAGGTCATTATGGTGTCGTACACAGTGTTATTATTACTAACGTGATTAGACACTGAAGTCGTACAATTTCTGCCGGTTCAGCAGTAAGGAGCGCAGCAATCAAGTGATTTACGAACAGTAAGTATAGTGCACACATCTGAACCTGCTTGATTTTAAATAGGGTTGCTGTGTGAAGGTCAAGCAAGTGTTACAATGAAGAGGAGTAAAGCAGGGGAAGTATGTTTTGTAACCTACCCACTCAGTGGATAGTTAGCTTTCTTATCTGAGAAAGAGTTGTGAGTAGCACTTGCGATGCACCACGAATGCCTACGTCTTCATTGTAACAAACACACATTCAACTGAATTTCATTCATCTTTCATCATTTTAAAAATAAAAGTGTTTCAAGAAAAGTCTTTCATTAGATCCTGAAGATGGTGATAGTGTGGTGGATGGGGACAACAGATAGAAGGTTGGGGTGGTTATGGTCTAAGAAAGGTTGGGATCCACTGTACTACCTGGCAGGACGTTGGATCCGGAAGTAGACGCTGACTCTCGAACTTGGCTCAAATGGCTCTGAGCACTATGGGACTTAACATCTGAGGTCATCAGTCCCCTAGAACTTAGAACTACTTAAACCTACCTAACCCAAGGACATCACACACATCCATGCCCGAGGCAGGATTCGAACCTGCGGCCGTAGCGGTCGCGCGGTTCCAAACTGAAGCGTCTAGAACCGCTCTGCCACTCCGACCGGCTGACTCTCAAACTTCACTCGACTCTTTAGATCGGTCTGCTGCCGGCGGGCCATGCAGCCCCCTTCATACTCAGAGTGAGGAAGAATAATGAGGAAGCTGTAATTCCGTCCATGCGAATGCAGCAAACACGGCTGCCTTCGTGTGCTCGACCGGAACTGTGTCATCATCTCGCCGCTTGCGCCTGCTGCGCAGGCAACCCCTCTGATTCCGCTGTATTGCGTGGAGCCTTTGTGCCCCTTGGATACAGCGTGAACAGTATTGAGTCTTTCAGTCTACACGCACAACGTATTGCATTCGTATTAGTCACTTCCTTAAAAAAAATCACATTGGTTGATTTGGAGTGTTGTAGATAGAACTGGCACCAGTGAGTGTCAGTGAAGTGATATCTATGTGTCAGTCAGTTGTATGGAATCTGGTCAGTTGAATCGGAGACGTGATCTGTCAGAGGAGCTGCCACGTTTGGACATGCTCATGATCAACACGCCAACGAAGTTGCCCGATTTGTTCATGTATCAACCCCGACTGTCCAGTGTCTGCAAGGAATGGTGAACGCTTCACAGACATGTGACATAGCTTTGGAACAGAGGTCACAAAAAGATCGTAGCCGACAGGCGTCGGAGATGTGTGTCACGCCTTATCAATGACATTCCGTTTCCAACCCGGCAGGAATTTCTGCTGTCAGTGAATAAATGTCCCTCTCAACCAGTTTCTGAGCGAAAATTGCGAAAGGAACTGCATACAAGTCCGACGAATCGAGGTTTTGCAACGCGTCGAGTCCACCAACGACCCAGTAAGGCCTCTGATTCACACTTCTGATAAGAAGTGGTTCTGTCGTGTGTTAGGAGTTTTTTTGTGTTATGATTTGGGTCCACTCGTTCTGCTTCCTGCGACTTGGTACCAGTATGTTTATTTAAACACTCACGATGACTAAATGCTGTCCCTCCTGCTACATCTTAACGATGAATGTGATGTCAACACTTATGTCTTCAAATATGTTCACAGTGCCGTACACGTACGTTCCTTGTTTCACAGACGTTCAGGCACACTATCATACCACGACTGGCCCGCTATGTCGCTTGCTCTGAATCCCATAGATTTGTGGAACTATGTGGAACAGTGGGGAAACTAGCAATCAACATCCCCGAATTTCGGTAGTTATGCAGGATTCAGTCACCAATGAGTGGCTTCAGCTGGATGTGGCACACTTGAAGAATCTTGTGGAGTTCGTTCCTTGCCAGACTGGCACCATTATGAAAGCTAGAGGCGTGCTACACGGTATTAGCACGATGTCCCCTGGGGGGAGGGGGTGATTAACTTTTTGTTCAGCTTGATTTCCAACCAGTGACACAAGAATCTAAGGATGTGTAATTTATTCACGTTTTCACTTATAAAACCTTCGTTCAACCAATACTTGAGTATTGTTCGTTAAAATGTGATTTTTACGTACTTCGATTATATAGAAGAGATTGGGCAGGGATAAAAACAGGGAGCTGATACTGGCACACAATCTACTAATCGATACACCTCGGAAGGTGCCTATTGTGATTCAACTCAGGATGTTTCAAACGTGACACAATTGTCTGGGGTGTTTTGGAGGAACCAGTATCGAGGATCGTTTTGTTTGGTTGTTCAGTGGGAACCAATAGCACTGAGTGTTGTGTCGAGATGTTGTGTGGGAACCAATACCAAGGAAAGTTGTATCTGGGTGTTGCTCATGAACCAGTTCCAAGGAGCACTGTGTGTCGGTGTTGCATTGGAATCAGTACCCATGGAACACCGTGTCTCAGCATTGTGCAGGAACCTACATCATTGTGTCCAAATGTTCTGCAAGAACCAACACCAAGGAGTGTTGTGTCTAGGTGTTGAGTGGGAACAAACACCAAGGAGTGTTGTATGTAGGTGTTCACGGGAACCAATACTGTGGGGTGAGGTTCCAGTCGTCCCCAGTGATCTGGCCCATTGTAATGTATTCTCCGTCGAGCAGCAGTGAGCAAGTGTGAAAATGATAACGTTCAATAAATCTGTTCAACATTTGCAGTGCTTCAAATAAAGTTTTGCAGTCAGAACAACAATCGAAACGTCAGAAAATACTGGGTATCTTATTGAATATTATGTAAATTACTGTAAGAAAACTGAAGTCGCTATTGCTTACCTATTGGCGAGTGTATCAGGCGGTTTATGCTGATGAACAATCCATTGTTCGATAAGCAGAGTGACTGTGAAACATCTTACTTTAATTTCCACCTTAAATGGTCGTAGCAAAACTGACTCGGACTTCGAATTTAAAGATGCAAATTCTATTCGGCATCCGATGGTCAAACAGCAAGTCGCAATCGATCTGATTTCGAACAATGTACGTTGCCCTTCCTGACAAACTGTGTCTCAAACGGAAAATACGCAACATAAGAACTTATGTTAGGGATCTATAGGTTACATTAACAGCAGACACTTTAGATAAATATGCCAAGTTATTATTCAAAACAATATAAAGTACAAGATTAATAAGTGCTTTGTGGGATCGGACAAATGAGGGTGATTAACAGGAAGGAGTTTCTTCCCTCAACAAACTTCTACTGTTTAACAACTGAAGTACGTTTTTATTTATCGATATGTTTGTGTGGATTTATTCACTTGCATAGTCTCTGCTTTTTGTCATTATTGAAGTGTCTGTTCTCTTTTTACCTTACGCTTGGATGGGTGTACATTTTATTATGGAAGTACGGATAAATGAAAAAGGTTGTCACATTATTTTATTTCTTACACTTGAACGTTCCTCTGATTTTGGAAAGTGCGTATCGGCTTGTGCTGAAATAAACGACTTAGGAGATAAACCTACCTATCAGAACCTATGCTACGAGGGCAAGTCAATTATTATCCGCAAATTAGTTATAAAATTTTATTGTAATCAAATAGGAAACTTACAAGAACATCATTTTCAGACATAGCCTCCTTGCGTTTCAACGCACTTGGTCCATCGTTGTACAAGCTTCCTGATGCCCTCATAAAAGAAGGTTCTTGGTTGAGCTGCGAGCCAGGAATGCACCGCTTCTTTCACTGCTTCGTCCGAGGCAAATCGACGGCCCGTTAGTGACTGTTTGAGTGGACCAAACAAGTGATAATCAGAAGGGGCAAGATCGGGACTTTATGGAGGATGTTACAGTACTTCAAATTTGAGGTTCTGGAGTGTTTCAGCAATGTGGGCTGCAGTATGCTGACGGGCATTGTAGTGCAACAACACAACACCTTTTGACAGCAATCCTCCGCGTTTGCTTAGAATTGCAGGATTTAGCCTTTCAGTAAGCATCTAACTGTAACGAACGCTGTTTATTGTTGTGCCCCTTTCCCCATAATGTTCCAGTACTGGAACTTGTGTATCCAAAAAACGCTTAAGCATCAGTTTTCTTGCGGACGGTTGGATCTTTTTCTTGCAGGGCGAATTTGGATGTTTACATTCCACACGGCCGCTTACTCTCCGGCTCGTAATGATGTATCCATGTTTCGTCACCAGTAATGATCCTGTCTAAGGAGTTGTCCCATTCGTTACCACAGCTATACAAATGTTTTATGTAGATGTCCAAGCGCGTTTGTTTATGCATCTGTGTGAGTTATTTTGGGGCCCATCTGGCACAAACGTTATGAAACCCAAGTCTGTTGTGGATGATTTCGTAGGTAGAGCCGTGACTAATTTGCAGACGATGTGCCACTTCGTCAATAGTGAACCTTCTGTCTAAGAGAATCATTTCACGTGAACACTCAATGGTTTCTTCATTTGTGGCGGTAAACGATCGTCCGGCTCCTTCGTCGTGCGTAACACCTGTGCGACCATTTCGGAATTTTTCAATCCATTCGTAGACACTCTGATGTGGCAAAGCACTGTTCCCGTACTGTACCCAAAGTCTTCGATAGATTTCGGCCCCGGATACGTCTTCCGAAAAAAAAAAAAAAAAAAAAAAAACAGTACCTGAATTGGTCAGTCAACGAGCTACCATTACTTTGTAAGGTTTCAATTTGAGTTTTTTCGTGGAAGTTGAAGCCTGCCTACCCCATATCAGTTCACTCACTAGATACAATATTTATGGCATATTTGAAATACCTCGGGTAAACTGTGCTCCGTGTATTTTAATACATAGTCTCGAAGATGGTAACGTGGAACCACAACTGCGTTAGTCTAAACAGGCGTGGGGAACGGCCTCAGAGCCACTCACAGAGTGACCAAGGTAAACAATGAAATTTTGTTATGAGGCTCACTTCACTTGCTACCAAAAGCATTTCAGCGCTACTCTACACGCTCAGGTCAGCAGAGAGATTATTAACAAAGAGAAAGCATCAACCCCTGTTTAAGACATTAGTCAGCAGTACGAATTGTTTCCTGTATGTGGCTCCGTTGAAGGGACTTAAAATGTACAAGACAGAGATCGACGAACACTTCATATAGAAAATTTTCCTCTCTTTGATGTGTTTGGTGAACAAAATTATGGATGTTCGCACAAACACCTACGCAGTCAGACAACGCAGGGACGGGAGGACCAAAAACAGGCTGATGTACATACAGGAGGCGGGGGTGGAGAGAGGAGAGGTTGGCATACTCAGCCAGTTGAGAATTAGTTCGCAGATCATTCAGGCGTTATTCGTTTCTAAAGTCTCGTTTTTGAGGACTACGATATATTGCATTAAATGCTGGACATGTCTCGGCTGGTGATTGGATGGTATCGTTGAAATCTGCACCTTCTGTCTTCCATCTTGATTGTTGACCAGTCAACTATTTAAAAAAAAAGATTAATGAATTACTTTGATCTAGATACAATCTTCTAAGTGGTCACTATTTGGATTCCGAAATGGTAGAAGTTCAGAATCAGCCACAGCATAATTTACAAAAGTGGTTCTTTATGCTTGTGACAAAGATGATTGTGTCACAGCCCGTTCTTCGATCTGTTAAAGACTTGTCATACTGTGACTGCAAGACTCTACTAAATAAGCCACTATCAGTAAGACTAAAAGATACAGCTAACTACTTCCGATCGTATCTAGCAGAATTAGTACAAAGAGTATAGATAACCCAAATCTCAACTACGGTTAAACTTTCAGTGAAACATTTATTAGAACCACAACAGATTAATGTAGGAACCCTCAGGGTAGCATACTAGAACCAGTTTTGTTCTCAACACACAGTAATGATTATCACAACAGTGTTAGTCATGGGAAAAAATTATCTTTGCTAATAACAACAACATTATGGTTATTGAGAAAACAAGAGAACCCCTTACAGAATAAGCAAATGGAACCGTCAAGGAAGTTTACAATTGGTCAACCTCTATATATATAACAGAAATGACTTGACTGACTGAGTCATCATCAGCCAGCCAAAATCGCTAAGGATAGAAACTTGAAATTTGGAGAGGGTGTTGATCTTGCACTGTAGACGTCATTTAAGAAGGGATTTTTGAAAATTCCACCCCTAAGGGGATAAAATAGAGAGTGAGAGGTTTTTTGAAAATGTGTCGCTATTAAGTCAATTTTGAAACTTGAACTACGAAAATTGGTATTTGGTTTCTCGGTCAGAAATTAAAAAAAAGTTTTTCAGTGCTTTTTTAAATTCAACCCCTGAGACGGTGAAATAGATTACGGCGGTGGAGTTTTCGGTTCACCCTGTTTGTCTGCGCTATTAACTCATTTCGGCCACTTTTGAGCTCAACACACTTCATACATGGAGAGTGTGAGGGAGCGGCGGCGTGGAGGGGGGGGGGGGGGGAGGTTGGGAGAGGAGAACGACGACGACGTCTTGAGTTATTCACAGAGCTTGTTACGTAACCGTGTAAAATTACTGCATATTAATAGCCGTAATATAAGACAGGTCAGATTTAAGTATTCATGGTTCCAGCATTTCGGTGATAACTTCCCAGGCCGACATTACGGTCGATCCATCAGCGCGAGTTGGACTACTGCCTGCTTAATGATTCAGCAGGCATTACGTGCTGCTCCAAGACCGAAAAATTCGGACTCATTTCTCTTCGTCCCGCCTCATGGACACTTTCCGTCGCCTGCTAGTTGTTAATGACACATGGTTGTCAACTGAAACTGACATGAGAAGGGTGACCAGGCGGATTCAGGGAGCCGAGAACTGCGTCTTGTTTCAGTAAACGCTGACTGTTTTCTTATGACTTTACAGTTCGCTGAAGGTTTGCAAGAGAAAGCATAAACCCATCGGGTCACCGATTTTTCATTTTTCTCACAATGCTTCTTGAGTAAGATGCACTTCTCGAGTGTTTTCGAAGCACCGAGGTTCAATGTTCTACGAGACTTTACTGCTTTCGAGTCCCAGCTTTTTTCCGTCTAGTTTTAATCCAAACATTCCTATCAAGTACTTCAATCGCCGCTGAAGGTCATGGTAACATTTCATTTCATAAACACAACGAACTAGTGTCCTGACTGGTTATGTACTGTTGAAATTTAAGGGGCTCGACTAACAACACGATCGCTTATAGTATTGTAATGAAGCGATCTGCTGCACAGCAGGTAATAAAGCAAACAATCCTCTCTGGTCGCATCCACGAATAGGAGACACAGCTACTCTCTATTGATGCTCCAAAACCAATACAACGACGGTATACTTTATTCGAATCAAGTATAGTTCGTAATGAGTTCGCGGCGATAAAACAAAGAAATATTCATTTCATCACGATTCCTTGTATCTCAACATGAATGTACTACTGTAATTATCATTATCATTTTTTCTTTGCGAATAACCACGATTCTTTGCAGTATTTTTGTGTTGGTGACAAATTGTTACAAAACTGACGAGACTCGAACGTGGTATGGACAGACCTCTAGTCTGCCGCCCTAAGCGGTTGCGCCAAAGTCGTTGCTTGTCTAGAATGAGATTTTCACTCTGCAGCGGAGTGTGTGCTGATATGAAACTTCCTGGCAGATTAAAACCGTGTACCGGACGGAGACTCAAACTCGGGACCTTTGACTTGCCGCGAAAGGCAAAGGTCCCGAGTTCGAGTCTCGGCCCGGCACACAGTTTTAATCTTCCAGGAAGTTTCGTTGCTTGTCATCTAGCGCTCTCGTGTGGGATTCAAAGACTTCATGAAACTTACAACCTCGACTTCTTGAAAGAGCATGAGAATAAAATATCACTAGAACAACATTCGTTAAATCTAAATACGTACAATAATCGCTCGATGCATCAGTATAATCTGTGAAACCCTATGGGTGTGTGCTTCCGTTGTTGCTTGTGCTACACTACAGATACAAAAGTGTGGCCCGGTGGGTGTATGCTTCCATTGTTAGCCGTCTTAGACTATGGATACAAAAACAGAAAGATCGAACGCCTCCATATCTTACCACTAAACGCGATCGTTTCATCTGATAAAAATTTATGCATGCGAAATCGTTGGCATTAAATTTTAAACTGGCTGGGTGACCTAAACCTTACATCAGAAGAAGGGAAGGCGTGCCATTAAAATCAAGTGTAGCCTGGGAATGTACTGTGTGACTGAAGAGTTCGATAGAGTTACTGCAGGGCTTAATTTCGGCCGGAACGACGTTCTAGCACCTTCCAAAAAGAAATCGGCGCCGGAGATTTAAAACAGAATACGTGTGTTAAATCGCACCGAAGGATGTGACAGTGGTGACCAACGTGATGCGGTGGGCAGGGAGTGGGGCAAGGTACTGCGTATGCGTGTGTGCGCACAGTATACCCAAGACATATCGAGCTTCGCCCCGAAGTTGTGCTCGGTAGACAACGCAACCTTCCTGTCGACTGTCTTTTATCTACGACTGTCAACAACCTCAAAGATCTAGTGGCATGGTGACGTCTCGTGTTACGTGTCAATGAGAAATACACAACGTAAGGCGTGTTTGAACGTTGCAACTGGCAGTAGTTGAAAACATGACTAAATAGCACGAAGGCTACCGACTTGTTCCGAAATGTATCGAACAGAACTAGGGAACAAAGTGACACAACTACGACGACAGACGGTCCACCTGTTGTTTACATTAAATCTTACTGTTTCATTGTTTTGATTACGAGAAATTATGTTTCAAAAACCTGAATTTCAAAACAGTATTCTGAAAAAAAAAGTTTCTCATTGTAAGTTATATCACAAGTGTTCAAAACTCGAAACTTTTGTGGTTGATTAGCGTGTATGGTTGACGACGTGGTGTGGCGTCGCAACTAGTGCGAGCGCACAGTTTTCTATCAAATATTTACTGTGAAATGTAGACAGACTGTAAAGTAGCCATCAGATTAGCATATGTGCTGTAGCGGGCAGATTACCGGTGTCCGTTCGTCTGACGTCACGACCATATGGCATGTCTGTACTGTGAGAATGTAAGACCTGTGCGCTAACTAGCCGCGTGTATAACGTGGAACTTTCATCTTTAATAACTTCTAACTGAGGAACCTGAGGAAATTAAAAGTTAATATACTAGTTTCTGTTATGAATAAAAATAAGTCATCCAAATTTGAGCTTTGAAACCTGCATATTTTGGAAATTAGAAAAATCTTACAGAAAACGCAAATTTCTACAATTTTCGAGTCTAAATAAATACCATTATGTATAGATCACCTTCAGTGACCATCCAACTATGAAACAAAATCACCTTCCGTGCTTTTGTATTTATTTTGAGAATTTTACTTTTAGAAATTCACCTATAACTTTGTTAAAACCATAAATGTTTTGAATTTTTGTGAACAGTTATTTTATATGAGTAGGTGAGAGTGAATGAGTGTGCCTGAGTGAATGAAAGAGGGACATTCGCCATTCTTTGCAAGTGTATAAAATCTAGGTTGGAACTCGCAAGTGTTCAGACGATGTAACCGTGGGAACAGAGTCGCCAGTGGTTCCCCATCTTAGTGAATGTCGGATGTCCAAGAGTGTATGGTATTGTACAAGCAGCCAGAACGTTCGCGAGTATTTAAATAATTTCTGGAAATAAAGTAAAGTCTAGTTTTCCTTTCGGTTTGTTAAATTATACAGTAAATTTTGTGTAACAAGAAATCATGACGTAAATGATTCAGAAGTCATGACTGGTGCGTGCTAGATTTTGGCGCGAGGCGCACCCAAAGAGTTAATTCTGATTGGCTGTGTGATGTGTGAGCCAATGAGATGCGAGGACGGTTAGCAGACTAGGAGAGTGAGTCGCGAGTGGATGAAGGGTCGCGAAGGAACTGTGATCGAGAAGAGACATGCTTGATGTGTCCTCGCGAATAATGTGTAAAATGAAGTCATAAAACGGCTTCATCGGTTCGGTACTGTGCGATTTGAGACTGGAAGAGTCCAGTAACGCGTAGTGTGAGTTTGAGCGAGTTGTGACTTTTCGTTCCGCGAAAGACGCGAGTAACTTTAATAATTAAAAGCGTGGCGGTACTTCGTAAACTTTTACTAAGTGCTTATGGCGAGCATTAACGTTAAAAAACGAACTATTATTGAACATCGACTGCAAACGTGTATGTTAGAAAATCGTCTGTGTTGCAGTTAAGTAAATTCCGTAACTTTGAAAGCTAATTCTGGCGGGGTTTGAGTGTGGATAGAATTGTGAACTGAACTTTCTTCAAACGTAGATTAGCGGGCTGATGATCAGGCTTAAAGACAATAAAGAGCTTAAATAGAATTACCAACTTCGCGTTCTCGTTTGAGTAAACAATTACTACCATTCCAATAACTCAATTTATTTAGGAAGATTGCTCATAGATTGTATTTCAGCAAACATGTATCGCGGCCTCCGGTGAGCGGCTATTAAATTGCAGTTTCTTCAACACTGCTTTTCTGCAATTTTTCCAGTAGCTGCTATCAGGAGAGGCGAGTGCAGCAACTACCTAAGAAACGAGGTAGGTGGATTTTCTTTCAGGGAAAGGAAACTGCGCGATAAGAGCCTGACCCGTCGCAGTGCCTTCCGGCCGACACCTAAAATTTTAAAAATTAAGCGCTAAGTTACTGTCTGCTTTCCTGAAACTAGGTAAACAATACTAAAGACTTCTAGGGCTGGTGTGCGCTCATGCACATATGTTATGGGCACACACCTTATTCCATGAATTTAATTAAAATTTTCAGCGATATAGAAAAAGTGAAAAACCAAATACAACCAGAACAACCGTTTCTGTGGTATGGTATCTACACTGAAGAATCACAGAAACTGGTACACCTACCTAATGTCGTTTACGGCTCCCGTCAGCACACAGAAGTGTCGCAACACGAGTTGGCATGGACTCGACTAATGTCTGCAGTAGTAGTCGAGGAAACAAACACCAAGATTCCTGCAGGGATGTCCATAAATTCGTAGGAGTACGAGGGGCATGGAGATCTCTTCTGAACAGCACGGGAAGGCATCCCAGATACGCTCAATAATGTTCATGTGTGGGGAGTTTGGTGGCCAACGGAAGTGATTAAACTCAAAAGAATGTTCCTGAAGCCACTCCGTAGCAGTTCTGGAATTTCCCAAGTCCGTCGGAATGCACAATAGACATGAGTGGATAGAAGTGATCAGACAGGCTGCTTACGTACGTGTCACCGCTTAGAGTCATATCTAGACATATCAGGGGTGTCGTATAACTCCAGCCGTACACGCTCCACACCACTACACAGCCTCCACCAGCTTGAACAGTCCCCTGCTGACAATCAGAGTCCACAGATTCATGAGGCTGTCTCCATACCCGTATACGTCCATCTGCTCGATACAATCTGAAACGAGACGCGTCCGCCCAGGCAACATTTTTCCAGTCATCAACAGTCCAAAGTCGGCGTTGACGGCCCAGGCGAGGTGTAAAGCTTTGTGTCGTGCAGTCATCAAGGGTACACGAGTGGGCCTTCAGCTCCGAAAGCCCTTATGGATGATGTTTCGTTGAATGTTTCGCACACTGACTCTTGTGGATGGCCCAGCATTGAAATCTGCAGCAATTTGCACAAGGGTTGCACTACTGTCACGCTGAACGATACTTTTCATTCGTCGAAGGTCCCGTTCTTGCGAGATCTTTTTCCGGCCACAGCGACGGCGGAGATTTGATGTTTTACCGGATTCATGATATTCACGATACAGTCGTGAAATGGTCGTACGGGAAAATCCCCACTTCGTCACTACCTCGGAGATGCTGTGTCCCATGGCTCGTGCACCGACTATAGCACCATTTAAGACCTACTAAAACGAACACAAGCAGGTGCTATGTAATCAGAGTCACTTTTTTGAGCTTTTCCTTTCCTATAGCCCAGTCGTATGTTGCAAGACCTGTTCTCCTGATGCCGCGGTTGGGGGCGTTATTTCGGGGTCTCGTTGATCACCTGGCCTTTTGAGACGTGATGTCACAGGGCAGTTACAGCAATATTTCTATGAAAAGTGTGGTGAGATTTGTAAATATTGAGATCAAGCTTTTTGTCTGTAATTCGGAGCTTTGGTGTACTTGGGTACGAAGTGATTCTTTTTGTGATCTTTTGGTTGTTGGTATTATTTATCACGTAAAATGATCCCAGACACATACATTATCGGTATTGTGACGTTTCTAAGAGCAGTATATCTGGACACAGAATTGAGGACGTAGTTTACCATCACTTTGCAAAAGTCATGAATCTCCAAAAGCGAGTCTAGGATCTGAGCTGAGTGGATGGGAAAGGTGAGTGGTGGGGTGAGATGAACAGCTCAGTTTTATGGAACAGGCAGGAGCGAATGCAAGAAAGTTCAATTTCTTGGAAAATATTGCTCAATAGTATTGTGAAACTTTGTTTATTAACCATTACGCCTAATAGTATTACTACTTTGTAAAAGGTGGTTGCTACTGTGGCATAGACTTAATGGCGTACAGCACCAGTCATATCAAATCCTATGTATCATTGACTTTAGGAACTGATATTGGTCTGCTTGTAATTTTCAGGATCTCCCCAACAGTACGGAATGGCTGTGTTTTGTTCACTACTAACGCCCTGGTAGAGGTGCGATACCAATGTGGTCGCCTTCCCAAACAGGAGAGTCATTCATGGCTTATTGTGAAGTGTCGTCAAAATTACAACAATAAGTTGTTTAAAAATACGGCAAATTGAAGATTTGTCAGAAAGGCATCGGTCTCGCTATGATTTGTTATAATTAAATGTCAGTTAATGAAACATCAGCGGTAAAAGCCTTCAGTAGATCTTAAAATGGAAGATATTGTTGTTGATAGTTATATGTGTTCATTATTGTGTAGTGGTTAGATCCCACCTAGACAGCCGTGTGCTTTCCCACATCCCTCTAGGTGGATACTGGGCTGATATTCAAGCCCTGCCTTGGTTACACGATTTGCAAACATTCAGAAAACTTTCGCTCAGTTTCACATGAACAACACTACATGCAGATACATGGGATGTACACTCTTTGACATAAAACTCGACGGCGGCCGGCCGCTTCAGAGGCTAAGTCCGCGCCGATCGCGACATAGGACAAATAAACTGGCCAACTCGCTAATTTTTTAAGTCCGGTTATCTGCACAATCTGGCAGCACTGTAGACTGCGGCACTTTCTGGAGGAAAACTTATCCCATGATAGAGAAACCATAGGCTGATTACGCCTGTGGTCTAGCGGTAGCGTGCGTTGTTTCTGTTCTTAATGTCAGTGAATCGAGAGCAGCTGGCATTAAATATTTTTATAACCTCTTCTGTCTGAATGCTGAAGACGTGAATGTAATGGTAGTGCAGATTCAATCTATTTCGCTTTCTGACACAACGATATCAAAATTTTATCCAGTAACCATTTTGCCGCAGATTTCCTGCAGACTGTCCTCTGGACGCCGTATGCGGCAAAACTCCGGGATCCATTTGCTGGCTACCGTCAGCGGCCGTGGCGACAGCAGTGGGGCTGCACTCCCCGGTTCTTTATCGAAAGCGCCTGCTACCGCTCGTCGCTTTTGATGGTATAAAACGCTTTATTATTAAATGTTGCTCCACAGAAAATTTCTACGATTTCCATTCACGCTCAAAAGCAACGGAGACAGACGCCGTGATTAGTAGGCGGATCTTATATTACATTAATCGGCAAGAGTTGAGTATGGGCCGAAATTAATTTTATAGACCGGGACGAAATTAAACCACCTCACTACTTTCGACGAGTTTATAAATGCTTCTTTTCCTTTCAAAGTCAATTATTTGTGCAACTTTTGGCCAATATTCGAATGTTTTCGCCAAGCCAGAGTGAGCGTCTGTGGCGTAAAGTGTATTACAGTTCTTGTTTCATTCCCTATGGTAACTCTGTGCGATAAACTGTGTGAATACCTTGCAATGTATACTCTGTAGCAGTGCAGGAACACTGCACATTTGGAGTTCCATGTATGGATTCATGATGTATTTGATGTTGATCGAGAGTGATAGTTAAGATCATCAGATTTAAACCAGAAAAATTTATCGTTTTAGAGGTTTCAGAGAACGGAAAGGAATTGCTAACGCCGGTGCCAGAAAACGTCTACAGTTAAATGCTATTGCAAAAATTTAGAAGAGAGGAACTATTAATCAACATGTGCACTTCATAAACAACCTCCTGATGTGTTACACCTATATGACGAACAAAGCTCAAATTTATATCGTTGACAGTCGATTTGAATCTTTTCAGGATCTATTTTACAGTGAAGCACCTTGGCATTTGCAAAGCAGATATCCACGATATTAACATAATTTACTAAGTCGAAATCGGACGAAGATTGGTGTTTAAAGGCGTTCTTCAGACTTAGTTCAAGAAATTTTTACTAGCAGCTTGCAACTCCATTAATTAAAATGGAAAATAAAAGGTTGCATTCAGCGGCTTCCACCGAGATTGGAACTCCTATGTAATATAGTACCAACATCGCAACGCACAAGGGAACCTCTGAGCTAACGACACACTGACGGCAAGAGGGGGACTACAGTCGCTGCGATGTTGCCTGAGCCTCAAAACGCAACCTTAAACACACAAACAGGTGTTATGTGAAGAACGCCGTTCTTGGAGTCCAGAAATTAAATATACTTTCTAAGTGTCTCTACTTACAGTGGATTATATCGTATGAGTCTTCGATGTGGAAAACGAATGTCAAGTGAATTTAGCGAGGTAATGCCGGCCTACACCCGGAAGTAAATGCACTATCACAGTGTTGACAAATACTTGCTACGACGCTGCCAATTCTCGGCTCTCTTACGAGGCAGCTCTTCAGCGAAATGCTTGTCGTGATTGTCCGATACGGTTCTTTAGAGTGGAGACGCGCGCGCACGTTTGGTTTTTATGCGGCGTTCTCCCCTGATAGTTTCTGACGTCGCCTTGTGGGCTATGTATACGTTTGAGACGTTCAATTATCATTAATCCAGAATGATACAAGTATCAGCTACCGGCGTGGAAGAGGGCTGTTGACGCCAACATTATATCATTTCAACGTAGGGAAAACAAAACGGATGATTCAGTGTTTCTCATTCAGCATAAAGCATGTGTGATAATTTTCCGTAACGTTATAATCATCTAAAAATACAAACGAAGTAAAAATACATAGGAAGCTCATTCGAATTGAATATAATGTAAGATACCAAACGCTTTGCACCTCGGTGTCGAATGTGTCCACGTGCAATCTTTTGCAGCATACATATAGAATGTCATGATTACCACAAGAATGAAGAAATATTTTGGTAAGGATGGAAGCAAGAAGAGACGCAGTCAACAAATATTCGATTACTCATGGCATTCATTTCATTTGAGATGTAAGAAGAGGTAAAGCGGGATATTACTTTCGTTAACACGAAAGATATGCCGCACATATTGATAACAAGGAAGTCTGCGTCTTCATACGTTCCCTCCTTGAAATCTGTATGCTCTATTAAATACTAAATAGCCTGATCATTGTTCCAGTAATGTTACCCTCTTGTTTGACCCCATAACGATGAACAGATTCCAAATTCATGTCTCTGCATGAAAGTAGTTATTCCTGCGTTGTTTTTTGAGTTATATTGCTTGGAATTCCTGAAGCAGACCCTTCTTTCATAGCTACTCTTTATGTGCATCGATACTAAATATGGATGTGAAAACTCTTGAAAGTGAGAGAATGACAGTAATAATCGTAACATGAACAAGCAAATAATGAATGAAGTTATTGCAATGCACAATGAGAATGGCTGTGAATATAAAAATCTGTAAAAATAGGTTGATCTTTGAGTTGGCACAATGCAAATATGTTCTTAGCATTTTGTTACTGAATTTAGTTCTGGATATTTGCAGAGAAAAAGGAAAAGTCGGTACTTCTCGCTAGTGTAATACAATGTGAACCAGCAACTACCCTTCCTTAGTACACGACTCAAGCAGGTCTCCAAGTAGCTACCAAGGTACTGCTGCATTCTGTTCCCTGACATTGCTCTGATGACGGTTAATGCAGATAGTTACGATTATGAAATACAAAACGTATTGCAGATTAGGTCCTAGGATCGAAATATTAAATTTGCTATGTAGATGGCACAAGAACGTGATACGACTATCCAGATTACTCGTCACTGCAAAAAGACTGTACTTTGGGAATTGGGCATGGTCCTTCGGCACCAGTCCTGAAAGAGAGTGAATGACCACAGGCGTGCCAAACCCTTTCAAAACGTCTGCCAAGTACCAAAAACAGTAGCAATATGAGTAAGGCATTGGACAGTTCAGAAAGACCTCACAGCTATTCACAGCATGTTTCTGTCAGCCCTAGTGAAGCTGCGCTGCCAGACGCCAACCCGATAGCACATTACACCGTTGAAATCTACCAATGAATTGTGTACTTATACTCACCAGCTTCAATGAAATTTGTTATACATGAATAGGATATAGCTGCCATAGTTAATACATCAATAATAACCTCGTTTATTGCTTCAGTGACAGTTACCGTCTTGTTTCACATCGAGATGATGTAAACAACACAAATTCGGGTCCCTGACATAATTCTAGTCTCTTCAGGGACTTAGTCTCGTTTTGTTGTTGTTGTTGTAAATTGGCATTCGCGAAGAATACTACTGTCGCAAATCCTGAGGGGGTTTCAAAACCCATATGATACGGAAGGTTAAGAATAGCCTCTCAGTTTTGACCTTTAGAATAGCAGTTGCCGCGCGGTCTCGTGCGGCGTGTCACAGATTTCACGGCCGCTTCTGCCGGAGGTTCGAGTTCTACCCCGGGCATGGATGTGTGCGTTGTCCTTCGAATAAGACAGTTAAGTTAATGTAAGTAGTTTCTACGTCTAGGGACTGATGACCCTAGCAGTTTAGTCCCTTAGGCATTAGAACTTAAAAAAGAGCACTAGCGGAAGGGATTGATAAGATCAAACTTCTGCAGAAAAACTGGAACTAACGAAAAAAACTGCTATAGTTATATAAATTGAGCACTTTATTGCAGCAGTGCCTTGTTCGCACAGTAGCAAATACTGCCCTTACCATAATCGCAGCTGACGTATACACCTCCCAACGTGAAACATGAAGAGTACGACCACCTTTTGCATGAAGCGACCATTTTGAACTAAAATACGTTTCCTGACTCAGAACCACTCCTTGTGTAATAATTATTGACAATATTTGATCGAGATGACAAGAAAATATTAAATGGATGTAGCAGATACAATGTAGTTCAACAACCGCAAATAATTCTCATACCAACACAGTTGCCAAGAAAGGCGTACGACGTTGTGAGTCCTTGACTACGTTAGTGGCAAGAAGATTCCGTTTCCTTAGGAGGAATTCTTCACGAACGGATGGGGATACAATGCAGTCTGAATGACAGATATGGCGGTATGCCTACATGTCTTAAAAGAGCAGAAAACCTCATTGTTAACCCTTTGAATAATATTCCCACGTCTGTGACTCGTATCGTGGATAACGCCCATGTATTACACTGTTCGTGCTTCCCTACATCATCAAATAACACAGAAACGAAGAGAAATACGTTATGAGTGTACGCCTTGGTATTTGAATTCATTTTTGGATGTAGCGGGTTTTCTTTTTCAGTAAAGCTATTGTTTCTATTTCCAGACCACATTTCATATCCTTCTTACTTCTGCCGCAGCAGTTATTTTGCTGCCCACATTGGAAACCACACCTAAGACTACCACCATCTCATTTCCTGACCTAATACTCTCTGCATAGCCTTACTTAATTTTACTGCTGCTCATTACCCTTTTCAAAAAATGGCTCTGAGCACTATGGGACTTAATATCTGTGGTCATCAGTCCCCTGGAACTTAGAACCTAACAAACCTAAGGACATCACACACATCCATGCCCGAGGCAGGATTCGAACCTGCGACCGTAGCAGTCGCGCGGTTCCGGACTGAGCGCCTAGAACCGCTAGACCACCGCGGCCGGCCATTACCCTTTTATTAAAGGCTATACACCCAGGAAAGATAAATAACATCAATATGTAACGTTTACCGTGACGAAATCAGAAAATTGTGCTTATAAAAGCGCTCAGAATCTCTGAACGAGCCTTTCAATTTGCAGCACACACCAGACCGAATGAAAGAAAATAATATTAAGAGGAGCAAGGTGACCATAGCGAGCGTGTGGAGGGTTTGATGTAGTGCCTTGAAGTTGGGCCAGTTTCCGTCGAATTTGATTCCTGATAGACCAAAATATGATCTTGATACAAAAGGATCAATGTACTCATGTGGGAATTACTTCCAACGTGTAATTGAAAGAATACCTGGTCACGTTAGGTAGTGTGTCGCTTGCGGCCATCATTAATTTTAATTTCAGCCCATTCCTTGATGACGCACTGAAATGTTTTCGAACTTTTCTCATTGTTTCCGGCCTCAGAGATTTCTTAAAACGTTATATCGAGTGTTAGTCACACCGTAAGTTGTTGTTGGTGTGGTCTTCAGTCCTGAGACTGGTTTGATGCAGCTCTCCATGCTACCCTATCCTGTGCAAGCTTCTTCATCTCCCAGTACTTACTGCAACCCACATCCTTCTGAATCTGCTTAGTGTAGTCATTTCTTGGTCTCCCTCTACGATTTTTACTCTCCATGCTGTCCTCCATTGCTAAATTTGTGATCCCTTGATGCCTCAGAACATGACCTACTAACCGGTCCCTTCTTATTGTCAAGTTGTGCCACACACTCCTCTTCTCCTTAATTCTATTCAATACTTCATCATTAGTTATGTGATCTGCCCATCTAATCTTCAGCATTCTTCTGTAGCACCAAATTTCGAAAGCTTCCATTCTCTTCTTGCCCAAACTATTTATCGTCCATGTTTCACTTCCATACATGGCTACATTCCATACAAATACTTTCAGAAACGACTTCCTGACACTTAAATCAATACTTGATGTTAACAAATTTCTCTTCTTCAGAAACGCTTTCCTTGCCATTGCCAGTCTACATTTTATATCCTCTCTACTTCGACCATCATCAGTTATTTTGCTCCCCAAATAGTAAAACTCCTTTACTTCTTTAAGTGTCTCATTTCCTAATCTAATTCCCTCAGCATCACCGGACTTAATTCGACTACATTCCATTATCCTTGTTTTGCTTTTGTTGATGTTCATCTTATACCCTCCCTTCAAGACACTGCCCATTCCGTTCAACTGCTCTTCCAAGTCCTTTGCTGTGTCTCTGACAGAATTACAATGTCATTGGCGAACCTCAAAGTTTTTATTTCTTCTCCATGGATTTTAATACCTACTCCAAATTATCCTTTTGTTTCCTTCACTGCTTGCTCAATATACAGATTGAATAACATTGGGAAGAGGCTACGAGCCTGTCTCACTCCCTTCCCAACCACTGCTTCCCTTTCATGCCCCTCGACTCTTATAACTGTGGGGGAGTGTGACAAATTTAGACGCAGAAACTATGCTGTCCACTTTGGTGAAGCATATGAAGGGTAGATCTGAGAGAAACAGCAGAAGATTTCAGAATGAGATTTTCACTCTGCAGCGGAGTGTGCGCTGATATTAAACTTCCTGGCAGATTAAAACTGTGTGCCCAACCGAGACTCGAACTCGGGACCTTTTCCTTTCGCCAGGAAGTTTCATATCAGCGCACACTCCGCTGCAGAGTGAAAATCTCATTCTGGAAACATCCCCCAGGCTGTGGCTAAGCCATGTCTCCGCAATATCCTTTCTTTCAGGAGTGCTAGTTCTGCAAGGTCCGCAGGAGAGCTTCTGTAAAGTTTGGAAGGTAGGAGACTGATACTGGCAGAAGTAAAGCTGTGAGTACCGTGCTTGTTTTGTGCTTTGGTAGCTCAGATAGTAGAGCACTTGCCTGCAAAAGGCAAAGGTCCCGAGTTCGAGTCTCAGTCGGGCACACAGTTTTAATCTGCCAGGAAGTTTCGGCAGAAGATTTGATTAACTGCCAATTCATGAAGGGTTGAAATTAGTGGTTGCTTGCATATGTTGCCATTGTAGCATGTGTGGTGCTAAGCATGATGATCGTGTGTACGAGAGGTCACATGGTAAATGTTCAGTATGTACCACATGCGAAAGGGTGGTAATGTCGAAGTCACACTATAAGTGAGTAGTAGGATACATTGTTTGGAGCTAATATTGTCTGTTGATTAATGTTTTACTAGAGCACTTCGTTGGAAGGTTAATTGTGGAGCATTGTATGATGCATCTGCGATGCTTAGTGGCTGCACGTTGGCAACATTGTTGTTATGCAATATCCAGTTGAGGACATATTTGCCACAATTCACATTCATCGAGGGTCACCAATAAAATTCTATATGGTATAGGGAACAGTATAATACAGAAATGACACACTATAACGGCATATCATTTTCATTATACCTACACAGTAGCAAGAAGCTTAGACCTTACCGTCTCCTCGTGCAATGGGACAATGACTGTACACTGTAGAAACGTGTCAGTGGCTTTGCTTTACATGTAGTTCCCACATGTTATTGAAACCTATGACGTGATTTTATCTCTCCTGCAGTTTTATATTCAGGTAATTAACATAAAAGACTTTTTCCTCCCTCTTTGTGATAATATGCTGAGGCTGACATTTATTTTGCAGCCATTCCATATATATGCCAAGGTCTCCTACATTTCCAAATTAATAAAGAAAGCAATGCCATAGTGAATCCTCCATTGACCACTATAAAGTGCCAAATATGACTACAACTGCACAGACCTATTAAAATTGTTTTGGGTTAGAAGAATACTTGAAAAATTGTATACCAGAGATGTTATGCTCAAAGAGGAATTGAAAATATAAACAGTGCGCACTAACACTGTATGGCTGGTTCATGAAGCTCTGAAAACATCTGAAAGGTGAATATTGTCAAACTGTCGTGTTCAACCTCACAGACTTACTACTTATTGACAATATTGAGAATACTTGTGGGGTCATCAGTGCGGCTTGTCAATATTTCTAACACTGTCAGTGTCACTATGCATCCTCAGGCAGTCATTATATTGACAGATTGATGGTATTACTGAATGTGTAAGGGCCCCTTCACTTACATCTTACTTTGGGCAATGTTGGCAGTGGCCGCCATGAGGTATGACTGATTTTAAGTGACTAATGACTAAACTACTATCCTAACTACAACATCATTTTGTGCAACGTATCCGAGAAAAGGGTTATCAACTATTTGCGGCAGAACTATACATCAACTTGTTTTTTTAATGCCGATTAAAGCCAACCTCTAAGAGCAAACTCAAGATAGCGAATGGCACTAAAAGCATATTATAATATCTCGCTTTATTAAGTTACGTGAAACTATTCTCACAGTGGTTTCACGAGCTGAAACGTTACATGTTACAAGCAACACAGGCAAGGCATGTAGAAATAAAGTATACTATTTAAAAATAAGGAAACTTTTTGTCTATATATCTCCAGCAATTGCCAGCTGCAGGCATATGCGTTGTCCGGCGGAGGCTACACGTAACTGATTTCAGAGTCACTGGAACTTATCGCAGTCGATGAGTAGCTGGAAGCAGCAATACGTTCTGTAGCACTACCTTCATGAAGACCTTCATTATTCCACGCTTCATCAATTACTCGTTTCAACTTGGTGACATTTTCCAGGCACTGAACAGTCAGATTCCTAACTTCACTCACAGTAATCACTACAGTACCACTATCAAATGTCTCCATTGTTGATATGACAATATTATAAAGAGGAGAGATTCCTACTCACCATGGTGGAGATGTTGAGTTGCAGACAGGCACAACAAAATACATCTTAGTGAGAGTTGTTACTTCACTGTGAGAATACTTACAATCATGCATTTTGGTAGGTTCAGTTACATAAAAGTATTTCCCAGCTCAGTGCATCTGTCTTTATATTTACAAGTGGTCAGATGAATACAAAATGTAATTTCAATTTTTCTTATTGGAAACACTACATGAGCTAACCCATCTCCTCTGTACTACAACCCATTATAAACAATATTCATGGTTTATTAAATAATAAGTTTCAACAACTCAAACTTACGAGAAATTATTTTTAATGACAAATATAGAGTCCACCAAAACAAACAACAGAGCAGTAAGTAGTCATGCCATTTTTAGATGTTCCCAGGGCATCAGGGAACAATAAAGTCAGTCTTTCCAGCTGATCTGACGCCGACCCCACGCATCAGCTCTGTGGCTGTCGTATGATCAAACACGCAGGAGGAAACTTTGGTGTCAAGTAACAGACATGTGGAGCAATGATAGCTCTCAAGTCTTGAAGCACACAGAGCAGATGACAGTAGTGGTTGAAGGTTCCTCAGTCCTGTCCAGTTCAGTTCAAAGTGGCTGTTGTTGTCATCTCCTCCATTCCAGGTTGCAGGTCTTTAGACTGCCTGTTGGTTGGACAGTGTGTTGCCTCTTCGATGTAACACCAGTCCATGCACAGGTGGCCCCAGAGGGTCCGGGCATCTATGACAAGAATGTTGCTGTCCTTGGCTGCCACAGTATTTGGCTCCTGCACTTTCTCTTGTGTTCGAAAGTGGAGCTCAACAGACACAGTGAATGCCTGCTGGGGTTACCTGTATGCAAGGTAAGCCAAAACAGAATAGTGATATTTTATGTTGGTGTCATGGGTCCAGAAGCACGATAGGACAATGTGATTGACCACCTTGGGTACTCTTGAAGTCCCCAGTGTTTATCCAATTGCATCATGCGCCCAGGCTCTAGTGACCACTGAGCAGGTAGTGATAGGACGAAAGTCATTGGGGGATGTTGGTGCAGTGTCTCTGAATGTTTCTAAAGCTTTCGAGTCATTAGTCAATGCCACTCTGAGCTGCCCCATGACCTACCAGATAAATTCATTGATTATATCTAGTGACGTGTGAGGACAATGTGACCAAGATTGTGGGTAGTGTCAATGAATCCAAGGCTGTTAGACTACTGTGTGTTCATTAGGGAGATCCTCCTCTCATCACTCAATAGGCTTCAACTGTGGCAGGTGCAAATCACTAATGAAGCCTGCATTGGGAACGAGCCTTTTAGTGAAGGGGTCCTTTCTCAAATCTAGCAGTCCTGAATGTCGAATGGTGTCTGTAGCAAGTGGCCATCCAAGAAGCCCTACATGCAAGACATGTTTCCTCCCGAAGGTGTTGGGACACATGGTAGGCTCCCAGTATTACCACTTCCTCTTCTGTCAATGTGGTCCTCCGGCTGACTGCTGCTTGGGTGGTTGGTGCAGTAGATGGCTCTTCGTTGTGTCCTACTCTGCTGCAAATCATGCAGAGACCGCAAGGAAGTAAGGTCATTATGGAATTCAAAACTGAAAAGCACTCTGCAGAGGCCAGCAATTCCCCAAGGTGTCTCCAAAAGGTGCTAGTGACTGTTGCTGATGTGCTTGGTTCAGAACCAGGTGGAGGGTCAGACCCCTCTGAAGGCAACTTTCTTCATTCTGGATCTTCTGGATGGCAGCAAAGAAGTCCCTAATTTTCGCTTTATGAGCAGGCTTCCTACAGTGGCACTAAACAATTTCAAGAGTCTGATGAGGGAAGAGAGGGACCAGACCTTGATTAATAAAGAAGAAGTTGCTGTTCATGAAGAGCTCGACTTCCCTCTGAGCAAATGAGAAGGCCACCTCCTCCATTCAGCATGCTTGTTTCCTTTCATTGTTAATGTCTAGGTGAGTACAGTGATGGTGTAACCCAAAGCCATTCTTGGTGGTAAAGTTGCAGTGGTACTCAGCACACCTTATGCATGTGTTTATCAGGGCTAAATGGCCTGCTTGGAGTTGAGACAGCTGGAGGTGGTATCTTCAATAGAAGTACCACTTCTCTTGTTTCTTGATTAGTTGTTCTGGCTGCAAGAGGAAGTACCAGGAAAGGGTGGTGGTGCTCCTTCTAACACCCTGGTCATGGTATTTCACTACTGCTTACTAGAAGTACGAAGTACTTGTGTATTAGCAGACCCAATGTACCGGGAAGAACCCTTGAGGCTGAATGAAGTCCTGATATCTAATAACTAAGATAAGAGAATGCACAATGTGGGGGCAGCATCCTCTCTTTGTATGCCCTCTTTAGGTGACAAATGTGTGGCAAAATAGATAAAATAATAGCAACTTCTGTATTGAATGCAAACAATGATTCACTATTTACTTATTTCATCATGTTAAGGAAACCATGAACAATTTAAAAAAAACTAATGCTTCATAAGAAAATAAACTTGCTTTTATTTTGGAGGTGCTTAATTTACAGTGTCTCACCTTGAGGATTTCTAACACGTGAAAAATATGAACCAGGTACAGTGATATTGTACTTTTTGGATATTTTTGTAACTAACTTATGAGTAAACCCTGAAACTCTTGAGACCACTACTGGATTAACAAATGTTCGTCTACAAATAAATTCTGCATCAGTTGAAAATGTAAACACGTCCGCCGTCCACCGCTGTAGGCAAGACAGCAGTCCACGGCACAACAAACCAGCTGTATCAGTGCTTTTCAAAATGCGACTCAAAACAGATTCTCGGGCAAATAGCACTACACCTGATACAGCTGTCAAATGCTGTGAACAAAACAAAGGAAGACTAAGTATGGTCGAGGACAGAAGAATGAAACACAAACATTAATAAACAGTCTACTCTAAAAACATAAATATGTATGTGGACTCTACGGTATCTTATTGCAATAATGCTTTGTACTGTAGAAACAAACACAACAATGTTACACCATTAATAACACCACCATCACACAATAAAAGACATAAATTGACCTCGGCACACAGCAAAATAGGGTCAAGTATTCACAAAATTAACACTTTTGAAAAGAGATTAGATACCAAATCACAGATGAATCACAAAATATGAAAACAGAATAATTACATGGAAATGCAACAAAAGTTACACAGCAGAAAACAATACATAGTGACAAGCATTCATCCACCGTATTCTGTACACACTGTCATGAAGGAGAACCTACAGGGATAAAGAATTCAGTAACGGACAGAAACAACCACTCCGGGCTATTTCTGTAAAATATACTAACTGATCATAACTAGTGTAATACACTCATAGGAATTACTTCTAGATAACATGTCGTTCTTCTTATTCTAATAATTTAAATATATTATAAATCAGGATATTATGCATATTATTTGGAAGGCAGCTACTTTGGAAAAAAGGACACTACTTTTCATCTTACACTTATCGGCTTCTCTTTTCATCTATGAATGCTATCAGCTGTCTATATGCTGCAAAAACATGAACCTAAACATTAACGGGAATTTATATTCCCCAGATGAAACATTCTCATAAATTACAAGAGTGAAGAGCAGGGGACCTGAACTACCACCTCACTTCACTCTCCACTGGGAAGCTCATGGATTTCACATATGGAGGCATATTTCAAGTGTGCCTATTGATCTCTACTCATCATACCTGTAGGACATTTTTATTTGTTTGTAACTCCATTATGTGAATTTTTGTAAGATTAACTCTTAACCTGGTTGTGGTCAACCAGCTGTATGCCTATTACAATATTCTCCTAGCTGAGTCTTGTATGGATGTGTTTGGCCCATTTATCAGTATACCAGTACATCAATAAACATCACAGTTTTTCAAGTGTCCTGTAATGTCTTTAGTAAATCAATTACAGGAGGAGACCATTCTTGCGAGACATCATGTTGACTAACCTCTTAGAAATATTTTGACAGTGTTGGTTCCATTAGCCTCACTGAGAAGGAGCTCAGATTCTGAGCTGTGTCGCATCCACTTGTTGGACGGCACTAACAATAATAAATTCTCTCCATCCAATATTTTGAGAGGAACATTGGAGGAGAGCAAAGTAGTTCACTCAATGGTGATCCCACTGTGTTGTCATATTTTACAGCATGATGTGCACATATCTGAAACCTTATGCTAAGCGTTCCAACACATTCTGTCACAGCACATGGTGCAGCAGCCTCTAACTGAAACTTTGGTATCTCTGCTTTCCCATCTAGCATGGCCATTGCTTCATACATATCAGGGAAAATTCCACAAAGAAAACTCAATGACAGGAACTATTGTTGGTCATCTTCCAGTCTTACAGATGAAATGTTTGACAGTCGAATGTCTTGGGTGTACTTTCCAAGAAGCAACAAATGCAAGTGATGTTTCACTTCATTGGGAGGAGGTGGTTGTTAGAAATGATCAATGCCTCTGGTCTGTGATTATAACTTTTTGAGGCAATCCTGGTTCAGCCATCTTATTAAAACACACTTAACACCAAGTGACAGAAGGTCAGAACGAAGGACAAATAAATAATTAATTGATGTTAGGAATCCTTTCTGGAATGACAATAGTTGCTTTGTTGCCAGCCTACATTTTTAACATAAAAAATACATTTTATCAAGAATCATTCACTGGAGTTGTTCATTAGTGCCATAAGCAATCGCTGATGTCTTTTTGTCAATTATTCTGCGAGAATTCAGAATGTCAGATTAGCCATTAACAAGATGAAAGAAGTCTGCTGTTTGCTCTTCTTCTGGCAGCAGATAACAAATTGCCTGAGCATTCCTAATTTTAACAATGAGGTGAAACTGTGGTAGTTTGTGACACATTTTAACTCCAGCACTATCTAATGATAGCAGCTTGTTGAGTGTCACTTTTGTAATTATTTCCCTTTGGAAAGCTTTATGCCATCATCAACAAAGTGGTTGCAAAGTAATTTCTACAAGTAAAGGACATCAGAAAAGATCCATAGGAAACACTAATTCATGAGATCAATGCACATTTTGTACCAGACACATTGATTTTATGGCCCAAGATCTGAAATGACGGCATCAACACTATAAAGTACATTGAGTTTAGTAATGCCATTGCCATCTGAATATCTACAACATGAGTCTCCACTTCATCAAATGTCACACTTCCACTGAGTTTCATTTCATCAAAAGACAACACACACACACACACACACACACACACACACACACACACACACACACACACACTTTATGTCAGAAATTGCATATTGCTTAGCTTTCATCAAATGTGACACATCACTAAGGGTGACAATGGAATGAACCTGAGAAACATCTCTTTAAATTTGAAATTCCGGGAAGTGGAAATCAGTTTCATTTCTTAAAAAGGCATGGCACTTCCTAGAGGTAGGTGAACTGCCTGCTTTCTGTTTTTACATTTGGTTTGCTTTTTTGCAGATAGTAAAAAGCTGATTTTAGTTTCATGGAAAATATTCATCAAAATGGCCTTCACATTATTAAACACTAGATTATTTGTAGCCATCTGACTCACCCTTTGTCTGTGATGAAAGTCATGAAGTTTCTCTGTCACTTTTTGTATCTCATTTTCTACTCAAATTCCCTCATCATCAGCTGGTTTGATTTACCAACATTCTACATTGATGAGCAAAACATTAAGACCCATGTCCACCACAAGACTAAATGCCACCTGGTGGCACTGTAGACACAACAGGGTAAGAAAAGCATAGAAGTGGGCCAAAGACAAATGGGGAATCTTTCTAGCAATAATACAACCTGCAAATGGGGAACTCAACTGGCATAAGTGATTTACACAAAGGGTAGATTGTTAGAAACCAGAGCCTGGGAATGAGCATTTTTGGAAACTGTGAAGCTGGTCAACTGTTTCCTAGCTGCTGTTATGTGAATCTTTGGGAACTGGTTGAAGGATGGCAAAACTATGAGCAGGCACAAGGTATAGCCCTCCAGGCCTCTTCACAGAACTTGGAAGTCCAAGGCTTGCTACTCTGTAGAGCAGGATAGGCAGCAATCCATGGCAGAACATATGACAGAAGCAGCACTGGTGCAGGTACAAGTCCTTCAGAGCACAGCGTTCAGTGTACATTCTTGAACAAGGGTTTCACAGAAGACAGCAGCTATGTGTTCCCACATTGACACAGTGACATCATAAATCACAACTGTAATTGGCATGGGATCATCACTTTTGGATTGTCGATCAATGGAAATGTGGCTCTTGGTTGGATGAATCACGTTTCTTGTTACACTAGCTTGATGGTTGTGTCTAGATAAGCTGTTCATGCAATCTGCTGTTCGAAACATACCCTGCACCATAGAAGCACTGGACGGGCAGTAACATCCTATGTTAAACATTAGCTAAAGCAGATTGTTCAAAATTTCTGGGTGTCTGTATTGATCAGAATTTAAACTGGAAGACACACATTGACAATCTACTGAAACGATTGAGCTCAGCTACCTATGCTATTAGTGTCATTGCAAATTTTGGAGACAAGCATATCAGTAAGTTAGCTTACCATGCATATTTTCATTCATTGCTTTCTTACGGAATCATCTTTTGGGGCAATTCATCACTAAGAAAGAACGTATTTATTGCACAAAAACGTGTTATCAGAATAATGTCTGGGGCTCATCCAAGATCATCTTGTAGACAATTATTTAAAGACTTTGGGATATTGCCAGTAGCTTCACAATATATATACAGCCTAATGAAATTTGTTGTTAGTAACCCAGATCACTTCAGAATTAATAGCACAGTCCACAGCTACAATACTAGGAGACAGGGTGACCTTCACTACCGTTCATTGAATTTGATATTGGCACAAAAGGGGGGTGAATTATACTGCCACAAAGATTTTTGGTCACTTGCCAAACAATATCAAAAGTCTGACAGACAACCAATCGGCATTCAAAAGTAAGTTAAGGGAATTCCTGCATGACAACTCCTTCTACTCCATAGATGAATTTTTAGACATAGGCTAAAGAAATACAGTAAGTATTAACAATTGTACCGTATATAAGACTAACAAAGATTATTTGGGATAAATGAATCTTTTGTACTTTGACACGTTCCACATCATTACGAAAGAATCGTGTTCATGATCCATGGAACAAGTAATATAACTAAACTAACTTCTGCTTCCATGAGGCATGTGGTGGTGGTAACTGAAGGCACCATGACACCAGTCGACTGAATGAACATTCTGTAGACCACCTACATCCCTTCATGCCTAATATCTTCCTTGATGGCAGTGGCATCACCCAGCAGGATAAATTGTGCATGTCACAAGGCTTGAACCATGTTACAGTGGTTTGAGGAGTGTGACAGAGATCTCACATAGTTGCCTTGGCCACCAAATTTGCCTTGCCTTAACAGAACAGAACACATCTGGCATGTTACATGATGCCAGCTACACATTCAAAAACTACCGACCAATAGTTTATTGGAATTGCATGACCTGTGCATAGACACCTGGTGCCACGTACCTCCTGCGACCTTCTAAGAACTTGTTAAACCCATGCTTTGCAGAATCACTGCTGTGTTGTATTCTAAATGTGGACCAACATACTATCAGACAATTGGTCATAATATTTTGGGTCATCAGTGTATTTCCCTTGTTTTACTTTTATTGATGTTTATCTTACAGTATCTTTTCAGTGCACCACCCATTCTTTTACTCTCTGAACTTTAATCCCCACCAAATTTCTCCTTCATTTACTTTGCTGTTTGCTCAGTGTACAACTTGAATAACATCTGGGATAGATTACAACCCTGTGTCAATCCCTTCTCAACTATTACTTCCTCCCTTTAATGTCCTTTAATTCTTATAACACCTGTCTGGCTTATGCAAAGGAGGTAGGTTATCTCTTGCTCCCTGTATTTCATGAATTTCAAATAGTGTATTCCAGTCAACATTGTCAAAACCTTTCTTTAAACAGCTAAGAACTACACTGTACAATACACAGCTGTGCTACTTTATTTTTATTGAAGACAATTGATTTTGGTCCTTAATCATACCATCTCTTAATTCAAGTGGGGAAACAGGGTGGACCCAACTGTCTCTGATGAAGTCAGGATGTAACTGTTACATGTAGAAAGTTAATAATAGTAGTAATAATAATAATAATAATAATAATAATAATAATAATAATAATAATAATAATAATAATGGAACTTCTATTAGTTGAATTTGGCAAATAGTAATAATAATGGAATTTCTATTAACTGTATTTGGCACTGCAGTTCAACAATGCATATCTGCACTGCTTTTTGAGACACAATGATGGTTGGATTGTGGACCAAAATCAAATGTCTTCAACTACAATATGGTAGTACAGCTGTGTACTGTACAGTGCAATTATTAACTATCCTAAAAGCTGCCCAGCATCACCAAGACAACATGTTTCTTTCTTTAGATCTATAGATGCTCAAAACATAGGTTTGCCTTTGTTCAATCTATCTTCTAAGATAAGTAGTAGAGTCAACTCCCTCTGTGTTCCTACATTTCTCTGGAACCGAAACTGATCTTTCTAAGATCAGCTTTTACCAGTTTTTGCATTCTCCTTTAGACAATCCTTATCACAGTTTTGCAACCATGACTTATTAAACCTGATGGGTCATTAAATGTGATTTAAGTAAATATTAGGTGATAGCAGTGAATAAGTTTAGTGAATGAGATGCTAAATGTAATAGATGAGTTTCGCTATCTTAGCAGCAAACTAACTGGTAATGGTCAAAGTGGAGAGGATACAACTGCGGTCTGGCAACTGCAAGAAAAGTGTTTGTGAAAGAAAAAAATTCATTAACACTTAATATAAATTTAAATGGTCAGAAGTCTTTTCTGAACATATTTGTCTGGAGGGTAACATCTTGCAGAATACAAGAGAAATTAGGGTTCATATGAAATCTTTCAAAATCTGGTGCTACTGGAGAATGCTAAAGATTAGCTGGATCAGTCACTTAACTAATGAGGAAGTATTGAAAAGAATTGGGGAGACAAGAAATTTGTGGCACAACTTGACTAATGAAGGGATTGGTTGATGGGACACATCAAGGGATCACCAATTCAGTACTGGAGGGAAGTGTGGAGGGTAATAATCGTAGAGGGAGACCAAGAGATGAAAAAAATAAGCACATTCAGAAGGATGTAGGTTGCAGCAGTTATTCATAGATGAAGAGGCTCGAAAAGGGTAGAGTAGTGTGGAGAGCTGCATCAAACTACCACCACCACCACCACCACCACCACCACAACAACAACAACAACAACAACAACAACATGGAGGCTTAGATACAATAGTTTTCTCTTTGCTCTGTTTGTGATTGGGACAGGAAATGGAATGACTAATAGTGGCACATGGTACACTCCGCCATGCGTATCGTATGCTGGCTTGCAGAGTACATACATAGATGTAGATGTAACATGGATGATAAACAGTTCAGATAATAAGAGAATATAAACTTTTGAAATGTGGTCCAACAGAAGAAAGCTGGAGATAGGAAGATCAGGTTACTCACAAGGAGGTACAAAACTGAATTTGGGAGAAAATAAACTTATGGCACAATCTGACTAAAAGGAAAGAACATTCGATGGGACAAATCTTAAGACACCAAGAAATCATCAATTTGGTAATGGAGTGCTATGTAGGGGATAGAAATTGCAGACAGAGGCCAATGCTTGACTACAACAAGCAGTGCAGATGAAGAGGCTTGCACAGAATACACAAACATGGAGAGCTGCATGAAACTAGCTGTCATTCTAAAGCAGGGAAACTAAAGCGAAAAGCCTGCAGCAAAAGTATGAAGAAATCCAAAAAAGAAATGGTCATTGGAAGAACTGATTCAGCATATAGAAAGATCAAAATAATGTTTGGTGGAATTAATTGAAAAGAAAAAAAAATTGGTACTTTGTAATACAACTGCTGGAAAAGGTAACTGAATTATTCAAGTTGGAGTGTAAAATTGAGACTGCAGAGATCCCATTGGGCTTCCACAAGAATAGAATCCATATACTCCCAAAAATGTCAAATGTAGACAATTTCTAGAACTATTATACAATCAGCTTAAGAGCTGGTAGGAATAGTATTGAGATGAATGGAAAAGAAAAGTAAAGACACCACAGAGGCAGTTCTGATATACCCAACAAGATAAAAAATGGTGAAAAATGTTTAAAATCTCAAAAAAAATGTAAACAAGTGCTCAACAAGATAAAAATGGTGCAAAATGTTCTAAACTCTGAAAGAAAGTGTAACCTATCAGCAGAGATGGGTAATAACCATACAGTATCTACGAGAACCAAGAGGAAACAATTAGAATGCAAGATCAAGTGAAAAGTGCTTAGACTAAAAAGGGTGCAAGATATGGATGCAATCTTTCTCCCCTATTCTTCAACCTGTACATTGAAGTAATGGCAAAAATAAAAAAAAGAAGTTCAGGAAAGGGATTAAAATTTGAGAAGGACCAACATCAGTGATAGTCTTTGTTGATGCCATTGTTATCTTTAGTGAAAATGAGGAAGAATAACAGGACTTGTTGACTAGAATGACAATTACTAAGCACAGAAAATGGATTCAGAGTAAAAAAATCAATGATAAGTAGCAGAGAAAAGTTTAGTGATAAATTAACAACAGAACTGATGACCACCAAAGTGAAGGAATTACTCTGAAGCAAAATAAGGTAAGACGGATAAAGCAAGGAGGAGATAAGTAACTGACTGTCACAGGCAAAGAGAACATTACTTGTTAAAAGAAGTCTACATAGGTGTCCCTTTGAGAAAGAAATTTTTGAGAATGTACATCTGGGCACGGCATCATACGGAAGTGATTCACCCATTGTGGGGGGGGGGGGGGGGGGGGGGGGGGGGAAGATAAAGTGTCTGAGATGCAATGTATTAGAAGGATGTTGCAAATGAAGTGGACTGATACGATAAAACTAGACCTGAGGAAATTCTTTGAAGACTCAGTGAGGAAAGCAATATATGGACAACACTAACTAAAATAAGGGATCGGATGGGAGACATGTCAAGGTATAAGGGAACAATCTCTATGGTACATGAGGGAGCCTTAAATGCAAAAACTGCACAGGAAGACAGAGACTGGAATACATCCAACAAATAATTTAGGATGGTGGATGTTGCTCTGAGAAAGATACAGTGGTACAGGAGAGGAAGTAGAGGTGAGGGGAAAAAATAAAATATATAATTAAAAAAAAAAAAAATACACAACTGCATCAACTAAGGCACAGCTATGACACACAATTCGGAAATCACCGGTATATATAATAACAGATCTTAATAAGGTCACAGAAAATGCCATCAGGATTGAGTTTCTTGATTACTACTACCAGAACTAAAATTATGAGATCACGTGTAGCCTTTTCTGTAAAGAATTCTTTATGGAAGCAAAACTGAGCTGTTGTCAAAATGTTATTGTCAGAAAAGTGCACTAATATTATGTTATAAGCCACTTTTCCAAATATTTACAGAATATGGGACAAAAGGAGGCAGATGGGTTTTAAATTAGAGATCACTTCTCTCTTCAAGTGGAGCTGTCAGATCAGCATAAGACTTCAGATTTCAATTTGAAAGATGATCAAGAAAGAAGATTTACTGTATTTTTAGTGACATAATGATTTTCCTGAATTCATTTACAATTAGGTCTGAAAAACTGATGTGTGCTAGTAGAGATTGCACTGTATGTGATGACTCAGCTTTTGATAACATGTTTCTGTTTCTACATTTTCTGCTACTGTTGAATTAAGTAAGCCACCTACGATTTGCATGTAATGTCATAAGTTTCACTGCTACTGTCATCAGAGGGATGAATATCATTTTACCTAACATAGTTTATTAGTTTCATGGCTAATGATGTAGTTTATTTGTCTTGTGCCCAATAATACTCATAATTTCCTTTAATTTTGTCCTTTTTTTAGAATATTTTCAAATTATAATAACATAAATCTTAATTAAAACGAACCTTCATACATCTTGTGATGAAGCAAGCTAGGATGTTTTTACTTCCCCTCTTATTTGGCCATCTGCCTCCCTAAAATTCCTTTTTTTCAATTTTAACTAATTACCATTAACATCCGTCAATATAATTTGCAATTTCATAAAAAAGAAAGGGTGGCCCTCAGTTTTAAAGAATATAGCACCAGATCTAATGTTGTGCTTAGTTTTATGGATGTAATTGATTTTCTAATTTATTTTGAGTGTTCCTAGTTAGTATCTTTTGTTACAGGGTGAAATCAGTAACTGTTTTGTAACTTAAATTCTATTGTTGACTTATAAACAAATATAAATTCTGTACTAATGATAAACATTTGGAGGAACAACTAATAATATTCTTAAAGGATCTATTTGGCTCAATTCGAAAACATGTTAGAAAACCAGCCCTTCATTAATTCCAAAGTAATTAACAGTTTTGTCAAAAGTCTGTAAATTTAACTTCAAACAATGTGTAGTTTCAGTACCTATTATTGTGAGGATATATAAGGGCTCGATTTTTGGTCACGAGTCAGTCAGTCCATGGCCGAGTTTCAGACGAGAAACCTGTGTTGGTTAGAACAACAACAATGCTTCAACTTAACTGCGAAATAAGTGTTACACAATTAGGCCGTGTGTTAAAACCATTACAGTGTCTGTTCCATACTTACCTTTTTATTCTTCAAGAAATAAGAATTATGTGGCTATATTTTTTACTGCTCATTGATATTCAACACTAAAATATTGCAGCGGTATGTGGATGTTCGCCAGAAAACTATTACTTAGGCTTATCAAAAGTTACACAACAGTGCACTGGCCATATTAAATGTGTATATGGGGGGTTGTGAAAAGTGAAAGTAAACAACTGTGGAACGCAAATGTGTACCTGTTGGCTACATCACTTACAGTAGACAGTACTGCACTTCCACCCCTTATTTTTTCAGCCAGTACATCAATACCAATGACAACAAACAAAGAAATAAAGCAGAGAATGTTGTCACAATCTACACAACATCTGCAAAATTGATCATATGATGACTATACACAAAACAAATACATAAAAAGAATCTAAAACATTAGTCAGCATTACATTTTAAGCTAAAATTCAATAACAAAATGTGACACTTCATATATGTGACAAAAATAATTTTAGTTACAAATCCCATATACTGACCTGAACATGTGGTGGGAAATACTGTATAGGATTTCTTGTTTGCTCCTTCCAGCACATGTCTAACACCTGAAGTACTGCTGGAGACTGTTCAACCAGTGTTACAAGTTCTGTAATAAAATGACCATACTTTGACTGTATCTCTAGGTGTGGTTCTGGACCATTCAAATCCACTGGCAGTTTGCCTTCTGAGATGTGAACTCCTACATCTAATACACCAAACAATAATACCCATTTAAGAATTCCAATTGGAAGGTGTAAACAGGTTGCAGTATTACATCTGCGATGGTCTGACAAACTGCCTCTATACCACAATGCAAGTCCAATCTCCCATTCATCAACCTTCATTTCATGTAATTTACTTTCTGATGGCACTTCCCAACAACCTGTGTTAAGTAAAAAGGTGGAGAATAAACTTTTGAGGTTCATTAATGATGTGTATTTCCCTTTTGCATCAGCAGGAAATTTTGTCAGCAAGGTAGGGCTGACTTGTCTCGCATGTACCTGAAATGAAAGATATGACTTACAAAATAAAAAAAGAAAAGAATACAAACACATGCATGCAGGGGGAAGAAAGGCTAAGGGAGGGTGGCTGACAACACAATTGGGAGAGAGGAAAGGAGACAGAGCCATGAGAGAGAGAGAGAGAGAGAGAGAGAGAGAGAGAGAGAGATGGCAGAATTCTTGCACATAAATAGCCAAAAGCTTGGTTTGTACTGCATGAATATTTGACTGTGTTCCAAGATAGTTGATTTACAATAATGTTTAACAGGGTTGAAAAAGTGTGCCTAACTGGAGGTAAGGAAATACGCTGAACAATATTTTGTTAGACAAACAGCATGGTGGTGCACAATTTAAAGTATGCCATAATATCAAACAGAACCACACTGCAAAGGAAGATAAGTCTTTGAATGTGATTTCTTTGTTGTTGTTGTTTTTTGGGGGGAGGAGACCAGACAGCGAGGTCATCGGTCACATCGGATTAGGGAAGGACGGGGAAGGAAGTTGGCCATGCCCTTTCAAAGGAACCATCCTGGCATCTACCTGGAGCGATTTAGGGAAATCATGGAAAACCTAAATCAGGATGGCTGAACGCAGGATTGAACCGTTGTCCTCCCAAATGAGAGTCCAATGTGCTAGCCACTGCGCCACCTCACTCGGTAATTTCTTTTTATAATGTGACACTAACATAACCTAGCATTGGAGACAATTGGATGCACAGCATATTATAGGTAAACTCAAAATGTGTCATTTGAACTGCAAGCAACAAGATGTGGGGTAACAGTACATCACAATACCAGTTATCTAGCACAACCTTCATTGGAGTACATACAGAAATGTACCCACCAGCAACAGACATTAGAGATATTAGCAAAAACAGAAAGGAAAGGTGATAGGTCCCTTCATCTGATGTAAGACAAATAGGTTGGAGTAATCCAGTCTGGTTGGTAATAGGCAGAAAAGTTACCCAGGACTGTGGGCTAAAGAAGAAAAAAAAAAGAAATCAACAGTGACATATTAACAACATGTGAGATATGAATATTTAAACTGATGAAAAACATGGTAGAGAAATCCACACTGCAGTCGTTTAAATATCGCTACTGTACTATCAATCTTGAATTTAGCTACAGTTCTTTTTTCACGGAAGTCAGTGCACTTCTCAAATTACAACTCACATATGAAAAAGTATGCCTGTCAACAACTAACGGGCTATTCATTTCACATATACTTTAAACCACTGTATTCTTCAGTACTCTTACCAACAGCAATATTAAAATGAATGCCAAAGATGCTGGTGGCTGGCTTTTGTTTTATGTATGAGCTGTTTTCAAACAGTAATGGGAACTTGTTTTTCTTCAAGAATCTTTATTTTTTACTCAACATCAACTTTGTACCCTTCAAAGTAATCCCCCTCAAATATAATACACTTGTGTCAGCACTTTTTCCAATCTTGGAAGCACTTCTGGAATTCACTTTTTGTTATGGTGTTCAGCTCCTTTAGCAGTTCTGTTTTTACCTCATCAATGGTGGCAAAACAACATCCTTTTATAGTTATCTTCAGCCTCAGGAATAGAAAGAAGTTGCAGGGAACCATGACTGGTGAATATAGTGGCTATGGCAACATAACAGTTTTCTTTTTTGCCAAAAGTCTTGATTAACCATTGAGGTGTGTGCGGGAGCATTATCAGGATGCAATTTTCACAAGTGATTTTGCCATGGTTCTAGTCATTTGCTTCAGTTTGCTTCACATAAACAGTGCACAACTTCCAGGCAGTATTCCTCACTGATTTTATTACCATAAGGCACGAACTCCTAATGCACTATGCCATTCTACCATTTTAATCGGGGAGGGGGGGAACAGTGAGTAGAAGCTCCGCACAAGATCGACCTCCACATGTGATCAAACTTGCCAAATTTTTTTCAGTCTTGGCTCTTCAGGCAGTTTCCTTTGGGATGACTGGGCCTTGTTTTCGACATAACCGTGTACCCATGTATCACCACCTTTTAAAACTCTTCATAGAAGTTCTGGATCATTGTTGACTTAATACAACAATTTTGGAACAGATTTTGCTGCAACATGTTTCATGCCCAAAACATCCAAAAAATTGCTTGGTAAGAGCCAAAGGATATGCTGACAACATCAGGCACCTTTCTGATGGTGATTCAACAGTTTTCCGAACCACTTTCTTTACTTCTTCCACATGGTCTCATCAGTCATTGATGTACTAGGGCATTCACGTTGGTCGTTGTCTTCATCTTCTCAACACTCTTTGAAACATTTATACCATCCATAAGCTCCTGTTTTACTTGTAGTAAATTGGCCAAAAGCTAGTGCGGTGTTGCAATTTATTTTATTTTCAAGCAAAATTTAATGCAAATTCTCTGATCCATCTTTCTCAAAAGTATAAATTCACCAGGCACTTGAAAACGTGTACAACCTTTTTGACTGCCAACAAGAAAAACCAAATATTCAAAACAGCTGAAAATGCAGATATATATCAGGAACACGTGTGTCAACAAGATAAAAAAAAAAAAAAATGAAAACTGGATGTATAAAGCCCACAAAATAAAAAATTCTTATTACTTTTTGATCACATCTTGTACTATGCATACCCCACCATCAATGAATACGAAGCAAACAGCTTACAGCAACTGTAGCAACTAATAGGTGGCATTAGGGGAGACAGAAAATGCCACCATATAGTTTTTTTTCCTTAGCGTATAGAAATTAAGGTGATGACATCTGCAAAGTCTCTTATGTTAAAGCAATTATGTCACTATAATAATTACATACAGTAGTGATACACACAGTCTTCTTAATATATTACATGTTGTTATTGAGAATTCACTGACAAAGGGAGGCCATGATGTTGGGATCACAGATTTACTCCACACTTTGTACACCTTTAGTGGGCCATTAAAACAACATAATGTGCAAGTAGTAAGGTGCACTACTCTGGCAATTCCAAGAAAATCTCAAGAGAAGTTTTATCTGTCTATTACATAACTGATGTATCTGTATGTAGGTGCTGGACATTAGAGTTCATGGGGGTCAAGTGGTTAGCGTTCAAGCTACATAAGATGAACGTGTATGAGGCGAGGGTTTGCCCCCTGCTCAAACCTTCATTTCTGAAGAACAAGTGTAAATTCTGGGATAATCAAAAAAATCGCATGTACACTATTCATTCTTGCTACATTACCAACGTCTCACCGCTATACAATTTAAATGCAAAATGGGGACTGCCTCTTTCTCTGCAGCTCAAAATGTCAAGGTGCAAAGTAGTTCCGGGTACCTTGCCAGATTGCACATATAAGAGATTTTGCAAATCATGATGGGCATACATTTTCAGGGAATCTCTATGTGTTTCTTCATTTACTTGTTGATAGTTGTAAATATGTTTGTTCAAATGTTTAAATTTAATTAAAAGTAGTAAGTCGTCAAATAACATGAAGTAACTAAAACTTCGTGCAAATACACATGGTTTTTAAAATTATATCATCTTTTAAATGCCATATAAATTAAATAATATGACCAGTGATGAAAAAATATAGATTTAAAATTAAGCTTGAGCAGGAGTCAAACATTTGCCTCATACACATTCATCTTACAAAGCTTGGACACTAACCACCTTAGCACCACAAACTCTAACATCTAGCACCTATGCACAGATACATCCACTACATAATAGATGCATAAAATGTCTCTTGCGGTTTTCTCAGAATAGCCAGAATAGTGCACCTGACTGCTTACACATTATGTTGTTTTAATGGGCTATTAATGGTGTACAAAGTTTGAGGTAAACTTATGATCCCAACATTGTGGCCTCCCCTTCTGAGTGTATGCAACCACTTAGTTATTTAGGATAGCTTTTAGCTTCACCTGAAACAGCTTTGCTTCAAAAGTTTTCAAAGTATGTGACAACTTGCTGAACCATATCTGCCCATTATGGACTTCAATCTCACAGCAAACTCTCACCAGTAGAGAGATCACGATAAACACTGGACATGAGCAAGCTGCTTGACAATTTCTCATTTTGTCATCAAAGTTCTGATTAGATACATGTATCTGCTATTGTGGAAACTATTGCTTCTCACTATTTCATCCTAATTTATGACTTCCATAAAAATCAAGATAATTATCTTTCTTTATTAATTTATAGCCATAATTGTGCATACTTACTTTTTATACTAGTAATAAACAGATTTTTGGACTCAAAAGGACACTAGAAAGCCACTGCAGGAAAGATAAAAATACTGCAGTGACCTTCATCGACCTTACCAAAGCTTACAGTTCTGTAAACAGGAACGTGTTGTTGAATGTCCTTCATGCGAGAGGATTGGAAACAGTAACATATGAATTAGTAAGGGACATCTTGAAAGGCACAATTACTAGGGTCAGGTACTGAAGCTCAGTTTCAGCATGTTTTGAAATAAAGATAGGAGTTATTGTTGTTGGATAAAAGTGGACAAGCAGAGGATACAGGTGAACAGAACTACAGTATAACTTCGATTTTACATTTTTCATGATTCTAAGCCATAAATTTGTAGCCCCTGTGAAAAACCCGTAAGATCAATGCTAAAAATTCCCAAATTTTACATTTCTTCCAAGTAAGGTTTATCCCAATTCTACACTCTTACTCGATGTCTCACTTGACTTTGTCCCATTTTCTTCCTATTGACACCTGACATGAGTGAATGTATTAAAAGTGGCACAAAAGACAGGCGATTCACACTGCGGGTGGTGGCAGAGTTTTGGGAATATTTTAGTCCATTGCGGAGAGGGGAAATGTGAGAGAGGAAATGGTGACATAATCCACCATTGGAGTTGCTAACACAACTTGCAACGTTTAGCTTACTGTGTAGTTATGATACAACTACCATAGGTTGCAGCAACAAACAGGACAGTCGATGGAAAGTGTTCTGGGCCAAGCGAATAGGTGATGATAGTGCCCAGCCACCAGCTTTTCTTGTGCTACTAACAACTCAGTTTCATCTTCTTGCACATATTTCCGTTGTACTGTATTTAGTAACAGCATTAATTTTCAACATTTTAAATTCATACACTGAGTATCAAAGAATACGCCCAGTCAAAATCAAGGAAATGTCAGTCATTTCCAGCTAGTGAGCTGTTATTGGCTGGTGACTTGTTACATCACCCAACAGCCAGCGCAGCTGCCACACCACACTAATGTATGAGGGGCACTCCAAAAGAAATGCACACTATTTTTGTAAAAATACAGTTTTCATTCTGCATGTGTGAAAGTTTTACAGTGTGTAGATACATCCTTCCCACTCGTTTTAAAACTTAGTTCAACCTGTTCCCGTGAGTGTTGCTGTCACAGCATGTCTTCAAGATGGCTGCTACACTTGACGTTCGTCAGAAGCAACATGCTGTCATAGAATTCCTGTGCTGTGAAAACGAGACAGTGGGAAACATCCACAAGAGTTTGAAAAGGGTGTATGGAGATGCAGCTGTTGATCGCAGTACAGTTAGTTGGTGGGCAAGCAGGTTATATGATGAAAGTGGGCATGGCAATATTGAGGATTGTCCTCGCAGCGGCAAGCCTCGTACTGCACACACTCCAGGACAATGTGCAGAGACTTAACGAACTGGTGACTGCTGACAGACGCATCACAGTGAACGAATTGTCACGCTACGTTGGGATAGGGGAAGGAAGTGTTTGCAGAATACTGAAAGTGTTGGCATTAAAAAAGGTTTGTGCCATGTGGGATCCCAGGATGTTGACAGTGGCTCACTAAGAAACAAGAAAAAAGGTATGCAGTGAACTTTTGGAACAGTACTAGAATTGTGGAGATGAATTTCTTGGAAGAATTGTGACAGGTGATGAAAAATGGCGCCATTATTTTTCACCAGAGATGAAGTGCCACTCAATGGAGTGGCATCATGCAAATTAACCCAAGGAAAAAAAATTCAAAACCACATCTTCTGCTGAAAAAGTTATGGCTACGGTGTTTTGCGATTCCAAAGTACTCTTGCTTGTGAACATCATGCTAAGTGGAACCACCATAAATTCTGATGCATATGTGACGACACTGAAAAAACTTCAAGCTCGACTGAGTCGTGTTCAATCACATCGGCAAAAGTAGGATGTTAAAAAACCACAGAAGCGATCACAAAACTTGGATGGAAAACACTGAAACACCCGCCTTACAGTCTTGACCTGGCTCCATGTGACTATCATCTCTTTGGGAAACTGAAAGACTCTCTTTGTGGAACAAGGTTTGAAGATGACAACTCTCTAGTACACGCTGCCAAACAGTGGCTCCAACAGGTTGGTCTAGAATTTTACCATGCGGGCATACAGGCGCTGGTTCCAAGATGGCGTAAGGCAGTTGAGAGGGATGGAAATTATGTGGAGAAATGAAAATATTGTTAATAAAGAGGATGTATGTACGCACTGTAGAAATTTTCAAACATGTAGAATAAAAGATAGATTTAAAAAAATTGTGTGCATTTTTTTTGGCGTGACCATCATACATAAACATGCTCACCTCTTGGATGTGTGGAGAGGGGAGTGGCCCTTCAACTGTGTGAGTGCAGGTAGGAGTGAAAGCATTTTGTGAAGTGTTGAAAATATATTTTTCATGTAGATCATGTGCTACGGCAGAGATGTCACAAGGAAATAGAACAAGGGTTTCGTAATAGCACATTTTAAAGACTTTTGTGTTCAAATCTGACATGTTACAGTTGCAACAACTACACACATTACTTGCATACATACTTTGCACCACATATTGTAGATGGTGGTGGTGGTGGTTGTTGGGATGTTTAAGGGGGGACTAAACAGCTAAGGTCATCAGTCCCCCATTCCAAAAACAGGCGAGACGAAAATTTACGGAGCAGGTAAAACCCCAAGGGGGGAGGAGACATCCCTCCTCCCAGAACACCAATGTGGCAGCGAACGCTAGAGACAAGAAGAGTACAGACGAACACCGGACAGAAAGAAACAGAAGAAAAGAAGAGGGCCGGAGACTGGTTGACTGACCATGAGAAAAAAAAGGGAAAGAGTCTACCACCCGAATACACACTAAAATCTGAAACCAATGAGAGACTCGAGGACAAGAGACACAGAAAGGGAAAGGGGCAGGACCCCCCTAAATGGAACATAAAAAGGACTACCACGGATAAAATTTAAAACATCGTCAGCCATGGAGGCATCGTCGCTTAAAACCAAAGGCAACGTGCCCGGGAGATTAAAAGACTGCCGAAAGACACAGAAAGGGAAAGGGGCAGGACCCCCCTAAATGGAACCATAAAAAGGACTACCACGGATAAAATTCAAAACGTCGTCAGCCATGGAGGCATCGTCGCTTAAAACCAAAGGCAATGTGCCCGGGAGATTAAAAGACTGCCGAAGGGTGCGCAATCGGGGACACTGCAACAAAATGTGGGCGATTGTCAACCGGGACCCGCACTGACACAGGGGGGGGATTCTCCTGACGCAAAAGACGTCCATGCGTCAGGTAGGTATGGCCGATGCGGAGCTGACACAGGATGACAGAGTCCCTGCGAGAAGCCCGCAGGGAGGACCGCCACACATCGGTCGTCTCCTTAACAGCCCGCAGTTTATTCGGCGAAGTCAGGCTACGCCACTCGTCATGGCACATCCCAAGCACCTTACGGCGCAACGCCAGCTGCAGATCACGAGCCGGGAGGCCGATCTCCAAAGTGGGGGCGTCGATCGCCCCTTTGGCCAGCCTGTCGACTCGTTCCCCGGGATGCCAACGTGACCTGGCGTCCAAACAAAGACCACTGAACGACCAGAGCGGGTAATGGTAAAAACAGACTGCTGAATAAAGGATACCAGAGGAGAAGAGGTATAGCAGCGGTCGATAGCCTGGAGGCTGCTCAGGGAGTCACTGCAGATGACACGATGGACGTACCTGAGCAGGAACGCATATGCTCAAGAGCGCGCAATATGGCCACCAGCTCTGCAGCAAAAATACTGCAGCCAGCCGGCAAGGAGCACTGTTCAATATGGGCAGCGTGAGCAAAAGCGTAGGCAGTACGACCATCCACCAGGGAACCATCAGTGTAGACAGGCTCACAGCCTGAAAATGAGGCGAGGAGCGCAAGAAAACGGCGACGGAGGGCCACATGCGGAACCGAGTCCTTGGGTTCCCGTGCCAAGTCCAGGTGGACTGACGGCCGGGGCATACACCAGGGAGGCGTGGGTGCACGGACCTGGAAGGGTGGCAGAAGAGGGAATGACCCCAGGTCCGACAGCAGGGACTGGACACGGACAGCAATGGAAAGGCCAGACTTAGGTCGCCAGTCGGGCAGAGGGAGGACCCTGGCAGGGAAAAGCAGGCGATGATTGGGATGGCCTGGTGAGCAATGCACGTGGACAGCATAGTCGGCGAGCAGTCGGTGGCGGCGAATCCGCAGCGGGGGAACCCCGGCCTCCACCAGTAGACTATCCACGGGGCTCTTACGGAAAGCGCCAGTTGCAAGCCGAACCCCACAGTGGTGTATGGGGTCCAACAACGTCAACACTGAGGGTGATGCAGACCCATAGGCCAGGCTCCCATAATCAAGACTGGACTGCACAAGGGCTCTGTACAATCGCAACAGCGTGCAGCGATCTGCACCCCAAGATGCGTGGCTCAGGCAGCGGAGGGCGTTGAGGTGCCGCCAGCACTTTTGCTTCAGCTGAGTAATATGAGGAACCCATGTGAGCCGGGCATCAAAGACGAGTCCTAAGAAGCAGCTAGTGTCCACCACTTCAAGTAGGTGACCGTCGAGGTAAAGTTTCGGATGAGGATGGACCGTCCGACGCCTGTAGAAGTGCATAACTTGAGTCTTGGCTGCAGAGAACTGAAATCCATGAGTCAGAGCCCATGATGCCGCCTTGCGAACGGCTGCTTGCAGCCTGCGTTCGGCGACTCCCGTAGTCGTTGAGCTAAATGAGATGCAGAAGTCGTCGGCATACAAAGAAGGAGACGCCGACGACCCCACGGCTGCAGCCAGACCATTAATGGCCACTAGAAATAAGGAAACGCTCAACACCGAGCGCTTCGGGACCCCATTTTCCTGTATATAAGATGGTGAATATTGGCAGCAGTGATAGAAGCTATGAAGTGAAACTGTAGTGCCTGAGCATTCTTTTAAATTTAAATTTTACATAGTGTACAGAAATTCACTGAGCTGACTTCTTATAAGCTTGTAACATCAACTGGGGAAGTAAACTCATTTTTTCTCCTGTCTCTTTCTCTCATTGAGAGAAGGAAAACACACACACACCACATTTCAGATTACAACACCTTTCATCCTACTTCAGAGTTTTCAGTTTAATTCACCTTGTTCATCAATGTCTGATTTTTCCCGGGTGAGCACAAAGGAAAGATCTCTCAAAAATGCATGTTCTAACATATAATTTGTGGTCATAGCATGTCGGAAAATAGCTCGATTACCTAGTGCCCAGGTACCAATTTCAATTTTTTGATGAGTTTTTTCTTGCTGTTACACATCTGTGATTTTTAAGAACTGATAAAATTCATTTGCTCAAATTATTGTAGAAACGTTTTAGTGTGCATTTACTTGACTTCATCACTCATACAGATTTTATACAATGTATTAGAGAGGGTTATGAGTTTTATTCATATATACCAATTACATATGTTTTTGCTCTTATTTAGGGGGTTTTAACGTCTTCCTTGATTCCATATTTTCCTCAATTTCGTGTTTTTTAAGTCTGGACTGCACAAAAATGTAAAATGGTTATTTCACTGTACAGCTATGGGAGGAGTGGGAGGGGGGGGGGGGGGGCAGTAGACAGCCTAGTCTTTGCTGTGTTACGTCACTGCTATGTAAGAATGAAGAAACTGCAAAAATGGCACTGGAAAATCTTGCTTTAGTAGCTAAATCCAGCCTCAAAATAGCATAAAATATGACCAAGATCCTTAATGTGGAGGTCACCTGGAAGTTTCAAGTGGTGGAGAATATGAACACCTTCTTCACATGGGGAAAACGTAACAAGCAAGTTACAAACCGACAAGAGCATAACAGACAGGTTCTAAACACTACTTAAACCATGATACATTGCAAAGACAATCCATAGAAAGAAAAACGTGTCCCAGAATGCCAAATTGAGACATTACATATCAACTATCAGAAATACAGCATTTTACCTATTGGAGATGGCCACTTTGAGCAAGTGAGCCTGTCTCAAGCTGAAGGGGGAGGAATGGATGATCTTGAGAGACATCTGCGGCACGAAAAAATGGTGTGAAATCTTGATACACAGATCAAGAAAGCAGATGCATGAGACTGTTGAAGCAATTTCAGGCATGACAGTGAGATTTGCAGGGCAAATAGTGAGGATGGAGGAGAATATGCTGATAAGAAGGTACGGAATGCAACATGCTCAACTGGGTGAAAAAAGTAAGGGGGAATGGAAAACAATTGGAACAAGCAATAAATCTGTAGGAACTAGTGCAAGATAGTTCCAGCTATGGCAACACAATGGAAGGTCATAGGTTGAGTGATACTAGAATTGAAAGACCATGGAAGTGGAAAGGACTAAGAATAGCAAAAGAATGAAGAGGTATTGGGAGGAAAGACGACACGCTGAATAAATCACCCTTGATCCTAAAGGGTTCAAATGAACCAAATAAATAGTCACAATTATTATGGTGTGCACACAATGAATATCCAGTTTGATCTTACATTAAAGTACAGGGGGAAAAATAAAAGAATGGTGATGTGGAATTACACAGAAGTTGAACTTTATCTTGGTCATCCTGTATTATTGTATTAGGCTTCTTTTGGAATTAATATTTCTGTCTGAAAGAGTGGCTTGTGTTGTTGTGAAGATTTCTGAGCAATTAAAACAATGATGCAGATACTGACTCAAACTTTAGTTATTACTTTTCACATGCAACGCTCTTACCAAATGAGCTATTCAGAAGTATCTCATGACCCTCTTTCACAGCTTAAAGTGCACCAAAGAGGGTAATTTATGTTGAGTTTGGTAAATAGGAAAGGTCTGGGTTTGAGTTCTGACCTGGCACACAGTTTTAATATGCTGGAAGTACCACTACATCAAACACTTCACTGCACAGAGAAAGATTAATTCTGAAATGTATATCTCTGTTAGTTATATAATAAAACTGTCATTCAAAAAAAGCATGCATCCATCTTCCTATGAGACCATTCCAGTGACACACTGTGTCTGACCGCATGAGGTGACACAGTGGTTAGAACACTGGACTCACATTTGGGAGGACAATGGCCCAAACTCCCATCTGGCCATCCCGATTTAGCTTTTCCATGATTTCTCTAAATTGCTTCAGGCAAATACTCACATGGTTCCTTTGAAAGGGCTTAGTCAACTTTCTCCCCCGTCTTTCCCTAATCTTATGAGATCAATGACCTCGCTGTTTGATCCCTTATCCCCCAACTAACCAACCACCCACTGTGTCTGTTGGCATTTAGGAGGCTATTTCCATGTTAACTGTCTTCTCAAGAATCATTATCACACTGTCACTGCACAATGAGACACTGATTTCAAATAAATGCTAAGACACATAAACAGACAAAACACACATTATACCACAACTACTACTTTGCTTATACTCTGAGATGACAAAAGTCATGGGATAGCAACAAGCACATTAACAGATGGTAGTAGTATCACGTACACAAAGTATAAAAAGGCAGTGCATTGTCAGAGCAGTCATTTCTAATCAGTACAGTCACATGAAAAGGTTTCCATCATTATGGCCACATGAGGAACTAACAGACTTTGGACCCAGAATAGTAGTTGGGATATCCCATTTCACAAATAGTTGGGAAATTTAATATTCCGAGATCCACAGTGTCAAGAGCTTGCCAAAAATACCAAATTTCAGGCATTACCTCTCACCTCGGATAATGCAGTGGATGACGGCTTTTACTTAATGACCTAGAGCAGTAGTGTCTGCTTACAGATGTCAGAGCTAACAGACAAGCAAAATTGCATGAAATAACCACCGAAATCAATATAGGACATATCACGAATGTATCCATTAGGACAGTGTGCTGAAATTTGGCGTTAATGGGGTACAGCAGCAGACGATCGACATGAGTGCCTTTGCTAGCATGACATTGCCTGTAGTGCCTCTCCTTGGTATGAGCCTAGATGACTGGAAAGCTGTGCCCTGGTCAGGTGAGTCCCTATTTCAGTTGGTAAGAGCTGATGGTAGTGTTCAAGTGTGCTGCAGTTGCCATGAAGCCATGGACCTAAGTTGTCAACAGGCACTATTTACATGGAATGTATTGGGTCCTCCAGTCCAACTGAACCGATCACTGACTGGAAATGGTTCTGTTTGACTTCTTGGTACCATTTACAGCCATTCCTGAGTTTTATGCTCCCAAACAATGATGGAATTTTTATGGGTAAGTCACCGGGCCACAGCTGTTTCACGGCTGGTTTGAAGAACATTCTGGACAATTCAAGGGAATGATCTGGCCACCCTAATCACCCAACATGAACCTCATCCAACATTTATGGGACTTAATCAAGACATCAGTTCTTGCATAAAATACTGCACCAGTAACACTTTTGCAACTATGGATGGCTACAGATGCAGCAAGGCTCCCGTTTCTTCAGGGGGCTTTCAACGACTTGTTGAGTCCATGCCACATTGAGTTGCTGCACTGTGCCAAGCAAAAGGAGGTCCAACATGATATTAGAGGTGGACCATGACTTTTGTCACCTCAGTGCATGTAGTCATGTACTCCTTCATAACAAATAAAAAATCTCACAAAGAAATCATCTTACATTAATACAAAACACCGAAACATACCATGAGTGCCACATGAAAAGCTGGGCAACATCCTATAATGTAAGACAGATATTCAGCAGCTTTATCTGTAGATGAGCGACATGCTGAACACAAGCCCATGAGTATGTGCCTTGTGAAGATGCTTGGAAGAAATCCTCTGTCACACAAGCTCTTCACCTGGAATGTGAAATTGTGGAACATGTAAATCACAGTGCTTACAAAAACTTAACAAGATTTTATAGTAACATTTTAAAATCTGTTTAATTTTAAAAGTTATTAATAAGATTAGTACATCTGACTAACTTGCCGAAGCACTGAGACTTCATAACTGCTCCTACTACATAAATTTTTAGGAAGATACCGCTATGCCACATGCTATTAGCCTACATTACATTTTAGTGATAAAGGGTAGTTTCAGAGTTGCATTAACTGAAGCTTGTGTCTCACATAACTAAGAATTTGCAACAAATAAAATTTTTTCCTAAAGTCACTTGAATTAAGGCTAAAAATTTATGACTAAAAATTACAGTTCACTTTAGGACTATAGATTGATGAATGCAGTGTTGATTTCCTAATACATGCAACACACTAAATTTTTGGGATGCTTCTTAAAATTTTTTGTTTGATGGTGTGTAATTTCTTCTTAGAGCTTTCAAAGACCTTTCGATTCTATAAAATTGTGTTGGTGTGTACTTAAGAAATTAATGTTTGCGATGTGGAACAAGTGCAGGAATAAAATAACAGAGACAAGTATTTGTCAGAAACTGATAGTGAGCCCTCTGATATCAATGAGGCCAACTAGACAAAGGATTCCATGCTGGTAGTAAGTCAGCTGCACATCAGGCATCCATCAGAGTCCTTTGGAGATGCTAGTCAAGACCTGCAAGGGTTCAACTGGGTCACCATATACAACAGATGGTATGACATGATGTGTTCGGCAAGTACGTACTTCTACTTGGACGGCACAGCAGGGTTGGGAAAAGCTGTTTGGTTAAAACTGATGCCAGTACTTTAGTTCGGTATTTGTTTGCTCTTGGTTTTCATCTTTTACTAAAAACTATGTAAAAAGAGAATAAAGTATAAATAAAAATAAATAAATATCGATTAGCCACAGCAGCAGTGATAAAATATTTCGTTTTTAAATAAAACTTTTTTTAAAATTTTTATTTGTAAAATTTGCATTGGTGTTGTAATGAGTCAATCTCCTCTAAAATAACAATTTTTTAAAATAGGAATAACTGACACCATGTACACTATTGATTCTTGCATAGGTTAAAATGAACTCAGCTGTTTCACTAAAAGAGTTCATATGGTTTCGTATGCAAGGTATTATATTTCAGGCTAAAATGTATAAAAAGAAATTAATGTGTTACAATTGATATGTACTGACAGTTAAAATTACTCTTCTTTTAAAAATAATTGAAATTACAAAATTTGTGGCACACTTAAAATTCATATTATTTATTGCACAATCTAACACTAATTATTAAATTTATTTCTAGAGTGATTTACAAAATAATGATACATTTTTGTGAAGATTTTTCTTTGGTAAAGAAAGTTTGTAAATTCTTTTCCTTTGTAAATTCTCTGGAATAATGTGAATACTGCAGAATTCAAGTAGTGGTGGGCATGGCTCTGATGGAATTGCACATATTTTGCTTAACTTGTCAACAATAATGTAATTTTTGGTGTGATAGAAGTGAAAAATTTTAAAGTCAGCATCATTTAGAAGAATGGGATAAAATAAAAAGAAATTCATAGCAACAGGCAAACCTTCATCAGTTATTTCATGTTCAGCAACCCAAAACATTAAATCAAACTTTCAGTAGCAAGAATGTACACCTAGACAAGACTTGGTACCTACAACAACAACAACAACAACAACAATGAGATAATGGAGATAAATAAAAAGTTTTTCTTTTGTATATCTTACACCTCTCAAGGCTTTCCTGATTTGCGCAAAGACAGAGAATTTTAATAGTGATGTGTGGCAGGGTAAGATTACACTGTGAAATATTGTGTTATTACAGAAAATGGGAAAAGTGCCCAGTGCTGTCTTTATAATAACGCCAAATGAAATGAGCAACAAACCTATGGCATAAAAACTGGTACAGCGTTTCCTACATGCTCTATACATTAGTGTCTTGCGTTGTCACCATACATCCGCTGCACCGCAGAATAGTACCAACCCTAGTTTGGAAATATTTTTATGAAGTGGCATAGCAATGACTTACAATGTTTCATTTACTTTAACATGTTTCCAGTAGCTTGGCCCACCATGTGTCCCGATGCAGTTCTTCCCACCACATCGGCATGAATTTTCGTGACTTTCCAAAATGGGGCGGAAGCGATTATTACGTAAAATTCTAAGCAGCTGCAAAAGGCTCAAAGGTAGGTAGGTAGATAGTTGTGTGTGTGTGTGTGTGTGTGTGTGTGTGTGTGTGTGTGTGTGTGTGTGTGTGTGGAGGGGGGGGGGGGGGGGCACCATGAGATAAATAATTCAAATATCTTACTACTTCTGTGGTAGGTAGGTAGATAGTTGTGTGTGTGTGTGGAGGAGGGGAGGGGGGCACCATGAGATAAATAATTCAAATATCTTACTACTTCTGTTCAGCCCACTGTGACCTGATAACACCTTTTTGTCTTGGTTTTCAAATGTTCAGGTCACTCTGTGTCCCAATTGTTGTGCTGCACTCTTTTTAGCACCAAATGCTACAGCAAACACACACACACACACACACACACACACACCATTTGTTAGTGCTAGCAGGTAAGAATAGCTGTTGTAAGGTATGTAGCAAAATATTGCTGACAGTTTTGAGTTGATTGTTTATCTTCTTTAATAGCTATGGTTGGTGACCAGTTGTAATCACATTTCATTGCAAATTTAGCTAGAAATGGATCCATCTACTTCTGGGCTGCCAGCAACAAGTAAACAAAGATCTAGTACACTATAACAGAAGGAGGGTCTACGCTAGTATCTGAACTACTACCTAAATAAAAATGATCCAAGTGACTATGAGACTGCTTCTGCAGCTGACGATGATCCAGCTTACAATACACAAGATTCAAGAACCTCTTCGATTTAAATGGATGTGATGATAACTCCTGTTCTGATTATGTTCATATCGTGTGTAACTCTGATATTGGTACAGGCATTGATGAAAATGATACCCCAGTTTGGAAACTAAGTGAAAAAATATAACAAGAGTAATTTTTAATCAGGACTCAGAAGCTAATATATCTGCCAATTTTGACATACTTTCTGACATTTACAAAAAGTGGGTAACACAAGACATATTTAACCACAAGGTGCTGGGGAAAAAAAACAGATATATAGCTACAAAACTGTCCAAAATGCCAGGCAAAAAAAAAAAAAAAAAAAAAAAAAAAAAAAAAAAAAAAAAAAAAAATCAACTAGTCAACTGGGTTGATACTTCTGAGGAAGAAATAGGCAAGTTTATTGGCATAACACTAATTATGGGGTTAAATGAGGTCCCAGACATATCATTTTATTGGTCAAAGAATCCACTGTATGAAAGTAAAATTATAAAAGCCACTAAGCCTCATGATCGATTTCTAGCGATATTGTCTTGCTGTCATTGTGTCGATAATGATGCCCATAAAAAACATAAATGGCAGGACTTACAAATTACGGTTGTTAGTTGAATACCTACAGAGTAGCTTTCAAAATGCTTTAACCCTTGGAGAGATGCAGAAATTGATGAATCTATGATTCCTTGGAGTGGAAGACTGATTTTTAGGCCAGTATGGTGTAACACTGTACACAATTTGTACAGAGGAAGGTAAAGCTTTTGCCTTGCGTATATATCATGGAAAAGACAACAAACTCAAGATGCAGGTCACACTGAGGCTATCACTATGAAAATGAGTGATTCTCCTTTTGAAAAAGGTTTCGCTCTTTATGGCGACAATTTCTATACTAGCATTTCTCTAGTGCATAAGTTGTTAGATAAAAATACGTTTCTCTGCGGAACAATTCGTCCAAGTAGAGCAGAACTTCCCAAGGATATTGTGGAGAAGCTTGAAAAGGGTAAATATGAGGACCACAGAACGGTGATGGAATCAAAATTTTTAATGGGATGGATAAGAGAATTCTAATGATTTCAGTGGTTCCTGGATATACTGATGTTTTAGAGGACACCAGGTAAAAGAATAGAAAAGGAGAAATTATAATGAAACCAAAGGCTGCGCTGGAGTACAATAAGACAAAAAAAAAAAAAAAAGTGTTGATCTCAGTGATCAGCTGTCTTTGTATTATTCACCATTGAGAAAGGGGGTGAAATGGTGGAGAAAAGTTACAATGAAACTTCCTCTAGGGACCTTATAGTAATTTTGAATTTTCAGAGAGACCACTACCTTGCATTTAGTTTGATGTACTGCCTGTGCCCCTCCTGCATCAATAATGAAAGCACATACTTTGGGAAACATTGAATGACCAAGTGGCGAAACACGAACTGTATAATTTGAGAGCAACAAAGGGTACCAAGTGTGCCAGGACTTACTCCAGTTCACTGCTGCAAGTGCCACGTCATCATAACAAACCTGTCCGTAAATACAAAGTATTGCGCCATAATCTAAGAGTGAAATTAAAAATTTGAAATAGCTTTCCAAACTTAGTAATTGTATGCTTCAGTATATTAATGTTAAAATCACTAAATCCCAGAAGGATCAAATGAATATGTTTCGCTAAGTACATTTTTAAGAAAAAAATGAGTGGTGCTAAATAATGAAGCTAGAAAGCCAAAAATTGTTCAGAATGTGCAAATGTGTGTCACAATCAAAAGTTAAGAATCTCAACTTGATCAGTGCAATATTTTGATCAAAATCAGTGTTTTTATGAAAACTTGAAGGCACTGAATATTAGACTCAGAAAGATGAAAATTTGCATGTAGCCTCAGTTTACTATAAAAAAACACTAACTATGTGACTCCATTAAGCTATCTCTAATAGGTAGCTGCAGGGAGACACCAAATTTCCTGAAATGAGTTATAAGGAAGATCTTTTATTGTCCTTACGAAGGCACTAATACCTTCTCCAGTTCTATTATTGTATGATGAGATGCAAAATACTAACACGAATTCTTTACAGACGAATGGAAAAACTAGTAGAAGCCGACCTCGGGGAAGATCAGTTTGGATTCCGTAGACATACTGGAACACGTGAGGCAATACTGACCTTATGCCTTATCTTAGAAGAAAAATTAAGGAAATGCAAACCTACGTTGCTAGCATTTGTAGACTTAGAGAAAGCTTTTGACAATGTTGACTGGAACACTCTCTTTCAAATTCTAAAGGTGGCAGGGGTAAAATAAAGGGAGCGAAAGACTATTTACAATTTGTACAGAAACCAGATGGCAGTTATAAGAGTCGAGGGGCACGAAAGGGAGGCACTGGTTGGGAAGGGAGAGAGACAGGGTTGCAGCCTATCCCCGATGTTATTCAATCTGTATATTGAGCAAGCAGTAAAGGAAATAAAACAAAATTTCAGAGTAGGTATTAAAGTCCATGAAGAAGAAATAAAATCTTTGAGGTTCGCCGATGACATTGTAATTCTGTCAGACACAGCAAAGGACTTGGAAGAGCTGTTGAATGGAATGGACAGTGTCTTGAATGGTGGTTATAACATGAACATCAACAAAAGCAAAATGAGGATAATGGAATGTAGTCGAATTAAGTCGGTTGATGCTGAGGGAATTAGATTAGGAAATGAGACACTTAAAGTAGTAAAGGAGTTTGCTATTTGGGGAGCAAAATAACTGATGATGGTCGAAGTAGAGAGGATATAAAATGTAGACTGGCAATGGCAAGGAAACCGTTTCTGAAGAAGAGAAATTTGTTAACATCGAGTATTGATTTAAGTGTCAGGAAGACATTTCTGAAAGTATTTGTATGGAGTGTTGCCATGTATGGAAGTGAAATATGGACGATAAATAGTTTGGACAAGAAGAGAATAGAAACTTTCGAAATGTGATGCTACAGAAGAATGCTGAAGATTAGATGGGTAGATCACATAACTAATGAGGAAGTATTGAATAGGATTGGGGAGAAGAGAAGTTTGTGGCACAACTTGACCAGAAGAAGGGATCGGTCGGTAGGACATGTTCTGAGGCATCAAGGGATCACCAATTTAGTATTGGAGGGCAGCGTGGAGGGTAAAAATTGTAGAGGGAGACCAAGAGATGAATACACTAAGCAGATTCAGAAGGATGTAAGTTGCAGTAGGTACTCTGAGATGAAGAAGCTTGCACAGGATGGAGTAGCATGGAGAGCTGCATCAAACCATGCTCAGGACTGAAGACCACAACAACAACATGATGAGACTGGTGAGACAGGGCTTCTCACTGACGGTTCAGTTTTGGGGATAGAGATAGTTCTAGTACAAATTCAGGATGATGCTGAAAAGGTGACAGCTCATGCCCTCAGAGTTCTCTCTAAGTCTGATAAGAATGACTCACGACTAAAAATAAGTGTCCTGCAGTTGTTTGGACCATCAATGAGTTCTGGCCATATCTTCTGTCACCATTGTGACAGATCACCGTTCTCTATGTGACTGACTAGCCTGAAGAATCTATTGAGTACATTGGCGAGTTTGGTACCAAGGCTTCAGGAGTACTACATCACAGTGTTGTATAAAAACAGACACAAACGCAAGGATGCTTACTTCCTTTCAAGGGATCCTTTGGTGGACAACAAGCAATGTGGACAAAATCTCAGCCGCCATAGCCACATTAAATGACACTGCTGTTGAATGGAGGGGCAGAAATGGTTGCTCATCATCTCAGATCAACTGTGGCCAATGATCCTGAATTATTTTTATGACGCTGCAACATCTGGTCACCCAGAATTTGTGAAGACTCTAGACCAAATCAGATGCAGTTAGCACTGGCCAGGTTTTACCAATTAGTTAGACACTATTGAAGCCAGTGTAAAGAATGCCAGTGACAGAAGCATTTGCCGCAGTTACCTCCAGGGAATCTGGAACCAATCCCACCTGCAGCAGGGCCATTCCACAGAATTGGAAGTGACCTCAGCGGAAGGTTCCAGAAGTCAAGAAACTACATAAAAAATCAGTAGTGTCATAGCTAAATGAGGAACTTGAAACTTTTAGCACAGGTCAGGGGCATGTAGAGAAACTCTGGCTCGAGTTTAAAACAGTAGTTGACCACACACTGGGTTGACATGTACACAGTGGAGCAGTTCATAAGGGGAAGGAACCTCTACAGTATACAGTCACTGTAAAGAAACTTCTAAAGAAACAGTGTAACATACACTGCTCAATAACTGCACAAGAAATCATAGATAAAAGAGAGGTGCCATTAAAACTGTGCTGGACAGAGCCAACAAAATCTTTCTGTATAACTTAGGGCCCAGAGTCCTGCCCACTTATGTAATTACAGATACGTCCACAAAATTAAGTCGACCATTGCTCTCTTCCTTATCGTAAACTGTATCTTTGGCTTACTACCATTGAGATGCACCAAGAAGACATCCAGCTCCTCTTCACTGTGCGTCCGAACAACATAAGCATCATCCACATAGTGGTACCTCTTAGTCAGTCTTTTACTGACCGTGTGCAGCACCCACTATTCGATGAACTCCATAAATAAATTGGGAACAGCTGGACTAAGTGGGTTGTCTATAGTCACCTGTTCAATTTGTTCGTAAAATTCACAGCTGTACTGGAAATAATTTGTGGTAATGCAGTGTCTAAATATAGCCACTACGTCAGTTGGAAAAATATCTGTTGTTTATTAAATAGAGGTATATATAGAAGAAGTGTGATCAAAAAGTTCACTAATCTTCTTGTTGTAATTTTTGCTTTTCATCAAAACTGTGGTATTACCTTTGTCAGCTGTAAGTAAATTGATGCTCTTATCTACATTGATCTCCCCCAGCACCTCCCTTTCTGCTTCAGACAAATTACTGTTAGGTGGCTTCATTTGGGTAATATTCTGGCCATTTCTGTCCTAATTTCATCAGCAGATTATGGTGGTAACAGATGGATTCCTGCTTCCACATTTGCTATAATGTCCTCTGTGGGAACGTTTAGAGCATCAATGCGAAATTACTTCCTTTCTATAGAACTTTTCTTTCATCTTTGGTTAATTCTCTCCCTGACAAGTTAATAATTGCTCGAGAATTGTCAGCAACTGATGTTTCATGTCTGCCTCCCTGTAAGCCAGCAACCTGGCAAGTGGAAATGGTTCAAAATAGAGCAGCAAGATTTGACCTAAACAAACATACAGTAGTACTTATATTTATGAAAAGTCAAATAAAAGCTTTGCAAATATTTTATTCCAAATAGAAGAATCAATTTCACTTTTTGAATTTTGAAATGGGTGGAACCAACTAGGTTCTAGTGTTACCATGCAACAAATGCAACTGGTGTGTCCAGTTTGATTGTTTTCTTGACTAACTTTGATAAAGTTTCACATGTCCCTAAATTTGTTAGTTACTCCAAAGTAAAGTTTATTTGTTTCACACAATTTGTCTGATGTATAGGAGAGTTAAGGTAAATGTTTATTTTGTTTATTTTTAAGCTCTTCAATGGCTTTGTGGTTTTACCCCCCTTGAATAGTATTTACTCATTTTAATGTATTAATGAGCTATTCTTTCTATACACAAGCAACACAGTCATGGTATCATTATTTTTTTATTTCTATCATGGATTTTTGTTGTTATAGCCCACCTAAGCACAAAAGGGGAATTGTATCAAAATAAGATGAAAGCTACAGAGTAAACCATTAGAAAAATAAAGGTGCAACACTAAAGTTTGTGTAAGTTTCTTCAAAGGTGTCAGAATCAATGCCAGGACCATCAGGTGTGAGTTCTTCAGGTGCTAGTGCTGCTCAGAACCAAGTGCTGCAAACTGATTACTTGCTACGACATGTAACTGATACAAAGTTTGTCAGCATCACATGATTCTGATACAGTTGCTGAAATTACTACACCAGAACAAACTGTAGCCACATCAACAGGCTCAGAATTTGTCAAAAACCATATCGGAAAATGGCCTGAAAATATAGCCAAACATGCCACTGCTGTTAATACGGTGAGGCACTGAAGTCCTTCAGCACTTTAATGCAGACTTTGCTGAAGAGCCAACAGTACCACACAAGTTTCAGCCAGTCAGGCAAGGATTCTGTCACACCAAAATCATTGTCAAGGAGGCTGGTAACTGAAAATGGTTTTGATGCACAACGATGAATGGCTTATTCTCATTCTATAGCATCATTGGTTTAAGAACATAATCTCACCAAATGCATTGAAGTTTTGCTCCTTCAATGTGTTTAATACTCGGTGCATGGAAGCTGAACTCCAAAGCCACCAACCATGAAAAGAACAAACTATTATCAAACAAGAACAAGGAGTTGGGGCAAAAGAAAGAAAAGGCAAGAAGTTCTAGCCAGAATCTCTGACATAATAGGATTCCTGGCAAAACAAACTGGTGCTATGTTGTCACCGGTGCCAATTGAGACAAATTTTTTAGAAATGGTGTATCCTTTGGCAAAGCAAGATTCTGTTCTCTGAGAACACTTAGTAAGGTTAAAAATAGACCAAAAAATTTCACTTACTTATATGTCACCAGAATTTCAAAACAGGTTTACTGAAATGATAGGAAACAAAGCTCACCAAAAAATTATGGGTCATGTTCAAAAACCTGAGTATTATTTAATGATATGCAACAGTATCCCAGATAACAAAAAATCAAACGCCAAAGTATTACAATCTGTAATGATTGAGAATTGGGAAGTATGGGTACTGGGAATCTTTTACATGTTTACTTGAAACAAAAAATAAAACAGCTGACGGTATTAGTCAGACAATACTGAGTAGGCTTGATGCTGATGGCTTGACATTATGAACTGTAGAGGGAAAGTTAATGATAATGCTAGTACAATGACTGGAAAGCAGACAAGTGTGCAACTGTCATTTCTACTGAATCTCCAACATGAATTAGGAGGTGGTACATTTTTGGTAACTGAAGTAGAGATCCTGGCTTATCACATGAAGACAATTGGAAATGAGCAATGTTTTCTCCATTAAATAGAGTAATTGCTGAAATTCAAGAATGGTTCAGGCAGCTCCAAAATTTGCTGAAAAATATGAACAGCAAAACTATTGCGCATCGATGATAAGGAGTGCAACCTCAACCAAGCTCCACGAGATAGTGAGAGTGAAGAGCTTAAGCTAGCATGTGTGTGCCTACATACAACATACTGCAAGATGGAAAAAATTTTGTTTTTGGCCCACTGGGTTTACTAAAGTTTATTTTTGAGTGCTAATATGAAGAATAGTTACCTAATATATCTCTAATGCTGAGAAAATTCCTCACAGCTGCCATAAGTAATGCCAATTGTGAGACAAGATTCATTAAATTCTGGTAAAAAATTATTTAAGATCTACAATGCTCACATTGAGATTAACAAATCCAGCTATTTTGGTAATTGAACAAGAGGTACAAATTAACACTGATGAATGTACGAAAGTGTTTGCATTGAAAAAACATAGAAAATAAAATTTTAATTTAAGGAAGAATTTACTTTGAATCCATTCAAAACAGTTACACAATAATTACAAAAATAAAGGGGAGGGGTGGGGGCAGCGAATTTAGAGTTTGCACTGGATGGCAGAAATCAATGCTACACCTCTGCTCACCCAAAACTGACTGAGCACACTAGACTACTTTGTTTGGAAAATACAGGTTTGGATATGTGATACCTGTGACTGGTATTGTCCAAAACAAAAAATTTGCTCATCAGTATTCACTTTGCTCTCTCTTTATGCTTGGCTGCATGTTGATTTCACCTCCTATTTCTCATCTTCCTAATTTTTTTCAAAAAGAACTTTTGAGTTGCTAAGATATTCAACACTGTTCATTAACTGCCCCTTACTATGTTGATTGTTGACCAAGTAATTACAACACAATGTAATAACAACAAATTTCAACATATGACTGAAAGCACTTCAGGAACTGCTGACTTCCTACACTACGCAGTTCTAAAAGACAGTGAACTTAATTATTTTAAATATTAGCTCAAAGTTAAAAAAATATTCACAGTTCTACATCTACATTTATATTCCGCAAGCCACCCAACGGTGTGTGGCGGAGGGCACTTTACGTGCCACTGTCATTACCTCCCTTTTCTGTTCCAGTCGCTTATGGTTCGCGGGAAGAACGACTGTCTGAAAGCCTCTGTGCGCGCTCGAATCTCTCTAATTTTACATTCGTGATCTCCTTGGGAGGTATAAGTAGGGGGAAGCAATATATTCGATACCTCATACAGAAACGCTCCCTCTCGAAACCTGGACAGCAAGCTACACCATGATGCAGAGCGCCTCTCTTGCAGAGTCTGCCACTTGAGTTTGCTAAACATCTCCGTAACGCTATCATGGTTACCAAATAACGCTGTGACGAAACGCGCCGCACTTGTTTGGATCTTCTCTATCTCCTCCGTCAACCCGATCTGGTACGGATCCCACACTGATGAGCAATACTCAAGTATAGGTCGAACAAGTGTTTTTTAAGCCACCTCCTTTGTTGATGGACTACATTTTCTAAGGACTCTCCCAATGAATCTCAACCTGGTACCCGCCTTCCCAACAGTTAATTTCATATGATCATTCCACTTCAAATCGTTCCACACGCATACTCCCTAATATTTTACAGAAGTAACTGCTACCAGTGTTTGTTCCGCTATCATGTAATCATAAAATAAAGGATCCTTCTTTCTATGTATTCGCAATACATTACATTTGTCTATGTTAAGGGTCAGTTGCCACTCCCTGCAACAAGTGCCTATCCGCTGCAGATCTTCTTGCATTTCGCTACAATTTTCTAATGCTGCAACTTCTCTGTATACTACAGCATCATCCACGAAAAGCCGCATGGAACTTCTGACACTATCTACTAGGTCATTTATATTGTGAAAAGCAATGGTCCCATAACACTCCCTGTGGCACGCCAGAGGTTACTTTAACGTCTGAGAAGTTCTGACAGAATATAAATACTTCAGGAGTAAAGGTGACCACTCACCAAACAGCAGAGACATTGAGTTGTCGACAGGCACACACAAAACAGAAAGAAAACTTGTTACATCTACATCTACATCTACATGACTACTCTGCAATTCACATTTAAGTGCTTGGCAGAGGGTTCATCGAACCACAATCATACTATCTCTCTACTATTCCACTCCCGAACAGCGAGCGGGAAAAACGAACACCTAAACCTTTCTGTTCGAGCTCTGATTTCTCTTATTTTATTTTGATGATCATTCCTACCTATGTAGGTTGGGCTCAACAAAATATTTTCGCATTCGGAAGAGAAAGTTGGTGACTGAAATTTTGTAAGAAGGTCTCGCCGCGACGAAAAATGTCTATGCTGTAATGACTTCCATCCCAACTCGCTTACCATATCTGCCACACTCTCTCCCCTATAACGCGATAATACAAAACGAGCTGCCCTTTTTTGCACCCTTTCGATGTCCTCCGTCAATCCCACCTGGTAAGGATCCCACACCGCGCAGCTATATTCTAACAGAGGACGAACGAGTGTAGTGTAAGCTGTCTCTTTAGTGGACTTGTTGCATCTGCTAAGTGTCCTGCCAATGAAACGCAACCTTTGGCTCGCCTTCCCCAAAATATTAACTATGTGGTCCTTCCAACTGAAGTTGTTCGTAATTTTAACACCCAGGTACTTAGTTGAATTGACAGCCTTGAGAATTGTACTATTTATCGAGTAATCGAATTCCAACGGATTTCTTTTGGAACTCATGTGGATCATCTAACACTTTTCGTTATTTAGCGTCAACTGCCACCTGACACACCATACAGCAATCTTTTCTAAATCGCTTTGCAGCTGATACTGGTCTTCGGATGACCTTACTAGACGGTAAATTACAGCATCATCTGCGAACAGTCTAAGAGAACTGCTCAGATTGTCACCCAGGTCATTTATATAGATCAGGAACAGTAGAGGTCCCAGGACGCTTCCCTGGGGAACAGCTGATATCACTTCAGTTTTACTCGATGATTTGCCGTCTATTACTACGAACTGCGACCTTCCTGACAGGAAATCACGAATCCAGTCGCACAACTGAGACGATACCCCATAGCTCCGCAGCTTGATTAGAAGTCGCTTGTGAGGAACGGTGTCAAAAGCTTTCCGGAAATCTAGAAATACGGAATCAACTTGAGATCCCCTGTCGATAGTGGCCATTACTTCGTGCGAATAAAGAGCTAGCTGCGTTGCACAAGAGCGATGTTTTCTGAAGCCATGCTGATTACGTGTCAATAGATCGTTCCCTTCAAGGTGGTTCATAATGTTTGAATACAGTATATGCTCCAGTCCAAAACCCTACTGTAAACCGACGTCAATGATATAGGTCTGTAGTTAAATGGATTACTCCTACTACCCTTCTTAAACACTGGTGCGACCTGCGCAATTTTCCAATCTGTAGGTACAGATCTATCGGTGAGCGAGCGGTTGTATATGAGTGCTAAGTAGGGAGCTATAGTATCAGCGTAATCTGAAAGGAACCTAATCGGTATACAATCTGGACCTGAAGACTTGCCCGTATTAAGCGATTTGAGTTGCTTCGCAACCCCTAAGGTATCTACTTCTAAGAAACTCATGCTAGCAGATGTTCGGGTTTCAAATTCTGGAATATTCCATTCGTCTTCCCTGGTGAAGGAATTTCGGAAAACTGCGTTCAATAACTCCGCTTTAGCGGCACAGTCGTCGATAACAGTACCATCGGCACTGCGCAGCGAAGGTATTGACTGCGTCTTGCCGCTTGTGTATTTTACATACGACCAGAATTTCTTCAGATTTTCTACCAAATTTCGAGACAATGTTACGTTGTGGAACCTATTAAAGGCATCTCGCATCGAAGTACGTGCCAAATTTCGCGCGTCTGTAAATTTTAGCCCATCTTCGGGATTTCGCGTTCTTCTGAACTTCGCATGCTTTTTCCGTTGCCTCTGCAACAGCGTTCGGACCTTTTTTGTGTACCACGGGGGATCCGTTCCATCTCTTACCAATTTATGAGGTATGAATCTCTCAATTGCTGCTGCTACTATATCTTTGAATTTGAGCCACATCTCGTCTACATTCGCATAGTCAGTTGGGAAGGAATGGAAATTGTCTTTTAGGAAGGCTTCTAGTGGCACTTTATCCGCTTTTTTAAATAAAATTATTTTGCGTTTGTTTCTGATGGGTTTGGAAGAAATGGTATTGAGCCTAGCTACAATGACCTTGTGATCACTAATCCCTGTATCAGTCATGATGCTCTCTATCAGCTCTGGATTGTTTGTGGCCAAGAGGTCAAGTGTGTTTTCGCAACCATTTACAATTCGCGTGGGTTCGTGGACTAACTGCTCGAAATAATTTTCGGAGAATGCATTTAGGACAATCTTGGAAGACGTTTTCTGCCTACCACCGGTTTTGAACAAGTATTTTTGCCAACATACCGAGGGTAGGTTGAAGTCCCCACCAACTGTAACCGTATGAGTGGGGTATTTATTTGTTACGAGACTCAAACTTTCTCTGAACTGTTCCGCAACTGTATCATCGGAGTCTGGGGGTCGGTAGAAGGAGCCAATTATTAACTTAATTCGGCTGTTAAGTATAACCTCCACCCACACCAATTCGCACGGAGTATCTACTTCGACTTCACTACAAGATAAACCACTACTGACAGACACAAACACTCCACCACCAATTCTGCCTAATCTACCTTTCCTGAACACCGTCTGAGACTTCGTAAAAATTTCTGCAGAACTTATTTCAGGCTTTAGCCAGCTTTCTGTACCTATAACGATATCAGCTTCTGTGCTTTCTATTAGCGCTTGAAGCTCAGGGACTTTTCCAGCGCAACTACAACAATTTACAACTATAATTCCGACTGTTCCTTGATCCAAGCACGTCCTGTAATTGCCAAGCACCCTTTGACATTGCAGCCCATCCCGCACTTTCCCGAGGCCTTCTAACCTAAAAAACCGCCCAGTCCACGCCACACAGCCTCCGCTACCCGTGTAGCCGCCAGCTGAGTGTAGTGAACTCCTGACCTATTCAGCGGAACCCGAAACCCCACCACCCTATGGCGCAAGTCAAGGAATCTGCAGCCAATACGGTCGCAAAACCGTCTGAGCCTCTGATTCAGACCCTCCACCCGGCTCTGCACCAAAGGTCCGCAGTCGGTTCTGTCAACGATGCTGCAGATGGTGAGCTCTGCCTTCATCTCGTAAGCAAGACCGGCAGCCTTCACCAAATCAGATAGCCGCTGGAATCCAGAGAGAATTTCCTCAGATCCAAAGCGACACACGTCATTAGTGCCGACATGTGCCACCACCTGCAGCTGGCTGCACCCTGTGCTCTTCATGGCATCCGGAAGGACCCTTTCCACATCAGGAATGACTCCTCCCAGAATGCACACGGAGTGCACACTGGATTTCTTCCCCTCCTTAGACGCCGTATCCCTAAGGGGCCCCATTACGCGCCTAACATTGGAGCTCCCAACTACCAGTAATCCCACCCTCTGCGATTGCCCGGACCTTGAAGGCTGAGAATGATCCTCTGAAACAGGGCAGGCAGCTGCATCTGGCTCAGCCAGAGACAGTGCCTGAAACCTGTTTGTCAGACGCGCCGGGGAGGCTTTCTGATCAGCCTTCGGGGACGCCTTTCGCTGCCTGCCACGCCTTGGAACGACCTCCCAATCAACCACAGGCGAGGGCTCAGCCCCACTGCGGGCAGCAACCGGGGCAACCACAGCGGCAGACCGATCTGGGGACAGACTGGACGAGGTTGACATCCCCGTGATACCCGAGTCCGGCTCCCCACAGTGGTGCCCATTGGCAACAGCCTCAAGCTGCGCGACCGAAGTCAGCGCCGTTTGCAGCTGTGAGCGAAGGAATGCCAAGTCAGCCCTCATCCGAACACAGCAATCGCAGTCCCTGTTCATTCTAATCGATGTTTAACAACAGTTACCGAAACACGAGTCCGTGCCTAGATAACGCAAGCGGAACACGCAAAGAATGTATCAACTAACCTGTACAAATGCCTAACGACTGCGCTACAATCTGCCGAATTTACGATTACAGTAACTAAAACTCGAAATTGCACCTCCTATACGAAACTCGCACGCAATTTAAATAAGAATCTACGAAGTAAACACTATAGCGCGATGCTACAACTGTCAAATACTATAATACGCCCGAATTATACGAATTAAACAATGCAAGTACCCAAAAACACGCAAAGAAATTAATTAAACTATCTAACAAACAAGTAGGCTAGGGTTATACGACTTGCTGCTGCAGCTGCTTATCCAACGGCGGCAGGGAGCACACTGACTGTGACCAACCGACACTGGCTGTTCAAAACAAAAACAGAAGACAGACGACTACGCGAATTTGCACTATTCAGGTACTAAGGCGCGATGCTACAACCCTCAAATACAATAATACGCCCGAAATATATGAATTAAACAATGCAAGTTAATTAAACTATCTAACAAACAAGTAGGCTAGGGTTATACGACTTGCTGCTGCAGCTGCTTATCCAACGGCGGCAGGGAGCACACTGACTGTGACCAACCGACACTGGCTGTTCAAAACAAAAACAGAAGACAGACGATTACGCGAATTTGCACAATTCAGGTACTAAGGCGCGATGCTACAACCCTCAAATACTATAATATGCCCGAAATATATGAATTAAACAATGCAAGTACCCAAAAACACGCAAAGAAATTAATTAAACTATCTAACAAACAAGTAGGCTAGGGTTATACGACTTGCTGCTGCAGCTGCTTATCCAACGGCGGCAGGGAGCACACCTTTTGGAATGGATTCTTAATTGAGATAGAGTACACACATCCTGTCTTGAGCTAGAGCGCGCGCGCGCGCGCGCGCGCGCGCGCACACACACACACACACACACACACACACACACAGAGGTACATTCAGCTTTGAAATAACAGTTTGTATAATAAAACCACAGTAAATGCTAGACTACCCTTTCCTAATTCAGTATGCTAGAGAACAAAGGAACCACTTACTAAACGTTTGGTTATGAAGGCTGCCACGTCTTGCATTATTTGCCTTCCTGGAGTCACAGAATAGTTAGACGTGAAGATCAACCATGGAGGTAATCGTGTTACAATACTGGAAGACAAAATTCCATATTTAAGTAAAAGAACAATACCAGGAAAGATGAGATTTCTCAATATTAGTTCACATTATTTTTGTAGGCAGCAGTTATGCAATTACTCATCCCTAAAGTTTTCCTTGGTAACAGGAACTACAGGTCACAGTATGTCAATACACACACATAAGAATTCTTTAACTGTTTGACTGCATGAGAGTGTGCTGTGTCACACAGCAAATTATTCTTACACAGTTCACATGTCACAAACTTGTGTCACTGTTTTTACACTTTACAATATGCAACTTTTAATGGTTGGGATCTTTACTTTAATTCTTTGTAAACATGCACAGTCAAGCAGTGTAACAATTATTAATTTAAGTCAGCCCCATCCAGATGAAGTTTTGAAGTACAATGCTGGAAGTGTGACACGTTATTACTTACATTGCGTTTCATCCTGGATTTGTACACAGAGACAACTGATGTGACATTTCAGGTGAAAACCAGAAATGTGTAGGAAACAAAGGAAGCAAGGGATTAGGGTTGAACATTATAGTGACAACAGAAGCTTCAGTGACGGACCACAGGATCGAATTGGACAAGAATGGGTGTAGAAATGCAGTTGTGTCCTTTTCAATGGAACTGCTAATGCACTTGCCCTAAAATGCTTATGGAAACCATGGAGCAGAATAAAGTTAAAAATTATAATGGTTGATAGCATCCACACAAACAGTTACAAGAACTGTAGCTATGGTTATTTTCTAAACTAGATTTTAATACAATATTTGTTCTAGGCATTCAGAGACTGGTCGCTATACTTCAGCAGCATTACCTGCAAATGCGATTATCCTCTGTGGGCTTTTGGTTGGCCCACTGTTGCAACAGCCATGATGAACCAATGTTAGCTGCATTTGTTTCAATGACATAAGTTAACACTAATACAAGATCAGATTCCAGAGATGCATCAGTGAAAGTTATTGCTGCGTTGAATAAATTGGGAAGAGTGTCTTTGTCCGGAGGAGAGCACCTCGCTATTAGCCTCTGCTGACGACACCCTGCAGATTCACTTTCAGTAGCCGTGTCAGCTTCTGCTTGTAGCCACTCATTCAGTGTCATCTGTGAATGATGAATGTGTTTAAGTCCTATGCTATGAGTAAACAGCTTTTTATTTCAACCGATGGCAAGAAAATACTGATGAAGTTCCACGTGCAGTTATGAAATACCCCATCTAAATGTTCTAAATGCTTCAAAGGTTTATTTGTCTCAATTCCAACCTATTTTGTCTCAATTCCAACCTATCACATACCAAGTTAACAGAAAGACTAAGGTGGAAGTTTATTTAATTTTTATTTTACTTTATCATTATTACTATTTTAGCCATAAAAAAGCATGTGGAATTTATAATATTTAGTGTCATCTTGTTGAAATACTGCTCCATGAGTGTGCCAAATGACAGAAATGACCTTGATCTTCACCAAGTTCCTGAGGTAGTGGTTGTCTCGGAAGTAATTGTAATGCATAGCAGTTCATAATGATTATGGTCAAACAAGATGATTTCTATGTTTGGTATAATGGTCTTACATGCATTCTGGAGGATGAATTGTACCACTGATGCCTCACAATACAATTCACTTATCAGCATGGACCTAGCTGAGCTGGGGTGGCATTTGTGGCTCAACAATACAGACAGCTGCATTGTAGGTGCAACCATAATGCAGGTGTATCTGTGGAGAGGCCATCCTAACCTATGGTTCCTGAAAAGGAGCGGTAGGAGGCATCAACCTGGATGACTGACTGATGTGGTGTCATAACATTGTCCAATTTGACCTTGTCCTGGTACTGCAAACAGACGAAAGTAAGGGAAATTATAGCCCTTGTTCTCCCTGAGGACAGGCAACTCTACTGGTGTGCAAGAATATATGAGACAGGTGAAATACCCTCAGAATTAAAGAAGAATTTAATAATTCCATTTCCAAAGAAGGCAGATGCTGACAGGTGTGAATGCAACTGAACCACCAATTTAATAACTCATGGTTGCAAAACATGACACAAATGATATGCAGAAAAGTGGGAAAATTGATAGGAGCTGACATAGGGGACAATCAGTTTGGATTCTGGAGAAAGGTGGGAGCACTTAAGAAAATACTGACCCTATGACTTACTTTAACAGATAGGTTAAAGAAAGGCAAACCTACTTTTAGAGTATTTGTAAATTTAGAAAAAGCTTTTGACAATGCTGACTGGAATATATTCTTTGAAATTCTGGAGGTAAGAGGGATAAAATACAGGAAGCAAAGAGTTATTTACATACAGAAACCACACAGCAGTTGAAACAATTAAAGGAGATAAAGGGAAGCAGTAGCTGAGAAGGGAGTGAGGCAGGGTTGCAGCATAACTCTGATGTTATTTAATCTGCACAGTGAACACACAATAAAGGAAATCAAGGATAAATTTGGAAAATAAATTGAAGTTCACTGAGAAGAAATAAAAACATTGAGATTTGCCAATGATATTGCAATTCTTTTGAACACAGCAAAGGACATGGAAAAGCAGCTGAATGGGATGGATAGTGTCTTGAAAAAAAGTTATACAATGGAAATAAACATAAAAAGGACACAAATAAGGAATGCAATTAATTAAATCGGGTGGTCCTGAGAGAATTCGATTAGGAAATGAGATACTGAAAATAGTGGGTGTGTTTTGCTATTTGAGGAGTAAATTAACTGATGATGTTGAAAGCACAGAGGAATATAATGTAAACTGACTATAGCACGAAAAGCATTTATGAAAAAGAGGAATCTGTTACAATCTAAAACAAATGTAAGTGTTAAGAAGTCTTTTTGAAAGGTATTAGTCTGGCGTGTAGCTTGCATGAAAGTGAAAAGTGGATGATAAGCAGCTCAGACGAGAAGAGAATAGTAGCTTATGAAAAATTGTGCTACAGAACACTAAAGACTTTGATTGAATAGTTAATGAGAAGGTCACTGAACTGAACTGAGGAAAAAGGAAACTAATGGCACAACTTGACTAAAGAATGGATAAGTTGATAGGACACATCCAGAGGCACGAAGGAATTATCAATTTGGTAATGAAGGAAAATATGGGAGGTATATATATATATATATATATATATATATATATATATATATATATATATATATATGCGCCGGTAGATAGGCACAATAAATAAAACACACAAGCACACACACAGAATTTCTAGCTTTCGCAACCGACGGTTGCGTCTTCAGGATAGAGGGAAGGAGAAGGAAAGATGGAAGGCAGGTATACACTCGCACACACACACATATCCATCCGCACATACACAGACAGAAGCAGACATTTGTAAAGGCAAAGAGTTCGGGCAGAGATGTCAGTCGAGGCGGAAGTACAGAGGCAAAGAAGTTGATGAAAGACAGGTGAGGTATGAGCGGCGGCAACTTGAAATTAGCGGAGGTTGAGACCTGGCGGATATCGAGAAGAGAGGATATACTGAAGGGCGAGTTCCCATCTCCGGAGTTCGGATAGGTTGGTGTTGGTGGGAAGTATCCAGATAACCCGGACGGTGTAACACTGTGCCAAGATGTGCTGGCCATGCACCAAGGCATATTTAGCCACAGGGTGATCCTCATTACCAACAAACACTGTCTGCCTGTGTTCATTCATGCGAATGGACCGTTTGTTGCTGGTCATTCCCACATAGAAAGCATCACAGTGTAGGCAGGTCAGTTGGTAAATCATGTGGGTGCTTTCACACGTGGCTCTTCCTTTGATCGTGTACACCCTCCGGGTTACAGGACTGGAGTTGGTAGTGGTGGGAGGGTGCATAGGGCAGGTTTTACACCGGAGGCGGTTACAAGGGTAGGAGCCAGAGGGTAGGGAAGGTGGTTTGGGGATTTCATAGGGATGAACCAAGAGGTTACGAAGGTTAGGTAGACGGCGGAAAGACACTCTTGGTGGAGTGGGGAGGATTTCATGAAGGATGGATCTCATTTCGGGGCAGGATTTTAGGAAGTCGTATCCCTGCTGGAGAGCCACATTCAGAGTCTGATCCAGTCCCAGGAAGTATCCTGTCACAAGTGGGGCACTTTTAGGGTTCTTCTGTGAGAGGTTCTGGGTTTGAGGGGATGAGGAAGTGGCTCTGGTTATTTGCTTCTGTACCAGGTCGGGAGGGTAGTTGCGGGATGCGAAAGCTGTTTTCAGGTTGTTGGTGTAATGGTTCAGGGATTCAGGACTGGAGCAGATTCGTTTGCCACGATGGCCTAGGCTGTAGGGAAGGGACCGTTTGATATGGAATGGGTGGCAGCTGTCATAATGGAGGTACTGTTGCTTGTTGGTGGGTTTGATGAGGACGGGTGTATGAAGCTGGCCATTGGACAGATGGAGGTCAACGTCAAGGAAAGTGGCATGGGATTTGGAGTAGGACCAGGTGAATCTGATGGAACCAAAGGAGTTGAGGTTGGAGAGGAAATTCAGGAGTTGTTCTTCACTGTGAGTCCAGATCATGAAGATGTCGTCAATAAATCTGTACCAAACTATGGGTTGGCAGGCTTGGGTAACCAAGAAGGCTTCCTCTAAGCGACCCATAAATAGGTTGGCATATGAGGGGGCCATCCTGGTACCCATGGCTGTTCCCTTTAATTGTTGGTATGTCTGGCCTTCAAAAGTGAAGAAGTTGTGGGTCAGGATGAAGCTGGCTAAGGTGACGAGGAAAGGGGTTTTAGGTAGGGTGGCAGGTGATCGGCGTGAAAGGAAGTGCTCCATTGCAGCGAGGCCCTGGACGTGCGGGATATTTGTGTATAGGGAAGTGGCATCAACGGTTACAAGGATGGTTTCCGGGGGTAACAGACTGGGTAAGGATTCCAGGCGTTCGAGAAAGTGGTTGGTGTCTTTGATGAAGGATGGGAGACTGCGTATAATGGGTTGAAGGTGTTGATCTACGTAGGCAGAGATACGTTCTGTGGGGGCTTGGTAACCGGCTACAATGGGGTGGCAGGGATGTTTGGGTTTGTGAATTTTAGGCCGTATGTGGTATCAGCACGATGGTGCACCTGCACATTCCGCAATTAACACTAGGCTGACCCTTGACAGGACGTTCGACGGGCGTTTCATAGGACGTGGAGGACACATAAATTGGCCAGCCCGTTCTCCTGAACTTACACCTCTGGACTTCTTTCTGTGGGGTACGTTAAAGGAGAATGTGTACCGTGATGTGCTTACAACCCCAGAGGATATGAAACAACGTATTGTGGCAGTCTGCAGTGACATTACAGCAGATATACTGCCGCATTTACGACATTCATTATGCCAGAGATTGCAATTGTGTGCAGCAAATGATGGCCACCACATTGAACATCTATTGGCCTGACATGTCGGGACACACTCTATTCCACTCTGTAATTGAAAATGGAAACCACGTGTGTACGTGTACCTCACCCCTCATGGTAATGTACATGTGCGTCAGTGAAAAAGGTGTTAGCATGTGGACGTAATGTGCTGTTCCAGTCTCTTATGTACCTAAGGTCCATCACCGTTCCCTTTGGATCCCTACGTAATTCAGTGCTCTCTGATACACACGATTGAACAGCAGAGGAGTGGTACTCAAGCATCAACTTTAGGTTACAATATCTCCAACTTCTTCCACCATACCAACATGTATTCTTATATGTACAAGCATTTCTTGAGGGATCCATAATTCATGCACTTCTATGTCCATTGTTCAATAGACATATGGTGTCAAATGATCAAATGATTTATTTTCTCCCCAAAACTGAATTAAGCCATCAACGGGTTACTATTCAAAGATCTCAAAGGCCATTGTGTGTGCCCTCAATGTTTTCTGGAACAATCTTCCAATGAGGCATATTTTGGAACCTTTACCAAGTATTGTGCACTGATGCATATGCGAGAAGGCTGATATAGTGAAGACATCAAGGTAAGTTTTTCGAAAGAAGAAAATTGCCTTACTTTTGCAATACTTTCTGAATGATTTTATGAATATTTGTAAAATTTTATGATACAGTCACATAAAAAAAGGAACCAAAGTAACATCTTTAATGAAATACAGCTGACCTGTTAGAAACAAACATCTCCTGTTATGAAATGTCTACTTAGAAGCCCAGAATTGCTGCTGATTGCATTTTCCTTTGGCAAGGAATGTTATTATGCAATGTTCATCACAAGATTAAAAATGAAAAAAAAAAAGGTCGGATATGGCTAGAATAAACTACACCAGTAGAACTTTGATTTTCTTAATTGAAATCTTATACAACCTACAAGTAACTCCATCTGTGTACATGATATGATCCACATGCCAACAACTCAAAATTATCCCAATTATTTAAATAGTACTTGCAACAATAACAATGTGTACTCCAACAATTTTTGCATCAACAGAATGTGACAATTTTAAGGTGAAACACTGAATGGCAGACAGAAACATTAACAGTTCAAAGGACAGTTTGCTAAGTCATCAAAATTTCAGTCAGCTTCAGAGCACACATATATATTTTCAAATTAATCAATATGAACAAAGGGAGAAAGAACAGTGATGAACATTCCAGATATCAGTACTGGTGGAGGAGGAGGAGGTGGTGATGGTGGTGGTGGTGGTGGTGGTGGTGGTGGAGTATGATGCGATGTCAGGCATGTAAACCATAATAAGAATGCGAAGTGAGGAACCAATAAAAGTGTGGGCTGAAATTGAGCATAACCAATAGACAGAAATACACAAAAATGGGTAAATATAAAGGATGGTCAAAAGTTTACATTTGAGGCCAACATTGCTGCGTATATGCAACACACTGCAACTCCGATGCAGATATATAAGCACCACATATAGGCAAGGGGTTAGTGTGGCATTTGTGTCTTTCGATGTGCGGGCAGTAAATGCGAAAACATGAACAACGGTGACATTATTACCAAATGTGTCCAAACAGGACCAATGTGCTGTTATTCTTTTCTTGGCGGCCGAAGGACAAATACTGGTAGAAATCCATCAGAGAATAAAGAATGTTTATGAGGAGTGGTATGACAAGGGGTCCTGTTACTTCATGATAATGCATGTCTCCATATTGCAAATGCCATAACACAGAAGTTAGGCCAACTCAGGTGGAAGACACTCGACCACCCACTCTGTATTTCTGATTTCTCCCCATGTGATTAACATGCCTTTGGTCCCCTAAAAAAGGCCTCGAAAGGTCGATGATTCCTGTCAGACAAAGATGTGCACAGGCAATTACAGACTTCATGCAACAGGGTGCGGTGCTTTACCAAATGAGTATCTTCAACCCAGTGTGTCAGTGGGATGATTACTTCAATTCTTACAGGGATTTTGCCCAATTGGAATACCAATTCTCGCCTGTATGGCCTCCCAATGGCAATTTTTGATCATTCCTTATAATAAAGGATATAAATATTTAAATAAAATATGAAATACATGGATTATGGGAGCATGGTTGCTTAGAGAGTAGAACTGGTGCAAATATGGCTGTACCTAAAAATATACAATAAGTAATTCAAAACAGTTATTAGTGCTGTTTATTCAAATACTTAATAACATTTATCTTCATTATATGAATGATGTATTATATGTATGTCTACTCCAATGTATTCCTAACATAATAAGAAATAAAACAGTAAATTGATGCAGTGATGAATATATCATCTCAGTTATTCCAGCCAGATCAACTCAAGTAAACTCAAGAGCTTTCAACAGCTGTCTCTGTCGTCATCTTCAGAAGTAAAACTACTCACTGCCAGGGTTGGCATGGTGTTCTGTTTGTATAGACGAAGTAGTAATATCCAGAACCTTTCAGAAGAGGGGTGAAATGATCCATACATGGGAAGGTGCGTTGAGCAGCTTCTGGCAGCTCCATTCCACTATCAGGCTAAATGACATCATATGGTTCAGGGTCTGTTTCACATTTTAAACTTCTACTCCCACCACCTTATAAGCATCAAGCATACATCTTTGTTTTCTCTCAGTACCCAAATCCTGTTACCATTCACTATTAACATGGTGCCCCTAATGTAATATTGTCTGCCTCTTTTATAGTGGAATTTCAATATGAAGACACAGTAGTGTTGCACAAGGACAGAAATAACAATAAAATATTTGTTTGACTACAAAAGTAGTTTTTTTAAAAAATAAACAGGGATACAAGAAATAAGTATTTTCCTCTTCTGACATCACATCAAATATATTAATATGGGCACTACAACAATGGATTATTTGTTAGTTAGTAAGTGAAATCAATAACAGTAAATACTCTACTGGCCATTAAAATTGCTACACCAAGAAGAAATGCAGATGATAAACGGGTATTAATTCGACAAATATATTATACTAGAACTGACATGTGATTACATTTTCACGCAATTTGGGTGCATAGATCCTGAGAAATCAGTACCCAGAACAACCACCTCTGACCCTAATAATGGCCTTGATACACCTGAGCATTGAGTCAAACAGAGCTTGGATGGTGTGTACAGGTCCAGCTGCCCATGTAGCTTCAACACGATACCACAGTTTATCGAGAGTAGTGACTGGAATACTGTGACGAGCCAGTTGCTCGGCCACCATTGACCAGACGTTTTCAATTGGTGAGAGATCTGGAGAATGTGCTGGCCAGGGCAGCAGTTGAACATTTTCTGTATCCAGAAAGGCCCGCACAGGACCTGAAACATGCGGTTGTGCATTATCCTGCTGAAATGTAGGGTTTCGCAGGGATCAAATGAAGGGTAGAGCCACGGGTTGTAACACATCTGAAATGTAACATCCACTGTTCAAAGTGCTGTCAATGCGAACAAGAGGTGACTGAGACGTGTAACCAATGGCACCCTATACCATCACACCAGGTGATATGCCAGTATGGCGATGACGAATACACGTTTCCAATGTGTGTTCACTGAGATGTCGCCAAACATGGATGCAATCATCATGATGCTGTAAACAGAACCTGGATTCATCCGAAAAAATGAAGTTTTGCCATTCGTGCCCCGCACCCAGGTTCGTCGTTGAGTACACCATTGCAGGCGCTCCTGTCTGTGATGCAGCGTCAAGGGTAACCGCAGCCATGGTCTCCGAGCTGATAGTCCATGCTGCTGTAAACGTCATCGAACTGTTTGTTCAGATGGTTGATGTCTAGTAAACGTCCCCATCTGTTGACTAGGGGATTGAGACGTGGCTGCACAATCCGTTACAGCCATGCGGATAAGATGCCTGTCACATCGACTGCTAGTGATACAAGGTCGTTGGGATCCAACACGGCATTCCGTATTACCCTCCTGTAATCACTGATTCCATATTCTGCTAACAGTCATTGGATCACGACCAACGCGAGCAGCAATGTCGTGATACGATAAACCGCAATCGTGATAGGCTACAATCCAACCTTTATCAAAGTAGGAAACGTGATGGTACGCATTTCTCCTCCTTACACGAGGCATCACAACAACATTTCACCAGCAACACCGGTCAACTGCTGTTTGTCTATGAGAAATCGATTGGAAACTTTCCTCATGTCAGCATGTTGTAGGTGTCGCCACCGGTGCCAACCTTGTGTGAATGCTCTGGAAAGCTAATCATTTGCATATCACAGCATCTTCTTCCTGTCGGTTAAATTTCGCATCTGTAGCATGTCATCTTTGTGGTGTAGCAATTTTAATGGCCAATAGTGTAGAAGTATGAACAAAGGACAGGATTTGTTAACTTTACACAGCTGGCAGTCATTTTCAAATTCTGACAAATTAACAGCATAAATACTTAGTGTTTTGTCAGTTGAAAGCATGATATAAAGCTCATATTACAACAATTTGACAAACAACCAGATATCTGAGCATAAAGAAACTAAGAATACTACAATCTTTGACACTAGCCTGTTGATGTTTTAGTTATAATGTGACTATTATCTGTTTTTGGTAAAACTATATTATTATTTTTACCATTATTATGATTGTTATTTATTGTGTCCCCTATTTTAAATGATATATAACAGACTGATGTACATGCCTGATTATTATGTATGAACTGTGCCCAAAACTTGGAAGGTTTCCATGACAAGGGGGGCAACTTTTCAGAGTCCAGTCTTTGTTGCGCAAATAAAAATTTCTTTACAAGAACAGCGGGCACCACTTGCAACAGACACAAACTGGTTGCTGCATCATCAATATCAGCCTTTAGTTCCCATGTAAATTCAGCATATCGCATGTACTGTTCAGCTAGCCTGTAAAGAAATGCAACAGTCAACTTCACACAACAGACAATGTGTCCCTTGTTAAAATGGAATATTACAACAATGAGAGGATGGATATGACAAATAGGAAATGCAGAAAGGCATACTGTCCTTAGCAGGATAAAATTTACAAATGTACAAGTCATTTCAGTTGTACCCCATGAGAGTGTTAAAGTGTTGTTGCTTTTTACAGTATATACATAAAGAAGGCAGTGGATAACATCAGAAGCTCCATCGGGCTGTTCATAGGGTCAGAGACTGTAGCAAAATTCAGGAAGACCTGCAGAGAATCATTTGGTTCAAGAGTTAGCATGTGATACTGAATGTAAATAAATGTAGCATACTGAGCATAGATAGGCAAACAGATCCATGACATAACGGCAATAAATCAGTGGAAACATTAACAACTGTAAAACACCCACGAGTAACTGTTCAGAATGCCCTAAAGTGGAATGACCAGATAAAACGGCTTGTAGGAAAAATGAAGTACAGGCTGAAATTCGTTGGACGAATATTAAGGAATTGTAGACCTTTGCATAGACTTTTGGTGCCACATACCTCTGGAAACTACTAAAAAATCCATGCTATGTAGAATCACTCTTCTATTACATTCCAAAGTTGAATTGAAACACTATTAGTCAGGTGGTAATAATGGTTTAGCTCTTCAGGTTATATGCTGATGGTTTTCTTCAAATATCTTTAAAGGAAGGGAGATTAGGTTTTAATCTTCCACTGAGGACAAGGATGTTAGAGACAGAGTTCAACCTCAGATCTGGTAAAGATGTGGAAGGAAATAAGTTGTGTTTTTTCAAAGTGACCTTAAAAGGATTTGCCTCAACTGACATGGGAAAGCTAAATCTGGATGGCAGGAGGGGGAGGGACTTGAACTGTCATCCTCGTGAATGTGAGTTCAGTTTCTTAACCACTGCACCTCTCACATAGCAAACAACCATGAAGAGCATGGCAGACGTATGTCCCACTGTACCAGTTATTAGGGTTTCTTCCAGTTCCAGTCACATATGGAGTGCAGGTAGAATGACTGACTGAATGCCTCTGTGATTACTGTAAATATTCTAACCTTGTCCCCATATCCCAATGACAGACATATGAATGCAGTTGTGGTACATTCTTAGGGTCATCATTTATTGCTGGTTCTTGGAACTCTGTTAGCAGACTTTTTGAGGATAATTTATGTCTATCTTCAAGGGTCAATCAGTTCAGCTTCTTCAGCATCTCTGCTGCAGCCTCCCACAGATCAAACAAACCTGTGGCCATTCAAACTGCCCTTCTCGTATATGTTCAGTATCCTATGTTAGTCCTATTTAGTGTGGGCCCCACACACTTTAGCAATATTCTAGAAGGGTCACTTGGACAATCTGTAAATGATCTCCTTTGTAGATTGATTGCACTTCCCCAGTATTCTACCAATAAACTGAAGTTAACCATCTGCATTACCTGCACCTGAGACTTTGTGATCATTCAATTTCACACACCTACAAAGTGTTACACACAGTTATTTGTATCAGCTGACTAATTCCAACTGTGACTAATTGATATTATAGTCATAGGATACTATGTTTTTTTTTTCATTTTGTAAGTGCACAATTTTACATTTCTGAACAATTAAAACAAGTTGTCAATCTTTGCACCACTTTGAAATCTTATCAATATCTGGCTGAGTATATATGTAGCCTCTTTCAGACAGCACTTCATTACAAGCAACTGCATCATCTGTAGAAAGTGTGAGGTTATGATTAACATTATTTATAAGGTCATTAATATACAATATGCACAGCAAGGGTCCCAAAACACTTTCCCAGGGCATACCTCTGGTGTTATGTGTGACATTTATGTATGAAAGATACCTGATGTAGAGCATATCTCAAGTGTTTGCTGGTGAATACGGTAAGCATTTTGCTTTTAAAACAATTAAGGAAATCTGTTCTGTAAAATTCTAAATGCCTGAAAACTATGACAGAAAATAGTTGAAATGAACAAGCAACTTTATTGTTATCAAGCATGAGGTGCTTCTTTCATCGCACGCAGTATGGGTTCTTCAGCTCATTGTTGTTGACGATGACAACTTGTGCCGTGCATGTCTGCTATGACAATGTGGTCACTTGCATGGTAACTCTATGCAGAGTTTATATTAAAATTTATCTTATTAGCATATTTTTGGAAGCATCTTTGACAGTAAAAAATACAGTTCATAAGATAATGAATATACTGTGAGGTTGTTGCTGGAATATGAAACAAGGGAAGTTCACAATGCACATATCAGCCACATAACTGTTATTACTCATCTGTATGGAGCAGATGTTTTTCTCAGGGATTTATTGGATGAATACATCATTATCAAATGACAAATAAAAACTGCAATCTTCACATAAATTACTCAAATTCCAGTTTTTCTCTTTGAATCCAACAAAATGTGAGAATACAAACAATCTAAATATCATGAAACATATGTGGTGTGACAGGAAAACATAGTTAAAAGCAAGGGTACAATTTATAAACAAATAATACTGAAACACAAGGTAGAATTTAAGAATAAAATTAAAATTCACCTTATGCAGTGTATCATGTCTTTCGCATCTCTGAGAGGGATCCTATCAGCAACATATTGTGCCACTGTTGTGCACTCTGCAGATTCCTCTACTGGTAACTTAGAAAAACTTGGCCCAAATGATTCTATTAGATACAACAAAACAGCTGCTGCTCGAACCTGGAAAAAGAAAAAAACTGAAAAATATACCTGATGCAAGAATTCACATACAAGGGAGACTGGAGCCCATCATCTTCTAAAGCTGTCTTAAAAAAGGAGGATTCACAACCCTTTCAACAAAGCTTATGCTTAATACAACTCTACTGTATACACTAACATTCACCAGCTTTTTCAGTTACTCTGCTATAAGTTACAATGCGAAAGGCTTCAATGAAGTCTATTAAAACATATGCTGGCAACTAATCCACAATCTTGACATGCTGCTGATAAATGTCTCCCACAATGATAGCCTTTTCTGAGGGTCTGCTGCTCGTAATTAAACCAATATTTTGAATTAAGAATCTTCCTCAAATACAAGTATACGAGATGTTTCATTTGCTTAAAGATTATGGGCATGACAATAATTGGTCTCCAATTACTCATTTTGGACTTTTGATAAGCTTTTAGAACTGGTAAATTGTACCTGTTTTCCAGCTTTCTGCTAGACCTGTGTCATTTAGTGGCACTTAAAATGTGACTTTCAAGACAAGAGATCATTACGTTTCCCTCTATTTTTAGGATATATTCAGGTATATTATCTGCTCATGCTAGGTTCTATACACATATTGTCTTTATGGTAGAAATGTCATATTAAATTTGTTCACTATGATAGATCATTGTTTCAAGTATCATGTACTTCAAAGAATCATGTACTGTAGTGCCATCAACCTTCTTCATTGCTGGTATTTCATTACCGTAGCTTTTTCTACAGTAAGGCTGCCATTGTTCAAAATATTACCGATATACCTCTCATATATGTCCCTTTTTTTTTTTTTTTTACTCAGTATGGTTACAAGATTTTGATAAGCTAACATGAAAGTTAAGTCAATATATTTAGGTTTGTGGGTTCTTCTAACTTCAGACTTATGATCTGACCATTATAATAATTTAAATATAGATAAGTTATTGGATACATTTAGTGAGTTGTTTAAAATCCTTATGTAAGAAGGCCACTGTACTCCACCTAGATGCCCAGGTCAAGAGGTGTTCTCATAGGAATGTTTGGAAAACTCTGCATTTTCAAATTTACAAAATTGCTAGCCAATTATCTCTGGGCAGTGAAAAATTTTGCACTACAGATAGATGCATATAAAAGTACTGCACATGACAGTTCTCTACTTTCTGGAACTATAACTTGCCTCTTTGTAGAGGCATAGGTTAAGGAAGGTTAAAAAGAAAAGGAAGGTCACACAAACCCCAGGATGAGAGGGATCCATCTGCTGCGAAGTTGAGAGGAGGCAAAATGACACCTTCCCATTTCATGTTTGTCATCACAACTGCATCCTTGCAACATATGTGTTTCTCTCATCCAGAGCTTGTGTAACCTTGCCTTCCTTTTCAAATTTTTCAAATGATTCCTCTTGACTTCCTGAAGAAGAATGTAATAGGGCACATTTAAAAGTAGGCATTCGTAAAATATCAGCTTTCCCACAGATTCCTTCAGTAGATGAGAAACAAACAATGACACATTGATACACACAAAACTTTCAAACACATGATCATTGTTGGCTAGGGGCACTGTGGTGCCACTGGATGAGCAGCAATCTCAGCAGGAATAGGAAGTGAGGTACAGAAGATATGTGGAACAGAGATTTCAAGGTATAGCAGGTTAGGGGTGCGTGAAGATGCTGTAGTGCTGCCTGTATCAGGCAGTGTGCGGAGACATGGTTGGAGCAGGACCGTGGGTGGAGGATACAAGCAAAAAGAGAGAAAGGACTATGCAGATGGGTAGTGGGGTGGTGGTGGTTGTGTGTGTGTGGAGGGGGGGGGTTTGGGGGAGGGGTGGAGGGTGGAGACGAAAGTCTTATGTGAAACAGATGGAGGACAGAGACTAATGAAGGAAGGTTGAAACAAGGGAGGTTACAGGAATGAAAGATATATTGCAGGGAGAGTTTCCAATTGTGCAATTCAGAAAAGCTGTGGGAAGACCATAAAAGGCAAGAGTTATGAAGCAGCCACAGAGATTAAGCACATTGCCTTGTATTAAATACTCCGCAACTGGGTGGACCAGCTGTATAAAGGTCATAGTTTGGTGGACAACTTTCATGCAGGCAGGCAGTTTCGTTAGTGGTCATGCCCAAATAGAATGCTGCACAGTGACTGCTGTTAAGTTGTTAAGACTATGTGGGTTACCTGACAGGTAGCTCTACCTTTGATGGGGTAGGAAATGCCAGTGACGGGACCGGAGTAGGTAGTAGTGGGAGGAAGTATGGAAAACATCTTGTACCTGTGTCTATTGCAGGGATATGATCCATGGGTAAAGGGATTGGAAGAAGGAGTTTAAAAGGATCGACAACGATATTGTGTAGGTTAATTGGCAGCGGAACACCACTGTGAGAGTCCTGGGAAGAGTGTTTCTTATTTAAGGACACAGCAAGAGGTAGTCAAAACCCTGGCAGAGAACATGAGTCAGTTGCTAGTATTGTGTGGTTCTGAGTCACAAGGGTGGCTGCTACTTTATGGGTGGTCAGTGAGTACAGTAGGTTACAAATTGTCGGAAATCTTTTTTTGGACAAGGCATGGAAGATAATTTTGCCCTGCAAAGACCTCAGTGACACCCTTAGCATACTAGGAGAACTGCTCACCTCTACTGATGCAATGACCGCGTTTAGTTACACTGTTTGTAAAGGACTACTTCATATAGGACAGGTTGCAGCTGCTGATTGCAAGGTATTGTTCTTGGTTAGCTGGTTTGATGTGTAAGGAGATATTGAGAGAACCATCCAAGGTCGACATTTAATAATGTAGCTTGTATGATTGACTTGGCATTTCTTGTCTCACCTCTCCTCAGTCAACAGTTGTAGCACTGTACCTCCATGGGATTTGAAATTTGCGGAGCCACTCTGCACTGCCTACACACTTCTTGCATAGCTAACTATAATTAGTGATGATAAATAGCTAATTATTTGACTTCAGTGTTGGTGTTATAGGATTTCCTATCCAAAATTTCCACAATAAGCAAAGTCCTATGCAGATGTTTTTATTACAGTGAACATTATCACCTCAGTTTTCATCATGGAACTGGAGCAGGCAGGTGTTGACTGCTTGCAGTGACTACTGATGACACACAGAATTTCCAGTCACAGCAAGGATACATTTCACTAGTTTCCCTCATTGTGTCTATCAAAGACCATTTAGACACAGTCCACATTTCGTAAAACATTTTCTCTTGTGTCACCTTTATTTATATATTTATTTTTTGACGCCAAGTTATTCAGTGAGTCTATTCATAGCCTGATATCAACCTACGAAGTTGTATCATGCAGGAAAATTAATGAACATTATACGAAAACACTGCAATAGGGGCAGTAACTCGATATTATATTGGATATATTGGAATATTGCAGGCATGACTGTCTCCAAACATTTTAGTGCTACACTTGTATCTGTATTTTAAGCTACTACAGAATCTCTTTTACTGTGCTGTCATGCTTGTTTTGCAAAACAATGCTATCATATTCATTATTTTCAATTACAGCAGCTTTCTTTGCATAGTTCCCACTGTATGCTAGATGCTAATTATGGTCCGCTGTAGAGATATTTTTCTTGTGTGTGTCTTTTTCCACATAATTAGGTGCAGGTGAACGAAACATTAATAAAAGGTATACCCTACAGTAAAAAATAATTATTTACTATGGACAAGGAGGAAAAGTTCCTTACCTTATGATCAGGAAGTTGTTCTTCACTCAGGCACCACTGAATAACAGAATTGCATAGTAATTTCCAAAGATCTGGAAATGATTGTAGCAGGCACACATATTGTTTGGGCCACTTCTTCATGGAATCTTCTGAACATGCCCACATACAGTTAACAAAAACTTCTAAATATAACTGTATGACCTGAAAAGATCCAGATTTATTACAAGTCACCTAAAATGAAACTGTGCATTTTGAGTCAATAAAAATACACACACACACACACAGACAGGAGAAGGGGTTAAGACAAAGAAAGTTACAAATAAAATGACAAACTACACCCTAAAATTTCACCCCTACAAATTCTTTTATGATAAAACTGAGGAAGGAAAGGCAGATTAAGGTCAACCACCCATCAACAATATGATTATTAGCGAAAAAAAAATCTTTGCTGGCATTCAGAAGAAACTCTTTAATGTGCTAGGCTAGAAATAAGCACATGTATGCACGCAAGTGCCTGCACGTTGTAAAGGGATACCCTCCTCTACCATTACTTTTCCTCAAAAGAAGTAATCTATACCAAAAATATTTTCGAATCTTCTGTAGGTTAATATTATCTCAGCTGTTTTTCTAGAAGACTTTCATATGATTTTGTACACGATGTGGTATATTTCAAGCTATAATCCATAAAAACAAATTACTTTATTTTAGTTGCTACAATCGATATGTACTAGCTCTGTGTGTACAGTTAAAATTACTTTTGTTTTAGAAACATTTGAAATTACAAAATATCTGGCACACTTAAAATTCCTATTATTAACTACGCAATCAGATGATATTTATTATGTTTACTTCTGGATTCACTTATAAAATAATGGAACACATTAATAGAAAGTCATTTGTCAAGAAAGTTTGTAAATTCTTTGGAATATTATTAGTACTGCAGAATGTGTGAGTAGTGGGCATGATTCTGATGTGATTTGACATGTTTTTATGTTTGCCAATAACAATGTAATTTTGTGTTTTGAATTGGAAATTGTGTTGCATAGAAAAATGTGAAAGAATAAAAATTATAGAAACAGAAATTAATTGGTCAGGCAATATTACACCACTATTTATTTCAATTGGAAGCATGAGATCCTACAATGTCAAAAATCTCTGCTTCAAGGATCAGCCCCAAGATGTGATGTAGTGGAGCTAACTACAAGAAAAGAAGAAAAGTAAAACAGTTTATTGTCAATCTTACTCCTCCCCAAGCTTAGTAAAAGAGTTTTATTTTGAAGTCAGTGACAATCAACAATTGAGGGTCAGGAAGATTACAAGTGGTAATGTCGTCTGGGATCAGTTGACTGATAATGAAGTTGTGTCTGTTGCAGAAGAAGGGAGAGTGATTTGTGCCATTTGTAGTTTATACATAAATGAATTTTGGATCATGGGAAGGAGAAAAAACCAAGGACTGCCCAACAAAGTCGTATCAATAGTGATGAGGCACTATCAACAATGACTGACCGGACAGAATGAAAGAGGACTGCAACTACGACAAGGGACATCAAAAAAAGGATGGTAAGTACACACTGTTTGTGAAGTTAATTTGTTTGTGGATTCATGTGCTTGTTAACAAGAAGAACAGAGGTGAGGGCAGGTGTGATGTAGGAGCGAAAGCTGTGGAACCCAGTCAGGATATGTTCGAGTCGAGTGAAAGTGTAGTCAGCAAAGAAACAGTAAAAACTTATATTTTGCAGTTAATTTTGGCAAAACTACAGGAAATGAAGACAGATAACAATAGCAAATTGGGTAGGGTGCAAGATCAAATGGACCAACTTCTTAATCAGGTTTCAGAGCTAAAAAATGGGTTGTCAGAGGGATTAGAAAGTGGGGATGAAAAAGTTGATGTCTCAGAAATTAAATTTATTGTTTTGAAAATTGAGTTAATTGCCAAATCTGTAAGACAATCAAAGAATGTTAATGACATCAGAGTTGAACAGAAGGCAGTAACGGAAAAAAATTGAACAAAACTTTAGCAGTTTAGATCAAAAAATTTTACACATTGAAAACAATATGCAAACTAATGTAGAAATTCTGCATTAAAACAATGGTATTGCGTGGTCCAACACTCCAATCAAAAGTTTTCCTTCAGACAATTTACATCTGGGTAAATTTAAATTTAACTCAGTGGGGAACATATCAAAGTTCCGAAAAAAATGTTTTAAATAAATTTTGGTTGGAAGCTGAACAGGGGAGAATTAAAAGTGAATTTCTGAACAGTCCTAATTATAGGAATAGAGATGGAACTCTGAAAGAGTTTTATAAGAACCAACTTAAGAGATTAACACGCCTTGACAAACCATTTGACGAAACAACATTGATCGATGCGCTTAAAAGGAGATTACCAGTAAGCCTGCAGTGGAATTTAGTACACAGACCTGACAATTGTCTTGAACAATTTTTGCGATATGTTGACAAGCTGGGTAGGGAACTGGTAAGAAGTATGTACCATAACAAATGGAATGATAGACATCACAATGGTAATAACTATAGAAACAGAGGTAATGGTAACTTCTACCATGATCAAAATGTTAACAGAGAGAGAAATTTTGAACATTAGCAGAACAGGAATAATGGGGATAACTATGGGCAGTTTAACAGAAGAAACAGTCCTCAATGAGGGTCCACAGCTATGGGGCTAGGAAACACAATAAGAACAGGAACCCCAATTTACACTTGCAATTAGACAATAATAGCAGTGTTAATATTATGACACAGGTATCTGAAGTTAAACAGAAGGAATATCAGATTTCACATTTATGTTTTGATCAAACATTTTGGGATACTATGTCTAATTATGGTAATGTAGGCACTAATCACAAACCAGAATGTGAGAATACTGAAAATTTTGATGTAGTATGTATTAATGATTTCTTTTCTTGGTCATAAAACAGTGTTATTGATGTATAGAAATCAGGTGATGACTGTATTGGATCTCAACTAGAGGGTATTTTTTATGTAGATGTGAATGACAGCTGTGAAATAACTGTGGTTGGCAAGCCTGCGACTGGTAGCTTATTGCAAATGAATGTAGGTGAGGTAAGTGACTTTGATGGAGATGAGACTTTTGTTGTTGTTGATTTTTTTGATGAAGTAATTTTGGAAGATTTCAATGATGATGATGACGACGACGATTATGATTATCAGGTATTTGTGGAGTTTAAGAACAATGAAGTTTCACAGCTATTCGTGAATGATGTTGACAATACATATAAGGTAAGTGATGTATGTGATGATGTAAGTTAGTCATAGTATACCAGTCCAGTCAAAGCAGTCTTTCATTAATATCATGCAGAGTAATGATCCAACAGTAGAGGCGAATTATCGGTAAGCCCAGAGAATAAATTTGGAAACTTTTTGAAGTTGGTGTGGGACCAGATTGATGATAACATAGATAAATGTGCATTCTGGAATAAGTTAGGTATGGTTTGTCAAAATTTGTATCCAAATTGGTGGAATGATCTAAGTAGGAAGTGTAAATATTCATTCATTGTGTTTAATCTTCACCTGACAACACGAGTAACCAAAGTACTGGTATGATATCAGTAAAGTTGATAAAATTCTGTAAAGACAGTGTAGATGTATCATTTGATGAAATTGAAAGTGATCTTTTACATGAAGTGTCTAATGAGAGAGATGATGATTCAGATTGTGGGTGTCCTTACATTAAGATTAATGATGATCAGTGGGAAGGGAACTGTCTGATTGATACAGGTAGTCTGATTTGCGGGAAATCTGACCAATTTAGAGACAAGATCCAGTGTAGTAAGAATTTTGTGGAAATGTCCATTGTACGTGTAAAGATAAGTGGAGCTACTGGTAAGCAAAACAAGTATTAAAATGTTAAGTACTGTTAACATATTGTATAGAAGACAAAACCTCTGAGCGTGGACACTTAGTGATCCCTAGTCTGAAAGAAAATATACACGATGTATGCAGATTCATAAGACTACATTATTGTGTTTTGTTTGTCGTGAATTTAATGTGTAAGATGATGTGATTATTAGAGTTCCGTCGTATCTATAGATCGAGTTTAAATCTATTTTGCAGATTTATATGACTATATAATTGTGTTTTGTTCGTCATAAATTTAGTATGTAAGATGATGTGCTTTCTTAAGTTCTTTCTCATCTATTGACTGAGACAAAATCTGTGATACACTATATAATTATGTTTTGTAATATATTTGTGCTTTAGAATTTGATACATATATGCCGAGAGACTAAATGAGTAGATCCTTTTACAATTTTGAAATGGGACAATGTTCACAATTTGTACTGTCTAAATTACATCTTAGTATCTCTGTGTGCATCACCTTCTTAGTTCATTTTTTTTTTTTTTCATTGCATTTAACTCTGTTTAATAACGTTTCATATGTGAACATTTTTTAATCTCATCTGACATATATCCTACATAATTGCTTTTGTGATATCAATAGGGAGAGCATATGCCACGTGATGTGAAGAAGGTATTGAACAGCACATTTATTACACAAAACAATGTTTTAGGATTTGATGCGAATGCTAGACAGAAAGTTACCTATTCGTTGGAGTGTTTGATGAGAACTCTAGGAAGGAAATTGAAAGATGTGGGCAGATCCTCTCCCCACACTGCTGTATGGCTGTACCCTGCTGGACCAGTCATCTTACAAGAGACCATAGGTGCTGGGCAATGTACTCAACTACATCAGTGTTGTAACTGAGATTTGTAAATTGTTAGTCAAGACTGCCAAAGACAGTGTTATTCCACATAAATGTATGTTTTTTACAAGTAGGGAGATTGACTTCCCAATACAATATGTAACTTGGAATAAGAATGTACGTTTTTTTTCATCAATTGTAAATGAATCTTCTACATCTCCACATATGTAGGTTAATTTTTATGGACAATCAGAGAAAATTCAGAGCCTAAGAGTACAAGTGAGCTGACTCTAAAAACTTGCAATGATGGGTGCAGACCACAAGAATATGCTAAATCATGAGTAGGAATAGTGTGGAACACATTTACTAGTACAACAATATAACAAGGTGTATACATGTCTGCTTTCATACACTGATTTTGGTTCTCTAGCTACTTGATTATGTCATCATTCAAAGCTAACTATAACTCTGTTTACCTATATTTATTCTGAGTACTGCAATTTGGAACTTGAGTTGTGGGCAGACTCATGCTTAACTCTGTTGTGGGTACCCCAGTCCATCGCGACTGTGTGTGTGTGTGTGTGTGTGTGTGTGTGTGTGTGTGTGTGTCCTCAACAAAAGTGAACAACTATTGATTGAGGCTAGATGTTTCTTATATTTATTCTTTACATATTATTGAACTTATTGATACGATTATGAACTTTATTCATTTTCTTGTGTCGAAACATTTTTTGCTGGTTTCTTCCTGGTATGATTTGGATTCATGGGTAAGCTTAGGCCCTAATATTTTGTTCATTATTTTGTTCTTTCATGAGTCAACATATCCTTAAATACTCTGGTTTACGTGGCTGATTGATTTTGTGCTATATTCCTGCTTATGATTTAGTGTATTCTTGTTGTCTGTACCCATCATTGCAAGTTTTTAGAGTCAGCTCACTCGTTGTACTCTTAGGCTCTGAATTTTCTCTGTTTTCTTTTGAAGATTTTGAAGGTGTGATTTTATGGATGTAATCTTACAATTTGTAATTCTAGTAATTTACATTCTCATTGAATTTATTTCTATAATTTAGTGTTGCAATGTTGTAGTTTTGACTTTGTATTATTTGTCATGTGACAGTATGTTCTACAGATCTGAAAATCTGAATGCCATATCCTGATATATGTATAGATTATGGCTTGTATAGTAGATATTTTCTTAAGTTTTCTGACATATATTATGTATCAGATACTTCTATAGATCTGTATACTATCTTTTGGCATTATTTTGTACACCATTTGGAAAATCTTATAGTCTGTCAAAAAACATTGTAAACACATTGCTTCCAAATTCTGTGACAGGGATATTGTAAAGGGGTACCCTCCTCTATCATTACTTTTCCTCAACATAAGTAATCAATACCAAAAATATTTTTGAATCTTGTATAGGTTAATATTACCCCAACTGTTTTCCAAAAGAATTTCATATGATTCTGTACAAGATGCAAAGTCTGCTGCACTCTATGTTGGCATGACAACCAACAAGCTGTTTGTCTGCATGAATGGCCACTGACAAACTGTGGCCAAGAAACAAGTGGACCATCCGGTGGCTAAGCAAGCTGCCAAATGTAACATCCTTCATTTCAATGACTACTTCACAGCTTGTGCCATATGGATTCTTCCCAGCAATACCAGCTTTTCTGAATTGTGCAGTTGGGAACTTTCCCTGCAATTTATCCTATGTTCCCGCAACCCTCGTGACCTCAACATTCATTAGTCATTGTCCTCACCCACACACACCTATGGACCTATGCAGTTCGGCTAGATGGAATGAAGGGAGAGGTTTGTTAGGTTGGGAGGGTACAGGAGAAAGAAGCGGGAAGCATGATGAGGTGTTGGGAACTGGTGGCTAGTAGCTTGGAATGGGGCAACATGTGCGCATGATAGGAATGCAGGAAGGGAGGGGGGGGGGGGGGGGGGGACAGCAGGTTCATGGGCTCATGGGCTATGGGCTAGGCGTACAATACATGGGCACCAGTGCTGAAAACATCAAGCAGCGCATGGTGAAGGTGAAGTGGAGATATACATTGGGAGTGGGTGACAGAACAGAAAGAGGGGAAAATGTTGGGAGCAGTGGTTTAGAGGAAAGTGAGGCCAGGACTACAGGAGCAAAGGATATACTGCAAGTATACCTTCCATCTATGCATGTCAAAAAAGCTGTTACTAGAGGGAAGGATCTAAGTGGCACGAATTGTGAATCAGACATTGAACTCAAGCAGTGTGTTGTGCCACTGAATGGTCAACTTTGTTTTTGGCCAAAGTTTGATGGTAGTCATTCATTCTGGAGGGCAGCTGATTGGTGATCATGGCCACAAAAAATGCTGTGCAGAAATTGCACCAGAGGTGGTACATGACATGGCTGTTTACACAAGTGACGCTGCCTCTAAAGGGATAAGATAAATCTATGACAGGACTGGGGTACCATGTGCGGGATGGGTGAATAGCACCTGAGCATTCCACAGGGATGTGATACCTGCAGTGACAGGGTGTGGGGGTGTCATAGTTACGATGTCCCTCATTTCTGGGCACAGTGATAGTGGTTCAAAGCCTTGGTGAAGGACATGGTTGAGCTGCTCCAGTCCTGGGTGGTGAGAGAGCACTCCTTTGCAGATGATGCACAGGGTGAGGGGGGGGGGGGGGGTTGGGAAATATTATGGGTGTGCGAGGATATGAGGATATAGTGGGATGCTCGCAAAGTCTTCATTCTTTTTTGTGTGCCTGCCGACGACTCAATGCTTCTGCTGTTCATTGCATTGTCTCCTTCCCTCTTAAAGTATTTACATTCTGTCAGAACTTTCCTTATTATATATCTGATCATTAGAGACATAGCAAAAGCTTAGTTTAGACAAGGATAATATTTTGTGGAACCTGTGGAGAAAGGTCTCTAGGACATGGAAACACAATATGCATCTATATTTTTATTGTTTATTAAATCTCCACTTCTTCCATTAGGTGTCTGTGAGTGCATTTATTTACTTAATTACATAAATTATTACTTCATTAAAGCTTACTTATACTGGCCTAAGCAATGAATTTATTTTCCTCCTCACTCATGGTAGTAATCTGTTAATTCAGAAACGTGTTTTTGATGGTGTTGAGCCACAGACATGCAATATTTTTTACGAGAGTAAACTGCCATTTGATTGTGGTTTACCAGATATGACATAATAATGTTCTCAACTTCTAGCATTTTACTTGAGAATAGCATAAAAGTTGAAATGTTGACAGTACAGAAGATACAAATATAGTACACAATCAGATGTTAATTCAAAGTTCTATTAGTCTCATTCTCCCTTTGTCTCACACACACACACACACACACACACACACACACACACACACACACATGCACACATCTGTAAACTGTGTGTGCTATTAATTCAAGACCAGCACCATTTGAACACAGAGCACAGTATGGAATAGCAATTCACATTAGTGCAGTGTAACAAAGAGAATGGTGTCTGTCCATTTAAAGCATCTTGTTTCAGAAAATATCAAGAGTTTAATGATTTACCAGCTGTAGTATTCACTTTATTTGTGCTTATCTCTCATTGCCTCATCTTCCAAGTGTGAGATCATCAGTTCTCTTGAACAGATGATCTTAGATTGTGCCTGTTCCCACTCCATTTTCTGTTTATACTTCCTGTATAACAACTTTCCTTGATTTCAATTACTTCTCTTTCTCCACTTCCTCTTGTTCTGTCTACTACTTCCATATCCTTCATTTTACTTGGTATTTCTTTGACCTTTATTTCTTTCTTTGTGTTTCTATGTTTCCTAGGAACTGTTCTCTCTCTCTCTCTCTCTCTCTCTCTCTCTCTCTCTCTCTCTCTCTCTCTCTCTCCCCTCCCAGAAATGTTAACTGCTGAGCTTTATCTTCTATACTATAACAGAAACACATGCAGCTGCAAAAAATTTGAAGGATTTACAACAAATGAGCTATGTCCTTCAATGCTAACCTCAGATAGTACTGTACAGTCAACAAACCAGAGGACCATTATATATAAGAATTCCACGTGATGAATAGCAAAGATGTGGACATCTACCAAGGCCAGAAAGCATAAATGAATTAATAATAAAAAAATTACATGGAAAAGGGAGAAAGTTCCCAAGGAAGGTTAAAGGTCTGATAAGAGGAAAAAGCAAGCACAGATAGTGGCAGACTAACAGAATGTACATGAATGTGGAAAAGATAATAGACGAGACAACATGATCATGAAATACTATCTTCTAATGCCACATAACATACACAAGTCTCCACTGGTTAATGAAGTAGAAAAGGGTATGCAAGAAACACACCTCACACAAAGATATTCAGCAATGAGACTCCCCATCAAGAGGAATCATTGAGCACTCTTGCTTGAAAGCAGGTAAGATGTTTAAAAGACTGAAATAGTGGAGAAGATTAAAACTTCAGGAAATAAATGGACAACCACTCTTCTGAAGATGAATGATGGGTGGCATGTAGGTAGTGTGTGTGCATGAACATGCACACATGCGTGCACACACACACACACACACACACACACACACACACACACACACACACACACACACATTTATGTGTCATGGAGTTGAGTGTTAAGTGTGCTACAGCTATACAGCTAGAGAAGTAGCAGCCAGGAGACCAATGAGACATGTTTTCAATGACTTTTAAAGAAAATTTTGTCAACAGAATTAGACTAAAAACCCTAAGAGATTTTCCTCTTATGTAAAATCAGCAAGCAGTTCAAAATCATTGACTGAATCACACAGTGACCATACAGGCACTGAAATGACAGATGACAAAGAGAAACCGAAATACCAAACTCTGACTTCCGAAGCTGTTTCACCATGGAAGATCATAAGAACACTGAAATTGCAGCTATAGATAACCAGCTGTGAAATAGAAAAGTTAGCAGTGGAATAACATCAGGACTATATAAGATACTTGTAACATTCTACAAAGATTATGTATAAGAACTTCCTCCTCTTCTAGCAGCAGTTTATCATAGTTCACTGGACAGATGAAGGATATGTAGTGAATGAAAAAGAAGCAGGTCATTTCCATTTTCAAAAAGGGTTGCAGGACAGCTGCATATAGCTGTAGGCCTATACTGTTGACACCCACCTGTCAATGTTGCTTCACATCCGTGGGTGTAAACCTCAAATTTGCCCCACATGCAACCCCTGGATGGTGCTAAGAAGGCAACAAAACTGGCAGCCAGAAAATCTTTCTAGATATCCTGGCTATTCGAGAAGTACGTAACCGAGAGGAAATGACTCATAATCACATCAAAAGACCTTCTCAGGGCCAAACATCTAGGAGACTTGGAACAAGTATTAAAATATGGCAACTGAATATTGAGGGCATTAATAAAACCAAATGCCAATTTCTTCAAAAGTTACTAATTAAACACAACATCGACGTGGTTGCCCTACAGGAAACCAACACGGACAACAAAGATCAACTAAGCTCCACAGGAAAAATACCAGGATACGATATCATTGATGCAACACACCACCATGCCTATGGAGTAGCAACACATATAAAATTAAATAGAGAATGCTCACCTGCTATCCACTTCCACAAATGGAAATATCCGCTCTGTGATATTCAGAATAGGTGAACTGGTCATAAGTAAAATTTAGAAAAGCACCAGTATAAACATGGCCAGCAGATGTGCTCGAATCATACCACCGTCCCGCCATCTTAATAGGAGACTAACAGCTACCACACGCAATGGCGATACAGAAAAAACTGATGCAAATAGTGAAGCCCCTTAGGAAACTGGGCAGAAGAAAACAAAATACATCTCATTTTCAATGCTAAAGATCGTAGTTCCTTCAGATCAGCAGCTTGGAAATGAGAGTATGACCCACACCTATGCTTTGTCACAGCTGATGAAAATCATCAGCTGCGTAACACAAGCCAAATGATTTGCCAGATTTCCATCATAGTCAACATCATCCAGTCCTAGTAGAAATCAGCACAAGTATTCCATTGATAAACTCAACTCCTCGACCCAGATGGAACCTACAAAAAGTGGTTTGGAAAGCTTACTCTGAACCATCCAGTCCTAGTAGAAATCAGCACAAGTATTCCATTGATAACCTCAACTCCTCGACCCAGATGGAACCTACAAAAAGTGGTTTGGAAAGCTTACTCTGAAGACCTCGATAAATGCCTGGGATGGATCCCTCCATCTGCTGATAGCTATAAAAGATTTGTGGGAGGAGTCATCAGTACTGCAAAAAAGCACATAGCTGGAGGATACTGCAAAGAATACAATCCAGGTTGGGATGACAAATGTGAGGAACTGTATAATGACTACCAAAGCAGGGGTGACAGAGAAATAGCAGATGAACACATACACAGCCTTGATACAGTACGAGGACAGAAGTGGATGGAAACTACTTAGGCTATGGACTTTAAAGTATCCAGCAGAAAAGCATGGTCTCCGCTTCGAAAACTAGGAGGAGCCAGCCATATCACTCGAGAAGAAAACCCCACAACACCTAACAAATTGCTTTAGACATCTAAAGGGGTAAACCACTGAGAGACGACAATATGCATTAAACATGAACTTAGAAAGCTAAAAGCAACAGCCAGTGTTGACACTAAATATTCATGCGTCTCGGCAGTGATAAAGGACACAAAACCAGATAAAGCCCAGGCTCAGGTGACGTCCTCCCAGAGTTTCTTATCAAGTTTGGCAAATACATGAAAATATGGTTAGCCAAGTTCTTTATATCACTACTGCAGGCAGAAAACATACCCTGAGAACTTAAATCACCCTCCTAAACCCAGCTAAACCAGGAAATCTTACACAAAACTAACGGGCCATAACACTGCTTAGAATGGTGTGCAGACTTCTGGAACAAGTACTACTTAACAGGTGTGGTCAGACAATACTCACGGCCATCTCAGTAGAACAGGCCAGCTTTCGTCCCAACCGAAGCTGTGCACACCAAGTCCAGACCCTTACAACACATACTGAACGGGATTCCAAAAGAAATTAAAAAATCTGTGGCCTTCACTGACCTGTCAGCAGCTTCTGATACCATCTGCAGACAAGGCCTACTCTATAAACTGATGAAAATAATTCCCTGTCAAAAAGTGACAAAGCTTATTGGTAACATGATTGGCAACAGGGGATTCCAGGTCATTATGGCAAACGTCAGTAAACAGAAATTCCTTCAAAATGGCTTACCTCAAGGCTCGGTATTAGCCTCACAGCTTCTCAGCCTATACATTGCTGACATGCTAGAAACAGCTTGTACGAAATTTGGCTACACTGATGACTGGGCCATTGCAGCAACGCACACCTATTTTGATACAATAGAAGAAACCCTGACATCCAATCTGTCTGCCCTGGCGGCATACTTTCTTAAATGGAGGCTTAGGACTAATGTCACAAAGACAGAAGTAACTTGTAGTTGTAGTTGTAATTGTTGTAGTAGTAGTAGCTTTATTCATCCGTAGATCTCTTTTTACAAGGATATAGGACATGTCAAAGCATTTACAAGTTTAGACTAATTTCAAATAAGCTAATTTGTATACACATACATTTACAGACTTCTAGTTAGAAACAATCATTAGATTTACTCCTTGTATACAATACTTTTTTTTACAAATAATTTATTATACAATGTAATGCCATACTGTTCATCCATATCTCAATATCAGTCACTGCACACACTATACACACATTGTTTCATAACACTTCACACACTTCATACACACACACACACACACACACACACACACACACACACACACACACACACACACACTGGTCATCTCTGGGCCATTTTCCATACCACAACTTCCCATTTGCTATCCTCAACAACTGAGTCAGCATCCCTCTATAATGAGTGAGAAGTTGAGCTCAGAAAGAGGAAGAAGTTTTAGTGTTGTGCTATTCATAGCTTGGGGGGTAAGTATTTACAGAAAAGGAAAAAAGAAGGGGAAAAAACATAGCGTGAAGGAGTTACGTGGAATGTTGGAGGTTTTATAATCATCATCATCATCATTATTATTATTTATTTACATTTTTTTACCAAAACCCTACTTCAATGTATAAAATGTATTGCATAACAGGTACTTTTTAGCTACCTTTTTAAATCAGTGTATTTTTGCGATTTCTTTAATCTCTTTTGGTAATTTATTGTACAGTTTTATTCCTTGATAGAAAATGCTGTTTTGACTTTTATGTTTATATTTTCTTGGTAAATGTAAATTGAGTCTAGCGCTTGTTCCATGGTCATGGACAGACGCATATTATGTTTGCGTATAATGACTTCTCTGGAGACTAGAAATCTACTTTGTAGGAATCAGCATGGGTTTTGAAAAAGACGGTCGTGTGAAACCCAGCTCGCGCTATTCGTCCACGAGACTCAGAGGGCCATAGACACGGGTTCACAGGTAGATGCCATGTTTCTTGACTTACACAAGGTGTTCGATACAATTCCCTAGTCGTTTAATGAACAAAATAAGAGCATATGGACTATCAGAGCAATTGTGTGATTGGATTGAAGAGGTCCTAGATAACAGAAAGCAGCATGTCATTCTCAATGGAGAGAAGTCTTCCAAAGTAAGAGTAATTTCAGGTGTGCCACAGTGGAGTGTCGTAGGACCGTTGCTATTCACAAATACATAAATGACCTTGTGGATGACATCGGAAGTTCACTGAGGCTTTTTGTGGATGATGCTGTGGTATATCGAGAGGTTGTAACAATGGAAAATTGTACTGAAATGCAGGAGGATCTGCAGCGAATTGACGCATGGTGCAGGGAATGGCAATTGAATCTCAATGTAGACAAGTGTAATGTGCTGCGAATACATAGAAAGAAAGATCCCTTATCATTTAATTACAAAATAGCAGGTCAGCAACTGGAAGCAGTTAATTCCATAAATTATCTGGGAGGACACATTAGGAGTGATTTAAAATGGAATGATCAAATAAAGTTGATCGGCAGTCAAGCAGATGCCAGACTGAGATTCATTGGAAGAATCCTAAGGAAATGCATTCTGAAAACAAAGGAAGTAGGTTACATTACGCTTGTTCGCCCACTGCTTGAATACTGCTCAGCAGTGTGGGATCCGTACCAGATAGGGTTGATAGAAGAGATAGAGAAGTCCCAACGGAGAGCAGCGCACTTCGTTACAGGATCATTTAGTAATCGCGAAAGTGTTACGGTGATTATATATAAACTCCAGTGGAAGACTCTGGAGGAGAGACGCTCAGTAGCTTGGTACGGGCTTTTGTTTAAGTTTTGAGAACATACCTTCACCAAGGATCAAGCAGTATATTGCTCCCTCCTTTGTATATCTCACGAAGAGACCATGAGGATAAAATCAGAGAGATTTGAGCCCACACAGAGGCATACCGACAATCCTTCTGTCCACGAACAATACGAGACTGGAATAGAAGGGAGAACCAATAGAGGTACACAAGGTACCCTCCGCCACACACCGTTACGTGGCTTGCGGAGTATGGATGTAGATGTAAATGTAGATGTTGTGCAGTGTTTACCAATGTTATTTTTGACATTTACAGCTGACTGGTAAATGTATTCACGTGGTGCATTTAAAACGCTCAGTGTTTTGAACAGATCTGTACAATGAGCTCAACTACTATTTTTGGTTATTATTCTTGTGGCTCTTTTCTGGTGTTTGAAAATTGTGTTAATATTTTGTGCGTTTGTTCCCCAAAACTGAATGCCATAGCTAAGAACTGAGTGTACATATGAATAGTATGTAACTAAAAGACACTGCATGTTACACACTGATGGGTTTCTAAGGGTACAACATGCTGGTGACATTCTGTTTGCAAGTACCTCCGTGTGTTCACACCACTTCAACTGAGAATCAATATTCATTCCTAGAAATTTTGCAATTGTTACATTGTCTATAGAGGTGCCATCTACATTTAATTTAATACTGTCATTTTCCCTTTTCAATCTGAAATTCACGGCATTAGTTTTCTTTGTGTTCAATGTCACTTTACTGCTTATTGACCAATCATAAACTTCCTTGAGAGTTTCATTCGCTTTCTCTGCAAGGAGTTCTCTAGTTTTCTCAGTGACTAGGATATTGCTGCCATCAGCAAAGAGAATTTTTTCACCATGAGTAACACTACTGGGAAAGTCATTGATGTATATCAGAAATAGTATTGGTCCTAATATGCTACCTTGTGGAGCCCCTACATTAATGTATTTTGGTTCTGATAAGTGTTTTACTAAATGTTTAGGCCTATTTGAAGTATGTGTTATCTCTACTCTTTGTACCCAATCTGCTAGGTATGATCGAAACCAGTCATTAGCTACCCCCCTTATTCCTAATGCTTCTAATTTATTTAATAGAACCTTGTGGTCAACTGTATCAAAGGCCTTTGGAAGATCAAAAAATATGCCTGTGACACACTTATCTTTATCAAGAGCATCAAATACAACTTTTGTGAATTCCACTATGGCTGACTCCGTATTTTTGCCCCTTCAGAAAGCAAACTGTTATTCGCTTAAACGAATGTATTTCTTCAGGTAAGTCACTAACCTGTCTTTCATAACTGCTTCTATTATTTTTGGGCCGGTGACAGCATGGAAATGGGTCAGTAATTTTTTATGTCTTCTGCATTACCTTTCTTAAGCAAAGGTACAACTCTTACCTATTTTAACTGCTCTGGAAATGTCCCTGATGTGAAGGATTCATGTATTATATTTGTTAAGGGGCCTTGTATACGGTAATCTCTATGCATTGTTTTAGTACACACATTGGTACTTCATCTAAACCTACTGATTTCTAGTTTTTAGTTTTTGAACAGTTTTATTGACTTCATTCTCTGTGGTTGGAAGTAACATCATTGTACTTAGTGCAACATTTTTTTTACAGGTCTTATATTTGTTTTGGGGAATTTTTGCAGTAACTTCTCTGCAATGCTTGAAAAATGCTCATTTACATAGCTTGCTAGGGTGTTGTGGCTCATTTATTACCTTATCCCCCTCCCTTAGCAGTATGTTATTCTGTGTTTGTTTGCCTATTTCTTTTTCCTTTTTTATAGCATTCCAGACTGCTTTGCTTTTATTCATTGCATTTTACATTATTTTGTAATTAAATGACTTTTTTGCAGCAATCTGCACCTTCCTTTAGATCTTTTTGTATCTATGGATCATTGCAACTCTTTTTCATGGAACTGAGGTATTTAAGTGTTTGGGAGGACTTCTTAATACCTGCTGCTATCCACCTGCTTTTGTGCGATGTTGATACACACATGCATACTTTTGAAAATGACTTTTCAAAGTTCAATTTAAATAATGTGGAGAAATTAGAGAATTTCTTATTCACATTGGTTTCATTATACAGTTCATCCTAGCTGTGTTTTGCTAGTTCTTTTAAAAAATCTTTTATTTTGGTTTCTGATAGGTGCAGTTTGTAGGCTTGTAGTTTAGGGAATGATTCAATGCCTGATTTTACTTGCATCAACCTCAATAACAGAGAAGCCAACAGAACTCTGGAAGTATATTTTGACAACATACGCCTCAACCACAACAAGGAGCCAAGGTACCCAGGGGTCATGTTAGACAGAACCTTGTCATTTAACAAAACACATTATCAAAACAGCTGCCAAGGTGAGAACCAGAAATAACCTCAGCCATAAACTATGCGCAACACCTGGGGATCAACAGTAACAGCTCCGAGGACGTATGCGCTGAGCCTGGTATACTCTGTGGTGGAGTACTGTGCACCAGTATGGCTAAACTATAGCCATGTGAACAAAATCGATGTTGAACTTAACAAACACCAAGCGCATTATTTCAGAAACCGTTAGGTCTACATCTAACAAATGGCTACCTGTCCTGAGTCATATACCATCCCCAAAAATGCAACAAGAAGCAGCCTTGGTCAGGGAATACAAGAAGGGCACCGTGAACTACGGGTACACATCAATATATCTGATATGAGTATCAAGAGGCTTCGTTCAAGACATCCTCCTCTTGCTCTCGACAGCCTCACTGGGGCTGACATCAACTCTTGGAGAACAGAATGGCAACAAAACGTCCCAACAAGTTGCCACCTAATGTCTTATATTACTGAGGCAGTTCCTGGGTTTGATCAGCCCAGCAAGATCTGGTCAACTCTGAACCGACTAAGAACTGGGCATAGATGACGTGCTGACTCACTCTTCAAATGTGGACTGCTGTCTTCGCCAGCATGTGACAGAGGCATGCCTAAGCAGACCATCCAATACATCAGAGAAGAATGCAGTGGCAGAGCATTCAGTGGGGACTTGGAAGAATTCCTCATGGCATCCCAAAAACCCACTGAATGTGTACAAGGACTAGATGTGTGTCTGTGAATATATGTAATGTTATGTGATGTAGAATAACGTGATCCAATACTGAAATGTACTTAAATGCCATACGCCAATTAAATAAATGGAGAATGAAAATCTTCTCCATGAAAATCAGCAAGAATTTCACAAATGGAGATCTTGTGAAACTCAGTTCACTCTGTTCCTCCATGATATCCATAGCACTGTAGACAACGGAGTTTATGTTGATGCCCTCTTCATTGACTTCAGGAAGGTGTCTGACACTGTCCTGCTGCCGTTTAGTGGAAAATATATGAGCCTACTGGAGTAGATTTGTGACCGGATTCAAGCTGACCTTGCAAATAGAACTCAAAATGTCACTCTTAACAGAACAAAACTGGCAGATGTAAAGGTCATTTCTGGAGTACCCTAAGGAAATGTGATATGATCATTACTGGTTATAATATATACAAATGATCTAGTAGAATGTGTCAGAAGCTCTTTAAAGTCTGTTTGCAGATGAGGGGGCTGTCAATATGAAAGCAGCAATGCCAGAAGACAGTATCAATTTGCAGAATGACCTACAGAGGATTGACAAGTGGTGCAGGCTCTGGCAGTTGAACATAAACATAAATAAATGTAACATATTGTGCATACACAGGAAAACAAATCCATTTGTGTACAACTTCACTATTGAACACAAATTGCTGGAAACAGTATCTCCTGTAAAATATATAGGAGTGACTATCCAGAGTGGCCTTAGGTGGAATGATGACATGAAACAAATAACAGGAAAAGCAGATGGTAGACTGAGTTTCATTGGAAGAATCTTAAGTAAATGTAACTCATCCACAAGACAAGTGACTTACAAGGTGCTTGGTCGACTGATTCTTGAGTGCTGTTTATCAATCTGGAACCCTTACCAGGTAGGACTGATAAAAGAGATAGAGAAGATCCAATGAAGAGTGGCACATTTCATCTTGGGATCATTTAGTTGGCATGAGTGCATTACAGAGATGCTCAACAAACTTCACTGCCAGACATAACAAGAGAGGCATTATGCATCACGGAGATGTTGGCTTTCAAATTTCGAGGAGTGTCTTCAGGGAAGAGTCAGAAACATATTACTATCACCCACATACAACTTGTGAAATGACCAAGCTGAGAAAATTCTAGAGATTATAGCTAATACATAGATTTACCATTCTTCTCAAGTGCCATTTGCGAGTGGAAGAGGGAAGGGGGCTCAGTTAGAGGTATCAGAAGTACCCTCTGTCACACGCTCTCAGGTAGCTCGCGGTGTATTGATGTAGATATAGAACATTTTAGGACTACTTGATTAAAATTTTCAATTATGGTACACAAAGATTTTCAAATTATTACCACGATGTTTTTATATACCTTTAAACACATTGATGCATTCCTAAATTCTTCTGCAGCAGCCATATTTTCTAAGCACAGGGCAATTTTTGACCATGCTGCTTCTACATCTGTTGCTTGCATTAAGAGAGAAGAGGCCAAATCCTCTAGTGCTTCTTGTAACTGAACAAATAGTTCAGGGGCATTTTCTGTGCTTAGAACTTCCTGGGGCACGTTGTTATCTGATAAGAAATAACAAAATTAGTCTCAAGAAAATCACTTATAATATATACAGGAATATGCCAGAAACTTGGTGAACTATTGTAGAATCTTAGAATGTCACAAGCACTTAGAGTGAATACAATTCTACTACCTGAATCAAGTAACATGCAAAAGTAAACTGAGTTCAGAAAATTGTTAATTTTACAGTGACACGGATGAGCTGTCCATTACTAAACTACAGGTGCTGCAACTCTCAGCAAGCCAACAGAAACACACAAAAATATGACATCACTTATACCTTTCGGAACAACTGGTATCGTCTTGCTGGAGGGAAGAGGAATTGACTGCTGGGGTTTAGGCAAACAGTGCAGGTCACTTAGAAATAAAGCCTTGTAAAATCAACTTTTTCTGGATGAATGGACAGTTGGGAACTAATAAACTCAACAAGACCATCTACATTAATCAAGAACAGTAATAATGAGCATAAGGTTGAGCCCTGAGGAACATCAGTGTTATGACTGCAAAGTGAGAAGGTGCCAGGCAGAGGAAGCCTGTATAATTATGTCAGGATTCCATTTATTTACCAACATAATTCCCTTTCAGGCCAACAAATTCTCTGCGCCCTTCCCAAAGTACATAAATTCCATCCCTCAGATGCGATTTTGAAAGGTCTGCAAATTATTCATCTACATATGCCATTTCTGCATTAGACTCAAAACATTTTAAAACCAAAATTTTTCTTCAATATGAACACAACTGGGAGTCAGAGAATGACATATCTAGAGAAAATATTGAAAATGATACAATTTATCCTTCAAATCCCTCAGTTTCCCCCCTCTTGTCACTGTCCGAGCCTTTTCTCACAATTATCTTTACCTAGTTTGTCCAGAAGCTTCATCTAGTATTTGCTGGTTATTTTTTTACTATCTGCAAGATAACCTACAAGAACAACACCTTTATTATTAAAAGGATAGTTCCTACTCATCATATAGCAGCGCTGAGTCGCGGAAAGGCACAACAAAAATACTGTCAAAAAATGAGCTTTCAGCCAACAAGGCCTAGGCTTCAGCTGCCAGAGCCTGTGGTCATGAGTGTGTGAGTTGAGTTTGTGTGTGTGTGTATATGTGTGTGTGTGTGTGTGTGTGTGTGTGTGTGTTACATTCCAAACTGGATTTTCCACAGTTAGAATATCCTCTTCTGCATTTCATGATACACCTTTTAATTAGATGACATTGACTTCAACTTATTTGGTGGTAGGGTATTGACTGTTTCAATTCTGGCACTTATTGTGATTCTATGTCTCATTTGCAGTAGCAAACTCATGCATAAAATTAGTTGCATTTTTTTTAAAAAACATTCTACATATTGTTGAGAAATTGCTGTGCAGCTTTCCTCTTTTCATCATTTTACGTAACTTCTCTTGTTCCTTAGTCCAAAAATTGAACATACAAACAGAGAAAGAAACATTTGTATTATAAGCCACTCAAGATACTTCTGTGATGGTAAGAAGAGGGCATCTCGCAAGTAAACGAACAGTCTTTCATTTAGTTGCAGAGAGACAGTATTTATACCCTAAGATGATACAAACACATTTTCTATAGCCAAGAGCATTTTCAGTTAGAAGAAAGCAAGTTTCAATCTTAAAATTAGATGTATAAGGAGGAGTGAAGTAAAATCATTCTCTCTCACAAAAACATTTCAAATAATGAACAAAATATTGTAATTTTACATGGTTTAGTTTACCATACTAGAAGTAGCTGTTTGTTAAGTGCAAAATACTTTTCTTTACACTTTAGCTATATCATAAATTTAAATAGTTAGTTTCACATATTGAACAGTGCCTGGTTTGTTACCTTCCAGAGCTGCACAATCACTCAGGTATTTCTTATAAACTGTACTGGGTATTTTTCCCTTTGAGCGTAATTGATCTATAAATCGACAGCGGACATCAGGAGGGTGAGGTAGCACTCTAGGAGTAAGAAGGCGAGGCAAGAACTCTGCCTCAAAGTGACGGCTGCGAAATACTGCTGCATTCAGAACTGTCTGCATCACTTCTCCTGTTTCTTCAAAACTGGACAGCACGTAGGCTATTTCTTGATCTGTTGACTAGAAAAGATACATAATTAGTATGAAACACATGGAAACTGAAGCAGAATAGTCTCTCTCTGTAACAATAGTAATGCCACTCACAGGCGGATAGCCCTAAAGTGACTTGGAGCTGCAATGCAACATTCAGACAGGTACTACTTCATTCGCGTGTGCATTCCTTATGCACTTGAGACTTTTCACATCATAATGGTTACCGTGAGATTGCTGTACTTTTCCATCCTGATAGATACATGCCTTAAAACTAAGCAACTTTTTGTCTCAGCTTCTTTCAACTTAAATTACAAACATTTCTTGACTATGCACAGACAAATTACCTGAGGTATTCTGTTATTATATGCTCCAGCTTTGTGTGATGCCAGTACTTCTGTGTATAACAAAATCTTCACACTAAAGTCACAGTGAAAACTAAGAATTGCCACATGAAGTCTCATCATCAATAAATTAACATGTCATTTCTTATAACATTACTCCATAAGCAAATACATATCCTCATGCCAAACATTCCTTTCCAAAATACTACATGAGTCCAAGATGACAATATTCTGTCTCACTTTGGGAAACATTTATTATGTCTCCTGCAACCATATCACACCAAGGGAATGATTGTGGCAAACAATCTCTTCTGGTAGTATTTTGATTAGCCAGTTCAGGTATCCTCTTCCAACATTAGCGGACTATAAGACCATATTTCAGATTTCTCTACAATGTATGCCATAACGACACTGATGGTGGCAGAAGCAGAGAGGATACAAAATGTAGACTGGCATTGGCAAGGAAAGTGCTTCTGAAGAACAGAAATTTGTTAACACCAAATATAAATTTAAGTGTTAGGAAGTCTATTCTGAAGGTACGAGGGTCGGTCAAAAAGTAATGCCTCCCATTTTTTTTCTACTTAAAAAAATTAAGTTAAGTGAAAAATTTGAATTTGGCGCCATTCCTCAAACCTTCTTCTGCAATCCACTGCAGTAGTAACTTTCTGTGTCAACAGGTGGCAGCACAGCAGAAGTTTGTAAGATGGCCGACATCGATGTTCGTTTGAGACAGCGTTGTGTGATTGAATTCTTGAATGCAGAAGGTGAAACGCTCATACGCATTCATGAAAGACTGAAGAAGGTGTATGGTGTTGTGACAGTGGATGTCAGCACTGTTAGACGATGGGTTCGTCGTTGTAAGGAAGCTGAAGGGCAAACACCGTTGACTGACGAAAAGCGGAGCGGCAGGCCGGTGAGTGCAGTGACTCCACACAACATTCAGCAAGTTGATGACATCATTCGTGGTGACCGTCGGGTGACTGCAGATGAAGTGTGTCGCATTATTTCTCTTAGTAAAGGCAGTGTGATCACGATTATTAAACAATTGGGGTACTCAAAAGTTTGTGCACGGTGGGTTCCAAGAATGTTAACCGATCAGAATAAAGAGGCAAGGAAAACAATAGCCTCCCAACATTTGCAGCGCTTCCGTTTGGAGGGAGATAAGTTTCTGAAAAAAATTGTGACCGGGGATGAAACATGGGTGCATTTTTTTGAACCCGAATCAAAGAGGCAGTCAATGGAGTGGCGTCACACAAGCTCGCCGAGGAAGAAAAAATTCAAAACTGTGCGATCGGCAGGGAAAGTTATGGCAACAGTTTTCTGGGATACAGAGGGTGTGATTCTGGTTGATTTTTTGGAGCAGGGATGCACAATAAATTCTGTTCAATACGTCAAAACCCTCAAAAAACTTAAAGCATGTCTTCAGCGAGTTCGCCCAACAAAATCAAAGGCAGATGTTCTTCTTTTGCATGACAATGCAAGAACACACACCAGTCGTCACACCTCTGACGAGATTGTCAAAATTGGATGGGAAGTTTTGCCTCATCCCCCATACAGCCCTGACCTGGCACCATCAGACTTCCATCTGTTCGGGCCACTAAAAGAAGCTCATCGTGGGATTCATTTTGAAGATGAGGAGGCCGTCAAAACATCCGTGCGTCAATGGCTTAGGAAGCAGAGCTGTGATTTTTACCGTGCTGGGATACATGCCCTTGTTCAAAGCTGGACCAAAACTGTAGAGATGGGCGGAGATTACATTGAAAAATGACAAAATGATCCTCAATGTTGTGGTTTTCAACCTATGTAATTGCATTTAAATTTCCTGACAATTAAACGTAGAAAAAAAAATAGGAGGCATTACTTTTTGACTGACCCTCGTATGTCGCCCTAACCGCCGTCTGCTTCATGTCTGCTCTGCAGCGAGCTACCTTAATTTAAGTATTAACTGTATTTTTCTTACTTGTTACTTCTTCTTCCGTGTGTTTTTCCTTTTAGGAAGCTTTAATTGTCGAGTGCTATTAATAGTGTTCCATAGATTTCGTGTTTGTTTTGAATACAGTCAGAGAGAGAGTCCCTTTAGTCAGCCATAGTGCTAGTGCCAGTAGTGCTGGTGTTTGTTTTCAATACAGTCCAGAGACAGGTAGTGCTATTTTCATTGTTTTCTACAAGAAGTGGTTAGCAATCACAGTTTAGTCAATAATCAGCCGCCTTTAGTGAATTAGCAGTCTAGTTAAAAGTTGATTAAGTCTCTTTAGTAAATTGATTTCTTAGGATGGATAGGATGTGTGACTGCTGTGTACGGACGCAGGAGGAGCTGGCCATTCTTCGCGAACAGCTGAGCGTGTTGATGGCCGCGGTCAACCGTCTTCAGGCTGCTGCCTCGGAGTGTAGCGGTAGTGGGGAGTCTGGCGCATCGCAAGGTACACCCCAGGTGTTACATGCTTCACCCACTGTCCCTGCTGTCGAGACATCTTCGCGGGTACTGGGCGCGGTTGGGCCACCCTCTCCCCAAGGGGAGTGGCGGGTTCACCGGCGTTCGCGGCGCACGAGGCGGAGGGTAAATGTGGAGGCTGGCTGTGTGGCATCGCCCGCTCTGCCTGTGAGTGGACATGTGGCTGCTCCTTCAGCAAGGTCCGAGCAGGCACATGGGGGGAGTGGTTTATTAGTTATTGGAAGCTCCAACGTTAGGCGTGTGATGGAGCCCCTTAGGGAAATAGCGGAAAGGTCGGGGAAGAAGGGCAGTGTTCACTCCGTCTGCTTGCCGGGGGTCTCATCCGAGATGTGGAGGAGGCCCTACCGGCAGCGATAGAAGGCACTGGGTGCACCCGACTGCAAATGGTTGCTCATGTCGGCACCAATGACTCCTGCTGTCTGGGTTCAGAGGTCATCCTCAGTTCGTACAGGCAGTTGGCGCAATTGGTGAAGGCGGAAAGCCTCGCTCGCGGGGTGGAATCAGAGCTAACTATTTGTAGTATCGTTCCCAGAACCGATCGCGGTCCTCTGGTTTGGAGCAGAGTGGAAGGCTTAAACCAGAGGCTCAGACGATTCTGCGGAGAGCTAGGGTGCAAATTTCTCGACGGCCGCTATCGGGTGGAGAAATGTAGAGTCCCCCTGAATAGGTCACGCGTGCACTACACGCCGGAAGCGGCTACAAGGGTAGCGGAGTACGTGTGGAGTGCATATGGGGGTTTTTTAGGTTAGAGGATTCGCTCCCTAGGCCCAACAAGATGCCTCCTGAGACGCGGCAAGGTAGGAGTAGGCAAAATGCAACAGGGAATAACAATATTAATGTGCTAATAGTAAAACGCAGGAGTGTCTATAGAAAGGTCCCAGAACTGCTCTCATTAATAAACGGTCACAACGCCCATATAGTACTAGGGACAGAAAGTTGGTTGAAACCATACGTAAACAGTAATGAAATCCTAAACTCAGATTGGAATGAATACCGCAGAGACAGGCTGGACAGTGAAGGGAGAGGCGTGTTTATAGCAATAAGAAGTGCGATAGTATCTAAAGAAATTCACGAAGATCCGAATTGTGAAATGATTTGGGTGAAGGTCACGGTTAATGCAGGCTCAGACATGGTAATTGGATGTCTCTATAGGCCCCCGGACTCAGCAGCTGTTGTGGCTGACCACCTGAAGAATAATTTGGAAAATATTTCGAGTAAATTTCCCCACCATGTTATAGTTCTGGGTGGAGATTTTAATTTGGCGGATATAGACTGGGAGACTCAAACGTTCATAACGGGTGGCAGGGAAAAAGAAACCAGTGAAATTTTTTAAAGTGCTTTATCTGAAAACTACCTTGAGCAGTTAAACAGAGAACCGACTTGTGGTGATAACATATTAGACCTTCTGGTGACAAACAGACCCGAACTATTTGAATCAGTTAATGCAGAACAGGGAATCAGCGATCATAAAGCGGTTACTGCACTGATGATTTCAGCCGTAAATAGAGATATTAAAAAAGGTAGGAAGATTTTTCTATTTAGCAAAAGCGACAAAAAGCAGATTTCAGAGTAATTGATGGCTCAACACAAAAGTTTTGTCTCAAGTACAGATAGTGTTGAGGATCAGTGGATAAAGTTCAAAACCATCATACAATATGCGTTAGATGAGTATGTGCCAAGCAAGATCGTAAGAGATGGAAAAGAGCCACCGTGGTACAACAACAGAGTTAGAAAACTGCTGCGGAAGCAAAGGGAACTTCACAGCAAACATAAACATAGCCAAAGCCTTGCAGACAAACAAAAATCACGCGAAGAGAATTGTAGTGTGAGGAGGGCTATGCGAGAGGCGTTCAATGAATTCGAAAGTAAAGTTCTATGTACTGACTTGGCAGAAAATCCTAAGAAATTTTGGTCCTATGTCAAAGTGGTAGGTGGATCAAAACAAAATGTCCAGACACTCTGTGACCAAAATGGTACTGAAACAGAGGATGACAGACTAAAGGCTGAAATACTAAATGTCTTCTTCCAAAGCTGTTTCACAGAGGAAGACAGCACTGTAGTTCCTTCTCTAGATTGTCGCACAGATGACAAAATGGTAGATATCGAACTAGACGATAGAGGGATAGAGAAAAAATTAAAATCACTCAGAAGAGGAAAGGCTGCTGGACCTGATGGGATACCAGTTCGATTTTACACAGAGTACGCGAAGGAACTTGCCCCCCTTCTTGCAGCGGTGTACCGTAGGTCTCTAGAAGAGCAAAGCGTACCAAAGGATTGGAAAAGGGCAGAGGTCATCCCCGTTTTCAAGAAGGGACGTCGAACAGATGTGCAGAACTATAGACCTATATCTATAACGTCGATCAGTTGTAGAATTTTGGAACACGTATTATGTTCGAGTATAATGACTTTTCTGGAGACTGGAAATCTACTCTGTAGGAATCAGCATGGGTTTCGAAAAAGACGGTCATGTGAAAACCAGCTCGCGCTATTTGTCCACGAGACTCAGAGGGCCATAGACACGGGTTCACAGGTAGATGCCGTGTTTCTTGATTTCCGCAAGGGGTTTGACACAGTTCCCCACAGTCGTTTAATGAACAAAGTAAGAGCATACGGACTATCAGACCAATTGTGTGATTGGATTGAGGAGTTCCTAGATAACAGAACGCAACATGTCATTCTCAATGGAGAGAAGTCTTCCGAAGTAAGAGTGATTTCAGGTGTGCCGCAGGGGAGTGTCATAGGACCGTTGCTATTCACAATATACATAAATGTCCTGGTGGATGACATCTGCTTTTTGCAGATGATGCTGTGGTGTATCGAGAGGTTGCAACAATGAAAAATTGTACTGAAATGCAGGAGGATCTGCAGCGAATTGGCGCATGGTGCACGGAATGGCAACTGAATCTCAATGTATACAAGTGTAATGTGCAGCGACTACACAGAAAGATAGATCCCTTATCATTTAGCTACAAAATAGCAGGTCAGCAACTGGAAGCAGTTAATTCCATAAATTATCTGGGAGTACGCTTTAGGAGTGATTTAAAATGGAATGATCATATAAAGTTGATCGTTGGTAAAGCAGATGCCAGACTGAGATTCATTGGAAGAATCCTAAGGAAATGCAATCCGAAAACAAAGGAAGTAGGTTACAGTATGCTTGTTCGCCCACTGCTTGAATACTGCTCAACAGTGTGGGATCCGTACCAGATAGGGTTGATAGAAGAGATAGAGAAGATCCAACAGAGAGCAGCGCACTTCGTTACAGGATCATTTAGTAATCGCGAAAGCGTTATGGAGATGATAGATAAACTCCAGTGGAAGACTCTGCAGGAGAGACGCTCAGTAGCTTGGTTCGGGCTTTTGTTAAAGTTTCGAGAACATACCTTCACCGAAGAGTCAAGCAGTATATTGCTCCCTCCTACGTATATCTCGCGAAGAGACCATGAGGATAAAATCAGAGAGATTAGAGCCCACACAGAAGCATACCGACAGTCCTTCTTTCCACGAACAATACGAGACTGGAATAGAAGGGAGAACCGATAGAGGTACTCAGGGTACCCTCCGCCACACACCATTAGGTGGCTTGCGGAGTATGGATGTAGATGTAGATGTATTTTTGGAGAATGTAGCCAAGTGTGGATGTGAAACATGAATGATAAACAGTTAGACAAGAAGAGAATAGAAACTTCTGAAATGTGGTGGTACAGAAGAATGCTGAAGATTGGATGGGTATATCACACAATTAATGAGGAGATGCTCAATAGACTTGGGGAGAAAAAAAGTGGCACAAATGGACTAAAAGAAGGGATCAGTTGATGGGACACATTCCGAGACATCAAGGGATTACTAATTTAATATTGGAGAGAAGTGTGTTGGGTAAAAATAAAGAGGGAGGCCAAGAGATGAATATAGTAAGCAGATTCAGAAGGATGTAGGTTGCAGTAGTTATTCGGAGATGAAGGGGCTTGCACAGGATAGAATTACATGCAGAGCTGCATCAAACCAGTCTTCGGTTTGAAGACCACAACAATGACGACGACAACAACGACAATGACAATGGCAATAACAACAACAACAACAACAACAACAACAACCGTAGGAAAATCAAGTTTCCAGTAGCTGATTACAAGTCTTTATTTTAGATTTCTCTATGATACATATGTCATAATGGGCCCTAGAAGAATTAAATTTCCAGAAGAAATTTTATTTCTCCTCACAAAATCAATTGAATTTTTTTAGGACACATTCACTGAGGTGTGCACACTTATCTGTGAAATGTCTACAATTCCTGTTTATCACAGACCTCGGAAACAAACAAAAGACTCAAACCATTTCAATTGATTGCCAAATGTTTAATTCTACTTTTATTGCAATAACTATTACTTGTTTAATATTGAGTACTTCCTCTTGTACATCATGGTATACACAATGAAAAATGTTTTTGCATAGATCATCTCATACAGATCATCACCTGTTCAATCATTTCATATACAAGGCCTGTTTTTCAAGTAAGTTCCATTTTGAAATAAAAATAAAAACTATTAAACTTTTCCAATCAATTTTATTTTTACATGAAAGCCAGAACTTTAATATATTTTTCTAAATAATTCTCACCAATATTAAGGCAACCACTTTTTGAATACCATCCTTTGTAGAAGTCTGCCACCTGATTAGGCAACAATTGCTTAAAGCACACTTCTTGACACTAGAGGTAACTCATCACATTGAAATCATAAAGTATCTGCTCTCCCTGACTTTTTCATCACCTTTCTGCACCAAATTGCCAGTAATGACTGGAGGTTGCCCATTTCACTCCTCATCATGCACATTTGTACGGCTATTTTTAAAAGGTCTCACCCATTTCTGTAACTTCCCACCACTCATACTCATTTCTCCACACACTTCATTGATCTGACAATGAATTTAAACCACTTTCAAACTTTCGGCGTTTAGAAAATAAATCACAATGTGCATTGGACAGTTTGTGGGATTCTCAAAAGGAGGGGTCATTTCCAATACTCACAAACAAATGTAGACACATCAATTATTCGTGGGAATTAAGTAGGAAAGTAGATTAAAGTTAAATGTTTTATATAAGAATGAAATTACTAAGAAAAGTATGTGTGTTTTATTTTTATTTCAAAACAACTTAAAAAACATCCCTTTACACTGTTGTCTTTGTGCCTAAGCAAATGTCTATAATCATTTTGGTTTGCCTTGGTGCCATCGAGAATCACAGCAACACTCACTTCCTAATTAAATATTTTCCAGATCTTTAAAATTCATTAAGTAGTATATTCATGCGACATCACTCCCGAAGGGATCTCGGCAGTGATAAAGGAGTATATTAACTCTTGTTCCCAAAATTTTATTTACTCCGTCCAGGAAAAGTGACAGATATAGTACAGAGAATATTGAGTTATGCTCTGAAGCAGAATTCTGCACTATGGCTGCCATCTTTCTACACCCTCTCTTCAGCCATTACTCCCCATACTTTCTCAGCAAATTTTTGTTACTGAAAACTTAACCTTCACCTTCATTGTTGCCAATTGCACAGAAATATGCTGCTGCCTCCTAAAAAATTTGTTTTTCCTTTTTTCTACAGGGACAGAACATAGCAAATGGGTAGCCAGGGTTAGGGATGGAGACAGATCCAGAGAGAGGTTTTGGGAAGGGCTTAGAGATTCGAGAAGGGACTGGCAGTCATGCTCAACTTCTACAACAGGTTCACAGCAGCAGGCCTTGTAGATGGGTGTGCTAGAACTGTAAAAGATTTCCAACTATTCATTTTATTTGGTCGCTTTCAGTTCTATAAGCCACCTTCCTAGTGTCCTAATCTAATCTCTGTCGACTTTCACCTTACTAATAGCTCCATAAAGGCTTCTGTTCACACTGAACCTATCAACCACCATCAGGGCACACCTCATAATAACGACTTTTGTTTCCTGCTGAGATATACTGGCCATAAGCAGTAGCTTGACCATTTCCATAATTTAGATGGAATAATATTTATATAGTTAACACACTTTAAAATATTAAGTATTTTAAATTTGTGATTTATAAAACAGAATGAAATTAAATTCTAATGCTAGGTTAGAAACACAATTAACTGACATTTTAGGAAATTCTTGAAATTCCCTGAGATTTCATTGAGTTTTTCAGGTATAATGTAATCCCCTGAGAATTCCACATATTCCAGAGGAATTGCCACCCTGTATTTAATGTTTAGCTACAACACAAGAGTTTGAAACATAGTAAAAGGTAAGAGAAGAGACTTACCATTTCAAACCCAAAGAGACCAATAGTAGGTACCTCATTGAGTTCACTGAGTCTAGATTTTGCTAACTGTATGTAATCCCCAAGTAAAATTTTACAGTTTGGCGGTGATAAAGGTACCTGGAGAAAAAGTGAATTATAAATTTATATGGAAATTTCACATATTTTACATAAGTACTATATGCATTAGTTTAAAAGTAATGTTTTTAAATTTAATTACTTACTATAACTACTGGTACCAACACTTTACAACAGACTGCAGTAAACAAATTCAAACAAATTTCACAAAAGTACCAGATTCACAGCATCTAAAGACACAGCTGAAAAGTGCACAACCCAAATCCTAAAGAGCAATCATGAAGTTCAAGTTCATATAGATTTAATAACAAGCACGAGTATGGAGATCAGAGTAGATGTACTTTCCATTCCAATAGATCATCCTTCAGGATGCAGAAAAATTAGTTAGAAGTCATCTTAATGAAGCTTGCTCTTTAAACATTTATGTCATGAAATACACAATAAAAAATGAGCCAAACAGACAAACCTATTGTACATTAAAGAAATAAATACAGAGAATAGAATGCAGAATATGAAAATGAAGATGGCGTAATGACGACACAGGAAGCATAAACCGTGACTGGACAGAACAGGACATGATGTGAGCTATGGCTTCTTCAAATGAACCACCCTGACATTAACTTTAGGTGATTTAAGGAAACTACAGGAAACTCAAATCTCAATAGCTGGCTGGAGATTTGATGCCCAGCCCTCCAAAGTGAGAGTCTTGTATCCTAAACAACACAGTAGATAATATTAAAATTAATAATAATCAGTAACTTAGTATTAAAATTATTATAACTTGATCACAGGTGTGCCAGCTCAACCAGGAAAAATGTGTGTCACACATGGGAACTTTTGAGTAAGGTGCAATGCTATGTACCGATTCTGAAAAATGAAGGTAAATCTGCTGTTTTTGATTTTCTAAAAATGTTTATGCACACTTTTGAGATTCAGATCTGTGAGACAGACAGACCAAGGGGCTGGAGGAGTGGTAACTTAAGACCAGGACAGTTATACATTGATTAAAATAACTTTGTGATTGACATTACAGCAAGCTGAGTCAATTCTTGGGCTCCAAGTGCATGCTGTGTTGCCTGTTCTGCAGGTACAAGCAGCTAACTGCAGAGCCTTTCCAGGTGATGCAGGCTCCAAGGGGAGGCATATGAGCTGGCAACTTTGCTTCCCATCACACAATTGTCAATCATGGAGTTATTTTTATTATTTTTATTGAATTATACAAAAATCGAAATCTTACTTGCTCTTAAAAAATAAGGGGGGAGGAGCAAATAAAGTGTGCATAAATTGAAGCCTTGAATTAAAAAAAGAGGGGATTTATTCGATTTAGCTCCTTGGTATTCTTAGTCCATTGTACAAAATTCCTTCATTTCACAATAAATTGTGCATATCTGTTAGAATATGTTGTGCATATTGGTCCAATCACAGGTATTAAGTGTGTAATTTCAACTAATAGATTCATAATACACAAGTTACATAAAAATGAATTTTGTTTAATGACTTGTGGTTTTTGCTTTTATCTGCTCTTGTTCCAATAGGAGGTTTTTTTTATTTAGTACAGAGTCAAATAAATAAATTTGTTAACATTAATATAAGAACATAATCCTCATATGCAGCTTGCTGCTTCTTCCAAGTAGGGAATGAGTTAGCTACCTTTCAAGCATTGTTGACATATGGCTTGCCTGCTGCCAGACAACTGTGAGCTGCTGCTAGTGTGTGTGCATTGTGAGAAGTCTCCTACACAGTCCATCAAAGGTATTCAACATACCTAAGGAACTATCCTGTCCTATAAGCACTGCTTTCTCTCCAGGAAGGGTACGAGGGCTGCTATATATATTTCTGGCCTAGGCAACACTAAGTGTTGCCAGGTGCAATCTGACATTTCCATTGGAAAGTTTGACATTTTTTAGCATAAATGTACTCAGATCTTTTTGACTTACGACAATTTTTTTTTCTTTTACCGGGACTTGAAGAAATCAATTTGGCACAAAAATGGAATTAACTCGTGAACATTTTCGTGCGATCATTTTTCACAACTTTCGACGTGGATTATCATGACAAGAGTGCATCGATGAACTTAAATCTTTGTATGGCGACGAAGCACCATCCTATAGCACTGTGAAAAACTGGTACAACGAATTCAATCGTGGCCGACGCTCGCTCAAAGACGAATTCCGTGAAGGTCGTCCAAAAACAGCCGTTGTGCCAGAAAACATCGATGCCGTACGTGAACTGATAATGCAAGACCGTCATGTGACATACCGTGAGATAGAGGCATGCCTAGGCATTTCTCCCACCAGCATACATTCGATATTGGATGAACACCTGGCCGTAAAAAAGGTTTGTTCTCGTTGGATCGCACACAATTTGACAATCGCTCAAAGGAAAGCTCGTGTGGATTGGTGTAAAGAAATGCTGAAAAAATACGATCGCGGTGCTTCAAAAGACGTTTATAAGATCGTCACAGGTGACGAATCATGGATCTATGCGTATGAGCTGGAAACAAAACAGCAATCAACCGTGTGGGTCTTCCAAGACGAGCCAAATCCAACGAAAGTTGTTCGTGGAAGAAGCACTTCGAAGCAAATGGTCGCCTGTTTCTTCGGCAAAACTGGTCATGTGGCGACTGTTCCGCTTGAGCAACGTAGGACGGTCAATTCTGAGTGGTACACCACCATTTGTTTGCCTGAAGTCTTCGGAGAAATTCGAAAAATGAACAAGAGAAGACAAATCATTGTGCACCATGACAATGCAAGCTGTCACACATCGGCTCAAACCAGCGCCTTTTTGACCGGCCAAAACGTCGAAGTGATGGGTCATCCGCCGTACAGCCCTGACTTGGCACACAATAACTTCTTTTTATTCCCACACATCAAGAAAAAAATGTGTGGTCAATGATTTTCGTCGCCAGAAGATGCTGTTGCAGCATTCAAAAACCATGTTTTGGAGGTGTCTCAATCGGAGTGGAAAAAGTGCTTCGAAAATTGGTTTGAGCGCATGCAAAAGTGTATAAATCTTGATGGAGAATATTTTGAAAAACAATAAACCATTTTCGTTGATAAATATTCATATTTTCATTATTAGGCCAGAAATATATATAGCAGCCCTCGTATCCTCCAAACTATTCACCTAATTAGTTGTGACTGTATGAATCTATGATGATTATTCTAGTTCCTTACTGTACTGATGACTAATGAAAAGCAAGCCAACACAATAGTAGTTAACAAAAAACATGTTATAACTAGTGCATTACACACACACACACACACACACACACACACACACACACACACACACACAGACAGACAGAGAGACAGAGAGAGAGAGAGAATGCACTGCATGCAATAAATTGATAATAAATACCTTATTGATGTGGACTCTCAAGCAGTATGCTGGTTCTACAGGAATTATTTCTCCCAGAAAGCCCATAAGAAATTCAAAAGCTTGCTGAGATGTGGTTGATGGTGTTACCTGGGCTGCTTCAGACCCAAATGTTTGGCCAAACCACTCTGCATATGATGTGAAATGTTTACAACTTAATGCACAACATTGTCGAGCTATAACCAGTCCAGCACCTAATAAGTATTTACTTGTCTCAGAGAAACTGCGAAGGATGGTGTCCAGAACGAGTCCTAAAAGTCAAACACATCAATCATATTCACAGTTTTCTTGAGTGAAAATTTTATAGTTTTCACAAGTGAATTTTCCTTATGATACAATAATATCCTTAAAAACTTTATGAAATATTTTAATGAAATGTGTATGAAAACATGCCGACATGCTGTCCCTATGAAACTCACTACAGGTCAGTAACAATACTAGAGTGTAAGACAAATGATATATTTGACAAATCATAGCCCTGGACCTGCCCGCAAGCTAAAGATGACCAAACAGTTGTTGTTGTGGTATTCAGTCCTGACACTGGTTTGATGCAGCTCTCCGTGCTACTCTATCCTGTGCAAGCTTCTTCATCTCCCAGTACATACTGCAACCGACATCTTTCTGAATCTGCTTAGTGTATTCATCTCTTGGTCTACCTCTACAATTTTTACCCTCAACACTGCCCTCCAATGCTAAATTTGTGATCCACTGATGCCTCAGAACATGTCCTACCAACAGGTCCCTTCTTCTTGTCACGTTGTGCCACAAACTCCTCTTCCCCCAATTCTATTTAATACCTCCCCATTAGTTATAAGATCTACCCATCTAATCTTCAGCATTATTCTGTAACACCACATTTCGAAAGCTTCTATTCTCTTCTTGTCCAAACTATTTATTGTCCACGTTTCATTTTCATACATGGCTACACTCCATACAAATACTTTCAGAAACAACTTCCTGACACTTAAATCTATAATTGATGTTAACAAATTTCTGTTCTTTAAAAATGCTTTCCTTGCCATTGCCAGTCTACATTTTATATCTTCTCTACTTCAACCATCATCAGTTATTTTGCTCCCCAAATAGCAAAACTCCTTTACTACTTTAAGTGTCTCATTTCCTAATCTAATTCCCTCAGCATCACTTAATTCGACTACATTCCATTATCATTGTTTTGATTTTGTTGATGTTCATCTTATATCTTCCTTTCAAGACACTGTCCATTCCGTTCAACTGCTCTTCCAGGTCCTTTGCTATCTCTGACAGAATTACAATGTCATCAGTGAACCTCAAAGTTTTTATTTCTTCTCCATGGATTTTAATACCTACTCCCAATTTTTCTTTTGTTTCCTTTACTGCTTGCTCCATATACAGATTGAATAAGATCGGGGATAGGCTACAACCCTGTCTCACTCCCTTCCCAACCACTGCTTCCCTTTCATGCCCCTCGATTCTTATAACTGCCATCTGGTTTCTGTACAAATTGTAAATAGCCTTTTGCTCCCTGTATTTTACCCCTGCCACCTTTGGAATTTGAAAGAGAGTATTCCAGTCAACTTTGTCAAAAGCTTTCTCTAAGTCTACAAATACTAGAAACATATGTTTGCCTCTCCTTAATCTATCTTCTAACATAAGTCATAAGGTCAGTATTGCCTCACGTGTTCCAACATTTCTACGGAATACAAACTGATCTTCCCCAAGGTCAGCTTCTACCAGTTTTTCCACCTGCTTTCTTTGGGATTGGAATTATTATTTCTTCTTGAAGTCTGAGAGTATTTCACCTGCCTTGTACATCATGCTCACCAGATGGACAAGTTTTGTCATGGCTGGCTCTCCCAAGGCTATCAGTAGTTCTAAAGGAATGTTGTCTACTCCCGGGGCCTCGTTTCATCTTAGGTCTTTTAACGCTCTGCCAAATTCTTCACACAGTATCGTATCTCCCACATCATCTTCATCTATTTCCTCTTTTATTTCCATAATTTTGCTCTCAAGTACATCACCATTGTGTATACCCTTGTATACTCCTTCCACCTGTCTGCTTTCCCTTCTTTGCTTAGGACTGGTTTTCCATCTGAGCTCTTGATGCTCAAAAAAGTGGTTCTCTTCTCTCCAAAGGTCTCTTTAATTTTCCTGTAGGCAGTATCTATCTTACCCCTAGTGAGATAAGCCTCTACATTCTTACACTTGTCCTCTAGCCCTCCCTGCTTAGCCATTTTGCGCTTCCTGTCGATCTCATTTTTGAGGCATTTGTATTCCTTTTTGCCTGCTTCATTTACTGTATTTTTATATTTTCTCCTTTCATCAGTTAAATTCAGTATTTCTTCTGTTACCCAATGATTTCTACTAGCCCTCGTCTTTTTACCTGCTTGATCCTCTGCTGCCTTCACTACTTCATCCCTCAGATCTACCCATTCTAATTGTACTGTATTTCTTTCCCCCATTCCTGACAATTGTTCCCTCATGCTCTCCCTGAAACTTTGTACAAGCTCTGGTTTAGTCAGTTTATCCAGGTCCCATCTCCTTACATTCCCAACTTTTTGCAGTTTCTTCAGTTTTAATCTACAGTTCATAACCAATAGATTGTGGCCAGAGTCCACATCTGCCCCTGGCAGTGTCTTACAATTTAAAACCTGGTTCCTAAATCTCTGTCTTACCATTATATAATCTGTCTGAACCCTTTTAGTATCTCCAGGATTCTTCCATGTATACAACCTTCTTTTATGATTCTTGAACCAATGTTAGCTATGATTAAGTTATGCTCTGTGCAAAATTCTACCAGGTGGCTTCCTCTTTCATTTCTAACCCTCAATCCATATTCACCTACTATGTTTCCTTCTCTCGCTTTTCCTACTCTTTGAATTCCAGTCACCCATGACTATTAAATTTTCGTCTCCCTTCACTACCTGAATAATTTCTTTTATCTCCTCTTTCTTCATCATCTGCACAGCTAGTTGGCATATAAACTTGTACTACTGTAGTAGACATCGGCTTCGTCTCTATCTTGGCCACAATAATGCATTCACTATGCTGTTTGTAGGAGCTTACCCACACTCCTATTTTTTTTATTCATTATTAAACCTACTCCTGCATTACCCTTATTTGATTTTGTATTTATAACCATGTATTCACCTGACCAAAAGTCTTGTTCCTCCTGCTACCAAACTTCACTACTTCCCACTATATATAACTTTAACCTATCCATCTCCCTTTTTAAATTTTCTAACGTACCTGCCTGATTAAGGGATCTGCATTCCACACTCCAATCCATAGAATGCCAGTTTTCTGTCACCTGATAACGACGTCCTCTTGAGTAGTTCCCGTCCGGAGATCCAAATGGGGGACTATTTTACCACTGGAATATTTTACCCAAGAGGACGCCATCATCATTTAACCAAACAGGAAAGCTGCATGACCTCGGGTAAAATCACAGCTGTATTTCATCCTTGCTTTCAGCCGTTCTCAGTACCAGTACAGCAAGGCCATTTTGGTTAGTGTTACAAGGCCAGATCAGTCAATATCCAGACTGTTGCTCCTGCAACTACTGAAAAGACTGCTGCCCCTCTTCAGGAACCGCATGTTTGTCTGGTCTCTCAACAGATACCCTCCGTTGTGGTTGCATCTACGGTACGACCATCTGTATCGCTGAGGCACGCAAGCCTCCCCACCAATCGCAAGGTCCATGGTTCATGGGGGGAGGTTGACCACACTACACCACAGTTATCTGAAATAGAGGGCAGATCCCTAGGTCCATATCCACAGTTTGTTGTTTTGCACTTCTAAGCATTCATTTTCTCACAATGGTACATGATCAAAATATTTGTCATTGAGATGATAGCATGACGGTGACTGGGACATAGATTCAAGAAGCCCCTTATACACATATCCATGGCTATTTCGTCAGCTGCATTATTTTTCAATAGCAAGATGTGTCCTGCTACCCAACGGAATATCATCTCTTTAAGTTGATTTTATATGTGCTGTATGGAATCTTGGATGTCCTGAACCATATTTCTGATGGGCACATTTATAAAGTCTTCTGACCTCTACCAGTTTAGAAGTGAGAGATCTGAGAGCTCATGAAAACATGCATAGGTGGCAAATAACTCTTTCATGTAATGTACAAAAGAACCCTATAATGGAAAGAACATATGAATGCTGTGAGAGCAATCTGGTGAAGGGAAGTCTGAGTAAACTCCACAGAAACTAAATCATAACAATAATAATGATCAAGATGATAATAATAATAATAATGCTTAAACAGTCCATGGGTGTACTGCTGGTCCATAGTGTCCAACGAGCACAACATTTTGGCGATCAGACATGTCGCCATTGTCAGGTGCGCTGACAAACTGAACTCCTGAGGGTGGGTGGCCGTCTTACATCCCCGCCCATCGCGAGGCGTTCTCTCCGCAGTCCGCGCCCACAAGTCAGCGGTTGGTGAGACACTGGCGTCGCCTCTGTGGTGGCATCGGTGTAATTGCCTCGTCCATACTAGTCACCCATTCATTTCCTTTGCTGAGCTTCTTTTTAATTAGACTCAATGCTGGTTCCCATGTCCTGCTGCTCTTGGGGCAGACTCTCTGCATCAGAGATGGTGCGTGCCTGTGCACCAGCGTTTTTAGCACCCCATTCCTCGGCGCAGGATGGTGGCAGCTATCCGCTTGTAAATACAGGTTGGTGTGCATTTTCTTCCTGTACACCCCATGGCCCACGGTGCCATCTGCTCTTCTTTTGACGACGGCGTCCAGGAATGGTAATATTCCTCCTGCTTCGGTATCCATAGTGAATTTGATGTTCGGATGTATAGAGTTCAGGTGTGAAAGGAAGTCTAGGAGCTTGTCCTTTCCATGGTACGAGATCACGAATGTGTCATCCACATAATGTAGAAACCAAGTAGGTTTCCATTTGGATGATGCCAAAGCTTCCTCCTCGAAGTACTCCATATAGAAATTCGTGACCATAGGCAAGAGTGGACTCCCCATTGCAACTCCTCCTGTTTGTTCATAGTATTCTCCATTAAAGAGAAAATATATGGAGGTCAGAATGTGCTTGAAAAGGTTGGTCGTCTATTCATCAAATATCTGTGCAATAAGGTCAACTGACTCTCGATGAAGCACCCTGGTGAATAATGAAACAATGTCAAAATTCACCAGGATATCTGAGTCTTTCAGCTTGAAGTTGTCGAGATGTTTTACGAAATCCACAGAATTATGAATGTGATGAGGGCATTTACCCACATAAGGGCTTAGTAGTTCTGTCAGGTATTTGGCCAGCAAATATGTAGGTGCCCTAATGTTGCTGAAAATTGGGAGTAACGGCACCCCTTCTTTGTGGGCTATAGGGAGTCCATAAAGTCTTGGCGGTACAGGTCCTTGAGGTGTCGATTTCTTGGCAACACCTTCTGCTAAATCTGCATCCTTGAGAAGAGCTCTAGTCTTGTTCTCCACCTACTTTGTGGGTCAGCGTTGATCTTCCTGTAAGATTTGTCATTTATCAGGCTCTGCATCTTCTCAATGTAGTTCTTATGGGAAAGAACAACCGTAGCACTGCCTTTGTCAGCTGGTAAGACAAACATCTCAGGGATCTGTCTCAGGTATCGAATAGCTGCCCTCTCCCAGCTGGTAATATTTGACTTGATCGGTTTAGTTCTCATCAGAGCATGGCAGGTTTCCCAGCATACTTCTTCAGCTCCTTCAGGTGGTAGATAGCAACCTGTTCAACTGCACTGACAATGTCCGCTACCGGTGTGAACCCTGGTGTGGGAGCAAAATGAAGTCCCTGCTCCAGAACAGAAACTGCATTACCAGTCAGCTCAATGTCTGTGAGATTGATGACTGTCTTGCATGAAGCCACCAGGTAGGAGAGACGAAAGAATTTAGATATCTGACGTCCCGAGGTAACAGCATCAATCCAGTCCCCGGACCCGGAATTAAAATGATTGGCTAATTGTAGATGTAGTTTAAGAAGCTCCTGGGAGTTGTACTCCAGGCTGCGTCTGGTAAAGTGTATCCTCTCATGAACCAAGGCGAGGCTAGCATGCTTCATAATTCTCTTAGCTGCTGCAGAATCAAAGTGATGCGTGACCTCAGCAAAGTTTGGCACAACCTGATCAGCACGACATCTCTTCAGAAAAGCAAGAGCACTCAGCAAATGGCTCCTTTGGTGGTGCAGCTTGTCGAATTTCTTCATCTTGCGATACATTACCATTACCATTCCTAGACATCATGGTCAAAACTAGAGAGGATGGCACCCTGGGCCACGTGGTATACAGGAAGAAAACACACACCAACCTGTATTTGCAAACGGATAGCTGCCACCACCCTGCTCAGAGGAATGGGGTGCTAAAAACACTGGTGCACAGGCACACACCATCTCTGACGCAGAAAGTCTGCCCCAAGAGCTGGAACACTTCAAAACTGTATTCCAGAAAAACAGGTACTCGGAATGGCAGATCAGATGTACTCTCCGCCCCACCACTACAGTATACTGTGTGTGGAGACGGAAGAAGTCACGGAGAAAGAGATAGCCACTGCCTATATACCGTCTACTGGTGCACTATCAGGGAAAATATTGAGGAAACACTGAGTAGGAATTGTCTTTTGCCCACCAAATAAAACACTAGCATTATTGGGAAGTGTCAAAAGACGATCTCGGTTTGCGGAAGGCTGGCATATACCAGATTCCGTGTCAATGTGGGAAGACTTATATTGGACAGACAGTGCCCATCATCGAAGATCATTGCTGAGAACATCAGAGGCATACCGACATGGGTAGCCCAACAAGTCGGTGGTCGCAAAGCACTGTTTGTCCGAAATTCATGATATGGACTACCAACATACCAGGGTCTTGGCAGAGACATCTAAATACTGGGACAGTGTCGTTAGAGAGGCTATCGAAATTCATACCAGGAATGGACTCATCAACCGAGATTGCGGCTACAACCTCAGCAGGGCATGGGCACCAGCACTGAGTCTAATTAAAAAGACGTTCAGCAAAGGAAACGAACGGGAGACTAGGGCAGATGAGGCAGTTACACCAACGCCACCACAGACGCCGATTCCAGCGTCTCAACGACGGCTGACGCACGAGCGTGAACTGTGGACATAACGCCTCGCAAGGGGAGGGGATTTAAGATAGACGCCCTCCCTCAGGAGTTCAGTTCGTCAGCGCACCTGACAATGGCGACATGTCTTATTGCCAAAATATTGTGCCCGTTGGACACTATGGACTGGCAGTACACCCATGGACTGTTCGAGCAAGAAATACACCGGGAGGAACTGAAGAATCACAATAATAATAATAATAATAGTTCATTTACTTTTTTATGAAATTCTCAATATGGTATACATAAGGACTTTGCATATTTTCATTGAATTACCTTTGATTTTATCTGCGGCCAAATCCACATCTTTACACAGTGAAGACACAAACAGCAATAGTATCTGCCAATTTACTTTTACATCTAAAATAGCTTCATTCACTACTGCAAGACTGTCCTTCAGGTTCATAACTTTAGCTATCTGAAAAGGTACGATTCTGTAAGTTCTTCAAAATGATTTCTTTTCTTGAAGTTGTACCAAGTAAATGACAAAAACTTAAAACATAAAAGATTTTTATCATGAGTAAACAGTTGTTTGATCACTATGGTATTTCAGTGTGTTAAATAATAATGTCACTTTACACAAAATTAATTGTCTAAAAGCCTAGCTGTGAAAACAATTTTCAGTGCTGATACTCAGTTGGCCCAGTAGGTGTGGCAGGCTTACATAGAACAGTGACCCAGGAACATGCATCCACACTACAGAATAACCTGTGGCCCCACCTCTGGTAGCAGATAGATAAGATAGAGAAATCCATTTAATTATGTAACCATAGTAATGAAAAGTTCTTAAATAACTATAAATAATAGAAAATGCAAAAGTAATAATAATTAACATATATAGTTGTCAGCAGGCACATAAACAGGCAAGACTGAGAATACTGCAAGCTTCTGGACAAATTCTTCCCCAGAACTAATAGAATACACACACACACACACAAGTAGCCCTACAACTGCACAGTTACGCTGTGCTGAGCTGTAATTGTGGCATAATGTAGTCAGCTGGCACAGTGTAGCTGTGCGGTGTACACAGAGTGTCAGTCCCTCTATCTCTCTCTTTGTGTGTGTGTGTGTGGGGGGGGGGGGGGGGGGGGGGGAGTAGGAACGTTTTATCTATTCACTCACAAGAAAGATTTATCATATATCATAAAGTTACTAACATTTGCACTCTAGTTTATGTTTCTGTTGACTCATCATCTCAACTAAGCAATGTTTTTACTTTTACACCTTCCATTTTCTATTTGGTTGTTCTCTTGGTTGGGCAGCCACATGTGCATATGTTCCAATAGTCATTACTAGGGCTAGGACTTTTATGATAGGGAATATATTTTATTGTTAAACTGACATGTTCCATAAATATATACAATTTATTGTTATGAAAAACCTAAGTGAATTACTCAATGAAAATAATCAGTTTTTGAAAATATAAAGTAACTGTACAGATAAAATATCCACTCATCAAGCAGCAGCCAAACACACATATAAAGGTATAGAAATTTGTGGGCTTTCACAGTGATACAAACTGAATAGTCCCTCCTTAAAACCTCAGCCCCGTCCTGAGGGCTAACACCTCAATCCATAGAACTACTTCAGGGTGTATACGTGGACAAGGAAAAAAAAAATTCCCCGATTTTTCCTGGTTTTTCCGTGTTAAGTGACAGTATACTTTCTGTTGAAACAGTAAAACTTATCAATCCTTTGAATGGATATGGTTTTATACAGCAGCGTAGAGTTTAGGAAACAAAACTCAGGAGGGAAAAACACGTTTTGGAAAGATCTTTGATGTGCAGCAACATGTACACTGCATATTTTCATATTACAAAAGTCTACATTCTAATTCCACCAACAGGAAAAGTTAATGGTTTAAGTTAATATATATATATAGTACTGCTACAAGAAAAGCAAAGCTTTCACATATAATATTTGTCTCGAAGATTAAAAGCTACAAGAGAAGCTAAGCTTTCACATATAATGTTGATCTGTTTGGCACATGTTACACTTTAGTAAATCTCTGATCTTCTGGGCTTGAAATACTTCTAAATGGCTCGTCATCAAAGAGTTGATTTTTAAATGAGAGCAAAAGCTTTGTGATTTAAGAAATTTATCGTACATTCTCACATATAGTTCATCCTGTGTTAAAGGAAATTTACGTTGAAAATAATGCTTTTTGAACCACAATTCGCAATATCTTCCCGTGACCTGTTTAGATCCATTTCAGCAGTTGCCAGAGAGTGCCAGATAAGAGGCGTCACAGTGCCTCCCGTATTCGTACGTGTAAAACATTAGAAGATCTTTCTTACATTATGTCCTAAAAGAAACAAGACATCAGATGATACTCCAAGAGCGTGAACCATACTAAAATGCATAGTTTGCCTTAAAGGGTACATTTGTATGTCCAGATTACCAATGACGTAGGCCTCGATCTGATATTACGCTTTTCAGTGTGGTTTTCGGCATGTAAATTTTCTTGGAGTACCAGTACTGTATTATGTTATGTTTGGTTCTTTATTATGGCATAATGCTATACGTGCTAGAAGATGAAAACGTGCATTTGAAATGCAGTGAACAGTTGAAACAAGCCAATAGTGTGGAATTAAACACTTCCTTTCAAATAAATTTACTGCCACAGCAGGAAAGCTTAATAAAAGCCAAATTTCTTTAGCAAACTGAAAAAATAACTTTATTGTTCTGCAAGGCGATTAATGCTTGACTGACAGAAAGGTGGAAATAAATTAAAATCTGAAACTAGTAACATATTTTAGCCTCCCGTAATTATGTGAATGTAGGAAACAGAAAAATCACTAAATGCAAACTCAGGTCACGTGGAGACTTTATGAAGAGTGTGATACATAAAACATATATCTTCGAGGAAATGTAAAACATGTTATTTGGTCTTAAGTGTGCCGAAATGCAGTGCCACACCTGTTCGAACAACATTCTTATACGGCACATCACTGTATTTTGCTCCGTGGAACTCAGACGTGTATATTTTGTAATGGATGCCATCAAACTATTTCAGGACAGTGGAAATTAAAATGTCCTGTAGTGCCTCTCCTACTCCCAGTCGGCCGGTTTGACATCTTGCCCCTTTTAAATATAATAATAATAATAAAATCGCTATTAATACTGGATGGGATTATTTGTAACTGGGAGAACAAGCACTCTTTATTGCCTATTAGCTAACAACTGCTCTTCTGAGTGACATGAACAAGCACTCTTTATTGCCTATTAGCTAACAACTGCTCTTCTGAGTGACATAAAATTAAATATAGGGTACCTGAAACCAGCAAAGACAAGAGACAGGAAAGACGGTACACATTTATTCAATCCTTAAGTCCTAGCGATTTTTCACTGATCTTGCTACAGCTTTACATGGCGTGCGTTCCTTTCTGCGAAAGAACTATTACCTCATCAAAGTTCGTCAACATGAAAAATCAAAATGACGTCGTCTAATACTGAAAAACTGTTAATACAAATAGTACCAAAGACTGGTGTGGTTTCTCGATCTGATTACATCTATTTTGTCACCGTTTGCTGGATAAAACAAAATAGGCATTTCTAATATTGCAGCAATTGTAACACACACCAAATAAGTGAGACTGTTTTGGCAATAATGATCATTATAATGATCATTATAATAGTATGACAATATAATTCATGAAGTACCAATAGAAATACCTATTTGGCCTACAACAATCAATTCATTCATACTCTCCATTTTTTCTCATGCTCGAGTCCGAAAAGTAGTAGAACAAAATTTTTACATAAATTTGGAATTGTCATATTCTTCCATAATTTGTGTGATTTCCCCGTTTCTTCTCCTTGCTCATCCTAGCAAACAATCTTGTCATCACTAATTCTGTAACTAATCCAACCACTGTCAAAACTCTTTCTTTGGTTAACTTTACTAACCCTGTCACAATCACCAGATTAGTTATCCTGCGATTATTCTCCAGTTAGGCGTTATTACGTTTTCAAAAAATGGTTCAAATGGCTCTAAGCACTATGGGACTTAATATCTGAGGACATCAGTCCCCTAGACTTAGAAATACTTCAACCTAACTAACCTCACGACATCACACACATCCATGCCCGAGGCAGGATTCAAATCTGCGACCATAGCAGCAGTGCGGTTCCGGAGTAAATCGCCTAGAACCGCTCTGTGATAGAAGGCGACTATTACACTTTCGTACAATGCGTTTTCCACGCTATTCCCAGAATGGAACTTAAAACGGCTGTTAGCCAGGGACTAAAACTGGCCCTGTCAAGTGTAGCGATCTGGCCAACAATTTTCTGTTAGAATTTCACTTTCTTGGATACACCGTGAAGATAATACATCATCTTTCTGTTAGTCATTTATTTCCACTCTGGTAATCTCAATCTATGGATTTCGCTAGTAATTATAACAACGATGAACATTTGCAAACCGAATCAACCACATAAACAAGCAACAGTCGACGTTTACCAGTTCAGCTTTATTTCGCTCAGCTCATATAGCGCCGTCCCATTTTGTCTGCAGGAAAGTTAATTTCTAGATGCGGCGAGAATTCCCCTGGTGGACACACCACTTAACTATGCACGCATTCGAAAATCAACTTAGACTGTGTTCAAAAATGTCCAAAAACCATCAGAGGTGCATTTCAAAATCATATGAATAATCGATGGCCTGACGTGCGCTGGATGCTAGGTGCTTTGTGAAACAAGGTTTTTTCCTCTAGAGTATGAATTGGCCCCCAAATCCGGGCCTTCTGCACACGCGTTAATCTGGCAGCCTGGGCGCGCCAGTAAAATTTTTCTAGGTACCCCATGTGACTGGTTGCTGTTATTGTTGCTGCTTACACAACCAACAGTCACACTTCAGTAGCCAGAAGCGGGAGAAGGTATTACTCATACGCGACTCAACTGCGCGTGTTCATGAGCCCGGTCGTAACTGCTTAAATGAATCTAATGTAAACAGTTGTGACATCACTCTCATCGGAGGCAATTTGTTGTTATGAAGCATTGCATACTCTTCCTAAACTCTTTGGCACATTTTACTGTTGGCAGATGCCTGTACGTGCACTGTCTTATTTTATATGGTGCCTTTCGATTTCAGTTTTATTTTCGTTTTTTCTCTCGTTCAAGTTTTAATGCTGCATTATTATTTTGTAGTAGTGGGATACAAGTTTTAATGCTGCATTATTATTCTGTAGTAGTGGGATACTGTAACATCCTTTGTTAGAGTTTCGGTTCTTACCAGCTAAAATTACAAAAATTGAACTGAAAACTAAAACAATGAAAAATTCCCGGAATTCTAAAAAATTCCCGCGTTTTTCCCGGATCTCCCAGTTGTTCCGGGTCGTATACACCCTGTTCTTACCCCACCCAAACCATGCACCCCCACCTTTTCCCTTCTCCCTAAGATTCACAAATCTAGACGGCTTCAAAGCACCTACCAAATACACTCCTGGAAATTGAAATAAGAACACAGTGAATTCATTGTCCCAGGAAGGGGAAACTTTATTGACACATTCCTGGGGTCAGATACATCACATGATCACACTGACAGAACCACAGGTGCATAGACACAGGCAACAGAGCATGCACAACGTCGGCACTAGTACAGTGTATATCCACCTTTCGCAGCAATGCAGGCTGCTATTCTTCCATGGAGACGATCGTAGAGATGCTGGATGTAGTCCTGTGGAACGGCTTGCCATGCCATTTCCACCTGGCGCCTCAGTTGGACCAGCGTTCGTGGTGGACGTGCAGACCGCGTGAGACGACGCTTCATCCAGTCCCAAACATGCTCAATGGGGGACAGATCCGGAGATCTTGCTGGCCATGGTAGTTGACTTACACCTTCTAGAGCACGTTGGGTGGCACGGGATACATGCGGACGTGCATTGTCCTGTTGGAACAGCAAGTTCCCTTGCCGGTCTAGGAATGGTAGAACGATGGGTTCGATGATGGTTTGGATGTACAGTGCACTATTCAGAGTCCCCTCGACGATCACCAGAGGTGTACGGCCAGTGGAGGAGATCGCTCCCCACACCATGATGCCGGGTGTTGGCCCTGTGTGCCTCGGTCGTATGCAGTCCTGATTGTGGCGCTCACCTGCACGGCGCCAAACACGCATACACCATCATTGGCACCAAGGCAGAAGCGACTCTCATCGCTGAAGATGACACGTCTCCATTCGTCCCTCCATTCACGCCTGTCGCGACACCACTGGAGGCGGGTTGCACGATGTTGGGGCGTGAGCGGAAGACGGCCTAACGGTGTGCGGGACCGTAGCCCAGCTTCATGGAGACAGTTGCGAATGGTCCTCGCCGATACCCCAGGAGCAACAGTGTCCCTAATTTGCTGGGAAGTGGCGGTGCGGTCCCCTATGGCACTGCGTAGGATCCTACGGTCTTGGCGTGCATCCGTGCGTCGCTGCGGTCCGGTCCCAGGTCGACGGGCACGTGCACCTTCCGCCGACCACTGGCGACAACATCGATGTACTGTGGAGACCTCACACCCCACGTGTTGAGCAATTCGGCGGTACGTCCACCTGGCCTTCCGCATGCCCACTACACGCCCTCGCTCAAAGTCCGTCAACTGCACATACGGTTCACGTCCACGCTGTCGCGGCATGCTACCAGCGTTAAAGACTGCGATGGAGCTCCGTATGCCACGGCAAACTGGCTGACACTGACGGCGGCGGTGCACAAATGCTGCGCAGCTAGCGCCATTCGACGGCCAACACCGCGGTTCCTGGTGTGTCCGCTGTGCCGTGCGTGTGATCATTGCTTGTACAGCCCTCTCGCAGTGTCCGGAGCAAGTATGGTGGGTCTGACACACCGGTGTCAATGTGTTCTTTTTTCCATTTCCAGGAGTGTATATACTGTAATGTTATGCCTATTTATGCAAGCTAATCAGCCACCCACTATGAGGTAAGATGAATTTGTTGTACGGCTAAACGCTAGCAAGCCCAGATTTAAGTCCAGGTACAAAGACTAGCAGCATCACCAGATGTGGGTAATCCCAGTATGGGGAATTTTTATGATGGATGGTCACTTAGGAGGGCATAAAATGCTGCAAGAAATGGCAGAATGTCAGGCAATCTTAAAGGCGGCTAAGTTGAAACTCTCCAAACTTCAATAATAAATCACAGTTATATATTAAAGTGAAGCCGAATACATCAGCGATCCCAGAAAAACAAGGCATGTCCAAGGACACAACAACATTATCTTTAACACTACAGAAGTTATTACTTCACAGAGATAAACGTTTTCACAATAAACCTCTGAATTAATAACTTTTAAATGCTTCATGCGATTGCAGCAAATGATATCTCAGATGATAGCATTGCAGTATAGCCATCATCTCTGGAAGGTTTTTTTATGATAGTGCATATATTTTGTTGTAAAACTGACATGTTCTGTAACAGCAGAAACAGTTAGGTATCGTCACAGTTGGGGGTTTGTCTGAGATATGAATGCAATCCTGTTACAATTACAATTGTAATTATAATACTTTACAATATTCTGTGCTCCAGATCCAAAATCTAGTGCACGATAGGCAGTTTGCATGGGAGCTCTGAGCATAAGATTTTGCAGCTGCTGCATGCATGAGAGTATGTAGCAAAAGCTAGGTGTGGGGAAGCTCGTCACGGAACTTCAAGAAAGAAGGTTATGCAAAGGCATGTTGAGTTCAAGTCTGCTGTGGCCAGCAGCAGTTGAGACCTCAATGGCGGCATACGGGCAGTGATGGCCACGGTAACGCGGACCACCAGCGGTGACTTCGAGTTCACCAGCATCAACACTTCGGCAGCAGCAGTACAGAAGAAACAATCAGCATGACTGACAAGTTATGTATTTGCACTGACAGCATTAATATGTGTGAACCCACAGGTTCATCATCAGTGATGGAGCTTCCAACAATTAAGAAATTATCCAGCATGAGTGATTCAGATAATGTTAGTGGGACAGTTAGTCCAAAATCTGAATGTGTTGATGTTGACAGAGACAATATTAGTGGGGCAAATAGTCTGAAATCAGAGAAAGGAGAAGTAACTGCAAATAATTCAGTGGGATGGTTAAGTGAAATTCTGACAAATTTGTACTTGATACTGGGTACAGAGTTAGGTTCAATAAAAACAGACAGACAAGTGTAGCAGAGAGTATAAAAACTGAAGTGAAGAAAATTAAAACCAATATGGAAGGGAAGATAGCTTCAAAATTAGAAGCTATAAGGGCAGATGTAGGCAAAATTTCTTACGAGGTTGGCCTGATTAACACAAGATTTGACAGAGTGGAAAAATATTTCAGGGACAAGTTAGAAAAGATACATTATTAGCCTGGTGGTGGTGTTAAGGATTGTGCACTGAGGCAAAATGCACTTGAGGACAAGCTCTCAATTGCAATGGTACCTAATGATTACAGCTGTGTATTTGCTCTTCTAACTGGCATCCCTTACAAGAAAACCAGTTGCGTCTTTACCTGTGGTTACTTGTTCTTTGATGGCCTGAGCTGGCTGGACACAAGAATAAAAAGTATGAGCCAGCCACTCTGCGACAGACAAAAACTCCAGCATAAGAACACAAGGCACAGAAACGCAGATGGTCAAATGACAAACATACAGTCGAACAGACAGCACCAAAGGAAGTGAGGAAGAGTTGAAATGCTAGTAGGGTGAAGGCCTGGTAGAGAAGGCCACATGCCCACTCTTAGATAGAGTGATAAAAACCTCTCTCTTGAATAAAATTGAAAACTTGATCAGCCATTGAAGCATTAACACCTAGCACTGTGGGGAGTGCTTCAGGAAGGTCAAAAGACTGCCTCAGGGTAGCTAAATTGGGACAGTCCAACAAGAGGTCAACTACTGTCAATCTAGAGCAGCAGTGACAGTGGATTGGGTCCTTGCAATGGAGAATGTGACCATGAGTCAGCCAAGTGTGGTCAAAGCGCAGCCGGCAAAGGACAACAAAGTTCCAGCAAATGGCACACATGGATGGCATCCACACATTCGTTGTTTCCTTTATAGCACATTATTTATTTGGCATACTGAGGATGTGCCATTTGGTATTCCAGATCCCAAAAACTTTACAGCGTAAGACCGATTGGAGACCAGATTCTGGAAAGCCGATCTTCAGACTCAGTTTACAAGTATCCTCTTCAACTAGCTTGTTAGCAAGTTCATTTCCTGGGATTCCAACATGTCTTGAGTTCCAGACGAAGACCACTGACCATCCACATTGTTTGAGGACATAAACAGAGCCTTGGATAGCCATTACCAAAGGATGGTGTGGATAGGACTGCTCAAGAGCTTATAAGGCACTCAAGGAGTCGCTGCAAATGAGGAAGGACTCCTTGGTCCAGGGAAAAATATGTTTAAGAGCACAGGTGATGGCTACCAACTTGGCAATGAAAACACTGCAGCCAATGGCAAGGAGTACCAGTCAGTATGTCCATCATGAGCATAAGTGAAGCCAATATGACCATTGTCCATTGAGCGATCAGTGTAAACGATTTCTGAGCCCTGGAACTCACAAAGAATAAAGAAAAACTGGCAGCAGAGGGCCTCAGGAGGAACGGAATCTTTTGGGCCTTGTGACAGGTCCAGACGAAGCTGTGGCTGAGGCAAGGACCATGGAAGTGTAAATGAGTCCACGCAAAGGAAAGGTGGGAGAGGGAAGGACTGAGTTCAGAGAGAAGGGAGCAGACAACAGACTGCAATTGTAATCCCTGATTCAGGCTGCTGTTGCCGGAGATGGAGTGCTGCGTTTACAGGCAGTAGTTGTCACCTGATCTGCAATGGAGGAACCTCAGGTTCCATGAGTAGGCTATTCACTGGGCTCATTTGGAAAGCTCCCGTCACGAAACAAATTCCACAATAGTGTATAGGATCCAGCATCTGAAATGTTTGTTGAGGGTGATGCTGAACCATACGCAAGGCTCCCATAGTCAAGATTGGACTGTAGAGGGGCTTTGTGCAGCTGCAAAGTGTAGGACTATCTGCACCCCAGTCAGTGTGATTAAGGCAGCAAAGAAAGTTAAGATTCAACCAGCACTTTTGCTTAAGCTGAAGAAGATGGGGAAACCAAGTTAAATGGGCATCGAAAAATAGTCCTGAAAATCCATAAGTCTCCAATACGTTATGTAGCTTGTCATCAAGGTAAAGTTCTGAAATGGGGTGGACAGGATGGCGAATTACATGATGCAAGTCTTGGTGGCTGAAAACTGAAAGTCATGGTTCACGGCCCTTGACTGCACCTACTGTATGGCTCCCTGCAGTCACCGTTCAGCCACACCAACAGCAGGTGAGCAAAAGGACAAACAAAAGTAGTCAGTATATAAGAAGTGTGATACTGACGACCCCGCTGCTGCTGTGCGCCCATTAATGGCCATTAAAACGAGTGGGACACCTAGTAAGAGCTCTGTGCAACCCGTTCTCTTAGATATGGAGGGAACTATGAGAAGGACTGGCACGAACTCTGAAGTTGTGGAGTGACAAAAGGTTCTGTGTAAAAATCTGGAATGGGCCATGGAGACCCTACTCATGCAAAGTAGCAAGAATGTAGTGTTGCCAAGTGGTGTCACAGGCTTTCTCCACGTAAAAAAAGACAGCAATAAGGGGATGGCAGTGGGAAAAGGCCGTTCGGATGGTGGACTCCAGGTATACCAAGTTGTCAGTGGTGGAGAGACCTTGTCGAAAACTGCTCTAGCACAGAACCAGGGTGGTAAGTCACAGATGCAGAGTTTCGAGCACAAAGCTCAGCCAAATGCTCTGCGATTGTGTCTGGGTCAGTATATACAGCTCCACATGTGGAAATCCCAGATATACTCCCCTATGGACCATGGACCATGGACCTTGCCGTTGGTGGGAAGGCCTGCGTGCTTCAGTGATACAGATAGCTCTACCATAGGTGCAACCAAAACAAGGGTATCTGTCGAGAGACCAGACAAACATGTGGTTCCTGAACAGGGGCAGCAGCCTTTTCAGTAGTTGCAGGGGCAACAGTCTGGATGATTGACTGATCTGGCCTTGTAACATCAACCAAAACGGCCTTGCCGTGCTGGTGCTGCAAATGGCTGAAAGCAAGGGGAAACTACAGCTGTAATTTATCCTGAGGACATGCAGCTTTACTGTATGCTTAAATCATGAAGACGTTCTCTTAGTTAAAATATTCCGGAGCAAAATAGTCCCCCATTCGGATCTCCGGGCAGGAACTACTCACGAGGACGTCGTTATTAGCAGAAACAAAACTAGCGCTGTACAGACAGCTGTGTGGAATGTCACATCCCTTAATCGGGCAAGTACGTTAGAAAATTTAAAAAGGGAAATGGATAGGTTAAAGCTAGATATAGCGGGAATTAGTGAAGTTCGGTGGCAGGAGGAACAAGACTTCTGGTCAGGTGAATACAGGGTTATAAATACAAAATCAAATAACAGTAATGCAGGAGTAGGTTTAAAATAATAAGAACACAGATAAACTACTATAAACAGCATAGGGAATGCATTATCATAGCCAAGATAGACACGAAGCCCACACCTACCACAGTTGTACAAGTTTATATGCCAGCCGGCTCTGCAGATGATGAAGAGATTGAAGAAATGTATGATGCGATAAAAGAAATTATTCAGATAGTTACGGGAAACAAAAATTTAATAGTCACAGGGGACTGAAATTCGATAGTAGGAAAAGGAAGAGAAGGAAAAGTAGCAGGTGAATATGGACTGAGGATTAGGAAGGAAAGAGGAAGCCACCTGGTAGAATTTTGCACAGAGCATAACTTAATCATAGCTAACACTTGGTTCAAGAATCACGAAAGAATGTTGTATATGTGGAAGAGGCCTGGAGACACTGGAAGGCTTCAAATAGATTATATAATGGGAAGACAGAGATTTAGGAACCAGGTTTTAAACGGTAAGACTCTGATCACAATTTATTGATTATGAACTATAGACTAAACCTGGTGAAACTGTAAAAAGGTAGGAATTTAAGAAGATGTTACCTGAATAAACTGAAAGAACCAGAGGTTGTAGAGGGTTTCAGAGAGAGCATTATGGAATAATTGACAAGAACAGAGGAAAGAGATACAGTAGAAGAAGAATAGGTAGCTTTGGGAGATGAAATAGTGAGGCCAGCAGAGGATGAAGTAGGTAAAATGGTGAGGGCTAGTAGAAATCCATGGGTAACAGAAGAGAGATTGAATTTCATTGATGAAAGGAAGCATATATGAAAATGCAGTAAATGAAGCAGGCAAACAGGAATATAAACGTCCCAAAAACGAGATCGACAGGAAGAGCAAAATAGCTAAGCAGAGACGGCTAGAGTACAAATACAAGGATGTAGACGCATGCACGACTAGGGGTAAGATAGATACTGCCTACAGGAAAATTAAAGAGACTTTCAGAGAAAAGAGAACCACTTGTATGAATATCAAGAGCTCAGATGGAAAACCAGTCCTAAGCAAAGAAGGGAAAGCAGGCAGGTGGAAGGAGTATACAGAGGGTCTACACAAGGGTAGACCTAAGTTAAAATGAGGCCCCGGGAGTAGACAACATTCCTTTAGAATGAGATTTTCACTCTGCAGCGGAGTGTGCGCTGATATGAAACTTCCTGGCAGATTAAAACTGTGTGCCCGACCGAGACTCGAACTCGGGACCTTTGCCCTTTGCGGGCAAGTGCTCTACCAACTGAGCTACCGAAGCACGACTCACACCCGGTACTCACAGCTTTACTTCTGCCAGTATCCGTCTCCTACCTTCCTAACTTTACAGAAGCTCTTCTGCGAACCTTGCAGAACTAGCACTCCTGAAAGAAAGGATACTGTGGAGACATGGCTTAGCCACAGCCTGGGGGATGTTTCCAGAATGAGATTTTCACTCTGCAGGCTGTGGCTAAGCCATGTCTCCACAGTATCCTTTCTTTCAGGAGTGCTAGTTCTGCAAGGTTCGCAGAAGAGCTTCTGTAAAGTTAGGAAAGTAGGAGACGGATACTGGCAGAAGTAAAGCTGTGAGTACCGGGCGTGAGTCGTGCTTCGGTAGCTCAGTTGGTAGAGCACTTGCCCGCAAAAGGCAAAGGTCCCGAGTTCGAGTCTCGGTCGGGCACACAGTTTTAATCTGCCAGGAAGTTTCAACATTCCTTTAGAACTACTAACTACTAATAGCCTTGGGAGAGCCAGCCACGACAAAACTCGTCCATCTGGTGAGCATGATGTACAAGACAGGCGGAATACCCTCAGACTACAAGAACAAATAATAATTCTAATCCCAAAGAAAGCAGGTGTTGACAGATGTGAAAATTACCGAACTATCAGTTTAATATGTCATGGCTGCAAAATACGAACACGAATTCCTTACAGAGGAATGGAAAAACTGGTAGAAGCTGACCTCGGAGAAGATCAGTTTGGATTCCGTAGAAATGTTGGAACACGTGAGGCAATACTGACCTTATGACTTATCTTAGAAGATAGATTAAGGGAAGGCAAACCTACATTTTTAGCATTTGTAGACTTAGAGAAAGCTTTTGACAATGTTGACTGGAATACTCTCTTTCAAATTCTGAAAGTGTCAGGATAAAATACAGGGAGCAAAGGGCTATTTATGTACAGAAACCAGATGGCAGTTATAAGAGTTGAGGGGCATAAAAGGGTATCACTGATTGAGAAGGCAGTGAGACAGGGTTGTAGCCTATCTCCGATGTTGTTAAATCTGTGTACTGAGCAAGCGGTAAAGGAAACAAAAGAAAAAATTGACAGGTGATGCTGAGGAAAGAGATACTTAAAGTAGTGAATGAGTTTTGCTATATGGGAAGCAAAATAACTGATGACAGTCAGAGTAGAGAAGATATAAAATGTAGACTGGCTATGGCAAGGAAAGTATTTATGAAGAAGAGAAATTTGTTAACATTGAGTATAGATTTAAGTGTCAGGAAGTCTTTCCTCAAAGTATCTGTATTGAGTGTAGCCATGTAGGAAGTGAAACATGAATAATAACTAGTTTAGACAAGAAGAGAATAGAAGCTTTTGAAATGTGGTGCTACAAAAGAACGCTGAATATTTGATGGATATATCACATAACTAATGAGGAGGTACAGAACAGAATTGGGAAGAAGAGGAATTTACGAGACAACTTGGCTGGAAGAAGGGATTGGTTGGTAGGAAACATTCTGACACAACAAGGGATCACCAATTTAGTATTGGAGGGAAGTGTGTGGGGGTAAAAATCATAGAGGGAGCCCAAGAGATGAATACACTCAGCAGATTCAGAAGGATGTAGGTTGTGGTAGTTATTCAAATATGAAGAGGCTTGCACAGGATAGAGTAGCATGGAGAGCTGCATGAAACCAGTCTCTGATATCCGGAAGGGTGTCCGAGTTTAGTCCAGGCCTGGGAAGGAGAGGTTCATGTTCCAATGGTGGAGATAAGTCGCTCCCAACACTCCTGCTTCCGTCGTTTGATTACTTGATGGACACGGGCATGGCGCCATTTGAAGGCAATGAGGTGCTCCAGGGCTGGGTGCCACTTATGACATTGGAGGGTCTGACTATGGTTTCTAATGGCCGCTCTGATTTCCAGTGACCACCAAGGCACCGTCTTCTGCTGGGGGCAACCTGAGGAACATGAGGTTGCCAATTTAGCTGCAGAAACAGTGGTATTAATAATGTTCCAGATCACCTCATTGCTGGTGCCATGCAACAGGTATCCAACAGTGGTGACAGATGTGAAAGCGTCCCAGTCAGCATTGGTAAGAGCCCATCTGGGCAACTGACCTGAAGAGTGATGCTGGTGGACAGACAGGAAGAGCGGAAAGTGGTCACTACCACACCAGTCGTTGTGAGCTCTCCAGTGGACAGACGGCAGAAGGATAGATCTCAAAACGAGAGGTCAATGGCCAAGTATGTGCCACACTGAAATGTGTGGGGGCACCTGTATTTAGGAGGCAAATGTTCCATTGAGTTACTAGACTCTTGACATCTTTACCATGGCCCAGCAATCTTGGTTCCACCACCACACAAAGGGTTATAGCCATTGAAATCACCCAAAAGCAGAAAAGGTGAGGGGAGATGAGAAATTATTGCAGCCAAAACATGTCGTAGTATGTCGCCATCTGGAGGAACGTATTGCAGATGGCAAGTTCCTGTGTTGTCTTCACCCTGATAGCCACAGCTTCTCAAGGGGTTTGAAGGGGCACAAGTCTGCTATTTATAGAGGTAACGACATATATATACACATCAAAAAAAGTTTTGCAACATCCTGGTTCCCAAAACTCCTGAAGACAGACGTTGACTGTGGATATTGTATCACAGACACTGTCCCTTTGACTGTTCAGAGATGTCACTAAGCCTGCCCAAAGACGTAAACAACCATGTACGAGCAGTGCCTATTAGATGGAGAGGGTCTGACAGCCGATCAGTTCCAGTCATTCCACCACGAAGGAGGTACACAGCTCATGTTGTCTGTAGTCCAACCATGCCCAGACTGTCAATACCGCAGTTCGATCACATCCTCATTGTTACTCTGTGCCAGGAAGGGCTCTCAACAAGGGAAGTGTTGAGGTGTCTCAGAGTGAACCAAAGTGATGTTGTTCAGACATGGAGGAGATACAGACAGACAGTAGCTGTCAATGACATGTCTCACTCATGCCGTCCAAGGGCTACTACTGCAGTGGATGACCACTACCTACGGATTATGGCTCGGAGGAACCCTGACAGCAGTGCCACCATGTTGAATAATGCTTTCAGTGCAGGTAAAAGACATCATGTTATGACTCAAATTGTGCACAATAGGCTGCATCATGCACAACTTCACTCCCAAAATCTATGACGAGGTCCATCTTTGCAAACATGACACCATGCAGCACGCTACAGATGGGCCCAACAACATGACGAATGGACTGCTCAGGATTGGCATCACGTTCTCTTCACCGATGAGTGTCACATATGGTTTCAACCAATCGTCAGAGACGTGTTTGGAGGCAACCCGGTCAGGCTGAATGCCTTAGGTTCAATGTACAGCGAATGCAGCAAGGTGGAGGTTCCTTGACATTTTGGGGTGGCATTATGTAGGGTCATCGTACACCGCTGGTAGTCATGGTAGGCACCACAATGGCTGTATGATAAGTGAATGCCATCCTCCGGCCGATAGTGCAACCGTTTCGGCAGCATATTGGCGAGGCATTCGTCTGCATGAATGACAATTCGCGCCCCCATCGTGCACATCTTGTGAATGACTTTCTTCAGGATATGACATCGCTCGACTAGAGTAGCCAACATGTTCTCCAGACAGGAACCCTATTGAACATGCCTTGGATAAATTGAAAAGGGCTGTTTATGGACAACATGATCCACCAATCACTCTGAGGGAACTATGCCGAATCACAGTTGAGGAGTGGGACAATCTGGACCAACAAAGCCTTGATGAACTTGTGGATAGTATGCCACGACAAATACAGTTACACATCAATGCAAGAGGACATGCTACTGGGTATAAGAGGTACCAGTGTGTACAGCAATCTGGACCACCACCTCTGAAAGTACAACATGCAATGTATGATTTTCATGAGTAATAAAAAGGGCAGAAATGATGTTTATGTTGATATCTATTCCAATTACCTGTACAGGTTCTAGAACTCTCGGAACCAAAGTGATGCAAAACTTTTTTTGATCTTTGTATATACGTTACCTGACATGCTGTTATAGTCATTCTGATTTGTGTAACAGCCCTGATAGCCATGGAGGGCGGGCGTCTGCATTGCAGGAAACCAGGTTTCCTGGGGGGACAAGCAGGAAGCAGATGTAAGGCGTAAGAGTTGTCATAGCTCAGCAGGGTGGTTGAAAAAACTGCCGCAGTTCCACTGGAAGATGATGCTTTCTGTAGTTAGTCTGGGAAGGCATGAAGGGACCAAGGAGGCCACATCGTGACCTTCTGCCACCAGTTGAGTACTGGTATCCATTTCCATTGTCTTTGAGTCGACAAGATCTAGGTACATCGGGGATGCTAAAATATCCACCTCATCCTCAGGTGTGGGTCTGGTAGGAAATGGTGACTGGGGGACCACCAATGTCACACGATTCATAACAGTCTTCTCGTTGGACTGTTTGCCCTTTCACTGCCTGTAGGAGCTTGCTGGGAGGGCTTCTCTGAGGTAGCTTTAGGTACAGATAAAGACCATGAAGCCCTTCGACTAGCAGCTTGTGGCTCCTTCAGCCACTGGCTGGTGTCCACTTTTGCACGTGGTGAGAGACCTTTGAAGATAGAGTCCCAAGAGACCCATTCTGTGCAAGAGGAGCTGGAGGAAGCTGCTGCTTCTCCATTTGGGAGGTGGGGACTGATGTCCCCATTTGGGGGGGGGGGGGGGGGGGTCACCAAGGTAGGTGTTTTGGAAGCAACGGATGAAGAGCTGCTCCACACCACCAGGGGAGGAATGTAGTGAGGTGGCCCTGAGAGCCCACTGTAGGAGGCTTAGCTGAGGGAACTACCACTGAAGTGAGGGCAATGCCATTGTAGCTGCTGTGTAGTATGACAGCATCCAAATGGGTTTCAGCCTTTCATATTAATGTTTAACCTCTCGGTATATCAGTCTGTTCAGGGTCTTGTACTCCATAATTTTCCTCTCCTTTTGGAGCACCACACAGTCTGGCGAGCAGGGGGAGTGGTGCTCTCCACAGTTGACACAGGTGGGAGAGGGGGCTCATGGAGTTTTTGGATGCAGTGGATGTTGGCAGTCTCTACATGTAGCACTAGAATTGCACCCGGAAGTTGCCTGCCTGAATTTTCAAACACTTAGGGCACATCACAATATAATCACCTCGACGTTTCCAGGCAATGAATCACCCTCGAAGGCCAAGATGAAGGCAGCGGTATCAACCCAATTATCTTTAGGTCCCCTATAGATGCACTGAACGAAGTGAACACCCAACCATTCTAAATTGGTGTGTAGCTCATCATTGGTCTGCAATAGGTGTCTATGGGGGTGACTGAAACAGGAATACCACCCAGGCTGTCACAGGCATGCAACACCCATGACTGGACTGGGGATGCTGTCTCAATTAGGACTGCCCCTTTCGCATTTTGGACAGTCCAGCCACTAACCCAAACTTGTCCTCTGGGTTCCAACAAAAAAAAGAGAGGCTCTGGAGCCAGAAAGGAGTCCCCATCACTTCTGCAGCAAACTAAGTATTGAGGCGAATACGGCTCCCTTTCGTCCATAGCCTTATGTTCCTCCCATGGTGTAGCAAGGGAGGGGAACGCTTTTGGAGTTGTACATCTCAGCATTAAAGTCTACCTTGCCTTTCTTGGAGACTGCTCGGGACATTTGGTCACAAGCAAAAGATGACTTGATCCACATCACTATGGGTCATCCATCCTGATGCCACCCATTCCGATCAGGGGCTCTCGCCACAGGCGCCACAGCATAAATCACATGGTGCAATGGCCATTGTCAGGAGTCTTGATGCCCCAAGAAGACAAGCCTCTACTCCTTGGCATATATGGGGAGTCTTCAGCTCAGGCATCAGCAGTGTGATCCCTATGTTGTCAGGGGGCTACAATCAGGTGGGTACACAGCGATTCCTCCATGACGGACTGGCTACTGTGTTGAATATTGGGTGCAAAAAGATCCTTTATTATGAAGGGTGCAGAAGAGGACAGTGGGCAAAGGGGGAATATGATGCACCCCATAAGCTGTCTTTGCTGAAAGAGCTGGAATACAAGTGGAGTTGCAGAGCCATAACAGTAATGGGTGGATAGGTCTCAAGGCACAATGGATATATGATGCACCACGTAAGGTGTCCTTCCCCATGTGGCCCGCACAGGAAAAATTTCGAAAGTGTAGAGGTTAAACCCTGAAAGGGGACTGTAGTATATTAAGTCGAAAAGTAGTAGACTCCTTTTAGTCACCTTTTATAACAGGCAAGAACACTTCGGGTCCATTCTAACATCCGAACCTACAGAGGGAGACAGAAGTGTCTTTTAGTTCTCTTTTCAATTGTGGTGTTCGCCAAACACTGACCACTTATAACAGCACTTGCAATCAACACCTAAATAAAGTTACTAGCAAAATAGTGAACTGTTCATTAAATAACTACACTGGTGTGACAATATGAGGTATTGATGCTGTGTTCATTTACTGTGTAACTGTGGCAGAAACAATGTTCTGAAAAACATTTGCATGATGAAAAAGATATAAAGGACTTCGAAAATCAAGAAATAAAACAGATACAGACATGTACCTTTCAGACACGATAACTTCATGCAATGCTATCATCATAAGTAATTATTGTTGAAATCACATTAAGCGATTAAAAGTTGTTAATTCAGAGGGTCACTGTGAAAATGTTCATTCGCTGTAAGATATTAACTTCAGTAGTTTTAAAGATATTGTTGTGTAGTTGGAGGCACCTTATTTTTTTGAGATCACAAATGTATTCAGATTTGCATTAATATTTAGTGTAAATTACTGTCGAATCTCAAAGAGCTGTAACTTAGCCATCTTTAAGACTGTCTGACATTCCGCCATTTCTTGCAGCATTGTCTTATTCTCAAGGCAATCCAAGCAACAGCCATCCAAACTCCCAGCATTGGGATTCACCCACTTCCAGTGATGCTGCTCATCTCTGCACCTGGACACACCTATGGTGGTACATGACATCCTCGTCCAACCAACTTGCACCTACCCCAGCAAGCAAATTCAGCTCTTTGCAGTACAAGTACTAGGTGGATGAAAACCCACCTACATACTCATAACATTACAATATCTACCTTAGTTTATTAACATCTGCAACCTATGGTACAAAGACTTCTCTCCTTTATTAAAGACACCAACGATCCACATCGTCTGAAATTTGGGTCCATTCCATTCCCACCAAACACCTTGCTTGTCACTACTGATGCCACCTCCCTCTACACCAACATCCCTCATGTACATGGTTTGTCTACTGCTCAACACTTCCTCAATCAGTGGTCATCTGATTCCAAACCTATGACATCCTTCTTGCTCACTTTGATCAACTTTATACCTACCAATAAATACTTTGCCCTTGAGGGACATATAGGGGCATGGCCTTGGGAACCAGGATTGCTCACTCCTATGCTAACCTTTTCATGGGTTCCTTGGAGGAGGCGTTTCTGGGATCCACAGCCTGCAGCCCCTGGTTTAGAGTATTGCTGTACGGTGAGGCATTCACATCAGATAGGTCTGGCAGAGGACACTGAAAAAGTTCACAGAGGGGCAGCTCATTTTGTATTATTGCGAAACAGGGGAAAGAAAGCCATGGATATGATACCTGATTTGGGGTGGCTGTCACTAAAACAAAGGCGGTTTTCACAGTATGAAAATATTTTGTTGGGGCCCATCTATTGCCGTGTTTTATATTTTGTAATAAAAGAAGGGAAATCAGATTTAAGTGTTTGCTTTTTCCACATGCTGTTTGAGAGTGGAACATTAGAGAAGTAGCTAAGGTGGTTCAATGAAATCTCTGTTAGGCACTTAATTGTGAATTGTAGAATAATCATGCAGATGAAGATGTAGATACATAGATGACATCTTTGCCACGTAGACTCATGGTGAGACTGACCTGTTAAAATTCTTGGAACCTCTAAATGTATTCTACCAATTAAATTTCACATGGTCTTATTCTGAATCGGATGCCACTTTCCTTGATGTTAATCCCATCTTCACTGAGGGTCAGCTACACAATTCTGTTTACATTAAATCCACTAACACACTACATTTCTTACATTTTACAGTTACCATATTTCCCATGTCAAATGTTCCATCCCATACAACCTCAGCATTTGAGGCAAATGTATTTGTTCTGATGTAGACTCTTTATAGCAATACATCAGCATTCTCATCTCAGCCTTCACTGGATGTAATTACCCCACCGGCCTAGTTCAAAGCAGATTTCCTGGGCTATCACTTCCATTCCTGGTACTGCTGATGCCTTCCAAAGAACTACTACTTTGGAGTACACTTCTTCCCAGTCAGTATTATCCTGGTCTGGGATGTATTAATCAGCTACTTTGACAAGCCCCTGAAATGAGATCCATTCTGTCCGACGTCTTACCCACCACACCTACAATAGCTTTTCATTGCCCCCCAATCTCTGAAATATCCTTGTCAGATGCTATGCTCCTTCTGTGTCCATTTCCCTACTCCATGGCTCCTACCCCTGTGAGCATAACCGGTGGAAGACTTGCCCTAAGCACTCTCCCATCACTCTTCCTAGATAACAGAATGCAGCATGTCATTCTCAATGGAGAGAAGTCTTCTGAAGTAAGAGTGATTTCAGGTGTGCCGCAGGGGAGTGTCATAGGACCGTTGCTATTCACAATATACATAAATGACCTGGTGGATGACATCGGAAGTTCACTGAGGCTTTTTGCAGATGATGCTGTGGTGTATCGAGAGGTTGCAACAATGAAAAATTGTACTGAAATGCAGGAGGATCTGCAGCGAATTGACGCATGGTGCACGGAATGGCAATTGAATCTCAATGTAGACAAGTGTAATGTGATGCGAATACATAGAAAGATAGGTCCCTTATCATTTAGCTACAAAATAGCAGGTCAGCAACTGGAAGCAGTTAATTCCATAAATTATCTGGGAGTACTCATTAGGAGTAATTTAAAATGGAATGATCATATAAAGTTGATCATCGGTAAAGCAGATGCCAGACAGAGATTCATTGGAAGAATCCTAAGGAAATGCAATGCGACAACAAAGGAAGTAGGTTACAGTACGCTTGTTCGCCCAATGCTTGAATACTGCTCAGCAGTGTGGGATCCGCACCAGGTAGGGTTGACAGAAGAGATAGAGAAGATCCAACGGAGAGCAGCGCGCTTCGTTACAGGATCATTTAGTAATTGCGAAAGCGTTACGGAGATGATAGATAAACTCCAGTGGAAGACTCTGCAGGAGAGACGCTCAGTAGCTCGGTACGGGCTTTTGTTAAAGTTTCGAGAACATACCTTCACCGAAGAGTCAAGCAGTATATTGCTCCCTCCTACGTATATCTCGCGAAGAGACCATGAGGATAAAATCACAGAGATTAGAGCCCACACAGAAGCATACCGACAATCCTTCTTTCCACGTACAATATGAGACTGGAATAGAAGGGAGAACCGATAGAGGTACTCAGGGTACCCTCCGCCACACACCGTCAGGTGGCTTGCGGAGTATGGATGTAGATGTAGATGTAGATATATATCGTTGCTGTTAACTGGCAAAACACATACCGTAAAAGGGAGGGTAACATGTGAAACAACACAGGCAGTGTACCTACAGTTATGTGAACAATGTTCTGCATTTTACATTGGTATGACCACTACCAATTTATTAGTTAGGGTGAACAGGCATAGGAAGAAGGTGGATAATGGCAAGACACAATACCCTGTTGCAGAGCATAATCTACAATGTGACAGTCTTGCCTTCTGTGGCTTTTTAACCACATGTGACATTTGGATTCTTCCCCCTGACATCAGTTCCCCAGACATTGGTTTCTCAGAACTCTGCACGCGGGAACTGGCATTATAACATGTCCTTGTTTGTTACCATTGACCTGGCCTTAACTTACATTAATTTTCTCAATCTTAGTGTTCCTTTCTTCACTCCCTTCTAATTTTCTACATCTTTTATTTTCTGAATTGTTAATCCTCCTCCCTTTCCCCACCCCTACAACACACAATGGACTTAGTTTTCATTAACTTGTGCAAAATGCTATGTCAGTAATCTGGTTTTCAAATCTCATCTGGTGCAGTTCCACAATCAGTCTTTCCTTCTCATCCCATCCAGTATGTCTCCCCTGACCTGGAGTTCCCTGCACCTTTTCCAAACTCTCCCCATTTCCTAAGCCTCACCGGTCCTTTTGCTTCAACACTCTTCCTTCTCATTCAACCCTTCTGCCTGAAGAGGAAGCCACAGCCTCTGAAAGCTTGCAACTTTCTATGCTTTTATACGGTGACTAAATGAACTAGTGTAATTTGTTATGTCATATCTATGCATATGTGGCCATTTCTCTCTGGCAGAGCATATTTGATTAACTGAATTGTCATATTCATTATGTTTTCACTCTCTCAAGAAGTAAAAAACTTTTCTTATGCAATTTGTTTCTTCTGTGTTACATTTCTCCGAATTGTATAAATAATTTTTGCTTCCTTGAAAACGGCCAATACTCATCTTTGCGTTTCACAGGAGATCTTTGGTGGAATTTGGAAGGCTGAAAATGAGGTACTGGCAGAAGCAAAGCTGTGAGGATGGGTTGTGAGTTGTGCTTGTGTAGCTCAGTCGGTAGAGCACTTGCCCATAAAAGGTAAAGGTCCTGAATTCAAGTCTTGGTATAGCACATGGTTTGGATCTGCCAGGAAGTTTCATCTACCTTCCTCTACTATTTCAGCTGAATTCACAACACAGACCTAATGTTTACATAAGTCTAAGTTTTTTTAGCCTACTGTTACTCTATGAGTAGGTAGTTGCTTAAGCCATTCTCAAACCAGAACTTCAGACAAGTATCTCACTGTGTTAGATGGTTCAAATGGCTCTGAGCACAATGGGATTTAACTGCTGTGGTCATCAGTCCCCTAGAACGTAGAACTACTTAAACCTAACTAACCTAAGAACATCACACACATCCATGCCCGAGCCAGGATTCGAACTTGCGGCTGTAGCAGTCGTGCGGTTCCAGACTATAGCGCCTTTAACCGCTCGCCCACTCCGGCCAGCACACTGTGTTAGAAGTGTGAGCAGTACAGTGCAGGAAAAATGCATGAAGTGAAACAACACATTCAAGTAAAATTACAGCAATGCATGTTCCAATATAGTGAGAAAGTATTTTTGGCTGATGGTAAGATACTTGAAAACTGTGAGAGGTGAGAGTATCTGAGGAGAAGTCATGTAGTGTTCAGCAGCCTGTGGCAACAGAAAAACACAAATGCTGAGTAGAACAGATTGAAAACAGGGAAAACACTACAGCAGAATCTCCTATGGGAATCCTGCCAATCTTATTCACTTTTCTGTGAAGACCTTTGTACAGGCATATCTCTTCCTAATCCATCCACATTAAGAAAGTACTCTGACAGCAGAAGCTAACATATTGGACAATAGGTTGCAAATGAAAAAAAGTAGCAATTGATTAAACCACAGACTCTATGAGAACATATATTTCACATGTCATTGTGGAGTCATTGGAAGAAGATGGCCCACAGAAATTTTTTTTATTAACGGTGAACATTAGGAAAAAGTAAAGTTTTTGCACCATTAGTAAACTGATCAAAATCTCCACATGCCATGCAGCCCGAAGGCATTAAGGATGACAATTTACTACTCTTTGTAATGGGTTCTGCACCTTCTACGGTGAGTGTTGCCAATTAACTAAAAGCATTATACAGTAAAATAGTGTGTGTGGCTTGTTTAATTTACACCTTACACAGAGCTACAGAAGAGATTATTAGTAAATTCAATGTTGACAAATTTATTGGTTGTGCCAAATAAGTATTTTTTTAAATCCCTTCACGTGCACAATTTAAGTTGATAGCTACAGATATTTCCTTATCACCATCTCATATTTAACAAGACAGGGTCCTGGATTGATACCTGCAACTATTACTGGTGGAACTTCAGTGTTCTGAAAATCATAATTGATATATTCAACAGCAGTGAAGCCACTTCAGTCAGATTAGACAAAGAATTAATGTCCATCAGGCAAACTTTCACACATAAAATCAAATTTTGGATTTATTTCCACAGGCATAACTATTTTGGAGAAATTAGAAGTGCAAATAGAGAAGCAGATAGAAAAAGTGAAAAAAAAACTGAATAAATTATAAGCTTTTTGTAATAAAGTGGAAAGAGAAGTGACAAATAAAATGGAAAAACTTTTAGAAAAAAATGATAAGTACACATAGTGTTCCATTTTAATGATTTTGTTAGGTGAAAAGTTCTCTCTTAATCATTTAGATGTAGATCCAAATGATACTGTCCAATTTAAATACGCTCTTCTTGTCTCAGCTCAAGTAGAAAAAAGTTTTTTCTAGGTACAAGGCTATGTAAGCTGACAACAGGAAATCTTTTTTATTTGAAAATTTTCACAAGGTATTCATTGTATACGCAATTTGGAGCTCATAAACTGGAGTAAAAATAAGGATGTACAAAAAAACACATCACACATTAACTATGTTCTGATAACATTAATAAAAAGTAATGGTACAACAACATTAAATTCCACAGTTTAGCTTGCTTCTCATATGTATTTCATTCTGAATTACTTAGTTCTTTATCATAAATTGACTTATTGATTAATTTGCAACAGAAATTTTACCTCATTTTGACATTGTTAGGTCATATTCTTTATGCTGTTGTGCATATTTTTGTAAATTTTTAGTCATAACAGCATACATTTGTGCATATTATTGCTATTTTTAGATCACAAAAATCCTAGTTCTAGGACTGCACCAAGTAATTGGCCACACAAAGCCAACAAGCATTCAAAATGATCTGATCTAGAAATGAATACTTACTGCAGATAAAAATTTGCTTAATGATTTTGGAGCTGTACTACCTGTCCAGTCTGGTTGTTGTTTAATTACACTGTACATCAACCGTACACTTTCCTCTGTTATTCCCTCTACATCCATTGTCACACTGTAATAAAAAAAAATGTACATTATCAGTATTACACAGATTTTGAATGGGATGTTAATTCGTTATGCACTCACTGTTAGAGTTACAACACCAATAGTACAGTAAACTCTTGTAGGAGGGAACATCAACAGATCAGTTGACATACATAACACATAAGCTGTACATAACTTTGCTTTATTGATACAACACCTGGACAGAAAACAGAAATAGGAATTACTACAAACATGGAGTAAGAACTACAACACACACCTCTTATGTTGTTAAAGAGTTTTGTCTTTGGCAGCTGTAGCAGTAGCTGCAAAGTAAGAGCAAACAACAATGGCAAATTCAGATACTGTTTGAGATACTACAGAAATAGCAGTGACTGCTGAAGGGCATAGCAGAAAGGGAAAATGCTCTGCTGGCAGCTTCAATAACACTAACACCTATGCCCGCAGTCTCAGAACCAATGATATCAGTGTTTGATGAACCTGGAACACTAATCTTTAACAGGTTCTGCTGCTTTGGAAGGTTAGTAGCATTTCTGATACTCATGTTCATTCTGCTTTATTATTGCCTTCTAGTAGTTACATTTACTGCTGGATTGGGAAATAGAAGCTAGTAGATAACTGTTAAAAATCTTTTGTTGTTTGTTCTCCATTGATTTCAAGATGCAAACACATGTAGTTGCTGCTTGTATTAAGCAGTATTAAAGCCATATAAAACTTGGTTAGTTGACCTACAGTGTTCTAATAAACAGTGTAATTTTCTGTGATAACTGTGTGACACATTTTATGTCAAATCTTTAATTCAGAATGTAGTTGTGCATCTATGTCCTGACCAGGAAGTTTAAGCTAGTGCTCTTAGAAAGTCTGATCCTAAACAAGGTTCTTCTCAAAGCTGTCATTTGAAGTGCATCGGTGAGACAATGTGCACTAGACATTGACTCATTAGCTGCACAATATGAATCTGTCACTAACATAACTGATGATAAGGCAATGTCACAATTTGCAAATTCAGTGGGAACATTACACAAAGGTGCAAGTAAGCCAGCTGGTTGGAAATTCCTCTTCAATATTGGTTTAGGCAAAACTACAGCATCATGTGGTTGGAAACTGAGATAACTACCAAACCCTGCACTGAGGGTTTGTGCGGTAAAACCCAGCACAACAGGCCATGGCACAAACCTATGTGTTTTGTTTGAAGCAATTGTGGGCATGTGATCACTATCTGGCAAAGCCACCCACGCACATCATTGTACAACATCAGGTTGATGCCATCAGTTAACCCCAAAACTTCACTCAAACTGATGATCCCACTGCTCACTAAAATAGTCTTGGATTTTTAAGTGCCTACAGAAGCTTCTGCTGAAACATACTGGTGTACTGGCTCACTGCTTTCAGAGGCAGCTAAACATCATCTGGTAATACAGTACACCGTAATCAGTGTAATGCTTTGAAACATAACTTACAGTGGCTTTAAAGCATCTATCAACACTCCATCTGACATACATGTTTATCCTGTTCTGCATACACAAGAGTTACTGGCAAAGTTATCAGCGGGCCAGATGTATTCGATGCTTACCAGCAATTTTGGCAGTTGGCATCACATTGGTGACATCACAGTGAGTGAGGTAGTCAGTACAGACCACTATCCACTGATTTCCTTTGGTTGATTTTGGTAACCTTCTCAAAAGGTCAATTCCAAGCTGGTGGAATGGTGCTACTGCAGGCAGAATTGGTATTGGATGCATCAGAGACAAACAGCAACATGTGTTTCCTTTGCTGGTATTTTTTTCAGTGACTCACATAGTATCTAATGGATTGGTAGAGTCCTGGACAGTGATACCTGAATTTGGTTTTGTCTAGAATCTTCATGAATCCCAGATCACCTGATGTTGGAGCATCAAGGAAACAATTCATAAGGCAAACAGGTGACAAGCAGTTGAAGTCCCTTGCAATAACATCTACAACAAAGGAAAAGGTTGGAGGACTTTCTTGTATCCACAATAGTTGCATATCAAAGAGTAGGAATTCTAAAAAGTGTGAAGAACACAGTACTATCAGCTTAATATCACAGGCAGCAAAAGTAAGTTTGAGTTCTGAATAGAAAGCTGTACATAACATTGAAAGGAGCATTTTGAGAGTAGCAAATATGATTTCAGAAGGGGACTTATGAGGACTACTGGTGAAAGATATACAGAAAAGAGTAAAGACGTATTTGTGGCTTCATAGATCTAGAAAAGGTCTTTGACAGAGTGATGTGGGATAAGATGATGGACATCCTGAGGAAAGGAAGGGAGTAAAGTGGAAGAAGAGAAGACAGATTGTATCAGGAGACATTGGAAAACAGCAAGATCAGGAGAGGGATTAGATAGAATTGTTGTCCCTCAGCAATCCAATTTTAACATTTGGAGGAAATAGTAAAAAGTTGTTTGGATGGGAAACAAGGATCAGAACAGATGAATGAAAAACAGAATGCATAAGATTCAGAAATGACATGGTGATTCTTGCAGAAAATGAAGAGGCACTGATTCAAATGCTAAATGACCTGAATGGAGCCTGTGTAGCATAAAGTATGAAAATAAACAAAAGGAAAATGAAGCACGTGGTTACAGACTTAAAGAAAAAGAAGAGAGATGTATAAATTAGGGCCAGAAACCACAGGAAAGGCAAGAGCGTTTAAGTATTTGGGAAGTTGGATTAGGCATTATGAACAGGACATCAAAGTCAGAATGGTGATGTCAAAAGTGGCACTTTAAAAGCAGAAAATATCTTAGCTAGCAGTTTGAGTGAAAAATTGAGGAAGCGATTAGTGAAACGTCTGATATGGGGTGTGGCCTTGTTCGGAAGAGACACATGTACCTTTGTGAAAGTAGGATGAGGGGAGAACTGAACCTTGTGAAGTATTGATACAGTGCAGAAAGAAGATGATCACCTGGACAGAAGAACTAAGGAGTGAGGAGGTACTGAGAAGAGATGAGAAGATCGGAGGATGTTGATTATACTGAAGAACAGGGAGCTAAACTGGAAAAGACCATAATTTGAGACAAGATTGCCTTCTAGTAGAACCAACTGAAGGTTTTATTCTGGGATAGAAAGGGAAGGACAGAAGAAAAAACAAGATGCTGGATGATGTCGGTAGGCTGCAAGGAGGGAAGGCATGAAGAGAAGCATAGACAGCTATTAAATATAAGCCAACTGCAAGGCAGATAACCAAATGATGATGATGATTTCTGGAAGGCTCTGAAAATTTCTTATGTTTGTAATGTTTACATATTTTGCAATATTCAATGAGTGTGTAAACAGCACCAGTCTCCATCCAGGAGGCAGTTTTGTTCTGTCTTTATACTGGTATCTGTAACAAACAGTGCTAACTGTCATACATCACTGATGACCCTGCATTCCAATTTGGACTTGATTGTGCTTACAAAGTGACAATATTTGTAAAATACTTAGTATAGTTACTTCATCAGTTTCTTAGTCATATGTGTCCTCAATACCTCTCTTACACATCACATCTATCATCATTCCAGAAATGCATAGATCAGATAATCCAGCACCTTGGTTGCACCTATACATAACACTAAAATTTTCTCTATCTCCTTCTCCATTTCAGATGTACTACTCTAGAATATACTACCCAGTACCTTGCAAATTATGCAAAACCAATTTACATTCAAGAGAAGATTATTGCTTTAGCCTTTATTATTGGCATATTCTAGCTGTTTTCCTTCTGTCCAATAGTGATCCAGCATGTTTCTCATTGCCATTTATTTCTGTTTTTTCCTCTTCCATCTCATCTATAAACCATACCCTATTATTTCTTGTTTTTCCTCTGACAAGTCATTTTCTGTTACATATGATTCCTTGTGTACTACCATGAAATATTTCTGTTAGGAGTGATTACCTACATTCAGCGAGAACATAATGAGGAAATTGTTTAACACAATGTTGACAAGACTGACATACCTGAAATTCCATATAATAATTACTATATCTACTATCATTATTATTACTATTATTATCAATATGTACTATTAATGTACTATTCGCATTATAATGTCAATCAGTGCAGATGTCTGGTTATATGTAAGAGAGGATCTAAAGGCTTAAATCTTCACAGGTGAAATAAATGCATACATAAGTAAGTATAAGCTGCAAACTATCTAGGTGACATTACAGTCACTAGATCTACAATACAGCAACATCTCAACAGTTTAAAAACAATTATTTAAGAGACTTAGACTCAGTGTCTCAAATGAAAATTAAATAAGTGTAATCTTTTCCAACTGAGTGTTCCATGCCCTGCAATATACTGAGTAAAGATTGTCTCCGGCCTATGTCTGCCAGGTTGAAATTATTGACATTATCACTGAGTCCAAAATTTTTAAGGAGCTTCAGCAGCTCTTGAGCAAGATAAATTACTATGGCAAATTTACAACAAGTACTACACACATATCACACCCTTAGTAGTGTAACATATTGATCTATCTCTTTGTCACAGTCAGGCGAAAGATATTTTTTGTAAAAAATGTTATTTAAGTTGTTAACATGTAGAGAACTTTCCACTGTGCATGCACTGGTATGATTAATGTAGAGAGTCAGAGCAAGACGTGTGAGCACAAAACATCACCAAGGCATGACAGAGATTGGATGTCTCCACCTCATGTGAAGGGGTTGCTTATGCTTTTGTGTCATGGCTTGGTGGTGTTTTGGAAGGCAGAGAACAAGAAAGCTATCTACAATGACAATGCTCAGAAACCAGCCGCAGATCTACGATATTTCGAAACCGAGGCAAATAGCTGATACTGCCCCCCCCCCCCCCCCCCCCCCCAATGTTTGGGATAGGACATTAAAAAAAATGTCAAAAATATGTTAATATGTGGTGCAAATCTTTCTTAAGAGTTTGATATATAAAACATTTTCAAGGGCATGTCAGACATGTTTCTTGGTCTCTCTCTCTTTTTTCTTTGGGGTCATCAGTCTTCCGACTGGTTTGCTGCGGCCCACCACGAATTCCTCTCCTGTGTGAAACTCTTCACCTCAGAGTAGCAGTTGCAACCCATGCCCTCAATTGTTTGCTGGACTTATTCTAATGCCTGTCTTCCTCTACAGTCCATGTTTCACTACCATTACTGTGCGCCAAACATACATTCTCAGAAATTTTTCCCTCAAATTAAGACCTATTTTTGATACCAGTAGACTTCTCTTGGCTAGTAATGCCCTTTTTGCCAGTGCTAGTCTGCTTTTCATGTCCTCCTTACTCTGTCTGTCACTGGTTATTTTGCTGCCTAGGTATCAGAATTCCATAACTTCATCTATTTCACGACCATCAATCCTGGTGTTGAGTTTCTCGCTCTTCTCATGTCTGCTATTTCTCATCACCTTAATCTTTCTTTGATTTACTCTCAATCCATATTGTGTACTCAATAGACTGTTCACTCCATTCAGCAGATCATGTAATTCTTCTTCATCATTTTCACTAAGAATAGCAATGTCATCAGTGACTCGTATCACTGGTATCCTTTCACCTTGAATTTTTGATCCCATTCCTGAACCTTTCTCTTATTTCCATCATTGCTTTTTCGATGTACAGATTGAACAGTAGGGGCAAAAGACTACATCCCTGTCTTACACCTTTTTTGATCTGAACACTATGTTGTTGGTCATCCATTTTTATTATTCCCTCTTGGCCCTTGTACACATTATATATTACACATCTCTCTCTGTAGCTTACCCCCATTTTTCTCAGAATTTCTGAATATCTTTTGAGTGACAAATCCTATGAACATGTGTCAATTTTCCTTTGCTTTCATTATCAACTGCAACATCAGAATTGCCTCTCTGGTGCCTTTAACTGTCCTAAAGCCAAACTGATCGTCGTCCAACACACCTCAAATTTCTTTTCCATTCTTCTGCATATTATTCTTGTCAGCAACTTGGATGCATGAGCTGTTAAGCTGACTGTGTGATAATTCTTGCACTTGTTAGCTCTTACAGTCTTCGGAACTGTGTGGATTGGTCTTAAGTGCCAAAGTGCAGTACCATGCCTCTTCACACAGCATTCTTCTATTGCACATCATTGTATTTCATTTTGTGGTATTCAAACATGTATATTTTGTAATGGAAGCCATCAAATCTATATTCAGCACAGTTGAAATTAAAACATCCTGTGGTTCCTCTCCTGCTCCCAGTCAGCTGGATTGACATCCTAGGCCCCCTTTTTAACAAAAAGAGAGAGAGAACCCTTTTGGTGTGACATAAAATTAAATATAGGAAACATAAAACCAGTAAAGAAGAGATAAGCAAGATGGAACATATTTCTTCAATACTTAGATCCAAGCATTTTTTCTCTCTAATCTTGCTAGAGCTTTACACAGCATGCTTTCCTTTCTGCGAAAGAGACTATTACCCATCAAAGTTCATGAAACATTTTGCTACATGAAAAATCGAAATGTTACTGTCTAATACTGAGAAAGCTGTTAGTGCGAATAGTATCCAAGACTGGTGTGTATTCTCGATTTGATTACAGCTATTTTGTTACTGTCTGCTAGATAAAATGAAACAGGTCTTTCTAATACTGCAGTAGTTGTAATACACACAAAATAAGCAAGACTGTTTTGATACAAATGGTCATTTATATTTTCCTCATTTACATAAGTAAACGACAGAATATAATTCACGGAGTACCAATATCAAATGCCCATTAGGCCCACTACAATCAAAAAGTTTTATGTTAGAAAACAGGTTCACATATCATTCATACGCCACAGTTTCTCAAGAATGAGACTGATAGGCAGCAGTATGAAATATTTATATAAAATTGGAATTGCCATACACTAACGTATAATTTGTGTGATGTCCCTGTTTCTTCTCCTTTCTTCCTTGTTCTAAGAAACAATCTTGTCATAACTAATTCTGTAGCTATTCCTTCTACTGTCAAAACTTATTCTCCAGTTAACTTTACTCTCCCCCCCCCCCCCCCCAAAAAAAAAAAACCACCCGTTTATATATCCCTCCCACATCTATTCTTCGGTCAGGTGTTCTTATGTGTTAATACATCTACATCCATACTCCGCAAGCCACCTGACGGTGTGTGGCGGAGGGTACAACATGTTTCCCACATTATTCCGAGAACAGAACTTAAGCAGCTGCTAACCAGGCACTGTACAACTGGCCCTTAGTAGTGTAGCAATCTGTGAAAAAAGTTTCTTTCAAAATTTTATTTTCTTGGATACACCAAGAAGATTAATGTGTAATCTTTCTTACCGTTAATTCCTGTTAGTCATTTATTCTCACTCTGATAGTCTGAACCTATGGATTTCGCAAGTAATTGTAAGAATACTGATCATTTGCACACCCAATCAACTACATAAACAAACAGCGATTGGCATTCACCTGTTCAGGTTTATTCGGCTCAGCTCATATAGCCCCGTCCTGTTTTGTCTGCGGTAAAGTTTTTTTTATTTCTAGACACGACGGGGACTCTCCTGGCAGAGACATCACACAGGCCTACACTATGCGCACATTCAAAAATCAACTTATGACTTGCTCAGAAATAAACTTAGAATGTGTTCAAAAATGTTCAGAAACCAACAGGGATGAATTTCAAAATCATATGAATAATTGATAGACTGGATGAAGGTACTTGGTGCTCCCTGAAATTTCCGCCCGAGGCAGATACCCCAGTTTGCCCCCCCCCCCCCCCCCCCCCCCTCACCCCGAATGAGCCTGTCAGAAATAGTTGAAAGAAGCTAAAGAGACATGTTATTCTCTTCTGTTCTGGGATTTGGATCAGAGGCGTTGTTCTAATAAATATGAGATCTGTTCACCAAATGATGTTATGTAAGGGCAATTAAGGGCAATGCATACCAGATCCATAGCTTCAAGAAACTACAAAAAGACAGCCATAATAAAGATTCAAGGTAAGAGTTACCATGAAGAGCATTAGGGTGACAGATCATTACTGAAGCTATTGACTCAGTGACAACCCATAGCTTGAGACTTAACACTTCACCCTCAATCAGTTTTTAAAAAAATATTGAGAGTTCCCACATTTTCCTATACAGAAATATTTCCAGCATCAGTGGCGCCAAGTGAAAACGTGTACCAGACCAAGATTTGAACCCAGGAGTTCCTGCTTATTAGGTAGGTGTAGTAACAAATGCATCATCTGGGACACAGCATTATCGCAACTGCACAGGCTATGTTGGTATGTCTTACGGCCGATTCACATTCTCACTGAGTGCCACCTATCCACAGTTGGTGAGAGTGTGAATTGGCCGTGAGGTACACTGAGGTAGTCCATTCAGTTGCGATAACACTGTGTCTTGGATGGCACAGTGGTTACCGTACCTGCCTAGTAAGTAGGAGATCCCGGGTTTGGATCCCGGTCAAGTATACATTTTCGCTCTTCACCGCTGGTGCCGCTTAATGTCCCACTGCAGTTGATAGCAGGCACCCCCTTCAGTTTACATATAGAGTTTCACAGCTGTGGGAACAGTCACCACACTCTCAAATAGAAAATATTTCCACTTTGTCATGGACAAGAAGCTACTCTTTCATCACCTGAGTGTGCCACACGTATAAGGTGGCGTAACTATCACTGCTTTGGGCACTGTTTTTGAGGAACTACTGCTCAACACACTAACATCAATGCCCTGTTGCATCTATAGACAAATGTTGATCACAAGTTTAATACGCAAGAGACACTTTGTTTCCAGTTTGATGAAAATATTATGGACATATTCAACATTTACCCCATGCTGACACTCCACAAAGTAGCACGTTTTGCATGCTTTGGTTGACTGCAGCACCTGTTCAGTGTTACAAAACTAGTATGCAGGACCTATTTCTTGATGTACCACTGTCTGAACATCAGTGAGGGAGAACTTCCATTAGCCAGAAAAAAGCCACAGTTCTGGGTTGTGATCCTGACTTCACTCCAGCCTCACATCCACAAGTTACTACATTGGAGATACTGGGTGGTGGTGTAGATGAAAGGGTTGGTGAGGCTGCCAAAGAAGTGCAAGAAACCACTCAATTTTCTAGGTCCATTCAAGGAAGCTGCACAGTTAATGTTCGTGAAAATTCTCTCTACTTTCCCGTATGTTGTCCAGATGTTATCAGTGATATCAGCACTTAAATTCCAGGTGCTAACAATGATCTTCAGCATTGAAGGAGTACCACACATACCATTGTATCCAACACTGGCCCACAGCTCGCCTTTGAGTGAGTTTTATTTCTTTTGCCAAAAGAACATTACAACCCTTTTGACCATCAGTCCTCCTCACCCTGTATTAAACTCAGAAAAGGAGCAGCTGATAAAAAAGACAGTGACCTCTGAGTGGGGTTCTGACAGGCTTCCTTGTTTCATACAGATCTACCACTCCACACACCCATAGCCAAGCTAAGATGCTGCATGAGCATTACATGACAGTTTTGCACAGATAATTAACACATTTGCTTTATCCAAGGCATTTTAAGAAAGATATTCTTTTCTTCACATTGATAATTATTTGTGAATTTATTTTAATTCTTGCAGCAACAAGACCAAAAGGGGTATGGGGGTGGGAGGGCAAGCACATCACCACATTAGGATATCTATCAGCATGACACTAATAGGTAGGTCAATATCTCGAACCACATATTCTGTAGGAACTTAAATTAACTTCAAGCCGATAGCTGAAAATGCTATACAGAACAAATTTTATAACTGGAAGTAGCCTGAGCTCTAATCTGCACAATGAACAAAGTCAGAATCATCATATAACAATGCAATCAAATGTTATGGAGCACATGGAATTCCAAATTTAGTCGAGGTTCAAATAAATGAGGTAACATGTATTCAATACTTGGTGTAGAGAAGGCTTCAATGCAGAGATAAAAACTGCTGACTTGTTAGCTGTGTCAGGATTTATTTCCTGTATAGGGCTAACAAGCCTCCCTCCCTGTGTCATGTTTACTGTGCCACCTGGGCTAATGACCACCAAAATTAAAATAACATTAGGAATGAAACTTCCTGGCAGATTAAAACTGTGTGCCGAACCGAGACTCGAACTCGGGACCTTTGCCTTTTGTGGGCAAGTGCTCTACCAACTGAGCTACCAAAGCACAACTCATGCCCTGTCCTCACAGCTTTACTTCTGCCAGTACCTCATTCTGGAAACATTAGGATTAATACTCAAGCAAAGAAGAGAGCCTTTTATGCAGTGCTCCCACAAAAAATCCATAAAACTATGGATTACACAGCTCTCCTGAACAGTACTAAATCAGTATCATAATTCTGGACTAAGAGGAATACAACACAGGGAAATAATACCTAAGGATGGGCTGCAGTTGTATACCTCCACATTTTTTAAAATTTTTGTGATTGTTGTATTGCACAGTACTTTGAAACCTTACAGGATGAAAGATTAAAAAAGGTTCATACAACTGTCATCTCCAGCTGATATGCTTACTCATCCATTTCTAAGTCCTCTGCAGATTCATGTGCAGGAAGAGCTGAAAGAAGAGACCTGAGTTGGCCGGCTGCATGCTGTTCCAATGCAGCCTGTGGTGAACGAAGTGGTGCTGTCAGACACATTTGGTACAAGTCTCCATTTGGCAGTCTTGCTTTTTCGTGTTGGAGCAACAGTGCCGTTGTCTGTGGACATTCATAATAATGTGTTCACTGATGGATTCCTGATAGAATAAAATAATTTATGATAATATGAAATATTATGGTAATATTATGAAAAGGCTAGACTGCTACTCACCATATAGAGGAGATGTTGAGCTGCAGTCAGGGACAGCAAAAAAACTGCTAAACATCTGAGCTTTGGACCAAAAGGCCTTCTTCTAGTGTAGCCAACACACACAATGGTCATATGTGTGTGTGTGTGTGTGTGTGTGTGTGTGTGTGTGTGTGTGTGTGTGTGTGTGTGTGTGGGTGGGTGTGTTATGCTTAACAAAGATTCCGAGACTTACCAAGCGGGAAAGCGCCGGTGGATAGGCACAATGAATAAAACACACAAACACACACACAGAATTTCGAGCTTTCGCAACCGGCGGCTGCTTCGTCAGGAAAGAGGGAAGGAAAAGGAAAGATGCAAGGATGTGGGTTTTAAGGGAGAGGGTAAGGAGTCATTCCAATCCCGGGAGCGGAAAGACTTACCTCAGGGGGAAAAAAGGATAGGTATATACTCGCGCGCGCGCGCACGCACACACACACACACACACACACACACACACACACACACACACACACACACACACAACACACACACATGTCCATCCATACATAAACAGACACCAAGACAGACCAGGTGTCTGTGTATGTATGGATGGACGTGTGTGTGTGTGTGTGTGTGTGTGTGTGTGTGTGTGTGTGTGCGCGCGCGAGTATATAACTATCCTTTTTACCCCCTGAGGTAAGTCTTTCCGCTCCCGGGATTGGAATGACTCCTTACCCTCTCCCATAAAACCCACATCCTTGCATCTTTCCTTTTCCTTCCCTCTTTCCTGACGAAGCAGCCGCCGGTTGTGAAAGCTCGAAATTCTGTGTGTGTGGTTGTGTGTTTTATTCATTGTGCCTATCTACCGACGCTTTCCCGCTTGGTAAGTCTTGGAATCTTTGTTTTTAATATATTTTTCCTATGTGGAAGTTTCTTCCTATTTTATTTACATCATTAATTTGAACCCAACAATTACTTTTGTTATTGTCTCTGTTGCATTTCAAAATCTTTTCTATCATCTTACTTTCTCTTTTTGTTTGTACAAGTAGTTTCACTTTATATTCATCTTCCCTTTTTCCGTAATCTACCATACATTTTATCCTGCCTAATTATACTCAATGAAAGCTGAAATTCTGTGTGTGTGTTTTATTTATTGTGCCTGTCTACCGGCGCTTTCCCGCTTGCGCCGGTAGAGAGGCACAATAAAACACAAACACACACACAGAATTTCTAGCTTTCGCAACCGACGGTTGCTTCTTCAGGAAAGAGGGAAGGAGAGGGAAAGACGAAAGGATGTGGGTTTTAAGGGAGAGGGTAAGGAGTCATTCCAATCCCGTGAGCGGAAAGACTTCCCTTAGGGGGGAAAAAGGACAGGTGTACACTCGCACACACACACACACACGCACATACACAGACACACCTTTTTTCCCCCTAAGGGAAGTCTTTCCGCTCATGGGATTGGAATGACTCCTTACTCTCTCCCTTAAAACCCACATCCTTTCGTCTTTCCCTCTCCTTCCCTCTTTCCTGAAGAAGCAACCGTCGGTTGTTAAAGCTAGAAATTCTGTGTGTGTGTTTGTGTTTTATTGTGCCTATCTACCGGCGCTTACCCGCTTGGTAAGTCTTGGAATCTTTGTTTTTAATATATTTTTCCCATGTGGAAGTTTCTTTCTATTTTATGTGTGTGTGTGTGTGTGTGTAGCAGTCTTTTTGTTGTGCATGTCTCTGACTCAACTATATGGTAAGAAGAAACCTATCCTTTTCCTAATACTGCCGTTATTCCACCTGGATTTTCCAATTGTACAATTTATGGTATTATGACACAAGAAAGATATAAAGACATAGTAAGTAATGTTCTATTGCAAAACTAGTACAACACTTGGAGATTTAAATAAAATCAAAGCCCCTCATGGTAAATGAGGCACTACTTTGCTTCTGTGAATCGCATGCTCCTGGAGTGTGAAGGAAGTATCATTCTGCCAGGTGGATATTTAGTCTGCCATCCGACCACTCTGCACTCAGTTCACACTCCACGTTAAAGCCGGCTGCGTCTAGCAGCTCATCAATTGGAGTTCAGATCACTGAGCCAATGAGGAGTATCTCACGACAGTATCCATGGACTTTAAATGTCCTCGAGCCATAGCCTCACTGGATCTCATCTCAATTGTCCTTGAGCTCCCATCTAACTGGAGCTTGTTCCAACCCATACTCAGGCTTACCATCTCACTGGACTTCCCCTTCACTACCCTCGAGCTTGGTGCCTCATTGCACTATCTTCAATTCATTGTTAAGCAGCCTATCACTCTCTGACACCCACGGTCTCGTGGGCTTCACTTGTGTAAGAACACTCCAGTGCGATATTAGTGATTGTTTTTCAGTTTGAACCAAGTAATAAGGACAGTATATCCAAGAAAACTAGACTTAATAAAAGTACAATTGTTTCTTGTTACCTGGGCACATCAATAATAGCATGTTTGTTCCCTTTGCTCATGACCACTGCACACTGTAGCATCATCACCACCCTCATCATAGTCTTTGACATTGTCTGCTCCTCCTCCTTGATTTCAAGAGTGGTAGTCTTGCAATTCTTCTTCTCTGAATCGAGTTTCTCATTTTCTTCTACACTATCTCATCTTTTACAGTGTCCATCTACTCCTGTCGTATGTTTCTCCTTTACTTTGTCCTATATTATTCCTTGTATCAAGGTGGTGTAATAGTTAGTGTGTTGAACAAATGGCTGACTGTACTGTTCCTTCTCACAGTAATATTTTTAAGTGGGGATGCCAGTACCATATACTAAAATCCTTCAGCAATTTCTTCTGTACCATCTTTAATGTCCAGGTTTCCATGTTTCCTATGTAGGTTTTACCATACTCCTTGTGGTAGCCATGGAGATATTTTCAGATGTCAACATTTCTCTTCTTGACAATTGATTGTTTCACATATGTTATTTTCCTGTTTTGTTGTCTTTGGTCCATCTGCTGCCAGATATGATTGAACTTTGAAGTGGTCTGAAAGTAAAACTGGTGTTCATTTTTTTCCCTATTGTGATACATATTTGGTTTTTGGTTCACAATCATACTTGCTAAACCATTCAAATGCACATACATATGCACAGCACGTATTGTGTCCAGACATTTTCACCTGAAATTCTCGTCTCAAGATGTCTTTAAGAGACTTACAGCTGGATTTGAACTCAATAACGCCCTAACTGCTGAACACAAAGTAGAAGATTCATTATTAACCTTTACCAACTTCTCATTAATTTTTGTTAGTGATAAACTAATCAAAATAAAGAATTTTATGACAGCAAAGACTTCAGTTTAGTCATTTGGAAGATGGTCACATTAAGCATTTTCTGAAATTCTGCTGGACAGAGCTGAAAACAACTCTCAACCTACAACTAAACAAATATCAACAGCACTTTATAAAACACAGACCTCAAGATGAAGCATGTTGGAGTCTCATCCATCTGCACATTTTCTGCTCTCAAGAACAACCTTTTTTTTTCCACTTCCTCATTTTACATCTAATGCAGGTGCACATATAAGACAAGTTGTGTTCTGGAAAGTGATGTGTCACATTTTTTTGTGATGCAACTGTATGTCACACAGTGGTTGGACCAGTTGGTGACAAAGGGGAAGACCCTTAACTTTCCAGTGGTAGGTCACTCAATTGACTATGTAGTCTTGGAAGGTTAATACAGGTTCTTTCGTGAACCTCTACATAGTGGCCACGTCAAACTTAGGATGAATAAAACTTTAGAATAACACTACATCATAAAGATTTGTGTGAAGCTCAACAAGGTGCCACTGGAAACATTTCGAGACGATTGCATTTTGAGAGGGTCAGGCAGAAGTTGTCGACAAGACCTAACAGGACAACTGTCAACATCACAAACTGACGCCTGTGTGACCCGTATGCACCAACTGCTGAGTTCAGACCGTCAAATGATTGTTGGTTTGGTGTTGGAATTATTGGACTCGCAGAAAACAGTTGTTCATGAACTGTATTGGAAGACTTGATCATGCAAAAGTTTTGTGCAGAACTTGTTCTCACAGTTTTGACTGATGCACCAAAGCAACACTGAGTGGAAGTGTGTGAAGAACTCATAAAAACTCTGCGAAGATGATCCCAATTTCCTGGACAAAGTGATCACCACAGATGATTCATGGGTCTTTCAGTACAATCCGCAGTCAAAGAGGTAGAGAGCAGAAGAGCACACATCATTGTCGCCACACCAGAAGAAGGCCTGAATGAGCAAGTCCATGGGAAGTAAAATGCTCTTTTTTTTTTTTTTTGTGCCGGGGGTAGTGCACCATGAATTCATACCCCCTGACCAGAAAGTCAACACCCAATTTTACAAGGAAATGTTCCAGAGACTGACTGATAGGGTTGCTTACATCCAAAAGGAGTTCCGCACCTTGTGGAAATTGCATCACAACAACATGCTGGTTCACACCACCTTTGTTGTCATCACCTAACTGATCTGGATCAGTGCGACAATGGTGTTGCAGCCACTGTACAGTCCCAACTTGCCCCCTTGGGTCAAAAGGGTCCCTCACAAGAATGTGCCTCAAGTTGGTAGACTAGACAAGGTGCAAGCTACTTCAATGGCTACCCTGAATATCTCCCATCTGAGAAGTTCCAGAAAGCTTATGATGCAAGGACACTATGCTGACAAAAACATATTGTTACAAAGAGGTAATACTTCAAAGAATTCTAAGTTGTTGAATGTATCCAAACAATATAAAAAGGATAATACTTATAACAGGGTGTATACGCAGACAAGAAAAAAAAAAATTCCAGGTTTTTCCTGGATCTCCCGGCTAAAAACCCTCTTTTTCGCACGTGAAAATACACTTCTTCCAAGGTGAAAATACATGTTTACCATGATAAGTGACAGTGTACTTTCCCTCAGAACTACAAAAACATCAATCTTTTGAATGGTAAAGGTACACCAGAAAGAACTTCACAGCACTTAGAAAATGAAACTCGGCAGGAGAGGCGGGGCGGAAGAAACACATTTTCAAAAGATCTCTGATGTGCATTAACATGTATCCTGCATATTTTCGTATTACGAAAGTATGAATTCGAATTCCATCAAACATAGCACCTAAGTTTCTGAAGCATTGAAACAGAGAACACAATGCGCTATTGTCAGCCAATCATAGCTCACCTCACCTGATCTTGTCACCAAATAACAGCAGATATTAAGATCATAGCACACATGATGTAGTAGTCAGCCAACAGCAACATGACTGTTAAGTAGCATGAACACACAAATATGAAAAGTTAATGGTTTAAATTAATGTGCATAGTGCAGCTACAAGAAAAGCTATGCCTTCACATATAATACTCGTCTTGAAGATTAATAAGCTACAAGAAAAGTTAAGCTTTCACATATAACATTGATCTTTTCAGCGTGTGTAACACTTTAAGAAACATCACACAAATGTGCGAGTAAAATTTTAAACACTGACATCAATGTCTCCTCTTCTGGGCTCAAAATTATTCTACGTGGCTGATCCCGAAGTTTTAAGTTTTAAATGAGAGTGAAACAGTCTTTGATTTAAGAAATACATTTCACATTCTCACATGTAACAGAGCTCATCTTGTGTAAAAGAGAATTTCCTTTGAAAATAACACTTTTCGAAGAACCATTCGCAAAATTTTCCCGTGATCTCTTAGATATCGGTTCGTTTCAGCAGCTGCCAGAGAGTGCCAAAATACAGGCATCCGTGCACATGGGCAACTATGACGATGTAGGAAGCCCATATGTTCGTACACGTATAGCATTAAGGTATCATATACAACATTATAAAAGAAATAGGACATCAGAGGATACTCCAAGAGGATATGAATTTTGTAAACCATAATAAAATGCATAATTCAGCTTAAAGGACACATTCATATGTCCAGATTCACAATGAAGTAAGCTCCAACCTGTTATTAAGCCTTTCAGTGCACTTTGCAGGATGCAAATTTTCTTGGAGTACTGTATTGTCTCGTGTTTGATTCTTTATTATGGCATAATACCATACATGCCAGAAGACACAAATTACCACCTACAATTCAGTGAACAGTTGAAACTAGCCAAGAATGAAGAATGAAACAATTCATTTCTTATAAATTGACTGCATCTTAAGATTAATAAAAGCTACATTTATTTAGCAAGCCAACAAAAATTACTTCACTGTTGTGCAAGGTGATTAATGCTTGACTGCCAAAAATGTGGAAATAAAATAAAATCAGAAACCTGAAACTAATAACAGCATTCTGTAATAATGTGCATGTATTTTAATTCACTTGATAGCTCCCAGCCACAGAAATCCATTTTGTTTTCATTTGACTTATGAATTGCAAACAAAGAGAAAACATGACATCAGGAAACAGCAAAATGACTACACATAAACACGGTTCACTAAACCCCCTCCCCACTTAAAACCAGACTGCTCTGCGCATGCGCAAATCTGGCAGCTTGGGCATGTCAAAAACAATTTTCTGTTTAGGATGACTGCTTCTTGCTACTGCTGTAGCCACACTACAAGGAGCCAGAAGCGGGAGAAGGCACTGCTCATACGCAACTCAACTGAGCATGCGCACAAGACTGCAGGCAACTGCTCAAAACGAACTTAATGTAAACAGTTTGTGATGAAGCAAGTTGGGATATTTTTACTTCCCTCTTGTTTTGCCATCTGCCTCCTTAAAATTCATTTTTGCAAGTACTAACATATATGAGTGTAATCTGCATATCCAAAAAGAGAAAGGACGACCCTCAGTTTTAAAGAATATAACACCAGATGTAATTTTGTGCTTAGTTTTGTGTATGTAATTGATTTTCTAATTTATTTTGACTATTCCTAGTTAGTATCTTTTGTTATAGGGTGAAATCAGTAATTATTTCGTAACTTAAATTCTATTGTTGATGTACAAACAAATATAAATTCTGTACTAACTATAAAAATTTGGAGGAACAACTAATTAAAGGTTCTACTTGGAACTATTCTAAAACATCTTAGCAAAGCCAGCCCTTAATTAATTCCAAAGTAATTAACAGTTTTGTCAAAAGTATTTTTTGCTTAACATTATTTCATTATTTAAACAAATAATATAGCTTAACCCTTGCACTAGAAGAAACTTTTAAGATGATGCAATCTTTCAATGTATGCAGTTAACTGAAGGAGTTGAGTTTTAATTGTAATTTCTGTAAATTAAAAACTGAACAATATGTAGTTGCAGTGCCTGTTATTGTGAGGATATAAAAGGGGCTCAATTTTTGGTCCCGAGACAGTCAGTCAATGGCCGAGTTTCAGCCAAGAAACCTGTGTTGGTTAGAACAACAACAATGCATCAACTGTGAAATAAGTGTTACATTAATAGGCCACGTGTTAAAGCAATGACAGTGTCTGTTCAATTTATTTGAAAGACTGTGAAATGTTTGGTTAGGTTTTTACTGCTCATAGATGTTCAACAGTAAACTATTGTAGCAGTATGTTGATGTTTGCCTGCAAACTATTCATGAGGCTTATCAAAAGTTGCACTGGCCATACAACTGTGTATTGTTGGGGGGTTGTGAACAGTAAAAGTAAAGAACTGTGAAACGTGAATGTGCACCTGTTGGCTACATCATTTAAAGTAGTTAAGTGTTGAACTTCCATCCTCTATTTTTTTGCCAGTATAGCAACATAGTATGTCGACACCGAGTACAATCAACAATGAAATAAAGCAGGCGAACGTCACAAGTTGTGATGTCATGCTCATCGGAAGCAGTTTGCTGTTATTAAGTATTCCATGGTTTTCATCCTAAAGCCTTTGACACATTTGCTGTTTATCAGGTCTTACCAGTCAAAATTACAAAAATTTAACCAAAGACTAAACCAATGAAAAATTCCTGGTATTCTAGAAAATTCCCAGGTTTTTCCAGCTTTCTGCCGGAGTGTATACACCCTGAATAACACTAATAATAATAATAATAATAATAATAATAATAATAATAAACCTCAATGGCAGCAAAGGCAGAGAAGATGGAGTTCGGTACAGGGGAGCTGGCGGAAAAGGCGGCCTCTTATCCAAGGCCAAAGTGGACAGGGACATGACGGTTCACATGTTAGTGGTGGTACCCCAACAGTGTCTGTTCCACATATTAGTGGCGGTTGAATAAGTAATATTCCAGGCTAACAAAGTGGTCTTACTTTGGGAATTCAGGGATGACTTTGAATTCCCTACTCTTTACTTTTTACAGCTTTAAGTCACAAAATAGAAAGTTTGCACAATAGATGCTCTACCTCAGGTGGTAACTCTGATAAGGAATCCACCATTACATCATGTTATGCAATGGGGCCTAGGGTTCTGGGGAATCGCAGCATTTGTGATGATGAAGAGATGGAATATATTGAAAAGCCTACCAAGTTTCAGTTCAAGAAGAAGTACTACTTTGGAACATTAAAAGTAAATTCTCGTCTAAAAATTGGGAAACAAAAAGAATTAGAATTATTTCTGCAGAAGATTGATATACAAATTATAGCAGTCCAGGAAACATGATTCTTAGATGAGAATGTAGTTGATACACAACATTGCAGAATTTATAAAGGGAAACCAGCAGTGAGAATAATGGAAAACAAGCCGATGTTTGGAACAGCATTTTTCATAAACAAAAAAATCGTAGACAGTGTAGCGGAATTTAGATCAAATTCAGAAAGAATATCCATGTTAACAATAAAGCACAAGAATAAAAGTTAGACCCTCATAAACTGTCATGCACTTATAAATGCAGACAACAAGAAATCTGGAGAAAGTAAATCAATTCTGGGATCTTTTAGAATCTGAAATTTCTATCATACCTACAAAGAATGTTAAAAACTTCTTGTTGACTTCAATGCGCAAATTCAGAGAGAAAAGAAATTTACGACTATTGTAGGTGAGTATCCAGCACACTCAAGAACAAACAGAAATGGTGAAAGACTGATCAATATGTGTAAAATGTTCCAGTTAAAACTCATGACCACACATTCCTGCAAACTACCAAGAAAGGCCAAAACTTGGAGACATCCAAATCCAAACCTAGGAGAATTTCATCTGGATCACGTAGCCATGTCTAAAAGGTATATTGCGGAAATTATGAATGTTAAAATAGTCAGAAATAGGGAATTCGACTCAGGTCATTATCTCTCTAAGATTGAAATAAAATTTCTCCCATCTAAAACAAAAAAGGTGACCAAGAAGGTGATCAGATTCAACACCACTACAGCTAATATTACAAAAGAAAATATAGAAAAAATTAGAGAAGAAATTGAGACAAGTAAAGAAGGTGATTGACGTGAACTCCTGATGCAAATAACTCAAGCAGCAGAGAAAACTTTAGGATAGGCCAAGGATAAAAAGAAGATATGGTGGAATGAGGAGTGTGAAGAAGCACTAACACAAAGTGCTCAAAAATAGAGAAAATGGAGATTTTGAAAAAAAGAGGAAAACCTTGAAAAAATTAGACAACAAAGATAAAAAACATAAAAAATAATCCTGAAAATCAAAAGAAACTTTGAAAATTCTCAGCTTACTGAAATAGAAGAAAATTTCACCAAAAATAATACTAGAAATTTTTACCAAACTTTTAAACACATACTTAAGGATATCAGGCAGCAAGTATTTGTTTCAAAGATGAAAATGGCAAAATGGGATTAAACAACAAGGAAAATTGTGAAATTTTCGCAAATTTTTTTTGCAAAGCTGTTAAACTGTTCAGTTTCAACAGATAAATTGGAATTCCCAGTGACACCTCAAAATCTAGAGGACGATTTCACACCAACAGAGTTAGAAATTCATGAAGGCATCAAAACGCTCAAGAACAATAAATCAAGTGGTGACGACTAATTACAGCAGAATTATTGAAGTGGTCAGAACCAAAAATCATAAAAGACCTACAACTGCTTCTTGAGGACATTTGAAAAACTGAAAAGATTTCAGTTGAATGGAAAATAGCATTAATCCACTTGCTACATAAAAAGGCAGACAAACAAAATGTCAATAATTACAAAGGAGTGTCACTTCTACCAGTGGCATACAAAATATTATCAAAAATTCTCCTGAACAGAGTGGTAGATACTTTAGACAAACAACTGGGAGAATATCAGGTTGGTTTTCGAAAGGGAAGATCCTGTGTAGAACAAATTTTTAACTTAAAGTCAGTAATTCACCAAAAAACCAATAATAGTGTCATTTATTGATTTCAAGAAAGCATTAGATTGTATAGAGAGAGAAACAATAGATAAGGTCATTAGACAATTTGGTGTTAAATCAAAATTAGCAAATATAATTCATGAAACACTAACAGGTACAATATCTAAAGTTAAATTTATGGGGGAAGTATCTCAGCCATTTGAAATAAAATCAACTTTACTGTTTAATTGTGTTCTAGAAAAAATTGTAAGGATCTGGAATTTGGAGCTAAAAAATCACAAAATTGAACAATCAACTCTGGGAAGGAAAACAAATGGGATCAAGGTAACCTGATTGGCTTCTGCAGATGATTTTGCAATACTTTCAGAAAACCTGACAGGAGCAGTTTTTCCGATAAACCTTCTGGGAAAATAGCAGACAGAACTGTTCTCAAAATTTCAGCTGTAAAAATGAAAAATATAACAAATGCGCCAAAATTCATAGAAACACAAACAGGTAAAATAGAGTGAGTAAATAAATTTAAATATCTTGGAGAGACTATACAACACAATGGACTAGAAAAATCTGCAACAGATGTAAGATTTAACAAAATGTAAAGAGCATATGGTTTGACCAAAAATATTTACAACAAGAAATGTATATCTAGAAAAACAAAACTAAAGCAATACACGAAAGTGGTATGAGCAGAATGTTTATATGGATCTGAATGTCTAACGAAGAACTATAAGATGGACAGACTAGAGGTACTGGAAAGAAGGATTAATACAAAAATAATGGGTGCAATAAAAATTGCAGATGATTGGAAAATAAGAAGTAATGAGGAGATCTACAAAAATATAGAGAAAATATCTGAAGTATGGGAAGTATGGTTGGGAAGGGAGTGAGACAGGGTTGTAGCCTCTCCCCGATGTTGCTCAATCTGTATATTGAGCAAGCAGTAAAGGAAACAAAAGAAAAATTCGGAGTAGGTATTAAAATCCATGGAGAAGAAATAAAAACCTTAAGGTTTGCCGATGACATTGTAATTCTGTCGGAGACATCAATGAACTCGGAAGAGCAGTTGAACGGAATGGATAGTGTCTTGAAAGGAAGATATAAGATGAACATCAACAAAAGCAAAACAAGGATAACGGAATGTAGTCGAATTAAGTCGGGTGATGCTGAGGGAATTAGATTAGGAAATGAGACACTTAAAGTAGTAAAGGAGTTTGCTATTTGGGGAGCAAAATAACTGATGATGGTCGAAGTAGAGAGGATATAAAATGTGGACTGGCAATGGCAAGGAAAGCGTTTCTGAAGAAGAGAAATTTGTTAACATCGAGTATTGATTTAAGTGTCAGGAAGACATTTCTGAAAGTATTTGTATGGAGTGTTGCCATGTATGGAAGTGAAACATGGATGATAAATAGTTTGGACAAGAAGAGAATAGAAACTTTCGAAATGTGATGCTACAGAAGAATGCTGAAGATTAGATGGGTACATCACATAACTAATGAGGAAGTATTGAATAGGATTGGGGAGAAGAGAAGTTTGTGGCACAGCTTAACAAGAAGAAGGGATCGGATGGTTGGACATGTTCTGAGGCATCAAGGGATTACCAATTTAGTATTGGAGGGCCGCCTGGAGGGTAAACATCGTAGAGGGAGACCAAGAGATGAATACACTAAGCAGATTCAGAAGGATGTAGGTTGCAGTAGGTACTGGGAGATGAAGAAGCTTGCACAGGATAGAGTAGCATGGAGAGCTGCATCAAACCAGTCTCAGGATTGAAGACCACAACAACAACAACATCTGAAGTAATGGCCAAACAAAGATTAACCTTTTTCGGACACCTCTACCGAATGGATGGAAATACACTAACAAAACAAATACTCCCTATTTTTGGAAGAAGAAATCAACAATTGCATAGATTACAGAAGTAAAGAAAGGTCTAGAAAGAAACAACATCAAAGAATCAGAAATAGCAGAAAGAAACCATTTTAAAAATAAAATACTAAATTTGGAAGGCTTTCAAAGCAGAAGGAAAAAAAGAAACAACATGGGCGGAACAAAGGAAGAGACTTCATGGGGAGAAAATGAGGGAATATTGGATAAATACAAGACAACAACAAAGGAAGAAGAGGAACTGAAGTTGTTAACATGATCCTAGTTGGTCAATACGATTGTGTGTGTCTATATATAACTACAGCACTGTCATTAAACCCGAGGTGCTATACGCAGCAGAAATCTTGTCAATCCATAACAATATGGTACTACAAAATCTACAAAAAGAAGAATGAAAGATTATTAGGAAAATCCTTGTTGTTGTTGTTGTGGTCTTCAGTCCTGAGGTTGGTTTGATGCAGCTCTCCATGCTACTCTATCCTGTGCAAGTTTCTTCATCTCCCAGTACCTACTGCAACCTACATCCTTCTGAACCTGCTTAGTGTATTCATCTCTTGGTCTCCCTCTACGATTTTTACCCTCCACGCTGCCCTCCAATCCCTTGACGCGTCAGAACATGTCCTACCAACCAGTCCCTTCTTCTCGTCAAGTTGTGCCACAAACTCCTCTTGTCCCAATTCTATTCAATACCTCCTCATTAGTTATGTGATCTACCCATCTAATCTTCAGCATTCTTCTGTAGCACCACATTTCGAAAGCTTCTATTCTCTTCCTGTCCAAACTATTTATTGTCCATGGTTCACATCCATACATGGCTACACTCCATACAAATACTTTCAGAAGCGACTTCCTGACACTTAAATCTATACTCAATGTTAACAAATTTCTCTTCTTCAGAAACGATTTCCTTGCCATTGCCAGTCTACATTTTATATCGTCTCTGCTTCGACTATCATCAGTTATTTTGCTCCCCAAATAGCAAAACTCCTTTACTACTTTAAGTGTCTCATTTCCTAATATAATACCCTCAGCATCACCCGACTTAATTCGGCTACATTCCATTATCCTTGTTTTGCTTTTGTTGATGTTCATCTTATATCCTCCTTTCAAGACACTGTCCATTCCATCAAACTGCTCTTCCAAGTCCTTTGCTGTCTCTGACAGAATTACAATGTCAATGGTGAACCTCAAAGTTTTTATTTCTTCTCCATGGATTTTAATACCTACTCGAATTATTCTTTTGTTTCCTTTACTGCTTGCTCAATAGATAGATTCAATAACATTGTGGAGAGGCTACAACCCTGTGTAACTCCCTTCCCAACCACTGCTTCCCTTTCATGCCCCTCGATTCTTATAACTGCCATCTGGTTCCTGTACAAATTGTAAATAGCTTTTCGCTCCCTGTATTTTACCCCTGCCACCTTCAGAATTTGAAAGAGAGTATTCCAGTCAACATTGTCAAAAGTTTTCTCTAAGTCTATAAATGCTAGAAAGGTGGGTTCGCCTTTCCTTAATCTTTCTTCTAATGGAATGTTGTCTACTCCCGGGGCCTTGTTTCGGCTCAGGTCTTTCTGTGCTTTGTCAAACTCTTCTCGCAGTATCGTATCTGCCATTTCATCTTCATCTACATTCTCTTCCATTTCTATAATATTGTCCTCAAGTACATCGCCCTTGTATAGACCCTCTATATACTCCTTCCACCTTTCTGCTTTCCCTTCTTTGATTAGGACTGGGTTTCCATCTGAGCTCTTGATATTCATACAAGTGGTTCTCTTTTCTCCAAAGGTCACTTTAATTTTCCTGTAGGCAGTATCTATCTTACCCCTAGTGAGATAAGCCTCTACATCTTTACATTTGTCCTCCAGCCCTCCCTGCTTAGCCATTTTGCACTTCCTGTCGATCTCATTTGTGAGACATTTGTATTCCTTTATGCCTGCTTCATTTACTGTATTTTTATGTTTCCTTCTTTCATCAATTAAATTCAATATTTCTTCTGTTACCAAGGATTTCTACTAGCCCTCATCTTTTTACCTACTTGATCCTCTGCTGCCTTCACTACTTCATCCCTCAGAGTTACCCATTCCTCTTCTACTGTACTTCTTTCCCCCACTGCTGTCAATTGTTCCCTTATGCTCTCCCTGAAACTCTATACCACCTCTGGTTTAGTCAGTTTATCCAGGTCCCATCTCCTTAAATTCCCACCTTTTTGCAGTTTCTTCAATTTTAATCTGCAGTTCATAACCAATAGATTGTGGTCAGAGTCCACATCTGCCCCTGGAAATGTCTTACAATTTAAAACCTGGTTCCTAAATCTCTGTCTGTCTCTGATACCTTTTAGTATCTCCGGGATTCTTCCATGTATACAAGCTTATTTTATGATTCTTGAACCAAGTGTTAGCTATGATTAAGTTATGCTCTGTGCAAAATTCTACCAGACGGCTTTCTCTTTCATTTCTTAGCCCCAATCCATAATCACCTACTATGTTTCCCTCTCTCCCTTTTCCTACTGACGAATTCCAGTCACCCATGATTATTAAATTTTCATCTCCCTTCACTATCTGAATAATTTCTTTGATCTCATCATACATTTCATCAATTTCATCATAATCTGCAAAGCTAGTTGGCATATAAACTTGTACTACTGTAGCAGGCATGGGCTTCGTGTCTATCTTGGCCACAATAATGTGTTTGCTATGCTGTTTGTAGTAGCTTACCCACACTCCTATTTTTTTTATTCATTATTAAACCTACTCCTGCATTACCCCTATTTGATTTTGTATTTATAGCCCTGTATTCACCTGACCAAAAGTCTTGTTCCTCCTGCCACCGAACTTCACTAATTCCCACTATATCTAACTTTAACCTATTCATTTCCCTTTTTAAATTTTCTAACCTACCTGCTCGATTAAGGGATCTGACACAGGAAAATCCTTGGGCCATGAAAAACTGAAGCTGGATATACAATGCAAACCAACAAAACTAAGAGGAAATTTCAAATATTGCTGCTGACATTAGAAAAAGATGCCTTAAATTCTATGCACACATACACAGACTCCCTGAGTATAAACTCACAAGCCAGATACTCACAGCCACTGAAAGCCTGACATGGGTCGAACAAGTACAAAGAGGTCTTACTGATGCTCAACTCACCATTCAGGACACTGCAGACAGTAACATCTACAGAAGCAAAATAGACAAGTGGGAAGTCCGACCAGAGACGAGAGCCAAAAAGATCAGTACAAAGTGGACGGATGAAAGAAAGAAAGCCATGAGCGAGACAATGAAGGTCTCATGGAAAAACCGCAAGAAGAACTGTAGAAGTTTCATGTGATCCAGAAAGGGTCTACTACGTGAATAATAATAATAATAATAATAATAATAATAATAATAATAATAATAATAATAAACCCCGTAGAGGCCCGGGAAAAGAATAGGCCTTCGGTATGTTCTGCCAGTCGTAAAAGACAACAAAAAGAATAAACCACTAATAGGGCTAACCCCGCTTTTAGTGTGATTAGTTGGTTCAGGACAGAACTAATGAAGCCTCGGACAAGCACTGTCATGGTCGGGGACAACGCTTGAACCCTATGCCTGTCCACAATGGTAACGATACTGCTAGCCACACAGAAAATGATTTAAATCCAAATAGAGGTGTTTCGCAGGATATGCTTCCTGCAACCACTCTAAAAGGAAAACAAAGATAGACGATGAGATGGTCAGATGAAGTTAACAGACACCTCATGTTCTGTTATTACCAAGCAACAAACTTAGGAACCAATACAACTGGATACAGATCACAAGTATACTCAACATTTATTGCCAGATTCCCAGAATTAAAATTTAACGGAACAATGACTAGCTGATCAGATCCGTGTAATAATCAAAAATAACAGGATACCCCAGTCAGAATTAGAACATATATAGAATACAAAGACACAAATACAGATATTAGACCATTCTTGCATAGACCAGCAAATAACCCACAAGTTGAAACAAAAATAACAACTATCAACACGATCATACACAACAAAATAAATGAAAATATAACTATGGAAGAGTTACAACTATTAGTTTATATAGGAGCACTCACTACACTAAATATACACACTAGGCAGAGATCAGAACAAACCAACACACAGAAGAAACCCACAAAACCAGCATGGCAACACAGGCTACAGATCAGAATAGAAAAACTGAGAAAAGACATCGGACAGCTAACACAATTTATAAGAAATGAAATATCAGACAAAAAACGAAAAAGGTTAGGTAAAATCTCACAACAAGAAGCGATAGAGCAATTAGATAAAAAGAAGCAGAAATTACAAGCATTGGCCAAACGACTTAGAAGATACAAAAAGTGAAAATAGAAGGAAACAAAACCAAACATTCAACACAAACCAAAAGAAATTTTATCAGACAATAGATAGCACACACATTAAAATAGACAACCCACCAAACATAACAGACATGGAACACTTCTGGAGCAACATATGGTCAAACCCGGTACAACATAACAGGCATGCACGGTGGATACAAGCAGAAACAGACACATACAAGATGATACCACAAATGCCTGAAGTGATAATTTTGCAACATGAAGTCACCCGAGCAATTAATTATATGCACAATTGAAAAGCCCCTGGAAAAGATAAAATAGCAAATTTCTGGCTAAAGAAGTTCACCTCAACACATTCACATCCAACTAAATTATTTAACATATCTAAAAACAAAGATGATGTGACTTACCAAACAAAAGTGCTGGCAGGTTGATAGATACACAAACAAACACAAACATACACACAAAATTCATTGGTTGCTTCATCAGGAAAGAGGGAAGGAAAGGGAAAGATGAAAGGATGTGGGTTTTAAGGGAGAGGGTAAGAAGTCATTCCAATCCCGGGAGCGGAAAGACTTACCTTAGGGGGAAAAAAGAACATGTATACACTCGCACACACACAATGATGTGCGGATGGAAATGTGTGTGTGTGTGTGTGTGTGTGTGTGTGTGTGTGTGTGTGTGTGTGAGTGTATACCTGTTCTTTTTTCCCCCTAAGGGAAGTCTTTCCGCTCCCGGGATTGGAATGACTCCTTACCCTCTCTCTTAAAACCCACATCCTTTTGTCTTTCCCTCTCCTTCCCTCTTTCCTGATAAAGCGACTGTTGGTTGCGAAAGCCTGAATTCTGTGTGTTTGTGTTTATTTGTGTATCTATCAACCTGCCAGCACTTTCGTTTGGTAAGTCACATCATCTTTGTTTTTAGATATATTTTTCCCACGTGGAATGTTTCCCTCTATTACATTCGTATCATAAATTATTTAACAGTTACATTGCAGACACATACACATTCCCTGATACACTTAAACATGGAATAACTTATCTGAAACCTAATGATCAAGCAGACACAGCAAACCCAGCAAAATATCGCCCCGTAACATGCCTACCAACAATATACAAAATATTAACTTCAGCCATTACACATAAATTAATGACACATACAACACAGAACAAAATTATAAATAAAGAACAAAAACGCTGTTGCAAAGGAGCACGAGGATGTAAAGAGCAACTGATAATAGATGCAGAGGTGACATATCAAGTTAAAACTAAACAAAGATCACTACACTACACATACATTGATTACCGAAAAGCTTTTGATAGTGTACCCCACTCATGGTTACTACAAATATTGGAAATATACAAAGTAGATCCTAAATTGATACAGTTCCTAAACATAGTAATGAAAAATTGGAAAACCACACTTAATATCCAAACAAATTCAAATAATATCACATCACAGCCAATACAGATTAAGTGTGGAATATACCAAGGAGACTCATGAAGTACTTTCTGGTTCTGCCTTGCTCTGAACCCACTATCCAACATGCTAAATAATACAAATTATGGATACAATATTACTGGAACATACCAACACAAAATCACACATTTGCTATGCATGGATGATCTAAAACTACTGGCAGCAACAAATCAGCCACTCAACCAATTACTAAAGATAACAGAAGTATTCAGCAATGATATAAATATGGCTTTTGGAAGACAAATGTAAGAAAAATAGCATAGTCAAGGGAAAACGCACTAAACAAGAAGATTACATGTTGGATAACCACAGCAACTGCATAGAAGCAATGGAAAAAACAGATACCTATAAATATCTAGGATACTGACAAAAAATAGGAATAGATAATACAAATAGTAAAGAAGAACTAAAAGAAAAATATAGACAAAGACTAACAAAAATACTGAAAACAGAATTGACAGCAAGAAACAAGACAAAAACTATAAATACCTATGCTATACCAATATTGACCTTCTCATTTGGAGTAGTGAAATGGAGTAACACAGACCTAAAAGCACTCAATACACTTACACGATCACAATGCCACAAATATAGAATACATCACATACAGTCAGCAACAGAAAGATTCACATTAAGCAGAAAGGAAGGAGGAATGGGATTTATCGACATAAAAAACCTACAGTATGGACAGGTAGACAATTTAAGAAAATTCTTTCTAGAACGAGCAGAAACTAGCAAAATACATAAAGCAATCACTCATATAAATACATCGGCTACACCATTGCAATTTACTTCTACAACCCTTTAGATCACATAACACCAACAGATATGAAGAAAGTAAATTGGAAAAAGAAAACAGTACATGGCAAGCACCCATATCATCTAACACAGCCACAAATCGATCAAGGTGCATCCAACACTTGGCTAAGAAAAGGCAATATATACAGTGAGACAGAAGGATTCATGATTGCAATACTGGATCAAACAATAAACACCTGGTATTACAGCAAGCATATTATTAAAGATCCCAATACCACAACAGATAAATGCGGACTTTGTAAACAACAAATAGAAACAGTAGATCACATCACAAGCAGATGTACAATACTAGCAAATACAGAATACCCCAGAAGAAATGACAATGTAGCAAAAATAATACATCAACAACTTGCCATACAACAGAAACTAATAAAACAACATGTACCCTCATACAAGTATGCACCACAAAATGTACTGGAGAATGATGAATACAAATTATACTGGAACAGAACCATTATAACATATAAAACAACACCACATAACAAACCTGACATCATACTCATCAATAAAAAGAAGAAATTAACACAACTAATCGAAATATCCATACCCAATACAACAAATATACAGAAGAAAACAGGAGGCAAAATTGAAAAATACATCCAACTAGCTGAGGAAGTCAAAGACATGTGGCATCAGGATAAAGTTGACATCATACCAATTATACTACCAACTACAGGAGTCGTACAACACAATATCCACCAGTACATCAACGCAATACAGCTACATCCAAACGTATATATACAACTACAAAAATCTGTAATTATTGATACATGTTCAATTACCCAAAAGTTCCTAAATGCAATGTAAATGTACCGTACAGTTAAAAGGAAGTCACACTTGATCAAGGTCCGCGTCACTTTCCACTTTTAACCAGACATAACGTCTGAGACAGGAAAGAGAAATAATAATAATAAGTGTGACCATTACTTTCTGTACAAATCCTGTATATTACACACACAGGAATATGTCAAACTGCTATTTATGCAAAATCTCATTTAAACTTATGTTTCAGATCTTTATATTTACATCCCTGATAACAATGTTGCAATTCATTTTACCAATAGCCCAAGTAAATAAAAACTACAGCTAACTAAAATTTATGATGACGTCATATACCTGTAAAATGTTGTGAGCTAATAAGTAGCAGAGGAAGTACTGTTATCACTCACTCAAAAGCAGACATCCTCAACTTTCTGAGAACGTATTTGGAATTATATGAAGTTAATGAACTTAAGAAATAATTGACATTAATAGTTCCGATACTACAAATTTGAACTTCAATGATTGCAAGATTCTGAACATTGACCAAATAATTCTATGGCTGTATTTCTTCTGAATCAGACGAACTCATCACTCCTCAATAATCAATTCGGTCTGTATTTAAGGTTTAGATTAATTTAGAACCATACAAAACATTTCGTGACGGATGTCATACTCATAAACAGGCTTTCAGATGACGAGCAATAATAGTGTTTGACATACTCTTGTGAATTATATAACAGTAGTACAGGGTGTATATGCCCCAGGACAACCAGGAAATCCAGGACAAACACTGAAATTTTTTCATCTGAGAAAGATCTGGGAAATATCCACCAATTATTTGGGTTTCTGAGAACTTTACATTATTTTAAGTTTCAGTCAAATTTCCGTAATTTTGACAAGTAAGAACTGATAAAATGATAACAAAGAATTTGACTTCAGTCCACTACTGCAAAACAATACTGCAGTAATAAAACATAAAAGAGAGAGCAACATGAAAATAAAGCTTTAGTTGCAAAGAAAATGTGCTATTTACAACAAAAAACACTGTGCACATACAAGTGTCTACCGACAGAAAAATGTGCCTCAAGCTTCAGGACAAAGACTATGCAATACTTCATAACAACAAACTGCTTTCAATGAGCGTGATGTCACAACAGTTTACTTTCTTAACAAGTTGCGGGAAAATATTGCAAACATTGGTTTGAGAAGCATTACTTTCAAAGTAAATTTCCTCTTATGCAAGAGAAATTATGTTATGTATGATAAAGTGCACTGAATTTCTTAAATCATGGAGCACTTGACTCTTTCAAAATTTAACAATCTGAGTACCAGCCATTTATGCCATCATTTAAAATTGTACTGGTGCATTCGTGTTTGACACATCTTAAAGAGTAACACATGCTAAAAAAGACCAGTCTCTAGTGTTAGGTTTTAATTTTTAATTTTTTCATAGATTACAAATTATGCAATAATGATGACAAAAAGTATAATTATCCTTAAAAAGAAAGTGCAAGGAGCAATTTCATATGTAATTGACTTTTCTATGGAGAAGTCGAAGTGCTCAATAGAATACGCATTCAGCCATGTAACCTCTAAAATTTTTAGTGCACAGCAGTGAAGTTTACAATGGTGGCTGTCAGAAATATTAAGCTGCTGAAATTTTAGCTGTGTCCTTTGGATCCTGCCTAACCACAAGCTCGGAAAAAGCAGCAAACAAATTTTGACAACCAGTATTATATGTGGAAGCTTAGCTTTCGTTGATGAAAAATATCATCTAGTACTTGTATTTCACAAAGCATGAACACAAATTATTGCGTTATATTTTCCCGAATTCAAAGTTCACTGCCATCCCACTTGGAGCACTACTAAGATTTCTGTTTCCATATCGTAGCATGGGCATCACACTTCATATATTTTGGTGTTCTGTATTCAGAAATTACCATGCTGTATTTGGTGATTTGCATTTACACTTTCGTAATATCAAAATTTGCATATTACATGTGCAATGCATTAAAGATTTTTCGGAAATGTTATTTTTTGCTGGGAGTGTTGGAAAGTTCTATGCCGGTGTATAACACCTTTTCAACTGAAAGGCCTGATATGTTTTACAGCCCCAAGAGGAAGTATATTGTCACTTAACAAGGAAAAAATGTACTTTCACCAGGGGTATAGTGTATTTTCACCTGCAAAAAGTGTATTTTAACCCAAAAATGTGCATTTTCAGGAAGAAAAAAGTGTATTTTTAACTGGGAAATCTGGGAAAAACCATCCACATATACAACCTGTAGTACAATACTGTACAAAGTTATAAATTCTGATGACAATATTACAAACTGTTTCATGAGCACTGTGACTTACTGACATTGTATATCATGTCTCAGTAAAGTGACTCTCATTAATGGCTGAATTGGTTCTCTTCTGGATATGTTTATGGAGGAGGAGATACATGTCTCTTTACCTGTATAAACTGTAAAACTGGAACAGGTCATTAACTTCATGTTTTATCTACATCACCTGGCACCACCATTCATAGCACCAGTTTCTAGGATATCTGTCCAGGACAGAAAGGTATGAGACTTCAAGTTTTGACAAAACTAAGTGCAACATCTAACAACAGATAAGGAGGCCCTAGCAGCCTGATCAGAACAGATAATCAATCTGAAATCTACTATATGTCACAGAATATTGATTTTTATAAAAAAAAAAAAAAAGTTGGAACGTTTGTGGAGCTATTGATCTGAAAATGCTACACAAAGAAAACTGATAATTTGGTGTTAAAACTTAAGTGGCAAATATAATTGATGAAATGCCCAGAGGCATAGTCTTAAGAGTAAAGATCAAGGCTGAAAGTTCTAAGTCCTTTAAAATAAATACAGGTGTAAGCCAAGGTGATAGATTATCTCCAGTACACTTCAATTGTCTTTTAGAAAAAAAAGTAAGATTCTACAATAAAAATTAAGGGTGCCACCAACAAAATTGGATGAAAGACTGTTCAAACAGACATGTGGCCAAAAGACATAAGACAAAATTAAGGGTGCCACCAACAAAATTGGTTGAAAGACTGTTCAGACAAACATGTGGCCAAAAGACATATTTACTGCAAACAATCAGCACAGTGGCTAACATCCGATGCTATTACCTCCAAGGTAGAAATCAAGTGCCAATGGAAAGTGTGATGAAGCAAGCTGGGATAATTGTAATTCCCCTCTTGTTTTTCCATCTGTCTACTTAAATTTGTTTTTTTCATTTTTGAATTAATTACCATTAACATACATGGGTATAATCTGTATTTTCATAAAAGAGAAAGGTTGGCCCTCAGTTTTAAAGAATTTAACACCAGATCTAATTTTGTGCTTAGTTATATGTATGTAATTGATTTTCTTATTTATTTCAACTGTGCCTAGCTAGTATCTTTTATTACAGGGCGAAATCAGTAATTGTTTCGTAACTTAAATTCTACTGTTGATGTATACACTAATATCAATACTATTCTAATTATAAACATTTGGAAGACAAAATAATAGTAATCTTAAAGTATCTATTTGGCTCTATTTGAAAACATGTTAGAAAAACCAGCTGTGAATTAATTCCAAAGTAATTAACAGTTTTGTCAAAAGTATTGTTGGGGTAATGATAAATTACCCCACTGTCTGGCAATGCTAGAAAAAGGACCCCAGTAGTTTGGTATCAGACTACTAAGAAGTCTGCCCAAAACCCTGAAAGATAGTGTACTTCACAATGACTTTCCAAAGAAACTTAAAGAATATCTCATTGAAAAAGAGTTTTACAGTGTTGCAGAATACTTATGCCATTAAATTTGTATATATTGTTACTCATTATCAGTAATGTAAAAATGTAAGCTAAAGGTGTAGAAAAATAAGTGATAAGGAATGTTAACACTTTGACATGTCCTATATTACACGTGCATCTACTGTACACAATGTAATCTTACAGGATCAAATAAAATTCAATTCAATTCAATTTGTTAATTTCATGATTTAAACAAATAATTTGGCATAACTCTTGCAGTAGAAGAAACTGTTAAAAAGACACAATTTTTCAATGTATTCAGTTAATTTAATGAGTTAAGATTCAATTGTAATTTCTGTAAATTTAACTTTGAACAAAGTGTACTTTTGTGCACTTGAGAAAGTAGTCAGAGAGTGGAACACAAATACTAAGAGTGGTATAAGACTGGGTTGTAAAAAAGAAGAACCTTTAAGTAAATTGCATTGCTTTTGCAGATGATATGGCCCTGTTTGCTGAAACAATGGAAGAACCACAAGAGCAAATCCTTCAACTAAGAAACAAGCAACTAAAATAGGTCTTCACATCTCCTTTGAAAAAACTAAGATATTGGCAAACATCAAGCACTCATTTCAATACCTCAAAGTTCAAGAACAAAAGATTGAAATAGTAAAATGATTCAAATATCTCGGAAAATGAATTAGTTGGAATGCTGGGGAAAGCAAAGCAATGGAATACAGAAAAAATAAACTTGAATTGGCCTTCCAACTAACAAAAAACACATACAACAAAAAATCCCTTTCATGCGGGCCCAAAATACACATTACAAGACAGTGATTAAGCCAGAAGCACTGTATGCTGCAGAAACACTAAACATGAATTTCAAAGGCCAAATGGAGAAACTTGAGCTAAAGGAAAGAAAAATTTAAGAAAAGTCATAGGACCAAAATTTCAAGATAATGAGATTACACACAACAAAAATGAAACTTTCAGATACTATGCGAAAAAGGAGCATAAATTTTTATGGTCATCTTCTCAAATGAATTCCAACAGATTAACTAAACAAATCTTTGACTTTTTTCGTAACTGCAAAACGAAACCCAACTGGTTTAAAGGAACTGAGAAAGACCTAGAAGAATTAAAAATTTCAGAAAATTCACTTATTGATAGAACAGCTAAATTAATTACTAAAGATGAAAACATAAGGTTCCAAGACAAATCTACACAAAAATCCAAACCCCTCATCTCGGAAGAAGAGAGGAAAAGAAGATCAGAAATAATGAAGAAATACTGGGAACAAAGAAATAATTGATCCAGCGTACCCCAAAGAGGGTGAAATAATAGAAGAAGAAAGTGTACTTTCAGTACCTATTATTGTGAGGATAGGATTTTTGGTCATTAGTCAGTCAGTCAACAGCTTAGTTTCAGATGAGGAACCTGTGTTGGTTAGAATGACAACAATACACCTACTTAACAGTGAAATAAGTGTTACACCAATAGGCTGTGTGTAAAAACAATGACATTGTCTGTTTCCATACGTACCTATATATTCTTCAAGAATTGTGAATCATGTGGTTATGTTTTTTACTGCTTGTAGATATTGTAGCAGTATGTGGAGGTTTGCCTGCTAACTATTAATGAGGCTTATCAAAAGTTAAACAATAGTGCACTGGCCATATAGCTGTGTATTATTAGGGGGTTGTGAACAGCGAAATTAAAGTACAATGAAACGCAACTGTGCACCTGTTGGCTACATTATTTACAGTAGTCAGTTTCGGAATTATAAACCTCATTTTTCAACCAGTACGTTGACACCGAGGACAACAAATGAAGAAACAAAGTAGGCGACCCACTACAAAAGGTGTTACCTAGCTTCATCAAACCACAACAAAAGCTGTCACCAAAAGCCTAAGATGAACAAAATGTTTACAACCTTTTCAGCAGCAACAGTAAAAATTCATACTTGACCGTGTAGCTGTAAAAGATGAATACTATACACCAGTTTGATAATGGACACCACTGGGATTGGAATGACTCCTTACCCTCTCCCTTAAAACCCACATCCTTTCGTCTTTCCCTCTCCTTCCTGAAGAAACAACCATCAGTTGCGAAAGCTAGTAATTCTGTGTGTGTGTTTTGTTCATGTGCCTGTCTGCCGGTGCTTTCCCGCTTGGTAAGTCTTGGAATCTTTGTTTATATATATATATATATATATATATATATATATATATATATATATATATATATATATATATAACAAAAAGAAACTTCCACATGGGAAAAATATATTAAAAATAAAGATTCCAAGACTTACCAAGCGGGAAAGCGCCGGCAGACAGGCACATGAACAAAACACACAAACACACACACAGAATTACGAGCTTGATCCAACTCCCCAAGACACTATCCAAATTGAACCCTGCCTGCAACAGTTCCGTCCTCCATCACAGCGGGACCCACCTCCTCTTCCTCAAAATCACCCTCTCCAAACCTTCCAGGAATTTCTCACTTCCAGCCTTGCCTCTCAATCTTTCTTGAAAAACCTTAATCCTACTCCCAACATCACCACAGCCGAATCCCAGGCTATCCGTGATCTGAAAGCTGACCGATCCATCATCATTCTTCCGGCTGACAAGGGTTCCACGACTGTGGTACTTGATCGTCGGGAGTATGTGGCTGAGGGACTGCGTCAGCTTTCAGACAACTCTACATACAAAGTTTGCCGAAGTAATCCCATTCCTGATGTCCAAGCGGAGCTTCAAGGAATCCTCAGAACCTTAGGCCCCCTACAAAACCTTTCACCTGACTCCATCAAACTCCTCACCCCACCGTCACCTCGCACTCCTACCTTCTACCTACTTCCTAAAATTCACAAACCCAAACATCCTGGCCGCCCCATTGTAGCTGGTTACCAAGCCCCCACAGAACGTATCTCTGCCTACGTAGATCAACACCTTCAACCCATTACATGCAGTCTCCCATCCTTCATCAAAGACACCAACCACTTTCTCGAACGCCTGGAATCCGTACCCAGTCTGTTACCCCCAGAAACCATCCTGGTAACCATTGATGCCACTTCCCTATACACAAATATCCCACACGTCCAGGGCCTCGCTGCAATGGAGCACTTCCTTTCACGCCGATCACCTGCCACCCTACCTAAAACCTCTTTCCTCGTCACCTTAGCCAGCTTCATCCTGACCCACAACTTCTTCACTTTTGAAGGCCAGACATACCAACAATTAAAGGGAACAGCCATGGGTACCAGGATGGCCCCCTCGTATGCCAACCTATTTATGGGTCGCTTAGAGGAAGCCTTCTTGGTTACCCAAGCCTGCCAACCCAAAGTTTGGTACAGATTTATTGATGACATCTTCATGATCTGGACTCACAGTGAAGAACAACTCCAGAATTTCCTCTCCAACCTCAACTCCTTTGGTTCCATCAGATTCACCTGGTCCTACTCCAAATCCCATGCCACTTTCCTAGATGTTGACCTCCATTTGTCCAATGGCCAGCTGCACACATCCGTCCACATCAAACCCACCAACAAGCAACAGTACCTCCATTATGACAGCTGCCACCCATTCCATATCAAACGGTCCCTTCCCTACAGCCTAGGCCTTCGTGGCAAACGAATCTGCTCCAGTCCTGAATCCCTCGACCATTACACCAACAACCTGAAAACAGCTTTCGCATCCCGCAACTACCCTCCCAACCTGATACAGAAGCAGATAACCAGAGCCACTTCCTCATCCCCTCAAACCCAGAACCTCTCACAGAAGAACCCCAAAAGTGCCCCACTTGTAACAGAATACTTCCCGGGACTGGATCAGACCTTGAATGTGGCTCTTCAGCAGGGATACGACTTCCTAAAATCCTGCCCCGAAATGAGATCCATCCTTCATGAAATCCTCCCCACTCCACCAAGAGTGTCTTTCCGCCGTCCACCTAACCTTCGTAACCTCTTGGTTCATCCCTATGAAATCCCCAAACCACCTCCCCTACCCTCTGGCTCCTACCCTTGCAACCGCCCCCGGTGTAAAACCTGTCCTATGCACCCTCCCACCACCACCTACTCCAGTCCTGTAACCCGGAAGGTGTACACAATCAAAGGGAGAGCCACATGTGAAAGCACCCACGTGATTTACCAACTGACCTGCCTGCACTGTGATGCTTTCTATGTGGGAATGACCAGCAACAAACTGTCCATTCGCATGAATGGACACAGGCAGACAGTGTTTGTTGGTAATGAGGATCACCCTGTGGCTAAACATGCCTTGATGCACGGCCAGCACATCTTGGCACAGTGTTACACCGTCCGAGTTATCTGGATACTTCCCACCAACACCAACCTATCCGAACTCCGGAGATGGGAACTCGCCCTTCAGTATATCCTCTCTTCTCGATATCCGCCAGGCCTCAACCTCCGCTAATTTCAAGTTGCCGCCGCTCATACCTCACCTGTCTTTCAACAACTTCTTTGCCTCTGTACTTCCGCCTCGACTGACATCTCTGCCCTTAACTCTTTGCCTTTAAATATGTCTGCTTGTGTCTGTGTATGTGCGGATGGATGTGTGTGTGTGTGTGTGTGCGCGAGTGTACACCTGTCCTTTTTTTCCCCTAAGGGAAGTCTTTCCGCTCCCGGGATTGGAATGACTCCTTACCCTCTCCCTTAAAACCCACACCCTTTCATTTTTCCCTCTCCTTCCTTCCTTCCTGACGAAGCAACTGCCAGTTGCGAAAGCTCGTAATTCTGTGTGTGTGTTTGTGTGTTTTGTTCATGTGCCTGTCTGCTGGCGCTTTCCCGCTTGGTAAGTCTTGGAATCTTTATTTTTAATATATATATATATATATAATAGAAAGAAACTTCCACATGGGAAGAATATATTAAAAACAAAGATTCCAAGACTTACCAAGCGGGAAAGCGCCGGCAGACAGGCACATGAACAAAACACACAAACACACACACAGAATTACTAGCTTTCGCAACCGATGGTTGCTTCTTCAGGAAGGAGAGGGAAAGACGAAAGAATGTGGGTTTTAAGGGAGAGGGTAAGCAGTCATTCCAATCCCGGGAGCGGAAAGACAGGTGTACACTCGCACACACACACACACACACACATATCCATCCGCACATACACAGACACAAGCAGACATATTTAAAGGCAAAGAGTAAGGGCAGAGATGTCAGTCGAGGCGGAAGTACAGAGGCAAAGAAGTTGTTGAAAGACAGGTGAGGTATGAGCGGCGGCAACTTGAAATTAGCGGAGGTTGAGGCCTGGCGGATATCGAGAGGAGAGGATATACTGAAGGGCGAGTTCCCATCTCCGGAGTTCGGATAGGTTGGTGTTGGTGGGAAGTATCCAGATAACTCGGACGGTGTAACACTGGGCCAAGATGTGCTGACCGTGCATCAAGGCATGTTTAGCCACAGGGTGATCCTCATTACCAACAAACACTGTCTGCCTGTGTCCATTCATGCGAATGGACAGTTTGTTGCTGGTCATTCCCACATAGAAAGCGTCACAGTGCAGGCAGGTCAGTTGGTAAACCACGTGGGTGCTTTCACACGTGGCTCTCCCTTTGATCGTGTACACCTTCCGGGTTATAGGACTGGAGTAGGTGGTGGTGGGAGGGTGCATAGGACAGGTTTTACACCGGGGGCGGTTGCAAGGGTAGGAGCCAGAGGGTAGGGAAGGTGGTTTGGGGATTTCAAAGGGATGAACCAAGAGGTTACGAAGGTTAGGTGGACGGCGGAAAGACACTCTTGGTGGAGTGGGGAGGATTTCATGAAGGATGGATCTCATTTCGGGGCAGGATTTTAGGAAGTCGTATCCCTGCTGGAGAGCCACATTCAAGGTCTGATCCAGTCCCGGGAAGTATTCTGTCACAAGTGGGGCACTTTTGGGGTTCTATACACTCCTTATTGAACACTTATATATATATAAGTGTTCAATAAGGAGTGTATAGGACTGGAAAGTGAAGTGAGGTGCCATTGTACTCATATGAATGCTGGAATCCATCTCTGGAACTATTTAGTTATTTGGTGTGTAACTTATTTAAAACATCCACTATGCTACCCAGAACATCCATTATGCTACCCTGATCTGGCATCTGTATACTTCTTTCCATTCTAATAGTTTTCAGCATCTTTATAAATGTAACCAAAAGTGTATTTGGACATACAATTTACTTTGAAGATTAAGATTGATATTTTGTTTGTAGTTTTACATATCGCTTACTGAACATTAGACACATCTTGTTAAATGTCCTACATTTACTATCTACACTAATGTTCTTAAATGGCTTTCAAACATTAAATTTGGCAATTTGTTTTCCCTATGTCCGGAATTTCATTTATGTGGGCCCCTGTCAGTGTTATTTGGTCCTACCTTCTCAGGTAAGAATTCAACAGCCTATCTTTCCCTGTCACATAAAAATTAATCTACACAATTGCAAGTCAATTTAAAAACAACAACAATAATTGATGCAGTACAATGGTGGCACAAATTTCACATTTAAATAGGTACCTGAGAGAACTACAGTTGTACTAAATATAAAAATGAATGCAATAGACAAAAGAAATGAAACCTGTTGAGCGATTGCATCCAAAATCTGAGTACATATTTCAGCACTCTGTTTTCCCTTTATGGTTGGAGTAATACCTTCACTTAGGCAGAATCTGGAAGTCAACAATGCAATGAACATGTCACGAACTACCTCTTGTGTTCTGGATACCGCTATTTCTGTCAACAGATAAGATAATAATATAAAACGTAATTAACATTCCAGTAAATGTAAATGACATCAGATAATAATGCTATACAAACTAACACATAAAGTAGTACAGTGACACAAATGAAAACATTGACACAGAACTACTTTCTCTTAATTTTATTTCTTGAACCTCATTACTCCTTTGCACAAACTATTTTGAGTTGTTTTTCTTTCCTGGTTGTGTCAATTAACAAGGACAACCAACCCATTTTTGTCATTCTTTTATCAGGTCATGTTGGATCATTCAAATTCACTACTACATTAACAGCTAATGATTCAACTAATTCTCAAATCCATAGAGCCAATTTCTCTATTCACCTTCCTCCTTTTATTTACTTACTTAGACTTAGTTCCTTCAATGATAAATTGCATATCAAGCAAGAAGTTTCCTCTAGTGTAGTCGATTAGCTTCCATGTTTCCAGCAGCTTCCCAGTTCATGTCCATGCCCTGAAGGTCCTTTGCAAAAGTTCAATTCTAAGTGATACAAGGTCTTCCTCTACTACTGTACCCAACCAATGATTTACACAACAGTGCTGATTTGGGGAGTCTTCCATGTACAGAACATGTTCCACAATCTTCAGTCTTCTTCCAGCAACAATTTTGTGTGGGTTGAATAGATCACTTCTTCTCAGTAATTCACCATTTGACATGGGGTGACAATAACTGATATTCAAAATTCACCTTGAGCAAAACATTGAGCTTGTGTGCTGATTTTATTGACATTTTCCAGGTCTCACTTGTGGATACAGCCATTGGTACGATGATAGAGTAGCAAAGCCAAAACTTTGTGGACATACAGTGTCTAATTGCCATATGGATCAATACTTTGGAAGAATGCAGAAGCTTTCCCAATTCTGGTGCTGATGTTTGCATTTACATCCTTGTCATTACAGAAAAGGCTGCTAACATAAGCAAACTGATCAATTGTAGTACCTTCAGTTGCATTATATTGTGAGCAGATACATTTCCATTTTTATGGCATATTGCGTTCATGTTACTGCCATTTACTTTTACTCCTGCAGAAAAGGCCATTTCACCCAGCTTGTGTAATGTGTCACCAACATTACCTTTCTTTTTTAAAGAAATAACCGATACCATGTATACTATTGATTCTTATGTACATGAACATTATATCAGCTGTCTAACTGAATGAGCTTCATATGATTTTGTATATGAAGCATTATATTTGAGGCTAAAATGTATAAAAAGAAATTAATGTGTTACAATCAATATGCACTGACAGTTAAAATTACTCTTCTTTTAAAAATATTTAAAATTACGAATTTTCTAGTATACTTAAAAATTCCTGTTATTAATTTCATAATCTGATGATAATTATTAAATTTGTTTCTGGACTCATTTGCAAAATAATAATACATTTTAGCGAAGATACAACTTTTGTCAAGAATGTTTGTGGACTCTTTGGACTGTTTGGAATATTGTGAACACTGCAGAATGTCAGGAGTACATGCCTCTGATGGAAGTAGACGGATTTCTAACCTCGTCAACAACAGTGTGAATTTGTGTTCTGAAGTGGAATAGTGAAGTTTGTGTGATATAAAAAGAATGGGATAAAAATAAAGGAGATTCATAGCAACAGACAAATCTTCAACAGTTATTCAGTTCAACAAGAACCCGCATCGTTATAAAAATTACAGCCTCAAGAATGTACTCTAGACACAGGACTTGGAGCGAACAACAAAGAGACAATAAAGATAAATAAAAAGTTTTTCTTTTGAGTATCTCAGGCACACTCCTCTAAACAATACTCTGTACATCTTCACTGATAAAGTAAAACTGATTGTTGACTGCTGCTTTACACGTGGCAAGTATTGCAGCAAAGGTACTGGGAAAGTGAAGCCCCACTTTTTTGCAGTGCTGCCACACTCGACATTTAAAATAAACGAGGGGTCTGAGAGACCGATGTTTTGTGTTAAAGGTTAAAATTTAACAAAGTTCCAGGCACCGATATAATCCCTGTTAGTTCCTATACTGAATTTGCTGATGAGTTAGCCCTTCTTCTCACTATAATCTATCGTAGATCCCTTGAACAAAAAACCGTGCCCAGTTCTTGAAAAAAATGGCACAGGTCACATCTGTCTACAAGAAGGGTAGTGGAAGTGATCCACAAAACTACCCTCCAGTATCCTTGACAGTGATTTGTTGTAGAATCTTAGAACATATTCTGATCTCAAACATAATGAGGTATCTGGAACAGAATGACCACCTCAGTACTGACCAGCATGGTTTTTGAAAACATCGAACATGTGAAACCCACCTCGCACTTTTCTCACATGACATACTGAAAGCTTCGGATCAAGGCAACCCAGTAGATGCAGTGTTTCTTGACTTCTGAAAAGCATTTGACTCAATACCACACCTATGCTTATTGTCAAAAGTATGATCATATGGGGTATCAAGGGAAATTTCTGACTGGATTGAGGACTTTTTGGAAGGGAGGACACAGCATGTTATCTTGGTTAGAGAGTCACTACCAGACGTAGAAGTAACCTTGGGTGTGCGTACCCTTTCAGTGCAGTCAATCTTTACTTGATAACATGTCTAACTACAGTAATGCTATGACACCAGTAAAGTTGATAAAACTCTGCAAAAACAGTGTGGATGTAGCATTTGATGAAACAAAGCGATTTCTTACATGAAGTGTCCACTAACAAAGATGATGATTCAGATTATGGATGTCCTTACATTAAAATTAAGATTGATCAGTGAGAAGGGATTTGTTTGACTGATACATGTAGCCCAATTTGTGGTATATCTGAACAATTGAGAGACAAGATCCATTACAGTATGATTTTTGAGGAAATGCCCATTGTACATGTAAAGATAAGAGGTGCCACTGGTAAGCAAAGCAAGTATGAGAAAATATCAAGCACTGTTAACATTTAGTATAAAGGACAAGACATATGAACATGGATGCATAATGATACTTAGTCTAAAAGAAAATATTCACTATGTAGATTTTCAAGACTATGTAATTTTGTTTTGTTTGCCATGAATGTAGTATGTAATATCATGTAGTTTCTGGAGTTCTATCTTATCCACTGACTGAGTTTAAATCTATCCGCATATGCATAAGACTAGATAACTGTGTTTTGTTTGTCTGGAATTTAGTATGTAAGATGACGTAATTTCTAGAGTTCTATCTTATTTATTGACTGAGTTAATATCTATGATACACTATATGAATATGTTCTTGTAATAGATTTGTGCTTCAGAATTTGACACATGCTATGAGACTAAATGAGCAGATCTTTTTGCAATTTTGAAATGGGACAATGTTCACAATTTGTACAGCAAAGATTAGGAATAGTATCTGAGAATAAATGTGTGTTGAGAATATCTGTGTGTCTTACTTTCATTAGTTCATTCATTTTCTTTTCATTACACTTGACTATGTTTATTAATGTTTCTTATGTGAACACTTTTCAATTTCACCTGTCATAAATCCCGCGTAATTGACTTTGAAAAGTTAATAAGAACATATCTCATGTGATGTGAAGGAGGTATTGAACTGCACATTTAGTACACAAAACAACGTTTCAGGATTTGATGTGATTGCTAGACAGGAAGTTATCGGAGGAAACTGAAAGATGTGGGCAGATCCATTCCCCACACTGTTGAATGGCTGTTCCCTACTGGGCGAGTCAACTTTCAAGAGATCGTGGGTGCTGGGTAACGTACAGCATGCCCTTTTTACTAAATGATAAAAAAGAAACAACTCTAACATACAACAAACACAGAGTAGGGACTGAATCAATATCAGCCATTGACACAAAATACTAGATAATGGTCTCTCAACTTTTCCACACACTAAGATCTTCTGCATATGCATGTTGCCCAGTCTTCAACCCACTTTCCATTATCCAGTCATCTTGGACTTTCCTTACCCCTTGAAATCCAGAAAAGAACTTCCTTCTTCATTTTTCACTCATTCACTGGCTACATGTCTCACTAGTATGCATTTAATTTTCATTACACTCGTAATAACTCCCTCCACTACAATCTGTTCCCTGATCCACTTGTTTGTTTTCCTGTCTGTCCTAGAAATTCCCAACATGCATATCTCCACTGCTTGTTAAGCAACCTTCAATTCTTTAAAGATTTTCAGGCTCAAAATCCACAACTCACTACTGTAAGTCTAAAGTGCTAATATAAACTGATTGTAAACTTTCCTTTTCAGACACTGGGAAGCTCAGTTTTCAAATCGCTAATATTACTTTACCAAAAGCACTTGAGGTGATTATTACTCTTCTGTTTCTTTCTTTTGTTGTTTGTCCAGCGGTTGTCTTCAGCTCTCCTAAACAAAAATCCATAGATTGGTTCTACGATTTCATTGTTTGTTTATATTCATTGTACATTATATCAGTTTTATAATTTGATTTTCAAGCCTATGTTCAAACTTGATCTATTAAGTTTTTCCATCTGTTATTGAAATTTAAGTGAATTCAAGACAAATTCAACTATATAATCAGAAATACGCTATGTTGCATTAACATGTCTAACTTCATTGTTTTCCCAGTTTAACGATCTGAGATCATTCTCTTGCACTCTAACACAGGATATGTGTACATGATAACTGTTAACACGAATGTTCTTATTTGACTTCTCTCTTAAGTTTAATGACTTCTCTCTTAAGTTTAAATCTTATTCTATCCTGATGACGACTAATGGGAGATGTAACATTGACATTTACATATTCTTCAGTATGTCACTGAAAGAAAATAGCAACATGGTCTAATAACTTAGTTGCAAACACCGTGCAGCATTATACATGGGCATAACAAGGACCACCCAATTGCTTGACTGTTCCACAGTCTGTGCTGCCTGTATTCTTCCCTGCAAAGATGCAAACTCTACCTTCAATATACTCTTCTTTGCCACAACCCCCTTGGCCTCAATCTTCATTGGTCTGTATCCCCACCTGTCTCTTCCTCTTCCTTGCTCCCATCCAAACTCAGACATCCTGTTAACCCCCCAGTACACCTTTCCTGTTGTCTGTTGCTCTCCTCTTCCTTATCCCATTCCTCCCCTCCAGTAGTGTTTTGACATTTGGGCTCGCACCACTACGAGTCATGTCATCTTCACGATATATGGTAAAGAAAGTTGCACAATTTATTTCAATGCATTGTAACTGATTCTGTTATATTAAGCGTTGTTTTTTTTGTTTTTGTTTTTCAAGATACTGCGAAATTTTTGTGTTCTTTATATTTGTTAAATGTTCAATGAAGAGCCAGGACACAAGTGGATGGATCTTCTGGCACAGTATGGAGATTTTGAGGTGTCAGAGCTGATAATTTCCGATCCGACAGCCAATCCAGTAAAGAGGTATACTTCTGAATGCATCCTCTTTGGTTTGAAGCTGCACAGTACTTACACTAGAATATCTTTGGCTTCCCTCTGATACCCATGCCTCCATCTTTGCTACCCTCCCTGTTTACGTTTCCCCCGTTGCTTCATAACCTGGGTTGTGAATAACTGAATCAACTTTCCCTTCTTCCCCCTTTTACTCCCCTCTCTCCTCCCTGACGAAGGAACAAAGTTCCGAAAGCTAGAATACATAAATGTTCTGTTCTTTTTTGTGTATCTATTGGCTGTACTGAGCTGAGGTAAGTAGTGGTCAGCCCCTCTATCTCTTTGTTAGTATTTGTTTCACAAATTGCCTTATCCATCTCACATGTAATTACTTTTGGAATGTCATCAGCATCACTATTCACTATCTATGGTTATGATGCATTTCTTCAGTTCAATAAACATTTAAAAAATCTCAGAATGCTCATTCAATTTTCTCTTGGTTGTCAGTGACTGTGCCATCTGCCATTTTAATGGGTGAACACAGGTGTCTACCCAACATAAGTTTCTTGTAATATTTTGAAAAAGGATAGATTGCTACTCACTATATAGTGGGAGTCTTGTGTTGTAGAGACCAAACAAACATTTTTGCTCTGTTTTCTTCAAATTCTTATTGTTTTCAATTGTTTCTATTGCCATAATTTTGATGTATCTTCTCACATCCTTCTGAAGAAATATTCAAACACTTTTGTTTAATTCAGCACTTATAGGTATATCCACATTGCCCAAACAAACTTACGGTGTGTACTTTGAAGGAGCACATTCATTTACCCCCTTTCCTCTTCAGTCTCAAATGGTGTGCAAGAAGAACTACTGTCTGATTCTCTCAGAATTTTAAATAGTAGATACCTCTGTGACGTGAAGCAGCTTTCTTGTGACATCTGCCACTGGAATTTGATGAGCAATCCTGTGATGCTCTAACACTTACTAAATGAACTCATGATGAAACACACTATTCTCCTTTGGATCTCCTGTATTAATCTTATCTAGAAAGTGTTGACATTGCTGACTATTCTCGGGATTTTAGGTTCCTGACAAAATAATAAAAACGAGATAACTCAAGGTTTTATATTGAGTGGTTAATTATGTAAGTGCATAACTGCATTTACTGACCTGAACATCTTTCACTTTTCTGGATTTCATCTCCACCAACAGTGCTTAACTGGACAAGCCTACATGCAAAGTTCTTCACAAAGTTCATATGATTTGACCGACTGAAAAAAAAGGAAAAACATATAAAAGAGACTTAACATGTCTATAATATTAATATAATGATAATAATTACTACACATCTGTTCCAATACACATAAATATAACTCCCAAATTAGTTCTTACCTTAATATATAAAGTGGCAGTGGGATTAGAGCTGCTGACATGAAATACCACAGTGCTTCCAGTGGCATGTTGTCCTGGAAAAATAATTTTATGGTTATAAAATTAAAGAAAAGTGCTTTGTGATTTTTTAATTTACAAAAAGGCCCTTCTATTGAGCACATCCCTCATCAATTCAGCATACATACAAGATGAAAGAAATTAACACCAAAAGAATTTTCTGTTGGCTAAGAGCTTCAAGTCTGTGACTTACAGCAATAAAATTTACAAAGATTTCCCCTTTTTAAGCTAATCAGAAGTCATGTTAGGAAGCTCAGTAAGTTCTCATTAAAAAATCTTACTGAGCTTCCTAACACGACTTCTGATTATCTAAATAAGGGGAAATCATCATAAATTTTATCACTGTGAGTCACAGACTTGAAGCTCTTAGCCAGCATGTAATGGGAAGAAATTACTATCAGCATAATACAGTGTTTGATTACGGATGCACTCCCACTCTTGTTGGTTTAATTTAGTCTGTTGCTTTTTCCAAGGAACATATGCAGTCCAATTCCTTATCCCTCTCGCCTTATATAGAAAATAGGTCAACAGTTCTTGTTTGTTGACAATACAAGTACTGCGATCAATTCTGTTAGATGCATAGCAGCACATACAACAGCAAAGAAAATTTACACAAGTATTTTCTGCAGATGGAGTTTCCCAATACACAGCACATACAAATTAAGTGAGGCAGGACACAGCTTCACCACCCACACAGAACCTGAGAGAAAGGCAACACAAACATACCATTTTTACATATCTTGGTTTTATAATTACTTGAATTGGGAGCCTTGTTTATTACACCCACAAAGTAACTTGGCATTTCACATGGGGGTGTTAGGAATACGGGAATATGAAGAGTAACTTCAGCCTGTTTCATACCAGCTATTTTATGCCTCATTACACTACTCATAGTGAATGAGTCTACTGCAGCACTCTTGGAGTATTTATCCTGTACTGGGACTCAATTGTGTTTACACAATCATGTCAAAATTATGTGGACAGAGTGATGTCTGCTGTAGAGTTTGGCAATCATTTTTTGTGTTAAGGACAATTCGCACTGGATGTCAACTGAATGTTGTGGAACAGAAGAGTATGTTCTTGGCAAATGATGGTGAGTTCACATAGGCAAAACATCAACACAATGTCACAATGCATAGCACAATACTGAAAGTAAAATTAAAGTAGAGCATCCTTCTTATAAAAAGATGGAATACAATGAAGTGACATCATTAAGAAACTAGGAATGGTAGTAGAGTTTATTAATAACCAAAGAACCATTTTGTAATCAATGTTCTTGAAAAAGGTCCTATGGTAAATTTTCCACACAGATGAGAACGAGAAGAACAAGAAAAGTATCATATAAAAATATCAACATATATTTGTTTTAGAAGATATACATATATAAACATATAAAATAGTATTTAGAGGGCAGTACATAGCATCATTTTACTTTATACACTGGATTTTGATATTTTTCTAAGTGGCAAATACACTAAAAACTAATAAAATAAAATAATTAAAAAACACAACATCTTTCTCCTTCAATAAAGCTGACTGTTTCATCCTTATATCATTTTTCACTAAAAACCTTTTTTGCCTATTTATGTTCTATTTATGTACAGTGCAGGCTATTTCTTTACCCTGCTATATGAAACCTATATCATGTTTTGCTTTCCAATATTTGATCTCACTGGTGGTGAACACAATTACGAAAAATGTCAAGCCCTCACAATTTGTGACAAACACAGATTGAATAATAAAATAAAGCTTATGAAGAGACAAAAGCACAAAACCCATTATTGAGTAAATTGGTTCACTTCCGATGATACCAGAGGACAACAAAACACTGACCTCACTGACCCACTCATGACGTGATTGGCAGCTGATTTACTAGTTGGTAGGACCATGCACCTAACACCAATAGTCAATTTAGACATGAAACTTGTTCATGTTCAATAGCCCTAACAGTCTCCCCCAGTAGCACCCATGTAAAGTGCCAAATTACGGTGTGCATAGAATACAATTTAACAATGAAAAATCCGAGATGGAATGTAACAATATTATGAAAAGGAAAGTTGCTACTCACCATATAGCAGAACAGCAGATACGTACAACAAAAAGACTCGGCCTTAGTCAAAAATAGACAAAAACACACACTCTCTCTCTCTCCCTGCAGAGCAGCAGCACCAGTACATAATGGGAGAGGCGAATGTATGGGGGTATGGAGGAGGCTGGGGCGGGAAAGGGGAGGGATAGTAGGGGAGGAGTGGGGGACACTAAAATGTTGCTGGTGGACAGCACAATACCACTGTGGAGGGGTGGGAAAGATAGTGGGCAGGGCATTTCTCTTTTCAGGGCATGACGAGGCATAGTCAAAACCCTGGCGGAGAATGGAATTCAGCTGCTCCAGTCCTGGGTGGTACTGAGTTATGAGGGGAATACTCCTCTGGTGCTGGACGGTGAGACTTTGTGAGGTGGTGGGAGACTGGAAAGATAAGGCACAGGAGATTTGTTTTTGTACACGAATGGGAGGATAATTATGGTCTGTGAAGGCTCCAGTGAGACTCTTGGTATATTTCAAGAGGGACCACTCGTCACTGCACATGCGACAACCATGGGTGGCTAGGCTGTTTGGAAGGGACTTCTTGATATGGAACAGGTGGCAGCTATCGAAGTGGAGGTATTGCTGGAGGTTGGTAGGTTTGAGATGGATAGAGGTACTGACGTAGCCATCTCTAAAGTGGAGGCCAACATCTAGGAAGGTGGCTTGTTGGGTTGATTGGGACCAGGTGAAGCAAATATGGGAGAAGCTGTTGAGGTTCTGGAGTAATGTGGATAAGGTGTCCTCACCCTTGATCTAGCACTACACAGTCCTCATTCCACCATTGCACCCAGTCTTTTTACTTCTCTCCTTGGCCCTAGCCTCCTAATCGCACTTAGCTGCCCTACCCTCTCTCCACCTCGTCCCTGCGCACTCGCCCGCAGCACTTCACTGTCCCCCCAACCTCTACCCAACTATCATTCCCATCATGCACTGGTGCTGTTGCTTGCAGTGTGGCTTCAGTTTCCTGAGAGAGCAGTCGTGCGTGTGAGCTGCGTTTGCCTGATTGTGTGTGTGTGTGTGTGTTTTTTTTTTTTTTATGAAGGCCTTCATGGCCAAAAGCTTACTTGTGACGGTGTTTTCACTGTGTATACCGGCAACTCAGCATCTCTGCTAAATGGTCAGAAGCAATTTCCCTTTTCATAAAGTTGTTAAAGTAAAATTTAAACATCTTAGTTCATTCCCTTTTGCTCTGCATATTAGCCAATTTTTAATTTGAAAAATTACAGATATTTTGCATATTGTCATCTTTAATAGAGGGTGTCTCAAAAGGAAGTTTATATTTGAAGAGCTCTTTGCACATGTGCTTGTAAATCAGAGGAGATTGAGGGGTATGTTGATTGCTTGCTTGGCCTTTAGGAATTCAGTCAATAGGGAAAGCTTTTTGGGAGTAGACAACACATTCTCTGTGTGAGAACAATAAAAAAAGTTTAAGTGATCATGGATTGTATAATGTAAATGATGCTTCATGTGTTCCCCTTATCCAGAAATGGGCCCAAATGTTTGAGGAGTTCAATTACACATCTACATCTACATCTATACTCTTGTAACAGTTATTAGGGTTTCTTCCTGTTCCATTCACATACAGAGTGCTGGAAGAATGACTATTTCAATGCCTCTGGGTGTACAGTAACTATTCTAATATTATCCTCACAATCCCTGCGTCTGTGGATTATAGGAGGTTGTAGTAGATCCCCAGAGTAATCATTTAAAGATGGTTCTTGAAACTTTGTTAACAGACTTTCTCAGGATAGTTTACATCTGTCTTCAAGAATCTCCCATTTCAGTTCCTTTAGTATCTCTGTGGCACTCTCCTATGGTTTAAACAAATCTGTGACCATTCATGCTGCCCTTCCTTGTGAACAGTCAACATCCCACCCCCTGTTAGTCCTATCTCGTATGGGTCCCACACAGTTGGGCAATATTCAAGTATGGGCTGCATGAATGATTTGTGAGCAATCTCTTTAGTAGTAGTGATGGCACTTTCCCGGTATTCTACCAATAAACCAAAGTCTACCACCTGCTTTACCCGTGACTGAACCTATGTGATCATTCCATTTCATATCCCTTCAAATTGCCACACCCAAGTATTTGTATGAGTTGGCCAATTCCAACTGTGACTCAGTGATATTATAGTCATTTTTTCATTTTATTAAGTGCACAATTTTACATTTCTGAACACTTAGAGCACCATGTTGAAATCTTACCAAGATCTGACTGAATATTTATGCAACTTCTCTCAGATAGTACTTCATTACAGGTACTCTGCAAGAAGCCTGATTTTACTATTAATATTGTCTGCAAGGTGATTAATATACAACATGAACAGCAAGGGTCCCAACACACTTCCCTGTGGCACACCCAAAGTTACTTCTACATCTGGCAATGACTCTCTATCCAAGATAACATGCTGTGACCTCCCTACCAAAAAGTCCTCAATCCAGTCACAAATTTCCCTTGATACCCCATATGATCATACTTTTGACAATAAGCATATGAGTGGTATTCAGTCAAATGCTTTTCATAAGTCAAGAAACACTGCATCTACCTGGTTGCCTTGATCCAAAGCTTTCAGTATGTCATGTGAGAAAAGTGCGAGGTGGGTTTCACATGTTTGATGTTTTCAAAAACCATGCTGGTCGGTACTGAGGTGGTCATTCTGTTCCAGATACCTCATTATGTTTGAGATCAGAATATGTTCTAAGATTCTACAACAAATCAATGTCAAGGATACAGGAGGGTAGTTTTGTGGATCACTTCCACTACCCTTCTTGTAGATAGATGTGACCTGTGCCATTTTTTTTTCAAGAACTGGGCACGGTTTTTTGTTCAAGGTATCTACGATAGATTGTAGTGAGAAGAAGGGCTAACTCATCAGCAAATTCAGTATAGGAACTAACAGCAATTATATCGGTGCCTGGAGCTTTGTTAAATTTTAACCTTTAACCCAAAACATTGGTCCCTCAGACCCCTCGTTTATTTTAAATGTCGAGTGTGGCAGCACTGCAAAAAAGTGGGGCTTCACTTTCCCAGTACCTTTGCTGCAATACTTGCCACGTGTAAAGCAGCAGTCAACAATCAGTTTTACTTTGTCAGTGAAGACGTACAGAGTATTGTTTAGAGGAGTGTGCCTGAGATACCGCATGTTTCATATTAAATACACGAATTTGGTAGGTCCAATAGACCGCATTTTTCTAATTAAGACATATTCTGCTTTCAGTGGATGTTATTTTACAGCATTTTCTTCTATGAGTGAATTTATGTCATATTTCAGGTATAACATGGATCAACTTTCTAAGAAGAGTAACATATCTGCAGTTAATCCAGGCTTGGAAGCTTGAGTGCAAGCGCAGTTACAGGATTTAAATGAGGAGGAAAATGGTATTGATGATGACACATTTGACAATTCGGATGATGATCCAGATTTCATGATAGGTGATGGTCACCATGAAACAGAGAGTGATACTAGTTAAAAGTGTTTTATTGGAAGAAGAGCCTGGAGCGGTCTATACAACAGATAATACCTCACAGCAAACACAGTACTTTTATGGTAAAAATAATTTCCAATGGGAACATTCGGAGCCTGTTAGAATGAGAAGAACCCCAGAGCACAACATTCTGAAAGGGGGAATGCCTGGCCTAACAGCAAAACATCGAAGTTTGTGAAAAGTCCTACTAAATGTCAAGTATGGGTGAATTTATTTGATGATGACATGATATATGAAATAGTTTTACATATAAATGTTAAACTGAGTACAATAATGCCAAAATTGCAGGAAACAATTAATCCATCCAATTCCCCTGAATGGTACTAACATTTCATCCACTGTAATGTTGCCTTTTATACAGCATAATTGCTGAGAATTTAAATTGAATTTCTCAAAAATGTTTGATATTGCAGCTGTGCAATCTGACTTCTTTCTTTCATCTTTTGTAGTCTCATCGTCAAGTCTCATGCTGCTTAGAAGTATTTCAAAGCGCTTTGCTGACATTGTCACCACAAATATAGGACGATTGGTCAGATCCTTTTCAAAAAGAGACAACATATCTCCATGAGACGATTTGAATACTTATGTCATCATTTGAAGGCCTATGAAAGCTTTGATTTCAATGTTGTCAGTATCTCTGTAATTGGATGAATTAATTGTTTCCCATAATTTTGCCATTATTTTAGTCAGTTTAACATTTGTATATAAAACTATTTCATCTATCATGTCATCATCAGATAAATACACCCATATTTGAGATTTAGTAGGACTTTGTCACAAACTTCGATGTTTTGCTGTTAGGCCAGGGATTCCCCCTTTCAGAATGTTGTGTTCTGGGGTTCTTCTTGTTCTCACGGGCTCAGAGTGTTCCCACTGGAAATTATTTTTACCATAAAAGTACTGTGTTTGCTGTGAGGTATTATCTGTAGTACAGACCGCTCCAGGCTCTTCTTCCAATAAAACACTTTCTTAACTAGTATCACACTCTGTTTCATGGTGACCATCACCTATCATGAAATCTGGATCATCATCAGAATTGTCAACAATTAATTGGGAAAATTACAATTTTGTTAGTGGTGGGTGTGATAAGGCATCCTGTGAAACTTTACTAAATGCCTTCTCCAAAAACTACCTATAACAGATAGTTAGAAACGCCACTCATGATGGAAGTGTATTGGATGTAATGGCATCAAATAGACCTGACCTGTTTGAGATATTCACATCAAAATTGGTATCAGTGACCATGACGCAGTTGTGGCACTATCCAATGGCAGTCTTTTACGCTCCTGTCGACATCAGTTGCGTGAACAGTTTTGTTCTGTATTTGTGCTACAGAGGAAACCCCATGCTAACTCGTCTCAAATTCACCAAATGTTTGCCCATGGAGCTGATACAGCCACATCTAAGAAGACACCTGGAAATTCAAAATTTACATAGAAATATCAAGGAAGTGATCCACAAACTTCTGGGAGGCACTCAGCAATCAAGCGAAGGCATACCAAGTAATAGAATAGACAAAAGGAAGATGTTTATGAAGTGCCCTGCATCCAATAAGAGGAAAACAGCATATTAGTGCATCAAATGTGGCCACCCAGTTTGCCTGGAATGCAGCAGAAAGATGTGTGTCTACTGTGCAAAAGATATGTGATTTAATATTTCAGTTGAGTTGAGTATTATCTTTTTTTACATTTTCTGCAACATTTTATTTATATTTCGGAATATGTTGTCTGCTGTAACAGTGGTGAAAATCATATGAAATCTGACACTGAATGACTCCACGTACTTGTGATATTTCATGTTTATTTTATGTAATTTAAACAAAAAAGTGTTTATACAGGCTGAAAAATACTAAATTTGCTTATAACATGAATTAACTGACTATTTACTTGATTACTGTCAACTCATGTGGAATTCTGTGATAAAAAATATTAGGTGGTCTGAGAGACTGCTTGTTTCCAGTTACGCATATTTCAGAGATGTTTCAGGTTAAAGGTTAACAATTTCAGCTGTTTCTAAACACTACTGATGCTAATACTTATTTCATTCAATTTTTCAAAGCTACAAGGATTAAACTGAGGCAATTTTCCTGGGTTTCCCTTAGTAAAGGAACATTTGAAAACGGAGTTCAGCATTTCATCTTTTGCTTTGTTACCCTCAATTTCAGTTTCTATCTCATTCGCTAGTGACTGGACCCTAACTTTAGTGCCACTAACAGCCTTTACATACGACCAGAATTTCTTTGGATTTTGTGAAATGTCATCTGACAATACTCCGCTATGGTAGTCATTGAAGGCATGACACATTGCTCTCTTGACAGCCAAATGCATTTCATTCAGCATCTCTTTATCTATAGGCCTGTGCTTTGTTTTACACCTTTTATCCAGTAATCTCTGTTTCTTCAGAAGTTTCTTCATAGTGACTGTATACCACGGAGGTTCCTCCCCATTATGAACTGTTGTACTGGGTACATATCTATCCAGTGTGAGGTCAACTATTCTTTTAAACTTGAGCCACAGTTCCTCTACATGCTCCTGACCTGTGCTGAAAGTTTAAAGTTCCTGAACATATACATCTTTCTGATTGTTTTAAATGTCCTTTGTACTTTGGTAATCATTGTTGCCACAACCACGTCATGGTCACTGATACCAGTTCTGATGTGAATATCTCAAACAGGTCAGTTCTATTTGATGCCATTACATCCAATATACTTCCATCATGAGTGGGGTTCCTAACTCTCTGTTATAGGTAGTTTCCAGAAGAGGCATTTAGTAAAGTTTCACAGGATGCCTTATCATGCCCACCACTAACAAAATTGTAATTTTTATCAATTAATTGTTGGATGACTGAAGTTTCCACCAATGATTACAGTATGACTGGGGAACTTACGTACACATGAACTGAGGTTTTATCTGAAGTTTTCAGTTACATCAGGAGATGAGTCTAGTGGAAAATCCAAGGACCCAATTATCATTTTATGCCAACCCCTGATACTGAGTCTTTCCCAAACAATTTCTCATGCAGCTTCAGTTTCTATCTTGGTGGATTTAAGTTTATTGTTTGCCGCGACAAATACACTGCCTCCATTTCCAAATTGCCTCTTCTTTCGATATACAGGGTGTGGTAGATAAGTAATGAGACTGGCCGCCGCGCGGCGCCCCAGTCACTCGCAGGGCGGTCTCCACCTGTACGTCACATGGTGGGGGATCTGAGCTAACAATATCACCGGTTCGCAGTCGTGTCGGAGCTCTGGTGCAGTGAGGGTCGAGCTTCGCGTATTACGTTGTTTGTGTGCCCGTGACACTTGTGAAAACACTGAAGATGGATCGCTCGATAGAACAGCGGTATGCAATCAAATTTTACAAAATCAAACTGGTGCCAGAATTAAAGCCTCAGGATTCCAGACATAGGCTGCAGTTTGTTAATGATGTGACTGAATGCCCTTCATTTAACAACATCTTTTTTCTGACAAAGCCCATTTTTCACCTGAACAGTCATGTTAATAAGCAAAATTGCTGCTATCAGAGTGCAATGACTATTAAATAGGAGCATGAGAAACCCCTTCATTCACCAAAAGTTGCTGTATGGGCTGTGATATTGGCTTGAGGAATAATTGACCTATACTTTTTTGAGAATGAGAGCGGTCGTGAAGTTGTAGTGAATTCAGAACATTATGTGATAATGTTAAATGACTTTTTGGTGTCTAATTGCAAAGCTTTACTGGTTATAACCTAAGAATATGATTTCAGCATGACAGAGCCAGAGCACACATGTCCAGTGTGTCTGTACTGCAAGTTTGTGAAATTTTCCCTGGCAAACTGATCTCCTGGAGAGATGACATAAATCCCCCCCAGTCCAGATTTGAACCCTATACTTTTTCCTTATGAGGATATGTCAAACCTAAAATGTACGTCAATAATCCAACTTCTCTGGAGCTAATGAAAGAAAATGTCCATAGCAATGTGGAAGTACTCCCAGTGTCTACATGCCGAGCCGCCATGCAAAATTTTGTTCAGCATTTAAATGAGTGCTGTAGGCATTCTGGATTGCATTTTAATGACATTACTTTAAGAAGTAAATTCCTAAACCATATATTTCAATAATAAATATTTTGTCAATAGATTTCACCTCTGTTTTATTTTGGCACATCAAATATAATCTTCCTTTTGAGGCACCCATAAGTAAAACATTCTGAAACAGTTTACACTCAGGCCCAAGTTATTCACTGGGAAAAAAATGTGCAAGAGAGATGATGTGGACTGTAAGAATCTAACACGAAATAAATTCGTTAAATAAGCAACTTGTTGAGAATTACTAAGACAAAAAGTTATATTCAACCTAAGTAAGTATATATTATTCTTGCTTAATTTGTAATCCAGGGCGGTCAGTTTATTAACTTACTCATCAGGTAGTGATTCTAAATGCAGAACTTCCTTTAACAAATAAAAAGAAAAGCTTAAGACACCACTTCAGTAACTTCCACACCTTTTTAAAGTTTATAAAGTCCAAGGTATAGCTGCAGAAAACCAAATTAATGGCACTTTCCAAATATTTCAGCAACATTACTCTCCTCTCAATACAATAATCAACACTAAATAAAATATTTGAGAATTTAACCATAAATGCGTTTATGTTCTGGAATACTTCAATAAATTGGAGTTTTTCATGTGATTAGTGTTGTCATTCCCATTTTAATATAGGTTATGATTATTGTTCAAGAATGTTGAGGAAAAAGACTAGAATCTCTTGCTGAAAATGTTTTAAGATTAATTTTATGAACTGACTACAGCCTCACAGTATCCTTTCCCCATCCAAAATGTGTCAACACAACCTTTAATTTGAATTTCTACATTGAAATAAAAAAAATGAGAGTGAAAGTAAAAATTAACCTGCACATTCACAACTTAATCTTACTTAGGGCAGACAGAAGTCAATACCACTGTCAGTAAATTCTTCAATTTTTCATGAGTTACTAAGCAAATATTTTAATTTTGTTTTACCTACGTTCTGGATATTTCAGTTTAATGGGTAAATATCAGAGATTTGTACAAGTTAATACTTCATTGTTTCTGTGCCACTCCAAGGCTACATAATGATTAGCATTAAATCATTTTTCAAATAAATTACTTATTCACAAATGTTACTCTTGCTTTTGATCCATGAGTAATTGTTTACAACAGACTTCATTAACCATTTGCACTTCACAGAATGACAAAACCATAACATAATTTTACCAAACTAACAATTATAATGACACAAGTATGCGTCACACAGTGTAGGAACTGTTCCATTTCATTTTGTAGAAGTTATTCCGGTATTATCTGTCATAACTTAAAAAATATGATTGATAGCAGGACAGTTGTAAAAGTTCTGTATAAAACAAGCAGTGAGATGACATATTGTGGAGTGCGCATATGCCATCTAATGGCAGCAGGGTAAAGTAAGGCAGCTCGCCGCTGTAAAGTGCTGCCACCATCCTGCAAAGAACGCAGCCAATAATCTGTAACTGTGTTTTAAATGTATAGCTGTAAATAATGTTTTCTGTATTAATCTCTCTATATTGTTAAGTAGATATTATTTTTAAAAGTATTATGGACATTTGTAATTAAAGCTGTAATGAGTAATGGCTTTACGCTTAAGTTAAAATCTAAAGGGACTTCCTTGAGGAAGGGTAAGGTGGGAGAAATGTTGTGACAGAAAATTCCAGAACAGTTCTCTTTGTGAGTCGGAAGGGTTGTGATGGTTATGTGAACATCTTATGCAATACACTACAATTTATTATAACTGTCAAAAAATTAAAGCTATGTGAGTTGCATCTCTTAAGAATTCTAAGTGCAAAAATAAGCCAGACAAGAACTGAATTTTAAATAATCAAAAATCTATAATGTTGGAAATGAAGCATAGTTATTATTGAAATTTTACTTACAACTTGATTAAAATCATTCTGGAAACCAGCAATGTTAAATCTACTCTTCCCCACAAGTTTTTTCATTATAGTAATCAGTGATTCACACTGTTCCCTCTTTTCAGAATTCAATACATCTCTCTGAAAGAAAACAAATATTCATAAAAGCTTGAAAGTAAAAGTAGAGTAATACTCACAAATAATGTAATACACTAACTTTCAGCTTTTTAAAAATTTTTGCAGAAAGCAAGTATAGCACATAATGCAATTATCATTTTTTTATTTCTCTGTTAGGTATTTCTGGTATGTGGCTGTAGAAGTAATGTCTGCATTAATTGTACAGAAAATTCCACACACATTTCCACTTAATTTTAAAAAAATTATTTTGCTGCCTTTCAAATGCCTGGAGTCTCAATTTACAAACTTGTGCACATGCAATGTCTTAATTACTTGACAACAAACAATCAGAATACTACGACAAAATCAAGCACTGAAAAAGCCAGGGTGGAATATAACAATATTAGAAAAGGACAGTTGCTACTCATCATATAACAGAGATGCTCAGCTTCTCTGCTATAATATTGTCAGAATATTATGACAATTGCATTAAACAGTACATTTGCTCTATACCTATGTTAAGACATGCAAACATACTCGACTATGATGAAAGTCTCTCAAGGATTATCTTTGATAAAACCTTCCATGGAAATCCTAGGGCAGGTAAGGACAGCTAATCGGTGACAAGCTTAAGTTAACTCCATGCCCACAGGCCACAGAGAGTAAGCTAACAGATGGATGTTTGAGTGACCGATAAATGTCAATTACACACCAAAATCACAAACTAAACAAAATGCTCTTGGATTTCAAGTACCATCAGTTGAGTTATAATTCTCAAGCTTCTGCCACCTGTCACTGCCATCATTTTAGGAGTTAAAAATAACGAATTTAGGATCCACAATCTTTCAAAAGTAGGGCAAATTTACACATGCATGGGAAGGCTTGTCAGGCAGCAGATGGCAAATGTGAAGCACCACATGGTGACAAGAAGTCGTAAGGGGTTGATGCTACATTTTTAACTTAAACACCACGAAGAGTTCTTTGTTTTTACATCTCTATTGCACTGATATTTGAGTTAATGGCGACTAGCTTTGAACATATCTGTTCATTATCAAACCATTAGCAAAGCAGTTCTAAAATAAGTAACAAAACATCTATTCATTTTGAGCTACTTATATTACTATAATGTTATCCGGAAACTCGGTACCAGTTGGAGATCGCCTCCAGGGGTAACAAACATTTGATTTTCAATATTTGGTTTAATTGTTGAATGAATCTAAAAATTTAAAATGCAGTCATAATCTACTCATTATGAGGTATCATCTTATGTTGGAAGTTTAACACAATGCAACAAGTACTTCAGTTACAAATTGAATGTTTCGTCTTGATGTGGTGTAAGTGACACAAATACCTGGACTCTATTCATTCAGTATTTGAGAATGAAAGTATTTAGCAACTTCCAATAAAATTCACATATAATTTCAAACTTTCCTAAAACTTTTTCTTGCTGGCAACCTTCACAAAATTATGAAAGGAAAAACTTTCATCATTTAGTACATTTATGCAGACTACGACATCAGGAATGGCATTTTAATTTATTACTTCTTTACTACCAAGTCTAGCCATGAAACAGTTTGCAGACAGTATCTACCGATATTACTGAAGTACCAGGACAATTATATCACTGTGAGACACATAGTTCAGGAGACATGACATCATAAAGATTCAAAGGCATAAAAAACTAGTTTTTGCTCAATGGGAGCACTTAGCCACTTCCAATGAACTTGAAGCATAATGTAAAACCTTTCCTAAATTTTTCTTGTTTATATGTTTAAAGTCAAATATTTAACTAGCTCACTTGTAAAGTACTCAGGAGTTTGAAGACATTTTATGCATGGGAGTTTGATTTTTTAAAGAACTGGGTGTTTACCGATTCGAAATTGTTCAACTTTGAACACAATGATTCTTTAATGTTAGTGTTTAGTAGGCTCTTACATTAAAGACACAGATTGTTCAAAGTTGAATAGTTATGAATAGTTCAAAATGTATAGAGGCTATTTTATCAATTATTTAAGAACAACTGGGGACATTGTTCGATAATAAATGCACACGTTCAAAACTAATCACATTTAACTGAAATGTCAATGTACTTGAGATAGAAAGATAAGAATGAATACACTTGCTGATCCATTTGCCAATGAAATCTTGGAATTCCACAAGAGTATTTTGTATAGCTACGTAGTCATGAAATACACTGAGGGCGCAATGCCATACACTAATATTCCAGGTAGGCAGTCAAGACAACAAACACAAAAGGCAGCTAACCACAAATACGATCTAAGAATATATGACAAGATTTCACTAATGACACAAGGATCAATTTTAGATAACTTCTGGTAATGATAATATTTTGGCTGGACAAAGGGGGAAACCCTAACAAGCCTGACCAGCAGGGAGAACCAACCCAATCCCCTTAACATCAACAAACACAGTCCAGCCACTGTCACAGGTCACGTTATACCATTTTTTCTGGCTTGCTTAGGATAATTAATGCAATTAAGAAACTCTTGCCATGCTTTCTTTCTGCTCTTTTTAATATTCACCAAGATTTTGGCCTTTGGCAGGAAAGATTGCCAGGTTGTGTGGTGTGGTCTGGACTTCATTCCGTTCCTCATTTCACAAGATAACAGGCTGTCTCTTAAAGTTTCCTGTAATCTCTGGTATAGACATAGCACATATGGATCATGCTTCTAATATGATCCTGATTATGTTCAAATCTAACTGGCAGTACACCATCGAGGTTTTTCCTGAGCATTTATTTTTGATAGCTTCCTGTTAAAGAAAGTGTAGTCTAATAAGTAAATGGTCAGTTGGATGAAAATTAGTTCATTTCATACTTGACAATTTCTGAGACGAAAGTACACAGAAGGGAAAGGTCAATGGTCAACAATAAACTGTGGTTGAGTTGAAATAAGATGTCTGGCCTCTGTTCAGGAAACAGATGTCTTCTGATAAATGTGACTCTTGAGAACTTGACCCTTAGGATGTGTGTTGTTGGAAGAATGAATGACCAGGGGGAGTTGCCTTTAGAGACCTCTCTATCTGGTTGAAAATAATCTGGTCTTGGGGTGAACTTGAGCACTGTGTTCATAACAGGAACTACTAGAGTGAATTTTTGACTCAGCAGCAGAGTGCACACTGTTTTGAAAATTCCTGGCAGTTTAAAACTGTGGCACACTGTGGAACTTGAACCCAGAACCTTGTCTTTTGCAAAAAATGTTATTACTAATTAAGCTATCCAGACTCGTCTCATAACCCAAGCTCACAGGTTCAAATGCAATGACGGTAATAGAACTGTCACATTCTTCTTCAAATACTAGTTCTCTAAATTTATCCTAAAATGTAAAGTGGAGATCCTTAAATGCCTATAATCTGCCAATACGTTTCTCCATTTCTTGGATGATTTGCTGGACTAACAGAGCTGACGAAAAAGATGAGGCTGGAAAACAGTGTACGCAAGGGTTAGGTTTGTTTGCATACTGAAGAGGTTCATAATCTAACCATGCTGTTCAGCATCCAACTTTTAATCCTGGCTAATTAAAATGTATTATGTCTATTATTATGATTAGCATGCACACACAATGTTAAAAAAAAAAATCCAGAATTACCAAATCTGACCATTACCTGGTTTGATACTAAATCCTCCTCATCTTCTGTAGATATAATTTTTCTAATGGCATTTGCACAAATCACAGCTGCGGTACTTGGTACATCTGTAGCATATAAATGACTAGTCTTATCATCTTCAAATTTCTTTAGAAATGACAATGCCTGAAAAGGATTTCACAAAACTTTATAGTTTCCACCATTTGTAAAACATGAAAATAAGCGTTTCACACAAAAAGTTCAACAAAGTTGAATGAGAACAAATACAGTTATACAACAAGATAAGACATGAAAATTACATTATCTAATTTTAGGCTGGAAGGACGATTAGAGTTCAACATTCTGTCAACAGAAATATCATTAGACAGAACACAGGTTTGCATTATAAAAGAATGGAGAAGGTAGTCAGCTGTGCCCTTTTCACAGGAAGCCACTTGTCTGGAACGATTTAGGAAAACCACAAAAACCACAAATCAGAATGGCCAGATGCGAATTTAAAGCATCATCTTCCCGAATGTGAGTCCAGTGTCCTAACTACTGCGCCCCCTCACTCTGATTCCGTAGGTCAAAAAAAATATGAAGGATGTGGTTAATTGTGCAGCTAGACATATATATTTGTGCTGAATATCAACATGGTAGGAGTAAGAGTACATTCACATGGATGTGTGTCTCTTCTCAGACTATGGTATGCAGAAGTTTCCTTTTTTCTGGATTATATTTTACTGGTTTCTGTCTTAACTGCTGATTGTATTCCAAACTACTAGACTTCTGCTTAAACAGTTCAGGGCAACATACAAGAACAGCTACAGGTACACACAGATAATCTGTTATGTAGAATGACACAAAAGCTGATAAGGAAAGGATTCACTCAGAACCTAGGGACATGTAGTGCAAGAGTAGAAACACACAGGATGAAATGGTAACAGCAGCTGCAGTTGATGTTGTTGTTACTGCTAACACTGTTCAGCTGCTGATTTTGTGACACAAGAAAAGATGACAATGACGAAAGGTAGGACATACTGTGCACAGAAAGTCGCACTTACCTCACATCTATATTCAAAAATCAACATCCTTAATGTCTATCCATTGTAGGATTCTATGAAACACTACATGTTTCAAACCAATGACATATCTACAAAGCAAAAAGATTCTCTTCAAAAGTCAGCACAGAGTTAGGAAATAATTCTCACATGATTTTCAGTACTCACTTTTCAAATTTATCTTGTATATCGTGGAAGTAATCAAAAACATGAATTATGTATTTCCTGATATCTGAAAGATATTCAACATTATGCCATGGCAGACGTCACATGTACGAGAACATGGAATGTCTTCAGAAAAAGTGATTTTCAACCAATTTCAGCTAATAAAGTCATATGTTTTTCTACAATTCACAGTCAAGATCACAATTACATTGTACACTCTTCTAAAAAAAGAAACAACAATAGAATGTCAAATGAGAAACTGTTAACAACCACATGGAATAAAAGTATAAATAAAACATAGAATGCTGTTAAACATGACGAAACACTCCAAATTTGTTTTCAGCTGATTGAAATAAATGCTTGTTGTGTGATTGCATGTCAGAAACAAAGATAACATTAGAACTTCCCTACGGAATTTTGCGAAAGTACTCTTGTTCTCTGTGTTAAGTGGTTACATAGTGTTAGTAACACAACAAACTTTTTTTTTCTCAGCTGTATAAGTATACAGACAGATTTCACCTTTGAATAACTAAGTAAAGTCAATGCAGCATAGACGAAACTACCATCAGCTTCTTTGTAAGTTTAATTTTAAAGTCCTAACAACTCATGCTAATGCCTGTATTGATTCACTGTCATACTTCTTCCAAGGAATCTGCTTTACTAGTCAAAAGAACCACAGAAATTCTCAGGCTGACTAAACTGGCTGATCAATTTGTCTTAAATGTGGATACACGAAAGATTATATGCTTCAGTGGTTCATAGGTGTCACGTAAGATAGTCTTGTAAAAGCTGCACAATGAGACAGCTGCTAGTCATCTTCAGGTGCTAACTGACATGTTGCTGCAGTGGCTCGCCAATATATGTGGTGGCTCCCTAGAAAAGTGCAGGCGCCATGCGATGAGGCTACATCATTGTACATAGAGGACAACAACATCCAGTACTCCCTTCCAGAGAAATGGACCACAGACTTCGCGTGCAACACAGAAAAAGCATGGCCACAAATTGTGGTACACCATGCACATTGGCCAGTTTAAGTGTCTTGACTCCGATTCCCTGTCTGTATTGACCTGATTTCATTTGTCTGTAGCTGATGATGCCTTAATACCACCAGTCCCTTGTCTCTATTGAACAGGTCATTACTTATTTGTATTTTGACTACTTCTTTAATGATGGAGTCCCAGTATGTGGAGGCAGACAGAATTTTTGTCTCCCCGAAGTTCATGCTACGTCGTGTCAAGACAGTGTTCAGCAAAAGCAGACCTTTCTAGCTTGCCACATCTTTTGTAACCACTATATTCAGTGCATCTGTCATAAACAGTGTGATATGTCTGGCCAATGTATGATTTCCCACATTGGCAAGGGATTTTATATATCCCTGGTCTCCTTAGACCAAGGTTGTCTTTAATGGAACCCAGCATTGTTTCCACTTGCACTGCAGGGCGAAAGAGATATTTTATTTGATGTTTCTTGAACAACTTGCCGATCTTAAAGGACACACCACCCAACATAGTGTAGAGAAACTATCTTAGTGGAGTTCTTGATTTCTTCTGGCTGTTCTTGAAGTTTTGTGTGTGCAGGCTGAAATGCATTTCCAATCTGTTTATCAGAGTACCCATTTTGTATAAACACAGAGTGCAGAAAGCTACTCATAAGCTCCTTGGATCTGAGATAACTCTAGTCCTACCAACTGTCTCACTGAAATATTGTGCAGCTTTCACAGCATTATCCAATGCGATGCCCGTGAATCAATCACAGAAGCAGTAATTACATCAAGAAAGTCTCAAACAGCACATAAGATAATAGAATTATATCCAAGCAAGAAGAAAAATCCAGCTACTTTTAGATTATTGTTATTAGTAATATGCTACTGGAATCAGTCTAGTGATTAAACAATGTGAACTTCAAATGTAACATACAGTCATGCAGGAGGCCTGCAACCATGACTTAAACTTGAGAATACTTATTATATCAATTCTTAATGGGTCACTAGAAATGAACTGGTCACTTTGTGGTCCACAAATTTTTTATATTGGCATGTTTCTTCAGAATGTCAGCCAAACAAAATACAAATATATCAATGAAAATATAAAGGAACTGGATAGATAAAAATCTACTCAGCAAGTGGCAACAGGTGAACACACACAGATAAAGGTTAAGGAAATCTGTGAGCTTTCTGAGTCAGCGGCTGCTTGGTGAATAGATTTTTTTTTTATCTGAACAAAATACAAAGTCATACATACGAGCATAATTACCCATCCCAATAGCAGAGCACATTAATGCACTGCTTCCAGGATTTGGGCACTTAAGCTGGCCCCAGACTGAATCTGTCTGGCTCATTAACAGTGAGGGCTGGTGTGTTGGCCGGTCTGGGTGCGGCTTTTAAACACTTTCCCATATCTGACTAGGTGAATACCAGGCTGGTCCCATCTCTGTTACACAAGTTGCAAACATTTCAAAAAACATTTTCACACTTTCACATGGATAACACTACACGCAGATAGCTGGGGTGCATTTATTCTCTCCTGGGAGGGGGTTACAGAATGGTGACAGGAAGGGCATCAGGGAAACCTTAAAAAACTAAAAAGTGCAAATTCTGATAGCAGCCATGCTCACACCATTTTGATGGGTGACAATGGCAGAAGAAGAAGAATAAGAAGAAGAAGTATGAGCGTACTCTACAAAGTTCATTAAGAGAGAAGATACAGGAAGTATTATACTAACATTTAAAAAAAATATCATACCACACAAAGTAAGGTGTCACATGTGTCCATTCTAACCATCAGTGCTCAGCTAACAGAGTGTCATTTTTACAAAATTTAACTACCAGAAAATGATTTCCAGTGCTTTGTGGTTGCTAAGCCTGGTAAGACTCTCAATGACTGAGAGTTACCCATCTTTCACAAATATACACAATTACTCTCACATTCTAATAGTACTTAGCACAAGGCTTTGTGAAAACATTGTTTTTCATTAATGTCTCATCTTTGATAGGTAATTTGTAATTATGCTCAAAGTTATATTCTGTATTTTTGCTTCATTATGAAACAATGTTTTGCATTACTTGGAAAAGCATACACTGCTTACAGATGCCTAGATTACTAGAAAACACAGTGGTGTATTAAATATTCAATTAGTGCAGTGGCACCATTTATGTAATGCAGATGCATCCTCCCATCCCTGATTTCTTCTGTTATATAAGCAGCCTGCTTGGGCATTTCTTGTCATCTAGTACTAAATATGATTTTATTGCTTTAGGTTTTTTGGTTCTTTGTATGAATTTTGTATTGTGATCAGTTTGTTATTCTCCCAATGTGCTGCACCCCCAGTTGCCCCCTTTTTTCCCCTCTTCTGTTATCCTTTCTTTCCCCTCCCTACTGGTCCTAACTAAACAGTGTAAGCATTATTCACAGCTTGCTATACTTTTTTGAATGTTTTGTATTTAGTTTTATATTTAGGTCATTGTTTCTATTTCTCTACAAATTTTAACACTATTGTCATCAAGTTGTTCATTTATTTTCATGTTGTTGTTGTGGTCTTCAGTCTAGAAACTGGTTTGATGCAGCTCTCCATGCTACCCTATCCTGTGCAAGCTTCTTCATCTCCCAGTACCTACTACAACCTACATCCTTCTGAATCTGCTTAGTGTATTCATCTCTTGGTCTCCCTCTACGATGTTTACCCTCCACGCTACCCTCCAATACTAAATTGGTGATCCCTTGATGCCTCAGAACATGTCCAACCAGCCGATCCCTTCTTCTTGTCAAGTTGTGCCACAAATTTCTCTTCTTCCCAATTCTATTCAATACCTCCTCATTAGTTACGTGATCTATCCATCTAATCTTCAGCATTCTTCTGTAGCACCACATTTCGAAAGCTTCTATTCTCTTCTTGTCTAAACTATTTATCGTCCACGTTTCACTTCCATACATGGCTACACTCCATACAAATACTTTCAGAAACAACTTCCTGTCACTTAAATCTATACTTGATGTTAACAAACTTCTCTTATTCAGAAACGCTTTCCTTGCTGTTGCCAGTCTACATCTTATATCCTCTCTACTTAAACCATCATGAGTTACTTTGCTCCCTAAATAGCAAAATTCATTTACTACTTTAAGTGTCTCATTACCTAATCTAATTCCCTCAGCATCACCCGATTTAATTCAACTACATTCCATTATCCTCATTTTTCTTTTGTTAATGCTCATCTTATATCCTCCTTTCAAGACACTGTCCATTCCATTCAACTGCTCTCCCAGATCCTTCGCTGTCTCTGACAGAATTACAATATTATTTTCATAGACACTAGTAATGCCACAGCATCCACACAGCCTTGCCAGCCTGTGGCATTTTCTGGTAGTTAGCTTTCGTAACAGCAATTCTCCATCAGTTGAGCACTGAAGGTGAGGAAGGACACATGTGATGCCTTACTTTGTACGAGGGCTATTCTAATTCGGTATCATTATTTTTTGCATATTTTTGTCATTCTGTGACTTTACTCTTAATGACTTTTGCAAACTTTGCTTGCGATTGTATTTTGCTTGGCAGATGTTTTGTTTGAAGGTGATTCAAACATTGGAATAAATAGCAAGACAAGTACAAATTTAGAAATGATTCCTAACCAAATTTTCACTGACATTAATACATGGTTCAAAGCTAAGTCACTGTGATTAAACTTTGAAAAGACCCACTGTACGCAGTTCCAAACCTGTAAGAGATTTCCTTTCAGCATGTGTACAATATATGAAAACATGCAGCTTGAAGAGGTTCACAGTGTTAAATTTCTGGGATTACAAATTGATGATAAATTCAGTTGGAAAGGACATACCACAGAATTGCTGATGTGTCTAATCAAGTCTGCATTTGTAGTGAGAATGATGTCAGATGTAGGAGATATAAATATAAAAAATTTGCATACTTTGCTTACTTTCATTCTGTAGTGTCATATGGGGTCACATTCTGGGGCACCTTGTCAAACCGAGCAGAAGTGTTTAGAGTGCAAAATGTGAAATAAGACTTATTGTGGTGTAAATTCTAGAACATCATGTAGAAATCTGTTCAAGGAACTGGGTATTCTAACCAGTGCTTCTCAGTATATTTACTCCTTAATAAAATTTGTTGCAAATAATATCTCTCTTTTCCAACCAACAGTTCAATACACAGTGACAGTATTATGAATAAGAACAATCTACATAAAAACCTACAACCATCGGAACACTTCATGTCAACTGCATTATGTTTATGGTTGTTGCCAACAAAGGGACTTAACAACAGTGGCAAAGAATCGTGTTGTGTGTGACAGTTCAGAAATAAATAATGTAACAAGTTTGTTTGAACATGAACATCATTGTGATATGCTTTCATCAAACCTTGTTACTTTCTCCCACATTTAAATGTTTGCACAACAAACAACTTAAAATCACTTATCTTGGTCTACAAAGAGGTCCAATATTCAGGAACACACATTTTCAATAAATTGTCAGCAACCATTAAAAACTTGGTTTCAGATAAAGCACAGTTGGAACAGAGTTTGAAAGACAATTTTGACAGGCAATTCCTTCTCCTCCATAGATAAATATCTTAAGAGTGTTAGACCAACTTAAGTAAAAGTTCTAGTAGATTTCAGTTTTGACAGCACTTAGTCACAACAGTCAAGATTTGGTATTTTGTTTACGGTAAATTTATTAAAAGTACATAACTATGTTTTACTCTGACAGTGTATTAATTCTGTAAATATTAGCAGGTCCAGTTTATTGTAATGTATTCACATATTTTTACAACCTCCTGACAAATGATGAGGGAAGTGAACGTTGTATTCAAATGTTGTATGTTTTATGTTTTACTTTCTGACATTTTCCACACCCTTGAGAATCATCCCATCTTTGGATCTGTGGAACGTTAATTGAATCTAATTTAATCTGAAGGTGGGCTGTGCATGAAATGCATCAGTATAAAAATTTTATGAACAACAAGTGACCAGTTCATTTCTAGTGACCCATTTAGCATTGACATAATAAGTGCCCTCAAATAAACAGCATGAACTAGAACAAACAAATAAAATCAGTTGTAAAGGGGCCAATGGAGATTTAGATTTATTGAAAGAATTCCGGAAAAGTATAACACAGTTGCAAAAGTGATCACAAACAAAACTCTCGTGTGACGTATTCTTGAATACTCCTTGAGTGATTGTAATCCTCAACTTGTTAGTTAAAGTTGTTGATTTATTTATTTAATATAAAAACAAGGATGATGTGACTTACCAAACAAAAGCGCTGGCAGGACGATAGACACACAAATAAACACAAACATACACACAAAATTCGAGCTTTCGCAAACGGCCGTTGCTTCGTCAGGAAAGAGGGAAGGAGAGGGAAACATGAAAGGATGTGGGTTTTAAGGGAGAGGGTAAGGAGTCATTCCAATCCTGGGAGCGGAAAGACTTATATTCATTTAATTTTTATTTATTCATGAGTCTTTTTATGATGATGTAAGATTTGTCGCAGGAGCAGCAGCAGTTGTTGTTGTCTTATTCTTATGTGAGTCACCTTTTACAAAGATTTTTGGCATGTCATGGTATACAATATAAGAACAAAGAAAAAACATAACTCATATGCACTGGCATTCAAACACCAGATCTAGTTTGACAAGGATGAGACAGGCCCGTGCATCTGCAAAGTCTCTCCTGCAGTGCTGGGGTGGGAATAGTAGTGTCACGTGTGCATTGTCAGTTGTGTTATTGTCTAGTTCTTGTGTAAGCTAAGTAGTGAGAGACCATTTTTAGTTGAAGAGGTTTTCTGTACAGGAGGAAACTTTACGGAGCATGTGGGGTGACAATTTAGACTTCGATTTCCTACTTCGAAGTGTCCACATCGTGACACTGTATGTGATTTGATCTTCACATTATAGACAACCAGTTCAGTTCCAGATGCACCACGAATTGGTAGGCCCACAATTTTAACAGAACAGAAGCTTATCAACATTTCGGACATCATGTTGCGAAGTCCAACAAAGTCAGTGAGGAGATTACCGCAAGAGCATGAAGTCTCTTGTATGACAGACACAAGACTGCAACCAAAGAACTGGGGATGTACCCATATACAATTACTACTATACAACAATTACATTGCATGGCCCATGGGAAATGAATGGCATATTGTGAATAGTTTCAGCAATATGTTAACCAATACAGAGTTGGTGTTTTAGATCAACTATTTTTCATTGATAAGGCTTTGTTTCATCTACCTGGCTACACTAATTCCCAAAATTCATGAAATTCATTATCAGAAAATCCACATGCCTTAAGAGAAATGACATAGCATGCAGAGAAATTCGAAATGTGGATTGCCTTAAGGCGAATTATACAGCTGATCTCTTTTGATGTTACTGCCACTTCTGATGTCTATTGTTCCAAGATAATTCCTCCATTTATTACCTTGCTGAAATAAAACAGGATCAATCACCCATTTTTCTAACAAGGCAATGTTACTGTACATATGGCACACCAACTACTACAACTTTTTGATGAAATCTTTGGAGACAGAGTAATTATGAAAAGGCCTCTGGCACCACACTAACAAGATCTCTCTCTGCCTGAATATTTTCTCTGTTCTGCAGCTAAAACATTTGTGTATCAAAATAACCCAATGACAATAGATGAACTGAAGACAGAGATAATTGATTAAATGCATTTGATTATACGTGAAATATTGGTATAGGTACTTACAAATAAATGTAAATGTGTTGAACTATGCCTTCAAGAAAGAGGAAAACATTCCAGCACCTAATGTGATATTGGTGCATACACTGTATTTAAATGCAATTAATATAATTACTTAATTTTAATAATTTAATCCCATCTCCCACTGTAACTGCAGCCATTAGGAGCAAATCCCGGCCCATAGTCATACAGTGGCTACCAACCTCAAGCAGACCACAAGGCGAGAAATGTGAAGCTCATTGCTCCAGCGAGAGTTTGTAGATATTTTGTAGAACTGTAATCAGCCAGTTTGTGCAGTATGAAAGTTGTAGAAGCCCTAAGGATTCACAGATAACTGAATCCTTGAAAGAAATAGATTCTGAAGGTAGGACCTCTAAAACTCTAATTATTGTTGTTGTTGTGGTGGTCTTCAGTCCAGAGACTGGTGTGATGCAGCTCTCCATGCTACTCTATCCTGTGCAAGCTTCTTCATCTCCCAGTACCTACTGCAACCAACATCCTTCTGAATCTGTTTAGTGTATTCATCTCTTGGTCTCCCTCTACGATTTTTACCCTCCACGCTGCCCTCCAATACTAAATTGGTGATCCCTTGATGCCTCAGAAAATGACCTACCAACCGATCCCTTCTGCTAGTCAAATTGTGCCACTAATTTCTCCTCTCTCCAATTCTATTCAATAGCTCCTCATTAGTTATGTGATCTACCCATCTAATCTTCAACATTCTTCTGTAGCACCACATTTAAAGCTGCATGCCCTCAGGGAAAATTACGGCCGTAGTTTCCCCTTGCTTTCAGCCGTTCGCAGTATCAGCACAGCAGGGCCGTTTTGGTTAGTGTTACAAGGCCAGATCAGTCAATCATCAAGACTGTTACCCCTGTTACTGAAAAGGCTGCTGCCCCTCGTCAGGAACCACACATTTGTCTGGCCTCTCAACAGATACCCCTCCGTTGTGGTTGCACCTATGGTACAGCTATCTGTATCGCTGAGGCACGCAAGCCTCCCCACCAATGGCAAGGTCCGTGGTTCATGGGGGGGGGGGGGGGGTTACCCTAATTATACTATAGGTAAAATATGTAAGGAAAGATAAAGTATGAAAGTTTGCAAGTAATTTTAGTTCGGACCCCTTCCTAGTCATTGGAAGGTGTCAGTCTTTGAATAAATATTAAGTCTTGCACCTCTGTTCGATTTTAATTGGGAGCTCTATTTAATCATGGGAAGGAAATGTTCTGTCAATGAAGAGATCACTAGAGATGAAGTGCAAACTCAGACATGACAGAAACAAGAAATGAAGTTGGTCATGGTCTTTCAAAGGGAAACAAACCATCATTAAACTTAATCAATTTAGGAAAACCACACAACATTTGGATGGTCTGATGGTGAGCTGAACTACAGTCTTTCAGAAAGGGAGTGAAGTACCTTAATCACTTCATTGCAAGCTCAGTTGTTTAGTCCTGAATTCAATTATGAATCTGAACAAACTAGGGTCCACTTCTGCCTTGCAAGGATGTTACTATAAATAATTTTGCTAATCTTAGGTTTATGTGCATTTCATCCAATTAATGTAACAAACAATTATCAAATGCACAGATAAAAAGTACTAATTTTGCAAATACAAAATGACAACACAGGAATTACACTGGATAATCTAGAATATGTAATACTCCCTTCACAAAAAGTAGTGGAAAGTACTAATATAGCAGAGGAGCAAACAAAAACCTCTGCAAAGGTCATAGAGGTTGACATCAGTGCAGAGAAGAGTCAGATGACAACCTACCAGAGCACATTTAGCATCACATACATAATGTAATGTAGTTTAAGACTGTTTAAAAAGCTTTATATTTGGCATCTCCTCCTTCCATTTAAAAGTACATTCACAAAATCTTATAAATTTAACATTTTAGGTTAATGTGCACAAGAATTAATGGTATAATACAGTAATGTGATGTAATTTAAATTCCTGCAGTTAAATTAAATGTACATTCTTGACTTCCTTCCATATCCCCAAGACAACAGTCCATGGGATCCATGTAATGTATTGTAAGATAAGGTAATGTAATACAATTGAGGTGATGTCTTATTCTCTGCCATTGATCATTTGCTAGCAAGTTCCTAGCTTTCACGATGTGGCCGTATTGTGTTTTCCTGTGTAGAGCACTTCTTTCAGTTTCATTATCATTCATTCATAACATTCAAATGCCCTGTAAAAGATGTTGACTTTCATTTTCTATGACAAGTCTCACTTTCTTCCATAAATAATATTCTGCAGAATTTATGCTTAATATTATCAGTAAGGAACTTGTAGATAAGTGGTCACAAATATAGCTTGTTTTTTGCTTCATATTACACAAACAGCAACGCACCCCCCCCCCCCCCAAAAAAAAAAAAAAAAAAATTCAGGACAAGATGGTAAAATGACTTCCAAGCGCAAAAATGTGCACATTTACGCTATGAAATGTCAAAACCACATGACTCACTGCCACAATGGGGAGTTCAATAGCATGTCTATATCACAGATGACATAGTTGGCACAACAGTTCCAGCCACATATACAACTTGTGTGTCAAAAGTTGATAACACTGAGTGAATAATAATAATAATAATAATAATAATCATAATAAACACTGAGCTGTTCAGGTAGCTGCAAATCACAATGATTAGGAACCAGGTGTGGTGGCAGGTGACGACAGACTCACACGAAAAATTCCTGCAAAGCGAAGATGTGAAATGAGAGAGTTTCAGGAACTGTCTACGGGATCCTCATTCCAGTTGATTAGGTTGCCTGAGTCATGTTTCCACTGCAACCTTAACCTCAAAATACCATAGTGTTGTGACTGTTTCATAATCCAGCTGTGCATTAAAAGAAACTGTAAACTGAGAGTTGTAACTCACCAAAGTTACCAGCATTCTAGCACATACAATAACATTTTCCTGTAATATTACTAATGATATTTATTATGTACAGTGAGGAAAAAAAGAAGTATCAAAATTAGATATAATAAAATATTTGTACAGAATATTTCATTTTCTCTACCATTTAATATGTTACACAGATATCCTATACCACTCATAATGTACAGAACATAATTTCTTGTTATATCACATAAAATATTTTACAAAATACTAGACTCATCAATGAGCAGAATGAATGTCAGAAATTTCAAAACAGCAGCTTACCTCAGCAACACTGCCTATGCTGTGATCTGGAAGATCCCTCTTTGCCTGTAAGCAAGTGAAACAACAAATTCCAGCCATTAATATACAAAATAAACAGAACAATGACGATGTAAATAAAACAGAAAGAAACTTCCACATGGGAAAAATATATTAAAAACAAAGATTCCAAGACTTACCAAGCGGGAAAGCGCCGGCAGACAGGCACATGAACAAAACACACAAACACACACACAGAATTACGAGCTTTCGCAACTGGCAGTTGCTTCGTCAGGAAAGAGGGAGGGAGAGGGAAAAATGAAAGGATGTGGGTTTTCAGGGAGAGGGTAAGGAGTCATTCCAATCCCGGGAGCGGAAAGACTTCCCTTAGGGGAAAAAAAGGACAGGTGTACACTCGCGCACACACACACACACATATCCATCCGCACATACACAGACACAAGCAGACATATTTGTCTGCTTGTGTCTGTGTATGTGCGGATGGATATGTGTGTGTGTGTGTGCGCGAGTGTACACCTGTCCTTTTTTTCCCCTAAGGGAAGTCTTTCCGCTCCCGGGATTGGAATGACTCCTTACCCTCTCCCTGAAAACCCACATCCTTTCATTTTTCCCTCTCCCTCCCTCTTTCCTGACGAAGCAACTGCCAGTTGCGAAAGCTCGTAATTCTGTGTGTGTGTTTGTGTGTTTTGTTCATGTGCCTGTCTGCCGGCGCTTTCCCGCTTGGTAAGTCTTGGAATCTTTGTTTTTAATATAAATAAACAGAACATGTTGTTTAAAATTTTGGTGGAATGTCCTCTGTTTATCTTATGGTCTACTGATAGAGTGACACACTTGCCATATGAGTGGTATTATGGACATACAGATAAGTATGGAAAGTTGATCTCAACACACTGCTGTCCCTTCAGTGTTAATCTGAAGGTGCTCACAATTGCAAATTACAATATTTATGCTGAATTACTTTACATTAAAACCAACTTAAATGATGTTGACACCAGAGAGAATATTATCATCAAAAAGAAAGGGACAAATTTTGCACTGATGTGCCAAGAGAAAGGTTGACAGGAGCCAATAGCTCTCTCAAAATAGCATACATGTCATTTTTAACAAATTAGCCTTAAATGTGTGGTCATATTCAATGAGCACTTTAATTTTAAGATTTATACATTGTTGCTGGAACATATATCCTTCTGAGTAATGAAAAATGCCAATTAACTCATGTTACACTTACTTTTAAGATAACAGATATAAAAGCAGTTTATAAGAATTTTCATTTCCAAATATTCTTACAATCCGTAGCTAGTTTGATGATGAAATCTACTTCACTGCAAGAAATCCAGAAGACTTGCGTAATATTCACATTACTGTTTAATCCTTTACAGGGTAATCAGTACGGAGAAACTAATTTACATCCCTGAAAATTGACTGTTACCTTTCTGAAGAATGAGACTGTGACGAAGCAAGCTAGGATAACTTTAATTCCCCTCTTGTTTTGCCATCTGCTTCCTTAAATTCGTTTTGTTCCTTTTAACTATTTACCTTTAGCATACGTGAATATAATTTTCATTTTCATAAAAGAGAAAGACTGGCCTTCATTTTTAAAGAATATATCACTGGATTTAAATTTCTGCTTAGTTTTATGTATGTAATTGATTTTCTAATTTATTCTGACTATGCGTTGTTATAAGGCGAAATCAGTAATTGTGTCGTAACTCAAATTATATTGTTGACATATAAAAAAATATAAATTCTGTACTAATTATAAACATTTGGAATACAAAATACTAGTAATCTTAAAGTATCTATTTGGCTCTATTCGAAAACATGTTAGCAAAACCAGCCCTAAATTAATACCAAAGTAATTAACAGTTTTGTCAAAAGTATTGTTTGTGTAATGATATTTGTTAATTTCATAATTTAAATAAATAATTTGGCCTAACTCTTGCAGTAAAAGAAATTGTTAAAAGGAAAGAATTTTTTGATGTATTCAGTTAATTTGATGAGTTAAGTTTTAATTGTAATTTCTGTAAATTTAACTTCGAACAATGTGTAGTTTCAGCACTTATTATTGTGATGATATATAAGGGCTGGATTTTTGGTCATGACACAGTCAGTCCACAACCGAGTTTCAGACGAGAAACCTGGGTTGGTTAGAACAACAATAATGCTTCTAATGTGGAATAAGAGTTAAACAATTAGGCCGTGTGTAAAAACAAAAACAGTGTCTGCTCCATATGCTTGTAGATGTTCAACAGTAAACTCTTGTAGCAGTATGTGGATGTGCACCTGCTAACTATTAATTAGGCTTATGCAAAGTTAAACAATAGTCCACTGGCCAAATTAAATGTGTATATGGGTGGTTGTGAAAAGTGAAAGTAAAAGACAGTGAAACACAACTGAGCATCTGTCAGCTACATCATTTACCGTAGCCAGTGTCCAAATTACAAATCCCATTTTTCAGCCAGTGTAGCAACACGGCATGTCGACACCGAGGACGAAAAACGAAGAAAACAAAGCAGGCAGAACCACCACAAGACTGACTGCCATTTTTCTTTCTGTACGGGGCATCCAGCTTTTAACAAATGCTTAGATTGCTCTTTCATTATTGGTATAAAATGGTGGCATTATCTCTCAACCACAATAACAAAGAGGCATATGAAACAATTGGAATAATTTTATGTTGTTGTTGTTGTCTTCAGTCCTGAGACTGGTTTGATGCAGCTCTCCATGCTACTCTATCCTGTGCAAGCTGCTTCATCTCCCAGTACCTACTGCAACCTACATCCTTCTGAATCTGCTTAGTGTACTCATCTCTCGGTCTCCCTCTACGATTTTTACCCTCCACGCTGCCCTCCAATGCTAAATTTGTGATCCCTTGATGCCTCAGAACATGTCCTACCAACCGATCCCTTCTTCTGGTCAAGTTGTGCCACAGACTTCTCTTCTCCCCAATCCTATTCAATACTTCCTCATTAGTTATGCGATCTACCCATCTAATCTTCAGCATTCTTCTGTAGCACCACATTTCGAAAGCTTCTATTCTCTTCTTGTCCAAACTAGTTATCATCCATGTTTCACTTCCATACATGGCTACACTCCAAACAAATACTTTCAGAAACGACTTCCTGATACATAAATCTATATTCGATGTTAACAAATTTCTCTTCTTCAGAAACGCTTTCCTTGCCATTGCCAGTCTACATTTTATATCCTCTCTACTTCGACCATCATCAGTTATTTTACTTCCTAAATAGCAAAACTCCTTTACTACTTGAAGTGTCTCATTTCCTAATCTAATTCCCTCAGCATCACCCGATTTAATTTGACTACATTCCATTATCCTCGTTTTGCTTTTGTTAATGTTCATCTTATATCCTCCTTTCAAGACACTGTCCATTCCGTTCAACTGCTCTTCCAAGTCCTTTGCCGTCTCTGACAGAATTACAATGTCATCGGCGAACCTCAAAGTTTTTACTTCGTCTCCATGAATTTTAATACCTACTCCGAATTTTTCTTTTGTTTCCTTTACTGCTTGCTCAATATACAGATTGAATAACATCGGGGAGAGGCTACAACCCTGTCTCACTCCTTTCCCAACCACTGCTTCCCTTTCATGCCCCTCGACTCTTATTACTGCCATCTGGTTTCTGTACAAATTATAAATAGCCTTTCGCTCCCTGTATTTTACCCCTGCCACCTTTAGAATTTGAAAAAGAGTATTCCAGTCAACATTGTCAAAAGCTTTCTCTAAGTCTACAAATGCTAGAAACGTAGGTTTGCCTTTTCTTAATCTTTCTTCTAAGATAAGTCGTAAGGTCAGTATTGCCTCACGTGTTCCAACATTTCGACGGAATCCAAACTGATCCTCCCCGAGGTCTGCATCTACCAGTTTTTCCATTCGTCTGTAAAGAATTCGCGTTAGTATTTTGCAGCCGTGGCTTATTAAACTGATAGTTCGGTAATTTTCACATCTGTCAGCACCTGCTTTCTTTGGGATTGGAATTATTATATTCTTCTTGAAGTCTGAGGGTATTTCGCCTGTCTCATACATCTTGCTCACCAGCTGGTAGAGTTTTGTCATGACTGGCTCTCCCAAGGCCGTCAGTAGTTCTAATGGAATGTTGTCTACTCCGGGGGCCTTGTTTCGACTCAGGTCTTTCAGTGCTCTGTCAAACTCTTCACGCAGTATCGTATCTCCCATTTCGTCTTCATCTACATCCTCTTCTATTTCCATAATATTGTCCTCAAGTACATCGCCCTTGTATAAACCTTCTATATACTCCTTCCACCTTTCTGCCTTCCCTTCTTTGCTTAGAACTGGGCTGCCATCTGAGCTCTTGATATTCATACACGTGGTTCTCTTCTCTCCAAAGGTCTCTTTAATTTTCCTGTAGGCAGTATCTATCTTACCCCTAGTGAGATAAGCTTCTACATCCTTACATTTGTCCTCTAGCCATCCCTGTTTAGCCATTTTGCACTTCCTGTCGATCTCATTTGTGAGACATTTGTATTCCTTTTTGCCTGCTTCATTTACTGCATTTTTATATTTTCTCCTTTCATCAATTAAATTCAATATTTCTTCTGTAACCCAAGGATTTCTAGCAGCCCTCGTCTTTGTACCTACTTTATCCTCTGCTGCCTTCACTACTACATCCCTCAGAGCTACCCATTCTTCTTCTACTGTATTTCTTTCCCCTATTCCTGTCAATTGTTCCCTTATGCTCTCTCTGAAACTCTGTACAACCTCTGGTTCTTTCAGTTTATCCAGGTCCCATCTCCTTAATTTCCCACATTTTTGCAGTTTCTTCAGTTTTACTCTACAGGTCATAACCAATAGATTGTGGTCAGAGTCCACATCTGCCCCTGGAAATGTCTTACAACTTAAAACCTGGTTCCTAAATCTCTGTCTTACCATTATATAATCTATCTGATACCTTTTAGTATCTCCAGGGTTCTTCCACGTATACAACCTTCTTTCATGATTCTTAAACCAAGTGTTAGCTATTATTAAGTTGTGCTCTGTGCAAAATTCTACTAGGCGGCTTCCTCTTTCATTTCTTAGCCCCAATCCATATTCACCTACTATGTTTCCTTCTCTCCCTTTTCCTACACTCGAATTCCAGTCACCCATTACTATTAAATTTTCGTCTCCCTTCACTATCTGAATGATTTCTTTTATTTCATTGTACATTTCTTCAATTTCTTCATCATCTGCAGAGCTAGTTGGCATATAAACTTGTACTACTGTAGTAGGTGTGGGCTTCGTATCTATCTTGGCCACAATAATGCGTTCACTATGCTGTTTGTAGTAGCTTACCCGCATTCCTATTTTCCTATTCATTATTAAACCTACTCCTGCATTACCTCTATTTGATTTTGTGTTTATAACCCTGTAGTCACCTGTCCAGAAGTCTTGTTCCTCCTGCCACCGAACTTCACTAATTCCCACTATATCTAACTTTAACCTATCCATTCCCCTTTTTAAATTTTCTAACCTACCTGCCCGATTAAGGGATCTGACATTCCACGCTCCGATCCGTAGAACGCCACTTTTCTTTCTCCTGATAACGACATCCTCCTGAGTAGTCCCCGCCCGGAGATCCGAATGGGGGACTATTTTACCTCCGGAATATTTTACCCAAGAGGATGCCATCATCATTTAATCATACAGTAAAGCTGCATGTCCTCGGGAAAAATTACGGCTGTAGTTTCCCCTTGCTTTCAGCCGTTCGCAGTACCAGCACAGCAAGGCCGTTTTGGTTAATGTTGCAAGGCCAGATCAGTCAATCATCCAGACTGTTGCCCCTGCAACTACTGAAAAGGCTGCTGCCCCTCTTCAGGAACCACACGTTTGTCTGGCCTCTCAACAGATACCCCTCCGTTGTGGTTGCACCTACGGTACGGCCATCTGTATCGCTGAGGCACGCAAGCCTCCCCACCAACGGCAAGGTCCATGGTTCATGGGGGGAGGGGAATAATTTTAAAACAATAAAAAATTGGTGAGCAATTTGTTTTAACATTTGCTTTTGGTCAGCATTTGACAAATATTACAGAAAACCTTTTCACACATTATGCTTTATATATAAAGGGTTGAAAGGTTTCTTAAGAGACACCTACATTTTCCTTTTTTCTCTCTCTTTTTTAACATCACCTCACCCTCTGTGAGTCTGCGCTCTGCCAATGTATCAACCCATTCTTCCCCTTTCCCTGCTTTTCTCCTTTTCAAACTCCCCATTTTTTCCCTCACACCTCACCTCCCAATGCTGCACCTGGCAGTCTCTAGTCCCCACACACACCATCAAACAATGCTCTTCTCTCCCCCCCCCCCCCCCTCACCTCTAGCCCGCTATCCCCTATCCCTCCTCCTTCCCCACCCCTCTCCATATCACTACTCACGTGACAGTCGCATTCTGATCGGAGTTGCCGGTGGTAGCAGCCATGTGTGCATGAAGTGTGCTTGCTTGTATAAATGTGTATGTGTTTTTAAAATAGAAAGAAACTTCCACATGGGAAAAATATATTAAAAACAAAGATTCCAAGACTTACCAAGCGGGAAAGCGCCGGTAGATAGGCACAATGAATAAAACACAAACACGCACACAGAATTTCTGTGTGTGTGTTTGTGTTTTATTCATTGTGCCTACCTACCGGCGCTTTCCCGCTTGGTAAGTCTTGGAAGCTTTGTTTTTAATATATTTTTCCTATGTGTATGTGTTTTCTTTGATGAAGACAGCTTTGGCTAAAACCTACAATGTGTAACAGTCTTTTCGTTGTGGATGTCTGCAACACAACAGGTGTGTAGGAATTTTTGATAAACCAACAGTTTCAGTTGTTTTATAAAAATTTAAATGCAGATTAACCAATATGGTGCACCCTCGAATGGGATGTACGTCACGAAGATAATCTTCAAGAAAGGCACAACGATTCAATTCAGCTGCCTGTTTTTACCTGCCAGAAATGAAGAAGCAGACTCTTTCCAAACATTAAGCAATTTTGGGTGAAATTCCAATGGTGATAATTAAGAAAATTATGATGGCATGGTATTTCTGTTTAACCATATGAATGCAATACACACAACATGGCTACTTTGAAATTGCATGGAGAAAAAAAATTAAATTTGATTTACACAGTGGTCAACATGCATCAACCCAAGAAAAAAAAAAACTTTATTGGAACCAGTTCCATCTTTTTCCTACCCCACCTCAGCCCCACAGTGGATTCAGTGACACAAATTCAGATGAGGCACACCAAATGGAAGAAATGTTATGCAGCTAAAAAAAAATTAAATATATGAAAAATTTTAACTCCTATAGTCAATGGAAATGATTTCAGAACACCAAGAAAGGATTTAAATTAGAGTTCCACAGATGGAAGTCTAAATTAAGTTGTTCTTAATACGTACAGTGTTTCACCAATGTATCCTTTCTCCTTCTTCCAACAGTGTTTTACTACAGTGATACTTATTTAATGGTTTTTTTACCTCAACCATACTTATTACACCTTCCAAGCTTCTACACATTTCAAGGCACTTCTTCAAGCGGACTTGAAAAGGTTCTTCAGATTCTTCTTCTTTTCGTTTCTTCTCCAAAGCTTTTTCTGTAATGTTGTATATTAATTACTACATTAACAGACTGTCCTGTTGGTTCTTGGTAGAATATTTTATACATTACAAATGAAAAACTACATGATGCTACTATAATATTCTACAATATTCATTATGTCAAAAACTACTACTCAGTTCATATGCCATCATCAAGTACAAAGCTGCACGGGGTAGAAGTGAGGTCTAGGGCGTCTTGTCACAGTCCACGTAGCTCCCCCCATTGGAGGTTCGAGTCCTCCCTCGGGCATGGGTGTATGTGTTGTCAAGGTCCCATAAGGTCTTATCACAAATTTTTTACAATCAAGTACAAAGATAATATTTATCTTTGTTCTGACAATGGTGTAACAGCCAAGAACCAATTTATAAAATAAAAAATATAGTCTCTTTTGTCCATAAATTAATTACTGAATTGAGACAATTCCTGTGAGTATGAAAGTATATGATAAAAGATGGAAAGAGTAAAGATAACAACTCACCATTTAGTTGAGACACTGATTTGCTGACAAGCACATAAACAAGACTGAGAACATTGCTGGCTTTCACACACACACACACACACACACGACTAAACTGTGCTTGCACTGCATCTTGTGTTGTGTAAGATGGAATCGATGAGAGGAGAAAGCAGGGAGAGGGAGGGGGGGGGGGGGGGGGGGGTTGAGGAAGCTTGGCTGACGAGTGGGAGGAAAAGGTGGGGCAAGGGGCACTGAATAGGAATGTTGGCACCAGCGAACTCATTTGGTTGCAGAAATGAGAAGCTGTGTGCAGTGCACAGTATCATGGAAGAGTGGATTAGGAGGATGACAGAGAGCACAGGAAAAGAGAGACTGTGGAGAGGAGAGTGTGAATGCAGAATGAGCATAGTCAGGGTCATGGGGCAGAGGTGGAGGTGGGCGTGAGGCGGGAGATAGCACTGAGGCCAGCCCCAACCCACCTCTGCCCCATGACCCTAATGTCACTCACCCCGTGCCCCCTACTGTCTGTCTCCCCCAGCTAGAAGCCACCCTCCCCAAGCCTCTTTTCACCACTTGTCCACTCCACCCAGCACAACCAAATAGCCTAGGCTAACTGCAGTGCCATCACAAAGCAGTCAGCCGTGATAGGTGGAACAGAATAGAATCTTTATTGTCACATAACACGTCATTTACAGTCATTTGATTGAAACATTGGTGACTTATCAATGAATACAGTTGTATGTCCACATCCATACTAATATTAGAAATCCAAAAACTCTGTCTGTTACGCTTTCACGACAAAAATGCTGAAACGATTTTTATAAATTCTGGTATGGAGATAGCTTGAATACTAAAGAAACCATTGGCTACTTTAGAAAGTTTTGTCTTTTTGAGTATTACTAACATTTTCAAATATGGCATACATGAGTAAAATGCAGATGATGCTGGCCCTATGGTCAGCAACTATTAGTGCTCTAGATTATTCCATAAAAGTACAAATCCAATGTTACTGCGCGCATGGTTTATGATATTCAGTCCTTACACCACTTGACATAGCTGGAGAGTTTTGGTGCAGATACAACAAGAAAATTGGACGGCAAGCCTGAGAAGCATATTTAAAATTATAAACATTGTAAATGTAAGTCTGATTTACTGCACAGTTCTACAAGAGCTCAAGCTGCAAAAGTTACTCAACTCCAACAAACCTCGGAGCACTCTCACATCTGCCAGAACTTGGATGCAGAACGTCAGGTGGCGTTAACAGCCAGAGAGACATTACAACAATCACAAGCCCTTCAGATTTTAAATCCTGGGCATCACGCATCTCTTACGCTTCAAAGTGCTTGAAGAATCACAACGATGTGTCATTTAAAGGCTGTATGACAAACAGAGAATCATATCTTTACGAGTGTGGAATGCCGGTTGCTTTTGGTGGGGCTGCATTTGATTATGATCTATTAACTGTCTATGTTAGTCATCAATTAATCATCAAGGCACAATAACCATTAAAATGAAACAGAGAAATAGTTGTTATGTGTTGCTCTGGAGGCAAAGTTTCACATCCAGTACTAGGTGAGCCAGAGAAACCCTGCTTCTGCATGAATGTAATAAATTGAGACAATTCAAATATAATTAGAAAATATAAAACATGTTTTCAGATTTGACATACATCAAAATAACTCAAATCATTATGTACCTGCATACCGGCACTGCATAAATTTTTTATATGTATGTCTCTACAGCACTATTTACAAAGACATCCCCTAAACTACTAGTTCACTTATTCACCATCACTCATCACAATAAAACTACCGATATGCAGGAGAAGCATAACAGCTAGTAGGTACATATAAAAATAGTATGTATAAGAAGCATGTGTACGCATGTTACAACATAAAAAACTTAATAGGTGTCACATTTCTTCTTAAATCTTTCTCCACCGTTATAACACATTTTTACATATTTTTCAATGTTTGCTTCTCTAGTTTATAAATATGGGTACATAAAAAAGAACAAATACCTCCATTAAAATAGAACACACATATACACGGAGATTATAAGGTGGAAAAAAAATTAATATCTCCTACTCATCTTCCTAATTTATAAAATCTTCTACGCTATAACAACATAAGATTTTTAAGTACTTTTTGTTTGTTTTTGTGGTTCTAACTTGTAGTCCTTGAACTTAGACCGTAATTTAGTGTTAAGCTTCAAATTCATGTGGTAATACAGGGTATTTTCAAACCACCTAAGCCTGTGACAAAGTAACTTATAGTCTGGTATATGTCTTGTTCTTTAAGTAGGTAAAAAAGAATTTCCTTCTAAAAGACATGGATTTTTTAGCTTAAAGAGGAATATTTCATATATAAACATACAAGAAATTATCATTATGTCAAGGTTTTCCAATAAAGATTTGCATGACTGCTGACTATTTGTTCCCACCACAGTTCAGATTATTTTTTTCCGTAGCTTCAGTATACTGAGGAGGTTTGCACAATGGATATAAAATATGCATGATAAAGAACTTTTTTAACAGAAAGAAATCTCAACTCTGCAGCAGACTGTTCACTTATATGAAACTTTCTGGGAGATTTAAGCTGTGCGCCAGGCCAAGACTTGAACTCAGGACTTTTGCCTTTTTCTTATAAGCTAAATAAGTTACTTTATTTAGAACTCTCATTGCATAACCAAAACTGTTTAATTGCTTCATTAAACAATCCATGATCAGACCATGACAAGTTTTTGCTTATAGTAATGCCAAATATTTAACAGAGTTGGCAGTGGTCAATTCATTGCTCTCACAATTTAACTGCATGCCACGTAGATATATTTGTGTTTAAATATGTGTATTCAATCAGTTCTGAAGGACAACTTGTATCAAAGCCAGTGACGTTTCCCATCCTTTTTACATTGCTGTTAATGACTTGCTGCCTCAACTGCTCACGTGAGTTGTTGCTTTTACTTTTTTATTATTTAAATACTACCACAGACTTTAAATTAGTAAGTAGCAGAAGTGCAAACTGACAAAGCAGGATGGCTAATGCAAGGCTGCATAAGCTGCACGAGTATGGGGAATATAGATGCAACATGTAGGAATATTACAGACAGATATGGAGAAAAGACAAGCACCTTAATGGGAATAGAACTCAGATGGCAAGAAGAAGAGAAGTCTGAAAGCTGGTACAGAAGGGATACACAAGAGAAATGGATGTGGTGACAATATAACAAAAAGAGAAGATGAAATAAATGAGGATGAGATGGGAGATACGATACTGTGAGAAAAATTGGACAGATCTCTGAGAGATGGAAGTCTCTTAGAGCAGACAACATTGCCTTAGAATTACAAACATCCTTGAAAGAGTCAGTCATGGCAAAACTACCACAACTTGAATGCACAGTGTGTAAAGACAGGTGAAATACTTTCAGACTTCAAAAAGAATTTAATAATTCCCATTCCAGAAAAGGCAGGTGCTTTCAGGTGTGAATATTATCAATCATCATGGCAGCAAAATACTGACATGAATTACGTACAAAAGAATGGAAAAACTGCTAGATGCTGACCTCGAGAAATGTAAGTTGGCATTCTGGAGAAATGTATAAACACATGAGGCCGTACTTACCCTATGACTTATCTTAGTTGGTAGGCTGAAGAAAGTCAGACCTATGGTCATCCCACTTGTAGATTTGCAGAAAGCTTACGACAATGTTGACTGGAAGACACTGTTTGAAATTCTGAAAATAGCTAGTGTAAAATACAGGAAGCCAAAAGCTATCTACAATGTGTACACAAACCAGAGTGCAGTTATAAAAGTCAAATAGTATGAAAGGGAAGCAGTAGTCAAGGTTGTAGCCTCTCCCAGATGTTATTCAACCTGTACACACTGCAAGCAGTAAAGGAAAACAAGGAGAAATCTGGAAATAAAACTAAAGTTCAGGGAGAAGAAACAAAAATTTTGCAGTTTGCTGATGACATTGTAATTCTGTTAGAGTTGGAAAAGGGCCTGTGAGAGAAGTTGAACAGAATGGACAGTATCTTGAAAACAGTTACGAGATATCAACAAAAGTAATAGAATGTAGGTGGATTAAAACACATGATGCTGATAGAATTATATCAGGAAATGAGGTACTATAAATAGTATATGAGTTTTATTATCGGGACAGCAAAATAGCTGACGACGTCACAGAGACAATGCCAAGTGATGTACCGCATCCCCATGCAAAGCCGACAAATGTGAAACAGGAAACAAGAAGCGAAACCATCTCACATCTAACAAGCTGCACACCCAAAGAACTCCACTGATTTGAAACAGTGAGGGATTGATCTACAGGAGTCTCTCTGCTAAAGATGAAGCTTCACTGCTGCATCCATACCAGATGACTTAAATAACAAAGGAACTAAACCTACTGTTATCAAAGAACATAGTGTGGCACCACAAAAGAAAATATGCGGAGGATTGCAAATCTAGCAGCAGAATATAAGGCTCCTAAAAACAAAGAAAACTGCATCTAAGTAACATGAAAAACAAAGAACATGTTAATGACAGAGAATAAGAGAACAAGGAAATTTCAGATAGTTTTATGTACAGTCAAGACAAAGAGGATGACAGAAACATCATTTCTCACAGATCAAATAGTAGACAACAAAGTATGGATGACTCAACAATTAACAACTGTCTGTCTTGTTTTGTTTTAGGGCACAAAAACAACTGTGGGTCATATGCACCCAAGTCAAAACTACAGAACATGAAGATAGAGAGGAATTAAAAAATGACTACACATCAATCCCAATCGACATAAGAGAAGACAGGTAAAAACAGGGACATGGAGAAGCGGCTATAAAACACACCATACAGAAACGGAGGTCCAAAACTAAAAATTAAATGGCCTTCGCTATATTGGATAAAACGTAAAACATAGTCGACAGCCTGTGCATCCTTCGATAAAACAGCTGATAACTCGGATGGAAAACCCAAGCAGGAAAGTAAACGGATGAAAAATGGGCATTCCAGCAGGAAATGGCAGACAGTTAAACCTTGGGTGCAATGTGCACAAAGTGGTAGGAGAGCGCCACTTAACAAATGGTGATGGCTAAAAAGGCAGTGCCCTATACACATCCTAGTTAAAATGACCTGCTCCCAGCAGGAGGTCTGAGAAGAAGTCGTTCAAGCCGCTGGGAGAGGCTTAATAATATGGAGCTTATTCCCACAAGGAAGGACCAATGGCAATACCAAAGGGACACCACCTCCTGACAGATAGCAACACAGAGATCATCGGAAGGAACGTAGAAACTAGTGGACTGATGTACAAGAACTACAGCCTTGGCAGCAATGTCACCAGCCTCATTTCCTGGCAGACTGACATAAACATCACCATGCCTCCATCAAGAGTGAGCAAATGACAGTTTTCCTGGACCCGTTGCACTAGGGGATGTGAGCAGTACAGTGCACAGACACTTTGAAGGGTCTGAGCAGGAGACACAAACGAAAAGCCTGTGTCACCAGATGTACTCCATGACCTGATACTGGGCGAAGAACTTGGCTGTAAATACTGAGCAATGTGCTGAATGCCGATACCGAAAAACATTGGTTCCAATGACGAAGGCACACCCAACACCATGGTCAGTCCGAGAGACATAAGTGTACATAAGGGTACTATCGCAAAGTTCCATGTGAAGGTCGTGAAATTGAAGGCACTAGAGTGAGGATGGAGTACCGTCCTTAGGAAGCGAATGAAGGCCAAGGTGAACGTGGGCTGCCGCATGAAGCCAAGGAGGTGAAGGGTTCACACCCACTGGGAAAGTTGCAGGTAGTGTGAAATTAAGCCACCAAAGCAAGTGCCGAAAGCGGACTCCAGGAGGTAACAGAGAGGAGGAGCGTGCGCCATACTGGCAAACAAAGGAGTCATTGAAGAAGGAGGCATAAGATGGGTGGCCACGCATGGCTGAAAAACGGCATGCACACCTGCTAAGGATAGTCACAGTAGTAGGACAGTGGTAGTTCAGCAGCTTCAGCATGTAGGCTCTCAACCAGGCTAGTGTAAAAGGCACCAGTGGCGAAACGGATGCTATGATGGTGGATAGTGTTGAGACGGCATAAGAGGGACGGACATGCAGACGAATAAACAAAGCACCCATAGTCTAGTTTCGAACAGACAAGGGACTGGTACAAACGGAGGAGAGTGGTTCCATCTGCACGCCAGGAAGTACCATTCAGGACACATAGGACACTGAGGGTGTGCACACAGGTGGGGTGGGAGTCAGCAAACGAACAGCACATGGGAAATACACAAGTAAGTGTCAGAAAGAATGGACCACTCGAGACACTGGGCAAGCTGGGCTGTGCAGAAGGATAGATCCAAATGGGAATAGGTGTGTGAGGAGTCAAAAAGGAATATGAGTGCTCCTCTGTTAGGGCAGAAGAAGTTAAGCCTAAGTTGATTACGAAGGGTAGCCAAGAGGGCACCTCTCTGAAAGGTTCTTGGAGAACCCCAAAGGGGACGATGTGCATTCAAGTCACTGAGTAGCAGAAATGGGAGAGGTAGCTGGCCAATAAGCTGGAAGAAGTCTGCCCTGGTGTCATCGAACGATGGTGGGCTATAAATAGTACATGGGGAACAAGTCAGGTGAGGAAGGTAAAGGTGAACCACAAGATCTTGAAGACTGGTATCCAGGGAGATAGGTTGACTATGAACATCGTCCCATATGAGCAGCATGACTCCCCTGTGAGATGGAATGCCGACCTTGGGGGGAAGATCAAAATGGACCGGGAAGAAATGCGAGATCTCAACGTGGTTGTGAGGACACAATTTTGTTCCCTGAAGGCAGAATACAAGGGGACGCTGCAATTCTAAAAGCAGCTGTAAATCTTCTTTGTGGGATCGAAGGCCGCAACCATTCAATTGGAGGAGAGTCATGATGAGGAAAAAATGAAGGAGTGTCACCTCAGTGGTTGCTGAGTGCCAGCCTGCGAAGACTTGCTGCTACAGGACACAGAGGCAGGAGGATGCTGCTCCATGAGGTCCACAGAAGCATTGGCTTTCTTGTGCTGTCGGTCTGTGGAGTCCAACGCAGAAAAATGATTGGTGGTGTGCACCAACAACACGGAGGCCCTGCCGGGTGAAGGTATCACGTGGTGACACCATCAAGAGGATCTTCGAGTCAGTGAAGGAGCAACCCATTTGCCATTGTTGGACTTCTTGAGCCCAGTTAGAAGAGGAAGATTCAGGTGTTGGCTGGCTAGAAGGATGTTAGAAATCTTCATGGAAGTACTCCTGGCCTTTCTGGCCTACTGGTTGTGTAGCTGGTGGCTTCAAACCCTGAGGTGAAAGTTTGATGGCTTGTTGCACAGCTGGACGAGGGCATGGCGATGCTACCTTGACACAGAGCGATTTCACAACCTAAGAGCTGAGTTTGAGGTCACATGTCTGTGTTTCCATATCCTTCATGTGTGAGATGTAGCAAGAACAGAACTATTAGTGCAGACAATAGAACACAGGGTTTGCAATTAGCCAATAACCTGTGAGCAATTGCAGAAGACATTTTTTTCCTTTACTCGGACCTCCTGGACAGTCTGCTCATCCAGATACATGGGACAACACTGAAGGGAGGCGGCGTGGCCGCCTATGCAGTTGTATGCAATTGATACAGCGGGGAGAAGGAGGCGGACAATCACCCTAGTGCACATCCCTACCACACGTTACACATTTGGCTGGGTGCCAAGAAGACGTTCTAGTGTGGTTGAAAGGATGACACTGGTAGCAGTGCATCAGATTCAGAATGTATGGTCGGACTGTGATAATTTCATAGCCTGTATTGATCTTGGATGGAAGCACCACTCTATCAAAGGTGAGAGAAAGAGGGTGTGTGGGCACTATGGAGGAATCTACCTTCTTCATCACCTAATGGGCAGCAATGACACCCTGACCAGAGAGGTATGATTGGATTTCGGCCTCAGTCAGACCATAGAGCAGCCTAGTATAAATAACACCATGGAAAGAATTCAAAGTTCTACAGGCCTTGACATGAATAGGATAGCCTTGGAGAAGCGAGGCTGCAAGCAGATGTTGTGCTTGAGAATCAGAAGTAGTCTCCAAAAGCAAAGTGCCATTACATAAACGAGAGTAGCATTTGACAGGGCCGGCAACTGCATCGACACCTTTCTGAATAATAAACGGATTTACCGTTGCAAAGGACTGACCATATTCAGTACGTGAAACCATGAGAAGCTGTGGTGCAGATGGAAGGGTCTTTGAATTGTTAGCCTCGTTTCATAGATTGTGAAGATGATTGGCTCAATGTGAGAAAATCCCCCATGATTGCCAATGTCTCCGATGACACTCTCCTTCCAACTGGGAGCCCCATGCATAAGGGGGCGCACCGCCTTAGGTGACTGTTCGCAACTCCTGAACACCTGGCAGAGGAACCAATCAGCAATTTGGGAAGGTAGCGCCTCAGGCAATCACCCCTCCCTGGGCCTGGCCTGTACCAGGTAGCACACACGTGATTCCTAACTGTCGACCTGGGGGCTGACAATTACGTGTTACCCAATCACCTGTTACTTGTCAGACACATGGTCCGGTCTTCAGGAGCCAATAGGAAAGAAGAAGAAGAAGAAGAAGAAAAAGGGGAACCTCAAATGCTGAAGCAGAGGAAGGATAGTTCTAAATGAAAGAAAGGCATAAGGCATGACAAACAGTGGTGAAAAGTGTTCTTATGTCAACGACGGGCAATGCGGAACATTCCTAATAACACACCAAGCATGATCCTCAAGGGAGGGGAAAAAGAATAGCAAGAGGATAGACACGCACCACAGAAGGAAAAAGATGCTGCACAGGCTGAGGCTCTGTGGTAGCCAAGCACGAACCCGCCAAAGAATGGCAAGAGCACCCTTGATGGGGAGGGAGGGGGGGGGGGGGGGTGAGACAGTTAACAATGATGGGCTGCGAAGAAGATTATATGGAGAAGAGCAAAAAAAGAAAACTTCAGATAAAATTGACTGGGCAACTGAAATGTAAGAAATGGAACATTATGTGACAACGGCTGATGACACACTTCAAATAATGATTGAGAATAGAAATGATGGTGAGTGACTCCTTGTACTGCACTCAGATTCACTGTAATAAATTGCAATGGAAAATCTGTGTCAAAATTATTATATAAAGAAGACTTAATGTTAAATCAGTGTTCAAGTCTAACAGTTTTCTTTTTCACATTAACTGGAAAGACTGTTACAAAGAACAATACAACTGTATAACATAGTGACTACAAATAACAACAGGTTTTGGAGTTTTCTAAAATTAGATACCTTGAAAGACTTCGTCAATGCTGATACCTATGTAGCCTAGTGCAGGAAGTAATGATACACAGATTTAATTTTTCCAGGTTTTAATGAAATTTTATATGCGTTTTTTGAAAATGAGTGTGGGACTGCAGTTTCAGTCAAAGACAGCATACCTGTAGAGAATGTGTGTGTTTTACAATCCATCTCTTAAAAGACAACCTGGAAAATCTTTTGATTGCAGAGTAGTGGAACTGTGTACTACAAGCAAAAGAGCAAATCCTAACTTTAATTTTTTGCAAGAATTGTGTGACTTTGTAAGGAACATAAATCTAAAAGATACTTGGGAAGTGCTGTACACTACGACAGTTAAATTCAGATACATGACAAGTCTTGCAGCAAGCAGAATTGATTTTTGTGTATCAGAATGCCTTACACAGTAAGTGTCTTCAATATCTACATCTACATCTATACTCCGCAAGCTACCCAACGGTGTGTGGCGGAGGGCACTTTACGTGCCACTGACATTACCTCCCTTTTTTGTTCCAGTCGCATATGGTTCGCGGGAAGAACGACTGTCTGAAAGCCTCCGTGCGCGCTCAAATCTCTCTAATTTTACATTCGTGATTTCCTCGGGAGGTATAAGTAGGGGGAAGCAATATGTTAGATACCTCATCCAGAAACGCACCCTCTCGAAACCTGGCGAGCAAGCTACACCGCGATGCAGAGCGCCTCTCTTGCAGAGTCTGCCACTTGAGTTTGCTAAACATCTCCGTAACGCTGTCACGGTTACCAAATAACCCTGTGACGAAACACGCTGCTCTTCTTTGGATCTTCTGTATCTCCTCCGTCAACCCGATCTGGTACGGATCCCACACTGATGAACAATGCTCAAGTATAGGTCGAATGAGTGTTTTGTAAGCCACCTCCTTTGTTGATGGACTACATTTTCTAAGGACTCTCTCAATGAATCTCAACCTGGTACCCACCTTACCAACAATTAATTTTATATGATCATTCCACTTCAAATCGTTCCGCACGCATACTCCCAGATATTTTACAGAAGTAACTGCTACCAGTGTTTGTTTCGCTATCATATAATCATACAATAAAGGATCCTTCTTTCTATGTATTCGCAATACATTACATTTTTCTATGTTAAGGGTCAGTTGCCACTCCCTGCAACAAGTGCCTATCCGCTGCAGATCTTCCTGCATTACGCTACAATTTTCTAATGCTGCAACTTCTCTCTATACTACAGCATCATCTGTGAAAAGCCGCATGGAACTTCCGACACTATCTACTAGGTCATTTATATATATTGTGAAAAGCAATGGTCCCATAACCGTCCCCTGTGGCACGCCAGAGGTTACTTTAATGTCTGTAGACGTCTCTCCATTGATAACAACATGCTGTGTTCTGTTTGCTAAAAACTCTTCAATCCAGCAACACAGCTGGTCTGATATTTCGTAGGCTCTTACTTTGTTTATCAGACGACAGTGCGGAACTGTATCGAACACCTTCCGGAAGTCAAGGAAAATAGCATCTACCTGGGAGCCTCTATCTAATATTTTCTGGGTCTCTTGAACAAATAAAGCGAGTTGGGTCTCACACAACTGCTGTTTCCAGAATCCATGTTGATTCCTACAGAGTAGATTCTGGGTTTCCAAAAACGACATGATACTCAAGCATAAAACATGTTCTAACATTCTACAACAGATCGACGTCAGAGAGATAGGTCTATAGTTTTGCGCATCTGCTTGACGACCCTTCTTGAAGACTAGGACTACCTGTGCTCTTTTCCAATCATTTGGAACCTTCCGTTCCTCTAGCGACTTGCGGTACACGGCTGTTAGAAGGGGGGCAAGTTCTTTCCCGTATTCTGTGTAGAATCGAATTGGTATCCCGTCAGGTCCAGTGGACTTTCCTCTTTTGAGTGATTCCAGTTGCTTTTCTATTCCTTTGACACTTATCTCGATGTCAGCATTTTTTCGTTTGTGCGAGGATTTAGAGAAGGAACTGCTGTGCGGTCTTCCTCTGTGAAACAGCTTTGGAAAAAGGTGTTTAGTATTTCAGCTTTACGCATGTCATCCTCTGTTTCAATGCCATCATCATCCCGGAGTGTCTGGATATGCTGTTTCGAGCCACTTACTGATTTTACGTAAGACCAGACATCGTTTGTCTGAGAAGCTTTGGCTGCGTTTAAACTTGGAGTGAAACTCTCTATGCTTTCGCAGTAGTTTCCTAACTTGTTGAACTATGGTGGGTTTTTCCCGTCCCTCACAGTTTTACTCGACACGTACCTGTCTAAAACGCATTTTACAATTGCCTTAAACTTTTTCCATAAACACTCAAAATTGTCAGTATTGGAACAGAAATTTTCCTTTTGATCTGTTAGGTAGTCTGAAATCTGCCTTCTATTACTCTTGCTAAACAGATAAACCTTCATCCCTTTTTTATATTCCTATTAACTTCCATATTCAGGGATGCTGCAACGGCCTTATGATCACTGATTCCCTGTTCTACACTTACAGAGTCGAAAAGTTCGGGTCTGTTTGTTATGAGTAGGTCCAAGATGTTATCTCCACGAGTCGGTTCTCTGTTTAATTGCTCGAGCTAATTTTCGGATAGTGCACTCAGTATAATGTCACTTGATGCTCTGTCCCTACCACCTGTCCTAAACATCTGAGTGTCCCAGTCTATATCTGGTGAAAAACTTACAATGCTGCACAACAGGTAACGCCTCTTTCCGTTGCTGACAAGCAAATTTTGGGTTTCTATAAATACATAACTATATTTATGAAATGCCACATTTGCATACCTCTTGGGTATGACACAGCATACCAATTAAACACAGACACAAATCCAATCAATTTATCAACCACTGTGGAGTATGTTGTAGCATCGACATAGCCAAGCAAAAAACTTTCTGTGCCCAAGCGAGGGCACTGGAAATTGAATGTAAGTGTCCTTGACAATAGGGTTTTAGATGAATCCATAGGAATGATTTGGAACAAATGTCTTGGATCAAGAACAATATATGGCCCAACATTGAATGGTGGACTACACGCTCAAAACAGAAACTGTGGATGACAATGATTAAATATGGAAAATAAAAAGCCAGACTTATGAAGAACATCACAGAATTTTATTACTTTTATTTGAGAGAACTCTATGTTCAACCCGTTTTGTCTAGCCAGCACTTTAGACAAATAAGGGAAATGAAAGAAATTTTAATGAAGTTAAAGAGAAAACTTATCAACAGTCTGAAGATAAAATCCAGGTCACAAAACAAATGTAGAAGAAAAAACTGCCTCCTTGTATTATTTCATATGGCAAACGAAGAACAGAAGGAAGACATTTACGAATGAACTGTGAACCGCAAATAAGGAAATTCTTCTGGAACAGAAAAAAAGAATTAAAGACATTATCCAGTTTTTTAAGGACTTACATATTGCAGTTGAATATAATGAGCAATTTGCAGAAACATGTCTCAAAGGTACTGACACTGTAACCACAGAAAAACAACAGAGAGATAATGACAACATATTCCACTGTGAACCTTCTGGATGTCATTAAAACCTCCACACTGAACAAGACAACATGACCAGATGGACTACCTGTTGAATTTTGCAAAAGGTTTTGAAATATCGTCAGCAATTAAGTTTTCTGATGTAAAAAATGAAGTAACCAATGGTATCTCCTTACCTCCAGAATTTAAAGAAGATTTCATGGTGTTGGTGTGAAGAACAGATGAAATAAGTAAATTGTGATATACTTTTGTTAAACTGTGCTTACAAAATTACTACATGTGCAATGAAAGTCCACTTGACTACAATACTGCAATGAGTGATAGGAAATGACCAAACAAAAACGTAATTCGGACAATGTTTCTATAATAAATTCAACAAAAAAACACAGGAAAGAATTTGGTGACATGTTACAAATGGTATTTTGCAAGGAAGGAATAGGATGATGTTTTGTATGAATCACTGTAGTACAAAAACTTACAGTCCAAAAGCATGAACAATGTGTAAAATCAGTGTAACGTTTTAGCAATGTGGTAGATGCTATTCATGATACAGACTTTCAAAAGAAAGTAAATATTTCCATTCTTTTATTGCTTTAATTAATTTATTTTTCATTCTCCACAAATTTTCCTTTTATTCGTATATGAAGAACTTCCAATAGTTTTGAAACAACTGTTTGTTTACGAGGGAAGACAATTATTACTTTTCCTCATGCGGAAAACTGTTTTGAGTTTACTTTCCTACTTGTAATATGTGTCTTCCTGATTTATTACCTTTAAATTACTTTCTGTTTCATTTTACTATGACGAACTGGTAAGGAAAATCCAGATGGCATTCCAGGAATGTACTGGCTATGTGCAAATTGGAGAGGGACAATCATCATGGTTTCATAGCAAGAGTGGAGTCCAGCAAGGCAGTGCACTGTCCCCACTAATTTTCACCACCGTTATGAATGATTTAATGAAGATGACATCATAATCTGAGTTGAAACAGAACAGGAAGTTCAGATCAAATTAAACATACGGAAATTCAAGTTCCAGAAGTACAACCTCCACATCAGTAAGACCAAGACAGTGGTGATGGTAGTCAGCAGAGGTGGCTGCTCTGCAAGTATTAAACTAGGTGACCACCAGCTGGAGTGAGCAGTCAGTTTTCCACACATTGGAAGTATAATCTCCAGGAATAATTTGATTAGACAGGAGCGCAAAAGAGTGCTGAATTCTATTGACAAATGAGAACCTTTTTTATTAGATGACAAGATTCCAGAAAATGCAAAATTAGTGATTTTCAGTAGCTACTTCATACCAATATTGACCCACGGTATTGAAGCCTGCATCATCAAAAAGAGAGAATCTTTGAGGCTCCATCAGTCAGAAATGAAACTCCTCAGATCCACTTTCCAGAAGTTTAAGGTAAGTTAAGGAATGAGGAGACGAGGAAGAAAGCTGGAATGAAGACACCTCTTTTAGACAGAATCAGCACAGCCAGACTACAGTACTATGGGCACCTAAGGTGGTTGGGGTCTACAAGAACAACCGAAATCAATTTTGAAAGAGAGGTGAAAGGAAAATGCTTCAAAGGAAATACCCAGAACCCATTGGCTGGACATGAACAAGGGAGACCTCATGGACAGAAGAAAGTGGAAGAGGATCATGAGCAGTATCTGATAAACTGGAACCTTACAATAGTGATGATAATGATGACAGCGAAGATGATGTAATATGAACAGTTTTTATCTGGAATTAAAATTGTTGACTGAAAATTATTTTGTAAACAAAATGAAGCATCAATAAATTGTTTATTAAAAAAGAAAGAAAAATAAGTTACTACCTTTGATTAAGATCATGTGCAGTAGCGATAGCAAAAATGTAAAAAATCTCTCTCTCTGCTGTATCAAAATGTAATCCCTGAAAGATCAAAATTGTGTTTTGTATTGGGACAAAAATTCAGTCAGCAGACTTCTCAGAATGGACCTGCTACATCTACTTGAGAGCTCTGCAATACCCTTCAGTGCCTGGCAGTGTGTTCCTGAAACCACCTCCAGACTGTTTTTCTGCTGTTAGACTCTCAAAAACAATGTGCGGCAAAAATGAACACTTATATCTTTCTGTGCGAACTCTGATTTCTCTTATTTTATTATGATGATCTGTTCTCCCTATGTAGATGGGTGTCAACAAAATGTTTTTGCAGTGAGAGGAGAAAGTAGGTGATTGAAATTTCATGAAGAGATCTCACTGCTCCGAAAAAGACTTTGTTTGAACGGTTGCCACCCCAACTAGGGTCATATCCGTGACGTACTTTCCCGTTTCCAGATAATACCTTTCTTTGAAATTTTTGTATGTCCTCTACCAAAAACCTATCTGTTAAGGATCGTATACCATGCAAGAATTATCCCCAGAGAGGATGGACAAGCATAGTGTAGACAGTTTCCTCAACATACCTGTTGCCTCTTCTAAGTGTTCTGCCAATAACACATAGTCTTTGGTTTGGTTTACCCACAACACTATGTGACCATTTCAATTTAAGTTGCTCGTAATCATAATCATGAGGTATTTTGTTGAACTGACGGCCTTTAGATTAATGTGATTTATCGTGTAACTAAAATTTAATGGATTCCTTTTATCGCCATACTCATATGGATGACCTAGCACTTTTCATTATTTAGTGTCAATTGCCACTCTTTGAAAAATGACTTTATAATTGATCTTGATCTATTGACAATTTTACTAAGACAGTAAATGATGGCATTACCTGCAAACAATCTAAGAGGAGTACTCAGGTTGTCTCCTAAATCATTTATACATATTAGGAACAGCACAGGGCCTGTAACATTTCATTGGGAAGTGATAGCAGCTATATCCCTAAAGGGTCTAATTATGTGTATAACACTGGAGGTCCCACTACCAGTAATCCTTTGTGAATGCTTGGATCTTTCAGGCTGAGCAGCTTCCTCTGAAACAGTACAAGTGACTGCATCCAGCTCAGGACCTTTGTCAGCCACAGACAGTGCCTGAAACCTGTTTGTCAGGCAAACCAGGGAGACCTTTAGATCAGCCTCCTGGGAAGTTTTTGGCTGCCTGCCACACCTTGAAATGGCCTCCCACTTGACCACAGGTGAGGGAGAACCTCAATGATGGCAGTAACCAGAGCAGCCACAGCAGTTGACGGATCACGGGACCAGTGAGATCTTCACATCTGCTCTCCCTCAGCGATGCTCACAGGCTTCAAGCTGTGTAGCACGGGCTAGTACCACTTGAAGCTGTGAGCGAACAGTCACCAACTCAGCTTCCATCCAAGCGCAGCAATCACTGCCCTATCTGTACTAAAGACATCTCTTTCTCTCACAGGTACATTATTCCAGAAAATCTTTGGGTAGTTAAGGAGGAGATCATTTTGATTATCAGTGTTTCGCAGTTTCAACCATTATAAAAGGTTTATAACACAATCACTGATAAAAATACTTAAATGGTCTCAATCACAGTACAAAAATTGTTGTAAGTATTGTTAAAGGTGTATGTATTTTATATGACTCACCAAATAGGTCCATCAACTTATCCATGATGGAGATACAGTTTTGATATACATGAACAAAATACACCTGTAAAACAAGAGGCTAAATGTAACAAGCGAATTTAAATTGCAACGAAAATAAAATTAATAAAGCAATTAATCAAAAGATGAAAAAACGTCCACATCAAAAAGTTTTGCAATATGCTGTATTATGCCCAGTGATCAAATTCTTGTCTCATATCAGTTATTTTGTTAAAAATATGGAAAATTTTGATGTTGATTTCAAACTGTGATATTTAAATCGGTTATAATAATTTTCTGTTAATTTCAGCAATAATAGTAGTAATGATAATAATGGGCACACAATCACCACAGTTATAATCGTAAAATTATAGTCACTATTGTGTACCTCACAGAAATCTTTTGAAGTGTAAACTATGAAATGTAACAAGCAGTTGCATAGTTCAATTTTATAATGGCAAGGACTATGAACACAACTGTAATTAATCAAGCATTTTGGGTGTATTTGATTGGTTTGGATTTCTGATCCCTGTTAGCCTCTAATTTGTGTTGTCCATATTTGCCATACCTCTGACGAGTTTCTTTCTGTACAATATTGTGTAATGTTGCCCTAGACAATAATCAGACAGATAACTGTGTGCCACCAGTTGCTGAGATTATCAGCAGAGTGGAACTGGCAGTGAGATTCTCTTTTATTTATAAGTACTACACATACGACATTCTAGATCAAATTCAAATCTACACCAGTTGGCCATCTAGACATCCTTATTCCTTGCATGTACAGCGATACATAACTAAAATTTGTCAGACTGCTTGACAAATGACTGTTGATGTAGACAGTGTTTCTTGCATGCATCTTATTTTCTGTTGTCTAGATCTTTACGTAGACAACACGATACATCATGCTTGGTTAAAAAAAACTGCCAAAGCATTCTCTGGCGCAATTCTGCAATTAACCACTTCACATCACAATGAATATTTAGTATTTAAACAGTGAAAATTGGCACAGTTTTGGTCGTCACTATTTGGTGCTATCTGTATGGTGCTGTTGTCCGAGATTTATCAGAAGTCACTGAATACTTTGTGGTCACATTCAAATTTGTTCTGTGCCGAAGTGTCATCATTAAAGAAAAGACTACACGACGAATTTTGTACAATCATAGACCCGGATTCTTTCTAAACTCTAATTAAATAATTCTTGCGTGCCATACGAAGACAACCACGTTCAAAACTAGGATGGTTTGATAACCACCGAATGATGTTTGGTAGAAACATATTGTTTTTATATATATAAAAAAAAGTACAAGCGATGCTAGGCCGGGTTCTGTTTTCGGTCTACGAATAAATCCTAACGGCATGAAAAAGGCAGCAATTGTCCAAATATCAACTCGTGCATCAGTACCGAATTACCTTTGATGCTGTTACGAGCAGAAACTCGTGTTCTAATTTCATAATTACGAACGTGAAAGGGAATAAAACATTCATCCAAAACAGTGCTGCAATATGGATATTACTGATTTTGTAGCTATTATTTTTTCTAAGTGTTGCCATTCCCGTTAGACAATCACACAATGACTGGTGAACACAGGAAAATAGGACTAAAACAAACATAACCAAGTTGACAAATTATATTGCTAACCTTTAATTACACTTACAAAATTAAAAATTACAGTACACTTCTCAAAAAAGAGAAACATAACAGGTTCCCAAAATATTAGGCGATGTTTTTGATAATAAGCGCAATATATAACAATGACATGCACAAAATTCTAACATGACTACAATAGATAAAATTGAGTTTCGCGCGTACAATCCATATATCAAATCACAGAGCCACATTACAAGATCCCAAAGATGAACATAAACGAAGCACACCTCCTGCAAAGACATCCATGTGTGACGACAGTTACCACAGTCTATTGCTATAGTATTACGTGATTTTAAACCATGGACGTAATAAGAAGGGAGTCACAATTACGTCGCTAAGGCCGGTATTACACTATCAATTTCTTTGTCAAAGAAATTTGATGGTGTAATAGGGAACTTTGTCAAATATCATCAAATATTTGATCCAATCTAGGGCCTCACTGTAGATTTGATCAAAGAAGTCGCTTGTCTTCTGTTCACTGCAGCGTTCTGTCATCTGTAGTGTGTTTGTAAACATGGTCCGAAAATACAATTGCTGTGTGACGTCTACCACAAAATTAATAGAGATGTATGAAGCTGATGAGGCGCTTTACAATGTGAGGCACCCTGAATATAAAAATAGATTGCGAAGATTGGAGAGCTACAAAAATATTATTAACCGTGACATGTGGCCGGGTCTAGTTTAGCAGGGAATACAACCAATGCCCAATGGCGTCAGAATTGGCCAGAGATAATGTATTATAAAGATGAAAGAGTTGAGAAGAATGTTCAGAAACAAAGGAATGCAAGAGAGAAAACCTGTACTTCACGTATATATATATAGGGCCAGTAGTATTTTCACGTTAATGATACCGCCTGTTTGTATCTTAGTATTTCTCCGCAAAATACAATGGAAAGAAATGAAGGAAATATATTACTAGCAAAGAATACATCACGTTACATGTATATCAGTTGAACCTCGAAACTCTTTCGAACTGTATTGCTTAAATACAGTCGGGATACAAGTTCAGCGTACGTCGATTTCTTAGTTTCAACTAGCACTGCTGTCCTGTTGTTCACTTGAACTATGTATCCCCTGCTTCACTGACCGTAAATGAAGCACCCAATACAAATTAAAAGCTCATCCGAAGTATGTTGCTTAAGTGCAGTACGAAATATGAGTTTGTCGTAAGTCGATTTCTTCGTTCACTTGAACGATGTATCCTTCGCTTCAGTAAACCCTAAATGGAATACAGGATACAAATTGCAGATGTGTTGTTTATTTAGTCTCCGCTATTACTAACAGTCTTTTTTTACGTACATATCAGTACTACTGATGACAGAAGGACCTACGTATGTAATATATGTATACCAGACTTCCGTTGACCTCTATATATGTACGCTGGTAATGAAAAGGTGGAAATAGACGTATGCTATATTCGCAACCTCTACCTCAATTGAACTACATGGAGACAAGAAGACGACACACGTACAATTTGTATCCCGTACTTCACTATGGGGTACAGTTTCCTTGTTACCTTGGACGCTAATAGTATACCATTCATTACTTGAGCTATATAGCTATACGCAACATTTGTATTTTGCTCGCCAATTGACATATATAGTGTCAGTTAAAGGCAAAGTGAAGGATGGGATACAAATTTTCGTTGTGACGTCAGTGTAAAGGCGAAGTGAAGGACGTGATAGAAATTTTAGTTGTGCCGGGGTTTCGCCTGTAATATAGCATGTACACATTCGAAAATGTCGTACGGATACTAGTGCTGGGAAACAAAAGAAGATCGACAGCTGAGATATTTCTATTACATACATCACAACACGAAAATAGGCATATTGGTGGAATAAAACAGTGAATATGTCAAAATAGTGAAATACAGTGAAAGAAGCAAATGGAAAAGTGAACTTACCACACAGAAATACCGAGGACTAACCGAAGTTCACCTAGAGAGACAGTAACGAAAATTACAAACACACAAATCCATTCCTACAAACGAAAATAAGACACTAAAAATTGTTCTACAATAACAAACTAATACTCCAAATTACCCCAATATCATTACGAATAATTATTTTAATGTACAATGATAGCGCTTATCCGGAACACCGAACTGTTTTATTATCTACGCCTCGAAGGAAGACATTACTATCTCTGACTAATGTATGACGTCATTGGTAAAAGCCGACGGCTGTATCCCCTGCTTCACTAGACACGGCTGACGACGTTAAGGGGAAAAAAAAAAATTAATGGCCTTCGCACAAGTTACGAGAAAGCAAAAGTACGTATCGGCATATTTCTTCCTTTTTATTAACGCAAGTAAAGTTTACATGACATACAAATGATTAGCATTAATTTGTTCACTGCAGCAACTTGAAGCATACAATAATGTTTACATAACCTACAAGTAGTTTACGTTATTTTCATTACTATTATTTGAGATGCATAAAAGCAAAAGTGGAGCCAGTGCACAGGCGGCGTCCACTCCGCAAGTGTGTTCCACATGCTAAAGTTCCTCAACCAGGCCACAGAGGCGGCCGAGAGTGTCTAATATCGAGAGCACAGAACGTGGAAGTGAACGTGGTACACCAGCATTCGAAGAAATGTTTCAGATATGTACATTTGTTTACATTTTTCATAACTAAATGTGATTATCAAATGGTTCAAATGGCTCAGAGCACTATGGGCTTCGACTGCTGTGGCCATTAGTCCCCTAGAACTTAGAAATACTGAAACCTAACTAACTAATGACATCACACACATCCATGCCCGAGGCAGGATTCGAACCTGGGACCGTAGCAGTCGCACGGTTCCGGACTGCGCGCCTAGAACTGCGAGACTACCTCAGCCGGCCAAATGTGATTATCTCACCAGGGCACTTTCCCAGCGCCATTGTAAAATGTCTTAAAGTATTCTCTAACTGATTAAAATTCTTCTGGGTATTATGCGGCGTCATTGCTAAAAACTAAAAATAATAATAAACTAAAACCAACTTTTAGGCCGAATTGCAACGTCTTTCCTCAGGGCACGACTGGTTTTACATTGGGATAGGTGCTTGTATTTATTACAGACTATCGATGTCTGACGTCACTGTTGTAAAACTTATAATTGGTCCTCTAATATGATTGGCTAGTCATGACGTAAGAGAAGATGAAAGGAAAGAGGCTATTCATGATGTCCATGTCGTCAACGATTGGTAGCTGTCCGCCAATCAGCGTTCGTCTTCTGCTCGGCAAGTTTACCTCCTGGTGTGCGCGGAAGTGGACTGACAGTTGCTCTACAGCTGTTAGTGCAGATACGTCTATGTCCCGTGAAGCTTCTATCCCGCGACTGCTCGCGGCCCGTTGGACTGGGATGGCCGGCAGCCAGGACGCCGGGAGTTTGTAGCCATCTTCCCTGTTGATGTTGTCAGGCTGCTTAATAATTTCTATCGCCTCCCGTATTTTGTGTTCTCGCAACCACGATTCTTTCGCCAGTACTCGGGCATCCTGGGACCTGATAGGTTCTCCACAGTCACAGTGGTGTTCCTCTATCGCCGATTTATTATGTTGTTGTAATCGTCGATGTTACCCCAGTCGTTCGCTGATAACGTAGCTGACAGCCATATATATGAAGGACTGGGATAACGTCGACCGAATAACTCACAACCAGGCCTGCATGGAGGAGGCCTTGGTCAGCAGTTGACAGAAAAAGAAATTTGAGGAGCTAATGGGAAACAAACACCACTTACAGCTAAGTATGGATACATCTCATACCGTGGTTAACATCTTAACACAGACCATCAGTGAGGCAGCGACGTCATTTTTGGCCAAAGGATTAAACTTTTCAGTTACATCCACAAAGATTCCCACAGAAGAGATCATTCAGTCTGTGGAGGCGTCACTCCACCAAGTACCACGGGTCGAAGCAGAAAAGATATGGCAGAAAACTAAGAATTTTACAAACAGTAAAACCACCCAGAGCCAAAATCACACATGAAGAAATACAGGCCATAAAGGAGGTCAGGAATAACAAGGATATTGTAGTCCTACATGCGGAGAAAGGAAATGCTACAGTTCTGATGGACACTTCTGAATATGAAAAGAAGATGAACAAACTGCTAAGCGATCCCATTTACAGAGTAGAGGACAAATGTAAGGATGTAGAGGCTTATCTCACTAGGGTAAGGTTGATACTGCCTCCAGGAAAATTAAAGAGACCTTTGGAGATAAGAGAACCACTTGTATGAACATCAAGAGCTCAGATGGCAACCCAGTTCTAAGCAAAGAAGGAAAAGCAGAAAGGTGGAAGGAGTATATAGAGAGTCTATACAAGGGCGATGTACTTGAGGACAATATTATGGAAATGGAAGAGGATGTAGATAAAGATGAAATGGGAGATACGATACTGCGTGTAGAGTTTGACAGCGCACTGAAAGACCTGAGTCGAAACAAGGCCCCCGGAGTAGACAACATTCCATTGGAACTACTGACGGCCTCAGGAGAGCCAGTCCTTACAAAACTCTACCATCTGGTGAGCAAGATGTATGAGACAGGCGAAATACCCTCAGACTCCAAGAAGAATATAATAATTCCAATCACAAAGAAAGCAGGTGTTGACAGATGTGAAAATCACCGAACTATCAGTTTAATAAGCCACAGCTGAAAACTACTAACACGAATTCTTTACAGACGAATGGAAAAACTGGTAGAAGCCGACCTCGGGGAAGATCAGTTTAGCTTCCGTAGAAATGTTGGAACACGTGAGGCAATACTGACCCTACGACTTATCTTAGAAGAAAGATTAAGGAAAGGCAAACCTACATTTCTAGCATTTGCAGACTTAGAGAAAGCTTTTGACATCAAGTCTCTCTTCACTAACGTACCCAATGAGGAGACTACGCGCATTCTACAGGATCGGATCCCACCAGATATCTGCGATCTGGTGCGCTTACGCCTGTCATCTATGTACTTCACCTGGCGGGGAAAATATTACTAACAGTTAGATGGAGTGGCTATGGGTTTCCCACTCTCCCCTGTAGCTGCAGACATCTTCATGGAAGCCTTAGAGCAAACGGCCCTTGCTTCTGCTCCGTTACGTCCCAGTTGTTGGCTACTATATGTGGACGACATATTCGTTATCTGGCCTCACGGTGAAGCAGAATTGGGAAACTTCCTCCAGCACTTAAATAGCCTGCACAAAAATATAAAGTTCACACATGAGACTGAAAACAATGGTACCTTGCCCTTTCTGGATGTGGAAGTATACAGAGCTGCCGAAGGTAAACTGGGACACAAAGTGTACCGGAAACCAACGCACACTAATCGGTAGCTGCAAGCGGAGAGCCACCAGCACCCAGCTCAAAAGTATTCTGTCCTGCATACGTTAACTGCCCGAGCCTACTGGATAAGTGATGAAAATAATATCAAAGAAGAATTAAAGGAGCTACAACACATGTTTCGTGCCAATGGCTATGATGGCAACATCATAAGAAAGGTAGCTAAAACCAAAGGGAGTAGAACACGACAAGAAGGCAAAGAAGAGAAGCTTCCACTGGTACACTTACCATATGTAAAAGGCGTCAGTGAACGGCTAGGCAACGTCCTCCGCCGACGAAGTTTCAAACCGATTTTTCGAAGCAGTCACAGGATCCACGAAATGATAGGTTCCACCAAGGATGTAGTCAACAATCTTAACACTGCAGGTGTTTACGAACTGTGATGTGAGAGCAGAGCTGCCTACACATGAGAAACAGGGAGACCTGTCAGCTTACGAGTAGCAGAACATGAACGCTATGTACGATTACAACAACATAATAAATCGACGATAGCGGAACACCACTGTGACTGTGCACAATCTATCAGATTACAGGAAGCCCGAGTACTGGCGAAAGAATTGTGGATGCGAGAACGCAAAATACAGGAGGCGATCGAAATTATTAAGCGGCCTGACAACATCAACAGAGAAGAAGGCTACAAACTCCCGGCATCCTGTCTGCCGGCCATGCCAGTCCAACGGGCCGCGAGATGTTGCGGGGCAGAAGCTACACGGGACACGGATGTATCTGCACAAACAGCTGTAGAGCAACTGTCAGTCCACTTACGCGCACATCAGGAGGAAAACTTGCCGACCAGAAGCCAAACGCTGATTGGCGGACAGCTACCAATCATTGACGACATGGACATCCACAAACAGCATCTTTCCTTCCATCTTCCCTTATGTCGTGGCTAGCCAATCATATCAGAGGGCCAATTATAAGTTTTACAACAGTGACGTCAGACATCGATAGTCTGTAATAAATAGAAGCACCTATCCCCATGCAAAACCAGTCGTGCCCTGAGGAAGGCCATTGCAATTTGGCCTAAACGTCGGTTTTAGTTTATTATTGTTGTTAGTTTTTAGCAATGATGCGGCATAATATCCAGAAGAATTTGAATCACTATGACACCAGCCGAAGAAGCCTACGTTCTTATATTCTCTAACTGCTCTCCCGAGTACTGGATGTCCAGAAGGAGCTTGACAAGCTACTGGTTCCATTCGCTGTAGGTCCTCTGTGCTTTGTGTCTCAAGATAAGTGCAGTCTCCTGCTATGGCAGACACTGTTTCCTGACGAGTGTACCAGTGTTTTCTTCTCTCAGTTAACAAGTTGTGCAGTGTGCAGGCAGCCTGTTTAATTGTGGTAACATTTTAACATTTTCTGAAGGCAGATTAACGGTAGTAAGAAAAATCCTGAAACGACTTGCAAGAATGCCAAAGCTGCTCTTCACTAATCTTCTTCCTCGTGACAGTCTGTAATTGAAAACCTTTTCTTCCTTTGTGATTCCGTTTAAGGGGTATGGTTTCATAATATTGTAGCTCAGAGGAAAAGCACGCTATGCCAGTACAACCATTGGAAGTGTAACGTTTGTGTTCCCAAGCTTCCTGCCGTCAGGAATGTTGAGAATAGATCGGTCAATGACACACTCCTGTAGTTTGCATTTTGAAAACATTCCAGCATCACCAACAAGCCCTTTAGTTCCTACATCTGCCATGGCAAATAAAATGATACTGTTGAAGAATATGTAATTGAAAAAGTGAGATCCACTAGCTTGTGGGCATTTAATATGAATATGCTTTCCGTCCATTGCTCCTATAGTGTTATAAGTTCCACCTCTTCTCGAAATCCTCTGCAATTTGCTCCCACTCTTCTCTGCTTGTGGGTAGCTGTAAATAAGACTTTTGTACGTGCAAGGAAGTATGTAACTAATGGCTTTCATCTCTTATTTTATAGTATGAAATGCAGGCTCAATAAGAACCTTCTGTCGCATGCAATGAGCCACAGCCACAGTTCCAGCATCAAGCGTGGCCTCTCACAAAAAGAAGGAAAGGCACAACATATGTTGCAACAGACGTCATTGTGGAGTCCACCAGGACATTGAAGGCTGTGGCTGGTATGGCCAGGACTCTGCCCCAACCTGTCCAAGAAGAGTGCTACAATGCCCGTGCCATCCACATAACAGATGAACTGCGTGAGGTGGATAATGTGAGTGGTAAGGAATTTAGAATGGGCACAATACATGGTTTGCAGATATATTTGATGGACAAATGGGATGATGGGATTTGCTGCATGTGACAACTCAACAAGCACAACCGTCCGCCTCTGGATATATCGAGGTAGCCTTGCAGCAGTCTGGTATAGAAGGGTTTTTTTGTTTGGTTTTTTGTAGCTCTCCAGTCTTCTTAATCATGTTGTAAAACACATAATCAGCTTCATACATCTCTATTCATTTTGTAGTTTCGGACACCAATTGGTACAAGCTGTGTTAATAAAACAAAATAAAAATTATTCTTAATGAACATAAAGTATATTGAACATTTATTTACCTTCAGTCATTGGTCCTTTAGTGCTTTATAAATTGCTTCACGTTTCAGGTATTATTTTTTTAATGTCCACTGTGGAATTCAGGTGCTGTACTGTAAGCTAGAGTAACTTTCTCCTGTAGCAAGGAATCGGAGTGTTACAGTGAGCCTGTCTTCTGCAGATATAGCAGTTCTTAAGCTACTATTGTGCTTTGAGATATGTGGAATCACTTCACTGAGCACATACTGAAATGTATGCTCATCCATTCAGAAATAATTGATGTACGACTTGACTTCCTCCACTATAATCTCACATAACAAGTATTGCTGAATGCTTTTATCGTATCGTCGTGAAACCCATGTCTTCACCCAAGTACGTTTCCTTTTCTTCCCCCGCTTCTGTACCACATGTGCACACAGTGCAGTTGTGGTACAAGCAACTGCTGCAGTTAATAACAATTACTAGTTGTCAGCTATCTTGAACTTTGACGAAAAATATGATGACAGTGTAATGCCCCTTCTAGTGCTACGTCAAAGATCTTTGTCAAATATACTTGACAGAATATTGGATCAAATCTTTGACAAAGGAATTTGGTAGTGTAATACCGGCCGTAGGCCATAGGAGTAACTTGTGCGGAGGCCATTAATTTTCTTTTTAATGTCGTCAGCCGTGCACCCAGGCCATATGTCATGGCTAATAATATTTTTGTAGCTCTCCAATCTTTGTAATCTATTTTTATATTCAGGGTGCCTCACACTGTAAAGCAGCTCATCAGCTTCATGCATCTCTATTAATTTTGTGGTAGACTCCAACAACCAATTGTATTTTCGGATCATGTTTACAAACACACTACAGATGACAGAACTCTGCAGCGATGCTAGTGCTCCGCGAGGGAACATATCGCATTGCAGTGAACAGAAGACAAGTGACTTCTTTGATCAAATCTACAGTGAGGCCCTAGGTTTGATCAAATATTTGATGACATTTGACAAAGTTCCCTATTAAACCATCAAATTTCTTTGACAAAGATATTGGACAAAGAAATTTGATAGTGTAATAACGGCCTAACTTGAAGCCGACGTCTGCCATCTTAAGGTCCCTGTAAATGATCAAAGGTTTTTGACCAAATCGTTCTTATCTATCTACGGATTTGGCAAGCAAACACGTGCACGTTCAAACAATCTTTGTCAGTTTAACCTCAGCTCAAATCAGATGTTATTCGTGTTCATGGGCAGTTTGAGCATAGTGAGTACGGCCAAAAATACAAACACAGCAGTCCTGGCACTAATGTGGCACATTATTTAAAGAAGCAGAAGAAAACAAGACTCTCCACAGAATGACTTAAAATGCGAGATTTACCCATGAAAATTGCTAAAGGAATTATGACTCTCAGAATTCGATGACTACATCAGCTTTTTTCGAATGGACAACGAAGCATTTTAATACTTAATGGACAATGAAACTTTTTCAAAGTTATTAAGTCCCTCTTAAAAGAACAAACTTGCCTGTCAAATTCGCTCTTGTCTATCCATGTTTGTATGAAACAAGCTCGTACATGTACTAAAAGTAGCATTAGCATTAGTAGTAGTAGTAGTAGTAGTAGTAGTAGTAGTAGTAGGTATTCTGCCTTATGGCAGGTCTTGTCATGGGTTAAGCCTCTTCCATTTTTGTCTGTCCATAGCCAGTCTTTTCATTTCTGAATATTTGTCTCCTTCGATATTGTCCAGCATTTGATATCTTCTTTTTCCTCTTTCCATTTTTTCCCTCCACTATTCCTTTCACTCCTTTCTTCAATAAACAGTCCCTCCTCAAACAATGTCCAATCCAGTTCTCTTTTCTCTTTCTAATGACCTTCAGCATGTTTCTTTCTTCTCCAACTCTTCTTAATACTTCTTCATTCCTTACCCTCCCTTCCCATTTCATTTTTTCCATTTTTCTGCCGGCCACATTGGCCGAGCGGTTCTAGGCACTTCAGTCCGGAACCGCAAAACTGCTATGGCTGCAGGTTCGAATCCTGCCTCAGGCATGGATGTGTGTGATGTCCTTAGGTTAGTTAGGTTTTAGTAGTTCTAAGTTCAAGGGGAATGATGACCCCAGATGTTAAGTCCCATAGAGCTCAAGAGCCGTTAGAGCCAGTTTTCTCCATATCCACATCTCTAGTGCCTCCAATCTTCTTTCATCTACCTTCCTCAATGTCGAGGTCTCTGCACGATACAGTGTAATGCTCCAGATGTAACACTCGGCAAGTCTTTTCCTCAGATCTTTGTTCAGTGGCCCGCAAAGTAATTTCTGTTTCCTCTTGAATCCTACTTTTGCCATTGAATTTTTTTTCCTAATTTCTGTTGAGGAATACATATTATCCATTATTACACTTTCCAAGTAACTGAAGTTATTCACTTGCTCTGTTGCCTCTCCCCCTATTTTCATGCTGCAATTTCTCTCCTTTCCTCCAATTACCATGCTTTTTGTTTTCTTCTTGTTAATCTTTATTCTACATTCTTAATTTTGTGTTTAGATCATCCTTTTGCCAGTTCCATTTCTTCACTCATTACACCTCTTGTTCTTATTCTTTCTCTCTGGTTCAAATATAAATTTCTAATTAGCTGAATGTCCCCTCAGTCAACTCCATGTTTCCTTAGGATTTTCATCAGTTTGTCCCATCTGACACAGTCAAAATCCTTCTCAATATCAATGAACGCAACATACACCTTCATTTTCTTCTCCTCCCCTATCACTCTAAGTAGCGCCATGGCACCTTAAGTTCCCACTCCTTGCCTGAAACCAAATTGTTAATCTCCTATAACGCAATTCTACATCCTTACATTTGTCCTCTAGCCATCCCTGCTTAGCCATTTTTCACTTCCTGTCGATCTCATTTTTGAGACGTTTGTATTCCTTTTTGCCTGCTTCATTTACTGCATTTTTATATTTTCTCCTTTCGTCAATTAAATTCAGTATTTCTTCTGTCACCCAAGGATTTCTACTAGCCCTCGTCTTTTTACCTACTTGATTCTCTGCTGCCTTCACTACTTCATCCTTCTACTGTATTTCTTTCCCCCATTCCTGTCAATTGTTCCCTTATGCTCTCCCTGAAACTCTGTACAACCTTTGGTTCTTTCAGTTTATCCAGGTCCCATTTCCTGAAATTCCCCCCTTTTTGCAGTTTCTTCAGTTTTAACCTACAGTTCATAACCAATAGATTGTGGTCAGAGTCCACATCTGCCCCTGGAAATGTCTTACAATTTAAAACCTGGTTCCTAAATCTCTGTCTTACCATTAGATAATCTATCTGAAACCTGTCAGTATCTCCAGGCCTCTTCCATGTGTACAACCTTCTTTTATGATTCTTGAACCAAGTGTTAGCTATTGCTGTTGCTTAAGTTGTGCTCTGTGCAAAATTCCACCAGGCGGCTTCCTCTTTCATTTCTTATCCCCAATCCATATTCACCTGCTACGTTTCCTCTCTCCCTTTGCTGGCCAGAGTGGCCGAGCGGTTCTAGGCGCTTCAGTCTGGAACCGCGCGACCGCTACGGTCGCAGGTTCGACCCTGCCTCAGGCATGGATGTGTGTGTTGTCCTTAGGTTAGTTAGGTTTAAGTAGTTCTAAGTTCTAGGGGACTGATGACCTCAGATGTTAAGTCCCATAGTGCTCAGAGCCATTCTCTCCCTTTTCCTACTACCGAATTTCAGTCACCCATGACTATTAAATTTTCGTGTCCCTTCACTATCTGAATAATTTTTTTTCCATCATACATTTCTTCAATTTCTTCTTCATCTGCAGAGCTAGTTGGCATATAGACTTGTACTACTGTCGTAGGCGTGGGCTTTGTGTCTATCTTGGCCACAACAATGTGTTCGCTGTGCTGTTTGTAGTAGGTTACCCGCATTCCTATTGTTTTATTCATTATTAAACCTACTTCTGCATTACCCCTATTTGATTTTGTATTTATAACCCTGTATTCACCTGACCAAAAGTCTTGTTCCTCCTGTCACTGAACTTCGCTAATTCCCACTATATCCAACTTTATCCTATCCATTTCCCTTTTTAAATTTTCTAACCTACCTGCCCAATTAAGGGATCTCACATTCCACGCTCCGATCCGTAGAACGCCAGTTTTCTTTCTGCTGATAACGACTTCCTCCTGAGTAGTCCCTGCCCGGAGATCCGAATAGGGGACTATTTTACCTCCAGAATATTTTACCCAACAGGACGCCATCATCATTTATCCATACAGTAAAGCTGCATGCCCCCGGGAAAAATTATGGCCGTAGTTTCCCCTTGTTTTCAGCCATTTGCAGTACCAGCAAAGCAAGGCTGTTTTGGTTATTGTTACAAGGCCAGATCAGTCAATCATCCGGACTGTTTCCCCTGCAACTACTGAAAAGGCTGCTGCCCCTCTTCAGGAACCATACGTATATCTGGTCGCTCAACAGATACCCCTCTGTTGTGGTTGCACCTATGGTACCGTTATCTGTATCGCTGAGGCACGCAAGCCTCCCCAGCAACGGCAATTCAACTTTGCATGTAGCCTTCTGTTGAGCATCCATAGCAAGACTTTGGCTGCATGCTATATCAGGCTCATTAATCTATGTCCCTCACACTTTTTGCTGTTCTGTTTCTTTTCTACAGGTATTAAGATACTTTCTGTAAAGTCCTTTGGCTATTGCCCTGTAACATATATTTGATTACACAATTCAGTCAACTCTGTTTTCCCTTCTTTCTCCAATCACATTAACAGTTCTGCAGGAATCTCATCAATTCCCATTGCCTTTCCATTTTTCCATCTCTTTCATAGATGCTTTAATATCAGTAGTTAGTATTGCATTTCCTTTGTCATCATCTGCAACCTTATCTTCTTCTTCTCTCCCAAGCCCTTCTTCACTTGGTCGGCTGTCTGCAGCATATAGCCATTCTAAAGTATATATTCTTCACATCTTTTCAATATTTCCTGGTGTTCACTCACCATTTTACCATCTGCTGCATCTACTTCCTTTAGTCCATTGTTGTTTTTTCCCTGAATGTCAAATCCATTGCTTCTTTGTACATCAAATCATATTCTCCTTCTTTCTCTAATTGCACTTCCCTTCTTCTGTGTTTACAGTTTTCCATTTCCTGCAGTCATCCATCTTGGTCAACATATCTGGTGTTACCCATTATTGCTTTACTTTTTTCCTCTCCTTGGCTACAAGCATTTCCTTAGCTGCCGTTTTGATCCTATTTTTAAAATGATCCATCTTCCTTCTGTGCTTTCCATTTCCTGTCCTTGCATGGTGATTTCACAATATACATTTTCTATTTTTTCACAATTGCCTTGGACTTCCAGTTTCGCAAAGTTAAGAGGTCGTCAATTTAACTTTACTTTTGAGGCAGGTGTATGCTGTATTTTTGCACTAGTGGGAATGGCTACAAATGCCCCTAAATCATTTCTAACACTGCCTATGCCACTTCGTTTAAAGAAGAAGAAAACAAGATGCTGCTCCAGGAAATGATTTAAAATGAGAAATATGCAACTGAAAACCTGTGAATGGAAATGTTTCACTCAGAACCTGATGATTGCATTAACCTTCTGCAGATGGAAAGTAAAGCATTTAATAACTTGCTTAATGTTACTTCACCCTCACATAGAAAAAGTAGATACAACTATGCAAATACACTCCTGGAAATTGAAATAAGAACACCGTGAATTCATTGTCCCAGGAAGGGGAAACTTTATTGACACATTCCTGGGGTCAGATACATCACATGATCACACTGACAGAACCACAGGCACATAGACACAGGCAACAGAGCATGCACAATCCCGGCACTAGTACAGTGTATATCCACCTTTCGCAGCAATGCAGGCTGCTATTCTCCCATGGAGACGATCGTAGAGATGCTGGATGTAGTCCTGTGGAACAGCTTGCCATGCCATTTCCACCTGGCGCCTCAGTTGGACCAGCGTTCGTGCTGGACGTGCACACCGCGTGAGACGACGCTTCATCCAGTCCCAAACATGCTCAATGGGGGACAGATCCGGAGATCTTGCTGGCCAGGGTAGTTGACTTACACCTTCTAGAGCACGTTGGGTGGCACGGGATACATGCGGACGTGCATTGTCCTGTTGGAACAGCAAGTTCCCTTGCCGGTCTAGGAATGGTAGAACGATGGGTTCGATGACGGTTTGGATGTACCGTGCACTATTCAGTGTCCCCTCGACGATCACCAGAGGTGTACGGCCAGTGTGGGAGATCGCTCTCCACACCATAATGCCGGGTGTTTGCCCTGTGTGCCTCGGTCGTATGCAGTCCTGATTGTGGCGCTCACCTGCACGGCGCCAAACACGCATACGACCGTCATTGGCACCAAGGCAGAAGCGACTCTCATCGCTGAAGACGACACGTCTCCATTCGTCCCTCCATTCACGCCTGTCGCGACACCACTGGAGGCGGGCTGCACGATGTTGGGGCGTGAGCGGAAGACGGCCTAACGGTGTGCGGGACCGTAGCCCAGCTTCATGGAGACGGTTGCGAATGGTCCTCGCCGATACCCCAGGAGCAACAGTGTCCCTAATTTGCTGGGAAGTGGCGGTGCGGTCCCCTACGGCACTGGCTAGGATCCTACGGTCTTGGCGTGCATCCGTGCGTCGCTGCGGTCCGGTCCCAGGTCGACGGGCACGTGCACCTTCCGCCGACCACTGGCGACAACATCGATGTACTGTGGAGACCTCACGCCCCACGTGTTGAACAATTCGGCGGTACGTCCACCCGGCCTCCCGCATGCCCACTATACGCCCTCGCTCAAAGTCCGTCAACTGCACATACGGTTCACGTCCACGCTGTCGCGGCATGCTACCAGTGTTAAAGACTGCGATGGAGCTCCGTATGCCACGGCAAACTGGCTGACACTGACGTCGGCGGTGCACAAATGCTGCGCAGCTAGCGCCATTCGACGGCCAACACCGCGGTTCCTGGTGTGTCCGCTGTGCCGTGCGTGTGATCATTGCTTGTACAGCCCTCTCGCAGTGTCCGGAACAAGTATGGTGGGTCTGACACACCGGTGTCAATGTGTTCTTTTTTCCATTTCCAGGAGTGTATTTTTTGTCTCATACTTCGCCCTCTAATGACAGTCATTAAAATATCGCAGAGCAATATCATATAACCCACACCATACAGGGAAGAACTGGAACTTTAATTTCTTTTATTCATTCTACTCAGCTTGTATATCATTGTTTAAGTGTAAAACATTGTCTTTTTCATAATCTCTTTATGTGTAATCTTTTTCATAACCTCTTTATGTGTAACATATGGCTGTGAAAGATGTGGTACCTATACCATTTTGGTAAATGTCAGTGCTGTTTTCTTTTTGTAATTTATCATAGTTTTCATAGTAGTGGAAACTCATGACAAGGTGAGATAAAGCATAATAAAACAATTTTTCACTAAACATATGTGGCAAAACGTCAACACAATGTCTGTCATCTTGTCAAACTTTCTGTCAATCAAAATTTCTCTCAAACACGAGCTATGCTTGGCAAATACATCAAGTTGTGCCATACACAGTCAAATATTTGTAAGCATAGTTAAGTCTGACAAAATGTTTGATCGCTTGCGGGGGCATTAAATAGCAGAAAACATTAGGTCCACCATATTCATATCTCCACGGTTCAACGCAGTGATATTTTCCAGTGATGTCACTCTGACGTGCGTCCGCAGCTTGTGGTCTAGTGGCTAGTGTTGCTGCCTCTCGATCACGAGGGCTTAGGTTCGATTCCCGGCTGGGTTGGGGATTTTCTGTGTCTGGGGACTGGGTGTTTGTGTTGTCCTCATCATCATCGTCTTTTGCGACAGTGGCTAAATTGGACTGAGTAAAGAAATTGGACTGTGTAAAATTGGGACTTTGTACGGGTGCTGATGACTGCGCAGTTGGGCGCCCAACAAAACCAAACAGCATCATCATCACTCTGACATGCCTGTGCCCTGTTTCGACATGCTCGTGCTTTTCTTGAGGATTCCGACATCAGAGTGTTGTAGCTTACAGCATCTTGCATGCTTTACCTACTTCTTTCTGGGAATGTGCCATGGTTGTTAGGCATTCAGAGCAGCCCTCTGCTACTACGAATGTGTGGTGCTGATGTCGCTGCCAATAAATAGGTTGCCCAGCGTCGACATACAGCATCGATGACATTTCGTATGGTGGTACACAGCAATGAAGGCCACTTGGCCCATCGAGATGCTGACAGTGACGCCTGTCGCTTCCAGTGAAGACATCTTGGGTGTTGCCGTTGTGATGTTTGCATGTACACTGCCGTCCCGCCGGCCGCCGTTTCTCTGTCTGTGCTGTAGCACCAGAAGTTTGGTGCATGCACCTTTACTCCAGGTTTCAGCCAGGTTTTGGTGACGAGGCAGACGTCCACAGCCTCGCCACACAGAAACTGCCGAAACTCGCCCTCTATTGTCCTTAAACTGTTCGTGTTCCACACACAAATGGTGAGGCCCAGGACTTGTGTATTAGCCACGTTTGGGAGTTATAGATGCTGCTGTGATTTTGATCTGGGTGGCCACTTGCACTGCAGCTATGACAAGCCACGGAAATAGCATGACGTGCTGTTTGAATTTGTTCAATACCCCCCTGAGTTCTGCAGCTTCAGTTATTGCAGCTTGTTTCTCCTGGCGCCGTGTCGTCTGTTGAGCTTGATCGGCGGTTTGCGAGTCGGTAGCGTGATATGGTGGCCGCTTTCCCCGTCTACTGCGCCCTGGCTCGTTCTGGCTGGCGTCCATTGCTCCATCTGTTGTCTGCTCTCGATCGCGTCTGTTGCGATAGGCGCGTGTTCCGTCCAACGTCCACGCCCCTGGAAGTCACTGGCGGCGGTTGGTCGTTGTTGTGTTGGCCTGGCTGGCCTTTATCTCTTTGCCATTACTGCGGCGCAGATCCTTCCCTACTGTCTCGACTTGGATGGGGCCAGCCCTCGTTCGTGGTTTGCGGCAGCGTATTTGATGTTTCTGCAGCCTTGGTAGTTCACCATGTGCGTTTCCTGGCAGTTGCAGCTTCATGGTGGGTCTTTTTTTGGGATAGTGCAGTCCGGGCGGAAGTGTGTGCCAGCACACTTCACACATCTTGGGGACATCTGGCAGTACTTTGCGACGTGGTCAAGGCCCTGGCAGTTGAAGCATTGCACGGGGCCTCTTCTTCTGCGAAGTTTTCCTATTGTAACTCCAACACTACTCGAGCTCTTGTCCTGGAAAATCTTCCTCTTTTCCACGTTGTCATCCAGGATGGCAAGGAAGAATGATGTGTTGTAGTTGTCTCTAGGTGACTTCATTCACGAGGTAGCGCGAATGTTGTAGCTCATGTCCTCCAGAAGCTCTATTAAGTATACTGGACCCAAGCTGAAGGAGAGCTTGCGGAAGACGACCTTTAGCGTATTAATCAGCTGTAAGGAGCACGTGAAGCAGTGCAACCCATCCTTCTTCGTGAGGTTCAAGAACCCGATGTAGTCTTCAGTTATCTGTGTGACAACTCTGTACAGTTCGCATGCTGTTACGCGAGTTGTGAAGTTGCCCTTCATGACTGATTTTATCTTCTCTTCGAATGTTTTGAAGGCACCCACAAACAGAATGATGACAGGTGATTGATTATCCATCTTCATCCCTCCTTCCTCGGCGAGGTTGGTGAATCGGTTGATGACGTTGATGCTGTCTGCTGTTGTAAGCATGATCACCCTGGCGATGTGCTTACGTTTCGGCTTCATGAAGCCATCTTTGTCTGGCATGTGTGGGCCCCTGGTGCTTTTCTGTGACGGCTTTGCGGCAATGCGTTCTGTGCTAGTGGTGATTGTATTCCCTTCATCTGAGTACTTCCACGAATTTTGCTCCTTTGTACACTCTCAGCTGCCGGTTTTGCCCCTAGTATGAGGCCTAGCAGAGTTTTCTGCGATGGGGTGATGTCATTGGCGGCCACGGGGCAGCAGACAACGGTCATGGCATGCAAAGCTGAAACTTTGTCTGCAGTGCTGCTCGTAATAGTGAGGTAGGAGGCAGTTGGTCCTCCTACATCCAGTTCACCTGCTACAACATGCAAAGGAAAGCCCCACGCAGCGGAATATGTTCGCCGGTCCTAGCTGTGTTGCACCTTCCTTCCTGGTTTGTAATGTCATAAGTGGCGGGCAAAATGCCAAACCACTCATTTCCACAGCCGAGGCTGCGTCAGCATAATGATGATCCAATTCAGTAGAGTCCATGCACCGGTCTGTTGCAGGCAGTGTGTAGGATGAAGCCTCCAACAGAGCAAGCTCTGCTGAGCAGTGAACCACCACGCTACTTGCTTCCACAGCCAAAGCCGTGGCCATATAACAATTCATGAACACTAAACAGTAACCGTCTCAGAGTCCGATGTCTTCTGCTGGTTCGTTACTGGTGGGGGGCTGGACAGAGCCACCAGTAGAGCGAGTTCTGCCAGACAGCAATCCGCCACCTCCTTTGCTTCTTCACTATAGTCCACACAGGAAGATATCTCGGCGTCGAATTGTTTGGAACGTTGTGAATAGCTATCGACTTTTGTGTTTTTATTCCCCCTGTTTCATCAAAAATGCTAGCTGGCGTTGTTTACAGGCGTACTAATCGATTCGATCATAATCTAAAATTTAAACAAATGATATTTTATTTGTAAGAGAAACTGTTCAAGCAATGTTTTCTTTTGTATACATGAATTGTGGTTTCGCTACTTATTTCTATTGTTTCATGTGTTCTTCGTTGCTTCCCAAACTGCAAACATTCCAGCATCAGAGCCACACTGTATCAACGGTCTCGTCCCCACACAACACAATGCTGTATGACAATGCTGATTGTTGGTTCAGCATCTCATGCCTTAAATTCATCCCACCGATGATTATTCATTACTCACATTTTCTCTCTCTTTAAATAAAAAAGATTCTGGCCAGAACACAAGGAGACAGTTGTCTTGAATGTGTGAGTTATGCATGTATGATTCTATTAATGTATCTGTGTATGTTTTGGTTCCTGTATGAACAAGACTTTGGCCGAAAATGTATGTATGTGAACACTCTTTTCGTCGTGCCTGCCTGTTGCTCGGTGTGTGAGTAGCACAGTCAATCCATTTCACAATATAGTTATTCCCTCATTAAGTTTGTAGTCAATAATTCACTGCACTTCAGCATGAGCAATTACATGCATAATTACGATACCAGATGATAAAAATGACATCCATTACACCACATTAACGTTGTGTGTAAAGCCTAGTTTACACGACGACACTAGGTAGCAGGCAACTGCGCTACCGGCCATTGCTCATGCACGCTGCGTGTTTGTGCAACTCGTTGGTGAAACCAAACACTTTCGGCGTGTTACAACTTTGGCGACACTAGTTGCATGAGTTTTGAGGTTATTTGTGTTCGTAGAGTGTATACAAACTGAAGTATGAAGTGGGGAACTGAGAATAATGTTCGCGTTTTGGACATCTAGGCTTTGCATAGGTGTTTGTGGGATTTCAGTAATGCTGACTACAAAATTAAGCAACATGCTGCTGTCGCTGGGACCGTCATGTGAGATCATAACATAGATAGTTTGACAGTATCTGAGCTGCAGGGCAAAATTTATTGAGGTAGGAGCACATATACAACTGAATTAAGAAAAGCATCGTTTGAGTTGGCCAACTCTCTGTTAAGGAATATTGTTGACAGGAGGGAAGGCTATGTAAATTTAAGAAGCTGCATTCTTTATTCAATATTCATCTATTCAAAACGTCGCTGCAGTGCTCCCCATTCACATATCTTAGAATTTTGAAATATTGCCACTGTACAGATCCATCTTCAAGAGAGTAGTTTGCAAACCATTCTCTTCTCAATGCGGCCTGCTTCGAATAATAATTATTGTTGCTAATGTTAATAATTATTATTGTTAATGTTAGTAATGATTAGTGTTAATGAAATAGCGTCATCGCCAATTAAAATCGTATCTTATAGCATGCCGGGTGCTCTCGATTGTATTGCACGCAATATGATATGTAATTTCAGGTCTGGCGACAGTACTTCATGCATTACAGTACCTTTATTCCTTGTTGAATAATTAACTCTATTTAGAGAAAACGTGAACAGTTCTGGTGAGATTATCCCGTGATACAAAATGCCTGACAGTCAGCAAAGTAAAATTTGAAACTGAACTAAAAAAGTTTCTCTTTGACAACACCTTCTATTCCAGAAGAATATTTGCTATTGTAATGCGTAACTGCTATATCATTTCCTTCTCTTCTTGGTTATTCGAAATATATCAGCAACAAAAAGTTAAAAGTCAAAAGAACAGAATAACGTGCGAAATAGCCTTTCTGACATAAAACAGCTGTTGCGTGCACACTATAAAAATATTTAAGTTGGAGGCAAATCCCGCCCACTTTGGCTCAAAGCAATGTACAGTGTAAGTCTGTAGCGTCATCACCCTTCTTTTTTTACCTCCATGTTTTAATTTAACAGATATGATCGTTAAGTTATCAGGTCTTTACGTAAAATTAAATTTCATTACAACCGACGTTATACAAGCAAACGTCATGACAAGCGGCAACGCTGTGAAGACAGTGTACTATCAATGAAATACGAATTGTGACCGTTGTGACTGCAATTATTATGAGATCTGCAATATCTAGTAAAATCTTTTTCTATACCAGTACATCCAAACATCGCTGATCTGTCTGTAAAGGCGAGCTTACCTACTAGTTTGTTATTGTACAAACTGTAGTAAAAGATAGCGTGAGAGGGTGAAGAGACAGAATAAACAGCATCGTTGAAACATGTTAGTAGAGATTGTATTACCTACAGTAAAAGTATATTATCATTAAATAAGTAAAATTTGTCACATGCTATACAAACACATTGTCCCAGGGTGTGTGAAAAGTTGCCATTACAGAGGCGATAAAAACTATACAGCGGAATTTGCAGTTAGCAACAGATAGAGACGCACACGGAAAATTCTGAAGAAAAGATGAATAATTTGCAAGAGCTCCACGGTCTACGTGAATCATTTTGAAGAAAAGGACATTAATAACAATAAATACTTTTAAAAATTTAAATGAGCGGATGTACCCAAGGACTCGACCAAAATTACGGGGAGGCGCGATTCCAATAACTTTCTCCTATCTATCACATTGGTTAGTTAAGCCAATAACAGTCTGGGTCTGGGAAGGGTCCTAATGGAAGAATGCTGAAGTGAGAGCAAGATCTATGTAAGTGAAATGACGAGTGACTTGTAGAAAATGTGATTAAAATGTTTACCAACGTGTGCGAAAACGTATATAAAATTGCAGGAAGTGACAAATTGTACCACAGTGTAATAAACAAATCGTTATGTTTCTACAGGCTGTCGGTGGAAGAAATTCTAAAAACTGAACCTGGTTTATGGATTGGCAGTTGTAAAATTATTACGTTCTTGGGCAGTTCAACTGAAAATAAGTCAAATAAATCTAAATACAAGTATTCTCATATCCTGTTCCCATGTATTTGACCCTGTTGTTACCTGTTTTTCTGATTAAGGAATAAAACAATACAAAGCTAAGTATACACCAGTTTCAAACAACACCATACAAAACATTAGCCTATCAAAAACAATTCAGAATCATTACTGACGTGAAAGCTGTGTTCGCACAGTGCATTTTCCTGCTTTCTACAATTTTTTACATTTCTCTTTGAGTAATTGCTTGTGGATGTACAAACTTCTGGAGTGAATTAAGCAAAACAGCTCATAAGAAGAATGTTGTCTGTTAAACCAAACATATCACTATATCTTACTGTTTATTGTGAAGAAACATAATGAAATTTGACTTGAGGGACTGTATAATAACATTACTAACGACTTTCTGCATTAGTGCATGATGGCGATTTTTAATCGTCTTTTGCATTTGTTGCTATAGAAAAAATGTTTATTAACGTGTTATGCATGTGCATATAATAAATTCTGCGCTATTTTTGACAGTTGACGGAAGTTTACTTTTTATGTGTGTTGTCATATTTTTCGTCATTTGTGAATAGAGTCATTGATTCATTCTTGTGCACGTGTGTTAATCGCAGTTTTGCGTTTATGTATAAGCATTTGACACATTCTGTCGTATATGGTAGGCCTGGGCCCATTTGATTTCTGCACTATGCGCAGAGATCCGTTTTCATGTTTCATAATTTTCGACACTTGTTAAAATTACATTTATGGATGTTTAAATAGGAAGATATCAGGGGTTAATTTTCCTATAAAATTGTTAAATCCACAATTTCTTGTAAAATAGGTTTGTTATTAATGTGAAACGATATGTCCATTCTACGACCCAGCCATCTACTTGACAACTGCATGGTGTTGTCCTACATCTACATCTACATCTATATCTCCATTTATACTCCGGAAGCCACCCAATGGTGTGTGGCGGAGGGCACTTTACGTGCCACTGTCATTACCTCCCTTTCCTGTTCCAGTCGCGTATGGTTCGCGGGAAGAACGACTGTCTGAGAGCCTCCGTGCGCGCTCGAATCTCTCTCATTTTACATTCGTGGTCTCCTCGGGAGGTATAAGTAGGGGGAAGCAAAATATTCAATACCTCATCGAGAAACGCACCCTCTCGAAACTGGCGAGCAAGCTACACCGCGATGCAGAGCGCCTCTCTTGCAGAGTCTGCCACTTGAGTTTGCTAAACATTTCCGTAACGGTTACCAAATAACCCTGTGACGAAACGCGCCGCTATTCTTTGGATCTTCTCTATCTCCTCCGTCAACCCGATCTGGTACGGATCCCTCGCTGATGAACAATACTCAAGTATACGTCGAACGAGTGTTTTGGAAGCCACCTCCTTTGTTGATGGACTACATTTTCTAAGGACTCTCTCAATGAATCTCAACCTGGAACCCGCCTTACCAACAATTAATTTTATATGATCATTCCACTTCAAATCGTTCCGCACGCATACTCCCAGATATTTTACAGAAGTAACTGCTACCAGTGTTTGTTCCGCTATCATATAATCATACAATAAAGGATCCTTCTTTCTATGTATTCGCAATACATTACATTTGTCTGTGCTAAGGGTCAGTTGCCACACCCTGCAGCAAGTGCCTATCCGCTGCAGATCTTCCGGCATTTCGCTACAATTTTCTAATGCTGCAACTTCTCTGTATATTACAGCATCATCCGCGAAAAGCCGCATGGAACTTCCGACACTATCTACTAGGTCATTTATATATATTGTGAAAAGCAATGGTCCCATAACACTCCCCTGTGGCACGCCAGGGGTCACTTTAACGTATGTAGACGTCTCTCCATTGATAACAACATGCTGTGTTCTGTTTGCTAAAAACTCTTCAATCCAGCCACACATCTGATCTGATATTCCGTAGGCTCTTACTTTGTTTATCTGGCGACAGTGCGGAACTGTATCGAACGCCTTCCGCAAGTCAAGGAAAATGGCATCTACCTGGGAGCCTGTATCTAATATTTTCTGGGTCTCGTGAACAAATAAAGCGAGTTGGGTCTCATACGATCGCTGTTTCCGGAATCCATGTTGATTCCTATAGAGTAGATTCTGAGTTTCCAAAAACGACATGATGCGCGAGCAAAAAACATGTTCTAAAATTTTACAACAGATCGACATCAGAGATATAGGTTTATAGTTTTGCTCATCTGCTCGACGACCCTTCTTGAAGACTGGGACTACCTATTGAACGCTCTGACTTGTGTAGACAAGGCTACGGTTTCCACAACCAATGAAAACTGCAACTGCAGTACGGAATATTAGTTTACAGCTGTCGCCTTCGATAGCTAACTACGATATATTTCAGTCGACAATAGTACTATCGTAGGACAAAAGATCGACATACGAAAAATTTGTATCCCGTACTTCAGTCGACCTATGTAGATCAACTGAAGAATATGACACTATGGCTAGCGAACACGAAAAAAGCAACAGACGTAACATTGGCATCCTTTACCTCGCTGTTCTTTTCGCCTTCGATATTGCTAGTATCAACCGAAGAATAGAATGCCAGTAGTAGCGGAGGCGAAAAAAGCAACATCTGTAAAATTTGTATCCCATACTTCAAGGATACTAGTGATAGCGAAGGCGTTGGAGTCAACATACATTAAATTTGTATCCCGTACTGCGGTTAACCATACAGACCAGCTAAAGTTCGGGATACCACTCATATACACCAACAGAGATATTCTGTGCAACGTTGCTTCCTTCCCTTTCTTTTTTCTTTCTTTTTTGCACTAGTATCCCATTCTTCAGTTGAGCTATTTAAGTCAACTGCAGAATAGGATACTAGACCTCAAAGAAGCGATCTACTTAACATTATGTTCGAAATATGAATATGTGTGATATTTGGCTACCACCTGTTTCTCTGACCTGCGCTCCTCTGCTTCTCAACATCCGTCTTTGTTGTTAAATCTGCGGAATACATCACCTGCAGTAACTTGTGATGTTAATGGTCAAAGCCGACGGGTTGTATCCCATTCTTCAGTAATCCCAGCAGTTGGGCAAAGTCGTAAATATTGAGGATGGAACAATTGTCCATAATGGTACAGGCGTTGAGTTTCCAGTAATTACCACACAACCAGAATGAACTACCTTTCTTAGGGACCGGACGCATGGTGGAAGACCAGTTACTGTCGGAAAGGAATACGATGCCAGCATTTAAAAGGTCATTAGTAATTGTTTTATCATGGGGCAGTTTCTTAAGAGTGAGACGGCGTATGTTGTTGCGCATGGGAGCACCCTCCATCATTATTATCCTGCAGCAGCTACCATTCATAATCGTGTCCAGGTGTAGCGCCTGTATGGACAGAGAAGACTCATGAAAGTCATACCATGCAGTGGTGGCATGATTAGACGATACACTAGCACGAGGCATGTCACTGACTTTACCTTGTGGTCGCTGAGACCTCTATGGAGGCAAGGCTGCTGTGGTGGGCGTGTCTGCAATGTGAGTCGGCTGCGAACCTATAGGCTGCTGAATGTGTGGTGAGCATGCACCAGTTATTTCGACATGTTGTCGATCAGCTGTTGAAGCTCTGAGTTATGCGTCCGTAGCACTGGTTAGTAAACTCGACCACAGAATAGGTGAGGGATCAACAAGGACCACTCGGACCCAGCGACTGGTGGTGCATCACATTTCACCAAAGGTTGCGTATGCATAGAAGGGAGAGGCTGCGAGGTGAATTCTTGTTTAAAATGATGTAGACCTTGATCAGTGGTGGCAAATAGAGCTTGGCAGCTGTTGTACATTGCAGTGTGCGATGACACCATTGTATGTGAAGTTCCCAATATATCAGTGCAGTCATGGCTAGGTTAAGCACATGGGAGCCAATGTCGAAATAATGTACATGATGACATGGAACTGGTACTTGCACTGTTGATTGTATCTGTGCTCCACAATCGACGCCTGGTGTGTAGGCAAAGAGTGTGCAGTCTGATGTATTCCATGGAATCGATTCATTGTCTATGCAGGCCACATTGAATAATGATAACAGACGAAGATAGTTGTTAAACAAAGAAGAATCCGGGATCACCAGTGTCAGATCTTATGCTCTGCCTTCAGCAGGAAAGGGAATTGTGGAGGTGGTGGGTATCTACCTTTTAGTGAGAGGTAGTAACTGTAATGTAATAGATGTAAGTACTTTCAGTATAAAGGGTGTAATAAAACTAGCAGCAGTTAACTACAAGTGCCATAAAGAGAAGTCTATAAAAACCTCCACATCATAGTCTAGATGTTTTTTTCGAAGTTCTTAATGACCTTATTTTTACATAGAGAGTACACACGGTGTGGGTATTAATCCTTATACTTGTCAGAGGCAAGAGAAGTAACCCAGCTATAAGAAACAACGTGAACTACATAATCTCAATAAAGTCTATGCATGAGAACATGAGCATATACCTCACTAGTGTATCACAGAGGTCCAAAGATCTTGGCTTTTGTCATCTTAAGAGGCTTCATGGATTATCAATAGTCGCCACAACCTAAAAATCACTCAACTTTTAGAAAGCAATTTTTTACACAAGCTTGTGAAGCAAGGCTTAGATCACACTATATGTTTCCCTGTCAAAGGCTTAGCATGTTTGGAAGTAAGTACAGCTTTGAAATTGAGCAACAGAATATGGCGCAAGTTCAGACACTACAAGCTAAGAAGGACAGAAGTCAATGTGAAAAAAAAACAACTAAAAACCAAATGTTGTTGCAGTGTGGAATATTTCTCTCTCTCTCCCTCCCTCTCTCTCTCTCTCTCTCTCTCTCTCTCTCTCTCTCTCTGTGTGTGTGTGTGTGTGTGTGTGTGTGTGTGTGTGTGTGTGTGTGAGTGTGTGTGTTCACTTTTAATAGATGCATGTAATCTTTTAATATGTAACTGTATTTATAAACTACAAAAGCAAACAGTAGAAAATACTTAAAGAAATGGTATTACAACACAGAAAATTTTCAGAATTAGAAGGAGTGTTACACCTACTAAGAATTTAACAGGTTATAAATATATATCAAATAATGAAGTACAGTTCCTGGAAATAGTACAGTTTCAGGACATCTTACAGATTATTCTTCTGAATACTTCAGTTTACAAATTAAAAACTAAAGACTTGTGTGTACATCTTAATGTAATTTTGATTTGTTAATATACAAATAACAGTGTTAAATTTTTTATTGTTATTAGATCACTCGAGGATTACTTACAACTTTGTCATTTCCTATGGATAATTTCACACCAAATTCTGTTTGTTTCCTGGTCTTAAAGTTCTTTGTTGCAATGGTTGAAGAACTTATATTTAGATGAGTTTCATTTAAGTACTTTAAACTTTCACTGGTTTCACTGTTGCACAGAACCTCCAGACTGTCATAGGCTTTGTGTTTGCACACAATTACTGAATCTTCTGCACACAATATTAATTTAGGGTTAGGAGAACAGTACTTTTTACCGCTAACCTAAATCAATAAAACATGGGGTCTCAAGTTGGAACCTTGAGGCACTCCACATTTGATTCCAGTAATCTTGGATCTGAAAGACCCATATTTGTTTTAAGTAACATAAATTGTTTCCTGTTGTTCATACATGATTTTATTAACTCATAGTCAGTTCCTCTAATACCCAGTTTTCACAGCTTGTTAGGTAATATGGCGATGTTGTCATAATTAAAAGCTTTTTCTGGATCGAGGAATCCTCCAGTAGCATACTCCTTCTTCTGTATGGCAGTGAGTATTTCATCTATTACCTGTGATGTGGCTACTGAAGCTGGCTTGTTTTTCATGAAACCATTCAGATTTCGAAATATTAGATTATGTTGATGCAGGAATGTGATTAGTCTAGAATAAATACCTTTCTCAACTAACTTAGAACATTCAGGTAATACTGAGACAGGGCAGTAATTTTCTTATAAATTGGGGTTAGCTGTAGTATCTTTAGACTGTCTGGGAAACAACCTGACGCAGATACATCATTTACAGAGTCTGGCGATATACTGTCTGTCTTTTGGTGAAATGTCATCCACACAATTCCGAAGACCGCAAGAGCTGAAAAGTGCGACAATTATCGCGCAATCACCTCAACTGCTCGTGAATTACAGTTGCTTACGCTGATGACAATGCTATCCACAGTGACAGTGAAGAAGAATTATAATATCTGCTGAATGGAATGAACAGTCTGATGAATATAGGTTATGAACTGAGAGTATATAGAAGAAAGACGAAAGTAATGAGATGTAGCAGAAATGAAAAGAGCGAGAAATTTTACATCAGGATTGAAGGTCGCGAATTAGATGGAAGATAAGGAATTCTGCTACCTAGGCAGCAAAATAATCAATGATGCACAGACCAAGAAGGACATCAGAAGCTGACTAGCACTTGAGAAAAGGGTATTCCTGGCAAAGAAAAGTCTACTAGTAGGAAACATAGGCCTTAATTTGAGGAAGAAATTTCTGAGAATGTACATCTGGAGCACAGCATTGTATGGTAGTGAAACATAGATTGTGGGAAAACCAGAACAGAAGAGAATTGTAGCAATTCAGATGAATGCAGACGAATGTTGAAAATTAGTTGCAATGAGAAGATTAGGAATGAGGAGGTTCTGTACTGAATCTGATCAGAAAGGAATACATGGAAAACACTGAAAGGAAGAAGGGACAGAATGGTAGGACATCTTTTAAGATGTCAGGGAATAACTACTGTGGTACCAGAGGGAGCCTTTCAGGATAAAAACTGCGTAGGAAGACAGAGCTTGGAATACATACAGCAAATAATTGAGGGTTTTAGTTGGAACTGCTACTCTGAGAGCATCAAAGCAATCACAAACAAGGAGCAGCTCTTGTATATTACATGCTGAAAGGTCAAAATGTGGACAATGTGGTGTACCTTATATGCAAAAATTTGAAACTAGCAATTTCGAGGATGCGGCGCAGACTGATGTCTAGTGGCGTTCGGTTACTGCATGACAAAGGGAGACCACACACTGCTAGAGTCACATTAGGTACCATGAAAGACCTGAAATTCGTCTGCTTGATCGAACCCCATATTATTCGGATCTGGCACCTTCACATTAACACATTTTTAACCCACCGAAAGAAGCTCGTAGTGGATCAAGATTCGGTAATGACGAGGAAGCCCAAGCAGAAGTGCATGACTGGTTATGCACACACCCCTAAGAATTCTTTGAATTTAGAATTGAAAAGCTTATCCAGTGTTAGCAAAAATTCATGGAACTTGAGGGGATTACGCTTGAAAATAAATAAGTGTTGCATTCCATTCTAATAATAGAGTCTTTTAAAAAAATCCAGTATTTGATTGAATGGCCCTTGTACAATAAAGACACGCTAACACATATTAGGCGAATCTCGTTGTAGTCTTTAGCAGTTTCTTTTAATTCCCTATTAATATTAAAGTAACACAGTATAAGGGGGTGTAGTTTGTGTTGTTGCCCCGGATTATGATTACACGAATATTTTGTCAGGATTTGTATGTGCTGGGTCCTTGAGGTACGGCAATACGCGAACACGAGAATTAAGTTTAAACAGTTTTATTAACAAAGGCGGATTATAAAACATGCACGCTACACGCACCCATCATCACTGTGTCTGACATCCTAACACTGCCTAATATGGTCGAATCGAAAGGCTCCATGGTGAGGTAAGAAAAGAGACATATTCGCGCCCGAGGCCGCGCTAGTTAATACTGCCCGCTGCGGATGGCGGCCAGTCGCGTACTCTGCGTCGCTGTGCGGTCGGACGCACGTCCACTGACCAAGCGAATCGCCAGCATTCCACACAAGTCGCCTGGCGAGCACGTGTTAACGTACCGCACAGCTGCGTGCAACCCATAGACCCTTACAACGGCATCATTTCCGCTTCTCCTGCGATTGACAGGACAAGGAAGCCATAGATTTTGTTTTGTGTACGCCTCTTCATGGACACTGCCTTCTCATAGTGCAGACTATTTGGGTGGAGAGGCTTGTATGTTCCTGTGAAGCTAAGAGCTATGCCATCTGTAGAGCAGTTACTGGCAGGTTCTCCCATGCCAACAGGTCACAGTGGATGAACTAGACAAAGCATGGGGGGGTGGGGGTGGAGGGGAGTCCAACAACACCCCATCTCTCTTCCACATCCATTCCCATGGTGATCCCCAATTTCCTAGTTACCATTATGAAGGGTGCGTGGTGCATGGGAGGAAGCCTCACGGATTCCAGGTGACCTCCATGAGTAATTAGCCTTGTACTGCCTCTGAGTGGATACTTTTTCTGGAGCTGAATGGGTAACAGACCAGTCAAATATGTGGAAATCTTCATCGAAAATTTGGCCAGGCCAAGATGAAATCCTTCTCTGGGGCTCAGAGGAGAAAACTCGGAGAACAAAAAGGAACGGAGGGCAAATAATAGTTCTCTAAACACAAATAGAGGGATTTAAAAGGTCGCAAACCTAAGACCTCCATCAAGAACTATTTCGGAGTGAAGGGGTATGCACCTTTCTTATAACCCCAAGACATGGAACAATAGAACTGTGGAGGTGTCTAACACTCCCAGTTCTCAGGACAATTTGATCGAGAAAAAGCTAAGGCACAAAACAGGAAAACTCGCCTACAGTACTACTACTACAAATCAATTTTAGGGTGGCTGTTATCCAGCAGGGATATGCACTTGGCAGCAGCATCTCACAACAGGACGAGATAGTTAAGGTGGCTGTCTTTGAGAAGATTGGTGAGGCGCAAGTCCGGGTCCCGAATGCAGCAGGGACTGTCTGGGCGGAGGTGCTCTAAAATTATTCTGTGAGGAGGTGGGAATAGTGCTGTGGATCAAGGAGACAGTACTCAAGCAGCTGCTCAAGACAACAACTGAACTCTTCAGGAATGGAGAGAGAACATTTTGGGTTCCGAAACTTCCAAATGAGGGTTTTGTAAAGAATAGAAAATATGTATGTAGAAGTAGGCTGTATTTGATGGTCAAAGCCATATGGTGGAGTCGGTGAAAAATGGGTACTCAAAGACGGAGAGCGACTATGGGGGCAAGATGGAGACTGTAAGTGTTGAAGATTAACTTGCAATACAGTAAAGGGCAAATACATTCCTGAGTCCTCTTCTGGGAAGACAGGAAGTGGACATGGCCCTGATCCAGGAAACCTATTTACATCAAGGGGCCATATCGGACCTTGGACGAACTGGAGATACGTTAATTTATGCTAGAAATTTTTTAAAAAAGCTCTTGAACATGAATTTACGTCAAGAATTGGATTTTTTTTTCATTCTTGCTGATGGCAGACTTTTGTTCCAGCGACTTAGTGACCATCAGGAGGAAGCACAAGGGAAACTGTAATCACCTCAGCTTACCTTCCGTATGAGGACAGTGCTCTTTCTTCACCAGATGTGAGGAGACAGCTAGACAGCTGCTCACAGCTCATAAAACAACTTTTGGTTGATTGTGATGTCAATTGTGGTGATGGTACTCAACAACTCGAGAAAGTACCGCACCCCAGTCGACAAGCCGCTCTTGACACGCGCATAGAGCAGCAGCTGTTTAGCTTGGCAGTACGAAATATACCGAGGCCCGCCAGGGGCCGCAGCTGCCAACCCATGGCCATCTCGTGTGTGGATAGTGATAAGTTGATGCCTCCTGAAATACTGGAGCACTGAGGTACGGCGGACAGTTCTCTTCAGTGCACCGAGTCGTGTGCAGTCTCCAGTTACCGCCGAGTCTACAAGCTGCAGTGTTCTTCCTCCGAGACTTATGCTCCGCAGACAATGTAGGCCGGCTCTGGGCTCTACGTATCACTCAGAGGTACAGTGACAGGGCTTTAGTGATACGCCCGCTAAACCCGCTGGACAGAACAGGTGATTAGGATTGTGGAAAGGGCCAAATAAGGTTCGGGTCAGTTTCACCTCAAAACTGAAATTTATTGTAATTTAATAACACATTTACACCCAAAGCGGCACATAGCCGAACTTCTACAACCACGAGTTTCAAAATGCAATTCTTTCATGGCTGAAGACCTCCAAACAAGAAATCTTAAAAACCAAGAAGATAAAAATGCAGTTAAAATAGCAAATAAAATAATTAAGAAATATATTAATATCACAGCTAGGCCGAAAGCCTCAAGGCAAAAGCGGATAGACAAACATAAACAAGATGCAATACAAAGGGGCAAAGGGCCGCAATAAAAATTTTATGATTTTAAAATAAATTACCATAACCTTTCAAAGGCAGAAGGTCACAGTGTTTAAGCTTGAAAGGTAATTTTAAGAATAAGGATCAAAGGCTGAAGGCCCACAATTAATTTTCCAAAATTAAAAAAAAATAACCATAAGCCTTAAGTTTTAAGTAGCTGAAACAGGACTAAAACAAAAGACAACACAACGACAATAACCTACCAACAAATATCCACTTGCTTCAAGTCACACTTACTTACATAAAACACAGTAAAACCAAAAATGTTTCTTTTATCATTGGCTATGATAGATTATAAACAGACAATTAAACACCGTGAGAAAGACAGTACAGACAAGAGCGCTCAGAAGCCTCCAGGGGGGTCAGTCTGCCCTCGTTCACTTAGGTGAGACAGATGGTGAGCCCAACTACACTTATCCATCAGAACTCAACCAATGGACAGCCACGGACCAACCGAAAAACGACTTGCTTACCAACAAGTGGTACATGAGAATTCAAACACAAAATGTTACGAGCGTGATTATCCACAATCAAATATGTATATGTATTAAGCTGTCAAAACTACACACTGTGTTGGACAGTGACAACAGGTGAGGAAAGGACACTGCCTGAAATTAAGTTAGTGGTCAGGGCAGGTAACCGGAACACTTATGGCCACAACGCAGAAAATTCCGCTGGTGCACTTGAATTGTAATCAACCAATATAGTTAATTGCACCACATGGCGGCTAAATTTCAGCAGTAGAAACACTCAGTGTTGCTCACAGGAAAACCTCCCCAAACGTGAACCATCGAAACGAACCACACAACATGAACAGACGTGGCTTGGGTACTTGAAACACAACGCAACTTTGACGTCCTGGGTCGGTGAGCCACGAAGCTCATAGCGATCGGACAGCTCCACACACGCTCCGACACTGCGCAAGGACCGGCAGCGGACCCAACCGACTGCACCGCGCGGAGATAACTTCCTGGTCCGCAGCAACCTGAGAAGCACTTCCACGAAGACTTGAACGATACTCGACAGTAACTAAGCACGCACGAAGACAAATCGGGAGTCGATGCACACACACATAGACGACTCATGAAAGATTGGAGAGCCAAAAAGCGTAGTCCGGTACAACGACTGACCGACGATCCACCAAGACCGTGGCCCGGCTCACGTGATGTGTGACGGCAATGGTCGGGCGAGCCATGTCGACGCAGACCTCACTGCTGTTCCAACCCGACTGCACTAGTGCCGCATTGCAACGCCCCGACTGGAAGGTCCACACTGCGCTCGAGATGCGTTCCAACTGACTGGCCAGCCCGAACTCGCGATCCGAGCTGGCTTACGACAGACAACGACCGGGAAGTAATAGCAGTCGAGCAAAGATACTACGAGAGGCGATATATCCGTACACGCTGCTACCGGCGCTCACGCTCAGGCAAAGCAGCAACTCAGTGACAGTAGTAATTTAAATAACGTAGTGAGATGGAAGAACGTTAAAAACATGTTGTAAAATACAGGATGGCGGGAACACGAGCCACGCACGGCTCATTTAGTATTTTAGAGGACTGGTAATAATTTTAAACGTGTAATTGTGCTGGACATTTCACAAGAAAAAGCATCATTTAAACTTAGTATTTCTTCATATTTAACAAATATCATTTTATTACTAATCGTTGGGAATCTTCGGCGCCCTCCTGCATTCCCAACAGCAATACTCACAACCTATTGTGAGGAAGCAGCGACATCAAGAGTAAATATAACTACATACTCGAATATTTACTCGAGAGCAGCTTGGAGATTTTGAATAGGAGTAGGGAACCTACCTACAAAAACAGAAGAAGGTAAGAAGTAACTGACATGAGTTTGATTTATGTCAAAAATGGCATGTGGCGTTGGAGCTTATCTGAGCAAACGTATTTGAAGTTTGAATTTGAAATGTATATTAAACAGACTATGGCTTACAGGAATCGTAAGAAAACAAACTATGACTCATATAGAAAAGAACTGAAATCACGCTTAGTAGAACTCAGAACCTCGATAAGTAATCCAGTAGATCTTGAGGAAGTGGCAGACAAAGTGGCGTTTGACATTACGTCTTCATACTTTCAAAACTTTCCAATCAGCAACAAGTGCCCAAACAGGAACGTGCCTCAATGGAACAAAAAACTGAATTTGCGAAAGAATGTAGGTAAGGAGACTGTTCGACGTTGCACGCAGGAAAGGACAATGGACAGAATATCGGGAGGCCCTTGCCAAACACAACCTTGCGATTAAGTAAGCGAAACTAGCACACTTCAAGGTATTATGTGAGGAGGAGGAAGATACAACTACTTGCTCCAAACTTTATAAAATCCTCGCTAGAGTACTGACTAATCCAGGAGGCACTCTAAGAAAGGATGGAGTTGGGTATACAAGGGTAGCGTCTGAGAAACTGGATGTGCTTCTCAAGACTCGCTTCCCTCAATGCATTCTGGCAGATAACACAAACCAAGACTCGGTTACTGGGAAGTACTGATTTACAGGTAACCAAAGGGAGAACTGGGAATCTACCAGAGAATGTGTTGATTTCAAAAACTCCAGAGCTCAGAGGAAATGTTTCAACAGTTCACGTCACCAGGCGGAGATGGAATCTTTCTGGCTCTGCTTAAGGAAACAGGAGACTGATTAATTAAATTCCTGTGCAGACTGTTTAGAGTCCAGCCTAGTAGCAGGAGACGTTCCAAACGCTTGGAGGACAGGGAAGGATGGTTTCATTCCGAAGCCAAGGATAACTGATTATACCAAGACCAACGGTATGAGAGCAGTCAGTCTATTCCGCTTTTTCCTAAATGTATTAGAAAAACCGGTTAATGTGCAAATTAGGGGAAGGAGATTAATGAAGTTGGTCTACATGTTAACTGGCTTGCTTATCAACAAGGGAAATCATGTGTAACAGCACTTCACCAACTGGTGCGAAGGTGGTAAGCTCTACACTTTCAGGAAATTGTTCTTTGCATCTTCCTGGATATCGAGGGGCAAGCAGCTCTTTTGTAAAGTTTATGATGTGGGTAAAATACTATGGAGGTAAACAGTCGCTCACTTGGTTCTCAGGAGGATATTGCCATAAGAAAAAACAAATATGGCGTTCTATAGATCGGACCATGGAATATTAAAGTCTTTAATTGGGTAGGCAGGTTAGAGAATTTGAAAAGAAAAATGAAGTTAGGCATAGAGGGAATAAGTGAAGTTTAGACACAAGAAGAAAAAAAATATCTGATCACATGAGCACAGTGTTACAAACACAACATAAAATAGGGTTAAAAATAGCGACCGGTGCAGGAGTAGGTCTAAAAATAAATAAGAAAACATGGGTGAGGCGCTATATTGTGAACGCACTATCATAGCGAAGTTAGGCACAAAGCCAACATCCACCACAGTATTGCAGCTTTTTTATGCCTAGTCTCTGTAAATGATCAAGAAATTAAAAGAACGTCTATGAGATAAAATAAATTATTCAGGTAGTTGTGTAAGGGACACAAAAATTTTATTTTGATTTGGGACTGGAATTCAACAGTAAGAGAAGGAAAACAAGTACCATAATGTTGACAAGTGAAATAAATGAAAGAGGAAAGAATTTTTATCATTGCAACGCTAGATTGCATAATATGAAAGAAGGTTGTGTACTTAGAAGAAATCTGCAGATCGTGGATAGTTTCAGACAGAATATATAATGGTAATACAAAGATTTAGAAACCAGGTTTTAAGCTACGGAACATTTACAGAGGCGGAGTGAATTAGGTCCGTAATTTATTGGTTGTGAACTGCAGATTAAAACATAACCGCAGAAAAGTGGAATGTCAAATAGAACGATCACTCAGGCTCAGTTGTAGGTAAAGCGGGTTCATAGGATACTGGGAAAATTCAATCAGTCTTCGAAGAAGATTTCTTACAATTTACCCGTGCGACCCGTCCCAGAATACTACTCAATTGTGTGGTACCTACCTACCAGTGGCGTAGCGTGGTTGTAAAGGATGGGAAGACTCTACAGGTATTATAGGGAGACAAAATACTACAATAAACAATAATTTAAACAAATGAAACAAAATACATCAAATAAAACAACAACTACTACTACTATTACTGCTACTACTACCACTACCACTACCACCGCCACTAATAATAATAATAACTAACTTGTTCAAGAAAGGATGACAAATTTGTAGAACTCCAGCAGCAAGAGAAGAAGCACTTATATTTTCTTCTACACAAGTGCAATGCGCCTGTCTTTTCTTTACGCACTCCGCATCTCGTGGTTGTGCGGTAGCGTTCTCGCTTCCCACGCCCGGATTCCCGGGTTCGATTTCCGGCGGGGTCAGGGATTTTCTCTGCCTCGTGATGGCTGGGTGTTGTGTGCTGTCCTTAGGTTAGTTAGGTTTAAGTAGTTCTAAGTTCTAGGGGACTGATGACCATAGATGTTAAGTCCCATAGTGCTCAGAGCCATTTGAACCATTTTTTTTTCTTTACGCAAATAAGTCTATAACTCGGTCTAAAAAGATCTGATCACTGGATAGCTCTCCAATTAGTGTCTTTTCTATTGCTAACGTGCTCAAACATGACAGCCGCGTGTTGGACATTGAATTCCTTAAATAATTCTTCACTGGTTTAAGAGTACTGATGCTTCGTGCTATGCTTGCTATAATTGCGGGTAGGGTTAAAACCAAATGCAGGAACTTCGTTGTTTCTTCATAAACAGAGTTTAAATCATTCTTGACAATGTACTTTAAGAGGATTCTTGGACATAAGTGTTTTTTCTCATCAGCGTATATGTTACACAGTTCATGCTCAAGTTGTTCTTGTTCGAGAAAAGCATATTGTTCTAATAACTGAAGCAGCTTCAACTTTGGGAATTCTTTTTGTTAATTTGGGAAACACTTTTCGCTCAGAAGTTAAACAAACTGAATTTGGGATAAAGTCTTTAAATCTTCTTTCCATCTGAACAATTTGCAAATCCAATATCTCGTAAGTTAATGCCCTGAGAGGTGTCACAGGATGATAAGCTGCCATTCAAATACAAGCTGCATTTAATGCATTCATCAACGAATGTTCCCGTTCTTAATTGTTATAAGTTTCTCAAAATAGTTCTCATTTTGTCGTGGCAAGCGATTATACTGACATATTTTGACTGAATAACATTAAAGAGATGATCGACATAAACAAAGACTCCTCAGTAGAAGCAAAGCAAGTAGACAAACGTAGGATCATCCATTCGTCGTTTCATTCCTTGCAGCACAGCTCAAAGAGTCTGGGTCCTATTGAGAGTCTGTACGATCAATTATATAATTAAAAGCACCATATAACTCAGAGAAATGACAAGATATTGTTGAAACTGTCCTGAAACGAAAGTTTAGCGAGTGTTGCTCACGTATGGCAGTTTAATCCTTTCTCAGTTAGCAATAGAGTTCGTGTTCATGATTTGCTAGAAAACAAATGGAATGTAGTACTATTACTTACAACCATGCGTACTTGTCATATGATTCTGGAGGCATGTAACAGTACCAAATTCAGGTGGTGTGCTTAACAATGAATAAACGGCGCATGGAGACAGAACTGCTTGACCAATTGTTGTAGTCCTCCTTCTCTGCCCTCCATTACTGAAGCGCCATCATCTGTTTGACTAACCACATTTACTTCCACATTCCATTCTTTCAATAGTGCATGAATAATGTTTGACAAACCTTCAGGAGTTTTAGCTCCAGAAACATCGTAAAACCCAACGAATCTTTCCCCAATTGTGTCTGCAATACAGCACCTGAATATTATAATCATTTGACTCTTGCATGACGTGTCTAATGTTTCATCAGCCTGAATGGAAATGAAATTGCAGTTCTGAATTTCAGATTTTATTTTCTCATTAACTGCCAAAGTTATCATTTCTATTACATCATTCTGTATATCTGGAGAAGTTCCTTTAAAGGTTGAAGATGATGACAGATGGTCTCGGTCTAACTTCTTTCCTTGCGCCAACAATTCCAGATAGTTACCGTAGTTGCTAGAGGATTCATCTTCTCGATAGCCGCAAAAGGCTAGTTCTTGTTTACAAACAAATACAATTGCCTGAATAAGACGAGTCAATACTCTACTGTTGGATGCAACTTGTTCATTTTATTTCGTTGCCGTCAGACGAGCGGCTTCAGAAAGGCGTGCTTAGTTCTACTTTTGCCCAATAACTGAAATGATTCTTTGTTCTGCAGGTGACGTTTTGATATCTGATGCTTTTGTGCTTTTCTGTCAAAGTTCTTTAGTACAAATGCCCTCACTGCACCATTCCTTTTCACCACCGAACAGAAGACATATATAACAAAATAATCTGTAATTAACTGCATTCGCAGTCATCCGAGTATTCTTTTCGTACCAGGCTGTCTGAAAAGTGCACTTTTGTTTGGCTTCACTTAAAACTACACTGAGTATAAGAATAGTTCGTTTGTCCTTCAATTTGCACTTTTTTCGTTCGTTAATGTAGAAAAAGGCGTTTTTAATAAAAATTCTATAAGGTGTTCATTTGCTTGCTCACTCATATTGGCGACGCAATGAAAATATGTGCTAAAATCACACAAGAATGGCTATGAACACAAACCGCGGGACTGTTAAAAGCCAGCATAGAATCGGCAGAGACTAGTCTCGATAGCTGCTAGCAAGTGCAGCGCACCAGCCTTCGTGGAAGAGGGAAAGTGGAGGGGAGCCGAGAATGCCACTAAAGCGAGCAGAGGCACGCAGCCAGGGAGGCAGAGACTGGGAGCAGTCGAATCTCAAGCAGGCAAATACACCAATACTCAGGGTGCGGCACGGGCTACAAAACTGATGTCTTCACACATTTAGAGCTCTTAGGAGAAAGTTATCTATATTTTTGCTGTGAATTACTATTGCATCTTCTTTAAGCAGGAATACAGGGGAGACTAAGTCTCAAAGTCTTCCCTCACGCTACACCACTTCTACCTACACCAGTTAGGACTAAGAGAGGATGTGTAACTTATGCAAACTATCTCAGCACGAATGGTCACAAGTTCGTTTGACCCACGGGAGAAAGTTACACTGAGAGAGAGAGAGGGAGATATATTCGATAGCTCTTGTTACATAAACGAACATGCTATACCTCTGATGCAATGATATCTATCGGAGACATGGCAGCGCAGTTAAAAATCTGTAACAAGTTGTTAAGCAAACACAGCCTTGCCAAGACTCGTGACCACTGGTAAATAAGCTGACCACATACGGCCACAGCAAGCAGAACCTCACGTCATTGTCTCCTGCCCGTCTCCATAAATGTCACAGTTCTCAAGCTCTGAATTCAGTTGGTCATTAGGTTCGATGAAGCATTCGATTCATTGACTGTCACGGTGACACCCGTGTATTAGATGCTCCAGCACTTCTCGTGAACACGCTGCTTGCTATTCCTGAGATGGCAGCATCCAAGTAACCCTGACCTGCCACTCTTGGGACTTCACACTGACGCCGCCTATCACATCACTGTTGGGGAGACAAAGAGTATTTGAACACTAGTACGTCCTGCGGTGCTTACCGCACCAACATCACCCCTACCGCTGTGTGAGGCGGCCGTCCGGAGCATCTGTTCCTGATCGTCGCTGCAGGCACCTCCTGGTGCCAGGGCCTGCCTGTATGGAAGGGCCAGAATCAGCCGGCTACACGACTTCCGACAGCGTGGTTCATCTCTATGGGTCACCGTAGATTATCTTCATTTTTCGGAGCGGCATCGAGGACGCTCAAATGCAGTCTGGGCCTTCATCTCACGCTTCGTCTTCGCCTGCTAGACGGCAGCCCGCACGACTTCGGCTGAGTTGCTGAGCAACCTTGACAGCCGAAGCGACAACAAGAGTCAGCAGATTCCTCCGTGTCACCAACACGATGCGCCAGCCGAGGCTGAAGAGAAGACTCAAAACTGAATCTGAATGAATGAATACTAACACTCTAATCTTGTTTTATTAGCACGAAAGACGCTCTACGGATTTCACCTGCTTTAACTGAGGAATCTACAGCAGTAGACGTAGTTGGGCAGCTTTCTTGCGAGTTGCCCTTTTACATATTTACTGTAAGAGAAAGATATAAAGTGATAAATATGAGTAATTTACCTTGTGTTCTTGATGTGTTTTTACTGATTCAGACTCATCAAAACGTATACTGAAACGTTTGAAAACATCTGCGTATAATATTTACGACAAAGAATACGTTGGGACTAAGCATTCTATGACGACACCTATTTGATTAACATTATGGATATTGTATCAGATGTAGAAATGGCTTCGAGACCTACGATTGAACATCGCTTACATTTGTGAGAATGTGTGATACAGTTAGTTTGGTGATCCAAATGGAAAGTATCGTTCTTCGGTGTGTGCTTAGTCTTAACGTTTTCTTTGTCGTAAATGTTTTCAAGCGCAGATGTTTTCAAGCGTTTCAGTATACGTTTTGATGAATCTGAATCAGTAAAAACACATCAAGAACACAAGGTAAATTACTCACATTTATCACTTTATATTTAATTTACAGACGCGCGAAATTTGGCACGGACTTCAATGCGAGATGCCTTTAATAGGTTCCACAACGAAACATTGTCTCGAAATTTGGTAGAAAATCAGAAGAAATTCTGGTCGTATGTAAAGTACACAAGCGGCAAGACTCAGTCAATACCTTCGCTGCGCAGTGCTGTTGGTACTGTTACCGACGACTGTGCCGCTAAAGCGGAGTTATTGAACGCAGTTTTCCGAAATTCCTTCACCAGGGAAGACGAATGGAATATTCCAGAATTTGAAACACGAACAGCTGCAAGCATGAGTTTATTAGAAGTAGATACCTATGGGGTTGCGAAGCAACTCAAATCGCTTGATATGGGCAAGTCTTCAGGTCCAGATTGTTTACCGATTAGGTTCCTTTCAGATTACGCTGATACAATAGCTCCCTACTTAGCACTCATATACAACCGCTCGCTCACCGATTGATCTGTACCCACAGATTGGAAAATTGCGCAGGTCGCACTAGTGTTTAAGAAGGGTAGTAAGAGTAATCCATCGAACTACAGACCTATATCATTGACGTCGGTTTGCAGTAGGGTTTTGGAGCATATACTGTATTCAAACATTGTGAATCACCTCGAAGGGAACGATCTATTGACACGTAATCAGCATGGTTTCAGAAAACATCGTTCTTGTGCAACGCAGCTAGCGCTTTACTCACACGAAGTAATGGCCGCTATCGACAGGGGATCTCAAGTTGATTCCGTATTTCTAGATTTCCTGAAAGCCTTTGACACTGTTCCTCACAAGCGACTTCTATTCAAGCTGTGAGCCTATGGGGTATCATCTCAAAGAAAAAAAAAAAGTTTCAAATGGCTCTGAGCACTATGGGACTCAACTGCTGTGGTCATCAGTCCCCTAGAACTTAGAACTACTTAAACCTAACTAACCTAAGGACATCCCACACATCCATGCCCGAGGCAGGATTCGAACCTGCGACCGTAGCAGTCGCACGGTTCCGGACTGCGCGCCTAGAACCGCGAGACCACCGCGGCCGGCGGTATCATCTGAGTTGTGCGCCTGGATTCGTGATTTTCTGTCAGGAAGGCCGCAGTTCGTAGTAATAGACGGCAAATCATCGAGTAAAAACTGAAGTGATATCAGGTGTTCCCCATGGAAGCGTCCTCGGACCTCTGCTGTTCCTGATCTATATAAATGACCTGGGTGACAATATGAGCAGCTCTCTTAGATTGTTCGCAGATGATGCTGTAATTTACCGTCTAGTAAGGTCGTCCGAAGACCAGTATCAGTTGCAAACCGATTTAGAAAAGATTGCTGTATAGTGTGGCAGGTGGCAGTTGACGCTAAATAACGAAAAGTTGTGAGGTGATCCACATGAGTTCCAAAAGAAATCTGTTGGAATTCGATTACTCGATAAATAGTACAATTCTCAAGGCTGTCAATTCAACTAAGTACCTCGGTGTAAGAATTACGAGCAACTTCTGTTGGAAATACCACATAGATAATATTGTGGGGCAAGCGATCCATAGGTTGCGTTTCATTGCCAGGACATTTAGAAGATGCAACAAGTCCACTAAAGAGACAGCTTACACTACCTTTGTTCGTCCTCTGTTAGAATATTGCTGCGCGTTGTGGGATCCTTACCAGGTGGGATTGACGGAGGACATCGAAAGGGTGCAAAAAAGGGCAGCTCGTTTTGTATTATCACGTAATAGGGGAGGGAGTGTGGCAGATATGATAAGCGAGTTGGGATGGAAGTCATTAAAGCAAAGACGTTTTTCGTCGCGCTGAGATCTATTTACGAAATTTCAATCACCAACTTTCTCTTCCGATTGCGAAAATATTTTGTTGAGCCCAACCTTCATAGGTACGAATGATCATCAAAATAAAATAAGAGAAATCAGAGCTCGAACAGAAAGGTTTAGGTGTTTGTTTTTCCCCACGCACTGTTCGGGAATGGAATGGTAGGGAGATAGTATGATTGTGGTTCGATGAACCCTCTGCCAAGCACTTAAATGTGAATTGCAGAGTAATCATGTAGATTTAGATGCAGATGTAGAAATTCAACTTATTTTACTTACTGTGTATTGACGTCTAAACTCTCAGCTTCCAAAGCTCTGCACTTTTAACAGGTTCATCATTGCTTAAAAACAGCTCTTCCGTTGTGCAAGGAAACTACATGCTTGGGCACATGAGCAAACGTACAGTTGTCAGCTTCAGAGTAGCTTCACTTATCCATGTTTACTTTACATTTTGTGATTCTTGTTCGTAATATATTCAGTGCTCTCCTTGTACGATACTGCAGTTGCTGCCTTTGAGTGATTTCCTCTCCGGGGCACTGCTTTGTATTTTGCAGAGATACGCGACGAGTCTCAGAACGGCCTTCTAGCATTATTGACCTTTAGACAAAGCTCTTTTTTGACTTAAAGAAGACAGTCGAATTTTAATGTGCTTATACATTAACTGCCGCGGGCCGTTTTTTTTCTTTTTTTGTCTGATATCTGGTGGTGCTATGGTCGTAAGTGGGTAAATTCGGTGATAATCCTGACAGTCTCACTTAAAGTGTCGTCTACTTGTTTGGAGTGCAAGACGCCTCCCATATTGCTGCCGCATATTCTTCGGCTGCCCGTTTCTAATGATCTAATGACCTCACTGTCGAAGGACCGTCTAACTCTAATCTTCCTTCCTCTTTTTCTCTGGCTGAAAAACAGTGTTCCACAGTTGACGATAGAAGAAGTTCATGCCACACTCCCTATGTTAATCCAGTCGGTCTACATGTAATATTGTTTCTTGTACATATTTTTACTTTAAGCTCAGTGCAGTCCTTCTCAAATGACAGTGCACTATCTTGGCTGCTGCAGTGAGTCTAATCCATCTCTATTCTACTTGTAACTGTCTTGTGGATTCTCTGTTACACAGGTGGTATGAGAATACTTCAGTTGTTCCTGGATTAGGTCGCTGATGATTTTCCTCATAGTACTTTTCCAAGATTTCCAAAGAATCTGTCAGTTTTCTTCAACCTGTTTAAATGTTCTTCCTTGAGCAGTAATGTTGGTGTCATCCGCATATGAATATCTTTTTATTTCAGGCTGGTGTGGCTGGTCAATTGTGTACATATTGTACAGAACAAGGTAAAGTGGTAATCCAGTCTTTAGGGTTCTCCGTCTATTTTACTTCCACTGGAGGGCTGCGCACAATCTTCGATTCTGTAGTATGCCTCTTAATACCAGTCGAATGTCTCTTCTTATTTCATAGACTTTAGTTAGCAATCGTTGGCGGTTTACTGCATCGTACCCAGCATAAAAGTCAACAAAGACAGCAGCTGTTGTCAATTTCCATTCGAAAACGTCTTGAGTGTGTTGAGTAAGATTTAGTATTTGACTGGAACACACTTTCCCTGGTCTGAAACCAACTTGATTCAGCGATAAGTTTAGTATCGAGTTTGTTAGCTGCTGTTGACAGAATCATTGTTTTAAATAACTTATGGAGGTGGTAGGTTAAGGAAATAGGACGCAAATTTTTTGCTCAGTTGTCTCTTTTCCAGAGTTTCGTAATGCTACTACTTGTGCTTTCTTCCACAGTTTGTGAATCTGAAATGTTTTCAGATATCTGTTCATCATCGTCACTAGCTATTCATTAGTTTTTAGATCAAACTGCTTTATTTAGTTAGTTCGTTTCTCATCAGGGGTTTCTGTTCTGTTTTCTTTCAGTTCTCGCACTGCTCTTTCCAGTTCTTCAGATGAGAATGGAGCTTCTAGAGATTCTCTCTCTTCTCCTACGTTTCACTTGAAATTCAGTCTAGTTGTCTGCTGTCTTTTCTTCCCATTCAGTAGAAGCTGGTAAGCAATCTGGTTCGCAGTAAAGTTTGTGCTCAACGGTGGGCTAATAGGATCGTTGCTAAGATTTTTTGTCAGCTTCCACGCTATTCGACTATTCTGTATCATGTCCCAATCGTATAGTAATTTAGCTAGTATTTCCCTTCTTTGTTTAGCTGTGTTTCGAAGTAGTTCTTCACCTTGAGTTGTACGTAATTGCTGAGAAATGATCTGCCTTATACTTTCTGCGAAAATCGTTCAAGAGGCCTTGTGAACTTGAGTCAAGACCAGTTATAAATTATGTTCTACATCCAAATGGAATATGCCTGCTCGATATTTTATTTGAAAATTCGACAAATTCCTCGTAGTTTTTTGGGTCTGCCTGTATGTTTTCAACTTCGAGACCCAGTTCTATTCTGAAAGTCTTCCATTTCGCTTTCTTGAAGCTAAATATGCGTTTTAAAGGCACAATTTATATTCGGGCAACTTCATAAACTACATCAAGATACAGGGATATATTGCGCCTTGTAGAAGGGCTCTTCTGCTGCTTTTGTAATGAGCTGTGTTCTCAGGAATGAAGATTTGGCAGGATTACACAAGCTCTGCTGACTGTCGCTACTAAATGATGGTCTTAGGCTAGGGTCGAAAATAGGCATCAGTCACTCTCTTCCTACCCATTTTTTTGTTCTTCCCCATTTTATCAATCGAGCTATAGCCCCTATTTTTGGCATTTTGACACTTAAAATCTCCCAATATAATCTTCATGTTTTGGTTATAAAAATTATTGGGCATGTGGAAGGTAAAATCAATGTTAGGTGGTTTGCACACTGACATAATAGTAGACGACTGTAGCACAGTTGTTAAAACTTTCAATGTTGTTTGTGTCCGTAATATTTGTTGGCTTAATCTCTACATCCGATCTTATAACGATTGTTCTTTCTGGCACGGTAATACGATCTTCATCCCTTCACTTTTTGGTATTGATTCTTTTACCCTTCTATGTGTTTCCTGCAATGCTAAAATTTCCCATGGACGTTTGTGCACTTGTACTATCGTCAAATTTCTTCTCTCTAGACAGTCCTTCGGCATTTAATGAAGTCCTCGCAATTTTTGGTCTTGAAAAGGATCAGTTATGTATGTTTGCTATCTTTCTGCTATGCTGCGGTTGAAGAATTAGCCGTTGAAGCTAGTTTAACGTTTCCAGGCTACGCTCGATTGTGTTGTCTATACAACAAATCATTCGTTGAGGCTCCTTTCACGTACCGTATCCGGAACTAAGGGAATGGGTCTGGAGAGCCAAGACTCTCATTCAAATTCAAATCCAGAAAATAGAATTCTTGTCCTATGATTTAAATTCAGTATCGGACTAGTACACATCTGCAGCCAAAAAATACCGAAAAGGAGGAAATGAAGTAGGAGGCTTTCCTCTGGAAAAGAAAGAGAAATAGACAAACTCTGGCTCAAAAAGGCATATATGCTTCCTAAGGACGGGAGGCATTATATAGCAAAGATACGATCGAAAAATGGTCCAGAAGTAGAACGCGTTTGGGGAATCAGAGAGGAAGGTGAGTGGTAACAGGCCTTGCATCGTAATAATTGAGGGAAGCGACGATGGTGCCTGTATGGATTTCCTACCTCGGAGTAGCAGGACGGATGGAGGGCAAAAGCATTTGTTCTTTTCATCGTGTGTAAGCCTCACGCCGCGTCTGCTGCGACAGTGGGACGCAGTATTTAAACAGCGTCATGGCTGATAAACGATCACGCGACGACGCAAGACAGCATACATCGGTGCTGAGGGACGCAAACCCTTTATTTATTGCTGACGATGTAGGTGGCACGCAACGCGGCCGACTTCGAGGTGCACACAGACGCACTGTGTGGACAGCCAGCAACATGTTCTGCGTATTATCCGCCAGGTAGGTCTCCACGTGTGCTCGTGTTTCTTACAGGTGTGACAAGTGTGTCTCAGTGGTGAGCGGGTAAGTGTAGTACTAAAAATTCAAAAGATTATGTTCCAACAGTTTTTTCTGTCAGTAGTTCTTGTACCTCTGGTAATGGTTTGTATGCAGAGTATATCATAACAGCGAAATGTGAAAGTGTAAACTAATTCCTAGGTTTGTAAAGCGGCAAGCTCGGAGAACACTTAAAGAGGGTGTATACGAAGGAGATAGCTTACAAAACACTCGTGCATCCTCGTTGAATATTCCTCAAGTATTTGAGTCCCGTACCAAATAGAACTCATAGAGAGTCTCTTAGAGCTGGCGCTCCCAGTGTGAAGTGTACGAGTAATCCGTGCACTGGGGCAGCTTGGCATCTTTCGCGTTAACAAATCCTTACCAGAGGCGAAAGAAGCGAAATGGGAAAAAAGAAATTTGTAATCCCAATGCGGGATTAACCCCTGGACCTTTACGTTAGTCGTCTGGAATTTACACAACGAACCACCTACTCGATAGGCTCTATGAGATAAACATACAAATAGAGTAGTTTACTAATGGAGAAATTGTTTCTTGTTTCTTTCTATAAAACTCATTTACGCCACAAGAATGACGTTGGCAGGTTCTCCGTTACGAAGTAAGAAACGGCAGCAAACATATTCCAAAATTGAAATGACGATGCCGCTTGAAGACATAAATAGCTGCTGCTTTACTTCGCCTGGTTGACTGGCTAGCCAACCACAGAGACATCTATCTGTCCGTGTTCAGTGACCAAACTGCCCTTCTCATGCAGTCATGAACAATGAACAATAAGCAATCAGTAGACATGATGCCGGTCTGCCCCCAATGGCTGGTCAAGCAATACGTTACACAAACATCACCATTATAAAATATTTTTACTCCATAATTTCTTGTCATGTCTGCAAAAGATTTGATAAAAGAAGCCTCCTGAAAACTCTGCGAGTATCGATCGCCGTTCAACTGCTTTATTTTATCAATTGCTGAAGGGCTGTACTGTGAATGATTCCAGCAATCTCTTCGCAAACTTGTAAATTCGTCGAACGTCATGTCAGTTCCTATGTGTCTGATAAATGTGTTTTAAATTTATATTATCCTGTGAAAGCAAAATAAGGTTTGCATTATCTCTTATCAGTTGTTTTGGGATCCTGGAATATGTCCGCTTCAGGTAAAAGATGACAACACCTCTAATGCCGCCCGAAAAAAAAAAAAAAAATATGTGCATATTTGATAGCGATTTTTCACCGCCACATCGTCGAATATGAATACTGCATTAGGTTTCGCCCCTTCAGGTGAAAGTCTTAAATGTAATACCATCAACATCTGAAAGTATTTCCTCAAGTAGTGGGATTTGAGCTGGACTAGTGTTTTTGAGAATACGTATACAATCTCAAAGCAAACACTGTCTGGATGCATCAGTAGGGGGACATGGGGACGTTTACCTTCCCACAGTCAGACGGGTCCCTGGGAATGGACCTGATGCTGTCCGACAGTAGTGAACCATTCTTCTTATTCTGTTTTTCTGAAGTATTCTCAGACCAGTCAGTTACACGAAGCTCTTGTGAAGTGCGTGTTTTGTCCACACGCTCATGTTGAACACTGTTTAACTACACTAGTACATAGAGGTTTTTTTAGGGAAAAAGAAGAACTCTGATATTATACAGCAACTTTACTTATTTCTACAGATAGCTGCTTATGTATACATACTCTAATAAGAAAGAAATTTTATGCCTACTATAAGTGTTGTAAACTCATACACGATGTTGCGTATTGACATGCAACACACATCAAATATCCGCGGGATTCAGAGTTTGCCGTGGCAGTTCCTTTTAATTTGTCCACAATGTCTTTTATAAGCTCAAATGTAAGGCTGCCACCTCAGTCCATGGTCAAGTGCTTGTTGTATAGCGTAACTGCTGCACTTTAATTCTTGAAGCTATGTTCCTCTATGTGAGTCGACACCGTTTTGTTCAAAAAGTTTCATCATACATAGAAACTCGCTTGCACTGGTCTCGTGATCAGTCAGTACCACTGCAGACGTTGTTTGAGTATCTCGAGTAAACAATCCTGAAATCGCCATTGAGTTGTCAAACAGCCTTCATTACTCTGGAAGTGATAATATTGCTTTAGAACTACAATAATGTGTCAGGAGGAAAAGACCCAGTGGTCATATTCAGTTCTGTAAGTGATGGTTCAAATGGCTCTAAGCACTATGGAACTTAACATCTGAGGTCATCAGTCCCCTAGACTTAGAACTACTTAAGCCTAACTAACCTAAAAATCACACACATCCATGCCCAGGGCACGATTAGAATCTGCGTCCGTAGTAGCAGCTCAGTTCCGGACTGAAGGGCCTAGAACCGCTCGGCGATTTTTTGTAAGTGAACAAACTACTATAAATAGCCATGCATGTTGGAGCGAATAATAACAATTTGCAGAAATCTTGTTAAATAAGCTCACCAGAGAGGTTAATACCCGTAGGATTACAATATGTTTGCATATTCACAGGCTCAGAGGTGCCTTTGTTAGGCAGGCAGGCTAGGACCTGCGGGGGAAACAAAAATTCTTTGTTTCACGTGACAGAGGTCAGGGGGGGGGGGGGGGCAAATCCTAGAGGCCATCTTGGATTCTACACAAATAATCTACTTCCGCCAACATGTCCACCTGCCATCTAGAATTTCCTACCAATTCCTACTTACGGCAATAGTCCTACATCCATAATGACATCATAGATGCAGAGGAATACCCCATAGGACAACTGGGCTATTTTTTAATTTCGAACCAGTTTTTGAATTTCCAACCATTCTGTACATAGGCCAACTGGCCTATGTCAGAGGGGTTTGGAGGATGGAAATGTGTCGATAGTGCGTCATCAGAAATCTGGCAACAATCCAGAGTCTGCCAGAAATGGAACAGCCTACCTACTTTCAGGCTGTCTCCTATCAACCAATCCCTTCTCTTGGTCAAGTTCTGACGTAAATTTCTTTTTGCCAAGATTCGATTCAGCATCTCCTTATTAGCTACTCTATCTACTATCTAATCAACTATGTTCTTCTGTTGCTCCACATTTCAAAAACTTCTATTCTCTTCTCCTCCGAACTGCTCACCATCCACCTTTCACTTCTGTACAACGCTACACTCCAGACAAATACCTTGAGAAAAGACTTCCTAACACTTAAATTTGTATGTTAACAAATTCCTCTTTTTAACACTGCTTTTCTTGCTACTACCAGTCTGAACTTTGTAGTCTCTCTACTTGAGCAATGATTTCACAGCAGAAATAGCAAAAGTCGTCAACTACTGTAGGAAAGGATGAAAACGTCGGTGAACCAGTTGCGTGACACAGATTTAACAGGCCGCTTGACCTAGATTTCGATATTTATAAAATTATCTTCTTCAGAAGGCACTTGTGACGAACTTTTCAATACACTGTCAATCCTTTCCATTGTTCTTCCAATTCCTTTGGCGTCTGTGACAGAATTGCAATAGCACTGGGAAAAACTTATACTTTTTTTATATCTTCTCCCAGAACTTTAATTCTGTCTATACATTTCTCCATGGTGCCCTCTAGTGCTTGGTCAGTGTACAAAATGAATAACATAGGCGATAGGGTGCTTCCTTGTCTCACTCCATTCTCAACCACTGTTTCCCCCTCATGCCTTTCAACTCTTATATCTGCAATCTGGTTTCTGTATTAATTGCAATTAGTCTTTCATTCCACCTTTTATTCCTACCATTTACCGTGATATAAGGGCGCCAAACTCATTTGCATTACGGTTGACCATGTTCAAACAACCCTGTGAAACGGTCACACGATTCTGCTTTTCTCAGCTGTGAACATTGGAGAGATGATGACACCTTTCCAACCCCAAACGCTCGAACACTTGAGATTTTTACAGTGTTGGGTATCTCGTGGATTTTCTCTCGGTCGTCTTCATTCACAATATCACGGACTTCGTTCACCAATTTTTCTGTTGTGATTTTAACCATGTGTCGTGTGCGTTCGTCGTCTACCGTGCTCCTATTGCACATCGTAATTCTGTAAACCCCTGTGAACCAGGCCATGTGACACAGTAGAGTCCTCATAGTAATTTCTCAGATCTTCTTTCGTTTCCTTCATGGCTTACTAGGCAAAAAGTAATGCTTTACTTGACAAGAAATTCACTTTTCTCCGTTTTCACGAAGCTACCAGGGGTGTTTAATATTTTTTTCTGAAAGTAGTTTGGTTTTGTTCAGGATTTCAGAACACCATATTATTCCCCGCACGTTTCGCTGCAAAACCCTTTTTTCCAACAGAGTCTCTGTTCAAAGCTATGGCCTTTTGCCACCTCACTGGGAGGGCCTGTATGTCTGTATGGTGCCACTCTACTGATCGTTGTCGGAGCCCACGTCTTGTTGCATTAATAACCTCCCCATCATCCACGTACTGCTTCCCGAGAAGTGCATCGTTCATTGGGCCAAAGATATGTAAGCTCTTTACGGCCTTCCATTAGACGGCGAGGAGTAACAGTCAAAAATAGTTCAAATGGCTCTAAGCATTGTGGGATTTAACAGCGGAGGTCATCAGTCCCCTAGACGGAGAACTACTTGAACCTAACTAACCTAAGAACATCACACACAACCATGCCCGAGGCAGGATTCGAACCTGCGACCGTAGCAGCAGCGCCATTCCAGACTGAAGCGCCTAGAACGGCTCGTCCACAGCGGCCGGCGAGTAACTATCCACCTTAAGTGGAATGACAACATAAAACAAATAGTGGGAAAAGCAGACTCAGTTTAACGGGAAGAATCTTAAGAAGAATCTAACTCATCCACGAAGGAAGTGGCTTACAAGGCGCTTGTTCGACCGATTCTTGAGTATTGTTCATCTATTTGGGATCCGTACCAGGTGGGACTGATAGAAGAGATAAAGAAGATCCAACGAAGAGCGGCGCTTTTCGTCATGGGATCGGTTAGCTGGCGCGAGAGCGTTACAGAGATGCCCACGCAATACCCATTGACAGACGTTGCAAGAGAGGCGTTGTGCATCACGGAGAGATTTACTATTGAAAATTCGAGAGAACACTTTCCCGGAAGAGTCGGACAGCATATTACTTCCCCCGTCCACATACGTTTTGCGTAATGAGCGTGAGGAAAAATTTCGATAAATTAGAGCCAATACAGAAACATACCGACAGTCATTCTTCCCACACGCAATTCGCTAGTGGAACAGGGTTGGAGGCTCAGTTAGAGGTACTAACAGTATCCTCCACCACATGCCATTAGGTGACTTGCGGAGAATGACGTAGATGCAGATATAGAACCCATTGTGCAAACCCCTTTGAGAGCCCCAACTGGTGGACGAGTGTGTGCGCACTACCAATAGAGACATCCAGTTGTGCAGCGAGGTGTCTGTGATGCGTCGATCACCTCTAATGCGAGTGTCCGCACGTTCCAACATTGCAGGAGTCACAGCTGTGTGTGACAGGCCAGCACGTAGGAGATTGGACAGGTTTGTGCGAAACTGTTGCAGTGATGACAACGCCTTTCAAAACGACTCACAGTGCTTTTGTCCACTGCCTGGTGTCCGTAGATGTTCTGCAAGCGCCTATGAATATCTACGATGCTCTGGTTTCCCGCCAAAAGAAACTCAATGACAGCTCCCTGCTTGGAAAGCACCTCCGTAACAGATGCCATTTTGAAGACTACGTATAGCGCCGGCGCCTAACGCAACTTCATGAAGCTATAGGCACTGAAGCGGGAATATTCCATGAAGTCCCAAAACGAGTTCCACATTTTTCCAAAGGAAACTGGCCGGGAAAAAAATTGTTGCATGACGTATTGAATGTCCCTCTTACATACAACTACTGCATTTAGAAGCTCTCAACAATGTTCCAAGGAAGACGTAAATATGAATTTTTGCTATTATACATAGAATAAATGTACCATTTCAGTGGCTATAAGAAATGGTGACTCGAGGACTCTCCTCAGAGTTCGGGATTTACCTCAATGCGTCATCGTAGATGTTCAGTGTTGTACTTGTGAACTACCTGCACAGCTTCAAACGCAAATAAATCAGGATGATGTGTGCCTCTGTGGCAGGTGGCAGCTGCAGGCACTGGCGACTATCAGCTTGCTGTCCATGGCAGCAGCCTGGAACGCTGGCCTGTCCAGCTGGGTGCAGGCGTTGCTGGCGCCCGAACTCTTCCCACGGGGACCCCTGCTGGTTAGCTGGCTGCCGACAAACGTCTCTGGCCGCCCCCCGCCCTTCACTGCCACTGGGCTGCGCCCGCCTCTGCCGCCCCCCGCCTCTGACGCGGAGCTCCTGCTAGATGCTCTGCTCGCGGCTGCCCAGTGGTCGCCATCGCTGTCACTGCTTTTGGACACAGGAAGGCAAGCTATAGCTTACACAGTAATCCTCGCTCTGCACAGTATTTACACTAAGTTACTTTAAAAGTTTAAGGGAAAGAGTCCACTTCATGTCCTCTCAGAACAAAGGCTTTCCTGCTGTTAACAGATGGGCAGACGTGAAGACTGGAAAGAAAGAAACTTGCAGAAAAGGACACTCCAGGCAAGCCGCCCTGAGGGTCATTGTAATAGTAAGAAAAGTAACATCTCAAAACGCTTGACTTTGACTCGTGACCTTTCCTACATCAGACGATAGTGGTCGCAAAACCGTCTTCTCTCCTTCTCTACAACGGTTTGCAGCGACATTAAGACTGTTGGATTTTGTACTATTCTCTATTCCATTATATATCATGATTCTTACATCTGCTTGTTCACAGTAAAAGATTTTGACCCCTGAAAGGAGCACTCTAAATAGTCGTCTGGTTCTTCTCTTTTTCCATGCAGAGATTTGAAACCGTATTAAACGAACTCCTAGCTGCTGGCACCAAGCAGGCCCACCTGACATCACTTTCCCTTTCAAGCCTGTCCCCGATGTGCCTTCGATCGTATCTAACTAAAACTCTGTTCCCTACAGCCATTCCTCCTGATCGTCCCAAGCTCTGGACGCAGTTTACGAAACAGTAACGCCGAAGGACGACTGCTGACTTCTTGGAAGAAGCCGAGTCCACACATATTCATGAATGACAAATGCAATGAAAGTTCTTACTGAATTTACCGATCAAACGCTACTGAAAGAAGAGCTACTGAGAATATGTACAGCTCCGGCAACAAGACATAACAGCGACGTTAACTGATCCGGTGAAAGACTATTATTACAATTGAAGATAATTGGAATGTTCACTTACTTGAATCCTTCACGGAGCTGTTCTCTGTGAAATGACGACAAGCCGTACCGTAGCTGATTTGGTCTTATTCCCGGCTCAAGATTAGAGTCAGTAATTTTTAAGGCTTTGAGAAATGGAAAGTGAATAGTTCAAGAAGTCAGTTCAGAATGTTATATTTCCAGCAACACTAAGCACTGTTCGGAACTAGCACTACACAGTTAATGGCCATTACTTAATTACATTCTCACCAGGCCCATCTCACGATGGTGGCGATAGCATCCTCTGTATAGGGCACTGAACTTCAGTCAGCTTTACGGGTCGTAATGGTCTCTGTACAGTCTAGACCAGTGGGGGTCAATCTGGCGCCTAATGCTCACTAGTGCGATTTCCAGCTTTCATGGTGCGCAGTGGACAATAGGGGTTTTAAAAACATTTTACTAATCTTTCATAAAATTTTGACAATATTTGGTTAGTAATTATTATTACGTGCTTTAACTTGTTGTAATTATGCCCCGTTTCGAAGCCCTTTATGGGAAACCATTCTGGGCTTACATTTAGGCAAGATAATGCTCGCCGTCACACGACGAGAGTTTCTGCTGCTCTTCTTCGTGCTTGTTAAATCCTACCTTGGCCAGCAAGGTGGCTGGATCTCTCCCAATTGAGAATGTTTGGAACATTCTGGGCAGGGCCCTCAACCAGCTCAGGGTTTTGACCATCTAACGCACCAATTGGATAGGATTTGGCACGACATCCCTAAGGAGCACATCCAACAACTCTGTGAATCAATGTCAAGCCGAATAACTGCTTTCATAAAGGTCAGAGATGGACCAACGTATTACTGACTTGCTCCATTTGTGAAATTCTTTCTCTTGAACAAATCATCTAATTTTTCGGAAACTGTAATCATTTGTTTGCCTGTACATGTAAATCACATCTATCGATTCCTGTCCAGTTCGGATAATTCCTTCCTGGTGCGTTTTTTTAATTTATTTGTTTTTTTTCTTAAAGTGTAATTTGATTGATAAATTAAAAAGACTAGATCGGGCCAATCAGAGCAAAGCATACATCCAGGGTACATTTTGCAGAGCGCCAGGTGAGACAAGAGAGTTCGATACATTCCTAATGTAGGATACTTTGCTGCTATGCCTGCTGTGAAACAGTCCAAGAGCTCCCGAAAAGTTTCTCAAGACTTTGTTTTGTGAATAAGTAATGACAATCAGAGTCGTCGCAGTTACCCACCTGGTCCAGTCCAGTCCAGCAAAGCTACAAACAAGCAGCTCCCAGTGTCCAGATGGCTGCAGTCTTCTGCGCTCAGAGTGCTGGCACAAGTTGATCAATACCACTACACCAGCCATACACTGTCCCATAATGAAATGCACTAACTTACCTGAATAAAAGCACACCTGCCAATGTTTCGCTTGTCTGGAAGTAGGAACTAACACTCGGGAAGATACCCTGACAAAATTATTAATAGCACAAGCATATTATTGTAAATTTTTGTGTGTGACGGAAAAATAATAGTCGTTTTGATTTAATCATTTCAGAACAAGTTACTAATAATGTTACAATTTAGCCGTTGCACAAAATAGATGAATTTTGTGAAAAAGATTATGATTTACAGGGTGTTTCTAAACGAATACACGTGTTTTGCTGTTTGCTTAGTTACTGTCAGATGTTGCAATATGGCTACTCCGCAGCAGAAATCATTTTGTGGAGGAGGAGATTAGTGGTTAACGTCTCTTCAACAACGAGGTCATTAGAGACCGGGCACAAGCTCGGATTAGGGAAGGATGGGGAAGGAAATCGGCTGTTCCCTTTCAAAAGAACCATCCCAGCATTTCCCTGACGCGACTTAGGGTAATCACGGAAAACCTAAATCAGGATTGGCTAACACGGATTTGAACCGTCGTCCTCTCGAATGCGAGTCCGGTTTGCTAACCACTGCTCCACCTCGCGCCGAAAATCATTTTTTATTCTCGAGTTTGCGAGTGTAATTTCGCGATTATAGGGCAAAGATGATTCATATTGAGGTACCAAACTGATCCTTCTCATGGATGGAACGCAGCGTATGGTATCGATCATTTGTAGACACAGAATGAGTATGACAGAGTCCTGGCCACCATTGTGTTTCCGATGAATATGTCGCAAGAATTCGAACCGCTTTCGACCGTAGCCTTGCCTTAAAGGTCATATAAAATAAATTCATCATGCCAGTCGGGAACTAAGACTGCCTATAACAACAATTTGGCTTGTTTGGAGACGTCGACTGGTTATGTAGCCGTACAAGTCACAGCTGTCACAGTCTGTGCGTCATGACGACAAATGCAAACGTGTTGCATTTTCGTTCGAGCTGCAGAATGATACTCACAGTAATAACACTTCCGCACAACGCATCCTGTTCGGTGATCAATCAGCTTTCCACCTTGGGAAAACAAACAAACACAGTGTTCGCATTGGGGACCTACAGAACCCACATGGGCACATTACCCACGTGTACGAGATTCAGCCAAACATGTTTTGTGCGATACTCCACTCAGCTGTTTACGGCTTCTTCGTCATTGATGGAAACGCTCTTATCGGTTACAAAACTGATTGTTTCGGAGGCTGAAAGAGAGTGACTTCATTTTAAAAAGACGGTCACTAAGTGTCTGAATATCTGAGTGAAACTCTACAGAGCATTTAGATTGGTCGTGAAATAGCCGGCGACTTGGCACTTCGCATCCGGCATCCACGGTCACCGGTTTTGACGCACTGTGACTTCTACCTGTGGGGTTTCATTAAGGACAATGTTTGTGCAGACGATCATACGGCCTAGACGAATTGACGAACCTGATCCGTACTGCCATAACATCAGTGACGATGGACATGCTCACCGGAGTAAGGAAGGAATTCCAGTGTCGATGTGATATTGTGTGGCTGGCGGAGGGCATATTGAACATCTGCAAATTAAACTTGAGAGATTCGTAAATATGTCATAAGTTTCATACTATATGCCTTAAAGTTAAATAAATATATGCGTGCGAAATATGTTTATTTTTAAACACCTTGTACTTTAACTACATTCCTATATCTGTTGCACAAAATCTATTTTTTTTTTTTGTTAATGGCAATTTTACATGGAACTGAATTATTAATAAGTAAGGAAAGCAATTAACATAAATAAGCTTTCTGATCTGGGTAATATACCAAATCTAGCACTGTATAAAGCATCTCCCAAACAGCCTACCTACCGAGGTGACCCCGTGGTTATCACACTGGACTCGTATTCGGGAGGGCGACGGTTCAAACCCGCGTCCGGCCATCCTGATTTAGGTTTCCTGTGATTTCCCTAAAGCGCTTCAGGCAAATGACAGGATGGTTCCTTTGAAAGGGCACGGCCGATTTCCTTCCCCATCCTTCCCTCATCCGATGGGACCGATGACCACGCTTTTTGGTCCTCTCCTCCAGACCAATTAACCAACCAAACTGCCCTTAACAACCATTCACTACATCTTCCATATTCATGTCTTGACCACTCCCCAAGACACTTGATGTTTCATGCGGGTAGTTTCTCACCACAACAGCCGAGGTCGCCAACACACGCCTGATCGGTGTTGACCAACTCGGACTCAGCTGGTTCAATTCCTGGTGGTGGAAAGAACTTACACGGCCAGCATTCGGCCGGCGAATAGAGGAGAGATGCTGGCGGAGAGTTCCTTAGCATGCTCCAATGTTGGTACTGGATGGTATTAATTTATGTTGATTGAAAGGCTTTGTTGGATATGCTGGTCTATCTCAGCCTGTAGCTGCACGGTCATCGCCTCGGACCCGATTTCGAGAATTTTCTCCTCTCGGTGACTGGGTGTTGTGTTGTCTTGTCCTTATGTTATTAACATTACACTGGTGAGCTGGCTGAATGGGTACGGCCCGAAAGCCAATAATCTGGAAGGAAACTATACGAGGCGGCCACATACCTGTCATGTCGCGTGGTTACTGTTGTGGTATTTCGTGAAAATTGGTTGAATTGCAGCTACTATATGACTGGTAAAAGATAAAAGCCGTCAACACAAAATAACTATGATTTACTAAATAAATTGTTTATTTCACATGTTCTTATATGATACGCTTCTCCATTTTCCGTAGTTCAATTTTTTATTATTTTGTAACTGTCTGCAGAAAATATTATGAGTTCCTCCAACTCATACAAGAATTTACAAAGCTTTGAACACGATGCTGCAGTTCAGAGTTAGAGTAAACAAAAACTGCTGTAGAAAAACTTAAACTTTCGCTAAGTCTGTGGGAGCACACGAAGAAATCTTACGTGTCTCTAGATCGGTCACACGAAACATTTTAAACACTTTTTCAAATGAACTATATGTTTCCCATCCACAAGATCCATGTTACTCACCTCCTACCTCTACGATCACATACAATACACCGACCAAAACAAATATGGCCAAAGCTCCTACACAGACCCCAATTTACCAATGTAAAACACACAAAAATATGTGTATTGTACTCACCCTGATGCTCTGAACAGAGCAGAGGGTTCCAACTACACGCGGTCTTGTTATAATGACACCTTCCCGAAAGTCATAGAAAACGGCCACCTGCGGTTTACAACTGGTGCACTTCACCATAAAAGGTATGTCCCACCAATTTTCCGAGGACGTCATATAATTGGACGGCATATTTAAAGGAATTCCCATTACCAACAAACGGAATTTCTGGTAAGCTTCAGCCTTATTGGCGACACAGGAATGCAGAGAAAGGACACGGACACATTTTCAGCAGTTCCTCAAGAAAATTCGGCGTTTAAGCTGGTAGCGAACTTGCCTTAGGCAGTGATTCGAGCCGCAGCTGGTGGCGGTGTGGGAACGCGGCCAGGGTTCGCGCGCTCCACGCCATCGCTGCCCAGAGACTTTACCCAGCACCGATTACTCACCGGGGGACGTTGCAATTTGAGTCTACCAATGAAAAACGACACGGCAGCCAACTGAGGACGCTGAAGGACGAGAGTGTTGGAAGAAGAAGAAAATTCCTGAGCAGGAGCTTGCACGGGACATTCGCCGGCCGCGGACTGACTTCCACGGTACTAGAGGGAGCCGTAGAAGGCAAAAACTGTAGAGGAAGACAGAGATTGGAATACATCCAGAGATAATTGAGGACGTAGGTTGCAAGTGTTACTCTGAGGTGAAGAGGTTGGCACAGGAGAGAAATTGTTGGCGGGCCGCATCAAACCAATAGGATGACTGATGACAAAGAAAAGAATATGCGGATTGAACCGACGAATGAAACTTTATACCAAGGTCGTGATACGAGCCCCGGTTCTTGCTCACTAGGCATATGTGCCAACCACTAAGCGACCCTGGCTGAGCTCCTTTGCACAAATGCACGGGCTACCCCAGCAAGCTTCCCTGCTTAAGTAAAATCCCATTCACGCCTGAGGCCATTTGCTATTACCCCTAAATTCGAACATTTGAGTAAAGCACTTATGCCTGGACATCTTACCATTTACTTATTTAGTTAGCTTGTATCAGAACGTATAGTATTGTTAAACAGATATAAAACAATGGCGCCAATGAAAAACAGATAACACACTGAGTGAAACTATCTTACACATACGGTGTAATAGTTTGCAGTCTTAAATTTAATTTCTCAACCCAGTCCACAGCATCGGGTCATTGTCAGGAAGCTCTGTTACACTCCTACACGACCTGTGCGATGGTCTAAGGTGTATCGCCCCAACTTCAGAATGTGTGGGACACTTTTTCCACTTGGAAAAAAAACCTCCTTTCATACTTCACCGTTCGCGCGGGTTTTGTTTCCTGTTTCCCGTGCACGCAGGGACAAATCGATGCCATTTGGTTCAGTGCGAGTGTTTGTCGGGCTATGCTCCTGATGGTGCTTGCCAGAGGCATTTTAGAGCCCATTTATGGCATATATCAAAGCCTTGACCAAGAAGTTCAGAAGTAGTTTTTATTAGATTAGATTAAATTTTGTTGCTGGTTGTCTCTATTTTAGCCTGTCAGATGTAGCAATTGTACTGTAGCTATGAATAGGAAAATCTTTGTTGTTCAGCATCTTTTTATACTTACGCAACAAAGCGTCTTGTGTTCCGAGTTCAGGTTTCTCCAGACTGCTTGCGGTCGTATACACTGTTGTATTGAGCTGGGTGACGAGCTTGCTGGTACTGCACAATATTCTGCTGTGATATACACTAATCCCAATACAGGACAGCGGTACGTTGCAGCTGTTGATTCTCAAGTGGTACCACACAGTTTTTTGAGAATATTGTTCCTGGTGCGAACATCGGCTGTAGTGTTAGCCAAATATGATTGGTATGGCAAGTATCTTCCAAGTATGACACCCAAATACTCTGAATAGGGTTGTATTTTACAGGATTTCCAATAACATTGGTTTGCAGCTGACGGTTGGGTTACTCACATTTTATCACAAGCATTTTATTTGGGCTGGGCTTCAGTCGTCATTTACGGTAGAACAGAAGCAGTTGTCCAGAAGAAGTTCTATCACGTTGGATTTAAATCTGCTTTTCCTTGTCAGAGATTATACACTCCTGGAAATGGAAAAAAGAACACATTGACACCGGTGTGTCAGACCCACCATACTTGCTCCGGACACTGCGAGAGGGCTGTACAAGCAATGATCACACGCACGGCACAGCGGACACACCAGGGACCGCGGTGTTGGCCGTCGAATGGCGCTAGCTGCGCAGCATTTGAGCACCACCGCCGTCAGTGTCAGCCAGTTTGCCGTGGCATACGGAGCTCCACCGCAGTCTTTAACACTGGTAGCATGCCGCGACAGCGTGGACGTGAACCGTATGTGCAGTTGACGGACTTTGAGCGAGGGCTTATAGTGGGCATGCGGGAGGCCGGGTGGACGTACCGCCGAATTGCTCAACACGTGGGGCGTGAGGTCTCCACAGTACATCGATGTTGTCGCCAGTGGTCGGCGGAAGGTGCACGTGCCCGTCGACCTGGAACCGGACCGCAGCGACTCACGGATGCCCGCCAAGACCGTAGGATCCTAACAGTGCCGTAGGGGACTGCACCGCCACTTCCCAGCAAATTAGGGACACTGTTGCTCCTGGGGTATCGGCGAGGACCATTCGCAACCGTCTCCAGGAAGCTGGGTTACGGTCCCGCACACCGTTAGGCCGTCTTCCGCTCACGCCCCAACATCGTGCAGCCCGCCTCCAGTGGTGTCGCGACAGGCGTGAATGGAGGGACGAATGGAGACGTGTCGTCTTCAGCGATGAGAGTCGCTTCTGCCTTGGTGCCAATGATGGTCGTATGCGTGTTTGGCGCCGTGCAGGTGAGCGCCACAATCAGGACTGCATACGACCGAGGCACACAGGGCCAACACCCGGCATCATGGTGTGGGGAGCGATCTCCTACACTGGCTGTACACCTCTGGTGATCGTCGAGGGGACACTGAATAGTGCACGGTACATCCAAACCGTCATCGAACCCATCGTTCTACCATTCCTAGACCGGCAAGGGAACTTGCTGTTCCAACAGGACAATGCACGTCCGCACGTATCCCGTGCCACCCAACGTGCTCTAGAAGGTGTAAGTCCACTATCCTGGCCAGCAAGATCTCCGGATCTGTCCCCCATTGAGCATGTTTGGGACTGGATGAAGCGTCGTCTCACGCGGTGTGCACGTCCAGCACGAACGCTGGTCCAACTGAGGCGCCAGGTGGAAATGGCATGGCAAGCCATTCCACAGGACTACATCCAGCATCTCTACGATCGTCTCCATGGGAGAATAGCAGCCTGCATTGCTGCGAAAGGTGGATATACACTGTACTAGTGCCGACATTGTGCATGCTCTGTTGCCTGTGTCTATGTGCCTGTGGTTCTGTCAGTGTGATCATGTGATGTATCTGACCCCAGGAATGTGTCAATAAAGTTTCCCCTTCCTGGGACAATGAATTCGCGGTGTTCTTATTTCAATTTCCAGGAGTGTATGTTATTTAAGACTGAATAACAAGTAAATTGTTTTCTCTTACAGATTTTTGTTTACTTTAGATTATGTTAAAAATATGTTGGTTGCTTCACATAAACAAATAATGCTCAGTTTAACAGTTTCTCAGCCAGTGTCAAGAACTCGCAAAATTTAGCATTATAACCACTTAACCTGTAATATTATGTAGTTTAGTTAGTAATTGTGCTTAGCATTGTCTATTGGGATTAGTGTATATCACAGCAGAATATTGTGTAATTTAAACATTAATAAATAAATATGATGCACAACACCCTATACAAGTGATTGTATTTTTGCCTAAAATGTTAGGTTACATAAGCACTAGTGTCGCTCCAGTCGCTAGTCAGCTGTTTCCTTAAGATGGCATCTTTGTTTCTTTGTTATTTGCACATAATTAGAACCTCTCATCTTTCAGTGCCGGTCCATTATATATTTTATATCCCGACATAATATAACTAGTTTGAAATGAAAAAACTTAGTAGAAAAAAAAACAATGTACTTGTTATACAACCTTAAATGTAGAATTGTTCTACCAAGAAGTAACCGAAGTTTCCATAAATAAGTTTCTATATTATTGCACAAAAGATAAATAATTTTTGTGGTCGCATAGTTAATTCCTTTTCGAAGAGAGACGGACGTCTCGTTATCTCCTAGTGTTACGGCTGTGAACATTACTGTTCTTCCCAATCAGCAGTGGGTTATTCATGTATTATTTCGTTAGTGAGTAAATGTACTACGAATGTGTAATTAGAATACCTAACCATTTGAAGAGACGTATACAATATGATTTTGGGGAAAACGCCACATATTACTATCATTGTTCGTTATTGTAGAACCCATTCTTTCTTTTTAATTGATGATTTACTCTCGAACATTTTACTGCAAACCATAATGGTAGAATTGCGCTCTACCAAAACTATAAAGCGGTAGTTTCGACACAGTATATAAATGACATAGTAAATGGTAGGATTACTGGTAGTCTAGGTAGAAGTCCTAGGGAAACAAACATAAATAAATGTGTAATAGAGAAACTGGGAACCGACGATTTCTGTTTGTTTGTTTGCTTTGCACATAATTAGAACCTCACATCTTTCAGTGTCAGTGAATTATATATTTTATGTCCTGACATAATATAAACTGTATTTTATAGGCAACAAAAATTAATTGATCGAGTAACTTCTACTCTTTTACGTTACGAAAGCAATTACTATCGACGCAAGACAATTTACATCCACAAACATTAAAAAGTATTTTTCCAGTTCATACCGAGGTTGGTACAGAAACCAGAATGTGTGATACGAAGAAAAAAAGTAGGCTTGGTTGTAGCGTTAAAATTTTTTATTGCCTTATTACTTTCACCTTTGCTTAAGCATCTTCCAATTGGTCTACGGAATAAACACAAATTTCGTAATAGTGGCGTGACACCATTTCTTCTTCTTGTGGTCTTCAGTCCTGATACTGGTTTGATGCAGCTCTCCATGCTACTCTGTCCTGTGCAAGCTCCTTCGTCTCCCAGTACCTACTGCAACCTACATCCTTCTGAATCTGCTAAGTGTATTCATATCTTGGTCTCCCTCTACGATTTTTACCCTCCACGCTGCCCCTCCAATACTAAATTGGTGATCCGTTGATGCCTCAGAACATGTCCTACCAACCACTCCCTTCTTCTAGTCAAGTTGTGCCACAAAATTCTCTTCTCCCCAATCCTATTCAATACCTCCTCATTAGTTATGTGATCTACCCATCTAATCTTGAGCATTCTTTTATAGCACCACATTTCGGAAGCTTCTATTCTCTTCTTGTCCAAACTATTATCCTCCATGTTTCACTTCCATATATGGCTACACTCCATACAAATAGTTTCAGAAACGACTTCCTGACACTTAAATCTATACTCGATGTTAACAAATTTTTCTTCTTCAGAAACGCTTTCCTTGCCATTGCCAGTCTAGATTTTATATCCTCTCTACTTCGACCATAATCAGTTATTTTGCTCCCCAAATAGCAAAACTCCTTTACTACTTTAAGTGTCTCATTTCCTAATCTAATTCCCTCAGCGTCACCCGACTTAATTCGACTACATTCCATTATCCTCCGTTTGCTTTCGTCGATGTTCATCTTATACCCTCCTTTCAAGATACTGTCAATTCCGTTCAATTGCTCTTCCAAGTCCCTTGCTGTCTCTGACAGAGTTACGATGTCATCGGTGTACCTCAAAGTTTTTATTTCTTCCCCCTACTCCCCTACTCCAAATTTTTCTTTTGTTTCCTTTACTGCTTGCTCAATATACAGACTGAATAACATTGGGGAGAGGCTACAACCGTGTCTCACTCCCTTCCCAACCACTGCTTCATTTTCATGTCCCTCGACTCTTATAACTGCCATCTGGTTTCTGTACAAATTGTAAATAGCCTTTTGATCTCTGTATTTTACCACTGCCACCTTCAGAATTTGAAGGAGAGTATTCCAATCAACATTGTCAAAAGCTTTCTTTAAGTCTACAAATGCTAGAAACGTAGGTTTGCCTTTCCTTAATCTATTTTCTAAGATAAGTCGTAACTCAGTATTGCTCACGTCTTCCAATATTTCTACGGAATCGAAACTGATCTTCCCCGAGGTCGGCTTCTACCAGTTTTTCCATTCGTCTGTAAAGAATTCGCGTTAGTATTTTGCAGCCGTCGCTTATTAAACTGATGATTCGGTAATTTTCACATCTGTCAACATCTGCTTTCTTTGGGATTGGGATTATTACATTCTTCTTGAAATCTGAGGGAATTTCCCCTGCCTCATACATCTTGTTCACCAGATGGTAGAGTTTTGTCAGGACTGGCTCTCCCAAGGCCGTCAGTAGTTCTAATGGAATGTTGTCTTGTTTCGGCTTAGGTCTTTCAGTGCTGTGTCAATTCACGCAGTATCGTATCTCCCACTTCATCTTCATCTACATCCTCTTCCATTTCCATAATATTGTCCTCAAGTACATGGCCCTTGTGTAGAACCTCTATATACTCCTTCCACCTTTCTGCTTTCCCTACTTTGCTTAGAACTGGGTTTCCATCTGAGCTCTTGATATTCATACAAGTGGCTCTCTTTCCTCCATAGCTCTCATTAACTTTCCTGTAGGCAGTATCTATCTTACCCCTAGTGAGATAAGCCTCTACATCCTTACATTTGTCCTCTAGCCATCCCTGCTTAGCCATTCTGCACTTCCTGTCGATCTCATTTTTGAGACATTTGTATTCCTTTTTGCCTGCTTCATTTAATGCATTTTTATATTTTCTTCTTTCATCAATTAAATTCAATATTTCTTGTGTTACCCAAGGATTTCTACTAGCCCTCGTCTTTTTACCTACTTGATCCTCTGCTGCCTTCACTACTTCATCCCTCAGTGCTACCCATTCTTCTTCTACTGTATTTCTTTCCCCCATTCGTGACAATTGTTCCCTTATACTCTCCCTGAAACTCTGTACAACCTCTGGTTTAGTCAGTTTATCCAAGTCCCATCTCCTTAAATTCCCACCTTTTTGCAGTTTCTTCAGTTTTAATCAACAGACCCCATTTAGTGAGACTGATTATCAAACTAAATATAAAAGACCTTATTAATATTTGGTAGTGATGGGTACATGAGACAACGCGCATAAAAATATTGCAGCAGTAAATGTCCCTTGTCAAAGGTTTAAAAACGCTACATTGTGTTCTATAAAATAGAATAAAACATAGGATGTCCGAAAGGTATTTTCTTAAATATGATATCTGCTTTGTCCATAAATTGACTATCCACACGAGAAATAAGCAAGAAGCAGCAGATTACAATATTACGGCATGAGACGCAGTCCAAAGCAAACCAAACGGGACGTGGCTTACAATAAGTCTTTACATGAAAAACTTGCCGGAGGTGTAGTGCATACTCTGGTTGCACCCATCACACTGCATATGAAGACGTACAGGACGCTGCGGCTAGTACACACAGCTCTCGGCATGTGGCGTCTGCAGGCTGTGAGCTACGATAGTGTTCAGTTGCTAAATCTTGTTACAACATCAAACCATGGCAGTTATTATAGATGACGGTGTTCTAAAATTCCTATAAAATGCTTGTATTAATAGCCGTAATAATCAGGATAACTAAAAGTAAAAGCTAAATCATATAAAAATACATTGATGTAATGGAAAAGTATAGAAATTCATAGAGGAGTTCCAAATACCTGATGCACGAGATCGTGTAACTAACTGACAGTGTCATTGCTATTTCCTGATGCCAAGCAAGTTCGGCATCTAACTCGTAAATTACACTTCAATGCGCTACTAATAAATGCAAAAACGTGAAATATAATACATAGTCACATCAACGTTAAAAACTGCCAGTGGTAACTATACGGCATCCTGTACAGAATACAGACACACCTCAACGCAAAACCTGATAGCAAGAACCAATGTTAAAATGTTTTATCGATTCTTACTACGCACCCTGCAACATACAGCTGCCATTGGCGCTCTAGAGCTGAAGTGACTGTATGTCTTTAAGGAGAAATTTCATTATTTTCTGAAAGTGAGATTTTTAAGATTGAGCCTTGCTATCTCCTTTTGCACTGAGGGAATATGCACTACACCTGAATTATGTTACGTGTGTAAAAACGTAATATAGGCCTGATTCCGTTTTGTTTACACGTAAGTGCGCCACATGCCGTAATAAGGTAATCTGCTGCTTATTTCTTATTTCTAGTGTGTGTTTTCTGCTCACTGTTCCATATATGCTATTTCCAGCGCATCTTTGGAACAAGTAGATTACTTCCTCTGTCTAGGAACTATATTATCAACTTATTGCTCAACAGAAAAGCACGAAAAGAACAGGATTCATGCTGCACATGTTGCTTTTGGATGTATCCTACATCGGGTCCCCCTATATAAAGGTCTGACACTATGCACCAAACTGATGGTGTACCGAGCAGTTGTTGTTTGTACTCTGCTCTATGGTTTGCGAAACGAGGACGCTGTGTCTCCGTAACCCTAAGAAACTGGAACATCAAATGAGATGACTTCGTATCAGATACTAGAGTTCTTGAGAGGGCGAAGATGTACAGTATAGAAGACACCGTTATTGGTCACCAAGTCAGATGGACTGGGCATGTCCAGCAGATACCGAAGGTCTGAGATGGTCCTCTGGAGCGCTTTCCTGATGAGAAACAAACAGAAATACTTAAAAAGAGAGTAAATTTTTCAGATGAGCTTAATTTCAATTGACATTGGAGAATCAGGGGCAGAGAGGTAACTAGTGCGTTCACTTAGGGTAGCGGTTCCCAAGTTTTCTTAGGCCATTACCCCTGAGTCCAATCAGGCATTATCTAGTACCCTCGCCCCTCCCCTAGCGTCTGTTGTACACCGCCCCCCTTCCCTCACATTGTCACCAACTTTAGCACCTAACTAAACTGTAGAATGAAAGACTTTACTTGGAACACTTTTATTCTTAAAATGATGAAAGATGAATTATATATAGTTGTGTGTGTGCCTTAGAATAAATGACGAGGTAATTCGTGATGCATTTGCAGAAAAGAAAGCTAACTATCCACAGTGAGTTAGACACTTGTTAAAAAAAACCTTCCCCTCTACGTCTACATCTACGCAATAACTCTGCCACTCACAGTAAAGTTCCTGGCAGAGGGTTCAATGAACCACCTTCAAGCTGTCTCTCTACCGTTCCACTCTTGAGCGGCGCTCAGGAAAAACAAGCACTTAAATTTTTCTGTGCAAGCCCTTATTTCTCTTATTTTATCGTGATGATCATTTCTCCCTAGGTAGGTGGGTGCCAACAAAATGTTTTCGCAATCAGAGGAGAAAACTGGTGAGTGAAATTTCATGGGAAGATCCCGCCTCAACGAAAAATGCCTTTGTTTTAATGATTGCCACTCCAATTCACGTATTATCTCTGGGGCGCTATATCCTCTATTTTGCAATAATACAAAACGAGCTGCCCTTCTTTGTTCTTTTTCGATGTCATCCGGCAGTCCCACCTGATGCTGATCTCACACCGCACAGCAATTCTCCAGAATATGGTGGACAAGTGTGGTGTAAGCAGTCTCTTTAGTAGACCTGTTGCACCTTCTAAATGTTCTGTCAGTGAATCGCAGTCTTTGGTTTGCTCTACGGACAACATTATCTATGTGATCGTTCCAATTTAGGTTATTTGTAATTGTAATCCCTAAGTATTTATTTGAGTTTAGAGCCTTCAGACCTGTGTGACTTATCGCGTAATCGAAATTTAGCGGATTTCTTTTGGTACTCATGTGAATAACTTCACACTTTCCTTTATTCAGGGTCAAGTGGTTCAAATGGTTCTGAGCACTATGGGACTTAACATCTGAGGTCATCAGTCCCCTAGACTTAGAACTACTTAAACCTAACTAACCTAAGGACATCACACACATCCAAGCCCTAGCTAGGACTCGAACCTGCGACCGTAGCAGCAGCGCGGTTCGGGACTGAAGTGCCTAGAACCGCTCGGCCACAGCGGCCTGCTATTCAGGGTCAACTGTCACTTTTCACACCATACATTATCTAAATCATTTTGCAATTCGTTTTGGTCATCTGATGATTTTTCAAGACGGTAAATGACGGCATCATCTGAGATATTTAGCATTTGTTACGTATATGTCTCACTTTTATCATCATCGATGTACGGGACAACGGACAACATAGGTGTGTAGCTGGCGGACTATGCGAGGAACCGGTGAACTCCACCACATTAATGCTACTAATTGAGAAAAAGTAATTATTGATAACTTATATAGCCACTATTAGAGTCGTACAAAATTGTGATAATAGCAATCATCTATTGAAAATAATTTAGTTTCGTGACTGAAACAGAATCGAATAGTTTAGGTTTACCCATCAGTAAATTTCATTTTACCCCTCAGGGGGTAGTTCCCCATAGGTTGGGAACCACTAAGTTAGGACTACAACTCACGGGCGTAAGCGATACGTATCTATCAGCTGCAGTGACATGAATTTTGACACGGAAGTGACACGGATTGGTGACTGTGCATTACAGAGACGGTCATCTTCAAATGCGGTACATATTTTTAACAATGAATATCAAGTTAAATTGAGGCCGTTTTATACGTTTCAATGAGTATTAGAAAAATGACATTCAAAACATGTAGTAAACATTTGTGATCGTGTCTCGTACTGCATAATGCATTTAAATGTAAGTACAATAGCCCTTATTTATCAGTTAATCATCTGCTTACATGGACAACACAACACCTCGTGAGACAATTACACTGTCACAAATTTGTGGTCGCTGAGAATGGAAGCAATCTGAAACAGGGAACAGTCGACACAAAGTTTTCAAAATGGTCCCGACTTCTAACGATCACTTCGAGGTCGGCGGCCAACTTATCGTGCCCTTACTGCAACTAGTCTATTGAGGGTTCATCAACGGAAGCTTAGATACATTACGAACATCAGATGAGACGAGATCATCCAATCTGTTCTTGAGAAGGCAAAGATATAGGTCTAGAAGCCACCGTTATTGGTCAACAACTTAGAGGATTGGGTGTGTCTAGCAGATGGTAAACAATAGACTTTCTGGGAACCTTTTCGTGTAATTAAGTGAGCACAGCAGATGGCCTCGAGGTGTTCCTCTGTAGCACTATAAGGACCAATTCAAGAAGAATCAAAAGAGCCTAAACTTTGGTCCGAGTAACTGGTGCGCCACATTAGGTCTTAATTGCTGACACACAACTACTTCTGCTGCTGCCTTTCATTATGAGCATAATCGTCGGAGGCAGGAAACAGAAAAACGTCAGAGATGCAAACTACGACTGACCAATCTCGGCCTCCCCCCCTTCCCCCCTATCACTTGTAATCTATGGGGCCGCATGTTTCGTGCCAGGAGTGGTCTGCTAAGCCAACAAAGGCACCTCCATATCTGAAATGAAGTACACTAATGGAAATGCAGGAGAAAAATAGGCGGGTTGGGAAAAGGATTCGTGCTCTGAGAATTCCATACAAAATTAATTACGTCTATGTACAGATCATCCATCCAGGAAATTGAGAATTTTGACGATTTTTGTCTATTATTCACGCTGATTCTGGCAGGATATCGGTCCCGGAAATTCCAAGACTTTCGAGAATGTTTTAACTTCAGATTTTGAATTTGGATAACAAGTACCAATGGTAAAATTTCCTTCATGTGGTATACTTACAGATTGAAGGTTTTTTTTTTGTTTTTTTTTTATGCTTTACTCGTACTGTGAAACCTTGCTTCTTGACAAATTTCATGATTTTGGGTCAACGGGAAGTACCCTATAGGTTTTTGATGAGTGAGTTTGCGAGTATCAAAATATGTGACATAAACAGCCAATGTTTTGATTGCACCGCCAAGGGTCTGTAGACCTAAGTATGTGACACACATTTTAACTTGATACACTTCTACCTTTTCCTGAGAAAAATAAGTCTTCAAAGTGGACAGACAGCCGGAAAACAAATGTCAAAAATTGTTTTTGCTTTTGGTATAACTAAAAAATTAACCATTTTCGGACTTTTTAACTTAGAAACTTCAATTATTTACACCGCCAAGAGACCGTAGACCTTAGCATGTGACATAAGTTTCAATTTTATGCATCAAACCGATCCTGAGATTTTTTTGTGAAGATCAGAATGACAGATAAGCAGATGAATAACAAATGGGGTTTTTGTATGTCCATTCTTTTGGCAGAAGGTCTTTGAGACTACGGCTGTTTACTGTTGTAAGAAAATAAAACGACTAAAGCCGTCTTTATGATTTCTTTTATTTTGTTGCAACCAGTTTCGGCGCTTCAATGTGCCATCTTCAGGTCTGTATCCACAAAACAATAACGATAGTATTATCAAATTATCAAACAAGCAACATAAAAACAGATTAAAACCAGAATGAACCGGCCCAGGTGGCCGAGCGGTACTAGGCAGTACTAGGCACTACAGTCTGGAACTGTGCGACCGCTAACGGTTGCAGGCTCGAATCCTTCCTCGGGCATGGACGTGTGTGGTGTCCTTAGGTTAGTTAGGTTGAAGTAGTTCTAAGTTCTAAGGGATTGATGAACTTAGAAGTCCCATAGTGCTCAGAGCCATTTGAACCACAAACAGAATGAGAAACAAGGACAAGACTCTACAAGTGAATTTACAGCAAACGTTTGATAGACCGAACTGATACTTCCATTGTCACATATCTAAAATATACTGCAACGAATTTCCACTAAATACATTGTACAATTATATTATTTACTGAAAACTTCTCTAATGAACTATTCACGATTTCTAGTCGCCAGTCAGACATACTCGTACATTATCTGCACACCCCTGAAATAACTTACTGAAAGACAAAATAACTGTAGGAGGCGATAAATGTATAAAGGGACGATACCTCATAAACAAATAAAGAGAAGGAACATGACCTGTGTGTTGTGTCAAAGAATAAAATGCTAAGTTGTACAGTCGAGAGGCATACATTATATCATATACATAAAGTGAATGCCCACGATGTGTAGGAAGACCGAATAAAACAATAAATATACATGAAACATCAGTATGTATTGGTTATAGTACATTTATTCATAACTATATATTATTTTAGATCTCATTTATTTCTTCGTGATCAAAATGGTTCAAATGGCTCTGAGCACTATGGGACTTAACTTCTGAGGTCATCAATCCCCTAGAACTTAGAACTACTTAAACCTGACTAACCTAAGGGCATCATACACATCCATGCCCGAGACAGGATTCGAACCTGTGACCGTTAGCGGTCGCACAGTTCCAGACTGTAGCACCTAATACCGCTCGGCCACCTAGGCCGGCTCATTCTGTTTTTAATCTGTTTTTATGTTGCTTGTTTGATAATTTGATAATACTATCGTTACTGTTTTGTGCATAAGGACCTGAAATGGCGCCTAGAACCGCTCGTCCACTCTGGCCGGTTCTTCGTGATCACTTATATTTAACACGTATGAGTAATTTTTGAGCCGTGTCCTAGTCAAAAAGCTTTTTTGATATTTCACGTATATTTATTGTTGAGTCATCCTTCATGATGCAGTGCATCCTTGCGGGCTGCTTAGTGTCCCTGTGTGTGACCGTTTCATGATAGTACATGATATATAGATGCATTCGCTCATGAATGTTTTTCATCATGAACAGGTTCTTGGGGTGTTTTTCATACGTTCCACATAAGTTATGATCTGAAGTGGGTCTTATATTCGATCTTCTAACACGTCTTGGACATTCATTTTATGTATATGACATAATGTATGCCTCTTAGCTGTACAACTTAGTATTTTATACTTTGACACGACGCATAGGCCATGTTCCTCCTCTTTACTTATTTATGAGGTATCGTCTCCTTTATACATTTATCGCCTTCTACAGTTATTTTGTCTTTCGGTAGCTTATTTCAGAGTTGTGCAGATAATGTATGTACGACTGGCCAATAGATATCATGAGTAGTTATTTAAAGAAGTTTTAAATGAATAATATAATTGTACAATGAACTGAGTAGAAATTCGTTATGACGTATTTTAGATATGTGAAAATGTATATATCTGTTCTGTCTATCAAATGTTTGCTGGAAATTCACTTGAAGAGTCTTGTCCTTGTTTCTTATTCTGTTTTTAATCTGATTTTATGTTGCTATCTTACCGTTTTATGCATACAGGCCTGAAGAAGTCTCGTTGAAGCGCCGAAACTGGTTGCAACAAAATAAATAAAATCGTAAGGACGGCTGTAGGCGTTTTATTTTCTCACAACAACCAATGGGTCCTATAAGGGTTCCGTTTTTACCGTTTGAGGCGTGGAACCTTAAAAATGAACGACGACTGTATGTGCGCAATAACTAAATTTTGGTTTCATGTTATCCTGCCTCGTGTCCCAATTTTGATGAACAGTACTGTAATCTGTTGTAGAATGATTTTAGTGTAGCATCTTCAGAAAGTAAGCGCAAGTGGTGCTACTCGGCAGACTTATTTGGCTCGGTGGAGCTAGTGCCAGGAAGTCTCAGTTTCGGCGTTGGCGCTCACACACACGCAGCAGCATCAGCAGGAACTGTTTATCACCGAGGACCCTGCGGTTTCGTACACAAACCGCAACGACGTGCTAGGCGAGATTTTGACGTTGGCATTCTCCGCAAACTTTGTGACCTCACGCAGCAAATCCGCGCTTGCGTGTTCTCTACGAAAAGTCGCACAAGGCGTATATTGTTCTTCGTGTCCCCATTTGTATTAACAGAAATGCAAAGTGTTACACCACGAACACCTTGACTGAACTCTACCTAACTGATGGTCCAGTGTTTCCATACCTGTGGGATATGGTGATTAAATTTTCATCCTCATGCGATCTTATTTTCAGTACAGAAAAATACCTTTACTACAGATGAATTACGGATATTGGGCGTGCCTAGCATTACTGGAACCTTTCAGGTGGAGATTGCGACACATCATCCTTAGAAGATAGAGACGTGCAGCTCATCGCCGCCTTTGTAACTACGTTATGCGCCAAGTAGTGGTATGAGAACATGAGAGCATTGCACTGAAGTGACAAAGTCATGGTACAGCGATATGCACATATACAGCTGGTGGTAGTATCGTTTGCACAAGATAAAAAAGGACAGTGCACTGGGGGAGCCGTCATTTGTACTGTAATACCATAATCCCTCGGGACCGTATATCCTATTCCAACCTCATCTGCACTCTCCTGAAGAGAGCATATATATATAATATTAGTAATTTACACTACTTTAAACTTGTTTTGACATTGTTTACATCGTGTCTCACCAGTAAAGGGAACGAAGGAAACATGTTGGATGAAAAACTAATGTACCATCGTAATTTACACACAATACAATCTTCAGGCACTTGGTAGGAATGATTTCCCTATTGTAACTATGGAGTAATTAAGGATTCAAGTTCCAATATTTCCAAGTCATAGAGAGAAAGCTATTTTTTTGTTTTGAAGCCAGGAATGGTTTTAATCCATAATAAAAATATGACACGGTGATTTTTCAATCAGAATCAATCATACACATGATTTAATAGGTGTTAGTTAATTAATAATAACTCGAAGTGTAATTACGATCATCTATAAATGGAAATTTTACTCCTACAAAAATTAATTATTTGCATCTAGGCGTTTCATTGGATAAAACTAATCACTAAGCGCCTAGATCGCTCGGATACCCCGTGCGGCAGACAACAGAGACTTCGGGGGCGTAGAGTCACTGTTAACTGGAACATTGAGCGGCGTTCTGTGGTGTTCAGTGATGAACCACACTTCTGTTTACAACGGCCGTACTGACGCCAGCATACCGGTCGACAGTCTGGTGGAAGATCGCAGGAAGCAGCGAGTCTCAAGGCACATACCTCTCCAACTGCTGGAACCATAGAGTTGGGAGCTAATTGATATGACAACAGGATTGTTTTATTAATTCGTGGAGTAGAAGGCTTGGCAGTTCGTGGCAAGAGTGGTACATCTTGCTGTCATACACTCACTGACCAGGGTACCAAATTGGATACTCCAGCAAGATCTCACACTGCAGTTGACGACAGAGGAATATAAAGACCTTTGACTGGCGTGCCCCCAATCCACTTGTTTGTCAGGGATGCGACGGAAAGACGTATGGGAGGATTATCCATAATAATTTATGATTTTTTCCCGTCCCGTCATGGTGCGCTATTTGACTCATAATACCAGATGCTAGTCCGTAGTACCTTGGTCTAAAACTAAAAGTGCAATCCCTGCATAATACAGCCGATTTTCTCATCTGATGTTATTATGTGAAAGGACAAAATGGAGAGTGATCATCAAGGACAGCACTGGACGACCTGGCTTCTGTAGAAGGACTGTGTGAACATAGCGGATATTCACAGGTTGCTGGTGGCAGTGTGTGGAGAGTGTGCACCATCCCGAAAAAGTACTCTTGGAACACAACAACGCTAGTCCCATACGAGTCGTAAAACCACGGCTGCCAGCGCTGAGATGGGGTTCCAGGTACTGCCACACCAACCGTTTTCTCTTGACTTGGCCCTTTAACTTCTGCAGGCCTTTTCTGGAGTCTGCCGCACCCACCACAGGTCAGCTGCTCGCAGTTTCTGGAAGTCTGGGAGATGACGTCTGCGCAGTGGTTTCTTCATAACCTCGTATAAGTGGTAACCAAAGAGCCAAACTAGGAGAATACGGTGGATGTAGCAGCACCTTGAATCCCAATTCAGCTATGGCACCCTTCATTATCCGACTCGTATGAGGACGACCGTTGCTGTGTTTCAAGAGCACTTTTTCGTGTTGGTGCGTCGTCGGCAGACGTCGAAGGGCGTCCTGAACGAGGGTCACCTTCAACTCCCGTCCGGTCGCTCTTAAACCTCGTGGACCATACGTAACGTATTACTGGTTAACCACTCATCACCGTAGTCTTCCTGCATCATTCGATGTGTCTCTGTGAAGGTTTTCTTGAGTTTCACGCAACATGTAATGCAGACGCCTTACTCCTCTAACTCTGCCATCTCGAAATTGGAAAACTGTGGGACACAACGTTCTGCACCAACCAATAACTAACAGACATACAACAATGAAACTTCCGGCAGTTAAACATTAAACACAGGCGTCTGCAGGGATGCCAACCGCATTTCGCTCCAACATACCATTTGCTCGAAATGACGAATGTTCCGGAATTTCTCGAACAGACCACTTATTATATAGTGATTACATTTCTAGTGATTGTCCTGCCATCTACGGTTAGCCCAAAGTACTACCTACTTTCAACTGTAATTATGAGTGAAATGGCGCACCGTGAATGATCGGATTAAATAAAGTATAAATCAGAACGGAACGCACCTCATATTTTCAGTCAGCGATCTTCATAAACTAACACACCATCTGTTTTAGGTATGACAAGACATCATTTCCGAATGAATGAAATTTTCATCATTTTATACGCGTTATGTGATGAACATCTCTACAAAGTTTAATAAATTTTGGGCTGGTGCTTTATGGTGTAACACTTCCCATTTCCGTCTGTATAGCTTGATGCAAGCAAAGCAAAGTAACCTAATGTTCCTAGGGACACAGCATTTAAATCCTGAATAGTGGCCAATAGGTTTTGTAAAATTCCCTATCCTACAAAGTACGTTTTCCAGTCCCTTGACAGGTGTTACAGAAAGGCAGCTGGCCCATAATTGTTGCTCCTACACAAACCCAAATGGCACGACTTTGTTGTTGATGTTGTGGTCTTCGGTCCGACAGCTGGTTTGACGCTGCTCTCCACGACACGCTACCCAGTGCAAGCCTTTTCATGTCTGGGTAACTGCTGCAACTTATATTGTTTTGAACGTGCTCACTGTATTAATGTCTACGTCTTTCTCTACATTTTTCCCCACACTTACCTGCATTACCAGACTGACATTTCGTTGATGTCTCCGGACGTGTGCTATCATCTAAACCCTCCTTTTAGTCGAGTTGTGCCATAAATTTCTTTTTTCTGCAATTCGATTTAGCACCTAGTTACTTGATCTACCCGCCCAATCTTCAGCATTCTTCTGTAGCACCATATTTCAAAAGCCTCTGTTCCCTTCTTGTCTGAACTGCTATTGTCCACGTTTCACTTCGGTAAAAGGCTATAGTCCAGACAAATACCTTCAGAAAATATATCCTAACATTTAAATTTATATTAGAAGTTAACAAATTTCTATTTTTCAAAAATGGTTTTCTTGTTGTTGCCAGTCTGCATTTTATATCCACTCTTCTTCGGCCGTCATCATTTACTTTGCTGTCCATAAACCAAAATTCATGTACTACTTTAAGTTTATTGTTTCCTAATCTAATTTCATTAGAGATGCCTGATTTAAATCGACTACAGTCCTTTATCTATGTTTCACTTTGGTTGACATTCATTTTATAACCTCTTTTTAAGACACTATCCATTCCGTTCAATTGCTCTCTCAAGCCCTATACCGTCTGTGATAAAATAACAATGTCATAGACAAACCTCAAATTTTTATTTATTCTCCATGAACTTTAATTTCCTATTCAAATTTATCCTCGGTTTCATTGCTGCTTTCTCAGTGTACACGTTCAATAATATTGTCGAAAGGCTACAACCATGTCTTATTCACTTCTCAACAATTGCTACCCTTTCGTGTACTGCAGTTTTTTTTTTTGTAACTAGCGTCTGGTTTCTGTAAAAATTGTAAAAGACCCGTCGGTCCCTTTTTTTAAATCCTTGATACCTTAAAAGTTACGAAGAATGCTGTACAGTCATCATTGTAAAAGAATCTATGAACCTACAAACGCAATAAGCGTAGGTTTGAGTTTCGGCAACCTATCTTCTAACAGAAGTCACAGGGTCAGTATTGCCTCGATGTGCCCTACATATTTCCGGAACCCAAACTAAACTTTCCACAGAGTCTGCTTCTACAACTCTTTCCAGATTTACATTTACATAGATACTCTGAGAGAGTAGCGGAGGGTATCATGTACCACTACTTGTCATTTCCTTTCCTGTTTCACTCGCAAAGCTTTTGTATATAATTCAGGTCACTGTTTTGCAGCTGTAACTTATTAAACTGATTATTCAGTGGTATTCATCCCTGTCAGCACCTGATACTTCTAGAATTGTAACTATTACCTTCTTCGTTAAGTGTGGGGGTGTTTCGCCTGTATCATATATCTTGCACTCTGGGTGGAATAGTTTTGTCATGGTTGGCTCTCTCAAACTTCTCAATAACTCTGAGGGAATGTTGTCTACTCCAGGCACCTTGTTTCTACTTAGGTCTTTCAATGTTCTGTCAGATTCTTCTCGTAGTATCACGGCCTTCATCTCATCTTCATTTTACTCCTTCTCTCTTTCAACAACATTGCACATTTTCCCTTAGATATTCCTTGCATATTTAAGCTTTCTCTACATTACTCAGTACAAGCTTGCCATTTGAGTTCTTGACAGTCATACAGCTCCTTCTCTTTTCTCCGAAGGTTGCTTTAATTTTCTAAAAGATGACTTCTATCTTACCCCCAGTCCGCCAGTTTGTATGGCCTTGCATTTGTGTTCTAGCAATTTACGCATAGGCATTTTGGAATTTTTGTCACTCACATTTTTTAGAAGTCTGTATTGTTATTAATTTTCTTCTTTCATCAATTAAGTTCGGTATTTCCTGTGTCTTCAAATGATTTCTAGTAGGGCTTGTCTTTTTACTTATTTGATCCTCTGCCATCTTCACTTTCTCATCCCTCATAGCTACCCATTCATATTATATTCTATTCATGTCCCCTGGTTCAGTCAAACTTCACCAAATATTCCCTCTGAAACCATCAATAACGTCTAGTTTCTACTATTGACCCAGGTCCTGTCTTCTTAATTTCCTATCTATTTGTAATTTCTATAATTTTAATCTACAGTTCATTACTTATGGTTCGAGTCCATACCTGCTCCTGTTTTTCAGTTTAAAACTTTAAATTTTTTTATGTCTTTACTACACATTTATTATTTCCAAAAACTCCTTACGCGTTTAGATATTCCGTCATTTTCAAAAGCAGTGTTATGTCAGTCATATAAAATTGTTCATCAGATGCATTGTATGGACTTGTCTCGTGATTGATAATATTGACGTGATATAATGTATCTAATAAATAATTTTATGTGGTTGATGTAACACTGCCTATGAAAATGATAGAATCTCGAAGCGCGTAAGGCGTTTTTGGAAATAATAAAGGTGTGGTCAAGACATAAGAAACCCTATGGCCGCTTCGTCTCATAGCATGTTCATGCAAACAGCTGTTCGAAAGCTCTTTTATACCTACGTACAATCAATCTGAAACCTTCCAGTGTCTCCAGTTCTCTTCCATGTATACGACCATCTAAATGATTCTTAAACCAAGTGTAAATGATGATGTGCAAAATACTACCAAGCGGCTTCCTCTTTCATTTATTTCCGCCAGTGCATGTCTTCATGCTCGGCTTTATGTTACACTTTAGACAACAAGGTGAAAGCAAAGTGCTCAGTAGAACAGATAATATATAAGCTACATGTTGTTGTTGTGGTCTTCAGTCCTGAGACTGGTTTGATGCAGCTCTCCATGCTACTCTATCCTTTGCAAGCTCCTTCATCTCCCAGTACCTACTGCAACCTACATCCTTCTGAATCTGTTTAGTGTATTCATCTCTTGGTCTCCCTCTACGATTTTTACCCTCCACGCTGCCCTCCAATGCTAAATTTGTGATCCACTGATGCCTCAGAACATGTCCTACCAACAGGTCCCTTCTTCTTGTCAAGTTGTGCCACAAACTCCTCCCCAATCCTGTTCAATACCTCCTCATTATTTATGTGATCTACCCACCTAATCTTCAACATTCTTCTGTAGCACCACATTTCGAAAGCTTCTATTCTCTCCTTGTCCAAACTATTTATTGTCCATGTTTCACTTCCATACATGACTACACTCCATACAAATACTTTCAGAAACGACGTCCTGACACTTAAATCTATACTCGATGTTAACAAATTTATTGCAGCTACGTAAAATAATAGAGTCTCCGACAGCAATGATAATTCGTAAGTAAACGTTTGATGTATCGCTGATCGAGACTGAAATTTAGTCATGGTTGCAGTAAGAAACGTTTGCTCCGTGTATGCGTAGTGGATACGCCAGATTGGAGCTGAAGTGTAGAAAAATATGCAAATCGTGTCTTATCTGGGGTAAAAAATTGCCAACGGAAATAAGCGTAGTCAACAGTCAATTATATAGCGTTACAATGGTCGTATAATGACGAGAATTCTGGGTTTTATGTACTACACACTAATGAAAGTTGACTATCCAATCACATTAGTATGATCTCCGCCTATGTTCAACGTCAATATGCAGTAAAAACTCACTGACGGCAGGCAGCTGCACTAACAGTGAAGGGTATATAAAGCTTGTCGGCAGACGCCGAAAACAGTGCAGTCATTGTTGAAATGCGGAAGCGGAGCGATTTTTCGGGCAAATGGCGGAAGCATTTCCGAAACGGCTAAGTATGTGGAATGTTCACGAGCCGACTGGTTTGAAGAATACCGTATACGGCAAAATGGCGATATCCAAAACCGGCGCCGAGGCAACTGTCATATACCACGGGCCATAGGATAAATGACTGCTGCGGCTACTACTAAATTAGCAATACCCCGATAACGGTACTTCTGTGAATGCATGTCAGTTAGTACCGTGACTATATATAACGGAAATGTATCGTATTGTTTTCGGTTTCAGAAAGATTCCTTTGAAACGAAGCAAAAGCAGAACAAACGAGAATCGAGCCATGGTTCTATTAGTAATAAAGTAAACTGCGATTACGCAGAAGGAAATGGTCGCCAGACTAATGAGACAAAGTTGTACCAAGTTGTACCAAAGTTGACACTTGTGTTTGAGTTTAGTTGATACTGAACTTATGTTTTGCAAATAAAACTCCAGAGGTTTATGAAGGTGTGTCACGAGGTCCGGATGTAGTGTTGGGCAAACCGGGATACCTGCCACAGGCGCCGAATTCATATTCTTTCATGAAGCGCGAGCATCCAGCGCACGCTCGCCAATCGATTGCTCATATGAATTTGAAACGCGTCCCTGTTAGTTTTTGAACATTTTTAACACAGTCTAAGTTGATATTTGAACTAATCATAAGTTGAGTTTTGAATGTGTGCATGGTGTACGTGATTTCGCTGCCAGGGGAATCCCCGTCGCATGTAGAAATAAAAAACTTTACTGCAGACAAAAGGGGATGGGACTATACGAGCTGAGCCGAATTAACTCGACCGGTTAGATGCCAATCACTGTTTGTTTATGTGGTTGACTGGCGTGGAAATGACAAGCGTTGTTATAATTATTATCGAAATGCACAGATTGAAACAACGAGAGTGGAAATAGACGACTAACAAGAACAACAGGTATCTTTTCGGTGTCTCCAAGAAAATGAGATTTTGGTAAAACATGTTAAGGACCAGTTGTACAGTTCCCAGTTAGCAGTCGCTTAAGTTCTATTCTCGGAATCGCGCAGAAAACGTGTTGTACATACACATAATAATACCTAACCGGAGAATAATTGCGGGATAACTGAACCGGTGACTCTGGAAGGGCTAGCAAAGGTAACTGGAGAATAAATTTTGCCAGTGGCAGGAATAGTTACAGACTTAATGACGACAAGATTGTTTGTCAGAACGATGATGGAGAAGAAACGGGTACATCACATAAACTATATGGAAGAATATGACGATTCTAAATTTATACAAAAATTTCCTACTGCTGCTACTTTTCGATCTCATGCTTGAGAAACTGGAGCATATGAATGAAATGTGAAACTATTTCTTGACAAAAAACGTTTTGCTTGTAGTGGGCCTAACAGGCATTTGATATTGGTACTTTGTAAATTATATTCTGCCTTGTTATTCATGTAACTGAGGTAGATAAAATGACCATTTGTGCCAAAATAGTCTCGCTTATTTGGCGTCCGTTACAACTGCTGCAATATTAGAAACGCCTATTACATTTTGTCTAGCAGATAGTGACAAAATAAACGTAATCAAAAAGAGAAACCACACCAGTACTAGTCGGTACTGCTCTTATTAACAGCTTTTTCAGTGTTAGACAGCGACGTTTTGGTTTTTCATGTAGCGAAATGTTGACGAACTTTGACGATTTAGTAGATTCTTTCACAAAAAGGAAAGCACCCCGTATAAATCCGTAACAATATTAGAGAGAAAAAAAATGCTGAGACCTAAGGATTGAAGAAATGCGTTCCGTCTTGCCTGCCTCTTCTCTTTACTGTTTTATGCTATATTTAATTTTATGTCACAAGAGGAGAAAGTTATTAGCTAATAGGAAATAAAGAGTGTTAATTCTCGGAACATTTTTTTAAAGGCGGTAGGATGTCAAAACGGTCGACTGGGAGCAGGAGAGGCTCCGCAGGGCATTACAAAAATATATATGCGTTTCAATTCCACACGCTGCAATTTGGCACACTTAAGATCAAATAAAATGTCTTACATTTCCTCAAACACATAAGTTTTAATGTATGAAACTGTTCATAAAGATATGCGCTACAAAATGAACAGATATTTGAAAATCTATTATTTTTAAGTCGACTTCAACGTCATTAAAAATATTGGGTCAGGCATAGAGAAAATAAAAGGCTAGTAGAACGTGCGGTGACACCGAGCATTGCAGGTGGGGCGCTGTGGCGCGCCAGCGGCAGCCTGTCGCGGCTGCTGGGGTGCCTCCATGTAGGCACATATCTCAAACGCTTGATGAGGAGTGGAGAGCGCCCCTATCAAGTTTTTTTCTCGGTTCAGAAATATCGTACATCAGGGGCTGTATGGCACCACCAACTTCGATATGTGGTTCTTTTATGCGTTTTATTATTGGAAAATACTATATTATTTCTTAAGACTATTATTGATATTCTCAAGGAGAATTCACTTCCTTATACTATTTAGCTCAAATGGGATGTGTGGTACCTGGATCTATTGTAGTTTGAATAGTTGCAGCTATTTGCTTACTGTAGTACACACAAGTTACAACGATGAAAGTTGTACTTCTAGACTACTGTTACTGTAATATGAAATTTAAATCTGGCTCAGCTATTAGCATGGGGACCCGAAAACTAATCTGTCATCAGACTTAGATCAAGGTTGAATACTTTAGTCCCAACACAATATGAGAAACACAATTAACTGTATACACATGAAATTATAAACGCTGTTGCTTCCAAAGCTGCATAATAATTAATTCCCACGGTGGCCCTTCAAAGTGTACTAGCCAGTAACTGTTTTACATCATCACTGTTTTGTAACTAACTGTAATATTGTAATTACCAGGTCACCAGCATTGTGAAGCCTAATGCAGGATTGGCTCAGGTGACTGTTAACTTAGGGGGGTTATGTAGGGATTTTACTAAAGAGAATCAAGTAGTGATAGTGTGTGGGGCTAGTAATAGTATTGATAAGGATGGGGAGTATGACATACCTGTAGATGGTGACCTGGAAAAGATAGCCACTCAGACTGGCCACACGAATGTGCATTTCGTGGAACTGTTTCAGCGTCACGATCGGCCTCTTCTTAATACAGCCGTCAGGTGCAATAACATGAGACTTGGGGGTGCGCTGATGACAGAAAGCATGGGTCACATTTCAGTGGTGTCGGTGCAGTCTATCAGCAGGACGGGTTTCACTAGACATGGCCTGCACCTTAACAGGTATGGGAAGGGGAGGTTAGCAAAGCTTATAGGTGACAGCATACGTGGGGTTGGTGGGATCACTCATGGCAAAATTTCTGCAGTAGTGGGAGTTAGAGCTCCACTTTTTTTAGATCGAAGTCAGCTGATAGGCATTCCTGCTTAAGGGAAGTCTCTCTAACAAAGGAGCCACTTTTGACAAAGCTTAGGTATGCGAGTAATGAGGGAATGAGTATATTTCATCAAAATATACAAGGTATTAGAGATAAAGTTAGTGAATTGCTTATAGATGTTGACTCTGAAATTATTGGTACATCTCAACACTTCTTAAATAAGGAGATAATTCAGAGGCTTCCTTTACCAGGATACAGGTTGGCTGGCAGCTTTTCGAGGAGCTCTTTGCGGTGTGGGGGAGTAGCCATGTATGTGAAAAACGGCATCCCATTAGAGCCAATTGATGTTTCAAAGAACTGCACTGAAAAGGTGTTTGAATGTTGTGCAGGTGTGGTTAAATTTAATGGAGCTAAATTTCTATCTGCTGTTATTTATAGATCCCCAGACTCCGATTTCACAACATTTTTGCTAAAGCTAGAGGAGGTTCTTGGTTCACTTTATAGGAAATACAAAAAGTTAGTTATATGTGGTGACTTCAATATTAATTGTATAAGTGATTGTGCAAGGAAAAGGATGCTGGTAGACCTCCTTAATTCATATAATGTTATGCAAACCGTATTCTTTCCAACGAGAGTGCAAGGGAACAGTAGAACAACCATAGACAACATTTTTGTTCATTCCTCATTACTAGAAGGGCATTCTGTAAGCAAAAAGGTGAATGGCCTTTCAGATCATGATGCACAAATTTTAACTCTTAACGATTTTTGTGCTGCAACACGTGTTAAATATACTCATTAGCTGTTTAGGAAAGCGGATCCAGTTGCTGTAGAGACCTTTGTAAATCTTATCAAGGAACAAGAGTGGCAAGATGTTTATAGCGCTGATACAGTAGACGATAAATATAATGCTTTTCTCAAAATTTTTCTCGTGCTCTTTGAAAGTTGCTTTCCGTTAGAACGTTCGAAACAGGGTACTAGCACAAACAGACAGCCTGGGTGGCCTACTAGAGGGGTAAGAATATCTTTCAGAACAAAGTGGCAATTATATCAAAATGTTCGAAATAGTTAGAATCTAACTGCAGCAGCCCATTACAAACAGTATTGTAAGGTGCTTAAAACTGTTATTAGGAAGGAAAAAAGTATGTGGTATGCAGATAGAATAGCTAAGTCTCAGGAAAAAATTAAAACCATATGGTCAGTCGTAAAGGAAGTGGCTGGTCTGCAGAGACAGGTCGAGGATATAGAATCAGTGCGTAGTGGGAATGTCCGTCTTACTGATAAGTCGCATATATGTACAGTATTTAATAATCACTTTCTGAATATAGCAGGTGAACTAAATGGAAACCTAGTCCCAACAGGGAATCATATAGCGCTCTTAGAAAAAAGTGTTCCGAGACTGTTACCTGAAATGCTCCTCCATGATACTGACAAGAGGGAGATTGAGTTAATAATCAAATCACTAAAGACCAAGAACTCTCATGGATATGACGGGGTATCTAGCAGAATACTGAAGTATCGTTCTATGTATGTTAGCCCAGTACTTAGCCATATCTGTAACTTTTCCTTTAGGAGTGGTCGGTTTTCTGACCGATTAAAGTACTCGGTAGTGAAGCCACTTTATAAAAAGGGAGACAGGGATAATATTGACAATTATACACCAATTTCTATGCCATCGGTGTTTGCTAAAGTTATCGAGAAGGTTGTATATACAAGGTTACTGGAGCACTTAAATTCACATAATTTGCTGTCAAATGTTCAGTTTGGTTTTAGAAATGGTTTAACAACTGAAAATGCTATATTCTCTTTTCTCTGTGAGGTTTTGGACGGATTAAATAAAATGTTGCGAACGCTAGGTGTTTTCTTTGATTTAACGAAGGCTTTTGACTGTGTTGACCACAAAATATTACTGCAGAAGTTGGACCATTATGGAGTTAGGGGAGTAGCTTACAATTGGTTCGCCTCTTACTTTAAGAACAGAAAGAAGAAGGTAATTCTCCGCAATATTGAGAGTGGTAGCGATGTTCAGTTCCGATGGGGCACTGTTAAGTGGGGCGTTCCCCAAGGGTCGGTGCTGGGGCCACTGATGATTCTTATTTATATAAATGATATGCCTTCTAGTATTGCAGGTGATTTAAAAATATTTCGGTTTGCTGATGACACCAGTTTGGTAGTGAAGGATTTTGTGTGTAATATTGAAACAGTATCAAATAATGTAGTCCATGAAATAAGTTCGTGGCTGGTGGAAAATAATTTGATGCTAAATCACAGTAAGACTCAGTTTTTACAGTTTCTAACTCACAATTCAACAAGAACCGATATTTTGATCGGACAGAATGGGCATATTATAAGCGAGACGGAACAGTTCAAGTTCCTAGGCGTTCGGATAGATAGTAAGCTGTTGTGGAAAGCCCATATCCAGGATCTTGTTCAGAAACTAAATGCTGCTTTCAGAATGAGATTTTCACTCTGCAGCGGAGTGTTCTACCAAATGAGCTACCGAAGCACAACTCACGCCCGGGACTCACAGCTTTACTTCTGCCAGTACCTCGTCTCCTACCTTCCAAACTTTACAGAAGCTCTCCTGCGAGCCATGCAGAACTAGCACTCCTGAAAGAAAGGATATTGCGGAGACATGGCTTAGCCTGGGGGATGTTTCCAGAATGAGATTTTCACTCTGCAGCGGAGTGTGCGCTGATATGAAACTTCCTGGCAGATTAAAACTGTGTGCCCGACCGAGACTCGAACTCGGGACCTTTGCCTTTCGCGGGCAAGTGCTCTACCAAGCTGTGAGTACCGGGCGTGAGTCGTGCTTCGGTAGCTCAGTTGGTAGAGCACTTGCCCGCGAAAGGCAAAGGTCCCGAGTTCGAGTCTCGGTCGGGCACACAGTTTTAATCTGCCAGGAAGTTTTAAATGCTGCTTTATTTACCATTAGAATAGCATCTGAAATAAGTGACACTTCAACACGAAAAGTTGTCTACTTCGCGTATTGTCATACGCTTACTTATTTGTTAGATAGTTTAATTAATTTCTTTGCGTGTTTTTGGGTACTTGCATTGTTTAATTCATATATTTCGGGCGTATTATAGTATTTGAGGGTTGTAGCATCGCGCCTTAGTACCTGAATAGTGCAAATTCGCGTAGTCGTCTGTCTTCTGTTTTTGTTGTGAACGGCCAGTGTCCGTTGGCCAGTCAGTGTGCTCCCTGCCGCCGTTGGATAAGCAGCTGCAGCAGCAAGTCGTATAACCCTAGCTTACTTGTTTGTTAGATAGTTTAATTAATTTCTTTGCGTGTTTTTGGGTACTTGCATTGTTTAATTCATATATTTCGGGCGTATTATAGTAATTGACAGTTGTAGCATCGCGCTTTAGTTTTTACTTCGTAGATTCTTATTTAAATTGCGTGTGAGTTTCGTATAGGAGGTGCAATTTCGAGTTTTAGTTACTGTAATCGTAAATTCAGCAGATTGTAGCGCAGTCGTTAGGTATTTGTACAGGTTAGTTGATACATTCTTTGCGTGTTCCGCTTGCGTTATCTAGGCACGGACTCGTGTTTCGGTAACTGTTGTTAAACATCGATTAGAATGGACAGGGACTGCGATTGCTGTGTTCGGATGAGGGCTGACTTGGCATCCCTTCGCTCACAGCTGCAATCGGCGCTGACTTCGGTCGCGCAGCTTGAGGCTGTTGCCAATGGGCACCATTGTGGGGAGCCGGACTTGGGTATCACGGGGATGTCAACCTCGTCCCGTCTGTCCCCAGATCGGTCTGCCGCTGTGGTTGCCCCAGTTGCTGCCCGCAGTGGGGCTGAGCCCTCGCCTGTGGTTGATTGGGAGGTCGTTCCAAGGGGTGGCAGGCAGCGAAAGGCGTCCCCGGAGGCTGATCAGAAAGCCTCCCCGGTGCGCCTGACAAACCGGTTTCAGGCACTGTCTTTGGCTGAGCCAGCTGCCTGCCCTGTTTCAGAGGATCATTCTCAGCCTGCAAGGTCCGGGCAATCGCAGAGGGTGGGCTTACTGGTAGTTGGGAGCTCCAATGTTAGGCGCGTAATGGGGCCCCTTAGGGATACGGCGGCTAAGGAGGGGAAGAAATCCAGTGTGCACTCCGTGTGCATTCCGGGAGGAGTCATTCCTGATGTGGAAAGGGTCCTTCCGGATGCCATGAAGAGCACAGGGTGCAGCCAGCTGCAGGTGGTGGCACATGTCGGCACTAATGACGTGTGTCGCTTTGGATCTGAGGAAATTCTCTCTGGATTCCAGCGGCTATCTGATTTGGTGAAGGCTGCCGGTCTTGCTTACGAGATGAAGGCAGAGCTCACCATCTGAAGCATCGTTGACAGAACCGACTGCGGACCTTTGGTGCAGAGCCGGGTGGAGGGTCTGAATCAGAGGCTCAGACGGTTTTGCGACCGTATTGGCTGCAGATTCCTTGACTTGCGCCATAGGGTGGTGGGGTTTCGGGTTCCGCTGAATAGGTCAGGAGTTCACTACACTCAGCTGGCGGCTACACGGGTAGCGGAAGCTGTGTGGCGTGGACTGGGCGGTTTTTTAGGTTAGAAGGCCTCGGGAAAGTGCTTGGCAATTACAAGACGTGCTTGGATCAAGGAACGGTCGGAATTATAGTTGTAAATAGTTGTAGTTGCGCTGGAAAAGTCCCTGAGCTTCAAGCGCTAATAGAAAGCACAGAAGCTGATATCGTTATAGGTACAGAAAGCTGGCTAAAGCCTGAAATAAGTTTTGCAGAAATTTTTACGAAGTCTCAGACGGTGTTCAGGAAAGATAGATTAGGCAGAATTGGTGGTGGAGTGTTTGTGTCTGTCAGTAGTGGTTTATCTTGTAGTGAAGTCGAAGTAGATACTCCGTGCGAATTGGTGTGGGTGGAGGTTATACTTAACAGCCGAATTAAGTTAATAATTGGCTCCTTCTACCGACCCCCAGACTCCGATGATACAGTTGCGGAACAGTTCAGAGAAAGTTTGAGTCTCATAACAAATAAATACCCCCCTCATACGGTTATAGTTCGTGGGGACTTCAACCTACCCTCGGTATGTTGGCAAAAATACTTGTTCAAAACCGGTGGTAGGCAGAAAACGTCTTCCGAGATTGTCCTAGATGCATTCTCCGAAAATTATTTCGAGCAGTTAGTCCACGAACCCACGCGAATTGTAAATGGTTACGAAAACACACTTGACCTCTTGGCCACAAACAATCCAGATCTGATAGAGAGCATCATGACTGATACAGGGATTAGTGATCACAAGGTCATTGTAGCTAGGCTCAATACCATTTCTTCCAAATCCATCAGAAACAAACGCAAAATAATTTTATTTAAAAAAGCGGATAAAGTGCCACTAGAAGCCTTCCTAAAGGACAATTTCCATTCCTTCCGAACTGACTGTGCGAATGTAGACGAGATGTGGATCAAATTCAAAGATATAGTAGCAACAGCAATTGAGATATTCATACCTCATAAATTGGTAAGAGATGGAACGGATCCCCCGTGGTACACAAAAAAGGTCCGAACGCTGTTGCAGAGGCAACGGAAAAAGCATGCGAAGTTCAGAAGAACGCGAAATCCTGAAGATGGGCACGTACTTCGATGCGAGATGCCTTTAATAGGTTCCACAACGAAACATTGTCTCGAAATTTGGTAGAAAATCCGAAGAAATTCTGGTCGTATGTAAAGTACACAAGCGACAAGACGCAGTCAATACCTTCGCTGCGCAGTGCCGATGGTACTGTTATCGACGACTGTGGCGCTAAAGCGGAGTTATTGAACGCAGTTTTCCGAAATTCCTTCACCAGGGAAGACGAATGGAATTTCCAGAATTTGAAACACGAACATCTGCTAGCATGAGTTTCTTAGAAGTAGATACCTTAGGGGTTGCGAAGCAACTCAAATCGCTTGATACGGGCAAGTCTTCAGGTCCATATTGTATACCGATTAGGTTCCTTTCAGATTACGCTGATACTATAGCTCCCTACTTAGCACTCATATACAACCGCTCGCTCACTGATAGATCTGTACCTACAGATTGGAAAATTGCGCAGGTCGCACCAGTGTTCAAGAAGGGTGAAATGTCCCCTTAGAAAAATTATACACGACTGTGCTTAAACTGACACACAATATTTTTTTAGCGCAACGCAATCTGACTTTCAATAATCGCTACAAGAGAATGGCCCTGACTAAATTAACCTATACGTTTCACAAATCACTTACCTCAAGAAAATCTACGTTAATCAAACTACTGCAATACAGCGAGCGCCACTACTGCCAGCTAAATAAAAGATTCAAACTACAGAAGGCACTAACTACTGATAGGCATAGTTAGCGATTGAAAGATTTTAATAGGGAACAAACAATGTATTTACCTTAAGAGTCATAATATATGTATCAGTTCATGACACCAATTCTTACAAATTTCAAAACTCCGCCATCTCTCTCCCCACGACCTCCACTGCTGGCGGCTCACCTCCAACTGCGCAACGCTACGCGCTGTTAGCATCCAGCTGCCGCTGTCCGACACTACAATGGCAGACAACAATGCAAACTAAACACAGACTGCGCACAGTACAGCCAGTGATTTTTCATACCGAGCGCTAAGCGGCGTTACCAATAAGAAAACCTAAACAGCCTACTTACATAGCCCCCATGCTCCCCACAAAAAAATTTTTACAAATTGTTTTGGGCAGTGGCCAATAATGATTTGATAAAATTTTTCATAATGACTATGACAAAGAAATGAAATGCACACACTTATCGATACAATGTTGGTCAAAAGTTAAAATTTTCTCACTGTCCATAAAGACAGTCCTGATCATTCATCAAAGTAAAATTGCAGCGTTTTTCTCAAAGTCTGAGTAGTAAAAGAAAATGCACACAGAAGTAGAGGATTTCCATGCAGTCTTGAAGAAGTAGTGTTGTCCTTCCAACAGAAAGACAGTGCTGACTCTTGACATGCTGACAGGTAATGGGCCACAACAGAGCAAACCCACAGCAGAGTCAGTCCAAGTTTTGAAGAATATTGGTAGGTAGGTCGTCACAGAATAGGCTCATTGTAGATCTGGTAGAGATTACGGTATTGGTGGGCCACCAGAGGTGCAGACCCATTGCAGTCCTTGTAGAAATAATGGTATTGGTGGGTCGTCAAAGGTGTAGACACACTGTAGTCCTTGTAGAGATGGCCAGCAGCCATCTGTTTGACTGTGCAGGCGCACAATCACCATTGAAGAGTCTTGCGGATAATATAGCAAGTCCATAACCACCACTTGTGCACTCACAAAAATTGTTTTTGAAATCTCCTTAGAACCAGCAATGCTGTTAACCAGTCCCTTGCTGAATTATCAACACACTTGCAAACACTATCAGTCCCTACTTCTCACATATTGTGCATATATTATGACCAACAGAAACGTGTGCAGTGAAATGTAATTTACAAGTTACTTAATTTGATGAACTGGTGTCAATTACAATTTTATAACATAACAATACAATAACAAAGCTACAAAATACATCTTTAAAGAACATAAGACTACAGATATCATTTGCAGTAATACAGGCTTTACAATAGAATCGAAATAGCAAATACATCAGTGTTACAAAAATTATGACATAAGTACAAACATAAAAGATCAGAATAACTTTTGAAACATCAACTTCACTCATGAGCATTAGAACAAAACAGAATAAATAATGTTTAAACATCTTTACAAAGTAAATAACATGTTATTAATGCAAATTATATTTGAGGATAACAGTATTTCTCATCACAGTGAATGTAGCTTAGTATTAGAAAAATTCTGCAACATAAGTCTTATCAGATAAACATATAAGGACCGGTAGAACATAAATACACAAGGGTACACAAGCACATAGTGGGATAACAGAAGGAAAGGACTGGGTTTGTTTTCAGTGTAACATTTGGTACTGCAGTTCAACCCAAAACTTCATTCTGTAGATCTTTCGTCATATCTCAATATTTGTTTCCACCAAAAATATCCTGTCCAAGCATGCTTTCTCTATTTTGCTCACATCCTCTTTCAAAAATAGTTTTTCTCCACTGTACACTATTTTTTTTGCCAAATCATTTTCTTATAGCTTCTCAATGCATTTCTTCCAATTCATCACAACTCGTTCTCTTTTATAGTCTACCCCCTCTTAAGCTAACTTAAATCTACTGAGCTCAGATGCTAAACTAACGGACGAGGCAATGCAGCAGCACAAAACAATTAATACAAGCAATGACAAAAAATGCAATTAAGCAAAGCAAGCAGCAATAAATGTAATAACTTATACCTAAACATGACAAACCCACAAGCAGAAAAAAATAGTACACTAAAGACAACAATGCAGATAAGGGAAATGTACATTCACATTTTAATGTCTATGTCATTAAAGTGATGCACCACAAATTATTTATCGTACGAAAAATATTACCAAGTAGTTGAAAAGAAATTTATATATGCAGTTACTGTTATTAAACCTATCATATTGTTCTTTCCTTTCCAAGTGCTCCTCTTTCGAAGAATATGGATCATAACATTATTATTTAAAAGATCTGTTGGCAGAAAGTATTCACATTAGCAAATGCACTTAATTTGTTTTATAAAACCAATGCTGCAACACAGCTGGAAACCAGATATTAAACAAAATGAGCAATCTCTCAACTAGAAAGACAATAGATGTAAAATGTTTCTCATCATTTCATTAGGCATTTTAGTAAATATCATAAATTAAGAGCTCCACAGTGTAATTACATGTTTTAAAGTTTGAGGGTGTCGTATTTGCGATGCTTTCGATAAAGAAATGTCAATAGCGAGGATAATGGTACCTCACAGAAGGTACGTTAAATCCAGAATGTATCTTCAAGTAAACCAAAATGTTGCATTAAAATCTCTTTAGCAGTACTGGTAAATGTTCTAAATATGTGAGCCTTATGGTCGTTACGTAATCGTGCAACTAACAAGCAAGAATGTACAAATAACAACACTGTGTCGTCTGTTCACTATAACAATGCATTCGTAATTTCTGTTTAAAAATGTTCCCTAGGTTCTAGACTGGATAGTTAACTTCAAATCATTGTTGCATGTTAACAGTTTCTCAGTCTGACAAATTGTACTAGTGGCGTGAAGTGAAAAGTTTTATGGCAAAGACAAAGTTAAAAAGCAGATTATCTTGCAATAAACGATTTTATATGTGAAATATGGTGCAATCCTTTACTCTTCATAGTACTCACGGTTTCAACTTGAACGCAATTATCATGCGGTATACGTCGGTAAAGAATACTGGAGTTTCTCTCAAGGTTAGCGCCTATGTTATTTTTCGCTAAGCCAGTCGGCGCACGTGGCTGCCTGCGGTGCGAGTCATTGTCTGCCTCTTTGTTGGCGTGCGTCGTTATTTGGATTAGGAGACCTAACTTCTACAAATTCACCTTGTCGAGAGGGACCTGCTCTGTTTGAATCCCGCCAGTTCTGATGCAATTCAGGTCTGTCGTTGCGATCATATCGTCTGTCGTCATGTCGGTAATTTCTGTAATTAATTTCTTGTCGGCCACGTGGTGGCGAATTTCTCCCTGAATCGTAACTGCGCGCTGGACCGTTGCGTCTGAAGTTATTCTGTCTCCCTTGATAGTAATTGTTTTGGCTCCCATATTGTCTGTTTCTACAATTGTCTCTGTTATAATCATTACCACGGAAATGCGATCTTTCTCTGTAGCTATTACTCTGCCAGTGGTTCTCATTTGAGTGGTGTCTGTTTTGGTCACGATTTGCGTTGTAAGAATAGACTTGTCGTGTCCAGTTATTGTTTCTGTCGTCACGGAATTGTGACGGATGTGACCTGTAGTGATTGTTTTCCTGTTTTCATATCCGGCTACGGTCTGTGTCAATTTCTAATTCTTGTAAGAATCTCTGAAAAGCTTCAATGTCATCTTTGCAACGTCCCGCCAAAATCATATGTCGTAAATGTTCAGGCAATTTCATTAAGCAAATGTGGATGAGTTCTGTGGGGCTGTATGGGTTTGACAGATACTGATTCTTGTGCAACATGTCTTCAAAATATTTCACAAGACTGGAAAATTCAGATTTTTCGAAATGTTTCATCATTATGATGCTATGTTTTACTCGGTCTTGTGTAGCTTGAGACCAATACGATGAGAGGAAGGCATGATAAAATTCTCCTTCACTATGACAATCGTGAATGACCGATCGCATTCTTACAGCTGGTTCATTCTCTAAGTAGCCACACATCAATTCTAATCTGTGCTCTAATGACCAGTTAGGAGGAAAACAATGAGAGAATTGATGGAGCCACACTTGTGGATGGATGAATGTCGTTGCCAGAATTCTTAAATGTTTTGAATTTACGTGTAGTAATGAACAGCTTATAGTCAAAATCATCATGTCGGCGAGTCGCATGTCGGTCATTGTTACATCGTTTCGGCGGTTGCATCACAAAATTCGGTGTACCTTGCCAATTTCTTTCATAATTTTCGAAGTGCCTTGTGTTATTATTTTGTGGCTGTTCCGTATTTCTATGTCCCTCTTCCCGTATTGGAACGCGAGTGTCCTCTGAAATACGTAATTCTTGTATTACCTGTGTCAGCTGATCTTGTACTTCCCGGATTTCTCTTTGGTGTTGCGTATTAATTTGATTCTGATTTTTTTTTGAATTTCCTAATTTGTTCGACCTCTTCTGTGTCATTAAAGACTACCGGTTTTGTGTCATTCAGATTATCATCTACCTTTGTAGATAAATTATTTAGCTGATCCGAAAGTTCAACTACTTTCTCTCATAATGAACTGATTCCTCCATGTGTCTTTCTGAACGAATTTTCAGAGTATCTACTGTGTCCTTTAAGTTTTCCTGAGTTTTTGCAAGTTGCGTAACCGAATCGATAGATGCAACTGAGTCAATTTTAGCTTGCAAGGTCTCATGATTTTCATGAACAACAGTTTGCAGTTCTCTTATGGCTGATTCGTGATTCTGTAATGCATTTTCATGTCATAAAAAATAGGTTGAAAATGATCACAAATTTGTGTTTTTACGTCATTACAGACTTTTTGACATTTCGATTCAATTTTATGTAACTCAGTAGTTAAATCTTCACGTGTTTGTTCAAGTGTATGTTCCACTGAGTCTAACTTTTGAAGCTTTTGCTATGTTTGTTTCTGATTTTGTTACATTGTGTCTAACTGTTGCTGTGTTTGTCTCTGATTTTGTTTCATTTGTTGCATTAATTGCAATAATAATGTATTAGTGTCTGGAATCTGTTCCTCTATGCTTTTCGGCAGGGCATTTGCACCAGGAACATTCACATTTTGACAAGCAGAAAATGTGTCTTGACTTATTTGAGAAAACGATGAGGACGGAAAACCTGAATGTACAGTATCTGCAAGATTGTGTCCTGTCATTTCGGATTCCTGAGGCGAGCTGTTGCTGACAGATCGATAGATAATGCTTCCCTGTTCACTAATTGTTTCACTGCCTACACCATTATTTGCAGCCCACTTCATTTCCCTATGCACAATTACCAAATTACTACTTTGAACATTAGTTAATTCATTACACGGTGGCGCTAACACACTGCGTTCGTCTTCACTTTCATTTCTCAGTTTACATTGGAGCCCAGTATTACGTTTTTCACACGCCATTATTGTCACAATATTTCACGCGACAACACAATTTGAAGAGCAAAAATAAGAGAACACATTAATGTAGCACTGAAAATAATATCTAGTTAATTGCAAGAGTAGCTGCGAAATACTTGGTACAAATCTACATGCATGTCACAACTGTTTTACTGTAGAACAATGAAAGACTACAACTACAAAGGAGATTCTCTCTACGATTACACGATAGCAATAAACAAAATCTACACTAATTACACAAACTACAAGAAAAAAATCAGAAGATTCCAGTGAGGTATTCTAGGCTAAGGGTCGACATATGAAACGTCCCCTTAGAAAAATTATACACGACTGTGCTTAAACTGACACACAATATTTTTTTAGCGCAACGCAATCTGACTTTCAATAATCGCTACAAGAGAATGGCCCTGACTAAATTAACCTATACGTTTCACAAATCACTTACCTCAAGAAAATCTACGTTAATCAAACTACTGCAATACAGCGAGCGCCAATACTGCCAGCTAAATAAAAGATTCAAACTACAGAAGGCACTAACTACTGATAGGCATAGTTAGGGATTGAAAGATTTTAATAGGGAACAAACAATGTATTTACCTTAAGAGTCATAATATATGTATCAGTTCATGTCACCAATTCTTACAAATTTCAAAACTCCGCCATCTCTCTCCCCACGACCTCCACTGCTGGCGGCTCACCTCCAACTGCGCAACGCTACGCGCTGTTAGCATCCAGCTGCCGCTGCCCGACACTACAATGGCAGACAACAATGCAAACTAAACACAGACTGCGCACAGCACAGCCAGTGATTTTTCATACCGAGCGCTAAGCGGCGTTACCAATAAGAAAACCTAAACAGCCTACTTACAAGGGTAGTAGGAGTAATCCATTTAACTACACACCTATATCATTGACGTCGGTTTGCAGTAGGGTTTTGGAGCATATACTGTATTCAAACATTATGAATCACCTCGAAGGGAACGATCTATTGACACGTAATCAGCATGGCTTCAGAAAACATCGCTCTTGTGCAACGCAGCTAGCTCTTTATTCGCACGAAGTAATGGCCGCTATGGACAGGGGATCTCAAGTTGATTCCGTATTTCTAGATTTCCGGAAAGCTTTTGACACCGTTCCTCACAAGCGACTTCTAATCAAGCTGCGGAGCTATGGGATATCGTCTCAGTTGTGCGACTGGATTCGTGATTTCCTGTCAGGAAGGTCGCAGTTCGTAGTAATAGACGGCAAATCATCGAGTAAAACTGAAGTGATATCAGGTGTTCCCCAGGGAAGCGTCCTGGGACCTCTACTGTTCCTGATCTATATAAATGACCTGGGTGACAATCTGAGCAGTTCTCTTAGACTGTTCGCAGATGATGCTGTAATTTACCGTCTAGTAAGGTCATCCGAAGACCAGTATCAGCTGCAAAGCGATTTAGAAAAGATTGCTGTATGGTGTGTCAGGTGGCAGTTGACGCTAAATAACGAAAAGTGTGAGATGATCCACATGAGTTCCAAAAGAAATCCGTTGTAATTCGATTACTCGATAAATAGTACAATTCTCAAGGCTGTCAATTCAACTAAGTACCTGGGTGTTAAAATTACGAACAACTTCAGTTGGAAGGACCACATAGATAATATTGTCGGGAAGGCGAGCCAAAGGTTGCGTTTCATTGGCAGGACACTTAGAAGATGCAACAAGTCCACTAAAGAGACAGCTTACACTACACTCGTTCGTCCTCTGTTAGAATATTGCTGCGCGGTGTGGGATCCTTACCAGGTGGGATTGACGGAGGACATCGAAAGGGTGCAAAAAAGGGCAGCTCGTTTTGTATTATCGCGTTATAGGGGAGTGAGTGTGGCAGATATGATACACGAATTGGGATGGAAGTCATTACAGCATAGACGTTTTTCGTCGCGGCAAGACCTTTTTACGAAATTTCAGTCACCAACTTTCTCTTCCGAATGCGAAAATATTTTGTTTAGCCCAACCTACGTAGGTAGGAATGATCATCAAAACAAAATAAGAGAAATCAAAGCTCGAACAGAAAGGTTTAGGTGTTCGTTTTTCCCGCTCGCTGTTCGGGAGTGGAATAGTAGAGAGATAGTATGATTGTGGTTCGATGAACCCTCTGCCAAGCACTTAAATGTGAATTGCAGAGTAGTCATGTAGATGTAGATGTATTATTTTTTGGGGTAATTCTTCGGATTCAAAAACGGTATTTTTGGCTCAAAAACGGGCTGTTCGAGCTATATGTGGTGTAAGTTCGAGAACCTCTTGTCGACCCCTATTCAATAGCCTGGGAATTCTGACATTGCCCTCACAGTATATATTTTCTTTAATGTCGTTTGTTGTTAGCAATATTAGCCTATTCCCAAGAGTTAGCAGCTTTCACTCGGTTAATTCAAGGCAGAAATCCAATCTGCATGTGGAATGCACTTTCTTGACTATTGTGCAGAAAGGAGTGCAGTATTCTGCTGCTTCCATTTTCAATAAGCTACCACAAGAACTCAAAAATCTTAGCAGTAGCCCAAAATCTTTTAAGTCTAAACTGAAGAGTTTCCTCATGGCTCACTCCTTCTATTCTGTCGAGAAGCTCCTGGAAGAGCTAAAAATTAAGCAAATTCCAGTGTTACATTGTTGATTTTCTTTATTTAAATTTACGACTTGTCACCTGAATATGTTTTTTTTTAATATTTCATTTGATCTGTTTCTAATATCGTGTTATAATTTCACGTATTGACTTGTTCCATGACCATGGAGACTTCTCCTTAATTTTGTCCCACGGAACAATAAATAAATAAATAAAACAGAGATTTCAATATGAGCAATCTTTAAGCTGAATGTTATAAATCTTTTCTTGGCAATTGAACTCTGGTGAAACTTTAACTATCCAATTAATAAAAAATATTTGGAGTACTTCAAAGCTTATAAACTATAGTGAAAGTTTACTGAAATGACTTTTCAGTTCAATACGACAGGATCTAACTCATGTGAGACTGATTCTGTTCTATCTTCCTATCGCAGTTGCGCAAGGACGCTCTGTGTGTGTTTTAGGAATTTGGTATTGAACCTACGGCCTGCGAGGTAGGAAGATACCTTCTCATGCATGCAGAGTTCCAAAAGCGCAGCAGTACGAACGGTGATGTAATCAGACAATGATCTCAATGTCGATTCCATTACACTCCGTGTAAAGGAAACGTTATAACTAACAGAAATTAGTGTACGGGTTCAGACGTAACTATATGTTAGCAAAAATGAAAATCTAAGTTTTTCGTTATTACGGTTTGTTTTTACTCTAAGTATGACTTCATGTCCGCCCCCGGTAGCTGAGAGCCAAGCACGAAAGACTATTATCGCTTCTATCTACAGCAGCAACCTGTAAATACGGTTTCCCACAGACATCCTGAAGTTGCCTGGAACACTATGTGGCGATCGGTACACACGCCTTTTTTACCTACGACGGTGCGTTCATTGTGGTACGTCGTTGTGAATAGGAAGTTCGCTACTCGTCAGAGGCTATGTTCCATACATCTGACGGACGACCACTTGTGTCCGACATGCTCAGTCGTTGTCTCGGATGCACAACGTCTGACTTGTGCCGCGACCAGCGAGTGCTGGCTACTGACGAAGCGCATGCTGGCATTACTCTTGCGGCGAGTGCCGGAGTCTATCTCCCTTGATGATACATTGCGCCTCGACGAAGTATACTTTCCATCAACCAGGACGAACGCCGTTAACTGGCTAAAAGGCATGACCCTTTACTACGTATTTTGCGATGCTCCCAAAGCCACACTCGACTTTTGGTCCCTACTGATTACGAAACATACAGCTTTCAGCCGCCACCCGAAATACAGAACACGTTTCGCAATTTATTTAGGTTCGTTATTTGCGGATCCTCCTGCTCACAGGGGCGTTTCGGGTTTGAAACGCTGAAAATGAAGAAGAATCCTGGAGCGTGTTGATCCTCTACGGACAGAATAGGGGGGAACCCCTCCCAACAGACGAGAAGACGACTCGGACGCTCGGCTACAACATTTGTAGGATCTTTCTTTGTAATGAAACAAAAAAGAATCTATAAATACACTACAAAAGAAAAAAAATTAAAAAATTAAAAATGTTCTCAAAATTAAATAAATAAAACAGCATCGACAAACCCACTACATCCTCTTCCTGATCCTTCGATCCCCGAACTCGAACACGTTGCTTGGGCGTGGCGGCGGGATGGCCAGGCTTCGGGTGTCGACCCCTGCCCTACCCGTCGTCCTGCTCCTGCAGCAGTTCATTAAAAAAAAAAAAAAAAAAAAAAAAAAAAAAAAAAAAAAAAAAAGTGGCCAGCGCGACAGAATGTCAATCCTAAGGGCCCGGGTTCGATTCCCGTCTGGGTCGGAGATTTCCTACACTCAGGGACTGGGTGTTTTGTTGTCCTAATCATCATCATTTCATCCCCATCGACGCGCAGGTCGCCGAAGTGGCGTCAAATCGAAAGACTTGCACCCGGCGAACGGTCTACGAGACGGGAGGCCGTAGTCACACGACTTCATGACATAGCAATGTTAGCAAAATTATGTACAGGATGGTAAAATATTGATACTGGGTGTTCACAATTGTGAAGCGAAATTCCTAACTATTATAAGGTTCCTTAATGGTAAGATGGTTGATGACCATATCTGGGGGTCGATAAAAATACAAACAAATTAAAAACAATTGAGGCTACGGACATCAAGTACGTTAAAATGCACAATGAAAATACCAAAAATTGAATGGAGGTTGGTAAAGAGCAATCAAAAAGAAGCACACAATTTAAACAATTCTTAACTCTATAGTGGCTGATCAGTCCTTTTCGTTAGATCGGACAGCTCGCGTTTCTGCTTCAATTAAGCCCAACAATCGTTAATATGTTTAATTGCAGATCATGGCTGAATGTACGAAAATTAGGAGAGACGGAGACGAGCGCAGTTCGAGTGTCAACTGAATATCACTCGCTGGCGCGGTGCGAACAGCGGCAGTGGCGGCCGTCGGCTCTAGTTGTGAGTCTGAGAAGCTATTCTAAATCTCTCTCGACTGTCAAACACCAGTCTGATACGTCTCTTACGTCTTCGGTGAAGTCGAGACTCCTAGTTATTTCCTAGCTAAGTTAATTGGCATGGTACACGATATTTGGCTGGAACAGCGTGTACGTCATTACCGTCAAATCGCTCACAAGCGTTAACTATCAGTGCTCGGCGCGATTCTCCATAATACACTCCTGGAAATTGAAATAAGAACACCGTGAATTCATTGTCCCAGGAAGGGGAAACTTTATTGACACATTCCTGGGGTCAGATACATCACATGATCACACTGACAGAACCACAGGCACATAGACACAGGCAACAGAGCATGTACAATGTCGGCACTAGTACAGTGTATATCCACCTTTCGAAGCAATGCAGCCTGCTATTCTCCCATGGAGACGATCGTAGAGATGCTGGATGTAGTCCTGTGGAACGGCTTGCCGTGCCATTTCCACCTGGCGCCTCAGTTGGACCAGCGTTCGTGCTGGACGTGCAGACCGCGTGAGACGACGCTTCATCCAGTCCCAAACATGCTCAATGGGGGACAGATCCGGAGATCTTGCTGGCCAGGGTAGTTGACTTACACCTTCTAGAGCACGTTGGGTGGCACGGGATACATGCGGACGTGCATTGTCCTGTTGGAACAGCAATTTCCATTGCCGGTCTAGGAATGGTAGAACGATGGGTTCGATGACGGTTTGGATGTACCGTGCACTATTCAGTGTCCCCTCGACGATCACCAGAGGTGTACGGCCAGTGTAGGAGATCGCTCCCCACACCATGATGCCGGGTGTTGGCCCTGTGTGACTCGGTCGTATGCAGTCCTGATTGTGGCGCTCACCTGCAGGGCGCCAAACACGCATACGACTATCATTGGCACCAAGGCAGAAGCGACTCTCATCGCTGAAGACGACACGTCTCCATTCGTCCCTCCATTCACGCCTGTCGCGACACCACTGGAGGCGGGCTGCACGATGTTGGGGCGTGAGCGGAAGACGGGCACGTGCACCTTCCGCCGACCACTGGCGACAACATCGATGTACTGTGGAGACCTCACGCCCCACGTGTTGAGCAATTCGGCGGTACGTCCACCCAGCCTCCCGCATGCCCACTATACGCCCTCGCTCAAAGTCCGTCAACTGCACATACGGTTCACGTCCACGCTGTCGCGGCATGCTACCAGTGTTAAAGACTGCGATGGAGCTCCGTATGCCACGGCAAACTGGCTGACACTGACGGCGGCGGTGCACAAATGCTGCGCAGCTAGCGCCACTCGACGGCCAACACCGCGGTTCCTGGTGTGTCCGCTGTGCCGTGCGTGTGATCATTGCTTGTACAGCCCTCTCGCAGTGTCCGTAGCAAGTATGGTGGGTCTGACACACCGGTGTCAATGTGTTCTTTTTTCCATTTCCAGGAGTGTAGAAGACTTCGCAGTGTAACTGCTTACAAGTTAAGACGAGCCTGTGAACAAGTGTTCACATAATGACTCTCGAAATCGTCTCATTGCGGCGCGAGTCACCTTGCTCAAACACTTACAGTTTTCTGCAAGAGAAGAAGCCAATTACTCTGTCTGCAGTTTACCTATATCAAAGTTGGTAGCCACGCATTTTATTTCCGGCCAATCAGGGCCTTCGTATTTGTTATATCTCCACCCACTAAGTTTTTGTAGCCTGTCACAGGCACCGTTTCTTTTGTAGGGCAGAGTTTAACTTCTACTACATAATACTGAGATAAACAGTTTTTTCTTTCATACGAGTTTTAACTCAGGTGGCTACAATGAATCACCAATGTTTTGAGTCGAGTTTCTCTGGACGTTTATCTGCGATCTCTGGCTGTGTTCCTGTAGAAAGGCTTTCTGAAAGTTCATCGTCAAAAGCAGGGACAAGGGCTGCTTTTGCCGGTGGCCTAGGCAGTGGTGTCTCATTGTGTCTGGTAGGTGTCCCACTGTGTCAGCCAAACGCGGGAGGGCATTCCGTCGTAAAACTTTTCTTTCCCGCAGAACTGCGTCTCGTAGCTCGGGTCGAGGAAATTACTTACATGTAATTACTAGTGTGTGTTAGTGATTTACATTCATGAAATGTCTGATTGTTTATTTGCTTCACCTTGCCTATCAGTAAAATTCGTACATTTACAAGTAACTATTTCATGTGACATATCGAGTTAACCAGAATTGTTTCAGGAATTCGATGTGAGGTGTGTTATTTGTTTGACATCTTACAGGAATACTTGGAAATATCGTAGTACTTGGGATGGGACCCTGTCTAGGTAATTGACTAAGAATAAGTACGGGTGCTCATCACAAAGTTTAAAGAACACGAACTTATTGAAGAAGAAATCACATAATTGGTATATACAGTTATACAGTGCTCAACTGACTCTTTGAGATGAAGGTGGTGGCAATGTCGATGCAATGTCGATCTCCTGCGGCTATTCAAAATGGCGGCAAAAGAATCCATGGCTGTTGATGTGTAACAAGCTCTGAAAATTGTCTTCTTAGCGGAGTATTTTCACAGCACACAGCTAACCAACGTATGCCTTGAACGAGGAGCGAAATTACGTCCACATCTGAGGTTATATATTTTAGAATCTTGTTGTTCTTCTTGCCTCGTTCAGTTCACAAGGTGCAAACACTTTGCCTGCTAGCCATCGACTAAGTCTTGCGACAAAGGAGCCTTGCAGTTCGACCACCAGATCCACCTTATCTATTCCCGCCAAGTCAGGTTCGTTGCAGAGGGACTTCTTTCCAAGTTTTTCATGATTGCAAACCTACATTTTCTACGCACAACCCGTATTGCTACTAAAGTTTTAACATTTTCATTCTTTCACAGTATATTACTTCTGATACTACTTCCACAGATTAATTACAATTACATAAATTGTAATAAATAATGAATAAAACATTTGCATAGATGTTCCATCAGAAAGCATAGTTATACGGAAGTGACATAAAGTAAAAACAGAGTAAGAAGTTAGATAATATAATTATAGGTAACATCAATAACAAAGTTGCAATGTGTAATGGCGAATAGATGTGCAGTGGAACTGTTGAACAACTGACCACCCAGACGAACCAAGTGGCTACCAATAATGGTTCCTCAACGACAAATTAGCTGACGATGCTGTGTACGGGCCTCCGTAGCAGACGCCTGCTTCATGGACCCGTGCTGACTGCCATTCTTCACAGACGAAGGATGGAATTTGCATGCCAATACCGGAACCCAACTTGCACTGAATAATGACAGATGGGTTTTTCAGATGAACCACGTTTTATAATCCATTGGACAGATGGTCAATGGAGTGTATGGCGTGCAGTTTCTGAAAGCAAACACCCTGCAACAACGTATGGTCTTTGAAATGTTTTCGTCGCATTCCCTGGTTGACCTCGTCATTCTGAAAGGGACATCAGATAAACACAAGTATGCATCTGTCCTTTGGGATCACGTACACTCCTACATGCATCGACACGATAGTATCTATCAGCAGGACACTGCAACGCGTCACACAGCTCACTGTTACGTATGTTGTTCAAAGAGCACCAGAATAAGTCTACTCTACTGCCCTGGCCAACAAACTCCCCGGCTTTACGAGGGGCGTTTGAAAAGTCCGCGCAAAAATAAAAACTACTTATGTGTTTGGGGTAACCTTTTTTATTTCTCGGCGTAGTCTCCTTTTAGACTTGTACAATACGTCCAACGCTGTTCTAGTTTGTTGATCCCTCCCAAATAATAGGAATTGTCCAAGTCTGCAAAATAGCTATTAGTTGCTGCAGTCACTTCCTCATTTGAATAAAATCTTTGTCCTGCCAGCCATTTCTTCAAATTGAGAAAAAAATAGTAGTCCGAGGGAGCCAAGTATGGAAAATGGGGGGATGTGAAACGAGTTGGAATCCTATTTCCATTAATTTTGTGACCACAACTGCTGAGGTGTGTGCTGGTGAATTGTTGTGATGGTAAAGGCCTTTTTTGCTGTCCAATCGCCGGCGTTTTTCTTGCAGCTATGTTTTCAAACGGTCCAATAACGATGAATAATATGCACCTGTAATAGTTTTACCCTTTTCCAGATAGTTGATGTGGATTATCCCTTGCGAATCCCAAAAGACAGTCGCCATAACCTTTCCGGCCGAAGGACTGGTCTTCGCCTTTTTTAGTGCAATTCTCCCTTGGTAACCCATTGTTTAGATCGTTGTTTGGTCTCAGGAGTATAGTAATGTATCCATGTTTCATCCACAGTGATGAAACGATGCTTTAAGTCCCGTGGATTCTTCCTGAACAGCTGCAAACATTTCATACAATTCCGTTTTTGGTCAAGCGTGAACAATCGCGGAACCCATTGCGGATAGCTTTCTCATGTTCAAATGTTTATGCAAAATATTATGTGCCCGTTCATTCGAGATGCCCATAGCACTATCAATCGCACGCACCTTAACTCTTCTGTCATCCATCACTATATCATGGATTTTATCAATGATTTCTGGAGTCGTAACCTCTACAGGGCGTCCAGAACGTTCAGCATCACTTGTGCCCATATGGACACTCCGAATATTTTGAAACCACTTATAAACTGTTCTCTTTAGTCTCCTGAGGCGTTTTGCCTTTCATAAAGTAATGTTTAATCACCACACGAAATTCTTCTCCGTCCATTTTTTGACAATCACTCGACTTCCTTGATTCACACGAATAACAAACACAAAGAAACAGACCAACATGGTTTAAACTTGATGTCCGTACTTTCCAAAGATACTACTAACTAAACATGACCTCGATACGCGCCGGTGGTGCCATCTCTCGGACTTTGCACGGACTTTTCAAACGCCCCTCGTAAACCCAGTCGAGAATCTGTGGCACCTCACCTATCGGTCTGTTCAAGAGATGGAACCTGAAACGATAAACCTAGTGCAGATGACCATCGCACTGGAGTCAGCATGGCTCCACATCCCTGTCGGTACCTTCCAGAACATCACTGACTCTCCTTCTGTGTACAACAAGCATGTAGTATGAGTGCAAAGCTTTCAGAAATATTAATGATAAGAGGAGTAAAGAAGCTATGTGGACAAAGTTTCCATTGGCATAAATACAAAAAAAACTGTAGTTATGAAATCAATGGAAAACGCGCTATGTCATAACCGCGCTTATAATATCATCTTGGACATCGTGACAATGTGAGTGGGGGTATTATCATTCTAGCTGATAAAAGTCGTTGCTGCAAATTGTGTGTGTCCCATTGATTGAACACGATCAGTTCAGATAGTTTCGGTAATTTTACTATCTAACTTTCCTTTTTTGTGTGATCACGAATAGTGCGCTATATGAGGCGAATGTTCTTTCAACACATAGAACTCTGCACAGAATGATTAGTGTCACACTATCAGACAAACGAATCGTTGTACTTTCAACTCCTATTGATACCTATCTGACGTTTACTAAGAGATTTTTAGAATGAGCAGGATTTCTTGTTAGGAGCAATCACTTTCCCGCAGATGGTAAGTCAGTTCTCGTAAAGTAAAATAAGTACACAACAAGTCCTGAAATAGTAATAGTTGTAGTAGCGGAAGTTTTATTCAAATGTGAATCAGTTTTGCAAGAACATTGCATAAGTCGTTCCTCTGAGGCATTAGCATTGCTTTAGGCCACTGTAGTTTAGTACCAGGTTGGAAATACAAGAAGTTGGTGGTTGAAGATGACGGTATACCATCTCGTGCACTCAACAAGACGTCTTGACTGTACGAAAATATTCTCATCTGTAGCACTCCGCTGTAAAAATACCGAGATAATGACGTGTGACCTTTACTAAGTGGACTCAAAATTATTTTGGAAAATATAAAATGGGATGATCTGTGATCGAAAACTTCTCGTGTTCTCTTCCTAGGCAACAGAGTGTGCGAGCCGAATTCTTCTTGCAGCAACTTGGTGTGTCTGTATTTACGTAACTGGCTGGAGTTGCTTAAAGATCCGTGCATGTGGAAACCAGAATGTCACCGTGTCCTAATGCAGAATGAGGAGCCCTTATCTTAAGACCGCATACTTCCTCTGTGGCGCCACATCCCCACACTGTCTCGTCGTCTGAGGTGCTGCCCTCTCGTCGAATCAATGCAGACATCTTTCCGCATTTTTCTTTCATGTTAAGCCTGCCCAACATACAACGAAATATCTTATAGAATAGGAAACAATTAGTAATCCCGCCTCCCCAACGTTCATACCTTAAATAGTCGAATTTATTGATACCTTACAACAAAGGTTGGGAAAACCTTAAGGAAAAACCCATGGAAGGTGGTCCCACATATTTTGTCATTTATCGTTCCATGGTATACGCTTTATTGCTTACAGCAATTATTATGATTACAAATTAAAAACCTTGTCAAAAGAATAACAACGCTCACAGTCATTTAAAGAACTTTAACAGGTTCAATTCATTAACAAGAAATGTTAACAGTTTACACCATTAAGAAAAGGGCTTGACACATGGAATATACAGACCCCGAATACAACCAGAAAGTCATACCAACAAGATGTGACTGTAAGCTTGTCCAACAAACTGTGTTTTACTAGTAAAATAAATTACAAATATACAGACCCCGAATACAACCAGAAAGTCATACCAACAAGATGTGACTGTAAGCTTGTCCAACAAACTGTGTTTTACTAGTAAGATAAATTACAAATGACTGCCACTGAAGGTACTAACGTTTCCGAAGCAACGGTAAATTTCAAGCAGACAACGCCCACCCAAAATACAGAAAGAATAACAAGTCATGTGACGGATGCAGGTGTTGGAAAGCCCGTAATTTATAAACATTAATAAAATCGCTTGAGCAGCAAGATAAGTATAGCCCCAAAGCTACAAAATAAGCTGGGAAGACATGCAATTTAAATGTGACTCGCAGCTGGTACACACCTGCAGAAACATTAACACTGACCCTGAAATAAATATTCAGTCCCCGTAAAAACAAGAAAGGTGGCAAATTACAACAGACAGTTATCACAGCCAACAGCCAACAAGCAGGTAAGTTTTACAATGAATGGAGTTAGCTAATTACTGTCGATAAAAAAATCTCAACAGTTTATACTCACAAGTAAAAGGTTTTAAAACTTAACACGCCCCAGAACTAACAACAAGGCTTTAAGTTTTAAACTAACGGTTAAAGAGCAAGGAACTTTAAACTCGCAGAACATGGTTCAAAGCTTATGTGGTTGCTGAGTTCGCAATATGAATAGATCAACAGATCCGAATTTAACTGGCGACATTCTGCCATGGCATGTATCAGGAGACCAAATTTACTTAACTTGCGCCAATATGAGGGGGCTGGTAGGGGCGCCGGATTGCGGGCCAACATAAACGTCGTGCGAAGACGAAAATGTCGCCGCAGCAGAAACGAAACACGTCTCTACTGCAGGCGCAGGAAACAAAAACGCATCGTCCGCTACCAAAAGAACCTTGTCAACACACCACTAATCAGCCCAAATAAGGCTACAAACGAGAATGTCTAGAACGTAGGCAATATTAACTTATTTCAGAAATGACTACATTTAAAAGTTACAAGCTCAACACTCCCTAAAAGTACTTGAAAGTAACAAGGTGAAGTATCAGCGCCTGCAAATCCAATCACTATGGCATATTCATTTATAATTGTGCCTTGCCTTCGACAAGGACTATGTTACAATTTCATCAAGTCAATTTACAACAGAGGATGCTCATACACTTGCACGGAATGTGGCAAGTACCAACTAAAAAGGCACACACTTTAAATGTATCTGCCAACTGGTACATACCGGCAAAAACATTGACAATGACCCTCAAATAAATATACAATCCGTAAAATACAAAATAAGCTGGAAGACACGCAATTTCAGTGTGATGCACAGCTGGTACAACCAACAGAAACATTAACAATGAACCTGAAATAAATATGCAGTCCCCCTAAATACAAAAAAGGTGGCAAATGACAACAGAGAGCTATCATAGCCAACAGGCAACATGCAGAGAAGTTTTACAATAAATGGAGTTAGCTAATGACTGTCGATGAAAAAGGAAAAAATACCCACATCAAAAATTGTTTTGCATCACCCCGGTTCCCAGAACTCCTGGAGATAGACGTTGGCTGTGGATATTGTATCACAGGCACAGTCGCTTTGACGGTTGAGAGGTGTGACTAAACCCCTCCAAAGATGTAAACAACTATGCATGCGCTGCCCCTATTAGACGGAGGGGTCCGACAGCCGATCAGTTCCACTCATTTCCCAAGAAGGAGGTACACGGCTAGTATTGTATGTAGTTTAATCATACCGCAGTTCGATCGTGTACACATTGTTACTTTGTGCCAGAAAGGGCTCTCAACAAGGGAAGTGTCCAGGCGTCTCGGAGTGAACCAAAGCGATGTTGTTCGGACATGGAGGAGATACAGAGAGACAGCAACTGTCGATGACATGCCTCGCTCAGGCCGCCCAAGGGCTACTACTGCAGTGGAGCAGTCCGGAACCGTGCGACTGCTACGGTCGCAGGTTCGAATCCTGCCTCGGGCATGGATGTGTGTGATGTCCTTAGGTTAGTTAGGTTTAAGTAGTTCTGAGTTCTAGGGGACTAATGACCACAGCAAAAAATGGTTCAAATGGCTCTGAGAACTATGAGACTTAACATCTATGGTCATCAGTCCCCTAGAACTTAGAACTACTTAAACCTAACTAACCTAAGGACATCACACAACACCCAGCCATCACGAGGCAAAGAAAATCGCTGACCCCGCCGGGAATCTAACCCGGGAACCCGAGCGTGGGAAGCGAGAACGCTACCGCACGACCACAAGATGCGGGCTGACCACCGCAGTTGAGTCCCATAGTGCTCAGAGCAATTTTTTGAACTGCAGTGGATGGCCGCTACCTAGAGCTTATGGGTCGGAGGAACTGTGACAGCAACGCCACCACGTTGCATAATGCTTTTCGTGCAGCCACAGGACGTGGTGTTATGACTCAAACTGTGCGCAATAGGCTGCACGATGCGCAACTATACTCCTGGCGTCCTTGGTGAGGTCCGTCTTTGCAACCACACCATGCAGCGCGGTACAGATGAACACAACAACATATCGAATAGACCGCTCAGTATTGACATAACGTTCTCTTCTCCGATGAGTGTTACATATGTCTTCAACCAGACAATTTGGAGGCAACCTGGTCAGGCTGAACGCCTTAGACACACTGTCTAGCGAGTGTAGCAAGGTGGAGGTTCGCTGCTGTTTCGGGGTGGCGTTATGAGGGGACCGACGTAGGTCGCTGGTGGTCATGGAAGGCGCAGAAACGGCTGCGCGATACATGAATGCCATCCTCAGACCGATAGTGTGACCACATCGGCAGAATATTGGCGAGGCATTCGTCTTCATGGACGGCAATTCGCGCCCCCATCGTGCCCATCTTGTGAGTGGCTTCCTTCAGGTTAACGACATCGCTCGACTAGAGTGGCCAGCATGTTCTCCAGACATGAACCCTATCGAACATGCCTGGGATAGATTGGAAAGGGTTTGTTTATGGACGACGTGACCCACCAACCACTCTGAGGGATCTTCGCCGAATCGCCGTTGAGGAGTGGGACAATCTGTACCAACAGTGCCTTAATGACATTGTGGATAGTATGCCATGAAGAATGCAGGCATGCATGAATTCAAGAGGACGTGCTACTGGGTATAGAGGTTCCGGTGTGTACAGCAATCTGGACCACCACCTCTGAAGCTTTCGCTGTATGGTGGTACAACGTGCAATGTGTGGTTTTCATGAGCAATAAAAAGGGCGGAAATGATGTTTGTGTTGATCTCTACTCCAATTTTCTGTACAGATTCCGGAACTCTTGGAACTGAGGTGATGAAAAACTTTTTTTGATGTGTGTAGTTCATACTCATAAGTAAAGAGCTTTAAAACTCAACACGCTCCGGAATCAGCAATAACGGTGCAGTATTTAAACAAGTAGTTAAACAGCAAGTATAGTGACAAGGAACTTTAGACTTACAGAATACGCTACAAAGTTTAAGATCTTGCCGAATTCACAATATGAATAGATCAAGAGTTTCGGAATTAATTGGCGGCCCTTCACCGTGGAACGTATCAAACGACCAAACGTACTTCACTTGCGCCAACACGAGGCGGCTGCTAGAGGCGCCAGATTGCAGGCCAACCCAGACGTCGTGCGACGACGTAAGTGTCGCCGCAGCAGAAAGAAAACACGTCTCTGCTCCTGGCACAGGAAACAGAAATGCGCCGTCCGCTGCGAGAACTGGCCTACCAACACACATCAGAAGGGAACACTAATTGGCCCAAATAATTTTACAAACGAGGATGTCTAGGATGTAGACAATATTAACTTATTTCAAAATGACTACCCATACAAATTACAAGGTCAACACTCCCTAAAATTACTTGAAAATAACAAGATGAAATATCAGCACCTGCAAACCCAATTACTAAGGAATACTCATTTATAATTGTGTCTTGCCTTCGACACTGACTATGTTACAATTTCAATTTCATCAAGTTAATTTACCACAGAAATGCTTGTACATTGGCCTGGAACAACAAATCATTATCAGTTACACTGACCAATGAACACCCATACAATCACTCAGGGGCAGGTTATTTTGACAGGTCAATTTCCACATTAACACAGACTGGTTACGATAACAAGTACCAATAAAAAACAACACTTAACTCCACTGAGATGTGAAGAAGCCGTGATTTCCAGGATTCCAAACAGGTATCTTATTGCCTCCAGTCCGTACAGGTGATCTTCCAGGTGCCATAAAATTTAAGTTTGGAGAGTTAGCCTGGAACTTCCTGCCCAGGTTGCACGTTGCGTCCGTTGCTCTTCCCGCAACTCGACGCTGTCAGTCCTTTAGAGAGCCGGCAAGGCTTGCCTCCGACCAATTTAAGCAGAAGTCCCCCAAAACCAACAATTTGCTAGCCACTGGCCCTCCAGCTAACTGTCAGTACCAGATTCCGCCAAAAACCAATAACACACGCCTCGACCAAAGACCGTAGCCGTCATCATGTGCTCAGGATCTATATCGGCAGCCGAAGTAGTTGGTGGCGCCAGCGGAATGCCATGCCCGCCAAAATTAAAGCCGCCACAGCTCACCTATAAGTAAAACAGCTTCAGACGTCAACAAAAATGCAGTACCAGTTCTGCTCATGATATGGTTGTAACCAGATTCTTCTCTCAAGGTCAGTGATATCAGACTACACCCGGCGCAACTGGGCGAAATCACCCACATTGCACCTGGGAAAGCACCATCCTATCCACGCAGCTGAGAGATTTGTGCGAGGTATATTCACTGTCGTGACATAACCTGATACCGGTTACGAGGTCGTCGGACACTTGTGTGATGTAAAATTCGCAGGAACCCCTTCCATCCCCTAATCTTTCTCGACCAATGGGAGAACATTAAAATGGTGGGAACTCTCTCCTCATCCATTTATTACTAGTTCAGTTGCTTGAACCTCTTCATACGAGGTTTGTGCATCATAGGGGCAGGTTTAAGTTTATTATAAACGGATTATTATAGACAATAGCTTTTTCTCTATGTTCAATAGCGAAAAGGTCGGATAATAATAACAATAATTTGACAAATTTACTTGTTTATTATTAACAAAACTTTTTGGCAGTATAATTTCTTATTATTGCTGTTTGATTTTTTACTAACAGTTATTTTTGTAATCGTTTTGTTGGCTTAGTTAGAAAGGTATTTATTCCGATGACTTGTATACATTGTTTTATTTACAGTAATTTGCTAAGCTACTTGTTTATAATTAATTTTTCTGATGAAATATAGGCATTGGTTTATTTATAATAAATTGCAAAGCTATTTTCTTACAAATTATTTCTGATGACTTACATACATATATGCATTTTTTGAAATTAATACCCTGAAACACATTTATACACTACTGGCCATTAAAATTGCTACACCACGAAGATGACGTGCTACAGACGCGAAATTTAACCGACAGGAAGAAGATGCTGTGATATGCAAATGATTAGCTTTTCAGAGCATTCACACAAGGCTAGCCCCGGTGGCGACACCTACAACGTGTTGACATGAGGAAAGTTTCCAACCGATTTCTCATACACAAACTGCAGTTGACCGGCGTTGCCTGGTGAAACATTGTTGTGGTGCCTCGTGTAAGGAGGAGAAATGCGTACCATCACGTTTCCGACTTTGATAAAGGTCGGATTGTAGCCTATCGCGACACTGCTGCTCGTGTTGGTCGAGATCCAATGACTGATAGCAGAATATGGAATCGGTGGATTCAAGAGGGTAATACGGAACTCCGTGCTGTATCTTAACGGCCTCGTATCACTAGCAGTCGAGATGACAGGCATCTTACCCGCATGGCTGTAACGGATCGTGCAGCCACGTCTCTATCCCTGAGTCAACAGATGGGGATGTTTGCAAGATAACAACCATCTGCACGAACAGTTCGACGCAGTTTGCAGCAGCGTGCACTATCAGCTCGGAGACCATGGCTGCGTTTACCCTTGACGCTGCACACAGACAGGAGCGCCTGCGATGGTGTACTCAACGACGAACCTGGGTGCACGAATGGCAAAACGTCATTTTTTTTCGGATGAATCCAGGTTCCGTTTACAGCATTATGATGGTCGCATCCGTGTTTGGCGACATCGCGGTGAACGCACACTGGAAGCGCGTATTCGTCCGGCTGATGCCAGCGGAAGTTCGAGTTCACCCTCGGGCATGGGTGTGTGTGTTTGTCCTTAGAATAATTTAGGTTAAGTTGTGTGTAAGCTTAGGGACTGATGACCTTAGCATTTAAGTCCCATAAGATTTCACACACATTTGAACATTTCGTATTCGTCATCGCCATACTGCCGTATCACCCAGCGTGATGGCATGGGGTGCCAGTGGTTACACGTCTCGGTCACCTCTTGTTCGCATTGACGGCACTTTGAACAGTGGACGTTACATGTCAGATGTGTTACGACCCGTGGCTCTACCCTTCATTCTATCCCTGCGAAACCCTACGTTTCAGCAGCTAATGCACGACCGCATATTGCAGATCCTGTATGGGCCTTTCTGGATACAGAAAATGTTCAACTGCTGCCCTAGCCAGCACATTCTCCAGATCTCTCACCAGTTGAAAACGTTTTGTCAATGGTGGCCGAGCAACTGGCTCGTCACAATACGCCAGTCACTACTCTTGATGAACTGTTGTATCGTGTTGAAGCTGCATGGGCAGCTGTACCTGTACACGCCAACTAAGCTCTGTTTGACTCAATGCCCAGGCGTATCAAGGCCGTTATTACGCTAGAGGTCGTTGTTCTGGATACTAATTCCTCACGATCTATAAACCCAAATTGAGTGAAAATGTAATCACATGTCAGTTCTAGTATAATATATTTGTCCAATGAATACCCGTTTGTCATCTGCATTTCTTCTTGGTGTAGCAATTTTAAGGGCCAGTAGTGCATTATGGTGTTTGCACATGCTTTTCCGGCGAAAAAAAAATGAAATGAATGGATAATGCATTCAAATTTTAGGTGAAAATTTCTCACGTGTAAAAGCAAATCAGAGGACTGGAAGGGATCGCAATAATCCTGGCCCAGGGACACCCAATGCTTATGTCAGGTGCCGGTTAAACAGTTCTCTTACACCTGAGATGCTGTAGAATCTATCCCCATTGACCTACAATGATAATAACTCCCCACATGATCGTAAAAATGAAAAGAAAACTCTGTTGTGGGTCTGATAATGGCTTATCTAATTAAATCACCAGATGGGTCCTAATTAAACATGAAAATGGTGGTACCTCACCTCACATGGATATACTGACAATAGGATCCATCGAACTATGAAAAGAAACTATGTGTCTCTATAACAATCTGGTTTATTAAAATTTTATTTTTGTGGTGGCTCACAGCCTCAGGTTGTTTTGAGAATGAAAACATGATCCACGTAGGCTGTAATTAGCCAGTTTCAACCGTGAATAAGTTTCAAGCACATATTTTAAGCTTTACACTTCATTTCACATTTCCCTACGTCCTATTTTATTGCTAAAGGACGTTAAAAATGTTTTATCCACTGAATCAAGAATACAATCAGTTATTAAGGGAACAAGGGACTGGACACAATATGATAGCCTTGGCGCAGGTAGGTCGATAAATGACAGTACTGGTATGAAATTGTGATCACAGATATGACTAATGATTGAGGAAAAACTTAATGAGTTAATGCAAAGTCCCAGAAAAGCATTAATTCTCTATTAAGCACATAGCGCGTGCTTCTATCTGGCTGTAAAAATTAGATCAGAAAAATGCAACTTTGATGCAAGAGAAATGACTTTGCACTCACCTCATCTCGGTGAAAGCAAATTTTCACCGAGCTCATCACTCTAACGTTGTAGGAGAGCAGAAGATATTTGCAGTAATGCCTAATAGTTCCAAGTTCACCCCTGGCATCTCAGGTCTGCTCTAAGGTGGAGACGTCAGTTCTGCAGCTCTCAAGACAAAGTGTGCTGTATCAAGCCCTGTGGAAAAGTGTCTTCTACAATGTCGCTACAACTGGAGCAGTTGCTTTCTTACTCCCCTCTGCGAAACTTAGCTTGATCTGCCAGAATCGGAAACTCGCCAGTCAATTGCAACAAAGCTTGTGAATTCCCACCAATTATAATTTAAAAAACACACGAACATATCCCTTACCATTACGGATTCTGCTGTGCTGAATGAACGAAGTTTATTTCGCTCTTGGAGTTTATTAGAAGGCAGAAAATCACCCTCACTATGTAGCAGATTCCTAGTTAAGACGAATGCGGTGGTGTCCATGTATACAACTATGTGAACTCTCTCCCCATCTAGCAGAATAGTTGCTACGAGCCAGTCAGGGAGCTTCTTATTAAATTTTGAATTCCAAATGACAGCCTTCAGGCCTAATGGCTGGGCCCCTCAGTGCTAGTGACGTGTTTTCCCCTGTCTAAACCAAAGTAAACTCCGCCCGAACAGGTCATGAAGGCCCAACGGTATGACCGGCCGCCATCTCATCCTCAGACCGCAGGCGTCACTGGATGAGGATACAGAAGGGCATGTGGTCAGCACACAACTCTCCCAGCCGTATGTCGGTTTACGAGACCGGAGCCGCTACTTTTCAATCAAGTAGCTACTCAGACTGCCTCACAAGGGCTGAGTGCACCCTGCTTGGCAACAGCGCTGGACAGACCGGATGGTCACCCACCTATGTGTTAGCCCAGCCTGAAAGAGCTTAACTTTGATGATCTTTGGTAAAATAGATTCTTTTTGCTTTGTGCACAGTGAAACTTTCCTGTCACTCTCTCCTTTCAAGTTTGTTGGAGATGGCTAAGTGCTGACATTATTAAATAATTAGTGGGCTAATGGCCTCAAGACATGTACACAGTTTCTAACTGTAATATTTATTTTGCTGTGTCACATCCTTAACATAAGGCTGTGTCTCTTAATGAAGAGGTTATGACAGCGTTTTAAATTTAAAAAAATTTGAAATATTGAAAATTAAATGTTTGCTGCCTCTGAAAACCGTGAGATAGGTGATCTGCTACTGGGTCTTTGAACCAAGAAAAAGGAGCCATGAGCCGTGAATCGGGTTAGTAATATTGTATACAAGGTGAAGGAGAACTCCATAAACAAGAGGTGATAGTACAGACCAAAACAAGACAATACAACAAGCAAAAATGGCCTATAATATGGATACTTTAAGTGTTATGAGCACTTGTTCATCTCTGCTTCTATGAAACATATCTCTCCTACTAGATGTGAAGGTATGCATTTTGGAGCCTATGCTCACTGGACACTTTATGTTGTTTTGATCTGTACTACCATCTCTGAATATCTGTCGGTGGAATTTTGGTCCTACCAGTAGGTAGAGCGCTCTGTAACTTCTGCTTGGCGCCTTGGTTCATCACTGAAATCGTCCCCTCCCTGCGACTGATGGCTTTGGCTGGCTGCAGAGCTGCGGGAGGCCGCTGGCCGCCCCCTGGGGCGTGCATCCTGTTGCGCACAGAGGCGCAGCCGGGGGCGGCATCTGGGGGCGGCGGGCCGTGCCTGCGGCCGCAGCGCCCGCCCCCGCGACTGCTGGCTCTGCTGCTGCTGGCGCCTCAGAGCGCCGCAGCCACGCAGCGCGGCCACGCCTCCGACTTCCTCGCTGGCCTGCACCACCATGTCGCCGCCCGAACTACCGTCGTCACTCTTGCCGGATGGTGAGTAGGCTTGTTTCGAGTTATACAGACTGGCACACGTAGTACCTACCAGCCTCAAGTACACTGCCAGAAAAGAACCGCGACCAAAAAGGAGTGTGCGACATAAACGAAAGTTGGAAGGCGTGTTTCTACCTCTGAAAGATGATGTCTATTCGAAGTTGGCGCCAGTCGCACAAGAGTGTCGCTAGTAACGCCACTGTGAGGATGGATAGCAGGTTTGCTTTAAATACACGCTGTAAGCGTTAGTTCCTTTGAGATTTGACGTTTGGCCTAACGTTAGTCAAAAATGCCTTTAAGGCGGCAAAGACGCCATTATCAACAACATCTCACTGCGTTTGAACAAGGCCGTGTAATAGGGCTACGAAAAGCTGGATGTTCCTTTTCCGGTATATGCAAGTACTTAGCAGGTATGCAGCCACCGTACACGATTGTTGGCACCAGTAACTACGGGAAGGTACGGCACAAAAACACCAGGCTTCAAATGGCCACGTGGAACTATTGAGAGGGAAGACCATGGTGTTCGGCATAAATCTCTGGCGCATTGTACTGAATCTGTGCCAGTAATTTGAGCAGCACCACAGTGACACAACGAACTGTTGCAAATCGGTTACTTCAAGGACAGCTCGTGAACATTCTGGCCAGTCTTGCCCATTTCAGCATTCGATTTTCAGCTGCTTCAGCAACTTTCTATAAGATCTCCATTGGTGGGATGCTCTCTTTTGACACCAATTTCTCTGAACCCGACCTCCGCAGTTCGAAACCAAATCCTTCGTTGTGGATGGCGGATGGACAGTTACCGCATCATGTAAACTCCCTTGGAGCTGCGGTCATACGTTATAGGGTTATAGGCGGCACGCACAGACAAACAACGCGTACATTTACTGTATGCGTGTACTGATTATTATTGTGACACTACAGACACAAGTAGCGTGCATTCCACTTATCCCAAACTACCACCATTTGCGACTTCAGTGGTGTCAAACGAGAGCTCATTAGGGGGGCCTCGTGCCTTCCATCTACCCCTCCTACCAGATCTAATCCCACCTTCTTCCCCCCCCCCCCCCCTCCTCAGGGCTCCCTTTCTCCCTCCCAATCCCCCTTCCCTTCATCCTCCGTTTTCCCTTCCAAACAGCTTCTTTCTCCTTTTCACCCTCCATTCCTCCCCTGGGCTTCTGGCCCCTTTCCTTCTCCCCTTCACTGCTCCCCTCCTACCCCTTTCTGGTTTCCGCTTACCATCTCTGCCCCCTTTTCTTTCCCCCCTCCTCCCTCCGCCCTGTGGTAGGTCCCCTTCAGTGCAGTGATTTTTAACGTTTTCGTTGTGGTGTCAGTGTTTCTTCAGTGTCATGTGCAGATGTGCAATGCTACGTTCCACCAGCACCAACAGTGTCGCCAGCATCATTCACTTGTGTTCCCACTGTGGGGTATTCTTTGTTTTCGTCTCGACTCACAGTGTTCATTCTCCACATGTGTGTGTGGCCCTCGTCTATGTTGTTTTTAAATCTACCATTTATACTCATCTATTTTTGCTCTTCTTTAATCGACACTCTATACCATTCTATGTTATGTTTTCTTTTTTCATTTGACTATGTTTGCCGGCCGGAGTGGCCGAGCAGTTCTAGGCGCTACAGTCTGGAACCGCGCGACTGCTACGGTCGCAGGTTCGAATCCTGCCACAGGCATGGATGTGTGTGATGTCCTTAGGTTAGTTAGGTTTAAGCAGTTCTAAGTTCTAGGGGACTGATGACCTCAAAGTTAAGTCCCATAGTGCTCAGAGCCATTTGAACCATTTGACTATATTTTTTTTTCTGTAACTCTCTTGGCTGAAGAGCGGTGTATTGTCCTGCTGCCAGCCCGCCTCATTTTGGGGAGTGAAATAACAAGAAAAACAAACATTATGGGGGCAGGGTGGAGGTCTGCTGCTGCGTTGGTCATGTGTTGGTTAGAAGGAGACAAATAGAGGGCCTGTAACCAAAGTCTCAGCGAGCTAAATACACTGGAACTACATCATGAGTTATGGTGTGGTGTCCCACTCATCCAGACAGCAAATTTTTATGTGAGTCTGGTGATTCGAGCTGTTGTGCTGGCATTCATGAACAGCATTTCAGGGGATGTTTTCCAAAAGGATAACGCTCGTTTACATACTGCTTTTGTGCCAAACTGCTATACAGAGGGTTCAGATGTTTCTTTGGCCTGCTAGATTGCCAGATCTGTCTCAAGTCGAGCATCTGTATGACATCATCCGACGACAGCTCCAGTGTCACCCACAAACAGCATTTACAGTCCCTGTATTGACCGATCGAGTGCAACAGACATGGAACTCCATCCCACAAACTGACATCCGGCACCTGTGCAACACAATGCATTCACGTTTGCATTCAACATTCTAGCGGTTACACTGGTTCTTAGTGTACCAGCATTTCACATCTGGAGTATCTTATTCCGCACTTACATTAACCCATGATTTTGCAATGTTAACCACTTAAATATGTTACCTAGACAAATGTATTCACGAAATTTCGTTAGACTACATTAATTATTTTTTCGTGCTGCAATTTTTCGTCATTGTAATAAAAGAAACCTACTCAGTACTACTAGTAATGTGAAACAGCTATGAAGTAAAAGTAGAGCAGTATGTCATGTCTTTCCAGACTTGCACCATTAGCAAGCCTCTTAATGGAAGTTCAATATATCTTCTTATTCCAAATTCAGATGATACTATTCACTTTAATTTTGCTGCACTCTTTTTTTCTGAAATTACAAAAATTATTCCACGAAAGTAAGGTATTTTTGTAAATGTGATAAACTTTTCCTACACTGGCGTAAAAAATTAAAGCAACAAACCGGAATTTTGTAAGGTTGCATTTATTTTGCCACAAAACAATATAATCGGGTTATAGTGAAGTAGAAACAATATAAAGAATACAGAACGTAAACAACTATAACACTCAAAAAGGTAGACAAAAATGTTTTTCATTTTTTTCCGGCTTAACGGATTTACACACTCATTCCTACAACTGATTAATGCCCTCAGTGTGGGGTGTAACCACGTCAGGCACCAATACAGGCCTGACGAACGACGGGGCATACTGTGAAAAACATTAAGCCATCGGGCCATCCTGATTCCATTCTTCCCACGGCCGTCCACCGCTTCTCTGTGCCATACTGCACCGTCTGTGACTGTATAAACAGCTATAGTGGATGTGGGACTACCCGGCAAACACTATCCCGTTTGATAGGTGCCCTGAAGTACCTTGTGAGTAATGCGGTCCCCATATCTTCCAGGGCATGCCGCCTGTTGTTACATATCCAGTGCGTGTGCTTGCGATGGTAAATGAGGGACCGGTGCTGATAAATTTTAAGTCATCCCCTTAAATGGTCACATACGGTCTGTTTTTGACCACTATGGAGACCGGTTAGCTCGCCATGTACTGGTAGAACCGAAGGGCATCACGGGAACCTTCTATGTTGTTTTATGCTATTTTATAACTGAAGTCCGCTACATAGCGACAAATTGCTGACTATGAACACTGGGTCATCCCATTCTCTGTTTTAATCAGAACGTGACAACATTTTATTACTCCTGGGAAAGCAGCTGTAATGCTGCGAAACAGATCGTGTTTACAAATAAAATACTCACAGCTGAAGCAGTTTTATCTTCAAAATGATATATCCAGGCTGTGGCTGTCCTGAATTTGAATTCTTCTGTATGTAATAGCTTATGTGTTACATTATTAATCTACTATAACCAAATAATAATCAGTAAGTACAATCAAATTACGAATCTGCATTATCAGAAACCAATACGAGTAAACATTTGAAATAGAAGCTATTGGTAACTAACACAAATTTCAATTTTCGAGACAATGAAAACTGTTAAGACATGAATGAAACTTATTTCATTTGCAAATGTCACTTGTTCCATGTAGAAAACCTTCTTTTTTCTCAAGGTATAAGATGGAGGATGACCAACGAAGTATGACTTAACCGTCCACACGTCACGCAACTAGTCTCAAAAATACACTTAATTTTACTCGCTATAAAACTAAGTAATTGAAGAATGAACAGTACCCTCCAAATAGATTTAATATATTATACTGCGCTTAAATATGCAGAACTAGTAATATTTATAAACTTTGCACAAAACACACATATAAGAACAGTATGAAATGTTAGGCTCCGGAAATGCTAAACACCTTTTTCCAAAGCTGTTTCACAGAGGAAGACCGCAATACACCGCAGTTCCTTCTCTAAATCCTCGCATGAACGAGAAAATGGCTGACATCGAAATAAGTTTCCAAGGAATAGAAAAGCAACTGAAATCACTCAACAAAGGAAAGTCCATTGGACATGACGGGATACCAATTAGATTCTACACAGAGTACGCGGAAGAACTTGCCCCCCTTCTAACAGCTGTGTACCGCAAGTCTCTAGAGGAACAGAAGGTTCCAAATGATTGGAAAAGAGCACCGGTACTTCCAGTTTTCAAGAAGGGTCGCCGAGCAGATGCGCAAAACTGTAGGCCTACATCTCTGACATCGATCTGTTGTAGAATTTTAGAACAGGTTTTTTGCTCGCGTATCATGTCATTTCTGGAAACCCAGAATCTACTCTGTACGAATCAACATGGATTCCGGAAACAGCGATCGTGTGAGACCCAACTCGCTTTATTTGTTCATGAGACCCAGAAAATATTAGATACAGGTTCCCAAGTAGATGCCATTTTCCTTGATTTCCGGAAGGCGTTCGATACAGTTCCGCACTGTCGCCTGATAAATAAAGTAAAAGCCTACGGAATATCAGACCAGCTGTGTGGCTGGATTGAAGAATTTTTAGCAAACAGAACATAGCATGTTGTTCTCAATGGAGAGACGTCTACAGACGTTAAAGTAGCTTCTGGCGTGCCACAGGGGACTGTCATTGGACCATTGCTTTTCACAATATATATGTAAATAACCTAGTAGATAGTGTCGGAAGTCCATGCGGGGAAGATCTGCAGCGGATAGGCACTTGGTGCAGGGAGTGGCAACTGACCCTTAACATAGACAAATGTAATGTATTGCGAATACATAGGAAGAAGGATCCTTTATTGTATGATTATATGAAAGCGGAACAAACCCTGGTAGCAGTTACTTGTGTAAAATATCTGGGAGTATGCGTGCGGAACGATTTGAAGTGGAATGATCATATAAATTAATTGTTGGTAAGGCGGGTGCCAGGTTGAGATTCATTGGGAGAGTCTGAATATGTAGTCCATAAACAAAGGAGGTGGCTTACAAAACAATCGTTCGACCTATACTTGAGTATTGCTCATCAGTGTGGGATCCGTACCAGGTCGGGTTGACAGAGGAGATAGAGGAGATCCAAAGAAGAGCGGCGCGGTTCGTCACAGGGTTATTTGGTAAGCGTGATAGCGTTACGGAGATGTTTAGCAAACTCAAGTGGCAGACTCTGCAAGAGAGGCGCTCTGCATCGCGGTGTAGCTTGCTGTCCAGGTTTCGAGAGGGTGCGTTTCTGGATGAGGTATCGAATATATTGCTTCCCCCTACTTATACCTCCCGAGGAGATCACGAATGTAAAATTAAAGAGATTCGAGCGCGCACGGAGTCTTTCCGGCAGTCATTCTTCCTACGAACCATACGCGACTGGAACAGGAAAGGGAGTTAATGACAGTGGCACGTAAAGTGCCCTCTGCCACACACCGTTGGTTGGCTTGTGGGGTATAAATGGAGATGTAGATGTATTCTGTCCCAGATTCTTGGGGTTTTCACCAGGATGCTAGTCTCCTAATGAAACTGCGTTCCTATGGAGTATCGTCTCAGCTGGGCGACTGGATTCATGGTTTTATTGTCAGGAAGGTGAAGATTCGTCGTAACTGACGCGAATTCATCGAGTCAAACAGAAGAGATATGTAGCATTCCCAAAACGAATGTGATGTAGGTTATAAGTCCTCTGCTGTATCCAGTCTATAAGAGGCAGTCAAATAAAACAAGACAGATGGGAAAAAAGTAAGTTATCTGTTTATTACAAAATTGTTAAGTCTTTCGTGTCCACTTGTTAACAAATTGGCTGTTGCCTTCTGTCTCGAGTTCTAGGCCGACGTTCGTTTGATGATTTTTCTGACGTTTCGCCAGCACGAGTGGCTGGCATTGTCAAAGCTTCACCCTCAGTCCACCACCATCAATGGAGGGTGAAGCTTTGAAAATGCCACCCACTCGTGCTGTCGAAACGTCAGAAAAATCATCAAACGAACGTCAGCAGAAGAAGCCGAGACAGAAGCCAACAGGAATTTTGTCAAACTGTTTATTATTTCAAAAGTAATCGCCGTAAGTGTTAATATATTTCTCCCACTTTGAGGTAAGACGGTCAATGCCTTCGTGCAAAATTTTGTGGTTGCCAGTGGAACCATGATTGTACCCAGGAGTGCACCTCTTCGTCCGACGCAAATCGACGGTTCACGAATGTCCTTCTTCATTGCACTAAAATTACGGAAATCGCATGCAGAGAGATCGGTGCTGTACGGAGGATGGGTAAGCGCTTCCCAGCGAAACGTCTGCAGTGACTTCGAAACAACATGCACGCCATCTCCGAGAAAGTCACGATCATCTTTTTATTTGAATACAAGACCCCGCTGCTCATTGATTTTGTGAGACACGGCGCCACAATTAACTCACAGCGGTAAGTGGCAGGGTGCCATCAAATCCAAACCTCCAGGAATGTTGACGGACGGCATCATTCCGTTGCTGGATAATCCCCGCTCACGTATTACAGAGGTTGTTTCGACGGCGCTGTAGAAGTTTCGCTGGGAAACCCTTATGCGTCTTCCACACAGTCCCGATCTCTCCCGATGCTGTTGCCACAATTCTGGGGGCCTGAAGAAAGACATTCGTAGCCTTCGATTTGCTTAGGACGAAGACGTGCACGCCTGGGTGCAATCATGGTTCTACAGGCAACAGCAAACATTTTTCCATGGAGGCACTGAACGTCTTAATGGGGTAAATGTATTATCTGTTATTGTGATTACTTTTAAAATAATAAACAGTTTACTTACTTTTTCCCAATCTGTCTCGTTACCATTTGACTGCCTCTCACATGTAAACGATTCAGGAGACAGTGTGAGCGGCCCTGTTGTTTGCAGGTAGTGCTGTCGTTTCTCGTGTAGTTACTAGTAAACTGGTCAATATCAATTATAAAACGAATTACACAACGTATCTGTATGATACGAAAAGTGGTAACTGATTATGAACAATAAAAAGTATGAAGTTGTCAACAAGAGAATTAAACAAATCAGTTCATTTCGGTTACAGGGTAAATGATACAAATTTAAAGCTAGCCTATTCAACTAAATACCTAGGATTACAATTACGAACAACTACAGATGAAACGTTCGCGTAGAAAATGTTGTGCTGTAGGAGAACGAGAGGCGGCATTTTACTGTTAGAATTCTTAGAACATGCCGCAAATCTACTAAAGAGACTACTTACAATATGATCGCTCGTTCTCTTCTGTAGTATTTCTGCGCGGTTGGTGATTCTTGCCTTCTGGGATTATCTGAGGACATCGACAAATTTCAAAGAAGGGCAGTTCCTTCTGTAAATTGAAAATATACAATTTTAGAGACTCTACTGGTCTCACACAGATATGATTTTATGCGTATAGACTGAAGCGGCGAGTGAAAATTTTTGCTAAGTGCGAGAATCGAACCCGGTCTCCTGGTTAGTAGGCAGGTACGGTAGCCGCTATACCAGCTTGGCACAGCGGTTCTCACAACTGCGCGGATTAGTCTGGCGCCCCCCCCCCCCCTCCTCCATCCAAATTCTCACTGCCAGCCCAATCTACTTTAAATTGCCCCTTCCATGTTCTGGAGTAGCAGCTAAAGTGTATGGGGGCTCCGGCCTGCAACTCAGGTGCAGATACATATACAAACGAAATATTTCTGTTCGTGTTTAAGAGGGAATTTGGCAGCAGTGAGAATGTGGATTGAGGAGGGAGGCCTGCCAGAGTAATCCGTGCAGTTGTGTGAACAGCTGTGCCAAGGTGACTTACAAGGGAACCTCCCCGTCGTACCCCCCTCAGATTTAGTTATAAGTAGGCACAGTGGATAGGCCTTGAAAAATTGAACACAGATCAATCAAGAAAACGGGAAGAAGTTGTGAGGGGAAAAAAACACAATATACAAAGTGAGTAGTCCATGCGTAAGATATGCAACAACAAAGATAATATAAGCTCAGGAGCGCCGTGGTCCTGTGGTTAGCGTGAGCTGCTGCGAAACGAGAGGTCCTTGATTCAAACCTTCCCTCGAGTGAAAAGTTTAATTTTTCATTTTCAGACAATTATTATCTGTCCGTCCGTCCGATGCGAGGTAACTGACATCCACAAGAAAACCTAAATCGGGCAAGGTAGAAAAATCTTTTTACCCATTCGCCAAGTGTACAAGTTAGGTGGGTCGACAACATATTCCTGTCATGTGACGCACATGCCGTCACCAGTGTCATATAGAATATATCAGACGTGTTTTCCTGTGGTGGAATCGGTTGACCTATTAGTTTGGCTATGTCAGTGCAAGGAACTGGAAGCCTCGTCGGTAGCTTTTGGAGCGAGACTAATGCTCTTACACACTTTGAAAACGGAGGGCCTAAAACGCCTTCTAACATAACATCGACGAGGCATCGTGCGGCTGCTCGTGCGGCTGCAGGATGGCTGACGTCATCTTCCAGAAATAGATTTCTCAGGATATACGCACCCAAATTGCGTGAAAATGTAATCACATGCAACTTCTAGCATAATATATTTGTCCAATGAGTACCCGTTTATCATCTGCATTTCTTCTTGGTGTAGTAATTTTAATGGCCACTAGTGTAAATATACTTACTGTCACCAATGTACGATGCGAGTGCTGAGCATAGAAAGTCTCTGTTCCAAAATAAATGCTTTGAACATAACTTTAGTCACATTATTTGGTTTATTCACATCCTATAAAGCACATGGAAGTCGCTACCTGTGGCGAAGTTTGTGTAGCGTTATAGATTTAACGTTACCATACTGAAAAACACACACTGTATTTTCGAGAGTAATGTGTGCACAAGAGATGAACCAGTGGATGCTAATAATGTCTTAAAGTCGATCTCACGATGTTAATAAATCTCGTGTCATTCAGTGCTTACTTATCTTGCCTCACGTACATGACACACACAATGCTCCAGACATTCATTACATGTCTACCATGTGATGATGAATTGATAGGCGATTCAGAATCGGTCATGATAAATAAAAATTGAAGGATCACAAAAAGCGACTGGTCGCAGTTATTTCTGGAAACATTTGGATGTTCACTTTTCCCATGCACTTTCCGAGAACAGAACAGTCGGGAAATTGTTAAAAGTGGTTGTATGAACAGTATGGCAAGCACATAATTGTGAGTTGCAGTGTACTAATGCAGATGTTTATGTGAAGAGAAAATAACAGATCTCGTGACCGCTGCGGTGTGCAGGCAGGCGAGCGCGTGGTCGTGGCAGCCCTTCGGCCCGGGGCGGCGCTGCGGTCGCGGCTCTGATGAGCCTCCCCAACTGGTCGCCAGTTGGTCGCTGTGCTCTGCTGGGCGCCTGCAGGTGCCTCGGCTCTTCCCTGACCACACGGAGGGCGGCCTGCGCGGCTGCGCTCTGGTGGCTGCCACCTACAACATCCCGCCCTACGTCAGCGTCACCTCGGTGGACGCCAACACCACGGAAATCCGAGGGACCGAGGTACGTATGCAAGCCGTTTTCTCTTTCCACTTCTCTTTTTGAGATGGTTTTGTAAACCCTCGTCGCCAGTTTTGTAAAGGCCTCGCCGCTACTGCTAGACAGGCCGAGTTGCTGCTGTTGTTACGGTAGGCCGAGATTGTGAGTTCGTGATACACTTTTGGTGCTGTACATCGCTAAGACAATTTCTCCCTGCCACTATTACACAGCTATGCCCCAGGGTAAGGTAAAAGGATATGAGAACGAAGGTTCTACAACACTCCAACAAATTAGTAACAAAGTCACACAGATGAGCTGTCCTCGGAGGTGGGGGTATCATCTGGAGTGCCCCAGGGAAGTGTGGTAGGTCCGCTGTTGTTTTCTATCTACATAAATCATCATTTGGATAGGGTGGATAGAAATGTGCGGCTGTTTACTGGTGATCCTGTGGTGTACGGGAAGGTGTTGTCGTTCAGTGACTGTAGGAGGATACAAGATGACTTGAACAAGATTTGTGATTGCTGTAAAAAATGGCAGCTAACTCTAAATCTAGATAAATGTAAATTAATGCAGATTAATAGGAAAAAGAATCCTGTAATGTTTGAATGCTCCATTACTAGTGTAGCGCTTGAGACAGTCACGTCGATTAAATATTTGGGCGTAACATTGCAGAGCGATATGAAGTGGGACAAGCATGTAATGGCAGTTGTGGGGAAGGCGGATAGTCGTCTTCGGTTCATGGGTAGAATTTTGGGAAGATGTGGTTCGTCTGTAGAGGAGACCGCTTATAAAACACTAATACGACCTATTCTTGAGTACTGCTCGAGCGTTTGGGATTCCTATCAGGCCGGATTGAGGGAGGTCATAGAAGAAATTCAGAGGCGGGCTGCTAGATTTGTTACTGGTAGGTTTGATCATCACGCGAGTGTTACGGAAATGCTTCAGGAACTCGGGTGGGAGTCTCTTGAGGAAAGGAGGCGTTCTTTTCGTGAATCGCTACTGAGGAAATTTAGAGAAGCAGTATTTGAGGCTGACTGCAGTACAGCATTCCTGCCGCCAACTTACATTTCGCGGAAAGACCACAAATATAAGATAAGAGAGATTAGGGCTCGTACAGAGGCATATAGGCAGTCATTTTTACCTCGTTCTGTTTGGGAGTGGAACAGGGAGAGAAGATGCTAGTTGTGGTACGAGGTACCCTCCGCCACGCAGCGTATGGTGGATTGCGGAGTATGTATGTAGATGTAGATGTAAAGAGGTTTACTTGTCTTTGTGACTTATCGAATAATGAAGTCTGCAAAACTGCATGCAATATGACGCAAAAAAGGCCCTCAGTTACTAAGTGCAAATAATCGTAGGTAAACGTCACAGTACATAGCAAATGCAATTTACAACTGTCTGTTCACTTCTAAGAGTTGACTAGATGACCCTGTCTAAGTCAGCCCTGAACGATGATCTATAACCAAGTGGAAGAGACATGCTCTTCTTTCTTCCGAACAGGATTCTGTCCGTTGTCGTCCGGTCATTGGCGGATTGTATTCGGCCAGTAATTGGCTGAGACGAAGTCGATAGGTATCTTCACCCTCACCGCCGCCCGTGGCGCTGCTGTAACTCGCGCAAGTGGCAGTGGCACCAGCTCGCATCTTTGCGCCTACTGTGCTTTTGCCCTGGCTGTGTCTAGTTCCCTCAATTTCGCCTATCTTACGGGTTTATTTATTATCTGTGCAAATCAGTTTTGCTCATTTTGAGAAATGAAACGTTTTTGAAACGTTGTACAGACGAATCAGGAAAGCCTAACAGAAGTTCGCATAGGGATATTGAGTCTAATAAGAGATAGTATTAATACTGAAGTAAAAATTAGGTGTAGTGAAATAAATACTAAAAACTCCATGAATTTCACTTTGAATTGACAATATTTGGGGAAAATTAAGTGTAGTAACATTAACATTATTATCATACCCGCGTATAAATTTTATAATTGTCAAGGTGATAGGCTTTGCAGCTGCAACAAATTTTTTGAATGATTTCGTCATGCCTTCAACTCCCATTCTCTCCTTTTCATGTACGACTCTACAATTTCGGCCTCAGGCCATTTTAAAGTATTTTATTGATAATTCTTTAGCAGTAAATTATATCATGTTCCTCCATACTCCTATGACTGCATATTATGCTCATAAAAATAAATTAAAGAGTTTTTACCCTGTTTTAGGAACACGTTACTTTCAAGCAATTGTTGCATGAATTCAATTTCATTTGACTATACGAAGAGACAAGATGACTTAGAAAAAATTTCCAGTTGGTGTGATGAATGGCAGCTATCCCTAAATATGAAAAAATGTAAGTTAATGCGGATGGGTAGGAAAAAGAAACCTGCATTGTTCGGATACAGTGTTACTAGTGTACTGCTTCACACAAGTCGTTTAAATATGCGCGCGTAACGTTGCAAAGTGATTTGACATGAGACGAGCATGTTAAAACTGTGGTAGGGGAGGCAGATGGTCGACTTCGGTTTATTGGGGGAATTTTTGGAAAGAGTGATTCACCTGTAAAGGAGATCGCATATAGGACGGATGTGCGACCTATTCTTGAGTACTGCTCGAGTGTTTGGGAACCGTACCAAGTCGGCTTGGTAGATGACATCGGATCAATTAAGAGGCGAGCTGCTGTATTTGTTACTGGTTGGTTCGAACAACACGTAAAGATCACGGAAATGCTTCTGGTACTCAAATGGGAATCCCTGGAGGGAAGGCGACGTCCTTTTCGAGGAACACTTTTGAGAAAATTTAGAGAACCGGCATTTGAAGCTGACAGCCGAACGATTCTACTGCCGCCAACATACATTGCACTTTAGGACCATGAAGATAACGTGGGAGAAAATAGGGCTCATACGGAGGCATACAGATAGTCTTTTCCCCTCGCTCTGTTTGCGAATGGAACGGGAAAGTAAATGACTTAATTGTGCGCCAGAATGGCCAGGTAGTGAAGCAGTACCGATCCTCGATGTGTTTGATAGTCGATAGTCAATCTACTCCTATTTGCAGCAATAATTTCTGTCGGAATTGAAACTGATTGTCACAGTCAATCTACTCCTATTTGCAGCAGTAATTTCTGTCGGAATTGAAACTGATTGTCACTGAGAGCCGGCCGGGGTGGCCGAGCGGTTCTAGGCGCTGCAGTCTAGAACCGCGCGACTGCTACGGTCGCAGGTTCGAATCCTGCCTCGGGCATGGATGTGTGTGATGTCCTTATATTAGTTAGGTTTAAGTAGTTCTGAGGTCTAGGGGACTAATGACCTTAGCAGTTTAGTCCCATAGTGCTCAGAGCCATTTTTGTCACTGAGAAGGCGAAACATTCATTTCCAGTCCATGACTATTGGGATATTTCTGAAAGCACTGTTCATATGGCACATTAAACAAGTGTGAGTGGTACACAAGCCCTTGTGGACATATTGGATGTTCCACGTTGGTCTCCATCAAATCGAGATACTTCTATCACGGTATGGTCAGGAGCACATTCAAACATAATAGATGCTTTCTGTCATTTTGGCATGTCTTCACGTTCACAAATGTGGCTGTGCTGCTTCCATACAGTCTACTGCCACATAAACAGGGCCTCACTCTCGTGACGTACGTCAGGTGTGGAGGGTCACATAACCTCCTGCTACGTGTTCTACACCATCTGCTGCACTTCAAAGTAACCAGTGTGTTGCTTCAGGCGGTGGCAAACATTTTGTCTGGTGATCTTATGATATTGTAATACGGTGTTCTGAAAACAAGAACATTAAAAGCTACCTCATCAGACACTGGCTATAGCCATGACCGGAGAGTATAAAGAAATGATTCGTGCTGACCATCTTACCGTGATACAGGAAGGGCATAATAAAACTTACCGTAAAAGTGTGTCATGCAGCTTAAGATAGGCAGCTCAATTTACATGACACGGCATATGTGATGTAAGGTGGGTATCTCATCTCTAGATGCATGAAAGATTTTCCAGGCTCCTTTTAGTTTGCCCATCCTATAAGAAATGGATGCAGCAAGTGTAGGGTTTCACAATGATCAAGGCTGACCCCATTTTATTTTGTGGCAGCCACCAAATGTGAGTCAAGTGCCTTCAGCTGCAACTTGAGGCAACAGATACATAACCTACATCTGGCTTTCAGTCTGCAGTCGCTCTTTCACTTTTTAGAAAGCACTTATACACTTACTTAGTTAAGTTAATCGGAAACCACCTTGGATAATATTACTGAGTGATTTTTTCATGATCCATTGAGATTGCGTTAGCGACTGTGGCAATGAAGGAGAAAGATGGCAAATTTGGGTTTAATATTCCACAGACAACGAGAACAAGCTCCCCGTGGAGATGGAAATCAGCTGTGTCCTTATGAGAACAATCAGCCAAGCATTTAATAAAAGCTCCTAGAGCTTCCAGCCGTGTCAAGTCGTTAAAATCGCACAAACTTTCGACCGAGCTCTCCCCTGACATTGCCAAGTCGTAAATGACTGCTGTGTCACCGTGGCCTCGCCGTTACTTAGCCACGCTGCTGGCTATGACGTCACTGGCGCTCGCTTCCTGGCCAAATATTGTAATGTTTTCGTTGCGGGTTCGTCGCTCCCTTATCAACCTCGTGATGGCTGGGTCTCAGGCTGTGCTGAACCGCAAACCACCGTCCTTAATGATGACGTCTTCAAATATTTTTATTTCTATACCTTCTTTATAATGCTATCTCAATGTCTATTCGTCCTCATAACGTGTTTCGCCGAATACCAAAATGGTAGCAGTTGCATTGACATCTGTTAGGTCGGTGCATAAGTTTGTAGCTTTCTTCCATAAATTTAATAAATACAACAGATACACACAACAGAAACTTCAGTCATCAATAATATTTTCTCCTTCACTATTTACTATTCAACAGTCTGCTAACGCTGGGGTAATTTTACGATTCCGAAACTGTAAAAATTACGCGGTTTTGAGGAGAAGAACCCTTAGAGTCATGTTCGGAGAGCATTTTTGACCCGAAAGGAAGTTCCTTGAAGGTTGTTCGATAGAGAAAGGAAAAGGTGAAAATCTGAGGGCACAAAATTAGGTGAATATGGTGGGTGCGGAATGACCTTCCAACCCATCTCCTTTATAGCTTTTTTTGTCAGTCTATCAGAATGCGGACGGGCCCTATCGTAGAGATGCATCCTTTCACGCTATTTTCCTGGTCGTTGTTCCTGAATTACATCTACAAGACGTCTCAGTTGTTGACAACAAATGCCAGCAAACTCAGGGAAGCATCTTAGTATAACACACCGTCGATGTTCCACCAGATGCATAATATTACCTTTTGTAGATGCGTGCAGGTATGGGGAGTTGCTGCTTTGTTTGGGTTGAACCATTCCTTTCGTTTCCTTATGTTAGTATAAAGTCACAATTTCTCGTTACCAATAATGATACAGGACAGGGATGGTCGATGGAGTTCTCGTGCCAATTGATGACGAGCAAGCAGAGATTCACATATGGTTACCCACTGATTTTTGTGATTTTGGCTTAGAACATGCGGTGCCCATACACTTGATTTTTGAACCTTCCCTATTGCATGAAAAAGTCGCCCAATAGTGGAATGATCACAGTTCATCGCATCTGCCAGTTCTAGAGTACGAGGGGGTACCCAAAAAACGTAATTATTTTTTAAAAGGTCCATATTTTCAAATTGTTTGCAAAAAACCCTTTTTCCTCTTCAAAATACTCTCCATTACAATTAATACATTTGTCCCACCGGCGCCTCCACTGTTCGAAACATTTTTTGTAGTCGTTTTTAGAAATGAATAACAGCTCCTTCCTTTCTTTTCTCTTTAATTGTTCAGTGTTGTCACATTTGTGTCCTCTTAGGCCACTTTTCATGCATGGAAATAAGGAAAAGTCTCACGGAGCCAAGTCAGGCGAATAAAGTGAGTGGGGCAGCGGAACCATGCCATATTTTAACCAAAAACTCTTTAACAGAGATGGCTGTTTGTGCAGGTGCGTAGTCGTGACGGAAGAACTAGTTTCCTGTCTGACAGAAACAGGGTCTTTTTTGATGAACACTGTTGCACAATCTTCTTAAAACTTCCGCATAAAAAGTGTGATTGACGGTGTGACCTGAGGGAACAAACTCTCAATGAACTACGCGCATCAAAAAAGCAAATCAGCATCGTTTTGAAGGTTGATTTGACTTGACGACATTTTTTTGGACAGGGTGACGATGACTTCTTCCACTGGCTTGACTGTTGCTTTGTTTCTGGGTCGTAACACTATGACTCATCACCAGTAATGTCATTTCACAGAAAATGTGGATCCGTTTCAAGCTGTTATTTCAAAGCACGACATGTTTCATCTCGACGTTCTTTTTGATTGTGTCAGAACCCGAGCAACAAAATTGGCAGCAAATCTTTTCATTCCTAAGACTTCTATTAAAATTTGCTGAATCAAGCTCCAAGATAAGCCACTAATCTCTGACAGTTGATCAATTGTCTGTTGACAGTTTGTGAGCACAAGCTCTCGAACTTTTTCAATATTTTCGTCGATTTGGGCAGTAGATGGACGAGGTTTGTCATCAATCGACATGGCATTTTTTATTTGTAGTGTACTGTTACTATCTGAGTTTACATACTGTCATGTCGCCATTTTTAAATCGAGCAAACCACTCGTACGCTTAAGTTTTTCCCATAGTGTCGTCATGGTAAACTGTTTTTAACTTTAATACCGTTTCAGTAGTATTACTCCATAGTAGAAAACAAAATTTCGCAGCTGCACGCTGTTCACTTAAACTTTCCGTCATAAAAAACAAAACAAGTACAGAACTGTGCTTCGTTTTTTTTTTCTTTTTTTTTTGTACCCCTCGTATACTGACGTGGCTCATTGTGGATTAATTGGTTTAAACGATCTTAATCAATTTGTGAATGTCTTCCTGAATGTGGAGAGTCACTAAAGTCTAATCGATCCTTCTTGAAACGAGAAAACTATTTTTTGGTGTGCTCTGTCAAGTGGCATTATCCACATACACGACACAAATGTTTCTGGCTGCCTCTGCTGCTGTCACCTCTCTCGTGACCTCAAACGGGATAATATGAGTATGTCGGAAATATTCCAGTTTTTTCACTTTGCACTCCATTTTCCAGCATCCACAGCTCCACTTACTATCTCCAAATGACAATACGTGAACTCAGATAGCAACAGTACACTACAAATAAAAAATGACAATCGATAAATAAACCCATAGCAACCGTAATACCAAAACGCAAAACGAAAATGCCAGGAACTTATGCGCCAATCTAATATCTTGCACATTCCAGGCGTTCTGAGCCCCAGATCTTCTTTGACGAGCCTCATGAGCTATCGTATTTCTGCTGGGGGCCTACACACCGATGAAATATTACGTCTCTTCAGGAGCCAGGTAATCTTTCCCGGCATTGTGCCACAGAAAGGAAAAAATGCAAGTTTCTTGCTCTCTTTTTCATCCATGTCTCACCAGAAAAGGCCTATGATACCTGGCGGTGGTTGAAGTCATTTTCCCGAAAGACCCTTCGAAGGTTGCTTAGTTCTAGTGGCCGGTTTACCTCGTCTGAGACGACTGTATCACAGTCGACGAGGGTATTCAGAACGCCACGTTTTTGTGCCGTGGTGGCTGAGTGCGTGAAGATTCCGATCCCTGTGTTTAGGTTTCCCGGAGACACAGTGGCTGAGGTGCCCATTGGCTTTTCGGCGAACGAGGACGTTAAGGAAGGGCAATGCACTACGTATGTTTACCTCCACTGTAAACCTAATGGGGTGGTGAATGCCGTTCAGGTGTTCTAAGAATTCTCCCAGCTTTTCACGTCTATTGTGTCGGATAACACGATACGTTGTCCACGAAACGATAAAAGCAACTTGGTTTAGCTGGGCACATGTCCAAGTTGACGTCTTCAAATTTCTCCATAGAAAGCTCGCCTGTGGATGGAACTAACGGGCTTCCCTTTGCCGCACCCTTCAAATAATAAAATACTGGCCACCATATAGGAAAACAATGTGTGCTTAACAAATCCCACAGTCGTTCTGTCAAGTGCCTGGGATAAGCGTAAATAGGGAGACCACATCAGAGCTGACCATTATGTCACTTTCCCCAAGACGTAGATGCTTAACTGATGTCGTCCCGGCTGGTAGACCGAGAAGATTTCATTAATTAATATCGCCGCAAGACTATGCATTCAAACAGGCTAGCATGTATTGCACTGTTTACGCAACACAAAGAAACGTAAATCTGGATGATCGGAAGTAGATTTGAACCACCATCCGCCCAACTGAGGCTCAACTGTGGTAACCACTGCACCATCACATCATTCAGTTAATTTGTCATTGTCCGAAACATCCGTTTAAGCACCCGTAAATTGTGATACATTGACGAGTATATCAGTAAAATTGGCAGTGTCCTCTACAGTCACGTAAGAACCGGTCAGTCATAATACAGTGACGAGCGCATCAGTAATGCACATCGTCTATTCTATGTAAATATTTTTCATGAAGCAAAGCTCATTGCACAATTACTCCCAAATATGTAATTGGATAGAAAAATGTTCCACTGTTAGAGCCCTATGCATTCCAGCGAAAGGTGAATGTTCATCAGAAGCGGAACTAACATCGGGTTTGAAACTATTATGAACCGTGATAGACAGCTAATACTCTGAATATACAAAAACTATTTATCAGATAGAATCCACAGCACTCTCAGATTGTTCGCTGACAATGACGTAGTATATAAGAATGTGTCGTCATTGGATGATCATTAAGGGGATGCGGCTTATTTTATTTTGTTGTGGTGCTGCACTGAATGTCACAGTTTCGTAAGATTTCTTATTTGTTTTACAACGTGCATATCACAGCAAATCGGAATCGATTAGTAATAGGTTATGTGATTGCTGTTAAACTTTAGGAGCCTCCCACACCATTGAAATACCTTGTAACAAATACCGGGAATCAGTGGTAGCAAAGTCGACTGGTTTGTTGGGAGGAATTCGAGAGAAGCTTTGCGTCTTTAACTAAATCCATATACAAAAGATTGGTGCTACCTGTTCTGGAGTACTGCTGCTATGTTTCAAGTCCTTATAAAGTGCGCGTGACAACAGACTTCGAAAAACGAGCTGCTATGGCCGCATCGAGTTAGTACAGCCCAAACAAAACCTTAACAGAATTGCCCTGGCAACTAAACGGGACTCTTTTGAGGAGAAAGTATAAGATGTTGCTGCCGCGAAAATCCGTTGGATGAATTTCGAGGACCGCTGTTCGAAAAATAATGTTCAACAGCGCTATTGCCTCCACCCTATCTCACACAGGAGCCATGCCGGTGAAGTGAGAGAGGTTAGGAAGCGTGCGGAGTCGTGTGGACATTTTTCAATATAGGTTTCGCAGGATAAATAAAATTGCCTTACGAATTAGAAAACTCTCCTGTGACATATAGTCATAACAGATTCCGAAAATATCGTTCTTGTAATGTACAGCTAGCTCTTTGCTCACACCGAGTACTGATTGCCGTCGACAGGGGATCTCAGTCTGAGTCCACATTTCTAGACTTCCAGAAGGCTTTTGACACTATTCCTCATAAACGACGTCTAATCAGACTTCATACCTACGGAGTATCGTCTGACAAGGAGCCTCCTGAGTGCAAGGTCGCAAGTTCAGTCTTTAGTAAGGCTCGTTTGAAAGTGTTGTGTTAACAATTATGACAGGGAAAATATTAGCTGCTAATGACTCACTATGTGCATCAGGAAGGCGACAGAAAATGAGTGTCCGAAAGGTGCAGTGATCAACCTTCTGTGGGTTGTATGTATTATATTTCACAAAATAAACATCGTCGACATTCGAGAAATGTTCGGAACAAACCGTTAACTTGCTCCATGAAAACCGGATGTACCATCGCGCGCCACAGTGATAACAGAAGTTCGCACATCAAGATCGAAGTCGGACTCCGTGGGAGTTAGAAACCGTGCAGGACATGCACCTAGGTATCAACTCTAAAAAGGATGCATATAGAATCATATTGGTGTACCAGGGTGATGAGAACTGATGGAATGTGATGGCATGCAACCAAATGAGGAACAGTCTGTCGTACAGTTTATAGTGAAACTGGTTGTCCGTTAATGCGTAGGTGCAGGTAGTACGATAATATGTTTTATAGGCACAGAAAAAACAAACATCCAGAGACTGAATTTGTCCAGTGGTTACAGCTGATGTGATTTGCAACGTCATACACTATCAGTAGAGATAGTTTGCTATGAAAGAGCATCATTTTTATAAGCAGACCAGAAATCAAGTAAAAGCAAGTTATTTTGAGTAGCTATTTTCCAAAAGCAATGCTCATACAATAGTTCTAGTTTCCGACTCACATTTTCCCACTCTTGCTTATTGTGACGTAAATATTCCTTACTGGTCTCGCAAGATCACGCACATGAGAAAGAATCGTAGGGGACAAAGCACCTCCAACTTCTCGCAACAAAATAAATAACTTTCCAAATGGCTCTGAGCACTATGGGACTTAACATCTGTGGTCATCAGTCCCGTAGAACTTAGAACTACTTAAACCTAACTAACGTAAGGACAACACACACACCCATGCCCGAGGCAGGATTCGAACCTGCGACCGTAGCAGTCGCGCGGCTCCGGACTGAGCGCCTAGAACCGCGAGACAACCGCGGCCGGCAAATAACTTTCCAGTCAATCTACCATCCACATTAACGATCGTCGTAATTGTATACGAATGAGTTAACGCATTGATGTTAGTTGATCTTGATACATTTCTCTTGATACCTCTAATTCCAAGACATCCTTTCATATGCATTTCTCCTTCAAATCTCGAGTGGTCGGATTTGAAACATTCCTTACTGAAAGATGGGATAGTTTGTTTATCTCATCTACAAATTTTCGGGCCGATTCCGTAGTTAGCTGTGTATCTTCAAATTGACGCTTTGAAATTTCGTTATCTTGCGGTTCTCTATTCTGTAGCACTGTTTGAAATTATGCAACCATCCACTACTTCCCCTGAAATCACTATAATTGATGTCACTTGCATTTTGTTGTGCATAAACGTAGTAGGTCACTATCATGCACATCCTGTAAGCTGCATCGAGCCAACATCAGTTTTTGTAACAAGTGCGTCTTGTCCTCCCTTCAATGGCCGCAGTTTTTCTCGTGCGCTACAGGGTCATACTTCTGCGGACTCGTTCGGAATGTGTTCATAATTGTTTTTCTACTATGCTACGTAATGGTATTTAGTACCCACTTCCTGGGCAACGATTGTCCTATCACTGGAGACGGTATTCGTGGTTCCCTGTCCAACAAGGATGATGAGCTACATGGTTCGACACCTGTTTCACTATCACTTTCACTTGTTAAGCACACATCTACATCAGTGTACTCCTCGTGTACTGTACAATGTCCGCACAGTCGAGTGTGCACGGTACCACACATTCCACTGGCTCATCTTGCAGAAACGCTAATGTTTCATCTGCCACTTCTTTCCCATCCTGTGAAATTCCTTGTGTTCCCCTCTGACGAAACGTCAACTTCGGCGACTGTAATTGTAGGTATGCAGTGTTTACTTTGTTTATCGTTGTCATTGCTCTGCTCTGTGTCAACACCACTAGCACTATAGCACTGTTGTGAGTTAGTCACCGACGAAGCAGTTGAGCTGCGCTCCCTAACCTCACGCTGTGCTCACCATTGCATACCTCCAGTCCCGCCCCCTGTAGTCATTAGCAGCCAATATTGCGGTTGCTTGGTAGACAATATGTGGGGCGTCGAATGCCGTAAACATCAGTGGCCTTTTGCGACTCGCACTCATGGGGCTCCTTGTCAGATGCCCGACTGGATTTATGACTTCCTGTTGGAATGATCATAGTTCTTAATAACTGACAATAAGTCATCGAGTAAGAAGAAAGTGACATTTGGCGTTCCCCACGGGTAATATTATAGGCCTTCTGCTGTTCCTCAACTATATAAATAATTTAGGAGACAATGAGACTATCTGAGCAGACCTCTCAGTCTGTCTGCAGACGATGCTGTCATTCACACTCTAGCAAAGCCATCAGAAGGAAAAAAATCAATTGCAAAATGATTTAGACAACATATCTGCACGGTGCGAAAACAATGAAAAGTGTGGAGTCATATACGTGAGTACTAAAAGTAATCCGTTAAATATCGCGTAGACGGTAAATCACACAAATCTAAAGACTCACAATTCAACCAAATATGTACTGATTACAGTTACGAAAAACTGAAACTGTGACGATCACATAGGTAATTTTGCGGGGAAAGCGGACCAATGATTACGATTTATTGCAGAACACTTACAAGATACAACAGATCTATTAAAGTGACTGTCTACACTGTCCTTATCTGTCCTCTTCTGCTGTTCTGCTGTGTGGTATGGTCCCTTACAAGATAGGATTGACGCAGGACATCTTAAAAATCCGAAGAAGGGTACCTTGTTTTGTTTGATCGGGAAAAATGGAAGTGTTACGGGTATGACAAGCCAGTTGCGGGGGCAATCGTTCAAGCAAAGGCTTTTTTAGTTGCGGTGGCATTTTTTCACGAAATTTCAATCACCAACATTCTCCTCCGAAGATGAAAATATGTTGTTGGCGTCCACCTACATGCCATCAGCATAGAAGTATTCTTTTATTTTTTGTTTAAAGTGAGTTAATCAGCCGGCTGTGGTGGCCGAGAGGTGCTAGGCGCATCAGTCCGGAACCGCGCTGCTGCTACGGTCGAAGGTTCGAATCCTGCCTCGGGCATGGATGTGTGTGATGTCCTTAGGTTAGTTAGGTTTAAGTAGTTCTAAGTCTAGGGGACTGATGACCTCCGATGTTAAGTCCTATAGTGCTCAGAGCCGTTTGAACCATTTTGAATTAATCACACTCAATTTTCTGCAATTAGCATCTTTTATCGGTCGGGGATGGGATTGACCAACCAGCATTTATCATTTCTAGAAACTAGTTGTTCCTATGTACCTGACTGAGCGCCCTTCTTTTTTTATACGTATTAGGCTTTGCTAAATATTTTTGTGTTCCTAACTTTTTCTAAACTGCTGTGAGAAAATTGGATACTTGGCCTTGTGAGAATACAAGAGCAATGGTCGTTAATTCGGCGTTAAATCTCGTTTCGATATTGGAAAATTTCCTTGTTTCAAAATGTCACTATGCACCATACTAGCAAAGGATTCTGTAATTTAAAGCACTGAACATTTCAGCATTCACTACAGTGAAATCATTTTGCCACCTTGGTACTCAATGTGTACGTGTTTTATTTTCTTCGTCGTAAGTCAGTGTACGAGTAGACATAAGCTATGTACAATTCGTTGATGAAACGCAGTGAAATATACTTAGGTCAAACGTATTGATCAGAGACAATACAGTCATATATGACAGAATTAGCTAAACGGACGAAGTCCGATTTTTTTTTGAAGCGCTCCGAACAATGTTTATAAACGTTGAATGTTGTTAGACACGTCAGTTGCTTTACCGCATACACAGGTGTACTGCGATCTCAGTTTAAATATAGTCGTTCGCTTCTATAAAAATGTGTACACTTCGTCCCAGATGTATGCACTTCGTCCCAGTGAAATTTAAGAGAACATCACATTAAGTAACGGGCATTGAAGGCAGTGATTGCTTAGTCCAAAGACGACAGCAAACTTTTGCAGGTGCAGAAATAAAACAGCTTGGCAGTGATTGCTTAGTCCACAAATTACACCTGACGTTTCGATGAAATCGAAACAACTGAGTAGAGGTAAATATTTCACTTAATAAATTCCAACGTGCTGAGAGGGTACCAACCCCAACGTGCTGAGAGGGTACCAACCAAAAGTTAAGTTTAGTAGAAAAATGTTTCGCTTAATAAATTCTAAAATGCTGAGAGGAAAGCAACCAGAGTTATACTTATCTCAAAGATACTCACAAGTCATCCATCGAACCTATCGAATGTGTCAACTTAGAACTTTGTGCATAAGTTTGTACATCAGCTGCAAATATTTTCTTTCCCTGTCTGCGAGACGTCCACTGATCTCTCCCTCCGTACACTACAACAATCATGAAGCTTCCTGTTTCAGGTACAGTAATGTGTCGCTTGTTACTCATTTCATACATGTCAAAATTCATTGAAAGACAAGGAAAGTGAGCTTATAGCATTTATTTCTCAATTTCTTTTTTTACATGAATTAACTCTCTATCGACGGGAGGGGATTCGAAGTTCCGGCATTTGCCTTACAACCAAGGAAAACCTCCCGAAAACCCTGGTCGGAACTTAGGGACCAAGTGTTTGTAGTCGCACTGTATGGGATCACATCGATGAGTTGCAGTAATGTAGAGACGTCGTCCTCGTGGTCAACCGTGCGTGGCAGACGCGTCGGAGTGAGTAGAGTTGCCGCTGCGCAGTGTGGCCGACACGTAGCACAGATTCTTGGGTGCATCCACTCCGCGCCGTACGTCTGATCGACGGTGTACGCCCGCTCGTCGATTCCGTACGTCCGTCATCGACGCTGAAGGCCCACTCCTCTACGGCCTTGACTTCCCGAAGCTCTGAACCTGCAACAAGGCCAGCGCACAGCCTAAAATGGCCGGAACAGTGCCTCAGAAGGATACAGCCCATTAGGCCAACGAGTGGTGAGGCATGTCCCAGGCAGGTCAACGCGTCATCTTGACGGGCCAAGGTAAATCGTAGACTCGAGGACGTGCACCGCGGAGTCGCGGACGCGTAGCAAAGTCTCGTCGGCGTGACGTGTAGACTCGTGGCTGCGAAGCGTAGACTCGTAGATGCGTAGCGCAGACTCGGGATCCCGTAGCTCACAGTCCCAGTCGAGTTGACTGGCAGACGTGAAGCGTTCGGATGCCTACTTTCCAGAAGCCTAATCCTAGACACACGAAGTCAGAGACGTGTAGCCTCAAACAGGTAAGTCAGACGTATCGTCCCAGACGCGTATGAGTCAGACGTGTAGCCACAGCCAGCGTGCAGTTGTCGAGGTGTGTAAGAGTGCCGCTGGAGTGAAGACGCGCAGAAGTGAACAATCGAAGACACGTATTCGCCGACGCACCTGTGAAGTCACGTACTTACCTATATTCGTACTTACGTGAGCAGTTTTCGCCGAGTAAAGTTGCCGCCGTCCCGTGCTGCCCTCTCCTGCTCCTGAAGTGATCTGAGTTTCAGAGGCAGCGCCTCTCCTTATATAGCCACGCGCCTCTGTTGAGCTGCCATTTCCGAGGAAACCGAGGGAAAGGTATTGTTGTCCTGACCCTAACGAACATCATAATAATCGGAAATAGCAATTTTTTTAAAACGCACTCCATCCTAACATTTCTGAGAACGCCGCTTGTAGCTGTTTTTATATTTTAAAGGAGTGATATGCAAGCCCTAAATAGCGACAGAAATGAGGTTCCGTATCTTGATTCTCATCTTGATTTTATGACAGCTGCTAAGTTTTTCACGTCATTTCAATCCACGCCATTCTACAATCCTTATCGGCTGAAACTTTTGTTTGAAACCGAAAGCGAAGCGATTAGTAATATTTGTGAAATGAACTGTCCCATCGTTACTTAGAATGGTCGTCTCTGATTCCATTTAGTTTCAGTCTGAAAAGGACTTCACACGATTAGCAAACAGTCAATGTATTCACCGTTTTCTAACAAATCATTGGATATATTTATAGACATTTCAATGTGTGAGATGATGACGGTCTACTAAGAACATAATGTCCAACGCTCGACCATCTAAACAAGTTCGTCTAGCTCATTCAGAGGGAGAGTAAAGCGGTACCATGAGTATATAATAATGCCAGAGCTGGGAAGAAATAATTCGACAGAATTACGCTGCAGAGAATAGATAAATTTGCTGTTTTGTGTACCTTTGACAAAGACGAATCGTTTGGGATTTGTGGATCTACAGGAGCGCCATAAAACGGCAAGAGACATCAGATACTGTTTATTGTTTTCTTTGACGTCTTTCGAAAGCGGTAGTTTGACATCGAAATCGCTAGGGGTCGTAACGGTGTTGAATGCGGTCGTAAAGGCGTTGAATGCCCGCACTTCCTCGTGGAAAATAGCCTTGTAAACCAGAACACGTAGGAATTTGAGACAGAACTGGTAGACAGTAACGATTCTCAAGATAATAAAAGCGTTTTAGATCAACGAATCGTGGAAACTGTTACATCACACTGATGACCTAGTCAAATACTACGTATTCCACGAGGACATTCGGTCGATAAATGAGCCAAGGGACAGAGACAGATAACTGCCTCGTTACCCTGTGGGAAACGCTGAAATTTCTAATCCTGACCTTTGCGTTGTTTTATTTAGGCAGCATGGAAGATGTGGAGAGCGTCAGTTATATATCTAATAAAATGCCACCGCAGAACAGACAAATCATCTCTTTGTAGTCCAGAAGTATTGCGTGACTTCTGTGTAAGTTTATGGTGCAATTTATCTCCTACTACACACCAAAGGCTTGAGAATCCAGTGATAGAACAACTTGCTGTTCTTTCGAATACCAGATGTCAGACAACACGCAGTTGTGTTCCTAGTCGTAAAACTGTGGCAGAGCAGTACTGAGTTTATCGGTTTACATCAAAGCAACGTGACGCTAGAACAGCGTTATGATTATGATATGATTCCACAAGAACAAAATAGTCTTAATGGTTTTCTGAATAACTTTGATAAGTAGGAAAGCTATGCTGGCAGAATAGAAAGTGTGAGTGCAAGTCGTGAATCGTTCATGGATAGCTAATTTGGAAACAATATCTTTGTGTGAAAGACAGTGTTGTGATTAGGCGAACTACTTTAAGCTGGCCACTACTGTGTTTACTCTTATTGCATGGTGAGTTGGTACATCAAACTTGAACACATGAAATATTTGATCACTGTATTACATAAATCAAAAAGAGATTTATTTACCTTTACCACAGGAGTACTGGATAATTTACATCTGCCACGGGCTAGCAAAACATTGATGCACTAATTAACAAACCGTTCTCTTAAGGTACAATGTTCAACATTAACAACACTATAAGTTCATCTGAAACTTTAATTATCACGTTGGTCCTAGACGATGATGTTGACTGCTGTAACCGAGGTCCCGAACTGGGGCAGAGGTCGTGCTAGCTCGATACTATATTGATCTCAGTGTGAGAGCGCTGCTACACTGAGAGGGGAGGTGTGGTCTCCACGAGCGCCTCCCATAAGTCCTCATTGCTGGTTGCAGCGAGCCCTAACTAATGTCCATCGTATCGATTTGCTTTGTCTTCTTTCGTATGGCAATGTGATCTCTGTAGGATACCACAGACAAAGTTCTGGGTCTGAATTCGGTCTGGTACACAGTTTCAGTGTGCCGAGAAGTTTCATAACAGTTTTCTGGATCAAAGATGTAGTTCTTAGATAGCGATACATGTGTTTACGGAATTACTGAAACCAACGGGGTTACGTAAGATGGTTAGTTACAGTTTTTTTTACATCAGATGTGATGATAAACCGTATTTTTTATACTTTGGCGCACATTTATGTCGTCATATGTTCCAATTTTAATGAGGAAAGGTTTGTAAAACCTTTGTAGACAGATGTAGGGTACGGTGGTTTATTTTCCGTTACCTTTAATTTGCCACTATAAAAAAGCAGGGATGAAGATCAGGATCCAACGATCCCTCATCAACCACGAATTCTATGGAAGGAATCAGATTAGGACGTAACATACTGTCTCCAGCAAGGCTATTAAAGGAGCACCAGCTCGCACAGTACATACACTCACGATCAGAAAAAAAAACAGAACACCACAAACAACTAGAGATAGGACGGTAATGTTCATGGGACATGGGACATGTACATTAGTACGTTCTTCAGAAATGATTAGAATTTCAGGCACCTCGGTTCACCATGTGTCCTGTTGCCTAGCAGGCCCTGATAACTTGTTCCATGCGTGATGGTATTGACGCATAAAAGGCACGAATGCTGTCTTGTGGTGTAGCTATACATGCTGCATTCACCTGCATCCAAAGTTCATTTGTGGTACTTGGCACTGGACCACAATGCTGCACCTGTCGTTTCACCATATCTCACACATTTTCGATTGGTGACAAGTCTGGTGACCTTACGGGACAGGACAAAACGCTGACATCCTGTGACACCAAGAAGGTACATGTTCGTGCAACGACATGGGGTGGTGCATTGTCTTTCTGAAAAATGGCGTCTGGGGTGATGAGCAAAAAGGGTATGACTATCCGTCGCAGGATGTCATTCATGTAGGTCACACTGGTCACAGTGTCCTGGACACATACCAAATGTGATTTGCGGTTGTACCCAATAGCACCCCCCACCATAAGGTCTTGCGTCAGCACTGCATATCTTGTGCGAATGTAGTCATTGTGATACAGCTCCCCCTGTCTGCAGTGAAATGAATCAAAATGTGGCCATCATTTTCAAACAAACAGAACCGGATTCGTCCGAAAACACTATCTGATGCAATTCCTGTCCCAGTGACATCGTTCCATACACCATTGCCGTCTATCATGCTTCTACACATTCGTCAAAGGTAGGTGCAGAAGTGGACGGCGCGCACATAACCCATGTAGTAATAACCGGCGGTGGACTGTCACCCGTGATAGTGTTCGATGCTTTACACTGTTTCACTGTTGCACCAGAACCGAGGACAACGCAGATCTGTGCAATGACATTCGGATGAGTTGTTGATCTTCTTGGGCGAGGGGGGGGGGGGGGGGGGGGGAGTGCCTGGATGACGCGATTTCCCCCATCTCGTCGTGTTCTGCGGCCTTCCGTGTACCATTCGGCACGCGCCCATTGCGCTGCCGAAAACTTCGTCCCACACGAGTAGAAATTTGCGAGATGGATGCATCACATTCTCTCATGCCAGTAATGCACCCTCTTTCAAACTCATTGATTTGACGGTACGATACCCACATACTTCCGGGAGGCATCCTGCACGTCTGCACAAGTCACACTGATTCGGTACCTTTGATTTACAGTAACAACGAGAGCCGCAGGCACATTTTACCGGTAGATGCTGTTGCACGGCGATATCGATGATACGCTTGAACCCGCTGGTTGACATGGTTCAGGTGCTAATCATATCTGCAAAAAAATGTTCAAATGTGTGTGAAATGTTATGGAACTTAACTGCTAAGGTCATTAGTCCCTAAGCTTACACACTACTTAAGCTAAATTATCCTAAGGACAAACACACACACCCATGCCCGAGGGAGGACTCGAACCTCAACCGGGACCAGCACCACAGTCCATGACTGCAGCGCCTTAGACCGCTCGGCTAATCCCACGCGGCAATCATTTCTGCAGAACATACTAATGTACATGGCCTGTAAATACGTGTGTCCTGTCTCTAGTCGTCCAAGGTGCTTTGTTTTGTCTGAACCTGAGTGGCGATTCGTAAGGAAATATGTCGTATTCTTCTCAAAACAATTCTCCCGAAATTCGTGATAATGGGTTAGGGAAACCATGGGAAACCTAAATGTGGATTACCAGACAGAGGTTTCAACAAACAGCAGTTCTCCCGAATGCCAGTCCACTGCTTCTACTCCTCAAAGATACCACACCTCTCTTAGTACGAAATCACATAAAAATAAAGAAAATTTGTTTACTTAGCATTTGTCCCGAATTCCTTACTTAACATGGTTCCCCAGAGTTCTCAAAACAATATAGGAGAGTGTTGTTCAAATGGCTCTGAGCACTATGGGACTCAACTGCTGTGGTCATCAGTCCCCTAGAACTTAGAACTACTTAAACCTAACTAGCCTAAGGACATCACACACATCCATGCCCGAGGCAGGATTCGAACCTGCGACCGTAGCAGTCGCACGGGTCCGGCTGCGCGCCTAGAACCGCGAGACCACCGCGGCCGGCTGGAGGGAATGTTGTACCTGGAGGATAGTGTACCTAGGCACAGGTTACGTTTTCTGGTCGGTGTTTCGGTCTAGTCACTGACTTTAGAATCACTTGAAGAAATGCGCATTACAATCCACCACATGTGTTTTCTAACAGTGTTGCTGTTGAGAGACGTGGCGTTTTTTTTGTGCAGCGTTTGTAAATGTTATAAGCTCTGTTTATTTAAGTGCTATGTAATATATCTTACTTATACGGAGAACATTGTTAATTCTTCAGTTAGTTTTGTGGTGAGTAAAATTCTGTATTTTTTTAAAAACTAGTCACTTAATGTGTGGATGGCTGAGCCAGGCTTCGTCACTCGTGCACGACCTGGTGCCTTGAAACGGAAGGTCATCTGCGACGGAGCACGCAATATGTACAAATGAACTGAGTTTCTTTAATATCTTAACAATTTTCCCTGTCTTAAAAACGGATATTTGTGTTAGTTGCCAATAGCTTCTATTTCAAAATGTTTTTAGGTTGTAATTGGTAGCTCATATTACTACTTCTTAAACTGATTTCACTTACTGAACATAGTGTATAGCAGAGCAATAATGTAACACATAGACCTTTAATACAGTACAAGCTTTCCTCGATTGCAACACTTTTAAATTTGAATTGAATATTTGTTCCTAGGCACATGATCATGTTGTACCTTAGAACAATTTTTCAGGTTTGGAAAAAATTACTTATCCGGAACAATTTTTGTTATTTCATAAAAAGACTGCAACATAAAACGAATGCAATATTTTCATAGAGGAATAAGAAAATGCACTACCGGAAAGAAATGCAACACTCTCGAGGATTGTGTCCAGTGGCATGGAAATTTGTGTTAGTTGGCACGTGCGTGCTGAGGGGCTGGAGTACTAGTGATTCATTTGTTTCGATCATCGACGATCAGGCGACACTCGGAAGGCCTGTCAGTGCACCCTCTGTTTTGACTCTGCGGGTAGTAACTGTGCTGAGTTCTAGAGGTGAACATTGTTTGCAACATTCATTCTGGGGCACAACCATGCCCCATGGACAGCGCGCACTCATGTTGAACAGCTTCAGCCATTGTTGGCCAGCGAGAAGCGGGATGGGCGTAGCGGCGGATTTCTGCGCGCGCTGAGCGCGATGCATCGTTGGTATGCTGTTGCTTTCATTAGTGGTCTGCGGGCTGTTCCCACCAGCTGTAGACGACGTTCTGGACGTCTACGTAGTAATGACGCACATCAAGATCAACGCATTGAGCGAGCAGCAGCGGCTCACAAAACATCATCGAAAAACTTCATCCAGTGGCGGGATCCGTGCACATGTTGCACCTGCTGTGTCATCAGGGACCACCGGGAACCGTCCTCTTGTAACAGAAGCGCGTACGGGGCAGGATGAAGCAGGAAATTACTTGTTTTTCAAGGCCTGAAAGAATCACTGTCGAACTGCAACAAAAGGCGCAAGATGCTCGGGACAACCTATAGCAGGATAACATTCGACACGTTTATGGTCGTTCTCATGCAGGAAAACAGGCGTGCATTGCCGCCAGACAGGGTTCACTGTGTAATGACATGGTTGTTTGGGCACCCTTTACTGTGGCACATGTGTTCAATATGGACTGAATTCGATACCATACACTCCTAGAGTGATAAACTACCCGTCGCCTCACTTGTCAATAAAATAATCTTCTTCCTGAGTTTGCTGTAATTTTTTCCGGCAATGTATACTGAACTTCTGAAAAGTGTTCCAAAGTACAAAACACACTCCTACTCTCCCGAACAGAGTTTTAGGCCTGTCTCTCACAACGTAGTCTAAACTTGAATAAAACCGCAAAAAGCTGTTAATTGATAATTTATTGACGATCAGCTGGGCTGCGTTAAAGCAGAATCTTCAGCTAGTTCTATGTAGAAAGGAACGCGTCCTTGTAACCCATATATTAAAAAAATTAAGGACGGTCAACAAAAATAAACTGAAATAAAAAGTAGTTACAGTAGTAATACGTAGATTAGCGCACGAAGACGACCCCAACGTTCATAATCACAGAATCCAGCCACATGAAGAGGGGAAGTGGTCAACAAATAATAACCGGCATCGCACCGGGGCGAAAAATGCGGGGAATGAGACACTATGGCAATAAGAAGCGTACTTACTGTAATAAGTATGATTGAAATGTATTTTTTTCCTTTTGAGTGATCAGTCTTCTGACTGGTTTCTTGCTGCCCGCCACGAGTTCCTCTCCCGTGACAACCTCTTCATCGCAGAGCAGCACTTGCAACCTACATTCTCAATTGTTTGCTGGATGAACTCCGCTCTCTGTCTTCCTCTACAGTTTTTGTCCTCTAAAGCTCCGTATAGTATCATGGAAGTTATTCCCGGATGTCTTAACAGACTTCCTATCATCCTGTCCCTTCTGCTTGTCAGTGTTTTCCACATATTCCTTTCCTCTCCGATTGTGCGCACAACCTCCTCATTCCTTTCCTTAACAGTCCACCACTGGCTAGAGTGGCCGAGCGGTTCTAGGCGCTTCAGTCTGGAACCGCGCTACCACTACGGTCGCAGGTTCGAATCCTGCCTCATTCCTTTCCTTAACAGTCCTCCACCGGCTGGAGTCGCCGAGCGGTTCTAGGTGCTTCAGTCTGGAACCGCGCGACCGCTACGGTCGCAGGTTCGAATCCTGCCTTGGGCATGGATGTGTGTGATGTCCTTAAGTTAGTTCGGTTTAAGTAATTCTAAGTTCTAAGGGACTGATGACCTGAGATGTTATGACCCATTGTGCTCAGAGCCATTTGATTTGAACCAGTCCACCTAATTTTCAACATACGTCTGTAGCACCACATCTAAAATGCTTCGATTCTCTTCTGTTCCGGTTTTCCCACAGTCACCCTTCTCTACCATACAATGCTGTGCTCGAGACGTACATTCGCAGAAATTTCTTCCTCAAATTAAGGACTATGTTTGATACTAGTAGACGTCTCTTGGCCAGAAATGCCCTTTCTGCGTTTTTAAGTCTGCTTTTGATATCCTCGTTCCTCCGTCCATCACTGGTTAGTTTGCTGCCCATGTAACAGAATTTCTTAACTTCATCTACTTCTTGACCATCAGTCCTGATGTTAAGTTTCTCGTTGTTCTCATTTCTGCTACCTCTCATTGCTTTCGTCCTTCTTCGATTTATTCTCAATCCATATTCTGTACTCATTAGATTGTTCATTCCATTCAGCATATCATTTAATTCTTCTTGACTTTCACTCACGATAGCAATAAAATAGCAAATCATGTCACTGATATCCTTCCACATTGAATTTTAATTCCACTCCTGAAGCTTTCTTTTATTTCCATCATTGTTTTTTCGGTGTGCAGATTGAATAGTACAGGGGAAAGACTACATCCCTGTCTTACACCCTTTTTAATCTGAGCACTTCGTTCTTGGTCTTCCGCTCTTATTATTTCCTCTTGGATCTTACACTATTTTACATTGTCGTACGGTTTTTCCAGGTCGACAAATCCTATGAACGTGTTTTGATTTTTCTTTAGTCTTGTTTCCATTATTAACAGAAACGTCAGAATTGCCTCTTGGTGCCTTTACCTTTTCTGAAGCCAGACTGATCGTCATCTAACACATCCTCAATTTTCTATTCCATCCTTCTGTATATTATTCTTGTCAGCAACTTGGATGCTTGAGCTATTAATTCGACTGTGCGATAATGCTCGCACTTGTCAGCTCATGCAGTCTTCAAAATTGTGTGGATGATATTTTTCCGAAATTCAGATGGCACGTCCCCAGACTCATACATTCTACACACCAACGTGAATAGTCGTTTTATTGCCACTTCTCCCAACAACTTTATAAACTCTTATAGAATGTTATATATCCTTTCTGACTTATTTGATATAATGTCTTCTAAACTCCCTTAAATTCTGATTCTAATGCTGGATCCCCTATCTCTTCTAAATCGACTCCTGCTTCTTCTCCTATCACATCTGATAAATCTTCCCCTCATAGAGGCCTTCAATGTACTCTTTCCACCTATCCGCTCTCTCAACTGCATTTAGCAGTGGAATTCCCGTTGCACTGTTAATGTTACCACCCTTGTTTTTTGTGTCTCCAAAGATTGTTTTGACTTTCCTGTATACTGAGTCAGTCCTTCCGACAGTCATTTCTTTTTAGATTTTTTCACATTTTTCATGCAGTCATTTCGTATTAGCCTCCCAGCAGTTCCTATTTATTTCATTCCTCAGTGACTTGTATTTCTATATTCCTGAATTTCACTGAACATTTCAGTACTTCTTTCTTTCATCGATAAACTGTAGTATTTCTTCTGTTACCCATGGTTTCTTTGCAGTTAGCTTCTTTGTACCTATGTTTTTCTTCCCAATTTCTGTTATTGCCCTTTTTAGCGATGTACATTCCTCTTCAACTGTACTGCCTACTGTGCTATTCCTTACAGCTGTAGCTATAGCGTTAGAGGACTTCAAGCGTGCCTCATCATCCCTTAGTACTTCTGTATTCCACTTCTTTGCGTATTGATTCTTGCTGAGTAATCTCTTGAACTTCACCCTACTCTTCATCACTACTAAATTGTGATCTAAATCTATATCTGCTCCTGGGCTCGCCTTCCAGTCCACAATCTGATTTAGAAATCTCTGTCTGACCATGATGTAATGTAACTGAAATCTTCCCGTATCACCCGGTCTTTTCGAAGTACACCTTCTCCTCTTGTGATTCTTGAATAGAGTATTCGCTATAACTAACCGAAATTTATTACAGAACTCCATTAGTCGTTCTCCTCTCTCATTCCTTGTCCCAAGCCCATATTCTCCTGTAACCTTTTCTTCTACTCCTTCCGTATAACTGCATTCCAGTCCCTCTTGACTATTAGATTTTCATCTCCCTTTATGTACTGTATTACTCTTTCAATATCGCCGTATACTTTCTCTGTCTCTTCATCATCAGCTTGGGACGTCGGCATATATACCTGAGCTATAGTTGTCGGTTTGCTGTCGATTCTAACAAGAACAACCCGGTCACTGAACTGTTCATGTAACACACCCTCTGCCCTACCTTCCTATTCATTACGAATCCTACACCCATTATACCATTTTCTGCTGCTGTTGATTTTACCTTATACTCATCTGACCAGAAATCCTTGTCTTCTTTACACTTAACTTCACTGACCCCTACTATTTCTAGTCTGAGCCTTTCCATTCCCCTTTTCAAATTTTCTAGCTTGCCTACCACATTCAAGCTTCTGACATTCCATGCCCCGACGCGTAGAACATTATTATTTCGTTGATTATTCAGTCTTTTTCTCATGCTCACCTCTCCCTTGGCAGTCTCCTCCCGGCGATCCGAATGGTGGACTATTCCAGAATCTTTTGCCAATGGAGAGATCATCATGACACTTTTCCAATAACAGGCCACATGTCCTGTGAATACGCGTTAAGTGTTTTTAATACAGTGGTTTCCATAGCCTTCTGCATCCTCATGTCGTTGATCATTGCTGATTCTTCCGCATTTAGGTGTACTTTTCCACGTCAAGGACGAGAGAGTGCTGTGAACCTTCGTTTGCCCCTTTGCCCTCTTTGACAAGGCCGTTGCCAATGTAATAGGATGACCGGAGCAGGTGACGTGGTAGGAGTTGTAGGGCATGGCGGGGTAGAAGAAGGTGGCTGTTTTTAGCAATCTTCCTCTTTGTTGTTGTTCTTCCAATACATTTTCCGGTAGCTTAGCCCCACTGTTCGTGTCGTGGTTGAGACATGCTGATGTGTGCAGCCCGCGGAACGCGACGCCGTGCTCGATCAGCGGCTGCGCAGGCGGTAGGAGGTTAGCAGCACGAGGCCCGGCCCAGCACGCACGCTGCAGTCGCGGCGGCTCGTGACGACGCCGGGAGTCGCCGGTGCAGCAGCGGGCAACGTCCTCTGCCGGCCGGTCCTCGGGGACAGCGACACTGAAGACGACGACGTAACAGCGACCGAACGCCCAATCGGTCGAACCGACGCCCGCCTCTGATGCCCTTAAATAGTGCAGACCGCTGCTGAATCCGCCGGTTACGCGGTGCCGTGTTTATTAGAACGTTCTCGATGAGTTGGCTAACGCAACCGCGCCAAGCGTGGCCCGCGCCTGCGTAATTCTGCTAATGCCGAGTTCTCGCTGTTGATGGCTGCCGCGCACGTACACACATACCGACGCTGGTTTCAAAACTGTGTCACGTGCATAACGCGCCGGCCAGCCTTCGTCCGTCGTCTGCCGTGAGGCTGGCGCATCACGCACTGAAACACACTAAATCACAATTTCGCACCATATTTCCTAAAAATAACCCCTTATCCTCTACACCAGAATGAAGGTGACTTCTTACGCCAGAAGTCTACAGCCGCCAAATGCTGATTATTAATCAAAATGTAAGCGGTGTCGGGTTTCGAACCCAGGACCGATGACGTTTTGAATAGTAATCAAAGACGCTATTCTTTCATTTTTTTCCTTAAAGGAAACTTCCTGTGTCATGATAAGGAGCGCTCACCGATCGCCAAACGGCACGCCAGTCGTTGAGGGGAAACTTCCCCTCAACCACATTCGGTGACCTGTAGTGCTGAAGGAAACCGTAGATCACCTTCGTGGATGTCGCGCCGGCGTACCACAGTACAGACGTAGCTCAGTTCAAGGAAAAAGCGGCGGAGCGAAAAGAAGGGCGGCGGGACTTCCGAAATTATGATACGTGCTGCGAGGGAGTGTGGTGCAGGGGCCTGCAGCATTAGGCTAGTAAGGCACGTAGGACTACGGCGCCACAACGTCATGTGACAGTCAATGAAAAGTTATACCGCTCTGTCAGGCACATGATCCAGACCTAAACCACCCCATCACCGGGGGAAGGTTTCGTACCTTATCTTGAATACCAAGCCATGGCAAACAAATGAACCCAATGCCGCTAGCCTACGGCGAGCCATAGATGGCGGAGTAGCAAGTGTATGTGCCACATGGCGGATACGTGACGCCAAATAAACATTTATGTATTGTATGCTTTGCAGAAGATCTAGTGCTCGTAAACGGTGACCTAAGAACCCAGCTCGTAACTGGGAAAGTAGACGTCGTCAGTTGAGGGCAATAGTCCGCCGCAAATCACTTGCGAAATGGAGTCCTAAGCATCGGAGAGTATCAGCTGCAGGCAAAGGACAGTACTGTCCGCAGCAAGCCCCGCACCTATAGCCATGGCGCTCGATTTGCGGGAAGCTTTGGCGCTTGCTCACCGATAGATCTGTACCTACAGATTGGAAAATTGCGCAAGTCACACCAGTGTTTAAGAAGGGTAGTAGGAGTAACCCATCGAACTACAGACCTATATCATTGACGTCGGTTTGCAGTAGGGTTTTGGAGCATATACTGTATTCAAACATTATGAATCACCTCGAAGGGAACGATCTATTGATACGTAATCAGCATGGTTTCAGAAAACATCGTTCTTGTGCAACGCAGCTAGCTCTTTATTCGCACGAAGTAATGGCCGCTATCGACAGGGGATCTCAAGTTGATTCCGTATTTCTGGATTTCCGGAAAGCTTTTGACACCGTTCCTCACAACCGACTTCTAATCAAGCTGCGGGCCTATGGGGTATCGTCTCAGTTGTGCGACTGGATTCGTGATTTCCTGTCAGGAAGGTAGCAGTTCGTAGTAATAGACGGCAAATCATCGAGTAAAACTGAAGTGATATCAGGTTTTCCCCAGGGAAGCGTCCTGGGACCTCTGCTGTTCCTGATCTATCTAAATGACCTGGGTGACTATCTGAGCAGTTCTCTTAGGTTGTTCGCAGATGATGCTGTAATTTACCGTCTAGTAAGATCATCCGAAGACCAGTATCAGTTGCAAAGCGATTTAGAAAAGATTGCTATATGGTGTGGCAGGTGGCAGTTGACGCTAAATAACGAAAAGTGTGAGGTGATCCACATGAGTTCCAAAAGAAATCCTTTGGAATTCGATTACTCTATAAATAGTACAGTTCTCAAGGCTGTCAATTCAACTAAGTACCTGGGTGTTAAATGTGGTGTTACCGCCAGACACCACACTTGCTAGATGGTAGCCTTTAAATCGGCCGCGGTCCGTTAGTCTACGTCGGACCCGCGTGTCGCCACTATCAGTGATTGCAGACCAAGCGCCGCCACACGGCAGGTCTAGAGAGACTTCCTAGCACTCGCCCCAGTTGTACAGCCGACTTTGCTAGCGATGGTTCACTGACTAAATACTCTCTCATTTGCCGAGACGATAGTTAGCATAGCCTTCAGCTAAGTTATTTGCTACGACCTAGCAAGGCGCCAGTATCCGTACTATTGATATTGTGAATCATGTACCATAAAGAGCGACGTTCTCCATTAATGGATTAAAGTTAAGTATTCCACCAGCTACGTCCGTTTTGCTCAATTCTAATTCCCTTGTCATGTTCCAGAGCTCACGCCAGCCTGCGTGAGCTGAAACCCGTGCATTTCGGCCTCCTTTAATAACACAGGGTTGGCTCTCCAGCCAACCACAACATTAAAATCACGAACAACTTCAGTTGGAAAGACCACATAGAAAATATTGTGGGGAAGGCGAGCCAAAGGGTGCGTTTCATTGGCAGGACACTTAGAAGATGCAACAAGTCCACTAAAGAGACAGCTTACACTACACTCTTTCGTCCTCTGTTAGAATATTGCTGCGCGGTGTGGGATCCTTACTAGGTGGGTTTGACGGAGGACATCGAAAGGGTGCAAAAAAGGGCAGCTCGTTTTGTATTATCACGTAAGAGGGGAAAGTGTGTGGCAGAGATGATACGCTAGTTGGGATGGAAGTCATTAAAGCAAAGGCATTTGTCGTCGCGGCGAGATCTATTTACGAAACTTTCTCTTCCGAATGCGAAAATATTTTGTTGAGCCCAACCTACATAGGTAGGAATGATCATCAAAATAAAATAAGAGAAATCAGAGCTCCAACAGAAAGGTTTAGGTGTTCGTTTTTCCCGCGCGCTGTTCGGGAGTGGAATGGTAGAGAGATAGTATGATTGTGGTTCGATAAACCCTCTGCCAAGCACTTAAATGTGACTTGCAGAGTAGTCATGTAGATGTAGATGTAGATGTAGATGTAGATGTAGATGTAGGTGGTTACCCCTGACCTCAGCACCGCTACAAGGGAACGATGACGAGATCGTCTGCACATGCAGTACAGCTGAATACATGGTCACCGAGAGACATCCCTGAGAGGTGTTGACGGAGGCCGCATAGCAACAGTTCCATGGCGAATGCATACAACAGTGCTGAGATCGAGATGGAGGTGGAAGACGGTCACTGTAGAGTACACGAAACGTAGCTCCACGAAGGAGACGCATTATGACGTCGGCGGTAGTATCAGGGTAGCCCATATTGTGGAGCACCCCTTCCAGGAAGTCGTGATCGACGCGATCGAACGTCTGGCTGAAGTCAAGAGCTGCCAAAAGTCCAAGCATACAATTTGCATGAGCAAGATCGATTATATCCCGATACGGCAGAGGGATGTGCGGATGTTATTGGTACCTCGCAAAGAAGTATGACCGGGGAAAACCACGTGCAAAGCTGTCCGTTTAAGCCTCCCAGCCAACAGCCGGGTAAAGATCTTTGTATCGCTGTTGAGTAACGTCAAGGAGCGGAAATCACATATTCGTGAGTACCCTGAGGCTTGTGGACGGGAATGAGGAAACCATTGAGGAAACCGTCTGGAGTCAGCACGAAAGGTGACATAAGATCCAGACAAATTTCCGTCCTCACTGGAGCCAGAAGGGGACGAAATGTCCTCTAAAACTCCAGTGGGAGGCCGTCAGGGCCAGGTGGACCTGTTCGTAGAATCCACCTGTATAGCGTCATAGACTTCATTCTCCGTGACATTAGCAATCAGATCATCGTCGCATCCACGGGAACCGAGCCAAAGGAGAGTCTGGAGACTGCCATAATGTTGGCAGAGCAGTGACGTTGTTCAGAGTACAGCATAACACAATGTGCACGGAGGGCACACCTTTGGGTATTAAAATGCTGCCTATCATCAGTGGTAAGAACATGAATCAAATTCCTCCGACGGTGGAGTCGTTCCGCTATGACATAACACATAGATTGACGCTCTTGCACTAACCCATCGCCTGGCGCTCTGGCGAATAAGGCATCATGGCAAGAATGGTGAAATAGAATTCCTGAGTACGTCGCTATCACGCCGCAACCTCCCTTCCGTAACCGTCAAGGCCTTGCGGAAACCAGGCTATGCACAGAGCCATTACAGGGGAGACTGGCAGGCATCACAGTGTCGACGACAAGCTGTCTACGTGGTTTCGATGAGCTGTCGGCAATCGGATGAAGTAAGGTGGATCATGTTCAATTACCATGGTCCACGGCCGCGCCACACCCGTTGACGGCGGAGATTGATGGCGCAGGTATATGAGTCATGGTCAGAGAACGCAGTAGCCAGACTTCAGCAGTCTGCACACCACTCGCAATATCGCGGGAGATGTAAACACGATCGAGTAGGCTGGAAGAATGGCTAGTGAAATGTCTAAACCCCGGACGATCGCCATGAGCATGCTCCCAAGAATCCACTAGGTTGAGGTGCTGCAGAATTGTCGCTAGGGCCGCACGCGGAAAGTGACGTGGTAGTTGGTCTTTGGATGCCTGGATGAAGTTGAAATCGTCTCCCATGATCAATGCATCCTACCGAACCCAGGAAGAGAGGCGTGACTGTCTCTGAGAAGAAGGTGGAACGTTCACGGCGGCTACCCGAACCAGATGGCGCATAGACATTGGAGATCCTGACGCCACTAAACGTGAGAGCCACACCTCTGGAATCAGGGAGATAGGCAACTGCATGATCGAGGATACCGTCACGTAAGAAGATTGCCACCCCACTACCAGTAGGGGAAGCATGAGAGACATGTGCTGTGAAACTATGGGAGCACAGAAAGTTGCAACCTGCACCTCCTTAAGGAGAGCGACGGCACACAGCATGTCATGGAGTAAAGCCAGGATGTGGCGTACGCGAATAGTGTTGACATTGACTATGGCAATGTGATAAGTCTGGAAAGCCGCCATCGCCAGGAGTAGAGGCGATTCAAACATGTGGGAAGCAAAGAGAACTCCCTGTTGGGTCCCCACAGAAGGGCTAATCACTGTAATGGATAGGGAGCCAACCCACCAAGGGGGGTCCATCGTTCTGTACACCTCCAGAATGTCCATCCTCTCAGCATCGACGTCGTCCGCCCAGGAGACAGACGTGTCTCCGGGCCGGTTCAGCGGAACATTATCAGATATGCGCCCACAGGCAGCATCAGACACAGAAAGGGAGGCAACCACATCAGACACACGCTGATGAAGTTCAGTGTCCGGAGGTGAACTCTGACTTAAGATGGAGGCAGGGACGGACGTCGCATCGTCAGGTGTCATGGCGTAAGAGGACAGAGCACCATCATTAGCAGGGTCGACATCCAGTGCACATATCCCATGGGCGCAGTCACCAGAAGGGGTACGGCGTTGTCTCCTTCGTTTCCTCGGCGACCGTTGCTTTCTAACATACTGCTCCGTGACGGATGGCGGGCGGCTATTGTCCGACATGACAGAAAGGTAGAGATAGGCACAGCCCTATGATCAACAACCAGGGGCCGGCACAGACAGCTTGTGCCTGTTGACTGTCGTCCTTCATTTGTATTGCCTCCGGAAGGGGTGTAGGAGGGACAGACGAAACTTCCATCGCGTCGTCCAGAGGAGCGACGCTCCGATCGGCGTCTGAACAGGTCTATGTCGGAGGCCTTCTGAACGGACGTGGCCTTCCTGGCCACAGCCTGAACAGCGGCGCCGCTGGCCACCGTACGTGACGACGCCCTGCAGCCGGCAATAACCAAGTAGGGAGGCATGTGTTTCCGTAGTTCAATTTCTGACTGACGGACACCACGGAGGAGACGGTACGTTTCCAACGCCTTCCACCTTTCAGCCACTTGACTGACGACGATGCTGTAAGATATAAGAGAGGCTGCCATAGCGTCGGACAGTACTTCAAAACGGGAGTTCGAAGACCAGCAGCGTTCGGAGGCCAAAACAGCGTGATCAATCACTACAGTCCCTGTATGTCGGTCCGAGTATCGAAACCTGAGATCGTTAGCGTAGCACCGCACAACGTCGGCGCCCTCTCGTCATTCGCGAGCTTTATGTACACAGTGGTACTAAGGATTGAAAAGTGTATTCCGAGAATGTCTTGTGTCGGGAGACGCATTTCATAAAACGTTCAATTCCATACGCCTTCGGTCGTTCATGATCTAATGGAGAAGTTAATTTAATTGTAGCGTGGCGGTAAGAAAACGCCATTATGGTCAATGAAGTCGGACTCTGACAAGGGAAGGCCACGACGTTTGGAACACGGATTTACTGTAAACTTCGTACACTCGTAGTACTCCACGAGGACAACCAAATGTGTAAGCAGTAGCGCGTACCTCTGAAGTGTTATTGATAAAATCGCGGCCGACTGGTGCCGGTACGGTAGCTCAGCGTGTTCGGTGAGAGCGTTAGCTACCCTTTATAATAAAAGAACTGAGCGAACGGATGAACCAACAAACGAAAGGGGTGTCATCGGACGTCCGACCTGAACAAATTCAGCGAACAATACAGAACATTAAAAAAAAAAAAAAGATTTTGGTGTTCAAGCCATCGCTGGATCGAGTTCCGTTCGTCAGTTTTTTTTTATATTCAACACAATCATTTTCTTTACTATTTACACTCCTGGAAATGGAAAAAAGAACACATTGACACCGGTGTGTCAGACCCACCATACTTGCTCCGGACACTGCGAGAGGGCTGTACAAGCAATGATCACACGCACGGCACAGCGGACACACCAGGAACCGCGGTGTTGGCCGTCGAATGGCGCTAGCTGCACAGCATTTGTGCACCGCCGCCGTCAGTGTCAGCCAGTTTGCCGTGGCATACGGAGCTCCATCGCAGTCTTTAACACTGGTAGCATGCCGCGACAGCGTGGACGTGAACCGTATGTGCAGTTGACGGACTTTGAGCGAGGGCGTATAGTGGGCATGCGGGAGGCCGGGTGGACGTACTGCCAAATTGCTCAACACGTGGGGCGTGAGGTCTCCACAGTACATCGATGTTGTCGCCAGTGGTCGGCGGAAGGTGCACGTGCCCGTCGACCTGGGACCGGACCGCAGCGACGCACGGATGCACGCCAAGACCGTAGGATCCTACGCAGTGCCGTAGGGGACCGCACCGCCACTTCCCAGCAAATTAGGGACACTGTTGCTCCTGGGGTATCGGCGAGGACCATTCGCAACCGTCTCCATGAAGCTGGGCTACGGTCCCGCACACCGTTAGGCCGTCTTCCGCTCACGCCCCAACATCGTGCAGCCCGCCTCCAGTGGTGTCGCGACAGGCGTGAATGGAGGGACGAATGGAGACGTGTCGTCTTCAGCGATGAGAGTCGCTTCTGCCTTGGTGGCAATGATGGTCGTATGAGTGTTTGGCGCCGTGCAGGTGAGAGCCACAATCAGGACTGCATACGACCGAGGCACACAGGGCCAACACCCGGCATCATGGTGTGGGGAGCGATCTCCTACACTGGCCGTACACCTCTGGTGATCATCGAGGGGACACTGAATAGTGCACGGTACATCCAAACCGTCATCGAACCCATCGTTCTACCATTCCTAGACCGGCAAGGGAACTTGCTGTTCCAACAGGACAATGCACGTCCGCATGTATCCCGTGCCACCCAACGTGCTCTAGAAGGTGTAAGTCAACTACCCTGGCCAGCAAGATCTCCGGATCTGTCCCCCATTGAGCATGTTTGGGACTGTCGTCTCACGCGGTCTGCACGTCCAGCACGAACGCTGGTCCAACTGAGGCGCCAGGTGGAAATGGCATGGCAAGCCGTTCCACAGGACTACATCCAGCATCTCTACGATCGTCTCCATGGGAGAATAGCAGCCTGCATTGCTGCGAAAGGTGGATATACACTGTACTAGTGCCGACATTGTGCATGCTCTGTTGCCTGTGTCTATGTGCCTGTGGTTCTGTCAGTGTGATCATGTGATGTATCTGACCCCAGGAATGTGTCAATAAAGTTTCCCCTTCCTGGGACAATGAATTCACGGTGTTCTTATTTCAATTTCCAGGAGTGTATATTACAGTTGATGTAATGGGAAAAATACGTGTAATCGGATGAACTTTTATTAAATTTACAATGTTATTTAGCAGTCTACTAATTTTTATTGTCACAAATAATGTAATATTCATAACTATCGACTAGTAAGTGACCAAATGCATAAAGCGATACTGAAAATGTATGCTTGTCCGTGTCTTCAAAACTGTTCGTATTTAATCGAAAGAGAACGAGAAAATGCTTCTCGGAAGACGCTATTAAAATACACTCGATACTGCATAACCAAGTATCAGCGCCGATTTTTAAGGAAATACTGCGTTACGCATGGTTTGCTTCCAAACTACTGTCTGAAAGAGAGGTTTTTGAAAATGTTAACGAACTTTGTTTTTCCACGGAAACCGTCAAAAGACCTTGAGTATGCGGAAACAAAGCATTTATTCATTGCAGCTGGTACCGTTTAACTTTATGTTTTCCATGTTTTTACGAAAAATTCCGTCCTGCAAATTTTACTCGTAATGTCGAAAGCGACGATTAATTGTACGTCTTTCGAAAGCCGTCTGTGCCGGTGAAAACTTCGACGTAACAAGTCGTTTCGGGCTCCTTCCAGGTGTATGGGATTTCTCAAATCACGGACAAGCATGCATTTTCAGTATCACTTTATGCGTTTGGTCGTTTACTAGTCGATAGTTATGAATATTAGGTTATTTATGATAATAAAAATTAGTAGGCTGCCAAATAACATTGTAAATTTAATAAAAGTTCATCCGATTACACGTATTTTCGACATTATATCAACTGTAATATAAATAGTAAAGAAAATGACTGTGTTGAAAATAAAAAATAAAAAAAGACCGACGAACGAAACTCGATCCAGCGATGAGCTATCGTGCCAGCACCACGCGGAGTTAAAATAGCCACGCACAAATATATATTCGCCGATCGAAATTATCTTGCGATTTTCTCAATAGCGCTTGAGAAGTACGCGCTACTGTTTACACATTTTGTTGTCCACATGGAGTACTACGAGTGTACGAAATTTGCAGTAAACCCGCGTTCCAAACGTCGTGGCCTTCCCTTGTGAGGCAAGCCGTTACGCAGAAGTAAACAAACGCGCGCTCGCTCGCACGCAGCACAACAGGCGAGACGCAGACAAGGCGTGTACGCCACACAACAGCCAAAGGAAACCGCGGTGCACGATTGACCTGCATTCACAACCAAAAGGTTTCTTCCCATGAGGCGTTCGAAGCAGTGAAATAGCTGCGTTGCACGTTATGGGGACTACGTCGAGAAATGATATATCAGTAATTTTGCTGTAGTACGTCAGCTGCATAATTATGAATAACTACAGTTTTCGAAGTACTCGGGCAGCTTCCCTGCAGGTAACTCAAAAGCAGGGACTGGTTACCCCTTACTAATTTTTCAGCCGGCCGCGGTGGACGAGCGGTTCAAGGCGCTACAGTCTGGACCCGCGCGACTGCTACGGTCGCAGGTTCGAATCCTGCCTCGGGCATGGATGTGTGTGATGTCCTTAGGTTAGTTAGGTTTAAGTAGTTCTAAGTTCTATGGGACTGATGACCTCAGATTTCAAGTCCCATAGTGCTCAGAGCCAGTTGAACCATTTGAACGAACTGTTCCCAATTTGCACTATGTAATACCGCTAGCGATACGGTGCAGTTTATCATTTTTTTAAATGATAATCGACTGAGGGTATACTTGCAAGAATTATCCATAAAATGTTTAAAGATAATGTTCTTATGTCAGTTTTCATTGGATTCGGCTGAGGAGACAGTAGTTTTTGTGTCAAAATTTATCACTTTTACTTTTTGTGTTCCACTGCCAAGGCCCTCAGAAATTTGCAGAGGGTGACCAACAGAAATAATGGTTTTCTGCTCTTGTCTCCATGGCACCCAGTATTTTGATACTGTTGACTTGATGACGCTGTACCATGAATCAGACGAAAAGTACAACAATGCAAGGCTACTACAAATGGTTCATTCATTTTCGAAGCTCTGTATTTTCCAAAGTATTACGTATACAAACATTACTGGTGCATGAATAGACCCGTAAACGCTACAAGTATTCATATTGCACTTTACAAACGTTCTATAAGTACCTCTCTAGTCACGCGACACCGTTCAAGCGGTAGTCAGGTTCGTTCCATACCTTATGATGCAACATCCTGTCAGTGGTCGTGACAGCAACACTGATGCGTTCTCTAAGCTGGTCCAGAGTTCTTGACTGCGGGGGCACGTAAAAACGCGGTCTTTAGTGTAGCCCACAAGGGAAAAGTCACAAGGCGTTAGGTCAGCCGAACTGGTGGGCCAAGGGAACAAAACCAGACCACCTTCACCCCTTGCAGTTCCCGGAATTCCTAAGGTGTCACTGGCTCAGATTACTTCCTAGATTATAAGTTCCTTTTCCAGACTTGTCGTATTTCGGCTCCTCTATCAGCTCTTTCAATCTGTGCGCAGTCTTTTGAATCACACTTGATAGTATACCATAATCGTTGCGACCTTCCTATTTCGTCAGAGGAAGTTACTGGGAAGAGGGGTTTTGGTACCACTCCGTATCAGCCCGAATTTCTCGAATTTTGTGCTCGTGGTTATTACACAAGATGTACACTGGAGGAGGTGGTACAGTTCCTGTCCAGATTTGGAGCTTCAAGGCTCTTCGCAGCTTGCAGTAATGTCTTTTTTTGTAACATCCCGCACTGAAGCTTTTTTGATGTCTTTGTTACTGGCGAACTTGTGACGAAGTATCAGGTCAATGGTCATTACCAAATAAATATGATTTAGCAGAACATTAGGAGGTGCTCAATACCATTCTACCAAGCACTGACGGAAAATTCACTTAATCTTCTACATACGTTTCTTTAATTTACATTTTATAGACAGAGAAAAATTTAGTAAATGAATCCCACCGTGGATAAATTACACTGTTCCTCACGACTAAATTTATGTCATAAATCCTCCTCCAGTCACTCTGGCCAGATAGATACTTCTAAGGGAGCAGTATTTCTAAATAGTCAACACTTGATGCTGCGTTTTAGCGAAACAGTTTTTGAGTAGGTGTGACACTGTAAATCATTATCTCTTTTTACATAATCTGAAACTGGGTGACATTTAGGCCTCTTGTTACTGTGGGCTGCACAATTTCAGCCCATGTCTTGGGAATCCTAATGTATTACACAAGATTAACATTGCCGTTGTGTTGGAACATTTGCTGTTCATATTTATATTAATAACCTTGCAGACATTGCTAAGAGCGAACGTAGACTTTTCACAGATGACTTGTTGTTGTTGTGGCCTTCAGTCCAGAGATTGGTTTGATGCAGCTCTCCATGCTACTCCATCCTGTGCAAGCTTCTTTATCTCCAAGCACCTGCTACAACCTACATCCTTCTGAATCTGCTTAGTGTATTCATCTCTAGGTCTCCCTATACGATTTTTACCCTCCACGCTGCCCTCCAATACTAAATTGGTGATCTCTTGATGCCTCAGAAGATGTCCTACCAACCGATCCCTGCTTCTAGTCAAGTTCTGCCACAAATTCCTCTGCTCCCCAATTCTATTTAGTACCTCCTCATTCGTTACTTGATCTACCCATCTAATCTTCAGCATTCTTCTGTAGCACCACATTTCGAAAGCTTCTATTCTCTTCTTGTCTAAATTATTTATGGTCCGTGTTTCACTCCTTACAAATACTTTCAGAAAAGATTTCCTGGCACATAATCTACATTCCATGTTAACAAATTTCTCTTCTTCACAAACGCTTTCCTTGTCATTGCCTGTTTACATTTTACAACCTCTCTATTTCGACCATCGTTAGATATTTTGCAGCCCAAATAGCAAAAACTCATCTACTACTTTAAGTGTCTCATATCCTATCCCTCAGCGTCACCTGATTTAATTCGACTAATTCCATTATCCTCGTTTAGCTTTTATTGATATTCATCTTATATCCTCCTTTCAAGACACTGTCCATTCCGTTCACGTGCTCGTCCGGGTCGTTTGGTGTCTCTGACAGAATTACAATTTCAGCGGCAAAGCTCAAGGTTTTTATTTCTTCTTCTTGGATTTTAATTCTTACTCCGGATTTTTTCGTATGTTTCATTTACGGCTTGCTAAATATACAGATTGAATAACATCGAGGATTGGCTATAACCCTGTCTCACTCCCTTCACAACCACTACTTCCATTTCATGCCCCTTAACCCTTACAACTGCCATCTGGTTTCTGTACAAATTGTAAATAGTCTTTCGCTCCCTGTATTTGACCCCTGCCACCTTCAGAATTTGAAAGCGAGTATTCCAGCGAACACTACCAAAAGCTTTCTCTAAGTCTACGAATGCTAGGAACGTAGGTTTGTCTTTCCTAAACCTACCTTCTAAGATAAGTCATAGGGTCAGTAATGCCTCACGTGTTCCAACATTTCTACGGAATCCAAACTGATCTTCCCCGAGGTCGGTTTCTACCAGTTTTTCCATCAGCACAGATGACGAAGTTTCCTATAATGAAGTACTGTCTGAAAAACACCTGCACAAATATTCAGTCGGATCTTGATAAAATTTGAAAGAGGTGCAAAGGTTGGGAGCTTGCCTTAAATGCTCAGAAATGTAAAATTATGTACTTCAGAAAACATAAACGTTTAGTATATTATGACTACATTATGAATGAGTCACAACTGGAGTCAGTTAATTCTAAAAAATGCCTTCGTTTACATTTTGCAGGAATATCAAACGGAAGTATTGTAAGGTGTCAGGCCAATCCAACACCTTCCTTGAAAACCCTGACATGATAAGCGAATCCAGTAGTATGTCACATAGCTCCGAATATATCGTGACATTAAATTAACCAAAGTAATACGAGTAACGAGTGAGCAAATGGAATACCACAGACTAACACAAGAATGCCTAAATGTATGTCATACCTTCCCACCGTGAGACAGACGCAGTTCCGAGGGGAGAAACGAGAACAGAAGCCGAGAGCAGAGCCGTGTTAAGCTATAAGGCCCTACGATATGGGACGGACTGGACACCCACGTCGCCAGCTAACCACTAGGACAACGCCAGGTGCAAGTTTTAGCGTGAGACTTTTTCGCGTCTCTGTTACGTTGCAAACTTTAAAAACATTTCCCCACTACGAAAAGTATAACGTTTCTCATTGGATAGACAGAATTTTTGTAGGCAGAGGTTAAGGTTAACATTGAGACCCTGATTGGTCAGATGAAAACACAGCCAGATATTTTTTTTAACCAACTTCGGTAAATGGTAGTAAGGAGAAGTTAGGAGAGGTTAGTGAGTTCCGAGACGGCGAGCTGCATGGCTGCTGCGCCGGCCGCCGCCCCCTGACGAACACCGACAAGGTAATGAACGCACGCGATGCCACATAACAGCGCACAAAGCTTCACTCAGAACTGCAGAAGTCTCATCTACTACACCCCCTTTTTTGCGTAATACTAGTGTCGATCATCAATTAAAACTCATGGTGTTCACATTTGCCACTTGAAGTAAAAATCTGAAACGCGATGATTTTTCTGTTATATAGTTATTGAGAAGCCACATCAGCCACTGTAATTTACGACAAGTTAGATAAGCAATTAAAGATAATTGAAGGTCACTGTAGACCATTTTGATAGTTTTTTTCTTTTGTGAAACTTAATTTAAACCTAGATTGTAGATGTGATATGGCATAGGTCATCCTTCGATCCATTGTAGAACTTGGAAACCCATTCATTGAATATTCGTTCACATTTTTGTTGAACGCAGTTGGTTTTTACCATCCTGCACTAAAACACTTCCTTTTACCAATAGTGCAATTTATAAACAATGTTTTGTGAGTAGAATAAAATTTCCAATGGTAAACGTAACGGCTTTTTCGACGTTATTTTACCAGCTAACTAAAAATAGGAAAGCCTTGAACCCCTTCCACTAAATTTAGTTAGTATTAAGATTCTTTTACAGGGAGTGCAGTCGAGCTGACGCTGAAATCATTAAGTATTTGGTTATGTCATCGCTAGTCTCACTGAACTCTTCTGAATTCTACATGTCATGTGTGGTCTCGCGTCTCCATACCAGCAACAGGTCCCAGGTTCAAACTAATCAATTCCCTAAAAAACACGCTCAGAGCGTCGTTGCGCGAAAGTGGTAGGGAGACACGATATAGAACAAACAGACACCACCCATAATGTTAGAGTGTCATATAGGAAAAGTCGCAGGTAAAGCAAGTGTCGGACTTCTGTTCATTGGTAGTTGTTATAACCAGAAATAACATAATAAATATATCACTGTTGCACTTTTTATTGACACAACACTGATACAAAATAATTCTGTTACCAAGCGCCAAGTTATAGATAAACACTATTTGAAAAATTATATAAACTGATTGTGGCTATACCAACGTCCAGGAAGTGCAAGTGACATGCAGAATTCAGGCGGAAATCACAAGTCCGTTGACATACTAAGCCTAGTGAACGTTGAAGTCCAAGTTCCAGTATAGCATTCGCATTCCAAGTCCAGAGCTGAGCTGAATCAACATCGAACAGCAGCTCCGCCACAGCGTAGCACTTCCTAACTGTGGAATAAAATATAGCGCGATGAGAAATGGCTTGTAGACGTCAATAGCGAAGTTAAATAAGGCTTCGTAGTTAACGGAGCAGGCGGCTGGGGTCGCTGTATAATTTGGCTGACCAGTTGCTGAATTTTATGGCCAATTCTTGTGCGCGCGAAGGCGGCCGGCGATGCTAGCAGCGGCCGCACACGGAAGAGTGCGGCCAACGATTCGTTCCTCGGTCGCACATAATACTGCGCCGCTGCTCAGTCTGAAGATTAATAACGGTGGATAACGCAGTAGTAAACTAGGAAAATCCAATCACTCTGCAAAAGATATTTCCTACAAAACACTGTGTGACCCACCCCAGAAAATTACCCAGTGTGTGCGACCCGTATCAGATAGGACTAACAGAGTACATTGAAGGTGCCCGCATCTCGTGGTCGTGCGGTAGCGTTCTCGCTTCCCACGCCCGGGTTCCCGGGTTCGACTCCCGGCGGGGTCAGGGATTTTCTCTGCCTCGTGATGGCTGGGTGTTGTTTGATGTCCTTAGGTTAGTTAGGTTTAAGTAGTTCTAAGTTCTAGGGGACTGATGACCAGATATGTTAAGTCCCATAGTGCTCAGAGCCATTTGAAACTTTTTTTTTTTTTTCATTGAAGGTGTACAGGTAAGGTCAGCACATTTGGTCACGGGTTGGTATGCCCGACTGGGAAGCTTCACGGAGATGCTCAAGAAATTGAACTTGCAGGCGCTTCAAGATAAACACAAACTATCCCGTGAAAGAGTACTTTTTTACAAAGCAGCACAAAACGAGTTCTCATTGAGGAACGTAGAGCTATATCACGATCCTCTAGGTATCGACGCCATAAGGATCGCCATTACAAGATTGCACTTACTACAGCGCAAGCATTCACGCATCGTTCCTCCGCCGCTCCATACGCGAACAGAACAGGAAGTACCCTATGTCACACACTTCACAGTGGCTTGCAGAGTGTAGATGTAGATGCAGATACACTGATGAGTCAAAACATTATGAACACCTACTTAATAGCATGTTGGTCCAACACCAACACTTTAATGCAATACAGCAGCAATTCTGCATGATGTGAAACTGTCAAGGCAATCGCTTTACCACTAGATCGCCGGCCCAAACAAGTCATTGACAGATTTTCGGAAGTACGCGCGCACCAGATTTCTATGCACAAGTCATGCAGTTCCCGTAAATTACGGCTCGGTGGTTTGTGGGCGCGGGACTGCTACCGGTAGCGTCCTAGACCTGTTAGTTTGGCTTCAGATCAGGCGCATTTGCTGGCCAAGACATCATCGCGGGTTCACCGTCATGTTCCTCAAAGTAGTGCAGCACGGTTCTGGCCGTGTGACGTGGACAGATGGAAGATGCTGTCGCTGTTGGGGATGATATCAGGCATGATGGGATGCAGGAAGCTGATAATATTGTTCCCGTAGTTCGCACCTGTCAAGGTGTCATGTCTCATGGAAGCCGGGGTGAATGTCCTGCATGGCAGATTATTGTCGCACCTACCTGTGGCGCAGTGCAATGGCTCTGAGCACTATAGGACTCAACATCTTAGGTCATAAGTCCCCTAGAACTTAGAACTACTTAAACCTAACTAACCTAAGGACATCACACACACCCATGCCCGAGGCAGGATTCGAACCTGCGACCGTAGCAGCCCCGCGGTTCCGGACTGCAGCGCCAGAACCGCACGGCCACCGCGGCGCAGTGCATGTTTCCAGCAGTCATTCACCTGGATGATAATGTATCTGGAACAATCATCGAGCGGATGTATTGAGAAATGTGATCCATCTGACAAGATTCATGTTTCCATTGGCGGTCCAGTCTTGGTTATCCCATGTCCACTGCAGTCGTAATTGACGATGTTGTTGGGTCAGCATAGGAACTCGTGGGAGTCGGCTGCTGAGCCCCATTTCCAGAATGCACTGAACAGTGTATTCTCAAACACTTGGGCCTATGCCAGATTTGTACCGTGTCTTCAGATGTGCCACTGATCCTGCTTTACAGAGCGGGCAAGCTTTTGACCTCCATATTCTGTGGTCAGGCGTAGACGTCCAACACCTGTCGCCTAAACGAGGATTCACCGTTGTTCAGGCACTTTCCGCATATGCTCACGACAATAGCGCACGAACAGCCGACCTGCGTCACGGAGATGCTCGTTCCCAAGTGCAGACCATAAAAGTCCCCTCCTTGTGAAAGTCGCTTACGTCAGTGGATTTCGCCAGTCGCTGTCCGTATTGTCGGTAGAATGATTTGCCACTTTTCTCTGTTTTGCTTATGCAGGGTGATTTTTCTAAATCGAGACAAACTTCAGGAAACTATCCCTGAGAGGATAACATCCATACCTACATCTACATCTACATCTACACGATTATTGTGCAACTAATAATTAAGTACACGGGAAATGCTACTTCTCTGCCGATCCACTCTCAAACAGCACGCTGAAAAAGCGAACACTGAAGTCTTTCCGTGCTAGCTCTGATTTCCCTTATTTTATGATGATGATCATTTCTCCCTATGTAGATAGGCGTCAACAAAACATTTTCGCACTCTGAGGAAAAACTGGTGATTAATGTTCCACGAGAAGGTTCTGTCGTTGCGAAAAACTCCTTTGTTTTAAAGACTGCCACACTATTACGTGCGTCATATCCGTCGCAGCCTCTTCCAGTTTCGCGATAATGCAAAACGAGATGCCTTTCTTTCAACTTTTTCGGTGTCCTCCGTCAATCTTATCTGATGCAGATTCCACACCGCACACCAGTTCTCCGGAAGATGGTGGACAAGCGTAGTGTAAACAGCCTCCTTAGTAGCCCTGTCACAGTTTCTAAGTGTTCTGCCAATAAATCACAGTCTTCGGCTTGCTTTCCTCACAACGTATCTACATGATCGTTCCAGTTTAAGTCATTCCGAACTGTACTCTCTAAGTATTTAGTTAAGTTGCATCCTTTAGATTTGTGTGTAACTAAAATTTAGCAGATCGTTTTTAGTGCTCATGGGGTTGACTTCATACTTTTCATGATTTAGAGTCAATTTCAACTTTTTGCGCCATACAGATATCTCGTCTAAATCATTTTGCAATTGGTTTTGATCAGCTGATGGCTTTACAGGATGATAAATGACAGCATCATATGCAAACTATCTAAGCAGACTGCTCATATTGTCTCCTAAATCGTTTATGTACATCAGGAACAACAGATGGCCTGTAACACTTCCATAGGGAATGCCAGATATTACATCTGTTTTACTCGACGACTTCCTGTCAGTTATTACGAACTGTGACCTTTCTTGAGGGAATCACAAGTCCACTCGCACAAATCAGACGATACCACATAGGCATGCAATTTAATTAGAAGTCGCTTGTGAGGAACTGTATCAAAAGTCTTCTGGAAATCTAAAAATATGAAATCAAGTTGAAGTCATCTGTCGATAGCATTCATTACTTCGTAAGAATAAAGACCTAGTTATGTTTCACAAGAACGATATTTTCTGGAGTCGTGTTGTCTATTTTTCAGTAAATTGTTTTCTTCGAGGTGATTCATAATGTTCTAGCACAGTATATGTATCAAAATCCTACTTCAAATAGACGCTGATATGGTCTGCAATTTAGCAGATTGCTCCTATTTCCTTTCTTGGGTATTGGTATGGCTTGTGCAACTTTCCAGTCTTTGAATACGGATCTTTCTACGAGCTATTGTATCATACTCTGAAATGAACCTGACGGCAACCTTACCTTTCTTAAGTGTTGTAAGCTACTTCACTACACCAAGGATATTTACTTCAAAGTCATAAGAGGTCATATGAAGATATAGCCGGAAATACGTTCCAAAGAAGGTACTGTAGTATATAAATATCTATGAAATGAGCATTCGGATGCGCAGAACGAGAATTCTTTCCGCGACATCTCCTGCAGCTCAAGTCACGTAATTTTGGGACTGCGCATTTTAGACTGTACAGCACTTAGCGTATTTTGAGTGTTTTTACTTCGCTGCTAAAGACAGATCACCTTCAGAAGTACCGTGAAGTCTGTATACGCGTTTTAGACATCTTAACAGTTTGATAAGAGAAATTGAACTTGGCTTAAATACATATAGAGCAGTGGTACTGTGCTGTTTCGCCACAATATCACAACTCAAACTCCAATTTATTTACATTTTTTCGGTAACGGAATAAGAAGTGATAGCTAACAATTTTTTTAAGTTTTTCCTTGAATTTATTCGTATTGTCGAATCTATGTTCTAATTAATTGCGTAAGATTGACGCTGTAGACGCCCCGAAGTGTCACGAAAAACGTCACATTTTAAACGTTGCACCACCTTCTTCTCCATTATTATTTTCATTTTTTTTCTTTATTTACACTTCTTCAGTTTATAGAAAAGTAAAGATCTACAACATTTTTTTCGCCATATCATCAGAAAAGTAAAACTATACACTAGACACAAAAACAAAAAGTACGAGATCAATGCTCGAATTTTGGAGTAACAAAAGAAGCCCAGCGAATATTTTTTTTAGGTTTGCTACATCTACATCTACGTGATTACTCTGCTATTCACAATAAAGTGCCTGGCAGACGGTTCAATGAACCACCTTCATGCTGTCTCTCTACCGTTCCACTCTCGAACTGCACACGGAAAAACGAGCACTTACATTTTTCTGTACGAGTCCTGATTTCTCTTATTTTATCGTGATGATCATTTCTCCCTATGTAGGTGGGTGCCAACAGAATGTTTTCGCAATCGGAGGAGAAAACTGGTGATTGAAATTTCATGAGAAGAGCCGTCGCAACGAAAAACGCCTTTGTTCTAATGATTGCCACTCTAATTCACGTATCATGTCTGTGACACTATCTCCCCTATTTCGCGATAATACAAAGCGAGCTGCCCTTCTTTGTACTTTTTCGATGTCATCCGTCAGTCCCACCTGATGCGGATACCACACTGCACAGCAATGTTCCAGAATAGGGCGCAAAGGCATAGTGTAAGCAGTCTCTTCGGTAGACGTGTTGCACCTTCTAAGTGTTCTGCTGTTGCACTGATTCGTATCGTCGAATATGTTCTAAGTAATTACGTTACAATGACACTGAATATGTCTTATGCAGAAACACTTCGATACACACAAGGGTTTCAAAACTTGCAAAAAACTGGAGGAAATTAATAAGAGTGCATAAATTTTATCTGCATATGAACGTAGCACGAGTATGTATACATTGACTGGCAGTTTAGGCAAACACACTTGCAAATTTATCTAGCACTTGTGTTATAAACACATGGCCATAAAATCGAAGAAATCATCTCTAAAATACAGTGTGTCGATATTTTTCAACATATAAAGTGCCTCATATCAATATTGCGTTTATAATTATGCATTTGTGTACATACCTACGAAAGCCCCACCCCCATGAACCATGGACCTTGCCGTTGGTGGGGAGTCTTGCGTGCCTCAACGATACAGATAGCCCTACCGTAGGTACAACCACAACGGAGGGGTATCTGTTGAGAGGCCAGACAAACGTGTGGTTCCTGAAGAGGGGCAGCAGCCTTTTCAGTAGTTGCAGGGGCAACATTCTGGATGATTGACTGATCTGGCCTTGTAACACTAACCAAAACGGCCATGCTGTGCTGGTACTGCGAACGGTTGAAAGCAAGGGGAAACAACAGCCGTTATTATTCCCGAGGGCATGCAGCTTTACTGTATGATTAAATAATGATGGCGTCCTCTTGGATAAAATATTCCGGAGGTAAAGTAGTCCCCCATTCGGATCTCCGGGCGGGGACTACTCAAGAGGACGTCGTTATCAGGAGAAAGAAAACTGGCACTCTACGGATCGGAGCATGAAATGTCAGATCCCTTAATCGGGTAGGTAAGTTAGAAAATTTAAAAAGGGAAATGGATAGGTTAAAGTTAGATATAATGGGAATTAGTCAAGTTCAGTGGCAGGAGGAACAAGACTTCTGGTCAGGTGAATACAGGGTTATAAATACAAAAGCAAATACGGGTAATTCAGGTGTAGGTTTAATAATGAATAAAAAAATAGGAGTGCGGGTAAGCTACTACAAACAGCATAGTGAAAGCATTATTGTGACCAAGAGAGACACAAAGCCATGCCTACTACAGTAGTACAAGTTTATATGCCAACTAGCTATGCAGATAATGAAGAAATTGATGAAATATATGATGAGATAAGAGAAATTATTCAGATAGTGAAGGTAGACGAAAATTTAATAGTCATGGGTGACTGGAATTCGTCAGTAGGAAAAGAGAGATAAGGAAACATAGTAGGTGAATATGGATTGGGGATAGGAAATGAAAGAGGAGGCCGCCTGGCAGATTTTTCGCAGAGCATAACTTAATCATAGCTAATCATGAAAGAAGGTTGTATACATGGAAGAACCCTGGAGATACTAAAAGGTATCATATAGATTATATAATGGTAAGAAAGAGATTTAGGAACCAGGTTTTAAATTGTAAGACATTTCCAGGGGCAGATATGGATTCTGACCACAATCTATTGGTTATGAAATGTAGATTAAAACTGAAGAAACTGCAAATAGGTGGGAATTTGAGGAGATGGGACCTGTATAAACTGACTAAACCAGAGGTTATACAGAGTTTCAGGGACAGCATAAGGGAACAATTGACAGGAACGGGGGAAAGAAATACAGTAGGAGAAGAATGGGTAGATCTGAGGGATGTAGTAGTGAAGGCAGCAGAGGATCAAGTAGGTAAAAAGACAAGGGCTAGTAGAAATCCTTGGGTGACGGAAGAAATACTGAATTTAATCGATGAAAGGAGAAAATATAAAAACGCAGTAAATGAAGCAGGCAAAAAGGGATACAAAAGTCTCAAAAATGAGATCGACAGGAAGTGCAAAATGGCTAAGCAGGGATAGCTAGAGGACAAATGTAAGGATTTAGAGGCTTATCTCACTAGGAGTAAAAAAGATACTGCTTACAGGAAAAATAAAGAGACCTTTGGAGAAAAGAGAACCACTTGCATCAATATTAAGAGCTCAGATGGAAACCCAGTTCTAACCAAAGAAGGGAAAGCAGAAAGGTGGAAGGAGTATATAGAGGCTCTATACAAGGGCGACATACTTGAGGACAATATTATGGAAATGGAAGAGGATTTAGATGAAGATGAAATGGGAGATCAGATACTGCGTAAAGAGTTTGACAGAGTGCTGAAAGACCTGAGTCGAAACAAGGCCCCCGGAGTAGACAACATTCCATTAGAACTACTAATAGCCTTGGGAGAGCCAGTACTGACAAAACTCTACCATCTGGTGAGCAAAATGTATGAGACAGGCGAAATACCCTCAGACTTCAAGAAGAATATAATAATTCCAATCCCAAAGAAAGCAGGTGTTGACAGATGTGAAAATTACCGAACAATCAGTTTAATAAGCCACAGCTGCAAATACTAACACGAATGGGAAAACTAGTAGAATCCGACCTCGGGGAAGATCAGATTGGATTCCGTTTCTAGCATTTGTAGACTTTGAGAAAGCTTTTGACAATGTTGACTGGAATACTCTCTTTCAAATTCTGAAGGTGGCAAGGGTAAAATACAGGGAGCGAAAGGCTATTTACAATTTGTACAGAAAGCACATGGCAGTTATAAGAGTCGAGGGGCATGAAGGGGAAGCAGTGGTTGGGAAGGGAGTGAGACAGGGTTGTAGCCTATCCCCGATGTTATTCAATCTGTATATTGAGCAAGCAATAAAGGAAACCAAAAAAAAGTTCGGAGTAGGTACTAAAATCTATGGAGATGAAATAAAAACTTTGAGGTTCGCCGATGACATTGTAATTCTGTCAGAGGCAGCAAAGGACTTGGAAGAGCAGTTGAACGGAATGGACAGTGTCTTGAAAGGAGGATATAAGATGAACATCAACAAAAGCAAAACGAGGATAATGGAATGTAGTCGAATTAAGTCGGGTGATGCTGAGGGAATTAGATTAGGAAATGAGACACTTAAAGTAGTAAAGGAGTTTTGCTATTGGGGAGCAAAATAACTGACGATGGTCGAAGTAGAAAATGTAGACTGGCAATGGCAAGGAAAGCGTTTCTGAAGACGAGAAATTTGTTAACATCGAATATAGATTTAAGTGTCAGGAAGTCATTTCTGAAAGTATTTGTATGGAGTGTAGCCATGTATGGAAGTGAAACCTGGACGATAAACAGTTTGGACAAGAAGAGAATAGAAGCTTTCGAAATGTGGTGCTACAGAACAATGCTGAAGATTAGATGGGTAGATCACATAACTAATGAGGAGGTATTGAATAGAATTGGGGAGAAGAGGAGCTTGTGGCACAACTTGACTAGAAGAAGGGATCGGTTGGCAGGACATGTTCTAAGACATCGAGGGATCACCAATTTAGTATTGGAAGGCAGCGTGGAGGGTAAAAATCGTAGAGGGAGACCAAGAGATGAATACACTAAGCAGATTCAGAAGGATGTAGGCTGCAGTAGGTACTGGGAGACGAAGAAGCTTGCACAGGATAGAGTAGCATGGAGAGCTGCATCAAACCAGTCTCAGGACTGAAGACCACAACAACAACAACAACACCTACGAAAGCATACTTTTCTTTACATCTGTAGCAACAACAATACTGCACCATAGCTGTAACTAATACTCAAACGTGTAGAAATGTATATAAAAACAAGGCGAATACGTTTAATATTGAAGTTTGGCTATTACCGCAAATTGTTGACAAGCAGCACCGTCCCAAAACTTTGATCACATGTGACAATTGAGAAACACGTGAGTCGGTCGGGCGATGCCCTGAATCGATAGCTTCCGCTTATGTGGGGAGGGCGATGGCTTCTCCTGAACGTGCTGACTTCATGGTCATTGCCTCTACTGCTCTGCCCGCTGTTTGCCAATGTGTAACTTTTCTAAACTAAACTAAGTTTTTCATTTATTTTCTAATTTCTACTTCACTTCACATTGATTTCACTAATTTATTTACCTATCTTAAGTACCACTCAACATTGGTAATAAGTCCTGCACGCATTGTAAACGGTACAGATAGTAGCAGCTGTTGTAGAGAGTGTTCCACATTGTCGTCTGCGTTATCACATGCTGGCAGGCCACCTGACTGGTGCTGAAACTGGGGTCACTGTCAGAGACCTTTTGGTTCCACCTTCAGATCAGTGTAGCACCTTTGGAACGCATTTCCAGCCAAGACTCCATAATATCTATTTGCTTCTTATCCCCTCAAGGATCGTTTCCTTCAGTCTGTTCCCCTTCAGCAAAATCACCCTACATAATTTGTTTACGGTGTCACGTTCGCAGAACGCCCCAAGATGACATTCAGTCTTGCGGTGGACAGTCACACAGTGCTTTGACTACCTGGCTCAGGTGCAGCTGGTGGAGTTGGCAGCACAGTCGCTAGATGCCCGCCTGGAGACGCAGCTGGTGTCCACTGCCTGGGATGAGGGCCCGCCGTGGGGGGAGCCGCAGCGGGGCGGCCGCTGGTCCGGGGTGGTGGGCCGGCTGCTCGACGGCTCCGCGGACGTCGCCTTTGGAGGCCTGCGCTTCTCCCAGAGGCGCGCCCGCATCACGGACGCCACCGCCCCACACGCCAGGGATGCACTCGTCTGGTTCGTGCCCCGGCCGCGCAGGTACACTGCCACTCTCACTAACCACATACGGTGCTTTCCATAAATTAAGAGGATCAACCTTTGAAATACATAGGTGGATTGTGTCCATTGCACTGAAGCTTATCCAAAGTAGCCAATACATTAAATTAATGAAACAGCGTTAGGTTATAACTCAAGTGGAGGCGTCAGAATTTGATGAGTTTCCTACCCACCATCTACAGGCAAAGAGAAGTGTTCATGTCCAGGATGTTCCTTCACTAATTAGACTGCAGACTCCTTTGCTGAGGCCCCACCAGGTGGGCCAGTTGCATGCCTCGGGGAGAGACATCACGGCTGATGGGGGGGGGGGGGGGCGGAGGGGGGAGGAGGCAGCCTGTTGGAGTGGAGGGGCTCTGGGCGTCGAGTTCTAGTGCTGTCTATCTGTTCCACATACTACCTCCACAACTTTCATACCATAGTGTTCCTGGCGTACTTTTGGTAATGCCACATCCCTTGCGGTGCTCAGCTGGAAACTGATGTCACGTTTGACAAGATAGTCTCTAGTGTGAAAGTGGCGGAGGTGGTGGGAGGATATGAACCTCACGCTTTGCCTGAATATGACGAATAGAAAACTCGTCGAGACATTGTGACACCATGACGCCATGACTCGGCTGATATCCTCAGAGGGTTTCATCAATGAAAATCGCCAAAATAGCCTGCATTCCTACAAACAACCTATATACAAATGTAAATTAAAGTACCCCTCCGCTGTTTCTGCTTATTTCTTTAAGTTAATATTTGGAACTTCTGTATGAACTTTGATATGCTTTTCACTGATAGACAGACTAATTTGTGAGGAATGTTTGTGTATATAATTTACGTAAATGTTTTTATGCGAATTGGCTAAAGTGTGACGAACGAAGTTTATGTTGGGTTGGGTTGTTTGTAGGAAGAGACCACACTGCGATGTCATCGGTCTCGTCGGATCAGGGAAGGACGGGGAAGGAAGTCGTCCATGCCCTTTCAGAGGAACCATCCCGGCATTTGCCTGGAGCGATTTAGGGAAATCACGGAAAACCTAAATGAGGATGGTCGAATGCGGGATTGAACCGTCGTCCTCCCGAATGCGAGTTCAGTGTGCTAACCAGTGCCCCACCTCGCTCGGTCGACGAACGGAGGTCCCCCTACCACTATAAAATCGTTGCCATTGACAGGTAGTGGTTCATGGTTGACCTTACTAGAATCACAGTAGCTAGTCCAGTCTGGCGATGTACATCTCCTGTGCACATAGAGCATTCTTGCGTTTCAGCATATTTTTCTTCTCGTAACAACGTGTCCACACCATTGTTATGTGACAAGGGGTGTAACAGTGTGCTTCACACAACTGTTATGTGACAAGGGGTTCTTCTTACAATTGCTGTGTACCAGAGGGTGCTTCGTACCGATGGTGTGTCACAAATGTTGCCTGATATCAATGTTGTTTGGTGGCTGGTGCTTTGTATCAGTGTTGCCGGGGGAAAAGGGTGCTTCGTATCAATATTGCATTGCAAAGGGTACATCCTAACAACACAATACTGCAGATGCTGCTTCCCAGTGTTAGAAGGCAGATGGTGCTTCATGCTAATGTGTGACAGAGGGTACTGAGTGCTGATGTTGCGCGGGAGAGGATGGTTCATAGTGATGTTGTATGGCAAAGGGTACTTCGTAGCAATGTTTAGTTGCGAAATGTTGGAGAAGATCACACAAGAAATGTAGCTCATTACGGAGTGGTGCTGGTGTCATGTGGCTGGGAAGTAGCCGTAGCTAGGGCCGAATACTGCTGCGGTCAGATGGACTGCGTAGCTCGCAGCTCCAATCATTGCCACCATACGTCACGCCAAACGCCAGTCAAATATGGCACAGATAACACTCGTAGCTTCTGAGAACTTTCCTGGAGTGCGCTGCTTAGATTGTTTAAGTGATGACATTCATTTCCCCAACGGTGTTCTATGAATTTCAATCAGAGCCCTACATGGTGGTCCGCAAACTAAATTACTGCTACACCAGACAAACTGTCTGGCGGGAGATACTTAGTGTTTGCAGTGCGAAGCCACACTGGGTCGCTAGTTATACTGCATGAATAAAACTCGAGTTTTGAACAATTACTCTGATAATAGCAAAAGTAGAGTCAACTGGGAAGCATATATCAGTGGTAGTAACTAATTTATAATTATCACTTCGAAAAAAATCAAGCTGGGACGTCGTACCCCTCCTCTACACGTTCACCCCTCGATGAGATATTTTTTTCCGACGATGAATGACGTGGCAGAGACCTTGGTTATACAAGTTTGCATTGTGGCCCTTCAACTCGAAAATCACCATGTCATAGTGCATGTCACACAGTGGTTTCCTGATCTGAGGAAAGAGGAAGAAGTCACTCGGTTCCATGTCAGCAGATAAGTGGCGTCGGGCAAAATCTGATAGCCCGAGGAAGCAGGTTGTGTGGCTATGGGCTGAGCAGAATGAGTAGGGACACTGCCGTGAAGCAAAGACTCCCCCATGGACAGCTTCGTCCACTGTCTCGTAATCACGTGAGGCGATTTTGGTAGAGTGATCCCGTAACTGTTTTTCCCCTTCAGAGCGTAGCAACAAACACAGTATAAATTTTCGACGATCAACGATGCTTACAAAATATCGCTTTTGGGAGTCCAAACACTGATATTTCAGTACTGATACAGAAGTCTTTCAAACACCATAACACTTGACTATAAAAATGCTTTATCGACCTTCGCAGTTGCAAAGCAAAAACCTACTTATTACCACTGTCAGTTGATTACTGCCTTTTTTTCCCTATAAACGAGTTTTCCTGCACATGTCTCATAACGAAACCGTTGCAACACATTTGTAAAAAGCCAAACGTAGGTAGGCATGGTTACAGGAGGAATGGGGGGGGGGGGGGGGGAGGGAGGACGATATCTTTCAACTAACTAAGGAACGTTTGCCACTATTGTAGCGAAACGTGGACTATTGTCTTTCATTGTTTATTAAGTTCATCGGTTTGGAGTGAAAAAATAATGTGCAACACATTGATGCATCATGGGAAAAGAAAGAAACGAAATTTGTTTTATGGACTGAACATTATAAAATAGCACAAGAAAAGAATAATTTACAAGCTGGGACAGAAATGGACCTAGCAACATAGTTAATTTATTCTCAAAATACGCACCTTCTAGATCCTAAACGAGATCTCTCAGAAGCATGGAATCACAACATCAGTACTATCTGTCCTAAGCTACAATTGCCACAAAAAGTTACACATATGTATTAGAGCTGTACAGCCACATCGTCAGATTCTAGAAGACGATTGACAAAAGCCAGGGTATTCTCTCTATAAACAACGCAATAGATCAGTGATCTCTATACTCTCTGGATATCGAACTCAACGTGCTGGCAGAAATGCTCATATTTCGCTACTTGCCTAATTACAAAATGGCTGCCACGAAATGCCACGAGAATGAAAAATGAAAATATTTTCCTACTCTGACCCCACATCAGCTTATTACAGCACATACTGATATAAAATTAAAAACAAGAAATAAGTAAAGAATTATTTATCATGTACAGGTCAGTGGAAACTTTCTTGCCGAACTACGACACGGCGGACTACTTTTCCTGTTCCTAAAATCAACATACATAAAAAGATGAAAGGAGGAAGATGGTAATGGAAGTGGACAGATAGAAAGGCAAGGATATAGAAAAAGTCAGAGGCAGAGAAAGAGACAGAAGAACAGAGAGATGTGATCAAAAGCAGGGGCAGAGTGGAGGCAGAAGTGGAGACAGAGGATAGAAGAAGATTGAAGAGTGGGAGAAGGTGAAAGTGATGGAAGGGGCGAGGATGAGGTTGATGGATATAGAGATGTAGACGTGAACAGGGAGATGAAAGCAGAGCACTGAACGAGGAGAAGGTGAAGGTAGGGGCATAGACAGAGGTGGAGGACTGAAATGGAGACAAAGGGAAGACCAAGGGCAGTGCTATAGGTCGAGATGGTGATGACATTAAAGAGTGTATGGGAGTGAGGAATGGGGGAGGCCGAGAGAAAATTGATTGGGACGGAAAGGGAAAGGGACAAGAAAGGAGGGGAGGGGGCTGATGAGGCTGGTGGAAGAGAAGGAGACAGAGGGGAAGGGGTCTATGAGGGGGAGAGAATTGTTGAAATAAAAGGACAGGTTACGAAAACTAACGAAAGAAGTGAGAGCAAGAAGAAACAGGACGGAGTGCATCAGAAGGAGAAAAGGGGCGTGGATGGGAAGAAAGAAGGTTAAGATGTTGAGTGAGTGAAAGTGAGGTTTTCTAGAAAGAACCATGGAAGTAATGAAAGGGAAGAGGGAGAGTGCAAAAGATATAATGATCTGGAAGGGAAGTGTTTAGAAGACACACAAACACAAACACACACACGCACACACACACACACACACACACACACACACACACACACACACACACACAGAGAGAGAGAGAGAGAGAGAGAGAGAGAGAGAGAGAGAGAGAGACATGAGATAGAGAAGGCTGTAGAGAGCAGATGTTGAGTAGGGAGAGTTGACGAGACAGAAAGCAGGGGTGGAGTGGGAATGAAGAATTAGGAAGTCTTAAAGAGGTTTTCTGATACCAAGAGCCGGCCAGAGTGGCCGTGAGGTTCTAGGCGCTACAGTCTGGAGTCACGTGACCGCTACGGTCGCAGGATCAAATCCTGCCTCAGGCATGGATGTGTGTTCTACGTTCTAGGGGACTGATGACCTCAGAAGTTAAGTCGCATAGTGCTCAGAGCCATTTGAACCATTTTTTGAGACCAAGAATGAAAGTTAGGGAAAGTTAGGGAGAGCATCGAGAAGAAATATGGAGTAGATAGGGAGAAGCAGGAGAACTGAGAAAAAGAAAAGAGAATTGGAGAGGTAAAGTGGTCAAGCGGATGAGACAGAAAGTAGAATGAAATACGTGTATGCAGACAAAAAGACACGCCACCTCCAGGTCTTTGACATAGCGAGTTGAGTAGACAGACAATTTCTCCCATGCTCTGGTGATAGGCCGACTTTAAGCTACACTTCAGTGACCCACCACTGTCCCATTGCAGAAAGCCTTGCGGGAAGACTATGGTGGTGGTGCTGCCATGTAGTGTGTGGCCCTAAGTGGTGGGCAGCTCATCACTTACGTTGCTGTTGCTGCGGCTGCTAACATGACAGTGGCGCTGGCACGGTGATCATGGTATCGTGTTGCAGGGAGCCATTTTGGGAGATGGTGGTGGTGATGGTGGTGCCACTGCCATTCAGCATGTGGTCCTTAGTCATAGGCAGTTCTCTGTGAGGTTTTTGACGGATTAAATAAAAGGCTGCGATCGATAGGTGTTTTGTTTGAGTTAACGAAGGCTTTTGACTGTGTTGACCACAAAATATTACTGCAGAAGTTGGACCGTTATGGAGTAAGGGGAGTAGCTTAAAATTGGTCCGCCTCTTACTTTAAGAACAGAAAGCAGAAGGTAATTCTCCACAATATTGAGAGTGGTAGTGATGTTCAGTTCCAAGGTGGCACTGCTAAGTGGGGCGTTCCCCAAGGGTCGGTGCTGCGGCCACTGCTGTTCCTTGTTTATATAAATGATATGCCTTCTAGTATTACAGGTGATTCCATAATATTTCTGTTTGCTGATGACACCAGCTTGGTAGTGAAGGATCTTGTGCGTAATATTGAAACAGTATCAAATAATGTAGTCCATGAAATAAGTTCGTGGCTTGTGGAAAATAATTTGATACTGAATTACAGTAAGACTCAGTTTCTACAGTTTCTAACTCACAATTCAAAAAGAACCAATATTTTGATCAGACAGAATGGGCCCATTATAAGCGAGACGGAACAGTTCAAGTTCCTAGGCGTTCGGATAGATAGTAAGCTGTTGTGGAAAGCCTATGTTCAGGATCTTGCTCAGAAACTAAATGCTGCTTTATTTGCCATTAGAACAGTATCTGAAATAAGTGACAATTCAACGCGAAAAGTAGTCTACTTCGCATATTTTCATACGCTTATGTCATACGGTATTATTTTTTGGGGTAATTCTTCTGATTCAAAAAGGGTATTTTCAGCTCAAAAACGGACTGTTCGAGCTATGTGTGGTGTAAGTTCGAGAACCTCTTGTCGACCCCTATTCAATAGTCTGGGAATTCTGAAATTGCCCTCACAGTATATATTTTCTTTAATGTCGTTTGTTGTTAGCAATATTAGCTTATTCCCAAGAGTTAGCAGCTTTCACTCGGTTAATTCTAGGCAGAAATCAAATCTGCATATGGAATGCACTTCTTTGACTCTTATGCAGAAGGGAGTGCAGTATTCTGCTGCATCCATTTTCAATAAGCTACCACAAGAACTCAAAAATCTCAGCAGTAGCCCAAACACTTTTAAATCTAAACTGAAGAATTTCCTCATGGCTCACTTCTTCTATTCTGTCGAGGAGGTCCTGGAAGAGCTGAAAAATTAAGCAAATTCCAGTGTTACATTGTTGATTTTCTTTATTTAAACTTACGAATGGGCGCGTGAATATCTTACTTATATTTCATTTTATCTGTTTCTACTATCGCGTTATAATTTCATGTACTGACTCGTTCCATGACCATGGAGACTTGTCCCACGGAACAATAAATAAATAAAATAAAAAATACGTGCTGGCACCTGTGGCACTCTGGCTGCTACTATGGTAGCAGCATTAGCACAGTGGTAAGTGGTAAGTGATCATGGTGTCACGTTGCAGGGAGCCTTGCTGGAAGATGATGGTGCTGATGGTGCCACGCAGCGTTTGGTCCTCAGTGACGAGCAGCTCCCTGCTGGCATCACGGTCACTGTGGCTGCTGTCACAATGAACACGGTGTTGTGTTGCAGGGAGCCGGGCTGGAAGACGGTGGTGGTGGTGCTGCCATGCAGCGTATGGTCCTCGGTGGCAGGCAGTTACCTGCTGGCGTCACTGTCGTTGTGGCTGCTGGCGTGGCGGCGGCGCTGGAGGATGAGGGACCTGTCCACTTTCCGCAGCCCTTGCGGCTCACTGCTGAGTGCACTGCTCGTGCTGCTCGGCTTCTCTGTGCCCCGCAAGCCAACCAACCTCGTCATGCGCCTCGTCTTCCTCGCCTGGGTCCTCTATAGCTACCAAGTCAACAGCATCTATCAGTCAGGGCTCATCAGCTCACTTGTGCATCCGGTACGTGACCTGTGAGAGGCCTTCCTTTCCTATAAGGTATGGCCAACTGAAAAAGAGACCTTTGGTGTAGTGGCGTTGTATGTAATGTCAGTTAGTGAATGTGGTTCCTGAGAAATGGCGTGGTGGTATTCCCATTTATACAAGTGAAGTTAATCGCTTCTTCATTTTAGGAGTGTTGTTCCCGCAGTTCGTCGCATGATGGACTCCTCCCAATCAGTACAAAGAGAAGTTATCCAATTTTTTCATGGCGAAGGAGAGCATGGTTCACAAATTTATCGCAGGACAAAAGAGATGAATGGGTAGGAGCGTGTTGCATGGTAAACAATATTCCGATGGTGTCAGCACCATGAGGTTAGTAGGTGTAAACATCGAAGGCAGGCCATGCCCTGAACAGGCACACTTTCTCACCCCCAGTGTCACGATTTCTGCTGTGGAGGAACTCATACATACGAAACGTCAGATCATGAAACGTGGCATTGGTGTTGAAATGTTGATAAGCAAAGGAACTGTGCAGCACATAATCAACGAGAAGTTTCGTTACAGCAACTTTCGTGCTTAGCGGGGGCCCAAGCATCTTTCAGAGAATCAGAAACCAGTGATTATGCCCGTTTTCCTGATCTGTATGTTGAGATAACTGAAGCAAGGAACGAATTTCATTGCTCCGATTGTAGCTTGTGATGAAAAGTGCTGGCACCATTTCGACCTCCCCTCCAAGCAGATGAGCATGTATTGGTGGCAACCTAGCTTCCCTAGTCAAAAAAACCTTCCTGTGCCCCAAAGACTGTGTTGCTCAGTTTCTTTTTCGATGAAGAAGGACCTCTCTACATATCGAATGGCTATCATGGGGTGTAACGGTTAATGCTGAGCAGTATTGCAACATGTTGCTGCGGTTCAAACAGGGCATCAAGAACAAGCAGAAGGGAAATCTCGGGAATGAGATAGGCTTGTCCAGGACATTGAAAGGCCACATCCAATAAGACCCTCGAGATCCATCAAAAATTTCGATGTGAGTTCCTGGAACATCTTCCTTACAGCCCCAATATGTCCCTATCTGACTTGCATATCTTTGATCCTTAAAACAATCTCTGGAAGGTGAGGAGCTCGCCTGTGATAGGGAAGTGCAGTACTTAGTGGTAAATTGGATCCATAAGTAACGCAGGAATTTCACAACTGGAGCCATCCACCCCCTTTCTACACCCTAGGCTCAATGTACCAGTGTCAATGGCAATTATGTATAGTTCTATTGTTTCACATGAACTAGGGTTGTAACATTGTTATTAAAAGTTCTTTACTTGTAACTGTAGTGTCCTTTCCATTTTGCCACATCTTATAGACGGTCCAATCACATTATTGTGACTACTGTCTATATTTGACGTCAGCATGTAGTAATCACTAAGAGAAGCAGATGGCAGCGCTAGCAGTGGAGGGTACATAAAGCGGATGGGGGACCCGGAAAACAGTGCAGTCTTATTTTAATGTGGAAAATGAGTGAATTATCTGAAGTCCAAAAGGATATGATCATTGGCTTCAATGCCAACGGTGTAAGCATTTACAAAACAGTTAAGCCTGTAAACGATTTGCATCCCACTGTGGTCAAAGTATATCCTGCATGGCAAAATGGCGCTACCCAAAACCGACACTGAAGCAACAGTGATGCATAATGGCCCATAGATGACAGGTGTGAATGATGGCTGCGGAGATGTGTATGGGCGAGTAGATGTGCAACCGCTGAGCAGCTGACCATCCAGATGAACCAAAGGGTTCTAGTATTGTCTTCTCAACGACCATTCAGGGAACATTGCTGTGTTTGGGCATCCACAGCAGGCACCTCCTTCATGCACTCATGCTGATTGCAGTTCATTGGCTACGAAGGCTGGAATTTACACCGTAATACCGCAACTGGACGTCCATTGAGTGGCGACATTTGGCCATTCCAAATGAATCACATTTTATGCTCCATCCGACAGACGACTATGGCATGGACGGCGTGAAACTTCTGAAAGCAAACAACTTGCAACAATCCTCGGAAGGATCCAGGCCGGAGGAGGGAGCGTTATGGTCTGGGGAATGTTTTAGAGGCATTCCCTGATTGATTTCGTCATTCTGGGAAGCGAAATGGATCAACAAAAGCTTACATCTATCCTTTGCGGCCATGTCCACTCCTACATGTAATTTGTTTTTCCTCGGCACGATGGCATCTACCAACAGGTCAATGCAACACGTTACACAGCTCATAGTGTACGTGCGAGGTTCAAAGGGCACCAAGATGAGTTTATTGTACTCCCCTGGCCATCAAACTCTGTGGATATAAACCTAATCGAGAACCTATGAGATCACCTCGATCGGGCAGCAAGCACCATGGGTCACCAACTGAGAAACCTAGCACAACACTGGAGTTAGCGTGGCTCCACATCCTTGTCGGTACCTTCCAGAATCTCACTGACTCTCTTCCTGCACTTCTCGCAGCAGTGCACGCTGCAAAATATGGTTATTCAGAGTTTTCACTGGTCCTCAAATTAATATGACTGGACTGAGTATACATTAGTTTCAGTACCTAGCGTGGCGATCCTTCTCATTTTGGGCTCTCCATCACCTGTTATCAGAGTAAGCCCACGAAGTAAGGGACACTAAGGGCTTATCGTATGGCTATTAGATGGACGTTAGGAAGCAGAATGCCAAATACTCTTTACAGTGGCAGATGATTATGAATTAGGGCTGTAACGTCTGAATGAAAGATGCTGGACCACGACAGCCTCGGTGTTGCCAGTGATACGCTCTTGCTGTGCCTTACTCCAAACCACATGTACGATTAGTTCAGGATTTCTCCTACACTATGGAGAAGTCCCCTTATAATTGGGGAGAGGTCACCTGAGTCCAACACTATGCATGAGAGTTCAATACTAAATTTCACCAATCAACTCCACAGAAGCTGAGAATCTGTGAGTGCCAGTATTAGCTTTGACATGGGTAGATCTGGCTAACTAGGTCTTTTGGATTCAAATTCACTGAATGGATGGAATTCCTTACCATTTCCATCATGTGAGTCCCTGTGAGGTCTGTCAGTGGTTTTGTAACCACAATCTGGCTTTTAGTCTGTGGTGTGTACTCCTGCGAGATTCACAGCGTGAAAATTGTCTATTTTCTTCAACAGTGGGCAGTTGTCTTCTTCAATACTTGAAGGTCAAGTTAACATAATCCTAGAATGAGAATTTTAAAATTCGGTGAGTGCGATCTGACCTCTTTAAGCCATACAACGTTGGCAACATATTTTGTACATTGCGGCCTTCTGCAGTAACAAGTCGTCCTTCACTGACCCCAGAATGTCTGAGGTCTTTGGCGGACGGAAAACCACTTTCGCTTGAAATTTACGGAGGATTCTTGCTATCTGCAACGAAACGCTGCCCACAAAAGGCAGAAAAGATAAAAATTTTGCCGGCGAGTCTTGCTCCTTTTCCTGATTTCGGGTGCAAGTGGTTTTTCACCTACCATCTAACAATGCAGCCCATCTGGGATCAGTGATAGCGCCATTTTACCATGCACGGCGTACCTTAACCACGACGGGACGCGAATAGTTTACAAATTTAACCGTTTCAGATAGGCTTCCACCCTTGGTCCGAAAGCAAATGATTATGCCCTTGCTGCAGTCATGGACTGTGCGGCTGGTCCCGGCGGAAGTTCGAGTTCCCCTCGGGCGTATGTTTGTCCTTAGGATAATTTAGGTTAAGCAGTGTGTAAGCTTAGGAACTGATGATCTTAGCAGTTAAGTCCCATAAGATTTCACACATATTTGAACATTTTTGCCGCTCATCTGCATGTATGACAACACAATTTTTTTTTATTGACTATGCCCTTTAGGACGTAAGATTAATTGCTTCGTTCCGCATTACGACACTGACTGCATTGTTTTTTGTGTCCTCCCAAACCCTTCATATACCCTCTATGGCTTGCGCTATCACCCGCTAACTGTGAATGGTTATTGCACGTTGACGTCAAACAAAGGCGATCGTCACAGTGATGTTACTGGACCATGTATAATTTACCGATTATATTATTATATACTAGCAGTACCGAAACACTTTGAAAATACACCGAAGTGCCCTCCGCCACACACCGTTGGGTGGCTTGCGGAGTATAAATGTAGATGTAGATGTAGATGTAGATGTAAATGCTTTTACAAGTTCTTAAAAGAATTTACGTCTTGTACTCAGAGCGGATTTATAACAACAACATTAATGAGAAGAGCCAAAGCTTCAAAAACCATCATTGCAAGAGCGAGCCAGATCGACACACGAGCACTGTAGCAGAAAATATACTAAGGACTTGTTTTAGTTATCATGCTCACGTGACCTGCCAATAGATACAACACTCAGTACTATGTCTCACCTTATGCATGTATGCATGTATGTACCAGATGTAGAATTATGAAACCGGAATTTCCCTGTAGATGCTGCTAGTCGTCAGTACAGGGTTTGTGAGTCCGCGTCTGCAGCGCCATCTGCTTCCTGTGACGCTGACGATGAATGTCAACGCACTGTGACCCAAGTAGCATACATCGATGTCTGTTTCAAACACGTGAACTGTCGAGTTTTGTGCCTAACAACTACGATTTGTGGACAACATTGGTTTTCTGTTATCATTTGAAGAAAACTGCTGCAGAATCGTATCGGATGCTCGTCAAAACTTTCGGCGAGCATCCTCTTGGGAAAACACAGTGTTTCGGGTGGTTAAACAAATTAAAAAGTGGTGATTTTGACTTGAGAAACGACTATCGTGGGAAGCCACCGAAAAAGTTCGAAGACAACGAATTGCAGGCCTTATTTTATGCAGATGATTCTCAAACTCAACAGGAACTCGCGGAACAATTGCATGTGGCGCAAAACGCCGTTTATCTTCGGTTGAGAGCTATGGGAAAGGTGCAGAAAGTGAGAAAATGGTTTCAGCATGAACTAAATGAAGCAAATCGAAAGACCACTTGTGCAATGCTGCTCGCCAGATGCAAAAGAAAGTCGTTTCTCCATCGAATAGTGACAGATGATGAAAAACGAACATATTTTGAGAATCCTAAACGTCGTAAATAATGGGTGAATCCAGGCAAACCATCGACATCCACTGCAAGACCAAATTGCTTTGGAAGGAAGACAATCCTCTGTGTTTGGTGGGATCAGAAGGGTGTCATCTATTGTGAGCTGCTAGAAACTGGTGAAACCATTAACAATGATCCCTACCAACAGCAAATGATCGCTTTAAATCGAGCATTACGTGAAAAACGACTGGAATTTGGAAAAAGGCAACACAAATTCATATTGCTCCATGATAACCCCCCAACATATACACAGATTAAAACGGGTCAGGGAAACTATGGAGACGTTTAGTTGGGAAATACTAGGACATGCAACTTATTCTCCAGACTTGGCTTCGTCCGATTATCATCTGTTTGCATCATTGGGACACGCTTTAGCTGAACAACGATTTAATTCGTATGAAAATGTACGAAAATGGCTCGCTGGTTGGTTCGCTTCAAAAGAAGAACTGGTTTCTTGATGTGGCATTCATAGCCCGTGTAATTATTGCAACCAAATGCCGGTTTCATACTTCTACATCTGGTAATAACTCGTAGTCACCATAGCACTGGCTGGAAACATATGTACACAAAACTAGCTCTGCTCTATGAGCACACAATCGACTGCATCGGGGAGATAATTAACAAACACTTGCGACAAAAGTTTAGGAAAGCACTGCTCAACACACTCAAATTGTGTCTTCCAGGAAGAGGCAGGACAACAGCTTTGTGGCAAACAGCCCCGGACGTGCCGTACTGCGATAGTTCGCGTAGCACACTGTTCTTCATGGCTCCCAACTGAACGGCTACTCAGACATGCTGTCAGATCTATCCACCCCAAGCACCACGAATTCGGCGGTGCCTCCAGGTTCCTCGTGCCGCTGCTCCTTCGGTGCTCCGCCCCGCCTTCCACTTTTCCGTCCAGGTCGTATCACGCGCCGCTTCTCGTCGGCTGCTGGTACCGCCGTGCGCTCGCAGACAGCGTCCTCAAGGAGTCGCTCTGTCGCCGGCGTGGTTCTACAGATAGATGCGGCTGACAAGGGAGTAGTCGAATCTGACATGTCGAAGCCCACTCTGATGTTTTTTCGTTTTTTGTCGCACGAAGAACACCTTGTGACAGCGGTTTGTACAGTCCTTCCTGCCTATCGCGCCATCAGCCGTAACAAGATAACGTAGCGCCGCATAGTGAAAATTTCTGGAGTGCCACAACCGTATTTAGAGCACCTAAGCCATACAAAAAATGTTTCACCTATCATCAATGTTTTGAATAAGAGGCAATTCGTGTCGACAGCAGAACTATTGCACATGTAATTCTTACAAAGGTAACTAAAACTAAACTAAATCCGTCTGCACAGGCCTCGAAAGGCCCGACGGTGCCGCCATACCGTGTCATCCCCAGTCGACACACGTCGTTTGATGCGGTTATGGGGGGGGGGGGGGGGGTGAGTGTGGTCTTGTCTGTACACCACTCTCCCCGCCATTGTCAGCTTCCGTGACGGAAGTAGCTACTTCTCAGTCAAGTAGCTCCTCAACTAGCCTCACAAGGACTTGTCAACAGCACTCTGCAGACCCAGGCAGTCACCCATCCAAGTGCTAACCAATAAATCAAGGCAGCGTTTGTTGTTACATTGCAGACGACTCCCATCAGTCGTAACATTATTTTCTTGAACTGTAATGTTTCTTACACGTATATCATTTTATAACAATTCCAGTAGCACAAGTCTTGTGGTAAATGTAAATGTCGTGTGACTAGAGCCTCCCGTCGGGTAGACCGTTCGCCGGGTACAAGTCTTTCGATTTGACGCCACTTAGGCGACTTGCGCGTCGATGGGGATGAAATGATGATGATTAGGACAACGCAACACCCAGTCCCTGAGCGGAGAAAATCTCCGACCCAGCCGGTAATCGAACCACTCAGCTACCGGGAGCAGACAATTCTTGTGGTAATTTTCGAATAATGTCAACTTTTGTAACAATGAAACAGTTCCTTGTTTATATTCCATAGTCGTCACAATAAAGCGAAGTATCATTTGAATGACCAAGTGCTAAAGAGCGGTTTGCTCACAGTCTTTTCATGAAACATGACTGATCGGCGTTAGACACAGCAGGTGTGAGGGTAACAGCAAGCTTCGCCTTCACATTAGCTATGAATTAAAGGTATATACCCCACACTTTTACTTGAAGTAAACTTCGTTATTTTTCGACTTCCTGTACTGCATGATTTCTTGACGAAAAGAAACATTTTCCTAACGCGAGGCACATCTGACGAAAGAAAAGTTAGTGCTTTCAGCCAAGTCCCAGTAATTATTAGTTTTAAGTTATACTAAATTGCAGAGGTGTAATAAATGGTCCTGACCGTTGCTTTGCTTATTGTGCTGCATACCAAGCTTGTACTTAAACTAATTCGTAAGATGTGCGGATACAAACTAATGATGCACAAATAACTGAAATATAAGAACACTATTCTCCTGCTAAACCTCAAATGGCATGGAGCTGTCAGACGTTAAATTTTCCTACTCTCCACAATCGAAGAAACACTTTATCAAGTGGTTGTTCCAGATGGAATCTGAATTATATCAACAGTCTTTTCGTCGTCCTCCTGAGAGATAGGTATCGATATGTCCAGGCCAAGAGTCCAACAAAAAAAATTAATTAATTTCTCTAACTGGTTAGAAACCGTTCCGAATGAAACGTTAATTATTGTCTCCTATTTTTTCAAATTTTGATAGGTCGATTATAAGATTAATGCCACTGAACACTACTTTTCTTTTTTCTCCTAATACGCCTTGAGGTCCATAAAGACTGTTATAAGCTGCGGAAACAGTAATTCACTCATACTTATAACTGTCATTGTTGAATATGAATGTGCCATACTATTAATCGATTGCACAACAGACTGCCTTTTTCTCCTCAAAATGATAAAGAGCGGTTTGCTCACAGTCTTTTCATGAAACATGACTGATCGGCGTTAGACACACATTAGCTATGAATTAAAGGTATATACTCCACACTTTTACTTGAAGTAAACTTCGTTATTTTTCGACTTCCTGTACTGTATGATTTCTTGAAACTGCTTAACCAGGTCGAGGAAGACTTGAAATCAGCACTATTCATCTCAATTGCAATTTGGGGGGGGGGGGGGGGGGGGGCAGTCTCGTAGATCTCCACTGGTAACGGTGCATTGCCTCTCACGAACAGCTCCACATGATTCATATCTGCAGTAAACGGCGGCTTGGTTGGGCTGCTGACTAGCGGGATGAGGATATCATGTAGAACAAAGTGGGAATTATGTCAGAATGTTAGAAATAGTCACAATCGAGCTACAGTAGCCCATTACAAGCAGTATTGTAAGGTGCTTAAAAATGTTGTGAGGGAGGCAAAGTGTATGTGGTACGCAAATAGAATAGCTAAATCACAGGAAAATTAAAATCGTGTGGTCGGTCGTGAAGGAAGTGTCTGGTCAGCAGCACAAGGTCTACGATGTAGTCAGTTCGTAGTAAAAATGTTTCTGTTACCGACAAGTCCGATATATGTACAGTATTTAACAATCACTTTCTGAGCATTGCTAGAGAATTAAATAAAAACTTTGTTTCTGCAGGGAATCATATGACTCTTTTGGAATATGCCTTGCCAAGACTGATGTCTGAAATATTTCTCTGGGATACTGACAAGGGGGAGATTGAGTCAATAATTAAATCACTGAAGACTAAGGACTCTCATGGATATGATGGAGTACCTAGCAGAATATTAAAGTACTGTGCTGCACATGTTAGCCCCGTACTTAGCCATATTTGTAATTTTTCCTTTAAGATTGGTCGTTTTCCTGGGCGATTAAAGTACACAGTAGTAAAGCCGCTTTATAAAAAGTGAGAAAGGGATAATGTAGACAATATTAGACCCATTTCTATGCCATCAGTGTTTGCTAAACTTATTGAAAATGCTGTGTATGTAAGGGTAATTGATTATTTTATTTCACATAATTTTCTGTCAAATGCACAGTTTGGCTTTAGAAGTGGTTTAACAAATGAAAACGCTATATTCTGTTTTCTCTGTGAGGTACTGGATGTATTAATCAAAAGATTTCGAACGCTAGGCATCTTTTTTTTTATTTAACTAAGGCATTCGATTGTGTTGATCACAAAATATTTCTCCAGAAGTTGGACCATTATGGAATACGGGGTGCAGCTCAGAATTGGTTCACCTCTTACTTTAACACCAGACAGCAAAAGGTCATTCTGCACAGTGTTGATAATGGCTGTGATGTGGGGTCTGAGTGAGGCACGATCAGGGCTGGGGCCACTCCTGTTACTTATTTATATAAATGAGATACTCTCTAGTATTACGTGTGATAATAAACTATTTCTGTTTGCTGATAACACTAGCTTGGTAGTAAAGGATGTTGTGCGTAATACTGGCACTGTTTCAAATAGTATAGTTCAAGACATAAGTTCATGGCTTGTAGAAAATAGTGTAGATGGTTCTACACGAAAAGTAGTCTACATTGTTTCTTTTCATTCACTTATGACGTATGGAATTACATATTTAGGGATAACTCTACCCACTCTCAAAGGATATTTTTGGCTCAGAAACAGGCGGTTCGGGCAATAAGTGGTTTACGTTTGCGAACCTTTGTCGACCCCTGTTCATTAGTCCGGATATTCTGACATTGGCCTCTGTCTCTAGATACTCTTTATTGTCGTTTCTTATTAACAATATCAGCTTATTCCCAAGAATTAACAGCTTGCACTCAGTTAATACTAAGCAGAAATTCATTCTGCATTCGGATCGCATTTCCTTGACTCCTGTGCAGAAAGGCGTGCGGTATACTGCGGCATCCATTTTCAATAAACTATCACAAGAATTAAAAATTTTAGCAGTAATCGACGCGGTTTCTAATCGAAACTGAAAAGTTTCTTCATTTACACATTTCACGGTCATATTTTAGGAAGCAAAGTGGGTTTACACATTGCTTAAAAATGAACTTTAAATAATATGGATGTTAATTCAGTTTTATCTCCATTGTTAACACTTGTGTTATCTTTTGGGTCACTCCTTTTATTCTGTCGAAGAGTTCCTTGAAAAATTAAGCTAATTCCTGTGTTATATTGTTGACTGCGTTTGCATAAACTTATGGCTTGTCTTTTTTTGGATTCATAAACATTTTTTTCTGTTATTACTTTTATGTAATTGTTGTGAGTATTAAATGAGTTGCAAATTTAAGTGAACAGTAACTGCCGACATCTGTTTCGGAGGAATTGTCAACGAAAACTAAAATTCGCTTTACAAATTACAATCGCGCTAAGTCGTGTTATGTTTACCAATGTGCCTGCCATGTTTCGCATGCACTGTCCGCTACAGTTACGGTAGAGGTACACTTTTCTCCAGTTGAATAGCGAGTTATGAATTTGGCAATTTTCATTTTTTTCAGTTCTTGCAGTCGTCTTAGCACCTAAATTTGACAGGCTCTTTCTTTCTTTGTGTTCTGTGGCGTTATCGTAAGGCACCATTCGTGCGATGGCCGTCAAAAACCTGCCAGCGCGAATGTCAGTACCTGTGGTCCCCGAGGAGTGGCGCCAGCGTGGCGGTATACGCTAATCAGCCGCCACACCTACCCTCTCAAGAAAGATTATACGACACCAGAGCCCTCTCTGGCTCTGGCATAAGGCTCAGCTCCATGGGACAGCAGCAGCAGTGGGGCCAGCGATGTATACAGGCCCTGCAACTAACATGTGAAGTCACACTAGAAGGCTTGTCCACCACACTTCGCGAGCTCTCGACTCCGTGCTGGGCACACTGGAAATCAATAGTAATTGAATAGATACGCACTAAAGGTCTTGAATTTCTCGTGTGCTATCGAGAGCTTACATGCATTCATACGAGCAGTAACGATTATTAAACTTGTCTGAAATAGTTACTAAGTCGCCCACGCGGATCCTCTGCGACCTGATTGACCCCCCCCCCCCCCCAATCTGCTCATATTCCTGGAACATATTCACGTGCTCTACACCTCCCGCCGCCTTGATCCTCCTCATCCCCTGGTTGGTCATCTCCTCTCCAACCCCTGCCGTCTGCCACGCCTTCACCATTGTGTCCCCCCTACCCTCCATCTCTACACCCTTCATCTCCTTTCCCAAGGTGGCTTCCGTCGACTCCCCCTTCCGGATGATGCCCTCTTCCCTCCATTTATCCCTCCTATCAACTCTGATCCTCACCTCCGCCTCCCTTCCTCTGTCCTTTTCCCAGGCTCACTCTCCGCCCTTCCATCCTGTTTTTCCCCACCTATCCTCTCTCTGCCTCCCTTCTCTCTCCCAAGTCCTTCTGCATTCTGCTCCTCTGACTTCCCCCCCCCCCCCCTTTCTGAGTCCTCTCCCTCCATTGCCCCCCACACTTCGTTTTTCCTCTCCTCCCCCTTTTTTCCCCCTCATCTGTCCAGGTCCTCCCCCTCCCCCCACCCCCGTCTGCCGTTGGCTGTGGTGTGTCTTCTTCGTGCCGACTTTTTAGTGCAGTGTTTCCCATGATTGTTAAGTGTTGTGTGTCTTTTCTGAAGTGTTGTGAACGGAATTCATACTGTCTCTGGGTGTGATTTTTATACACTCCTGGAAATTGAAATAAGAACACCGTGAATTCATTGTCCCAGGAAGGGGAAACTTTATTGACACATTCCTGGGGTCAGATACATCACATGATCACACTGTCAGAACCACAGGCACATAGACACAGGCAACAGAGCATGCACAATGTCGGCACTAGTACAGTGTATATCCACCTTTCGCAGCAATGCAGGCTGCTATTCTCCCATGGAGACGATCGTAGAGATGCTGGATGTAGTCCTGTGGAACGGCTTGCCATGCCATTTCCACCTAGCGCCTCAGTTGGACCAGCGTTCGTGCTGGACGTGCAGACCGCGTGAGACGACAGTCCCAAACATGCTCAATGGGGGACAGATCCGGAGATCTTGCTGGCCAGGGTAGTTGACTCACACCTTCTAGAGCACGTTGGGTGGCACGGGATACATGCGGACGTGCATTGTCCTGTTGGAACAGCAAGTTCCCTTGCCGGTCTAGGAATGGTAGAACGATGGGTTCGATGACGGTTTGGATGTACCGTGCACTATTCAGTGTCCCCTCGACGATCACCAGAGCTGTACGGCCAGTGTAGGAGATCGCTCCCCACACCATGATGCCGGGTGTTGGCCCTGTATGCCTCGGTCGTATGCAGTCCTGATTGTGGCGCTCACCTGCACGGCGCCAAACACGCATACGACCATCATTGGCACCAAGGCAGAAGCGACTCTCATCACTGAAGACGACACGTCTCCATTCGTCCCTCTATTCACTCCTGTCCGGAAACCACTGGAGGCGGGCTGCACGATGTTGGGGCGTGAGCGGAAGACGGCCTAACGGTGTGCGGGACCGTAGCCCAGCTTCATGGAGACGGTTGCGAATGGTCCTCGCCGATACCCCAGGAGCAACAGTGCCCCTAATTTGCTGGGAAGTGGCGGTGCGGTCCCCTACCGCACTGCGTAGGATCCTACGGTCTTGGCGTGCATCCGTGCGTCGCTGCAGTCCGGTCCCAGGTCGACGGGCACGTGCACCTTCCGCCGACCACTGGCGACAACATCGATGTACTGTGGAGACCTCACGCCCCACGTGTTGAGCAATTCGGCGCGGTACGTCCACCCGGCCTCCCGCATGCCCACTATACGCCCTCGCTCAAAGTCCGTCAACTGCACATACGGTTCACGTCCACGCTGTCGCGGCATGCTACCAGTGTTAAAGACTGCGATGGAGCTCCGTATGCCACGGCAAACTGGCTGACACTGACGGCGGCGGTGCACAAATGCTGCGCAGCTAGCGCCATTCGACGGCCAACACCGAGGTTCCTGGTGTATCCGCTGTGCTGTGCGTGTGATCATTGCTTGTACAGCCCTCTCGCAGTGTCCGGAACAAGTATGGTGAGTCTGACACACCGGTGTCAATGTGTTCTTTTTTCCATTTCCAGGAGTGTATATCTTGCGAAAAGAAACCAGACTGTCGCCATGTTTTTTAATTGACTCTCTACTATTTTACCTGTCTGCTTTCTGTGTATTTTATTAGCATCAGCAACCCTTTTGTTTTTATGTTTTAACTTTCTACATTTTTCCGCTATTTTACAATCTAAGTCACCGTTTTATCGCCTACTTTAATTGTTTATTTTCTCCTTCTTATGTTTTAACAATTCTGTGGGCTGAAGAGCAGCGTACTAAGCTGCTCCCAGTCTGCCCCCTTTGGGGGGGGGGGGGGCGGAATCTAAAATTAATAAAGGAAAAAAAACATAAAAAATAGTTACTCACTGTTCTCCTGTGCATAAAGAGCTGTGATTCTAATTGTGTGCTGGACTTGTACATAGTTTTATTGTCAGTGATTGTTATGTGCTATGTTGATACTTTTAGGATCCAGTGTATGGTTTTGTTTTGTGTGCGCTAATTTTTTACGGTTTTATCTCCATTTTACAGTCGCCTCTCTTTTTGTCTGTTCTCTTCCCTGATGTTCCCCTTTTTCATACCTATGTACGTCATATGTTCTCCTTTATGTTATTTTTAATGTCTTCTACTGTATGATTAATGTCTTTCAGCTGAAGAGTAGCGCATATGCAACTGCCAGCCCGTTCCAGATGGGGCATTGAAATACAATAAAGAAAAAATAAATAGTTACTCATCCCCACCAGAGACGGCTGCTGGCACTCATAAGACCTTCAGTGTCACGTGCTGTGAGGTACGCGCTTTGGCCTGTCTTTCTTTTGGGCCTCAGACAGTGGCTGCGTCATAGTTAGTTTGGTCTGTGGCAACCAGCGCAGCTAAAATGATAATTTATTGTTGAGTTAGCAAAATATTTTATTCAGAAAGTGGAAATGCTTGTTATGTTCTACATGACTGCTTCTCAAAAGACAAGTAAATGTATTTGATTATTCAGTTATAACAGTATCTACTGACATTTTGTAGTGTGCCCAGCTATCCTGGTGTGTCTCCTGCTTCCTTGTCTGCGAGTTGCTGTTGCGACCACCTGAGATACGACATATTCTTCCTGCACAAAAAATGTCAGGGCATGTTTCGACATGTCGGATAGGACTATTCCCTTGTGACTGAAGTCTTATGATGACACAACAACGGTGAAAGCAAGAAAGGCGGAAGGTTGTTTAGAATGTAACGTTCTATCGACAAGGATGTCGTTGAAAACAAGGCACAACCTCAAACTGGACAAGGACAGATACGCAAATAGGCCATTTACTTTTCAAAGGAACCATCCTAAAACTCATTTGGAGCCCCTGACTTAAAAACCATGCAAGATTTCTTTGTTTAACTGTTAATATCAATGCTACAAATTCTGTATAAATGTTAACCACCTTTAATCGAACTTCTGTAACTCCCCCACATGGGGCCTCCCGCCCAACAATGCCATACGATCATTTCATTTTACTGAAATCAGCCCGAAGAAAGAATTTTATGGCTGCAATGTAGTTCAGTTTATCTAAGCTCATTGGACAAAGTGTTAGTCACCTCCTTCCAACAGCACGCCATTTGCTTTAAAGCTCTCTGGATAGTGCAGAACTGGTACCCGACGGTCATGTGAACCACCTAATATAAGTCATGACAGAAATATTATGTGTATGTTCCAGATGGTTGTACGGAATCACTGCAGTAAGTTGGGTCAATATGCAGATGTGCCAGAATGGCGGAAAGGAGGTGCTGTGTTCGAGTGTTGTGTTCACACAGTGAATGAACCTGCCTGATTTGGTAGTGTATCATCACGGACTGTCGAACGTGTCTACATTAGATGGTGTACCACACGCAGCCATTTACAAAACTGATCCAGAACCTAATTAACTTTTAGGTGTGAGAAAACATTAGCAATTTTTCTTCATTTGCATTTTATTATAGGGAATCCTCCCCCCCCCCCCCTTAAACATGGACCTTGCCGTTGGTGGGGAGGCTTGCGTGCCTCAACGATACAGATAGCCGTACCGTAGGTGTAACCACAACGGAGGGGTATCTGTTGAGAGGGCAGACAAACGTGTGGTTCCTGAAGAGGGGCAGCAGCCTTTTCAGTAGTTGCAGGGGCAACAGTCTGGATGATTGAATGATCTGGCCTTGTAACATTAACCAAAACGACCTTACTGTTGTGGTACTGCGAATGGCTGAAAGCAAGGGGAAACTACAGCCGTAATTTTTCCCGTGGGCATGCAGCTTTACTGTATAGTTAAATGATGATGGCGTCCTCTTGGGTAAAATATTCCGGAGGTAAAATAGTCCCCCATTCGGATCTCCAGGCGGGGACTACTCAAGAGGATGTCGTTATCAGGAGAAAGAAAACTGGTGTTCTACGGATCGGAGCGTGGAATGTCAGATCCCTTAATCGGGCAGGTAGGCTAGAAAATTTAAAAAGGGAAATGCGTATATTAAAGTTAGATATAGTGGGAATTAGTGAAGTTCGGTGGCAGGAGGAACAAAGACTTTGGGTCAGGTGAATACAGGGTTATAAATACAAAATCAAATAGGGGTAATGCAGGAGTAGGATTAATAATGAATAAAAAAATAGGAGTGTGGGTAAGCTACTACAAACAGCAGAGTGAACGTATTATAGTGGCCAAGATGGACACGACGCCCATGCCCACTACAGTAGTACAAGTTTATATGCCAACTAGCTCTGCAGATGATGAAGAAATTGATGAAATGTATGATGACATAAAAGAAATTATTCAGGTAGTGAAGGGAGACGAAAATTTAATAGTCATGGGTCACTGGAATACGAGAGCAGGAAAAAGGGAGAGAAGGAAACATAGTAGGTGAATATGGATTGGGGGACAGAAATGAAAGAGGAAGCCTCCTGGTAGAGTTTTGTGCAGAGCATAACTTAATAATAGCTAACAATTGGTTCAAGAATCATGACACAAGGTTGTATACATGGAAGAACCCTGGAGATACTAAAAGGTATCAGATTGATTATATAATGGCAAGACAGAGATTTAGGAAGCAGGTTTTAAATTGTAGGACATTTCCAGGGGCAGATGTTGACTCTGACCACAATCTATTGGTTATGACCTGTAGATTAAAACTGAAGAAACTGCAAAAACGTGGGAATTTAAGAAGATGGGACCTGGATAAACTGACTAAACCAGAGGTTGTACAGAGTTTCAGGGAGAGCATGAGGGAAGAATTGACAGGAATTGGGGAAAGAAATACAGTAGAAGAGGAATGGGTAGCATTGAGGGATGAAATAGTGAAGGCAGCAGAGGATGAAATAAGTAAAAAGTCGACGGCTAGAAGAAATCCTTGGGTAACAGAAGAACTATTGAATTTAATTGATGAAAGGAGAAAATATAAAAATTCAGTAAATGAAGCAGGCAAAAAGGAATACAAAAGTCTCAAAAATGAGATCGACAGGAAGTGCAAACTGGCTAAGCAGGGATGGATAGAGGACAAATGTAAGGATGTAGAGGCTTATCTCACTGGGGAGTGTGATAGATACTGCTTACAGGAAAATTAGAGAGACCTTTGGAGAAAAGAGAACCACTTGTATGAATATCAAGAGCTCAGATGGAAACCCAGTTCTAAGCAGAGAAGGGAAAGCAGAAAGGTAGAAGGAGTATATAGAGGGTCCGTTCAAGGGCGATGTACTTGAGGACAATATTATGGAAATGGAAGAGGATGTAGAAGATGAAATGGGAGATATGATACTGCGTGTAGAGTTTTACAGAGCACTGAAAGACCTGAGTCGAAACAAGGCCCCCGGAGTAGACAACATTCCATTAGAAATACTAATAGCCTTGGGAGAGCCAGTACTGACAAAACTCTACCATCTTGTGAGCAAGATGTATGAGACAGGCGAAATACCCTCAGACTTCAAGACGAATATAATAATTCCAATCCCAAAGAAAGCAGGTGTTGACAGATGTGAAAATTACCGAACTATCAGTTTAATAAGTCACAGCTGCAAAATACTAACACGAATTATTTACAGACGAATGGAAAAACTGGTAGAAGCCGACCTCGGGGAAGATCAGTTTGGATTCCGTAGAAATGTTGGAAACACGTGAGGGTATACTGACCTTACGACTTATCTTAGAAGAAAGATTAAGGAAAGACGAACCTACGTTTCTAGCATTTGTAGACTTAGAGAAAGCTTTTGACAACGTTGACTGGAATACTCTCTTTCAAATTCTGAAGGTGGTAGGGGTAAAATTCAGGGAGCGAAAGGCTATTTACAATTTGTACAGAAGCCAAATGGCAGTTATAAGAGTTGAGGGGCATGAAAGGGAAGCAGTGGTTGGGAAGGGAGTGAGACAGGGTTGTAACCTCTCCCCAATGTTATTCAATCTATATATTGAGCAATCGGAGTAGGTATTAAAATCCATGGAGAAGAAATAAAAACTTTGAGGTTCGCCGATGACATTGTAATTCTGTCAGAGACAGCAAAGGACTTGGAAGAGCAGTTGAATTGAATGGACAGTGTCTTGAAAAGAGGGTATAAGATGAACATCAACAAAAGCAAAACGAGGATAATGGAATGTAATCGAATTAAGTCAGGTGATGCTGAGGCAATTAGATTACGAAATGAGACACTTAAAGTAGTAAAGGAGTTTTGCTATTTGGGGAGCAAAATAACTGATGGTCGAAGTAGAGAGGATATAAAATGTAGACTGGCAATGGCAAGGAAAGCGTTTCTGAAGAAGAAAAATTTGTTAACATCGAATATAGATTTAAATGTCATGAAGTCGTTTCTGAAAGTATATGTATGGAGTGTAGCCCTGTATGGAAGTGAATCGTGGACGATAAATGCCGGCCGCGGTGGCCGTGCGGTTCTGGCGCTGCAGTCCGGAACCGCGGGACTGCTACGGTCGCAAGTTCGAATCCTGTCTCGTGCATGGGTGTGTGTGATGTCCTTAGGTTAGTTAGGTTTAAGTAGTTCTAAGTTCTAGGGGACTTATGACGTAAGATGTTGAGTCCCATAGTGCTCAGAGCCATTTGAACCATTTTTTTTTTGGACGATAAATAGTTTAGACAAAAAGAGAATAGAAGCTTTCGAAATGTGGTGCTACAGAAAAATGCTGAAGATTAGATGGGTAGATCACATAACTAATGAGGAGGTATTGAATAGAATTGGGGAGAAGACTTGCTTGTGGCACAGCTTGACTAGAAGAAGGGATCGGTTGGCAGGACATGTTCTGAGACATCGAGAGATCACCTATTTAGTATTGGAGGGCAGCGTGGAGGGTAAAAATCGTAGAGGGAGACCAAGAGATGACTACACTAAGCAGATTCAGAAGGATGTAGGCTGCAGTAGGTACTGGGAGATGAAGAAGCTTGCACAGTATAGAGTAGCATGGAGAGCTGCATCAAACCAATCTTAGGACTGAAGACCACAACAACAACATAGAACAAGTGCATAGCGCCACCAGTAGATGGCTGTATTGGAAAATATGGAAGTTCGTTCTTTGTATCACGATTTTGTTCTGTTGCCAATACATTGCTACACAGGTAGAAAACACAACAGAATTGTAAATTAATTACCTTACACATCTAAAATATTGAAAAAATTCTAAAATGTCTTCAAAATACGGCATCAATGTGATTAATTGCGATGTTTACATTGCTTGTTGAGGTTAATACATTGGAAAAAATGTCTGTGGTGTAAAAGAAAGCACGATTTCATTTCCACATATGTATGTATTCGCCAAATTAGTTGGGTTGGGTTCTTTGGGAGAAGAGATCAAACAGCGAGGTCAGTGGTCTCATTGGATTAGGGAATGACGGGGAAGGAAGTCGGCCGTACCCTTTCAAAGGAACCATCCTGGCATTTGCATTTTAGGGAAATCACGGAAAACCTAAATCAGGATGGCTGGACGCGGGATTCAACCGTCGTCCTCCCGAATGTGAGTCCAGTGTGCTAACCACTGCGCCACCTCGCTCGGTGCCAAATTAGTGCCCAAAGTTCTAAAATATGTATCCCATGGTACATTTTAACATCTAACAACAGCTGTCATTTTAGAAGTTATGCCTAAATATTCAGTGTCATAAAACTACCCTGACCAGCCTTATAACAGCAGAATAATACGTGGTAACTCAGAAGGTAAATAGACTGACTGAATGTAGCTAATTAAACCTACTCTCAACATATCTTCAAATAGAATATTTCTGATGCAGCACAAAAAGTACGATTTTGCCCTTTCTTTGGCGCCTCAGTGTATATAAGTTACGGAAAAATGAATTTTTTTTTACCGAACAGATTCTGTAAAATTGTTTGAGATACACTGCAGGGCGTGTGCATTGATTCTGTCATAACGACATGTCGCCGACCAGCTGAAAACGGGAAAATGATGTCCGGCTCCCCTTCTGAATGGACAAATGAACTCACCCAATGCTTTAGAGGAAAAGAGGTGACCTCTCATTGGCAAATGTATTCTGCATGAACTCTATTAACATAATGTCTCATTGGAGTGACAGCATTTATGTGAGGATCACTAACAGCACGGCTACTTTCAAATGCAGTACAAACAAAACTATTTCAAAGATCAGGTTGGTACTTCACTGGCGTTATTTCCCACCGTGTACCAACATAATAATACCAAAATAGTGGTATGTCTCTAGTCCCTGTACGAGCACACTAGTTTTTTTTTTTTCTCCTTGCCCAGATAGTATCTGGGTTTTGCTCGAGGGTTTTGGTTGCATGTACGTAGGGCTTCGAGGGCGTGGTGTCGACTGAGGAGGAGCTGGCGCAGTCTGGGCTGTCTTTGGCTACGCTGCCGGCAGTGGCGCTGGTGTACTCCAGGGTGGTGGGGGCGGCCGGCCCGCCTGTGTCCATCAACTGCAGCTCGCTACGCGCGTGCGTGGAGCGCATGGTTGCTCGGGCAGACGTCGCTGTGCTCGCCGACCGCGCCTACCCCCAGCACCTGGCGCGCACCAGATACCGCGACCAGCGCCGGCAGCCGCTCTTCACGCCGCTGCACACGTAACCGACATTCTGCTATACCATCTTATGCATTCAAGAGCATTTCTGCCTGTTGCAAGCGCACCACCAAGAAGATTTGCGAGGCGTGTTCAGAAAGTGATGGGAATTTTGTAATTTCATGTGTTGTATTAATGTGGTTCCCAAAACTTTTTCGTTGTTGTGTTGGTAAACATGTCTGAAAAGTACCTGCACAGTGTCAGCCATATCGGTTATTTAGGATTTTCCCCCGACTTTCAGGACAAGAAGACACTGTCGTTTTCCCAATGGCCTTGTCAAGGAAGGCGAAGGTTCAGGGTACTTTCTTCAGCTTGGGGATGGGGAAAATGTTGGAGTCATTTTCTATCGACTCCACCACCAACCAGGTCACTCACAGAGGTTGGTAGCCTCATCCACGAGAGCTGCGCCAGTTAGCGTTCTCCAGGGGAAAGAGTCTAAGAGGCTCCGCAGGGGTGGACTGCAGTGCCCCGTCAGAAGGGTTGAAACGGCACAGACCGCCCATCTCGTAGGCAGTTCTTGGTTCATTCATGGAGTCGGCCACTCACGGTTAAAATGACCTTCTAATCAGTCGTCGTTATTTGTACTTTTGTGAACTCCATCTGAAGTAATTGGAACTGAGTTGCTTAGTTGAACACTTTGCTTGTATTATGGCCTGTTGTGTATCTGGATGCTGCATTTAATAGAGTTAATTGATATCAAACTATTGCTTACTATGTTTTGTTTGTCTCACAGCAATTTTTTGTTCGAGTGCCACCTAATCCTCATCACATACCCTTGAGAAAACATAAAAAGCGGAATAATCGGTAATTATCAATGACATGAGGATGCAGAAGGCAATGGAAAACACGGCACTACAGACAAATAATACGTATCCGCTGGATATTTCGTCTACCACTGAAAAAGCCTCATGTTGATATCTTCATTGGCAAAAGATTCCAGAACAGTTCCCCACTTGAATCTTCGGAATGGGATTGCAAGGTGACCGTGAGAAAAAGACAGAATAAGCAATGAAATGATATTCTACGAGTTGGATTTGGAAAGCCAGATGTTTGAATATAGTAGGAAAGCAAGAAAATCTGAAAACGGAAATGCGAAGGCTCAGTCTAAATGCAGTGAGTTCACTGAAGTGACATGGAAAGAGGATAGGGATTTCTGGTCAGTCTAATATAGGATCACATCAAAAGCAACAGAAAATGTTATAGGAGAGCTATTCAGAAAGTAGGGAACGTTTTGGCAGTAAAAAAATTAAGTACAAGAAATACATTTTATTACATACATCTGCAAGAGCGACTGACATACTACTTTTCCACATAGTCACCAAACACATTGAGGCACGTATCATAGCGGTGGACAAGCTTTGAAAAACCTTTGTCGTAAAATTCTGCCTCCTGAGACTTCAGCCAGCTTGGAGTTCCGAGTCGTCATCAAAGCGCTGCGTTGCGAGCCAGTTCTTCATCTTCGGAAACAAGCGGAAGTCGCTTGGTGCGAGATGGGGGCTGTAGGGCGGATGAGAGAAAATTTCCCATTTGAATGAATTAAGGAGTTCCTTAGCACGGTTTGCCGTGTGAGGTCGGGCATTGTTGTGCAAAAACAAAATTTTGGAAGTCAACTTTCCTCAGCGTTTGTTTTGAACTGCTCTTCTAACGCTGTGCAAAGTTTGACAGAACCAGGCAGAATTTAAGGTTGCTCCACGTTCGAGAAAATCAATAAGAAGCACTCACTGCCTATCCCAAAACACTGTCGCCATCAGGTTCCTTGCTGACAAGGTCTTCAAACATTTTATTGGTTTTTGGGGGGACCGTGTGTGCCCCCGCTCCATGGACTATAATTTTGTCTCACAATTGACGTGTTTCACCCAAGTCTCGTCACTGGTTAATATTCGATCCAGTAATGAATCACCATGTTTGTGGTAGGCCCCCAGAAGTGTCAACATTGCCTCCATTCGCGTCCTCCAGACGCGCAGAGACATTCCCACTGTCATAGATGGATGCAGACTGAGCTGCCGAGCATGCACATACCAAAATATACGCGATCACAGCTTGCCTAGCGGCGTCAGACGGAAACGTTCCCTACTTTCTGAATAGCCCTCGTAACAAGAGTAGGATTCATTATGAATAGGATGGTAGGGCATAGTGTGAGCTACACAGTAATCCAACGCCCACTACAATAATTCAGCTGTACTCATACGTCCCAACATGGTAAGCAGAAGATGAAGAGATAGAAAAAGTCTATGAAGACACTGAACGGGTAATTCAATATGTAAAAGGAGATGAAAATCTAATAATTATGCGAGATTGTAATGCAGTTGTAGGGCGATGGAATAAAAGAAAGAGTTAGGGGAGTATATAGACCCGGCAATCGAAATAAGAAAGGAGAAAGACTAAATGAGTCCTCCAATAAATTTCAGATGGTAATAGCGAATACTCCATGCAAGAAACATAAGAGGAGGACATATACTTGGAAGAGACCCAGAGACGTGGGAAGAATACAGTTGAAGTACACCATGGTCAGACAGAGATTCAGATACCAGATATTGGATTGTAACACATATCCTGGAGCAGACATAGACTCCAAACACAATTTAGTAATGATGAAGAGGAGACTGAAGTTTAAGAAGTGAATCAGTGCAGAAGGAAATGGGATTATGAAGTACTGATGAGTGGTGAGGCGCACTTGAAGTTGTCTAAGGAGATGGACCTTGTGATAAATACCGGAATAGGCAGTTCAGTTTAATCGTAGCAAGCCCACCAAAAGCAATATTTGACGTTTCTAAAACTCTGATGCACTTTATTCCATTCTTCCATACAAAATTCAATACCAGTAACATATTTTTTCTCTTTTTTACCTTCTATATCCCCCTTTTATAGAGTGGAAGTAATTTCCTGAAGTCTTAACTCGTGTCCTATCATTCAGCCCCTAAAAAGGACACTCTCAGATATTGGCCAGACAAACGTAGGTACTTGAGAATGTAAGACTTACTTCAACTGATAACGAAAGAAGTAAGTGCAAAAATGTCCATAGAAAGGCAGGTATACAGTTGAATAAATCCCTTAGGAATGAAATAAACAGGAAGTGCAGGATGACCAAGGCGAAATGACTGCAGGGAAGATATGAAGAAATAGAAAAAGTAATGATCGTTGGGAGGATTGACTCAGCATAGAAAAGTCAAAACAACCTTAGATGAAATTAAAATCAAGCGTGTCAACATTAGGAGTGGGATGGGAATTCCACTGTTAAATGTAGGGGAGGGATAGGATAGGTGGCGAGTGTCCATTGAAGTCCTCTGGGGGGGGGGGGGGGGTCTTACCTGATAATGTGTTCTAAAAAGGAATAGGAGTCCATACGGAAGACATAGGGGATCCAGTATTTGAGCCAGAATTTAAAAGCGCTCTGGAAGACATAAGATCAAATACAGCAGAAGGGCTATATAAAAAGCATATGACTATTCAGGATGGTGTGTGGTGTTTATGAGAGTAGCGACGTACCATCAGACTTTCGGAAAAATATCGTCACACAGTTGCAAAGATACAAGACAGATAAGTGCTAAAACTACCGAACAATCAGCTTAACAGCCCATGCATTCAGGCAGCTGAGAAGAATAATACAGAGAAGAAAGGAAAATAAATTGAAGATATCTTAGTTGATGAGCACTTTGTCTTTAGAAAATATAAGGTCGCCGGAAAGGCCGTTATAACCTTCTGTTTGATAATGGAAGCAAGAGTGGAAAAAAATCAAGATACGCTAATAGCAATTGACGACCCACAAAACGCGTTCGACGTGTAAAATGGTGCAAGATGTTCGAAATTGTGAGAAAAATACGAATAAGCATCAGGGAAAAACGTGTAATGTATTAAATGTACAAGAACGAAGAAGGAACATTAAGATTGGGAGATCAAGAGCAGAGTGCAAGGATTAAAAGCTCCTACTGCTCAATCTCTACATCGAAACAGCAATATCAGAAATAAAAGAAAGGATGAAGAGTGTGATAAAAATTTGGGGTGAAAGTAAAGAAGGATTAAGGATCTGTTGAATGGCATGTCTGATGAATACAGAATATGGAAAAAGACAAAGATAACGAGAAGTAGCAGACTGGGAGTAGCGAGAAACTTAGCTCTAAATTGATTATAACGAAACAGACGAAGTCAAGGAATTCTGCTAGCTTGGAAGCAAAAGCAGCCACGATGGGCAAAGAAAGGAGCACATAAAAAGCAAACTAACCGGGACAAAGAGGGTATCCCTGGCCAAGAGAAGACTACCAGTATCAAACATAGGAATTCATTTGGGGAAGAAATTTCTAGGAACATACGTTTGGAGCACAGCATCGTGTAGTAGTGAATCACTGACAGAGGGTAAACTGGGCTGAAAATTAGGTGGACTTATATGATAAGGAATGAGGAGGTTCTTTGCAGAATCGGCGAGGATTAGAATATATAGTAAGCACTGACAAAAAGAAGGGGCTGAATGATAGGACACGAGTTAAGACTTCAGGAAATAACTTCCACTCTATGAAAGGGGGATATAGAAGGTAAAAAAGAGAAAAAATATGTTACTGGTATTGAATTTTGTATGGAAGAATGGAATAAAGTGCATCAGAGTTTTAGAAACGTCAAATATTGCTTTTGGTGGGCTTGCTACGATTAAAATAAGGTGAAATTTAAAATTTTCCAGTTGAATTAAATATTCGAAGAGATTTGTGGATTGCAGCCGGTCGTCGTAAACTCGACTTCACGATGTTTCGACTGGACATCTGCCAGTCATCTTGAGGTGAGTCATCGAAGACTGATGAGGACGCTCTCCGCTGCTCCTTATATAGCATGTCGAGTGTTTTATGCTGTGCATGCACCAGAGTCACGGTGACAGAAGGACCCCATGGCAACTGCCGAAGGCAGTTCACCTTTGCAGTTTCATCAGCGAGTGCGTTGTCGCCAGGCGGTGTGATCGTTGTCACCATGACTCTGACGCATGTGTGGGGCAATATTCCCAGTGTATTATATAAACTGGAGCGGAGGACGACTTCGCCAGTCTTCGATGGCTCACCTGAAGATGACTGGCAGGCTTGTAGTCGAAATACCGTGGAGTAAGGTTTACAACGACTGGGTGCAATCCCAAAATCTCTTCGAATGAGTGAAATAAGGGTGTACAAGTGGTGTTAGCGTTTCGAACATGGCTGTGAGGACGTTGAAGACGACGAGCGTTCTTGGCGCCCCAGCACATCATCAACCGATGGTAGCGAACTGCTGCTCAGACTGATGCTGCGGATGTAGTGCAATGCACCCGGCTTTCTTGCGACGGTACATTCTCGTGGTCACCGACGGCAGCAACGATATACAGTGGTACTATCTGCCAAGTCTTTCAGCAGTATCGAAGAAGGAACTTCAAGTTTGTTGTATCTCTATCACGCAACCTCGTTCAAACTCAATGAGGTGTTGATAATGGCGTCTTTGTGGCCTTAAGGGCATTCTTGACTAACACCTATTCACCACATCCAATCTCAAAGATAACTAACGCTAGCGACTGTTACAGCGTGTTTTTAAAGAAAACCTGATTTGCTTCCTCACAGTGACGCTACTACCGCCACTCTTGTGCGACTGGCGCGAAATTTGAGTCGACATCAACTTTTAAATGTAGAAACACGCCTACCGAATTTCTTTTATATCGCACATTTCCTTCTTGATGCTGCGTTTTTTTCTGTTATTGTGGCTGCTCGCGTTCGTCGGTATCGCACAACTGACAGAAGAATATGGAATCAATGGGTTCAGAACGGCCACACTCAATGGCACGAATGATCTCAGCAGCCCAAACGAATAGCGCCTGAGGGAACAGACGTATTGTTCACTCGGCCGCACAGGATTGTATACCCACATCAGAAAATTGACAGAGTTTGCAGCAATATAAGTACCTGTACACACACACACACACACACACACACACACACACACACACACACAGTTCGAAGGCCACCTGGTGTTGTCCTGGAGGATAGTGGTACAGCACATCATCTTCTAAGACGATTCCTGTTTCTGTCTACAGTATCACAACGGACATACCCTGTGTGGAGGGTCCTATGAGGATGGCCGTTGTCAGCTGGTATTCTCCATAGTCATCCAGAGGCGGGACAAATGTGACGGTAATGGATTCCCGTTGGGTACACAACACAATCACCACAGGTTTGCATAGCTGGAAATTTGGGTACGCTATATTCTGACACGTCTGCCCCCAGTTTGGTGCGCTATGCAGCTACGCCACCATGATTACAGCGAATCGAATTTAATTATATATTCTTCCTTCTATCGTCTACACGTACAATTAGCAAAGCATCTTTATTTCCAATCCTTCTTGGGGTTGCAGTTTTACTCTTCTGCCGTGTATGTGATATATTTTTGAATACAATATTCAGAAGGCAATTCCTTGACAGCTAATCGTTTTGATGGTCATTTTAAGTGTAATCAACGATATGTGAAACAGCTGATAAGAAAAGGTAAATAAGTGTATACAAATAGTAGTTCCCAAAACGTTTATACAACTGGAATGTTATCCAGTAGTTCAAATGATTTTGATAGTGGTTTCTAATAGCGTACTCAGCAGTTGATCTGAACGTGGCAATAGAGATGTTAATAATTTGGTGTCCTGCCTTATAGAACACAAAATTTCCATTTTTTTGAAAAAGTATTGTAAGGCACTCTGAAATCACAATGACAATGTGTTCTGTTAAACCCAAGTTGACTTTCAGAAGTAACTACTCATTAATATAAGCATTAAACAATTTTTCACCTAAACATTTCCTACATTTAATGAATTCGCAATTGCGAATATGGACAACTATGAACTGTAGAATGGTATGATGATAATAAAAATTTATGCCGGATCGGGACTCGAACCCGGATTTTCCGTTCAGCGCGAGCGATCCTTGTCATTTTTTTTCCTCACTTTTTTGAAAAAGGGTTATGAAACTGAATTGCATCTTGAAGACAATGTTAGAAAATACTAATCCGAATAGATTACCGTGAAAATAACTCTCACTTTTATACTGTTGACTGCATTAACGGAATGCAAAATAATCTTCCATTAGAATTTAAACAAAAATGAGAGAAAAGCAAAAGTAAAATTAAGAGAGGAAATTAAACTTCTTCGGTGATGCACGTCTTGTGCGTTAGAATAGTTTTTCCCTACTATTCTTGTGCTGTGGCATGACTCCTATTACTTTTTGGGTAAACATGCTTTTTCGGAGTTCTGTTGAGGCCTTTACGGCTACCGTAGCGGCCCCGGGGCATACGAAGTCCCCACCGTACTTCACCCTCAACGGCAATCCCCTACTTTGGCAGTCTGTCTTGTTCCGTCGATTTCATATTATTTAGGTATTAACCGATGCCTTGTTTCTGAAAGAAAATTTGCGTCATATTCCCGAACTTCTTTTTATGTTATTTGTTCCGGTTTATTTTGAAGTATTCGTCTTTCATATATTCTCGATATTCTTGTAGATTGTCATTACCTTTGTTGTTGACAACATAATTGACAAAATTTCCAAATAGCCACAAGATGACATTGTTTTTTGTGGTGGAAAAGAAACTTCTTCTGGGAAGAGTATATCGTGTAGTGTGATCTCTCTTCCATAGGTCCGTTTGAGAAAAGCGACTTGCAATACAATTTCATTCCAAATATTCTTGTATCCATTACAGATGAAGCGATGCTTCAAGGAGTCCAAATTGTGACATTTTTGGCATACATTGGTTGCATGTAGTCCTATTGAATACAATTTTTCATTGGTACTAATGATGTTGTTGACAACTCTGTACCATGACGCTTGAACTTCCGTAGTCAGTGTCTTGTTATTTATATTAGTCCATATTTTTTCCCAGTTTTTGTTGGGATACTTCAGCTCCATTTTATTTTGGTTTTTGCGTGATTGTAGCTGCTCTACTATATATTTACTTGTCCTCTTATTTTTGTCTGTTAAAATACATGTCAAGTAGCTTAATTCTACATAAAAATCCTTAATATGCTTTAGGTTGTAATTTATGTTGTGAACATCTACTGGCGGCTGCATGCTTCCGGGTTTAAGAAGGTCAAATAGAGCGGCAGTTATGCTGTGCGGCTGTGTCTCTATAAGTTTTAGCGTTCTTTTAATGAAGAGGGCAGTGTTTTTCCTCCGAAGGTCCGTCAGCCCTAGGTCTCCGTTTTCGGGTCTCGATGTAGTCGTTCCCGCTGCTACTCTGAAAATATGGCCTTTCCACACGTATCGACAGATTGTGCCCATTATAGATTTCACTATGTCTGGAGGTGTTGGTAAAAACTGAGCGACATATGCAGCTTTCGAAAGAACTGCACAGTTTATTAGTTTAATTCGTTGCTTGATATTTAAGTGTCTCGTTTCATGCAGTACTAAGCTGCCTCTGATTTTACTAACACCTGTTTCAAATTAGCAGCCGCTGTTCTTAATGGGCAACTGTAAAAAGTTATGCCCAAAGCAGTGTGACGGTCCACCCTGTTTGCCCACGGTAGCTGCACATTGTCAAGACCCTGTAAATTTAAAAAGGAACTTTTCGTTTTATTTATCCTCGCACCAGTTACCCTGCTATACAGCAATAACTTGTCCGTTAGCTGGGTACAGTCATCATCGCTCCTTCCTAGAACTCCCACATCGTCAGCGTATGCATTTGTAACCGTCTTCAGCCCAGCTATTGTTATGCCTTCTAAGGTTGTGTTCAAAAGCCGTAAAAGGGGTTCCAGAGAAACCACATAAAACAACATGGACAGGGGATTTCGCTGAGGAACTCCACTAGATATCAATACTTCATTAGTATATTGTCCATTGATCGAGATTTTGGTTCATATGCCTCTGACGATGTTCATTAAAACAGCTAAGTTGCCATCATTGAAACATATGTGTTTCAAGGTTCTGAACAGATATCCGTAGTTGACTCTGTCAAACGCTTTAGCAAAATCAATGAAGGCAATGCCACCATTCGCTGACGATGATGAGAAAATAGAAATAATGTCTCGATATTCACATACTGTCTTATAAATGGTACGTCGGGGAAGACACGTCTGGTAGCATCCAATGACTTTTTCTAAAATCGGTCCCATTCGTTCTTTAATAACACGCGCAACTACCTTATAATCTGAGTTCATTAGACTGATCAGCATCATTTTAGTAATATCTTTCGTGTCCGTACTCCTTCCCTTTGGAAGTAGTACAGTTACACTTTCCTTGAAAGCAGCAGGAATTTCCTCTCCCCTCAAGACGTCATTTACTACTTCCGTGAATTGGGAACCTATTAGGTGCCAAAAGGTCCTATAAAACTCCACAGGCAGGCCGTCTGGGCCGGGAGACTTCCGTGAAGGTGAAGATTTGAGTACATCAAAAACCTCGTCATTCATAATTTCTAACGTTAAACCTTTGTTCTCCTCCTCTGTAACAACTGCCTCTATTCCGGAGTTCTGTAAAAACTCTTGTACTTAGTTGTCGTCAATAGCATTTCCAGAATATAATTGCTGAAAAAATCTATGTGCTGCATTTAAGATATCCCTTTGTTCTGTCAGGACTCTGTTATCTTCCGTTCTGAGGCTGGCAATAAAATTTCTTCTTCTGTATTTTGTGTATTGTATCAAGTGGTAGGTGGAGGTGTTTTCTGTCTCCACTGTCGTTCTAGTGTGTGATTTGATTTGTAATCCCTCCAAATGTACCTTCTTGATACTTATCATTTTGGCTTTAACGTTTTTAATATTGATAAAGACGTCTTGAGACATTGGTTAGTCGTAAAGGTCTCTGAAGCAAGAGTAGTAAAACTCCATTGTATGTCTTGACCACATTGCCCTTTCTTTGGCGTAAGATATCAGCGCTGCTCTTATATTTTTCTTAGCGGCCATAGTCCACCATTCATTAGTTGTTCTATATTTAGTACGCATCCTTAAAACAGACTGCCAAGTTTCTTGCATCTTTAAAGATAGAGCGTTTTCAGACAGGGTGTTGATATTTAATTTCCGTAGTGGGCGACCCCAATATGCCTTTGTCTGGTTAATTTGATGCTGCACCTCACTCCGAGGTGGTCAGGGAAGGCAGCTGGTATCACCTCGATACTACTGACTTTGGTGGCTAAAATGGGGGTGACATACATTCTGTCGATTCTACTCTGTGTAGCACCAGTGATATATGTGAAGCGAACCAGCGTCGGATATTTTATTTCCCACGCGTCAAGCCACTTCATGTTGGTGACCAACGCCTGCAGTTCTTCGAAGAAGTTAAAATTTGGTCGCTGATCCTTTTTATTTAAAATGCAATTAAAATCTCCACAAATGACAATTTCTGCAGGGTTTTCTTGGAGTAGAAATAACATGTCACTTTTGAAAAAGGCTGCCCTTTCTCGTCATGCATTGTTGCCTGATGGTGCGTAAAGATTTATAAGAAAGTGGTGTTAAAAATTTTGCAGCTATTCCCCTCCCCGACTCTAAAAGGCACACGTTTGTCATGTCGATCCCTTCTTTAGCAAGGATGGCTGTTCCATACGCGTTTTCTGGAGCCACATTCAACACCTCTTTGATATTGACTTCCTGCAGGAAAGCGATATCTGTATCTGACTACTACAGAAAGTCCTTCAGTGCAGCTACCTTTGCTTGACTCTGAATTTTGTTTATGTTGAGAGTGGTCACGTTATATGTATGTTTCACTGTGAGACGCTACAAGACAATAAATAGAGACATGTTATTGGAGCCGCGTACAATAACTTCTGGTTAGATATATATAGTGTTATTTTATTTTACTTTTATTCCATTGAAGGTTTTCCTTCTTTTTTCTTTTTTCTCTTTCCTCTTAGAGTTCAGTGTGACAATTTTTAATAAAAAAATTCTTCCTCAAAAGTCCCCTCCGTCCCCCTTGCATCGGTTTGATCCTCCTTTTCGTCCGCCCAGTTAAATCGTGGCTCGGTGATGTCGTGCCCATGACCTTGTCCAAGTAGGGTTTCATTGTCCATATCCGATGTCGTATTGTCATACAAGGGTTCAAATGTTCCATGTGGCATGTCAGCCTGTTCTTGTTTCTTGATCCGATCCGAAGACTCGCCGACCGCTTCCTTTTGTGTATCTATTCGGTCTCCTGTATCTTCCTCAGCCGCTCTCTTAAAGGAGGGGCTAAGTTCTCTGCAGCTTGATGTGCTCTTCGTCTCTTTTTATTTTTTGATGATTTCGGTGAAATCGTCGGTGAAACCTTTGGTGAACTTCCTGGCGACTCCACGGAAGGTCGAGGAGAAGTCACCTGTCCCGCCTTCGTGGCGGAAGATTTTTGTGCTCCGTTAATTTCGGAGTCGGCCGTTGCTGCTGTTTCCACGACACGTGAGGTGGGTGGTGTCATTGGTTCGTCTTCTTGCTCCCCCCTTTTCCTTTGATGTTCCCTGAACCTGTCTGTGGTGTCCTGTCATCTGTGTGGTTGTCAGTTATTTGTTTCATCACTTCCTCTTTATGTCCATCTACTGTAGTTCCATCTGGGATGTTGGCCGTTTTGTACTCTGCCATGTCTACATCAGATATTATCGATGAAGCTTGTCGCTCGTTGGAAGAGTTGTCAGACTCAGAGAGCATGCGCGGTGCGCCCTCAGTGACGTCATTACTGGCCAGATTCTGATTGTCATCGTTAGTCAACTCCTCGGTGCTTCCCGTTTCCGTGCGCGCGTCGGAAGGTCCCGCCTGCTCGGCCATATTCTGTTGACAGGGGGCCCGGCTAGCTGCCGCGGCAGCGTACGTCACTTGCATGCTAACAACTTGTCCTGGGAGAGCCGCCTCGTTAATCGGTAACTGAGGGACACGCCTTCTACTGCACTCACTTCTGAGGTGCCCTGTGGCGTTACATAACGCGCAAGTTCGTGGCTGCCCATCATAAATTATGAGAGCGCGGTGGCCACAAATATTCAAGTAAGAAGAGATATGTCGTAAGAGCTCAATCTTAATCTGTCTAACTCCATTCAAAACCGGAAACATACATTGCTCCGAGCATTTTTCTGCAGTATTAGATATAACCCTACCATAGGGCTGAAGAGCAGCATTGATTGCTCCGGCAGGGACCTCGAACGGCAGTTCGAAAACTCTCACTGTTCGAATGCCTAGCCCAGCATTGAAACAAGAACGTCACTAACGGTTCCGTCTGCATGATTAAATTTCATTTTGCCACCACACTTGTCAACTATCGAGGAGCACAAATCAGAGGAAATCAATTTCAAAAAGACAGAATTGGAAACAAAAGAAAGATGAACGCCAATAATTTCGTCTCCTGTGATCTTAACTGTTTCTGAAAGCCACCTTTTGATCTCAAAAGCCTTTGGTCTTTTGCAGGTCCAATCAAAAGCGAATCTAACCGTATCTCTTCTTTCACAGTTAATTTCGTTCATTTTCTCATTTTAAATAACTGAAAGATGCAAAGTAAACAAAGCGCTCTACTGACCTTCGTAACTGCCACACAGCCGCTGTTTACGCCAGCCCTCCTAGCGCTGCCGCCACGCGTCCGTCCAGCTCGGCGGCCGAACAGCGAATATGTCATTTGGCTATTCATACAGAGACTCAATATTCTATCTTTCGTCAGGCTTGTATCTACAGCTTGCACTCGTACATCGGTTATGTAATTCCCCAACAGCTGAGACATTTCACTTGAAAGTCACTTGCGCGGTATCGAAGCGTAAATACTACACTCCTGGAAATTGAAATAAGAACACCGTGAATTCATTGTCCCAGGAAGGGGAAACTTTATTGACACATTCCTGGGGTCAGATACATCACATGATCACACTGACAGAACCACAGGCACATAGACACAGGCAACAGAGCATGCACAATGTCGGAACTAGTACAGTGTATATCCACCTTTCGCAGCAATGCAGGCTGCTATTCTCCCATGGAGACGATCGTAGAGATGCTGGATGTAGTCCTGTGGAACGGCTTGCCATGCCATTTCCACCTGGCGCCTCAGTTGGACCAGCGTTTGTGCTGGACGTGCAGACCGCGTGAGACGACGCTTCATCCAGTCCCAAACATGCTCAATGGGGGACAGATCCGGAGATCTTGCTGGCCAGGGTAGTTGACTTACACCTTCTAGAGCACGTTGGGTGGCACGGGATACATGCGGACGTGCATTGTCCTGTTGGAACAGCAAGTTCCCTTGCCGGTCTAGGAATGGTAGAACCGTGCACTATTCAGTGTCCCCTCGACGATCACCAGAGGTGTACGGCCAGTGTAGGAGATCGCTCCCCACACCATGATGCCGGCTGTTGGCCCTGTGTGACTCGGTCGTATGCAGTCCTGATTGTGGCGCTCACCTGCACGGCGCCAAACACGCATACGACTACCATTGGCACCAAGGCAGAAGCGACTCTCATCACTGAAGACGACACGTCTCCATTCGTCCCTCCATTCACGCCTGTCGCGACACCACTGGAGGCGGGCTGCACGATGTTGGGGCGTAAGCGGAAGACGGCCTAACGGTGTGCGGGACCGTAGCCCAGCTTCATGGAGACGGTTGCGAATGGTCCTCGCCGATACCCCAGGAGCAACAGTGTCCCTAATTTGCTGGGAAGTGGCGGTGCGGTCCCCTACGGCACTGCGTAGGATCCTACGGTCTTGGCGTGCATCCGTGCGTCGCTGCAGTCCGGTCCCAGGTCGACGGGCACGTGCACCTTCCGCCGACCACTGGCGACAACATCGATGTACTGTGGAGACATCACGCCCCACGTGTTGAAATTCGGCGGTACGTCCACCCGGCCTCCCGCATGCCCACTATACGCCCTCGCTCAAAGTCCGTCAGCTGCACATACGGTTCACGTCCACGCTGTCGCGGCATGCTACCAGTGTTAAAGACTGCGCTGGAGCTCCGTATGCCACGGCAAACTGGCTGACACTGACAGCGGCGGTGCACAAATGCTGCGCAGCTAGCGCCATTCGACGGCCAACACCGCGGTTCCTGGTGTGTCCGCTGTGCCGTGCGTGTGATCATTGCTTGTACAGCCCTCTCGCAGTGTCCGGAGCAAGTATGGTGGGTCTGACACACCGGTGTCAATGTGTTCTTTTTTCCATTTCCAGGAGTGTATATTACATTGCCTGTGTTATTCCGAATTACGAACATGCATGCATGTCCAAAGGAAATTTGCATCGTAATTCCGAATAACACAGGCACTGCATTATCGTAAATATTTCCTAGTCGTATCAAAGTAGTGCAGGGTAGGACTAGGAAGTGTGGTCGTTTATCGTTCCACTTTTATAACATGTACAAACGAATATCTGTGTACCGGAGAGATCCATATAATTTTTGACTATGATAAAAATTTTATACTGGACAGACACATTGTTTGATGTAACCGTGCAGAGTATATGCCACAGATGATGGGGTATATGCCCGAACACCAGTGTGGCAAAAAAATGCTTTTGAAGTGTAGCTAATGGTGTACGTCAATATGTCCTTAACTATATACATAGAAACTGTGGATCACCCAGCACACAATATTCTTCATACGGGTATACATGACATTTAGCTAGAAAAAACAGGGTATATGGACTCAGAATACGGGAAACAAATGGTACAATGTACATCTACATTTATACTCCGAACGCCACACTCTAGTGAGTGGAGGAGGGTACTTCTGATACCACGACCTGCCCCGCTTTATTCTGTACAATTCGTCGAAAAGTGTGTGGGGAAAATGTTTGTTGGTAAAGCTCTGCATTACATCTACAGGGTGTTTCAAAAATGACCGGTATATTTGAAACGGCAATAAAAACTAAACGAGTAGCGATAGAAATACACCGTTTGTTGCAATATGCTTGGGACAACAGTACATTTTCAGGCGGACAAACTTTCGAAATTACAGTAGTTACAATTTTCAACAACAGATGGCGCTGCAAGTGATGTGAAAGATATAGAAGACAACGCAGTCTGTGGGTGCGCCATTCTGTACGTCGTCTTTCTGCTGTAAGCGTGTGCTGTTCACAACGTGCAAGTGTGCTGTGGACAACATGGTTTATTACTTAGAACAGAGGATTTATGCAAGATGGTGCCCGGCCACATCGCACGGCCGACGTCTTTAATTTCCTGAATGAATATTTCGATGATCGTGTGATTGCTTTGGGCTATCCGAAACATACAGGAGGCGGCGTGGATTGGCCTCCCTATTCGCCAGACATGAACCCCTGTGACTTCTTTCTGTGGGGACACTTGAAAGACCAGGTGTACCGCCAGAATCCAGAAACAATTGAACAGCTGAAGCAGTACATCTCATCTGCATGTGAAGCCATTCCGCCAGACACGTTGTCAAAGGTTTCGGGTAATTTCATTCAGAGACTACGCCATATTATTGCTACGCATGGTGGATATGTGGAAAATATCGTACTATAGAGTTTCCCAGACCGCAGCGCCATCTGTTGTTGACACTTGTAACTACTGTAATTTCGAAAGTCTGTCTGCCTGAAAATGTACTGCATATTGCAACAAACGGTGTATTTCTATCGCTGCTCGTTTAGTTTGTATTGCCGTTTCAAATATACCGGTCATTTTTGAAACACCCTGTAAATTCTCAATTTTCTGATCGTGGTAATTTCGCGAGACGTATGTAGGGGGGAGGGGGGGGGGGGGAGAAATACACACTAAGAAAGAGAAATAAAAGAATAGAAGAAGAGCGACGATCTGCGAGGGAACTATCCAAATGGGACGGAAATCGGAGGATGTAATGTAAATGTACAGGAAACGAATGATTATAATTTGATAAAAATTGGATGATTTCTTCAAGAGAAAGAGCTTCACAAATTGAGCAAGTCAACAACACGTGGGTCAACCTTTGTCCCTTATGCAGGCAGTTATTCGGTTAGACACTGGTTGACAGAGTTGCTGAATATCCTCTAGAGGGCTATCGTGTGAAATTCTGTCCAAGTAGCGCGTCGGAGGGCCCTGCCCATAATGCTACAAATGTTTTGGATTGGAGAAAGATCCGGCAGCCTTGAAGGCCAAGGTGTGGTTTGGCAAGCACGAAGGCACGCGGTAGTAAGTCCCACCATGTACAGGCGGGCATTGTCTTATTGAAATGTTCACCCAAGATGGCTTGCCATGACGGGCAACAAAACGGGGCGTAGAATACCGTCGACGCTGTGGCGTAAGGGTGCCGCGGATGACAACCAAAAGGGTGGTGCTGTGAAATTAAATGAAGTGGCACCACAGACCGTCATTCCTGGCGAGCGACAGTAAGTTCGGTGTCCCACCGCTGTACGGGGCGCCTCCAGACACATCCTCGCTGGTTATCGGAGCTCAGTTTGAAGCGGCATTCATCCTTGAAGACAACTCTACTCCAGCCAGTGAGATTCCAAGACGAAAGCGAACTGGCTTGTTGGTGTACAGAGGTTGATGGCGGTCGGCGCAAGGGACGCCGTGACCTCAGTCCCTTTCTGCGAGCAGCCTGTTAACGGCCCTTGTGGTGACTGAAGCACCAGTTGCACGCCGGATCGATGATAATGATGAATCCGGGGCTCTGAGTGCCTCTCTGACGGTTGTTCTGACCTCTCGTTCTGTCGTCTCTCTACAGTCTAGGTTGACCGCTTCCTTCTTGACGCTGTCTTCGGTCATGGTTCCTGCCCATGTCGTCGAGTAGAGGCATTACTCCAATTCAGATATCGAGTGATTCGCCGATTACACCAATCGGCTTCTTTCAGCTCAACTACACGTAATCTCTCAAATGCTGACATCCGCGTGTATTGTTCACGGGCCTGTCTGCGAGGTGTAGCTACTGTCGACTAAATACACAGAGCGAAATTCCCAAAACTTTATGTTTTGACGGACTTGTCGCTTCTTTACTATTCTTGCCAGCTGTGCTCTGAAATTGCGCTGCAGCTTCACGTATTCCGCATAGGCCGCCAAAGTTTACGATTTTGCGTCTTCCGATACCTGTATGGATACAAATTTGTGACCAATTCGCATAACTCCTTCGTCGTCGTGTGTGCGTTCGTATGTTGTCCGAATTTTATTGAAACCTCCGCTCTCGAAACGTCGACAGTAAACCTTTCTGTGATGCGCAGAGCCTCTCTTGTAGCGTCTGCCCCTGGATTTTGTTGAGCATGTCCACAACGTTCTCCCACCGAATGAACGATCCCACGACGAGACGCTCCGCTCTCCTCAGGATCTCTTGTATCTCTTTTATTTATCGTGTTTGGTAAGGGCCTCCGACTGATGAACAGTACTCGAACTATTGTTTTATACACCTTTTCTTCCGTACATAAATTACATTTCTGTAAGATCCTCCTTGGGAATCTCAGTTTGGCATCTGCTTTTCCTCTTACTTGCTTTATGTGGTCATTCCGCCTTACGTCACTCCGAAAAGCTGAATATCACATGGATAAATTTTAAATCACATACAGAATTCAGTGTGTGTGATAGTACATCAGTAAAGAGATCAATTCTCGGCCATCTGACTGCGAGTTTTTAAAAAATCTTTTGAGTCTCTCAAAAACTGTTCTGCAATGCTCCTGTACGAGACAGACAACTTACCTCTTGCCACTGCATCAGCAACATGCTAAAATATTTCAAAAAGCAATACTGCGATGCATGCAGACTGCAATGCATGGATTAATTGCAACAATTGCTGCCATACTTCTTTACACACATCGAAATTTTTTTTGCATCACCCCGGTTCTCAGAGCCCTTGAAGATACATGTTGACTGTGGATATTGTATCACATACACAGTCCCTTTGACTGTTAAGAGGTGTCACTAAACTCGCTCAAAGGTGTAAACAACCATGCATGAGCAGCGCCTATTACAAGTCATTCCACCAGGAAGGAGGTACACGGCTCGTGATGTCTGTAGTTCAACCAAGCCTAGACGGTCAATACCGCGGTTCGATCACGTCCGGATTGTTACTTTGTGCCAGGAAGGGCTCTCAACAAGGCAGTGTCCAGGTATCTCGAAGTAAACCAAAGCGACGTTCTTCGGACATACAGAGAGGCAGGAACTGTCGATGACATGCGTCACTCAGGCCGCCAAAGGGCTACTACTGCACTGGATGACCGCTACCTACGAATTATTGCTTGGAGGAACCCTGAGAGCAACGCCGCCATGTTGAATAACGCTTTTCGTGCAGCCACAGAACGTCGTGTTACAACTCAAACTGTGAGCAATAGGCTGTATGGTGCGCAACTTCACTCCCGACGTTCATGGCGAGGGCCACCTTTGCAACCAGAACACCATGCAGCGCGGTGCAGATGGGGCCAACAACATTCAGAATGGATCGGTCAGGATTGGCATCACCTTCTCTTCCCCGATGAGTGTCGCATGTGCCTAGAACCAGACAATCGTCGGAGACGTGTTTGGAAGCAACCCGGTCATGCTGAACGCCTTAGACACAATGACCAGCGAGTACAGCAAGGCGGAAGATCCCTGCTGTTTTGGGGTGGCATTATGTGAGGCCGACGTACGCCACTGGTGGTCATGGAAAGCGCCATAACAGCTGTACGATACGTGAATGCCATCCTCCGACCGATTGTGCAACCATAGCGGCAGCATATTGGCGAGGCATTCGTCTTCATGGACGACAATTTGCGCCCCCGTCGTGCACATCTTGTGAATGACTTCCTTCAGCATAACGACTTCGCTCGACTAGAGTGACCAGCATGTTCTGCAGACATGAACCCTATCGAACATGCCTGGGAGAGATTGAAAAGGGCTGTTTATGGACGGCGTGACCCACATTCTGAGGGATCTACGCCGAATCGCCGTTGACGAGTAGGACAATCTGGAGCAACAGTGCTTTAATGAACATGTGGATAGTATGCCACGACGAATATAGGCAGGCATCAGTGCAAGAGGACATGCTACTGAGTATTAGAGGTACCAGTGAGTACAGCAATCTGGACCAATAACCTTAAACGATGTAAATCAAAGAAACCGATCAAAACTTTCAATTTCATATATTCAGAAAACTAATTATTTAAGTGCAGAGAAACCTTACGCAGACTTTTAATTATTCCACAATGTGTACACTCAATAAATGCGGTTCTAGCCACAACAAAGATACGAATATTGCTCTTGGTGTATCCATACACGACTTTGACAAAATCCGTGCAGTGCGCAAGCAACCAACAACTACGTGCAGTGAAAAGGCAAAATTACCAAAAAATCCTCAATTGATACCAAAGTCTTCTCTGCACGGCTTCCCTCTGTGTACGACCATTAGGGTTCTTTTGACGTGCTGAGTTCTGTCTAAGAGGAAGTCTTGAATCTAGTCCCAGATCTGGTCGGATGCTCCATAAGTGCGTATTTTGTTCATTAAATGACAGTGAAGGACAGTGTCATATGCTTTCCTGAAGTCGAGGAACACAGCATCAACCTGAGCGCCTATCTACAAGGTGCTGTGGATCTCATGGAGAAACCGAAGCAGCTGAGTTCCGCAAGATCTCTATTTGGGGAATCTATGTTAATTTTTATTGAGGAAATTTTCATTAATGTGATAATGCCTAAGCATAATCATCTTCCATAATTCGGTACTGCACTGAGGAGAGGTATCAATGTCGGTCGGTAGGGCCTGCCACGATGTCGGCGTTCCAAAACATCCCAAAGGTGTCGTATAGGATTCAGGTCAGGACTCTGAGCACGCTAGTCCATTACATCGATGTTATTGTCGTGTAACCACTCTGCCACAGGCTGTGCATTATGAACAGCTGCTCGATCGTGTTGAAAGATGGAATAGCCATCCCGGAATTGCTCTTCAACAGTGGGAAGCAAGAAGGTGTTTAAAACATCAAAGTTGGCCTATGCTGTGATAGTGCCACCCAAAACAACAAGGGCTGTAAGCCCCCTCCATGAAAAGCACGATCACACCATGACGCCACAGCCTCCGAATTTTACTGCAGGCACTACACACGCTGGCCTACGACGCTACCGGGCATTCGCCACATCCACACCTTGCCATCGGATGGCCACATTGTGTACCGTGATTTGTCACTTCACACAACGTTTTTCCACTGTTCTATCGTCCAGTGTTTACTCTCCTTACACCAAGCGAGGCGTCGTTTGGTATTTACCGGCATGATGTGTGGCGTATGACCAGCCGCTCGACCATGAAATCCAAGTTTTCTCACCTCCCGCCTAACTGTCATAGCACTTACAGCGGATCCTGATGCATTTGGAATTCCTCTGTGATGGTCTGGATATATGTCTGCCTATTAGATATTACGAGCCTCTTCAACTGTCGGCGGTCTCTGTCAACAGATTAGCTCGGCCTGTACGCTTTTGTGCTGTACGTGTCCCTTCACGTTTCCACTTCACTATCAAATTGGAAATAGTGGATCTAGGGATGTTAGGAGTGTGGAAGTCACGTGTACAGACGTATGACACATCTGACACCCGATCACCTGACCACGTTCGAAGTCCGTGAGTTCCGCGGAGCGCCCCATTGAACTATCTCACGATGTCTAATGACTACTGACGTCGCTGATATGGAGTACCTGGCAGTAAGCGGCAGGAGAATGCACCTGATATGAAAAACGTTTGTTTTTGGGCGTGGCTGGATACTTTTGATCACATGATGTAGATACCGACGACGATGACGTTGACTGCGTGTTCCTTGACTCCCGGAAGGCATTTAGTATAGTTCTGCACTTCCACCTAAGAAACAAAGTACGACTGTAGGAAACCTCAGACCGGCCATGTGACTGGATCGAAGAGTAAAAGTAACGTCGGGAGTATCCCATGGGAGTGTTTTGGACCGTTGTTTCTCACAAATTATATAAATGAGCTAGTAGATAACGCAGGAAATTCAGGAAGTTTTTTGCAGATGAGCCTGTTGTGTTTAGAAAAGTCCTAATGTTAGAAATTGTAGCGAAATACAGGAAGATCTGCAGAGGATCGATGCTTGGTGCAGGCAGTGGCAGTTGACCCTCAACATAATCATATATTACATATTGCGGATAAATAGGAAGAAAAACGCATCATAATATACATTATTGACTGCAGAACAATCACTGAAAGTATTCACAACTATAAATACAGGAGCATGCATACAGTGTGATTGAAAGTAAAACTATCACATAAAACTAATAGTGGATAAGGCAGATTCATTGGAAGAATTCTCAGGAAATGAAGTCCACTCACAAAGTAGGCAGCTTACAAAATCCTCATTCGACCAGTACTTGTTCATCAGTCTGGGATCCGTATCTGATAGGCCTGATGGAGCAAACAGAGAAGATCATCATGAAGATCTTCAACGAACTCCAGTGGCAGTCTGTACAAGAGAGGCGTTCTACACCACTCACTACTTTATTTGTACTCTATATATGTCAATAAACATAGGTACTGATGTACAGGAGATTCTGTGATGATTTATAAACTTTCAGGGTGGTGGAGATGCTAATGCATCAATTTGACGTAAGGTACCCGGGCCTGGATTGAACGAATCGAAAGTTAAAAGCGAAAATCGTTGTCGTACTTCTGACAGTAGAAAACATGTACAGGTTTATCAAGACTTAGTACCCACTTTTCTGGAACTTATCCCACCTGTTATTCATCAACGGATGTGGTTCCAACATGATGGAGTCCCACCTCACTTTGGACTGAGGGTTTGGGAACACCGGGATCAGGCAGTCTCTGAATAGTGAATAGGCAGAGGATGTCGTTTTCCGTGGCTAGTATATTCACCTGATTTCACCCCACTTTATATCTTCTTATGTGGCCATGTGAAAAGTCTTGCGTACGAGACGGTCATAGAGAATGAAAAGGATATCTTGGAAAGAATTCTCGCTACCTGCAACGTTGTTCAAACGTCACTGGTGATATTAAAACGTGTACGACAGAAATGTTTGTGGCGAATGCCATACCTGAATTGACGCTAGGTGACGCTATTTTGAACAACTGTTGCAAATGTAGCAGCTTGTGAAACTTTTGTAGGTAAATGGAATTTTATTATGTACAGCAGACTTAGGATTTTCAGTCTATCTCACATCAAGTAATGTTCGCCGTTATTGTCCAACAACAAAGGACATTTTCTGAGGTGTATTTAACGGGAGTACTGCACGTAATGATCAGGGTGAGTTTGAATGGGGCGTCAGGCTATGGCGAAATTAGAATAAATGTTCATGTGTACCTTCCTACTCGGTCATTTACAGACTAGGATCCCTTGTCTCAAACTGATGCACTTACTCTTCTGCATCACTCCTGAGAGTTTGTAACATTATTACGGAATCACTCTCTATATCGATGTATACAGTGCAGTTGAATGGCTCAGTTACATTATCTGAGCCAATATACGATTCTGTGGAATATCCACTCATGCTCATAAATTAAGGATAATGCTCATACATGGCGAAACAACGCTTTGGTGGGCGGTTTGCGGGTTTAAATCACCTCAGGGTAAGACCATGCGGTGCATTTGACATGCGGTCGTCGCACGGTGGCACTGGCAGCAGTCCACATGCGCAGAGGTGTGCTGGTGCATGTCAGAGTACGGTGCAGCGAGTAAATGTGCAGACGTTTTCAGACGTGCTAATGGTGACTGTGTATTGAAAATGGCTCAAAAGACACATATTGATGACCTTATGAGGGTTAGAATACTAGCTTGACTGGAGGCTGATCAAACACAGCAGATCGTAGCACGGTCCCTCCGTTTGCCACAAAGTGTGATCTCAATATTATGGCAACGATTCCAGCAGACAGGAAACGTGTCCAGGCGCTACAGTACGGGACGTCCGCAGTGTGCAACACCACAAGAAGACCGATATCTCACCATCGGTGCCCGCAGAGGGCCACGGAGTGCTGCAGGTAGCCTTGTTCAGGACTTTACCGCAGCCATTGAAAGAGTTGTCTCCAGACACACAGTCTACAGACGACTGAACAGACATGGTTTATTCGCCCAGAGACCTGCAAGGCGCATTCCACTGACCCCTGGTCAGAGCCTGTAAAGCCTGGTGTCAAGAACACAGTACATGGTCATTTGAACAGTGGTCCCAGATTATGTTCATGGACGAGTCCAGGTATAGTCTGAACAGTGATTCTCGCCAGGTTTTCATCTGGCATGAACCAGGAACCAGATACTAACCTCTTAATGTCCTTGAAAGGGACCTGCATGGAGGTCGTGGTTTGATGGTGTGGGGTGGGATTACGATTGGTGCACGTACACACCTGCATGTCTTTGACAGATGAACTGTAACAGGTGAGGTGTACCGGGATGTCATTTTGCACCAGTATATCCGCCTTTTCAGGGGTGCAGTGGGTCCCACCTTCCTCCTGATGGATGATAACACACAGCCCCACCGAGCTGCCATCGTGGAGGAGTGCCTTGAAACAGAAGACATCAGGCAAATGGAGTGGCCTGCCTGTTCTCCAGACCTAAACCCCATAGAGCACATCTGGGATGCTCTCGGTCGACATATTGCTGAATGTCTTCAAACCCCTACGACACTTCAGGAGCTCAGACAGACACTGGTGCAAGAATGGGAGGCTATACCCCAGCAGCTGCTTGACCACCTGATCCAGAGTATGCCAACCTGCTGTGCGCCTTTGTACATGTGAATAGTGATCATATCCCATATTGATGTCAGGGTACATGGGCACGAAACAGTTGCGTTTTGTAGCACATGTGTTTCGAGACGTATCACCAATACCATGGACTTACAGATCCGCGTCGTGTGTGTTCCCTATGTGCCTATGCTGTTAGCTCCAGTTTTGTGTAGAGCCACGTTGTGTGGCACCACATTCTGCAATTATCCTTAATTTATGAGCATTAGTCTAGATGTAAATCTGCACAGGCGCAGGCCAAGTTATTCTGTACACTCTCACCAGATGTACGCTGTGCCACTAATCATGAAGTGGTTTTTGGAGTGTAGACACAGATGTGGCTGTAGGTGTGCCGAGGTGTAGCGGTGGTGATGTTGCAGGGAGACGGTGTCGTACGACGTGGTGGTGCAGGTGGAGCGCGGCAGCCCGCTGCTGGGAGCGCTGAGTGCGGCGGTGCTGCGAGTGGTGCAGGCGGCGCTGGTGCAGCCCTCAGAGTTCGTGGCGGGGGCGGAGCCGCTGGCGCAGCAGGAGGCGGGGCCGGCGGCGCTGCGCAGCCAGCTGGTGGTGCTGAGCCCGCAGCACCTGCAGGGCGCCGCCGCGCTGCTGCTGGCCGGCTGCGCCGCCGCCGCCGCTACACTGGCTGCCGAGCTGCTCCTGGCGCGGCTGCTGCGCGGCGCTCGGGGCGACGGCGTCGGGCGCAGGCGCAGGTGTAGGGGGGCCCGCCCTAATCCCCGCCTCACATCACTCCGTAAAATCCACATCACTCGTGCCACAATGTTGCATTCGCTACCCGAGTGAAGTAATAATGACTGATGCACCTTGAAACGTTATCGTGTCTCTGCCAAAAATACGAAAAATTATAGCTGTTACATAGTGCGCCTCTACCTCACAGATAGGGAAAAGAACTCTGCGACACTTTTATCAAGATTTCTGAACTCCTGCCTCTTGCAGTTTCACATAAACACAAAATCGACATTATTCCGATTTGTGTGAGAGGTATGAATTGACGCCTGCCTAGAATCTGCCTCAAACATCCAGTCACAAAGGTGCCATATACCCACAGTCTACTTGTATGCATCAAGGAGACGATGACTCATTGGACTCTAAGTCTATTGTTATGAAAATTCTTTCATGATTTCTAGATGTAATAAACAAATGTATAAAATGACAGCTTACATTAATGACGAGATGTACATGTATAAAGCTAAAAATAAAGCACATTATTTAAGATTTATTGTCGTTGTTGTTGTTGTGGTCTTCAGTATTGAGACTGGTTTGATGCAGCTCTCCATACTACTCTACCCTGTGCAAGCTTCTTCATCTCCTAGTAACAACTGCAACCTACATCCTTCTGAATCTGCTTAGTGTATTCATCCCTTGATCCCCCTCTACGATTTTTACCTTCCACGTGGCCCTCCAATACTAAATTGGTGATCCCTTGATGCCTCAGAACATGTCCTACCAACCGGTCCCTTCTTCTTGTGAAGTTGTGCCACAAACTCCTCTTCTCCCCAACTCTATTCAATACCCTCACATTAGTTATGTGATCTACCCATCTAATCTTCAGCATTCTTCTGTAGCACCACATTTCAAAAGCTTCTATTCTCTTCTTGTCCAAACTATTTATCGTCCATGTTTCACTTCCATACATGGCTACACACCATACAAATACTTTCAGAAATGACTTCCTCACACTTAAATCTATACTCAATGTTAACAAATTTCTCTTCTTCAGAAACGCATTCCTTCCCACTGCCAGTCTACATTTTATATCCTCTCTACTTCGACCATCATCAGTTATTTTGCTCCCCAAATAGTAAAACTCCTTTACTACTTTAAGTGTCTCATTTCCTAATCTAATTCACTCCACATTACCCGACTTAATTCGGCTACATTTTGCTTTTGTTGATGTTCATCTTATACCCTCCTTTCAAGACACTGTCCATTCCGTCCAACTGCTCTTCCAAGTCCTTTGCTGTCTCTGACAGAATTACAATGTCATCGGCGAACCTCAAAGTGTTTTTTTTTCTTCTCCATGGATTTTAATACCTACTCCGAACTTTTCTTTTGTTTACTTTATTGCTTGCTCAGTATACAGATTGAATAACATCGAGGATAGGCTACAATCCTGTCTCACTCCCTTAACAACTACTGCTTCCCTTTCATACCCCTCGACTCTGCCATCTGCTTTCTGTACAAATTGTAAGTAGCATTTCGTTCCCTGTATTTTTCGTCTGCCACCTTCAGAATTTGAAAGAGAGTATTCCAGTCAACATTGTCAAAAGCTTTCTCTAAGTCTACAAATGCTAGAAACTTAGGTTTGCCTTTCCTTAATCTAACTTCTAAGATAAGTAGTAGGATCAGTATTGCCTCACGTGTTCCAATATGTCTACGGAATCCAAACTGATCTTCCCCGAGGTTGGTCTGTACTAGTTTTTCCATTCGTCCATAACGAATTCGCGTTAGTATTTTGCAGCCGTGACTTATCAAACTCATAGTTTGATAATTTTCGCATTTGTTAACACCTGCTTTCTTTGGGTTTGGAATTATTATATTCTTCTTGAAGTCAGAGGGTATTCCGCCAGCCTCATACATCCTGCTCACCAGAAGGTAGAGTTTCGTCAGAATTGGCTCTCCCAAGGCTGTCAGTAGTTCTAATGGAATTTTGTCTACTCCCAGGGCCTTGTTTCGACTCAGACCTTTCAGTGATCTGTCAAACTCTTCACGCAATATCATATCTCCCATTTCATCCTCTTCTACATCCTTTTCCATTTCCATAATATTGTCCTCAAGTACATCGCCCTTGTATTGACCCTCTATATACTCCTTCCACCTTTCTGCTTTCCCTTCTTTGGTTAGAACTGGACTTCCATCTGAGCTCTTGATATTCATACAAGTGGTTCTCTTTTTTCCAAAGGTCTCTTTAATTTTCTTGTAGGTAGTATCTATCTTACCCCTAGTGAGATAAGCCTCTACATCCTTACATTTGTCCTCTATCCATCAATGCTTAGCCATTTTGCACTTCCTGTCGATATCATTTTTGAGACGTTTGTATTCCTAATTGCCTTCTTCATTTGCTGCATTTTTAAATTTTTTTCCTTTCATCAATTAAATTCAATATTTCTTTTGTTACCCAAGGATTTATTTTTACCTACTTCATCCTCTGCTGCCTTCACTACTTCATCCCATAAAGCTACCCATTCTTCTTCTACTGTATTTCTGTCAATTATTCCCTTATGCTCTCCCTGAAACTCTGTACAACCTCTGGTTTAGTCAGTTTATCCAGGTCCAATCTCCTTAAATTTCCACCTTTTTGCAGTTCCTTCAGTTTTAACCTACAGTTAATAACCAATGGATTGTGGTCAGAGTCCACATCTGCCCCTGGAAATGTCTTAAAATTTAAAACCTGGTACCTCAATCTCTGTCTTACCATTATATAATGTATCTGAAACCTGTCAGTATCTCCAGCCTCTTCCATGTATACAACCTTCTTTTATGATTCTTGAACCAAGTGTTAGCTATGATTAAGTTGTGCCCTGTGCAAAATTGTACCAAGCGGATTCCTCTTTCATTTCTTCCCCCCAATCCATATTCACCTACTTCCGAATTCCAGTCACCTATGACTATTAAATTTTCGTCTCCCGTCACTATCTGAATAATTTCTTTTATCACATCATACATTTCTTCAATTTTTTGTCATCTGCAGATCTAGTTGGCATATGAACTTGTACTACTGTAGTAGGTTTGGGCTTAGCCTCTATCTTGGCCACAATAATGCGTTCACTTTGCTGTTTGTAGTAACTTACCCGCACATCTATTTTCCTATTCATTATTAAACCTACTCCTGCATTACCCCTATTTGATTTTGAATTTATAACCCTATATTCACCTGACTAAAAGTCTTTGTTCCTCCTGCCACCGAACTTCACTAATTCCCACTATATCTAACTTTAATATATGCATTTCCCTTTTTAAATTTTCTAGCCTACCTGCCCAATTAAGGGATCTGACATTCCACGCTCCGATCCGTAGAACACCAGTTTTCTTTCTCCTGATAACGACATCCTCTTGAATAATCCCCACCCGCAGATCCGAATGGGGGACTATTTTACCTCCAGAATATTTTTCCGAAGAGTTATTATTTAACCATACAGAAAAGCTGCATAACATTTGTTATTGACTAGAAACACAGCTTGTAAGGTGTCAGCAAATAATTCTTATTTGTTAGTGTAACAATGTTGAAATGAGTGTCTAGAAACAAAAACATTTTACTTGTACATGATATTTAGAAAATGTGTTAGGAATAGATTTTACTTGATTACTATATTTATAAAAACAATATTTCTAAGAAAATCGATGTGAAAAACTCCTCACTTTCGATAACAAACTTCTATAAAAAAACAAACTACACACTTAAATAAGGAAAGAAAATAATTAAAAATTAATAATAGCATAAAAATTTTCTACTCATAACATTTTTAATTATAATTTGGAACAATATAAAAATATAAATTAGTAATACAAACTAGCATAGAACAGAATAACGCAGCTGAACAGTATGCAACAAAATTTAGACACCAGAATAATTTTTGACTGACTTAGACAACAATTCAATCATTGCTTAAATTCAGTGCAAAAATTAAATTAGAAGGGTGGTGATATGTAAGGTGTCAGGCAAATCCAACACCTTCCATGAAAACCCTGACATAATAAGCAAATCTAGTAGTATGTCACATTGCTCCGAATAAATCGTGACCTTAAATTAACCAAAGTAATACAAGTAACGAGTGAGCAAATGGAATACCACAGACTAACACAAGAATGCCTAAATGCATGTCGTACCTTCCCACCGTGAGGCAAACGCAGTTCCGAGGGGAGAAACGAGGACAGAAGCCGAGAGCAGAACCGTGTTAAGGTAGAAGGCCCTACGATACGGGACGGACTGGACACCCACGTCGCCAGCCTTCCTCTAAGTCTACCACCCGCACGTTTTAGCGTGAGACTTTTTCGCGTCCCTGTTACATCAAGGACCACCCCCAGCCTATGTTAAAAACTAGAGCCCTCCAGAAAAACAGTATAGATCTTACGATAACACAAAAAGGGCCACTACCACCCGCAAATTTTAGCGTGAGACTTTTTCGCGTCTCAGGTACGTCAAGGACCACCCCCCAGCCCATGTTAAAAGATAGAGCTCTCCAGAAGAACAGTATAGATCTTACGATAACGCTAAAAGGACCACACCAGCTGCAGGTTTTAGCATGAGACTTTTTAGCGTCTCTGCTACGTTGCAAACTTTTAAAACATTGCCCCACCACAAAAACTATAACGTTTCTCGTTGGATAGACACAATTTTTGTAGGCGGAGCTTAAGGTTAACATTGAGACCCTGATTGGTCAGATGAAAACACAGCCAGATAGCTTTTTTAAATCTACTTCGGTAAATTGTAGTAAGGAGAAGTTAGGAGAGTTAGTTCCGAGATGGCGATGTGAGCGGAGCTGTGCTGCCCGCCGCTGCCCTGACGCTGCCTAAACACCGACAAGGTAATGAACGCACGCGATGCCGCATTTTTGAGCGCATAAGGCTTCACTCAGAACTGAAGATTCTTTTACAGGGAGTGCAGTGGAGCTGATGCTGAGATCATTTAGTATTTGGTTATATCATCGCTAGTCTCACTGAACTCTTCTGAATTCTACATGTCATGTGTGGTCTGGCGTCTCCTTACCAGCAACAGGTCCCAGGTTAAAACTAGTCAATTCCCTAAAAAAAAAAAAAAACACGCTCAGAGCATCGTTGCGCGAAAGTGGTGTGGTAGGGAGACACGATATAGAACAAACAGACACCACCATGAATGTTTAGAAGCTTTCACAATTTTCAAACGTAAGTATACCGTTTTCATAATCTGTTTCAGATTAGCAGCTGTCTTTGTGTTCGCATCTAACGTTTCATTATTTTCTAAAGTTCATTTCAATTTCTGAAGTCTCTTAACTTCTAAAACAAAAAACAAAATCTCCTTGTAAGACTCCTATAGTTCCCTTTCATTATCACTTTATTTGCTTTCCAGTGCACTTTGCATCCTTCAGAACAATTTCGGCTTTTCCGTTGCTAAATTTCGTATTAGAGAAGACTGAGCTATGGTTCAATCTAGCCGTGACCTATTTCGTTTTACGATTTGCAAGCATCATATGGTTGTCATGTTGGTTCATTTCAGAGTTGCAGATGCATCTATAACGTCATTATAAGTCTTCTATGCTTTCGTATGTAACCCAACTCACGACTATGATTCTATGAAATGTTTATCCCTTGCTCTCCTATTCCTAAACTCTGGCATACGTGAGTGAATGTGTAATGTTATGTAAGCCTCATTGCCCTTTTCTTAACTAATCTGTGCCTAATTTTATTCTGAGAAGGTCACTAATACACTCCTGGAAATGGAAAAAAGAACACATTGACACCGGTGTGTCAGACCCAACATACTTGCTCCGGACACTGCGAGAGGGCTGTACAAGCAATGATCACACGCACGGCACAGCGGACACACCAGGAACCGCGGTGTTGGCCGTCGAATGGAGTTAGCTGCGCAGCGTTTGTGCACCGCCGCCGTCAGTGTCAGCCAGTTTGCCGTGGCATACGGAGCTCCAGCGCAGTCTTTAACACTTGTAGCATGCCGCGACAGCGTGGAAGTGAACCGTGACGGACTTTGAGCGAGGGCGTATAGTGGGCATGCGGGAGGCCGGTGGACGTACCGCCGAATTTCAACACGTGGGGCGTGAGGTCTCCACAGTACATCGATGTTGTCGCCAGTGGTCGGCGGAAGGTGCACGTGCCCGTCGACCTGGGACCGGACCGCAGCGACGCACGGATGCACGCCAAGAGCGTAGGATCCTACGCAGTGCCGTAGGGGACCGCACCGCCACTTCCCAGCAAATTAGGGACACTGTTGCTCCTGGGGTATCGGCGAGGACCATTCGCAACCGTCTCCATGAAGCTGGGCTACGGGCCCGCACACCGTTAGGCCGTCTTCCGCTCACGCCCCAACATCGTGCAGCCCACCTCCAGTGGTGTCGCGACAGGCGTGAATGGAGGCACGAATGGAGACGTGTCGTCTTCAGCGATGAGAGTCGCTTCTGCCTTGGTGGCAATGATGGTCGTATGCGTGTTTGGCGCCGTGCAGGTGAGCGCCACAATCAGGACTGCATACGACCGAGGCACACAGGGCCAACACCAGGCATCATGGTGTGGGGAGCGATCTCCTACACTGGCCGTACACCTCTGGTGATCGTCGAGGGGACACTGAATAGTGCACGGTACATCCAAACCGTCATCGAACCCATCGTTCTACCATTCCTAGACCGGCAAGGGAACTTGCTGTTCCAACAGGACAATGCACGTCCGCATGTATCCCGTGCCACCCAACGTGCTCTAGAAGGTGTAAGTCAACTACCCTGGCCAGCAAGATCTCCGGATCTGTCCCCCATTGAGCATGTTTGGGACTGGATGAAGCGTCGTCTCACGCGGTCTGCACGTCCAGCACGAACGCTGGTCCAACTGAGGCGCCAGGTGGAAATGGCATAGCAAGCCGTTCCACAGGACTACATCCAGCATCTCTACGATCGTCTCCATGGGAGAATAGCAGCCTGCATTGCTGCGAAAGGTGGATATACACTGTACTAGTGCCGACATTGTGCATGCTCTGTTGCCTGTGTGTATGTGCCTGTGGTTCTGTCAGTGTGATCATGTGATGTATCTGACCCCAGGAATGTGTCAATAAAGTTTCCCCTTCCTGGGACAATGAATTCACGGTGCTCTTATTTCAATTTCCGGGAGTGTATATTAAATACCGTAAATGTAAATTTTATTCAAAAAGTACTTGAAGTGAAGTGAAGCGCAGCTGGACAGCAAGAAACTCTTAAGCGTGCAATCCCCACAACGGTAATAGTTGTGAATCTTTGAGTATGGACTATAAAAAAAAGGCAGTTGATTTATTTTTTTTAAAAAAAGAGGACTGTTAATCTGTATCTTGTCGAAAGAGGACGTCGCTCAGAACGTATTGTTACATTTAATGAAAATTGCTATTTCAGTGATATAACCGAGTAAAGTATGTGTACGAGTTGCCAAATATGTATGTATACAAATTTTCTGGAAGCGAAGAACAGAAATATCTTGTATTTGGAAAAGGAAGTGAACTTAATTGTCGTCGCCGGCTATCGATCGACATAATTGTAAGTGTACAAAGTTCACTAAGATACAGGAAAGGAAATGCATTCTCTATAGTTTTCATTCAATACTTAACAACTTCTCATCATTCCTTAATTGCAGTAATTGGATTATGTTCTTGTATAATAGTATAGGCTGAACTCCACTGACCAATTTTGATGCAACAGGACGTGTAGTTTGAAGGCAGATTGCTGTTTGATTTTATTTACTTACAGCAGTGGTCCCTTAGGTATGAAAAGCTACGAAAACTTGGGCTCGAAGCTATCCACAATACGGCCAAGTAACCAACAGGATTGAATTTTAAATCTTGAAGAACAATAACTTCCTTCAAATTATAATACGTCACCAACTGGTGCAGAAGCTGATCATTTAAGGAGGCGACAACCAAAATTCAGGTACCAGTTACGACTGAGAGTAAAGTCTCCATCAAAAATCAATCTCTCTCTCTCTCTCCAAAACATATACAAATATTCATATTATTATGATAAAAGTCATTTTATAAATGAATGTGGATGTGTTTCATTTTTTTCTGTACGGTGGTTTAGTCTGCTCCAGAAAATCAGCTGTAGTCTTACAGAATGGCCTTGTAGTTTCCAGGTAGGCAAAGAGGTCTTCCCCTTGTGTGAAAGTTACCGGTGTTGATTAGGCGGAAGCCTCATCTCTGGGTTTTCCTGGCCACGGGGGCTTGTGGGAGAAGTTTTAGTGTGAGATAGTCAGTCTGCTGCCAGCTCTCCGAGGGTCTGCAGCCGATGTCTCTTCGGAGAAGGTTGGTCCATAACGAGAGATAAGCTTTTACTTTTTGGCCTCGCACTTTGTCTTATAGAGATTGTTTTGCTGGGTCGCAGCAATGAATGCAAGGCTTTTGCCGAATTTCAGTTTGATTCCTAATGCAGACTTTGATTCGTAAGAAGAACGTAGCACAAAGGTGTTGCATATTTTGAAGCGATCTCACTTAGGAAGTGCCCCCTCGGTTCAGTGTGAATGTTTGTGTGTCTGCGACTGCGTGTGTATACATTCCATTCTTTTCCGAATCTTGACAATTTTTGCCTCTATGTCAATTTTCTTTGTTTCATTACTATATGTCCGTTGGAAACCACCCACGTTGGTTAATATTGTCTGTTGGCCCTCTGCCATTACCCTTCTTCTATTCAAATGTGTCCTCTGTAAAATGTTAATTGTACGCGGCTGCGTGGTTTAATGTTACTAAAATTTGGCCACGATACGTATAAATTGTTTTTCCGTGAACCACGTGTCCACACGAGTTAACTGTGAGCCTAACTCTCCTGTGGTCCCCAGTTTCTGTCCAAGAGTTTACTTATTGCTCTGATTTTGGAATACTACATATATCCTGTCCGGATTATAAACTGCATTTGGGTTTGTGATTTCATGTTAAGCGCGTAAGCGTGTATGTGTGGCCCTCGCTGAGGCTAGTTCTTCAAACCGAGGTTCAACAATTTCTCAAGACAGCGAATGTGAGTCTCAATACGAGTATTACACTTCTCCCGTCCGCCTCTAATTACGACCGCGATTCTAAATTAAAAGATTATCTTGTTAGTTGTACAGTGTTTCACAAGCAATCGTACGTAGTTAAACAGCAGTTATATGTAGATGTCGTATATCACTGTCGTAAGAAATAAATAATTTTGTTTCAAGTCTTATCCAGTGTACTGATGTTATGTCTCCTTCACCTACGCCATTCACCTTGTTGTTTCCTTAGCAGCCTATCCATAGCGTTTCCATGCGCACAGGTCCAGTAATTAGTGTTCCCTTTTTATTTAAAACAAATTGTTTGGAATAGATCTTGCTTCCAGGAATGTTGCTGCCAGCTGCTCTTATTCAGTGTTCACGCATTTTTTACTTTATTTTAATATTTGATTCATGTGAACAATCCCTGGATCATATTAATAATTACGTGGCATTTTTTTATGAGTGACATTACAATGAATGTTCTTATGGCTAAATTAATTAATTTTCCAACTCAGTCGAACCTCGTGTTTGGCGTGTGGCTAGAGTTGGTGGCAACCCAATCTTTTACTTTGATCTTCATGTCAAATAGCATTTGCATTTGAGTGTTGCTCTTTTAGCCATCTGGATATATCTCAGGGCTCCACTCATTTCATAAACACCACTTAAGTGCACGTCACTTACACAGGGCGACTTCCTTTATCCACGTCATTTACATCCTTTACAATTCTTACTTCAGCCCATCGCTGTTGTGCCTAGAATCCAAAATTCCGCTTCGAGGGTCAGTTATCTCCAGTTCCACTACTGCATTCTGTTGGCAGACATTATTAACTCCCTTCGCCAGCACTGTTTCGTCACGTTGTTCCTAGAAAGTGACTGAACCATCTGACATAAAAATCTTTCGTCAGTTCACACGCACACAATTACATATTGTTGGGATGTAGTAACTAAATGTAACTATCAATTACGGCCTAACATCTACGGTAGCAGAAAAGTTATTTTCTACTGTGACTCTATAAAAGGTGGCACTATGTACAATTGTACTATTTGTTTAGACACTTTCTTGACAGGGCAGGACTAGAACATGAATGTGGCAAAACAATGAGAAACAGTCCTCTTATTGCATTCGTCTTCTCTAATCGCCCATCCTTTGTCACCATCAACCACACCAATTGCTATACCTTCTATCCCACTGTAGGTAAGCCCCATGGCTCCGCCCTCCCTCCTCTCCTTTATCTTCTCTACGCTGCTGATATTCCCAAACCACCTACACTAATCCACCTCCTTCAGTATACTGATGATACCGCTTTCCTTGATCTTTGTGCTACACTCCAGAAATCCCAACGCTCGTTCCAAACCCACCTCTGTCAGTTTACCTCCTAGTGTGACCAGTTGCTCCGGAACGAGGTCATTAGAGACGGAGCGCAAGCTCGGCTGAGGGAAGGATGGGGAAGGAAATCGGCCGTGCCCTTTCAAAGGAACCATCCCAGCATTTGCCTGGAGCGATTTAGGGAAATCACGGAAAACCTAACTCCCGAATGCGAGTCCAGTGTGCTAACCACTGCGCCACCTCGCTCGGTTGCTCCGGAAGATCAATCCTTCCAAAACTCAGGTGGTAGCAATAAGACATATCATTTGCACCCTCCATCTCCATGACTTCTATCTCATCATTTACGACTGTTCTATCCAGTTAAAAAACACACTAAAATATCTCCTATTAACCATCGACTGGCAACTAATGAAGAATCCTCATCTATTAACTATCCAGCAGAAAGTCCGCAATACACTAAAACTACTAACTGGCTGAACTTGGAGATTGCACACGTTCACTGTCCTACATACGCATCCTTTGCTATGAAAATGTAGCGCTGATAGCAGCCCCTCTTTCTTCTAAGTTCTATAAGTCTCTCCAGAATCTCGAATGCCATGCACTCTGCCTCACCTTCCGCATCTATCTACCTTCCCCTCACATGGGTCCTTCAGCAACTTATGAAATTCCCACGTCTCCTCACCCACACTGAACTCCTCCAAACAACATACACCATCTGCAAACTCGACTCCATTGACACTATTGTTTCCCCTCTACTTTCCAATCCTAGTACGCTGCGGCAACTCTACCAACGAATCCCACCAGCTCTATGCCTGATCACCCTCCACATACTCTCCCAATGCAACTTCAACAACAGTGTCCTCCACTCATATCATGAAATCAGTTGACATTTATATCCCCTAAGGACTTTAAACCTACTCCACCCTTTCCACCCAGTCAGGGATCCCTCTTCCTCCCTTCCCCATATTGTCCCCAACCCCCTTTTTTCCCTTCTGCCCTTCTCTGCCTAGAGCTTTCTCCTCAACAAAGTATAGTCTCACTAATAACCCTCTACTGTAACCCCTCTTGAATCTCAACAGCCACTCCTACATCATTGATACATCTGCACCACTCTTCTATCCATGTACGACCTCCATTCTACCCTCCTTAGCGACCAGACCTTCTCCTTCGACAACAGCCTACATACCACAGAGCATGTCCTTCCAGCTTCAGTGCAAGTAAAGTGCTTCTTTTCTACATCAGTGTTCTGTATCAAGGTTTTTAAAAATGTTTTTAAATGTAATCTTATTGGGTTTCTGATTTTTATCTTTTATTACAACTGTTTTTATCTAAAAGCGAAGGAATTCATGTCTCCTATATATAAAATCTTCCATTTTCTTCACCTTTAAAATTATTAAATTCATTTGCAAATACCTCGCCTTTCTGTTGATTATTCTTTCATCTCATTTATATTTCCTTATCAGTTGGTCTAAGAGCGGGTTGACGGTATCACTGACAGCCCTCTGCCCCCCTCCCCTGCGACTTCTGCCTACGTGGGACGAGGGGGGTGAATTAACAATAAAGGAAAAAAAACAGAGAAAATCGATTACATATATGAATAGCGACGGTCCACAGTTTACTTAAATCTGGTAGCAGTTTGATGCATGGCAATTGATGTCCTGTATCTAATATAATGAAATCTAAATAACTTTAACAAAAAGAGGGTCAGCATTGGTAGCTGAATTAGAAATTTTATTTCTGTTGCAAATGGCTATCAGCCACTGTGTGACCGTCGTCACTGCCGTAGATGAAACAAAAATGAAATAATCAGACTGCAGTATAACATACATCTCCGTAACAAAACAAGTAAGAAAATGCGGAAGAGGTCGTTTCCATCGTCTTATATAGTATTAAAGCCCTGTGGACTCATAAATAAAAGCAGTAAAATAGCAATACTGTACATATCAGTACTTGTCAGGTCCAAGATTGAAACACAACTGGGTTTGCTGCTTACAGGGAGCTACGCAGTTATACGCATCGCCAACAGCGGGCGCACCAGCGCCCTCTTTAATGATTATTTTTACAAAATCTTTTATTAATGCAAAAATAAGACATAACTAAATATAGTATCCACGCACACATCAAGAACCTTAAAAATAGTATTAAATTAGTTGAGGAGATAAAAGACGTACCTTTAACAGATACAATGACATTTGTGTCGTTAGATACTGTCAATAAGAACATTCCTATTGAGCAAACTGTTGACATTATTACCGTCAATTTGAGAAATAAAAATAATATGTCTGACAATGAAATTAGTGAATTTGTAGATCTCTTATCGTTTTGTCTGAAATACAAATGCTTTTCTTTAAATGAACAAATATGTGTACAACATGAGGGATTGAGTATTGGAAGCTCCGTTTCGGGATTATTAGTGGATATTCTCATCAACTATTTAGAGATAAATTTTGTCCATGATTTTTCCAACCTTAGCTGAAAAAATAGTTTATTATTACAGATACTTGGACGATACTCTTTGACAGGTAGATGAGACTGTAAGCAAATTCAATACACTGCACAGAAGTATTGTGTTCACCGTAGAGAAAGTGAATAGCCGTTCCACTATTTTTTGGATTTAACTATTACTAACGAGAATGGTAAACATGTGTTTCATGTGTACAGAAAAGCCACTTCCACAAATGTAATCCTTAATCATGGTTCTCAGGATCCGAACCAAAACAAGAAGGCTCTCTTCCACTTTACTTTTAAAAGATTATTTAGGTTACCACTTTCCAAACAAAATCATGATAAAGAACTAAAGGAAATAAGCCACAAATAATAACTACCAAAAGCAGAATGTGAATGATATTTATAAAATGGTTACCAAAAAGTATGATCAACTCAATAGCAACCAGTTGCGTAAAATAATAAATGATCGAAAGATTTTTGAAACTTTACAATATTACGATGCTGGTAGCACAAGAATAGCTGTAATTTTTAGAAACCGGGATATTAATGTGCCATTTTCCGTTGACAGTAGGCTGGATTGTCTGGTAATTAATGACATTCATAAACATGAGCAGTTGCAGGAATCTCGTGGATACAGATTGGCAAACTGGAAGAAGGCTTGAAGTGAGGTTCCGCGAGCATATAGCATTTTACAGGAGCGATGCAGCAAGCAAATCTAATTTTGCGACTCTTTTGACAGCTACTGGCCTTGCTAACTCCTCCCCTCCCCCCCCCCCCCTGGTCTTACATCACAATTAGAATCTCCTTGAGGGGATAGATATATTCTGCAGTAAAAAGTAGGCCAGGTATACGCTGCTCAACCAGTAGAACGAGTAGACGTCAATGAAAAGCGGTCAGTTTTGGATGTACTAAGCACCACTTCTGATTACGACAACGGAAAACGAGACCTTTCAGGCCAACAGACAGCCAGCAAGGTTTACACACTTCTCCTGCATGCGAGAGCAAAATCTATTTGGAAGGACTGTACACAGCTTCTCTTTGTTTCTACTATGTTTAGATAAGAAAAATTTCATAACATCAAAAGGTGATGTATTTTAGATTAAATCACAGTTGTAGTAGAGTGTAGAAAGCACTCTTTAGATTCAAACGCCAAGAGCGTTTCATGGCAATACATGTTGTCTAAGTCATTCTACCTAAACATGATTATGAGAATTTTGTACGCTGTTTTTGAAAGTTTTTGGGTGGTATTGTACATATGTTTATATCTACATTGCTATTACGTGTTATTCAAGAATTATGAGTAACAAAATTAATGTCAGATTGTGTGAGTCAGTCACTCTTCCTAAATGACAATGACGAATCTGTAATATGATATTTTAAAACTTTTTACATGTTGTTGTGTTTTTTAAACCTACGTTGTATCTAAAACATCATCTGTCAAAATGGGATTTAGAAAGATATGTAAGTAAACCCATCCTTACCTACCAAGGTCAAGGCTTCCTTCCTCTCCATCCACATTGTAAACTTTGGTCCAGGACAGCATTCCTCTTCATTCTCCCGAATTCCTCCTCCAAACATCTGTCCATGAAAACACCCTTTTATGCCCTGCCCCGACTGCTACATCCCCATGGTACCCTTCTTCCTGGCAGTCTACGTCCACTTAGTGGTAGTAGTAGTAGTAGTAGTTGTAGTAGCTTTATTCATCTGTAGAGCTCTTTTTACTAGGATATAGGACATGTAAAATACAATACTTTTTTTACAAATAACTTTTTAAATAATGTAATGCCACACTGTTCACTCATATCTCACTATCAGTCACTGCACATAGCATACACACATTGTTTCATAACACTTCACTCACTACACACACACACACACACACACTCCTGGTCTCTGGGCCAGTTTGTGTACCACAACTATCCTGCTATCTTGAAAAACTGAGTCAGCATCCCTCTATAATGAGTGAGATGTTAAGCTCAGAAAGAGGAAGAGGTGTTAGTATTGTGCTATGTATAGCTTGGGGGTAAGTATTTCTAGAAATGAAAAAAGAAGGAAAAATCTTAAAGTGAAGATGTTATGTTGAATGTTGGATATTTTATAATCATTATTATTATTATTTATTTGTATAATTTTTTCATCAAATCCCTACTCTGTTTTGTCTGTGTAAGCCTTCAATGTACAAAATGTACTGCATAACACGTATTTTTTAACTGCCTGTTCAAATAATTGTATTTTGGTAATTTCTTTAATTTCTTTTGGTAGTTTATTGAACAGTTTTATTCCTTGGTAGAAAATGCTGTTTTGAGTTTTATGTTTATTTTTTCTTGGTAAATGTAAGTTGAGTCTACCTCTTTTTGCATGGTCATGGACAGAGCTGTTTGTGCAGTAATTACCAATGTCATTTTTTATGTGTACAACTGACTGGTAAATGTATTCGCATGGAGCAATTAAATTCTCCAGTTTTTTTAACAGGTCTTTACAATGAGCTCGACTAGTATTTTTGGTTATTATTCTTATAGCTCTTTTCTGGAATTTGAAAATTGTGTTCATATTTTGTGCGTTTGTTCCCCAAAAAAGAATGCCATAGCTAAGAACTGAGTGTACATATGAATAATATCTAATTGAAAGACAATGCGTGTTACACACTGCCTGCCGGAGTGGCCGTGCGGTTCTAGGCTCTACAGTCTGGAACCGCGCGACCGCTAAGGTCGCAGGTTCGAATCCTGCCTCGGGCTTGGATGTGTGTGATGTCCTTAGGTTAGTTAGGTTTAGGTACATCTAAGTTCTAGGGGACTGATGACCTCAGATGTTAAGTCTCATAGTGATCAAGCCATTTGAACCATTTTTTTGAACTGAGAATCAATATTCATTCCTAGAAATTTTGCATTTGTTACACAGTCTATAGAGGTCCCATCTACATTTAATTTAACGTTGTCATTTTTCCTCTTCAAGCTGAAATTCATGGTATTAGTTTTTCTTTATGTTCAATGTCACTTTATTGCTTATTGTCCAATCATTTGCTTTTTCTGCAAGGAGTGACTATAATATCATCAGTGAAGAGAATTTTTTCACCATGAGTAACACTACTGGGAAAGTCGTTGATGAATATCAGGGACGGTACTGGTCGTAATGTGGTACCTTGTGGAACTCCTATATTCATATATTTGATTCTGTTAAGTGTTTTCTAAATGTTTAGATCTATTTGAAGGATGTGTTACCTATCTGTTAGGTATGATCTAAACCATTCATTAGCTACCCCTCTTATTCCTAATGCTTCTAATTTATTCAATACAATCTTATCACTTCACTCATCTATGTCTCTTTTTAAATTAGTCAACACACTGGCGTTTTACTTTTTTAACTTATGCAACTGTCCCTCTGTCTTTTACCTTTTGTGAAACCTTCACTTGCCATTTGATCAGCATTAAACTTAATTAATCAACAAATTCGCCTTTTATATTTTAAATTATGCAACTGAATCTATGTCTTTTTATTATGTCAAGCGCTCGCTTTGGTATCTGCCATGTCCAATCAATTTTAAAATATTTTTTAAACTTTTTACTCTCATACAGCTGAAGAGCGACGACTTGAATGTACTGACAGTCCCCCCTCCCATTCCCCGCCCCACTCCTGGCCGTATGGGACAAGGGGAATAAAATGACAATAAAGAGAAAATGTCTATGAATATAAAAATTAACCATTAAGATCGTAATAGAGTAACCATATTCTTTTTGTTTTGTTAGAATATTTCAGTGTTATGTTAGCACAATGGCTGCAATACTATGTTCAGTATGATTCATGCTACCACCTGCTTTGGGACGTGGTTCCTAAAACACACACCAGGAGGCCATAGCACTGTTAGTTTTGTGATTTTACAAAATTATCTTACAGATTTTTACGTTTAAGGTTCTCGATGTGTGCATGTATTGGATGCTATATTTCGTTATGTCTTCTACTTTCATTAATAAAAGATTTTGTGATAATGACATTGAAGTGGGCGCTGTTGGCAATGAGCATAGCTTCTAAGTACTCTGTGAACAGCTAGCCCAGCTGCATTTGTTCCTACAGTCTGGCAAGTACTGTTCATTGATAAGTGCAGATATTGCAGTTTTACAGCTTGTATTTATGAGTCTGCAGGGCTTTAATAATACACATGTTGATGAAAACGACCTCTTCTGTATGTTCTTAGATTTATTATTGGGTAGATGTAGTATGTTATAGTGAGGCCTGATTATGTCATTGTTGTTTATCTATGGCACCGATCATAGTCACTCAGTGATCGAAATCGATTTGAAACAGAAATAAAGATTTCTGCTTCAGAGAATAATACTGATGTAGTGATCATGGAGCAAGCAACTTCTTAAGGAGCGCCCATTCATCTAAATAACTAAATAAATCTCTAAGTAGTCTATGATTTAGTCAGTATGAAAGTATCCTGCAGACAATCATAATTAATTATCAATATTATCCTGCTAATAGCAACTGCTGTGTCAGAACTGTAATGTTGTGAATAAAACTGAGGAACTCGTGGAACTATGTGATTTTTTCTCTTGTTTATTGTAATTTCATTCCCCTGCTCCAGACAGAGGAGGGCTGGCAGCGGCACAATTCTCTGCTCTTCAGCCGAGTGGCATTACACAAAACATAAAGTGGAAACTGATAAATAAAAGGGCGGAAAAAAGAGGGATAGAAAAACACAGTAAGCAGTGACTATGAATGTTAAAATAGACACTGGCGCAGTGACATTCCCAGGGGACAATTAAAAAAGTCGACATAAAGTTAAAGTAACACATAGGAGATTCGTGGGGCACTTAAAATTCACTGGAGTCACACGCACAACTGAAAAGTTGGCCACAGTATTAAAACACACAGAGTAAAAGACACTTAAACAGCCACTGTAAGCGATGGAGCACACCCGAAGAACAAAAACTGCTGGTAGGAACCTGCCTGCCAAGGGATGGGAGGCCTAAGAGGATGTAAAAAAAGCGGAGAGGAAGGGGCAGTGGGGAAGGGGAGGTTGCAGGGGGTGGGAGGGAAAGAAGAAAAAGGAAGGGTCAGGGGGCACACCAAGAGGAAGGAGATGGGCAGGGCAGGAGATGGAAGGCCTGTCAGGAGGAAGCGCAGAGACACAGAAGGCGGCACAGGAAAGGGAGGAGGGTGTAGAAGGGAGGAAAACCGCTCAGGGGAAGGGAAGAGGAGGGGAGAGGGAGCCCTAAGGAGTAGGAGGGGGGAAGGTGGGGTTAGAATTAATAGGAGGGGTAGAAATCAGGGTGAAGCTCATCATCCAAGAGGGGTGGGTGCTGGAAGTTGCTTTCGGAAAGGAGGTAGAGGTTGTTGAAATGAAGATAGGGCAGGACACAATAGTAAAGGTGTAGCAATGGGCTTGGGGTGGAGAGGAGTGAAGACACCAGGTGGTGGAGGGGATCTAGCCATCGGATGATGTATAGGGTGTGGAAGTGTTCGAGAAAAGAAGAAGATGGGGGAAGACAATGAGGTCAAAGAGGATTCGTATGGGGGACAGAAGGCGGATACAGAAGGCGAGGCAGAGTGCATGGTATTCTAGGATCTGAATGGCTTTATAGAATCTGAGAGGGGCAGAAATCCAAGCAACGCTGGCACAACAAAGGATGAGGTGGACCAAGAATTTGTAGGTGTGATGAATGATGAAAGGATGAAATTGTGTGATCACAGGAATTCTTAAGAACTGCTAGCGCTGCAGGTACAGGGCGAGCGTCGGTGGCGCATAGTGATTTGTTTAGTGATTTTGCCGGAAGCATCTCCATCTGTAACAGTGCTAGGCAGAAACAAAGTAGTGCACAGTTGACAGGGCTCTCTCCGGCATCTGGAAACACTATCGGTGGGTGCATTCGATGCACCGGTGAACGTGGAGCAGAAGCGGAAGATGATCCCAATGAACGAGCGTCATCTGGAGGTGCTTGCTTGCAACTGAGAACGAGCCGGGCGCGTGCTTTTTGCGTTGCTGGTAGCGGCCCCTTGTAGTATTGGTGTGTTCCTCTAAGCGCTGTACACAGCACATAGCAAAGAATAAATAGTAATTTTGGAATCTCCTAACATTTTAGGATTTTCGTTCCTGATCGATTCCAATTACGTTACAAAATATACAGGAAGGAAGAAAAAATTAGCCAAGAGCGAGTATGACCTGTGTACTGAGGGCGCTAGACAAACTTAATTATTTGCATCCACACCTCATCCATTTTGGGAATCAAGAATCTCGACCATTTTTGCCCGTCATCGACATTGTCACTTGCGGGTTGTCGGTTCCAGGGAACTAAGATTTTCTAGAATGTTTTAATTTCAATAATTTTTCAACAAACGTATAACAACACTCTCAGGTGCAGTAGAAAATAGAGAGAGGAAAATGCTGTTTGGTGACGACATGGTGAATAGATGGAAAGAATACATTGAGGAGTTGTATGCTGGAACACCTCTTTCGGATGAAGTAACAGGAAGAGAAGAGCAAGTAGCCGAAGATGACAGGGGAGGTGATATTCTACAAGAAGAATTTGACAAAGCTCTAAAAGAACTACAGAACAACAAAGCAACGGGTATTAATGACATCCCTGCAGAAATAATAAAGAATACTTGTGACAGTATGAAAATTATGCTGCTTAAACTTATTAGTTCCATCTACAAAACAGGAGAAATACCGACAGACTTCCAGAAATGCATCATTGTTCCTAGACCAAAGAAGGCAGCAGCTACAAAATGTGAACAGTACCGAATTTTAAACGTAATACCACATGCATCAAAAATTCTCGTAAAAATAATTCTGAAGAGAATTGAAGCGGAGGTGAAGGATATGCTGATTGAAGATCAGTTTGGTTTCAGAAGGAGATTTGGTACAAGAGAAGCGATTCTGGCACTGAGACTCCTTATCAAAAATCAATTACAGAAAAATAAACCAACTTGTATTGCCGTGTAGATCTGGAAAAGTCATTTGATAATGTTATCTGCCAAGATATGTTCAGAGTGCTGAGGAAAAATGGAATGAAGTACAAAGACATCCGTGTCATACGTCATACTCGGTTTCTATAAGAATGAGGTGGCAGTGATTATGAACTGTCACCAGCAACAAGAAGCAAATATTACAGAAGAGGTAACACTAGGACGTGCTCTCTCTCCTATTATATTCAACGCTTAAATCCAGGAAGCTATAGATGAAGTGCGGAAAACTGCTGAGGTTGAGATCAAAATTAATGGGCAGAAGATACACATGCTATGTTTTGCAGAAGATCTAGAGGAAACCCGCAGAACAATTCTATGCAATCAGCATGGAATAAGAATAAACAGATGGTATGCAACACAAAGGCAGAACATGAACCTCTGAGAATGAGAAGTGGAAGAGAGGAGATGGGAGTGATAGAGGAATTTACCTACCTGAGAAGTAAAATCACAAGGGATGGTAGAAGCCTGAAAGAAATTGTGGTCAGAATTCAACAGGCCCAAATTGCATTCAATCTGAGGAGAAACTTACTCACCAGCAAGAATATGAGTCTGAAAATAAGGAAACGTATCGTGAAAGCTTTCGTTTGGAATGTGATCCCATACAGATGTGAAATTTGGACAATGGGAAGAGAAGAGAGAAGAAGGCTAGAGGCCCTGGAGATGTGGTGCTATAAAAGGATGATGATCAGCTGGAGAGACAATGTAATAAGAGTTAGAAGAGTACAGGAAACCAGATTTCTGTGGAGGCACATCCAGACAAGAAGAGAAAAACTTGTAGGTACATCCTAAGATACAACATCATTGGAAAAATAGCAGATGAAGCTACTGAGCGAAGTAATCGGCCGGGACGACCTAGGATATCATATGTGCAACAGATAATGAATGATGTTGAATGTAACACGTACGTTGAAATGAAGAGGAGGCAAACGGAAGAGAAGAATGGCGCTCTGCTGCAAACCAATCTCAGCTTAGTTTAGTTTGAATTTGTTATGTCATGTTCCGTAGATCATTTTTTCGATTATTTTATCGATATGACATGGAATAAGTCAGATTACATGATACATGTACAGACATGAATAGTGCTAATACTAATATTTCTGAAATTTTTAGTTCTGCACATGCAACTAGATTTAGAGGTACATCTTTTTAACACTAAAAGGAGAAGAAGAAGAAGAATGTGACATAAAGTCATAAAGGAAGCAGGTGACCACCATTACAATAATCAGCAAACTAGTCTGCGAAAGTCTGTTTCACATACAACTTGAAACGTCGTATATACGCGCAGTAATCGCTCCTGTATATCTGATGGTGGATAAATTTCGAAACACATCATGTGAGCAATAAAGTCATTCCTTGCCTAATGTTTGACTTTTATCATCTCGACCCAGTCAACCTGCATCCGGAACTACTGACCTTTTTAATTTCAAGTCTCCGTATGTCCATCTTTTTAGAGATGGTTGCGGAACTTGGTTGTTCGCTACAGGATGTCAAAACAAACACCTTTCAGCCGTCCAATTCCTAAATTGTTACTTTATTTCGTTACCAATTTCGGCGATTTACTACGCCATCTTCAGGTTCTGATCGACGTGTAGGAAGATTCCGGTAAAAACAGGGGCTAACATTCAAATACTGGCATCTGTAGATTTCTGCTTGCTACAGCGATCACTACAGCCATCATCTGGCCACTGTTGGGTAAACATTCAAACCTAATCAGTTTGACGTCGGAGAATAAATGACAAAAGAAATATTTTTCGTGTGATATAATTGCATACTAACAACTATCGCACTTTTTCCCTTTACTTGCTCTGTGAAATCTTGCATCTTACCAAATTGCATGAATGTAGTCCAACAGGAAGTTTTGATGAGTGAGTTTGCCAGTATCAAAACATGCGACTTAAATGGCCATAACATTTGATTGCTTTGAATCAGAATCTTCAATCTTAGGCTTTATGTGTGACAAATTTCGACTTGATACTTCTACCCATTCCTGAGAAAAACGGTTTTTGACAGTCGGGCGGTCAGACGGACAACAAAGCGATCCTGTAAGGTTACTGTTTCTACCGTTTGAGGTACAGATCCCTAAAAAGAAACAATTTGTTTTCGATATGTCAGGTCAAAGTACGTTCTGACAACGTTCCTTCTGTCTCGTCTTCATTGTTTCTGTGGCGTCAAGCAATATCACAGAATCCACCCACTGTTAGAACTGTGCGTTGCGTGAGACAAAAAATTTGCGACATGCTGTTCTAGAGACGTTTCACAAAAAAGGAGGCCAAACATTAATAACGTACTACCGACCAATGTCATTACTACTAGCATTTTCAAAAATTGTCGATAGCATAAGGTATAATGGACTTTACACACAGCGCATGGAAGCATACTGAACAGCTAGCAGTTTGGATTTCAAAAAGGACTGTCAACTGAAGAGGCTATATTTACCTTTATCACAATAAATACATCAGAAACTCCTACCATTGCGAATATTTCGACGCTCAGTTAAGGCTTTTCATTGAGTAAATCAAGATATTCTAATGCAAAAGCTAAAATATTTCAGAATAGTAAGCACATTGAGTTCACGGTTTTCATCGTAGCCAAATGACAGAAAGCAATGCGTGTCAGTTCCATGGAACTCGAATAACAAAATCATTCAGATTGTGAGGCAATCAGACATGGTGCACCACAAGGATCGAGTTTGGGTCTTGTGTTGTTTCTTATATATAAGAAGGTCTTCGACTTGCAGTATTAAAAGATGCAAATTTTCTACTTTTTGCTGGTGATACAAGTATATCAATCCAAAATAATATCCGACCTCTCACTGAAAAGGCAGCTAATGAAACATTCGAAGACACCAACAGATAATTCAAGGTAAACAGATTATCACTGAAGAGTCAGTGCGTATGAAACAGAACTTCACATAGCACCTCAAATCTATAAAAATAGGTTTCTTAAAAAATGGAATACAGTAAGTAGCAGGTATCACGTTTTTGGGGCTACAGCGTCGTCTGGAAAACCCACTGCCTAGAATTAATGAAGCGCATTGCATTAGCTGTGTTTGCAGTACTCATCATTAGTACTATAGGTGATTTAAAAATTATATTTTCATTCATTAGTTTTCCGGGAAATTCAGGTTACAGAGACAGTATTTTCAGAATGTGGAAAAGTACAGTAAGAATTATATCTGGTCTTAATTCTACAACATCCCTTAGAGGCCTCTTCAGAAAATTGGACATTTTGACGAGTACTTCACAACAAATGTATTCATTAATGTTCGTTCTCATAACCAATAGTTCTCTTTCCATATACGCTTGGGAATAGCATGAACACAACACCAGCAGCAAAGACAGCCGCTACAAAATTTTCAAGAGACTAACATTAATACAGGAAGAAAGCAGACACATGGCTACACATGTATTCTAAAACCTACCAGAAAACATTAATGTCATGTTGATAATATGGTGGAGTTTAAGACATAATAAAAAAACTTTCTCCTGGGTAATTCCATCTACTTTACTGAAGAGCATCTTCAAAGAAATTCTTCAACTTAATGTTTCAGGCTAATTTATAATTACGTTCAGTAGCACAACAGAGTACTGTAATGTCATTTCACTATATTGAATGCACATGTTTTCCTTCCTTCCACGTCCCAGATATCCATCTCCGTGATGCCTATGGAATGCGGCTTACTTATTGTAAAAGAATAAAAAGTAAATGAAAGAAGTATTGCCACTCAGATTTACTTGGAAACGTTTATTGGTTGACCTAGACGGACTCCTACACTTGTAAAAAATCTAAAAGGGTTTCTGCAGCCCTGCTTTGACTCACGAGGATAGAGCTTAAATTGTCACTACGTCTGTATCAGTAAAGTGTGCAGTGGTCACGAACTTTTCATTATCACCTCGCAAAATATATACAGGGTGCTCCATTGATCGTGACTGGGCCAAATATCTCACTAAATAAGCGTCAAACAGAAAAAACTACAAAGAACGAAACTTGTCTAGCTTGGAGGGGGAAACCAGATAGCGCTATGGTTGGCCCTCAAAATGGCGCTGCCATAGGTCAAACGGATATCAACTGCGTTTTTTTAAAAATAGGAACCCCAATTTTTATTACGTATTCGTGTAATACGTAAAGAAATATTAATGTTTTAGTTGGACTTCTTTTTTCGCTTTGTGATAGATGGCGCTGTAATAGTTACAAACATATGGCTCACAATTTTAGACCTAACAGTTGGTAACAGATAGGTTTTTTACATTTAAATACAGAACGAAGGTACATTTGAACATTTTATTTCGCTTGTTCCAATGTGATGTATGTACCTTTGTGAACTTATCATTTCTGAGAACGAATGCTGTTACAGCGTGATAACCTGTAAATACCACATTAATGCAATAAATGCTCAAAATGGTGTCCGTCAACCTCAATGCATTTGGCAATACGTGTAACGACATTCGTCTCAACAGCGAGTAGTTTGCCTTCCGTAATGTTCGCACATGCATTGACAATGCGCTGATGCATGTTGTCAGGCGTTGCCGGTGGATGACGATAGCAAATATCCTTCAACTTTCCCCACAGGAAGAAATCCTAGGACGTCACATCCAGTGAACGTGCGGGCTACGGTATGGTGCTTCTACAACCAATCCATCTGTCATGAAATATGCTATTCAATACCGCTTCAACCGCACGCGAACTATGTGCCGGACATCCATCATGTTGGAAATAAATCGCCATTCTGTCATGCTGTGAAACATCTTGTAGTAACATTACGTAGGAAATCAGTATACATTGTACCATTAAGATTGTCATCGATAAAATGGGGGCCAATTATCCTTCCTCCCATAATGCCGCACCATACATTAGCCCGCCAAGGTCGCTGATGTTCCACTTGTCGCAGCCGTCGTGGATTTTCCGTTACTCAATAGTGCATATTATGCCGGTTATATTATGACGCTTCACCAAAATAGAACGCGTGCCAAAAATCTGTCATCGTCCCGTAATTTGTCTTGCGCCTAGTGGCAGAACAGTACACAACGTACAAAGTCGTCGCCATGCAATTCCTGGCGCATAGAAATTTGGTACGGGTGCAATCGATGTTGATGTAGCATTCTCAACACCGACGTTTTTGAGCTTCCCGGTTCTCGCGCACTTTGTGTGCTACCGATGTGCGGATTAGCCGCGACAGCTGCTGAAACACCTACTTGGGCATCATCATTTGTTGCAGATCATGGTTGACGTTTCACATGTGCCTGAACACTTCCTGTTTTCTTAAATAACGTAACTATCGGGCGAACGGTCCGGACACTTGGATGATGTCGTCCAGGATACCGAGCAGCATACATAGCACACGCCCGTTGGGCATTTTGATCACAACAGCCATACATCAACACGATATCGACCTTTTCCGCAAGGGGTAAACGGTCCGTTTTAACACGGGTAATGTATCACGAAGCAAATACCGTCCACACTGGCGGAATGTTACGTGATACCACGTACTTATACGTTTGTGACTATTACAGCGCCATCTATCACAAAACGAAAAAGTGGTCCAACTAAAACATTCATATATCTTTACGTACTACACGAATATTAATAAAAATGGGGCTTCCTATTTTAAAAAATGCAGTTGATATCTGCTTGACCTTTTGGCAGCGCCATCTAGCAGGCCAACCATGGCGCCATCTAGTTTCCTCCTTCAAGCTAGACAAGTTTCGTTCTTTGTAGTTTTTTCGTTTGACGCTTATTTCGTGAGACATTTGGCCCGGTCACGATCAATGGACCACTCTGTATAGTTGCTGATTACAGACAGTCAGCTATGAGCTGCCTCTGACCTCGAGAGGGAGTCATATTTGTCAAAAGCAAGGAAGTGCTGGTTTATCTTACCATGTGGCCAAAGCCCAGGTATTCTACCGCGAAGACGACGTAATTACAATTCATCGAATTTGCCACACAAGCTCACTGTTTACGGCTTATTAGGCAACGTACGTAACACTCTATAAAAATAGTTGTCCTTGCACAAATCGGGCCTATAAAGGGCAATTTACTATATTTTACGCCGTGTGGAAGTCTACGTGGTTTGCAGTTTAAGTGTGCATCCAGTACTCAATTGTATAACTTCCTCCTTTTTTCGTTACGCTTAGTGTAAACTTTTCATCACCAGCTGCTGGTTAAAAGTTAGATAGCGTTATCAGTGGGTCACATTCGCTGTTTGGGGTGGTGTTTCGGGGCATAAACTGTGCTCATAATCGTGTATGAATTAGCATATAGTTTTAAAAGGACTGGCAGTTAACAACGTATCAGGATTTTTATTATAATTAGTGTTCGATAGCCTTCGTGCATGCATGCGTGTCTGAAGGTCATTGCATAGTAAGCTGCAACACAGACACTGGGAAGTAGTATTATCTGCCTAGATAGGCCGCGACAGTAATAATGTCTCTCCCTGTGCGGGAATCACAGCAACCGTGCGAAGGTGCGACGTGCACACGCGGTGACATACAGGGGTTTGGCTGGATCCGGGAGGCGTGCTTGGGCAGCAGAAGTGGTTAAGTCAACAGCCACCTAAAGCGGGAAATCCAGGTTCGAATCCTGATCCCGAGAAATTTTCATACGCCACTAATAAACTGTGCAGCTGAAGTCTAATCCTATTCTCAACTGCGAGTACATCCCGCCTAATTCAAGGGACAGTCTCGTCTGCCTTCAAAGTCTACGACTTCTTTTCTTTCACCATCTCCATGACGGTTTCGCAGGGGTCAAACAAACATGTGACAATTCATGTTGCCCTTCTTCGTTTCCATTCAATATCCCCTGTCCTGTGCGAAAATTTTCGTCTTACATTCCTCTGCGAACTCCTTTAGTAACATGGAATTTATTCCCCGTTGTCTTAAGAAATCTCGTATCATCCTGCCCCCTTTCCTAGCCGACAATACAGACAACATCGTCGTTTCTTATCAGACCCGTAAATTTTTAGCGTCCTTCCACGACACGGATTTTAAACATCCTGATTATCCTCTTTTCCAGTTTTGCCACAGTCCATGAATCACTTGCATACAACGTTATTTTCCGTACGTACATTCTAAGAAATTTGTGCCACGAGTTATGGACCACGTTTGATATCAGTAAATTTCTCATAGTAACGAAGGCCTTGTTTGCCTGTTCTAGCCTCCTTTTAATATCTTCCTTGCTTCGTCCGCCATTCATTTACTTCAAATATTCCTTCTAAGCTGAAAAATTCCATGAAAGACTCTTGATATTTTTAAAGGTTTTCCTCCATTACCGAGAGCTGTGTCAGAAATTCTAGTCTGACAAACTCTACGAAAAATCCTGATTTTTCTTAAGTTTTACCTCAGCTATTGAACGCTATGTCGGAGTTGCTTCTCTGGTATTTGTACCTTTTCTAAAGTCAGACTGACCATCATCTGACAAGTCTTCAGTTTTCTTTAGCATTTTTCTATATTATTTAGTAAAATAAGCTTGTTATTTCTATTATGCTCACATTTTTGTGACTATTTAGTTTCCATGTTGACGAGTCGTTCACTGGATTTTTCTGTCTTCCAGAGTACTGTCCTAGAGTAGCACGTAAGTAAAAAGGCAAGTGCACGATGCGCTCCACATTGGCAGACAACAGATACTTCGTGATCTCATCAGCTTGCTCTCTGTCATTTTCCCATGCCACTTGCTCCAGCTGTACTCTCCCCTGGCAATTTCCAACACTATGGTACGTGAATACGTGGAAAACAAAACAGTCTTGGATCGCAAATTTGCTTCATTCAATTCAATAACGTTTTCGATCATTATAATCATCATCAGACTGAACTGTCTCCTTAAACTTAGTAAAAGAAGCAATATGCGATCAAAGACTGCTTTCGCTTCCACTTATTCTCAAATACTGGATCGCTGTTACCTTCAGTGTGATCATGTCACCGCTCATCAATTGTGGTACGTTCCATACGGAAACACTCTGTCTGTCTCTGAAATTCTGTTGTAAAACGTATACTCAATCTGTTTTCCATTAATACTCGATGTGTTAAGTTCATCACTATAACGACATATTAGTATTTTTCTCTTTTTTCCTTTTTTGTAGAAGCATTTTTAACAGCAAATATAACAGTCTCACTACGAGGTGTGCTATTTGTGACAAATAAAAGATCATCTACATTAAACGTAAGGTCATAATGTTTAGTCAGTTTATTAACTAAGTTAACTTTGTCAAGCAAGTATATCTGAGATACTTCTTTCGACACTTCCTCAGTTAACTTCCCTTCTCTTGGCCTTGATCTGTTATGGTGTATGTGTGAAGGTACACTGAGGTGACGAATGTCATGGGATAGCGATATGCGCATATACAGATGGTGGTAGCATCGCGTACGCAAGGTATATAAGGGCAGTGCATCGGTGGAGCTGTCATTTGTACTCAGGTGATACGTGTGAAAAAGTTACAGGCGTGGTTATAGTCGCATGGTGGGATTGACAGACTTTAAACACGGACTTTGACTCTTAGATGTAGCTAGACTCACGGGATATTGAACTTCGGAAATCGTTAGAGGATTCAATATTCTGAGATCCGCAGCGTCAAGAATGTGCCGAGAATACCAAATTTCGAACATAGACAACACAGTGACCGAGTGTCCGAAAGAACAGATACCATTTTCAAATAGATAAGGCTTAGAGGCCAATGATCTTCTTCAGTGCGGATGCACTCACATTGCTCAAACTCTTGCAGAAATCTGTAGACTGACTGCCGCGAGTAATGAGTATAGTGGGCAAGGCCTCTACAAATGTAGTGTGTGGACAGTAAGTCGAAAATGTGGGTCTCACGGGGAGAGTATCAGAGATAAGTCCCTGCAGTCGCACTATCTTCTGTGTCCTCGATGTCATGTAAGCGGGAGAGATACCTCAAATGTATGAGCTCGGAATGTGTTGTGTTGTGGTCGGTCTGAAGACTGGTTTAATGCATTTCTCCATGCTGCTCTATCCTGTGTAAGACTCTCCATCGCCGAATAACTACTGCAACCTACATCCTTCTCAATCTCATTACTGAACTATTCTCCTCGTCTCCATCTACGACTTTTACTCCCCACACTTCCCTCCAGTACTAAACCAGTCATGCCTTGATGTCTCAGAGCGTGTCCATCAATCGATCCCTTCTTTTATTCAAGTTGCTCCACAAATTTCTTGTCCCTGCGGTTCTACTCAGTACCTCCTCATTAGTTACGTGGTCGACCCATCTCAGAATTTGTTCTAAGATACTGCGACAGATGGATGTCAGTGATACGGGACTGTAGTTTCGTGGATGTGCCGAACAAAGTTATGAGGAATGGAAAAAACCCACAGTGGTTCGACAGACATGTCAAAAACGTATGAAAGCAAAGAGCAAATTTAAACGTAGCCAAAGCCTCACAGAGAAACAAAACTTAAACGAAACCAAAATCAGCGTAAGGAGAGCCATGCGTGCAGCGTTCAGTGAATACGAAAGTAAAATTCAGTCTACCGACTTGACAGAAAATCCTAAGAAGTTTCGGACCTATTTTAACTTAGTAAACGGATCTTTGTCATCTATCCAGACATTCTGTGCCCATAAGGGCAATGAAACGAAGGATGACCCAGAAATGGACGAAATACTGAACCTCTATTTTCCAAAACTTTTTCACGGGGGAAGATTGTGCTGTAGTGCTTCTTTTAGATCGTCCACGAAAGACAAAATGGCTGATATCGAAATAAATTCCTAGAACGTACAAATATATTGCTTCCTCCTACTTATATCTCTTGAAAAGATCGTGGAGATAAAATAAGGGAGATGGGAGCCCACACGGGGAGGCTCACCGGCAATCGTTCTTCCCACGTACTTCTCGCGACTGGGACAGGAAAGACAGAAAGTGGCAGTGGTACACAAACCACCCTCTGCTACACACCGCAAGGTTGCTTCAGGAATTTAGATGTTGGTGTAGATAACTTTTGCTATCATTCTTGTAAACGATTGAGAGCTGTTCTTCTAACAATATGGTAAAGGTTTTTTTCCGTGGGAGCAACAGAATATTATGATTAAGAGAGGAGTAACTCAGCTGCATATTGTGTATAGTCTGATTGGGATCCATTGGGCTCTGATACTTTGTCCACGTTTTGCGATTTCAGCTGTTTCTTATCATCGAGTACAATAATAGACACAGCACTCGTCTTGCCAATGGTGGGATAATTAAACGGGCACATTATTCCTGGATCTTCTTTTGTAAAGGATCTTTACACACCTAAATACGTTCCACACAGTGTCTGTCCACATTCCTACGCTTTATTTTAAACCAGTTATGCAGCATTCGCTGTATCTTTACAGAGACTATTCAAGGATGACTGTGTAAGACTGCTGCCGCCACTGTATATCTGGCGCTGTGATACTGGGAACTGGATAAGATAGATTTGCGCCTACAGAGCCATTGTACCAGCCATTTTTCCGTCCCGCAATATTCGAAGGAATAGACCTGAAAATAACAAAGACAAGTACAAAATCCCTCCGCCAAGCACTATTTTTGGTGGTATACAAACAAAGATATTCACTGATTTTCGGAGACGTGCATGGTGGGGGGCGGCGGGGAGGGGAGGGGGGGAGTGCAAGCAAGCCCGTTCACTGATTGTTAGGAGAGGTTGATGGCGCAGGAAGTCTGTTCACTGATTTCATCTAATGTAAATTAGACATACATCGTTCAACTAACCCGATAAGCAAATGTGTACGTCGACAGTGTGGGAAGATATTGGCAGTCAGTGCTATTCTCTTCTGCAAAGAGAAACAATTCATTGATATGAAAAGTCATAAATAAGGGCCCTATTTCATAGGTCCTGCTTCTTGGGAAGAATATTGTTCCTTTAATTTTGAAAAAGCCATCACATAAGAGGGAAGACATTAGCTCTATTCTTCTGTGAGACCACTTACGAACAGTACTTCAGATTTATGCAATCCGCTGTTGATAAATTTATTATTATTATTATTATTATTATTATTATTATTATTAATTTCATCATCGTCGTCATTACTCTTATCAATATTTTAGAATCGCTTCTTAACAGATTAAAGAAAATTATAATTTCTTTGAAGAAAAGAAGAAGGCATTCTTTTTGTTTGTTTTTAGACTGCAAAAATGTTACAAACCACTTATGACTGTAGCTTTCCTTTCCACGATCCAGGAAACAAATACTTTCATGACATTCACTAGATTAATTTTCCTAACCCTGTCCTGAAAACGTGAAGGAGGAATAGCTAGGTGAGTTTCGACTGCGAAACTGTCGATCTGAGGCAAGTTTTAAGTCGTCGCCACTCACCAGAGCAGCTTTTAGGACATCTGCAGAACTTTTCACTTCGACTGCAGGAAAATGGGAATTTTGTAGAGATGTGGCTGGTGCCTCGAATAGACAAAACACTTCGATAGCAACTGCAGTAAAAAAACTGTTCCAGACTTTTCGAGCTGCTTTGCATAGCCCTGTCTTTTTCTTTTACTGAGTGCTGTGCGTTCGATATTTCAGTCACTGTCTTCTGGACCCAGTACTAGTTTTCCTCGAAATGCTTCAAAGATTTTACCTTTACAGGAGTAATTGGGAAATGCTGATGCTAGATAACCTTGACCTGACATAGAGGTCATTCTGGTAATCATGCTGAGGTAAGTGTACTGTTATATTTTACTGACATCTGCATCAGCACTTCCTTATCTCCAAGATTATTCCAGGAATCATGACATCCTACTATGTTCTGAGGTCAAGGAGGGAAGGACAGCATAAATTCCGCCCCCATTTCTGCAAATTCTGCATGAAGAACCAAGTGCCCCCCCCCCCCCCTCCCTCCACGCTTTGCATTCATGGATTCATGGGAGGTAGGGAGGAAGACTCCAAGAAGCACCCACCTCCCCGCACACCACGCACCTTGTGCCTCCGTGCCCGTGGCATCACGATACTATAACTGATATGTATGAAATCTTGTGTACATTGGAATTGTTTAAAATGCCTGTCCAAGCGTATAAGTATTGTTCTACCTATAGCCCTCATTATGTTCCATCACTATTACAGCAGCAACAGGCTGTAGGTTTTCTTTTTTAAAGTATCCACGTATGGCACTCTCTCAATGCATTTACATCTTGACATTGACAATGAGTGATGAAAATGTCGACTCTAAGGATTAAAAAATAATTCGCAACCAAGCATTCAATTTTCTATACTAAATTTTTTTGTCCACAGCATGACTTGATGGGAGGACTGATGATAAAGATATTGAAGGAAATTGCTGTTGTTGTGTGGTATTCTAGAAATTGTAACGATAAAATTATCAGAAATTACATAAACAGTGAATGGCGGATGGTCATCGGTCCAGTTCCATCCCTCTCCCAGATGATGTTGCCGCTGAAAAGGCATGCATTAATCTCCAGAATATATATGACAACTTCTGGCTTGCGATAGAAATTACCTGAAACATGCATATCTTCCAGTACATATGAAACAACTAATGGCTACAGGCATTTTAACTTTGAAGGTTTCTCATTCTTCGGTCACAATCACAGACCAGCTACTCGGTTCATGTTTACTGTCTGGGTGCAGATGAGAAAAAAAGCAAGCCAGAGGACGTGAAGAATAAGGTAGTTTCACTCCTCTACGTTTTCATATTAGCTAGTCAGTATCCGTGGATTTATTACTATTCTCCAATGGCGAGAATCAACACTACATCTGCATCAAAAACTTATCCCACCTACTTTCCAATGAAGTGTCAAAAAGGAATGGGAGAAGGCACTTTTGGCGCAGATGCCTCAACTCTTTTAATAAGCATGAGTACTGAGAAAGACATCTGACTGAGAACTCGAGCCGGCCGGTGTAGCCGAGCGGTTCTAGGCGCTTGAGTCTGGAACCGCACGACCGCTACGGTCGCAGGTTAGAATCCTGCCTCGGGCATGGATGTGTGTGATGTCCTTAGGTTAGTTAGGTTTAAGTAATTCTAAGTTCTAGGGGACTGATGACCTCAGATGTTAAGTCCCATAGTGCTCAGAACCATTTGAACCATTTTTTTGAGTACTCGACCGAAGAGCTGGTACTTGTGGAAATGCACACTGAGGATAGAAAAGTTCTTAAAGCTTAAGAATGATCTCCGCCAGGAACGATGCCCTTTTGTTGTATACACTGACTTTCAGTGCTTACTGGTTACTGTGGCAAGATGTGACGGTGATCCCAGTTCCTCTAACACCACTTTCACAGAACGGCAAGTCCTGTGTGCAGCAGCATGTCAGGTTCTATGGTCGTATTATTCTAGTCGCAACAAATTGGACTCTTATGTCAGGGATAATTCTGCAAGAAGATTGTCTAAATGCTTGTGTGGGATGTTGATGGCCTTATATAAAAAAAAAAATAAAAAAAAAAGTTCCAATAACCAAGTAGTAGGAGAATGGTGCCTTATAGAAGCAGGCAGTTAAATGTCACATTTGTGACCTGTCTTTGGTTAGAAAAGTGGAAAACTACACATAGCGGGAATTACACTTAAAGATCACTGCCCTCTAATAAGGAAGGTCCACAGTACAACTCACAGTGCATGCAATCTGAAGTACAAATTGTCATTACACATACCTGTCTTCTTCCATAATTTGAGCGGGTATGATGCTTATTTTCTTGTTGAGCACTTGGGTGCTTCCAGGTCGGAGAACGATAAGGTCAGTATCATACCTGACAATGTAGAAAAATACGTTTCATTCACCAAGCGAATGACGCCAAGAAAATCGCCCCACTTCCTAGATCCACTACAATTTATACAGGAACCTCTTCACAGAGTCTCTGAGACATCAATAGGATATGCATGTGACTTAAGCTGTATTTCTCACTGATGCAAAGTTCGAGCTTGTAAAAAAAAAAAAAAAAAAAAAAAAAAAAAAAAAAAAAAAAAAAAAAAATCTTTCCATTCGAATATCTAGGTTTGACAGTCAGTGTCCACAAAACCATGTTTCCTGATATAACTGCATTCACCAGCAAGCTCACGGATACTGCTATAACGGATGAAGAGTATAGGCACACGGTAATGTTTGGCAGGAGTTCAGCATCTCTGATTTAGAGGGTTATGCTAAACTGTACATGGAGGCAGATGTGCGCTTGCTTGCAGACGTGTTATAAAAATTCTGGAGTGTATGCCTGGGCACACACACTCTGTATCCGACCTTCTATTACACCATGCGGGTCTTCCACGGTGGACTTTACCAGTGCATCCATAGGTATGCCTGTGATTAAGCGAGTACAGGCCATCTGATTATTTCAGTTACATAATTTACTTGGGTGTGAACAACCTCTACAGACAAGCCACGCAACAAACTCTGCCGTTTGGAGGGTTGTGATAGTTGTCTAAAGATGAACTCGTCAGATTGAAGGATAAGATCCTCATTGTGTCTGCTGATGCTATGTTCCGTAGGCAGACTTGAAATATCCTACTGATTTACATGGCGCACGCAGTGACCTGCCACTGTGTGTGTAGCTCCTAGTCCCATGAAATGCTTCCATCTCCAGACTGATGTCAACTCTCGAGAGTAAGCAACGATAAATTTTACACTACTGAAACCTCCATCAATGTCTCGGGTTGAGGATGTGACTTTCCCGAATCACCTGCATCATCATTTACAACCATCGTCCCTGGCTGAAGTAATGTATTAATTTAAACATTGAACAGAGGGCTCTCATGATGTGTGATTTTGAAGAAAATATTTATAAATTATAGAATTTAGTTTCTGGGAAAACCATTGAGAATGATAGAAATTGTCATAATATTCATTTCGTTTACTTCTGGGATGGATGTTATACTGCAAGAAATTACCTCACCAGGCCAAATTTTAATCGGGCCAGATTATGGAGTTTGTGCGGCTCAGATCGAATATATATGTATACTGTGTAGATGCATATGCCACCCAGAGACAGGCTAAGGGAGTGCATCGTCAAGCCCCACAGGCACCCATGATTGAAGACTATAAGGAGTGTCTGTTTTCTGGTGTGAATCTCCTGATATGGTGAACCAAGTAGTCTTTCTGTCACAGGGCATGGTGTACATACTGCACTGCAATATGACAAATGCTTCACCTGTGTGGATGGGATCAGGACACCTGTTCTCAAACTATTCAGTTGAGCAATTGTATGTATGTGTGTGTGTGTGTGTGTGTGTGTGTGTGTGTGTGTGTGTGTGTGTGTGTGTGTGTGTGTATGCATTTGAATCGTATACATTATTTGTGTGTAACAAGCACGTGACTGCACACTGGCTATGCTTGTAAAATAATTATTATTATACATATATATATAGCCCATAGTAATTGCAACCTTTGATGGATTTTTTTGACATTCCATTTTTGCCTTTTTTCCTGTCATAGAACACTTTTTGTTTCCTGAGTTGCAATTCATGGACTATTTCATTTCATCAAAGTTGGGAATGAAGCCTTACTTTATTTTCAAGAGATGATCTTAAAGTCAGTTCTCTCTCCAAATTTTTCTTCTTGGCTAGATACTCATCGCAGGAGCCACAAGTATCAGATCGTTGATATCCAAAACTTATATTGAAGTCTGAATTGAATATAGTGCAGTATGTTTCATATGACACGTTCCGATCCTGAAACTTCTCCTTGAACATATGGAATATTTTTTTTAATATTCAAAGACTCTGGTAGGTAATTTTTTTCTGACTTCGGCAAACTGTAGTGGCTGTTGCGACCTTTAAATGATTTAATGTGCCCTCTTATTATTGCACGTGTTTCATCTTTCAAAGCCTTTGGGAGGGATATGTGTTTCCCTCAGCCGTCTCGTGGAGGTTGGTCTCCAGATTTAAGTTCCTTCAGTAAATGACCTACCTTGCCCTTCTTTATTCCGTGTAACGACATAAATGCTTGCTTCCACAAATGTACTTCTTGGACGCTTCCATTAATGGAAATACAAACACTGAATTTAAATGCTGCATCACGAAACTTTGCTTCCTGCTCCTCTCTTCTAGGACGCCTGCGCTGTACAGGGACCACTGTGATTAAACCACTTAAATAGAGTTTTATTTCATCATGATTTTGGAAGTGGTTCATGTTATTAATAATATTCCTTTTATTTTCATCACTGACAATGCTAAAACAATTGTTTTTGCACTTATGTAGTTCTCCTAGTTCATGTGACTGCAATCTTAAACGATTGGAGACATCTCTAACGCGACCATACTTCTTCCTTTTCTTTTTCAGCTTCTTTGATGACATTCTATAGTTTTCTTCGCAAGTAGATGAGTCACTGTCTTCTTTATTCATTTTACACTGACAGAATACAATACTTGGTCTAACTTCCTTCACAAACTCCACAAAGCTAACAACAATTGTCAGTTTATACTCAACAATGACTGTGGCAACAATGATAAAACAACGATAACGTTAGTGAAAACAGACCTGCACGGGCTGGGGATCATTAAGTCATAAAATTTTATCGTTGCATTCTCTCGACTTATCAGGATATTCCCCTGTTTTGCGTGAACTTACAATGTTTTTCGCCTCCACATTCTTACAAGATATAAGAATATCTCTTGACTCATCAGGTTTTTGACCAGTTCTGTAAAACCATCTAAAACTACACTGGCTGGTCTACTAAATTATGAAAAACAGAAATTTTTGAATTTTGGACTCATCAGGTTTTTCCCCTGGACTCTCTAGTTAAAATCATCTTAGTATAGTGTATCTCTGCTGCTATAAATATTGTGTAATCGATCAGTAGGTACTATGTAAATAAAATCATTCTGCATTTATGCAATTTCCTTTTTTAAAAGGAGAAGTATTCTTAGTGGTTCATGTATCTCTGCTTCTGCAATCAGTAGCTGTTATGTAAAAATAAAATCACTCTGTATTTTGAAAATCTCTCCTTTTGAAAAAATTTATCTTTTCTAATAATAAACCGTCAGTTAATTTCACATATCTGTGTTATTATTATTATTATTATTGATTTCTCCTTTCATGATTAAAGTTATTGTAGTAAATGGGAACAACTTTATAGAACATCTATTTTTTTCCACACAATCATTCAGCTTAACTGCAGGATGCAAATAACTGTTTTATATATGCCTTGAATTCAGCCTGTATCATGTTCAAGCTTGTAGATACAATTACATACATGGGCATTCGTTTAGTAAATTCAGCCTCCACTGATTTTATAGTTACATGCACAACATTAAAAGGCACATCTGCGGGAAGATCGGAACTTACATGCAAAATACTTGATATGTAATAAATAAATAAATAAGTAAAGTATTAATTAAAAATTAAGTACAGTGTAAGATTGTATCGACTCTAAGATCCAACTACAGAAAGAAATGTAAAATTATGTCCCTCAATTATTTTTGGGAAAAGGATGGCACCTTTTTGTTTTAGAAGCGAGCTACGACTGACGCTTATCTGTTATTACAGCAGCTTTATACGGCACACGGCCACCATTATCATTTATATGAGGCACTGTCACACTAGGCGCACTCACGTGTTGTTGCAGACAGCAGCTGATTTAATGTAAGTATCATTGTAAATTTATTGTTTTGTGTTATAATTCAACATAGTGGTATTACTTAATATTAGTTGCATTTTATGTTAAAAGTCATCCTCAGCTATACTACATCTTGACATAGCGAAAGGTTCCTTCTTCATTAAATGCACATAAATAGTTCAGTACGAACTATTTGTTCGGTATGTCAATGTTTTTGAAGTCTGATAAAAGATGTTTTCATTTGAAGAGATATCCACTGTCGCGTAAAAGAATCAGAACGGACATTACACAGAAAGCCACTATCAAGCACATGTAACAAAAGTAATATATTTACGAGCATCATTTATTTAAAAATTTTCTTAATTATTTTAATAAATTGGCTCACTCCCTAGCATTTATTCATGCATGATCCTGTCATAATTAATAACAAAAGAAAATTTTAAAAACACTTACACACTTTGGTACAGGAAGAATACAGCACTGATGCATTGCTCCACTTGATCAATATTGACATTGTTATTGCGCAAATACTCAACAGATTCGCCGTACGCACCTCTCACACATTGATCCCAATAATGCAATCTATCTGTGGCAATTGATAATGCACAATACAGGTCTTCCAATTTAACAACACTTGGACGTTTTAGATATATATTCGAGTTCCACAAAGTTAATTCTTGCATTGACTCACCACACATCCCTACTACAGAAGTTTTGTAACCAAACATGTGAATGCCAGTAGGGCCGTGAGATGCGTCACGATTGTCTGTCATCTTACTATCTACATATTCCATCAAACTGCATAGATTGTCCCACTTTAGCACTGACATGTTGTGCACTTTCTAGCTCTATAACTACATCAAAGTCATTGTAAGGCACCAAACCTACATTTCAGCATTTAGAACTTCTGACAGATTGATTACTTTGTACATGTTACCAAATAACAACACTCTTGTGGGACTCCACTGGTGTGGTTTGCTATGGCATAGACAGATGACACCAAGTCCAAAGGACTGCGAAGGCACCCTCTGGGCTACGACTGAGCGTAATCATTCAGCACTGGATCAGACTGTCGTTGCAGGTGCTCTGCTCACGCTAGTGCATAAAATGTCAAACATTCTGTGGGCTGCAGCTGCTGCTGTCCGCCTGGAACAATTGTAGCAAAAAAATCTAAGTGTAGTGAAGCCCACATGTCTCACAGTAATAATTACAGATGGACTGACATAATATACACGGGTATTCTTCTCCTTCAACCCAGCTGATCGCTGCTGTTGGAGTTTCGTGCTCTGTGATAAATGATGATGTGCATGCAAACACATTACTAAAGAAATACGCAAGTGGTGGGGAGCTGAACTTACCCACCATCTATTTCATGGTGGTGGCGGACACACACAAACACACACACACACACACACACACACACACACACACACACACACACACACACACGCATGAGTTGCGAGGAGGTTGCTTCATGCAAAATTTACAGAAACCTAGTGTCGGTGCGGGGGGGAGGGGATCCACTCCCCTCCCCAACCCTCTCCTCCTATCACTAACCTAAGGACATCACACACATCTATGCCCGAGGCAAGTTTAAGTAGTTCTAAGTTCTAGGGGACTGATGACCTCAGCAGTTAAGTCCCACAGTGCTCAGAGCCATTTAAACCAAGACATAATTAACTATTTAAGACGATTTCCGGAGGAAAGAAAGATACCCTGTTGCATGTTTGCTAATTAAAAATTTTCTGGCGTTCAGTATGCACTAATGTGACGGAAGTCATGGGATAGCGATATGCATATACAGAGGGCGGTAGTATCGCGTACACAAGGAATAAAAAGGCCAGTACACTGGCGACGCTTGTGACGGTACCTAACTGTTACTGCTTCAGTATTGTTGCTCTTCCAGACAGCTCCCCAGCGAGCAAACCGGTTGCGTCTCTACCTGAAGTTACTCGTAATTAGGTATCTGGGCTATGCACGGCTCTAGCTGTTACCCGGTTCCGGCAATGTGCTCATTGTCTCTGTACCTGAGCACGCCTGCAGCGGTCGGATCACGTCCATGTCCCGCCGACTCGCACACAGTCAAGCGAGCAAATTCACCTCTCCTCAGTGTCAACCCTGTGTGGGCGCATAAGTTTTTCACATACTCGTGACGTTACAAGCTGTCATTTGTACTCAGGTGATTCCTGTGAAAAGTTTTCCGACGTGGTTATACCCGCACGACGTGAATTAACAGGCTTTGAAAGTGGAATGGTAGATGCAGCTAGACCCATGAGACATTCCATTTCGTAAATAGTTAGGGAATTCAATATTCCGAGATCCACAGTGTCAAGAATGTGTAGAGGATATCACATTTCAGGCATTACCTCTCACCACGGACAACGCAGTGGCCGATGGCCTTCACTTAACGACTGAGAGCAGCGGCGTTTGAGTAGAGTTGTCAGTGCTGACAGACAAGCAATCCTGTTCGAAATAACCGCAGAAATGAATGTGGGATGTACGACAAATGTAACCATTAGGCCAGTGCGGTGAAATCTGCCGTTAACGCGCTATGGGAGCAGACGACCGACAGAGTGCCTTTGCTAACAGCACGACGTCGCCTGCAGCGCCTCTCCTGGGCTCGTGACCGTACCGGGCGCACTTTAGACGACTGGAAAACCGTTGCCTGGTCAGATGAGTCCCGATTTCAGGTGGTAAGAGCTGATGATAATGTTCGAGTACGGCGCAGGTCCCACGAAGCTATGGATCAAAGTTGTTGACAAGACACTGAAAGCTGGTGGTGGCTGCATGATGCTGTGGGCTATGTTTTCATGGAATGGAGTAGGCGCCCTCGTCGAACTGAACCGACCATTGCCGGGAAATGGTTATGTTCGGCTATTTGGAGATTATTTTCAGCATTTCGTCGACTTCATGTTCTCAAACACCGATGGCATTTTTGTGGATGACAATGTGCCATGTCACTGAGCCACAGTTGTTCACGTATGGTTTGAAGAACTTTCTAGGCAATTTGAGTGAATAAGTTGGTCACCTAGACCGCCCGACATTAGTCCCATGGTATATTTGTGGGACATAATCTAGAGATCAGTTTGCGCACAGACTGCTACACCGGTAACGCTTTCGCAACTATGGCCGGCTATAGAGATAGCATAGCTCAGTATTTCTGCAGAGGAATTCCAACGAGTCCAAGCCACGTCGATTTGCTGCACTATACCGGGCAAAAGGAGGTCCGACACGATATTAGGAGGTACCCCATTAGCAGGCCGTGGTGGCCGAGTGGTTTCTAGGCACTACAGTTTGGAACCGCGCGACCGCTACGGTCGCAGGTTCGAATCCTGCCTCGGGCATCGATGTGTGTGATGCCCTTAGGTTAGTTAGGTTTAAGTAGTTCTAAGCTCTAGTGGACTGATGACCTCAGAAGTTAAGTCCCATAGTGCTCAGAGCCATTTGAACCATTTTTCTGCCCCATTACTTTTGTCACCTCAGTTTATTTTTTATCGCTGGTTCTGTCTGCAGATATGCACATCTCTAACTGTAAGTGTATTTCAGGTGGGGCGACGGGGAAAGGGGGCGGGGGGACAGGAGGGAAGCAGAAATCATATCTCTCTCCCGCCCAATTCCTTCTTGATATGTCATAGTAAATATTAGGTTGATGCATACGTTCGTAGCGTTTTTGTTTTGCGGTTGGCATTCCGGTTGGAATAGGTTTATTTATCGATTGTGACTTTTATTTGCAGTTCATTGTTGCTATTTTAGTTTGCATATTATCACTTCGTCGCTTGGAGATGGTGGGCGGAGCTGTGAACACAAGAAGATGGAGTGCCAAGTGGAGAAATCTGAACATTTCCGAGACATTCCTCTGTCTGATTTCAGTGGAGTGGTAACAGCAGCGGAGGCAACCAAAAACATTTGCGCCTTTATATGCGGACGCATCCATTGGACAGAGCATGGCAAGGAAATCGTAATCCCATATTAAGGTGGGTCGTTTTGACATTAGTTACTCTCCATGTTCAGGAAGACTTTCGAGGTTTGATGAAGATCATTTAAAAGCATTAATCAGCAATGATGCACTTCACTGCATTCAATAACTGGAAAATGTGATGAACGGTGACCATTCCGGAATTGTGCGACTTTTACGTGCAATGGGAAAGGTTTAAAAATCGGTTGTGTGGGTACCGAATGCTCTTAGCCAAAACCACAAAAACCAGCATGTGTGCCTCTCTGCTTGCTCGTCATCAATTGCCTCTTGAAGAACTCCGAGCATTCCTATCCTGCATCAATATTGCTGACGATAAATGGTGTTTTTATGCTAGTATAAGGAGAAGAAAGGAATGGTAGAACCCAAACAAAGCAGCAACTCTCCGTACAAAGACGTCACGCATCCATGGAAGATAATGTTACGCATCTGTTGGAACAGCTTCGGAATGATGTACTGCGAATTGCTTCCCTGACATCTATTGTCAACAACTGAGACGTCTTGCGGACGCAATCCAAGAACAACAACCAGGAACACTGCATGAAGTGATGCAACTCCACGATCCCGCCGGCCAGCATTCTGTTAGACTGACAGAAAACACTATATAGAAGTTGGGGTGGGAAGCCATTCCCCACCTGCCTTATTCACATGATCCGGTGCACTCAGATTTTCATCTTTTCCGCTCTCTATCGAACAGCCTTCAATGACCTTCCTTTCCGGATGGAAATGAGCTCCTAACATAGCTCGACGAGTTCTTCACCTCACAACCACGTTATTACTACAGTCACGGAATCGAAATAGACTGTTGTAAATAGCGAAGTAAAATATATTAAACGTATCTGTTGCGTTTATTAAACTCACGGAGAAAAGCTATGATCTTATGTACCAACCTAATAGTGCAGACATGAGGTTAGAGGCTTCATACTGCAGAGCAATATTGCCACATTTAATTATCAATTATCTTCGAAAGATGCACCGGGAATTAAAATTACCTTATCAGACAAAAAAAGCGGTGGTGTATCGGGTGAATAAAAGTTAAATACTGTTCGAAATAAATTCCGCTTTCTCCATTCCGAACTGGAATTGCGTAGGTGGACAACGGAGTTGCAGAACATCATAAGCGTCAATCGAATATAATGGCGATGTTTAACGCTCATCTTCTTGAGGTTTTTTTCTTTCTAGATAGAAACAAAAGTTTGAGCGATACATTTTCCGCATAGGCTTTAGATATTACTACGATATTTCATATATTACGATGACCGTTAGCCAATTGTAATGGAAGTGTTTGGACTTCTAAAGATTTGTTTATAAGTTTCACTTTGACTCATTTCGTTGTTTCAGTGAGGTACCACTTTACATTTTGTGTGAAATCTACTTGACTCACAACCTATGATCCACTTGCTGTGTTTCATGAGTATATTGTCTGCTCGGTTACAGCAAAGAAGTATGTTGTGTTATTAACGTTATTGCACTTCTATTATAATTCTTTTTATTTTATGATTCCAGTTTTTGTGCTGGCGCACGCCTTCGCCAGCACACCAATCGGCACAAGGAAAGATTGTGTAGCACGCGCTGAACTAGGCGCGCCTGTGAAAAGGGAAGACGCCGATAACACCCCCTGGGCAGCGGCACAGAGTAAATATCGCTGGAGTGAGCATTGAGTTCTGCGCATGTTGTCAACATTAAAACAGGATTGTCACGTGCTTTCGGCACCTCGCTGTGCGTGTGTGCTTTCCACAGATTTTGAAATTTATAATATCAAAAGTTTTTGTTGTGCTTTCACCGTTTGTTGATAGTGTAATAGCTATGGCGAACTACTGTTGTTGCTACGGATGCAAAGAAAAATATGTGAAAGGAGGGATAGTAACTTTACATGGGTACTATGTTTAAAAATTTCTAGACGCGTTATAATTAAGGCCTGATTCTGTAGACCTATTTTTCTACGATTTTATGACTATATAAATGAGATTACGGCAATTTGCTAGCGGAACAGGAAAGGGAATGGTTAGTTGTTTCAGCAAATATTATCCTCCATGCATTTATCAGTGACTTGTCGATTATGTATATAGATTTGAAAGATGGGAGACAGATAAATTCAATATAGTGGGAGTCTGTAATTGTCTTCGTATAATATGTGTGTACAAAACTTTTTGTTTACTATAAAGTTACAGTAGGAGACCATGTTAAGTGTGTCTAGGACATGGAGAATGATTATGTGTAATTTATATTTTAGTTTCCCAAAGGATGAACAACGAGTAAACATGTGGCTCCAGAAAATAAGGAGGAGTAATTTTGTCCCCACAAAATATTCCGAAGTATGTTCAAAACACTTTGAAGAGGAATGTTTAGACAAAGAAAAATTTGGACGTGTGTGGCTGAAGGTAGATGCTATACAAACTATTTTTAGTTTTCCACAGCACCTACTACCAATTTGTGCATTCAGCTTAAATACATTTTCTGCACAAATCAAATAAATAACACAATAGTGTAGCTAATGAAAGTACACATTCATCTTCTTTGGTGTAGTTTGCCTTCAATTTGTTTTCTTCACCATTTGATTAAGAAGCGTAAAATATTAGTAAACATGTCCCCAACTCTTCCGTTTGTGTCACTTTCCACTTCCCATAATGGTGTTATATGGGTTGACTGTTACATGCAGTTGCATTTGCTTTACAGTACATTTATTCTCCGATCGCCTTTTCCCCCCTTCTTACTCAGTCTACTATTTATTTAATGAACTGGGAGCAAGTACGTAAAGTGCGTTAAATAAACACTTCAGAGTGTCACCAGTAAGAAAAATTGTGCTTTAGGTCTCAAAAACGAGAAAATAAATACGCAGAAATAGCAGAAAAAAGGACAAATTAGCAGGAATATGATCGATAATGTGTGGAAAATTCGGTGTTTTTCGGACACTTGCAAAAGTACTAGCATCCTGTCAAGTCGTTTTGCAACACTATCACTGCAAAAATGTACGTTAGGCTCTGTAAAACTATAAATTGCCGTATCATACCGAAAACTACTAAAAATTGAGTGCATCTGAACTGTGACACCTATCGCAAAGAAGCAGAATGCAATATCACTTGCCCATTAAAAGTTACGTAGCTGGTTTATTCCCGATATCAAATGGATACTGTTGAAATGTCTGCGCAACATATATAAATAATCCACGACACGTACGAAAAGAATCCGTCTGTACTAGGGATGTAGTGACATTAGAAGTATACAGGACGCTATACGGACAAACACACGTCCCGAGAACACGTGACCAGGACGGCAATGTATGTTGACAACACAAAATCTGTTCTGCGCATGTGAATGCTCACTCCAGAGATATTTAGTCTATGGGCAGCGTGCACATAGGCCACCGCCAGCGACCGAGCTGTCACAGTACGACGCATCGGGAATCAGTTCGCATTGCACGTCAATACGTCGCGCTGTGCTCTAGTCTTCCGCAGTGACAGTCGTCGCCTCGCACCTTAGCTGGCTGTGAGGGAACGTTAGTCATTGTATATAGTTGCAATATGGACACGGACAAGATTCAAGAACTAGTACATGTTATTTGATTGCTGTTAACCACATAACTTCAGAGTGCACATCATTAAAGCTAAGTAATCAATTGGTTCCTGCAATAAAGTGTATTTTAAGCATGCGTGTATTTTGTGTTGTAGTGATAGGAAACCGGCCACTGACCTATCACCCACTCTCTCCTCATCCAGCCAGCAACCACAAAAAATTACAAGAGGGCACAGTCACAACATTTGTGAAGATGGCTCTATTAAAACATGTATTTAATAAAGACGAGCCACGCAACCTGTGTAGGAAGCCTTTATTTAAGCATAAAGATCTTGTATTCCATCCTTGTAGGTGCCCCCATCGTCCTTATTTACATGTTCAGTTGCCGCTGCACCACTCAAGCCAGTATTCATTTACATCAGTTAGTCAACATGTTATATTAACATTACACATTTCTATAAAGGGCCACACGACACAGAGCAGAGACACCGGACGTCACGAAAGGTACATCAACCTTTGTCACTCGTAGCCCAAAAAAAATGTATTTCAAATAAGGATTGGAATTAGAAATAAATTAGAAATTTTAAAGTGAATAATCTATGTTTAATACTCATATTCCACATGCGCTGGAAAGCTCAAGTATGTCATTTCCACACATGAACATTTCTGGCATGGTTATATTGCAGAGTATAAAATTCCATGATGAAAGATATATGTAGCATGTCCTGGATCCAAAAACTGCTGACGCATCAAACGTTATTTATGCATCATCGTCTCTGGAACATACAAACAAAAGGTGATATGATGCACAAAAGTTTTACATGTGGTGAAAAAAAAAAAAAAAAAGAGTTCAATAGGTAACCGAAAAGTTAAATACTAAAAACTTGTATTGCTTTCAGCATTTAACAATGCATGGTGCAAATTACTTGAAAAATGATGAAACTGTTTTAAGGTACTAGCTGTAAGTAGTCAAACATTCAAGAATATTATATTCTTGCTTGCAACGATCCCGCCCTTGAAAAAAATCTCTGAAGGTGAAATACGACTAAATCACCTATATTCCAGCATTAAACTTAAAATTAGGTAAAGTTGGTATTGTTTATGTAAGTAAATTCAACAAGAATTATATATCTCATGTGAGTTCTGATATTACTGAATATTATTTCCTCATACAAACGTACATTTTTTAGTCTAGTTTATGTGTCAAATTGTGTACTCATGTTGAGAACGAATCATGTGTGGTACCTAAAACAAAATTTGTTTATTTCGACTTAAGCAGTCTTATTATGTTACAGACTGAAATTTTTGCAGTCGCGTTCAATGCAGTTTTCTGTTATTTTAACTTTTACATGTAACTGAACGATATCCCTACAAAATAAATTACGAAGGGATGAATAAGCACATAAAATCAAATAATTCTGGAGGATAGCAGAGGTACTTTGTTCCTGTCGTTGGTTATTAGCCAGGACTGCAGCCATATACTTGCAAATTAAAGAAAAAATTCATCTCTGCTTTGACGCAAAGAAATTTTGAGGTGAAAAATAAAAATTAAACTCCTCGAGACTCTAATCATCAGCTAGCCTTGCAGATGTTTATCTCTCAATACAGAGAAGTTGTGATGATACTTATGTCAGAACTAGGTGAGCAGTCCAATTCGCTGAATGGGTGTAAGTCAGCCAGAAATTTTGTGTGTTTTGGAAAAGGACAGTCATACTGTCTAGGGCAATCACAACTGTAATCCATCGCTCAAAGTAAGAAATAACATAATCGTTGTTACATACAGTTGGTACAAAAATAAGATTAAGTGGCAATATGAAACAAATTGCGTATTGTACAGAGAAAATAAATGGTTCAAATGGCTCTGAGCACTATGGGACTTAACATCTGTGGACATCAGTCCCCTAGAACTTAGAACTACTTAAACCTGACTAACTTAACGACATCACACACATCCATGCGCGAAGCAGGATTCGAACCTGAGACCGTAGCTGTCACGCGGTTCCAAACTGAAGCGCCTGGAACCGCACGACCACACCGGCCGGCGTACAGAGAAAAACCAAGGTCCAGTTCCATAACAAAAAGGCAAGTAGTAATAAGTATATGAAGTGTTTAAAGTTAAGCAAACGCTGTTCATATTATTTACTGGTATTTATTCTGAGAAAAATGGGTGAGAGAAGAAGAGAAATCAGATGAATAACGTGTGTTTTTTATTTACCCCAGGTGGAGACGCCGTCGGCCTGCAGCTGTTGCCTACCTTCACGGTACCGTCAGGACATCGTGGCGGAAGTGTCACAACTGGTTTCGCTTGTTCACGGCCCGTGATAATTTCACTTGGACGCCGCATTAAAGCGAAGGGGAAAACTGTTGTTATTAAAACGACGCACAGAATAGCAGAATGAGACATCGTTCGTCTCCGGGAAATAGTTGAGCTCATAGTATGCAGTGGAAAGAACGCGCACTTCCTTTTATATCTACACTGACACCAGCTGACCTTGACAAGTATTAGTCTTAGCGTACTGCCGCTGTGGTTTGTGAAATTCCAAGCGTGGGATGAGACTACACTGATACCCAACACACGACCTGTCGACCTACCTGTGACTCGCGGTTTTCATATATACTAATTGCTAGTGTTTCATTATCCTGACATTTACGTAAGGCAGTTATTACCTGCTATCATACTACATACAACCTCTGTTCTATGAAGTTCTGTGTATTGATAAAAAAACGACTTCCTTGTCACTATTCATCAATGAAACATTTATTGTAATAATTATGGTCACTATTAACACTGGCGCGTAGACAGCAGTTTCACTTTTTGCTGTTTGTCACAGTTTAATGGTACCGTACAGAAGACAATAAGGGCTACATGAGAACGAGTAGTAAATACAAAAACGAATAAAAAATAGTAACATTTATAACATTTCCGATTTATCCAGCGTCAAATATTAATAAATATACCTCAGTTGCGTGGCAGTTGAATTGTGTAGGTAACCACATGAACTAATGCAAGTAAAGATGTTCAGTAGAAGCGTAGGTACAATTGCAACTGTCAGTAAGCAGTTACCCTTTTTTATGTCTGACAAACATGTATAAGCAATCTAGCTGAAAAAAAAAGAAATATAATAAACTAGCACAGCAGCCAAGAAATGTTTGCCTGTAGAACAATTTCTCCTATTAAGCAGCGTATATTCGCATACGAGCGACAGAGCCTTAAATCCAGCGAGTATGGGAAAAAATTCTTCTTCCTGCGGTTGAACTGAAGCCACAGTCAACAGAAATTTAAGGGAGAACTTGTTGCACTCGTATCACAATGGAGCAAGGAAAATGTTGGAAGAACTTGAATCACTGAGATGATCTGAGAGAGGAAGATGAAGATTTTTCATACTGGTAAGCAGTTGATGGAAGAAGAAACGAGAAACGAAAATCTTATGACAGATTTCAACTCACTGTAGTAAACTAAAAAATGTCCTTTCTGATGGACCTTTACACGTATTAAGACAAAGAATGACGCATTAGATATGTTCTTCCAAACTGTGTTCCATCAATAAGAATATCGATTGAGTATGCGTCTGTGTGGGCGTAGATTCTTAATGAACAAACAGTACTGTCTACAAAATTTTATTGATACCCTAAAACAAAAAGGATAATTTTCAACGCTTCATGACACACACAGAACAATACAATACTCAACATAAACAATTTTGTAATGGAAACAAAAAAATTAGTTATACTATCTATGTAATATTCTTATTATCGCTGATTTACCACGAATGAAATTGATTGTAAACCTATAAGCATCATTGGAGTAAGCTGTCAAATATATACAAGTGCTATCAACGTGATTAGAAACAGATGTGTTATTATAAACATGATCTTGTACAAAAATTACAAGCAGCACAAAAATTGAGAGATAAACAAAAAAGACACTCCAGTAGGCAATATTGTAATACACATTATAAGATCTGAGATATAAAGCAACTACTGACATATATGTAAACCATATACTTTCTTCGTTTAATGTTACATAATACTGTACTATCATTACAGGATCACTTGAAAATCGGAAAATTGGCGAAACGAACTCGTTGTGTTGTAAACATAATTCGAAAGAATATACACTCCTGGAAATGGAAAAAAGAACACATTGACACCGGTGTGTCAGACCCACCATACTTGCTCCGGACACTGCGAGAGGGCTGTACAAGCAATGATCACACGCACGGCACAGCGGACACACCAGGAACCGCGGTGTTGGCCGTCGAATGGCGCTAGCTGCGCAGCATTTGTGCACCGCCGCCGTCAGTGTCAGCCAGTTTGCCGTGGCATACGGAGCTCCATCGCAGTCTTTAACACTGGTAGCATGCCGCGACAGCGTGGACGTGAACCGTATGCGCAGTTGACGGACTTTGAGCGAGGGCATATAGTGGGCATGCGGGAGGCCGGGTGGACGTACCGCCGAATTGCTCAACACGTGGGGCGTGAGGTCTCCACAGTACGTCGATGTTGTCGCCAGTGGTCGGCGGAAGGTGCACTTGCCCGTCGACCTGGGACCGGACGGCAGCGACGCACGGATGCACGCCAAGACCGTAGGATCCTACGCAGTGCCGTAGGGGACCGCACCGCCACTTCGCAGCAAATTAGGGACACTGTTGCTCCTGGGGTATCGGCGAGGTCCATTCGCAACCGTCTCCACGAAGCTGGGCTACGGTCCCGCACACCGTTAGGCCGTCTTCCGCTCACGCCCCAACATCATGCAGCCCGCCTCCAGTGGTGTCGCGACAGGCGTGAATGGAGGTACGAATGGAGACGAGTCGTCTTCAGCGATGAGAGTCGCTTCTGCCTTGGTGCCAATGATGGTCATATGCGTGTTTGGCGCCGTGCAGGTGAGCGCCACAATCAGGACTGCATACGACCGAGGCACACAGGGCCAACACCCGGCATCATGGTGTATGGAGCGATCTCCTACACTGGCCGTACACCTCTGGTGATCGTCGAGGGGACACTGAATAGTGCACGGTACATCCAAACCGTCATCGAACCCATCGTTCTACCATTCCTAGACCGGCAAGGGAACTTGATGTTCCAACAGGACAATGCACGTCCGCATGTATCCCGTGCCACCCAACGTGCTCTAGAAGGTGTAAGTCAACTACCCTGGCCAGCAAGATCTCCGGATCTGTCCCCCATTCAGCATGTTTGGGACTGGATGAAGCGTCGTCTCACGCGGTCTGCACGTCCAGCACGAACGCTGGTCCAACTGAGGCGCCAGGTGGAAATGGCATGGCAAGCCGTTCCACAGGACTACATCCAGCATCTCTACGATCGTCTCCATGGGAGAATAGCAGCCTGCATTGCTGCGAAAGGTGGATATACACTGTACTACTGCCGACATTGTGCATGCTCTGTTGCCTGTGTCTATGTGCCTGTGGTTCTGTCAGTGTGATCATGTGATGTATCTGACCCCAGGAATGTGTCAATATAGTTTCCCCTTCCTGGGACAATGATTTCACGATGTTCTTATTTCAATTTCCAGGAGTGTATTTATCGTGTGCCACTCATTGAATAAATTACTTCTAAAATTAGAAAAAAATTGACATTTTTGAAGATGAACACATATGTCTAAACTGTAAACTTCAAACTGTAAATGTCACCGCGGACGTTGTTGTTGTTATGGTCTTCAGTCCAGAGACCGATTTGTTGCAGCTCTCCATGCTACCCTATCCTGTGCAACGTTCTTCATCTTTGAGTATTTACTGCAACCTACATCCTCATAACTAACACTTGGTTCAAGAATCATAAAAGAAGGTTGTATACATGGAAGAATCATGGAGATACTAGAAGGTATAAGATAGATTATATAATGGTAAGACAGAGATTTAGGAACCAGATTTTCAATTGTAAGACATTTCCAGGGGCAGATGTGGACTCTGACCACAATCTATTGGTTATTAACTGTAGATTAAAACTGAAGAAACTGCAAAAAGGTGGGAGTTTAAGGAGATGGGACCTGTATAAACTGACTCAACCAGAGGTTGTACAGAGTTTCAGGGAGAGCATAAGGGAACAATTGACAAGAATGGGGGAATGAAATACAGTAGAAGAAGACTGGGTAGCTCTGAGGGATGAAGTAGTGAAGGCAGCAGAGGATCAAGTAGGTAAAAAGACGAGGTCTAGTAGAAATCCTTGGGTAACAAAAGAAATATTGAATTTAATTGATGAAAGAAGATAATATAAAAACGCAGATTCAGAAGGATGTAGGTTGCAGTAAGTACTGGGAGATGAAGAGGCTTGCACAGGATAGAGTAGCATGGAGAGCTGCATCAAGCCAGTCTCAGGACTGAAGACAACAACAACAACAACACATCCTTCTGAATCTGTTTAGTGTATTCATCTCTTGGTCTCTCTCTACGATTTTTACCCTCCACGCTGCCCTCCAATGCTAAATTTGTGATCCCTTTATGTCTCAGAACATGTCCTACCAACCGATCCCTTCTTCTTGTCAAGTTGTGCCACAAATTCCTCTTCTCCCCAATTCTATTCAATACCTCCTCATTAGTTATGTGATCTACCGATCTAATCTCGAGCATTCTTCTGTAGTACCACATTTAGAAAGCTTCTACTCTCTTCTTGTCCAAACTATTTATCATCCATGTTTCACTTCCATACATGGCTACACTCCATACAAATACTTTCAGAAACGGCTTCCAGACACTTAAATCTATACTCGATGTTAGCAAATTTCTCTTCTTCAGAAACGCTTTCCTTGCCATTGCTTTCTACATTTTATATCCTCTCTACTTCGACCATCATCAGTTATTTTGCTCACCAAATAGCAAAACTCCTTTACTCCTAATCTAATTCCCTCAGCATCACCTGACTTAATTCGACTACATTCCATTATCCTCGTTTTGCTTTTGTTAATGTTCATCTTATATCCTCCTTCCAGGACACTGTCCATTACGTTCAACTGCTCTTCCATGTCCTTTGCTGTCTCTGACAGAATTACAATAACATCGGCGAAACTCAACGTTTTATTTCTTCTCCATGGACTTTAATACCTACTCCGAATTTTTCTTTTGTTTCCTTTACTGCTTGCTCAATATACAGATTGAATAACATCGGGGACAGGCTACAAACCTGTCTCACTCCCTTCCCAACCCCTGCTTCCCTTTTATGCCCCTCGACTCTTATAACTGCCATCTGGTTTCTGTACAAATTGTAAATAGCCTTTCGATCCCTGCTTTTTACCCCTGCCACGTTTAGAATGTGAAAGAGAGATTATTCCAGTCAACATTGTCAAAAGATTTCTCTAAGTCTACAAATGCTAGAAATGTAGGTTTGCCTTTCCTTAATCTTTCTTCTAATGTAAGTCGTAAGGTCAGTATTACCTCACGTGTTCCAGTATTTCTACGGAATCCAAACTGATCTTCCCCGTGGTCGGCTTCTATCAGTTTTTCCATTCGCCTGTAAAGAATTCGCGTTAGTATTTTGCAGCTGTGACTTATTAAACTGATAGTTCGGTTATTTTCGCATCTGTCAACACCTGTTTTCTTTGGGATTGGAATTATTATATTCTTCTGGAAGTCTGAAGGTATTTCGCCTGTCTCATACATCTTGCTCATCAGATGGTAGAGTTTTGTCAGGACTGGATCTCCCAAGGCCGTCAGTAGTTTCAATGGAATATTGTCTACTCCCGGGGCCTTGTTTCGACTCAGGTCTTTCAGTGCTCTGTCAAACTATTCACGCAGTATCATATCTCCCATTTCATCTTCATCTACATCCTCTTTAATTTCCATAATACTGTCCTCAAGTACATCGCCCTTGTGTAGACCCTCTATATACTCCTTCGACCTTTCTGGTTTCCCTTCTTTGCTTAGAACTGGGTTTCCATCTGAGCTCTTGATATTCATACAAGTGGCTCTCTTTTCTCCAAAGGTCTCTTTAATTTTCCTGTAGGCAGTATCTATCTTACCCCTACTGAGATAAGCCTCTACATCCTTATATTTGTCCTGTAGCCATCCCTGCTTAGCCATTTTGCATTTCCCGTCGATCTCATTTGTAAGACGTTTGTATTCCTTTGCCTGCTTCATTTACTGCATTTTTACATTTTCTCCTTTTATCAATTAAATTCAATACCTCTTCTGTTACCCAAGGATTTCTACTAGGCCTAGTCTTTTGTACCTGCTTGATCCTCTGGTGCCTTCACTGTTTTATCTCTCAAAACTGACCATTCTTCTTCTACCTTATTTCTTTCCCCCGTTCTTGTCACTCGTTCCGCAATACTCTCTTTGAAACGTTCTACAACCTTTGGTTCTTTCAGTTTATCCAGGTCCCATCATCTTAAATTCCCGCATTTTTGCAATTTCTTCAGTTTTAATCTACAGTTCATAGGCAATAGAATGTGGTCAGAGTCCACATCAGCCCTTGGAAATGTCTTACAATTTAAAACTTGGTTCCTAAATGTCTGTCTTACCTTTATACAATCTATCTGAAAGCTTCCCGTGTCTCCAGGCCTCTTCCATGTGTACAAACTTCTTTCATGATTCTTAAACCAAATGTTAGCTACGAATAAGTTACGCTCTGTGCAAAATTCTACCAGACGGCTTCCTCTTTATTCCTTACCCCCATTCCATATTCACCTACTACTTTTCCTTCTCTTTCTTTTCCTACTATCGAATTGCAGTCCGCCATGACTATTAAATTTTCGTCTCCATTCACTATCTGAATGATTTCTTTGATGTCATCATACATTTCTTCAATCTCTTCGTCATCTGCGGAGCTAGTTGGCATATAAACTTGTACTACTGTGGCAGGCGTGGGTTTCGTGTCTATCTTGGCTACAATAATGCGTTCACTGTTCTGTTAGTAGCAGCTTACCCGCGCTCCTATTTTTTTTAATTCATTATTAAACATACTCCTGCATTACCCCTATTCGATTATGTATTTATAACCCTGTATTCACCGCGGATACATACAACGAACGAACCGAAGGAAAACTTTGATACAGAATTGGATAGAGAGGATGCAGGTGTGAAAACTAATTTTCTCAGGCTACGTATATCTTATGGAAGTTCAAGTCAATAAAGAAGGAAATAGGAGGATTCGTGTTTAATTACCCTTCTACAACGAACTCATTACAGATGGAGCTAAATCTTTGCTTGGCGAATGGTGATAATACAATCGACAGCGTCCTTCTCGGAAGAATCTTCCTTGCATCTGCCTTAAGTGATTTAGGAAAATCATGTGGAACCCAAATCTGGATGGCCCGATGACTATTCCAGCCACCATTCTGCACACTGTAGTATCATTGTCTTTCGACTGCGACACCTCACTCTATCTGAACGGAACAAACTACGTACAAGGAACGGAGTTTTATTTTTAAGATTAGTAAAGAATATATGAAAGTAATGAACAGTACTTGCTAAATACCAGTACCAGAGAAACTACAGTAGTAGAAATTAAAGAACTGGTATCTAGGAAGTGTGTTTAAATAAGACCATAGCTTCAGGAAAGAAATATACACAGAAAAAGCAGTTAACTCTTTTATGTGTAAGACACTAGCACGGATATACGATAGATTGAGGACAGTGGGTATTTCCTTCGATTTATCGAAAGCATTTGCCTCTGTGGGGCATGAAAGACAGTGACGGAAAAAAGTCGCAGCACCAAGATGGGGTTGTGCGACATAAACGAAAGTTGGTAGGCGTGTTTCTACACCTGCAAGATGTTAATTAATTCGTCAATAGTAAATTTGCTCTTTATTCACATTTGGTGGCTCTTCGAAGAAATATGACGGCACAAGCGGTGGCGTCTCAAAAGACACTCATAAGCTGAGGTGTCCAGGCTGTTTGGAAGATAAATTCCTTTGTGTAGATCACTCTCCTGCTCTGTTAAAATTGAGACATCGCCTGAATATAAAGCGCAATTCTGACTGGTCTCTTTCCGAAGTCAGCGCGAAGCGGCATTTGAGGTGGTGGAATGAGCGACGCAGCTGGATAGTGGATGACAGGAAACAAGTGATTTTGAGTGACGAATCACGCTGTATTCTGTGGCAGGCCGATGGAAGGATTCGAGATGACTGGAGAAATATACCTGTCGTCATGTGTAACGCCAACGCTGGTTATGTTACGGTATGGAGGTGTTTTTCGTGGTTAGGGTGGGGTCCACTTGTTGTGCTCAAGAAATAGTTAAATGTGAAAAGATATAAGCATACTTTGCAGCATTCTCTACTGCGTACAGTAGAGGAATATACCGGACACGATGGCTGTCACACCTGAACCCAGTAGATCGCCTTTGGGATGAGTTGGAATCGATTTCGCTCTGGATCCCAGTGTGCAGCATCACTATCTACTATAGTTTCGGTTCTTGAGGAATAATGGGCTGCCATTTCTCCACAGAAAATCAGACACATCACAGAAAGTAGGCTCTTCAGAGACCAAGTCATAAAGGCGAAGGGTTGACAGATCTCACATTGAAGTTCACCAATAAGACTCGAGATACTTCTGAACAGATAATGTACAATGTAGATGATGTTACTCCTACCTACAGGGTGTTTATAAATGAATATCGGGGTTTTAACGCTTTCTAATATTTATTACATTAAACTTGCAGTTGTAAATGTTATGTCAAATGAAAGAGCAACTCAAACAGTTTTGTTTGGTACCAGTGCGCATGCGGAGCCCGCAGTTTCCGCCACAATCCGCTAGACAGCGGTAGTAGCGAAGATGGCGACTAGTGAACAGAAAGCATTTTGTGTTCTGCAGTTTGCAAAAACCGAATCTGTAGTTACTGTGCAACTTGCGTTCCGGCTGAAGTTCAGTTGTGATCCTCCAAGTTATAATAACATTCGTAGATAGTATCATCAGTTTGAAGATACCGGCCGCCTTTGTAAAGGCAAGAGCACAGCATGATCAAGAGTTAGTGAAAAGACTGTTGAGCGAGTGAGAGAGTCGTTCACTCGTAACCCAAAGAAATCAGTCCAGAAGGCTAGTCGTGAATTACAAGTTCCCATGTCGACTGCTTGGAAAGTTTTAAGAAAACGCGAACAACTACGTCCTTACCGTTTACAGTTATTACAGGCTCTAAAGCCGGCAGACCATGGATTACGTGCCAACTTCGCAAACGAAATGTTGTTTCATAACGATGAAGATTTTCTGGATCATGTTGTCTTCAGTGATGAATCGACCTTTCACTTTAGTGGACATGTTAACACTCACAATGTGCACATCTGGGGCTCAGAAAATCCTCACTGGGTGGCACAAATGCAATGAGATTCCCCTAAAGTGACTGTTTTTTGTTCCGTATCCCCACGGAAAGTTTATGGGTCTTCCTTTTTTGGTGAATCTACTGTAACTGGCACTTCTTACCTTGATACACTAGAGCAATGGCTCTTCCCTCAGTTGGAAGAAGATGAGCCAGAGAACTTAATTAACCAGCAAGATGGTGTCTACCTCACTGGCATAGTGAAGTATGCGTTTGGTTAAACTTCACTGTACTCAAGTACAAGGCTGCAAGGGGCCCAATGACGGGGCTTGCTTTGCATGGCCTCCACGTTGACGCGACCTAACGCCATGCGATTTTTTTCTTTTTGGGCTTCATCAAGGGTCGTGTGTACGTGCCTCTGCTACCAGCAGACCTCCCTGAATTAAGAAACTGAATTGAAGCAGCTTTTGCTACAATCACTGAAGACACACTTATCAACGTTTGGGAAGAACTCGGCCATAGACTTGATGTGTGCTGTGTGACAAATGGTGGTCACATTGAACATTTATAAGGTTCTTGGAAAAACTGTTTGAGTTGCTCTTTCATTTGACATATCATTTATAGCTGTAAGTTTAATACAATACATATTATAAAGCGTTAAAACCCCGATATTCGTTTGTAAAGACCCTGTATTTTCTTCGATTAAGCTCAAATGCTAACCACTTGCATATCCAAGCATCCAGTAAAATTTTGTTGTGTATCGCCCTCAAGGTGTCGCAACTTTAATGGACACCAGTGTATTTAAATACTGCTGTGAATGCGTGTTTATCATATTATGTTAACAGAGAATGAAGATAAAATAAAAGTAATTGAATATGTTGTTGTTGTTGTGGTCTTCAGTCCTGGGACTGGTTTGATGCAGCTCTCCCTGCTACTCTATCCTGTGCAAGCTTCTTCATCTCCCAGTACTTACTGCAACCTACATCCTTCTGGATCTGCTTAGTGTATACATCTCTTGGTCTCCCTCTACGATTTTTAACCTCCACGCTGCCCTCCAATGCTAAATTTGTGATCCCTTGATGCCTCAAAACATATCCTACCAACCGGTCACTTCTTTTTGTTAGGTGATCTACCCATCTAATCTTCAGCATTCTTCTGTAGCACCACTTTTCGAAAGCTTCTATTCTCTTCTTGTCCAAACTAGTTATCGTCCATGTTTCACTTCCATACAAGGCTACACTCCATACAAATACTTTCAGAACCGACTTCCTCACACTTAAATCTATACTCGATGTTAACGAATTTCTCTTATTCAGAAACGATTTCCTTGGCATTGCCAGTCTACATTTTATATCCTCTCTACTTCGAACATCATCAGTTATTTTACTACTGTAGTAGGTGTGGGCTTCGCATCTATCTTGGCCACAATAATGCGTTCACTATGCTGTTTGTAGTAGCTTACCCGCATTCCAATTTTCCTATACATTATTAAACCTATTCCTGCATTACCTCTATTTGATTTTGTGTTTATAACCCTGTAGTCACCTGACCAGAAGTCTTGTTCCTCCTACCACCGAACTTCACTAATTCCCACTATATCTAACTTTAACTTATCCATTTCCCTTTTTAAATTTTCTAACCTACCTGCCCGTTTAAGGGATCTGACATTCCACGCTCCGATCCGTAGAACGCCAGTTTTCTTTCTCCTGATAGCGACGTCCTCCTGAGTAGTCCCCGCCCGGAGATCCGAATGTGGGACTATTTTACCTCCGGAATATTTTACCCGAGAGGATGCCATCATCATTTAATCATACAATAAATCTGCATGCCCTCGGGAAAAATTACGGCTATAGTTTTCCCTTGCTTTCAGCCATTCGCAGTACCACAACAGCAAGGCCGTTTTGGTTTACAAGGCCAGAGCAGTCAAACATCCAGACTGTTGCCCCTGCAACTACTGAAAAAGGCTGCTGCCCCTCTTCAGGAACCACACGTTTGTCTGGCCTCTCAACAGATACCCCTCCGTTGTGGTTGCACCTACGGTACGGCCATCTGTATCGCTGAGGCACGCAAGCCTCCCCACCAACGGCAAGGTCCATGGTTCATGGGGGTGGGGGGGAATGAATATGTGGAATGGAAAAAACATTTCGATTTGCAAAACAAACGAGCTACCATCAGTTTGGAACTTTCTACATCGAAGTTAAATAGTGGCGAATTTTCATTGGTTCTCAGTTAAAACCTATTTTTAAACGCAAAAAAGGTTTCCTTCTTTATTACCCACATTTGAAAGTTTTACGGTTGTCTTAGGATTGCCGTCGCATATGACTTTCGTTACTTTTTGTCTTCTCATGTTAAACGACCTTCGAGAGAGGAAGTTAGTTGAACAGTGAAACAGGAAAGTTACATAACATAGTTCTAAGAACGGGTCTTCTAGGAATGCCATGAAACCATTGAAGGAAAGCTTGAGTGAATGTGAACATCGTTCTTGTCGGAGCTCTACAGAAACTTCTTCCGTTTGACTAAAGGAAAGCCGCTCCAGTTGGTAATAAACACTTTATTAAGTCCACAACTCCTTTAAGGTTTTATATCATGCGATTTTTCAAGTCGTTATGAAACTGCCAATGTAAATGCATAATAAAAAGGATATACAAACATTTTTCATAACAGGATATTAAAAACAAAGGTTAGATATGTACAGAGTAAGTACAGAAAGAATACGTAACTTACACTGTGCTGAAGAGAAGCAATGTCAAGTAATAAAAAAATTAAAAGTCATGTGGTTTTAAAAAGTTATGCGCCCAATGACATTCTGAGAGAAGTGGGTATGTCATGATTATAAAAACCGTACACTTCGATATGTTAAAATTACTGGAATGCTTTAGCTTTTAGAGTTGTATGCTGCAATGTACGAAGTTTCAGTTTGCATGTTTACCAATAAAAGACGGACAGTAAGTATTTTAGATTTAATAAATGTGTAGTTCCAGTGGACGGGCGTCCGTCTCCACATTGTCAAAATTAATTTCGGTGAATGCTGTTTGAAGAGTGTCATGAAATTGGATAGGAACATGGAATCGATCGAGGTTTTTGCATTACAGAAAATTCACATACATCTTGACCTTAATAACCCACATACTAAATATTATTACAATTAAATTATTATAACACGTGACATCTTGATGCTAAACATGAGACTTGAAAACTTTTACTATGTGGGAATGGAGGGAGTCTGGAACTTAATGATTGTTTGATAAATAAAACACCAAATTTCCCAAATCGTGTTTATTCACTATTTAATAAGTAAAAACATTAGTCTCTAAATTTTCGTTTCAAAGTTTGTTTTCTGCAGTCAGGATAAATCTTTCGGTATTCTTGTACGCAACGTAACAAAAATTGTTTTTGTTCCTCCTCAGTCGAAATTAAACCACGAAAGTCTTGCATCAACTTGACTGCTCTTTCAGCTGAATCATTCACTGCTCTCAGTGCTGAAACCTTCTTTCTGGTTTCTTGAAAGGAAGCATTGTTTGACCACATGGCAGGACATTGGTGGAGAAAATTGTCGTCAATTTTAAGACGATGGAACAATGACTTGCTTCTGACTGAAATGAAGTCGTAGATGTTTTACTCTGTAATTAAGAGAGAGAAAACCAGTTAACAAAATTGTGATGTAAACAGAAAACTAAAGAAACAAGGTCTCTATCCATTTATTTAACTCACCACACAATGGACCGCAAAGTTCTTCCTTCGAAGGGATGTAACGGTTAGCATGAGCTGATAAATTATCTTTGGTTAAATTTTCAACCATTTTAACTTTTGTTTCTAGATCCACATCATCGTCAAACAGTCACAAGACAGAAACTTCATCAGTCAAATACCATAAATGTTGGCTTATCTTCTTTAGAGCTGCTTTTGAGATGTCTTTATCAATTTTTTCGCATGCCTTCATTGATTTCAAAAAGCACGAATCTTGGTAGGGTGCCTTTACTGCCGAAATACACTGGAGCCATGGCTTGACGTATGATGTCACGATGAACAGGCAAACGTCAAACAGCGCTACCTTCTTCTTTTAACTGACCACAAAGTAATGATATTTTTAGAGAATATGTAGCTCTCGCCATCCATAGAGCTTGGTGTATGCGACCTGGAGACCGTATCTTTAATTTTCTGTCTGTACCTCCACCTAAAAACATAACAGAAAGCTCTATCAACTCTCGGTAATCATCTCCGATTATTTCTTTTGTCAGTTCAGTGTGGTAAAACTCAAGCAGATTGTCAATTTCTGAAACAGTCAGGTGCGTTGCGACCTTTTCTTTGTAGCACTGTATGTTATCTAGATCTACACTTTTCCAGTTATGTCGGAACTTTTTGAAGAGTGGAATATCAGGACTTGTTGTCACTGGACTGATTTTTACCCGGAACACGTTTTTAAACACTAGTTCATACACATGGTGGCGACAAGGAAAAAGAATGACACTTCTGTTTAGTTTTCGGTTAAGTAGCACACAAGCACCACTGATATGGCCTGTATTTGAAGCCGTAGTATCACAACAAAGAAACTGCACTTTGTCTTCGAGATTCCAGTCCATAATCGCGTTCCAAACAGCTTCCACCTGTTCACATCCTGAAGAGTTTTCCAACCTTGGCACAGCAATAAGCTGCTCTTTATTTCTGCGCGAAATAACTATCGGAAGGCGTTCTTCTTTTGATTCCCGATCATGTGTAGCAGGCAACAGTTTGCCATCCCAATGATTAGTCACAACATCTGGTACCTCGTTTTGAAAATTAACTTTTATAGCTTTAGCACGCTCTTTCCGTTTCTCCGTAAGAATTCTTTGAATCGAGGACTTACTTATAGGAAATTCATCAGTATTATATCCAAGTGCCTCAATGGTAGCTTCAAGAATATACATTGAATCTCTCACACTCAACTGACACCTATATAATGCTGCTACTAATTTTGGAGTAATGAAATTTTTCCACATAGTTGTTTTACTGGTTCCAGATTTTATGTTATCAATCACAGTTGGGAAATTTTCTTGCAAACACATCTCATTTTCATTACAATCAGTAGATGAGTCATTTTGTAATGCTTCATAACATGCTGTCGATGGAGCTGACGTGGAAAAATATTTAGCACGTCGGTTTTCTACCTCAATAATTATGATACGCGACCTTTCCTCTTTATTAGCCATTTTCTTGTACACTCCAGCTTAAGTGACCAGGCCAACCTGGCTCTCTCTGTCACAGTAAAAAGATTTTATCTTCATTTATTTTCATTAATTGAAGTGCATCGGCGTGTGCAATGTCGTTCATATCATCCAACTTGTTGACAAACTCTTGTCGGCGCTGCTCAAACACCTTTTGGGTTTTTTGTGCATTTTTTTACAACTCCCTCCAAACTTGACATAGGTTCACTAATTTCTTCACACAATTAGGGACAGATTTGGTAGGTACATGCGCCTCTTCCCTAAAGATCATACAATCTCGAATAGTGAGATATGTACTTTCACTGATAGTTAAATTCACTTCCCGGATATTATAAAATAAAAACTGCTAGAACTTGTCCCTTAGATGGCAGTTTTGAACTTTTTATCTGATGTTTTACCGCACCTATTAAAAACATACGCGTTTTAGAACTACAACATAAACTTATAAAACAACACTTTCCCACATACAAGTATGCACCACAAAATGTACTGGAGAATGATGAATACAAATTATACTGGAACAGAACCATTATAACAGATAAAACAACACCACATAACAAACCTGACATCATACTCACCAATAAAAAGAAGAAATTAACACAACTAATCGAAATATCCATACCCAATACAACAAATATACAAAAGAAAACAGGAGAAAAAATTGAAAAATACATCCAACTGGCTGAGGAAGTCAAGGATATGTGGCATCAGGATAAAGTTGACATTATACCAATTATACTATCAACTACAGGAGTCATACCACACAATATCCACCAGTACATCAATGCAATACAGCTACATCCAAACTTATATATACAACTACAGAAATCCGTAATTATTGATACATGTTCAGTTACCCGAAAGTTCCTAAATGCAATATAACATATACGGTACAGTTAAAAGGAAGTCACGCTTGATCAAGGTCCGCGTCACTTTCTACTTCTGACCAGACATAACGTCTGAGATAAGAAAGAAATAATAATAATAATAAATATGATAGGAGCTGAAAAGTTTGTGGGACCAAAGTTGAATGGGACAACGGGGGCCGTAATATAACGCTGTTTTTTTGTTACTAGGTGTGGTCGCTTCAGGGATATGAAGGGCAACTTTGTTTCTCAAATGGGATGCTGTAGTTTGGTACTTATTTTCTGATAGTGGCTATCGGGACGAATCCAATGATGTGAAACAGTAAGGTCTTTGAAGGAAGTCAACGAAGGTCACAAAGATGGTATGAACGTCCATTTAGAAAAGGTGTTAGAAGTAATGACCGTTGGTATCAATCCAGTGCTGTAATCTTCTTATCATGGACTGAGTGGTATTCATTATCACTTCGGTTCTTATCGAAGCAATTGCTCTGGAAATTCTCTCTCACAAATATTCAGGTGTAGTTGGAACGTCTTTATAAACAATGTCTTTTACGAATCCTCACAAGAAAAAAAAATCCAGAGGCGTCAAGTCTGGCGAACGTGCCGGTCACGACACATCTCCTCCGCGTCCAATCCAACGATGTGGAAATTGTCTCTGCAACTCATTTCTAGCCATTAGCGAAAAATGTGCCAGACATCCATCGTGTTCATATCACATTCTGTTCTTTGTTCCTAAAGGTATTTCTTCCAATAACAGATCTAATGTTTCTTGTAGGAATGTGGTGTACTTTCTACCATTAAGATTTCCTTCGATGAAATAGGGGCCTATAATTCTGTCCTCCAGATTCCCACACAATACTTTCACGGACCACGGTTTTTGGTGTGCAACTTGCCGCAGCCAACATGGATTTTCAGTTGCCCAATAATGCGTGTTATGCAAATTAACATTTACATGGTTCGTGAATGTAGCCTCGTCAGTAAATAAAATCAAATTAATAGTTGCGTCGTCTCTCTGAATACGAAGTTGAACCCATAGGCAGAATTCAATGCGACGCATACAATCCGTACCACTTAATTCTTGGTGGAGACTGATATGGTAAGGATGATATTTATGGCGATGCAGAACACGAGCAACACTACTCTAGCTCATCCCAGATTCCCTTGCGATTTGAAGCGAACTAACACATGGATCTCGAACAGCAGTGGCAAAAGTACCAATTTCCTTTTCTCGTTAGTAACTTTCCTATTCCTGATATATTTCCGATGCGTTAAAGATCCAGTTGTTCTCAAGTTATCATACTCATATTTAAATGTACGTTGAGGATATCTTTCAGCGTGTAAGTCTCTAGCTCTCACTAAATTTCGTTGGCATTCTCCGTAAATGAGAAGCATATCGACTTGTTCTTCGAAGGAATACATCATTCATATTTGCTTGATTCGACCATATTTGTCTTACCGTTCCTACTAGTGTTGTATTGCGAAATCGTCGAATGGTGTTCACATGTCAATGGCACGTTAGATGGATACGTCGTATTCGGCGAGTATTTACTACTTGCACGATATATGGAGAGAATTTTCAGAGCATGTGCTTCGATAACTGCCGAAGTGATAAGAAATACCACTCAATCCATTATAAGAAGATTGCAGCACTGCATTGATACCACTGTTCATCACTTCGAACACCTTCTCTAAATGGAAGTTCATACCACCTTTCTGACCTTCGTTGACTTTCAAAGACCTCACTGTTACACATCATTGGATTCATCTCGATAGCCGCTATCAGAAAATAACTACCACACTATAGCATCCCATTTAAAAAACAAAGTTGACCTTCATATCTGTGACGAGAAATCATATTATGGCCCCTTTTGTCCCATACAACTTTTGTCTCACAAACTTTTCAGATACTATCATACTTTCGGAGTTATTCTTGGTGACAATAGTTAGTGACTCACCCTGTGTATATATGTTGGCCAATTACGATATTTTTCTTTAATGTACATTTGAAAACACTACTGCCACATGCATCCCACCAACCTCTCAGCGTAATATCACCAACCTATGAGATCACTTGGAGGCTGTGTGTGAGGTGGTGTGTGTGTGTGTGGGGGGGGAGGGGGGGGGGAGGGGGGGTGCGTGTTATCGCCAGGTGACTAGTAAAGCTACTGAAATGGTAAGGGCTCAGATTATCTTTCACCACATGTGAAAATCAGCCACTAAGAGATGAACCATTGCAAAATGAGTGAGCCAATCACAGACTCACAAATTATATCAAAAACAGATGGAATGATAATTAAATGGACACCCTAGTCGCAAACAGGCGTTGATGTACTTCATTAGGGACATGTTGTAAATGTGTGCCCCGACCGGGACTTGAACAGGGGATCTCCTGCTTATATGGCAGACGCTCTATCCATCGGAGCTACCGCGGGCACAGACGATAGTGCGCCTGCAGGGACTTATCCCTTGCACGCTCCCCGTGGGACCCACATTCCCAATCTGCCACGCGTAATGAGTATGATGGGCAAACATCTATTAGGCGCACTATGAATGTAGTGGTGTGGACATGTTGGGAATGTGGGTCCCATGAGGAGCGTGCAAGGGAAGTCCCTGCAGACGCACTGTCCTCTGTGCCCTTCCATGTAAGCAGGAGATCCCAGGTTCGAGTTCCGGTCGGGGCACACATCTTCAACATGTCCCCCACTGAAGTACATCAACGCTTGTTTGCAACTAGGGTGTCCATTTAATTATCATTTCATTTCTAGCAAAGCTGCACCGTCATCAACGGTAACTGTTCTTTCGGGAACAGATACAACCGTCATATATAGTTAAGAACAGATGACATGCAAGGCAATCACTTCAGTTTCACCTTGCTGCCTCTGAACACCTCACTGTGTGCTATAGAGAGAGGGGGAGATGCAACAGTTAAAATGTAAATTGCATGAAAGTAGATCATTCTTATCAGTTCCGTAACGCTGATAATGAATATTACAAAGAAAACTGAAACTTACTCTGGTTTCAGTTTCACAAAAGTTTTCGCACCTAAAAGGAAATAGAAGCAAAAGATTCATAATTATGTATAACTGTTACATATGTCAAGAATGAAAGGATAGATAACAGTTCCATTATATTTTGACGTAATATTTCTCTCTACAAAGTGATCTAATATGGCGCAACACGTTCAAAAGGTGCAAGCAGGGAGACCTTCGAGTCTTCTGCGCAGCAGACAAAGAGATAGTGGGGTAAGCGTCAGTAAGATGAGACAAGAAGCCTGTCACTGCCAGAAAATCTGAGATCAGATTCAAACAGAGATCTGTTACGTTGTTATAAAACTATTATACTATTTTGTTTATTACAAAATAAGATTCTTATGTTTCATTTTAGGCGAAGAAAATATCTATGTACTAAATTTTGTAGTGTTCTGAACAAAGTTAGGATTTTAAAAAAGTAAGATGATGGACGACCAGCGGTAGTAGTCCATTGGTGAAAGTGACATGAAAGTGGGTTCTTACTGCGACAGAAGCAGCCAGAATGCTTCCATACACAAGTTCAGACTCCATCCAGAGTCACGGGTCAGTTCAGCTCACAACTCCTAGCCTGCATGGATTAGAAGGGTACTAACCTCTAAAGTAAAAATGGCTGCTATTAAAGGGACTAATACCATAATGTGAAACGACTGAAGCAGCCTCAAAGACTTGCTGGAAAAACATTTGTATGTAACGCTGCAGCGGTGGTTCAGAATTTAATTTACATAAGCTATCATGTTTGCTCAGAATGCATTATTCTTAAAGACCTTGGGACCAGTGATTTATTGTCTCTCTAAGCAAATTACTGACTTTGCCCCCATGCAAACATTCTTCCGGAAGATTTAGCAGGGATCGATATCAGAACAGGTAGGCAGCTTTCTGACCACATAAAAATATGACCAGTATATTTCAAACAACAGACTTAACTGCTCCATTATATTTTGCTTGATTAACTCCATCTCTGCTGTGGTTTTTTGCTGGAATGTTAATTACTACTTTCTTTCATTAATATCTCAGTAATAAAATTAATAAGAAACTTTAATTTTTCCTCTCTTCCATGTGTATCGTATGGCAAGTTATTAAGTGGCATAATCCTTACAATTACTTTTTACTGATGCAGTTATTTTTATACGATGAAACTGGTTATCACTTCTTCATGTTAACAGACAATTGTTTTATTAAAACAGGGCCGTAGCACCGCCTAACGGTTTATTCCACGTGTATCATTCTTGATCTTGAAGGGCAGTTAGCACTTGTCTGTTGTCAAAGAACGTTGACTAGATACCATGCATCTATATGGATAACTTTCTACGAACCTTAGTAACGACATTAATTATTTGGTAATTTCAAGTTTTTAAGTGCATCAAATGGCCACTTTGTGATAATTGTATGATACAAACTCAAGCAACACGAATATAGCATAAGGCAATTTTGTCAAAAATATTGATTTGTCCCCTTTCTCCTCTGTGATCTTCACATCTGCTACAGTTTCGCCTGGACCAAACCGACCAATTACGATCCTAGTAGCGCGTCGTCTAATTCATTAGGTGTCTTCAAGAGCCTACATGACGAGGGCCATAAACCTTCAGGTATCACTGTAAAGTAGGTATCCTTACCAGATTCAGTGCACGTTCCAGAAATATTCCATTCTTCTATGTAACTCTCCTATTAAATATGTTATATATACCAAGTGCTCTTGGCGTCAAACAATATAAATATGGCAGGAGAGAATTCCCTACCATCAAAAGCAGTTCCTGTTATGAGGTGGCTTGCTTACGTGCAGCGTCCAGCTTTGCCACAGGACCAAATAGCTGTAGGCAACAGCTATGGCAGAAATAGGTGGCAACACAAATTAACAGCAATTATTAATAGACGTTTTTACAATGCTTACCTGTAGTGTGAAGACTGTGCATGAAACTACTGGTCAACGACAACTTACATTGATCTGCTCTTGAAGCACTGGTATAGTCCTAAACTCAGTGGACAATGACTAACTTCACTTCTTCAATCTCCAGTTTGTCTCTTCTTCGCAGATATTGCACACGAGTCCTGAGGTACTATCTTGTGGTACTGCCTAAGAAGCTAATCGTTGATCCATGTGTGGGCTTTTATTCCCTTACCGTAGATGGGTGCCACTAGGGAACTATTTGTGTGGCATAAGCGGACGTACTGGGTGATCAAAAAATCAGTATAAATTTTAAAACTGAATAAATTACGGAATAATGTACATAGAGTGGTACAAATTGACACACATGCTTGGAACGACATGGGGTTTTATTAGAACCAAAAAAATGCAAACGTTCAAAAAATGTCCGACAGATGGCGCTTCATCTGATCAGAATAGCAAATAATTAGCATAACAAAGTAAGACCAAGCAAAGATGATGTTCTTTACAGGAAATGCTCAATATGTCCACCATCATTCCTCAATAATAGCTGTAGTCGAGGAATAATGTTGTGAACAGCACTGTAAAGCATGTCCGGAGTTATGGCGAGGCATTGGCGTCGGATGATGTCTTTCAGCATCCCTAGAGATGTCGGTTGATCACGATACACTTGCGACTTCAGGTAATCCCAAAGCCAATAATCGCACAGACTAAGGTCTGAGGACCTGGGAGACCAAGCATGACGAAAGTGGCGGCTGAGCACACGATCATCACCAAACGAAGCGCGCAAGAGATCTTTCACATGTCTAGCAATACTTTTTTTTGTTCTAATAAAACCCCATGTCGTTACAAGTATGTGTGTCAATTTTTACCTCTCTATCTACATTATTCCGTGGTTTATTAAGTTTTCAAATTTATACTGACTTTTTGATCACCCTGTATATAATAGTAGGCATTCTTATTGTGAGCGCTCTCTCTGGAATGTGACTTTAACTATGGTCCATGTGAGTGGTAGGTGGCTCGGTGCTCTTTAAAGCAGGCTGTGTCCCACATCTTCTGGAGGACACAGCAAATAATTTGCATCTTTTATTATATTTCATATCACTGTATAGTGTTACTCTTAGGTATTTAATCGAAGTGACAACCTCCAGAAGTTTATCACTAATGCTGTGGTCTGGTTCTATGTTACACCAAAGATGTATGGAAGACATAGGCTGAAAGCAGCTGATGGGCCTTAAAACCCCTGTGGACCACGGAAACGTGACGTTAGCATGTGATGACAAATGCCACATTTGAGAAGGGTGAAACTCTATATCAGCAGGCTTGCAGATTAATAATGATAAAGTCCATGTACTGCAGTAACCTAGAGCATTTTCCAAGACCGAACATTATGACGTTCTTGGAAACAAAGTAGTTTCTGCCACAGAATCCGTATGAATTTTAGCAAACAAAACAGCTTGCATGAAAAACAGCTCGCTTTGTTCACATTAAGTATCTCGCAAGCACTCTGCCTGACAAAAAAAAAAAGTACTCAGAAAGAGAGGAGGATGAGAAATGAAACTCGCATGTTGAGAGGGTATGTGATGTTATTGCAGTGATTACAAATCCAGTCATATTTACAAAGAACTTGGCAGAATGAGTCCATAATCAGTGTAACATTGCGCCTCCCCTGGCCTGGATGTATACACTTATTCACTTGGGAATGGTGCCATAGAGCCAAGGTGTCCTCTCCTGAGGCAATCTGGCTCACAACTGTTGTAACTGTCCGTTGATATCTTGAATACTAGCACTGGGACGATGTCCAAGCTAGTCCCATCATGGTCTATCGGTGGCAGATCTGGGGATTTAGCTCGCCATGGGAGTACCTCAACATCACTAAGTTCATAGAGACACATACCGTGTATGGATGAGTGCTGTCCTGTTGAGAAATGGTACCACAGTACTGTTATTTGTGAGATACCGGCATCACTTGAAGATGCGGGATGCCTTTAACGTACCTTTTGTGCCATCAGAATTCTATCAATCACTACTACCCATGACCTGAAGTCATATTCCATGGCTTCCCATACCATTACACTAGGAGTAACACCACTCTGTTTCTCTAAAACATTATAAGAATAGAATCTCTACCCAGGTCGCCGTCATTGTCGCCAACTATAGTAATCTGGGATAGTGTAGAACTTCGATTTGTCATCACTGAACACAATGCGACGCCAGTGCACTCCATGCTTCGAGATCACGGCACCACTATGCCTAGGCGTGGGATGGTAATCCCCTACTCCGGTTGCTGCTAGTCTCCGACCAATGGTAAGAAATAAAACAGTTTGTTGCAGGAGTCCATTACTTGTTCTTTGGTAGCAGGCGTAGATCTGAAGAGCTTACGATGTGCTCGGTGCACAATGGGACAATCCTCCCTTGTGGTGGCCAGTCGTGGTTCACTGGAAGTTGGACGATGAGTATGCCTGCCGTTATGATCGCCTGTGGTTCAACATCAGGTCACTGTCACAATCGAATGCCCTATAAATCTCGATATTGCACGATTCGACCAGCTGGCCAATCGGAGACCCACAATGTGTTCCTTTTCAAATTCTGTCAGTTGCTGGTAACGCTGTCCCACACTAGTACGCAGTATCCTGTGCCCTTTACATTTATCACTCAACATATGGCTTTGTTTACGGCCCTTATATACCCTAGCGGGCCTGATAAGGACACTAAACCTTATGAACTTGAGGTGACCGTTGTATCTATGACAGAGAACAGTGCCAGCAGCGGTGGTCTAGCGGTTCTAGGCGCTCAGTCAGGAGCCGCGCGGCTGCTACGATCGCAGGTTCGAATCCTGCCTCGGGCATGGATGTGTGTTATGTCCTTAGGTTAGGTAGGTTTAAGTAGTTCTAAGTTCTAGGGGACTGATGACCACAGATGTTAAGTCCCATAGTGCTCAGAGCCATTTGAACCATTTTGAACAGAGAACAGTAACTTGACGCATTTACTTACCTACCGAAATTGGTGCTCCCCTTTTCATTTAGGCATTGTAGTAGATGCAGCACGATTCCATCTTCCTGTACACTTAATAAACAAAACATTGTGACCACTTCCTGGTTGTTCAAATGCGTGTGGAATCTTATGGGACTTAACTGCTAAGGTCATCAGTCCCTAAGCTTACACACTACTTAACCTAAATTATCCTAAGGACAAACACACACGCCCATGCCCGAGGGAGGATTCGAACCTCCGCCGGGACCAGCCGCACAGTCCATGACTGCAGCGTCCTTAGACTGCTCGGCTAATCCCGCGCGGCCCACTTCCTGGTGCCCGGTGACGTTGCGGACAGGTGACACGATAAGGAAAATATAAAAGTGGAGCTGAGACGAATGGGGAATCATTCTAGCGACGGTAAAGGCCGCAAATGGGGAAATCCACTGACGTAAGAGCCTATAGCAGAGGACAAATTGTGATGGCCTGGCTCATGAGAACGAACATGGTGAAACTGGTAGACTGTTTGCTTGCTGTTGTGGTGAGCATCTATGGAAGACGATTGAAGGACAGTGAAGACACGAGTAGGTGACAAGGTGTTGGACGTCCAAGCTTCATCACAGAATGGGGATGTCGGAGGCTTGCTGCTCTGTAACGCAATGTAGGCGACAGTCTGCGCCAAATCTGACGAAAGAGTACAACTCTGGCGCGGACACAAGTGTTTCGGAGTGCACCTTCAGCATATGTTGTTGAACACGAGGCTCCGCAGCTGAAGACTCCTATGTGTTACCATGTTCAGCCAATGAAATCGTCAATTACGATTCCAGTGGGAAGTGGATCATCGAAATTGGATCATGCATCAATGGAAATATGTCGTCTGGCTGAAAGACCCACGTTTCTTATTACACCAGGTTCATGGTCGTCTCTGGATATGCTCTCATCCACACCACAGATACAGGTAGTATTATACCAATGGTAATATTCCACTGGGCTTCAGTGGAACCCATGGTAGTAACCGAAAGCACTATGACAGCTATGAGCTATGTGAGCATTATTGTGAGTCACATCCATCCCTTCACGCTTGGTGTCTTCCCTGACAGTGATGGCATCTTCCAACTGTCCATGTTTTAATATCAGAATCGTGTTACAGTAGCTTGAAGAGCAAGATAGTGAACTCGTGTTTTGTCTTGGCCATAAAACTCGCCTGATCTGAACCCGATAGGACACATCTGGTATGCTATCGGAAAAGAGGTCCAGTCCATTCTCATAAATCACCAGCCCATAATTCTCGGGATTTGTGTGACCTGGTGCCTCATACCTCTAGAAATCTTCGACAGATTTGTCAAATGCCTGCAACGCAGAAGCGCTACTCTTTTGCGTTCCAAAGGTGGACCAGCATTCTATTAAGTAGCGGTCACATTGTTTGACTCATTGGTTATAACATTACTACGTTTGTGATGATTGTGCAGACCAGTGTCGGCTCGTTCATAAGGGCTCAACCCCACCATAATTTTGCCATATAATTTTATTCTGGGTATTTCTTCAGTAGTATATCAAACAGTTTGGGTAGGACATGACTTTGGTGTAGTATGGAAGACAGACCAGCTATAATCAGGCGCAGTTTCCACTGCTTCGTTGCACAAGCACACGATGTCACTCTGAACTGCCAGCAGCGGGGCCAAGTCTTGCCGCTACTCCTCCCTCATCCCTCCCCTCTGCCAACCCTCCTTTCCCCATCCCATACAGTAGAGGGCTGAGAGGTAACGCCTGATGGCCCGTACTCTCTCCTCACCCTGGCAGTCATAGTGACGTGACAATTTTTTTTTCCCCTTGCTCCAACTCGCAACTCACTGTAGCATATCTTGGTACCACCTCGGGCGGGACCAGCGGATCCGCGCTCGGTTCTAGGTGCTTCAGTCTGGAACCGCGCGACCGCTACGGTAGCAAGTTCGAATCCTGCCCCGGGCATGGATGTGTGTGATGTCCTTAGATTGGTTAGGTTTAAGTAGTTCTAAGTTCTATGGGACTGATGACCTCAGATGTTAAGTCCCATAGTGTTCAGAGCCATTTGAACCATTTGATGACCTCAGATGTTAAGTCCAATAGTGCTCAGAGCTATTTGAACCATTTTTTTGGACCATCGGATAGACTGGCTCTCGCATACCCCCTCGCTGCCTACACTTCAGCGAACCCAGTGGTGTTTGTCACGTTACCGCTCTCACACCTGTCCACAGTATTTGGGACCATCTGGCTTGGGCTCATAGTCAGAATTTTCACCTACATCACTTATCGTAACTTCCTTTAGATCAACGAGAACTGTCGCCAAGAGCAAAAGTGGCCATCTCTCAGTAGTGTCCCATTTCTAGACATGAGTGATTGAAACCCATATATTCTTACAGTAATCTTAAAATTAATAACACTGGTTGTTTGCTAAAACAACCCTTTAACTTATCAAGTATGGAAGAGGAGCTAGAAATCAAGCAGTCAGGCGCAAATTAACCAAAAGGTTTCTTATCAAATCGATGGTAAGAAGAACGCAACTTTCTACAAATTCTACAAGACATGATTCCTCAAAAAGTCGTGGTTAACATTGAGTGAAGTTAAACAAAGTTATTTTGTTTCTACACCGAAACCCGAAAGAAACTGGTATGGGCATGCATATTCAAAGACAGAGATATGTAAACAGGCAGAATACGGCGCTGCGGTAGACAATGCTCAACAAGCGTCTGGTGCAGTTGTTAGATCGGTAACTGATTCTACAATGGCAGGTTATCAAGATTTAAGTGAGTTTGAACGTCATAGTGTTATAGTCGGCGCACAAGTGATGGGACACAGCATCTCCGAGATAGTGATTAAGTGGGGATTTTCCTGTACGGCCATTCCACAAGTGTACCGTGAATATCACGAACCCGGTAAAACATCAAATCTCCGACATCGTTGCGGCCGGAAAAAGATCCTGCAAGAGCGGGACAAACGACGACTAAAGAGAGTCGTTCAACGTCACAGAAGTGCAACCCTTCCGCAGATTGCTGCAGATTTCGGTTCTGTACCATCTACAAGTGTCAGAGTGCGAACCATTCAATGAAACATTTTCGATATGGGCGTTCGGAGCCGAAGACCCACTCGTTTACCCTTGATGACTGCACGACACTAAGCTTTACGCCTCGTCTGGGCCCGTCAACACCGACATTGGACTGTTGATGACTGGAAACATATTACCTGGTCGGACGAGTCTCGTTTCAAATAGTGTGGAGCGGATGGACGTGTACGGGTACGGAGACAACGTCATGAATCCGTGGATGCTGCATGTCAGCAGGGAACTTCTCAAGTTGGTGAAGGCTCTGTAACAGTGTGAGGCGTGCGTAGTTGGAGTGATATGGGACCCCTGATACATCTAGATATGAATCTGATAGGTGACACGTACGTAAGCATCCTGTCTGATCACCTGCATCCATTCATATCCATTGTGTATTCCGACGGATTTGGGTAATTCCAGCAGGACAATGCGACACCCCACACGTCAAGAATTTCTAGAGTGGCTCCAGGAACACTCTTCTGCTTTTAAACACTTTCGCTGACCACCAAACTCCCCAGACGTGAAAATTATTCAGCATATCTGGGATGCCGTGCAACGTGCTCTTCGGAAAAGATCTCCAACCCCTCGTCTTATTACGGATTTATGGACAGCCCTGCAGGGATCATGTTGTCAGTTCCCTCTAGCACTATTTCAGACATTAGTTGAGTCCATGCCACTTCGTCTTGGCGGCACTTCTGCGTGCTCGCAGGGGTCCTACACGATGTTAGATAGGTGTACCAGTTTCTTTGGCTTTTCAATGTATTACGTTTATTTGATGGTGGATGACTGTGCACTACAGTCGGCTGTAAGGATTTAAAGCATTTAACTGGTCGAATAAGACATGTGAGGAAAGTACATTACATTTAGTAATTGCTTGTAAATACAAAATTTTTGGCGCTGTTGCTACTCAGACTGAGTCATCGTATAAAATGTCAAGTCGAGAACATAATTAATTAGTTACGAAGAACAGTTAGCTATTAAACAGACTAGTAGAGTGCCTAATGTTTGGTGGAACTCACGAATTAACACTAAGGGGTCAGCTAACCGTGGCAATTTCTTAGATTTGTTATCTGTTGTAGGAAAAGGGGGCAGTGGGTTAGATTACCGCTTAAACAGCTCTAGTACTTCCATCCGTAAATATACGTGACACACTATACAAAGTGAACATTTAGACGATATATACCGAGTTTACATTGAAGAACAGATTAAACACATTAATACTACCACTTCTTTTCTGCGCAGGCAGATGAAACTACAGACATTACGTACTAAAGTCAGTTTGTCATTATAGTGCAGTACATGCAGAGGAAGAAAACTGTTGAAAGATTCCTTTCTTCCAAGATAAATGACAAAAATGAAGGTTATATAACAATAGTTCGAAACAATTTCATTATAAAGTTTATCACTTTTTATCTCGGCCCCACCAACGAAAGTGAGCACCAGCTCCTACTGGTGCAGACCTAGTCCACTCACTTAGCAAGAAGTGGCTGTTATGTCACAGGATGTCTTGGAGATAGTAAGTAGACTACATATGCCGTATCTGTTCTGAAATGTGTCTCTCAATGGGCAGAACTGCTACTATATGATTGTATTTAGACAGGATGTACGCGTTGATGTAGTGCGCCCTCTGAAGCTAGTCTAAATTTTGGAGATGCTGCTCTCTTAAGGCAACTTTCAAAAGTCGCACATTTACATCCCAACTCTGGAACATGATATCCTGAGACTGCAAAATGATGGTTATATCTGTGAAATCCACAACTTTCCCGGCCTACAGATTGTTTCGTGAAATTTCGGACGAACTGCCAGATGTCTGATACTTCTTGCCGTGATATTTCGACACTGGATCATCTGGTCACCTGCAAGTGGATCCGCCTACAGATGGCCGAAGACTGCACCGAAATATCGTGGCGCCAGGTTACAGACATCCAGAAGTTCGACGGAAATTTTATGGGACAATGGTTATACGTCACCGGCGTCTGTGACCAGCTAAATAACAACGTTTATGACCCTGTGCTTTCATGTTGCCTAATGGAATTATTTCAGATGCCGTCAGTGGGCGATTTTCACATGATTCCTAGAAGTCAATAAAACTATATTTTTGTCTCAGACAGCGTCTTTAATTGCACTGCTTTAGGAGACATTCAGAGACTAAGTGACATGTAAGTATCAGCTACAGTATCAGCTAGTGGCGACACCACCAACTGTTTTTACACATTTAACATTATTCGATCGTTTTTTTCCACATTTGATTGTTTCCTCAGAACGGTATAACCTGCATACTGATTGACTTTCATTGCGATGGGTGTGTAGTGGTTTAAAATTACGTCTATTCACTTTGGAAAGCTGCTGCTATGCATCTTCAGCATTTTTCATTGTTCTGGCAATAGGTGCTGCGCCGCCAGCTAAAGAATCAATCACTGAAAGCCCAACCAAGGCTGGATTTGTGAAACAAAAGAATCCATCTGATGTGCTAGACATTCGTAAGACCCTAGACATTTTAATCCTTTTTCGTTTTGAAGCTCTGTTACCTGATTTCAGTGATTACTGGACTCATTTTTTTAAAACACCCTTACATGCCCTTCTTCTTTTTAGTCTTCAGCGGACGACAAGCAGCGATCATAACTCGACTGAAATTTAGCTGTATACCTAATTTATGTTTTTCTAACGTTGTTGTATCCACTACGATTACAGTGATAGGCTGATCAATACCGATATTCCTTCTTGCACGCATTTCCTTGACTCAGTTGGCTAAAACTCTAACTGAAGTGTGACGACCTGGGATATCCTCATTTTCTCCATAAGCAATATTGTGACGACTTCTGGCCTCATCTAAAAGACTGATTCCCTTGTTACTACTTGCGAGTCACGTCTCAAATACGGTTCTTGGTCTGCAGTTGTTGTTCATGGGGATGTGAACTGCTACAGGCAAGTTGTCAAGAATATCACTACTCTGCTGATGGGCGTCCTATGACGTACGTTATACCTCTGCACTATTGAAGATTTGCGCACCTTGTTATGTAGCAGATCATCAACATCTGCCCAGCTGTTGTGTGATGAAGGAAAGCCAAGTCATTTAGAAAGACCCTTTCTCCCTCATCACCTCGTGACCAGTTCTACAATAAAAAAATCTGGTTCACTGTTTCTCTGTAATTCTTCCATGTAAAAACTACTGGTAACTTCATTACCACTGCTATCCCTTAAGCCACAATTTCTAGGATTTGCTCGTTACACTTTGTAAGCCATAAATATCTGAATTGACCAGTTTGGTATGTATCATTTCTCAAATGCTCTCCTATGTTCTGAAAGACGTACTAAATCATATACATTAAATTTCTGTTTGCATGGATTTATCATTTTAAAATGACTTTAAATATTATTTAAAAGTTCATTATCATCAACGTCAACTGGTTTCACTTTTATTGTCCAGTGTGCAGTCCTGTTATACTGCTCAACGATTCGCAGGATGATAGTTGTCTTTTTATAAGAACCACAAAGGTTAAATTGCATCCACTTTAATGCGTTTATCGTTCAGGTCAAATGCTGCATGACACTTGCTTTCATCTGAGTCAAGCAGTTGTGTGTTCCATATCAGTCAGTTACTGTCTTGAAAAATCTATTGTAAAACTCGCCCAGTGTTCTGTTTGAAGACTGCCTGGCATACGACTAGTTCCTGTCTGCAGCAGCTTATTAGACACATGTGCAACTGCCTTCCCATTTTTGCTTCCACAGGCAAAGCCCAGACAGATTTCGAGTACGTAACAATAAGCAATAATATATATTTGAAACCTTTATTCTCCCATGAATACTGTTTCATGTCTACAATATCCACCTGTCCAAACCTCGAATTATAGCACTTGCTTGTGTGAGCGTGAAGGGTACGTTTTTAGGTATTGTCATTGACAGTAAATTGTCTTCGGAGTCACACATTAAGTATGTCAGTGTAAGGTTGTTTAGAGTGCTGTAGTTGTTAACAAATTTAAAGAAACCATGTACCTTTGGTTTATGTAAGGACAGCCTATTTTGCTTTTTTTCACAGTATCATATCCTATGGACTTTTATTTTGGGGCAATAGTACGTACTTTCAGTATATTTTGGTACTACAAAAGAAAACTCAGAAAATCGTGCCCACTGCAGGCCATTGTTTATTGACCTAAAAATATTAACTGTAATAAACTTATACATTTACCTGTTCTCTTAGATACAAAAAATAACTTACCATAATACCAGCTTAGACAGGATCTACACTCCCACTGCACTAGAAAGAATAGACTTATTGACATACCTTACTGTAGATGATCGAAAACATTGAAGAGCTATGAAGTTACTGGTATGAAAATGTTCAACAAACTACCTGTAGAATGGATAGAAGCTACACTCGATTTATTTAAGCACATATTGTACGGTTGGTTATTGATTAATTAATTAATTAATTTTATGAATGTGAAAATTTGATGCCATAGAAGTAACTGTTGGAAAGTGTACCATAATTTCTCTAATGCTCTTAATGTAATATGCTGTATTCATGTTTTTGTAATCCTGTCGTTGTCCATAGCTGTAATTAGTTGAATGACAATAAAATTTAATTAATTTATTTATTTATGGAGCTCCAGAGCAACTGTCTCCATAATTATTCGATAATATGTCTTTGGCGAATCTGTGATATTATCGATACGATTTCATTCGAATATGCTGTCTTTCCAGCTGCAGCTAATGCTGTGAGCTGTCATAATCATTCAACTATTTTGTTAAGGTCATCATAACAGAGGTACTGGGGTGATCGTTTGTTAATTGTCTGATTCTGTGAGTCGATAATTCGGCTGATGTGTACGCTGTTGAGGAAGGTTTAGTATGTTTTTCTATTTCGAACTGTTGTACGCCATTTGCTTCCTTATATTCTTCTGTTATGTACTAATATGTGACAAAACATTTCTATATCTTGCGTGGAAAGCTCTCGAGTTTTGTACTTTTTAACAACATTAAATTCAATAAATCAAGTTTTCTTTCAAATTCTCTATCGCTGATCTGTACTGCAATCTTGTTTAAGCCTATACGTTGAGTATCTACCTTATACGATTTTTCCTTGCTTACTCCATGCGTTCTACTTATTTAACTATCACTGTAATGTTTAATAAAATTACTAGTAGCATCAGCTTCTTCTTCTTGTTCGTTAGCCTTCAAGAATCGGTAGAGAGATACTGTAACAGGCCTAAACGTGTCGCTGAGTGACTGGTGTATTCCCTAATTCCCTATCCTCAGCAGTGTTGTAAAAGATATGTGACATTTTTTTGACTGTATCGATACAAAACACAAGCATAATATAATACCCAAAGAGGTCCGAATTAAAAAGTCTTATACTACAGTATATTCAAATATTAAACTATATGAATGTATAAGCCAAATGGGTTGTACAAGTGAGTAATGGCACAGGCTAGTACGTCATGTTGACAAATTGGCGAATGTGACAAACAGGCCGAAAAAAGGGGGAGGGAAGAGAAAGAAGTCTGTGGGATGTGGGACACTTATAACAAGCTTATTATCTAATGGTGAGAGAAATAATATGTGGCTGCTGGTACTTTATTAAGCGTGAGTAATGGAACACATCCTTACTGCAGTAGCAGCAGCCAGTTATTGTTTCTCTCATCATTGGATAATAAGTTTGTTATAACTATTTCACACCCACACCCCATAGACTTCTTTCTACCTCCTCTCCCATTTTTTCGGCCTGTTCATCACATTCGCCAGTTTTTCCACATGACTTAGTAGCCTGTAACATCCATCACTTGTACAAAATATTTGGCTTACGCATTCGTGTACCTATATTAATCTGAACTTACTGTAATATAAGATTTATTTGTTCAGTCTCTCTTGAGGTATTACGTTATGCTTGTGTTTTGTATCGATATACTCATTAAAATGCCAAATCTTTGTACAAGAATCTTTGTGTAGCTATGAACTCTCGTTGAAATTGTGAGGACGATCTGTTTAGTATTAAGTTATCTGAAGATGGCCTAAGTAGCCGAAAGCCGGTTCATAACGAACTATTAAATAAATGTTATTGAGGAACATTAATACTGTGTATTCAAGTTATTAACATGTTTATGTTCCTTCAAGAACTGACATAATATTCGATACATATTTGGATATTAAAACAAAAATAGTCTTTGCCAGAATGTCGTAGGATGTACGTATTTCGAGAAATTCTCGCGTAAACAACATGATTTGGTAACATTGCAGGATGGCAAGCATGGATTCAGCTTTTCACTCGATCCTGAATACCTAGCTGTCATGCATGAAGCTATTTCTTTCAATCGTGGCAATTCCAAGAAGAGTATCGGTATATTTTTAATGCCTCCCGTTACAGTCTAATCCCATACTATATGTGAGCTGATAATAACTTTGATTTGTGGCCTACTATGAGGCCGGTGAAGAGCCAGGACGGACGATGGAGTAGGCCTAGTCGGACCCTCACGGTTGACTACAATAACTGATTTTCTATTATTTTAAGGCTTGTAAGTGGGCTACCACGCAACACGACAGTAATTTAGACAAGACGCTCTGTTTTACACTGCTGGAAATCGCAAGTGCTACGCCATGAACACCTCGATCGAATGCTACCAAACTATCGCAGTATCTCCATGCCTGTAAATCAAGTTGACCAAAATTTCATCCTTCAGATAAAAGCTATACCTAAGGATGAAAACTGGTGTGAATACATGATGGCTGTTACTTGTGTCCAAAGTTTCTGCAACTTTCAGGCGAGAGATAACAGCACAGCACGCCAAGACCGGGTCGATTCGAGAGCACTTTTTCAAACAAGCGTTTTATCATTTGGCGCCTCTCCTCCTCCTCCCCCTTTTTCTTCATACATTTTCCTCATGTCTGTTTCCACTACTAACTGTGATAAAGCACTGTAAACAAATCTTGTGCTCGTGGCCCCTCTCCACCTGGCACCCCAAGCGGCCGCTACAGATCGTGATAAGTCCTGTACAGAAACCTTACAGGTCTGGCGCTCGTCTAAGCTTCGCGTCCCAATTGGAGACTTAAACTGCGTGCAGTTTATCGCCACCTTTCGGACTCTCAGGGAGGTCGAATAATTGGCGTTCCGGTCATGGGAAAAAACATGCAGGAAATTGGCTGTAGTGCGATGGCTGCAGAACAGGACAACAATGCGGGAAGAGGTGTAGGCACGAGTCCTTCCACAAGGACTGGATCATACACTGAGGTGACAAAGGTCATGAGATACCTCCTAAAATCGTGACGGACGTCCTTTTGCCCTGCTTAGTGCAGCAACTCAACGCAACATGGAGCCAAAAAGTTGTTTGATGTCCCCAGAAGAAATGTTGAGCGAGAATATATTTAGCTGTCAATAATTGCAAAAGTGTTGCCAGTGTAAGATTCTGTGCACGAACTGACCACTCGATTATGTCCCACAAATGTTCTATTGGATTTGTGTCGGGCGATCTGGGTGGACAAATCATTCGCTCAAATTGTCCAGAAAGTTATTCAAACCAATCGCGAACAATTGCGGCCCAGTGACATGATGCATTGTCACTCATACATATACCATCGTTGTATGGGACGATGAAGTCCATCAATGGCTGCAAATGGCCTCTAAGTAGCCAAACATAACTATTTCGGGTCGATGACTGGTTCAGTTTGACCAGAGAGCCCTCACCATCAGGGACCCATCAACGGGATCTTGTTGACAACTTGGGTCCATGGCTTCGTGGTGTCTGCGCCACACTCTAATTCTGTCATCAGCTCTTACCAACTGAAATCGGGACTCATCTGACCAGGTCACGGTTTCTCGGTCGTCTAGGACCCAACTAATGGGCGCTGCAGGCGATGTCGTGCTGTTAGCAAAGGCATTAGCGTTCGTCATCTGCTGCTACAGCCCATGAACGCCACATTTCGCCGCTCTGTCCTAACGGATACGTTCGTCGTACGTCCCACATTCATTTCTGCGGTTATTTCACGCATTTGTTGCTTGTCTGTTGGCACTGACAACGCCACGCAAACAAAGCTGCTCCTGGTGGTTAAGTGAATGCCGTCAGCTACTGTGTTGTCCGTAGTGTGAGGTAATGCCTGAAATTTGTTATTCTCGGAACATTCTTGTCACTGTGGATAACGGAATATTGAATTCCCTAACGATTTCCAAAATGGAACATCCCGCATTTCTAGCTCCAACTACCATTCCGCGTTCAGAGTCTGTTAATAACCGTCGTTGGGCCATAACCATGTCAGAAACATTTTCAAATGAGCACAAATGACAGCTCCACCAATGCATTGCGCTTTTATATCTTGTGTATGCCTACTACCGACATCTGTATATGTGCACATTGCCATATCCTGACTTTGTCACCTCAATGTAAGAAGATTGTTAGACTGTTCGACTGGCTCTGACGCATAGACGGATGAAAATAGATTAAATCCGGGCAGAAGTTACAGGCAGATTGTCGCCACGAATCGTCAGGAACAGATTAAGGAGGCTGGGTTAAGATGCCAGGCGTCATTTACCAATGACAGCAAACCAGAAACAACAGACACTTGCATTCTTGTAGCTGTAGAGTCAACTGGGATATGGAGTGGCATGCTGTGGTTTTCAGCGATGAATCTCCCTTCTGTTTGTTGCGATCAAATCGACACCATCGCATGTGTAGACGATCTGACTGGAAGCAACGATTCTCGAGACACGTAACCCTCCAGCCCTGCCGGCCGTAGTGGCCGAGCGGTTCTAGGCGCTACAGTCTGGAACGGCGCGACCACTACAGTCGCAGGTTAGAATTCTGCTTCGGGCATGGATGTGTGTGATGTCCTTAGGTTAGTTAATTTTAAGTAGTTCTAAGTTCTAGGGGACTGATGACATCACAAGTTAAGTCCTATAGTCCTCAGAGCCATTTGAACCATTTCTCCAGCCCTTGGAATAATGCTGTGGGTAGCTGTTGGACACGAAAACGGGGCTGATTTGTGAATTGTTCAAAGGGGGGTGAATACCCGTCAGTATGTGCGAAAAATGGTAAACCCTGTAGTCATGCCTATGATGACCAGGGTGCCATATGGCATATTCCAGTAGATCACACCACAAACGCCTTGAGCAATGAGCAGGTCCTTGTTTAATATGTCATCCATAGAACATGCATGTGACGCACTGCGAAGTCGTATACTCTAATACCAGTGTCTAGCCAGCTGTCGTCAAAAATAGCACGGCGTGTGTTTCAGAAATGATAAGAAGTTTCTCACGACGACACTCAGAGACTGTTTACTTCCGTGCCACAACGAATACAAGAATGTTTTCATGTACGTGGGGTTCATACCTCATACTGGGGTTGATGGTGGACCCAAACGGAATGAGAGTTAAATTATTTCGATCCTGTTATGTGATAAACATACCCAAAACAGTTTGCTAAATAGCGGACTGGTGCTTCGTGGTGTAACACTTTCCATTTCTATCCATATTTTACATAATCTGTCATTTGAGTTAAAAAAAAATTAAGATTTCTGTAGATCTAAGAAGGAAGCTGTCATTACAGCAGGCCCGACAACATTCTTCCTAAAATCATTTGTATTTTACACTAGCTGTAAGCCCGTGCTTCGCAATGTAAGTTAAAGACAGGCCTTCACATACCGTCGGTTTTCGGGGTTTCGTATATCAATCGATAAAAAACGAAATCCTTATAAGATTACTTTATCAACAAATTCATGTTTCCTAACCAAGAAAACAAATGCAAACGAAACCTATCGAAAGGAGGAACGCAGTTTCATTAAGTCTTAGTACAGAAAGCAAAATTAGCACTTCCGTATATTCTAACCAAGTAAATTCAGTGTTAGTTTGTATTCGTAAAGGTAAGATTGCGACGCTTAATTCTGTCATTTCCGAAAATAGTTCTATCACAAAGGTAAAAAAAAAAAAAAAAAAAAAAAAACTCTTTCGCTCTTTGAGGTACTACGCCGCCGTTAAGGTAAACATTCAGACTATTAAGCTGGGAGCTGAGCAGACTCCTAAAACTTTAAATTGCGATGCCTTTTTTTCGTAATCCGATTTCGATAAAATAAGTCTATTGGCCTAAGCTGACCCAAGCTACGTTCAAATTACCTGTGAAAACCCCATGAAAATTCATCAAGAACTTCTGGAGATTAGTGTACTCAAACAGACAGGCAGACAAAGCGGCTTTAGATAAAACCTCAGATCACGATATCTTTTCCCCTTGATCCGAATAAAATGGTTCAAATGGCTCTAAGCCAGGGCCGGCCAAACGCTGCACAGTATGCAGACGTGCGGAAGTGCTGCACACGTGCGCACGTGTGCGACGGCGAGCAACAGCGACATCTGTTAGTAGACATGTGTGCTAAATGAACGGCGGCGGCTCCACTTCCCTGTTTATGTGGTACAAGCAAGAGCTTGTTTGTGAAAGATTTTTCTCGGTGATGAAAATGAATAAATCAAGGTTTCTATCAAGCATAAGTGATGAAAATCTTCGCAAAAAATTGGTCATTAAACTGATTGTTCCAATGTATACTTACATTTAGGGTTTTTTATTATTGTGTGAAGGGCTACAGTCAGATGAAGTCGATAAAACATAACATTCATCTAGTTGTCGGTTATTATGCAGATTTCCGAAGGAACTGATGAAAGATATAGCAATTATGGTATTGAAATAACAGGTGATCATCGAGAGGTCTGCGGTTATCATTCTGTTCAGAGATCAGTGAGACAGAAATTATGTGGGTGTAACTCAGGTCACCTAGAATTTGTTATGGGAGACTTTGCATTAGTTTAATGTTATTTGAAATCATGAATAAGATTCTTTGAAAGTCGCTAAGTGCTCTCTTTCTTAAATATTAGCTCAAAAACATTACACGTATTTACGTGCCGTCAGTCAAGCTGCCTTAATAAAAACCCACGGTTGTTAACTGTATTGCTTGTCTTACTGGGTTACTCTGTTAACATAAAAGTAAACGTCTCAATGAGCACACTGTGACAGTAATGTTTAATACGCGAAATACCTTCCCATGGCTGGCTTGCAAGCTGTGGAAAGAGCACTAGAATTCGCCAGTACAGAGTATCCCAGCAAGTGGATAAAGCGACTTCTGTGCGTAGAAATATGCACTACATGAACGCTGACGGCTGCGGCGTGCTCGTTGTGACTCGGATGTTGCACATGTGCAGGAGCACCGCACGCGTGCCGAATTTCTGGCCGGCCCTACTCTAAGCACTATGGAACTTAACATCTGCGGTCATCAGTCCCCTAGTCTTAGAACTACTTAAACCTAACTAACCTAAGGACATCACACACATCCATGCCCGAGGCAGGATTCGAACCTGCGACCGTAGCAGCAGCGCGGTTCCGGACTAAAGCACCTAGAACCGCTCGGTCACAGCGGCCGGCCCTTGATCCGATTTTGATGAAATAAAGTCTATACGTTGGCCCAAGCTACACTCAGGTCACATGCGTAACAGTCATGAGGATAAAAAAACGGGGCAGTTTTACAATTTTATTATTAGTATAGGTGTAGACAGAAGAAGATGATACAGCTATGTTACAATATCTGTTCTGATGTGTAATTTATTTTTTTATACAATATTTTCAAAAAATGGAAAAAAGTGGTACAAAGTTACCCCGATTGACTGTATCCATTTCCCAATTTCTCAGCTAACGTTAGAATAATGAAGTACCCTAGCATGAAAGCATCTAGTCTATAAAATTACAAGGATTCTAGAAAATGACAAGCTATGTTGAACACATCAGTTATTAGTCCACGCGGATGAGTTTTCTGCCTGACTGGCTGGCTGGCTGCAGAGAACATTACAGCCGAGAAAATTCGCGGGCTGGCCGTACCTGCGCGGAAAAACAAAGCCGACACGGTTCTCGAGTCCACTAATAGAACCGTTAAACTATAGGTAGCTGGGTAAGGCAAGACAAAATGGGAAACATCGTCTACGAAGAGAAAAAATTACCAAAAAACTCACTTTGCTGGACAAATGAAAGAATCAGTACTCCCTTCGAACATGTACCTAAGGGCTCATCCACAAGCAACGATCTCCCTGCATAGATATCTGCGAAAATATTTGCGTATGCAATAAGTCGCAAATGTGGTCTGTTGAATCTACTGCTCGCCCGCCCGCCATCGATCGGTCTAAAAAAAAAAAAAAAAAAGTCAGGGGCAAGCAGCTACGTTCTAGCAATCTCATACTTTATTTCATTTATTCAGAGATTCATAAAGGAAGAAATTCTATTATGGTCTGTGTTCGCAACTTGTGTTGCAAAAAAATGCAAACAAAATGCAAGAAACATAAAAAAGCTTAAGCGAAGCCAGTTCTCACACTTCAATTTACTTCGAGAGAAATAGGGCGAACCGACGACTGGCATGATTATTTGCAGATGGATTTGGAAATATATCTTTAGACATTCATAACTCCTGGAGATAATACGGAAAAATCCTTGTGTGAGGAGAGCAATTGCTCCATGTGAGTGGCGGGCGGTGACGTTAAGACTCCTGGCAAAAGCAGGAAGCTACACCGATCTAGAATTTTGTACTACAGTTTCGGAACACATGCGAAGCTATTTACCCTGGCTTGAAGTAGAATTTCTTGAAGGCAAATAAATTTCTTCAGATCTGTAATATACCAATTGTGACAGTTTTAGACGAGTTTGTAACTCACAAGGGGAGACCACAATGTTGGGGTCACAGATTTACTTCAAACCTTGTAAACCTTTAGCAAGCCATTAAAACAATATACACTATGTGATCAAAAGTATTCGGACCCCTTCCCCCCCCCCCCCCCTCCCAAAACATATGTTTTTCATATTAGGTGCACTGAGCTGCCACCTATCGCCAGGTACTCCATATCAGCGACATCAGTAGCTATTAGACACCGTGAGAGAGCAGAATGGGGCGATCCACGGAACTCACGGACTTCGAACATGGTCAGGTGACTGGGTGTCACTTGTGTCATACGTCTGTACGCGAGACTTAAACATCCCTAGGTCTACTGTCCTCGATGTGACAGTGAAGTGGAAACGTGAAGGGACACGTACAGCACAAAAGCGTACAGGCCGACCTCGTCTGTTGACTGACAGAGACCGCCGACAGTTGAAGAGGGTTTTAATGTGTAATAGGCAGACATCTATCCAGACCATCGCACAGGAATTCTAAACTGCATCAGGTTCAAATGGTTCAAATGGCTCTGAGCACTATGGGACTTAACATCTGTGGTCATCAGTCCCCTAGAACTTAGAACTACTTAAACCTAACTAACCTAAGAACATTACACACATCCATGCCCGAGGCAGGATTCGAACCTGCGACCGTAGCAGTCGCGCGGTTCCGGACTGAGCGCCTAGAACCGCTAGACCACCGCGGCCGGCACTGCATCAGGACCCACTGCAAGACCTATGACAGGCGGGAAGTGAGAAAACTTGGATTTCATGGTCGAGCAGGTGCTCATAAGCCACACATCACGCCGGTAAATGCCAAACGACGCCTCACTTAGTGTAAGGAGCGTAAACATTGGACGACTGAACAGTGGATAAACGTTGTGTGGAGTGAAGAATCACGGTACACAATGTGGCAATCCGATGGCAGGGTGTGGGTACGGCAAATGCCTGGTGAACGTTATCTGCCAGTGCGTGTAGTGCCAACAGTAAATTTCGGAGGAGGTGGTGTTATAGTGTGGTCGTGCTTTTCATGGAGTGGGCTTGCACTCCTTGTTTTTTCCGTGGCACTATCATAGCACTGGCCTACAATCATTTTTGAAGAACCTTATTGCCTCCCACTGTTGTAGAGCAATTCGGGGGTGGCGATTGCATCTTTCTACACGATCGAGCACCTGTTCATGATGCACGGCCCGTGGCGGAGTGGTTACACGACAATAACATCCATATAATGGACCAGCCTGCACAGAGTCCTGACCTGAAACCTATACGACACCTTTGGGATGTTTTGGATACCGACTTTGTGCCAGGCCTCACCGACCGACACAGATACGTCTCCTCAGTGCAGCATGCCGTGAAGAATGGGCTGCCATTCCCCAAGAAACGTTCCAGCACCTGATTCAACGTATGCCTTCGAGAGTGAAACCAACGCTAAGAGTTGGCCAACACCATACTGAATTCCACCATTACCGACGGAGGTCGCCACGAACTTGTTAGTCATTTTGAGCCAGGTGTCTTGATACTTTTGATCACATAATGTAATGGCAAGTAGTAAGGTACACTATTCTGGCGTTTCCGAGAAAATCGCAAAGTTTTACGCGTCTATTGTAGCAATAGACGGAAATTCATCGAGTAAAACAGAGGTAATATCCGGCATTCCCCAAGGAAGTGTTATAGTCCCTCTATTGTTCCTGATCTATGTTAACGACATAGGAGACAATCTGAGTATACGTCTTAGATTGTTTACAGATGATGTTGTCATTTACCGTCTTGTAAAGTCATCAGATGATCAAAACGACTTGCAAAATGTTTAGATAAGATATCTGTATGGTGCGAAAAGTGGCAATTGACACTGAATAAGGAAAAGTGCGAAGTTAATCACATGAGTACTCAAAGAAATCAGCGATAAGTCACACAAATCTGAAGGCTGTAAATTCAACTAAATACTTTTGGATTACAATTACAAATAACCTAAATTGGAACTGTCACATAGATAATATTGTGGGTAGAGCAAACCAAAGACTGTGATTCATTGGCAGAACACTTTGAAGGTGCAATGGGTCTCTAAAGATACAGCTTACACCACACTTGTCCACCCTATACTGGAGTTTTGCTGTGTGGTGTGGGATCTGCATCAGGTGGAACTGACGAATGACATCGAAAAAGTACAAAAAAGGGCAGCTCGTTCTGTATTAGCGCGAAATAGGGGAGATAGTGTCACAGACGTGATACGTGAATTGGAGTGGCAATCATTAAAACAAAGGAATTTGCAAAGTATGTGCACGAATTTCCTGCGGAGGGGGCGTTGACGTTTTTCCTGACGGCATACCAGACCATACCAATGGGAGAACGCAGCCCCACAGAGCTCCTCCACGGGCGCCAACCTAGGAATCTGCTGCACCTCCTCCGGCCTAGTTCTCGCCAGTCTTCGCAAAACGGAGTACCTGGCTTTCCACCGGGTATCTCGGTCTGGGCACGTGGGTTTGGTCGAAATCCACGTTGGATACCAGCTGTGGTCCTGCGCCGAAATGGCCGCCGGCTCTATACCTTGCATGGGGGGGACCGGGAGGTACGTCGTCAACAAAATCAGCTATGTCCATGATTGGGTTCCCACCCTCCAACCCCTTGGACACCGACTTCCCCATTGCCGGCACCCATGTTGGTTTCTCAGGGGATGCTACTGCCCCTCCCCCCTGTGACTCAGCCTCACTGTGATGGTTCTCAGCCTTGGCAGCCTCCAGTAGCTCCAGCACCGGCATCGCCATCGTTAGAGATGCCCCAGCGAGAACAGGCCCCCCTCGCAGGCCCAGTTTCTCAGGAGGCTGGTTCGCCTGTGGTCGTCCCTTCCCCATCATCCCTGCCACTGGGTCTTGCCCCTCCCGAGGTGGACCAGGGCTCAGAGTTCGATGGCTTGTCTCCCATTCTGTTCAAGTCTCCAGTGGTGGGATGATGGGGGCCTCTTCGTGTGGCTCATCTCCAGCCGTATTTGAAGGTTCTGGCTCCCCCCCCCCCCCCCCCCCCGCCCTGAAGGAGGAGGAGTGCAGTAGCCACCAGAAAGATCGTGGGAGGCGCACATTGGCACAGCGCGTCACGGACGGTAGTTGCCGCAAGTAGAGTCCCGTCCACCAGAGGGCACACGAGAATTCGGCCGCGACCTGTGCCGGCGGAATTACAATAACAACTCAGGTAGCATGGGCCGCACCTAGTCAGCTCACATTGGTAATGCCTAGGACACAGTTCTCAGTCTACGCTATGTGAAGTGCGACGGAAAATGTCAACCGTGTTACTACAATAGCAGTGATGAATTCAGTAGTGATGAGGGTGAGGTATTTGAATCTATAACTGATAATGATGGCAATGTGTTGAGTAAAGAAAGAATAAAGGAGGATAATATTAGGCCTAATGAAGAGTTAGAGTTTGAGATTGGTTATGAGGAAGAGAACCATGCTATCTGCCATTGGACTGTGTCTGATAATTATTTTGGTAAGCTGGATGATAGTTTTTCCAGGGAAAGAATTAACGAGGATTTGTTGTATGAAGAAGATCACATGGTAAGTAAAAAGGAAGTGTGACACCCTGTAATAACAGGAAGTGTACAAGGTATACATGTAAAGTATTTACTGGACAGTGGTAGTGATTTGAATGGCATTTCACAGACATTTTTTGATTCTATTAAGAATGCAGAGGGTATAGTAGTGATGAATGTTTCTGGAATAAGAATTATTGATGCTACTGGTAAGCCATCAAAGAGTGTGAAACGAGATATACTATTAATCGTAGAATTGGCAGGACAGCTGCTGGAGTGCAATTTCTTGGTGATTCAAAATCTCAGCATTGATGTAATATTTGGGACTAATTTCTTTACCAAATGGTGTGTAAATATTGATTTTGCTAGTGGTAGGTTTAGTTTTAAGTATGGAAGGTATGGACAAGTGTGTGCAAACTGAATTACATTTGCCATTAAGAGTTTTGACCACTGGGCAGGTTACTCAGGAAGAAGAGGGGGAGAGAGTAAGGATGAAAATAATAAAGAGAGTTTAGTATATTGAAGGTATTAAAAATAATCAAAGGGAGGAATTAAAAGGTATTCCCGTGAACAACTGTAAGGCATTTTCAGACAGGCCAGATTTTGAGTGCTTGTTAAAGTTTAAGGATCATGAACCATTTTTCAAGAAACCTTATATTACATTTTCAAAAAAGGAAGTGGTGAGAAAAGAATTTCAAAAGACAGTCTCATGGGGGATTATTGAAAGAGCAGCCAGTAGGTATAATAACCCACTTGTGGTTATACAGAAGAACAGTGGTGTCAGGTTGGTTCTGGATGCCAGGAAACTAAATGAAATCATAGGAGGGGAGAGTGACAGGCTAGCTAACATAGATGAAATTTTGCAAGCACCCCATGGATGTAAGTTTCTGACTTCTTTTCATGTGACTTGTGGCTATTGGAATATCTGTTTGGCCAAGGAAAGTAGGCCCTGTACAGCATTTTTACGTGAACATAAGTGTTACCAATACTGTGTAGTGTGACTTGGTCTGAACTTGTCTCTGTGTGTGTTTGTCAGAGCTATTCACAAGGTGGTAGGTGAGATATTAACCAGTGAAATCACTGTATGTAAATGATATCCTAGTAGCAAATGCAGAATGGTTCAAGAACTTTAAGATTTTGAATTAAGTGCTGAGAGCTATGAATAGGGGAGGTATGAAACTAAAATTAAGTAAATATGAATTTGTAAAGAAGGAAATTTAATTTCTGGGTTCCAGGATTAATGAAGAAGGTATACAGCATGGTGCAGAAAAGCTTGCTGCTATTGCAGATTTCCCACCCCCAAAGAACAAGAAGGATCTTAAAGCTATGTTTGGCTTGTTTGGCTTCTACCGAAAGTTCATATCAGATCAGTCATTTAACCATCCTTGCCTTGGTAATTTGTTGAAAAATAATGTGGCATTGAATTAGACAGAGGACTGTGAAGAGGTATTTGAGAGTTTGAAAAATGAATTAGTAAATAGTAAAATGTTAGGACGTCCAATTTTTTCACTGCGTTTCTGTACAAGTACTGATGCATGTTTTGTGGCTTGGAGGTAGAAAATTTCCTGTTAGTACCTAATGAGATGCTGGTTGAACACAAAACTGTTGCTTTTGCTAGTAGAACATTACAGCCACATGAAAAGAACTATTACATTTTGGAATTAGAGGCTTTGGCAATTATTTTTGGGTTTCAAAAGTTTGAGTACTATTTGCTTGGACATTAGACCATAGTGTATACAGACCATAAGGCTTTGAATTACCTTCAGAAGTGCAGTCGGAAACACACCAGATTAACTAGATGGGCTTTGTATTTGCAACAATTTGATTTGGAGGTAAGGTATGTAAAAGTAAAAGACAACATCGTTGCTGATGCATTATCTAGGATGCCAGTAGGGAAGAAGGATACTGACAGCAGTGAGAACCATGAAGAACAAGTAAGGTTGTTTTATTAGCAGGGAGTGAAGGTTGGAAGCTTATTGGGAAAATTTGCAAGCAAATGAGAAGGGAGCAGAATTAGGGTCCAAATTTAAGGTTGGTTAAGCAGTATTACAATTCAGACAACATGCCAAAGGTGAAACAGTGCTATACTATACATTAAGGGTTGTTGTTTAGGACGAAAAATTTTAATTATAAGGACTGGAAGTTATGCTTTCCTGATCAACATGTTGATAAATTTATTGACTACTTGCATGAGAGTTATGGACACATTGGGACCAGGAAAATAGCAGCTAAGACACCGGTGACAGCAGTGTTTAAGAATTTGTAGAGAAGTGTTAAGCAGAGACTAGAATAGTGTGATAAGTGTCAGAGACTAAAGACAACTGGTGTCCCATCAAAAGGCTTAAAGCATTCTGTTCTTCCTAGCAAACCTAAAGAGCTTAGAGTAGTTGACCTTCTAGGAACGTTGCCTGCATCCACAGGAGGTTGTAAGTATGTTTTCATTGTTCTGGATTCATTCTCAAAATATGTAAAGCTATATCCAATTACGAAGGAAAATACTAATACTTTGATTGAAAAGTTGACATTTTATTACTTTTGCAATGTAGAGGTACCAAAATCACTTTTGTGTGACAATGATCCACAATTTGTTTCTAAGATATTTGAACACTGTATGGCAATACAAACGATTTATTTATTTATTTAGTGCCATTATTATCTTATTCATGATATTGGACTTGTCAAAGTACAGAACAGTATAAAATATTACATATTTACACCATGTACAAAATCTTATCATTGGTATCAACACATCTTTATAACAAAAATATTATTCTGCTTACGTACATACAAATAGAACAAAAGCTTGCAACCCCCCTTGGTCAATTTTACTAAAATTGCTAAATACCAGTACTTTAGTAAACTAGGCAAAGTAACATACTGCAACAAAAGCTAGGTGCATAATTACATACAAATATGGATGAAAGAAGTTTGGTCTTATTTAGGAATGGTTAATAATTATGAATTTTTGTTTAGGGAGTTATGAAGCAGACCTACAGATTTGAGCAAAATTCCAGTTATTCATTAATGCTATAGAATCTGTTGTTTATTAGTAGTTTTTCTAGTTCTTTTTTAAATGTATTACTGATTGGTATTTTTTGATGCTATCTGGCAATGCACTGTACAGAATTTTTGGTTTGTAAATAGCACTTCCCTGATATATTGATCCTCTGTGCACATCCCTATAATAGTCATTTCTGTTCCTTGTTTGATAATTGTGGATCTCACAATTCAAAGCTGAAACTTGATGGTTTTTAATGAAGCATATGCTTTCAAATATAAATGTAGATGTTAAAGTCATGATTTTTAATTCCTTAAAGATGCCTCTACATTATGCTTTGTAAGCAACATCACTTATTAATACACATGGTCCTTTCAGAGTGGTATGCAATGCCCATGACAAGTCTTATAAATTGGCTTACACAAAGACTGAAAGGATTTTTGGATTAAAGAATATTACTGATCTGAAATTCTATGTATTACAAATTAGATGTTTGAATATTGAGCCATGACAGTTTAAAGCATTTCTGAGCCTAGATAGTATTGATTTTGTTAGGAGACTGGAGTGTGCATTGAACCAGAAGTAAGATCTAAAAGCAAGTAGGGGGTTCAACATTCTGTGCTGGATTCATTATGTAGTGATAATGCTTACCCCGGCTGTCTGTCTCATTTTTCAGGTTTCCTGAGACAGTCAGACTCTTTACCTATCCTATCTGTAGTTTATAAGTGAACCAGAAGCATCCCATCTTCGACTTCATGTGATTTTGTACAGCAGGATACTTTAGTATAGGAATATTTTAGAAAAGGTTTCTCCAGTGTTATATTTGTGTTACAGATGAGTAACAGAATCATAAGAGGATGGAAGAAAAGGCAACATAAAAAGATAAGCAGGGGTACTTGGTAAAAATCTACGAAGTACTGTGATTTGGTTTTTTGAAATACGATGAAGGTTAATAGGTGTCATGGTTAAAGATTTCTGTCAAAGAGGTAAGATAAACAGAAAATGAAAGGTGTCAGCATATGTGGAGGAGAAAGTGCAGATTATCTGAAAATTATAATTAACATCTGAAGTAATAAGCTCATGTATGAAATTAGTATAATCTGGTGCAGCAGCTCAGACAATATGCAGTGGAAACCATCTTGAATACTAGGTCTTAATATTAATTGTGATATAATAGAAGTGTTTGTGTTCAGTGCAGTCAGTATATGGAGACAACTATCTATGTACAGAAGTGTGTCATCGTGCAACCTCTTCTAACATTAAAGATACAAAACTTTAAACATAGTTGCCTGGAGTAATGTGTGTGGAAAGAAGAAGCAAGATTTGCATGTATGAGTATATTAACCTTCTGGCTAGAATCTCAAGAAATTTGATGGTATACAGTGAAATAATAGTTTTTTTAAGTGATAATTTTGTCTGATCAGTGATGAGAGTTAAGTTTGCCTTAGCATAAGGATATGTTACTGTGGAGTGTTTTTCAGTGGAATCAATTCTGCATTGGATAAGCAGAGCAGGTGTTTATTTATTAGATAATGAAGCAATAATGAAATAATAAAATGGTAGGGTCTTATTGGTCAGGGAGCCTGTCTCTGCAGTAGGGATAATTTTTTGAGACTGCATTCCACTAGCTAACAAGGTAAGAAATGTTAGTAAAATAATGGAGCTGACAGGCATGATTAATGAAAAAGATAACAGTATACAAACAAATATCGTGTAACTATGTTGATGATCTATTTTTGAACTAGGCAACATTGGGTACCATGTATATTGTGGAATCCGTGACAGTGTCGCTGGGAATGAGAGCTTAACAGAAAGAGCAAAATTTTAGCGAGGTGCAAGTCATATAATGTTGCATTATTGGACCTATAGGATATCTGAAAACTTCTGTTTGTGTTCTGAGGAATTATGAGCTTAAAGTGGTAACACTGGCAGAAAGAAAAATAATTTTGCTGATTAACTGATAACCTTGGTGCTAGATCGATGTGAATATTCTTACAGGTCAACTTCACACATCAAAAGAAGTTTTGCATCATCCTGGTTCCCAGAACTCCTGAAGAGAGACGTTGACTGTGGATATTGTTTCACAGACACAGTCCATTTGACTGTTCAGTGATGTCACTAAACCCACCCGAAGATGTAAACAACTATGCATGAGCAGCCTATTAGACAGAGAGGGTCCAACAGCCGATCAGTTCCAGTCAATCCACCAGGAACGAGGTACGCGGCTCGTGTTGTCTGTAATTCATCCATGCCTAGATGGTCAATACTGTGGCTTGATCACATCCACATTGTTACTTTGTGACAGGAAGGGCTATCAACAAGGGAAGTGTCCTGGTATCTCAGAGTGAACCAAAGTGATGTTCGGACATGGAGGAGATACAGAGAGACAAGAACGGTCAATGACATGCCTCGCTCAGGCTGCCCAAGGGCTACTAATGCAGTGGATGACCACTGCCTATGGATTATAGCTCAGAGGAATCCTGACAGCAATGACACCTTGTTGAATAATGCTTTTTGAGAAGCCACAGGACATCATGTTACAAATCAAACTGTGGGCAATAGGCTGCACGATGTGCAACCTCACTTCTGACATCCATGGCGAGGTCCATATTTGCAACCATGACACCATGCAGCATGATACAGATGGGCCCAACAACATGCCGTTTTTCTCTTCACCGATGAGTGTTGCATATGCCTTCAACCAGACAAGTGTTAGAGTCCTGTTTGGAGGCAACCCAGTTAGGCTGAATGCCTTAGACACACTGTCCAGTGAGTGCAGCATGGTGGGGGTTCTCTGGTGTTTTGGGATGGCATTATGTGGGGCCGATATATGCCGCTGGTGGCAATGGAATGCACTGTAATGGGTGTATGAAACATGAACGACATCCTCCGACCAATAGTGCAACCATATCAGCAGCATATTGGCGAGTCATTCGTCTTCATGGATGACAATTAGTGTTCCCATTATACACATCTTGTGAATGACTTCCTTCAGGATAACAACATCGCTTGACTAGTGTGGCCAGCATGTTCTCCAGTGCCGTTGAGGACTGGGACAATCTGGGCCAACAGGGCCTTGATGAACCTGTGGATAGTATGCCATGACCAATATAGGCACGCAACAGTACAAGAGGACATGCTACTGGGTATTAGAAGTACCAGTGTGAACTGCATTCTGGACCACCACATTTGAAGGCCTCACTGTATGGTGGTACAACATGCAGTGTGTGGTTTTCATCAGCAATAGAAAGGGCAGAAATGATGTTTATGTTGATCTCTGTTCCAGTTTTCTGTACAGGTTCCAGAACTCTCAAAACCAAGTTGATGCAAAACTTCTTTTGATGTGTGTACTTGGTAACATTTTGTGACGATTTAATTTTCTGGTTGGATGAGAGTGGTGCCCATAATTGAGTGGAAAAGTAATTCAATGATTTGGTACAGCTTCCATCCCCTTAATTGTGATTTGAGTAGTAATTAAGTTATGTGATTGTGACTATCCTTTTTTGTAATGTAATGATTAGTAAATCTATGCTACTGCACATCTTAAGTTTTTGCTAGAGGTAATGTACATATTCTGGAGATTAAGATATGAGTCCATAAATGGTGTGAATTTCAAGCCAGGATTTGACATTTTAGTGATTTTGCAAATGGAAAAGAAACCCAAATCTTTTAAGTTTAACCATTGTGAGACAGAATTATGACATAGTGTAACGTTTTATAGTGTGATGTGCACCTGATTTTAAAATCTTTACTGGTCCCCACCTTTTGTACTACAGTCAATTTTAGTGCTAATTATTGTGATGTTTTGAGAACTATGTAATGTATTTATTTATGAAGTAATGGCTATCATTTGCCATTAGTGTGAAACATTTTTTCTTCATACTTAGTTAGAAGTAAAAGCGAGTGTACATGTAGGGTATTATGACTAAGGCAACTGATAGCGGTGCATTTCCTTACCAACTGCGACTTAGACCTTTTGAAGGCATGGATGACTTGGTGAGAAAATGTGTTAAAGCTTATTAAAAGAGTGAAAGTGCTTGGGCAAAATACTAAACATTAAAAAAGTGAAAATTTGTCTGAAAATGAACTGCACGACTCAATGTTTTGTGACTCATGTTACTTGCTACTTCCTGCTGGAAAAACTTTTTTCCTGCAAGCAGAGAAATGAAAATATGACATTATGTACCAAATAGGATAAATTTAACAGTAACATTTCACTTTCCAAACACTATGAAAAATTATAAGAGCATGACATCTGGCAAAGTGAACTGTAAATTCAATTAAAAGTCAGAGAACTAAAATATCCTCTTGCATTGCCAACAGCAAGTGGATTACTTATCTTTATAATTTCATCACATTTCCAGTAATGACCAGCACACTTCATTGCACTGATTAGATAAGAATTTACAAAAACTGCACATACTTCTCCAGCATTGAATTTACTGTCTTATTCTAATTTGTACCGGTCTCCAATTTTCACACTTTCTATAGTTTTTTCAGTATGATGATCAGCAGCAATAAAATTCTTTGGAGACAGCAGATATGTTTGTAGTACTTCTTTCTTTTAGTGAAAGCAGTGAATGCTTTTTATGTTTGGTACTGATAGTGCTGAAGAAAATATTTGAGCCAGATTAAGTTTCACATTTATTTCTTGAATTTCATCAATAGATCCTTGAAAAACCTGCATAGTTGTGGTACTTGCAGCTACCTGAGCGAAAGTTGATGCATCACCTACTATGAATTTTCACTTTTTTACTGCATCCCCACTAGCTATTCTGCAACTGCTCCAATTCCATCTATGGCTCCTTTACCATGAGATGCAGCGAATAAGTTTCAATAGATTTCCACATTATGAAATTTTGAAATTGAGGTACAGCAACAGTAATATATTTCTTTTTAAATTGTGAGGCAGGTCCATCTGACCAGATTGAAACTACGTTCACATTTTCAGGTATAGTTGACAGTACCTTGCTGATGTAAGCAATTGCAGCACTCGAGCCATGGCAACTATTGTTGCCATACAGTAAAAAGTCCAGCCTTTTCAAAAAATATATCAAAAGTACAAAATTTTAAACTGTTAAATATCATAAGTGTCTCCTACTTTATATGGAATATCCATTACAATATTTCACATTGTATAAATATTTTTAGAAATCTGTAACTCTGTCATTTGAATGCCAACCTAATACTCATTTTCTATGATAAAAACCAGATCCATGCTCCCAATAGTTTGAGGACAATTGTGACCTAAAATGCACATTAGGAAAAGGATTTCCCAAATTTGTAACATGAGTCACAACATAAATTACATTATACATGACGATAGTATCTGTTCCTGAAGAACAGTTACCATAGATGACCATGCAGCTTTGCTAGAAATGAAACGATAATTAAATGGACACCCTACCTGCAAACAGGCATTGATAACAAGTCAACATAATAAAACACTGATATCAAAATGTAACATGAGTCACCTTGGTATCTCCCATATGTAAATATTTTGTAGGGGGATTTCCATATGACCAGTTCATGTAAGTAGGAATTTCAAAAAACATATGTACTGTACTTCTTGATAAGATTTCTTATGTAATATTTTTCTTTGTGTAGATTGTTAAATTCACTTTCTGAGGTCACTTGTGATCATTGAATTGCCCACTGAGCTATATGCAATATCTATCTGGTGAAACCAGTGAGGGGATAATGTGATGGAGCAAGCTGGGATCTCATTACTGCCTCTCTTGTTTTGCCATCTGCCTCCTTGATTTTTCTTTTCTTTTTTTTTCTTCAAATTACCATTAACATACATGAAAGTAACGTATAATCTGCATTTTCATAAAAGAGAAAGGTTGGCCCTCAGTGTTAAGAAATATAACACCAGATCCAATTTTGATGCCTAGTTTTGTGTATGTAATTAATTTCATAATTTATTTGACTATTCCTAGTTAATATATTTTGTTTGAGTGAAGTCAGTAATTTTTTCATGACTTCAATCTATTGTTGACTTATAAACAGGTATAAGTTCTATACTTATTATAAACATATGGAAGAAGAACTACTAGGATTTTTTAAGTGTTTATTTGGCTCTGTTCAAAAACATGTTAGCAAAGCCAACCCTTATTTAATACCAAAATAATTACCAGATTTGTAAAAAGCATTGTTTGTATAACTATATCTGTTAATTTCATTATTTAAACAACTAAGTCAGCCTAACCTTTGTGGTAGAAGAAACTTTAAAAAGAAAAAAAAATTCCATGTATTCAATTAAGTGAATGAGGTATGTTTGAATTGTAATTTCTGCAACTTAAATATCAAACAGTGTAGAGTTTCACAGCCGATTATCGGGAGGACATATAAAGGACGGATTTTTGGTCCTAAACAGTCAGTCCACAGCCAATTTTCTGTATCAATTAGAGTACAATAATGCATTAATGTAACAGTGGAATTAGTGTAACACCAACAGGGTGTGTGTGAAAACAATGACAGTGTCTGTTCAATTTGTTTGAGAAATACTGTCGCAAGTACCATATTACTCTGCAAGAACTGTGAATCGTGTGGTTAGGTTTTTACTGCTCATAGATGTTCAACAGCAAACTATTGTAGCAGTATGCTGATGTTTGCCTACAAACTATTAATGAGGCTTATCAAAAGTTACCAACAGTGAACTGACCATATAACTATGCAGTACTGAGGGCTTGTGAACAGTGAAAGTAAAGAACTTTGAAACGCAAATGTGCAACTGTCAGCTACATCATTTTCAGTAGTCAGTGTTGAACTTCAACCCCCCATTTTTCAGCCACTATAACAATGCAGTATGTCGACACTGAGGACTATCAATGAAGAAGTAAAGCAGGCGAACGTCACACACTTCACTCACAGATCCATACCTGGCTCACCATATCACGGTCATTCTACATCCTGTAGACATCACGTTATGAGAGATACTTAATTGTTGCTACACTTTTAATTTTTTTCCCCTCAGGTGCTGACTATGTAAGTTATGGATAATGTGTTACAGAGCAGTCACTTCGTTACTCAGAGAATGAACATCATACAATTTACATCAAAAATATTTTGCATAAGTGCTGTAATTGCTGGTTGTACATCTGTATAATGATTTACACAAGAAGTTTGTAAACTACTGTATATAAGAATACTATGTTAAAAATAACATGAGGAGTGCCTATATTGAAAAAGACATAAATTCTTGTAGCCTGGTTTATTGTAGTTTCTCTTTCACCTCTTCTGCAATGTAACCATCAACAGAAAGTCTACGTAAGCCCTATTTCCATTACTTACATTACACATAGTGTATCCTTACCTCCAGTTACTGTAAGAAGAGTCATAAGAGCAATTAGATCATTAAAAAATAAAAATTCTGCTGGGGTGGACAATATTTCTAGTAAAATACTGAAACACTGTTACAAATTTGTTAGTCCCATCTTATGCAACATATACAATGCATCCCTACAAGATGGGATTCCCGTGATAGACTAAAGTTGGCTGTAGTGATTCCTCTCTGTAAAAAAGTTGATAAAATCATTGTTACAAACTATCTCCCAATATCTCTATTAACTACATTCTCAAAAATTCTATAAAAACTCAAGCACAGGAGGATTGTAGACCATCTCAACTTCCACAGTATCTTAAGCAAAAATCAGTTTGGCTTTTGTGCCGGTCTTTGTACTGAACAGGCAATATTCTCTTTCAGCAACCAAGTTTTGGAAGCCATTAACAAAAAAATGTCTCCAATGGGAAGATTTTTTGTGATCTTACGAAAGCCTTTGACTCTGTAAACCACCAAATTCTTTTGAAAAAGGCAGAATACTATGGTTTAGGTGGCACTGTTGGCTTGTGGCTACAATCATATCTACAGGATCAGAAGCAGACTGTAATGCTAAATGGCTCTTCTGGAGAACCTGCCTCGTCAGAATGGGGCACGATAATGTGTGGTGTGTCTCAAGGCTCCGTTTTGGGCCCACTGCTTTTCCTCATCTTTATTAATGATCTTCCTCTTTGTTCTGAGACAAACAGCAAATTTACCCTGTTTGCTGATGATACCACAATTCTAATTGACGATTTGATTGATCATGATCTTGAAGAAACTACAAATACTGTTTTTAATGACATCTTAAATTGGTTCTCCTCAAATGGTCTCTCACTCAATGCAGATAAAAGTCATTATATGAGGTTCCATACATCACAAAGTAATCCCGATGAAATTAACATAAAATGTAGAGATCAACCAATACAGAAAGTTGAAGATACAAAATTCCTGAGTGCTTACATAGACAGTAAATGTAATTGGTCAGTTCACGTTCTTCATCTATGTAAAGAACTTAGCTCGGCAACATTTATGTTATGGGTAATTTCTTCAGTGGCTGAAGTTGACACCATTAAGGTTGCCTACTTTGGCTACTTCCACTCATTGATGTCATATGCTATCATATTCTGGGGGAACCAACCACTTGCTATAAAAGTTTTCACCATCCAAAAAAAAAGCAATCAGAATAATGTGTGGGGTCCTTCAAAGACACTCTTGCAGGCACTTGTTTCAGAAGATAGGTATCCTAACAACTGCTTCACAGTACAATTTTTCTTTGCTGACCTTTGTGTGCAAAAATTATTCTATGTACCAAGACAACAGTAAATTCCATGGTTATAACACCAGAAACAAAAACAATCTACATTTCGAAATGAAACGTCTCACTCTGGTACAAAAAGGAGTTTACTACTCCAGCATTAAACTGTTCAATGCTCTACCACTACATATCAAATGTATTCATACAGAACTGCCAAAATTTAAACAAGTTCTCAAAGATTACCTGACAGAGAAATCTTATTATACTGTGGATGAATATCTGAAAGAAAATGTATACCATCACTAAACTTATTGTGCCTAGAAGTAGTTAAATTGATTTTATTGTGCATTTGGGCATTAGCACACTTTTTGTAACAACAAATTGGCTGTACCTGTATTTACTCTTGTAGGCCTAATATCTGATTTAACTTTGAGCTCTTATCTTTAAGCTTTATTTGAAACTCCTTTTTCTGTTAAATGGTTGTTACGTTATCTAGTTGATGTTGTATCTGTTACTGTATTTATAGTACGTCTAACTTAAACTATGTACAATTTGGCATTGAATTGCCCTTGAATTTATTGTAAGTTTAAATTGAAACCTGTACAATTTGACATGTCCCATATCCTTGTGATTGACTCACTAACTGGATCTACGGAACAAGAAATAAATAAATAAATTAATTAATTAAATTAATAAATATTAATTTTGTTCTGTGAACAGCTGAATTTCAGCAATCATTAAAAGCGAGATTTTGTTCCTACAACAGTTTTTCTGCAGTTTTCAATACATTTGCTATTCAGATATGTTCCATGTTTACAACTTCCATCATTTAGAGGCATATTAAATCCATATACAATACTTTCACTTACAGATCTTTCCATTTATTTGGGTTTGGAGAATTCCAGAAAGTCTGCATGTTGCTTCTTCATCATAGTTACAAAACAGAACAGTCAGTATGGGAAAGAGTATTATTTGTCCTCATGAAATAAACAATAGTAGGGGAGAGTGGAATCATCTTTGTTTATTTATCAGTTTATAAATAAATACAGCTGGTTCCACTCTTCCCATGAAAGTATATCATTTTATGTAGACAAGTAATTTTTTTTCGATATTGAAAGTTCTAGTTTTCAAAATCTTAGAGACTGCCACAACAGTGGCATGTTACCTTAATGTGACCCTATTGTGTCACATGCAGAATGGGATTCATATGACGACTATTACACAATTCTATTACATCTCTATCATATGTGGAATTTGTGTGGAAACTATCACTGGTTTATTTAGATACCAATTAGAAAAATATTTCTTGCCTTTGGTGTCACAAATAAAGCACTAATAAATGAAATATCAAGAACTTAAAAAATAAACAAGAACATAGACAAAATCAAAGAATATTGGTTATTTCTAATAAAGAAATCCAGAAAAGTGAATGAAAAGTTAATACATAGAGAAGATAAACAGCAAAAATGACCAATAACTACACAAGAAGAAAATATTGGTTACCAGTAGCATATCAGGTTCCTGTATCTGAGAAAAAAGACTAAAAAGTGCTGTAAATATTTTCAAAAAACAGTTTGTTAGTATGTAAAATTTCAGTAGTTTTTAAGGTAGATGATGTGGCTATACAGTGCATGGAAAGCTTGCTTGCTTTATTGTAGCCTTGGAAGATTTTATCTGAGTCTGTGTACATGAGAGGTCCAGGAAATGAAACCACAACAGCAACGTGTGACGTGATATGCTGCCTTTTAAGTGGCAAGGCAACATTCTAAGACAGTTATGTAGCCGCAACTCAAGGAGCAACTTGAGTTCAATTGAGAGACTCTTTGACACTGGAGGTATGTATAAACACCATACTTAAAAATTGTTTTTATTGTTCATCACTCAGTTTTTATGATGTGTCATTCTTATTTATTAGTATCACATTTTTTTTCTTAAACAAGGAGATATTTCTTTTTAAGAACAAAATACACAGTATTTTAGAAAGATTTTGATATTTTTCAGCTACTGAAAAGTTCATATTATTTCTGTTGTTTATAAGTAAAAAGTAAATGAATGGCACATCTTGCTTGACTTCCAAACATAAACTACCTGATTATTTGGACCAGAGGATTGATAACCTGTACTAACATTCACACGTTCATCCACAAATGATCTTTTGCAAATCCAATTATGAAGGAGAACCTTTGGGAATGTGAAACAAATGAAGTTGTACATTAGAAGGTAGAAATGACTGACGCTGTCTGCTTCTACACAGGATACTAAAACAAATTATGGCAGTTGCTTATGTACCCAAACTAATAATTATGGCAATCACTTCTGGATTACTTTACACATTTATCTTAGTTCATCAGAGATTCTTTCAAAAAATGATTTTAAACCACTGGTTAATACAGACATGTCTGTCTTCTCTGAGATCTCTCCTAGTCTCATCTTAGGAATAGTAAGACAGCTAAAACAATCAGACAGTGTAGAGACATATGCATGTATTGTAAAATACTAAAGAAAGTAATAGGTTGTATTGTGTATCCTTTAACATATTGTATAAACAAGTGCATAACTGAGGGATGTTTCCCTGATGAGTTAAAAGTGTCCAGGGTAGTTCCAATATATAAAAATGGAGATACTGACTCACCTTCAAGTTAGAGGCCAATGTCTATAGTCCCAGCTTCTTTCCAAATTACTGTAATATGTAATTTACCAATAATTATATGCTTATGCTGAAAATCTAGGAATAATTACTGAATCACAATATGGTTTTAAAAAAAAATTTGGCAACGACTGATGCTATAGACTCTGCAGTCAAACACATACATCAAGTCTTTGAGGATAAAAGCTTTCCTCAAGCCAGTTTTTGTGATCTAAGTAAAGTGTTGTACTGTGTAGAGCACACACCAAGTTTGGAAAAAATTTAATTCCATGGCATTGAATGTAACAGCCTTAAACTATTAAAGTCTTATCTACAGAACTGTAGGCAAATTGTCTGCTGGCAAGGAAATCTTGAGAACAGACCGAGTTAAGGTAGGTTTTCCCCAAGGATCAGTATTGAGCCCATTTTTGTTCCTAATAATGATCAATGATCTGCCATCATTTATAAAGCTTAGTACTTTTCTATATGCATATTATACAACCTTTCTTCATTGTAGTAATGATCTCAGCAGCTCTAAAAGTTGTGTTCAAAGACAATGGACGAATCTTCCAACTGGTTTAAAGCAAATGGCTTCTTATTGAATGACAACAAAACACAGCACATGGTTTTTAGTCTGAAAGACACACTTGTGTCAGATGATCCTAGTTATGTTAAGTTATGGGGGGTATATTTCGACAATAAATTATCTTTGATTCAACATGTTCACTATATTAGAGGTAAGTTGTCAAGAGTAATTTATCTGTTAAGGTGACTTATGTATTGTGTACCTGAAAAGTATGTTAGAACACAATATTTTTCTTTCTTCCAAAGCATCCTTACATATGGCATTATTTTATGTGGCATTTTTAGTTGTGTGCATGACATCTTAATACTACAGAAAAAAGCTATTAGAATAATTACTGGTTCTCCTTATAAGGCACACTGTAAACCATTGTTTTGTGAACAAAAAATTATGACTTTAATAAACTTACATGTATATTGTGTTTTAAGTTACACAAGAAAGAAGTTACCAGAAGTAAAGCACAGAGAAAATGTACATTGTTACAGTACAAGAGGGGACAGATGCATTTGTACCCCATACCACAGATGTCAAAATCACTGAACAGTTGTGAACTCACGGGGCACAAATTAGTAGTAGTAGTAGTAATCATTTTATTTGTCCTTAGACCACTTTTACAAAGGTAGAGAACATGTTGTGCTATTACATTTTAAGAATGACATCTACATCTGCATGATTATTCTGCTATTCACAGCCTGGCTGAGGGCAAAAACCATAGTTCATATTTCAAGCATTTACATACTTATGTGTTGAGTTCCACAAGGAGTGAACTGGACTTAAAGTAGGAACCATCCCAGCATTTGCCTGAAGTAATTTAAGGAAACCTTGAAAAACCTAAATCAGAATGGCTGGGGTGAAGACTGGGCAGTCTTTCTAAAACAGTGCTGCTCCATTCAGTCTATTCCCACTGTACAACACTGTTTTGCAAATAACTTATTTAATAATGTGAAAGGCTATGCAAGTTCACATTTGCTCAAACAAAACACCGAGTCAACATCCCTCCTTAATGAGGGTGACGACTTGCTCAGAAACACGATAAACTGTTAGTATTATACACTGCATATTGAGAGTAACAGTTTCAGAGAAGAAAAAAAAGAAGTGAAATGTTAATGTACTAGATGTTTTATTATTGTTATTACCACTGTTTGTTTTTACCACATCCTTACTCTGTGTTATCTAAGTAATCGTTCACTCTACGGAGTGTATTACGTAACAGGTACATTCTAGCTAGATTTGTAAATCAGGATATTTTAGTGAAGTCTTAATTTCCTTGGACAATTTATTGTACAGTTTTCTTCCTTGGTAGAAAATGCTATTTTGAGTTTATGTTTTTTCCTTCTTGGTAAATATAAGCTCAGTCTAGAACCTGCTCCATTGTCATGGACTAAGCTGTTTGTAGAGTAATTATCAATGTTATTTTTTATGTGTGCAGCTGGTTGGTAAATGTGCCCACACAGTGTAGTTAAAATCTCTAGTGTTTTGAGCCGATCTTTGCAATGAGCAGAACTTATATTTTTGGTTATTACTCTTATGCCCATTTTTTTAGTTCAAAAACTGTATTAATATCTTCTGCACTTGCTCCACAGAAAAGAATTCCATAGCTAAGAACTGAGTGCTCATGTGAATAGTACGTAACTACAAGACACTTGCTGTTACACACTGATGACAAGATGTAAAGGGCATAACATACATTTTGCAAATATCTTTGTGTGTTCTACCACTTCAACTGAGAATCAATATTTATTCCAAAAAAACGTTGTTTTTGTGATACAGTACATAGAGGTGCCATCTAGATTTAATTTAGCAGTCTCATTTTCCCTCTTTAAACTGGAATTCAAGGTCTTTATCTTCTTTATGGTCAGTGTCACTTTATAGATATGAGTCAGTGTCTGTTCTGTCAGACATGTCCAACAGACCAGACACCACTCGTGATGAAGCAGATGGAACAACATATACAGGATTATTTTGGGGTGAAAGGAATGGGAAAGGGATACAGAGGAAATAATGACTTCCAACTTCACAGGGCATTGTGACAATACAATGGTGAGAGTTGAAAATTTGTGCCAGACCAGGACTCGAGAACTTCCGCTTCTGTACAAAAATTTGTAATCTTAGCCTCCCACACATCATCAGTAGTTTTTCAATCTCTTCATAACAATTAACTTCTTTTAATATTCTTTGAGAGGAGTAAGATTTACAAATAACCTTTTATTACTTACTCGTTTTATTACTTACTCATTGTCGGCTGCAGTTTGTCACATCTAGGGGTACATTCATGAGGCTGAAATTTTTGACATTGTGGGTTCCATTTGAAATAATAACTGATGAAGTAAGCCTGCTGCATGATTCTGTTTCTATGGCTTTTTTATTTCATCCCATTTTTGTATGTCACACTGTCTTTACAATCTCCACTCTAAGCCAGAAATTTACGTTGTTATTGCCAAACATGGAAACATGTCTTATTCCGCATTCTCCAGCACTAACAATATTCCAAAGAGATTTCAAAACAAAAAGAGTTTACAAACTTTCTTGACAAAAGAAGTGTCTTCACCAAGTTATATCAGAAATAAATTTAATAACTACCATCAGATTGCATAATTAATAATAGGAATTTTAAGTGTGCAGATATTTCATAGTTTAAAATTTTTCTAAGGGAAAAGTAATTTTAACTGTACATGTTGTTGTTGTTGTTGTGGTCTTCAGTCTAGAGACTGGTCTGATGCAGCTCTCCATGCCAATATATCCTGTGCAAGCTTCTTCATCTCCCAGTACCTACACAATCTACATCCTTCTGTATCTGCTTAGTGTATTCATCTCTTGGTCTCCCACCATGATATTTACCCTCCACGCTACTCTCCAGTACTAAACATTGGAGTAAAAGTGCAGAAACAAGCTAATTTGTACCATTTGGCTACTCACTGGCAACAAGCTGCTGTAGGTCATGCAATGTCCACAGTGGACCATCCATTTTTATCAACAAAAATTTGAATCTAAAATATTCAGTCATAGACCTCCCAATCCTGTCTATTGAAGGACTTTTTGAAGCATCTGCCTTGGTTATACACACTCAGAAACTTATTACTGCAAGTTTACTGACCACCAGCTTCTGATGAGGAGATACTTGCAGAAAAACTCTCTGAATTAATCTTACTGACTGCAAAATACAAGCAATATAAAACATTTTTAACAGGAGACATTCATGTAGATGTAAAAGTAAAGAGAAAAACGTTGGTACACATCCTAAATATCTTAAGATCAATGAATAACTCCTGCTTAAATAAAAAACCATGCAGAATGCAGGCATGTCTTGACAATATAATTAGCTATGTGTGAAGGATTCAAGTAGAGTGGAATACCATCAGATTAGGACTATCTGACCATGATGGCATATGGCTCCAAATTGGAAATCTGACCCTTGATGATACCAGCATGCTAACTACATACAGAGTTTTCAAGGAAAAGCACATTGAACTAAAGAGAAATGAACTGAGTAGAATAGAATGGGCTAGAGTACTAACCATCGACAATGACATAAATGAAAGCTTTTCTGCATTCATATTGAATATAAAAAATACATTAGACAGTAACTGCCATCTTATTACTAAGAGACATAAACCTAGAAACATGCATAAACCACAACATACAAAAAAGTGGTACACCCCACACCTCAATAAAATTAGAATCCTTTTACTCATGCTGAAGGACAAAATTGAAGGCAGTCAAGAAAACAAGAGTAGGTATATAAACTTAAGAAAAATATATAAATCTGAAATTAAAGCAGCAAAAATGAAAGCAAATGAAGAGCATATTTTAAATTCTAAAAACAAATGCAAAGCTGCCTCAGACATAGTTGAAAGTGAGATACACATGGGAATGGAAGAAATCAGTAACCCAATTAATTGTTGCACTCTCAACAAACATTTCATAAATTCAGTAAAGGCCCATGTACCAAAAAGTGATGATTTAACTGATGTGGAAGCTTTTCTTTTGCAATCACAGAATAAAACAGATAAAAGATTTAACTGGAGTAGAATAACTGCTACAGGTATAAATGACACTGTAAACAAGCTGAACAACTCTAGAGCAGAAGACTACTATGGATTCAGTAACTTTCTAATAAAGGCTGTAATTAAGGAAATTAGAACTTCTCTACTTTATCTTGCAAATAAAATCATCCATGATGGCACTTTCCCTGATTGCCTTAACATTACAATTACTCTCCCCACATACAAAAGGGTGACAGATAAATACCAGATAACTATAGACCAATATCAGATGTCCCTATACTGCCCAAAATCATAGAGCTGTTCACACACATGCAGATTTACATATATTTTGAGAGCAACAAATTACTTAATGACAACAGTTTGTGTTTAGAACTAATCAGCCAATCATAAAAGCTATGAAAGTCTGATGACTGAAATCGAAAATGCTTTTCAAAGGAAACTGATCACCTGTGCAACACTCATAGTGTGGTGTCACCGTCAGACACCACACTTGTTAGGTGGTAGCCTTTAAATCGGCCGCGGTCCGTTAGTATATGTCAGACTCGCGTGTCGCCACTATCAGCGATTGCAGACCAAGTGCCGCCACACGGCAGGTCTAGTCTAGAGAGACTCCCTAGCACTCACCCCAGTTGTACAGCCGACTTTCCTAGCAATGGTTCACTGTCTACATACGCTCTCATTTGAAGATACGACAGTTTAGCATAGCCTTCAGCTATGTCATTTGCTATGACCTAGCAAGGAACCATATTCAGTTACTATTCTGAACAGATAATATTGTGAATCATGTACCGTCAAGAAAATGTTCATCATTAATGGATTAAAGTTAAGTATCAAACTAATTACATCCACTTTCTGAATTCTAATTCCTTGTCATGTTCTAGACCTCACGTCAGTAGAGTCCTTCCCTCCTCACGCCAGCTTGTGAACTCTTCTGCCAAACAACACATAGACTTAAGCAAAGCATTTGATTGAGTATCACATGAGATAGTTGTTAAAAAATTAGAATATTATGGTATTGCAGACAAACCACTTAGTTTGATTAAATCATACCTAAATAACAGGTGACAGCGTATGTGAACAATGGAAGGTCAGAACTAATGAAAATTAAGAGACAAATTCCACAGGGCTCCGTTCTTGCACCCTTCCTCTATATTGTCTATGTTAATGACTTCTCAAACTATATAGCCTGCAAAAGTGTCTTATATGCTAGTGATATGACCATTATCTCCACAGGTGAGAGTACAAAAGAGGTAGTAAACAAAAACAATGAACTTTTTGAAAAATGTAGGGTCTGATGTATTGCTAAATAGTTATGTATAAACAACATAAAAATGGAGGAAATTTACTTTAATCTGAAAGCAGGGAAAGAAGAGAATCACAGTGTCAAACTATTGGGACTAAAAATGGACCAAAGTCTCTCTTGGGATGATCATATAAATAAAGATATGAAACACTTGAAACATACATTGTCAGTGCACTTAATATATCTGATTTCAGAACTGAACTGCTGTAAAAATAAGGCATAATGAGTAATTCTGTTATAGTACACCTTACACATATGAATATGTTCAATAATACTGTCAACTTCAACATCCTGAAATAAATGAACACTCAAACCAACATCACTACTGTCTATCGTAATACAAAAAGGAAGAGACAAATCTAATATGAACAACATCTGACTTTAACACAACTGTCCTGTGATCTCATCAAAACCATCCTGACACTCCTGATTCCAATCCCAAACAGTATTCTGCTAAAAAGTTCACACAAGTATGAAGTATTCAAAGCTTGGCTGCTACAAAATGTTCTATAAAATTCAGTTAACACTAAAAAAGATTTAAGCTGTTTCCTGTTGCAAGGAGTAGGAAAATTAGCAATAACATCATGTTTCTCTTTATCAGGTGCAAATTATTTCTCAGATATAACATGTCCTAAAAATGTAACTTCTTCAACACCAAACGTACACTTACCTGTTTTCAAAGTCATACCTCCTGATTCTAATTTTGAAAACACAACTCTTAAGAGATTCAAATGTTGTTCCCAAGTCTTTTAGTGCCATCAATGTACACAATTAATTTTCAACTCACTTCACTTCCCAAGACAGAATCCAGAGCTCTTATGAATTCAGCTACAGATACATTTAGCCCAAATGGCACCACACAGTATTGCAAACACTGACCTCCATACAAAAATGCTGTATATTTCTTGAATTAATTTCAAGTGGGATCTGGTGGAATCAAGAGCTCAAGTCCAAACTACGCATGTATTTTACATAATCAGATTTGTGTAACAGCTTGTCCATGTTCTTAGGATGGTCATTCTCCCTGATAAGAACTTTATTAAGATGCCTTACTCTGCCATTTCTCTTACTTACCACAACTAAGGGATTATTGTAAGCACTCTTACTTCTCTCAATTACACCCCATGTTTGTTCAATATTCTGAATTTCTTTCTCTGCATCTTTCCTCTTTGAAAATGGTACATTATATGGCTTGAGAAAGAAAGGTTGATGATCTCTAATTTAAAGCATACACTGATAGCCTTTCACTTTCCCTTGTTTTTCACTAAACACATTTTTAAATTCTAACAACAAATTCCTAAGTTGTTGTAGGTCACTAAGAGTCATGGCTTCCCTTACTTTAGAATGTACTATTCTTTCAAAATCCTGATACTCAGTCCCATCAAAATCTATATCACCATCAAATACCTGGTACTCACCTTGGTTCACAACGTTTTACAAATAGTTGCAACTTTTACCACAGTTTAAGATACAAAAATTAGTTTTCACATAAGATTAGTTTGAGATTTCAAAATAAACAATTCTTTAGCATTCCATCCAAAAACAAGCCTCAGCTTACAGTGTCCAATCCATACTGAGATTTATATTTTCTTCCAAACCTGGGACCACTAAGCATTCATGTTCACAGCTTTTGCCTTTGATATTAAAAGTACCTGAGATCTTACGAATTTGCTTTTCTTACCTGTAGCTCCCCTTATCTTTACATCTACAGTGGGTATTTCCACAAAATTCTTACTGTACTTGATCTTGTCTCTAAATTGTTCAGATATACCACAAATTGGGCTACCTATACCAGTCAAACAGTTCACTTCCAACTGATCAATCTTAATCTTAATGTAAGAACACCCAGAATCTGAATCATCATGTCTCTGGGAAACAGCCCTCTTCAAAACATTGATTTATTATTTGAGCTAGCGGGTTGGCAGTTGGATTAGTTGGATAATGTCATAAAATACTGACACAGCATTTTGGAGTAGTTCACCCCATAGCTCATGAGTCAAGATGAGAAAGACCTTCGCTATGCAATCTGTGAAAAGCTTTTGGATTGTGCATATGGAAACTAGATGAAACTTCCTGGCAGATTAAAACTGTGTGCCGGACCGAGTCTCGACCTCGGGACCTCTGCCTTTCGCAGGCAAGTGTTCTACCATCTGAGCTACCCAAGCACGACTCACGCCCCGTCCTCACAGCTTTACTTCTGCCAGTATCTCATCTCCTACCTTCCAAAATTCACAGAAGCTCTTCTGCAAACCTTGCAGAACTAGCACTCCTGGAAGAAAGGATACTGCAAAGACATGGCTTAGCCACAGCCTGGGGGATATTTCCAGGATGAGATATTCACTCATTCACTCTGCAGCTTCTGTGAAGTTTGTGAGGTAGGAGACGAGATACTGGCAGAAGTAAAGCTGTGAGGATGGGGCGTGAGTCATGCTTGGGTAGCTCAGTTGGTAGAGTACTTGCCCGCGAAAGGCAAAGGTCCTGAGTTTGAGTCTCGGTCTGGCACACAGTTTTAATCTGCCAGGAAGTTTCATAATGAAATGTTTATTTTGTTATTGTTTAACTGAACAGGGATTTATCTCATATAATGTAAGTTTATTTTACCTTTATTTACTTAAACTAAGATTAAATTATGATTCTTCTCATACATGTTTACCTTGGTAGCATAAGGCCAGTACCTCATCTCCTACTTTCCAAACTTTACAGAAGCTCTCCTGTGAACCATGCAGAACTAGCACTCTTGAAAGAAAGGATATTGTGGAGACATGGCTTAGCCACAGCCAAGGGGAAATGAAATGTTTCCAGAATGAGATTTTCACTCTGCAGCGGAGTGTGCACTGATATGAAACTTCCTGGCAGATTAAAACTGTGTGCCGGACCGAGACTCTGTAAAGTTTGGAAGGTAGGAGACAAGGTACTGGCGGTAGTAAAGCTGTGAGGAGGGGGCGGGAGTCATTCTTGGGTAGCTCAGTTGGTAGAGCTCTTGCCCGCGAAAGGCAAAGGTCCTGAGTTTGACTCTCGGTCCGGCACACACTTTTAATCTGCCAGGAAGTTTCATATCAGCACACACTCCACTGCAGAGTGAAAATCTCATTCTGGAAACATTCCATTATATCTGTCTATTGTCACATCCAAATGTTAACTCACAGTAACAACTCTCTCAAAGCATAAAAAACCACAGCCACATCGGAACCCTTGTTTGGTTACTAGTATATAACTGCCTCATTGTGGAATTGTGCTACTAGCTCAGAATCTGGGGCATTTCCTTGCATAGGTCATAAAATTTTTTTCACCTAGATTGTTGTTTATTTTATATTACTCCTGCTCATTTGGACATATGACAACAAAACCTATTACTGTGTTGGCTAAAACAATAATGAAGATATAGGTACAGGCTTAAAAATGCAAAACAACAATGGAATGGTACAAGAAAATGTTACTTTTGGTTGGTGCACCTTGACAGGGGCGCACCTGCTCAAGTGTTAATGGCACCTCCATATATTTCAGTTGTTGGATGATACAAAACCAGAGAAGGAGTTTAAATGAGGAAAATTCTAGTTCTATTACTGAATTGTCAGTATCAGATTAAGGAGCTCTCTCTTATTTGAAAATACATCTTTAAAGCCTATTATATTTTATTTTCAGAACTATTAAACTGCAAGACAGTGTAGCGGCTTCCATAGCTCTGCTACCTATAGAAGCAAATGAGTCACATTCTTTGGGTTGCTGTCCTCATACTGAATGCAGATCAGGTGACAAGTTTAAGCTGTGAGTAACTTGTTAATGATGTAATTTAGTTTTGGTTTATACTTCAGTAGACAACAAATCTTAAAGTGACGTAATTAATATACATGAATGACACTTGAATTTCTCTTGAAACCCAATAATAAAAGTATGTATTTCTTTATTTATTAGCACTTAACATTAGCAAAATGCACATCACATTTTTATCCTTAATAATATATACAAAAAACGTTTACACATGTCCAGAAGAAAATGTTATGCAGGATAAATTTTCTTATTACTTCATTTGTGAAGCCTTGTTTGGCTTTCCCTGGCAGAATCCTTCATGAAAGCCAAACTGTGAGACAGTTAACTAGGTCATCTTAAAAAAGTGAGTCAATATTTGTCACAGGAATTTTCTCAAAAATTTTGAAAAATACTGTAAAACATTAAATGGGTCTGTAATTAAAACTCCATAATGCATCTTTCACAGTGCAGCAGAGTGTGTGTTGTTTTGGAACTTTCTGGCAGACTAAAACTGTGTACCAAACTGCAAATCAAATCTGGAACCACTAGAGATGGTTTGCTCATCTACAGTTTTATGGGTAGGTGTGCTATTACTGCATATTTTAATCTGTGAGGAGACATACCCTGAATAATTTATTGACTACAGAGAATCCTGGCAAGTCACCATCAGATTTTAATACTGAAAGGAACATTAACATTGTCAGAATAATGATGCACATGCCATGTCATCTACTCATTAACTCATTAACATTTATTACCTTTTTACTTCACAACAACAAACAATCCTACAAAGACCCTAGCCCCCACACAGTATAAATTCAAGCAAAAGTAAAACTACACAGAATGATATTTCAGTACAGTAATTAACTCAATGGTATAAGTAAACAAATGGTTTTGTCAACGCATTTTATAATAACAAAATTTCCTAAGTGTAAAATTAAGTATGAATGTTCTCAATTATATGAGATTTAACTTAGGCCAGAAAGTTAGATGTTGTGCTATTGGCATTATAAGTTAGTACATAGCCACAAATCATTAAATGATTTTTATTGAAAACCTGGGCCTGTTAGAAAAGGTTAAAATATCTGTATGTTAATAAGAACTGCTCAAAAAGAATATTGTTCCACTTAACATATCTGCAAACATGTGTGGGCTTATATTTAAGAGGGGCAGACAATGAAAGAACCAGCAGCTCTATGAAATAAAAAATAAAAAAGTGAAGTAAGGAAAAAAACCTTTAACTAAAGCAAAGATAGTCTGAACAAGAGTGCAGATCTTGGCAAATCTGTGAAATTAAAATCTGCTGCTGGCTAACATTCAGTGACATTTTATTCCTCCCTATAGAATGAAACATGCTTGGATCCTCATTGACACATTGTCCACAAGGTTCTCGAGACATCATTACTCAAATAGTTCCACTCCCATTCTTTGACAATGGAACTTGTGAGATTAGTCAGTGTGCAAAGCAGGTACCTGTGATGACACATTGCAAGTTTCAGCTGTCCCCAAACATATTCAATAGTTAACAGATAAACAAACACACAACAAAGCCATAAATTACACCCAGTCTAATGGAAAATACCACTTTTATCGAAAATGGCCAACCTCACTGTCACTGTTTTGCATACAGAAGAAATACAACCATTTAAAAAAGGTCTGAAACGTATCACCACAGAGACAGGCGAAAAAGACATAGAAAAGCTCATAGTTGAATCAGAGAGCATTCTCACATAGGAAAACGGAAATGAAACAAGAGAGGTAAACATTGGTCTGGTGGTCTGATGAGAGAGCTATTCAGTAATGAAATCAAAAACATAATAGCACAGATGAAAGAAAATGGAGGAAACTGAAACAACACAGATTCCATAAAACTGACAAAACTGGAAAAGAAACTACAGAAACACAACTCCATCATCACTAAGGCAGATAAAGGAAACACAGTGGTTCTTATGGATAAAGAGCAATACATCAGTAAGACACAAGAGTTCACCACAAAAAATAAAATTATAAAATTAAAATCAGATCCATCCCAGTGCACCTTCTCTCCGATGCCAACCAAACCTACACAAGAAAGATCTCACCATCAGAGCTATTGAGAATTACAGAATTACTCCCACTTACCCACTTGCAAAATACGTGTTGAAAAATTATTATCAGAAAACTACACATTACATGAAGACAGGACGATAAGAAACACCACACAACTGATCAGGACATAAAAGACACAAGCTCCAAATACAGCCACCCTCCTCTCATTTGATGTAGAGAATATGTATTCCAATATACCAATAACTGAAACAATAGACATTGTAGAATAGAATCTTAAAACACACAGTACACTTCCACATGAATACATCAAAGAAACAGTCTGGTTTCTAGAGTTAATACCAGAACAGAACTATTTTCATTTCAATAGTGAATTCTATTTACAAAGTGAAGGATTACCAATGGGATCTACAGTGTCTGGAACCATAGCAAACATATTTATGAATCATATATCTAAAAACAAAGATGATGTGACTTACCAAATGAAAGTGTGGCAGATAAATAGACACACAAACATACACACAAAATTCAAGCTTTCACCACCAACTGTTGCTTCATCAGGAAAGAGGTAAGGAGAGGGAAAGACAAAAGGTGTGGGTTTTAAGGGAGAGGGTAAGGAGTCATTCCAATCCCGGGAGCAGAAAGACTTACCTTAGGGAGAAAAAAGGATGGGTATACACTCGCACACACACACATATACAGACACAAGCAAACATATTTAAAGGCAGTTGTCTGTATATGTGTGGATGGATATGTGTGTTTGTGCGAGTGTATACCCGTCCTTTTTTCCCCCTAAGGTAAGTCTTTCTGCTCCCGGGATTGGAATGACTCCTTACCCTCTCCCTTTTAACCCACATCCTTTTGTATTTCCCTCTCCTTCCCTCTTTCCTAACAAAGCAACTATTGGTTGTGAAAGCTTGAATTTTGTGTGTATGTTTGTGTTTGTTTGTGTGTCTATCGATCTGCCAGTGCTTTCATTTGGTAAGTCACATCATCTTTGTTTTTAGATATATTTTTCCCATGTGGAATGTTTCCCTCTATTGTATTCATATTTATGAATCATGTAGAATAGATTATATTTAACAAAATAGTGCCAAATAGGTACAACATCATATATTGGATTATATATATGGATGACATCTTATGGCTGATAAATGAACCAAACAATAAAATTGACCAGTTACACATGGACATAAATTCTATTCATGATAAGATATATTTTACAATAGAGAAAGAGCAAAATAGGCAGTTAAATTTCGTGGGCAACACCATAAAGGTTCTAAACAAACAACATATATTTGGCATATACCAAAAACTGACAACAACAGAAACAGTTATATATGAGACACCACAACTCCTCAGTTCTTAAAAGCAGGCAGCACTTAGATACATGCTCCACGGACTAAACACAGTACTGATAGATGCAGACAATTACAAAAAAGAAATGAATACTGTAATGCAAATAGCCACAAACAATGCATACAAAGAGAACTTAGCAACAAAGCTGAACAAGAAAATCAAGAAACAGAAAAGAACTAACACAATAAAATCAAGAAACAGCAAATGACACAACTGTCACCAACAAAATGACAAAATCACACACAAACAAATACACAAAATACAAGAATAGAAACAGAAAGCAAAAGATGGTACAGAATGACATACAACCACAAATGCCCACACAGAATATGCAATATGTTCAAAAAATAAGGCATAAAAATATCACACGAAACCAACAACTCAGTTCAAAAATACTTCCCAAAAACAATAGGAAAATGTGACCCATATCAGAAATCAGGAATATACCAACTGAAAAGCAATAAATGTGATGGAAGATACATAGGTCAAACGAGGAGAACATTTGACACCAGATACAAAGAACATGTAAGGGCATGGAAGTATAGGACAAATCATTCAACTTTTGCAGAACACTTACTACCATTACCTCCCAGATTCTGTCCTGTAATCACTATCCAGGTCCATACCTCCCTCCTCCCTCCCCCACTGGCAAAGAAAAAAAATTGTTTCCTAAGCTGGCAACACTCACAACATGAATGAAAACAAATGAACAGGCACAAACACTGTGGCAGTGCAGAATGAGAAACAGTTTAAGAAAGTCATTTGTAAATAGTGCAGTGCAGGGAATACTGCAGAATGCCAGAAACAAGTGCAGACGTGAAATAAATCCTGTCGACACCCACCTCTGCTAGCAAGGAGGGAAGGGGCAGAGAATATAAAGAAACACTGTGAATAGCTTGCACACCAACATTATAAGGAAAATAGTGTTTCTTACCTAAAACAATCAAAAATGTATGAACATATTTATCCAATTTACAAAATCCCCATGGAAGTTGCTTTGTAAATAAAAGCAAAATGCATCTAGTGTAATTATTTTTAATTAGACTGCAGGCAGCTCAAGATGGATAACCTCTAGTCACAGATATTCAACAGTGTTCATGTCAGCAGGTGTCACAGGCCATTCTGTTGGTGACACAAGATGCCACAGTGGTTAGCCCACTGGACCCACATTTGGGAGAACAACAGTGCAAGTCCCTGTCCAGCCATTCAGATTTAGATTTTCCATGATTTCCCTAAACCAATCCAAGCAAATGCCAGGATTTTTTGAGTACAGCCAGTTTCCTCCCCCATTCTTTCATAATCTGAGTTTATGCTCTGTCACTTATGACCTAAATGTTAACAGGAAATTAAACTCTGATCTTCATTCCTTTCTTTTTCTTTGGTTGATCCCTGCCCCCTGAAGGAAGGTGTTCACAAGGTGGACACGGTGCACTTGAGCAGTATCATCTTGAAATACAAACCTGTCTGCAAAATGTTGACTGTAGGGCTAGATAATATATTCCAGGAGCCTGCTCCAATGCTGCACAGCTCTCAAATTACACTCAATAGTGATGAGAGGTACCTGACAACCACACATAGTTCCAGACCAAAATATGACTGACCCATCTCCTTGGGATCTTTATGAGACAGCAGGTCTCAGAAGCTCATTGGTATCTGGCTACCTTTACGCTCTTCTACAATGATAACCAGATACCAGAAAAATCATGCACTCATTAATGAAGAGAAAACAATATCACTGATCCTGATTCCATTCCAGGTTTTCCCTTGCCATCATTCTTGACCTTTAACAGTTCAGGGAAGGTCTGTATTGTTATTTATAGTGGACACCTAAAGATCAAATTGATCATGTGGAGATGATTCCATTCTGCCTCCCCCACCCCTTCAAAAGAAATGCATAAAAGAAAGTCCACATTAAATTGCTTCTCATCAGGGTACCTAAGAGCCATAATTTGTATGTAGCAGTCATCGGCTTGTGTTGTTGGCCATGGGCGGCCACTACAAGGTAGATCTCATGATAGTGGTTGAATGTTCAAATGACATTGCTGTGGTGTTCAACATTTTGATAGGCAACATTATGTGGTGACAACCCTCTTTCCTGCAAAGCAACAATGCTCACATGGCCTAAGGTTGAAATGAGAGTTTGGGAGATGTTGACACTTGGAAGAGTATACTTAAACCATCTTGTCCCATTCATGATTGGAGGCACAGTGAACTCAAACAAATTGTACTGAGAATGCATGTTTTCCTTTGCCACTATTATCCATATGGTTACGCACAGTGATTTTGTTTGGCCAAAAAGAATATTGAAACACACACACACACACACAAGGTGTCCCAAAAAACACTGACTATAATTAGTATGTTTTTGGGAAAGCTCGCACCTTGCTGTGTTGTACAACATTTCGATGGGTAACATTTTGTGGTGACAACCCTTCTTTCTGCAAAGTAACAATGCTCACACAGTCTAATGTTGAAATGAGAGTTTGGGACATGTTGACACTTAGAAGAGTGTACAGAAACAAACTTGTCCCTTTCACAATTGGAAACACAGTGCACTCTACCAAAATGTGCTGAGAATGCACATTTACCTTTACCACTATTATGCATATGGCTATGCACAGCGATTTGGTTTGGTCAAAAAGAGTATTCAAAACCACACTGACACACACACACACACACACACACACACACACACACACACACACACACACACACACACAGGGTCTCACAAAAAACACGGACTATAATTGTATGTTTTTTTTTGGGAAGGCTCACTAATCGCTTTTCAACAAGAAAATCATATTCAGAAATGCACAGCTTGGGCACTGGAGAGTGTCAAAGCCTCAAATAGGTGTGTGTTGCACATTATGTCAGTAAACTTAGCTCATCACACTGTCTACATTACAAATAGGCTTTGTACTGTGTACCTTCTACACCAACATAGAGCCTACATTGGTGGTGTTGAGCCTCATGCCTATGAGTTGTCTTTCAAATATTTCAGTTGCTGTGTGGACTCGAGCAATAAAGTCTTCTGCTGACTACAGATGTGCCATACACCATACTCTTCATACTACCCCATAGAAAATAGCCAAGAGGTGTCAGACCTGCCAACTATGTGGGCCATGGAACTTTTCCACCCCTACTAATCCATCAGTTGCGATGTTGAAGTGATTCTGTGTATTGACATCAAAGTGTGCTGGAGTTCCATATTGCATCTACATTCCATCCAAACATGACAATAGGGCAGGCAAAACATCTCTAATAAAGGTGAATATAATAGAGGGAAACATTCCACGTGGGAAAAATATATCTAAAAACAAAGATGATGTGACTTACTAAATGAAAGTGCTGGCAGGTCAATAGACACACAAACAAACACAAACATACACACCAAATTCAAGCTTTCACAACCAACAGTTGCTTCATCAGGAAAGAGTGAAGGAGAGGGAAAGACGAAAGGATGTGGGTTTTAAGGGATAGGGTCCATTCATGCAAATAGACAGTTTGTTGCTGGTCATTCCTCGCATAGAAAGCTTCACAGTGTAGGCAGGTCAGTTGGTAAATCACGTGGGTGCTTTCACACGTGGCTCTGCCTTTGATCGTGCACACCTTCCGCGTTACAGGACTGGAGTAGGTGGTGGTGGGAGGGTGCATGGGACAGGTTTTACACTGGGGGCAGGTACAGGGGTAGGAGCCAGAGGGTAGGGAAGGTGGTTTGTGGATTTCATAGGGATGAACTAAGAGGTTATGAAGGTTAGGTGGATGATGGAAAGACACTCTTGGTGGAGTGGGGAGGATTTCATGAAGTATGGATCTCATTTCAGGGCAGGATTTGAGGAAGTCGTACCCCTGCTGGAGAGTCACATTTAGAGTCTGATCCACTCCTGGAAAGTACCGTGTCAAAAGTGGGGCACTTTTGTGGTTCTTCTGTGGGAGGATCTGGGTTTGAGGGGATGAGGAAGTGGCTCTGGTTATTTGCTTCTGTACCAGATCGGGAGGGTAGTTGCGGGATGCGAAAGCTGTTTTCAGTTGTTGGTGTAATGGTTCAGGGATTCTGACTGGAGCAGATTCGTTTCCCATGAAGACCTAGGCTGTAGGGAAGGGACCGTTTGATGAGGAATGGGTGGCAGCTATCATAATGGAAGTACTGTTGCTTGTTGGTGGGTTTGATGTGGACGGATGTGTGAAGTTCGCCATTGGACAGATGGAGGTCAACGTCAAGGAAAGTGGCATGGGATTTGGAGTAGGACCAGGTGAATCTGATGGAACCAAAGGAGTTGAGGTTGGAGAGGAAATTCTGGAGTTCTTCTTCACTATGAGTCCAGATCATGAAGATGTCATCAATAAATCTGTACCAAGCTTTGGGTTGGCAGGCCTGGGTAACCAAGAAGACTTCCTCTAAGTGACCCACTGATATGGTCACCAGTTATCCACTTGATAATAGTGACCCTGTGTGAATGGTTTTGAATCACCTGAGCATGTAGATTCTTGTCTGTCTGAATGTGCATGTAGTACAGTTCTATATATGCCATCTTTAGTAACATGCCTTCATCTGTGAAGAGCACCAAGCTTGGGAAGTGTGGCTGGAGTATGCACTGTTGTAAATACCACTGCTCAAACTCTACTCATCATGGATAGTCCTCCTCCTGTAATGCCTGGACTTTCTGCAGATGCTATGGATGGAGCCAGTGCTCATGGACAACACACCACACAGCATTTTTGTCCATGTGCAGCGCTTGTGCCACCTGACGAGTGCTGGTGGCTGGATCCTTTCTGAACATCGTCAGCACGTCCCTCTCCAAATGTGGTGTTCGAGCTGAGTCTGGATGACCTGCAACACCTTTCAGCACCTACCAAAGGACAAACAATAGACTGTGGATGGTATCAGGCACAAAGTATTGCTACCTTACTGTACAATGGAACACCCCAGACAGAAAATACACACATGCAACTTTCTGGCTTCTCTGAGTTGTCTTTTAATGGCCATGAATGAGGAATGATGTGTGGTAAATCTAGTTGGAAAATATTCTGCATACAATCTTTCAGCAGCTCTACGATTGCAATCTGCTTTGCTGTATGCAAGCAACATGTCAGTCATTTCTACAGCTGTGCACTAGTATGTTTCATACTGCAGTCAAAAACATTACTGTACTGGCAGATTGTACAAGGTTCACAGTAGGATGCACATTAGGGCTATGTGTAGGAATGTAGCACATGTGCAGGAATGTTATTAAGTTCAGGTCATTCATCCACAGTATAGATGACTAAAGAGTTGCATCCCTTCCATATACAGACATTAAAATAAATCTGAACAAACCAACACAACCATTCATGCTCAGATTTAAGTGATCTCCAGCACCCAAGCTCTACATTTCTGGATATGGGTTCCACCTTTAAAACTGATCAGTTTGCAATCTTTGCCGCCCCCCCCCCCCCCTTTTTTTTTTTTTTTTTTTTTTTTTTTTTGAGGTGGTGGTTTGTGTGTATTACACAAACTAACTATGCATGTGATCAGGGTGGTGGCACAAAACAATTTGTGATCAGTGAAGATAGATGTCTCAACAGGTAGGGTAGTAGATGAGAGAAGAATTAGTCAGAATGCAAACAGAATGGTAAATGATATTACCTGCTTTCCATTTGTAATACACATGGGTTGGACAAAAATATGGAAAAAGTATGTGTGGTTACATTTGGAGTGCATGTTTTCTACATTTATGTCAGTAATAATTTTCATTATGGCCTATTTTATTGTATTAAGCTGTAGACAATCCACCAGTCATATTTATGTTTCTTCCATATTTTTCTGCAGATCATTGCTGACCAAAAATTGTAGTCCAAGGACCTAACAATTTTCTGATCATAGACAGAAATAAAAGAAATTTTTTTCTAGGAATATGAAAACACCATTAGAAATGCGTGTTTGAACACACTCGTAAATGCAGATGCCTGGCAAGCCTGTAGATTGTACTGTCATATATGACAACGAATGGCACCTGTGCAGTATCTTAAATACATTGGAAATGTCAGTAATTGTCAGAACGGTGTTTAGTGCAGCTGTTAGTGCTTTATGTTGGAGCTAAGTGAGCTCAAACATAGGCAAATTGTTGATACTCATATAGTGGGTTCTTCCATAACCAAGGGAGCCAAAGCGGAAGCCTTGTATCAAAGATTTATACTGCATACAGGGATATTTGGAAAATATCATCTGCTAAGTAACAATTTGGATGAAAGTGTGTGTTGAGTAATCATGACAGAATTGCAGAAATGAATGTCTGAATCCTGTCTGCACCAAAACAATGTGAAAGGAACTCCATAAGCTGGGAAATGCAGGATGAGCTGGAATTCCAAAACCATTCATCAATGATGCAAATGCCCATGCCAGAGCCATAAAACTTGGACTGTGGAGCAATGGAACAAAGTCATTTGGTTGGATAATTCTTGTTTCACACTGTTTCCAACTAGCAGCCTAGTTTGTGTCCTAGTATGAAATGTAGCAATGGGACCAGCTACGATGGTATCCCATGAGCCCCATGGTTACTCTGAAAGGTAGCATTACTGCCAAGGTTCCCCAATGATGATGCTGTGTTACAAGACAACCAGACCCCCGTTCCCACAGCTTGTATCATCCAGGACTGGTTTTGTGAGCACAAGGATGAATTTCCACATCTCCCTTGGCCATCATAGTCACTGTACCTCAATATCCTTTGTAGTCTACTTTGGAGTGAAGGGTGTGTGATGGCTATCCAACTCCATCATCATTGTTACCTGAACTTGCCATCATTTTGCAAGAAGAATGGTATAAAATTGACTTGAAAACCATACAGTACCTGACTGTATACATTTCAATTTTTATTTATTTATTTATTTATTTGGTCCTGTTGATTACATATCATACATCCAGTGTACAAGTAATACAGGACAAGTCAATTGATGCAATTACAGTAGTACATTAACATTTATACATCACATTGCACAGACATTGGTTTATTTCACAAGAACAATTACTTGCATGCAGTATTAAAGCCTGCGTTATGCCAAAAACAGTTTAAGTGATTGTTTAAAATAGTAGACTAAGTGACAGTGCATATTTTTATGCTACTGACATATACAAGGAAGTAAATTTTCTTCATGGTCATGGTTTGAATGAATACAAGTTTTAACTGCATTCCTTAAGAAGAGGTTTAAGTGAATTCTCAAGAGAGTGGGATACATGGGAGTTCACATTTTCTCATAATGAAACAGATAAATTTACATTTTATCACCACAATTTCAGTTAAACTACAAGTAACAGCAGCACACTTTTTCTTTAAGGGAGTGCTTTTCTTAGGCAGTTTCCCCCACTCTTGTACATCATAACTCTAAGTATTCGTTCATTTTATAGAAAGTTTGTTCAATGGGAAATAATTTTAGATTCCTTTTGAAAACATGTACATTATTTATTTCCTTTTTATATTGATGGGGAGCTTATTGAAGACCTTAATACAAGACTCAGTAACTCCCCTATGTACTTTAGTGAGAGATGCAGAGCCTTGATGAAAATTTTTCACCTGTTTTGAGTCATGGTTGTGGATGTCAAAATTGTTTTAAAAACAGTTCCCTGTTGTTGGCTACAAATAACATCAGTGAGTATATATACTGACCTGTGATGGTAAATATCCTGAGAGATTTGAAGAGACCTCTGCAAGATGTCCCATTAGGGACCCCACATATTAGCCTCACTGCTCGTTTTTGTATTCTGAAGACTTTTTCAACACCTGCAGCATTTCCCCAGGAGATTATGCCATAGGTTAGAACAGAATTGAAATATGCAAAGTATGACAACAACATTGTTTCTCAAGATGACTGGAATCTGTTTTGAATGTAAACATGTCTCCTATACTATTTTAGACACAGTAATATGATGTGTTTTTGGTGTTTCCATATTTTTGTCCAAACCCTGTAGCTGTGCAAGAGTAGTGTCAAATTTTACATACAGTATATATATTATTTCCATAGTTAAATACTGAGCAGTTTGATCTTTTAAAGTCTTATTTCTTAATTCGTTGTGAGAGGAGAAAAGAAACATGATGATGGTGAAGTACAATGCACAAAGCCATACAAATAAAGAAACATAACTACACCATCCACTGCCTTTCCAATAAGTGGACCCTTTTGTCTTGGCTTCCTAGTGGTCTGCTCCCACAGAAACTCAAACAACTCCTCAATAAAAAACCTGTTTTTCTCATAAATATGTTACAGTCATTATTTATTTTTATACAGGGTGTTACAAAAAGGTATGGCCAAACTTTCAGGAAACATTCCTCACACCCAAAGAAAGAAAATATGTTATGTGGACATGTGTCCAGAAATGCTTACTTTCCATGTTAGAGCTCATTTTATTACTTCTCTTCAAATCACATTAATCATGGAATGGGAACACACAGCAGCAGAACGTACCAGCATGACTTCAAACTCTTTGTTACAAGTCCCATAGTGCTCAGAGCCACCCTCTGTTGAATGGAATCCCTGATGCACTGATGCAGCCCTGGAGAATGGCATATTGTATCACAGCCATCCACAATATGAGCATGAAGAGTCTCTACATTTGGCACCAGGGTTGCGTAAACAAGAGCTTTCAAATGCGCCCCTAAATGAAAGTCAAGATGGTTGAGGTCAGGAGAGCGTGGAGGCCATGGAATTGGTCTGCCTCTACCAATCCATCGGTCACCGAATCTGTTATTGAGAAGCGTACAAACACTTTGACTGAAATGTGTAGGAGCTCCATCGTGCATGAACCACATGTTGTGTCGTACTTGTAAAGGCACATGTTCTAGCAGCACAGGTAGAGTATCCCGTATGAAATCATGGTAACGTGCTCCACTGAGCGTAGGTGGAAGAACATGGGGCCCAATCAAGACATCACCAACAATGCCTGCCCAAACATTCACAGAAAATCTGTGTTGATGACATGATTGCACAATTGCGTGTGGATTCACGTCAGCCCACACATGTTGATTGTGAAAATTTACAAGTTGATCACATTGGAATGAAGCCTCATCCGTAAAGAGAACATTTGCACTGAAATAAGGATTGATACATTGTTGGATGAACCATTCGCAGAAGTGTACCTGTGGAGGCCTGATAGTGCCTCCACGTGCTGTATATGATACGGAAACAACTGGTTCTCCTGTAGCACTCTCCATACAGTGACGTGGTCAACGTTACCTTGTACAGCAGCAACTTCTCTGACGCTGACATTAGGGTTATCGTCAACTGCACAAAGAATTGCCTTGTCTCTTGCAGGTGTCCTCGTCATTCTAGGTCTTCCCCAGTCGCGAGTCATAGGCTGGAATGTTCCGTGCTCCCTAAGACGCCGTTCAATTGCTTCTAACGTCTTCCTGTAGGGACACCATTCTGGAAATCTGTCTTGATACAAATGTACCGTGCCATGGCTATTGCCCTGTGCTAATCCATACATCAGATGGGCATCTGCCAACTCTGCTTTTGTAAGGATTGCACTGACTGCAAAACCACATTCGTGATGAACACTAACCTGTTGATGCTACGTACTGATGTGCTTGATGCTAGTACTGAAGAGCAATGAGTAGCATGTCAACGCAAGCACCAAAGTCAACATTACTTTCCTTCAATTGGGCCAACTGGCAGTGAATCGAGGAAGTACAATACATACTGACAAAACTAAAATGAGCTCTAACATGGAAATTAAACGTTTCTGGACACATGTCCACATAACATCTTTTCATTATTTGTGTGTGAGGAATGTTTCCTGAAACTTTGGGTGTACCTTTTTGTAACAGCCTGTGTGTATTATTTTGATTGAGAGCTGTGCTTAGTGAAGGTAAGTGTTGTCTCTCAATGAATATAATTTACTACTTTCAAAATTGTTAGTTAAGAGTGTGTGATATGTGAAAGAACTTTACATCAATTACAATTTAAGTCATTTTCTTCAGCCAAACACAGCAAAAGATCTTGAATCTTATAAATATTTGCAGTGTGTATGAACTATATCAAATTAGTTGTTAATGAGAGAAAAATTGTTAATTTTTATATGCATATTCACATATTACAATAATTCAGTTTAAATGTAAAACATTTCTTGCAGTCTTTTCAGCGGAGAGCCCCAGTTCACAATATTGTGTGAACATAATACCACCTACAGATTGGCATAGTGCTTTTAACTTGTGCAGGGAACGTGGATCAGACAAAAGCATTCTTCAGATATTAAATGACTTAGACACTGAAAAGTTTTACAGTACACTACATCTCTACAATATATATGCATTTTGGGGAGATGTGAGAAAAATTTCAAATTCTACAGCTGGTGACGTGAAGGAAAGATTGAGGTAAATATATATGTTCCATACATTATGAGAAAAAATCATATGTACAAATAAAAAAAGTAAGCTACAGAACTCATTCTTAGTAGAAATTATGAACAAGGAAGTGAATCAAATAAATAATAAGTAATAAAGAAATGGCTCATTTTGCAATAGCTCACTGTAATGCAAGCAAGCACATATCAGAATGATGAATGAAACCCAACAGCAAGTTCCATCACACTGACATACTACCCTAGTTTCAAAGAACTCTCATACTTAAATTATGTATTTTTTGCCTCATTCTCTCAACTCTATCTATCTATCTATCTATCCATCTATCTATTCTTCTATGTATCTACCTCTTTGATCCTGAAATCATGGTGACTTTTTTTATTTAATGCCCCGAATAGTCTCGTTTTCTTCATTTATTTGTAGCATTTAACTCTATTTTGCCTTCATTTTCTTCACTGTTTTTCTGATAACTCATTTTTTCTTATGTATTCCTCTTCCAGTTCCATTGACCCCTGACCTGTCTTTAAATCTTAAGAGTTGTACAATTTATTTTACTTAAATGAAAAGTAGTAGAAGTATTTGAGTTTCTGATTTGCTGGGTATTGTCTATTTTGCTCTAGTTTGAATAAAAATGTGGAGGTATGGAAGTAAATGACCTTCCTCCATGACCTGCACCATTACCTGAATTCCTTCAGTTCACTTGTCTTATGAACCTGTATATGGCAGCAGAGGCTGCCAAGGTTCTCTTGTCTGCCAGACTCCATAGAAATTGTACGCAGCCCAAAGTTAAGTGCTTCAGAATCAGAGCCTGGGATTCACTAGCTGTTCATGTACAAGCAGAGATCTGTAGTTCCCTATCAATATCATCATTTGGAAGCCAGTCATTTTGTCCTTTGTATAATACTTTTAACCCTCATTATAGCAGACTTTGATATATCGGCTGGTTATAATTAAACTGGCAGTGTTCCAAGTGTTGCAGTGTGGGCTGCATACGTCACAGGATGCTGAAACACCATATGTATGTTCATTAATTCCTGCTGAAAAAATAATAGTTCCATTTTCTGCAACCATGTGAAAACATGGCACTGTAAGCAGACAGAATGTGAAATGTTTCTGTTTTGATGCCAGCATTTGTCACTTGGCGATGTGTGTTGATTTCTTTTGTGAAGTGACTGCTAGTGTAGAGGGAAGAAGGTTGGATTTTTCGATATCAGGCACAATGGCTATTGAGAAGAAAGATCATGCAGTGCTGGGAAAATTATTTTATCAGAACAGCAGCAATAGTAGCACTGCATTGCGTGAATATCAGTAACAGAAACAGCTGCATAGAGGCTCCTTATCAATAAATGAATTAAAGAATACAATCAAGAAATCGAAGGAACAGGTGAATTAGCTGGTGCAGCAGGGCGAGGGAGGCAGCCCGTTCCCATGGCAGTTGTTGGTGAAGTTGTGCAGCACATGCCTCAAATTCTGAAAACAGTGCACAAGCTGTGTCTTGGGAGTTGCCTCTCTCCTGATCAACAGTTTGAAAAATTTTGCAGCATGTTTTACACTGGTATCCCTACAAGATTCAGAATGTACACCAAATAAAGCCCCAAGATAGGCTACAACACCATGACTTTCCCTTTTGTTTATTGGCATAATGGAAATGGATGACATATGGCTGGGGAATATTCTTTGGATGGATGAGGCACATTTTACTCTGCACAGTACCATCAATCCAAAGAACTTTGGATTAGGGGTTCTACTCTACCACATGTTATGCAGGAACATCCACTGCACTCAGCTTATGTGACTGTGTTGTGTGGTTTTGCAAGGTTCTTCATTCTCACTCCATTTTCTTTAAGAAGATGACATGTTACAGGCCTGTCAGGTGTAAAGTGACATCTACACATTATGAGGACTTCCTGGTGCAACATATGATTCCAGCTTTAGACGAATGCACTTGTGTCCACACTGTTATTTTAATGCAAGATGGGGTGACACCAGATGTTGCTTGACAAGTGGAAGATTTGCTTCGAGAAATCTTTGATAATGACCACATCATCTCCAAGCAGTTTCAAGATGTGTAGCCTTCCACATCTTCCAACCTGAATCTGTTTAGCTTCTGGTTGTCGGATTATTTGATAAATCATGTCTATCATGGATGTATTCATACTCTTCCTGATCTGAAGAATAGCATATGATGACATATAACTCTGATTACACTGGATATGCTGTGAGCAGTTGTCAACCATGACATGTTATGGATGTAGCATTTTGCTGACTCAGGAGACCACACTGAACACATATTGTAACTTGTAATGATATCCTAATAAACATGTTAGAACCACCATTATCATGTGTTTGATTGTTCATCCTCTTTTCCTACACACAAACCACATTCTTACTGCTTACAGTACCATATATTGACCTGATGGCAGAAAGTGGATTGTTATTTTATCAGCATCCTTGATGAGCACACCAGTTGGTGAACACACCTATGACATTTCATCATCATGTGATGTATACAACCTGTACCGCAGCACTCGGAACACATCAGTTAAAATATAACTATCTGGTACCACAATATCTGCATTGTGGGTTGGTGAGCAGCCCATCTATATTTGTCCATAATAAAGTGATCCATCAAGATGTTCACCTTATTGATACTAACAGCTGCATGAGGTGAACATCTGGATTAGACAATAGGATCTTCTCTGATTGGTTTCTTCAATCACCACTAAGATGTAATTAAGGACTTCTCCAATTCTTAGTTAGAATCTCCTTTTACTGCCCTATTTTGCAACAATATTTCTTTAATATTGTGCTAATTTTCATGAAAGTTGTTAGAATGCTTTAGGAATTCACTTTATTTATTTAAAAAAGTATTCATTGCAGTACACAGCAGAGGGAAACTGTTTTAGTTTCTAATGTATTTATCTTTTGTGTCATGTATGTGATGTTAACTCCTTAAAGAAACTGCCATTCTTTGGAGTATGAACACAGAACTGCTATGAACAGGGTAGTTGTTTCTTGTAGCATGGCTGAGGGTGATATTACCAAATTGAATATAATTTTTATGACACCACTTTCTGGAAAACACTACTCTTTTATTACCCAGACAAGTTTTGGCACCTATGTGGAATCATTTATTTTGTTAACACATTCTACAGATTTTTGTTGACTGAGTAACAAAGAGAAACAGATCATTTAGCTTGGTGTTTAAGTCAGAAAATGTCCAAAGTTCAATCCTCAGTTGGACCCAGGATTTTGTCTGGTACCTATAGCTTCTATAATCTCTGGGAATATTTTATACATGTGAAAAATATCAAGTTAATCACTGTTCAGAGTCTTCATTAAATGATAGACCTCCTGTAACAGACTGGGTATGTCTACTCAGAGATTGCAGGAAGGTTAGTGCATATTACCGCTACTAAGAGGTACAGGTAAAGTATTGTAGTAATCAAACCAATTTTAGGATTAACAACAGCCTTACTTTTTACACTGCGTGTATCTTATGATGGACAACTTGTTTCCTGTGTTATTGTTTTAAGCATATACATTATAAAGGTCCTCATTTGTGAATTGGATATGACAAGGTGGCATGTTGTCATATAATTTCCATGTCATCTGAAATGTAATGAGAACCACATATGGTGCTATTCAGAAGGGAATGTTTTAAAAACCTGTCTTATTTTGCTAACACGAGTAAAATTCAGAAACTAGAGCTGTTCACTACAGGAAAAAATGAAACACTCTTGGAACAAATACTAAAGAAGATCAGAGATTTAATAATATTTTGACAATGAATTCTGTAGGCATGAAGCACAAGCTCAGATAAGGAAGGATGGGGAAAGAGATTCTTTTTCAAAGGAACTAATGCAAAGGAACCAGCCTGCCATTTGCCTTAAGCAATTTAGGGAAAATTTTGGTACCATAAATGTGGAGTGCTGGATGATTATTTGAGTCATAGTGTTCCCAAATGTGAATCTAATATTGCAGTCAAGTGGCATCTCAGTTGATGATGTAAATGTCGTAGTGATGAATTCACTTTTTAATTTGCACTTCATGTTCTGTTATTTTATAATGATGGAGTACTCTCGGAGATGTGAAATGATTTAAAACATATGTTATCACAGATAAGCAACTATTACAAACTGCTTTTGTAGACTAAAACCAGAACCAACAATTACTATTGATACATTATTCCCAGTATCAAGAGCAATAGCCACTGTCCTATCATACTCAAACAAAATGTCAATTTACTTCATGCATAATTAGCAGAAAAGCTACAAATTAAATAAATTTTTACAGCTTCCTTTATGCTGTTCATTAATTACAACACAATTAAAAATTATATGAATAAACTGATAACTGTATTAACTGAGCCTTTCATTTATGAAACTAAGTATATTTTTAGTTGTGGAGATCTACATTTCCTGCTTCCAATGTGAACAAGCTGTCAGATTGTTCCGCCTGATAAAAAAGAAGAAAATCTCCTTCTTGTAATCAAATAGGGATGAAGAGTGTGTGTGAAAATTGTTTTGGGAAGGATGATGCCTGAACCTTGCTCACAGCTCTGCTTGTGTTCTTGTATTGGTTAGCTAATGAAACGTTTTCAATATACAGAATAAGTGTAGTAAGTATTTAAATGTGATCTGCTCAAAAAGTATAAAAACATTCAATTTGTTGCTCACAGTTTAAATTTTCTTCCTTGGACGGGGAGTGAAAATCCTGGCACTGATGCAAACTGTGGATTAGTGACAGGTCTGCCAGGGCAGGGTGGACTAAAACTTCTGCCATCTCCCTGTCATAATAGACACATCAGTCTATGCTTAGTCAATTCTTCTGAAGATTATCAACATGACAGTATCTTCTGTGCAAATTTAACAGATGATAAAACAAAAAGGGAACCTGAACTCACATTGCGGTTGGTATAGAGCACCAAAATTCTGTAACTGTATAAAGTTTTCAAGTAGTAACTTAGTACTAATCCTATTACATACTGATGCTGCATATAGTTTCTAAAAATCTATTTACTTAATTGTATTTTATAATCTGATTCATTCTCACATTTTGTTGAATAATTGTGTAATTAAATGAGATGATAATTACTTACAATGTATGACAAATCACAGTATAATATATTATGAAGATTTGTAGCTATGTAAGATCTATCTGTATAGATATTAGTTTAAACTATGGAAAGTCCAAGTTGGAAAACCAACAGTATTATGAAAAGCACAAAATACTACTCACTGTAAAGTTGCAGATGGGTGCAATAAAAAAAACTAAAGCCTTCTTCAGAAAAGAAAACACATGCATATTCACTTATCCAGTAGACCTCATGCACACAATTGGTATCAACAGCCATAATGCAACAGTCAAATTGAATGAAAACAGCAATCCTGAGTGGAGCAGGGAAGGGGGAGGGATACCAGGGTACCAGCTCTGCTGTAATCATTACACAACTTCTTATGTTGGTACAACTACCAACCAGCTGTCCATGAGTATGAATGTCCACAGGCCAACAGCAAACTGGACCACACAGTGGCTGGTGCAACATGCAGTTGAACATAAGATGTTTGATTTCAGTTCCTGCTTCATAAGCTGAGCCATCTGGATCCTCCCCTCCACCAACAGCTTTTCTGAACTGTGCATTTGGGAGCTATCCTTAGCATATTCTCTGCTTCTGAAACTATCTCAGCCTCACCGTGCAATAACCTACCATTCCTATGTCCTCCGCCCAATAGTTTTCATCCCCTCTGCACTACGTCTCTCCCCCAATCCACTTCCTCTCGCCCTCATTGTGCACTGCTCTCTGCCAGTGCACCACTGGTCTTTTTCTCATTCTCTGCTCCCCTCCTTTTCCATTCCCTGCCCAGTCCCCTGTTCTCCCAAAGCCTCCCAATGCCACCTGGCACTCTTGTCCTGCAGCCATCTAGTAAATGAATGCATGACCAGACAGCGCTCTGTTCTCCATACATCTGTATCCAGCTATCCCTGTCCCTTCCCCACCCCACTCTGGATTGCTGCTTTCATTCAGCACAAGAGAAGATGATGTATTGTAGAATAATACCTAATCTCAATAACAATAGTATCTTTAGCAAGTCACCTTATGGGCTGTAGATGGGTTGCTCTATTGAGCATGCCATTTATATGTTCACTCCCCAGATTATGCAAGCATTAAATAATAAAATAACGATGTTTGGTATTTTCAGTGACTTCTATAAGGCATTTGACTGTGGGAATCACAGTATTATCATAGATAAATCAATGTTTTATGAGATTTACAGTATAGCCAACCAATGGATAATGTTATATCTAACCAAAAGACTGCAGAAAGTTGTACTTATTAATTCAAGAAATATACCCCATGGACATAATTCTGACTGGGGAGAATTCACCTATGGGGCTCCCCAAGATCTAACATTAGGTCCACTACTGTTCCTCATATATGTTAACTATCTTCCACCTAGTATACAACAAGTAGAATTAGTTGTTTTTGCAGATGACACTAATATTGTAATCAATCCCAGCTTATGTACAGAAACAGAAGAAATGGTAAACAAAGTTCTTAAAATTATCATTGACTGGTTTTCTGGGAATGGTCTCACTCTGCACATCTGGAGGTACTACACCAATGATAAGTGTAACATATGGTGAGGATATAATCAATAGGGTGGAAACTTCAAAATTCTTAGAGTTCCATCTTAATGAGAAATTCAATTGGAAAAAACACGTTTTGGAACTCCTAAAACAACTTAGTTCAACCACATTTGCAATTAGAATCATTGCAAATCTTCAGGCATATTTGCCAAATTTTCATTCAATAATGTCATATGGCATAATGTTCTAGGGTAACTCATCTGTGAGAAAGAAAGCCTGCATTGCACAAAAATGTGCTGTTGGAATAATATGTGGTGCTCAACCATGATCATCTTATAGACATCTGTTTAATGAGTTCAGCATTTTGTCGACTGCTTCACAATATCTTTGTTCTCTCATGAAGTTTGTTGTAACAAATCCACTGTGGTTCAAAAGGAACAATGCGGTACACAAATACAATATCAGAAGGAAAAATAATGTTTGTCAGTACACATTAAGGTGTATTTAGCACAAAAAGTGGTGCACAATGCTGCAACAAACATTTTTGATTCCTTACTCAGTGATATAAAATGTCTGACAGCAAAGTAAAATTTGATAACAAACTGAGAAAGCTTCCCCTTGGCAATGCTTCCTATTCCATAGAAGAATTCTATTTTTGTAATGTGTAAAAGGTAGTGGGTAGGAATTACTAACTCACATCTGTAAATATTTTTCCTTTGTGATATGTATGTAAAATGATTCATTCCACATCATTAAAATCTATCATGCAAAATGATTCATGAAACATGTAACTAACTAACTGTTGCATTCTGGCCATAGTGTGAGGTGTGCTTGCTTGTGTGAATGTGGGTGTGTTTCTGTTTCTGAAGAAGACTTTGGCCTGAAGTCCAATGTGTAACAGTCTTTTTGTTGTGCCTGCTGCTTCTGGTAAGTCTCTCCTGACTTCTGCGTGATTTTTCTAAACTCCCCCCCATTCCCTAGACCTCACCAGTCCTTTTCCTTTATCCCTCTTCCTTCTGCCAGAAGAAGGAGCCACTGGCTCTGAAATCTTGTGTATTTCTTTAACCTTTCTATGTGTGTGTGTGTGTTGTTCTGCCACTGCTTGGTAATAATTTTTTTAACTCTCCAGTGACATTACAGCAAAAATTGAAAACTAATTATTTTCATTGATAGATATTAGTTTAGTAATATTCCATATGCTGAGGCCTGAATTCCCTGTTATACCTTATTTACTGGCACAAAGATAACAATAATATGTATACCTTATTATGTTGCTACAGCCCTGCAGCCAGGAGACTAGCGCGAGTTTTGGTGTTCTCATAAACATGAGTCATTTTAGACTATAAAATATATAGATTAGTACTGATTACATGGTAAATAGATGTATTAGTGTGCCTTTTATGTGTACCATTAAAAGTTTCATTTTTCTTTACGTAATAAAGCAGAAAATGCGAAAAGACTGTACAGTCATATTTTCTGTTTACGTTCTGCTGCAGCAAATCTATAGAATGTTGTTTAGTTGTTCCTTGCTCTCTCCAACAATTTAAATTAGCATACCTCTTCATTATTTAACTAGCATTTCTGGAAAGTAGCATAAAGTTTAAGTTGTTGTTTCAGAAACTTTGCACTTTTGTTTTTGTTTACACACAGTTGCGTCTAGGCCAAAGTTGTGTAGCCGAATTTTCGTGTTTATCTGTAATTTAACTGACTTATTCTTAATAAACCATTACCTTTATCATGAGTGAAAAGCGCTTGACTAGTCGTAGAATTGTTAGTTCGGGGCTTTGGTGTGAAGGGTGCTGTAGTTCTTTCCATGTGGGTGACTGCAGTGGCGTGGGAATAGGGGAAGTAAATGAGACTCATCAGTGATTTTGTAGGATTTGTAGTAGAGATAGGAAGATACTAGAACAGGAGGGGAAAATTGAAGCTCTTCAGGCTGAGTTAGACAAGGCCAGGGGAGATCTTGACAGGTTAAGGAGGGAGAAGGGTAAAGAGAGATGGGAAGTGGCAACAGGCAACAGGAGGAACAGGCCTAGAACTTTGTCTGACAGCTTCATGGTGAATGTCGAAAATAGATTTGACCTGTTGCTTCAGTTAGAAGCTGGTGAGCCTGAAGCAGTTGCAGGTGTAGACAGGGCACAACAAACTTTCAGCAGCAAATTGAAAAGTAAGAATGTAAGGAAATCAGTAAAGAGAAAGAAAGTGTTGTTAGGTAGTTACCCATGGAAGAGGTGTTGGCCAACTTTTGCAGGATAAACTAGGATTAGAATACCAGGTCACCAATTTTTTTAAACCTAGTGCTGGTCTGGAGCAGGTGGCAGAGGATCTAGGATCACTAAGATTTCACTAAGGAAGACACTGTGGTTATAGTGCGTGGGGCAGGTAACAGTATTGACAGAGATCCTGGGTACAGTATAGAGTGTGACCTGGTGAAGCATCAGCATCGAAGCATACTAGTGTTGAGTTTGTATCTGTTCTTGGGTGCAATGACCGACTTCATTTGAACTCTTCTGTCAAGAGAGTTAATTTGGAGCTGGAACAGCTGCTTATGCCGGGTGCAGGGTCACACATTGGTGTGGTTCCTGTTGATTCTCTCAGTAGGTGGATCATACTAGGCATGGCCTTCACCTCAACAGGAAGGGGAAGGGTAAATTGGCTGGGGAAATAGCAGGAAAGTTAAAGGGGGGAGGCACTGACGTGAGTGGTAAAATATCAGTGGTTATAGGGTTCAGAAAAGACCCTTTTTTAGTGTAGGGAGGACAGAAAGAAAGCAAATTTTAAGAGAGGTTAGAATTGAGACAATCCTTAAGTTTGAGAAAGAAATCAAAAATCATAATTCCAGCTTATTACATCAGCATAAACAGCTATTGGTAAGAATTTTCAACAGTCAGCAAAAATTATAAGTCTACCAAATTTTAACTCAGTCAATGTGAAATGTCAGCTATCTTTATTGCATCAAAATATTCGAGGACTGAGAAATAAAATTAATGAATCAACTTCTGCATAGATGAATTAGAGTCTTCAAACCCAGCTGACATAATCTGCCTCTCTGAACATCATGTGGCCACTGGTATAGAACTTTTAAGTGTTACAGGGTTTAGGTTAGCATCTCACTTTTGTAGATCAGAAATGGAGAAAGGAGGAGTTGCCACATTCATTAGGAACTGTCATAAATTTAAGAACATAGACATTCATAAATTTTGTCTAGAAAAGCATATGGAAGCATGTACAACAGAATTAGAATTTCACAAAAAATCCTTCATAATATTAAGTGTATGTCGTGCACCTGTAGGTAACTTTAATCTGTTTGTAAACCACCTTGAAGCTGTACTGGCCCATTTAACAACAAAAAACAAATAAATAGTGGTTGCTGGTGATTTCAATGTAGATTTCCTTGAAGACTCTCCCAATAAGAACTTATTTGAGTTAGTAACACAATCATTCAACTTAATTCCCACTGTAAAGTTCCCTACTAGGGTAGCCACTTGCTCAAAAACAGCCATTGATATCTTTATAGAAAAGTTCAATGAACAAAATTATATTACAAAACCAGTAGTCAATGGCCTCACAGACCATGACATGCAGTTCCATCTGTTAAATGTTAATACTGAACAGGATATAAAATCTGTTAAATCTGAGCTCAAGAGGGTAATCAATAAGCCAAAAATTGATTATTTAGGACACTCCTCAGAGACATTCACTGGACTGATGTTTACAGTGCTCATGGCATGAATGAAAAATATAACACTTTTGCTAATGAAGTGCTTACCTTATTCGAAAACTGTTTTCCCCCAAAAATTACCAAGGTTAGAGCAAAGTGTACAAAAAAGCCTTGGATTACTCAAGGAGTAGGGGTAACTTGTAAAACAAAAAGAAAACTGTATCTGTCAATCCGAAACAGTTCCGGTGTTGATGCTATAGCACATTACCAAGAAATACTGCAAAATATTAAAGACTGTAATATAGATGTCAAAGCAAATATATTACAAGGAAAATATAGTCATATCAGATAACAAAATAAAGACAATGTGGTATATAGTGAAGGAGGAAACCGATAGAACCAGACATGAAGAGGGACAAATAGCATTAAGAGTAAATGATACATTGATGACAGATGTGTATAGTGTTGCAGAACTTTTTAATAGACATTTTATTACTGTTAGTGAAAAGATGGGGTTGTCAGGTTTGGTAGATGCTGCTATGGAATACCCCAGACCAGAAATTTCAATTAACTTTCCATAATATGGATTTGACCCTCACTACCCCAACAGAAATAATGTCCATCATAAAATCTTTAAAATCAAAAACATCTAGTGGGTATGATGAAATATCAACACAGTTAATTAAAGAATGTGATTCTGAGCTAAGTAACATATTAAGCTAACTGTGTAACCAGTCATTTATCAGTGGAATATTTCCTGAATGGCTGAAATACGCTGAAGTTAAGCCACTGTTTAAGAAGGGAGATAAAGAAATAGCATCAAATTTCCGTCCAATTTTACTGTTGACAGCATTCTCAAAAATTTTCGAAAAAGTAATGTACAGTCAGCTTTATAACCATCTTATCTCAAATAATATACAGTCATAGTCATAATTTGGATTTCTAAAAGGTTCTGATATTGAGAAGGCTATCTACACTAACAGTAAAAATGTGCTTAATTCATTAGACAACAAATTGCAGGCAACTGGTATATTTTGTGATCTCTCAAAGGCATTTGACTGTGTAAATCACAATATCCTTTTAAGTAAATTAGAGTATTACAGTGTAACAGGAAATGCTGCAAAATGGTTCAAATCTTATATCTCTGGCAGGAAACAAAGGTTGTTATTAGGAAAGAGACATGTATCAAGCTATCAGGCATCATCCAACTGGGAACTAATTACATGTGGAGTCCCACAAGGTCCCATTTTGGGGCCCTTACTTTTTCTTGTGTATCTCAATAACTTTTCATCAGTAACATTACCAGGCAAGTGCACACAAATACAGCCAGTCTGCAGGATGAACCCTTTGCTATACTGTAGTCAAGGTTGTTCTCCAGTGTGATGTGCTTATTTATTCTCACCATACAGAGGTTCCATACTCTTGCTGGTCTGCCAAAATTAGGAAAACTAAATAAGGTGACCAGACAGGTAAGACCACCATAAAAGAATATCCTTCATGAATGATAGATGCAAATTTGTTGGGAAATCTAGGTGACTAGAGAGGTAAGATCACTGTAAATGAATATCCTTCATGAATGACAGATGCAAATTTGTTGGGAAATCACACTGATTTCTTCATTAGCAGCTAACCCGTCCAGTCATTAGTCAATCTAGGGATTCCATTTTTTGTTATGTTGGATTCTTATCATTGCCATCTGAAGATAGTTATGTTCTGAGATTTGTAAGACATTGTTGATAGTTGCAATTGGAAAATATGTTCAGCCAACAGATACCTGTGTTGTGACAATAACTATCAATGTAGGAACACAGCCTTTTGAATTTGTTGTTTTACCAGAATTCAGCTGTAATTTTATCCTTAGATGAGACTTCTTGCAGGCATCACAAGCACTCATAGACTCTGGATATTGGAACTCAGGACTGATGAAGCTGCTCCAACAAGTACACACAACAAAAATTGCTTTCTGTGACTGTCTGCCATTGAAAACACACTTAAGCCATCACTAACAAGACAAGTTCTAGCCAATAGTCTAGACACTCAAGTCAACTGTGAAGCTCTGAAAACTGCAAAAAATTACTTAACCTGACAAAAGAAATCTATATGCCAGTAACAAAAGTAACAAATGAAAATTTTTTAAATTTTTATTTATTGATTTGATACTTCGGTACTACATCAGGTTGCATAACATTTATTAATCCAATTTTTAATTTAGTTACATATGTTTGGCTCAACAGAGTCATGATGCTATTGAGTTATGTCATGTTAATATGTTGGAAAACTACAGCTACATGTCTTACAGTAATATATTAGGGTCTTAGTATTTTATAACTAAGTTAGGATTACTATATAAGCGGAATTTCTGTCAGTGTAATTAAATGACATGTACTTTGTTACATACATATATGACATTGCAATAATTCTGTGACATTCACTATCAAGTATTGTTACATGAAACTGCTTTATTTATGGGACCAGACCTTCATTGTGTGAGGGGCATGAAAACAAATACAGAAGTTTATAGATCTGGCACTCAGTTTCAGCCTTAATCTGTGTGACAGTGACCCTGCCTCTCTGACCCTTGGAACCAGTCCTTCTCATTGTATTCTTGAACTGAACTGTAAGGCAATTGGATGACGATGTGCACATGTGTCACAGAGCCAGGAATCTCCAGCCACAACTTCTCTTTTCACAGCATCTTGCTTCATTGCTAATCACACCCCAAGCTATCTTCCCATGTGGCCATAGTCTTCATCTCCTTTGGCTTCAAGAATGGAATTGATGGATTATTTTTCATAAGACTTTCAGGACCAACACATGTTGGTGCCTGAGATATCTCAGAAAGAATTTGTTTCACTTAGGTCCTGTGGATGTATTTTTACTGGGGCACTGTCCACACTGACTGTGTAGTTCTTCACAGGAACAAGCACTCAGATGTCCAGTTGCCATTGTACATCATTGACCTCAAAGCATTATGCTGGGAGTCTTGTAGTTATATCTATGAATGAATATATGTAAGGTACCACAATGTTTCATATGCCTCTTTGGATGACAGCATTTACTACATGGGCATGCTTTGACAGCACAGTGTAGAGTTCAGGATCAGTTATGTGTTCCAACAATGAAGAATGACATGTTCCAGGATTACAGTGTCACCACAAACAAATAGTTGTCTTCTATTTTGCACTAAGTATATATAGATATATGTGGTAGGGCCTATGCCCAGAGATGAAATAGACAGGTGCTGTTGAGTGAACTAAATGCTTCACTCTAAGTTACTCTTTAACATTTGTCAGAAGTGAAGTACACCCTATGGCCACTACATGTATTTGTCCACATATTTTGTCATGCCATGTGCACTCATTTCCATACTGCATCTACACTGTCAAATACACTTCCAGCTGTTGTCTGCATGTTCTCTATTTCAATTAAGTTAAAGAGTAAATGTTACAGTCCTCTGAACAATAGAGGTTTTGAGTTACAAGACTGAGAACATTGCTAACTTTAAGCTTTTTTGAGCTGCAATACACACACACACACACACACACACACACACACACACACACACACACGCACGCACGCATACACACACTCCTCAGCAAAAACTGCAATGGTTTTCATTAATAACACAATGGAGTGGATGAGAGCAGAAGGGAGACAGGGGGTAGGAGAGAGGGTTGGCAAAGGATGGCTGCTGATTAGGAGGGAGAGGCAGTAGTTGAATGGGATAGGAATATGGGAGAGAGAGGCAGTAGATACATGGGACAGGAATGTGAAATGGGCACTGACACCAGAGAGTTCTTGCCATGGAGAGTCATAAGCAAACAGATGCAGTAATTAAAGTTATGCCCTAAGAAAGTGTGTTGGGACCCTTGTTGTTCATCGTGTGGAACAGTGGATTGGAAGGGATAGATAGAACCAATGAAAGGTAGGCTCCGGGCATAGTATGTGGGGGCAGGATAAGTTTAGTTAAGGTCCTGGGGTAGGTCTGGAGGTTGATGTGTCCTACACCACTGAAACATTTAAAGAAATTTTATCACAATGTTATTGGTATAAATAACTGTATCATCTGCACAAAGTCTTAGACATTACTGTTAACATTGTCTACCACATTGTTATTATACAACATGAACAGCAAGACTCCCAACACACTTCCTTAGGGCATACCTTTAGTTACTATATCTGTTTATTTATGACTCTCCATTAATGTTTTGCACATTATGTACCAAGAAATACTCAACCCAGTAACAAACTTTGCTGGAGACCGCATATGACTGTAGTTTCTGTAATAAGAGTGCTGAGTCAGATGCTTTTTTAAAGTCAAGAAGTTTTCCATGAAAACTCAGAAGTAATTGCTGTACACACAGATTCATTGATATGTAGTGTGGGTTTCACCGTGTTTATTTATAAAATTCATATATTTTCACTCTAAAATTTTAAATATTTTGCAACTTAGACTTTTTATCAGAACTATTAGCTATGTTTGCAAAGCTGTGGACTCATGAGGTGTTCTCAGCACCATCTTGTATAGTAGCTTTGCAATAGGATACTGCCATGAGATATGGTCCTGGTATTCTGAACCATCTCTCAGCTTCCCTAAATCACCAAATTTGAACAACTGGAAGCATTTTTAAACGAGATTAAGTCAATTTCCTTGTATCATCTGCATGAGACAGATTTTATTCTTCATTTCTCACAAACCACCTGCTATCAGCGTGCAGTATCATCAGCCCAGGATTCTTCTGGAATTCCGTAAAGAAGGAAACAGGGAAAAGGGCAGTTTGTAGAAAAAATATCTAAATAAAAAATTAGGATCATCTTCTTAGTGATTCATTAATAGTTGCTGATATGTACAATAAACATTTTTAACCATAACAGAACATGGGATTGCAGATCTCCATGAATGAAGCCATGAACATTCTGCAAGTCAGTGTATCTAGCATAATATAACAGATCCAAGGAACAACAGCCACTACATAGAAAACTGAAAGAATCATTAAGTCTCTGAAAAGTAAAAACTCTACTGGAGTTGATAATATAGCCAGTAAATTATTAAAATACTATTGCAGCTATTACTTAAATCCTTTGCCATATTTTTGTATCATCACTTAAGCAAGGAGTAGGTTTGAGCAATTCAGTTTCATTTTAATGTCATCAGTGTAGAAAGTACATTTTCCTCAGAGTATATATTAAGAACCAGTATGTTGTCCTATGTGATTTGTAGCAAGGCAGTGATTTTCTGGATTTTCAAATGTCTTCCTCTCTGTGAAGATGCAGACAATATCAGAGATTAGTTTTGTTCCACTAGACAGACTAGCTAGAAGCTCCTTTCGAAAGCTCCAGTTTATGCATTTAGCTACTATTTTATGAAAGCGTAGTTTAATGAAATATTACTGCAACATATGAAGTATGAACCATGGACTTTGCCGTTGGTGGGGAGGCTTGCGTGCCTCAGCGGTACAGATAGCCGTACCATAGGTGCAACCACGACGGAGGGGTATCTGTTGAGAGGCCAGACAAACGTGTGGTTCCTGAAGAGGGGCAGCAGCCTTTTCAGTAGTTGCAGGGGCAACAGTCTGGATGACTGACTGATCTGGCCTTGTAACAATAACCAAAACAGCCTTGCTGTGCTAATACTGCGAACGGCTGAAAGCAAGGGGAAACTATGGCTGTAATTTTTCCCGAGGGCATGCAGCTTTACTGTATGATTAAATGATGATGGCGTCCTCTTGGGTAAAATATTCCGGAGGTAAAATAGTCCCCCATTTGGATCTCCGGGCGGGGACTACTCAAGAGGATGTCATCATCAGGAGAAAGAAAACTGGTGTTCTACGGATCGGAGCGTGGAATGTCAGATCCCTTAATAGGGCAGGTAGGTAAGAAAATTTAAAAAGGGAAATGGATAGGTTAAAGTTAGATATAGTGGGAATTAGTGAAGTTCAGTGGCAGGAGGAACAAGACTTCTGGTCAGGTGACTACAGGGTTATAAACACAAAATCAAATAGGGATAATGCAGGAGTAGGTTTAATAATGAATAGGAAAATAGGAATGCGGGAAGCTACCACAAACAGCATAGTGAACACAATATTGTGGCCAAGATAGATACGAAGCCCACACCTACTACAGTAGTACAAGTTTATATGCCAACTAGCTCTGCAGATGATGAAGAAATTGAAGAAATGTATGATCAAATAAAAGAAATTATTCAGATAGTGAAGGGAGACAAAAATTTAATAGTAATGGGTGACTGGAATTCGGTAGTAGGAAAAGGGAAAGAAGGAAACGTAGTAGGTGAATATGGACTGGAGCAAAGAAATGAAAGAGGAAGCCGCCTGGTAGAATTTTGCACAGAGCACAACTTAATCATAGCTAACACTTGGTTCAAGAATCATAAAAGAAGGCTGTATACATGGAAGAAGCCTGGATATACTAAAAGGTATCAGATAGATTATATAATGGTAAGACCGAGATTTAGGAACCAGGTTTTAAACTGCAAGACATTTCCAGGGGCAGATGTGGACTCTGACCACAATCTATTGGTTATGACCTGTAGATTAAAACTGAAGAAACTGCAAAAAGGTGGGAATTTAAGGAGATGGGACATGGATAAACTAAAAGAACCAGAGGTTGTACAGAGTTTCAGGGAGAGCATAAGGGAGCAACTGACACGAATGGGGGAAAGAAGTACAATAGAAGAAGAATGGGTAGCTTTGAGGGATGAAGTAGTGAAGGCACAGAGGATCAAGTAGGTAAAAAGATGAGGGCTAGTAGAAATCCTTGGGTAACAGAAGAAATATCAAATTTAATTGATGAAAGGAGAAAATATAAAAATTCAGTAAATGAAGCAGGCAAAAAGGAATACAGACGTCTCAAAAATGAGATCGACAGGAAGTGCAAAATGGCTAAGCAGGGATGGCTAGAGGACAAATGTAAAGATGTAGAGGCTTATCTCTCTAGGGGTAAGATAGATACTGCCTACAGGAAAATTAAAGAGACCTTTGGAGATTAGAGAAACACTTGTATGAACATCAAGAGCTCAGATGGAAACCCAGTTCTAAGCAAAGAAGGGAAAGCAGAAAGGTGGAAGGAGTATATAGAGGGTCTATACAAGGGCGATGTACTTGAGTACAATATTATGGAAATGGAAGAGGATGTAGATGAAGACGAAATGGGAGATACGATACTGCGTGTAGAGTATGACAGAACACTGAAAGACCTGAGTTGAAACAAGGCCCTGGGAGTAGACAACATTCCATTGGAACTACTGACGGCCTTGGGAGAGCCAATCCTGACAAAACTCTACCATCTTGTGAGCAAGATGTATGAGACAGGCGAAATACCCTCAGACTTCAAGAAGAATATAATAATTCCAATCCTTTGGTGTTGACAGATGTGAAAATTACTGAACTATCAGTTTAATAAGTCACAGCTGCAAAATACTAACACGAATTCTTAACAGACGAATGGAAAAACTAGTAGAAGCTGACCTTGGGGAAGATCAGTTTGGATTCCATAGAAATGTTGGAACACGTGAGGCAATACTGACCCTACGACTTATCTTAGAAGCTACATTAAGGAAGGGCAAACCTACATTTCTAGCATTTGTAGATTTAGAGAAAGCTTTTGACAATGTTGACTGGAATACTCTCTTTCAAATTCTAAAGGTGGCAGGGGTAAAATACAGGGAGTGAAAGGCTATTTTCAATTTGTACAGAAATCAGATGGCAGTTATAAGAGTCGAGGGACATGAAAGGGAAGCAGTGGTTGGGAAGGGAGTGAGACAAGGTTGTAGTCTCTCCCCGATGTTATTCAATCTGTATATTGAGCAAGCAGTAAAGGAAACAAAAGAAAAATTTGGAGTAGGTATTAAAATCCATGGAGAAGAAATAAAAACTTTGAGGTTCGCCGATGACATCGTAATTCTCTCAGAGACAGCAAATGTCGGATGATGCTGAGGGAATTAGATTAGGAGATGATACACTTAAAGTAGTAAAGGAGTTTTGCTATTTGGGTAGTAAAATAACTGATGATGGTCAAAGTAGAGAGGATATAAAATGTAGACTGGCAATGGCAAGGAAAGCATTTCTGAAGAAGAGAAATTTCTTAACATCGAGTATAGATTTAAGTGTCAGGAAGTCATTTCTGAAAGTATTTGTATGGAGTGTAGCCATGTATGGAAGTGAAACATGGACGATAAATAGTTTGGACAAGAAGAGAACAGAAGCTTTCAAAATGTGGTGCTACAGAAGAATGCTGAAGATTAGATGGGTAGATCACATAACTAATGAGGAAGTATTGAATGGGATTGGGGTGAAAAGAAGTTTGTGGCACAACTTGACCAGAAGAAGGGATCGGTTGGTAGGACATGTTCTGAGGCATCAAGGGATCACCAATTTAGTATTGGAGGGCAGCGTAGAGGGTAAAAATCGTAGAGGGAGACCAAGAGATGACTACACTAAGCAGATTCAGAAGGATGTGGGTTGCAGTGGGTTCTGGGAGATGAAGAAGCTTGCACAGGATACAGTAGCATGGAGAGCTGTATCAAACCAGTCTCAGGGCTGAAGACCACAACAACAACATGAAGTATCAGCCACAATCACCTTAGAGTTTACTGAGAGCATGTTGGAAGCTAATATCTGCAGTGCTCAGAAATAATTACAGAACAAGGTACAAAATTCTCTCTTTCATCATTTAACAATAACTACTAATCCTTGAGAAATTTATTTTTGAATAGTTAACTGCCTCACTGTGACAGAAGATCAGAGTTAAAATATTTGTTGTCACATCTTGTACATGGTGTCTGAAAAGACAAAATATTAATTATTGTGAATTTATGGATTTTGGAAACACATTAAAATCTTTTTATTGAGATAACAAAAGTCCCTGAAAGACCTAAGTATGCAGTTCTAAAACCAGTGTATAAGAAGTGAGATAAGACAGATACTGCTTAGTATCAGCCAATCTCACTACTCATAAGTTTTCCTAAGGTTTTAGTGAAACTACTGCATACCAGGATTGTTAAGCACCTTAGTGACCATAATATCATTAGCAAAAATCAGTCTGGATTTCAGAAATGATTATCAGCATAAGATGTGTATTTGCATTTGCTACCAATGTATTGAAAATCATCAACAAAATTAAGATGGTTGGAATATTTTCTGACCTACCAAAAGCATTTGATTAATGAAAATGGAAATTCCCAAATGGAACAATACGTAAAGAAAAAAGGGAAAAGCAACCACCTGTAATGGACTGATGTGTGAAGCACAGAAACATGTTCCAGAAAACAGTATTGACACTAGCTTTCAAGCTCTCACTCTTTTTCTAGCAAAAGTATGCACATTCATATACACATTCACCCAAATGTGCACTCCTGTGGTGAGACTGATTATTGATTATTGATTATTGAAAGCAGTTGCCTGGACTGATAGAGGTGGATGGGGGAAGAATTGGTGTAACGAGGGATGCATGAGGCAAGTAGGACATAGTGGGATAGAGTGAGCTAAGTCTTTTGAGTGGTAACTCAGCGACTCCACAAAAAGACAAAAGGAGTTCAGAGGATAGAGCAGACAAGGAAAGGGAAAGAGAATGTCTGACATGTGTAGGGTGGTGGGAGAAAGCAGTGTATTATCTGGACAGGGAAGAAGTGCTTTGGCAAAAAGGAAAGGGTAAGGTGAGGCACTGGGTAACAGGTTAGCAGACATTTATTCCAGGAGGATTGTTAGAGTGCACAGTATGCTAGATAGAGACAATGCCCATCAGTGTAGTTCAGAAAAACTTGTTGTGGAAGGGGGTATCCAAATGGTCTGTGTAATAAAGCAGCTGTTGAAGTCATTTGTGTTTTGGAAAGCAACACGTCCAGCAACTGGGTAGGTCAAGTTTGCAATGTACCACAGTATGGTGATGGCAATTCATCTGAGTAGGCAGTTGCTTACTTGTCATGTCCATGTAGAACGCTGTGCAGTAATGGCCACTTTAACACATGGCCGTACCTTTTATTGGTCAGGAGAGACTAGTGACTGGACTGCTATGGAAGGTGGTAAGTGGGTGTATAGGACAAGTCTTGCACCTAGGCTATTCACAAAGGAATGACCCTTGGGGTGCTGGATTGGGACCACAATTGGAATAGCATTGGACAGTGATATTCTGTAGGGTGTGTGGGCAGTGGAAAACTCCTTTGGGTGACTTGGGTTGGATTTTGGGTAGGATATCCTTCATCTCAGGGCATGACAAGAGGTAGTCAAAGCTGTGGGGAAGGATATGGTTTAGCTTCACAAATTGAGGGTGATACTGAATCATCAGAAGAGTGCTGATCAGAGGCTGGTTCACAGACTTAATGCTGACAGAGAAGGAAGTGGCATTGATGTCTTCTTATGGATGAAATGGATAGCATATTGTCTATCAATAAAGGCTGTGGGAAGGTTATCGATTGACAATTTCTGCTTTCCACTGCAGATGGGTGGTGAGGCTGTAAGGAAGATACTTTTTGGTGTGAAACAGCTGACAATTGTCATCAAAGTGAGGTACTGTTAGTGGTTGGTCAGCTTGATATGAACAGAAGTATTTATGGTTCCATATGAGGAATGAAGGTCAACATGTAAGATGATGGCTCATTGAGCTGAGAAGCTGACCAACACATCCAAACTGTTGCGTGTAGCCTGTCATTCCACATTCAAGACATTGCTAGTTGCCTTTGCTGCCTCTCAATAGTTCCTGTCCCATTACCACCAGGCTCCTTGTTGGTAACTGTAGGTGCAATGTCCTTGTACACAAACCTTTCCTGATATCAAACATACCACCTGTTTCATAATCCTCACAGCCAACCTGATGCACAGTCATTTCAATTTCAAAGGTCAGATCAATAAACAAATCTATGGTACTTCCATGGTTACTTGCATGGCCTATGCAAGTTTGTTAGGGGGCATCTGAAGGAGTCCTTCCTATCTAGTCAACACCTAACCCCTGGTTTGTTTCAGATTCACATATGAGAACTGCTTGATTTGCATTGATGCCATGGACAACCTTTGCTTGTCCCTCCACAACATCAATACCTACTCCAAAATCTGCTTCACAAGATACACTTCAGTAAGCCACCCTCCTAGATGCCAACTCTTCACCTCTCAGATGGTTCCATAAATACTTTCAACCACTAACAATACCTCCACTTTGACAGCTGTCACCTGTTCCGTGTCAAAAAGTCTTCCTTACTGTCTCACCACCCATGGATACTGCATCTGCAGCAGAAAGCTGGAGTTCCCAAAATATACCAATGGCCTTAACAGAGCCTTTATTCACAGGCAATATCCTACCCACCTTATCCATAAGCAGATCTCCCATGCCATCTCCTCCTCTGGGACCAGCAAACCTGTGAACCAGTTACCAAAAAGCAGTACTTTGATTACTCAGTTTCACTCTAACCATAAAAAGCTCAACCAAATCCTTCAGCAGGGCCTCAGCAACCTGTCATTGTGCCATGAGATGAAGAATGTCTTAATATAATCCTGCCCACATCACTCAAAATAGAGTTTCACCATCCACCCAGCCTACTGAATATCCTTCTACATCCTTATTCAAATCCTGCTCCCAATCTTGCACCCCATGGGTCATTCCCTAGTGGTTGTGCAGGCATTTCCTAACAAATAAAAGACAGTGCTACGTTTGAAATCAGCCACATTATGTATCAGCTATGGATAAATTCTATGTGTGTATGACAAGTAACCTAATGTCTGCTTGTGTGGATGGCCACCATCGTCCTGCAGCGATCTGCAAACTTTATCATCCAATTGCCAAACATCCTGCAGACCAGTACACAGATGAATTCAACAGTTGCTTCACTATGTGAACCATTTGGATACTCCCTTCCAGCACAAGTTTCTCTAAACTATAAAGATGGGAATTGTCTCTCCAGTGTATCTTGTGCTCTTGCATTCCCCACTGACCTAAATCTCTGCGACCTGCCTCACATTACCAAACGTCTTCTCTCATTGTTCCACAACAGATTGAGTATTGGCTTCTCTGACCACTTTTCCTCCCCCCCCCCCCCCCCATCCACAATATGGGAATTCTCTCTCCCTTTTCCTCCCTACCTCTCTCCCTCCCTCCCTCTCTCCATCCATCGCACCCAGCTTTTCACTCCTCTTCCTTCCTCTGTACCCTCTCAGTCTCCCTCTTCAACTCCACCTTCCACTCCTTTAGTCCCTCTATATCTCTTATACGCTCTACTCTCTGAAGCTCTGCCAACTTGTGCACTCAGTGAGTCCTCTCTCAAAACACCTGCCTCACTGTTATCAGGCTACCCTCTCCTTGCTACATGGTTCCTTCTCTATCCCTCCCCATCTCCATCAGCCTAGACAACTGCTTTCATTAATTAATAATCACTAACCAGTCAATATAAATTAGTTGTAATTAAAGCTGGACTGGCAGACCATCATGCACTGGGTATAAGCTTTTGTGTAAACACCATTCCATCCTCTAATTATACGGGCAGAACTTTCAGTAATGCTGCAGTACAAACAGTCCAGAATCATCTCCAACAAGAATCATGGGAGCTAGTGTATAGTAGAGAAAATATTTCTGATAAGTTTCAGACATTCGTGAATATATTTAAATATTATTTTGAATTTGCTTTTCCACTGATAGCCAAAACAGCTCAAACCACTAAAAGCAACAAGTGGATTACTAGTGTATAAGGAAATCTTGTGCTAGAAAATGGTACCTACACAATATTGCAAGAAGTTCCAACACAGCTCCAAAGTGTGATAGTTTCTGGTGAAATTCTGGAGATGCCATCAAAACATTCAAAATTTTAAAAAAATAAGAATAATGGGAGGGGCAGATAACAGCAAATCATGTAGGCCATTGTTTCAAGAAAGGATGATCCTGCCTCTTCCTTGTATATATATGTACTTGAAAATATAATGTGTTTAAAGCAAAACTTACACACAAAAAGACCACTCATCACTCAAAATCACACAGTACACAGCTATTAACATAAAAATCCAAATCTCTCTATCACATTGTGCAGCTGTAGACATGGATCAATAAATAAATAAATCAAACTCACGAAGTTTATGTTTGGGTGTCTATGTGATTGTGTGTGTGTGTGTGTGTGTGTGTGTGTGTGTGTGTGTGTGTGTGTGAGAGAGAGAGAGAGAGAGAGAGAGAGAGAGAGAGAGAGAGAGAGATTTTAGTAGAATAAGAGCAAGAGCTCAAACGCTATTGTAAATACTATTTTCTGTTATGTGTTTCTATGTTCCACAAGAAAGTGTTTGACTGTGTCAGTCACCAAATAGTTTTACACAAAACCAGTTATTAATGGTGCAGCAGGGAAGTGGCTGTTTTGTACCTTTCTGACAAAAAGCAGAAAGTTTTAATGGATAGTTGAGGTGTCTCAGCATCATCTGAATGGGTTACCATCATATGTGGAGTGCCTCAGGACTCAATTCTTTTTATTACTTTTGTTAATGATCTACCTCTTTGTACTAAAAATTGTAGTTTCACTGTCTTTGCTGATGACGTTACAGCACTAATTGATAATTCATTAGATAAACTAGAGGTGACAGTTAATAAGGTTTTTAGGGATATTGTGAACTGGTTTAACATAAATGGTATTTTTGTTAATTACAGTAAAACAAACTTTATTCAGTTTCACACAACCTCTAAAGATGAAGAAATAGGAGAAAAACTCAGTGGCAAGGAGATATCAAGGATGGATGCTTCAAAATGCCTGGGCTTACATATTGATAGCAAACTAAACTGGTCAAACCACATCCTGGATCTATGCAAAATACTGTGAACTGTAACTCATACTTTACACTTTCTTTACTCTTATAGAAATAAAGAAACTATTAAATCAGCTTATTATGGGTATTTTCATGCTATTATGGTGTATGAAATATATTTGGGGGAAATCAGCCACTGGCTGGAAAAGTGCTGTATGCACAGGAAAGATCCATAACAATCATGAATCGAATCACATGCAGAAGTCTTCTTAAGGAAATTGAAATCCTCACCCCCACAGCACAACATATAATCTCACTGACGTGTTTCACAGGGAAAAATAAGCCCTTTTTTAACACAATAATATCTATCACAATCACGATACTAGAAAATAGACAGTATCCACTTATTAACAAGAAAATCTTGAGTATTGTATGTTATTGAGCCAAGTAATCATAATATTGTACAATTTTACATATGGTTAGTTAGTTACGTGTTCCATTTGTCAGTAACACGGAAAAACTGTTATGATGTGGAATGTGTCAAATACACAAGAAATGCGGATAGGAAATAGGTTTTTTTTTTTTTGTTTCTTTTTTCTTTTAATATTATAGTGTTATACCTAAATATTTCTATTATCTATCCCATTCCCTTAAATGGCACAAAATGCATATATTATATCGCCAGATAATACAAATACAAAGAATTCATCTATGGTATAGATGGAGTTGTCAAGGAGGTATGATTTCAGTTTGATTTTGAAACTATTACTGCTGTCTGTCAGACATTTTATTTCATCTAGTAATTTATCAAAAAGTTTTATAGCAGCATATACCCCTTTCTGTGCCAAAGATAGGTTAAGTAAAGAATAGTGTAGGTCTGTCTTTTTTCTGGTATTGTAATCATGAATGTCACTGTTGATTTTAAACTGGTCCATGTTGAGAAAAAATTTCATTACTGAGTAAATGTACTGTGAAGCAGTTGTAAGAATTCCTAACCTTCTAAACAGATGCCTACAAGATGTGCGACTATTCTAACTACTTTCTTTTGAGCAGTGAATGCCTTTTACCCAAGTGTTGAGTTGGCCCAGAATATTATTCTGTATGACATCAGAGAGTGGAAGTATACAAAGTATTTAGCTTACTAATTTCTACATCCTCCAAATTTGCAGTTATTCCGATTGCAAAAGTTGCTGAACCTAGTCAATTTAGGAGAACCAAAATATGAATTTTCCAATTAAGATTCTCATCTATATGTACACCCAAAAACTTAGTATTATCTACCCTGGCTACTAACTTCTTTTGTTGTGTTATGTTTACTGAAGGAATTATACTTTTTGCAGCAGAAAATTCAATGTACTGTGTTTTTTTTTTTTTTTTCAAAATTCAGAGCAAGCCCATTTGCAGAAAACCAATTAATAACTTTTCCAAAGATCTTATTTGTATCATTTTATATTGAACTTTATTTTATTGGATTAATAATTATGCTTGTATCATCAGCAAACAGTGTCAGTTCAGCATCATGTTTCACATAAGAAAGGAGATAATTTACATATATTAAGAACAGGAGGGGACTCATGATCAAACCTTGTGGAACACCTAATGTAATTTCACCCCAGTTAGATGAAGTGGCAAACTCCTTTGAATCACTTGAAGCACATAAAGAGACCTTTTTGTTTCCTGTTCTGTAGATATGACTTAAACCACTCATATACTGTTCCATTTATACCATAGAATTGTAATTTCTCTAACATAATGTCATGGTTCACACAATCAAATGCTTGGGATAAGTCACAGAATATTCCTACTGGTAACATTTCACTATTTGAAGACTCTATTATGTGGACAGTGAAATTGTATATTGGTGTCTCAGTGGAACAGCACCTCTGAAATCCGAACTGTGATTTACTAAGTATCCCATTACCGTTGAAATGGCTAACCACTCTTGAGTACATTACTTTCTCAAAGGTTTTTGAAAATGCTGTAAGCAAGGATACTGGCTGGTAATTATTGACATCTGTGGTTTCCCCCTTTTTGTAGAGAGGCCTGACAATGGCATATTTTAACCTGTCTGGAAATATACTCTGAGTCAGGCATGTATTACATATGTGACTCAAAACATCAGCTGAAATTGCTCCACATTGTTTTAATAACTTGTTAGAGATGTCATCTACTCCAACAGAACATTTATTTTTCAAAGATTTAATAATTTTCCTTATTTCACATGACGTATTGAACAAGTCAGCCTATATTTTTACAAGTAATTTTTACAATTATATTGTTACAATTTTAATTGTTTCATGAAAGTTTGTTCAATATTACACGAAGGTAATATACATTACACTGTACATTACTTCATATATGAATGAAAGATGCACTAAAATTAGGCCTAAGCGATCAGTTATTAAGAAATTTGTTAACATTTATTACCTTTTTCCAAAAAAATCATTAATCATGTTAAAGTGTGGCTCCCAAAGATTTTTTTAAATTTATATGTGAAAATTCTTGCTATATCTGCCTTTTTTAATTTTAGATTGTAGGTTATTATACATCTGTATCCCAACATGTGGGATACTTTTTTGGAAATAAGTTGTTCTGGACTGAAACATGTAATTATAAATGTGTTCATTTTATGTTAATTGGCTGTCTTTGCTTAATAGATAGGTTTTAACAAATGATATAATACTATAAATGTAGACAGTTAGCAGCACCATAATGCCTAGTTTCTTGATACATTGCCTGCATGATTCATTATATCTCAGGTTGCATATTATATGTATTGCCCTATCTTGCATTTTAAAGATATCGCTTCTGCAGGGTGAATTCCCTAGTAGATGATCCCATACTGTAGTATGGAGTGAAAGAAAGGATAATATACTTGTGAAGGACGAATTTTGTGACTGATTTGCTGAGTAACTGTAGAATATAACACACAGTTGACAGCTTATTAGAGATATAACTGACATGTGTTCTATTTAAGGTTTTCTTCAAGCTATGTACCAAGAAACTTAACAGAGCTTGCTGGAGAGCTCTTCGTAGCTTAGGAGCAATTCACAGATTTTTCATTTCTGATATGAGAACTGAATCTTATGTATGTTGTTTTTTGCACTTTTTTGATAGATTTTTCTTATTGAATCATTCAGTGATGTTGTAAGTTGTTTAATCTTTTGATCATGGTCATCTTTGTCCTTGCCTGCTATCAGAATGCATGTGTCATCTGCAAAAAGTGTAGTATGCTCTGAAGATAGCTTCATGTTTATATCATCAGTATATAACAGAAACACTATGGCTCCCAGGATTGAGCCTTGTGGTACACCATATCTAACAGGCATTTTCTCAGATTAGTGCACAAAACACTGATGAGCATTAGTATTCATTTTTTCAAATTTCACTTCAACTTTTTGCACTGTGTTTGATAGGTATGACTGCCTTGCAGTATCTCTCACACATTTATCAGATAATTTTCTAAGGAGTATAGTGTGGTCAGCCGGCCGCAGTGGCCGTGAGGTTCTAGGGACTGCATTCTGGAACCACAGGACTGCTACAGTCGCATATTCTAATCCTGCCTCGGGCATGGATGTGTGTGATGTCCTTAGGTTAGTTAGGTTTAAGTAGTTCTAAGAAGTCCCATAGTGCTCAGAGCGATTTGAACAATTTTTTTATAGTGTGGTCATCAAAAGCTTTAGAGAAATCTAAAAACAATACCAGAAGTAATTTCTTTATTATCTAATGATTTTAAGGTTGTATTGAGATATTCATACACTGCTGTGGTTGATGTTTTAGCTTTATAAATCCATGCTCATGTTCTGGTATTAGGAAAAATCTGTTAATAAATTTTTTTGAAAAGGTTCTGAGTTGTGCTAGTGGCCTGCAATTAGTTACATCATTTTCTGATCATTTTCTGTGAAGTAGGGTTACTTTACCATCCTTTAGGAAGGCAGGGAAAAGGGTGCAGTAATTATAACAGTTAATAGTTCTGCAGTGTACTACCCGCAATTCTGTATAGTAAAATTTGGTATGTTGTCACTGTCACTGGAGTCTTTTAGTCTTTTTATAAGTGTGAGCAGTTTAGTGTTTGAAGCATTGTGGAGAAACAGTGATGCTTTTGTGGTTTCCACATGTGATGGGTGCTGAGTTCACATTAAAAGCATTTATCATTTTTTCTGGCTCTTATGTCAACTCATCACATAGATTCAGTTTCAAAGTTTCGTTTGTAGCATTGTGCTTGTCGCTAGTTTCATTTTTCACAACTTTCCAAATACATTTTATTTTATTTCTAGATTCTGTTATTAATTTATCATTAATTAATTTTTCTGCATGTTGAATTACTTTTTTGTAGATGGTATCATCTAAAATTATCATCCACCTCATGGTGTTAGATGAAGTTCTTTAGGTAGCACTTTTTCTGGCTAGAGATTTTTATCCCTTTTGTTACCCATGAATTTTGTGCATTTGCTTACGATTCCCCTTGACTTTAATGGAAGTGTAGTATTGAGATAGTGAAGAAATGTTTTATGAAAGGAATGAAATTTGTTATTACATTTTTTTTTCTTCATAGAACTCTGACCAGTTCTCAATCCTTAGAAGATAAATAAAAACACTTATAGTTCCTTCATTAAACTGTCTTTGCTCTGTAGTTTTTATAGGACATTGCTTTTTGCAGTTTAAATTCACTGTTATCATCTGCAACATTACTCCACTTCCTCCTTAGACACAGATAACAAGCCCCACAGCCCACTCGTGACAAGGCTCGCCGATATTGATACCCAGAGACATGCTGCCATGGCTAAACCTACCAAATTGACATGATCCCATTTTCCTCTACAAATTTGTATCTGGATAAGTACTATGATCTAGAAGAATGTCCATAAAAATACAGTTAACAAAATAAAACTGGGAAGTCTGAGAGTGTATCTATGGTAGTAGGTAGCTGCCTTATATTCACTGATATAGTTTAATTAATTTTTTTTTAATTCTAATATTATGAAAAGGATAGACTGATATATAGGTGAGATATTGAGTCACAAATAGGTACAACAAAAAAGACTGTCGAACAAATAATCTTTCGGCGGAAAGGCCTTCTTACAAATTACACTACACACACACACACACACACACACACACACACACACACACACACACACACACACACACAAACTCTCACAGGCAACTCAATATCTCTGCTATGGTATATGGTAAGTAGTAATCTGTCCTTTTCATAATACTGTCATTATCCCATTCTGGATTTTCCGTTGTTATATTTTTAATTCTACTCTTTTTGCATTGTCCATAGATGCTTTCCTCAAAATTCCATGCAACATACCAATTTTCATCTCCAGTGTGGTTACTAATATAACAAACTTATCTATTAAATAATCCAGGTCTGATGGACGTGAACTTGTACTGCTGTTTCCAGAGACATTATTAGGAGAATATGTGTGTGGAGAACATAACTTACCTGAAAAAAGTCTGGGTAATCCTAAGTGTTGGTTACTTGGATTTCGACCATGGCACCTAAGCAGTGCAGTTAAACTTGAATGTCTTAGTGTAACAGTGTTGGAATTCAATGTCACAAAGATTCAGATGAGTGTAACCACCACAGGTGAAGGCTACCTGATATGTCAAGCATGGACCAACAAACACATAAAGCCTATATTATCCAATACAGTTGTCAAAAAGTAAGTCTAGATCACCAAATAGGTACAGATTCCATTTTTTCATACTAGAATATGAATAAATTGTAAGAGAGATAGTTGATTATGTTATAGGTGGGGCATAGGAAAAGTTATTATTATTAAAACAACAAAATTCTGGTGCACTTGTTAAGATAACACACAAAAACTTGTACTCATAACATATAAATGTTGTCTTTACAAATGCACCAAAATTTTGCAGACAACTAACACTTTTGTAACAAAAGCTATTCTCTTTATCTAAATTATATTATCTTTATTGTTTAGATCTTGAGCATACATATTCACACTCAATTAGATTAGATCTATCTGCTCATAGTTGGTGTTGTTACTGTCATTGTCAGTTTCAAGAAATCAAGTTGTTTCTCTAAGGATTTGATTTATTTAGCATACCTGTATTAACACAACTTCCAGTACTTGATTAAAGAGCTTTCCAGCAGTCTTAATGTTTTTTACAGACATTCTTTGAAAATATTGTTTTTGCAGAGATTATCACACCATCTGTTGCAACAATGTGCATTTGCCAAGTATCTTTGGTGTGATTTGCTGACTTCTCTTATTATATCAGATATTTTGTTTTCAGGATATTCCATTTAGAGAAAGTGCAATATCAGTAATTATATCACTCTTATTGATATTCTCACTTATAGCATTAGTCGCTTTATTAGACAACAAATACCAGTATGTCACAATATAGTAGATGTTGTTTAGATTCTAAAACAGGAAGAGACAAAGAAGAATGTGGTGCTGAGGCCTCTGTGACAAAGCAAGCTGGGATATTTTTACTTCCCATCTTGTTTTGCAATCTGCCTCCCTTTTTTTCACTTTTAACTAATTACCATTAACATATGTGAATACAATATGCATTTTCATAAAAGAGAAAGAAGAATATAACACCAGATCTAATTTTGTGTTTAGTTTTATGTATGTAATTGGTTTTTCTAATTAATTTTGACTATTTCTAGTTAGTATCTTTTGTTATAGGGAGAAATTAGTTATTGTTTCGTAACTTAAATTCTGTTGTTGACATATAAACAAATATAAACTCTGGTACTAAGCATAAACATTTGGAGCAACAACTAATAGTATTATTAAAGGATCGATTTGGCTATATTCGAAAATATGTCAGCAAAGTCAGCCCTTGATTAATTTCCAAGTAATTTTCAATTTTGTCAAAAGCGTTGTTTGCATAACTATATATTTTAATTTCATGACTTAAAAAAATGAAAGAAGAAACTTTTAAAAAGAACCAATGTTTCAATTATTCAGTTAATTGAATGAGTTAAGTTTTAATTGTAATTTCTGTAAATTTAACTTCAAACAATGTGTAGTTACAGTAGCTATTATTATGAGGATATATAAGAGCCCAATTCTTGGTCCCTTGACAGTCAGTCCATGGCCAAGATTCAGATGAGAAAACTGTGTTGGTTAGAACAACAACAATGCTTCAACTTAACTGTGAAATAAGTGTTACACAATTAGTCCATGTGGTAAAACAATGACAGTGTCTACTCCATACATACCTTTCTATTCTTCAAGAACTGTGAACTTTCTGCTTAGGTTTTTCCTGCTCATTGATGTTCAGCAGTAAACTATTGTAGCAGTATGAGGCTTATCGAAAGTTAAACAATAGTGCACTGGCCATATTGAATGTGTATATGGGGGTTGTGAACAGTGAAAGTAAACAACTGTGACATGTAAATGTGCACCTGTCAGCTATATCATTTAAAGTAGACCATGTTTGATTTCCACCCCACATTTTTCAGCCAGTAAAGCAATGCAGTACGTCAACACTGAGGACAACAATTAAAGAAATAAAGAAGGCAAACCATCACACCTTCTCCAATAATCCATAACATGTGCCCCACAATTTTGGCTGTTGTTGTTTGTGTACAGAAAGCAACTCGAGGATAGAATAGAATAGAACTTTTATTGTCACATGATATGTGATATACAATCATTTGATTGAAACATTAGTGACTCATCAATGAACAATTTTATGCCTACATAGGTATACATATAAAAGATACATAAAAAAAAGAAAGCACATGCATGCACCCAGAAGCAAATTACAACATAAAAAAGATAAATACATGTTACATTATTCCTGTTTCTTAGTACTTTCCACAATGGTTTTAATGTTTTTCTTTTTAATTACATATCAGCAGTTAAATGTTATGATTAAATTACTAACAAAGAGATAGAGGGGCTGGCCAGTACTTACCTCAGCTCAGTACAGCCGATAGAAACACAAAAAACAACCGAAAATTTAAGCGCCTAGCTTTCGGAATAAATGTTCCTTCATCAGGGAGGAGAGAGGGGAAAGAAAGGGAAGAAGGGAAAGTGGATTTAGTTACTCACAACCCAGGTTATGAAGCAACAGGGAAAGGAAAACAGGGAAGGTAGCAAGGATGGAGGCATGGTTGTCAGAGGGAAGCCAAAGATATTCTACTGCAGGTACTGTGCCAGCTTCAAACCAAAGAGGATGCATACAGAAGTAAAGAGGTGTATAGTATAAAGATGTAGGATGGAAAGATACATGAATGGCTAAAGAGGAAAGGGAAAGAGGAGAAGACTGAAAAGTAAATGGGAGTGAGGTTGTTTAACGTAGGTTTAGTCCAGGGGGATGGCGGGATGAAAGGATGTGCTGGAGTGCAAGTTCCCATCTCCGAAGTTCAGAGGGACTGGTGTTGGGTGGGAGAAGACTAGAATTATGCTGGAGGGCATGCTCCGCTACTGGGTATTGGACATCTCCTTGGCGGACAGTTCGTCTGTGTCCGTTCATGCGCTCAACCAGTTTAGTTGTTGTCATACCGATGTAAAAGGCTGTGCAGTGCAGGCATGTCAGCTGATAAATGACGTGTGTAGTCTCACACATGGCCCTGCCTTGAATTGTGTATGTTTTCCTAGTAGCGGGGCTGGAGTAGGTGGTTGTGGGGGGATGCATGGGGCAGGTTTTGCAGCGGGGTCGGTTACAGGGGTAGGAACCGCTGTGTAGAGAAGGTAGTCTGGGAATATTGCAGGGTTTAACAAGGATGTTACGGAGGTTAGGGGGACAACGAAAGGCAACTCTGCGTGGTGTGGGGAGAATTTTGTCAAGGGATGATCTCATTTCAGGGGTTGACTTGAGAAAGTCATATCCCTGGCGTAGTAATTTATTGATGTATTCGAGGCCAGGATAATATTGGGTGACAAGGGGGATGCTTCTGTGTGGTCTGAGGGTAGGAATATTGTTGTTGGACGGGGAGGAATGTATTGCTCGGGAGATCTGTTTGTGGACAAGGTCTGCAGGATAGTTGCGGGAGAGGAAAGCACTGGTCAGGTTATTTGTGTAATTGTTGAGGGATTCGTCACTGGAGCAGATACGTTTGCCACGAATACCTAGGCTGTAGGGAAGGGAGCGTTTGATGTGGAATGGATGGCAGCTATCAAAGTGAAGGTACTGTTGTTTGTTGGTGGGTTTGATATGGACAGAGGTGTGGATGTGAGCTTCAACAAGATGAAGGTCAACATCGAGGAAGGTGGCTTTGGTTTTGGAGAAGGACCAGGTGAAATTCAGATTCGAAAAGGAGTTGAGGTTATGGAGAAAATTAAGGAGTGTTTCTTCACCATGAGTCCAGACCACAAAGATGTCATCTATAAACCTATACCAGGCCAGGGGAAGCAGCTGTTGGGTCTTCAGGAAAGCCTCCTCCATGCGGCCCATGAAGAGGTTGGCATAGGATGGAGCCATCCTGGTTCCCATGGCAGTTCCCCTGATTTGTTTGTAGGTCTGGCCTTCAAAAGTGAAGTAATTATGGGTGAGGATGAAGTTGGTAATTGTGATAAGGAACGAGGTTTTTGGAAGATCTTCGGGTGGGCGTTGGGAGAGGTAGTGCTCAAGGGCAGAGAGACCATGGGTGTGTGGGATGTTTGAGTAAAGGGATGTAGCATCTATGGTGACAAGAAAGGTTTCAGGTGGGAGAGGAGTGGGAATGGATTTGAGGCGTTCTAGGAAGTGGTTTGTGTCCTTGATGTAGGATGGGAGTCTGCAGGTGATAGGTTGGAGGTGTTGGTCTACCAGAGCTGAGATACGTTCTGTTGGGGCTTTGAAGCCTGCTACAATGGGACGGCCAGGATGGTTCTCTTTGTGGATTTTGGGTAATAGGTAGAAGGTAGGGGTACGTGGCTCAGGTGGAGTGAGTAAGTCTATGGAAGCCATTGTGAGGCCTTGTGAGGGACCTTGGACTTTTAGGATTTTCTGCAGCTCAGTCTGAATGGAGGGAATGGGATCCTGGGTAACAGCTTTGTAGGTTGAGGTGTCGGAGAGTTGACGCAGTCCTTCTGCCACATACTCCACACGGTCAAGTACCACAGTTGTGGAGCCTTTATCCGCCAGAAGGATTACAATAGAGCGGTCTGTTTTCAGCTGCTTAATGGCACGGGATTCAGCTGGGGTGATGTTGGGGGTTGTCGGAATGTTCTTCAAGAAGGACTGGGAGGCAACACTGGATGTGGGGAATTCCTGAAACGTCTGCAAGGGATGGTTTTGGGGGAGGGGAGGAGGATCCCTTTGAGAAGGCGGTCGGAACTGTTCTAAACAAGGTTCAACATTGGGTCTAGTATTTGGGGGCTGTGTTTGGGAGGTGAAGTGATATTTCCAGTTGAGGTTGCGGGTGAAAGAGAGGAGATCTTTAACCAGGGCAGTGTGGTTGAATTTAGGTGTGGGGCTAAAGGTTAAGCCTTTTGATAGAACAGATGTCTCTTGAGGAGAGAGGGATCTGGATGAGAGGTTTAGAACTGAATTGGAGTTGGTGATATGTGGCATTTGACTGTGGTTATAGTTGAGATTTGGTTTGTGTGGGGTATGTGCTGGGATGGGGAGATAGAGTAGGGTTTCTAGGCTAGGTTTGTTGGCTATGAGTGGGGTTTGTTGACGGTTCTGTTGTGGTTGGTGTTTGTGAGGGATAGGGAGAGGGACCCCACTTCTTAGGTGTTGCACTAGCACTGTGGATAGTTTTTTCAGGTGGTGTGTGGCATGGGACTCAAGTTTGCAGCTGGCTTCTAGGATGATGTTCCTGAGTGTGTTCTCCAAGCAAGGGTTTGAGAGGTGGAGGACTTTGAAGAGAGATAGGAGCTGTTGGGAGTGGTGGTTACATGAAGTAGTGTAGAGGTTCAGGACAAGTTGGGTAAGGGCTAAGGATTGAAGGTTCTGGAAGTCCAGGAGAGATTGGTGGAAGGAGGAATTGCACCCAGAGATGGGAACTTTTAAGGTAAGTCCTTTAGGGGTAATTCCAAAGGTTAAGCAGGAACGGAGGAAAAGTATGTGGGATTGCAGTTTGGCTACGGTAAACGCATGTTTCCGGAATGAATGTAAATAGTGTGGTATAGGATTAGGGTACATAGTGGGTAACTGGTGGGTAGGGAAATTAAATAACTAAAGTTAGAATAGTAATCATAAGAAGGAATAAAACACGGAAGGAAGGGCGAGAAAGAAAGAAATTGTGTTGGTAACGTTAAATACCAAAGAAAGACCACCGAATAAGAAAAATACGGAAAAAGTTGACCAGACCAAGCAAGTATGTCCAGATCAGGGGAAAAAGAACACACACTGCTCAAAAACAGAGATAGCGAGTAGCAAAAAAAAGATCGCGCGTGACGCAAAAAAGATAGCGCGTGACGCAAAAAAGATCGCGCGTGCCGCAAAAAAGATCGTGCGTGCGCAAAAAAGATCGCGTGTGCCGCAAAAAGGTTCGCGGGTGGCGCAGAAATGTTCCAAAAAATGTTTCCTGTGGCAGAGAAAGATAGGCAATGGCACAGAAATATCACCAGCAACACGAAATCGACGGAACTGGATGATACTGATAGGTGTGGAAGAGATTGTTGGCAGTGATTGTTGGCTGGAAAAAAGCTAATAACGAACGTTAAAGCTATGGAATGTTAAATAATGGAATGTTAAATAAATAAATAGAAAAAGAGACGTGGACTATAAACCGAACAAGACAATAGGAGGCAAATGAAACTAGCACAGTTGGTGACGAATATATATATATATATATATATATATATATATATATATATATATATATATATATATATATATATATATATATATATATATATATATATATTGTCATGTTCGGTTTATAGTCCACTTCCCTTTTTCTATTTAATTATTTAACATTCCATTATTTAACATTCCATAGTTTTAACGTTCGTTATTCGCTGTTTTCCAGCCAACAATCACTGCCAACAATCTCTTCCACACCTATCAGTATCATCCAATTCCGTCGATTTCGTGTTGCTGGTGATATTTTTGTGCCATTGCCTATCTTTCTCTGCCACAGGAAACATTTTTTGGAACATTTCTGCGCCACCCGCGAACCGTTTTGCGGCACACGCGATCTTTTTTGCGCACGCACGATCTTTTTTGCGGCACGCGCTATCTTTTTTGCGTCACGCGCGATCTTTTTTTCGCTACTCGCTATCTCTGTTTTTGAGAAGCGTGTGTTCTTTTTCCCCTGATCTGGACATACTTGCTTGGTCTGGTCAACTTTTTCCGTATTTTTCTTATTCGGTGGTCTTTCTTTGGTATTTAACGTTACCAACACAATTTCTTTCTTCCTCGCCCTTCCTTCCGTGTTTTATTCCTTCTTATGATTACTATTCTAACTTTAGTTATTTAATTTCCCTACCCACCAGTTACCCACTATGTACCCTAATCCTATACCACACTATTTACATTCATTCCGGAAACATGCATTTACCGTAGCCAAACTGCAATCCCACATACTTTTCCTCCGTTCCTGCTTAACCTTTGGAATTACCCCTAAAGGACTTACCTTAAAAGTTCCCATCTCTGGGTGCAATTCCTCCTTCCACCAATCTCTCCTGGACTTCCAGAACCTTCAATCCTTAGCCCTTACCCAACTTGTCCTGAACCTCTACACTACTTCATGTAACCACCACTCCCAACAGCTCCTATCTCTCTTCAAAGTCCTCCACCTCTCAAACCCTTGCTTGGAGAACACACTCAGGAACATCATCCTAGAAGCCAGCCGCAAACTTGAGTCCCATGCCACACACCACCTGAAAAAACTATCCACAGTGCTAGTGCAACACCTAAGAAGTGGGGTCCCTCTCCCTATCCCTCACAAACACCAACCACAACAGAACCGTCAACAAACCCCACTCATAGCCAACAAACCTAGCCTAGCCACCCTACTCAATCTCCCCATCCCAGCACATACCCCACACAAACCAAATCTCAACCATAACCACAGTCAAATGCCACATATCACCAACTCCAATTCAGTTCTAAACCTCTCATCCAGATCCCTCTCTCCTCAAGAGACATCTGTTCTATCAAAAACTTAACCTTTAGCCCCACACCTAAATTCAACCACACTGCCCTGGTTAAAGATCTCCTCTCTTTCACCCGCAACCTCAACTGGAAATATCACTTCACCTCCCAAACACAGCCCCCAAATACTAGACCCAGTGTTGAACCTTGTTTAGAACAGTTCCGACCGCCTTCTCAAAGGGATCCTCCTCCCCTCCCCCAAAACCATCCCTTGCAGACGTTTCAGGAATTCCCCACATCCAGTGTTGCCTCCCAGTCCTTCTTGAAGAACATTCCGACAACCCCCAACATCACCCCAGCTGAATCCCGTGCCATTAAGCAGCTGAAAACAGACCGCTCTATTGTAATCCTTCCGGCGGATAAAGGCTCCACAACTGTGGTACTTGACCGTGTGGAGTATGTGGCAGAAGGACTGCGTCAACTCTCCGACACCTCAACCTACAAAGCTGTTACCCAGGATCCCATTCCCTCCATTCAGACTGAGCTGCAGAAAATCCTAAAAATCCAAGGTCCCTCACAAGGCCTCACAATGGCTTCCATAGACTTACTCACTCCACCTGAGCCACGTACCCCTACCTTCTACCTATTACCCAAAATCCACAAAGAGAACCATCCTGGCCGTCCCATTGTAGCAGGCTTCAAAGCCCCAACAGAACGTATCTCAGCTCTGGTAGACCAACACCTCCAACCTATCACCTGCAGACTCCCATCCTACATCAAGGACACAAACCACTTCCTAGAACACCTCAAATCCATTCCCACTCCTCTCCCACCTGAAACCTTTCTTGTCACCATAGATGCTACATCCCTTTACACAAACATCCCACACACCCATGGTCTCTCTGCCCTTGAGCGCTACCTCTCCCAACGCCCACCCGAAGATCTTCCAAAAACCTCATTCCTTATCACTCTTACCAACTTCATCCTCACCCATAATTACTTCACTTTTGAAGGCCAGACCTACAAACAAATCAGGGGAACTGCCATGGGAACCAGGATGGCTCCATCCTATGCCAACCTCTTCATGGGCCGCATGGAGGAGGCTTTCCTGAAGACCCAACAGCTGCTTCCCCTGGCCTGGTATAGGTTTATAGATGACATCTTTGTGGTCTGGACTCATGGTGAAGAAACACTCCTTAATTTTCTCCATAACCTCAACTCCTTTTCGAATCTGAATTTCACCTGGTCCTTCTCCAAAACCAAAGCCACCTTCCTCGATGTTGACCTTCATCTTGTTGAAGCTCACATCCACACCTCTGTCCATATCAAACCCACCAACAAACAACAGTACCTTCACTTTGATAGCTGCCATCCATTCCACATCAAACGCTCCCTTCCCTACAGCCTAGGTATTCGTGGCAAACGTATCTGCTCCAGTGATGAATCCCTCAACAATTTCACCAATAACCTGACCAGTGCTTTCCTCTCCCGCAACTATCCTGCAGACCTTGTCCACAAACAGATCTCCCGAGCAATACATTCCTCCCCGTCCAACAACAATATTCCTACCCTCAGACCACACAGAAGCATCCCCCTTGTCACCCAATATTATCCTGGCCTCGAATACATCAATAAATTACTCCGCCAGGGATATGACTTTCTCAAGTCAACCCCTGAAATGAGATCATCCCTTGACAAAATTTCCCCACACCACGCAGAGTTGCCTTTCGTTGTCCCCCTAACCTCCGTAACATCCTTGTTAAACCCTGCAATATTCCCAGACTACCTTCTCTACCCAGCGGTTCCTACCCCTGTAACCGACCCCGCTGCAAAACCTGCCCCATGCATCCCCCCACAACCACCTGCTCCAGCCCCGCTACTAGGAAAACATACACAATTCAAGGCAGGGCCATGTGTGAGACTACACATGTCATTTATCAGCTGACATGCCTGCACTGCACAGCCTTTTACATCGGTATGACAACAACTAAACTGGCTGAGCGCATGAACGGACACAGACGAACTGTCCGCCTAGGAGATGTCCAATACCCAGTAGCGGAGCATGCCCTCCAGCATAATTCTAGGGACCTAGGAACGTGCTACACTGTATGTGCCATTTGGCTTCTCCCACCCAACACCCGTCCCTCTGAACTGCGGAGATGGGAACTTGCACTCCAACACATCCTTTCATCCCGCCATCCCCCTGGACTAAACCTACGTTAAACAACCTCACTCCCATTTACTTTTCAGTCTTCTCCTCTTTCCCTTTCCTCTTTAGCCATTCATGCATCTTTCCATCCTACATCTTTATACTATACACCTCTTTACTTCTGTATGCATCCTCTTTGGTTTGAAGCTGGCACAGTACCTGCAGTAGAATATCTTTGGCTTCCCTCTGACAACCATGCCTCCATCCTTGCTACCTTCCCTGTTTTCCTTTCCCTGTTGCTTCATAACCTGGGTTGTGAGTAACTAAATCCACTTTCCCTTCTTCCCTTTCTTTCCCCTCTCTCCTCCCTGATGAAGGAACATTTATTCCGAAAGCTTAAATTTTCGGTTGTTTTTTGTGTTTCTATCGGCTGTACTGAGCTGAGGTAAGTACTGGCCAGCCCCTCTATCTCTTTGTTAGTAATTGTTTCACATCTTTATATGAGATTTTCCATTAATTAGTTAAATGTTATGATTAGTTTCACATGTGACCTCCCCATTAATGCTATAATTTTTCCAGTGGTAGGGCTGGAAAAACGTTTCATTAAATGTATGTATGAGTAGGTTTTACAGCAAGAAAGCTTGCAGGGATAGGAACCTCCAGATAGGAATTGGGAATTGTATCCTGGAAAAGATGTCAAGGCTAGGAGAGCAATAGAAAGTGACAATGGGTAGTATGGAGAGCATATCAGGAAGAGATGACCTCATTTCATAAGTAGAGATAATTGTAGCCCCATCAGAGTAATCTATTGAACCATTCAAGTCAATGATGGTACTTAGTAAATATTGGGGGGGGGGGGTGTCTCTTCTGCCTTATTTGGATGTAAAATCAGCATTGGTAGAGAAAGGGAATTGGTAGGGAGGAGACTCACTTGAAAATTTGTCTGTGGATGTGGGCAGTGGGATAGTTATGCACGTGACAGACTTTTATTTCTAAGTTTAGGTGGATGCTACTTGTGCTGTTTGAGGCTTTCCCAGTGCTGCATCTGTGTGAAAGGATCTTGGGAATTATGCAGGGGCATAAAATCTTCGAAGACAAATCATGGACGGCATCAAATACTACAGCCCTCTGCCGGAAAAATGGGTCACAGTCTGCGGAAGCGCACTGCGGTGCGGGAAATGCAACCATTTATTAAGTCACTGCTTATACGTATTTCGACCGCCTCTTTGATGATGGAGTTCCAGTATGTGGAAGCATATGAGAGGCTCTTGGTTTCTTCGTAGTTCATACCATGTCCCGTGTCAAGGCAGTGTTCGGAAACCGCAGATTTCTCTGGCTGACCCATCCTCGTGTGACGTTTATGTTCAACGCATCTGTCTTTAACTGTATGACACGTCTGGCCAATATAAGACTTCCCATAGTGGCACAGATTTTATAGATGTGCTCTACGGGGAGGAGATAGTTAACACCGTACGTGAGTTCAATAAACTGTGCAACAAAAGGGAGAGACTGTTGTTACTGAGATGTTGGGACCAGCAAACTATACCAACTTTTGCCAAGTTTACCCATTATGTGGATCCTGTGGCAGCCAGGGGAATTAAACAATGAGCAATCAGGGCACTGGTGAGGGAAAAAATCCGTTATACTAGATGAGTGTTAGACCAAGTCTCCAGAAGCCTGCTCTCACTTCGTCTGAAGATCTCATTGTGTCTGTTAGCTGATTCCTGGAAGTGGGTGGACAGCTCTACTTGGGTGCTTTTGGACTGGGTGTGGCAGCAAATCATGGCATGTCAAACTTTTAAGTTCCAACGCCTTACACACTGGTCATTGCAAGAAGATAAATTTAGCAGATGGACTGTGTTTAATGTCACAGATAAACCACTGAGTGACACTGCAATGTCAGTGTTAGAAAAGGGACTTAATTTTGTGCCTACTCCCAAGATCTTGCCCATCAAGGAGTTCATCAGTACCATTGAACAAGGTGTTTTAAAATTTCTGAATGATGCTGCTGAAGAAATAAGGTGAGAGGCTTGCACATCAATAACCAGGATGCCTGCAACCAAGCAGAATGTCACCATTGAAGAGAGAAGAGCACTCCGATCTTTAAAAGAAGACAATGATATAGTAATTTTACCAGCTGACAAGGGTAACGCCACTGTTCTTCTGCCTGCTACATCTTATTTTGGCAAGATGATGGACTTACTACAGGATACAGCATATCGTCGTCTCCAGAAAGATCTGACAGATGTCGTATAACGGAAGACATCTGCTCTCCTCAGTTCCAGCCAACTTCCTGACCATCTGAAGAAGAGTTTAAGAGAATGAGCACCAGTTCCACCACGACTTTATGGCCTGCCGAAGATACATAAGGAAAATGTTCCGCTTTGCCCTATCGTCAGTAATATAGGTGCCCCAACATACCGCTTAGCTAACATCTGGCTTCTCTTCTGAGTCCCATGGTGGGGAAATGTGAACACCATATTCGAAACTCAGAAGATTTTATACAGCAACTGAAGAACCTGCACCTTGAATCTACCAACTTACTAGTGAGTTTCGATGTGGTTTCTTTGTTCGCACGAGTGCCTCTGATGGACTCATTACAACTCACAGGAGCTAAGCTGGAAGAGGACATCTTACACCTTTTCAAACACGTGCTTACCTCAACTTACTTTTTATTTAATGACCAGTATTTTGAGCAGACTGATGGTGTTGCTATGGGTAGCCCCCTGTCTCCCATAGTAGCTAATCTTTTTATGAAAGATTTCAAGGACAATGCACTTCATGTGGCATCTGTTTTGCCATGGATGTAGAGAAAGATGGTGAGCTCCTGTTTCTGGATGTTTTGTTTTGTAGAAAAGGAGACAGCACCCTGGGTCACAGTGTGTTCTGGAAGCCTACACACACAGACTTGTAGTTACAAGCTACTAGCTGTCATCATCCTTCACAGTGCAGCGGTGTATTATGGACCCTAGTGCATAGGGTTAGAGCCATCTCAGATCAGGACAGCTTATCGGCAGAGCTTAGCCATCTCTGCTCTGTGTTTGCCCAGAACAGCTACTCCAAGAAGCAGATCCAGAATGCATTTCGACCAGCGCACTCCAAACCTCAAGAACAGCCTGAAGAAGCAGAGAACACCAGGGGGTGAGTTTTTCTACTGTATGTTGGTAGCATGTCTTTTAAGATGGGCAGAATTTTCAAGAAATACCAGATTAAATGTGTTTTCCAGCCCCCAGCATGAGTGCAGTCAATGCTGGGCTCTGTTAAAGACAATCTCGGCCTAAGGAGACCAGGTATATATAAAATCCTGTGCCACTGTGGGAAGTCATATTGGCCAGATGTGTTGTATGGTTAAAGACAGATGCGTTGAACATAAATGTCACACGAGGTTGGCTCAGCCAGAGAAATCTGCAGTTTATGAACACTGCCTTGACATGGGACACAGTATGAACTATGAAGAAACCAAGATCCTCTCGTATGCTTCTGCATACTGGGACTTCATCATCAAAGAAGTGGTCGAAATATGTATAAGCAGTGACTTAATAAACAGAAACCAAGGGTTTCACCTGAGCAAAGCCTGAGAGCCAGCCTTGGCGGCATTAAGGAATCATCAGTCGCAGATTAGCAACTGCACTGAGTCAACGCAGATGGGAAGCCTTAGCGCAGATGCTTAAATCACATGCCAACACCTCACGCACGCGAATGGGGTCCATCGCTCCCAGCTGCATTTCCTACACCATGGCTCCTTCCGCAGACCGCGACCCATTTCTCCAAAGAGGGCTCTCGTATTCGACACCATCCACGATTGGTCTTTGATGACATTATGCCCCCACTGGCGCCTGCGCTGTTCTTGAAAGCCAACATATAAATTGGCGAGCTTCTCAGCGATGCAACAGTAGCACCTGAAGGCAGTTGTCTCGCAGAAATAAGGTGCTGTTTCTATGATATTGTCCGGTGTCATTCCCAAGAACCTATCAAGCAAGTGGATGCTACTTGTTTAGTACACAACTGTATTGAAAAATTATAAAATGTTTAAAGTTTGTTGATAATTGTGTTTTCTGTAGCTGTGAATCTGATTTTATTTTGGATTTTGACTTGTTCTGTATGTATGTAAGTCTGTGTATTGCTATAGATGTTATACAATTATATATATTGTTTTACCCATAGACATTACAATGACAAACAAAGATTTGCACTGGAACTGAAACTGCGCTGTAGTGAAAATCTCAGCATATGCAGCAACCCACAAAAATCCATTGAAATACTGGCAGCTGACCTGAAGAAAAAATCTCCAAATACTGTTCGTTATTTGCCTGCTGCTATTCTTACTTCACCTACTTCTGAAACACTGTAAGTAGAATTGTAACTTGCATAGCCTCTTGACATAATTGTGGCTTCTGATTCTGTTAATTTTGCTAGTGACAGAATATAACCACTCAACTACAGCTTGAATCCACTATGCCCATACAAGAAAGGTTTGATAATTTACCAATTCTCAGAGAAATAAAAGGCAAGGGATGAATGAAATTGAGATATGTAGGAGGGCTAATGGGTAAAAGAGCAAAGAAAAATACAGATAAAACTTGCGAGCTTTAGAGATCTTGAAGGAATGGCAAAGCAATATCAATACAAATCTAATTATTTATATAATTCTGACAAAGTTTGATGAGCATACATAGCTTGAGGAAAGCAATTGCTAGCAACACCAAACATCACTGCTTGGACAGAACTACCATTGTGAAAGATTACTAATGTAATATATTGCAGAAAGGCACAAAAGCATTAAAAATAAAAGGATATATTTCTAGAATTAGCCTAAGAATATAAAAGAATAATTTCTTATCCAGAGATGAGTTATCATTTCTCACTGACACATGCAAATCACTCAAACGGAACTTACTCACATGCACAGATACAAGATAATTTGTTATTTCCCTCCAGCATAGCATTTGTGGAACATGATGAGTGAATTGATAAACTATGAAGTTCATAAAAGAAACAACATGAGTGACTGTATAAAGAAAAGCAGAATAAAATTTCAGACCCTAGAACTAGTTCAGTATTGACTGAAGAACTCCTTGGATGCTGTGCCACAGTAGTATACTAGCAAACACAGTATCAATTAGTCCTGATAATGAACAAACTAAAAGGCAATATTTAAAATTTCAAGTAACTAAAGAGTTTTAATACATTAGTAGATTCAGAATTAATGAAATTTTTGATAAAATCACCACTGACATTTAGGTTTTAAACCAACTGGATAAATGATTTGGGTGCTGTCAGGAACAATTTAATTAGTAATAGCTGCTATATTGGAGAGAGAGGGAGAAAGAGAGAGAGAGAGCACTTCTGTCACTGTGACAAATGGAATAATTTAGTGTATCAGGGAGTAAGATGTCATCAAACTTTAGTCTTGTTATCAGCAAGCCAGTTGCTTGCACAATGGGCAAGAGTCACACTATCAGTTTATTGGATCACTGCTAGATCATTGGTGCACAATGTATGATACACTCAATCTTTGATATCATGGTGGTACAGGGTTTTCCTTATGTCACTGAATCTAGGATGTGCAGTGAGTATCTGAATTGAGGGAAACCCACTGACTCCAACTACATCAGAGAGCAGCTTGGTCTTTAGTTGAATACTATTTCTGACTGTAATATCAGATAAATAGGTCATAGTGTAGCAAATCTCTAACTAATTCAGCATCGGACAATGACTAGTGAGCAGCTATATTATTCGGAAAAAGTTCCACACTACTCATTTTCTATTCCAAGAAGTACTTATGTACACACTGAGCACAGTACACAGTCCAAACACAAACAGAGTTGTCAGTGATCTGGGGCAGGGTCCATGGGCAGCACTCATTCATAAATTAGACTGTTTGTCCTTAAGCAGGCTCCAAAGGCAATCGGGGACAGAGTCTGTTGCTCAGTAATAATACATTAGTCTTAAGGTTAATCAGTATGCAGAGTCCAAATCACAGTGATACCCATGACAGTGTACAAAACTTGAGGCAGATGTAGCACAGCTAGACCCAAAAAAGTGCCTGGCCTGTCTTATGCAGGGTGAACCAGAATTCCATTAACGAACTTTCAATGGTTGTTTGGCAATTCGTTCTGAGTATTATGGTATAAGGGTCCCATCGTCTCCAGCAGCTCATTAGAGAGTTATTGGATTTCATTTGGTTTCTTGGCCCAGTAAGCTTTGTATACATATTGCACTGAAAATGATGCACAACATTGCGTATGTTGACAGTATGCGCTGTGTGTCTTGTTTACGTTTTCTCACAGTACCTGTGGTCGATACTCAGACGGACTTAGTTCCTAGGATTATTGCAGCTGCAAAAGTAATATACTAACCTCTGGTATTCTTGAGCATGTTACACAGTCAGTGGTACATCTCTGTACATTCTGCCATGATCACGGGTGTCAGTATTTTGAACAGTTCTGTATTTGTTACATGCTGTACTGTTTGTTGTACCTTTTGGTCATTGCGTATTACAGGCTTCTTCACTGTTGTGAAGGTATTTTCACAGAAAGAAAGGTGACTGTCTAACAAATCAAATAAACTATAATTACATTATCACTCTGCAGTGAACTACTAGAGACTTTGTATCCCTAATACCAAAATACTTAGACAGTATGTATGAATAACCTTTGAAACTGTATCAGTGGAGTTCTGGTCTGCCTTGTGTACAGCCCTGGACAAGTGAACTAACCACATCACATGGTGCTGCTAGCATGGCTTGGAGATTGTGACATCAGTGGCACCTTCTCAGCTGCATTCCAATGATGTGGGAACTAATGCCAGGTTGGAAGCAATTTCCATATTGTTGTCAACAACTCTGTAATGAGCTCCATGTTTATGCCTGTTGGATGCACACCTGCCTCAGCTGTGGCATCTCTGTTATTGTGATCTGTTTCTGGAACTACCACTTTATTTACATCTTATTTTTCCAGCTGGAATACAAAAATTTGGTATAGAAATTATCACCCACTTGTGTAACCTTGCTCACTACATTTCACATCCCACACAAGATCACCATTACGGAGAACTCAAAACGTGGAAAAATTTTGGCTGGACTGATGAGTGATGGTAAACATAGTAATGCCAATGGTGGGGCACTAGAGCACCCCATTTCTGAGCTGCACCGTTGTCAAGATGATGCAGTTCTCAGCAAAACTCCACTGATAAGGATGTTAGTGTTAATACATTGGTCACCTGACCTCAGTCATACAGGGAATATCAGGAACACTATTGAGTGAAACAAGCCCTCCTTGAAACCAGCTGTGACCAATCTATGTGAGTTGCGGGTAGCAGTTGAGCAGTTATGGATGAAAATGCTTTCATTGCCTCTTTAGTCAGTGGTATGATACAGCACTGACCTCACTAGATGGAGATGGATTGAACATGGTTCTAGGTAGTATTTCTAATTCAGTTTGTCCAGATAATATAAGGGTTATTCAAAAAGAAATGAGCCAGAGCCTGGAATGCACAAACTGGTGACAGGAGAGTAATATTGTGGTGAGTGTAACAAGGTGTGGTTCTGAACAGAGTGTGGAAGTTCACAGCCCACCACTAGAGAGCACACCTGCACATCACGTGACTATACAGAGCTAGCTTCAGCATGCATCAATTGTCCAACACTGCCAGTCACATTGCAGACAGTGACTTGGTGGTATCAACAGAAGAGCAAAGAGATGTTGTTCATATTTTTGACAGTGGAAGGAGTAGGAGGAACAGACATTCATCAACGAATGTCACAAGTGTACAGAAAACACTGCATGTCCCTTTCAAGGATCAAGGCATGACACAAGCACTTCAGGGAAGAACAGGTGTCATTAGCCAATATGCACAGTCTGGAGCACCACACTGAATTACCAATGACATCGTCCATCTGGTGTATGCACACATTGCCCAGGACCACCGAGTGATAGTGAAAGCCATAGCCACCGTGGTCAGATTAAGCATCAGAAGAAGAGTTTATACCATCACGAAGGAACAACTGCACATGCACAAAGTGTGTGCCAAATGGGTGCCCCACAGTCTTCAACCACACCAGGAAGCATGTTGAATGGTCCTCTGTCTTGCTTATCTGCATCGCTATACCCAGGAAGGGAATGTGTTCCTGTCTTGAGCGGTGGTTGGAGATGAGTCAGGGTGTCATCACTTCAAGCCAGAATCAAAAAGACTAAGTCTCCAGTGGAAGCATCCAGGGTCACCACCACCAAAAAAAGCCAAGGCCATCCATATGAGTGCAAGAAAGGTTATACTGACAGTCTTCTTTGACCAAGGTGGCCCCCTTCTGATTCACTTCCTGCAGCACAGGACAACAGTGAATGCCCAGTCTTGCTCACAAACCTTGAACACCCTTCACCAAGCATTCAAATCAAAACAACCAGGCAATCTCACCCATGGGGTCGTTCTGCTCCACAACAATGCAAAGCCTCATATGGACAACACAGTCATAGCACTCCTGCAGAAATTCGAATGAGAAGCACCCGGCCACCCTCCATATGGTCAGGACCTCTCTCCCTGTGATTACGCCATTTTTGGTCCCCTTAAAAAGGCTCTGAGGGGCAAACGATTCACCTTGGGTGATGACATCCAGCTGTATGTGTGGAATTGGTTAACATCACAGCCTCGGAAATTTTATGAGACAGCCATTCACCACCTTGTGTCACAGTGGGACGGGTGTCTTAACAGCCAGGGTCTAACATACAGGTACTGGTTTCTGTAATTATGCCCCCAGCTTGTTTCTTTTTGCGTGCCTCTTATATAAAAACAATAATAATTACAATACAGGCTATCAAGACTACTATTTTTATCCATGATTATTTTTGTTTTATGGGCTTTAAGTTATGATCCAAGGCTTTTTTCTGTGCCTATTTGAATATTACAAAGGATCTATTCCCACTGGCTGCACAACTGGGGTATATAATGCCTCATGTGCATTCAGTCCATTTGTAGCCTACCAGATTTACCTGAATCGATGTCCTCAGCAGGTAGCACCTCTGCCAAAAACTGGCTGAAGCGTTGGTGGTGCTGTAGTAAATGATGCAGGCTGTACCAAAACTTGAACTTCAAACAGTTAAGTATCCCCTGAATGTTGTCTGAACTGTTGTTTATGGCCATTTCAGGCCACACATACTTTAGTTTGGTACAGATCATTGAGCCTCTACATACTGCACCCAGCAATTGTCCTATAGTTGCAGTAACCTAACACTAACACAACAGTCCACTATTGTTTAAATGTGACAAATAAACAATCAGCCTGAGTCACAAACCAAATAACTCTCTACAGTAGCAACACAGTTCAGACAGAACATCAGACTGTTTTTCAACACACATAGAATCATTAACATTAGTTAGAAGTATACAGTAGGACTTTGCTCTCGTTAAACAACACTCTCATGATATGTCAAGATCACCTGTGGTACATTTTCCATATAGGTTGACATAGGTGTTAATTAATATACAAACTCACTACAGATGACTCTTCCGTGGTAGAGATGGATCTAATAAAGAGTGTTATTTTGAAAACTACATAGCGCTTTAAACTTGGGCAAGGTTGGAGTTAACAGTTTTCAGTGAGCTAGAAGAACCAATAGAATTTTTGATTGCAGAAATTATTTCTGGTTACAAATTTATAAAAATAAATAGACACTATTTTTTCTGCAATATGAATCCCCTGGCTTATATGTATGAGTGCCTTATTGCAAATTACAGTGAATTTCATGAAATTGTTAATTAGTGCTTCAGTTATTTAGTAGTGTATGTCCTCTGATGCAGAAAAATTCAGGCAATAAAAGTACAGTATCGAAGTCCAGTTATGACAACAGAAAGTTATAACTTGAAATACAATTAACATGGAAGCACACTAAATTCAAGAAAAATAAAATGTGTTACCATAAAGTTGGAATATTTCACAATTGAACAATCTTGGTCCTAATATTGATACATGTCTGCTAGTTCACTTCAAATCTGCAGAGTCATACTGTTTGAATATTTTCAGTTAACAATATTTTCTAATTAACATTCACTCTACCCAAACTAATTATATCAGTAGGTTCTGAATAATCAGATGAGCGATTTGAGTAATTTTAGAAATGTAATAAATATAGCAAAAATATCTGCTAATTATTTGAGGAGGGAAAAGTAACAGATTTGAGGGGGAGGGAGAGCAGGTGTACCTACCTTAGCACATCTCACAAGCGTACATATGGACTACAAAAAGAATTAATACCTGGCTTCAGGAACATGAGCAACTCTCACCTGAGAGGCAGAGATAAATCAGTATCAGATCATGCTCTGTGACCATACAACCATCAATTAATTTCTCAAATACTGTCATTTTGTCAGGGTCCAATCATTACTATGGTAGCACATATAGAGAGGTCATAGAAATTCACAAAAAAAAGAGAGAGTTAAAAGTTGACAAGGTCTGAGCTTTAGTGTTAAAGAAAGCAAATAGCACCAATTCTTTCACACTATAAGCTCCTTAACACATGACAGCAAGATTCCATGATCTTAGGCATCAATCTGCTGATGTCACAAATATACAGTTTCTTGGATCCATATGAGCAGTTTGTCTTGCAGAACTTGTTTACATTTGAAAATGTTATCTGACTGTTTCTAGCCTCTGATGATATCTCCAGCATCAGAAGATGGATGAAACATAAACCATAGAAATATACCTTGGACCATGGCACAATACTGATAAAACCAAAATCAGCAAGGATACAATAATAAACAGTTACTAAAAATTTCATTCAATCTATTGTAAATTATGTTTTCATCTTAAAGGAAAATACTTGCATATATGAGGTGCTATCCAAAATTTTCAGAACTGGTGCTGCCATCTTTTGAAAACCTTACTTTTGGACTAATGGTCACCATCACCCTCAAAGTAGCTCCCATCTGAACATACACACCAGTCCCAGTGCTTCTGCCACTGGTCAAATGTTTTCTGGAAGTCCTGTTCTTGAGGGTGTTTATCACCACCAGTGATGCTTCTTGAATCCTCTCTAGAGTGTTGAACTGATGGCCTTTCAACTTGAGTTTCTGTTTTGGGAATAGCGCAACGTTGCAAGGTACCAAATCTGGTAAGTACAGTAGGTGGGGTACAACCGCCATGCTGTTTTTTGCCAAAAAGGTCCTGGTGAGCAAGGACGTGTGACAGGGCATGTTGTCGTGATGCAGCAGCCAGTTCCCTTGATGCCAAAGTTTGGGCTGTCATTTCCACAAGTTTTCACAGAGCTGTCACAAAACATCACAATATTATGCAGAATTCACTGTTTGGTTGGGTGGGATCAATTCTTTGTGCATAATTCCCTTGGTATCAAAGAAAACGATGATCATGCTCTTCACTTTGCTTTTCACCTGTCTCTCTTTTTGGGTCTTGGAGAGCCCAGGCTCTTTCACTGGGACAATTGTTGCTTTGTCTCTGGGTCATAACAATAAATCCAGCTCTCATCACTGGTGATAACCCGTGACAAGAAGGTTGGATCATCAGATGTGGTCTTACTAAGGTCCATTTACACTTCAGCAGGCTGTGCCTTCTGATTGGCATTCAAGATCCTTGGCACAATTTTGTGGCAATACGATGTGTACATTCGTTGACATGTCCCATAACCAATACCCACTTCCTGCACAAGGTCTTGAATGGATCGACGTTGCTCCGCATGAACCAATTGTTGAAGTTTGGCAACAATGTCTAGCATTGTGTGGCTAACAAGTCTTCCAGTGTGAGCATCATTTTTGACATCTGTAAGGCTGGCCCTGAACTGAGCAGGCCACTCAAACACACACATACGGCTCATGCTCTGTCCCCCAAACACTTGTTGAATCATTCAAGGGTCTCCATAGCACTGTTCCTGAGATTCACACAGAATTTGATACACTTGTACTGTTCTGTTTGCAGCTCCATCGTAAAATCGTGACACACCAAACACAGAGTATTACGGAAATCACTGTGGGACATGCAACACAACCTCCCAGCTGAATGCCATTCCGCACACTGACTCATCAGATATGCAGCTCTCACCATCTAGCAGTGCAAAGATCTACTACTCCTGCTTTACAGATGGCAGCACCAGTCCCAATAATTTTGGATTCCATCTCGTAGCGATGTGCTGTTTACTTCCTATGGCTAGGACTGTACTTGCACGGCCAATTTGATATTTGTTATCAACAGCATGTGTCACAATACAGGCTAGTGTATAATTAATATTGGTTCTTGATATGCAACTAAGAGGAATCCTCAGTTTTTATTCTACAAAATAAGATAATTTTAAGTGTGAAGAAGTCTGCCCTGCAAGTATTTGTCAGGGGTGTAGCCTCATACAGAAGTTAAACATAGTTATCAAGAGGAGAAAAAATTATTTGACAAGTGGTGCTACAGGAGAATGCTGAAGATTAGATTTGTTTATCACAAAAAAATAATGAAGAAATACTGAACTGAAGTAGAGGGAGAAGAATTTTATGACACAACTTGACTGAAAGACGGTATCAGTTGATAGGATACTTTCTGAGACATGACAGAATAATTAATTTGATGATGGGGTGAAGTGTGGATGGGTAAGTGTAGAGAGGGGCCAAGCCTTGGCTACAGTAAGCAGGTTCAGTGAATGTAGGGTGCAGCAGTTATGTGGAGACAAAGAAGTAGAAGAGGAAAATGTTGTAATTGTGAAAGGCAGATGTTGCAGGTTCAAGTCCTGGTCTGGCACACAGTTTTAATCTGCCAGAAAGGTTTCAAATGAAGGCATGCCCTGCTGCAGAATGAAACTTTGTTCTGGAAACAGCCCCCTTAGCTATGGCTAAGACATTTCTCCACAATATCCTGTGTTCCATTAGTGCTAGTCTCAGTTATACAGGGAAACATCTGTGAAGTTTTTAAGATATGAGAATAGGTGCTAGTGGAAGTAAAGCTGTGATGACTTAGGGGTACCTCAGTCAATAGGGCAGGTTCAAGACCCAGTTTGGCAAACAATTTAAATCTGCCAGATAATTTGATTCTCAGTCTTGTTTACATGAAGGTCAACATCCATTCAGTTCTTTTACTTGAATTCCAACAAGAACTTTCAGTTACAACATTTAGTAAGCTCCAACTAGGCATAAAACATTGAATTAAGGACACACACACACACACACACACACACACACACACACACACACACACACACACACAGTAGTAATGTTCACAGCAAACAGCAGTAGCAAATGAATAGCTGATGAAATTCAAGCTTTTTTAAAAAGAAACATGTCATTCTCATTTTTTACTATGTTAAATTTATGTCAGAAAAACATAAGGCTGTTCTACAATGTAAAGGCACTTTGTGGTTTAATATTTTTACCAAAAATCTTCAAAAATTCTCCACCGGTTTACTTCCAATTTTTACCTGATACCCTAATAAACAGTCTGATACATATAGGCTACACATTTTTTAATTATAGTGAAAGGTTTTTAGCAAAACTCTTAGAAAGTTATTGACTGATTTACTGCAGATTTTGACCCAATACTCTAATAAACGTTTGGACAGACACAGACTACACATTTTTTTATCTGTGGTCTGTAATTATACATACACTATATTGATGAGAAAGATTGCTAGCAAAAATCTCGAGAACTTTGGGACAAAGCTATCTCAAATTTTTACATGTTACTCTGATAAATGTAAAGATGTATATATGCTACTTTTTCTTTTCTCGCCATACATGTGGGGTGTGTGTGTGTGTGTGTGTGTGTGTGTGTGTGTGTGTGTGTGTGTGTGTGCGCGCGTGCGCATATGTATGTGTATGTGCATGTACTATACCTCTATATATAAAATGCAATGTCTTGACTGACTGACCCATCATCGCCCAGCCCAAACCATTAAGGATAGAAACTTGAAATTTGGAGAAGGTCTAGATCTTATACTGTAGGCATTAGTTAAGCAGGGATTTTTCAAAATTCAACCCTAAGGGGGTGAAATAGGGGATGAAAGGGTTTTTTGAACAATGTTACTATTAATGTAATTTTTAGCTAGGCCTAAGAAAACTGGTATTTGGTTTGTCAGCCAAAGATAAAAAAAATATGTGTTTCAGCATTTTTGGAAATTTAACCCTGTGGAGGTGAAATAGTGGGTGAAAGCTCTTCTTGAAAATATATCATTATTAAAGAACTACTGAAGTATTTTTAAAACTACATCTATGGACACTGGTATTTGACTTCTCAGTTACAAATTAAAAAAAATGTTTCAGTGCTTTTGGAAATTGAATTCCTAAGGAGGTGAAATAGGGTATGAGATTTTTAATCAAAATATTTTATTGTGAAAGCATTCTTAAAGCTAAATCATAAATTTAAATTTGGCTTCTCAATTAGAAATAGAAAGATACGTGTTTCACTATTTTTGGAAATGCAACCCCTATGGGCATGAAATGGGGGATGAAAGTTTTTATGGAAATATTTCACTTTGCAAGTATTTTTGAAGCTAAATATTTGAAAATGGATATTTGGCTTCTCAGTTAGAAATAAAACATGCGCAAGTAACTGTTTTTGGAAATTCAGCCCATAATGAAGTGAAATAGGGGACAAAATGTTTTATGAATGTATTTCATTGTGAAGGCATTTTTGAAGCTAACCCCTAAGGGAGTGGTACAGGATCAGACTAATTCACTGACTCGCCCAGGTCAAACCACTGTGGATAGAAATTTGAAGTTTTGAGAGGGTGTAGATCATATACTGTAGGCATCATTTAAGAAGGGTTGTCTGACATTCCACTCAAAGGGGATGAAAAAGAGGATGAAAAGCTTTTTTAAAGTATGTTTCTATTAAGGGAATTTTGAAGCTAGAACTATGAAAACTGGTATTTGGTTTTTTGAAAGTATGTCTCTATTAAGGGAATTTTGAAGCTAGAACTATGATAACTGGTATTTGATTTCTCAGAATTTGTGGAAATTCAATCACTGATGATAAATAATTAGTATTTTTGAAGGCTACATCTACAACAATTGGTATTTGACTTCTCGGTTAGAAATAAAAAAAAAAAAGGTATCTCATTGTTTCTGGAAATTCAACTCCTAATAGAGTACAACAGGGAATGAAAATTTTTAAGCAAATAATTCATTACATTAAAAAAATTTAAAGCTAAATTTATGAAAATCAGTATTTCACTTATCAGTTAGATATAAAGAAATTGAAGAAATATATGATGAAATCAAAGAAATTATTCAGATAGTGAAGGGAGAGGAAAATTTATTAGTGATGGATGACTGGAATTTGGTAGTAGGAAAAGGGAGAGAAGGAAACATAGTAGGTGAATAGGGATTGGGGCTAAGAAATGAAAGAGGAAGCCGCCTGGTAGAATTTTGCACAGAGCAGAAATTAATCATAGCTAACACTTGGTTCATGGTAAGGCAGAGATTTAGGAACCATGTTTTAAATTGTAAGACATTTCCAGGGGCAGATGTGGACTCTGACCACAATCTATTGGTTATGAACTGTAGATTAAAACTGAAGAAACTGCAAAAAGGTGGGAATTTAAGGAGATGGGACCTGGATAAACTGAAAGAACGAGAGGTTATACGGAGTTTCAGGGAGAGCATAAGGGAGCAATTGACAGGAATGGGGGAAAGAAATACAGTAGAAGATGAATGAGTAGCTCTGAGGGATGAAATAGTGAAGACAGCAGAGGATCAAGTAGGTAAAAAGACAAGGGCTAGTAGAACTCCTTGGGTAACAGAAGAAATATTGAATTTAATTGATGAAAGAAAAAAATATAAAAATGCAGTAAATGAAGCAGGCAAAAAGGAATACAAAAGTCTCAAAAATGAGATCAACTGTAAGTGCAAAATGGCTAAGCAGGGGTGGCTTGAGGACAAATGTAAGGATGTAGAGGCTTATCTCACTAGGGGTAAGATAAATACTGCTTACAGGAAAATTAAAGAGACCTTTGGAGAAAAGAGAACCGCTTGTATGAATATCAAGAGCTCAAATGGAAACACAGTTCTAAGCAAAGAAGGGAAAGAAGAAAGGTGGAAGGAGTATATAGAGGGTCCATACAAGGGTGATGTACTTGAGGACAATATTATGAAAATGAAAGAGGATGTAGATGAAGATGAAATGGGAGATACGATACTGCGTGAAGAGTATGACAGAACACTGAAAGACCTTAGTCAAAGCAAGGCCCCCAGAGTAGACAACATTCCATTAGAATTACTGACGGCCTTGGGAGAGCCAGTCCTGACAAAACTCTACCAACTGGTGAGCAAGATGTATGAGACAGGCGAAATACCCTCACACTTCAAGAAGAATACAATAATTCCAATCCCAAAGAAAGCAGGTGTTGACAGATGTGAAAATTACCAAACAATCAGTTTAATAAGCCACAGTTGCAATATGCTAATGCGAATTCTTTGTAGACGAATGTAAAAACTAGTAGAAGCCAATCTCGAGGAAGATCCGTTTGGATTCTGTAGAAATATTGGAACACGTGAGGAAATACTGACCCTACGACTTATCTTAGAAGCTAGATTAAGAAAAGGCAAACCTACATTTCTAGCATTTGTAGACTTAAAGAAAGCATTTGACAATGTTGACTGGAATACTCTCTTTCAAATTCTGAAGGTGGCAGTGGTAAAATACAGGGAGCGAAATGCTATTTTCAATTTGTACAGAAGCCAGATGGCAGTTATAAGAGTTGAGGGACATGAAAGGGAAGCAGTGGTTGGTAAGGGAGTGAGACAGGGTTGTAGCCTTTCCCCGATGTTATTCAATCTTTATATTGAGCAAGCAGTAAAGGAAACAAAAGAAAAATTCAGAGTAGGTATTGAAATCCATGGAGAAGTAATAAAAACTTTGAGGTTTGCTGATGACATTGTAATTCTGTCAGAGACAGCAAAGAACTTGGAAGAGCAGTTGAACACGGAATGGATAGTGTCTTGAAAGGAGGATATAAGATGAACATCAACAAAAGCAAAATGAGGATAATGGTATGTATTCAAATTAAATTGAGTGATGTCAAGAGTATTAGATTAGTAAATGAGTCACTTAAAGTAGTAAAGGAGTTTTGCTATTTGGGGAGCAAAATAACTGATGATGGTCGAAGTAGAGAGGATATAAAATGTAGACTGGCAATGGCAAGGAAAGCATTTCTGAAGAAGAGAAATTTGTTAACATCGAATACAGATTTAAGTGTCAGGAAGCCGTTTCTGAAAGTATTTGTATGGAGTGTAGCCATGTATGGAAGTGAAGTATGGATGATAAATAGTTTGGACATGAAGAGAATAGAAGCTTTTGACATGTGGTGCTACAGAAGAATGCTGAAGATTAGATGGCTGGATCACATAACTAATGAGGAGGTATTGAATAGAATTGGGGAGAAGAGAAGTTTGTGGCACAACGTGACTAGAAGAAGGGATCGGTTGGTAGGACATGTTCTGAGGCATCAAGGGATCACCAATTTAGTATTGGAGGGCAGTGTGAAGGGTAAAAATCATAGAGGGAGACCAAGAGATGAATACACTAAGCAGATTCAAAAGGATGTAGGCTGCAGTAGGTACTGGGAGATGAAGAAGTTTGCACAGGATAGAGTAGCACGGAGAGCTGCATCAAACCAGTCTCAGGACTGAAGACCACAACAACAACATAAAGAAATATTTGTTAGGGGACTGAAGTTTGCTATGAAAATTTCTCCACAAGAAATGCAATAGGCATGATTAACAAAAACTTTGGACTCTAACTACCAGAATCGCTTTTTAGACAGAAGTACATTCAGAAAAGACCATGCCATAAGCTTAGACAGTGTTGCTATTTGTAAACAACAATTCAATTAAATAAAAACAAAAATATCTCTGTGGGCCATACAGCCTATGCAAGTGAAGCCTATTTTTTAAATATTTATAACATATGTCTATTTATCTGTCTACTTATACTTAATGTAATGTATAAAAACAAATTGTTGATCAACATTGCTAGCAAAAATCTCAAAAAGTGCTTGGCCTATGTACTTCAAATTTTTCACTGTAGTCAATAAACATTCAGATGGACATAGCTGATTATTTTTTAAATCTTTATGGTATACAAATATTTAATTTATACATTAAGACAGAAAAGTTGTTAACAAAAATATCAAAAATTTTTGGCTAGTGTATTTCAAATTTTTCATAATAATCTAATATATCATCTGATAGAGAAAATCTACATATTTTTCAATATATATATATATATATCCCATGCCACTTTCCTAGACGTTGACCTCCATCTGTCCAATGGCCAGCTGCACACATCCGTCCACATCAAACCCACCAACAAGCAACAGTACCTCCATTATGACAGCTGCCACCCATTCCATATCAAACGGTCCCTTCCCTACAGCCTAGGCCTTCGCGGCAAACGAATCTGCTCCAGTCCTGAATCCCTCGACCATTACACCAACAACCTGAAAACAGCTTTCGCATCCCGCAACTACCCTCCCAACCTGGTACAGAAGCAGATAACCAGAGCCACTTCCTCATCCCCTCAAACCCAGAACCTCTCACAGAAGAACCCCAAAAGTGCCCCACTTGTAACAGAATACTTCCCGGGACTGGATCAGACCTTGAATGTGGCTCTCCAGCAGGGATACGACTTCCTAAAATCCTGCCCCGAAATGAGATCCATCCTTCATGAAATCCTCCCCACTCCACCAAGAGTGTCTTTCCGCCGTCCACCTAACCTTCGTAACCTCTTGGTTCATCCCTATGAAATCCCCAAACCACCTCCCCTACCCTCTGGCTCCTACCCTTGCAACCGCCCCCGGTGTAAAACCTGTCCTATGCACCCTCCCACCACCACCTACTCCAGTCCTGTAACCCGGAAGGTGTACACGATCAAAGGGAGAGCCACATGTGAAAGCACCCACGTGATTTACCAACTGACCTGCCTGCACTGTGATGCTTTCTATGTGGGAATGACCAGCAACAAACTGTCCATTCGCATGAATGGACACAGGCAGACAGTGTTTGTTGGTAATGAGGATCACCCTGTGGCTAAACACGCCTTGATGCACGGCCAGCACATCTTGGCACAGTGTTACACCGTCCGAGTTATCTGGATACTTCCCACCAACACCAACCTATCCGAACTCCGGAGATGGGAACTCGCCCTTCAGTATATCCTCTCTTCTCGATATCCGCCAGGCCTCAACCTCCGCTAATTTCTAGTTGCCGCTGCTCATACCTCACCTGTCTTTCAACAACTTCTTTGCCTCTGTACTTCTGCCTCGACTGACATCTCTGCCCTTACTCTTTGCCTTTAAATATGTCTGCTTGTGTCTGTGTATGTGCGGATGGATATGTGTGTGTGTGTGTGTGTGTGCGAGTGTACACCTGTCCTTTTTTTCCCCTAAGGGAAGTCTTTCCGCTCCCGGGATTGGAATGACTCCTTACCCTCTCCCTTAAAACCCACATCCTTTCATTTTTCCCTCTCCTTCCCTCTTTCCTGACGAAGCAACTGCCAGTTGCGAAAGCTCGTAATTCTGTGTGTGTGTTTGTGTGTTTTGTTCATGTGCCTGTCTGCCGGCGCTTTCCCGCTTGGTAAGTCTTGGAATCTCTGTTTTTAATATATTTTTCCCATGTGGAAGTTTCTTTCTGTTTTATATATATATATATATATATATATATATATATGTGTGTGTGTGTGTGTGTGTGTGTGTGTGTGTGTGTGTGTGTGTGTGTGTCTATAACACATAAAGAAGAACCATTGTTAGCAAAAATGCCAAAATGTTCTTGACCACTTTAGTTCAAAATTTTTTCTGTTATTCTAATGTACTTTTGTATGGGCATTGGCTATATAATTCTTTAATTATATGTGGGAAATGTTAGAAAAAAGCTCAAAAAGTTCTTGAACAATTTATATCCAATTTTACACAATGCTCTAATAAAAATTTGGACATACACAGACTGTATATTTGTAAATACAGTGAAACCTCTTTGTAACATTACTCCACAATGTTTTCCTTTATGTTACATTCATATTTTCTGGTCCCTGCCAAAAGCCCATATGCACAATGCTAAAATTTCCACTTTAGTACTTTCCCTCTATACAACAATTTCCTTCATGTAATGCTCATACTTTTGGCATTCTAACATATTATTTCCCTCTTTATAATGTTTAAGCAACTGGCGTCTATGCTTCATTTTCTGTTCTGTGGATATGCATAGGCTCCGAAAGGCCATGCTCAGTGTGTCACATTTCAGCATCAGTGACCGAGTCACATGAGATGTGATACACATTTTGCTTGTCATTTGTCGCCTTGGTGCTAGTTTTTGTTTTTTGCATGAGAAAATAGTGAACCTCTGTACAGTGTGTTTAACACTGTGCCCCTATTACATGATACACCTGAGGTGTGTACCAAGTGTACATGTTTGGAACTTCAGACTGGTGCACATTGTCCTATTACACGATACACGTGGGATATTCCTGGTGCAAATCTGCACATGCGCACTAGGTGGAATATCACTTGAAAATGGAAGAGGAATGAAGGATTTTTTGTAAAGTCATATTAAAAATTTCTGACAAGTGAGAGAGCTCAAGGTTCCTATCTCTTAAAAGTAATTGCAGGTCTCTTATTAGATAAAACAGAGTTTTGTTATTATCGTTGTGAATCATGCCTCAACAGCTTGTTTTGTATTATGACACTTGTTTACTTAAGGATACTTTATCTAAATTTATAACAATAATGGAAGTTCCAGGTTGGAACAATATGTAAAATAAGGGAAAGGCAACGACCCACCTACTGTGTAATGGATTGATGTGTGGGACATAGATGCACCTAATAGAAACAGCATACTAGCTTTCAAGCATTTGCTCTTCTTCCAGCAGTACCACAGACAACCACACAGACCCTAAATTTACATTTATATTTGTGGTAGTCATAGTTATTTTTTAATATAGTTATTTTTTTAATATTTCCCTGGCAGTGTCTGCAACCATTACGATTAGGGCAGAATGGTGATGACAACGACGAAAAGACAGACACGTATCAACTTTGGCTGGGAAGAAAGGGTGAATGTAGGGGGAATAAATTCCTATTAATGAAGGAATTTGAGGCCTGAAGATACACAGGAATTGTTTGTGAATAGATGTGTTGCACATCCCACAGATACTTCATTTCTGAAGAACGTAAAAGTGGTTTTCCTGCCAGCCAGCTGCAACGTAAGGACTTGAGGATAATACCTGTCCTGAAGCTTAAATACAGGATGGCTCTGGTAAGAAAGACTTTGAATACCATAGACACAAGAAAGCCAGGAAGCTAGTATAACTCACAGCTGAAGCTTAACATTTTACAAACTATGAATTTGATAATGTATTCATTATGGGAAGTGAGTGCAGAAACTATCAGATACTGTTTTCAGAAAGCAGGATTCCATGAAATCAAGATGGTTGTTCCAGTGGAAGAAGTTGGATGTGAATTGCAAGAGTTCCATGAATTAGTAGGCAATAATTCTGTCTTTTGTTGATTTTGCGACCACAGATGATCATGTGGCAACTACAGGAGGGCTGAGTGTTGGAGATTGATTGATGAGAGAAGAATGGAAAAATGGAAGTAAAATGAAAGTGATAGTGAGGTGGAAGGTGAACCTGTGCCCTCATGTACAGAGGCAGCTGAAGGATTTGAAATATGCAGAAGGTTTATGTTGGCCCATAGACTTGAGGACACAACAATAGTACGACTTTCTCATTTAGAGCAAGAAATGGTTCTGATACAATCCAGATCAAAGAGGAAGCAGACATGTTTGTCTGACTACTTCAAAAATCCTAGACATGTGCTGTTCAAGTTATGCCAATTCATAGAGTTTTTGCAAAAATTTGACTGAATTTTTATTTTATAAATTCATTATTAAAGTACTTGTTTTGCAGCTAATTCATTTTTAATTTTTGCCATTTACTGTGTTTTTCTGTTGTAGATCCTCAGTAAAATTTGACTTAAGTTTTAGAATTATCAATTGGAAATTGTCGTCTTTATAGTGTTTTCCTCCATACACTGTTCAGAATTCATGATCCCTTAAAAATGTTTTATAGAGGCTTCACTGTTCATGTAAAGTATAAATGCATGTTTCACAATAAAGGGGAAATATCATTGGCAAACATCTCGAAAAGTTCTTGACAGTTTTGCTTCAAATTGTTACACAGTATTCTACTATCATTCAGACAATGTACATATTTTCTGTTAAAACTGACAGTGAGAAAGTAAATGCTGTGCTGTGAAAAAGCAGTTTCATTTTCTTGCTCACAGTCGGTTTTAACAAAGATATCACGGCATGTGAACCATTAGACAAATTGTTTCTTCCTCAGATATTATTTCTCCTTGTATCAAAAATGGGAAATATAGGACAAAATAATGGTAATATTGTGGAAAAGATAGATTTCTACTCACCATACAGTGGAGATATTGAGTTGCAGATAGGCACAACAAAAGCAATGTCAAACAAGTAAGCTTTCAACCAAAATGGCCTTCTTCTTTAATTAGACAACATAAACACACACAGACACACAATGCAACTCACTCACACATGACCACTGTCTCTGGCTGCTGAAGCCAGACTGTGAGTAGCTGTTGTGATGGGAGACGTAATCTGGGTGGTGGGGGTTAAGAGAAGGCTGGGACATGGATGGGGGAGGGATGATTGGATAGCATTGGGGGACAGTAAAGTGCTGCTTATGGGAGCGTACAGAGATGAGATGGAGGGTAGGGTAGCTAGGTACAGTTGGGAGGTTAGACAGAGGGTACGGAGGAGGCCCAGTGGAAAAGGAGACAAACAGAAAGACTGTGGCTGCAGTGGTGGAATAGAGGGCTATATAGTGTTGGAGAGGGAACAGGGAAGGGGATAGGTGGGTAGAGGATATTGACTAAAATGAAGGTTGACATCACAAAGGTTCTGAGAATGTAGGATACATTGCAGGGAGAGTTCACACCTGTGAAGTTTAAAAAAGCTGGTGTTGGTAGGACAGATCTAGACGGCACAGGCTATGAAGCAGTCAGTAAAATGAAGGTCATTGTGTTAGGCAGTATGCTAAGCAACTGGGTGGTCCAGATATTTCTTGATCACAGTTTGTCAGTGGCCATTCATGTGACAGACAGCTTGTTGGTTGTCATGCCCATGAAGAATGCAGCACAGTGGTTGCACCTTAGTTTGTATATCATGTTACTGGTTTCATAGGTAGCCCTGACTTTGATGGGATAGGCAATCCTTGTGATGGGACTGGAATAAGTGGGGGTGGGAGAATGTATGGGACAGGTCTTGCATCTAGGTCTATTACAGGGGTATGAGCCATAAGGCAAGGGATCTGGAGCAGGGTTTGTGTAGGTTCAGTGGGCAGTGGAATACCACAGTGGGAGGGGTAGAAAGGATAGTGAATTGGACATTCCTCATTTCAGGGCACAATAAGAGGTAGTCAAAACTCTGGCAGAAAATGTGGTTCAGTTGCTCCAGTCTGGGTGACACTGAGTTGAGAGTGGAATGCTGCAGGGCAGACATTGGGACTTTGGGAGGTGGGGGCGGGGGGGGGGGGGGGGGGAGGGGGGATTGGGGGAGCTGACTAAAGAGATAAGGCACAGGATATCTGTTTCTGTACAAGGTTAGGAGCATAATTTCTTTCTGTGAAGGCTTCAGTGAGACTCTTGGTATATTTTAAGAGGGACTTCTCATCGCTACCGATGTGATGACCATTGGTGACTAGGCTGTATGTGAGGGACAGCTTGGTATGGAACAGGTGGCAACTATCAAAGTGGAGGGAGTACTGTAGTTAGTAGGTTTGATATGGACAGATGTGCTGATGTATCCACGTTTGAGATGGAGGTCAACACTGAGGAAGGTGGCTTGTTGAGTTGAGGAGGACCAGGTGAAGTGAGTGGGGGAGAAGTTGTTGAGGGTCTGGAGAAATGTGAATGGGGGACCTCACCCTCATTCCCTATCATGAAGATGTCATCAGTGAATCTGAACTAGGTGAGGGATTTGGAATTCTGAGTGGTTAGAGAGGTTTTTCCAGATGGTCCAGGGATAGGTTTGCATATGATGTTGCATGCAGGTGTCCATTGCTGTACCCTGGATTTAATTATAAGTGATGACTTCAAAAGAGAAGTAATTGTTGGTGAAGATATAGTTTGTCATGGCGACCAGGAAGGAGGTTATCAGTTTGTAATCTGTTGGGCACTGTAAAGGGAGGTGGCATCAATAGTGTCAAGCAAGGCACTGTGTGATAAAGGAACAGGACCTGTGGATAGTCGGTGGAGGAAATGGGTGGTATCTTTTATAGAGTGTGGTAGGTCAGGAGTGATAAGCTGAAGATGTTGATCTACAAGAGCAGCGATTCTCTCAGTGGAGGCACAGAAACCAGCTGTAATGGGGCATCGTGAGTGGTAGTGTTTATCAACTTTACAAAGTATATGGAAGCTGGGGAGTGGTTTGGGTGGGGAGGGATGAATCTGACAGCTGCCAGTGTCCTTCTGCCAGGTAATCCTTGTGGTTCAAAAGAAAAGTGGTGCAGCCTTTGTCAGCAGGTCAGGATCAGTTTTTAGATGGGGACTGCAGTTCTTTCTGTACATGTGAGATTAGCTTGCATGTTGTGGGATTTGGGGAATGATGGTTGAGGAAGGTGTGAGGTTAAGAAAATCTGGAAAGTTAACAGGGGGTGATTTGGGGACAGTGGTAGTGGATCACAGTTGGATAGAGGAGTGAACTGAGTCAGGCAGGGTTCAACATTGGTCTTTGGTTGAGTCTGATTGGTAGTGTTGGTGGCAAAAAAGTGTTTCCACTGTAGGGACTGGCAGAAGGAGAGAAGGTCTTTAACAAGCCTTGCATGATTGAATTGAATGTGGAGTGGGACAAAAGGTGAGGCTGTTCGGAAGGACTAATACTTCTGTGGAAGAAAGGTTCATGACTGTATTTTGTGTCTGTTTATGTTCCGGTTTTTGTATGATGGTATAAGGGAGTTTTTTGAGGATGGGGTAAATGTAGTAGGTCTATGAAGCAGGGCTTGTCAACTATGAGGGGATATGGGGGCAGTTTGGAGGTTGTTGAAGAGATGGTGGATAATGGTAGTCCAAGGCAAGAGCGGGAGGTGAATAGGTTGGAAAGTTTTTTGAGGGGGCATAGCGAATGGTGCACTGGCTCCTGGAGGGCAAGAGCTTCAATGTGTGAGATGGGGTCCAAGAATTTGGGAGTGCATAGCAGGAGAATTTTATGGATGGAGAGGAGGTATTGCAGGGAGTATGGGCCTGATTGACAAGGTTTTGCAGGGCTAATGTCAGTGAGGTTAACAACTGGTGGAATCTGAACAGATGAAGGTCGTTGTGGAATGAGGTGCCGCAGCCATAGATGTGTAATTTGATGGTAAGGCCATTTGAGGCGATTTTATGAGTCAAGCAACAACACAGGAAAAGTATGTGGGACTGGGCTCTGGTCAGGAATAAGGAAATTTCTCTGTACTGGCACAGATTGAATGGCCAAGGATCTATATTGGACGGTAAAAAAAACTTAAAAATATGCAAATAACACAGAAATATGTGCAAAAAATCCACAAAAATACACCAAAATATGTAGGAAAAATCACAAAAAAAAAAACGGAATGGATGAAATGTGGGGAAACAAAATGAAACCTGAGGCAGTAGGCCAATAGTGAAAGGCGAAAACCCACTGAAATAATGTGAAAACACAATTAGATCAAAGGAAAAATAATTAAGAAGACTGTAATGTGGGTGGGTATCTATGAGGAAGGGGTACAGCTGGTGTGACTAGATTAGGTGAGGTTAGTATGTGCAAACTGGAAAAAAGGAGGAGAAGGAGTGGAGGGGGGGGGGGGGGGGTTAGTAGGAAAAGGTACAGGTTTTGTGGTGCAGGAAGGCACAGCAAATAACATGCAAAAATATGTAAAAGTGATGCAGGAAGAGTGATCAATTTGAAGGTCTAGGATTAATGACATCTGTGAGAGAAATGTAGCACATGAGATGCTGCACTAGCAATCAGCGGGCATGTAGCTGTGTGTTGTGGCAGCAAAGACAGTTGTTACAGTGTGGCTCTTAAGTAGGAGTGTGTGGTGCAGTTAGGAAGGCAACAAGTGAAACACAGGAAAGCGGAGAAAGAAGGACAGACACTGAGTATTGTAATGCATTAGAAAATAGTAACAAAGGAAGACAGTACTTGTTACGGAATGGAAGAAAAGCCATTAGGCAAAATCAAACAGTGGGAAATCCAGGATGAAACAATGACAATATTATAAAAAGGATAGATTGCTACTCACCATATAGAGGAGATGTTGAGTCACAGATAGACACAAAAAAAGAAAACTGTCAGCTTGTGCTAATGTATTACTATACTCACTGTCCATCCTTCTTTGCTGAGCACGCTTTCCAGCAAAAATTTCTTCATTTTATTGAGTTCTTAAAATTCTGTGCCATTTGCATCCTTCCTACCAACACCATGTTTTCTGAATTGTGCAGAAGGGAACTCTCCTTACAATAGCTCCTACATTTCCGTAACCCTCCTCGCCTCAATCTTCATTAGTCATTAACCTTCACCCATCCATCCTCTTCCCTGTTCCCACTCCAGCTCTATACATCCTTCTGTTCCATCAATACACCCCTAGTCTTTTTAATTCTCTACTTTTCCACTACCTGCCACCCTCCATCTAACCTCCCGATAGCACCTAGCTGTCCTACCCTCTCTCCACCTTATCCCTTTATGCTCCCACTAGCAGCAACTTACCACTCCCAACCCCTGACCTGCTATCTTTATCCCTCCTTACCCCCATGACCCAGGTTGCTTCTCCCATCATGTGCAGCTGCTCACAGTGTGGCCTCAGCAGCCAGAGAGTGGTCATTGAGAGTGAGTTGCATTTGCATGAGAGAGAGAGAGGGAGAAGGAGTGTGTGTATGTATGTTATCCAGTCTGGAAGAAGGCCTTTTTGGCCAAAAGCTTACTTGTTTGACAATCTTTCTCTTTATATATAATTTTAAACAAAATGCGTAATGGAGTGCTCTTTTGTTTTCTTCATTGCAGACAGTTTTAGGAGTAAAGAGGAATATTGCATATATGGTGCATCGACTTGTTATTAGAAAACTGCTGTGAAATGGAAATCTGTGAAATATGAATTATCCAAAACTTCGCAGTCCTATCCACTCACAGAGTAAAACTATAAGAAAAACCATCATTGAAGCTACTATCCTCACAGATGCAGCAGTTCGAGAGGTCTCTCCTGTACCCCTCATATTAATTACTGCAATCAATTTACCTATTTATTTTAAGCAACCTCATTTCCCGATTGAGGTTGTGTTTGCAATAAAAATAGACAAGGCTCATGTCAGAGAGAGAGGGGAAGAGGAGGAGAAAGGGGAAGGAGGAGATTGTCAGAGAAGGGGGTGAGGAGAAATTGGAGAGAAATATTTTTTCAGGGGAGGGGGGGGGGGGGAGGTCGGAGACGGAGAATGAGAGTAGGAGGAGGGTGAGACGTACAAGAGAGGGAGGAGGAGAAGGAGAAGATGAACAAAGAGAGGGGGAGGATGACGTGGACAGAGAGAGGGAGAGAAGAGATTAGGACATATATACAATTCCCATACATATTCAGCTATTGTGAGGCTTTTCCATGTTAGCCGGTAATTTATGTTAAAGAAAACAACTGTTTGGATCTGTTAAGCTCTATCTTGACTCAGGTGACATTCTTAAAGACTGCTGTTCAAGGTATTTATCAGACCGTGATGAATGAATGAATCAATCAATGAAATAATATTGGATCATAAATCAGTCAAAATGCACATATGTGTTAACTCTTGTACATAATTATGCACAACATAATAAATACATTTTTTGAGATGAAAAAAATTTTAATGTGTGCAAATGAAACTGAAAACTGTATAATACCACATAATATACAAAGGTGACTGCTTTAATCTCATATTTATTGTATACCATAATATACTGATAAGATATTCATTTACAGCCAAGTTATTCTTCATCTCATTGGACCTATCTCTGATAACATAAAGAACCTTATAAAAAACAGCACCTCATATGAGCTAATCGGATTGCACAGTCTTTGGCATTGTGATGAAGAACCACCCCTTTGGCATTTAACAAATGCTGACAGGAGAACTATAGCAACTGATGGTACAGCTTATCGTATGTGCCATGGTAACTTTACCTCAGGTGCTCACTGGGGACCAGTAATGAAGCTGAAGGTAAGTACTCATGTTTGAAAGTATGAGAAAGCTTTTCATGTATGTTTAAAGTGCAAATAGTTTTTTATAAAGTATTTGTCTTGACAAAAATATGAATCTCTAATGATTTTTCAAAGTGAACATGATACAGACAGAATATAAATAATGAGAAGAGGAAAGACAACAAAACCATTCAGGATGCTGAATAAGCATTGAGCATTGGTTAGGCACACAGAAGATGATAACTGCAGCTCAGCTTGCAATTTAGAGATGTGGGACTGACTCCAGCCCACCCATTCCACTCAGGACTTCCATTCCTGAGTGCTTACTTATGATTAAATTAGCTGAGAAAACTGCCATTGCCTAGGTCAGAATATATGTAATGGGAGAAGGAATGAATACCATTCTAGGTATGAAATGCCTACAGATGTATATGTCATTGAGGATATTATGAGTGCAGTTATGCTCTTAAGAATCAAACAATGGAAACTCCAGGTAGGAATACAACAATATAGGAAAAGACAGATTGCCACTTACTGTAAAGGAGACACGTCAAGTTGCAGATAAGCACAATTAAAATGCACTCACATAAAGCTTTCAGCCTTCATCAGTAAAATATGCATGCACACAAACACACACACACACACACACACACACACACACACACACACACACACACACACACACACACAAATGTGTGCATGAGAAAACACACCTCATGCTCACACAACTGCAACAAACTGGAGTGTCTCGGGCTGGAATCCTATCAATTCATAGATTAAAACTATGAGAAAAATTGTAATCAGAGCTACTATCCTCACAGATGCAGCAGTTAGTGAGGTTTCTCCTGTACCCCTTTTATTAATGATTCCAACAAATTTACCTATTCATTTTAAAAGTAACTTCTGCCCAAGATGCTGGAGTTGGTCGCGTGTGCATGAGGTGTGCTTGCTTGCTTGCTTGTGTGTGTGTGTGTGTGTGTGTGTGTGTGTGTGTGTGTGTGTGTGTGTGTGTGAGTGTGTGCGTGCGTGCGTGCGTGGGTGTGTGTCTTTTACAGATGAAGGCTGTGGCCAAAAGCTGTATGTGAGTGTCTTTTAATTTTTCCTGTCTGCAACTTGAGGGTCTTCTTTACGGTAAGTATCCTGTTAGTAAGGTAGTTTGGTCATGATGTGTGGCATTGAGTGAGTGTGGTGGGCAAAAATCTGTGAAATATGGAGCAATAAATACTCTTACATAAAGCTAAGTAATATATGACTTACAAACTTTACCATGTATGTGGAAATGTTTTTATTGTTTCCTTCACAACACAATGTAATGGTGACAGCGTCCTCAACATGTTCCATCCATTCTGTGATGGATGATAATACTCATGAAGAATAATGCAAAAGAAGAATAAGCAAAGTCATTTACAAAAGCATGCTAAATTATGAAAAGGAATATACCCAAAAAGAATAATTTTCTGAAATCACTGTAGTGTACCACTCTATTATTCATGTGTTACTTTCAAGTATTTTTATCTTTGAGTGTATGTGAATTTTTTTCTTTGTGTATTTGTTGATTTTTGGTAAAGTGTGAATGTCAAAAGCATTCTGAGAGATTAGAAACTGATCTGTTTGACATTACACATGATGATTAAAGAGTGAACGATGAAATGGGCAAGCATCATATTATGTCGGATGAATAAAACTATAAACACATTTTCACATGTATGGTAGACCCCATATGTCACAGAGTATATAGCTTTCCCTAAAATTATTTATCACTCCATATTTCATGGATTTTTTCTCACCACGCTCACCTCCTCCTGCCATGCAAACTCCCACAGCTTGAGACCAAGGGCTATCTCTACCACAACAACCACAAAATCACAAACACACACACAGAATTTCGAGCTTTCGCAACCGGCGGCTGCTTCATCAGGAAAGAGACAAAGAAAAGGAAAGATGAAAGGATGTGGGTTTTAAGGGAGAGGGTAAGGAGTCATTCCAATCCCGGGAGCGGAAAGACTTACCTTAGGGAGAAAGGATAGATATATACTCGCGCGCGCGCACACACACACACACACACACACACACACACACACACACACACACACACATCCATCCATACATACACAGACACAAGCAGACATATTTAAAGTTTAGAAGTTTCTTTCTATTTTATATATATAAAATAGAAAGAAACTTCCACATGGGAAAAATATATTAAAAACAAAGATTCCAAGACTTACCAAGCGGGAAAGCGCCGGCAGACAGGCACATGAACAAAACACACAAACACACACACAGAATTACTAGCTTTCGCAACCGATATATTAAAAACAAAGATTCCAAGACTTACCAAGCGGGAAATCGCCGGCAGACAGGCACATGAACAAAACACACAAACACACACACAGAATTGCTAGCTTTCGCAACCGATGGTTGCTTCTTCAGGAAGGAGAGGGAAAGACGAAAGGATGTGGGTTTTAAGGGAGAGGGTAAGGAGTCATTCCAATCCCGGGAGCGGAAAGACTTCCCTTGGGGGAAAAAAAGGACAGATGTACACTCGCACACACACACACATATCCATCCGCACATACACAGACACAAGCAGACATTTGTAAAGGTTGATGGTCATCCCCACAAATTCTATCATCATTGTGAATGGCAGCTTGAAACATGCAACACGCCATACACACAGGCTGGCGGGAGGAGTGTTATGCCATGGAAGATGTTCTCCTGTACTTGTGTGGGACTTGCGGTAGCACTCAAAAGACATGCTGACAGCTGTGAACTCCCTGCATCCTTTCATGCTTGATGTATTCCCCGATGGTGATGTCATGTTTCAACTGCATAACTGTCCATGTCTTGGAGCCAGAATTGTGCTACAGTGGTTTGAGGAGCATTGTAGTGTACTCACATTGATGGCTCAGTGACCAAATTTGCCTCCTGTAAATCTTAGGGAGCCCATCTTGGTCACTATTGGGCACCATCACGTTCTACACAAATCAACAACCATTATTTGCACTAATTACATGACCTATGTGTAGACATCTAATGCCTCATACTTCTGCAAACCTACCAACAAACTGTTGGATTCCTGATAATCAAAATCAGTGATGTATTTCATTCCAAAGATAGACAAACAAGCGGTTAAGCAGATGATCATAATGCTTTGGCTCATGAGTGTATATGAAGACTGAAGTGACAAATGAAAATTTGTAAGGCTGGGATTCAAGCACAGGTGCTAACCACTACACTGCCTTGGCACAGCTGTTTTGCACAGCTGCACAGATTACCCTATCATGCCTCTCTCCTCAATCCAAATTCCTATTCAGACATCAGCCCATTTGGCATTCCCCTTAATCTTGAACACCTTTGCAGAGGCTCTCCAACTATATTGAAATAGCATCTCAGTATCGAACAAAATGGTGCAGCCTGCTTGAAACATAGGGATAGGTACTTTTGTAAAATGAAACTGTATGGTTCCAAAGCCTTATGAAGTCTCAAATATCTATTATGTATATACACAGACAGAAGCAACAATTGAAAATGTGTACTAAAGCTAGGATTTGAACCTAGTTCTCCACCTCACTAGCCAGATGCACTAACCAGTAAACCTCATTGGGAGAGTGACTGTGTATAACTGCACAGACTGCGACGATTGTTCATCTGATGTACTTTCCAGTTTCAGTCTATAGATGATTATGACAGGGTAAGAAGTAAAGCTGAAACTGCCACAGGACTTCCATTCTGAAAGATAAGATTTTGTAGTCACTTTTACTGGTACATATGTTTGTCAGCAGTACTAAACACATCAGCATCTGAAGCTACTTGATGATCAGAAGTGCCATCTTACAAGACTATAAGATAGCACTTTTGCAAGATATTAAGTTCAATAAAGAGAATTACTACTTCATAACTCAAATAAGATCCACCTGACAAAGAAAAAGCATTCAACTAGTACACGCGTGTAGTTTAAATATAACTCAAAGAAGTATGATTACAGAAATAATCCCACACATTCGGAAAGGGTATTGTCAGATTAACAATGTAGGTATTATTGAAACATAATGTTTCTACATTGAATCTTTTCACTTTGTAGTTTTTATACTGCTTTCCTATACCATGGTTAGATATTAACTATTCCTTCCAGACTATAAAACTATTTGTTAACAAACTGTCATTATCTAAGACTGAAGCTACTAATTGCTCACCAATGCAGCAGCAGGATGGTAGGGAGGGGAGGGGAAATTATAACACAAAGCAGTATATAAGAGATAAATGACATAGAATAAGTCATGAGACCCAAAAAGGATATTGGAAAGATAATATAACTAGATAGATAAGAAATCTCCTCACCAAGTGGTGGCACGAGAAAGCACATATGGAAGTTAAAGAAATGTCCATGCTTTCAGAGTCAGGGGCTCCTTCTTCTGGCAGAAGGGTTGAAGGGGAAGGAAAAGGGATGAAGGAAAAAGACTGGTAAGATTTAGGAAATGAGAAGAGTTATGGAATAGTCAGCCACAACCCTGGATCAGGGGAGACTTACCAGATGAGATGGGAAGGAAAGACTGATTGTTTTAGACTGCACTGGAGGGATTTGGAAAGGTGAGAGCTTAAAGGTGGAAGATAAGGTAATAATCAATACAGATTACTGACAAAACATCATGTAAGTGTTAAAAAGAGCAGAGAGCTAAGAGCATTATACCTGGTAGACAAGGAGGTGGGAGGGGAGGATGAGGGTGAGGAAAAAAATAGACAGGTCAGACAATGAAAGATATAGAAAACTAAAAATGGCTGAACATGGGAATAGCTACTGAAAAGAAATGCTGAAACCAAAGGAATGAGAGAATTTATGTAAATTAAGGCCAGAGAAATTGTGAGATTTATTAGCTAATGGTGTAAGTTTTGTTAAAATGTTAAAATGTGATGCACACTAAAAAGTTCTCAGCATGGCACAAAAATGCCACTGAAATTCAATGGTGTGGGGGTGTAAGACGATTTCTGTGTGGGGATAGGTTGTGACAGTATTCCAGGGTGAGGAATCAGACCACTGGTAGCTTAGACAAACAGAATCAAAAGTCAAAACATTTTATTAAAACTGATGTACTACACTCACAGCATCTCTGTGAGGCAGTGCCCATGCTCCCTCCCCCCCACCCCCCACCTCCCCACAACACACATCCAGGACAGCACATAACAACAGCGAGCTGGTAGCTAATAGGACATGACATTGGTACCCAGGAATGTTGACTCCAGAAGCATTTGTGTGCACCCCAGTTAATGGAACACAACTGCTCCTGGTGGTGGATCTCACCCCTGTGAGTGACAGTGTGGGCCGCCTAGGTGTCTGCACCAGCACGGAAGGGTGGATGGCTGTACTGCCCTGATCTCATTCCGAAGCCCTCCAGGGCAAGAGTCTGGCTGCTGCAGTAGTGGACCAGGAGGCAGCCTCTGGTGGAGGAGTACCATGTCCAAGAAGGAGAACTTGGCACTAGCAGAAGGTGCAGTGGTGGAGGCCTGAACTTCTAGCAGCTGCACTATCCTGTACCATTCAGTCATCTGGCACAGTCCATTCATCCCTATAGGCACTGCTGGACTGCTGTCCCCTCTGCTAAGATTAATAGTTATTTATATTGATCTGTGGCCCCCATTTTTGTACTATTGCACTTTTTCCAGTTACGCTCAGGTCAATAAATATGGGGCCTGGTGGTGTCTAATGGTTTAGCTCATCCTGCAAGATCTCTGTTTCACCATTGCATTGCATTATCACAATAACTGGCCTACCCCTTCATTTCAAGCACATTTTGTAATACATCTTACCCATTCTACCGGGACCAGGATCTGAACTAATGTGGGTTTGGGGAGGGGGGAGAAGGTTACACTTAATATAGGTGGAGATAGAACAGAACAGTGTCAGAGCTACTATGCTGCAGGTATCGTAACATTCAAGATCACATCTGCATGATGCTGTCCCTCCCTATACATACTATAGCAGCACTTTGACCAAAATATTCGTTTCTTGCATTATTGTGAGCTGGCTCAGGGAGTGGTGTAGTTTTGGTTACTGTGTTACTCAGGAAGGTTTCATTCTATGCTGGAAGTGAGTCCATTGGTTTGTGTGGCCAGTACATAATCCCCATAACCATGACTGGTAGATGTTAAGTTGAACCTGTTATGTTGCAGATTGTTCCACTGATTAATATTCCACAAACGCTTGGTTCCACTCATTTTGCCCCTATAAGTCTACCCTACTCACAGGAGTTTGCTACTGTCACATACAAGGGCAACGTACTTGAGGACAATATTCTGGAAATGGAAGAGAATGTAGATGAAGACGAAATGGGAGATACAATACTGCGTGAAGAGTTTGACAGAGTACTGAAATACCCGAGTCGAAATAAGGCCCCTGGAGTAGACAACATTCCATTAGAACTACTGATGGCCTTGGGAGAGCCAGTCCTGACAAAACTCTACCATCTGGGGTGCAAGATGTATGAGACAGCCAAAATACCCTCAGACTTCAAGAAGAATATAATAATTCCAATCCCAAAGAAAGCAGGCGTTGACAGATGTGAAAATTACTGAACAATCAGTTTAATAAGCCACAGTTGCAAAATACTAACGCAAATTATTTACAGATGAATGGAAAAACTAGTAGAAGCTGACCTTAGGGAAGATCCGTTTGGATTCCATAGAAATATTGGAACATGTGAGGCAATATTGACCTTACAACTTATCTTGGAAGAAAGATTAAGGAAAGGCAAACCTACATTTCTAGCATTTGTAGACTTAGAGAAAGCTCTTGACAACATTGACTGGAATACTCTCTTTCAAATTCTAAAGATGGCAGAGGTAAAATACAGGGAGCGAAAGGCTATTTACAATTTGTACAGAAACCAGATGGCAGTTATAAGAGTCGAGGGACATGAAAGAGAAGCAGTGGTTGGGAAGGGAGTGAGACAGGGTTGTAGCCTCTCCCCGATGTCATTCAATCTGTATATTGAGCAAGCAGTAAAGGAAACAAAAAAAATTCAGAGTAGGTATTAAAATCCATGGAGAAGAAATAAAAACTTTGAGGTTCACCAATGACATTGTAATTCTGTCAGAGACAGCAAAGGACTTGGAAGAGCAGTTGAATGGAATGGACAGTGTCTTGAAAGGAGGATATCAGATGAACATCAACAAAAGCAAAACGAGGATAATGGAATGTAGTCAAATTAAGTCAGCTGATGCTGAGGGTATTAGATTGGGAAATGAGACATTTAAATTAGTAAAAGAGTTTTGCTATTTGGGGAGAAAAATAACTGATGATGGTTGAAGTAGAGAGGAAATAAAATTTAGACTGACAATGTCAAGGAAAGCGTTTCTGAAGAAGAGAAATTTGTTAACATTGAGTATAGATTTAAGTGTCAGGAAGTCATTTCTGAAAGTATTTGTATGGAGTGTAGCCATGTATGGAAGTGAAACGTGGACAGTAAATAGTTTGGACAAGAAGAGAATAGAAGCTTTCAAAATGTGGTGCTACAGAAGAATGCTGAAGACTAGATGGGTAGATCACATAACTAATGAGGAGGTATTGAATAGAATTCGGGAGAAGAGGAGTTTGTGGCACAGCTTGACAAGAAGAATGGACCAGTTGGTAGAACATGTTCTGAGGCATCAAGGGATCAGAAATTTAGCATTGGAGGTCAGCGTGGAGGGTAAAAATCATAGAGGGAGACCAAGAGATGAATGCACTAAGCAGATTCAGAAGGATGTAGGTTGCAGTAAGTACTCGGAGATGAACAAGCTTGCACAGGATAGAGTAGCATGGATAGCTGCATCATGCCAGTCTCAGGACTGAAGACCACAACAAACAACTACATTGTCATACACAGAATAGACCCAGTGTAACCCTGCTTGTTGGAAATATGTTTTAGGTTCCATGGTGTCCCATGGACAACCCTGATTGCCTGTTTTCCTATAACCAGTTGAACTTTGCATGCGTCTGTGCCAGTCTGGCTTACCCAGGTTGGGCACACCATAATTCTTACACTCTGCCAGCACTGGAGCTTTTCTGCTGTCATTACCACATGCCTGCCCCCCCCCCCCCCCCCTCCATCCTCTACTGAACCAGTACATATTATAGTGCCTGGTCCATTCTAACTTCTATCAAAGCTGCTTGATAGTTCAGCCAGTAAATTCTGCTGAGCTGAGTAGGCTCCACGATGAATCTTAACTCAAGTGGCAACTTCTCCCACATTCTGCAGTCCTACCAAGTACTGCTCTGGTGCTAGAAGGACTGGACTCAGCTGTCCATGTACTGTGTGATATGAATTACTTCCTGTAAACTTGTCATTACGGCCCATACACTCCAATAAGCTGTCTGCTAGTGACTGCAATGTAAGGTGAAAACATATGCATTTGGGTTTTAGTTGTGATAGTTGGCTTAGTTTAGTTAGGTATTGCATGGTACTATTTCATATGCATCCTGTACCATGCTTCACAATGTTGTGTTGAAGGGTTACCTTGTTTTTAATGAATCTGTAGTTGTGCTGCCAATCAAGTGAATCTATACTGCATACTTTGGATTTTTATGAACATGTATCACGGTTAAACTACAGTTTGCCTGAATGCATTTGAATTGACATTGAAATTGGACACATACACAGCAATATTATACCTTTACACACGATATGGTAAAAGTGTAGATAGGGTCCAGTTGCATACTTAACACATTTCCTGCAGCAATGTTTTTGATGCTCACTATGTGGTATGACAGCAACAAAAGGGGGTGTGTCAGCTGATGCTTTTACGCAGCCAATGAGAGAGCGGTGTACAAATGGTAAAATGGTATGTTTGTAAGGAAGAAACATTGTACCATTCTCACATCAATATAGAAGCAAAATGTGATATGTATTCTCAGGTCCCACTGTAACCACAACCTCAGAAATCACAACATATTTGGAATGAACAGCCAAGTATCTGTGACAATGAAGATGTAAATCTCACAATGGTCCTATTAAGATGGTGGTTATCACTAAAAGTAACAATACCCCAGATGACAGGCATAATAAGCAAGAACAGCAGTGAAGATAAAACTAGGAGACCACCAACTAGAGTGTTTTACTTACCTTGGAAGTGTAATCTCCAGTGATAATTTGGTTAGAAATGAAATCACCAACAGAGTGCAAAAAGGATCTGAACTCTACTAACAAGTAAGATCACTTTTATGGGATGACTTGATTCCAAAACTTGCCAAATCGATGATGTTTAATAGCTATTTCATACCAATATTGACCTATGGTATTGAAACATTCAGTGTATTAGTATAGGTTGGCCTGTGAGCCAGCTATTGCTTGGAAACTGAACTCATTTCATATGACAAAAAGAGGATCATCAAGGCTGCCAGCATCAGAGATGAAATTTCTTAGTTCCACCATTCAGAAGACCAAGATGGACAAGTTAAGGAATTAGGAGGAGAGGAAAGAAGCCGGAATAATATAGAAGCAAAATGTGATATGTATTCTCAGGTCCCACTGTAACCACAACCTCAGAAATCATTGGATCGAATTGGCACATCTAGACTTAAATTGTACGTGCATGTGATGAGAATGGAGCCAACTAGAACAGCCAAAATAAATTTGGAAAGACAGCTGGATGGGAAAAGGCCTCAAGGAAGACCTTAAACCCAATGGATGCATGTGATTAAGGCTGATCTAGTGATCAGAGGATGGACAGTGGATGATGTTTTCCATGAACAGGTGTATTTGGACAGGGTAAAGTGGAAGAGGTTCATTACCAGTACCTGGGAAACTGGAACTGATAAATAATGATGATGAGTAGAGAAGATAAAAAATTAATGCAAACAATTTCTTTTTTATTATTTTATTCCCCTTTGTGTTATCAAAATGTAAGCAATCAATAAATGATGTAAGTTTAGAACAGATATAATGCTAAAGTTTTAGGCAGACACTTTGTGACAATAAAACAATTTGTATTATTCAGAATATGTTAAAAAGAAATTTTTCTCAGGGAACCTCTTAAAAAATTGGGGGATTGCCTCATATTCATGGTTGTCTTATACTCCTACACATGGTACCTCTCTCAGCCAATGTGTATATTCCTCCATATTCCTTGAAAACACAATTATATCATCAAGGTACACCACACATTGCCAAGGCTTTAATCCCCTAAGTACCCTGTCGAACAACCATTGAAGCACTGATGGCACATTCTTCAACCCAGATGATAACCTTTGATACTCATAATATCGCAAAAGTGCCAAGAATGCTGTTTTCAGTCAGTCTTCTAGAATCATATCTAGCTGATAGTACCCACTCCTTAAAACCATGTTAGAGAAATACCAACACTGCCCTAAGTGATATTGGGTATGGAATATGCATTGGTTACTGTTGTACTATCAGGTTGATGACAGTCACAAGAGATCCTGTATTTCTTGGAATCATCAGTTAACACTTTGGAGACTGGCCACTTGGAAGAATATTGAACTTAGAAAATTGGCCTATCATGCATTATTGAGAGAGTTACTAGCACATACGTAATTGATGTATCTTCAAGAGTAATACATACTAAAGAGGGCCAAGCTTCAAAATTTGTTTTTCATTTTGTGCGGTGACTCATTGAATAATTCCTTCCTCTTGAGCTTCCAAAATTTCTTGTTCACTCAGCAGAAGTGACATATTTGTAGCAGAATTACTGCAAACTGTGAAAGCTGATGAGCACACACACAAAATTATGTCATTGTGATCATTTTGGCTCAGACATTCATGACAGCAGCTGTTACATTTGCTAATGTTTCTTATAAAATAATTGTGGAAATCAATAACAGAAGGCAGCACCAGTCAAGGGACAAGTCACACGAAGTTCATACATTGTTCTCATATGAAATGAGTTCAGTTTTCAAGCGATAGCTGGCTCACAGCCCAACCTATACTTATACACTGACTTTTTGTCATATGAAATAAGTTCAGTTTCCAAGCAATAGCTGGCTCACAGGCCAACCTATACTAATACACTGAATTTTTAACACAAAGTTGCAACCCCAGCTGTGCTTGGGCTTGGTCTCCAAAATTCTTTGGCACAACCACAATGGTGTCTCACCATGGACTAGTGCTTCCCTCTATTATCCCATCAGCTAGCTGGAGGTTTGTGAAATCCTCCATAATAGGCCGCAAATGCCAAGGTATACACTGGTGCTTCACTCCTAGTTGGTGTTCAGTCTTGCATCTTGGGTGTCATTGACAATGGACCCTGAGGATAAACCAAGTCCTTGAACTCCAGTTAGTAATTTCTCCATTTCTGCCCTCTGTTTCCTGTAGATACTCCACCTTTTTATGCAATGCAGTTTTAGCAATGGCCTTTGGCTGACCATGCCAGGATATCCAGATTCATCACTAACAGACCCTTCCTTAGCCTCTCTTCATGATGCCAAAATTATCAAAGTTCACGGGCACCAACTTCCTGCCATCCCCCTCCTGTATACGTACAATACTTCTCCTTACAAAACAATGTGATGCATCCAATACATTACTCTGTTTTAGTGGCTCTATTAGACATAACATATCAACAGGTAACTCCAGTTATATAGTCATCCAAAGGAACTTTCTGGTGCCCTCTGGCTTGTCCCTTAAGATAGATGCACCTTGCAACAGTTCTTCACTGGTGACAGCTTCCCTCAGCAACCATAATGTCATTGTGGCTTCTATGTCAGTGGAAGTTGCAAAAATGCCAAAGAAACAGCTTAGAGTTTTATTGTTTGGGAAAGCAAATAAAAGTGTCATTAATGAATATCTTCATAGTCAGCTCCAAGCATTCACTGCAGGACACAAAGATATTGAACATCTTTGGTCAGAATTTAACAGTATTGCACACCACATGCTAGAGAAACATGTGCCTAGCAAAAATATAGGGGAGGGAAAGGATCCACCTTGGTTTGACAAACATATCAGGAAGTTGCTGAGAAAACAGAGAATTTTGCACAATCGTTTTAAACATAGTCACTGCCCTGCTGACAAACAGAAATTATGGAAAATGAAAGCAGCTGTCAAAAGGTCAATGAGCGATTCTTTTAACAAATTTCAAAGCAATATTTTACCTGCAGATTCTAAAAATAACACCAAAAAATTTTGGTTGTACATAAAATCTGTGAACACTACAAATAATTCAATACCTCCTCTTGCTGGTGGCACAGGTAATGCAACAGATGATGAAAAACAGAAGGCCAAAATTCTAAACCTAGCTTTCAAAAACTTGTTTATGGTAGAGGACTGCAACACCATTCCCCCTTTCAGTTATCAAACAAATGCAAGGATGGCTGACATAGTGTTTAGTGTATCTGGGATTGTAAAACACTTAAGATCCTTAGACGCCAGGAAGGCATCTGGTCCAGATGGTATCCCTGTAAGATTCTGGTTGACAATGCTACAAAAAGAGCACCATTCATATCCATCATCTATCAGAGATCACTGGAACAGCAGAAAGTTCCATGGGGCTGGAAGAAGGCCCAGGTCATAACAATCTACAAAAAGGGTAGAAAATCAGATGCACATAACTACTGGCCAATTTCACTGACGTCGATTTGTTGTAGAATCATGGAACATATTTTGTGTTCAGACATAATGACCTTTCTAGCCTCTGAGAAGCTCATCTGCAGAAATCAGCATTGCTTTAGGAAACAGCAGTCATGTGAGACACAGCTGGCCCTCTTTGTGCATGATATACAACAAGCTCTAGATACTGGCTCCCAGGTTGATGCCATATTCCTCGACTTTCAAAAGGTGTTCGACTCAGTTCTGCACTGTCACTTGCTCCAAAAAGTGTGTGCTTATGGTCTATCCAATGACATATGTAGATGGATAGAAAGTTTTCTGGCGGACAAAGAGCAGTATGTCGTCCTGAATGGGGAGGCTTCAACAGAAACAAGCGCCCCTGTGTGCAACAAAACCCTATGTTTCTTGCTCCTCACATTCTCTAATGTAGCACACTTCACCTGTGCATATGTAGTGTACTTGATGCATCAAAAGTTACCATGATCACCACTTGCAGACTTGGGGTTCTCTCTTGCATTTAATATTAATCCATTTCCCCCTTGCCACCTCTGTTACTGCTTCCACTATTCTGTTCCATCCTATACACTCTGTTAAGGCTATCAACATTGCCTCTCAATGTCTCCCATTCCTGCAATAGCACTTCACATATGCAGAAAATATTTGCCATTTATCCCACACCACATCAGTCTTCTTAGATTCTGTTGCTAACCTGACACCAGAATACATATCTTGCAGGACACCAGTATGAACCTGTCTTGACATATCAGGTGACAGGCCCCTCGGGTGACAAGTATCCTGTGCTTTGCTTCCGGTAGCATAACTGTATTTGCCTCATCACTCTTTCCTAGCTTGTATGTATCTACATTAATCTTATGCATCCCATTAGCAAAATTCTCCATTACCTCACTGTGCCTTTTCATGATTCCACTTAATTGTTCCCAAAAAAAACCTCATAATGTTTCTCTTTCTATATCACTGCAGGAGGACCTGACCTGATTGCCCAAATGTATTTGCATTTTTCAATGCCTCCATACACCTAACAAAAGTTTTTGCCTCTCGTAGCAACTGCAGCTTTGTCACTTTCAACAACTGACTGTCTGACCAATTAGCCATCCCTGCTGACATTTTCAGGTTCTTCAAGACAGACACCATATCTTCAGCTGACCTACAAGAAAAAGGAGTACCAGTAATCATGCTGGTAGTTGTTGAATCTACTTAAGCCCCTGATGGCTAGATTGGCACCAACGGCTCATCTTTAATAGCCATTTGACTTAGTAACTCTGTTTTACCCATGTATAACTATGCTGCCTTTTTCAGTAACACCCACAATGCCTCTCACTTGGAAACATCCTGTGTCCATGACTCTGCCATTGCAAAACCTTTAGCTTCCATCCACAACAAAGACAGCAAAGCACCAATTCACAATACTCCACAAATGCTCCAAATAACAACCAATTTATACCCTACACCTTCTTATCAATCACTTTAAATGTAGTACACTGGCAGGATGGACATAATGGTGGCATGTACCTAACATCGATTCTGCACAAGGTGCTTTATGCCATGGCAGGGTGCACTGCAAACACCTGGCTGCAAATAGTGCTCCCTGAGTCCCATGAAATACAGTATGTCTATCAACTCTGCCAGTTTGATTAATATAACTTTCAAGTTCCAATGTATCTCTCCCCTTGACACTATATCTTCAGCACACACAATCAGAATCAACAGCTTGCTCACTCCACTCATTGCATGACTCCTGCAAGCTGTAGATGTGGCCTTGTGGTGTTTGGAAGCCCTAACATCCACTAACGTTCATCTGTTGTTGACTTCAGACACCAACTGAAGTGGTCCTGTGTATGGGACCATTTCTGTGCAGGGTTGGGTCACAGCAGTGTCCCAGGATGAGGGGGCAGTTCACTGGTAGCTTAGACGAACAGCACCAAAGTCAAAGTCAAAGCATCAAAGGCCTGACCATTTAGCAGTTGTGTGCTGTACCGTATTTCCTGGTCAAGGTGTGACACTCTCATCCACATAGCCACTGCTGGACTGCTCTCCCCTCTACTAAGATAAATGGTTATTTGTATTTGTTTACAGCCCACTTTTCATGCCGATGCACTGTTTCCAGTCATACTCAGAACAACAAATGTGGGACCTGGTAGTGTGGAAATGGCTTGGCTTCTCTTGAAAGAGCTCCATTTTAGTGCTGCATTGAATTATTGTAGTGCTGCAGTGAACCTTCAGTTTTTCCATGTTGGCATATGTTTCCTAATAAAATAATGATTGTGGTTGAAATAGAAAGAGTTAAGTGTAAGTTGATTTTTTGACAGTGATCAACATTATGCCCATTGTTTGGCAACACATGTTTCCTCCCTTCCTTCCTTTCTTTTCTTCTTTCTAGGCTGTTAAATTTGTTTGCTAAGCAGTCTATGCGTACCATGTAATTTACATTTTCATCAAAATTCAGGCCTAAGAACTTCATGGTGTTTGCTTCTGTGATATACTCATCATTGCAAATTACCTTTACTTCACTTCATTCTAATGATTTAGCTTCAAACTGCATCATTTTGGTTTTAGTTACATGTAGTTTCAGTCCATTTTGATGGAACCAAGATTCAAGTTTCTCTAAAGTATTTAGGACACTTCCCAGGTTTCTTCCCAGGCTCATTTTCAGTTGGAACTGATGTATCATCAGCAAATAAAACTGAAATAGCATCAGTAGCAGGTGGTTGGTCATTTATGTAGAAAAGGAAGAGGTAGGGACCCTATATAAAACCCTCCAAGACTCGTTGGTCAATTGTTTTCCAGTCTGAGAAGCAATTTCTTGAATTTGACATTATAATTACTCTTCGTTCCCCATCTGTTAAGTAAGAGGTGAACCATTGTAAAGATGGGTATCTCATTGCATATATATATAATTTGTTTAGAAGTAAGGACTGGTTCACTGAATCAAAAGCTTTTGTTGGATCACAGAATATTTCTGGCCTTTCTACACTTGTCCAACAAGGAGCATATCTTTTGAGCAAACACATTAATTGCATTTACAGTGCTTTTTCCTTGTTGGAATCCGGAGTGATTTTTAAAAATTATGACATTCACATTAAGAAATTTTTGAATTTGTTTTAATGAAGCCTTTTCAAATGCTTCCAGCAGAAGAGAGAGGGAGGTAATTCCTCACATCTTCTGTCAATCCCTATTTGAATAGTGGTTTTATCCCAACATGTTTTAATACATTTGGAAAACAACACTGACCAAGAGATCAGTTTCTGATAGCTGATAGCGGTTGTGAAATGATATTACACACTCTTCTGATTACAGATAAGGGTATTTCATCCCGTGTAAACAAGCTTTTGTTTTTTAAAGACAAAATTTCACTTTCCACATGCCTTTGGATGATTTTTTAAACTGTTTGAAAGATGTGTTTCCAAGCTTATGAAATTTACGTTGTCTTGACAGGCTACTATATCTTCATCTGACCTTACTACATTTAAGAAGAGTTCATTGAAACATCTGAACAGGGTTTATTAAAGACTCTTTTTCAAATCTAATTTTTGAAATATCATGACTTTTAACTTTGGTTCCTAATTCTGACTGAACAACTGACCACACTACTTTTGTATTATTACTATGGCAGAGAGAGAAAGTATTATTGACCAGTTTTTAGCTGCAGCTATAATTTTCTTGGATACAGTTTATTGTGTTTGACGTTCATAACAAAATCGATATTTCTGTTTGATTTTAACTAATTGTGAATTCTCCTTTTCATATCATTAAAAATTTTTATTCCATGTTTAGTCCACTTAAGTTTATTGCTTACTTTCTTTTGCCAAGATCTAGAAGAAAAAGATTCATTAAATCTGTCTAAAAAAACTGGTGATGAGCAGATGTAAACATTTCCTGTTACAGGGTTCAAACCTGGGATCAAAAAGAAGAAGATTACATGAACTCATCATGGGAACAGGAAACCATACCACTAGTGCACTCAGTAATCTGCAGTCCATTATCAGAGACAGAACAGATGAAAGTGGTCAGAAACTGTCAGCTAGTGACATTGTTATTGTAGGTCTTGCTTTAGACTCAGCTGACACAGAGAAACTGAATTCTTCAGCTGTGGAAGCTGTGGCAGAGGTAACAGCAGCTATGACAAGGCAAGACAAAGAAGTACTGGAAGAAGCCCAGCAGACAGCAGAAAGTAGTAATGTCATACTGATGAATGTGGACAGAATATTAAGTGAGATCGACATACATGATGTGCCAGATGAGAAAGGTAACACTATTCATAGTTTCTAAGTGTTTACAGCAAACTTTTTTAGCTCCTGTATTTTATTAATGCGTATCATCTCTCATTTATCCAGCTAATGCAAGAACATCTAATTAACTGGTCTGCTTAATATATGTTGTTTGGTACTGTGTTTCAATCTGTGTGTGGGCATTCTTGATCCACCTCAAGTATATTAGATTAGTAATTGTTCCATAGATCATGAATATGACACTTTGTAATGATGTGGAACATGTCAGGTTAATAAAAGGTGTCTATACAAGATATTACATTACACAAAATATTACATGACACTTAATATATCTTTTTTCCTTTTTTTGGATGGTGGGTGGTGAAATTACCCACTTACTATATCCAAAAATTCATCTAATGAGTAAAAGGAGTTGCCATTCAGAAATTCTTTTAATTTCCTTTTAAATGCTATATGGCTATCTGCCAGACTTTTGATGCTGTTAGGTAAGTGACCAAAGACTTTTGTGGCAGCATAATTTACCCCTCCTGAGCTAAAGTTAGATTTAACCTTGAGTAGTGAAGATCATCCTTTCTCCTAGTGTTGTAGCCATGTACACTGCTATTACTTTTGAATTCGTTTGGATTGTTAACAACAAATTTCATAAGTGAATATATATATTGTGAGGCTACAGTGAAGATCCCTAGCTCTTTAAATAAGTGTCTGCAGGATGATCTTGGATGAGCTCTAGCAGTTATTATGATTACACACTTTTGTGCAATGGACACTCTTTTACTCAACAATGAGTTACCCCAGAATATGCTGCCATATAAAAGCAGAGAATGGAAATAGGCATGGTAAGCTAATTTACTGAGATGTATATCGCCAAAATTTGCAATGACCCTAATAGCATAAGTAGCTGAACTCAAACGTTTAAGGAGATAATTCACTGTGTTTTTTCCAGTTCAACCCCTCATCAATGCACACACCTAGAAATTTTGAATATTCTACCTTAGCTACCAATTTCTGATCAAAGTCTATATTTATTAGTGGTGTCATTCCATTTACTGTGTGGAACTGTATATACTTTGTTTTGTCAAAGTTGAATGAGAGCTCATTTGCAGAGAACCAGAGCTTATCTAGAAGTATTCCATGATTTACACAATCAAAAGCCTTTGAGAGATCACAAAAAATCCCAACGTGTGACTTCCGGTTACTCAGAGCATTTAATATTTCGTTAGTGAAAGTATATATACCACTTTCTGTTGAAAAATCTTTCTGGAAACCAAACTGACATTTTGTTAAAACTTTATTTTTACAAAGGTGTGAAGCTACTGTACAGTACATTACTTTTTCAAGAATTTTGGATAAGGCAGTCAGAAGAGTGATTGGGCAGTAGTTGTATCCCCCTTTTTACGCAGTGGTTTAACAATGGCATACTTAAGTCTATTTGGGAAAATACACTGCTTCAGAGAGCTATTACATATATGCCTAAGAATTTCACTTATCTCTTGGGAACAAGCTTTTATTATCCTGCTGGAAATGCCATCAATTCCATGTGAGTTTTCATTCTTGAGAGAGTTTATTATCTTCCTAATTTCAGAAGGAGAAGTGGGTGGAATTTCAATTGCATTAATTGTGTGGGTAAAGCTTTTCCATTAACTGTCTTGCTTCTTCTCATGAACATTTAGATCCTATTTTCTCTACAACATTTAAAAAATGATTATTCAAAATGATTTTGACTTCTGGCTTGTTTTTTGTAAAGTTTCCATTCGCTTTGATGGTAATGCCATAATCCTGTACTCTTGGTTGCCCTGTCTCCCTTGTAATAATATTCCAAATTGTTTTGATTTTTTTTCAGAGGGATTAATCTCAACCATGATGCACATGCTTCTGAAGTTTTTAATAACCTTTCTTAATGTAGCACAGTAGTTTTTATAATATTTGGCTGTTTCTGGGTCATTAGATACAGTTCCCTTTTGTGGTTACAAGATATTTTTATTCCTTTAGTAATCCAACGTTTTTTGATGGTTTCTTATAATTAGATTTAACTACCTTCTTAGGGAAACAGTTTTCAAATTCTCTTACAATTGTATCATGAAATAAGTTATATTTTAAATTAGCATCGGGTTCCTTGTAACTTCATCCCAATCTAACTGCTGAAGATTTCTGATTGTTGAGTCAGTAATTGAATGCACAACTTTGGGGGGGGGGGGGGGGGGGGGGGGGGGTAGTTTTGAATTACTGAATGGAGCTATGTCATATACTGTAACTAGCTGAGCACCATGATCAGATTCCGTGGCTCGTGGTCTTGGGGTAGCGTTCTCACTTCCCACGCACGGGGTCCCAGGTTCGATTCCCAGTGGGGTCAGGGATTTTCTCTGCCTTGAGATGACTGGGTATTATGTGCCTTTCATCATCATTTCATCCTCATTTACTTGCAAGTCGCCGTAGTAGCATTAAAGAACTTGTGGAGTGGCGGCCAAACCGCCCTGTGAGGTGTCTCCCAGCCACCAATGCCATACGCTCATTATTATCATTACCATGATCAGAAAGGCCATTCTCAACAGGACAAGAATTTATGTTTTTAAACACATCTTGATCTATAAAAGTGTTATCTGTCAATGTGCTGCTGTCCTTTACAACCCGAGTAGAAAAATCAATGACAGATGTCAAATTGAAAGAACCGAGCAAGGCTTCCAGGTCATTCTTCCTATTACACTATTTTAATGAATCAATGTCGAAGTCCACACAAATGATAATTTGCTTTCCCCTATCTGACTGATAGCACAACAAGGCATCAGAGTTTTCCAGGAATAAATGAAAGTTTCCTGAAGGGGACCTATATACTGTTACAATTATAAAAGAGCCCTCCTTCACTTTAAGTTGACAGTTACATGCTTGTATATGTTGCTCTAGATGAAACTTTTTTGTATCTAAGCTTTTTACTCAGTGATAACTATTGACATATATGGCAACTCCTCCTCTCACCTTATTCTCTCTACTCATATGTGCAGCTAGTTTATCTTGTTGTTGTTGTTGTTGTTGTTGTGGTCTTCAGTTCTGAGACTGGTTTGATGCAGCTCTCCATGCTACTCTATCCTGTGCAAGCCTCTTCATCTCCCAGTACCTACCGGAACCTACATCCTTCTGAATTTGCTTAGTGTATTCATCTCTTGGTCTCCATCTATGATTTTTACCCTCCACGCTGACCTCCAATATTTAAATTGGTGATCCCTTGATGCCTCAGAACATGTCCTACCAACCAATCCCTTCTTCTAGTCAAGTTGTGCCACAAACTTCTCTTCTCCCCAATCCTATTCAATACTTCCTCATTAGTTATGTAATCCACCCATGTAATCTTCAGCATTTTTCGTAGCACCACATTTCAAAAGCTTCTATTCTCTTCTTGTTCAAACTATTTATCGTCCATGTTTCACTTCCATACATAGCTACACTCCATACAAATACTTTCAGAAATGACTTCCTGACACTTAAATCTATACTCGATGTTAACAAATTTCTCTTCTTCAGAAACGCTTTCCTTGCCATTGCCAGTCTACATTTTATATCCTCTCTACTTTGACCATCATCAGTTTTTTTGCTCCCCAAATATCAAAACTCCTTTACTACTTTAAGTGTCTCATTTCCTAATCTAATACTCTCAGCATCACTCAATTTAATTCGACTACATTCCATTACCCTCATTTTGCTTTTGTTGATGTTCATCTTATATCCTCCTTTCAAGACACTGTCTATTCCGTTCAACTGCTCTTCCAAGTCCTTTGCTGTCTCTGTCAGAATTACAATGTCGTCGGCGAACCTCAAAGTTTTTATTTCTTCTCCATGGATTTTAATGCCTACTCCGAACTTTTCTTTTATTTCCTTTACTACTTGCGCAATATACAAATTGAATAACATCGGGGATCTCCCTTCGCAACTACTGCTTCCCTTTCATGCCCCTCGACTCTTATAACTGCCATCTGGTTTCTGTACAAATTGTAAATAGCCTATCGCTCCCTGTATTTTACCCCTGCCACCTTTAGAATTTGAATGAGAGTATTCCAGTCAACATTGTCAAAAGCTTTCTCTAAGTCTGCAAATGCTAGAAACGTAGGTTTGCCATTCGTTAATCTTTCTTCTAAGATAAGTTGTAGGGTCAGTATTGCCTCACGTGTTCCAACATTTCTACAAAATCCAAACTGATCTTCTCCGAGGTCAGCTTCTACCAGTTTTTCAATTCGTCTGTAAAGAATTCGCGTTAGGATTTTGCAGCTGTGACTTATTAAACTGATAGTTCGGTAATTATCACATCTGTCAACACCTGCTTTCTTTGGGATTGGAATTATTATATTCTTCTTGAGGTCTGAGGGTATTTTGCCTGTTTCGTACATCTTGGTCGCCAGATGGTAGAGTTTTGTCAGGACTGGCTCTCCCAAGGCCATCAGTAGTTCCAATGGAATGTTGTCTACTCCGTGGGCCTTGCTTTGACTCAGGTCTTTCAGTGCTCTGTCAAACTCTTCACGCAGTATCGTATCTCCCATTTCATCTTCATCTACATCCTCTTCCATTTCCATCATATTATCCTCAAGTACATCGCCCTTGTATAGACCTTCTATATACTCCTTCCACCTTTCTTCTTACCCTTCTTTGCTTAGAACTGGGTTTCCATCTGAGCTCTTGATGTTCATACAAGTGGTTTTCTTATCTCCAAAGGTCTCTTTAATTTTCCTGTAAGCCGTATTATCTTACCCCTAGTGAGATAAGCCTCTACATCCTTACATTTGTCCTCAAGCCATCCCTGCTTAGCCATTTTGCACTTCCTGTTGATCTCATTTTTGAGTCATTTGTATTCCTTTTTGCCTGCTTCATTTACTGCATTTTTATACTTTCTCCTTTCATCAATTAAATTCAGTATATCTTCTGTTACTCAAGGATTTCTACTAGCCCTCAGCTAGTTTATAACCACCAATATTCACCTTTTCCGTATCAGACACAATGTGATGCTCAGACAGGCATAGTATATCTATTACATTATCACATTCAATGTCATCTAAACAAACCAGGAGATCATATATTTTATTCTTCAATCCTGGAATATTTTGCTGAAAAATGGTAGCATTATTTTTTACTTTACTTTTGTGAGAATCTACTTTTTTATTTAATCCACCAATATCTTGGTTAAATATGGTAACATTATTATTTACTTTACTGGTGCGAGAATCTTGTGAGTTTTGGACCTCTTTAGCACCTGCCTGCCTGAACTTCTCGGTGGACACTGATATTAGTCTAAAAAAGAGGTACATCCATGAGTGCTAGTGTCCCCCCTTATGGATTTCACTAACAACCCTGCCAGTTTACCTTTCCCTTTCCTGCCAGGTGCACTCTCAGTATACAGCTGCTAACATGGGATTCCAATCAAACTTAGCTTGTAATTTGTAATTTGTAATTTATTTACATGAAACATGTAATTAAATTTGCAGCAATTGGTAGTACAATACAACAGTGTACAATCTAATTTTACTTTATAATAGGAACTTAAGAATGTAGTCCAAATTATTTGACATAATAAAATTTTATATTTTAGTTTCAACAGCAGGCTATAGAAGCACTGCCCAGTTAGCCATGATTTTATATGTTTTTTGAATGTCTCTCCAGTTAATACCTTCAGTTCATTTGGCAGTGCATTGAAGTATTTTGCTCCATTAATATATGGACTGTTTGCAGTTTTTTTCAGTCTTCTGTGTATCATATGGTAATTTTGTTCTTGTCTAGTATTGTGATCATGAATTTCTGCATTATGACAGGTATATTTCTTGAATGAGTTTCTCACTCTGCAGTGGAGTGTGTGCCGATATGAAACTTCCTGGCAGATCAAAACTGTGTGCCGGACTGAGACTCGAACTCGGGACTTTTTCCTTTTTCAGGCAAGTGCTCTACCATCAAGGTTCACAGGAGTGCTTCTGTAAAGTTTGGAAGGTAAGAGATGAGGTACTGGCAGAAGTAAAGCAGTGAGGACAGGGCGTGAGTCGTGCTTGGGTAGCTCAGATGGTAGAGTACTTTCCCGTGAAAGGCAAAGGTCCCGATTTCAAGTCTCAGTCTGGCACACAGTTTTGATCTGCCAGGAAGTTTCAGGTATATTTCTTATCTTCTACAGTTAATACTATTCCTTCAAACATATACATTGAATAGATAGTCAGAATTTTCAATTCTATAAACAATCCCTTACATGATGTTCTAGCATCTTTTTTGCCTAATATTCTGAAGGCTCTTTTGTGGAGTTTAAATACTCAGTCTACATGAGTTTTGGAAGCTGTGCGCCTCAATACAAGACTATATGCTAGAAATGGATGTATTAAACCAAAATACATCATCCTCATTGTTTGGGTATTGACATATGGAGCTATTCTTCTTAAAACATATAGGCTAGATGATAGCCTTGTACATATGTTGTCAATTTGTTGTGTCCATAGTAGTTTGCTATCTATGCATATACCTAGGAATTTACACTCACTGCAGATTTCCTCTAAAATATTACTATCTTGAGAATCAATACAAGTTTGCAAATCACCAACATTGAAGGGGATTATATTTGTTTTTTGTAAGTTGATTTTTAGATTGTCATTTTCAAACTTTTCCTTTGCAATATCTATAATTTTTTTTATCTCTATGCCAAGATTAAGAATATCATTTCCCCAACAATGGCCTGAAGTGTCATCTGCATACATTGCAATGAAGGTATCATTTTTTACTATCTTTAGAAAGTCATGGACGTAACATATAAAAAGAAAGGGACCAATTATCGATCCCTGAGACACACCAAACTTAGTATTCCTGACCCTTAATGTATAAATTTTTAATGTTTCTCCATTGTTGTGTGAGATTGAGGTACACTGTCTTCTCTTTTTTTTAAATGTGATGTGGTAAGTTGCAATAGTTTTCCACTTATGCCCTTTCTGGCCAGTTTTGACAGAAGTACCTTATGATCAACCCTATCAAAAGCCTTTGATAGGTCTAGGAAAACTCCAGCTACTTGCACGCCTTCATCAATTTTATCAAGAGCGTTCATGGTGCTATGACCACTTCTGAAACCATGCTGAAAATCTCCCAGAATGTTGTGCTTCTTGTAATGCTCTAACATATATTTCAGAATTATTTTTTTCAATTCAATTGCTAAAACTGGAAGTTAAAGTGAGTGGTCTGTAATTTTCTACCACTCATTTATCACCTTTTTTGTAGAGAGGTTTAACAATGGCTAATTTTAGTATGTCAGGGAACACTCCTTCTTTTAAGACACTATTTATTAGGTGCACCAAAGGATATGTTAGACTGTTTTCACACTGTTTAAGTAAAAATGGAGAAATTTCATCCCATCCAGTGGATTTTTTTGTTTTTACATTCTCTGATGAGCTGCAAAATATCCTTGATTTCAAGTTCATTGAGTTGATTAGCTTCAGAATTGTCCTCAGCAAGACTTCCAACAGATACTTTATCTGTGGTAGAAAAGTTTGATCCTATGAAATAGTTGAAGGAGATATCAAGGTGGTAAGGTAATGACTATGGTTCTCTCTTCTAATCATCAATACTTTTATTACATGACAAATGTACAGGTTGAAGACCAGGCCAGAACTGAGGTCCCAGAAGTATACGAAACAAAAATCAACTCAAAGACATAATACACATATGATGTTCTGGTGTATCGATCTGTGGATCAACGCCACATAGTCCCCCCCCCCCCCTCCCCCTGCAGTGTGGAGTACGTACACGATGGAGTGTGGGGGGGGGGGGGGGGGTTAAGTGGGTTACAGTAAGTTCCTCCGTGTCTAACGGCACAGGCCATGTGGGAGGAGAGCGTGGAGCAAATCCTGGGATGCTGATGCTGAAGTCTTGAAGCAACGTCGGCAGTTGTAGTCATCGGCTAGTGCAGTGCAGAAGCACTGGTGTGGAAGGGTGTCGTCGGCAGGGAACCTAATGATCACCTTTCCACTTGGCCTAACATAAGCACGTAGGTTGCCACATGTAGCACTTCGAGAGATTTTGAAACACTTCACTATAAGTTGTGACACACCAACTAACGAGTCACATGATTCATCAAATGCAAGCAGCACTAATGCGGTATCACCACTAACGATGACAGATAAACCACAAATGTCATTAGGATGAATGTGGGTAAAGAGCTCGTAAGTGGTGCCTGCTAATGGAGAGGTATGCTGAGCCGGTGGGGTGGGGAGACCGTAGCACGGTGAGGACGGTGTGCTGCAAGTAGAGGGGTGAGTGTCAGACGGTGAGATCTGAATGGGTGTGGCAGGAACCTGCAGGCTGCACCATTTAGAAGAGCGGCGTGGTGTGCTGTTGCATGAAGATGGAACTGTTATATTAGAGCCCTGGGAGCTGGGGCCTCTGCTATAGGAGCCGGGAGGTGGAAAACCAAGGAATGAGTGTGGGCTCGTTGATGGGGCCAGTGTAGGCATGATTTTACTCGAATCATGAGCAGAGGAAGAAAGCTGAGGGTGGCCAGAGAGTGTGGTCTCTTCAACGGTGGGTGAGGTAGGGGAAAACTCGATGCAAGCAGGTTTAACCCTGTGGAGGGAGACAGCAGTTACACCCTTAATTACAGTGTCCATTGTGTTACTGGTTCATTTGACAACTCTGTACGGGCCTGTGTAAGAGGGCTGTAATGGGGCTTTTACATTGTCATCGCGAAGGAACACAAATTCACAAGTGTTGAACACCTTAGGAACATATGTGTGCAGCGGAGTGTGGCTGGAAGGGGGCGGGGGTTGAAACTTGTTACAGTGTAACCTCACCCGCTCTACCAAGGATGGCAGTTCGGATGGTTTAGCGACTAGAGTAGGAGCAACAAGTTCGCCTGGCAGTGTTAGGGACTGGCCGTAGACGAACTCAGCCACTGACCTTTTAAGGTCTTCCTTGAAAGTGGTACGCAAACCAAGTAAGACGAATGGCAGGGCTTCCGTTCAAAGGAGGCCATGGCAATGTAGGGCCATCTTAAGCATCCTATGCCAATGTTCCACAAGGCCATTGCTTTGGGGGTGGTATGCTGTTGAATGAATTTTCTTGATGCTGCACAGCCTACATAGTTCAGAAAACAAGGCAGACTCAAATTGACAGCCTTGGTCGGTCGCCAAGTAAACAGGGCAGCCAAAGCATCAAATCCAAGTGTCTATGAAGAATTGTGCCACTGATTCGAATGTAATACAGAGTAGCAGGGCAGCTTCCACCCAATGAGATGTTCTGTTTATAATAGATAGCACATATCTGTAACCCTCGGAGGGGATGAGGGGGCCCACCAAGTCGAAGTGAACGTGCTGGAAATGACTGGGAGGAGCGGTGAAGCTGCCTAGTGGGGGCGATGTGTACCACAAAACTTTATTTTATTGGCATGGAATGCAGGCATGGGCCCAGGCTTGTCAGTTGTGATGCATGTCACACCAGACAAAGTGCTGTGAAATAAGTCTGGTAGAGGCTCTCACACTTGGATGAGTTAGGTTGTGTAATTTGTCGAAAACTTGTCTCTGTAGAGGTTTGAATATGAAGGGATGCAGCATACCATTTGATCCGTCACACCAAACCACACCTATGACACTGGGAAAGGTGGATTGCACAGGTTTGAGTGACAAGCTGTGATCGGAAATGAGGTCCATAATGTCCGTGTCGGCAGACTGCAGCTGAGGCAAGTTAGAGAGGTCTATCAGAGTTGTGGGCATGCTGACACAAGACAAAAAATCTGCAACCACATTATCTGCACCCTTGCCGTATTGTATGTCAGAGGGAAATTGCAATATAAAGTCCAAATGACAGAAGTGTCTAGATGAAGGGTCAAAGTAGTCACGGCAGTTGCTTGACAGGTTATTATGCAACTGGTCCTCCACATCTGCAGCGAAATTGTCCATCACAGAGTAATTGATGAGCTTGGTGGAACCTGATGCACTCAAATTACTGCACTGATGAACACTCGGAATAACAGGCTGGCGAATGTCATTCACGTAGTGTGCAACCGGCATGGAGTGATACACATGTGGAGCTTGCACATTCACCAGCCTGTTACTCCGAGTGTTCATCAGTGCAGTAATTTGAGTGCATCAGGTTCCACCAAGCTCATCAGTGACTCGGTGATGGACAATTTCCCTGCAGATGTGGAGGACCAATTGCATAATAACCTGTAGAGAAACCGTCATAACCACTTTGACCCTCCACGTCGGGGTCACCACTGAAGGAGATATCAAGTTGGTAAGGTAATGACCATGGTTCTTTCTTCTAATCATCAATACTTTTATTATAAGACAAACATACAGGTCAAAGACTAGGCCGGAACTGAGGTTCCGGAAGTATACAAAACGAAGATCAACTCGAAGACATAATACACATATAATGTTCTGGCCTATTGATCTGTGGATCGACGCCACACAGTCATTAAAATGTTACAGATCTCTTGAGGATTGGTGAAATCAATATTGTTATTAGATACCTGTATTTTGATATTACCTTTTAGTTTTGTTTTATTGTCTCTTATTTCACTTACTATTGACCAGCAGGTCTCGGAGATACAATCTGAATTTTGTATATTTGAGTTAATCTTTTCAGTCTTCAATCTTTTGACTTGCTTATGATACTGGTACTTGTATTGTTTGTATTTACCCCTGTGCTCATTGTTTATGGTCTCTCTTTGTATCATATACATTTCCTCCATTTTTTCTTTCAGTTCTTTGGTAGAATTATCAAATTCCATGGGCCTTGACTGTCTTGCCTTATTCTTATTAATATTTATCTTTCTGATGGGAATAGTATTATTTAGATGATAAGATAATGTATCTAGAAAGGCATCCCATTTATTATTCACTCCTTCGGCTTGAAATACTAGATGCTGAGTTTCATGACCAAGGCTCTCTGTCAGTTTGGCAATGTTGATTACAGAGAGATTTCTTTTGTATTCATAAATTTTCTTTGGTTTTATACAAGTATCTCCCTTTAGCACTAATAGCTGATAACCTTCACCCCTATTGACAAGATTGTTGCGGAAGCTTGTAATGAAGACTATCAGTAAGATGCAGCAGTTACATTAGGAACTTTTCAACCAACTACCCTTACAGTCCAAAACTTGCATCTAGTTTCTTGCACTTGAAACAATGGATTGGTGGATTATTGTTCATAGATGACAGGGAACTCAATTTTGCAGTTATCAACTGGTTCTGATGCCAGATAAAGAACTTCCGTGCAGAGTATCTGAAAAAGATAGTGCAATGCAACAAAGAAAGCATAAAAGTGAACACCAGTTATCTGGAAAAGTGAAATAGGTTTGTAGGAAAAAACCACTAATTTCAATGAATATATTTTTGTATTACCACATTACCCTTAATTTTCAAGTATGTCTTGTGTATGTTCATAATCTTGTCAAGGAGGTTGCTTTAAGCCATCTTTCCTAGAAACTGTCAACCTTTTGTAAATCACTGAAGTGGTTAGGCTGCTGTTTATTTGGTCTCATAACCCAGGGTGATTCAAAGCATGATACAATTTTAAATTTTTATGTACTTTTTCACATAAATAAACAAATAGCAGCCAATTCTTTTAGGATGAAACAGAAATGAAACCCCATATCTGAAATACACAGTGAACACTGAAGCATAATGATGCCCTACGTACAGGGATATGTCAGTGTGGAAAATACACTCCTGGAAATTGAAATAAGAACACCGTGAATTCATTGTCCCAGGAAGGGGAAACTTTATTGACACATTCCTGGGGTCAGATACATCACATAATCACACTGACAGAACCACAGGCACATAGACACAGGCAACAGAGCATGCACAATGTCGGCACTAGTACAGTGTATATCCACCTTTCGCAGCAATGCAGGCTGCTATTCTCCCATGGAGACGATCATAGAGATGCTGGATGTAGTCCTGTGGAACGGCTTGCCATGCCATTTCCACCTGGCACCTCAGTTGGACCAGCGTTCGTTCTGGACGTGCAGACTGCGTGAGACGACGCTTCATCCAGTCCCAAACATGCTCAATGGGGGACAGATCCGGAGATCTTGCTGGCCAGGGTAGTTGACTTACACCTTCTAGAGCACGTTGGGTGGCACGGGATACATGCGGACGTGCATTGTCCTGTTGGAACAGCAAGTTCCCTTGCTGGTCTAGGAATGGTAGAACGATGGGTTCGATGACAATCTGGATGTACCGTGCACTATTCAGTGTCCCCTCGACGATCACCAGAGGTGTACGGCCAGTGTAAGAGATCGCTCCCCACACCATGATGCCGGGTGTTAGCCCTGTGTGCCTCGGTCGTATGTAGTCCTGATTGTGGCGCTCACCTGCACGGCGCCAAACACGCATACGACCATCATTGGCACCAAGGCAGAAGCGACTCTCATCGCTGAAGACGACACGTCTCCATTCGTCCCTCCATTCACGCCCGTCGCGACACCACTGGAGGTGGGCTGCACGATGTTGGGGCATGAGCGGAAGATGGCCTAACAGTGTGCGGGACCATAGCCCAGCTTCATGGAGACGGTTGCGAATGGTCCTCGCCGATACCCCAGGAGCAACAGTGTCCCTAATTTGCTGGGAAGTGGCGGTGCGGTCCCCTACGGCACTGCGTAGGATCCTACAGTCTCGGCATGCATCCATGCGTCGCTGCGGTCCGGTCCCAGGTTGACGGGCACGTGCACCTTCCGCCGACCACTGGCGACAATATCGAAGTACTGTGGAGACCTCACGCTCCACGTGTTGAGCAATTTGGCGGTACGTCCACCCGGCCTCCCGCATGCCCACTATACGCCCTCGCTCAAAGTCCGTCAACTGCACATACGGTTCACGTCCACGCTGTCGCGGCATGCTACCAGTGTTAAAGACTGTGATGGAGCTCCGTATGCCATGGCAAACTGGCTGACACTGACGGCGGCGGTGCACAAATGCTGTGCAGCTAGCGCCATTCGACAGCCAACACCGCGGTTCCTGGTGTGTCTGCTGTGCCGTGCGTGTGATCATTGCTTGTACAGCCCTCTCACATTGTCCGGAGCAAGTATGGTGGGTCTGACACACCGGTGTCAATGTCTTCTTTTTTCCATTTCCAGGAGTGTATTAATAATAAAAAGCAAACATTGAATGAGAAAGAATAGTGGCAATCAATCAGGTCTCCAAAATCTTAATCATGTTTTAAGGATGTTCAATGAAGGATACTTTCCATTTGTTCTTCACTTTACAAGGTACTAACAAACCTAGCAATGCTTTGCAATTGCTGAGTGTATATATGTCCAAATCCCCCCCTTCATCTCTGTCCATCTCCTCCTTCTCCCTCTCTCCATCCATTTACTCCCTCTTCCATTTCTGTCCATATACTCTTCCCTTCTCTCCCTGACCCTGAGACTTATTGTTATTGCAAATGAAACTGCAATTGGGAAATGAAGTCGTGTAAACGGAATGCATAAATTGGTTGATATAATTAATGTACAAGAGCAATCTCTCCAGTTGCTGGATATGTGAGGATAGTAGCTTCAATAACAGTGTTTCTTATAGTTTTAATCTGTGAACAGGTAGAATTCCAAAGTCTTCAGTGATTCAGATTCCATAGTAGTATTCTAATCATAAGTGAATAAACTACCAATACAACATTATTCCTCTTAAAACTGACTGTGATGAAAGAAACAAAACAGCACACTGTTGTGTAAACAATTTTTGTTTGAAATTATATATAAGAGAAAAGAATATATTTGGAAGAAACAGCTTGTTTAATGGTTTACATGCACTGGTATCAAAGCTAAAACTGCAAGAATGAAACCAAAATTGCACATTTGTACAGCACAGCATTTTCTTGCTCACAGTCAGTTTTACAGATAATCTGTGCTTTGTTGTTTAAAAATACATATGGCCTGTGTCCATTTGAATGTTGGTAGAGTCTTGTGTAACAATTTGAAGTAAAATGGTCAAGAACTTCTCAAGATTTTTGTTACAATATTTCCCCTTTGTATATTAAATATGTATTTGTATATCACATGTATTTAAAAAATATACAGCCAGTTAGAGCATCATGTAAAAATAGGAAGTAAATCAATCAAGAACTTTTCAAGATTTTCTCTAACAATGTCTCCCCTTTAGGTGTTACATACATAAATATCTACCAACCCATGTCCGGATATGTACTGTTTTTGTGCCACAACCTTTTGAAAACATGTTTGCTAGTAAAGTATGCAACAGGGTAGTCATGGTGGAGGGTGGTTACATCAGATCAGCTGATGTCATTTGACATACATCCTACATCTGTAGCCTCATTCACATGTCTGTGAGTGTTAATGCAACATGGTTGAGCACACACTTGCAGAGTACACTGACAGGATCCTTCCGAATGGTGAAGCTCACAGAAATAGAAGAGCCACTCATTGCCCTTATGAAGATTGTTCTCCACAATGTTTGACTCCATCACATTCCCTTTTTGCCACAGTTACTCAATGACTCCAAGAAAGGGTACCTTCACCATCAGCAGATGTGACTGTGACTCCAAGGAGATGCCACAAATCCATATTGGAAGAGGCTGTACAACCATCACATTGAAGAGAAGCCTTTAATGAACACATGAGCAATTTCTTTGGCTGTTAATTAGTCTAACTGTGAAACAAGTGATGTACTGGGTCATGCCTAATCAATTACTTGTAAAAGTGATCATGTTACCAACATGTTTTCAAATGGTTGTAGCACAGAAATTATATGTTTCTGGACATTGGTTCTAATTCAAAATATTATCTCCTCCAAGTTCTAGAAGTTTTTATTGGGAATTTCAAAAACACCCTGTATAGTGATATAAAGATGAATTTACTGTAATCAGTTTGTTTTATCTTTTTTATGCTGATTTCCAATATCTCAATTATAATTTCATGATCTTTCTCAACATATTTAAAATTTTGTCAACATCTGATTACAAAGAAATTACTATTATAACACTGTATGGAGACTACAGTAGCAACTTTTTGAGGCATTCTGTACAGAAGAAGGAAGCAAACTCCTGTATTCTTGAGTTAATTTACTTTGATCTGTGGCTTTCCCCAACAAGAATTCAGAGAAGTAGCAACATAGTAAAAGATTGTACACCTGTTGATGTCTTGTAGGTGGACATGTCCAGTGTGGAATCAGTTACTAGATGGCTGTTTGCCCATTAGATACTGATCTTAATGCATTGGGCACTAGGAAAGAAATGGGGAGTGCACAAACATGTTTTTTTAAGTGCACAACTGAGAAAGTTGAAACTACATTTAAATGTTAATGTGCCAAATGAAAATTTTCAGCACCAACAAAAATAAATGGATCCCTGTGTTTGGCCAACAACTGAAAGTAAATTTGGCCAAGGCTTGTGTTCAGGTGATAAAAAATAAAACTTTATGAAAAAAATACTTATAATATGCCAAAGGCTGAAGATCCAATAATAAGTAGTGAAAATTCTAGAAATATTCTGCCATAAAGGAATCAGTGGTGTAATAGTTTCATACATTTGCTGAAAGTTGTGAAAGATGCTATAGCAGTGGTTACATGCAGTATTGAAGTTTGTGTAATTATAAAACCCGGTGCAAATTAACACAAAATAGACAGGCTGCAATTCTAAGTATCTAAAGAATTTAGCATTTACTACAGAATATGATGTGATATCATAATGTGCAAAGAAATTTTTGTTGCTTCCGATCTCCAGTTTTATTGATCTGAATATTCTAAATAGTCATGGTTTGGAACTACTATTCTATGTGAAGAAGATTTTAAGGAGAGTTTAATTCAAACTATGTAGATTTTCAAAATTATTTGGTAATATTTAATGAACAGTCCCTTTGACTCTCATGCATGAGCAGTACCTATTAGACAGAGAGGGTCCAACAGCCAATCAATTTCAGTCATTCCACTAGGAAGGAGATACACGGCTCATGCTGTCTGTATTTCAACCATGCCTAGATGGTTAATACCGCAGTTTGTTCATGTCCGCGTTGTTATTTTGTGCCAGAAAGGGCTCTCAACAGGGAAAGTGTCCAGGAGTCTTGGAGTGAACCGAAGCAGTGCTGTTCAGACGTAGAAGAGATACAGAGAGGCAGAAACTGTCAATGACATGCTTTGCTCAGGCTGCCCAAGGGCTAATACTACAGTGGGTGACTGCTACCTATGGATTATGGCCCAGAGGAACCCTGACAGCAATGTCACCATGTTGAATAATGCTTTTCATGCAGCCACAGGATGTCATGTTGTGACTCAAACAGTGGGCAATAGGGTGCATGATGCACAGCTCCACTACCAGCATCCATAGTGAGGTCTATCTTTTGAAACGACGACACCATGCAGTGCAGTACAGATGGGTCCAACAACATGCCGAATGGACTGCTCAGGATTGGCATCACATTCTCTTCACCGATGAGTGTCACATATACCTTCAGGGAGACAATAATTGGAGATGTGTTTGGAGGCAACCCAGTCAGGCAGAGTGCCTTAGACACACCGTCCAGTGAGTGCAGCAAGGTGGAGGTTTCCTGCTGTTTTGGGATGGCACTATGTCGGGCGGACGTACACCGCTGGTGATCATGGAAGGCGCTATAATGGCTGTACAATACGTGAATGCCATCCTCTGGTCGATAGTGAAACCATATTGGTGGCATATTGGGGAGGCATTCATGTCCATGGACGACAATTTGCCCCCCCCCCCCCCCCCCCCAATCATACACAACTTGTGAATGACTTCCTTCAGGATAACAACATCACTCGACTAGAGTGGCCAGCATGTTCTCCAGACATGAACCCTATAGAACATGCCTGGGATAGATTGAAAAGGGCTGTTTATGGACGATGTGACCCACCAACCATTCTGAGAGATCTATGCTGAATTGCCGTTGAGGAGTGGGATGATCTGGACCAACAATGCCTTGATGAACTTTTGGATAGTATGCCATGATGAATACAGGCATGCCTCAGTGCAAGAGGATGTGCTACTGGATATCAGAAGTACTAGTGTGTACAGCAATCTGGACCATAACCTCTGAAGGTCTCACTGTAGGGTGGTACAACACACAATGTGTGGTTTTCATGAGCAATAGAAAGTGCGGAAATGATGTTTATGTTGATCTCTATTCCAATTTTGTGTACAGGTTCCAGAACTCTCAGAACTGAGTTGATGCAAAACTTTTTTTGATGTGTGTATTTGAAAGTTTGTGTCACACCAAGATTCGAACCAAGATTTCCTGGTTTTTGCCAGCAGTTGTCTTAACCATTTTCCCTACAATTTCTAAACACTAGTACCAGAGGTTCTTCCACACTTTATATAGGAATAAGACCACCTGAAAATTTAGGAACTTTGGTATGATTAATAAAAGACGGTTCAGCTTTCAGTATTACATATTTGTATATGTCATTGAAAATAATCAATTTTTGAAAGTATAAGTAACTGGATGGATTTGAAAGTATAACTAATTGGATAGATAGACAATCTGACCAAGCAGTGGCAGGATAACACACAAAGAAAAGGTATTGCAGTTTCTTTGCTTTCAGAGCTGGTGGCTCCTTCTTCCAGCAGCAAATAACTTTCTCACCTCATGGCTCTCTCAGTTTGTCTGTCCGATGGTTGTGATCACAGTCGAGGGCCAACAATTTGAGTCCACCTTGTTTTGTGAAATGGCAGATTATGTGATTTTGTACATCATCATACAGCCAGCTACCATTCATCTGGCAACAACATTTTGGAATGTTGGCATTGAACTTTAAAGTCCACCCTGATGTGTCATGGTTATTCTCGTTTGTCAGCCTTACCCCTCATGTTGCTCAGTTCAATTGCAGCATTCATACCTGGTATTGGTGCATCCACAGCAGAATTTGTATACAGTGAGACTGTCTGGCTACCTTTGAAGTTCTTCAACCAACAACAGGCTACCTACTTTGAGATCCTTCCTTCTTCATACAGTAAACCAAGAACTGCATTTCCAGTTTCCACCCATCCACAGCATTCCCCCACCCCCACCCCACAACACCCCTCCCCCATTTATGTTCACAAAGATTTCAGTATGTGCTCTCATGTTATGCAATGTATGGATCTGTCAAGGCCCTTTTGAAAACACCTTGTATGGGTCCATATCTGGTTTTGGATTGCTGTGTCCACATGGTGATAATATTGTATATTGCCAAATTTACCAAGGTTTCTGTTGAACACATTTGGTTATTGCTGAACTTATCAAGGTTTCTGTTGAATGATCCAGACAGATGCTGCGGTTCAATTTGGTCCCACTATTGTCACTTGACACTTATGTCACAACATGCAGCGGCTGACCTACCTAACTGTCAGCAGGCAATTCTGTTCAGCCACTGCTTACATTGATGGGTGCAACTGCTGACAAGGCTACAGTGTCACTGGACCAGCCCTCACAGGACACTCACTTGATCTGGCAGAATTATATGGCATAAATATCCATTTATCCTAGGAACTCCAATCTGTGAGGGGCACTGGGGGGGGAGGGGGGGGTTGTGGGTTTGTAATGCAAATAGTCGAACATTAAGGCCAAGACAAAAGTGTGAATATCTTTGTTTCACTTACTGACAGGTTCTTTAGTTTATTTTACTGACTGTAATTGTCTTCTTGCTTTATTCTGTAACATGTATCATCTGTTGAGGGATGCATGTATCCTCTTGGAAAATTAATAAAATGTTTGTTGCTAATATTGTTCACATTGAATCATGAATCAACATTCCCACAGCCTCAGTGCACATTTTAATAAAACACTGGCAGAGGTGCTCTTGATGTATGTAGATGAAAAAGTGTGGATAAATGTAAATTAATGCAGATGAGTAGGAAAACCAATCCTGTAATGTTTGAATACAATACTAGCAGTGTGCTGCTCAACACAGTTACATCAATTAAATATCCAGGATTTATTGGAAGAATTCCACAAAATTGTAGCTCATGTATAAAGAAAACTGCATACAAAACACTTGTGCAGTCTTTCCTTGAGTACTATTCGAGTGTCTGGGATCCTCACTAGGTCAGATTAAAGGGAGACAGTGAAGCAGTTAAGAGCTGTGCCAATATCTGTTGCTGGTAGGTTTGATCAACATGTGAGTATTGCAGAAATGCTGTGTGAACTCCAATGGGAGGGAAGAAGATGTTCTTTTTGCAAAACACTGTTGTTAAAGTTTAAATAACTATACAACCATCTTACTGCCACCAACATAAATCCTGTGTAAGGATCATAAAGGCAACATAAGAGAAATCATGGCTTGTATGGAAATATACAGATAGTCGTTTTTCCCTTGCTCTGTTTGTGAGTGGACCAGCAAACGGAATGACTGGCAAGCTGCCCTCCACCATGCATCAACATCTGGTGGCTTGCAGAGTTTGTGTGTAAATGCAGATGTTGAACAGAAAGACTGGGATATAATGCTGCCTGTTGTGACATTCACATACAGAGGGCAGACAAAAATATGGGAACACCACAGACACAACACATTATCATGTTCATTGTGGTGTAGGAAACCCACTGGAATTCAAAACAGCTTCCAGTCATCTCAGAATGTATAAATACAGGTACTGTATGGTTTTCGAGGGAATCTTATACCATTCTTTGTGAAAAAAAAAAAAAAAAAAAAAAAAAAAAAAAAAAAAAAAAAAAAAAAAAAAATGACAAGTTCAGATAATAATGATGGAAGTGAATAGCAGTCATACATCATTCTCTCTGAAGTAGACCACAAAGACTCAATAATATTGTGGTAAGGCAACTGTGATGGCCGGGAAAATGCAATAATTCATGCTTGTGTTCACAAAACCAGTCCTTAATGATGAAAGCTAGGTGATCAGGAACCTTGTTGTCTTGAAACACAGCACTGCCAATGGGAACAAACATTCTACCATGTGATAGATCTTATTAGCCAAAATGGATAAATAATCTTTGGCAGTACCATGGAATACTGTGATTTGGCTGTCCAAATCAACACTGAACCCCCACTATGTTTCACTCTTGGGATGTAAACTCGACCACAAATTGGAAATGGCTTTAACGTCCCATAAAGCTGGAAAGAATGTGAAACAGGATTTATCAGACCAAATGACTTTCTTCCACTGCTCCATAGTCCACGTTTCATGGAGTTTGCACCACGTTTTCCTATTATGGCATGTGCAGCACTGGTGTGTCATATTGGAATTTGAGTTCGTCCTGCTATTCCCAATTTATGGAGCACATTCCATGTTGTTTTGGTGTTTACAGGGTTCACAAGTTTGACATTCATTTCTGCAGTGACTTTTGCAGCTGTCACCCTCTTATTTTTCACCACAGTACTCTTCATCTATCATCTGTCATGATCACACAACAGACACTTTAGCCTGCATTGTGACTTAGCAGATAATGTTTTTCCGCTTTCCCTGTATGCAGTACAAATCTTTGATATGGTGGCTCTTGAAATAACAAACATTTTGGCTACCTTGGTTATGGGAGCAGCCACCACACAAGCTCCAACAAATTACCCACATTTGAATTCACTTAGCTCTGATGTAATGCACTCAAAACAACAGAGAACACAGTTCTAAGAACAACTGACACTTATAAACATATTGAGAACATTGCAGAGAGGCCGTTCATGGTCAAATACAACGGAGCAACCTGTAGACTTGGTTAAGATCTGTATGTATGTTCAAGCAAGCATTTCTGATGGTGTTTCCACATTTTTGTCCAACCTCTGTACAGTACTACAAAACAAGACATTATGGGTCACACACCATAACTTCTGGTGCATGGTGGAGAGAAGGAAACAACAATGGATACTTCGTTTCCATTTCATTTTGACAATTCTGACATGCATATGGATGTTAGATAGCCAGGATAAGGAACATAAATGTTATAACACCACACACTAGACTGTTAGATACAACCAAGGTGACCTGTTATGGATATTTATATGTGTGTTGAAAGTTACACTATTATTAAAGCAACATTTTGGTTGATACTAAATCATTCATCATTTGTCAGATTCCACTAGCAAAGTTGCAGGTGAATATCCTAAATTGAGGAGACAAAAGGGCAGACACTTCACCCATACTGTTTGCATGAAACACTAACATATTTGGATGGCACAGATCAATGACAGGAGCTTCCAACATAAGGGAAATTAAGATATGAAGATGACTGTGATGCCTCAATGGAAGTAACTACTCTTTAAAGTCCCAAAGACCATGAGTAGATGACCATGACTAGATCCAGGTACAATACACTATAGTCCTTTTCTAACTTCAAACCAGAGGGTCTCTCTTTTGCAAGGAGGGGGAGCAATGTCACACATTGTGTTATCATTTGTGATATAGCAGTTATTGTCATGGTCTGTAAACATGGGTCATCAGTTCCTTTCCAGCCTCCTCCAATTATTTATCATTTGATACAATTAATGGAAAATTCTGTGACTTGCTGATTTGTGGATTATGTAATTTGCTAAAACATTATATTTTTGTATAAGTAAGTGCTCCATCTGCTGAGGCATGCAGTTCAGCTCTTTCTGTACCTTTGTATTTGCTTAATAAAGGTGCTTTCAGAGTAGAGTTTTACTTCTTGTTGATTATGTACTCTCATAACTGGTACTTGATTTCAGATTCCATATGGCAATATCATTAATACACTATGTGGTGTAAAATGCAAGATATCTCAGAGTAATTCAAATTTTTCTGTATTTGACTATCTGCTGCAGTTTATTGAATACTTTTCTTATTACTTGTGAATAATTTTATCTGAAAAAAAGTAGAGAGAATTCAATTATTTACAGGAAAAGTATTGTAGCATAGTGGATATAAGCTTTTAACATTAATAAAATTTGATTTTTTATTCTAAAGAGATAAGAACAGCATTGCATTTACATGCAAGCATTAATATGCATTCTGCTCTCCCTACTTAAGATTTTCCCCGTATCATTACAATAATAGAAAAAATTACTAAAGAGAAAACTCCTTTTTAAAATAGATTATAAACAAATCAATAGGATATTAAATTTTGATCTTCCTCACAAATACCTCACAGTAAGTATCACAAATTGGGAATTTGTTCCCTTGGAAATCATGGATACACTTCATTACTTGGTTTTACCAGATTTCATAAGGTATATTTGTGTCAGTAGCATTCATTAAAAAAAAAAAAAAAAAAAAAAAAAAAAAAAAAAAAAAAAAAAAAAAAAAATCGGGGTAACATTAGGACATGTATGAATTTTTTCCTTTGTACTATATATTTTACAATTATTCATAGTCAAAGAGAGTAAATATTAATTTGAGACACTTTGTGAAATGGAACTTTTTGTTTAGCCTATAATTAAGATTTTCTATATTGAACATGGAATAAAAAATAGATAAGTGAAAAGAAATTCTAGCTAATCTGTTGAATGATTTGATGATGCAACATTTAACTGTTGAAACTAAAGTGTGAAAACGCTTAGAGATATTTAGAAAACTGTTTCATCCAAATGTATGTCTATTCTACAGTACTGGCTGTCACTCCAACATTTGCAACACTTGTCTTCAATCTACAAACGGCAGGATGCAGACATCAAATTCGAGGTCTTGCTTTACTGAAAAAACAAGACATTCATGAGATACGTAGTGAGGTAATTGAAAAAATGCTTCATAAGATTCAATAATAGTGCTTCTGAATGATAAAAAACCTTTGTATATAGTTCCTGCTTGACAGGATTTCTAGAATATGAAGTGTGTGTTTACATTTAGATAGAAATAGAAAGAGAGACGTAAATTTCTACCTGCCGAGTGGCAGCAGCCACACACACCTACTACACACAAACACTTGTTTCAGAACCAGAGAACAACTTGCACATAGGCGTACTAGGTATCATACTTTCCCTCTGCCCAACAATGGAAGAAACAGAAAGAGACCTTAGTATATGGTACAATATCACATTTCACAGATATTCACTGAGTATAAATGTAAATGTAAACATAGAACTGCATGGAGATAGGGTGGTTATTTATGAATTAACAATGACAATTATTGCCCAGCCTACCCAGTACAAACATACTATTTTTCTTCATGAAATACTAGCTTAATGATTTTCGCTGGCTCTGTTATTTGCTTTGTTTTATTATTACTAGCGTAACAACTAATATATGAAATAAAATATGTCACTATGAAAAGAGCCCTGAAATACCTTTTAGTGGTGCTGTGCTGTGACTTTCTTTGGTTCATTAATTTTCAACAAAACAAAATATATTATGTTCTTATTCTTCTGGATCTGGCTTTCTATTAAGGGAACATTTTTTCGTTACTGTAACCCACATATTCAACATATCTTCCTTACTTTATAGTTATTGAAAAGGTTAATGAAAATTACTCTGTTATCAATAATGATGTTACAGTACGCAGTGATTGTTCAGCATCAAAATTTTGCAGTGGATCTTTGTTAACAGTAAAACACCAGTAAGTACCATGACTAACACGAGACTATTGTCATAGAAAAAGATGTTTTTACTATAAGGTTTGCCAGACCAGAACTAAGCACAGCAAGATTTCTTTCATGTTATGAAGGTAGATTATCTTTTTGCACTGTTAGTAATATATTATCAGCAGCCCGCGTCAACCTGTAAAACACATCATAAAATCTGCTGCTCTGCTCTGCAATTCCGAAAGCTGCAAGAAATAATTTTACTTCACTATTACCTGGCCGCTTCTTTGAGGTATGATGGATTTCATTTAAAGCAGTTTGAATGCGCCGCGGCAGCAGCTCGTTTGTTCGTAGCGCAGCTCTGCACCACGAATAATATTTAAATAACTGAAAATGTCTTAAAGGGATGGGATAAAATACCAGGCAAGCTTATTACAAATCATAACGCAAGGTTTCACTAACTAACTCTATTCAAAACGTTTAAACAAATCATTTAATTACACACCTTTCTGAAGATATGTCTAATGGCGTCCCTCTCACAATCTTGACAAACGAATGCTACGCAAGCGTACAATATAACGTCACAGGCTATTCCTACTCAAGTAACTCCAAGAAGACGACAGAGAAATTAATGTTCTTTTTTTACTATTTATACTAGTCACCTATCCTCATCTTTGTTTGATATTTAATAAGTATCGTCTGTGGCAGTTTCAGTACTCGCTGACACAGATATTATCTAAATAAAAAAAAAAGTACATAATTTTATACAAGAACAAAACATGACACACAATGTTTTCTCCTTATTACATAATATGTCTTTTGCTAAAAGACGTTACATGATGCAGTCACCTGACCCACACCAGCAATAGGATTAAAAACAATTAGTTGATCTTAGTTGGGATAACAGCTGGGTAACACCTATACCAGGAGAACAATGAGCATGAGAAATTTATTCATATAAAAAACAAACAAAAACAATCTCACAGTAATGGAAATTACTGCTAGTAAAAGTTAAGTTCAGCATTAAATGGGATACATCACACAAACTTACGAGGTTTAAAATTATTTTCAAAATAGATTTGTTCTAGTATCAAGATATTAAAAACTTCCCCTCTGATGTAAAGAACAAAACATGGAATCTGAAAAAATAGGAAGTATGTCACTATCGGTGGAAGTGTTTGGGCACATGTTTGGTTGCGAGTATGGGACTGTGTAATTAGAGTAGAAAAAAAAGAGGTAGCCCAAAACTGAATCTCTGAGCTAATACATGTGTCTGTATAACACAAACTTGTTGGCTGTAGGTGAGTGCTTGTCTTTCCTTGTTTTTACATATTATTTTGATAAAAATATTTAATAAAGACAATAACTGTGAACCGTACTAAAGCTTCTTCAAAGACCATGGACTTCTGTCATTTACATACTCGTGATTTAAGGGGCATGCAACAAACATCAAATGGCACATATGTGTACTAAATGTTCGATGCTTTAACTACTAAATTAGAAAATTTTAAAATAGATTTGAAAGAGGAATTAACTAGTTTGTTAAGCAGTCATGTAATCCAGCTGTTCATTGACTTTAGTCAGACATAGAGTAACCAATTTCATGACTTAGTTAAAAAGCTAGAATTGGATATTGAAGATAAATATAATAATGTAGAAGCCAAACTTGGTGAAAAATTACGATCATTTCAAAGTGTATGTAACGTTACATTTGATGCTATAAAACATATATTACACATTTTAAAAGAGAGTGTTGAGAAAAAGGACAAGTTATTACCACTATTCCAATCACAAATTGCAGGCATCAATACTCGAGTAGATAATGCGGAAAGAAACTTTAAAGAGAAACTAGCAACTTCAGATATGATAAATATAAGTAGCCTGGGGGAACAGGTAGAAGAGATGATAGATGGAAAAGTTGCCACAAGAGTAATCTCCGAGAGTGTATCTCCTGTTTTATATCTTCTGAGTTTAGTAATACCAAGAGAGGTATGGATGAACTATGGAAAGTATTCATATTTATCCAGGATAGTGTAGAAAATAGAACAACTTTACCTGATGTTATGTTACCAAGTAAAGTGGTGATTGTTTTGCCTTGGGGAGACTTTCACGCAAAATTTAATGAGAAGTACTGGTTTGCACTTGCTCAAGTGAAGTTAATATCAGATCCATGGGATACGGGTGGGGTCACATATGTCCCCCAGGGATGTTAACATTCTGAGTTAATGGGCAAAGTGACGACCATCGGATCCCGAATTGTTTTCGGGGTTTCTTGAAAGATAGTTTTCTTGCACCAAATTCTCTTCAAATCTTAAACTATTCTGTAATCTACTCCTAAAATCTTAAGCTACCTTATAATTTTGGTACATAGGAAACTGGATATGGCAGTAAAGTAGAAAACTTGAGAGAATCACGAATAAACGGTGGTCTGTAGACATGAAATAAAACAAGTGGAATATTACATTTATCGATAACGTAATATAATGTGACGAACAGAACAACTATTTTATCATAGTGTATAATTTTCTGTTTTGTACAGAATATTTTATACCTTTTGTGAGATATGATATAGATGGGAGGGTTTGTATAATTTTTGGAAGGGGTGGGTATCGTAGATTAAAACACGATTTGGACCGACATATATATCACAGCTAACAAAGAACACACACCACACCTTTGAAACAACCCTCACAAACAAGTGTGACTGAATCTTCACCATTTACCATTCCATAGGGGTTGCTAAGATTTTCTTTGGGGACCTCAAGGGTGAAGGTGGGAATGTCTGTTCTGTAGGATACAATTTAACACCATACCTCCTCCAGCTTCTCACTCTAGTACTGGTGAGGTAGGGATCCTGGGGAAGGGGGCCGGGAAGGGTTTCTTGTGTTTGGGGCTAACTTCCTTCTCTTCTTCGACCTTAGCAACTATTTCTATTTTTTCCTTTCTTACTTCTCTTTTGAGTACCTATCTATTTTTCCCTCTTTCCATATTCATCTATTTCTATCGCAGAAGTCCTTCCTGGATTCTGTGGTTTCCAATAACCTACAACTTATCTCCAGATAAGAAGGCTGAAGAATCAGGCTGCACAAACACACATAATACACACAAAGATATACGAGTACGCAAACAATGAAACTACTAACTAGAAACCTGTCGAGAGGTATGAACTGTCAAGTGTTGTAGGGGGAAGGTATGGTTCAATTGTAATAATTATTAAGAAATGTCAGTTTAACAAATATTCTGACAATTTGTAGGATAGTGTGACTCTTATAACCTAAGTAAACATATTATATATCATAGTGTAGTGTATGTATATCATAGTGTGTGTATATCATAGTGTAGTGTGTGGAGACATAGTATATACCAAGCACGTATAAGTTGAAAAGTAGGGGAGAACTCAAGGGACCAAAGGAAGTATTAATAAGGATATGCAAAGTCCATAATATATTTATATTTTACTGGGAAATATTTAATTGTAGTGTACATAAAGATGTATACTAGGGCAATGAACCATGAGGCCTACTCACAAATAATAAAGGGGGACATACCCGACATTTGCTAAGCATATAGGGCAGGTGTACCTGCGTGGAGATAGACGCTCTGTGGCCTGATGAATAGGGATGTTTTAAAAAAGGAGCATAACTACCAAAATGGAAGGAGTAAGTGCACTCAAAGGGTAACCCACATGTAAGTCATAGGTACTGTTCCTAGGGGAATAGGACAGCACCGTGACAGAAATCACACATTTTGTAGGAAATGTTCTGTTGAGTTTGAATTCTATATTCCACTGGTATTATTATGTTTTATGTGAGTTTACAAGTGTTGAGAAGAATACTTTCATTTGCCCAGAGTTCCTACAGACTACAAACAGTCTATAATTAATTAGACTATCGCGTACTAAAGAAGCAGTACAAATAATTAGAATAAAGAATAAAATACTCAAGTGTCATGAACACCTGGAGCTCATGGTTGGAAACCAAAGGCTTAGGCCCAATGACTCCTAGATATAGAAGAATTGACTCCAACATTGAATGAAATACTCCCATTTTATAATCAAAGTAAAATGAAAAAAGAAAAGCTAAATGGTAAATAAAAGGGTTAAGCATGGAAGCATGGTTATAAAAAATGTGGAATGTATACTATGGTAATATGAATTGTTGTTATACGTAATACTAATGTGCACAATGACTAAATGTAAAATATTGCATGTTCGAGCTGAGGGGAGGGATATGTAGTGCTTCAAGAATTTCCATGTAAATTCTAGAACCACTCGCCCTTCTACTGTCTCGAACACACAATTTTTTAAAAATAAGTGTGAGAGAACGTACATACTGCGCAACACATGTTTATGTGTGCAGGCTGGAAAGGAGTCACGAGCACAAGGTAGACGTGACGGTCAAACGGCATCAATAAGTATTTGTCGCTCGCGCCACGGAAATCAGATTGGAAGAACAAGGAGTGTTTATGTATCTCATGGCGTTTTATATCATTGATTATTGTAATGAGAAAAAAGAAGAAGAACGGTTGAAAACTTTGTTAATTGTACTTCATGTGTTGGATTTTCCAGAAACAAAACATGTTCATGAATTATGTGGTTGTAAAAACTACACTATTGTAAATGTATTTAATTGAGTCTAATGCTACACGAATCGGTTGACTTGCAAACATTCGAATATTTATGTAAGAAGTGGTGAATTTGTTCTTTGTGGAAGTTGAAATATACCAAGACTAAACTAAAAGTATTCTGCAAGTATCCACTTATTTTATGAGTAAAGAAAAAGAGAGAGTGTCTGATAAATTCCGTTAACCAGCAGTATTCTTCGGTGAAGAAGTTCGTGGAGATTGACGTAGCCAGCTATCCAGAGAAAAAGACTGGCTGTGCAGATCACGTAAGTCAACTGATGTGAGAGAAGTGTGAATTTTGCATACAATCCAATTTCGCACCACATTCCAGGTCATCTAAAGCATTAGAGCACCATAGAATAATATACCTGCTCAGTTAAACTTGACATCCAGCTGGGTTGGAGCTATTAATGTTGTCAAAGGTGGCAGATCTGAGTACTAAATTTTGCACTCTATACACCCCCAAATCACCTACAAATTTAATCAGGTATTCTTTGCACTAAACTATATATGCACAATAGGTAAAATTTTGTAATTTGCTATTCTTCCCAGTGTTGGAATTTTAATGGCCAGGAGCGTAGACCTCTTCTTCAGTCTGGTAACAAGATAAAGTTCCCAGATTCGAGTCCCAGTTTTGACCTGTCGAAAAGTTTCAAGATGTTAGTAAATTGCCTTCTGATGTAAAGTACAGAATTTGGAACCTGAAACAATTCAGAACTAAGTTAAAACATTACCTTGTGAGTCTTCATTCAATAAATAAGCTGAATATTTAGATTTTAACATTATCACGATATGGAATGGCTGTTCACTACATACCTTCGTGAGAGAAAATTCCAGTACTGCCAATAAAAATATTTAGGGGTAGAAAAAGGGTTCTTAACTTTTGGAACAGTTAATTCATCCCTTGAGGAGTAATTAAATGAAAAATAAACTGTGTGCTAGCTGATCCAAAGGATGAAAAGTGAGGATTTTTAACAGAGACAGCAGCTATGGGGAATGGTGGTTGGCAGAGGGAGTGTATACATCAAGCATTATGTGTGTAAGTGCTATGGACTGACCAGTTTGGTAATTAAGGAGGAATTGGTGGAAATGTGAATTGCAGCCACAAATGTGAATTTTTAAGGTGAGGCTTTCAGGGCAAAACAATGGTTAAGCAGGACCGGGGGAAAGTATGTAGAACTGTTGTGTTTGATTGTAGCAAGACCATGTTTGTAGGAGGAGTGTAAATATTGAAGTACAAGGTCAAGGTAGATGGTGAGTTTAGCAAAAAGAGGGATAAGATGGATAAGGCTTAGGCTTGTGAAGGTAGTGCTATTAAGAAGAAACAAGACTAGAACAAGGTTTTCATCTCTGTACATACGCAAATTGGCTGTTGGGAGATGTGCAGAAAGTTAATTGACAGTAAAATAATTTTTCAACAAGAGTAAATGATTGGATACAGTGTAAAGATACCTGAAAAACAAGTAAGAATGTAAAAGATGCAGAAAAATAGCAGACAAATGATAAAGAAAGCATTTGGAAAAAAGGAACAACAATCGCCAAAGAATGATAGAAAACCATTCAGCATTGAAAGTAGTTCAACAAACACTGAATGCAGATTTCCCAACAGTGAAAACAGATTGCTAAATACTGAAAATGTTGTTACACAAAGATAAGAGATCACCAAAAAAACAAGATAGCCAAATAAATAAAATAGATTGCTGGGCACAGGGAAAACATCTTTGAGTACAGAAAGAAGATGGCAATACAAAGAAAAACAGTCACTATACAGAGAAAACCAATTTCAAATATAAAAAATGATCACTGACAACAAAAAAGAATTTGTTTGTAATCATCATGTTGTTAGCTTACATAATCTCAGGGCACAATAAATTTGACTACAGAGGTTTACAGTCATTGCTCATACACATGTTTATTGGCTTAACCTATTTTGACACTTACATAATTCATAATAGCCCCTAGCACTTCTTAGTCAAAGGCTGTGTCAGTATGCAGTAGAAGCATCCATCTCCTCAAGTCTGCTACTAGCGGACATGATGGGAGAGTAAAGAAGATGCACACTCCTACTACATACTGACACAGCCATTGGCTAAGAAGTAAATATGGGGTATTGAAAACGACATAAGGGTCAAATTTGGTTTAGCCAATAAATAATGTATGTGAACAATGACTGATCAAGTAACAGGAAGATGAATTCCACAAAAGCCATTAAGTCTGTCAGTAGGAGAATTAATTTGAGAAAACTGTGAAATTACAAGGAGGCAGACCTTACTTACCTTCAGGAGGGCATATTCCATTACAGCCAAGTGAAACAATTAGAACTGGAAAAAATGTTCCTCACTTTTTGAAGTGTTGTTTCCTTCCTCACAAAGAAATATTAAGATTTTAGGTTTGAAGATTCATGTCAACACTGACAACTTCCATTATGTAGGAAAGACTATCAGGGATGCGTAACAAGTCAAGACAAGCAGCATTGTAGTTTGTTCTTGTTAAGATTTTCACCAACAAACTTTTGACCATTACTAACCCACTCATACTAATAATTATGGGAATTACTTCTAAATTAATTTATTTATGTAAATAATTTAAGAATAAAGGAGACCTCTCACCGAATAGTGGAAGCTTTGAGTTGCCAACAGACCCACAAAAAAGAAAGAAAACTTTGCTAGTTTGCAGATGAATCCTACAATGAGCTAGAGAGAACATACATACATGCTTGTGTGCCCCCCTCCCCCCCCCCCCCCCTTGGGGGATGAAGGGGGGGAGGGCGTTGTGCACACATATGTATGTGTACTGCACCTCATTAAAGAACACATAGAAGCAAAGTTTTCATTTTTTTATGTGCATGCCAGTGACACAATGCTTCTACTATTCAGTTAGTGGTTTCCTTTACTCCTAAACCATTTACATTCTGCCATAACTTACCTTACCCTATGTTCTTTACACATGTTAGTATATATCAGGAGAATAACAGCTACTTTGAGAAAAGTCACTGCTCCTCCTCTTTTACTGCACAGCTGCTACTAACTTCTGAACCCTAACAACAATTAAGTAACACAGATTGCTACTCTACATGTAGAGATGGTGTTGAGCAACAGACAGGCACATATAAAAGTAAACTAGCTATCAGACAAAGTCCTTCCTCAGACATAGAAACACACACACACATATATCTCACAAACATGGCTGCTCTGTCATCTTCAGGCACTGAGGCCTGAGAACAATATTTTAAAAGTTTGCTTGAAACATCATCTCAGCCAGAAAATTTCTCTTTTTTAGTGACTTATATTTTAAATCCTCTTTAGTGATTATATCTTTGAAACTAAGACTTGTTGGTGGTGCATGTAGCCTCTGCTGAAGTAAGTATCATGTGTCTGTATTTAGTTGATTTGGTGCATATCAGTGAGTACAGTGTTTGCCATCACTGTGAAGATGAACCAGCGATTATTAAATTTGGTGGCCAGTGATGAGATGTATCACTGTTTCTGGGTCTCAATTTCATTTGGATCATTACTTTTTTCTTCATTTTTAGTAATGTTCCAAAGGTGTCGCATTATTCTTAGAGTATTTTATATTCTGAGCACAGGTGTATTTGTGTTGCTTTTTTAAAGACATACTGGAGGATTTTGTGACATTGGTAGTATGGAGTTTCAACTCTTGGCCGTGCAGTCAGGACTTCCCATCACAGGATACTTTTACCCCAGAAATTATCCTGTCCATATCCTTTCTTCTGTTTGGTTTTTCCTTTGGTGTATGTGTAATGTAATTTTCTAAGTTAATGTTGGTATTTGAAACAAGTGCCACTTCTCATAAATTAATAAAAAAAAAAGACGTCATTATGATCTGCAGTGATTCTAACTATTTTGGCCACAAGTGAGGTCTGAATGTTGTTTTTGCCTTGAGAATGATTTCAAACCAGTTGAAACAAACCAGTGAGATTATGATGTATGTCCCAATCATGCATGATTAGCTTGATCCTCGTGAGCAAATAAGGCACTGACAGTCGCCAATATGGATTATGTAGAATTCTGGAACAGTTCATGAACATGAACATGATTGAAGCACCTTCAGTCAAATGTATTACACAAACTACAGATTGCACTTTAACTAGTACAGTAAAAACCAGTTAGCCAAAGCAATGAGTAATGCAGGGTGTATCAAAAAGAATCACCTGATCTGACACATCTATATTTCTGAAACTAATAAACATATACAATGAATTTTGTTTTTTGATGAGCAGGAAACTCAAAAAGTTTTTTTTTTCACACCTTTTCATAGGTATTCAGTATGCTCCCCTTGAGATGCATGGCATATGTCAATGTGGTACTCCCTACAAAATGCATTGCATACAGACAGACAACATTAGACAAATGGCTTCCAAAACAATGGAACACAAATGCATTCCTGGATTCATCATCTTGTAGTTCTTTTTCAGACAATTCCAAATACAATCCATTTACCAACGAAATTTCAGCACAATCTTGAAGAGTCTGTTTCAAATAAAATTTACAAGAATTTTCCCAGGGAAACAACAAAGAAGCCATAGATGACAAAGAAGGAAAGAATATCTTGCAAACACAAATAAGAATTGTACATTACATCAAAAAATTCAGGAAACATTACCCAAATAAATCATTATAAAATTATAGGAAAACAGTAATTGAAGTAAACAAATAATCAAAAGTTTATATTTTAGTTCTAAAATCAACTGATCCCGTAATAAAGTCAAAACAGTCTGGGATGCAATAAGAAGACAGGTACCAACCATGCCAGGAAAAGCAAGGACGTTGTCTTAAATATAGATGATAAATGTATAAACAACCAAGAGAGAATTGAAAAAAATTTAGTGGCCATTTTTTGGGCTACAAACCAAATAGGCTGCAATGGCTTCAAAGAAGGTGCCATGGAGACCCTGTAACAGCATTTTGCTAATGCTGTAAGTGAGATAAGCATATCCCCCATAACTAAAATTAAGAAAAGAAAACCATTACCTTCTTAAAAAGTAAATAATAATAATAATAATGATAATAATAATATTTAAAAGAGTGCGGACTGAGACGGGGGGATATAATTGTTACATCCCACTTCTGACACCAATTGCAAAAGATATGTGCGGTTTGGGGATGGGGGAGAGAAACTTCTGATACCAATGTAATTGTATAAAATGGCAGGGAAGGGTGAAGAAGGTTGCTAAATATGCCTCGTGGTGGCAGTGTGCAGGAGGTCGAGTGGTCAGGATTTGATAGTGGGCATCCAGGGGTGCCGTTAAATGACAAAACAGGGAATTACATACAATAAAGAGGATATATTTCAATATACTGAGTACAAAGGGCGTGCCTAGGGTCAGAAGTTAGCAGGTTTAGGCCAGTCTAGGAGGTCGAACAATTAAATGAAATGGGTAACGGAAGGAGAAGTGGTTCATGTTAACTTACATTGTTGGCCGCACGCAAAGAGCAGAGCCAGAAGCTCTGCCTTCCAAAAAAACATCTGTTCTGCTCAAGGTCTGGGTTACAAGAGAGACAAGCAACTGTGTTCTGCACTGCAGAGCACTCCAGCGTCCACACTCATGATCGGTATTCCGTGCATGCTACTGGCTAAAATCAATGGCGTGAATTCACTAGCAGTTTCAGCAGAAGGCTCAGGGCATCTCCTGTCAGCAGCTTTAACTGGAGAGAACCACCTTGGTTTTGAAAGGCAAGCAACTTGTGTCACATAGACACGGTGTGAATTAGTCTGGGAGAAAACTTATAAAGATTCCACTGGGCCTTTGAAATAATTTTTTTCAACTAATTCCCTGAAATATACCTTGACTGGCTGCCATCCTGTACATTCCTTCCCTCTTCTAGAGAAGTGGTGACAGACATTGTCTACAAAAGAGCGTCAGTCACTCCCTGGAAAGACGGTTTGCCATAGTAGGGGCCTTAATACTATGGGAGGAATCTGTTACAATGTTTCGTTTAGTGTATGTAAATGGGAGAGGATTTACATACAGTCAAGTTTATCAAATTTCATGAGTAAGGAAATAGTAAAGTATTAACTTGTTCAAATTACAATACAATATCTCCTGTAATAGTTAAAATTATCACTGTCCATATAATCAAGTCTTAAGACAAACGAAGTTAAAATGATGCCATAACGATTCACAAAATAGGAATGAACTAACATGGTTTCTGCTAGTTTGAGGGAAAAATCTGCTATTATAACAAAATACTTAATTCTATGGTAACCAAAATATTTGGGTAAAAAAGATAATAAATTAATGTACTGCAGATCATTAACACCTAGCTTGGGTTACAACTGGGTTAAGTACATTTAAAGAAGAGTGATAACAAATGTAAAATCTTAGTGCATCCTCCATGTATTAGTCACAGGTAATGGTTGTATAAAGTTCCACGGGCTACAACATATACCGACAAAACACTGGAATTAAGGATGAAATCAGGGGAGTGTCATATGGCACAACATAAGCTTGTAAAACAAAGTTAATTAAAAAGTGTGTCCATAGTGACAAAACAGCTAACAATATTCTCGTCCTATTCACAAAACTTCATATAAAGGAAGGGAAAGAATGCAGTGAGTTTTTAATCAGTCACACAAAATACAGAAAGGTTCACATCTAGAATGTGATTCTGTGTGACACAAGTGCACACACTGTTTGTAAGCAAACTTTGACCGATGGGAGAAGAGCACGTGGCTCGTCTGGTGGGGAAGTGTCATATTGACAGATTTTAATGGCCATTGTCTCACTCTCTCTAGTTATCTGTGACGTAACGCACATCTTGACATCTTGCAAGGGGGGGGGGGGGGGAGGGGGCGGAAGAGCAGAGAGGTAAGCACAAGGGATGAGAAAGGGAGGAAGGGACGGAGGAAGGGTGAGAGGGGTGAAGGGGAAGTGGCAGTGGCAGTAGCACTTTCAGCACACGGCACAGCTGGCAGCGTGTACCGGTGGAATTTAGTGGTATCATAAGTGATTCGCTGAATTGGAAGCTTTAGTACTGGATGTTGGAGCTTAGGAAGAAAAGGGATTTGACCACTGGGAAAATTATGTTGTTTGTTCTAGGTATAACTGTGGACAGCCGTCCGTGATTGCAATGCCAGGGTAGCCTGCCATATTGGCCATTTATGCTGAGCGACACACTCTCAGTGAATCAGAAGGATGCTCACATTAAAGGATAAGAAATTGGGTATAATTGGGAACAAGTTCACGTAACAAGTTTCAGAGTAAAAATTGATTCAGCGGTGATAACAGAGAAATTCGGACTGTAGTAGTCATATTAGAATACAAAAGACTCCCTTCCTCCTCCTTGGGGGCAGGCAATGAAGAATAGATGAAATAGATAGGTAGGAGATCAGTTTACAAAACCGAAAACTAAAAGAATAAACTGATCAGCTGAGCACTCTGCGGGTGCTAACTGCAAAGTGTAAGGCACACAGCCCTGTAGGAGGGAGGTAGAAAGTAATTGTTGAGGTGGAAACGAGCAACTCAAAGCAATGGCAGTAACCCAGTGCAATGCATGGGTGGGGAAGACATAGGGCAATCCATCTCATGGGGGTTAACTACTACAAAATTTCCAAACTTCCTGAAGTAACAGGGTGAGCTATGAGAAAAAGGAGGGGCAAGAACTACTGCAACATTGTACAACGAAACTTTTTATTCATTTGGGTGGAAGTCTCTTGCTAACTAAATTATCAACAAAATAATGCATTACTGCGCTTGGGCAATGACGTCACGTCATGGGTGCTAAACATGAACAAATTAGTGCTTATTTTAGCAGGAGCTTCAATATTATAACATCACGGGTGTGTTTGTTTGAATAAACAAACGGATCTCTCTCATTTCCCAAACACATGGCGGATCACTGTACCCAAATGGTAGCAGTGTCAATTTCCGTGCTCGCTTGTAACATCCTCACTTCATCAATAAATTGCTTTGTAAGAAGTAGGGCGAATAATAACGAAACTTGTGTTTGTCTGGGTGAACTCTCTATCTCACTTACCGCTCTACAGCGAGAGAGTAGTGCACTTCTTCTCAACTTCAGGGGCACATTCAACTCTTCTCTACTGGGTATTTTACATAATTCAGGTGCTTCACTTAGCAAGGATTTCCATGAAAATGCATATCATAGTGGGCATTTATGGAAGGTGGTATGGTGGTACTATACTTCAGAAGAGGCTCAGAAGTGCAAAGTGCCACCAAACTAAATGGCAGTCCATGGGAAAACACCCCACAATGGCGTGCTTCATTATTATGGTGTGTTTCCACTTCACGTTCCGTCAGCTGGAGGTCACTTGCTTCAAAACTCCAATCAGAATTATAGCCTGGTCAGTGGGCATGAGAGTGAAACACTAGCAATAATTTTTAATCTTAGGCAGCTTGAAAGAAAACAGGGAAATAAATGCTTCTAAAATTGCGGTAGGCTTAGCTCATCTGCAAAGCAGTGGAACAGTAGAGTATTTTTTACAAAAGTTAGATGAAAATTCAAAGTATCACAATCTATTGAACAAGAAAAGAAAACAAGAATGGAAAATGGAAGGAGGGGCTCCACATTCTAGGTTTGACAACAAAACAAAACATTCAACGATGTAGGCTGTAAAAAGTAGTGTCGTAGAAAAACTTCAGTAGGGTAAACTTGATGCATTCAAAAATGGTTCAAATGGCTCTGAGCATTATGAGTCTTAACATCTGAGGTCATCAATCCCCTAGAACTTAGAACTACTTAAACCTAACTAACCTAAGGACATCACACACATCCAAGCCTGAGGCAGAATTTGAATCTGAGACCGTAGTGGTCGCACGGTTCCACAATGAAGCACCTAGAACCACTCAGCCACAACGGCTGGACTTGATACATTCTTTCGAAAGGCAAAACAAAATCATTGTCAATAAAGGAGATCTAAAAGTGAAATACAGTATAATACAAAAATTCTACAACAAAGCTGAATATAAAGCAAATATCTTAACATCATCAAATAACAAATACTTATACAGTAGTGGGGAGAGGGTACCTCCAAACACTTAATACTCTCCATACATGGTCACTCAAAACTTATACAATAAATGTCTTATAAACCAAATAAAGATTAGACTTAATTTCTGACAGGCAAGATGAAGAATAGGGAGAGAAGTGGTAACGTTTGGGGCATAACTGACTTACCACAAGGCAGTAGCTGTGCCAGTCCATGTGGTTGCGTCATGCAGTCTCTGCTTATAGTAAGTGTTCACTGGGATCATAGGCCGCAATTTAGATGACTAAAAAAACATTGTCTCAACGGCAAACTCGCTGCATGGTAAAGTGAATCATGGTTAATGGTTCTGCGCTGACCTCTGGGGTGGCAGCATTAAACAACACCCACACGACCTTTTGCCTGCTTCTCCATAACCTCAATAAAACAACCTCATACATCACTTCATATTAACAAAACTTTGCTGCCCTCTGGGGGATAACAGCCAGGCGTCATCTGCCCTCTCTTATCAACTTACACAGGAGTAAAACAGATCAATTCTGTTTCACAGCTTCATGCATTGAGTTACCCAATCAAGGAACTACCACTTATGAAAAACAGAAGGCATGGACAGATACGGAATAAATGGTCAGCAAAGAGGATGCAGAGACACAAGCAAGGAAAGAAAGAGAAGGTAGAAAAAGTTCATTTATGGCACCAACGATTTCGGATACCTTGCGGACGCGGTATGTCGGCAAAGATCGGCAAAGAGGATTACAAAACCCTTAAGAACTCATGCCTGTGGGGCAAGGATAAGGAACCTACCTTCATTATAGGGCAGAGAAATGATGCTTATAGGAAAGATGAAAGAGAAAGAGTTGATCATGACATGAAAATGAAATGGAATAAAGTGCCATGAACAGCTGGGAGACTCTGTGGTTGCCAAACACATTGTGCAAGCTGCACATCCCTGGACATTAACTAAAAGCTATACAAAAAAAAATAACTTAAAACACTTCTCATCCCAACAACTAAGCATGACACACTTATTCAACAACAGAGTTGTGGTTTTAAAATACACAGGCAGTAACTGTATTATGGATGCAAAATTTATGCTATAAAGGAGATCTTAAAGTTCTTCTCTGTATCCACTACAAATACTTCAGTATATATCAACACTCACAGTACAGAAGAGATGGTGGCAGTGGCAGTATGGCGGCTGAAGGCCGTAAGCGTGCAGTACTCGTGCAGCAGCAACCTCGGCAGCAGGGCGGCTGGCTACACGACACTGAAAGTACACGCCCCGGGCGTTGATGTCAGGACCCAAACACAGATTGCAGTGGGGGCTGACCAGCGGCGAACATGGGGTGGCAGGTGGGCGGCGGCAGGTGGGCAGCGGCAGCAGCAGGGAAACCGCGCCAACCGTGAATAGTGCACCCGTGAGCTACGTATGTGTAGCCACAGGAGTGGCAAGGTCACTTCACACGTTTTCTCCATATCTCGGCACCCGGCTCAGAGTTGGCGGACGGCTACTGACAAGCTGGGCTGACTGTGACCATCGAATGGGGCTCAAGTGCATGCAGTATGCATGTGCGCAGTGAGGCATGGCTCACTGTACTAAGCACGCATATGTTGGTGCAGTGGCTGATTGCGAGAGGAAGGAAGTAGACCTCACACCGCGTGCTCGTATGTGTGGATGAAGCGTCTGGCATGACATTGTAGCCGACCTGCTGCACCCAGGCTCGGCTCATAGAGGAACAACAGCAGCAAATATTGACCAACCGCACAAAGTCAAACATGAACCAAAATAAACAGCCACCCTGTAGACCGAACGGTGGGAATGAATCGCAATTCTGACTTCAAATGTAACAGAGTATGAACCAAGAAGGGGGTATATAATTGTTACATCCCACTTCTGACACCAATTGTAAAAGATAAGCATAGTTTGAGGATGTGGGAGACAGACTTCTGACACCAATGTTAATGTATAAAATGGCAGGGAAGGGGGAAGAAGGTTGCTAAATATGCCATGTGGCGGCAGTGTGCAGGAGGTAAAGTGGTCGGGACTTGATAGTGGACATCCAGGGCTGCCATTAAATGAGAAACTTGGAATTAAGTACAATAAAGAGGATATATTTCAATACACTGAGTAGAAAGAGCGTGCCGAGGGTCAGAAGTTACCAGGTTTAGGCCAGTCTAGGAGGTCAAACAATTAAATTAAATGGGTAACGGAAGGAGAAGCGGTTCATGTTAACTTACTTTGGTGGCCAGTCGTGAAGAACAAAACCCGAGGCTCTGCCTCCCAAAAAGATGTCTGTTCTGCTCGAGGTCTGGGTTACAAGAGAGAGAAGCAACTGTATTCTGCACTGCAAACCACCAGCATCCACACATGTGATTGGTATCCCATGCATGCTATTGGCTAAAATCAATGGCGTGAATTAGCTAGCAGTTTCAGCAGAATGCTCAGGGCGTCTCCTGTCAGCAGCTTTAACTGGACAGTACCGCCTTGGTTTTGAAAGGCAAGCGACTTGTGTCATGCAGACACAGCGTGAATTACTCTGGGAGAAAACTTGTGAAGATTCCACTGGGAATTTGAAATAATTTTTTTAACTAATTCCCTAAAATATTCCTTGACTGGCTGCCATCCTGTACAAATAATACTTACAGTAAACTTCTAACAGCCTGCTCAGATCAATTATGCAGAGTTTTAGTCCCCATCTTTAATGCTTTATGTATTATGATGCCTTTCCTGGTGGACTGAACCCAGCAACATATAGTGAAGCATCTCTACAAATGGAAGATGCAACAGAAATCACAAACTGCTGTCCGATCTCTCTTGACCAATCTCAGAAAAGTCATTGAGAAAGTATTGTATACTAGAATTGTGAGGCACCATGAAAACTTTGAGGTCATCAGTGAAAGACAATTTGGTTTCCAAACAGGTATGTCCACAACTGAAGCTGTATTTTCTTTCACAGATAATGTTTTGGAATCTCTAAATAAAAAATGGAGACAGTTGGAATATTTTGTGACCATTCTAAGGTTTTCAGCTGTGTGGATCACAAAATACGTCTCAACAAAACACATCACCGATGGGGCAATGGGGAACTGGCTAAAACCCTACGTCCAAGACAGGAAGCAGAAGGTAATTTGGATGAGAGCAACAAAACAGATGAGGAAGTAGAGTCAAACAGGGGCACTGTACTCCATATAGTCACCTGGAGTCTGAACTTGGTGTGCTGCTGTTTCCTCTTTATCATATAAAACATGCTATTTACTATATTTCTTAATTATATTAGTATTGCGGTGGTCTGTGCAATTATGTCCATTGAGATTTGAAAGCAATAAGTTGTGTGCTTCCACTCAGCTGCTTGCTGATAGAAAGCAATTACAGTGATGGGGCTGCCATCTTATAGTTTCTGGACCAGTTTTAGGCATTATTTCAGTTGCCCTTAACATAAGGAACTGACCCTGCTAGTAGCCGCCTCAGGCCTGGAGACCAGACACTACCTGGTGGATTTGAGATAGCTCCTTCACTTCGAGTGCCACAGGGATGTATGGTCCTCTTCTGCCTTTAAAACCACTGACTATCTTCACCTGTAACCTTGGCAATGGACCATTACAAGAACTGCCAGCCAGCTAGCTGGCCCAAGGTCTTTTCTAAGAGGTGTGACTCCTCTATCACTTACCTTTTATCCTGACTTGTGGCGGGCAGAGCATTCTGTACATAATTTAGAGATTATATCACAGCATGGACATCAACACAGGAAAAACAAAAACTATGGCCTTATGTGGAAAACAGCCAGTAAAAAGTAAGATGTGTTTTAAAAGTAAAATTCTGGAATGAATGATTATATTATTCACATATTTAGGCTATAACTACCCTTTCTGGAAGAAGCAGACCTTGCTAAAAAGCCACTAGGTATACAAAAACAATGGAAACATTTTGTTGATACATGATCAGCAACATTTTTCAATTGGTTCATTCTCTGACCTACTTAGGCTGCACTGAAAGTGCCTGATCATAATAATGAACATTGAAACAGCAATACATGCCTTACAAAGTAATTGTAGATAACTTTCACAACCAACATGTGCCTACTTAGCAATCAATCTGCAATTGATTCTGATTTGCTGAGTAGGCACATGGTGACTGTGAAAGTCATCTATAATTACTTTGTGAAGTACAGTGCGGCTACAGTAATTCAGACTTGAGAATGAACCAGTTGGCTTGAAATTAGTCACCAAACGTATAAACTGCAACTCTGACGTATTGGTTAATAAAAGCTTTAGGAAGTAATGAAACCTTCACCAGATCATAAGCACACCAGAGTATGCCATTGAGAGACTTTAGCAAGGTTTGTGCTGTGCTATGGCAGTAAAGCCTGGACAACAAAGGCAAAAGACATAGAAAGACTAACACCCTGTGAAATGAAATTCCTGAGATAAACAGCTGGTTACACCAAATGGGATCACAAAAGAAATGAAGATGTATTGAAAGAACTTAAACTGAACCTATCACACATTACATACATAACTGCCAAAACTGCTGTGCCATCTGAACAATATGCAGCCAGACCAAAGGATTTCTACTAGCCCTCGTCTTTTTACCTACTTGATCCTCTGCTGGCTTTACAATTTCATCTCTCAAAGCTACCCATTCTTCTTCTATTATATTTCTTTCCCCCATTCTTGTCAATTGTTCCCCAATGCTCTCTCTGAAACTCTCTATAACCTCTGGTTCTTTCAGTTTATCCACATCCCATCTCCTTAAATTCCCACCTCTTCACAGTTTCTACAATCTTAATATACAGTTCATAACCAATCAGTTGTGGTCAGAGTCCACATCTGCCCTTGGAAATATCTTACAATTTAAAACCTGATTCCCAAATCTCTTGTCTTATCATTGTATAATCTATCTTACCTATGATTATTTGCACTTAGCCATTGAGGGCATTTTTGTGTTATATAAATGCAGTGGTGCAGACTTCATTATTCAAATTCCACAAACATAAGCAAACATTTTTAACTCATTTCAAGCAATGGAAAATACAGGATGGAATGTAACAATATTTGAAAAGGGAAGTTGCCTCACCATGTAGCGGAAATGCTAATGTCGCAGTCAGGCACAACAAAAAGACAGGCACAACAAAAAGACTGTCACAAATAAGGCTTTCGGCCAGTGAAGCCTTCGTCAAAGATAGACACCCCCCCCCCCCCCCCCCCCCCTTACACACACACACATACACACATGACTGCGACTCAGCATCTCCACTATACAGTTCTATACTCATTTGTGTGACTTTGTTACTAATCTGTTGGAGTGTTGTAGAACCTTTGTTCTTCTATCCTGTTACCTGACTCTGTGGCACAGCTGTGCAATAATGGCAGGGAGATATTGTCATAGTGGTGAACTGCGCCAGAGCCATTTCCCAAACTCACAGACTTGGCCTAATGTAACAACAGTAGCAACTCAGCCTCCACGGCAGTATCGCTGAGGGCTTTACAAAACTGGCAGTGAGGTTTTACAAAACAAGAATAGGAGAAAATATCTAAAATAAATGAACTCAAAAACCATTAAAATGCATGCTACACTACAACTCCAACAGTGTAAGTTCACAAGGTTGATGAATAGAAAATTGGCAGAACTTCTCAACAAGACCATAACTGGCCAACAGGCCTCGCACTCGGTAGGAAAAAGAAAAGGAGAAGACTAGTATTGTGATAAACAACAAGCAGTCTGCCGATCTAGAGCCTGTTGCCAGAATGTTACTTTCAGAACTCCTAATCTAGCCCAAAGTATAACCAAACTGTCAGTAAACTTGAGAAAAAACTAATCATATCCAGTTCAGCTCTGAACATAAATTCCCATAGGACATACCTGTTTTACTTGACAATAAGCAAATACAAAGAGTATACTGCACCATATTCAGAGGGCTTCACATTTATAGCAAGGTTAAATGGGAACATGATGTCCTGCAGACCATAAAAAAAGTTGTCCTAGGCTGCTTTTGCCATTAGGACAATCTCACATTTTAGGGATATCAGCATCACAAAGTCCACTCATTTTGGGTATTTCCACTCTATTACGTGTTATGAAATTATCTTCTGGGGCAATACTTAAACATCAAAGAAAATTTTCTTTTTGCAGAAAACTGTTGTCCAAATGATGAGCAGTTGCCCATGAACCTCATGTCACAAACTTTTTAAGAATTTAAGAAAGTTGAGATACATACTTCTTCATGAAACATTTCTGCTTATGCAGGTCGTTTACAGAGTCTCTTCCAAACATCTCTTTTCTCGCAGGCTACTATTTAGAATTGCCTGTATTCCAGGCCTCTTTGGTTCACACCACCCTTCACCTAATCCATTCATTATGTTCATGGTTTTCCAGTTGATCTTTGTCCAGATTCTGTCCATTTGAGGGCTCTTCTTGAAAGTCTTTCTCATCCAGTTCTTTCAGTATGGCCAGACCATTTAAGCCTGTTACTGTAGATAGTTTCTTTTAGATCTTGATCTGCCGGATGTTTTGATTGTTATAGTCCTAGTCCTGTCCCTTCCCATCTTACTCAGAATCCCTCTTAGGAAACACGTCTCTGTTGCTTGTATCCTGCTCATATTTGTCCAAATCCAGTATTCTGATCCATAGGTCAGTTGGCAGATAATGCACATCATGATCTTTGCCCTGGCAGATATTTTCCAATTTCTATTTATGTCCAATACCCAATAATAAAATTTTGAACAATTTTCTATTCTTCCTGGAATTTAAAACTTGATTTTTTTCCTTGTTTAATTTACTTCAATAACTTTTTCATTGCAACTTACATCTTTCATTTTTCCCATTCATTTGCATAACTTCACTTTTTGTTACACTTATTTCCATGCCACCTCCTTCAATTATTCTCACCAGCTACTTAGTTGTTCTTCCAAGTTCTGCTCATTTTCTTCCCAAATCATCACATCATCTGCATATGCTACAATTTTTATATTGTCTGCTGTTGACCCTTGCCAAATTTTCTGTATTATGTCTAAGACTATTTTAGAAAGCACTGGTGAGATCACACATCCTTGCCAAACCCCTTTGTCCATTATAAACCATTCTGAGTTTTTGTGGTCTATTACAACACAGTTCACACACTTTTTGTAGAAGTTCTTGATTGTCTGTTGCATTTCATTTTTATGTGTGTGTTTTCAGTCTATTCAGACCTTGCCATCTCTGTTCCATTCTAACAGTGTCATAAGCCTTTTTATGTATACAGCAACTACAGTGTTTTTCCCAAACTCGCTTCTTTTTTTTTTTTTTTTTTCCCCTACAGCTTGTCTGGCTGTAAATATGGCATTTATAATTGATCTTCCAGGCCAAAATCCTTGTTGTTTTCCTAATTGTGGTCCTATCTTATTCCTTTTACTTCCCAATGTTTATTCCATTACGAGCTTCATGGCTGAAAATCCTGTGCACTATGAAACCATTGTACCACATTAACACTACAAAGACGGCTACCTTCATTGTGATTTCAGAAATCTATCTCAGGTATGTAAAGTTCTTCCGTATCACTGTATTAAAATATTTAATTAATTGCCAAATAATATGAAAGGTCTGTGCAATAACAATACATTGTTTAAAACTAAAATAAAGATGTACTTGCTTGATAAAACTTTTTACTTATTAGAGGCCATTTAAACAGACATATAGAATTTTTATGATTATATTTTATTGTTTGTTTTTTATGTATTGTTGATGCCATTGCTAATCCTTGTATGATCTCTTTTTTCACTTTGTTTCTGTTTTGATATAAGTTTTTTTTTCCTGCAGCTGTTTCTATAAATTAACTATACCTTCCCTCGTCATCTGTTCCATGTAATTTACAATTCCACATCCTAGTGTCTCACATGCATAAAAGGATGAAATATTCAGGCAAATCATGGTAATATTTTAAAATATTCAGGCAAATCATGGTAAGATTTTAAAGTGCTGCAACTTGTTTTAAATGTTCAGAAATTTAAAACTGTGATCTCCACAAAAAAGGTCATATTGAGTTAGCATAATATCAGTGAGTCACAATTAGAATCAGTCAACTCATACAAATAACTGGCTATAACAATTAATAGGGGTATGAAAAGGAATGATCACATAATCTCAGTTGCAGATATAGCATGTGGCAGACTACAGTTCACTGGTAGAATACTAGGGAAATGCAATCAGTCTACAAACAAGACTGCACACAAAACACTCATGTGATCCATCCTAGAAATTGCTCAAGTGTATGGGACCCTTACCAAATAGTACTAATGGGGGATATTGAATGGGTACAAAGAAGGGCAGCACAAATTGTCACGTTTGTTCGTGGGAGATGATGATGGGAGAATATCACAAGGGTGCTAGAAGAAATGAACTGGTAGACATTTGCAGACACATTGCAAAGTAACTGATGAAAATCTACTTAGAAATTTCCTAGAACCAGCTTAAAGGGATGAATCTAGCCCTACATATTGCTCCCATATGGATACCAAAGACACGGTTAGATTAATTAGAGAGTACAGATATAGCGGTAGATCAGTGGAATGTGTATATAAATAAAATATAAACAGTAAATAAACAAATTCATTAAAATATGTTTACATTTTGAATGTTAATTTAGTAAGGAAGCAAAAAATTATGAAAACTAAATATGACGGAAGTCCACTTTTTCAAATGCTAGTAGAAGTCATCAAACAGTGGCAGAATATATTCTTCTGTAAAGAGCTCATTAGTCATAAAACATATTGTCATATTAATTTAATTAGCATGGTTTTCCTTTACTTAAATGCAAACTTTATCATCTGAAGTATTGTATACCTCATTATGTTAATTTTATCTTGAAGTGTGGCCAAACATTTTACAATTTTGTGTGTTGTTCAAACTTAGGAAATCGTAATTTTGAGGTGGAATGACACAGCAGACACACTGACAGCAAAAGGAGTTCATGCTGCTGCTGTGTTGCCCCTGCAGCTTCTTTCTTCTCTGATGGGACTTGCTACAGACAACTTATCCGAAACCGAACTGATTGCTCAGCTCAAAAGATCTTGCTTATCAAAGAATGAACTGAAAGGACACCACGACAGGGTAGTTATCAGCATCTTCTGGAATGATAAACTTTTTATACAGCAGAATGTGCAGAGAATAAAATTGTCAACCATAATGGGTGTGACAGTTAATGGTCGCACTCACATGAATCTTGACTATCCACTTCTCCTAAAATACAACCTGGACTCCGAAACTGGCTATTTTCTTAACATTTATGGTAAGTTCTCATTCCTTTGATCATATTATTATATTATTGTAGATCAAATGAATGGAAAAGTTATGGATGACTGTTTACATTAAATGTAGGAATACTTTCTATTACCAAGGCTATCTCGTTACACCAGTCATGAACATATGGACTACGCTGAGATTGCAATTTTAAATAAAGTCTAGAACATTACAGCAAAAAAATAAGTAACAGAAAAATACAGATATAAATATTATTGTCCATTGTTCACATTTCATAGGCAGTAGGTGCTTTTGTAGTTTCTGGGAATAAGTTGCAATTCATGTCATTCATTCTGTTTTTTCACAGATTAAAAAGTACGTTGGTTTTGGTCCCAGATTACACAGCACTCATTCATTAAATACAATAATACTACACTAAAATTAAAACTCTGTGCAAAAAAGTATAATCAAATGTAGAATGGGGTGATAAGGAGCACCGAAAGATGTGACAGTGATAACTAAACACTGGATAATTAAGGGTGGAATAACAATACAAATTAGGATAGATAGCTAACATCACATACAGAAAAACCTCAATGAGGGGGCGCTAAAGATATCTTGAGTTACCTTTACTTTTACCGTAATAAAAAATAATCAAGTCACGTGCAAAGTTTAAGAAAGTTTTATTTAAACTAATCATACACATATACAAGATAATGCCATCTTATGATATAAAAGTTACAATTGTGGTATCTTCCTTAAACAATGAATTCTATGTGCCTGTTCTTCCTGGCAAATTAGTTCATTACATCGTCAATAGAAGAATCAATGTCAGGATGAGTATTCAACAGAGATGAGCCATTAAGTCGAACTTCCTCCATTGTCAACCTTAGCCGTGTCTTTGTACAGCACAATGTTGAAAAACTTCTTTCTACTGTAGCAATAGGTGCAGGTAGACAAGCAAATATTTTGTACAGTGTGTGCAGAGTAGGGTAGTCAGATCTCGATTCAGTCAAGTTGACTGATGACAGAAACAAAAGAATGGTGTGTGGGCTTATTGGTGGGGGCGGTGAGAGTGGCCATGTAGGTGGCCCCACAAGGGGGCGCACACCCCCCATATGTACCACCACTGCATAGAGGAACCACTGAGCAGCAAATCTGCACATCTAAAAGTAAATTGTTGGATGGCTTTTAGCTATTGGACAATGTCCTTAATCAGAGAAAGAGACACTCGGATATTCATACATGCACAACTCACACACGTGGTCACTGTTGTCTCTAATCAATGCGATTCCAACCCCACTGTGAGGCCACAGTGCCCGAAAACACTAACCTGCATTTAATAAAATATGTTCAGTGATGTGTTGTTGTTGTTGTTGTTGTTGTTGTTATTGTTGTGGTATTTAGTCTGAACGCTTGTTTGATGCAGCTCTTCACACTAGTCTATCCTGTGCAAACCTTTTCATCTCTGCATCACTACAGCAACATACTTTTGGACCTGCTTTCTGTAGTCAAGTCTGGTGTTCATCTACAATTTTTAGCCCTCCAGTTATCATCTGTTACAAAATGTACAATTCCTTGATGTTCAGTGATACAGAATCATATTTTTAACAATGTATAAGAATCATATTTAGTGTCATGAAGTGGCTAAACAAAAAGTAAACAAAAAGTAAACAAAAATTTTACACTGAATTATGGAAACAAGTCAAAGGAAATGTGAATTAAAATGGATTGATGCTCATCTCATAGAAGGTGCGATGAATGGAAGATAGGTGCAGTGGCCATAAATGTATATGAGTTATAGTCTACTTTTAAATATAAGATATAAATGTGCCTGTTTGTTGCTCATCACATCCTTGTTCAAGCCCCATTATAAAAAAAAAAATATTTACTTATAACAGCTATTTCTGAAACATAGGAGATGAAATAATTATAAATTCTTCTTACATCTAAGAATATATCACCAATTTCTTCATATATTTATTTTTTACTTATATCATGTTCTGTAGATCCATATTGCAAGTGCATCGTCCAGATATGGAATGTGTAGCAATATGTATCAAAATAAAATGCTGATGTTAGTGGTTACCTAATTACACGCAGCCCTTTAGTTTGTACCAGAAGAAAGGTAAACTTTAAACTTAAAAATAAATTACAGCACAAAAAAACTTTAAAAATAGAAAAAATTACTATTATATGTATGTGTGGTGTCTGTTCTTTCAAACATGTCCAAAAGAACAGACCCGCACAGAATCAACAGCTGTGATACATTGTGTGGAAATTGAAAGTGGTGATTGGGGGAGGGGGGGGGGCAGGAGGAAGGGAAGGGAGGGGAGGGGATTACTGATAACAGCTGCATCGGGACATTAAGCAGAATAAATGGCAACGATTTAAAATGTGTAACAGACCGGGATTCAAAACTGGGATCTCCTCCTTAGTAAGCAGGAGATCCTGGATTCGAAACCCGGTCTGATACACATTTTCACTCGAGGCCACTGATTCCGAGTTATGTTCTGATGCAGCTGACATTAGTAGTCACTTCCCTTTCCTTAATTTACCTTTCTCTGCTCCCCCACTTCAATTTACATACAAAAAACGACTAGATGAAATGGAATACCCACCTAAATAATTAAAGCAGTTTTTGACAACTGAACACGCAATCTGTCCACAGTATCCCAAGGAGGATGATGAAATTGGACAGAGGTGAAGTGACCATTCAAAAAGACTTATAAAATAGTGTACAAAACTACTGTTCTATGTCTTCACTTACAAACTGTTCAAACTAGATATAGAGCTCTAAGTTGATTTTCTATAACCTCCATCGCTCCCTTAGTAGCAAGTCCTTTTGTTGTCTTGAAGCTGAAACCCTACTCTTGATGGTGTTTGCCCAACAAAAATGTAAATGCCATCACAGCATAGATTACACTTTTTGACTTGTTTAATTAGCCTCAATTTTATATGGTTTGGATGGTAATCTGTTTTCGCACTTTGTGAAAATATCAGACATTGATGAAGCCCTGGCCAGTAATCGATGGTAGTTCTAACAAGTCACTAAATGAAGTAATGATGACTAGCACAAAACAATGTCCATATTTACACAAAAGTCATGATACAGTATTGTCTTGTAGTAACTTTTGAAATTAAAGTACACTATATAGATCACTTAGTTCACTCATCAATTGAAGTCATAACACTCAACAATAACTCACCCACACAATAATGACATCTCAAACCTCCTACCAACAACAACACAGTTAAGTCAAAATATTCATTAATTTGAGTAACAGAAATCACTTGGAAGTTTTTAGACATCGACCTTACTGATTTTTTTGCGGGTGCAGGTGCATGCATTTCTGCAAACAAACTGCATATAGCTACAATGTGAGCAAATTTCAGGAGTGTATGCTTGTTAGCTAAACCTGGAGTGGGTGCTGACTGACTTTGAGTGACTTCCAGCTATTTAAAAATTTGCAAATGAACAGATTTTTATTTTGGAAATTATACAACCATCTAAAAAGCTGCTAGGTAAAATTTTACTATTTAGGGTGGACTATTAAGCCGACAGAATTTTGGTTTACAAAATTGTGGTATTTTAGGAATTTAGAAAAGCTTATGGAATCACTTTATGCATCCACATAGGGACTAACTTAATATAACATATTTCAAATGTTCTGTGGGTTACAAAAATTTTATAAGTGTGACGAGAAATAGCTATTTGTGTAAAATCTGTTACAGATACAAACCAAAGGGACAGCTGCGTCTTCTGGAATTTGAATGCTGGTGGTGGCTGGTCAAATGATGGTTGCCTACCAGTTGACAGCACGTTAACAAGCTGTGCCTGTTTCCATACCACCCACTTTGGTGAAATGCTGCATGGGAGAGACCATCAAGCAATTTTAAATCCAGTTCACAATACAGCTCTACATTATGTGGCACTTGTTGGCTGCGTACTGTCGATAGCTGGACTAGTCGCTATAATAGTAACAGCATTAATATTTCCAAATTGGCGTCACCAAGGCCGTGCAGTAGTACAGTTACAGCTATGCATTGCACTCTGTGGATTAGCAACTACTTTGTCAGTGCGTGTGACAGCTGAGGAGTTATTGCCAGACTGGCGTCCTCAGCCTGGCCTTCCCTGCACTTTGTCAGGAGCCACACTTCAGGTCTTCCTCCTGGCATCTCTCCTGTGGATGTTTGCGACTGGTCTACATATGCGCCAAAGACTGTTGAATCCTTTCTTTGATTTTTCTCCTACACCCCTTACAAAGCAGGTAAGCATGACACACACTTTTAAAATTACCTCAAAGTATGCTGAAGAGTACAGGACAATGTTATTTTTAAATGACAGGATGACTTGGACATAATTACTATTTGGTGCGATGAATACTACCTTTTTCTAAATGTGGAAAAATGTAAATTTATGCTGCTGATTAGTAAAAACAATGCTGTAATGTTTGAATACAATATTAGTGGTGTACTGTTTGACACAGTCATGTCAATTGAATATCAAGGCATAACGTTGCAAATGGACATGAAATACAATAGATATGTAAGGTCGGTCATAGCGAAGGCTGTGAATGACTTTGGTTCTTTGGGAGAATTCTTGGCAATTGTGGCTCATCTACAAGGGTCATCCAGAAAGTAAAGAACAATTGCCCACCATACGCGACACTGATTCCCCACCACCACAGTCACAAGTGTGCTAGTTAGTTCCTTCCTTCATCTTGGCATGAGTCAATTGGTCACACCTCTTTTTTTCTGGAAGCTTTTGAAATGACAGTACCCATTAAAAATCCCACCAAATGTTAAGTGTGCCCCTAATGTCAAACATTTTCCAAATTCATAAAATTTTTGACGTATCAGAATTTATAGGCAAATAAAGAATGTTTATGGTGATAGAGGAATAAACGAGTATTCAGTGAGGAAACAGTGCATTGCGTTAAATCAAGGAAGAGCCAGTATGCACAATGAAGATCAGAGTAGGTGGCCATGAGTCATTACAAATGACTTGAAGGCAAAATTTGAAAAGAAAAGTCAGGAAACGGCCATACCATGTTGAATACACCGGTTCTCGTCCGATCACCGAAGTTAAGCAACATTGAGCCCAGTTAGTACTTGGATGGGTGACCGCCTGGGAAACACGGGTGCTGTTGGCTCCCTTCCTTTTGAGTGTCGCCCTAACCGCCGTCTGCTTCACGTCTGCTGTGCACCGAGCTACCTTAATTTAAGTATTAACTGTATTTTTTTTACTTGACACTTCTTCTGCCGTGTGTTTTTGCTTTTAGGAAGCTTTAATTGTTGAGTGCTATTAATAGTGTTACATAGATTTCATGTTGTTTTGAATACAGTCAGAGAGAGTCCCTTTAGTCAACCACAGTGCCAGTAGTGCTAGTGTTTGTTTTCAATACAGTCCAGAGACAGGTAGTGCTATTTTCATTGTTTTCTACAAGAAGTGGTTAGCAATCACAGTTTTGTCAATAATCAGCCGCCTTTAGTGAATTAGCAGTCTGGTTAAAAGTTGATTAAGTCTCTTCAGTAAATTGATTCCTTAGGATGGATAGGATGTGTGACTGCTGTGTACGGACGCAGGAGGAGCTGGCCACTCTTTGCGAACAGCTGAGCGTGTTGATGGCCGCGGTCAGCCGTCTTCAGGCTGCTACCTCGGAGTGTAGTGGCAGTGGGGAGTCTGGTGCATCGCAAGGTACACCCCAGGTGTTACATGCTTCACCCACTGTCCATGCTGTCGAGACATCTTCGCGGGTACCGGGCGCGGTTGGGCCACCCTCTCCCCAAGGGGAGTGGCGGGTTCAGCGGCGTTCGCGGCGCACTAGGCGGAGGGTAAATGTGGAGGCTGGCCGTGTGACATCGCCCGCTCTGCCTGTGAGTGGACATGTGGCTGCTCCTTCAGCAAGGTCCGAGCAGGCACACGGGGGGAGGGGTTTATTAGTTATTGGGAGCTCAAACGTTAGGCGGGTGATGGGGCCCCTTAGGGAAATAGCGGAAAGGTCAGGGAAGAAGGCCAGTGTTCACTCTGTCTGCTTGCCAGGGGGGTCTCATCCGAGATGTGAAGGTGGCCCTACCGGCGGTGATAGAAGGTACTGGATGCACCCCGACTGCAAATGGTTGCTCATGTCGGCACCAATGACTCCTGCCGTCTGGGTTTAGAGATCATCCTCAGTTCGTACAGGCGGTTGGCGGAATTGGTGAAGGCGGAAAGCCTCGCTCGCAGGGTGGAATCAGAGCTAACTATTTTTAGTATTGTTCCCAGAACCGATCGCGGTCCTCTGGTTTGGAGCCGAGTGGAAGGCTTAAACCAGAGGCTCAGACGATTCTGCGGAGAGCTGGGGCGCAAATTTCTCGACCTCCGGTATCGAGTGGAGAAATGTAGGGTCCCCCTGAATAGGTCAGGCGTGCGCTACACGCCGGAAGCGGCTACAAGGGTAGCGGAGTACATGTAGAATGCACATGGGGGTTTTTTAGGTTAGAGAATTCCCTCCCTAAGCCCGACAAGACGCCTCCCGAGACGCGGCAAGGCAGGAGTAGGCAAAATGCAACAGGGAATGGCAATATTAATGTGTTAATAGTAAATTGCAGGAGCGTCTATAGAAAGGTCCCAGAACTGCTCTCATTAATAAACGGTCACAACGCCCATATAGTACTAGGGACAGAAAGTTGGCTGAAACCAGACGTAAACAGTAATGAAATCCTAAACTCAGATTGGAATGTATACCGCAGAGATAGGCTGGACAGTGAAGGGGGACGCGTGTTCATAGCGATAAGAAGTGCAATAGTATCGAAGGAAATTGATGGAGATCCGAATTGTGAAACGATTTGGGTGAAGGTCAAAGGTTAAAGCAGGCTCAGACATGGTAATTGGATGTCTCTATAGGACCCCGGGCTCAGCAGCTGTTGTGACTGAGCACCTGAAGAATAGTTCGGAAAATATTTCGAGTAGATTTCCCCACCATGTTATAGTTCTGGGTGGAGATTTTAATTCGCCGAATATAGACTGGGAGACTCAAACATTCATAACAGGTGGCAGGGAAAAAGAATCCAGTGAATTTTTTTAAAGTGCTTTATCTGAAAACTACCTTGAGCAGTTAAACAGAGAACCGACTCATGGCGATAACATATTAGACCTTCTGGTGACAAACAGACCAGAACTATTTGAATCAGTTAATGCAGAACAGGAAATCAGCGACCATAAAGCGGTTATTGCATCGATGATTTCAGCCGTAAATAGAAATATTAAAAAAGGTAGGAAGATTTTTCTGTTTAGCAAAAGTGAAAAAAAGCAGATTTCAGAGTACTTGATTGCTCAACACAAAAGTTTTGTCTCAAGTACAGATAGTGTTGAGGATCAGTGGACAAAGTTCAAAACCATCGAACAATATGCGTTAGATGAGTATGTGTCAAGCAAGATCATAAGAGATGGAAAAGAGCCACCATGGTACAACAACAGAGTTAGAAAACTGCTGCGGAAGCAAAGGGTACTTCACAGCAAACATAAACATAGCCAAAGCCTTGCAGACAAACAAAAATTACGCGAAGCGAAATGTAGTGTGAGGAGGGCTATGCGAGAGGCGTTCAATGAATTCGAAAATAAAGTTCTATGTACTGTCTTGGCAGAAAATCCTAAGAAATTTTGGTCCTATGTCAAAGCGGTAGGTGGATCAAAACAAAATGTCCAGACACTCTGTGACCAAAATTGTACTGAAACAGAGGATGACAGACTAAAGGCCGAAATACTAAATGTCTTCTTCCAAAGCTGTTTCACAGAGGAAGACTGCACTGTAGTTCCATCTCTAGATTGTCGCACAGATGACAAAATGGTAGATATCGAAATAGACGACAGACGGATAGAGAAACAATTAAAATAGCTCAAAAGAGGAAAGGCCGCTGGACCTGATGGGATACCAGTTCGATTTTACACAGAGTACGCGAAGAAACTTGCCCCCCTTCTTGCAGCGGTGTACTGTAGGTCTCTAGAAGAGCAAAGCGTTCCAAAGGATTGGAAAAGGGCACAGGTCATCCCCGTTTTCAAGAAGGGATGTCGAACAGATGTGCACAACTATAGACCTATATCTCTAACGTCGATCAGTTGTAGAATTTTGGAACACGTATTATGTTTGAGTATAATGACTTTTCTGGAGACTAGAAATCTACTCTGTAGGAATCAGCATGGGTTTCGAAAGAGACGGTCGTGTGAAACCCAGCTCGCGCTATTCGTCCACGAGGCTCAGAGGGCCTTAGACACGGGTTCACAGGTAGATGCCATGTTTCTTGACTTCCGCAAGTCATTTGACACAGTTCCCCACAGTCGTTTAATGAACAAAGTAAGAGCATACGGACTATCAGACCAATTGTGTGATTGGATTGAGGAGTTCCTAGATAACAGAAAGCAGCATGTCATTCTCAATGGAGAGAAGTCTTCCGAAGTAAGAGTGATTCCAGGTGTGCCGCAGGGGAGTGTCATAGGACCGTTGCTATTCACTATATACATAAATGACCTGGTGGATGACATCGGAAGTTCACTGAGGCTTTTTGCAGATGATGTTGTGGTGTATCAAGAGGTTGCAACAATGAAAAATTGTACTGAAATGCAGGAGGATCTGCAGCGAATTGACGCATGGTGCAGGGAATGGCAATTGAATCTCAATGTAGACAAGTGTAATGTGCTGCGAATACATAGAAAGATAGATCCCTTATCATTTAGCTACAAAATAGCGGATCAGCAACTGGAAGCAGTTAATTCCATAAATTATCTGGGAGTACGCATTCGGAGTGATTTAAAATGGAATGATCATATTAAGTTGATAGTCGGTAAAGCAGATGCCAGACTGAGATTCATTGGAAGAATCCTAAGGAAATGCAATCTGAAAACAAAGGAAGTAGGTTACATTACGCTTGTTCGCCCACTGCTTGAATACTGCTCAACAGTGTGGGATCCGTACCAGATAGGGTTGATAGAAGAGATAGAGAAGATCCAACGGAGAGCAGCGCGCTTCGTTACAGGATCATTTAGTAATCGCGAAAGCGTTACGGAGATGATAAACTCCAGTGGAAGACTCTGCAGGAGAGACGCTCAGTAGCTTGGTACGGGCTTTTGTTAAAGTTTCGAGAACATACCTTCACCGAAGAGTCAAGCAGTATATTGCTCCCTCCTATGTATACCTCACGAAGAGACCATGAGGATAAAATCAGAGAGATTAGAGCCCACACAGAAGCATACCGACAATCCTCCTTTCCACGAACAATACGAGACTGGAATAGAAGGGAGAACCGATAGAGGTACTCAGGGTACCATCCGCCACACACCGTCAGATGGCTTGCGGAGTATGGATGTAGATGTAGATGTAGATGTAGAGATGAAACTTGTACTTCATAAGAGACTCGGAGAACAAACATCAGTCTGTGGAGCAGCCCACTCAAACTCCCCCATGGCACAGAAAAGAAAGAGCACATCTCAATACTAGAAAGGTGATATCCGCAGTTTTTTTGGGACTGAAAGTGTTTGATCCACGTGGAGTTCATGCCAAGAGGAGAACATTCAATTCAGAGATCTATTGTGAAACTCTTCAATGAGTTCAGCACTCCATCCAGATCAAGAGACGTGGTCATTGGTAGAGTTGTTTTTGATTCATGAAAATGCATGGCCTCATGCATCAGCACGAACACAACAGGAACTATTATTGCCAGAGTGGAAAATTTTTGGACGTCTTCCTTACACCCCTGACTTGGAATTAAGTGATTTTCACTTATTCCTAAAACTAAAGAAAATTTCGGGTGGAAAACAGTTTGTAAATGATAATGACCTCAGACAGACAGTGATATCCTGGTTCAAATTTTTGGCTGTAGAGGAGTACAACATGTGAATTGTAAATAAAGTTTTGAGTTAATATCTTTAATTTTTATTTATTTATGCCAAGATATTCTTTATTTTGTGGACAACTGTGCACAGGACAATTGCACAACGCACTCTTGATTGTTTGGGACACCCACCAGGTCAGATTAAAGGAAGACAGTGAAGTAATTGAGCAGTGTGCTGCTAGATTTATTACCATTGAGTTTGAGTTTAATCATGAAGCAAGTATTATGGAAATTCTCTGTGAACTCAAATAAGTTCCTCTCTGGAACGAAGAAGACATTCAGAAATATTGCTGATTTTGAAAGCCTGCATACTATGACTATTGAAAAAGTTTTGGGGAACCAGCATTTTCAGCAGAATGAAGAATGATCCTGCTGCCACCAACACACATCTTTCTTAAAGACTATGCACACAAAATAAATCTGGGCTTGTACAAAAGCATATACACAGTCATTTTTCCCTCAATCCATTTGCAAGTGGAGCAGTAGAACAAGGTAGCCACTGCCACGCTTTGTATGGTGGCTTGCGGAGCATGTATATAGATGTACCCATTTCTTGTGGTCATTAGTTGAAAGAATCCTAATTAAATGTTTGCAAAATTCTATTTACTATTTTTTTAAGTACAAATAACAAAACATCATAGAATACAAGTAAGTAGATTTCAGCTTCTCCTTAAAACTTATAAGGCTAGGCAACATTTTTTCTAGTGTTTTCACTGATATTTACAATGTGTAAATGGGGTCAGCATTGTATGGCTAATTAAGTTTCATGAAATGCCAGTTTCAACAGAAAACATTTATTTCTCATTACAAACAAAATGTTTTTTAAACTGAATTTTATGTTGTCATCTTGTAAACCAGTTCCAAATTCATCTATTGTAGTATTTGGTGTAAGGATAAGTGCTAACAGGGGAGGTAAGATGTTACGAGTAACTAGTTTTCCAGAAGAGACTGAGCAGCACTGGTGCATGGCAGTAGCAGACAAAGTGCAGCAGCATGGGCTGGCACCCAAGATGAGGAAGTCGAGCACGACATGGTGGATTTCTTTTGGATTTGGCGAATGCTAGGAGACACTGGCTTTGAAACAGGACATAAATGCATTGGTCAATATTTGTTTGACAAACTGTCCTTGCCATCTTGTGTGGTTGGCCATGCTGCACTATATGCTACTGTCATGCAGAAGTGCAACTCAGTTGCTACTGGGATACTGCTTATTTGCTGTGGTTTTATGTCCTTTTTGACACGTTATCTTACCTTTCTTTTTTCTGTTTCTCCCAATGAAGAAATAAAAAGTCCAGAAGTTAGACAATAAAACATTTTTATAAAGTTGTATGTATACTAGTCATGCCCCTATTTCAACAGTGGTAAGTAAATGTCTCTCTTATGCTACAACTACATAAGAGTATAAGTAATTATTTATTTATTTTGTCTTCCTACAGCTCTGGGCATCAGCAATTCTTTGTTGGATGCTACCACTGGCCTTGGCTGGAGTTTCTGTATGGACATCACAAGGAGCATATGAGCCACCAGATTGTTATCCACGAGGTCAGATACTGCAGTTCAGTGTAACAGTGCCTGCCCACATGCTAATTGCAGCCAACACCCTGATACTAGCATTATGCATCCACATTACCTGCAGCTCATCTCATAAATCCTTGCGACTTTCAAATGCCTCTCAAATTGAAAAACGCATTCGCAGACAGCTACTGTTTGCAATATATCTGTCAGTCTTACTTGGGATGGGATGGATTTTTGGCTTGATGCATATGGATGCTGTCTTCAATGTAACTGCCTCTCTGCAGGGGTTTTCCATCTTCATATTTGCCGTAGTTTTGGATGAGAAAACAAGATCTATGTGGACTCAGTTGCTGTGTAATCATGTGAGTAAGAGGCAAAGTGGAATCGATATTCGATTAACATGCACATCTTCAACACTCAACACTTCAACAACAGGTAGTGTGGGCAAGACCAATCATATTTCACAAAGCAGAGATCACTGAAATGGTTTAAAAACGTAAGAAAATTATCAGTAAGTACTTCACTGTGATAAATGTATATAATTTGATACATACCAGTCTGTAACGTCTGATTTATGAGAAATCCATCTCTTTCATTAAACACTGAATTTTCATCTATGAGATTATGTATTCTCATTCGGATTTGCTGCTGTGCACTGGCAAAAAATTAAATTATTTTTCTCATTACAGACAGATCCAAGTTCCATCACAATATATATTTTTTTTTTTTTTTTTTTTAAGAAACAGCTAGCTTACATTCAGCAGAAACTTACAAGACAGAATGATTAGCTGCATAATCTTCATGTGTTCAGTTATTATCTCTAAACGAGAATCAAAGTGAATTGTTACAAATAGTAATCATGGATTAGATTAATACTTGTTCCATAGATCATGAATACGACACTTCGTAATGATGTGGAACATGTCAGGTTAATAAAAGATGTCTGTACAAGATATTACATTAGTTTTAGTTAATTTTTTTCCTTCCTCCCTTAATTTATATCTAAAAATTCAGCCAATGAGTAGAAGGAGTTGTCATCTAGAAATTCTTTTAATTTATTTTTAAATGTTGTTGACTATCTGTCAGGCTTTTGATGCTGTTTGGTAGGTGACCAAAGACACTTGTGGCAGCGTAATTTACCCCTTTCTGTGCCAAAGTCAGATTTAACCCTGCATAGTGAAGATCATCCTTTCTCCTGGCGTTATAGCTATGCACACTGCTATTACTTTTGAACTGGGTTGGATTATTAACAAATTTCATAAGTAAATATATATACTGTGAGGATCCCTAGATCCTTAAATAGATGTCTGCAGGATGACTGTGGGTGGGCTCAAGCAATTATTCTGATTACAAGTTTTTGAGCAATGAATACTTTTCTACTCAACGATGAATTACCCCAGAATATGATGCCATACAAAAGCAGTGGATGAAAGTAGGCATAGTAAGCTAATTTACCGAGATTCTTATCACCAAAATTTGCAATAACCCTAATAGCATACATAGCTGAACTCAGACATTTCAGCAGACCATCAATGTGTTGCTTCCAGTTTAACCTCTCATCAATGGACACACCTAAAAATTTTGAAAATTCTACCTTAGCTACAGACTTCTGTTCAAGTCTATATTTATTACTGTAGTTGTGCCATTTACTGTACGGAATTGTATATACTGTGTTTTATCAAAATTTAAAGAGAGTCCGTTTGCTGAGAACCACTTAATAATTTTGTGAAAAATATCATTTACAATTACATCACTTATTTCTTGGTTTTTGGATGTTATTACTATACTTGTATCATCAGCAAAAAGAACTAACTTTGCAACTTCATCAATGTGGAATGGTAAGTCATTAATGTATATCAAGAACAGTAAAGGACCCAAGACCGAACCCTGTAGGACCTCGTACTTGATAGCCCCCCCAGTTTGAGGAATCAGCTGTTGTTTTAACATTACATGAACCACTTATTTCAACTTTCTGCATTCTTCCAGTTAAGTATGAATTAAACCATTTGTGCACTGCCCCCCCTCAAACCATAATGATTTAGCTTATCTGAAAGAATTCCATGATTTACACAATCAAAGGCCTTTGAGAGATCACAAAAAATACCAATGGGTGATGTCCGGTTATTCAGAGCATTTAACATTTGATCAGTGAAAGTGTATATAGCATTTCCTGTTGAAAAGCCTTTCTGAAAACCAAGCTGACATTTCGTTGGTACTTTATTTTTACACTCTTGAATACATTACTTTCTCAAAAATTTTTGATAGAGCTGTCAGAAGAGAGATTGGGCAATAGTTGTCGACATCCGACGTATCCCCCTTTTTACGCAATGGTTTTACAATGGCATATTTCAGTCTATCGGGGAAAACACCCTGCTCCAAAGAGCTATTACATACGTGGCTGAGAATCCTACTTATCTGTGGGGAACAAGCTTTAAGTATCTTGCTGGAAATGCCATCAATTCCGTATGAGCTTTTACTTTTCAGTGAGTTTATTATTTTACTGATTTCAGAGGGAGAGGTTGGTGGAAATACAGTTGTTTCAAACTGCACAGGTATGGCCTCTTCCATTAGAAGCCTTGCCTCTTCTAGTGAAGATCTAGATCCTATTTTCTCCACAACATTTAAAAAATGATTATTGAAAATATTTCCAATTTCTGATTGTTTGTTAGTACACTTGTCATTCAGTTTTACGACACTAAAGTCTTCCTGTGCTCTTGGTTGCCCTGTTTCCCTTTCAATAATATTCCAAATTGCTTTAATTTTATTATCAGAGTTACTGATCTTAGACATGATACACATGTTTCTGGACTTTTTAATAATTTTTCTTAGTACCGCACAATAGTTTTTATAATATTGAACAATTCTGGGGTCAGTACTCCCTCTTGTTGTTAGATACAGTTCTCTTTTACGGTTGCAAGATATTCTTATTCCTTTAGTTAGCCAAGGTTTTTTATGTGTTTCTTGGAATAACAATTTTCAAATACCGTTAAAAATGTATTGTGAAATAAGTTATATTTCAAGTTTGCATCGGGTTCCATTTACGCTTCATCCCAGTCTAGCTGCTTTAGGCTTTCCCTAAAGTTTGCAATATTTATATTGTTAATTGAATGCACTGCTTTGAAATTCTGATTTGATATACTGCATGGAGCTATGTCATGTACTGTAACTGGCTGTGCACCATGATCTGAAAGGCCATTCTCAACAGGATAAGCATTTATGTCCTTAAAGTTATCTTGGTCTATAAAAAAGTTATCTATCAATGTCCTGCTGTTCTTTGTTATCTGAGTAGGAAAATCAATGACAGAGCTCAAATTGAAAGAACTGAGTAATACTACAAGGTCATTCTTCCTATTACACTCTTCCAGGGAATCAACATTGAAATCCCCACAAATGATAATTTGCTTCCCCCCTGTCTGACATATAGCACAACAAAGCATCGAAGTTTTCTAGAAATAGCTGGAAATTCCCTGAGGGGGACCTATACACTGTTACAATTATGAAAGTGCCACAATTTAGTTTTAGTTCAGTGGCACATGCTTCCATATGTTGCTCTACACAAATTTTTTTAGTTTCTCAATTTTTTACACTGTGGAAGCTTTTGACATATATGGCAACTCCTCCTCCTCTCATCATATTATCTCTACTTACATGTGCACCTAATTCATAACCATTGATGCTAACCTTTTGCGTATCAGTGACAATGTGATGCTCAGACAGGCATAGTACATCTATTACATTCTCAGTTTCTATATCTTCTAAACAAAGCAGAAGCTCATCAACTTTATTCTCCAATCCCCCAATATTTTGATGAAATATACTAAAATTATTTTTCACTTTACTTTTTTGAGTATCTTGAACTTTTTTAACATTTTTAGTACTTGCCTGGCTGATTTTCCCACTGGACACTGATCTTACACTGAAAAAGTTTCCACCATGAGATGTAGTTCCTCCCCCCTTTAAATTTCCTGCTATCAACCCAGCCAGTTTACCCTTCCCCTTCTTGTTGAGGTGTAGGCCATGTCTAGTATAGTCCCACCTACAGAGTGAATCAACAGGAACCACAACAAGGTATTACCCTGCACCAGATCCAAGTAGCCATTCCAACTCCAAATTAACTCTCCTGACAGAAGAGCTCAAATGAGGCTGGTCGTGGCGCTCCAGAACCGACACAAACCCAACACTGGTATGACTCGATGCTGATGCAATATTTGCCAGGTCACACTCTATGCTGTACCCCGGATCTCTGTCAATACTGTTGCCTGGCCCACCCACAATAACCACGGTATCTTCCTTAGTAAAGCCTCTACATAGTGAACCTAAATCCTCTGTAACCTGCCCCAGTCCAGCACTAGGTTTGAAAAAACTTGTGACCTGGTATTCTGACCCTAATTCATCCTGCAGAAGTTGGCCCACACCCCCTAGCATGCGAACTACCTAGCAACAAGACTTTCTTTCTCTTTGCAGACTTCCCTACCTTCTTATTCAATTTGCTAATGAAAGCTTGTTGAGGCCTGTCTTCATCTACTTCTGTGAGAGGCTCATCAGTTTCTGACTGAGGCAACAGGTCAAACCTATTTTGAACATTAATAACAAAGCTGTCAGAAGAATTTCTTGGCCTGTTCCTTATGCCTGTTGCCACTTCCCACCCCTGTTTGCCCTTCTCCCCCCTTAACCTGCTCAGTTCTCACCTAGCCTCATCTAACTCAGCCTGAAGGGCAGCAATTTTCCCCTCCTGTTCCACAATCTTCCTATCTCTAATGCATAGCCTACAGAACCACTGATGAGTCTCGCTCATTTTCCCAATTCCCATGCCACTACAATCACCCCAATGAAAAAATTTACTACATCCATCACACCAGACCCCAGAGCTAACGATTCTACGGCATGTCAGACACTTTACACTCATGGTACAAATCGATTTTAGTGACAGAAAGGCAATTAAGTTACCAGAAAACAATGAAAATACGTGTACGAAAAATTAGGCCTACTCGCAACAATGTAAACAATGGTTCAGAAGTTTATTACTGGAAATTACTTAAGAGATGACGATACTCTACAGATATAAAGGGGCAGCAAACGTATTTAGCACACTAAACTATCAGTAAATGCACTTAAAATTGCGGTATGAAGTTTATTCTGAAAGCTCAAAAGTTCGGCCTGGCCGCGATATGTAAACAAAACGAACTTTACGTGATTAGTGTGAAAATACGCGAGTAAGACAAAAACTTTTAATGGTACGCTTGAAGAGCACTATAATTAACGTAATAAATTAGTTTAAAGTGTTAGAAACAGTTTATTACTACTTAAATTACTTAGCTTGTACGGGAGCTGTGACTCAAACGTCCGTAGAGCAGGCGCAGGGCTACCAACGGCCTGTGGCTATGTTACTCTGTGTTCCTCAGCTAATCACTTTCAAATGTTTCATTACAGTACTACCAAAGACCCAATACTAATTTACTGTGTACCAAAAATAATCCAGGCAGCATGAGAAGCCTATGTTAAACACAGTGACAGTTTCCACTGCACACGACTCACAGACAGAAGCCAAAATTATGAGTCAAGACAAAACAAACTAATCTGAAAATATACCTAGTGTAGTCATGTCACATCCTGCCACAAAGATAGCAAGTCAATGGAGGAACTTTCTGTCACCTAAACATGTCAAAGTTAATTATGTACAATAAAATAATTTAGTGGAAATGCAAGAGAACAGGATGTCTGAGGAGGCCTTGTACCCCAATTCGCTCAGCTGAGGAAATAAATACTTGTTTTTCTGGTATCATTACTTTAAGAATTGTTGCCAGTATTATACTGTTTCACTTTAGTTGTGAAACTCTGTGACAGTCAACAGTTACACTGTTGAGGAGTGAGTACATGAAAATCCAGACAAAGCAAACAATTAGAGATAATGAGAGAATTGAGAGATCACTTTGACAAAGCCTCACTTCATAAAGCAACCTTACTTGATTGAGTTACATGTGTTCTTGTTTCACGCAGCGTCGAAAACAGGCCGTGTAGTGGAGGCAAGAAAATGTGACAGGAAATGTGTGCTGCTGTCACTCAATCAGCCGGGCAGTCATTAGTGGAACCCATTCACAAAAGAGCATTTGAACTTCAAGACTTGAAAGGATTTAGGTTGATTCTCATGAATGAATTATCTGACAAGAACACAGAGCAGTAAATTTTCTGATAACTGAGCGGCATACCACAGATCACACAGGAGGAATGTTGTTTCTGGTCTAAGGATAATTCTCATTATGTGCACAATCTGGAAAGAAACCAGTCTTGTATTATAATATGGGCCAGGAAGTCACAATACTTGTTCAGACCATATTTTTTCAAAGGGTAAAAGAACAGAAATTCTTATTTGGATATGTTGGAAAGATGTTTAATACTTCAGCAAGATGGAGCTACAGCACACTTTGCTGTTCAGGTGTGCTAGTTCCTTGATGAACGATTTTGAGGCTGTGGGACTCGGCATGGTTCAGTAACACTTTCAGTTCCACAAAAATGGCCATAAAAAAACCTGGGCCTTACCATGGCAGACAACTCATTGTGGGGAATAAGCGAGTCCTTGTGACTTGAATGACAAATTGTGCAAAAGCTAGGGAAAGCCTTTCGAAGCATAATTCTAGATGCTGTACATGTCAAGGACGATGTGGAGTCCCACAGATCACCCTGTAAGGCACAGTGTTGCACTTATGGATCCACTATGTACATAGTTTTATTACTTGCAAGTACCCAAACATACAACATACTGTTTTTATCTGGAGATATTGGGACTTCTCAGACACACTGTACAACTAAAAAGTGACAAACCCAACATACCAACTGTACTCAACAAAAGGTCATGCTAAGTTTGGCATTATTAAATGGCATTTATAGTAAGTAAATGGGAATATTTTTATGGCACTATGAATATCTTCTACAAGATGCAGCAACCACTGGCATCAAGCTGTACATCAGATCAACAATTATCACCTGGCATATGCAAACTAATACCAGAGTAAGGCAATAGCAGGAAGATATTTTATTAAGTGTACCTGGTTTGATAAATCTGGCAAATTTCCATTAAAGAATGAACACTTTTGCTGGACCTTCATGTTTGGTAAACTTCATTATGCCAAGAAGCGTATAAAGTATTTCGACAATGTACAGTTAGTTGTTACAGGTACCTGCACTGGTTGTTGTTCAGACTGTGACTGAAAGTGGAGAAAACCAGTTTCATGCTGTTATTAAGCAGTTTCATTTGAAGGGTTGGACTGCCAGACAAATCAAAACAGAACTGAGTGAAGAAGTTCACACAGACTCTGCACCATCATTGCATTAATGAACTTAAATGCGGTCAGACAAGCACCGAAGATGAAGCGTGTCCCGGCCGTCCAGTTGAAGACACTATAAAGAAAACTATTGATGAAATCCATGATATGGTAACGCATGACCATCGAATAAAAATTCATCAAATTGCTGAGACTGTAGGCATTTCAGCTGCATGAATGCATAATACCCTTTGTGGAGAATTGGCTCTGAAGAACTTGTGTGCAAGGTGGGTGCCATGAGTGTTCAGTCGACCAAAAGCACATATGTCACAGCATTTCAACACAGTGTCTGGTGATTTTAAATTGGAACCTGAAAGCCTTTTTGAGGCAATTTGTGACTGTTGGTGAAATTTGGATCCATCATTACACACCAGTCAAACCGGCTGACAAAACAATGGACAAAGGCTGGTGAAAGTGCACCTATGACGACAAAGACAATTTTGTCAGCTGGTAAGGTGATGGCCACTGTTTTCTAGGAGTCTCAAGAAATAATTCTCATAGATTAATTGGAAATAGGCAGAACCAGAGCTGGGCCCTATTATGCTTCATTGTTGGTTCATTTGAAACTTGGGTTAGGTGGGAAAAATACCAAGGTTGGCACGAAAAAAAGTGCTCTCTTACCAGGATAATGCACCATCCCACACATCAGTGTTAACAACAGTGAAAGTGCATCAACTTTGGTTCCTCATCCACACTATTCACCAGATTTAGCTCCACATGACTTCTTACTGTTCCCTAACTTGAAACTTTGGCTTCCTGGGAACAAATTTTGATCAAATGAGAAACTATTAGTTGCAGTCATGAGAGTTTGCAGAGTTTGACAGAACCTATTTTTCCAATAGGATGAAAAAGCTGGAGGGTCATTGGACTACATGTATATCCTTCAAAGGAGACTGTCGAGAAGTAGGGTCAGTTGTTTATGAAACATTTTTCTTGCTATTCATCATTTGGATTTGCAGCTCCTTGTGTTTACCGTATTTGCAGTTAAAATTGTAGGAAGTGAGCTCCGCCAGTTATGCAAAACACTGTTTTTTCCAAGTACTCAAACATGTTTCAGCACCACTGTGCCATCATCAGATTAAATAAAACAGAAACCAACTGATGATGGCACAGTGGTGCTTAAAACATTTTTGGGTACTTGGAAAAACAATGTTTTGCATAACTGGCAGACCTCTCTTCCTACAATTTTTCTTGCTTTTTTACCAAATGTCTCAAAGCACCCTTGTAGAATTTTTATGCAAAAGGATGATACTAGGGAACACCTAATGGCCAACATTTATTGGATTATGTGTAGACTTCAATGCAATTTAGGACTGAGGGTCACAGTGTGTTAATCGATCTCTTTAGTGAGGGCTTACAGCACTGAGCAGAAGGTATTTCCAAAAGATATTCGCTGATTATTAACAAAGACAAAGTTGAAATAAGAGCTGTTGCAACAACTCAGTACGCATTCACACGAGACATGCAGTTGGGTAATGGTTTTGCGCGAACAACATGACAGGGATGTGTTGCAGCTCGGAGTCCTAATTTGGTCAGAAAAATATTTATATTTTTGGGACTCATGAATGAGATAGCGAATATTCGTACACACAAGAGTGTAAAGAATGAATCCCACTTCAGGAAATTCTTCAGTACCTGATCACATAACTGTCTGCCAGAATAAAGACTACCACAATGAAAAAAGTATGTCAGCTTCTTGACAGATGACAGTTGATGCAATATGTCTATTGGAAGGTATTGTCTGCTAAATGATTGGGAGGGGTGGGGTTGGGGGGGGGGGGGGGGGAGCCAGATACATAAAGACCTGTCCACGTAGTGTAATTTTTCCACTGTTTAATATTAGTTTACCAAAATGACTAAGATTGGTCAGTGAGTAGACAAGTTCACTTGTCATATTAAAAACATCATCGTAGCAGAACACTGTCACAAATAACAGTAGCTGCGAATCTCTGTTCAATTAAATTTTTTTATTTCATGCAGTCAAATAGGTATTCCTTCCTTTGTACACCAAGTAAGTGCAAGGTTGATGCAAGTGACGTCTGCAGACCCTGCTTTACAAAGCATGTTGTGAATTATTTAGAAATATTGAAACAGTGAAGTAGTTCTTTTTCTTTGTAATTTTTACCCTGCCACAATTAAAACATCAAAATAAGGTTTTTAGCACACATTTTGATGAAATTTTGCACCTAGGTAGTATCACAATTTTATGCATTCTGAGTAAAATCCACACATATTTCTAACAGTAATAAATTTACACACTTAAGTCATGACTGAATGTGAAATACTACAAATAAGAGTTAATTCACTAGCTGCATGAAATTTAAAAAATGATGAACACAGAGAAACATACAAGGGCAAAACATGATGTATATTATAAACTTTGAGACCAGTAATTCTTTCACTGCATAAAGTCACTAGAGTACGTAACACAAAAACAGTGATAGAACCATTGTAATTAAGTGAAACAAGTTTACTATATTGGTAACAGCAAACTTGTTGTAATAACAGCCATGGTAAAGCCAAACCTAAAATGTTCGCATTTAAAGAACCATTGCTAAGTTGGATCTGCCTTTATGCCACTCACCGTTTTTAGTTTCCATATTCCACATGAGATGGCAATCTTACTATACATAAAAACTAAGTTGACACTCGGCATGACAGCAGATGTAAGCAACTGTAAAGGCATTTCACATTTAGTCATTCCCATCAGCCACCGCACCGAGCGTCAAATTAGTTTGTGTGAATATTAATTGTCTCCTCCCTTTTTTGTTGACTTTAATTTTGGAATTCAAGAATAGTTTCATTGACTGAAATTAAATTAAAAATAGAGGCAGTAGTGCACATTAAGAAAAGAGAAATTTACTTGGAAGTTTCTCAGAGGAGTGGATCAATTCACTGATAAAGGCTTCATCTACTAGTTGAATGATTGCCCATATGGCCTTTGTATTTATTAATGACTTCCCATTAGCATCAATAAATATTACTCTACACTATTTGTTTTTATTTTCCTGTTATAAATGTATTTTCTTTATGAAATGCACAAGTCAGTCACAAATGGATCTAATGGGAGCAATTACAGCAAAGCATAGATATTTTTTCTTATCACAAGGCATTGCAACATGCTTGAAGGAAAGCTGACAAAATAGTCCAACTTCATTTCTGCTGCTGGTAATTTGAAGTTCAATGTTTATTTGATAGTTTTGTAGTCAGGATCTTATACACTAAAAAAGGCTCCTCTAACTTATTACCTATGCCAGCAGTTGTACTTTATAAGACTTTTTTATCTGACTTGCTGTTTTTTTACGAGGGCCAAAACAGTTGCTTCCTTGTGATTTCATTTGCTTCATGAACAGTAACAGAAAATTTATCTATTGCTTTCAATGGACTTGAAGTAATAACCTCATTTTACCCCTCTGAGTGTCATGCAGAAGATCATTTGAAGTTCAGCTCAGAGAGTATGGGTATCTCTTCTCTCACCAAACATTTGACACAATAAAAGAAACTGCACCATCTGCAAACACAAGACTATGAAAATAAGAGTATGAAAATTAATATTTTCTTTCTGGTATTTCCTTTAAAAAAGTTAGAACAATCATTAATGGAATTGGGTGGTCTCTCTCTCTCTCTCTCTCTCTCTCTCTCACACACACACACACACACACACACACACACACACACACACACACACACACAAAGAAAATACATATTTTTTTGTTTTAACTGATGCTTTTATTTATCTATCAACAATAATTCCCACTAGTCGGATCCCTTTAACTTTGCCCATTTCTGCCTTTGCTATCTTAGTTTGTAGTCTTACATGGATATGACTAACTGTATGCCACACTAGTTACCGAAGAAGAATGACTCAAACCTTCACCCTCACACACATGTAAGAGGGCATACATACTTAAAACCTGAATTAAGCAAGTCCAAACAGAAATTTTCCTCACCTTTCATTCCCTTAAATGTTACACAAAACTTCAAATTTACAAGTCAATTCATCACACTCAATGGTACCCTGCCAACCAAATAAAACAGCTTTCTTTAAGTTAGTCAGTCTATGTTTGACAGCAGTGTGTAATATAGGTATCAGTACGTGACTCATGCAAAAGAAAGATTTCAGTTAGAAGCAACTGAATCCAGAAAAACAGGGACTGACTTTTATCAATAATTTTCAGATAGGGAAAGAGAAAGCTTATGGAATAATCCCAAAAGGTCTGTTCTACTTTACTTCACAATTGTAACTACTGTGGCACTTATTGTCAATACCAGAAAACAAAATAAATAAAATGGGCAAAGTTCTCTCAGCAGACACACAAAGAAAAAAGTATTCAGGGTTTCAAATCCATCTGTTGATAGTACAATGTTACATCCAGGCCTTTCCACGCACAAATACCATGACTAGGCAATTTCAATCATGAAAATACAATATCTCCTCTCTTGTTTTCATAATAATTCATTATTTAAAATTAAATTTAAAAAATAATGCATAATCTGATTACAAACATATTAACAGTTCCAAGATTACTGTTACATTCAAATCAGCAGCTGCAATGTAGAAATATCACAATTTTTTGGAAATCATCAAACAAGCATGCATCTATTGATGTATTTGCATTTTTAATGCTATCAATGGTAACAAGAGGAGATAAAATCTGGTTGGGGAAACACACCACACACACTATCAATCACACACCTCAGTTCAATGCTCATAAACAATAGCCTTTTTTAAAGTCACTTGAAGCTTCTAACATTTTATGTCCAGTTTTTCAGTTTACATTCTCATTTAACAGACTTCTGAAAGCCCACATACGCTTCAAAATGAGATTGTTAGCAAATCCAACACTGATATTAAATTCTCTTTCTGACAACCTATTGTTTATCGATTCAAACAAAGTTTAAAATTTATTGCAGTCTTATATATTTCAAGAGTCCAAAAGCATTCAACAGCATCATCATATTCACTACATTTCTGGCTCAATCCCACAACATACAACAAAAAGTATAAAAATTAAGTTTAATTAAAGTCCACATTTTATATTTGGTGGCAGGGAGGGGAAAAATAACTTGAGTAAAAAAGTACGCACATAATTAAATGAGGAAACAGCACTACGCACATGGTTCAACAGTAACATTCTTCAAGTTCTTGTAATAATTTTTACAAGTATATATTTTTAAATAGATTTCTAATAGCAGTCATTTGTCAAACTGTTCTATATTTTCATTTCTAGCAGACTGTTTCTCCTTGAAAAATGCTTAAAAAGGACATTCAATGTTCTCATCGCATCACTTTTTCCAGTTTTAGGGTCATAAAGTCCACATGACATTTCTGGCTATTAAAGCAAGTTAATTTGAGAAAGTGTGCTGCTGTGAAAGAAAATGATGCACTAAGCTGTTTTCAGTTACAATCAATTTTAAGTTCCTTCACTATGACACAATCTTCTGCCTTCACTAACTTCATAAATCTCACAAAAGGTCCTATCTGTCACTGTGTCACTGTTCTATAAAGAAAGGAATTAAATACGCGGACTGCTTAAATAATCCAGCACACAAAAACGTTTTCATTCACTGCACTATGTCCTCATCCAACGCACGAATTGCCACAGAAATCACTCCACATCAACACATGGAAGTTCCACCTTGCACTTTTTCAGCTGTTTTGTTCCAGCAGTACAACAGTCACTTCAGTTTTAACTTTTTATGATCCAGACAAGTGGGACCAAATGATCTACCTTAGATGCAAGAAAAGAAATATACGTAACACAAACAGTTAATAAAACAGATGAGAAAATAATTCAGTATGTACTTCCACTGTAATTTTATTCACAGCAACTTTTTAAAGATTGGCTTTCATCTATCAATGAGCTCATTATTCTTCTTTATATAGACCATAACCACAAGTAATTCTCCTTCCCATATAAAAAGAAATTACTCCCAGATAATTCCTTCAACGTTACTGCATCATTATATTACTGTTAAAAAGTTTCCAACCAACCATGAAAACAATTACTTTTAAATATATATGCATATATTATATAGTTCACAAATACACAACATGGTTGTAATTATGCGAAGGGCACATGAATAGTACGAAGCAGAAAAGCGCAGAAATTAAAGGGTTACTTAAAACTTCACCTGTGACAATTTCAGCACATTTTGATACAGCACACACTTAGCACGCATTTCTAATGAGCTACAGCAAACAGAAATTTATTTTTGCATAACATAACTAATTTTTCAATGGCAGCCACTTATACCAAGGAGCGAAAAGGGACAAAGAATCAACACAATAATCAACTACCAGCAAATTGGAAAAGGTCTAAAGCAAATATGGAATTCATATATGCTTTAACCACAGGTATCTGGAAATTTGGAGTTAGATCCATTCAAGAGCTACTACTCATAATCCTCAGAAGATTCTACAACATTCCAAAAGAAACATACAATTTAGAGGATTCTCTTCAGGCTTCTTGATCAAGCAGAAATCAACTAAACCAAATATCAGAATCATTTCCAATACAACTGCAAACCCAAAAAGAAAAAAAAAATGCTTAGCACATGGATCAAGAATTTTTACGTCACTGGTTTTTGGGGACATATATACATCAAATATGACAAAATTCATAATACACATGTATAATTTTTCAAATACATCACATCAAATGTTGTATTATTCTAATACACAGATTGGTGAAACATGGGAAGCTTCAGTCCCATGGTGTAAGTTTTCTGTTCAGCTAATAGATCTTAAGAGAATTTAGTGTTTTGATTCTTCTCCATTAAATATAGAACAAGACATTCCCAAAAAGCATTAACACAGAATACCAGTACATTTAATTTTTTTTGTTTTGTTTGTCACCATTTATATGAAGTTTTTCATCATTTACACGAATTACCATTTTAACAATTTCCAAATGACAATGGTTGCTCTAAGACATCAAAGTGCACTAGGTCAAATTAAAGATAGGGCCACATCTTAATCACCTGAAGGGAACTTTAAATATGACAATTCAAGGTAGGTTGCCTGGTAAGTGTAACAATTCATTCTCCTTCTCTTATTTTTCCCAAGTAGTCCTAGCCAAAATCAGTTCATTGTTTAGTTAAAAAATCTGAAAGGTGAAAGTTTTAACAAACTATGCAACACTTTGAAAGTATTTGGTACTAGAACAGCTCTTCAAAAATAAAATTTTGGGTATTCACTGTATTAAATACATGTACTCCAATTTTCTACAGTTTTAATGGGCTTGACTAGGAGAAACATAAATGCTTGAGAAAAATAATGAAGGCAGTCAAACAATTTCATCAATTTTACATTGCTATTGCAGAAAACAAGCAAAATGAAAATATGAAGTAGTTAAAGAATCAAAATAATACCCTCTGCCCATTTAACAAGATCCGCTGAAGGGCAGCATTTTACCAGTCTCAGAATAGTACTGTTGTAAGGGAAATAACTACTGTATTTACTTGAATTACTTTGATTCTTTTCACTTCAGTTCTTAACATCAGATAAATTTTATGTAAATAAAAATTAAAGTCGCTGTAAACATGTATAAATATGCAAATGCAATGAATTAACTTTTTTAGGCTTTAGTTTTTGTTTGAATCCTACACACAAAGACATCCATATACAATTCTCATCTAGCATAACATAAGTGGAGAAAAAATTTCACCTCTAGTTGAGACGTGTAAACCAAGAGGGTTATGTAATAATGTTTTATAATAGAAGCTACATTTGGGGTATATATATGGTTCATTAATTTCGGCCCCCTCTTCCACTTCTTCCTCTGTTCCCTCCATCTCGATCCTGAAATACACATAACCAAGCAGTCTATTAGTTGAATTATGAAGAACACACAGTAAACAAAAATTTTAACGCATTAACACACACACAAAGTGGGAGGGAGAGAGGGGGGGGGGGATGGAATGGAAGGGAGGATAATGGGAGGGCAAAAATAGTAGAGTGAATGACTACATATGACTGTAAAACAAACATCAGGATAGTGGCAAAGCATGAAGACATGGGACATAAAATCATGAAGAAGTATGTTCAGGGAAGAAAGTAACAGAAATGAGGCTGTAGGTATTGTGGGACTGAAGGATGCATTGGAGGAAGAGTTCCCATCTCCATCTACACTCTGCAAACCAACTGACAGTGTGTAGCACTCCTGGCACTACAGTCTCTCTTCCTTGTTCCATTCAAAAACGGTGCATGGGAAGAATGACTGATTGTAAACCTCCATATTAGTACCAATTTCTCGAGTTTTCTTGTTGTGGTCATTTTGTGAGATGTAAGTAATGTGTTGCCCAACTCTCCTAGAATATACACTCACAGAATTTCAATAGCAAACCTTTCCCTGATGCACAATGCCTTACTTGTACTGTTTGCCACTGGAGTTTGTCAAGTATCACCAAAATGCTCTCACGCCAACAAAATGATTCCATTCCAAAATGCACCACTCATCACTGGATCTTTTCCTCTTAATCCAACCCGCTAAGAGTTCTGGAATGATGCAAAATTTGGAAAAGGTGATAGGATACAGAGGGGCCATGTGCGTTTAGGTATGAATGTCCTGAATGCTGAGCAGCCTGCTCTGTGCAGAACAATTGTTCTTTTGTGCATGTGTGACGCTACTCCAGGTCTAAATAAGAAGTACTGAACGATAGTTATCTTCTTTGATTTACCAAAAAAATATTTTATTGTTTAGATCAAGCAATAACTTTGCACACACTGACCAATATGGAACAAACATCCTTTCTTATCTAGCAAACAGACAAGGCAAAAATTGAATCATCTTCACTGTTTGAGTTTATATATAAAATAAAACAACAGAATATCTAGGATGGAATGTAACAATATTATGTAAAGGAAAGTTGGTACTCACCATACAGCAGAGATGCTGAGTTACAGATAGGCACAACAAAAGGACTGTCACAGTATAAGCTTTTGGCCTACAAGGCCTTTTTCGAAAACACACACACGCACACACACACACGCACACACACACACACACACACACACACACACACACACACACACACACACACACGTGCACACACAACTGCAGCCTCTGGCATCTGAAGCCACACTGTGGGCAACAGCAGCAGTGCATGATGGGAGCGGCAGCTGGGTGGGGGTAAGGACTATCCTGTTGCTGAACACGCTGCCCAACATGACATCCTTCATTTCCATGACTGCTTCACAGCCTGTATCATATGGATCCTTCCCACCTACACCAGCTTTTTTGAATTGCACAGGTGAGAACTCTTCCTGCAATATAATCCTACGTTTCCATACCCCTCCCGGCCTAAACCTTCATTAGTCATTTTCCTTACCCATCTAGCCCCTTCCCTGTTCCCATTCCAGCAATACACAGCCCTCATTCTACCACTGCATCCAGTCTTTTCACTTCTCTCCTTTTCCGCTAGCCCATCTCCCACCCACCCTTCTACTGTGCTCTTACCTCCCAAATGCACCTAGCTACCCTACTGCCTCTCTACTTCTTCCTTGCGCACTCCACAACAGTACTTCCCTTCTCCTACCCCTACCCTGCTATCCCTTCTCCTCCCCACCACAGCCTCCTCACGTCCATCCAGTTGCTGCTCCCATCATGCACTGCTGCCATTGCTTGCAGTGTGGCTTCAGCTGCCAGAGGCAGCGGTCTCGTGTGTGTGTGTGTGTGTGTGTGTGTGTGTGTGTGTGTGTGTGTGTGTGTGTGTGTTTCGACAATGGTCTTGTAGGCCGAAAGGTTATGGAGTGACAAGTCTTTCTGTTGTGCCTAGCTGCAACTGAGCATCTCCACAATTATGCAAAATAATTTATTGTTAAAAAAAAAAAAAACACACCCACCAACTGAACTGTAGCAAAACAAAGTGCATTCATTTTCTAACACACAAATTTCATAAAAGCAAACCTTTAATGTTCCTTCAGCACAATATTATTATTATTATTATTATTATTATTATTATTATTAATAATAATAATAATAATAAAACTCCGCCAAAGCCGGTCCCAAGCCCGGTTGCAAAAGGAGGAGGGGGAGGAGTAACACCTCGTTAAAAAACCTTGGTTCACCTGGCCCGGGTGATAGTACCTTGTGAGGGCCCCTTGTCAGGGTACGATGAAGACCTCAACGGCAGTGAAGACAGAGATGAAGATCATCGGTACAGCGGAACTGGCAGAAGAGGCTAGCTTTACGAAGAAGATAAAGCATATCCAAAGTGCAGACACGTCTGTGTGGCAACCACCGGTACTCTGGCCAGCGTCTGTCCACCATGTGAGGTGCGGCTGAACACCATGCTCCAGGAACTAACAATCCCTGGTTCTAACTACCCAGCATAGCTGGAACTGAATTACAAGCAGTATGATTCGTACAAGTAACATTAATATTACCCCAGGTGGACAATCCACTCGCCCTGTGGCGACAACCAAGCTATCGGATTCTGGGGAGCTTGGGCTAGTACGACAGAGAGAGTCGGAGTTCTCTGGTAAACTTCCACGAAAGTCGCATACATTTATTGGCACTTTCAACATCCAAATACTAATACAAACTGGCAAGTTACATAATCTGATGACAGAACTCAACAAACAGAAAATTCAAATCCTTGCTCTTCAAGAGACTAGATTCACCGATTCAGAAACAATAGACTACAATAACTACCGTATCTTTAAAAGTAAAACAGGCAAGAAAATATGCAAAGGAGCTGCATTATTTGGCATGGCCTTTATTGTGAATAAGGACATCCTTGATTCTGTTATAGGTGTGAATCAAATCAGTAACAGACTAATGACCATGCGAGTCAAGCACACCAACAAAACATATACATTTATTAATGGTCATGCACCCACCAACATTGATAACAAAAAGGAACCCGAGAAGACAGAAAAATTTTGGGAAAAACTTGAAAATGAAATGTCCAGAATTCCAAAGGAGGACGTAAAAATTCTCCTCGGTGATTTTAACGCACAAATCGGCAAAGAAAAGAAATATAAAAAAACAGTCGGCAACTACCCTGCACACAAATTCACGAACAAGAATGGCATGAGGCTCATCAAGCTGTGCCAGCAAAACAACCTAAAAATCATGTCAACATCATTTCGAAAGGACCCTAAGAAACAAAAAACGTGGCGATCCCCTATCCTTCAGCTAGGGGAATTTCAAATAGACCATGTTGCGATTTCCTATGATTTCCAAAAAGAAATACATGACGTTCAAATCCGCAGAGGGGCAAATATAGATTCTGACCACTATCTTACCAGAGTGAAAATTAAATTCACTCCAAAAAGGAAAGGAGGAAAGAAAACTCCACTAATTCCCAAATTTGATCTGAAAAAAATCGAAGAATCAAAAATTACAGAAGTATGGGAAAAGCAACCTGCAAACAATTGGAGAGATTTCCAAACAAAAATTGTACAGAAAGCAAGAGAACTGATCCCATTAAAGAAAAAATCCAAACACCCATGGTGGAATTCAGATTGTGATAATGCAATAGAAGAGAGATGACATGCCTTCCTAAATTACAATTGTGACAAATCAGAAACCACGCAACAGACATTTTTCGAAGTGAGAAAGCAAACAGCTAAAATACTTAGGCAAACTAAAAGAAAATATCTTCGTGAACAACTAAACTCAATAGAAGAAGACTTCAGGAACCACAACACACAAGATTTTTACAAAATGTTCGCAAATCAAGTCAAAGGATACAATCCACGAAACCTCTGTTTCAGGAAAGAAAATGGAAAATTAGCATTAACTAACAAAGAAAATTGCCAAGAACTAGCTAAATACTTTTCACAACTTCTAAACTGCCCACAACCGAAAACAAGATTCCCCAGATTACAACCAGAATGCACGAATGAAAGTTCACTAGCGCCAACTCAGGAAGAAATATATAGCCACATTAAGAAGCTCAAAAATAATAAGTCATCAGGAGAGGATGGAATTGTAGCTGAACTACTGAAGAACCTTGGCCCAAACTCCCTAAAAGAGATCACCCAAATCATCACAGAAATCTGGCAGACAGAAAATATTCCAGAGGAGTGGAAGTGTGCACTAATTCATCCACTGCACAAAAAGGGAGACAGAGCAGACATAAACAACTACAGAGGCATTTCACTTTTACCTGTGACTTATAAAATTTTATCCGCGTGTCTACTAAAGAGGGCACAAGAACAACTAGAACATACAATTTCAGACTACCAAGCAGGCTTTCGACCTAACAGATCATGCCCTGAACAGATCTTTAACCTTAAAGCTATTTTAAAAATGAAAGCAATCCGGTCTAAACCAATAGTGTGCATATTCGTTGATTTTAAAAAAAGCATATGACTCTATAGACAGACAGTCTCTATTTAATATTCTCGAAGAATGTGGACTAGACACCAAAACCCAAAAACTAATCGAACAAACACTGACAGAAACCAAATCAAAAATTAAATTCATAGACAAAATCTCGGAACCATTCTTAATTAAAACAGGAGTAAGACAAGGAGATGGGATCTCGCCACTATTATTCAACATAGTTTTAGACAAAGTAATGGAAGAATGGGAAATCGAACTAAGGAAACAAAACTTCTGGAAACCAATTGAACTAGGAAGAGGTAAAGGAAAATTGAACATCCCATATTTAGCGTTTGCAGATGACCTAGCAATTATAACTGACAGTGAAGAAACTGCAATAAAACAAATTGAGATCCTTAAAGAATGTGCAGAGAAGGTTGGCCTGCAAATCTCCTTTGAGAAGACTGAGTTTATGTGCTACAAATTAGATATTCAGAAACTGGAAACAAATTTTGGTGAAATCAACAGAGTCAGACACTTTAAGTATCTCGGCGAAGTTATTGAACCAACAGGACTCGAGAAAATAGCACAAAACAACCGAGTACAGAAATTCAAGAAAGCATTCGGACTTGTTCAAAGCATATATAACAAAAAATGCCTGTCAAAAGGAACTAAAATCAGACACTACAACACAGTTCCTGCTTATCGTTCTCCTATGGGGACATTCGCTAATAATAATAATAATAATAATAATAATAATTTTGCTAAGCCTCCATGTGAACTTAAATCTCTCTAACTTTGTCTTCCAGCTCTTTTTTGTGAGGTATACATAAAAGGAAGCAAGAAATTGGTTGACTCTTCCAGGGACATACGTTCTCAGAATTTTTACAGTAAATTACATCATGAAAATCTCCATGACAGCTGCACCCTTACTAACAAACCTGTAATGAAACATGCTGGTCTTCAGATCTTCCCTTTTCTGTATCAATCCAATCTCATACACAGCCCAGACAGATGTGTTGGAGGGATATTGATGTGATCATGGAGGAATAGGAGTAAACAGAAAGTGTGTTGGTCCTGTGTCCAGATCAAGGACATTCCTTGAACTGGACTAAATGAGGGTTTTGGGATTTTGGATGGCACATGAACTAGATGAATATAATTTTGGCATGCAAGTGTGCTATGGCTGTACTGTGGACATCTTCCTTATTATACGAAGTTACAGTTTGCTATACATACAAGGAGTGAGGGCAACTTCTTTGATACCCATCCTATTGACTAAAACAAGTTCACACTGCACATAATCTCTTTCACTTCACACAAACATCATCAAACTTTGATTCTCTCCCATTCCATTCTAACCAACCTTTTATAATCTTCAAGAAATTCCTCACTTACAATTTAGCTCCACTTTACTTTCCTCAACTTCTCCTATGTGGATTGCAACGGTTTCAAGAGTAGTGTTGTTTTGATGCAGAAAAAGTGAATGGTCAATAGATATTTTTAATGTGGTATTTAAAGTGCTACTGAAATTGTTGGGCGGCATGATCCCCCACTAAAACATGCAATATAGTAATTTAATGTTCGACAGCCAATCATGAAAACAGTGGTGTCATACACAAGCTTTACTGCATGCACTGCAAAAGTTTTGTGTGCACAGTCACCAACCATCGGCCCAATAGCGTGAAGAAAACATGTCAAACTGTGATCAACAGTAGGTCTGATCACTCACACAGAGAATAATATGCTACACAACATGGCCAATTTTAATGGCTACTTCACAGTCTGTACAATCTGGCCTCTTCACCTTTCCCCTAAATACTACATTTCCATATCGTACAAAAGAGAACACAGCCCCCCCCCCCCCCCCCAACACATCTCAGTTGTCTATTCCTGCTCTACTCGATTTCTGCTAGTTTTTGTCCTGTACTTACCTCCTGCACTATGTAATACTGTCTCCTCTGCCTTATACTTTTGTTTCCTTGCCTCTGGGGGATGATACTTTTCTTGGTTGCATGGCTACCTACTGCTCAAATCTCCCTCTACATAACAGTTTTTTTTCCTTCATTATACAAACTTCAGAATATAATTAAAGGACTTTTGTTGCCATAGTTTTACAAAATCCTTAACTATTACATTATTGCCATAACAAATTTGACTGAAAAGTACAACAAAAAATTTAAGGTCAGAAGAAAGAACAATTATGGAAAACCTAAAATTGCATTTTTTCATCTGCAAAAAATGTTAGTTTTTAGGTGACAAGGAACTCTTAACACTGCTTGAACCAAGCATATGAAACTACCCACAGTAGCTATCTGGACCAGGATAGTATTTAATTCTTCTCTCACACATACTTGCATTACATAATTTTATGTGTAACAGATTATGCAGTAATGTGAAAAATGATGGACCTCATCACATTCATCATAACAACATCCACTGAAGTAAGTGTGAAATTTTACAACCAAGGAAAACTGCACAGTTATACAAAGCATAAAAAGGTTTATTATTGTTCCATAAATTCATAATTACTAAATCAATATCTGGATGTCATAATCAGTAGATGGATTAAAATTTGAATAGCTGCTTACCCAAAATGTACATTATTGTTTCTTCGTGCTGCTACATATTGTACAGTAGCTAGGTTCGAAGCATATATATTATGTTATGCCTGCATCAAATCTCTTATACTGTATAAATATTATAATAGAAAATCTTAGGTGAAATAAAGGCACTAGCATCAGGGTAGAGCCACTCACCATATGCAGAATACTATGAAACAATCTTTGGAACATGTTGCAACTGGATATATCAGCCACCCTTTGCCAATTTTTACTCTATGATGTACCACTTATTGTGCCGACTCATTATGTTTCTCTAACCTACACCATTCTCAGTCACTAGTGTCTTTAAGGTTTTTGAAGAGTGAGATAACACAAAAAGTTTACAACTGCATCCAACAGCAACATCACATTGGACCTAGAAGAGGGATCATGTTCGAAGACTTTCATATGATTATTTGGAAACACTCCAGATGAAATGCTCAAATTATTTTAAATGATAATATGGAAGGCAGGAGTTTGGTTACTGGTGTGAACCTGTATTAGAAAGATAGACTACAGAGTAATATTCTAAATAATCAATCTCAACCAAAAGAAGCACATACCATAAACAACATTTTAGTGAAACTTCCTGGCATGTTAAAATCATGTGCCAGATCCCGAGACTTTTGCCCTTCCAAGTGCAAGCACTCTACCAACCTACTAAGCATAATATGCGACCCGTCCTCACAGCCTCAACGTCTGCCATTAGCTCATCTTCTAACCTTTGTTCTGGAAACATTTTAGTGACCACACACTTTCCATTGGCAAGGATAATTTTGGAAAAATGCTGCCCAATATTTTAGTCAAGAAAATCATGTATGTGATCCTTATTACCCCACAAATACATTAGCCTAGACCACCTTCCTTTTTATTGTCAAGTTTCTCACAAGATCTAAATGAATGAAGGTTTAACACCTAAAAATGCATTGACCACTTAACAGGAAATTAAGAGATGAAGTGAGGGTCCAAACATCTTTCAGATCATCTTCAATAAATTTTCACATGGTGATCACAAGCACAGTAGAAAATGCTCAAAAAGTTCAATTCCCTCAAGCACATTTCTCCTATTCCTAACTCTGCAGTCAGCAGTACCAATGAAAAATGATTAGATCTAACTTTCATTCCTTCCTTAATATTTAGTCATTACACTGCTTCCTCTTCAACAGTGTCTTATCTTTTCATCCCAAAACAATACCCGATACTTTCCTAAATGCTAAAAAATTGATGCTGCATTTGAAATTACAGGTACATAACAACTAACAGCACAGGAACTATCTTCATAGTAGATATACCGCTTCCACCAAGTTAATATAACTCTTTAAGTGTTGATATTTTTCCATTACTGAAATTTACTTCCAATTTTTTAATTTTAAAATTGAGTTTCTCATAGTTAACACTTATTTCAATGTCGAAATTTTTGTTTGTTCTAACACTACCTCTCCAATGTCCATACCAAAGTTAATATAATTATTGTCAACAGAGCAACCCAGTTCATTAAAAGAGAATCCAGGGATCACAATTGAAGCAATGAATGCAGAATCATCCTTTGGCTTTCAATTTCGAATTGTAGTACTTTGGCGATCTCCAACTATGTGGACTAGTATAAAAACAGCTAATACCCTCCCACATTTTCACTGGATAAGCAAGTTGTTATCAAGATTTCACATAAACTATTGACATTAAGTAGTTACTTTGGAGCTTAATCCAAGATTGTGAAAGGGTGAAACAGATGTTTAGTGATTTTATGACAAACTTTTGATGGCACTGCCATCTTTATGAGCTTATTTTAATTACCTTTCATTTAGTGGCATACAGTCAAATTATTATAGCTTCTCAGGTTTCAATCTCAATTCACAGATTATCTTCACACTTTCTGGGAAAAAAGTTTGTCTTTGAGAAGCACCAGTGATGATAGCATTTAAATTCCTTGTGTTACCGCTATGAAAACCACTAAACAGACAGTTTATATGATTAAAATTCCTACTGTTTCCAAAATGTGTACAGGGACATATCTTTGTGCATGAGAACTTTGTCAAAAGATGAAAGGGAGAGTTTTTTTCTGAATGTCATGGATCTTTTTACAAACTGACATGGTTACAAAAGCTTCCATCTGCTTATCAGTTATTCACTAATCAGGTTTTGGTAAATATTAACACAGAACAATTGCAATCTACTGCATTACTCAAACAGCTAAAAAACAAAATCAAGATTTAAAATGGCACGATTTGTGCAACATAAAACCTATTTTTACACAATAATGAATATATATTAAATCCAGCAAATGTAACTTCAACACAGCCTGTAACTGTAGAACATCATGTGCTTCTACCCCACACATCACATCATAATTCTCACAACGATGAACACACATCACTTCACCTGCCCTGGAATATTTTTGATGTACTGCATTTCAGAGGTGGTCTAGTATATGAAAAGTAAGTTCTTCTTGGTGAATTTTCTTGCCTCAAGTGAACAGACAATCTCTCTAGACGATCTCTCAGAACAAGCAATGGACCTCTGGCTAATTCAGTAATATATTTATCCAACTGCTGTCTCAGAATTTTTTTGGGCACCCACTCAAAAACGATAAACTGTATACTGCACAAAGCTAAAGCAATGTTTATTTTTGTGCTTGCATGATCAAACTAGAGATTCTGAATATTTATGACAGGTCTGAACTTTGTGGGAGAGCAGGAACTGAACTCAAAAAAGGTCCGTTTTTCTCTCTTCCACCTGAGACATATGGGCACCTCACAATAATTCAAAGATTCAATTTGGCAACCACCTTTCATTCAAAGCTACTTGGAGGCAGTTCTGCTACCTCTGCATGGCAAGTGACCATGGCAATACAGAGAATACTTCCCACAAGTAAAATATTTCAATACTTGACAAGAATGAGTTTGCTGATATCCCCATCAATATATGTTCCTCTATTCCCTGTTCTGTATTTTTTAATACTATGCATCTAGTGACTAACAGCCTAATCCAATAATGTCATCTAAAAGAGCTTCTTAAGAGTAGTTTTCCTGCTCAGTAATAAATAAATACATCTACAGAGAAAGTAATATTTTAAGATGTGTGTAATTTTAACTGACACTGGCAAGTTGCACCGTGAGATAAGTTGGCCACTTACTTCAGGGGCAGAGAAGTATATAGCTTGGTCACTGTGGGATTAAGAGGATGTGAAGGGGAATATTTTATTATTTGTCTTCCAATATTGACAAAAAGCAGGCGTAGGCATACTATGATAGAAACTTTGACACGGAAGTAACATGGATATATAATGCGCATTACAGAGACAGTCATCTTCAAATGCAGTATTTAGGCCTATTTGAAGAAAGAAATTTTACCTTTCACCTTTACTGAATGGTGGCTATTTTCGTTTGTAAGTGCACACAATATTTCAGATTAGAGATGTAAGCAAAAATATGAATATCTCTGCACTGGGTTAAGTTACAACATTGCAATTGACATGAATGTTTTTAGAAAACTGTCCTCTACAATATTGTCTATTTACCCTTAATTCAAAAATAACCAGTCAAAATTACCTCCAAAGTTTGAACCCAAATTTTCAAAAAGCCACTTTTTAGCCCCAAAAACAACAAACAAGGAGTGATTTATGAGAGCCTATTTTATTCCTATAGTTAGATATCATACACTACTAGCCTCATATAGAGCAAAAACACTCACAAATGTCTCCTTAATTTTTTTATGAATTTTTGAAATTTGAAAATTTTTATTTTTTGTAAAGTTTGGGGTTAGTTATCTCAGGTGGGACTGAATATAAAAATATGATTTTTGCAAAGTCTGTACACCAACATGATAGTAATGTACTGTGAAAATTTCAACATTGGTATCTGACTGTGAACAAAGTTATAAATTTTTGAAAATAAGGAAATAATTCACATTGCTGTACAACTGATCTTATGGCTGTTGCCTATTCATGTGTGATATTGGTGGGATATAATCAATAATTATTGAATTAAGGTACTGAATTACATACAAAAAGTGGAAACATCACTGAAATTAACATTTGAGATACTTAAAATAAATTTTCAATTAACATCCTTCAAGATGAACTGTTCCTAAACCTGCTGGTGAATGTTAAGAATACTTATTTCTTCAGACAGCTTCTCTGAAATAGAATAAGACATCCCAGTTGCTGCAGTAAGTTCAAGCACTGCAAGTTTCCTTAAAGTTTGGTATCCAAACTTTGTCACTAGTAAATTTCTTGAATGATGTTCTTGGGCCAGCAGGGCAGTAAAAAGGCACAAAAACATTGTTGTTTTCCAAACTTATTATTTCAACCTCTGCTTGCCACTACTGTCCATCATACACAAATGCAATTATGTCAATTATGTCATTCAAGGTTGAAGACAGGCGTAATTTTACTGACACAAAGAGCCTCATAAATTTCAGTTTCTGATTTTACGTAGTATCGAACTAAGTTTTCTGCAATGCCAAGGAATTTGTGGAAATGCCTTGTTCCTTTTACTGATGTACAGTTTTCAAATCTGGTTTGAAGTGTTTTTTTTTTTCCATATGCAGAGCCACTTTTTCTTTCTTGATCAGAAAATGGGTAATGCCTTTAATATCTTGCGAAAGACATACATGTCCTGTACTGTGAGAATTTGGTCTGTGGTTGGTCTGTGTTGGCTGGCTTTACTTACTTTACACTTTGTTGTACCTCCTACTCCATCACATGCATTTTAACCATGGAAAAAAGACATTCAGCCTCCAACCGAAAGTCTACTTTGTTGTTGCACAGATTAGAAAAATTCTAAATGTTCTTATGCTGACTACCATTTCCATCTGGAAAGTATACCAGCTTCACAACCTTAGGAAAATTTTCTTTTACGTAATTTATTACATACTTTTGAAACACATGCCAAGCAGTCGCTTAGAATGCAAATTGAAGAACTGCAAATTTCACCATTTTCATTTTTAAAGTAGAGAATAAATGGATGCACTGTTGCCTGGTCACTGACCCAGTGGTACCCTTGTATTGCATCCTGAATCACAAATGTAAAAATTTCCTTCAAAATCAGCTAGCACTATGCATTCAGTTTCATGAAGTTGTACTTTTTTGTCCTTCAAAAACTTGCTTTGGATTTTAGAAACATAGTGGTGACTTTTGAGATTTTGTAAGTTATCAATTAAAGATTCCAAGTACTCTTTCTGAGACTTAACCACTGTTATCATTTCTTCCCTGTCAGTTGTGACCCACTGTTTGAAGGTAATACTTGTCTGGCATTTCCTCATCATATTCATGAACAATTCAATAACAGTTTCCTTGCCAGGGCATTTATTACACAAACTTATCATGCAATCATAACTGTTTGAGATCACTGAGTTTGGCACCCATAATCATCAGTTTGACATTTTGATTATATAAACAAACACATACGGTGTGAGTCCCTGATGATCCAGCCAAAATACACCACATAGGGCGGAGGTCACAAAATTTTGACCTTCCAATTTTGCCTTCAGGATGAGAATTTTTGAAAGCTACATAAAATTCGTTTAAATTTGACAACACTAGTTGTTTCTGCTTTGTTACTTTAACTCCATTTGAACAACTCTTTTGCTACCTTTGCAACCTGGGCACATTCTACAGTTTTTGTCTTCAAAAAACTGCTGGATATTTTTAATTGTTTCTTCACTTATACCTACTCATTTCTTCTTTCCTAAAACTGGAAGAATGCCTTGCTTTCACTAATTTTCAGATTAGTTCAACCGAACAATGAGAAACATTGATCCATGAACTATTTTTTTCTCTTGACCATAAGTCAGGGAGCAAACTTAAAATTTTAACTTTTTCCTCTTTAGATGGCACTGAACATTTAATTTTTAATTTCTCTATTAAGCTCAAATACTCAAGTGTCTGTTGATGCAGGTGGTAGTTCTTCTTCTTTTCTTCTTCTTTAGAAATAATGTTGGTATCTGTATTATTAAAACAGGATTCCAAGTCTTTTCTAATTTTGTCTGAAATTTGTTGTACCTATTTTCAATAGCTGCTTTTCTTTACTGTTACTTAATTTTATTATTTCCAACGCATGAGATACGTCTAACTTAGAACAAGCAAAATCCAATATGCTAACAGCTTCCTCATTAGGAATATAAATGTCATTAACAAGGTTACATGATTCTGGTTCTGGATTCACAACAAATATTTTTGAGTAACAATGTGGGCACAGCGAATTTCCAGGAATCATATTACGTTTCACTTGGGAAGCTGTTTCACTCTCAAATAACAAGGACAAATGTTCAAGTTTTATTTCCCTCAAACTTTTAGTAATAGGCTTCTTATTAACTCTAAGTGGATCATAGCACTTTCTTCCAAAAATGTGGTTGTACTTCAGAATATATTTCATCTCATGATACTTACACACTGATGTTACAGAAGAACTTACTCAAAATTTAAACAAAGTTTGTCTAACTTCATCAAAGTCACTGACATTTTTCAAGTTTTTTTTAAACTTAACTGTAAACTGTTTTGTGACACACTACACTTGCTATCTGTCCAACAGAGCACTATTCATCCATTTTATTGCTTTCCTGTTAATCTCTGAAAGTTAATTACAAATTACACACAGAACAAAGCACATAACACATTCTACACTTTCGATGAAGTATGTACATCCACTCTAACAGAGATTCCAGAACAGACTGACTACAAAAATGCCACACCCAGTAATAATGTACTTCTACAATGCCACACCCAGCAATAATGTACTTCTTTAATGACAATAAACCTAAACCTAAATGGGCATTTTTATTACCACAGAACAAATGTGAAGCTCCTATTGTTTAATATTGCATTATTAAAAATAAATAAACTCCATGAATATTGGGTGACTGTTAACTAAATATATGTCACAATGAAATTTTACTACAGTGAAACAATAAACCATTTAAATAGGCAATAGCCATAAGATCAGTTGCAGAGTAACGTGAAATATTTCCTCATTTTCAAAACTTCATATCTTTGTTCACAGTCAGATGCCAATGTCGAAATTTTTACAGTACACTGCTATCATATAGTGCAAAAATCATTTTTATATTCAGTCCCACCTGAGATAACTAACACCAAACTGTACAAAAAATGAAAATTTTCAAATTTCAAAAACTCATACAAAATTAAGGAAACATTTGGAAGTATTCTTGCTCTATATGAGGCTAGTAGTGTATGATATCCAAGTATAGGGAAAAAATTGGCTCTCTTAAATCACTCCTTGTTTGTTATTTTTGGGCCTAAAAAATGGAATTTTGAAAATTTGGACACCAAACTTTGGAAGCCTTTTGGACTGGTTATTTTTTAATTTAGGTTAGTTTGTGTAACAGACAATGTTGTAGAGGACACTTTTCTAAAAACAATAATGTCAACTGCAATTTTGTAACTTAACCCAATGCAAAGATATTCAAATTTTCACTAATGTCTCCAGACTGAAAAGTCGTCTAGCACCTACAAATAAAAGCTGATGGCATCCAGTAAAGGTGCAAGATAAATTATTTTAAAAAACTGTTTTGCACTTCTCAAATGTAGGGCAATCACATATTAAAAAATTTAAAATATTTAAAAATAGCCAAGCAACCATCACTGGACCACTTCATATGGATTGACCCAAATTGCATAAATTAAAGCATTTAAATATAAGTAAAATTGCCATTATTAATCAACTAATCATCCACTCACTCAGACAATGCAACAATACTTCATCCGGTAATTACAGTGCCACAGCATTGGGGTCACAGCAATTTTAAACAGAACAGTTGACACAAAATGTTTCAAATGTTTCTGGGTTTTAATGATCAGTACTCGGGGGCTGGCCGCCGACTTATCACACCCTTACTATCATTAGTGTATTGGAGGTTCATACCATGCTAATTTATGTAGGTTACCAATTAAAAATAAGATTGATACATATTTGGGCCAAAGTCCCTCCACACAATGCCAGTATTGGTTCCTGAGCAAAACAGTCTGATGGCCACTGATATAGTGGACAGTAATAGAGGCTCCATAAGGCTACCCAAGAATGATGCTGTTGTCTATAAGAAGGCTGCAAAAATCAGAAGACTACAGCAAAATACACAAAAACCTGCACAACATTAATTGCAGGGACTGCCAGTTGATCCTGAATGTAAATAAATGAAATGTATTGCATGTAAATAGGTGAAGAGATTAATTTCTTATGCTACTGGTGAAAACCCACTACAGTACAATACCTAGGAGCAACTATCCAGTGACCAAAAGTGTAATGACCAAATAAAACAAAGTATGGAAACTAGGTGCCTGGCTGGCATTCACTGGCAGAATCCTTAGCAAATTCATTTTCTCCATGAAAGAAGTCACTTATAAAACACCCATTAAACTGTTTCCTGACTACTGGTCACCAGTCTGGAACCCTCACCAAGTAAGATTAATAATCACGGGACTGTTTCCTTGGCGCATGAGTGTTACAGACGCTACTACAGTGGTAGGTGCTCAAAGACAAGTGTTGTGCATCATGGAAATATTTACTGTTTAAATTTCTGGAGTATATGTCTCAAGAAGAATCAGGCAAATATTAATTACTCTCACATACCTCACACAAAATTATCATTATGAGAAAATCAAAGAAATTAGAGCTCATATGGAGCTTTACTGACACTCCATCTTTTTCAAGTGCTCATCCCTGCCTCCATTACAAACTGATTATTCCTTGACGTCTCAGGATGTATCCTATCAACTGATCACTTCTTTATTCAAGTTGTGCCATAATTTTTTTCCTCCCCAATTTGATTCCGTACCTCTTCATCAGTTATCCTCTGATTCACCCATCTAGTTTTTTGCATTCTTCTGTGGTGCCACATTTCAAAAGCTTCATCATCCATGTTTTTCTCCTGTACAATGTTACGCTCTACACACTACATTCAGAAGAGAAAAAAAAAAAAAAGATTTCTTAACATTTAGGTTGGTTTGTGGGGGGTTAAAGGGACCAGACTACTACGGCCATCGGACCCCCTTTTAAAACAAAAAAAAAAAAAAAAAAAAAAAAACCTATAGAGAAGAAAAACGAACAACAGGAAAGACGGCAGACGACACAGGACAAGAAATACTCAGACAAAGAACAGACAAAACAAAGTAAAACCACACAGAGTGTGGCGGTGGTTGGCCGACCAGAGTCTTAACATTTAAATTTATAATCGATATTAACAAATTTCTCTTTTTCACATATGCTATTTTTGCTGTTGCTAGTCTCCGTTTTATATCCTCTCTACTCTAGCCACTATCAGCCATTTTGTTGCACAAAAGAAAACTCGGGTACTATTTTTAACCCTTAAGCGGTAGCACGAGTTGTTCAGAACACCCCAATCATCCTTATTGATGGATTATTACACAATGTATAGGCGTATAACATAGGACGTAATATGAAAGCTTTGAGTAACAACAGAATCTACAATGGAAGCACAAGTTCCAAGAAAACATGGATCAATGTGCCTTGGGGAGTTGTTGGCACCCCACGCGACTCTATGTTGCAGTGCTGCAAGAAAGCGTACAGCTGTGTTCCACAGCAACTGCTTATATTTATCACTCTCTGCAGTTAAAACAGCCATGGATTGTTACGAAATAGAACAAGAAAGAGTGTGGAAGCTTCTGGAAGAGGTCTTAGACAAAACTTTTGGAGGAGGAAACAGACAGCTGTGAAGTTCTCTCTCATCACAGTGACACGGAAACAGAGGATGAAGACAACCTGGAACTGGAACCGCAAGTAAGTGTAGCAGATAATGAAAGCAAGCATGATTTTTTTTATTGGAAAGGATAAGGTTACAAAATGATGAAAAATTGTCCTAGTCATAATGTAAAAACTAGAAGCGTAGACATTATTAATATCCCTGGTGTGAAAGCTATCGCAAAATCTGCAAAAACTGCTGTGGACTCTTTTTCGATATTTATAAATGACATAATAATTAGAACTATTACATCGTGCACAAATATTTACATACAACACATTGCATCAAATTTCACAAGAGACTGTGATGCCAAACCAACAAATGAGGAAGAAATCAAATCTCTTCTGGGTCTGTTGATACTGGCTGAGCATTACAGGGCAGGACACCAAAACCTGGAAGACTTTTGGGACACAAATCGTTCTGGAATTGCAATATTTCATGCAACAATGAGTTTATGGTGCTTTCGTTTCTTATTGCATTGTTTGAGATTCAATGATATTTGAAACAGACCACAGCATAGAGAACTTGATCGCCTAGCTGCATTCAGAGAAGTATTTGAATTATTCATGTCAAACTGTGTCCATAATTATACTGTGTCTGAATATATGGCAATGGATGAACAACTGGTCGCATTTAGAGGCAAATGCAGTTTCTGACAGTATATACCAAGCAATCCTGCAAAATATGGTTTGAAAATTTTCATCTTATGTGATGCAAGAACATGGTATACTTTGGGGATGGAAATATATGTTGGGAAAAAGCCAGAGGGTCCCTTTGCACCGTCAAACTCGCCTAAGGAGGTAGTAAATAGACTTGTATGACCTATCGAAGGTACAGGATGCAATGTGACCCTAGACAACTGGTTTTGTTCCATACCACTGGCTGAAGAGCTCCTCAAAAAATAAACTTACAATAGTAGAAACTTTTAGAAAGAATAAGAGGGAGCTTCCAGACTTGGTTTGCATGAGAGGTCGTGAACTTAGAAGCAGTCTTTTTGGATTCAGAAAGGATATAATCATAGTTTCATGTATGCCAAAGAAGGGCAAAAACGTTATTCTCCTTTCATCTTTGCATCATGACAGTGCCATCAACACTAATACTGCGGAGGAAAAGAAACCAGAAATTGTAACACTATACAATAAGATCAAAACAGGTGTTGACACACTACATGAAATGTGCGCTACTTATTCAACCTCAAGAAAAAGTAGATGCTGGCCACTTGCCCTATTTTCCTGAATGACTGATATTTACTTGCATTAACACCTTCATCATATACGCAAATAACAACAATGAGAGGATTTCTTGAAGAATGTATCTATGTGATGTCGGAAGGTCATCAGTACATCCTATAGTGTGCAAGAGAGCAGCCACTCACTCTCTGCCTCAACAAGTTAGACAGAAAGCTGCAAAAAATGGCAGGAATTGAAGACATCAACAATGCACCACCTTCTGAACAAAGAATACTTAAGCCCAGGCGCTGCACGTTTTGTCCTTTGAGTAAAGATATAAAAATTAAATCGCACTGTGCTCGATTTTTGGAAGTTATGTGTGTACAGAACATGAGAAATGTGTGTGAAAAGTGTTACAATAACGCACTCCTAGCAGCCAGTGATAGTGACTGATTTCATAAAATGTTTGTATGAGTTGACTGAAAAAATGTTTAATTATATGTATAATGTCTTATACATGTAATACAGTATGAAGAATAACAGAAATAAATAATTAAACAAAATATTGCAAGAAAATGGGAATTATTGCATATGTTTCAAATAACCCAATTTAATACTAAAGTAATATTAAATAAAATGATAACGTACCGGGAGATAACATTCTAAATAGCCATTTGTGAAGTAAACATTTTCATATCAGTGATATGCTGCACAACAATGTCATTATAGACACTTTTATTTGGGGTGTTAGCAACACACCGTGCAACTATTAACCTTACAAAAAGCCACGCAACCGAAAAGCCACAAAAGGTTACAGTGTCATTTCCTAATCTAATTCTATCAGTATCACTTGATTTAAATCCCTCGTTTTACTTATTTTGATGTTCATCTTACTAAACTCTTTTCGAGACTTATCCGTTCCCTTCAACTGATCCTATACATTCTTTGTTTGCCATCTCTGACTGAATTACAATGTTATTGGGAAACTTCACTACATTTTTAGTTCCTCTCCCTGAATGTTAATTCCCTTTCCAAATTTCTCCTTTGTTCCTTCACTGCTCATGAAATAAACAGATTGAATAATATGGGGAAGACTTGAACCTTATTTCACTCACTTCTAAACAACTACTCCCCTTTTGTGTCCTTCGCCTATCTCAACTGCAGTCAGATTTCTGTACAACCTTTCGCTCTCTGTATTTTACCCCTTTTACCTTCAGAATGTCTAAATGTGCAGTCCAGGAATAGTAGAACGTGGACCAGGAGAAATGAATGAAAGGGAAAGTCACTTGATACAATTCTGCACAGAGCACAATTTAATCTTCTATGAACTGTGAAAGAAAGTTGTATATGCAGAAGAGATCTGGAGATAGTATTAAATTTTGGATAGATTTTAAATTACAAAACACTTCCATGGGCATATGTCAACCGTGACCATAATTTATTGGTCCGAGCCTGCAGATTAATACTGCAGAAATTGAGGAAATACAGGAGACGGGACCTGGGTAAACTGAAGGAACCTGCGGTTGCTACAAACTTCAAAGGGGGCATTAGGTGAAACTTGACTGAAAATGAATAGACAGCTTTGAGAGAGAAAACTGAAATACAAGCAGAGCAAACAAACAAAAGATAAAACCCAATAGAAATCCTTGGATAGCCCTCAAGATACCGAATGTAACTGTGAAAGGAAAAAAATTCAGATGCACAGCAAATTTAAAAGGCAAGAGGGAATACAGACATCTATAAAATGAGATTGACAGGAAGTGCAATGAGTAAAATTGACTGTAATCTCATTTCTGTTGTGGTACTAAATAATTCCTGTAAAGACCTTCTTGTGTGTGTGTGTGTGGGGGGGGGGGGGGGGGGGGGGCCTCGCGCGCGCGCATGCATGTAACTTGGAAACTATGACTACATGCTACCTGACAAAAAAATAAAACTCATTGCATTATTAAGGAACTACTTGTCATGGTTTACCGTATTTACTCGAATCTAAGCTGCACTTTTTTTTCCGGTTTTTGTCATTCATAAAACCACCTGTGGCTTAGAATCGAGTGCAAAGTAAGCGGAAGTTCTGAAAAATGTTGGTAGGTGCCGCCACAACTAACTTCTTCCGTCGAATATATGTAGCGCTACACAGGCATGCTTTGCAGGCACAAAGATAAATACTGGCGCCAAAACCTCTGCGTCAGTAAATAAATTTAAAAAAAAAATAAAAAATAAAAAAGGTGGAAGACGAGCTTTTCTTCCTCCGCCCAGAGTTTCGACCACTGCATTTTCATACATTATCCATCGAAGTAAATATAAATTCCGTATTGTTCATCTTCGAATGTTGCAGCGTTTCAATATACTACGAAATTTCGACTGGCAAGACAATTAGGGATGTTTGTCAATATGGCCAACTCTATGTTCTGAATTGTTTCCTACCTGCGAGAAGAGATGGTTGCTAATAGGAAATTTTATGAATTGTGAATCACATGTAGTATTCTCTTCACCATAAGAATAATATGAATATAAACATTTTGCCATGTATTCTTTCGTGTTTGTTGCTATCTCATTTAAATTCTGTGTGCCTAATAAACTACGAAACTAGAGTGAGACAACAGTTAACGCGGAAGAATATACATATCATGTCATGTTTATATTCATATTATTCTTATGGGTAATAGTGATACAGTCAGAAATGAAACACGGCAATTGACTAGATTTTTAAATCTAAGATGACTCTACTTTCTGTGCAGAATGTAATGTACTAAAGAGGCGTCTGCAAAGATTTTCAAACGGAGAAAAATTTTCGCTAAACTCTCATTCAGAACATCTATCATACGCAGTCTATTATTTGTTTCTTGTTGATCATTATCAAAGGAAGCAGCAGTGTAAGTAACAACAAATAGCAGTCTCTTGCCATTGTTTCGTGGTAGCACGCACAAAAGCAAGCCAGAAGTCTCTCCATTGATAACAACATGCTGTGTTCTGTTTGATAAAAACTCTTCAATCCAGCCACACAGCTGGTCTGATATTCCGTAGGCTCTTACTTTGTTTATCAGGCGACAGTGCGGAACTGTATCGAATGCCTTCCAGAAGTCAAGGAAAATAGCATCTACCTGGGAGCCTGTATCTAATATTTTCTGGGTCTCATGAACAAATAAAGCGACTTGGGTCTCACACGATCGCTGTTTCCGGAATCCATGTTGATTCCTACGGAGTAGATTCTAGGTTTCCAAAAACAACATGATATTCGAGCAAAAAACATGTTCTAAAATTCTACAACAGATTGACGTCAGAGATATAGGTCTATAGTTTTGCGCATCTGCTCGACGACCCTTCTTGAAGACTGGGACTACCTGTGCTCTTTTCCAATCATTTGGAACCTTCCATTCCTCTAGAGACTTGCGGTACACGGCTGTTAGAAGGGGGCAAGTTCTTTCGCGTACTCTGTGTAGAAACGAATTGGTATCCCGTCAGGTCCAGTGGACTTTCCTCTGCTGAGTGATTCCAGTTGCTTTTCTATTCCTTGGACACTTATTTCGATGTCAGCCATTTTCCGTTTGTGCGAGGATTTAGAGAAGGAACTGTAGTGCGGTCTTCCTCTGTGAAACAGTAGACTAACAGCCCAACAGATGACCTAAATAATAAAGCTATACAACTCCCCCTTTCACTCACTCTTCCCTGATTGCCCCCCCCCCCCCCCAAAAAAATTAAGTTCTCAACCAAAAATCCAACTGTCTAAACACAAGCTTTTATCCATTCCTTGTTATGTGATGGATATTATATCCAGGTCCACATACAACATTCTGCAATCCTCTCCCCACCTATACACAACCCATCTCTCCCAACATAATGTCAAATCTGTGCTTATAAACACACGTCTCCCCAACCTCACAACCACACATGCACTCAGTCAGAAAGGCAAGACAAGGAAGATGGAGATAATATATATTAGGTAGGCAACAGTTCAGTAAACAAATAAGAAAAGAAACACCCAGTAAACGAACAAGTTAGGATAGAAATTACTCATAGGAAATCTACAGTTCTAGCCGAATCAGTAATGATGTTCCACAGTAGTTACCTTATGAAATATGAAAATTGTAACAGAAGAGAGTGACGTGAAAATGTCTTATAAATGAAGTGACAAGAGGACATAATCACACGTCAACTTCTAGAGAAAACGACATGCACTTTGAAGATAAATACACGGGTATGCAGGTTTTCTCAGTGAAATTCAATGATGAAGTCTTCTCGGGTTATCAGCCGAGTCAAAGTGTCATTTTGTGGCAATGTTTTGACAAGTTTCCTGCTCACCATGTTCTGGTAAAGTGTCAGGTTCGTGTCCAGTTCATATTCTTATCAACGCTTGACTGACCGCAGGCTCCTCTGCTTTGTGTTGCAATAACTGGACCAACTGCATGGCTCCAATAGGGGTAACACAAATGTGGTAGTGGGGACTCACAGCGTGGTGGAGTGTCCTGATATTACGTCCTGGTGTTGCCTGTCTATTCCATCCACAGTTTTCACCATTTTCAATAGCAGATCACTCTTTACGCATTCTCGCTAGAGCTACATCCGATGCAGACCTGATAAGGAAACAGCTATCACGGTTGACAAGATTGCTTAGGGCCCATATCTCCACTGCCTCTTTGATTATCATGTCAGACAACAAATTCGTCTGGCACAATACTCTTTCTATTCAAAATCAAACATACCATATTTTACAGAGTATTAGATGCACTTTTTGCTTCGAAAAATTGCTTCTAAAATTCAGGTGCACATTATACACGAAATTAATAATATAAAAATGTCCAGTGTTTGATTTAAAATTCCCATTAGTATTAAAAATACCCACATATTCGATGCCGCAGGAAACCTATCTCAAATTGACACCACAGATTCAACTGGCAGTAGCAGTGCACCAGTGCAACTAACATGAGTTGCAGCGTTTCACAAACTCACTAACACTTTCTCCTTCCCACCCCACTTACACCAACCCAGAACACTGCCTAGACTACGATTCATCAGTGCAGTCTACAGTGATAGTGAACTTGAAATGAAAGTGATTTGTGTTATCAGTAACAGTACAGTATTTCTGTTAGTACCTAGTTTCGTAATGAAAAAAATAAAAATAAAAGGTATATGATGCGAGCTATAAATTGAAAGTAATAGCATATGCAGAACAATATGGAAACAGAGCAGCTGAGCAGCATGTCGGCCCTTCAGCAACAGCAAAAACATTTGCGTTTGGCTGGCTACTAAAGAATAACTAAAAAAATGAGGAACCCTAACTGTGGAAATAGAGCACTGAATGCAAAATGGCCAAAACAACACTAAAAGGTGACGTACTGAAATGGATTCAAAGACACTATCAAAATGGCATTGGAATTCATACACGATTCAAATACATGCTCGGAAGCTAACACTACAAGAGGACTTAGCAGACTTCAAGGGTGGAGTTGGCTGTTGATACAGGTTTATGAAGCATCATGGACCTGGAATGCAAACCAAAACCGAAGTATCTCAGAAAATGCCACATGAGTATGAAGAGAAAGTATTATTTTTCCATAGTTTTATTATTCAACAATGAAAGAAAAGCAGTGTGGAACTAAGCCAAATAGTGAATATGGATGAAGCTCCTCTGATGTTCGCCATGCCGAATAGCAGAACTGTTGCGACAAACGGTGCTGAAACTGTAACTTTACGATCAAGTAGAGATGAAAAAAAATGGACTCCTCTGTTGTCCTTTCATGTTATGCTGATGGTACTAAACTTAATCCAAAGATAATTTTCAAGCACAAAACAATGCCACAACCTTCTGAAATACCACCAGATGGTGGTGCTCACTTACATGACAAGGGCTGGAGGTTAGTATGAAATTATGCATTAACAGGGTGTGAGAGAGAAGGAAGGAACGTGCTTTACGAAAGAAAGAAGAGTTTTCTTCTTCTGTTAGATAAGTTTATTAGGCATTTGGAAAAAAAAAAAAACCTGTGAAAGAGAAACTGAGACAGGAAAATACAGAGATTGCTGTTAATCTGGGAGGACTTACTTCACAATAGCAACCTCTTGACGTCTCAATAAATAAACTGTATAAGGTGTAGATGAGAGATGAATGGAACAAAAGGATGATGGATGAAACCCAATATGAATTCATGTCGAAGAGAGCTTTAATATGACCTACAATAAAACAAGCATGTCAGTGGATACAAGTCATGGCCTAGAGTGAGAGAAGACATTATTCTTAAATTCTTCAAGAAGTGTGGCGCAAATAATGCTCTCAATGGCAGTAAGGACCATCTTATACATGAAGAGGGCTATCACAATGACGAAGAGGGGGAAGAAGAAGAAGAAGAAGAAAGAAGAAGAAGAAAGTAAGTTCAGATAACAATTTTCAGGGATTTTAAAGGTCAGTTTGGTTTTATAAACTAACAATTTCTTTAGTCCGGCTTTGCAATCTGATACAAAAATATTGATTTTTTAAATTGCTTAAAAATTAAGGTGTGTCTTAGTCCATAAAATATGGTATGACCGTTGTTGAGGCTGAGCTCTGCCACTACACATTTGTCTAATTCAAAAAATGGTTCAAATGGCTCTGAGCACTATGCGACTTAACATCTGTGGTCATCAGTCGCCTAGAACTTAGAACTAATTAAACCTAACTAACCTAAGGACATCACACACATCCATGCCCGAGGCAGGATTCGAACCTGCGACCATAGCCGTCGCACGGTTCCGGACTGAGCGCCTAGAACCGCGAGACCACAGCGACCGGCATTTGTCTAATTGCTTGAAGTGAACATTTCCCACATGTTCTGAGCATTGCTGCAAAATACACCATTGCATTTGGATGATATATTGTTTGCACATTTGCAACTCATTCTATGGACTCCCAGTGGCCATAATCCTAGTTTGTCTTACACTGAGCCAAGCATATTTTTGATTTTAGCCGATAAGCAGAAAATGGTTTTAATGTTTTTCTTTCCAACATCCTGGTGATCTCGGATGTGGGCATACGGAAGGAATGCAAGGCACTTTAATGTCTTTTTCTGGAACATCATCTTCCTTCTTTTCGTTCGGCTGAAGAGCATGTCTTTTCCGTTTCTCCGGAAAGCCATTCCTGGGAAAGTGTTCCCTCAGATGCTGCAACTGTTGGGCAGACTCTCCTTGTCGCATGTGTCTCGTGTTCTGTACACTTAGTCATGAGCACGGATGTTCAGATGTTCGTTGTGCTTGATGGAAACAAATACCGGCATTAGGTACAAGTCAATTCTTATCAACGCTTGACTGACCGCAGGCTCCTCTGCCTTGTGTTGCAATAACTGGACCAACTGCATGGCTCCAATAGGGGTAACACAAATGTGGTAGTGGGGACTCACAGCGTGGTGGAGTGTCCTGATATTACGTCCTGGTGTTGCCTGTCTATTCCATCCACAGTTTTCACCATTTTCAATAGCAGATCACTCTTTACGCATTCTTTTCCGTTTCTCCGGAAAGCCATTCCTGGGAAAGTGTTCCCTCAGATGCTGCAACTGTTGGGCAGACTCTCCTTGTCGCATGTGTCTCGTGTTCTGTACACTTAGTCATGAGCACGGATGTTCAGATGTTCGTTGTGCTTGATGGAAACAAATACCGGCATTAGGTACAAGTCAATTTGTGTCTTTTTCTGTAGACAAAATGTCCTAACATGCCATCAGTTTTCTTCTTATCAGGACGTCAAGGAAAGACAGAAATCCCTTTTTTCTACATCCACAGTGTACTTTATATTGTCGGTATGCTGTTAAGATAGTCAAAAAATTCCTGCAGGTTTCCTTTGCAATGCGACTACACCATGAATGTGTCATCCATATATCTGTCGAGCGCCTTTGGTTTCAGACACACGGTTCTGTGAGCCCTTTCCTTGAAGTGTTCCACATACAGGTTTGTGATCACTTGCACGAGGGTCAATCCCGTAGCAACTCCTTTTAACTGTTGTGTTGTTTCCCTCAGACTGAATGTTTGGTGGAACAGTTCCACAGTGGTTTCGTCATAGTAGTTCCCTAATAATGTCACCGATTTCTCTAGCAGTACCCATGTGAAGAGAGAAATTATGTTGAAATTGATCAGGATGCACTTGACTGACCTAGCTATTGCGGACAAGGCAGAGGAGCCTGTGGTCCAGTGTCTGTAACATTACCAAGTGGACATGAACCCAACACATTGCCTGAAGATGATCAGTAGCAAAACTTGTCAAAATGTTGCTGCAGAACGATACCTTGACTCAGCTGATAATCTGGAAAGGCTTCATCATCAGATAAGTATAAACTGTATAAAGAGAAAGGCAATTCAATTTAAAAAACTAACAAAATTAAATTTCTGAAATGAAAATGTAGACAACAGCAACATGGCAATGGCAATCAGTGGAAAATAATAATTACAGTTGTTATATAGCAAAACACAGAGTCACCATCTGTACGCACGTACTCTTATGAGTTTTTGTTTGTTACAACCTCTGTGCAGTATGTTATCTCTACTTTCAGGGATTATTAAATGTATCATCATCATCATCATCATCATCATCATCATCATCATCATCCATACATCCCACAGCATCACTGTTATTCACTGAAAACTAATTTTCATTTTCTTACCATGTTAGAGCTGTCCTATTACTATTTATCCATCCACCTTGTTTAAAAAATAATAATAAAAACAAAAATGGCCCTGTAACTGAAGCAAACAGAAAAGAAATCCACTTTTATTAACACAGTGCAGAAAAACCAACAAGTGAATTGCTGCAATATAGTAATATGAATCCAAATTAGTTTTCAGTGAAATAATTGATTTGCGTACTATAGCTTTAATTGAACACTAGATGTTGATAAGAATTCCGAAATAAACAGCTGAGTAAATCTACCAAATAAAATGTAGATGAGTCATTCCACAGAAATAAATTTTGCACAGATGAACCCTATAGAGTATAACTTTAACTCTGCAAAATTTTACCACAAGATGCAAAACGTTCAAGGTTTTCAGAGGCTTTCAGTGCAGGGCCATGAAATGTTGTGTGTCTATACTGATTTCTGTCAAAATGACTTAAAATTTGAAAGTTGTAGAAATGTAAATGAGATGCACAACCTTTCTGTGATCTTAACACTCTTAAAATTTCAATGCTAGTCATTCACTGTTTTTCTTCTGCATGAGCTCAGGACTGGGAAAAAAAATTCATCACAAAAATTTTCCAACCATTTTGTGACACTCACAATTTTTGGACAATCTAAGTATTTTAGTGACCTTTAGTGGCCTCACAGCCACAATTGTTGTGGAACTCACTCAACATTTTACAGACCTATATTGCAAGCTTCCTACAACATTTTATATTTTGTATCGAATTTTGTAAAATTTAAGATCTGTTTACCAGGAACATTTGTGCAAAATTTCAGTTAGATTGGAGAAGATCACATAGGAACCACTGGTTACCTTGGTGTGGAGTGGATCAGAAAAAAGTATTCACATGGCTGGTTGTCACAATATGAAACAACAAAATCACTTTGACAGGACAGGTGGCTGTTTTATATTACAGATAAATTCCTGCACACATGCAGCATGGAAGACAATCCTCAGTTTATTTAAATAAGAGAATGTGACCACATCACCAATACACAAAGTGCCTATCAAGGACAAATGACGGGCAACATTACAGCTAACTACAAAGTATGTACAGTCAAAATAGAAACACCTTAAATGAACAAATTACTGTAATAGTTTTTTGTTGTTACACAAACCACAATAAAGGTGGTTGTTGTGGTTGTGGTCTTCAGTCCTGAGACTGGTTTGATGCAGCTCTCCACGCTACTCTATCCTGTGCAAGCTTCTTATCTCCCAGGACTTACTGCAACCTACATCCTTCTGAATCTGCTTATTATAATAAATAATATAATAAAGGTATAGAGCAAAAATTCAGAGACACAATTGTTGCTCAGCACTTATCTTCAGGGGTAAACTGTTTGTCTCCCCTCACCCTCTTAACGGTCATGAGTCTCACCCCCATCCCTCTCCCCTCCCAAAGGAAGGAACTAAATGGTTCTGAAAAATACAGTGTGGCGCATGATAAGTCTCCCATTTGAATTTTGACCCTACAAGTATACTATTGGGGCAATAGCTTTCAAATTATGCGCTCAACTTTGTGTAGTTCATGGAAATTATGCCAGGTGTTGTTCTGCGTTCATTGCTTCCGTTGTGAGACCGCCATTTCAGATTGTCTTACTGTTCACAGCGACAAACAGCGTTACTTTGACACAGAGACGGTTTCATGCTCATTTTGGCACACGGTGGGCTCCCAGCCCACACACAATATGCAGATTACATCAAAAATTTGAGGGTACTGGATCTGTGTTGAAGTGTCAGTGGCCACAAGCATGTACCGTGCGTTTGCCCCAAAACATTGTTGCAGTTTGAGTGGCTTTGACCCGTAGTCCGAGTACATCAACAAGAAGAGCCAGTCCCGAGTTGGGAATTTCATACTGTTCTCTAGAAAGAATTATTCAATCCAACCTTCACTTGTATCCATACAAGATTACTGTGGCACATAGGCTTCCTGCAAAAGAGAAGGAGTGGAGACTGCAGTCTGCAAGTTGGGCAATCAAGCAAGACCAAGAGACAGTATTTTTAGACAACATAGTTGTGTGGAGATAACAGTAATTAATTTACTTATAATCAATTATTCAAAATGACAGTCATAATCGCATTATTTATTTTGCCGACAACCGGTTTCAACCTGCGATAGAGTCATCTTCAGGGCAATTTACACTTAGTAAGTAATCATGTACGTAATCTACAAGCAATTAGTCAAAGTTACATAAATAAACAGATTTTTATACCCATTTGGTCGCTTGCTGGAGTCGTCACCCTGCCTGTGCATGGTTGGTTCTCTGCATGAGCTTAAATAACGGCCAACAACACGTGGGCGGACGGTAACGCCCTCCACGGTGAACAATGGTTAAATGCTTAAGTGAAAAATCGTAAATTTAAAATTTTAAAGTTTGTTCCAGTTGTAATATAAAGTAATGAAGGGGCGACAGAAACCTAGCCAAATAGGCTAAGGGACACTTGATATCATTCTTTTTTCAAATATGTTAATCTTATAACAGAGAATAAACTGATTTGAAAGTTTTTTGCTAATTACTAGGAACAACTTTTATGGATAGCAGCCAGAACACACCACGATAATGTATGCTGTGCAAAGATGACGCCAGAGCAGAAGACTAAATTGATTGACAACATGGAGGAAGAATCATTATGATATGCCGTTACCATAACAACAAATGCCGTGCAAAGATGATATTACAGCAGACAACTTATACGAAGCGGCTACCATGACGAAGCGTCCCAACCACACAGGCTAGGGGGCGCTTGATACTATCGCCCATGGCAATGGCGTCCCTACCACAAAAGATAGAGGGCTCTACTCTATCCACAAATGACATGAAAAATGAATGGGACAACAGTTACCTGAATTTTAAATAGTTGTGAATTTCTAGAGATTTAATTAGTTATCATTATTATTTATTATGTTTTATATTACAATTGGAACAAACTTTAAAATTTACGATTTCTCGCTTAAGCACGTAACCATTGGTCACCGTGGAGGGCATTACCGTCTGCCCACATGTTATTGGAGGTTATTTAAGCTCATGCAGAGAACCAAACATGCATAGTTACCAACCATGCACAGGCAGGGTGACGACTCCATCAAGTGACCAAACGGGTATAAAAATCTGTTTATTTATGTAAATTTGACTATTTGCTTGTAGATTACTTAGTAAGTGTAATTGCCCTGAAGATGACCCCATTGCGGGTTGAAACCAGTTGGCGGCAAAATAAATAATGTAATTATGACTGTCATTTTGAATAATTGATTAACAGGGGGAAGTGCTACACAACCCATGGTTTTCTGACAAAGCTTATTTTTACATAAAAGGTGCTGTGAACAAACAGATCATTCGATTCTGGGCACAAGAACCTCCGCAAATAATACACATGAAAGAGACCTACATGGAGAAAGGGTGTGTGTCGGTCGCGATGTCAAGCCGTGGAATCATCGGTACATTCTTTTTTGATTCTACAGCAACTGGTGAACGCTCTTTACACATGCTTCAAAACCAGTTTTTTCCTCAACTCGTGGCCTCATGCCTTCCATTGCGAGACAATTGTTCATGCAGGATGGAGCACGTCCACATACTGCCAATGTTGTGCTTGATTTCCTACATGAAAGACTTTGCCTTAAGGGATTGTCAAACAGATTTGCAGAATGTTATGCAGGAGGAGGAATGTGCCCCCCCCCCCCCCACCCGGATGTTAACCCATGTGACTTCTTCCTTTGGGAGTTCCTTAAAGGATACAACAGAAAACCAGAAAATGCAGTGCAACTTAGGGCCGTCACTGTGGAGTTATGCCACACCATTCCAGAAGATTTGTACTGAAGAGTCATCACAAATGCAAATGTGCCACTTGAAGAAGTTGTAAACCAAAACGACAATCATATTGAACAAGTGATTCATTATGTTGTATTTACTTCTACATCAATAAATTACAAATCTTGTCAACAACAAATATGTTACTCATGAAACAAAACAGGTGACTTATCATGCACCACCCTTTATATACATTGGCAATAACAAATATTGTCATCCCAAAAGTAAATACTAGTCAGAAATATCCCCCCCCCCACTCACACACACACACACACACACACACACACACACACACACACACACACACACACACACACACACACACACACACACACACACACACACACTCTTTGAGAGCATTTTTCCTTTTGATAAGGGAAGTAAAAAACTGATTCCTGATGTATAATTATTGGAAGCTAGACAAGCAGTTATACCAGTTTTAAACATTAAAGTAAATAAAATACAGATTGAAGCATTCATACGCATACTGTTGGCTAACTTTAACATTTAACAAATGAACACTGATCTAGTCTACACTTCTAATTTGCCAGTTGTATCATAAAAGAATACACTGCATAAGTCACACAAAACAAAAACGGAAAAAAATTCCAATGTAAGGAAATTCTTCATTTGATTCAATCAAAATGTAACACAGATCAGAATCGATATTAACTAGCACAATATGTTAACAAAGCAGTACTGGAACCATAAAATAGGCTAAGTGAACTTATGGTGTCACTAGTTGTTCTGCTACGTGCCATTGTTGGCCGCAGCCAATCAGGTGACAATGTCCAACAGCCAGTGAGAATGGCTGAATCTACTGATTTGATTTGGTATAATATATGAAATTATTACTTTTATTTTCAACATGGAAAGCATGAGACCAACAATAACTGATCTTGCTTTTACTCATTATAACATTGTTTACTGGGTTTCGCACTTTTGTTTCTTGGAGTATGACATGATTTCTTGGGATACTTTTTTATACTCCAATCAGATTTAGTTTGGCTGTGAGTTGGCAAACCCAACAAATGTGACAGAAGAAAAACTGGATGATGTGATGGGCTGCATCTTTAGTGCAGCCCAACGACTGTTTCAAAAATGTTGTGGGGTATTTTCAGAATTTCCCAATTTACATATGGTGGTTAGGCAAGCACCTGAGTGTAAAGTTTAAAATTTATGGAATAATCTGTTTTATACAACAGCATTCTGCACAATATATTCTGTCATGCTACCACATAATTTCATGTCTTCCACATTTTGACAATATTTATTGAACACTGGTTCTGTCATCTTGTCTAATCGTACAATTTATAATTCATTGTGTTCACCTTTCATCATTCTCTGTGCAAACAGTTATGAACTGCAACACACAATGAAAAAGCCACCATGATAGCATGTGCTCTTTTATGCTAAGAAATACATATGACATAACAAGAAAAAGAAAATTTATACTGTGTGATGATCTAAGGTTTGCTGTCCTGTCTAGATATGAGAAACATATCTTACAATACACAGCAGACCATAAGAGAAGAAATATAACTAATTTACAATGTGGTATAAACAAATTACATAGATATGAGAAACATATCGAGAAACATATCTTACAACAAACAACGCAAGAGAAGCAACAGAAATAATTTACAGTGTGGCATAAACAAATTACCTGATCTTCCAGTTAGTACAGATCAAAACAAGGAAACAAGATGATTTTAAACTGATGAACAAATTTATGGAACACAAACACAGGCAAAATGAGAACAAAATTTCATGAAAAATGAAGAGGGAGGGAGAAAGGGGAAACGCTAGTAATGTTATCCAAAAGTAGAAAAACTGCCACAATAATTGAGGTGTTCTCTAGAATAACGACTTAACTGAAATATATTGAGACTGACATACAGAGCATCAAACGTTTTAAATAGCTTTTTTATTAATTTACTATTTGCGGATTCATCTTTCTATTGTCTACATTCATGGCAACTTTCACGATGTCTACAAATCTTATTTCTCAGTAAAGTTCTAATATATAGGTTTACATGTGATTAACAGCCTGTCCGATTGTTTCAGTAAATTAATTCATTCCCACATTGTATTCCATAAATTTCACGCATCAACTGAAAGATGTTATTCTGCACGTTTGCTTCGATCCGTGACATTAACTGTGTTATGTTGCAACGTAATGGTGGCATGGCATTTTTTAGTCTGGTCATGTTTGCAGATGGCATGTCATAGCATTTGGTGGCACTCTCTTGCACTGGATGTTTACGTTTTAAAGTTTGTTGTTTGATGCGTTAATAAACCATTTGACACTGCAAGTTGTGTGCATCAGATTGTTACTGGAAGAGTTTGTGCAGATTTCTAGAAGTTACTTTGATTTTGTGAATTGTCATTGATATATTTGTGTTTGTATCTGGAATTATTAGTGCCATGTTTCTTATGGTCAGAGATTTAATTCTATTTTTCTTTTTTCTGTCAGTCATGAATAAGAGAGTTGGTCATGGCTTGTTGCAATAGGCTGAGATGTTGTCTACGATCAAGTTCTTACAGTTATTTGGACTGACTAGCATTTGCCTCAAGCAATTTAGGGAAATCCTGGAAAACACTAATCTGGAAGGCCGTATGTGAGGTTGTACCACCATCCTTTCATGCAGGTTTTCATGAATTTTAGGGTTTTTACTGCTAGCGTCTGAAAACTGCACAGGAGTTTGGTTGGTAAGTATCACAGATATTGGTTTACCATTATTGTTTAGGTTAAGTTTTTGATATTGTGAATGGGTATTGCCACTTGGACTGTGGACTTCTTTCGAGATAGATAGAGTAAGTGACGGTTTGGGTAGCAGATTTGACTATTTGAGTACATTGGGTTTTGGAACTGTGGGCTTTGGGTTTTAGCTGCCATATAGGTCAACAGAAATTTGTAGTAGTGGGTGTTGGAGTTGTGTGTGGGTTCATGATATTGAGAACCTCATATGAACTACAAAGGTCAAGTGAAATTAGTGGTACTGGGTTTTCAAGTTGTGTGTGGGTTTCTTGGTATTAAGGGATTCGATTGAGCTAGATAGGTCAAGTGAAATTTATGATACCAAAGATTTTGGTTTCTGCATTTTATCATGTTGAACGTTGAGAATTTTTTGTGCTTCATATTTGGATTAATATTGGTTTTGAAATCATGTTGTTATTCTTTACAGTCATATATTTAGTTTGACCTGATCAAAATCCCCTACTTCCCACATTTGTCCCATTAGTTCAATTATATTGTTCAAGTTAAATATTATTATTTATGAAACTTCCTGGCAGATTAAAACTATGTGCGGGACCGAGACTCGAACTCCAGACCTTTGCCTTTTGCGGGCAAGTACTCTACTGACTGAGCTGCCCAAGCATGACTCACGACCCGCCCTCACAGCTTTACTCTCGCCAGTACCTCGTTTCAGATCAGCACACACTGCTGCGGAGTGAAAATTTCATTCTGGATAATTATTTATGTTTGTTCATGGGTGTAACAAGTGGCATCATGGTGGTTGCACTGTATATTCTTGAAATAGTGGCATCTGCCATCTTGATGATGTCACAGGTCAAAGTCGATGGGTTGAATCACAACTTTCAGTTTTGCCAATTTCACATTGAAGGAAAGCCTTCAGATACATGGAAGGAGTGTAAGTCACACACTAACAGGCAAATACATACTCTGCAGACACCTTCTATAAAATATATTAACAATTATGAACAGTGCTAACCTAATCACATTGTTAATTAATGGACTTCCTAGCCTTAGCAGCACATTACTTTGTTTACCGTATTACAAATCAAGATTTTAGGTATACATGCGTAGTATTTTAATGTTTTACAAAATATTAACACATGGCACTTTTGACTTTTAACATTACTATTGTTTTAAAATTCGTTAAGTGTTAAAATAATGATAGCTCCAGCCATGGGATAAGTAGTCTGTTTACAGTGAGGGTAATTTACAATTATCGTGAAGGACTACCTTGACAACAACACCTAAAATTGCTTCATTCAACCTTTATTAGTTACTTCACTTTCAGAAAACACTGTTTACACAATTGCTTCTATCAATGATGAATTTTGTTAATGTTGACCAAAAACTGCTGTTATTCTGAAGAAAGGTCGGTGCTGTGGACCATGGCTGCAAGCGACTGGCACATTAATTAACTCTGACAGAGGCATCCTTAAAGTATATCTCTGCAGCACATACAGGTACTTTAGCTGAGAAAAAGTCTGTTCCACACTATTTGACCAAAGCTCTAAAACAAATTTATGTCGACTGGTGTAAGGAAATGTAAACAAAATATGATGAAAAGAATGCAAAAGCCATATGCAATATTGTAACAAACTGCCTCCAATATGAATTGAAGCAAACAAGCGCAAAATACTTTCAAGAAAATTATAGGCTGCCCCCCCCCCCCCTTTTTTTGCTTACTCTATACCAGTGTATGTCAAGACAGCTGTTTAAAAAAGTTAATGCTGAATAGCATGCAGAAATTTTTTTTTTTTATTGCAAGCCGTCAAGATTTTGAGGCACCAACAACTACATAGAAAAAAGTTTTCCAAACTGGTTTGAACACTTGAAAAGTGTGTATAAATTTTAAAGACTAATGTTTGGAGGCACAAAAAACAAGTTTTTATTGCATCATTTTATAAAAACTTGGGCAATAGCCTCAGTATTAGCAAATGACACCTGCTTTGACAATGTCACTAACATTGCTCTTTATTATTCAGATGTCATTGTTATCTCCTATTTCATACTAAGCCCATCTGTAACTTAACTGATTTCAGAACACACCACGAGCTGTGTATGCCTCTGGAAAGTTAAAACCTGTGTAATATAAACATTACTGATAGTGAAAATTCTGATAAATTATACCATTGACTAATGAGGAAAACTCTGACTTTGTTTTTAAATACACGGAATTTTAAAAAATCCTGTCCTATGTCTGCTAGAAACCAGTTGAAGGCTACTGTACTACACTCTAAAACTCCTTTCAGAACCCTAGACTAGGGCACAGCCTCTATGGAAATTATATCTCCTAATATTATTTTGGTCAAGAATGTCACAGTTGACTTCAAATCTGCTCTTACCATTAAACACAAATACCATTCGTCAGTACATGCAATGGAATGCATAAGAATCCAAACCTAAATTCGGAAGGTTTGGTTATCAACTTTATATAATATTTTAACTATATATTCCAACAATGGAAAATATATTCCTGTAGAGTAAATACAGTTACAAACTTGGCTGCACTGCCCTATAAGATTACATTATTAAGGCAGTACTGAGAGGAGTAAGGCAAATATGTTAACAATTCTAGCTGCAAGTCAATACAAGGCAAGGAACCATAACTGTTTTTGTCAAGAGGCATAAAGGTGAGCAAAGACTCTTTACAAAACTGCCATAGCATTAGATCGTATCAGTGACAATGGAATTCTGAAGCTACAGTCGAAACAACCTAACAAGCTCCCCAACAGCTCACAGCACTGCTTCCATCTTTCAACTGCAAAACCAAATGGCTGCAAGCGAAAACAATAGCTGTTTATAAAGCTGCAAGAATACTGAGGTGCTGCCATAGACAAATTTACAATATCATGATACATTATCGGCTGAGGTAGGTGCGTGAAGCTTCCGTGTCCATTCCACTGCAACTGTCAAGGATCAACTTACACAGACAACTATAGTTTCTCATCAAAATAGCGACTGTGGAGAAAGCTTTTGGACAAACACTGTGTTTGACAAATGAATGAGCCCCATGCTTTTCCCACTGATTATATACACAGGAGAAAGGTCTACAAATTTAATTCATATTCATAATGAGACCTAACAGTTAATGTGATACTACACTAGACTCTCACTAATCTGGCCTGTCAGTAATCCGGCGCACATCCAAAAACATGCACAATGAATTATCGTGTGCAACAATGCTTTATATACTGCATTTGAAATTTACAGTACGGAATCATGTCTTCTAAAAGTAAACACAACATGCTAGACCTCAGGCATAACTCGAAATTTTAGAAAAGTTAAATTGAGATTCTTCGCAGAAAGCCATTGCTACCGAGTACAATGTTGGATGAACAACTATTTATGACATCAAAAAGAAAGATGATGATATTCGACAGTACTCAACACAAACAGATAGTGACGTGGGAAAACGGAAGGTTATGCGACTGAGGGAGAGTGAAGAACTGGACGTAGTTGTTTACAGATGGTTCATACAACAACACAGTAAAGGAATTCCTGTCAGTGGCCCAATTATAAAGGAAAAAGCAGCTGCACTTAACAAACAACTTCACGGTAGTAACTTCTCTGCAGTGAGAGAAGGTTGGCTATCAAACTGGAAAAAAACGATATGGCATTCGGCAGCTGACAGTCACTGGAAAAAGTTTCTCAGCTAACAATAAGGATTCTGATGAGTTTGTAAGCAAGATAGGGAAGATAATAGAGGAAGACGATTTAACTGCTGATACCTTGTATAATGCTGATAAAATAGGACTCTTTTACAAGATGCTTCCTTCAAAAACATTAGCTGCCAACAATGAGAAGGAAGCTTGTGGTTACAAGCAACACAAACAGCGTGTACCATTAATGTCATGTTGTAATTCAAATGGGAATCATAAACTACCACTTATGGTGATTGGAAAATCCCAAGATCCACGCTGTTCTCAACAGAGTGACAAACTTTCTACCAGTGCAGTATTGCGCTCAGAAGATAGTGTGGATGGATAGACAAATATTCTCTCTGTGGTTCCAAGAAATGTTTGTACCAGCAGTGAGAAAAGAGCTAAAGAAGAAGTAGCTTCCACTGAAAGCTATCCTTATAACTGACAATGCTCCCAGTCATCCTTCAGATGTTTCTCTGAAGTCAGATGGTATACAAGCACTCTTTCTGAGACCCAATGTGACAGCCATAATTCTGCATATGGACCAGGGGATTTGTTTGTTTTTTATTGTCATTATCGACATTCACTTCTTGTCTCCTTGCCCGGCAAAAAGTGAAAATGACTATAGAGGCTATGTTGAAGGCATGGAAAGCAAACAACATATGTTAAGTTATTTTTCAAGCAGCCAAAGCATGGGACAAAGTGGAGACCGCTATGGTAACGAAGAGCTGGAAAAAATTGTGGTTATTCATTGATGCTGAGTTGGATCCAGTAGTGACAGAGATGAGTCAATCAATTCGGAATTATCAATTACTTTGTACACTGACACGTTCCACAACCTTCCACGGGCAGAAGAAATTGATGCTGATGATACTAAGTGGCTGAATGAGAAAAACTGTGATACGGACCTAACTTCAACAGATGAAGAAATAATCAAAAGCATGCAAGAAAGTAAACATGAAAGTGATGAAGAGGACACAGGAGGAGTGTGTGTGAAGATTTCTCTCACTGCTAGTGCTGAAGCTGCCGAGGTCTTCCTGGAGTACATTGCGCAACAACCAGATATATGCAGTACCGATATAATGCTCATAAAGCAGATGCATGATAAAGCATGCCACCATCGCGTATCATCATTGTGATAGTTAAAAATTAGGGAGGTGTTTCATCGGGAGTGGTATGACAGTACAATTATGTACAGTATATTGTACACTCAAGGACTAAGTTTTCTTTGAAAATTAATGAATTTTTGTATTTAATGAAGTATATCCTCTATGTTATAAAATTGTTTCCTTTGGTTTAATAAAGAAAATTTCACTATATCCTCCATGTTTTAAAATAAATGGTAAATAAATTTCAGACACTCAATAATCTGGCACCCATATGTGCTGGGAATGGCTGGATTAGCAAGACTCTAGTGTATAAGGCATTTGAGGAGTGGCATATCAACGGAACTCAGAAGGATCCATTTCGAAGAGAGAAGTATGTTGTTTTTCAGCAAACACAAAATACATTATAGCTCAAAACAAATGTAGAGTTTTCATAGTGTTGCTGCATAAAGAAAGAAAAAGAGCAAAATCTTTGAATTCAGTGGTGTCAACTAAGCTTGTGTTTATTGTGTAAGGCCTTTGGAATGGGTATTCTAGTCAGAATCAGGAGCAGAAACAACAATCATTTGTTAATTTTTTTTTTTTTTTTGTAGCACAAATTACAATGCATAAGAAAATATAACAACTATAACAACACTGCTGCTTGAGATAAATCCACTTGGATGGTTTCACTGTTCTACCCAAACAGCAGTCTTTCACTTTGCTTCATTATATTACATTGTTTTGTATAGGCCTATTACAGTGGCAACATTGACTGCCTCACACAATGTTAGGAGCATACCACACCATGTAATCCTAAATGTAATTATTGGGACAGTTATTCAAGTAGGCAGGTAGCAAACAGATGACTGAATTACAGCACCGTGTGCTATACTGGTAGTGGAGTGAGTCCATGATACCGCCAGACAGCTTCCACCAGCAACATCACCACTGACATTTTCTTTTTATGAAGGTCTAATTTGACAGTTAGGTAACAGCCTGACTGTCAGATGGCACATCCAGAAATGTATCGCACAACGAGCAATGTTGGAAGGCAATAGTTTGATACCAGGTTCACGTAGCCAGTAATTGCCCCATGCCAGTAACAATTTTATATACTTTTTTATATTCTGCGGTTTTAGTATCCCATTGACATCCTTTGAGGTCAGATATATATCAAAGTTTTCAACGTATTTAAAAACTTCAAACACAGGATCATTCAGCCCAAAGCCCCATAATTCCTGCTGGGGTCTCAATACTTTAGAATGTGCAATTATATGATGCCACAGTAGTTACATAGCACATATGAACAACAGCTTGTTGATACTGTCACTCTGATAGTTGAGAGGTTGAACCATATCCTCCACTACTTCCTACTTTGCATTAATTTACTAGTGTTGAGAACACAATAGTTACTGAACACATCTCAATATGCATTTGGGTCACAATTGACATAAGAGACAAAATTATAAAACTTATCCATCATTAGTGCATAAACAGAACTACAGTGACTACTGAGAATGCTACAAACACATCCACAGTGCTGAAAACTATGTTACTTATTTACCTTCTGTTGCTGTGGCAATCCACTGCTACGATCTTGTGGCCCACTGCTGTGCGGAGGTCCCTGTTGCTTCTCTCCTGCATTAGCTGCAGCCTGAGCTGCTGCTTGTGCCACAACTTTGCGGTTATCCTCCTCCTCTTGCCGTTTTTCATAATGCACAAAGTCATCAAAGATAGACGTAGTATGGCGAAAACTGTGCAGTATTCGCAACACATGCCTTCCTTTCTCGAACGGTACTTCTTGTGTATCCCTCGAGTTTGTCACAGATTTGTTATCATTATTTTCCAGTCTAATGTGGCGCAGCTGAGCATTCGGCACATCCTTCACATATATCCACCTTACACGGAACTGCCCCTTCCACTTGTCCTGAGACCACACTGAGCTAGAAGAATTGTAGTCTACAGGTGACACCATCTGTGCCATACCACAGAAATGTCCAGAACCATTGACAGAGAAGAATAGAAAAACTGGTCCACCACCTTTCGCCTCACGTTCACGAAATGCTTGGTCTAGACGCTTATTTCCATGTTCAGTAGAACACCAAATCTCGTACTTGATAGAACGATGGATATCATCTTCTGAATATGATTTTATCACAAAGAAACGGGCTCCCTTGGCTGAAAGATCAAAATCTGGAGGGTTGTAGTTGTTTTTGATCCTCAGTTCATCCAGCACTGGATGCGATGGCAGTGAATTCGCTGGCACCAGAGCTCCAGGATGTTGGTTTGGTGGAGGCTGCTGCTGAATGTGATGGGGTGGAGGAGCAGCCCCAGTACCTGGCTGTGGATGATGAGGATGGTGGGGATGGTGAGGTCCTGGCAAGACGGCAACCTGACCAGGATGATGGCCAGGATGGTGATGTGGTGGTCCTCCAGCTGTTGGAGGATAGCTGCCAACACCAGCTCCTGGTGGTCCACCAGCAGTCCCCCTAGGCCCTCCACCTCGCACTGGTCCTCCCCATGTTGAACGCACAGTAGGTGGAGGTGCAACTGGCTGTTTGGGTCCACCAGCTAATGCACTACTGCTGCCACCATTCTTCCCTTCCCACGTCCCGATGTCCATGTTATGCTTTCCTGGAACCATTGGTGGTGGAGGCATACCAGGGCCTTTCTTTTTCATTCCTCCTGAAGAAACTTGTGGTTGAGGCTTGGCTGGCTGCCCTGCAATTGATGCCCACGTCATCTTCTTCGGTTGTACTGTGGGCGCCGGTGCTACACTCTGCTGTACTGTCACCATTCCTCCCATTCCCATATCTACACTACCACTTTTATCAGACGGGCTCTGCTGTTTTAAGTCCTTGCCATCAGAAACTTTTCCACTGCCACTACCAGTATCTGAAAGTCCTAGACCTTGCATTCCCTGTTCCACAGCTTTTACATCAGATCCACCAACTCCAGGTGCTGTGTACATGCCATCTCCACCCCTGTAATAATCATCATAATGGGGTTTGCGGGAAATGGGTGCAGCAGAGCTGCCCCACGTTGAAAAGTCTCCATTCCCATGAAAGTAATTGAACCCCGCAGCAGCAGCTGCTGCGGCTGCAGCAGGCTGCCCGAAGGCTGTTCCAAACCCACCTCCGCCACCACCAAACATGCCATCCATACTGTACGAATCATGGCCCATCTGTCCACCATAACCACCCAAAAAAGTCATGGGATCACCTCCATTTGACCAAGTGCCATCCCCAACTCCAAATGCTTGGTATGGAAACGATGTTCCATAGTAATTTGACATGTTGTATGGGTCCGATGCCATTGAAGTTGAAATTGGGGTGTTGTAACCCTGAAACAGAAATTAAGTATTCCACTAGAATGAAGACACATTAATTACAATAAAATAAAATAAGAGAGACAAATAGTGTCTTTACCAATTGCATTTAACTAATACTGCTAATATATATTTAAAATAATCAATCAGCGGCCAGAGAGAGGGATTCTTCTGTCATAAATTGCATAAAACATGTGTTTCCATAGTACACTGAGCCTAGAAAATTTGAAATGGGCATTTGAGTTCAGTGGGGCAATAACATTCTGCACTTAACTATTAACACTTACCAGGCAATCTAGAAACATACACGGTATTAACAGGAGCTGAACAAAGAAGTTAGCATTCTGTGGAAAAATAAAAGCTATGAATATGGTGCATAAAAATACCAAAATCATTGAAAAGAAAAAATGGTTCCTTGCCAGCAGGTACTTCAAAATGCTCAACTCTAGCAATTACAATTGCCATAAAAAGGAATGATGGCCCAAAACGTTTTTCCGTGTGACAATAGTTGCAATAAGCTATACAAACAACCTAAACATACTACATTACAAAAAAACATCAATAACAACATATGTCCATCTCACAGCTAGTACAGTCAATGTAGTTGCAAAAAAATTTTTTTTTTGAAGTATAATTTCCATAGATTTGTAGGTGCTTTCAAAAGTTGTGCTCAAAATTCATGGACATTTATTATTTTTCAGAACTCACTGGTTCGCCACAAAATAATTTTTACACACACACAATTTATTCACTACTTATAACTTTCAATCTGCCCTATATGAGACTTCATTAAAGAAGTGGGTAGTTTATATAAAGTCATGTCTAGGACTACAACTAAACTATATTTCAGTCTATGTCAGTACATTAATTATCTTAAACTGTTTTTAAGTACATGTTTTCACATTTGTGCCACATTGCTGACATGGGCCCTTGTATAAATTACTATAACAATCATGTAAGTTTTTCCCATGTGGATTTTACTGTAATCATCTGTTTACAAGTGCATCATTTCATTTCAAAACATGCATATTAAATTTAACATAATGATATGAGTGGTTGCACACACATGAAACAACAATATTGAACGCTAATGTTGCACAAATACTCAAATATGGGTTAAAACCTGTGGGGCCCTATTACCTTCGGATCACAATTACATTGACTATAAATTGCCAGCAACGAACTTTAAATATCTCTTCCCTCTTCCTTCCCTCAGACTACACTTTAAGGAGTTCAAATTCCATGTGTGAAGCTTTATAAACTGAAAAGGAAATGGGCAACCATTTGCCCTGTCATTAACTAATCTGATCCTAATTTGTATACACTTTATATATGCATATATTATTTTTGTATCTGGCATGTCCTACACACTGTTGTACCCAAATGGTATTAGCACAAAACATAAATAAATAAAAACTATATACAGTCTTTAAAACTTCAAAATTTGATCCTTATTGGGATTGTCAATAACAAACATGGGCAGCCTTCACCAACACAAGGATGTAATAAATTATAATGCTGTTTACAACAAAATTTGAGTAAATCTAAAAAGCAGGCTAGATCATACAATAGCACTTAAAGGATGGGAAAAGTTACCTGATGATGCTGGGTTCGCCATGAATCAAAATCTTCATGTTCATTCACGTGGTCCTTTGGGCCATTTGACACTGAAAGTAAAAAATAAAAGTATTTAGGTTAACAGTGAACAACATTATTAAGTAGAGAAAAGTGACAGCCCTAAAAGTAGTCTCCATGGTCCCACATTAGTGCAATCATTTTAATCTAATATAATTGTCATCTTGGTTGTTTGTATGTCAATGTAACACCACTTACCATCACATAGTGCAGCTTGTTTATGTAATTAATTTCACGGGCTATAACGTCATTCGCTATTTCCAGAACCTAGCCTAGAATGTAACTGCTGTTCTTATTCTAGATATGTACACAGAATTATGAAAATTACTACTGACATCAGAGTAAGCTAATTCTTTCATCATTTCACTTCTATAAAATGCAAACCATTTAGTAGAAGAAATTACATTTCCCTGTGTATGGCACTGAACTTACATTACAGCATGTTTATCAAACTTTAGAACAATCATAGTATATACAATAATACTCGCAAATATCATTAATTATTTCACACAACATACCATTGTTTACACTTTTACTTCAGACTTGGAGATGCTTGCACGTTTACAAAATCTTTAGAAATTAGCTAATTACTGTGACAGACTAAACAACATACTCATGCTGAATCAGTCATTCATTATGCATAACCGTTTTCTGCAATAAAGTGTACAGAGTTTGCAAAACAATGGCAATCAAAATCTACTTATTCCCTGTACCATATTAATTTGTAAACTGTATCTATCATGGGAACAACAAGTCTGATTACCTAAACAATCAAAAATACTGACTTAACGAAAAACTAGCCATGGGCTCCAATTTACATTGAGTAGTTCCTGTTTACCACAATCTCAAGCTGGAAAGTTAATCAACATACAATGTATCTCACTCTTAGTGTCATTAAGTTCATATCTGTTTTTTTCAAACTTACATAATACCTACTAAAAATTTCTATAGGCCAACACACGTCAAAATTTTTACGTTTAAGATTAGTGACACTTGGATACAGATGAATACTGGTAGACCAGTAACACGCAAGACTGCACGTCACTTCTTACTGAACTGCTTACGAGGCGACACGACATAACAACATTCATATGCAAGACTACTTTTTCCAACACACTATCACAACAAATGTTAATACTGTGTTCATAAAGACTGTACCTCTCTTCGATCTAGGAATTGTGTAGCAATGGGATGTCATATGACAATACGCAAAAAAGACAAGTTGTTCGTATTACCTTGATTCCCTTGTCCTTTCATCCGCTGCGCAGGTTCACGTCCAGGTAACATACGAAAGAGGACACAAGCATTAATTACAGCACAGTTATCGCACTCTTTATTCTCTTTTCAAAGACTGCATCTCAATTTACTACGCCCTAGGATAGCAATTCTTCCTTTACCTGATCTGACACGCCTGCTGACATCACCTAATTTCTGCACTCTGTTCTTTAAATGATGCAAAGTCTTTAAAATAAAACTGTCAATCGACAAGGGATAATTAGTCAAAAGTCTTTCTGGCACAAAATATACAAACAACTTCCTAAAATAATACAAAACTCCACACACAAATCACTTCATTAAGAAACAATGGCGGCTGATCCTAACTCCGAAAAGTTGGGCAAGTGCGCATGCGCATATAGATTTGAGTACGTCATATGTTCCAGATAGGTGTCATCCACTTCGGATTTCCTCCAATTTTTATTTTCAATTTTTGAAAATATTTCTGGAGAACTATTGATACACGTGTTAACTTTTCTCATCGTAGCTTTCATTCTCAAAATTAACATCCTCTACTAAATTATTTTTCCCTTCCCTGTTGACCCTTTTTGTTTAGTGTAATATCTTTGCAGTCTATACCATGAGGCTCTTTGATTTCTGAAGTTCATTGAAGTGGTCTTTTGAGGTATGGTGTAGGTTGAGAAGTACGTGGACGCAGTGTAGTGGAAGGAATAAGGGAGTTATTTATTGCATCGAGGTTGTGAAGTTTTTCCAGAAGAGACAGTTTCTATTTCGCACTTAAAAAGTCGTTCTTCTACCGGCCACAATGGTTGCGCAAAAGAAACAGGTGAATTTCTTTAACACGTGGTATCATGTGTAAACATGTGTCTCATTCCAGAATGTGAATTTTTAATATGTCTTATGTATTTTAGAAAAAGGCAATGGAGAGCATAAACTCCCGCCTGGCTCTTGTCATGAAGTCGGGAAAATATGTTCTTGGCCTGAAACAAACTCTGAAATCCCTGAGGCAGGGAAAGGCGAAGTTGGTAATAATTGCAAACAATACACCACCATTACGGTAAGTGAAATTATAACAATTATATATACGAATGCCTTTCTATTAACTGACTTAGCGAACTTTGATGCCTAAAGTATTCTAAAAGTTATGTATTTGACCCCCCCCCCCCTTGCACTTTTCAATATGGCGCGGACATAAACATACCGGTCCTTCTAACTTAACCTAGGCTGTGCTTCAGATCAGGGTCACCACAACCACGATTTCGGCTGGGAGGGCGGGCGCAAAATATAATTTTCGCCCAAACGTGCATTAGGCACTAGTGGGAACCGCATCTCATTAGTTAAGCTTAGACAGTTGTAAATATTGCTCTGTATGTTCTACCCTAAAGTTTCCGAAGAAGGAATGAAGTATAAGGTTGAGGACGTATTTCCTTAATCCCCGAAGATTTTTTTCTTGTTCACCATTCGCAATCTTTGTTTATGAAATGTACGTAATTTGCAATTTTTTATCGCTCTTGTCACGATTAATCCGGTTTATTCTAAATTTGAGATGAACACAGTCTATACTGTGGAAAGTGTCAGACATGAAAGAGCTAGGGTTTATTTGTATTTGAAGTTCAATTCCACAGAGGAAATGCTGACATAGCGCGTGATCTTTGTTGCCAGCACAACTTGTAACAATTAGCTTCACCACACAATTGTGATAAAACTATTGCTAGGTTGTAGGGCTAATGGAAAAACAAGTCAACGCAAAGTTGAGCTAATAAGTGACGGAGCCTAGTTGCCACATTTCCTTGTGCCACACATAATTCTCTCATCTCTTTACTTGTAATTCTGATGCACTGTATTCAGCAAGAATGTCAATCAGCCTTTTAAATTCAAACACTGAGTCTCGAAGATTATGCTTGGTCATAATTGTCGAAACCTTGCACTTTCCTGGCTAATGAACTGTAATTGGTTGGCAACTTGTTAAGTTGCCCAGTAGCCAGTAAAGACTTCTGTGCTAAAATCTGTCATGACTACATACATACTTTGCAGCACACACTGTGGATTGTAAAGATTGGAAGCAGTGACAGGGCATGAAACAAAACTGTAGCACCAGAACTGTCTTTCAAATTTGCATTCTACAGTGTACAGAAATTCACTGAGTTGACTCTTTACAAGCTTGTAACGTCAACTGTAAAAGTAAATCCATTTTTTGCGTCTTTCTCTCAATCCTAAAATAACGCTTTAAGGTGGCAAGCATATGAAATGCGGCTCATGAGAAAAGCATTTAAACATTAACAGCAGTGGTAACAAAGTTAGCCATTAAGGTGTCAGAATTTATGCTTAAGGTTTGACTACACAGCTGGTGTGATGCTTTTGGTTTAATTAGACACTTTCATTGGCTTTTGCTTTTTTTCTTGGTGAGCACAAAGGATCTCCAAAAACCCTTGATTTGAACATATAATTTGTGATTGTAGCATATCAGAAAGTAGCTAGAGTACCTTGTACCCACATACCAATTTCGATTTTTTGACTTTTTACTTGCTGTTACACATCTATGATTTTTCATATCTGATGAAATTCATTACCGAAAGTTATTGTGCAAACATGTAGTCCACATGTCATTTCATTCACTTAGATTTTATACAAAGTATTGGGGACAGTTGCAGTCTTTTAATCATAAATGTCAATTACATGTGTTTGTGCTTGTATTTAGGGTTTTTTAACATTGTTCTCGATTCTGCATACCTAAATTTTGCATTATTCAAATCTGGGCTGCTCGAAAACATAAAATAGGGATTTCACTGTATACCCAGAAGCTACTTATATCCATTTACCAATTGAAGAAATTAAACTGTTAATCAGAATGCATCTTTCCTTTCTGTTACCACAGCGCAGTCAATTTTTGTTTAGAAATGAATTTATTAATAAAGTGCTCTTTTAGTTTGTTCCTAAGTCTGGTCTAGAAAATATTTTCTCATTGGGACCCTACAGGTCGAAAATATCATGGCTGCTTTCATTGGAGTTTTATTGGAAACTTCATCGAAAGAAGCCCATTTTGAGCTACTGCGATTTTGTTTAAAATGGTACTTGTGGCTAGTCTCATTAGCAGGTGAATGAGTAGAACAAGCAAGGCAGCAACTGCATACACTGTCTCTCTTAATATTAGTGAAGTTGTGCAGATGTCACTAACTCTTTGTGCTGTCATGGTAGCCCACTTTCCGTTGTATATGCTTGGGATCAGCTGTCTGATTATAGCTTTCGAAAGGGAGATATAGTTTCAGGTTGAGACTTATACGTTCCAAAGGCTCCAGTACACTTAACCATTTGTTCAAAATTCACCATTTGTCAGCTGAGAGGTTCTGAACACCTCACTACAAATATGATAAATGGGTTACAGATGCACTCCTTTTACTCAGGAGTTCAGGTTTCCTTAATTAACTATATAAAAGTTTTTTCAGCAGAACGTGGATGTCATGGTGTTTCTCATTAGCATTGCAACTTGTTTTAAAATGACTGACCATTTTTCTGATGGTTTTCCTTCATGATGCAGAACTTATTGTTGCTGTTAAGAGAACTTTTTGTGACCAAATGCATATTGTGTACTACGCAAGACACCTGTTGCATGTATATGCTTACAGCTTCGTTTTTTATGTACCATTTTGAAAGTTATGTATTACATCTTTAATATTTAGCATTGTATGTATCTATGGGAAACAGAATGCCTTGAGAGCAAAAGCATTCAGGCCCCAGTCACTGTTAATGAAAAGATCAGTTATAGCTATATATGCCTCACAATAAAAGTAAAAATCATTAGACACACTGGTAGTCTCTCTCACTTCAAAGTTTATGGTATCTTTGGCAATATTCTTCAGTTATGTGGGGCAGCATTTTTCATAAATCTATCATTGTGTCCTACAGTGCAACAGAATGTGTCCTCTGATTCAAAATGGTTTAAAATCGTCGATCATGGCCACGAGTTCTGCATCTAGTTCTTGTTACCATTTACCTCCCCTCCGTGAAACAAAACATATGATTTAGATTAGTGCTCCTGCAAGGAGATGTTTGCACCCTCAAAAACTAGTCCAGTAAAATTACATACCATTCTGTGCAAAAGCTTGGAAAGTTTTGATTTTTGGATATGTTATTGGACTCAGATTTAAAAATCTTATTTTGGACTACTTCAGGCTTTACTTTTGTATTGAATGCCCTTTCTGTGCAGTTTGAAGGATTATATGCATACCTGGGTATTTTGTCTGACTCACAATATAAGAAGAATTGACCTCCATATCCGTAGACATCGCTGTTTTATTGCTCAGTAAATTGTCATGTAAGATGCCCAATCTTTCCTGTTCTATTTTTTGATATATTACGGTGTTTTTAAAACAGATATTGCAACGAAAGTTGTCTCCATCCTCCACAAAGTATTGCCACCTCTATGACTTTCGTCTTGGTGTATCCTTACTGATTCGAAACACAGCTTTAGTTGAATGAAACCTGAGGTGTAAGAGTTAAGAGCACAGTGGGGCACAAGCGTGTCTGTGTAGTCAGCATTCACTTCAAATAACTCTGGTGCTACAGTGCATGTTAACGCAGTTGACTAGCAGGCAGCATCATACATTGCCACGTCTGCAGCTCGTGGTCTTATTGGCCAGCATTGCTGTCTCAGGATCACAGGTTCGATTCTCATCTGGGTTGGGGATTTTACCTTTTTGGGGACTGGGTGTTTGTGTTATCATTTGTAACAATGGTTAGAGTGGACTGTGTGTAAAAATTGGGACTTTGTATGGGTGCTGATGTCCCTGCAGTTAAGCACCCCACAAACCAATTATCATACGCCGCCACACTGTTTCTTGAACTAGAAGCTCGAGGAATTCTCAGTGTGCTAGTCGGTGCAGCTCACCATTCCATCCCTGTAACTTTCATTTACATGTTACAAAGGCTGTTGTTAATGCTGCCTAATAAAATTCTCCTGCGAAAGTGGTAGCACTGAGGAATTGCCATATAAATGCAGACAAATTTGTGTTATGTAATTGTTCGTAAAAGGCAGCCGTGCCAAGCAGATTTTGTCAGGGAGCTTCTCTTGTGCTAGGGACTATCGTGTGAATTGCCTATGTTGATAATTTGTAGTGCTCAGAATGTGTAATTCCAGGAGCTCTAAAACACACATTGTGGTCACATATGGAAAGATCCACAACAGTAATTATTCATGAAGGTTTAGTCTACATTTAAACTGACGTGACGGCATTGTGGAAAAAATTTCTCTCAGGCACTGATTTTATTTCCATCCAGAGTTGTGATGCCTCTGTGAACAGTAGTAGTACTTTAGCCAGTGCCCAGTTTGTTCGGAGCGATCATTGCCCTTTTATTTTGCTGTAATAATTGTCTTACACTAGCATTGTATATTGCCTACAATGAACTCTTTAGTGACCAGTACCGGTACATAACCTAGAGGTATGCACAAATTTTTGTTCAGTTTACAAAGACTATTGTGACCAAAGTTTGCAAATTGTGTGATACATAAACTATTTTAAGCAAAAATTGACATTTGTATTTCATCAGTAATCCTCCATTTAAGGGCCAAACCTGTGTGTGTGTGTGTGTGTGTGTGTGTGTGTGTGTGTGTGTGTGTGTGTGTGTGTTTTAGTGCAATGTTGACATCCAAGCCTACTTTAAGAGCAGATTTTTGAAAGTTTCTGCAGTTGAACCTGTTTGAAATGTAATTTTTGCCAAACAAATTGCTATGACCTAATCACATATAACATTCTTGAAGAGATTATGGTATTAGTTTGCCTGTTCTGTGTAATTACCATCCTTACCTATGGTAAGGGTTCTTGCACTGTTGTACTAGTACACCTTCATTTGACAGGATTCTTTTTGTTGCAGGAAATCAGAAATTGAATACTATGCCATGTTGGCAAAGACTGGAGTTCATCACTATTCTGGTAATAACATTGAACTTGGAACAGCATGTGGAAAATATTTCAGGGTCTGCACACTGTCCATCACAGACCCAGGAGATTCAGATATCATTCGTTCGATGCCAACTGCTGATGGGCAGTAATGTTAAAATGCATTTGTGTGTGAATAAAGTTTTTAATATTTAAAGTTCTTATAAATGTGTTTGTGAATTTTGTTACTCTGGCAGTCTTGGATACCACATTTGTAAAATTGCATTCCTGAATACAGCCAAGTTACCCATGACCATTTACTTCAGTAGCATGAGCACTGGTGAAGTAAGTGTGGTAATTTTAAAGTGAACAGTGATCTGGCAGTTTGAGTAGGTGAAACTGAATATTCATAATTGCCGCAGGTGTGTGTGTGTTGCCAGTTGATACCATAAAACTTCCATAATTATTAGTATCTTTAAAATGAAATTCGTGGCATGTTTGGATACAGGTTAACTGCTGTGAATATTTTCTGTAGTGAATGTATGTTGAATCATTCACAAAGTGACAGTAGTCACATAATTGCTTGAAGACATTCACCGTATTACAAGAAAATAAACACAGGAGATGTGAATGTGCTACTTCTCATGTTTTAAAATGAACACTGCTGCTTGTGATGCAGCTAGCAAGTATTTTCAAGATGTGACTAGATATTCATATAATTTTTAGTTGCTAAAGGGGTAGATTCCATTTTTCTTTTGAATTTGTTGGCTGGCCATTCCCTTACTTTATTAATGTGAAAGGTTGTTGAATGCATTTGACCCAGTCAACTCCATTTTGATCTGCAAACTCAGCCTGCACGGAAATTCTTGTGCTGTGATTGTAGTGATCATTTCAGTGGAAACATTGGTAGTAACAGAAACTGAGTAAACGTGCTGGAATAGAGTGCAAGCAGTGCAGAAACATCATTAGCAAACTGTTGTATTGTTCATACCTAATAAATGATTATGCATACTAGTAACAAAAGCTATCCTGTTAATTCAGCAAATCTTAGTTATATAGCCACATTACTGTTAGGAATCCCTGAAGATTTTCAGGTGTATTGCTGCAGGTTTGGGCATTTGTCAACATGTCAACTGATGAATGCTAAAAACTTTCTCCCTTGATTATGATGAAATTAAGTCAAAGTAGTTTTCAAGGGTAGCAGCTTGTCAATGACAAAAATATTTCTACACGTTTTTGCATGTATGATCAAATATACGCAGGGCATTGACATTCATAGTTCAGCAGCACAATTCAATTTTGTGTACTAAGGAAATAATGTTAATCATTTTAGTCATAAAAACTGGTGTTACTACTTCCCCCCCCCCCCCTTTTATAATTGTCACTAATGGTATTGAAAGTCTGAAGGATGCTTAACATCACACATAAGCAAAGTTTTCTGTATTTTGCACAGTTTGTACCTGTGGTATTACAAAAAGACCAACATTAAGTTTTATACAGTGAAATTTTCCAAAATTTTTACATTTGTGTGAATTTTTTGCCAGGTGTCTAACATTATCTATGCAGATATCGTATGGTACATCTTTCTGGATTTTAACATGGGCCCTCGAGGTTTAACCATTTATGGAGATCTCAGTAGGTAGTACAATACTTCGTCAAAACTCCAACAGATTTATGTTCTTCAGATTTTTGTACAGCATCCAAATACTGACAAGACTACTGTCAATGCAGACTCGAACAAGAGGTAACTACCATTATATTGGGGGTGGATGCTTGTCCTGTACAGACTTTGCAGTTTGTCAAAACCACCACATCCCATCCCTGTGTTGTAGAGCTGTACTAATGTTAGTTGCAGCATGATTACATGCCTCTTAAGGGGATCACACTGTGGTTCAGATCGAAAAAATCGATTTTCATAATATTTCGATTGTTTTATTTAAGTACTCTGAAAAGGATTTTGCTGTATTTTTTTAGCATTTAGAGCATTTTTCTACTATGTCTGTCTGTGCCACACCCACTTTTGTTACCCGCTTTTCTGCACATATTTTAGATCTTTATATCCCCTACCTTGCTCGTTGGGGATTTTTTATTCCCGAGTGTGTTGGCTATCCTTCGAAGACAACAGTCTGTATTCTTTTGTTTATGGTGTTTGTAAACAACACGCTGTTAGTGTTGAAGTGTGATTGCAAGTAGTTGCTATAGAAAACTTGCAGGTATACTATGGGCAGGCAATTAGGAGATATGAAGAAAATCTGGAGGCAGTGAAGAGAGGTGTTTCTTCCATAAGTCCTCTACTGATAATCCCATGTCATAGATGTGTCCATGGAGAAAATTTGTGGTGCAAATAAAATAGCTCTGGAAACTGGAAATCTTATTCTCACCAGCATTCTCTTCCTGCCACTGTTATTACAGCAATTAAACCATCCTGGTCTTGTAAGGAAATGCCTGTGTGGGCAGGCACAGATCTGAAATTGTTTCAACAGCATAACTTGGAACTGCCTTCCTAAAACTATTTGTAGGCATGCATACAATGAAACTAACAGTTCGTGATGCTGTTATTACATTCAATTGTGGTAATATTGTAAAGTGATGGGTACTGAAAAAGCTGGGAATTAATCATGGTGGAAAATATGATCACTGGGTTGCAACATTGCGATAAAATGGTTAGCTGATGCAGACAGTTCTGCATCTAATATGGACAAGAAAGCAAGACAAACATCCAGGAAGGTGGAAAAAAAGCTGGAAGACCTGCTACAGGCCAAAGAAGGGCCATTATATGCAGCAGGACAGTTTTAATTAAATGTAAGTAACAAGTTTCAAAAGTTTTCTTTAAAGTCAATTTCCCGCAAACTAAAATTTTCAGTACACATACCCAATTACATCAGAAACTATCATAGATAAATGAATGAAATTTTCAGAAACTCTTCATAAAAAGCCACCTCTAGTACTACATTCATTAATATTCCCCCATTAGGAAGTTCACAAATATTTTCTGCAGAGAACTTTTCTTAAATTTACTAACAAAAATATTTTTTCTTAAGAACTATAAAATGAATAAAGTAGATTTTAGTACAGTTAACTCATTAGCATCATGTAACATACAGTAAAAATATTAAGGTTCTGCATCAAATAGTTTTTTCAGCAATGGGTCAAATACTTGCCTAATTTAACATGGGTTAGATACGCAGGGTGTGGTCCCCTTAAGGGAGTGTTTCATTTCAGCCATGCGGAAAGGCTCTACTTGACTGCCAACATTTGTGGTATTCAGTTCCTTTTCATCTACTTGCATGGTATTTTTTAGATTTTGATTGCTTTGGTATGTTATTTCCAATGTTACCATGTATCACAGGCTGCATAACATTGTTTCTGTTCCCTTTTGAAACGGCTTGTACTTCCATTGGTTACAAAAGCTATCCTTTACCAGTGTCATTGAAACTGACAAGTCTTCCATTGTCACTAGGAGCAGCATAACAATCGGAATCATTTCTATTTATGGTGAATAAAGCCAGCTCATCTGCACTGTGGATACAATCTTAATCACTGAGATTACTAAGCATTTTTAGAACTACTACTGCATCATGGATACTGTCTGTATTTTAAGTCTTTGTAATAATATTATGAAATGGATATTTGCTACTCACCATACGGCGGAGATGCTGAGTCACAAATAGGCACTATAAGAAGATGCAAAAATAAGCTCTCAGCCAACAAGATCTATGTTGAAAATACGTTTGTCTGTCAGGGCAACTCTCAAGCAAATGACCAATATCTGGCAGCTGAAACCAGAGAAAAATGAGCAAGACATGATGGGATAGGCACCCAGGTATGGGTAAGGAAGTATCTGGTGCCAGGAGGGGAGGCATAGCAGGGTAGGGTTGCGGGCGGTAAAGTTTGCTGGTGGAGTGTGCAGGGATGAGGGGCAGAGAGGTGAGGACAGCTAAGTGCAGTTGAGAGGTTAGATTGAGGGGGATTAGCAGGAAAGGGGAGAATGTTGGACGGTGTGCTCAGCAAGGTCCTGTTTCTTAGCCAGTTTCAGTGCGCATTCATGTTGCCAGACAGCTTTGTCATGCCCATGTAGAGTGCAACACAGTAGTTACAACTTAGCTAGCAGATCATTACTGTTTTCACAGGTAGCCCTGTCTTTGGTGAGATAAGTCACTGGACTGTAATAGGTGGTGGTGGTGGTATGGGACAGGTCTTGCATCTAGGTCTATTACAGGGATCTGAGGAAAGGGGATGGGAACAGGAGTTACTGTCCATCTGTACACAACTCCTGCACCCAGCCCCTTGTCGTGGCTCATGTCCCCACAATACACAGATGCAAGACCTGTCTCATCCTCCCACCACACAACTTCTGCTCCCAATCCCTTGCCTCGTGGCTCATATCCCTGTAATAGACCAGTCCCATACATTCTACCACCAACCCCAGGAGGGTCGCTACTCTGGCAGGTTCATGCTTGGGTACCCCAGGGCCCCAGCCTTTGCAGCATCTTTACCCTACCTTGCTTCATGTCTATAGACTTGCTATTCTTTTTCCCCTCCCTGGGGGAACATGTCTGGGGTGTTTTTGGGAATGTTCCGCATTGTCTGTTGCTGACGGGTGAACTGTCTCACCACTCTTTTTCTTTCCCTTTTCTGTTCTTTCCCTTCTCCACTCTGGCGTTTGAGGTTCCTCTTTTTTTCTTCTTCCTCCCTGTACATTCCTGAAGGCTGGCCCATGTGTCTGCTGTGTAACAGGTGACTGGGTAATACATAATTCCCAGCCTCTGGTCAGCAGGTAGGGTTTGCATGTACCCTCTGGTACAGTCCAGGCCCAGGGAGGGGTGACTGCCTGAGGTGCAACCTTCCCAAATGGCCGATAATCCCTCTGTTCAGGTGTTCGGGACGTGTGACCTGAGGTGTGAAAAATAACCTAAGGCAGATGTGCCCCCTTGTGAAGAGGCCTCCCAGTTGGAAGAAGAGCACAATCAGAGATGCTGGCAGTCACGGGGCATTATCTTGAGATTTGCCAATTATCTGCCCAATAAACATCTATGAAATGTAAATGTAATAAGGCTAATGATTCAGACCCTTCCCACTGCACCACGGGTTCTCGTGGTCTCACTTACTAAAGACAGTTAGTCCTTTGCAGCAGTACATTTATTATTCAGAAAGATGTTGATGCAACAGCTGCCCCTATGAAATCCTGCTCTTGTTTATGGAGTTGCACTTCGCTTTTGGAGACTACTTCTGATTCTCAGGCAGAACTATTGCTTGCCACCTAGCTTCTCCATGACTACCCTGTTCATGTCAGACCATAGAACTGAGAGTTCTTCCTGTCGTGTTATTTACACTAGGCTGCTCGACGGTCTAACCGAGGCTGAAATCCAATCACTGCCATCCATTGATTGATGGTAAAAGGCAGTTGCTCCTTAGTGGCCACCTACACTCTTTGCCTTGCCTTTGATAGTGGAGCTGCCATCCAGGATCAAAGCAGGCTATGAAATAATCAGTCCAGCTGTACAATCCAAACCTGATGCACTGCTACCAGTGTCAGTTTCAGCCACCCTAGAACATCTTCTCGGCCTGTCTTAGGGATGTGCATGAGGGCGATTGTCTGCCTCCTCCCCACCGTATGAGCAGCAATGGCGGTCATGCCGCCGGCCGCCGCCTCGGGATTGTCCATGTATCTTGATGAGTGGGCTGTCCAAGAGATCTAGGTACAGCAACAAGTGCCCTACCTAGTCACAAGTTACTGGCTAGTTGCAAGCCCTATGTTCTCCTGTCTTCAACATATAGTTCTGTTCTTGTTACCCCCTTGCTCCATGAAGGACATGGGACCTCAAATTCAGCTCTAAAAGTCCCGTGCGGCTCTCATGGTTAGAATAGGCCCAAGGTATTCCTGCCTGTTGTAAGAGGTTACTAAAAGAAGTCTCACATTTTTCGGCCTTTGTGCTGGTCCTCTGTAGGGTTTGAACTCCATTTTCAAAATTTTCCTGTGAGTGAACCACTTACAAGGGCGCCTTACATGGTGCGTTGCAGTGAGATCTTTAACCCACTTTCTCATCGTCACATTGCAGTCTTGCCCATTCTCGCTGTTGGGTGTGGACACCTTCCTGGATGCATTTTCCACCATGCGCTATAGTGTCACTTTCTGCGCCCGGTAGCCAGTCCGTTGTGGTGGGGCCACCATGCACCCTGTTGGTCGTAACACCTGGACAACGCAGGAATTGCAGTGCTCATGCCTGCGCTGTTAACTCCCCTCTTATGCCAAGGAGTAGGTGCCAATCACCCTGTGGCATTGGTCTCCCAGCAATAGCCATCCTTCCAAGTGGACCTAGCTGCGGCTGGGTGGCACCCGTGGGGAGAGCCCCTGGTTGGAGAGGGTGACGTCAGGGCGGATGACACGCCATGAAGGATAGTAAGTCTTCTCTTGCTGGTGGTCTGCTGCCGGCAGTCTCAAAGTGAGCAAAGTCTAACTTTAATGCTAAGAAATTTTACCCCAAGTTGTTCCCCTCCCTGGCCACACCATGGGAGGAATGCCAGGCTAAGGATGGCAGTGAAGCTTATTTGCCCCAGTACCTTGTCTATACGAGAGTTGATGGGGAATCTTTAATGTCCATTAAGTTTGTTTTTTGTGGAGCATTTGGAGGAAAAGTTTGGGGAGGTGGGGGGGCTTGTGCAAAATGTGCTTTCGGTCAGTTCTGATAAAACAGCATCCTCTGTCCAGTCATGGGCATTGGTGGCAAGTTGGGGATGTTTGTGTTACCATCACACCTCATAAGACCTTAAATATGGTCCAGGGTATTGTTCCACTGGGATCTTCTTTTGCAGTCTGACGACAAGCTGTGCGCCAATTTAGAACGGCGAAGTGTTAATTTTGTCCGGTGACATCCCTTGGGGTGTCAGAGGGATAACCAGGTTGCCACTGGTGCTTTCATCTTGCTATTTGCAGGTGACACATTGCCCGAGGTCGTCAAGGTGATGGTCTACCTCTGTGACGTCAAGCCATATATCCCTCCCCCAATACTGTACCTTTAAGTGCTGGAAGCTCAGCCATATGTCTTCCCGCAGTGCTTCCAGCCCAACCTGTGGAGACTGGACGTGCAAAGCATCCCAATACTCCATGTGCCATGCCTCCCATCAGTGTCAACTGCGAAGAGCATCATTCACATAGCTCGCCAGACTGCAGGATTCTCCAGAAAGGAAAATCATGGAGTACTAGACCCTGGACTGACTGACCTACACTGAGGCTTAGAGAATTTGAACACCTCCATCCTGTATGTATGGCATCGTCTTATGCCGCTGCTACAACAGTTCTGGCACTATCAGCTCTGCCAACCTCTGTTACCTTTCAGCTGGAAGACTTCGCTCCCTTTTGCTCTCACTAGGAAGGGATCCCTTGGGTCACTTCCTACCCAGGTTTCTGCTAGTGACACCTGCCAGTGGCTGAGGAGATCAATAGCAGCTGGTTGTAGGTCTTCACGCTCTTCCTCTGCCGTGGAGGCTGAGCCAGTGAAGTCCTCCCAGCCAGGGAAACCCAAGGAGCAGTGAGAGCAAGAAAACTGCAGTGGCACCCACGCCAGTGCTCCGCTACGTACAATCTCTGCGTCTGAGGATGGGGTGGAGATTCTGGCGTCTGCTGAGGACCTAGATCTCGCCAGACCCTCAGACACACTGGATATAGACTGCTCAGGCAAAAAGCCTGAGGCATAAACTGCCTCATTGAATGTTCCATGCCTTCCCAGTCTGACGACGTCATCCTCCAGTGGAATTGCGGTGGTTTTTTTCCACTGCTTGGCTGAGCTACAGCAACTGTTAGACTTTACACCTATGTGCATTGCATTCCAGGAAACCTGGTTCCTGGCACTGCTGACCCCTGCCCTACGTGGCTATAAGGGATATTACAGAAACCGTAGTAACTATAATAGTGCCAGGTGGAGTTCGCTTTTGTCATAAACCCAGTCTGTAGTGTCGAAATAGCTGTCGGCAATGTGTATCTTCCTCTAGATGGTGCAGTACCCCTAATGTATCAGCTGCACAGATTGATAAACTCCCTAAAGGTTTTCTACATACAGGAGTTTTTAATGCCTATAACACGTAGTGGGATGGCACAGTGTGTACTGGCCAAGGCAAAGATATCGAAACTTTACTGTCTCCGTTCGATCTCTGCCTGTTAAATATTGTGGTCGCCACACATTTCAGTGTGGCTCATGGTAGTTACTGGTCCACTGATTTATCAATTTACAACCCAGGACTTCTCCCATCTATCCACTGGAGAGCACATGATGACCTGTGTGGTAGCAACAACTTCCCCATCTTCCTGTCACTGCCCCAGCTTCAAGCCTACAGATGCCTGTCCCAATGGGCTTTAAACAAGGCTGGACTGGGAAACTTTCACCTATGCAGTCACCATTGAATCTCTCGCACACGGGAACATCAATGTGAAGGTTGAGCAGTTGACTACAACAAATGTTTCTGATACGGAAAACGTGATCCCTCGCTCTTTAGGGTGCTCCTAGTGTGAGGCCGTCCTAAAGTCCTCTCATTCACTACACACCACAGTGACTCCTATAATGCACCATTTACAGAGTGGGTGCTCGTCAGTGCCCTTGCACATTGCCCTGACACAGCTGTTGGACCTGATCAGCTCCACATCCAGATGATTAAACATCTCGCATTGGACTAGAAGACGTATCCTAGTCATCTTCAACTGGATCTGGTGCAATGGTGGGAGAGCACCATCATTCTGGTGCTCAAACCCGGTGGAAACCCTCTTAGTGTGGATAACTATTGGCCCATCAGCCTCACCAACATTCTTTGTAAGCTGCTGGAATGTATGCTGTGTCGGCGTTTGGATTTGGTCGTGGTGGCTCTGTGTTAGGTCAGCTTCCGCCATGATCAGACTACCACTGATAATCTTGTGCACCTCAAATCTGCCATCCAAACAGCCTTTTCCAGACATAAACACCTGCTTGCCATCTTTTTTTGACTTACGTAAAGCAAATGACACGACCTGGTGATATCCTATCCTTGCCACATTGTATGAGTGG